>NC_067247.2:231814611-234314611 GCF_019359855.2 Lolium perenne | reverse complement strand
TGGCACGACCACGAGGCGGGTTCCTCACGCTGAGGTAGCCGTCGTCGATCACCCCACGCCATTCACCGTCACCTCCTCCTGGGCGGAACCGTCAGTACATTCCATCGGCGTCGTGTGGTCGCTCTACGAGATGGGGACTTCAGCACCATGGCCAGACATGAACTTCGTTGCCGCCTGGCACCTCAACGCGGGGAGGATGCCCATGCCACCAGTGCCACAGGAAGGCCTAGAGCGGCATAGGGAAATCCACCATCGGTGGGGCCTTCTACCTTCGATCTGCGGGTGGATCTTGCCTACGCCATGAACTCCGACATGTGGGACATGTTCCCCACTTGGGAGTTCGACCCGTGGCACCTCCCCGCCTTCCTAAGCGATGTTGAGTATGTGCAGTGCGAGGAGAATGTCATCGACGACATCCCGAGCGAGGAGCAGCGCGGTGATACCTTGGACTACCTCAGTCTCCTCGCCTACAAGCGTGAGTTGCGGCTGCCATGAAGGAGGACGAGCTCCCCACGCAGTCGCCCTAGCTGAACGATGATGGTGCCCTCATGATGGTCGCCGCCACGTCGAAGATGCAGCCTCCATCCTAGTGTAAAGGACGGGCCGTGCAGCTGCGTGTATCCGCGGTGGCCCAGGGGCGGCATGCCACGCCCCTCGGGACTCCACCTCGCCCAAGGTCGCCATGACCGGTGTGGCATGCGCAGGGCTAGCCATATGGCTGTGGGAGCCACTAGTCTTCACCGTGTGGTCGACCCATGTCCCAACCCATTTGTCCGAAACATTTGATGTATTCTCCTCCTAATATTATACTAAAAATGTTTACACATTTTCGAGTTAAAATTCTAACTTTATTTGGCAATTATGTCTGGTATTTGGCAGGTTATCCCCGATAATCTTGGTTACCAAAATCCTGGTCCTTCCAAGATATTTTTATTTCCTGTACCCAAAACTTTGGCTATAATGCAAGGAGCTGGTACAAGATTTGTGGGCACTACGGCCATCCTACTAAATCAGACGGTTACAGTTGTAGTTCCAGGCAAGTAGCTACAGTGCCCGAGATATATAGTGTGGGCATTCCAGACACGGAAGAAGAGCACCTGTCGATGGTCAAAGATACTTACGGGAGGCCACGGTGAAAGCGCAAGCAGCCGCAACGGCTTCCAGCTCCAGAGATGAGAGGCCGGCAACGCCAACGCAGCTGCGATGCGAGCCAGCCGTTCACCGTAACAACATACCGGACAAAAGGCAGGCTGCCATTGTAGCTTTGGCGCTTCCAAAAAGGAGCGACACGACGCGCGCGAGCGGATTTAGGGAGCAAGAGAGGACGAGCGCGTGGTAGCCGCGGCAGGGTTTTAGCAGCTGCGCTGCCACTGCCAGGTACGGCTGCTATTGCAGCTGGGCTAGCTAGACGCACGATGGTTCGATGGTGGTGATGATGATGATGGCCGGCTGCGGCTGGAGACCGCGTGCGCGCTGCGCTCCAGCTTTTGTCCCTCCTTTCCTCCTTGGGCCGTCGCGTTAGATCGTCGAGCCCGCTTTTCATTTCTCCTTCCGTTTCTTTCTTCAGGAATATGCTGCATCTGCCCGCCGTGCCGGCCATCCTAGTCCTAGCAACTGGGTCATCCAATGTTGCTGTCATCATTCTCGTCCAAAAACACGTCTAGTCAAAGTCATTCCTGACTCGCGCACCAAGGTTGATGCAAGCTTTCGCACCATATTGACTGCTAGCTAGTAGTGGGTTCAAATAATCAGCAACAATTTTTGGGTCAATGTAATTCAGATTAATAACGTGACAGCAATGTTTCCAAAAGAGTGAATTTCACTTTTTACCCTGTAATATTACATTTGTGACACTAATTACCCTGCCGAGTGAAAATTCATGTAGATTACCTATTTTAAAAGCTTTGGACCCTTGTTTTCAGATGTATGTCCATTGGGTTAGGTGATGATCGGAGTCCAAAATTATCAAGATGATAGTGATGATTGAATCATATGGATTAAGGAAGTTTGCGAAAAACCGTCCGTGAGGTCATTCAATATTTACATATTTATCGCTTCACATTGACGTATCATGCCTATCCTATCGAACAATAAGAATCAAAGTGATAAATTGGGGCTAAACCATGTTTAAAGTCTCCAAAATGGAATATTTTAGTAGACATTCCACTAAATAGGGTAATATGTGTCACAAATGTACAACTACAGGGTAAATTGTGAAATTCACTCTTTCCAAAATTACTAACAGTAAGAGCAGCTATAGAGCAAAAATTACAACAATAGTCCAAATACATGCAATTAAACAAAATAAAGAATGGACACAAATGCAAAGAACGGTTGAAATTATCGATGGATTGTCGAGGCACATGCTACAATGGTAGCTTGAGAGAGGTGGAATACGATAACGACATCGGATCATCTGGACAGGATTGGCACACACACGATGTACCCAAGTCCGACCCCTCATGGTGGAGGTAAAGACACGAGCTAGGGAATGAAATGACGTAATTTTATGTGCCCTCTAGGGCTCTCGGTCGGGCCTTATGTAGACGACCTGACTAGGTTTTATAGGATGATGATTGATGCCTACTCGCCTAGGGTTCCAAGTTTGGCGGACCTACAGTTAAGTCTTCAACTTGCACTTCACATTGATCCTTTGCCCTTCATGCGGGCTTTCGAGCCGGTCCACCCCACCCTATGTCCATGCAAGCCAGCCGGCTATCTAGGTCCATTAAACTTTGTTGTTGGCCATACTTAATTATTCCACGGTAGGAAAACATAAACCGGTGATAACATCCCAAGAAATGCCAATGGCCATTAGATAGAATAACCTACCTCTCGCGTGTGGAATTTGACTAACAATCGCGGGCTGCCACCCGCCATTGGTAACTCGCTAGTGGTAAGGTGCTACTAGTCGCGTGCCTACCCGGCACGCGACTAGTAGGCCAAGTACTAGTCGTGTGCCTACCCGGAACGCTGCCAATAAACTATTAGTCACCTGTGCAGGTTCAGCCCGCTGCCAATGTGCTTTGTTTGCAATTAAAAAAGCTATCCAACTATCCACGTGATTTTACACAAAACACCCTAAAAATCAAAAAATAGAAATTGAGTCCATGGCGCCTCTTTGTTGCGTTGAAGAGAGGAGAGGACCAGTAGCGGGTCGCCGGAGCAAGACATCAGACCAGGGTGTCAGCGGTGGAAGAGCAGGGCGTCAGAGCAGGTAGTCGGTGGTAGTGGACCAGGATGTCGAAGGTGGGCGTCGAAGTAGGGAGTCAGAGGTGGTCACCATTGCCAGAGAGGAGGTGTACTTGTCATTGGAGCGAAGGTGGACGCTAGAGGTGGTGATCACCTTTGGGGAAAAGGTTGAGAAGTGGATGGAGGAGGGAAAGAAGGTGTAGAAGGGGAAGATAAGGAGGAAAGAAGGTGGAGACATGGAAGAGGGGAGGAGGCGAAGAGGATGAGGGAGAAGTAGGAGAAAGGGTACAGGAGGAGAAAGGGTACAAGAGGAGGGAAAAGTGAGAAACGATAGAGAGGATTTTATTTGAAAATTGTCAGATTTGAAAAAAAAAATCATCGAAATCTAAATCGTGAGAAACTCTATTTTTCTTTTGATTTCGAGGAATCTAAAAATCAGTAAATAGACGTAGGCCGTTGAAATCAGATGTAACAAACTTTTTCATCGGACGTCATATACAAAATCTAAAGTCATTTTACTGAAACATGGCGCCATTTTGGAAAATAGGTCGAAATTCATGTTTTTTTATTTCTTAACAACTAGAACACACAACATATGAACATCTTGAAGGATTTTAAAATTTAAAATTTATATCATTTTCTTTTATTTTTTTAAAAAACTGAAATGGCGATCAGGGGTGCAATATTTTTCTCGTATTAGTATTCGCGTGTGTTGGTACGGTGCGGTACAAATAAAGGTGTTCCTTGTCGTGTGTGTACGGCCCGCTGCCAGTATTTTGGTCTCACATGTATCCCGCCAGCCAAATATATCGAAAATGGGCGGGAAAAGGGACATGTGACTGGGATGGACATAGCAGTCCGTGCCTCCATTGGCCCACGCACCGGGAAGTGTCTAGCCCCGAGTGTAGCTCCTACTCTCCTCTCCGCTACCAGTACGAGCACACCAGTCACGTGCGCGTTTCCGCGCATGACAAATAAAAGCAGACGCTTGTGTTTAGATGGGTGTTCTTACCGTGGCGTATGCCCTATATCATTTTCCTTACTAGGGAGCCTTTCAACTCGTGCCCTGTTTGTCCCTTTTTAAAACATGAAAATCCTACGATTCACGAAAATGGGAGATTCTTCTACATATAAGTTTTCTATTTCCTAATTGTATTATTGGGTTGCAACTTTTAAATGCGCATAAGCAATTTTCTAGCCCGGCCTACACCAGCGCATATCTAAATGCATGTCCGTATTTTAAAAAAAGAGCGAATTCCACTTTTTACCTCGTAGTTCTGCATTTGTGACACTACTTGCCCCGTTGAATAAATATATCATCTATATTTTGCGTTTTAAAATATTTGGACTCTCGATTCTGGTGTATATTTACTGAGCAAGCTGTGAGGTGATTACCTACTTTCGAAAATATCATTACAGGGAAGTGGAATGGAACAATTGGATAAGATAATTCTGGACATAGTCGTAGATGATGGCCTCCAATATTTACACATTTTATCGCACCACATCGAAGAAATACGTCGGACCTATCTGAAAAAACAAAACAAAAAATGCTAAATTGGGCTAAAAACATGTTTAGAGACTCGTATATGGGATATTTTTTTGTAAAAGTTGCACTAAATGGAGTAATATTTGTTACAAATGTGCAACTATAGGGTAAAAAGTGAAATTCAATCTCTTAAAGATCCATAAATTCAATTTCAAAGTTTCAAAAAAAATCAAGATTTATTCTACGAGCTCGCCAGCTCTTGGAGCCTAATACCTTGTAGTTTAGTCAACGCAAAAAGTCGAAAACTTATCAAATGATAGTGAACAAGTGCAACTTTTTGGACACAAAATGTATCATATACAAAAACACGCACAAACAGGCATCGTTCTGACATGGGAGCAATTGAGCATTAAGTAGCCACATCAAGTTTTTGGCATAATGACAAGGCACCGAGTTTAGTCATGTCAACCGAGGTCTTGTGTTCGAATCCTTATCAAATATGTATTAGTTTTTATGCAGGTACTTGATGCATGCTGAAAGGATGAGATGTCGCCTAGAGGGGGTGAATATGCGTTTTAAAAACTCTTACACTCCGTTTGGATGCACCGAATCGGGGCATGGAATTAGAATTTGCGAGGAATAGGGCCAATTCAACTGTTTGGATGGGCTTAGAATCGTGGCGTGGAAACAACCAGCAAATTCCAAGCCGAGCCCACGCGCATACCTTTTCGCGTTGAGTGATTCCGAGGGAGGGAGCTCGGAAACGACCGGAAAAACGATGTGCGTACCGCTTCGTCACAGCGCGAGAGATTGGAGGAGGCTCTGGAGCTCGGCCTTCTCCGCCCGACAGCGAGCGGAGGTTCTCGGTGGCGGCATCTCCGGCTCCGGCAAGCCACCATGTCCTTTTCTTGCTCGCTGGTTATGTGCCCTCCTCTCCCCATCTCACCCCTCCTCCCAGCCTCTCCCTGGCGTTGTACTCACCAGCTCCCCTAACCCTAGACATGAACGGGATGTAGCAGAACGGCGGCGGTAGAGAGGAAAGGCGGAGGTAGGGGAGCGTCAGCGGGTGGTGGGCGGTGGCCTCTCCCTAGCCGACTCCACTACCTCTTCCTGCCCTCTCTCTCCCCACTGTCAATTCAATTTGTTCCTGGAGGCATGAGGCAGTGACCTGCATTTTTTTATGGAAGTGACCTGCATTTTTTTTTTGACCATGAGACTGTGGGGCAAAACCCCCATAGCATTTTATTAAACCTCAACCAACTGTACAAAAAGGCTATTTACAAAAGAGAAAGCAAAAAATTACAAGAGATTGTCAATCCATGATTTAAAAAGGTCAGTATGTTTGTCTCTCACTCTATGCACATGCAAAGAGGCTTCATGCACAAACTGTCTCTTCCAGGAAGCAAAGGAGGGTCTTATATTCTCAAAAATTGCTCCATTTCTCTGCTTCCAAATGTGCCAGCAGGCTAAAATGATAACTTCTGTGAAGAAAGGCTTGGAGAACAACTTCCTGGCTGCAATAAACATCTCCTCAACTGTGTCCTGTTGCGTCCACTCAATTCGTAAATAATTCCATATCCTCTTGTTGAAGTTGCAATCAAAGAAAAGATGTATCTAATCCTCAGTAGCATGATTGGGACATAACACACAAGTAAAGTCAGATGTGACATTCCAGTTTCTTCTGCGCAACATATCCCTAGTATTTAACCTATCACTGACCAAAAGCCATGCAAAAACCTTGATTCTCAAGACCACTTTACACTTCTAGATCCAAGAATGCAGTCTACTATTTGGCAGATGTGAAAAGCAGTGATTATAAAAAAGTTGAGCTGAGAAAATACCCTGCTTCCAAATTGTTACCCAAACATCAGTACCAGAGCTGTTCAGATTAATGGTGTCAAGAAAAAGCTGCATGTTATTGAATTCCTCATAAGCTTGCTGTGACAAAGGTAGATAGAATAGAGATGATCTATCTTGACATTGAATTACTTCTTTGACAGAAAGCAGAGTATCCAAAGCAAAGGAGTGCAATCTTGGGCATTTCTCTGAGAATAGAATTCCATTCCATTTATCATTCCAAAATAGTATAGAATCTCCTGCCACAGCTGTTGCAGTACAAACTGCTCAATATTTGTCCACTAGCTTCATAATATCCCTCCACCAAAAAGATCCACACAAATTTGTAGCTTGTGGAACCCCATTCGGATAATAACTCCATACCAATTTCACCCATGGTAAATTCTCTTTATTATAAAACTTGTGCATATGTTTCATTAGCAGAGCCTCATTCTGTTTCTTAAAATCCAGAATTCCCAAACCTCCTTTCTGTTTAGGTTTACAGATCATGTCCCATGCAGCCAGTGATTTACCCTTCGAAACAGATTTTCTATCACTCCATAGACAATGTCTGATAATTCTATTAAGTTGCTTAATAATGCCAGGAGGAATATCCAGAGAACACATAAAGAAAATAGGCATTGAGCTCAAACAAGATCTGATTAACTGTAATCTTCCACCATAAGCCAAGAAAGTTGAGGTGGCCACTAATCTCCTCTCCAACCTATCCACCAAAGGCATTAAATCTTGTATCTTAGGCCTAGTTGTTCCCATAGGCAGCCCCAAATATGTAAAGGGCATACTTTGCATAGAACATCCAAACATTGCTGCCAAATCCTGTGCTTGCTCATCAGAGATATTTATGGGAAGAAGACAAGATTTGTGATAATTGACATACAAACTAGTGGATTTACTGAAATTACTCAGAGCCTCTTTAAGGATCCCCAATTGATTTGTATCAGCTTGCATAATCAACAAAGTATCATCAGCATATTGCAATATTGGAAAATCTGGATCCCCAGTTATTATTGGCAAGTGCAATAAGTCATTTTGGAGCAAATTTTTTACCACTGACTGTAAAACATCCCCTCCAAGCACATACAAAAGAGGGTAAAGTGGGTCCCCCTGTCTGACTCCTCTCTTGCATTTGAACTGTTTGCCAGGCACTCCATTTAAAAGGACAGAAGATGATCCAGAAGACAGAAATTCTTTGTCTCTCACTCTATCCACATTTCATTAAATCCCTTATATCTCAAAATTTGTATCAAGGCCTCATGCTCAATAGTATCAAAGGCTTTCTCAAAAATCCAGCTTCAAAATAATGCAAGGGGCACCAGAGGATTTGCACTGGAAAATATATTCAGAAGCCCATGCCACACAATCATGTATAGTTCTATTTTTGATGAAGCCATATTGATTCTTATGAATACACTGAGGAATGACCTCCTGTAATCTATCTGCTGCCAACTTTGTAAGAAACTTAAGACAACAATTTTTCAGTGAAATAGGCATGTAATCATTGATCCTTTCAGGGCTTTGACATTTGGGAATCAAAGTAATATTGGATGTATTAATACTCTCCAAATTTGTCAGATTTGCATAAAAGTCTTCAGCCAAATTATAAAAACTCTCCTTGATTATATGCCAGCATTTTTTGAGAAAAAGTCCATTAAATCCATCTGGGCCAGGTGCTTTGTCAGGTTGCATTTTAGCAACCACTTTATCCATTTCTTCATGAGTAAAAGGCACAGTGAGCAGCTCCAAACCATCAACCCTTTGCAATAAAGTCTGTAGATCCAAACACATTTCAATACCTCTTTGTGTTCCCATTCTCTCCTTATAACAATTCCAAGCCACAGCTGCCATTTCAGAATGCTCTGTCACTGTTCTACCATCTTCAGTTACCAAACTGACAATAGAACTTCTTTTGTATCTGATTATTGCCATAGAATGGAAATATTTTGTTTTCTCTTCCCCCAGTTTGATCCACCTTGCAGTACATCTCTTTTTCCAATATAAAAACTGAGCATGCAGAAGCTTCTCATAATGTGCTTTAACAATATTCCTGAAATTATTTTCTGTGAGAAATAAAGGCCTTTCTTCCTCCAAATTATCCAAGAAAGCAATCACAATATTACATCTGACAATACTATTCTTCAGTTGTGATAAACCCACTTTCCAAACTTTCAGGGCACCCCTTAATAGTTTTAACTTCTTTGATAACAGAGCAGCTGCATTCTTTCCCCAGCAGTCCAAATTCCAAGCAGTTGACACACAATCCAAAAACCCTTTTTGCTCCACCCAATAATTTTCAAACCGAAAAATATTTGCCTGGGGTATAACTGTGTCGATACTCACAACACATGGCACATGATCTGATGTTGGCTTGGCTAAGGGAAGCACCACAGTATTTGGATAAAAAGTTGTCCAGTTAGGCGTAGAGAAAAACCAATCCAATTGTACTAACAAAGGGTTTTGCTGCATATTTGACCAGGTATATGATCTTCCTTTAAGAGGTAATTCCAGGAGCCCCAAGTGGCTAATTAACTCATTAAAAATAAAGATATCATTCATATCCCCACCAGGCAGATTTTTGTTATCCTGTGACCTTATGAAATTAAAGTCTCCCATGATAAGCCATAATTCATCATCGGGAATAATTAAGTTAAAAAGCCATTGTATAAATTCATCCCTTAGATCACCATGACAAGGACCATATACAGAAACTAGTGTCCATTTCTGGTCACAATGAGCAGATTCAAACTCAATTACCGCAGCAAATCTTTTAACTTGAATTAAAGTCCCTTTTAAAACAGCAGAGTTCCACACCACCAAGATACCTCCAGAGGCACCCACAGATGGTGAAAAAGAAAAATTGTCAAATCTTTTTGGACAAAAGGACCTAATGAATTTGTTATCAAAAGACTCCCTTTTTTGTTTCCTGAATACACATCACAGAACATCCACTTTCCTCAATTTTCTCTCTGATAGCTAACTATTTTGCCTCATAATTAATACCACGAACATTCCAATCCAGAACCTTCCAAGTTTTAAACTTACGAATATAATCCATAAGAGTACAAAAGTAAGTGGTTCAGCAACATGCAAGCACAACTTACAATAAGGAGACACTGACAGACACAGTCTAAGAGAAAACACTTAAGATAAAGGAAATGAAAAGGGGCCTTTCCTCCCCACAGCACCAGCATGTTGTATAACATCTAGCCACTAGTTGATTGTTCCTCTCCTGACACAGCTGTAAGCTTGTCAACTATCAGCAACTCTGGCTCAATCTCCAGCAGATCACCTATGTGTTGCAAAGTCTTGACTGGAATCTGTGGTGTAACTGATGACTCCTCCTTTGTCTTCTTCTTGTTATCTTGATCACTTCTTGTTGCCGGCATAGCTTTTCTTGCTTTCTTCCTAGGCTTTGGAGCAATATCAGTTATTGGAGGAACTCTATACCCCTCCCTTGCAGCTGCACCTCTAGTGCGTCTTCTAATCCCCACATCAACCAAAGGAGTTTCCTTGATCTTGGGAGCCTTAGTCTTCTTCACTGCTTTAGTCCTTACTTCATGCTCTAGCATAGCAGAAAACACCACATCCTTGGGAACTTCAGAAGAAGAGAACAATAGAGCAGGAGGTGGCTCCAAAACATCAACCACTTTGATTGCACTAATGGAAACAATCTTTCTATCCAATTGCAGAACTACAGGTTTGTTCACGGAAAAATCAGCAGCATTATCCTTGTCAGAGAAAGCTGTTTCCCAGCTCCTTTTCTTGGATTGTCCTTGAGACTGAACATGAGCACGCCTACTAGAAGAAGCAGTTGCTTGTATAGCATCCAGAGCAGAATAAATTTCTTGGAACTGTTGTGAGATAGGTGGCACAAACAAAGTGAGAGCCCTTTCTGTATTCTCCTGCTCACTGTCATGGGCAATAAGCATGTCATCCTCCAGCTGGAATTCCATAATAACATCAACAGCAGCATGAGAGCCCTGCACTGCAGCATCAGGTGCAGCAGAAACATTCTGAGGTGCAACAACAGGTGCAACAAACTGAGGTGCAGCAATGTTTATATTTGCTGCAGCCAAAACTTTAGCTGCAACAGCCACATCAGGCACAACATCCACCTCCTCAACAGCCACATCAGGCACAACATCTCCTTGCAAATGGATTGCTAGCAAATCAGCCTGCTGCAAGACTTCTGCAGGCGGTTGATCATCAGGTTGCTCATTCATCATGACAGTTGGGACCACAGGCGTTGGATGAGGAGCAACAGTAACTTCAGAGGCATTGTCATCCACCAGATCTGCACGTACATCGGCAGGTGCAGCAGGTTGAGCATGAGCAGGCATGGGATCCTAAGGTGCATCATTCCATCCATTGGCTGGATACTCAGATAGAACAAACATGTTGTTGTCAGGGACTAAGCCACCAGGAAGGGGATGAGGGTTTCCATCCAGAGGCATTGGGTCCTCGTTGGCAGGGATCACATTAGCAAATTCAGAAGAACGAACATAAACTGCAGCTGTCCACGAACGCCTTATACCAGTAAAACGACCAACCAAAGGTTGTCTGAAAACCACATCACGGGGTACTAACTGAACAGATGAATAAGTCACATAGACTAGAATTCTGCACTTCATCGGATCATGAGAGAACCAGTAATGATAATCACCAAAAGTGTTAACCGCCTCCCTAATATATCCATCATTACGAAAATCCATAGGAACCCCAATGAACATGATCCAACCATTGCGAGCCCCTTGATGCACACGATACCCAGGCCCCTCATTATGATTCTCAAAGCGAATAAAGTGATGCGGCCCAAAATCTCTAGGCGGATGATCAACTAAAGTAGTGATACGTCTCCGACGTATCGATAATTTCTTATGTTCCATGCCACATTATTGATGATATCTACATGTTTTATGCATACTTTATGTCATATTTATGCATTTTCTGGAACTAACCTATTGACGAGATGCCGAAGGGCCAGTTCCTGTTTTCTGCTGTTTTTGGTTTCAGAAATCCTAGTAAGGAAATATTCTCGGAATCGGAACAAATCAACGCCCAGCATCCTATTTTTCCACGAAGCTTCCAGAACACCCGAGAGTCGCCAGAGGGGGGGGGCCACATGGGCCCAGGAGGGTGGCCGGCGCGGCCCAGGCCCTGGCCACGCCGCCTTACCCCCTCGCCGCCTCTTCGACCCTCTGACGCCGCCTCTTCGCCTATATAAAGGTCCTCGACCTAAAACCTCGACACGGAAAAGCCACGGTACGAGAAACCATCCAGAGCCGCCGCCATCGCGAAGCCAAGATCTGGGGGACAAGAGTCTCTGTTCCGGCACGCCGCCGGGACGGGGAAGTGCCCCCGGAAGGCTCCTCCATCGACACCACCGCCATCTTCATCAACGCTGCTGTCTCCCATGAGGAGGGAGTAGTTCTCCATCGAGGCTAAGGGCTGTACCGGTAGCTATGTGGTTCATCTCTCTCCTATGTACTTCAATACAATAATCTCATGAGCTGCCTTACATGATTGAGATTCATATGATGATGCTTGTAATCTAGATGTCATTATGCTAGTCAAGTGGATTTTACTTATGTGATCTCCGGAGACTCCTTGTCCCACGTGTGTAAAGGTGACAGTGTGTGCACCGTGTGGGTCTCTTAGGCTATATTTCACAGAATACTTATTCACTGTTATGAAGAGCATAGTGAAGTGCTTATTTATATCCCTTTATGATTACAATGTGTTTTGTATCACAATTCATCTATGTGCTACTCTAGTGATGTTATTAAAGTAGTTTATTCCTCCTGCACGGTGTAATGGTGACAGTGTGTGCATCGTGTTAGTACTTGGCGTAGGCTATGATTGTGATCTCTTGTAGATTATGAAGTTAACTATTGCTATGATGGTATTGATGTGATCTATGCCTCCTTTCGTAGCGTGAAGGTGACAGTGTGCATGCTATGTTAGTACTTGGTTTGGTTATGTTGATCTGTCATGTACTCTAAGGTTATTTAAATATGAACATCGAATATTGTGGAGCTTGTTAACTCCGGCATTGAGGGTTCATGTAATCCTACACAGTTAGTGGTGTTCATCATCCAAAAAAGGGTGTAGAGTCTAGCATCTATCTATTTATTCTGTTATGTGATCAATGTTGAGAGTGTCCACTAGTGAAAGTATGATCCATAGGCCTTGTTCGCAAATACTGCTATCGCTGCTTGTTTACTGTTTTACTGCGTTTCTACTGCCTGCAATATTACTACCATCAACTACACGCCAGCAAGCACTTTTCTGGCGCTGTTACTACTGCTCATACTTATTCATACCACCTGTATTTCACTATCTCTTCGCCGAACTAGTGCACCTATTAGGTGTGTTGGGGACACAAGAGACTTCTTGCTTTGTGGTTGCAGGGTTGCATGAGAGGGATATCTTTGACCTCTTCCTCCCTGAGATCGATAAACCTTGGGTGATCCACTTAAGGGAAACTTGCTGCTGTTCTACAAACCTCTGCTCTTGGAGGCCCAACACTGTCTACAAGAATAGAAGCACCCGTAGACCTCAAGCACTTTTCTGGCGCCGTTGCCGGGGAGGAAAGGTAAAAGGCACTCATACTTCGGTTCCAGGTAACAGTACTTTTCTGGCGCCATTGTGTTTGTGCTCGAAGCTATTTCCTTTAGATCCTGCAATTGCATCTTTTTGTTTCTTGTTTACACTAGTTAGGCATAATGGAAAACAACAAAAATATGAGAGATCTTTATGAACTTTATCTTGAATTAGGACATGATGTGTTTGAAGAGAGAATTAAAAAACCCATGGAACTTTATATGCGTGCTAATGGGAATGTTATTAATATGAATGCTTTGAACACTATTGTTGCTAATGCTATGGAAAATTCTAAGCTTGGGGAAGCTGGTTTTGATGAGCATGATCTTTTTAGTCCCCCAAGCATTGAGGAGGAAATTTACTTTGATGATACTTTGCCTCCTATTTATGATGATTATAATGATATTGGTCTTTTGGTTCCACCTGTTATGGAGGATAAATTTGATTATGATTACAATATGCCTCCTATATTTGATGATGAGAATAATAATGATAGCTACTCTGTTGAATTTGCTCCCGCTATTACTAATAAAATTGATTATGCTTATGTGGAGAGTAATAATTTTATGCATGAAACTCATGATAAGAATGCTTTATGTGATAGTTATATTGTTGAGTTTGCTCATGATACTACTGAAAGTTATTATGAGAGAGGAAAATATGGTTGTAGAAATTTTCATGTTACTAAAATGCCTCTCTATGTGCTGAAATTTTTGAAGCTACACTTGTTTTATCTTTCTATGCTTGTCACTTTGCTCTTCATGAACTTGTTTATTTACAAGATTCCTTTGCATAGGAAGTATTTTAGACTTAAATGTGTTTTGAATTTGCTTCTTGATGCTCTCTTTTGCTTCAACTACTATTTCTTGCGAGTGCATCATTAAAACTGCTGAGCCCATCTTAATGGCTATAAAGAAAGAACTTCTTGGGAGATAACTCATGTGTTTATTTTGCTACAGTAATTTTGTTTTATATTTGTGTCTTGGAAGTTGTTACTACTGTAGCAACTTCTCCTTATCTTAGTTTTGTGTTTTGTTGTGCCAAGTAAAGTCGTCGATAGTAAGGTTCATACTAGATTTGGATTACTGCGCAGAAACAGATTTCTTTGCTGTCACGAATCTGGGCAAAATTCTCTGTAGGTAACTCAGAAAATTATGCCAATTTACGTGAGTGATCCTCAGATATGTGCACAACTTTCATTCAATTTGAGCATTTTCATTTGAGCAAGTCTCGTGCCTCAATAAAATTCGTCTTTACGAACTGTTCTGTTTTGACAGATTCTGCCTTTTATTTCGCATTGCTTCTTTTGCTGTGTTGGATGGATTTCTTTGTTCCATTAACTTCCAGTAGCTTTGAGCGATGTCCAGAAGTGTTAAGAATGATTGTGTCACCTCTGAACATGTGAATTTTTGATTATGCACTAACCCTCTAATGAGTTTGTTTCGAGTTTGGTGTGGAGGAAGTTTTCAAGGGTCAAGAGAGGAGGATGATACAATGTGATCAAGAAGAGTGAAAGCTCTAAGCTTGGGGATGCCCCGGTGGTTCACCCCTGCATATATCAAGAAAACTCAAGCGTCTAAGCTTGGGGATGCCCAAGGCATCCCCTTCTTCATCGACAAATTATCAGGTTCCTCCCCTGAAACTATATTTTTATTCCATCACATCTTATGTGCTTTGCTTGGAGCGTCGGTTTGTTTTTGTTTTTGTTTTGTTTGAATAAAATGGATCCTAGCATTCTTTGTGTGGGAGAGAGACACGCTCCGCTGTTGCATATGGACAAGTATGTCCTTAGGCTTTACTCATAATATTCATGGCGAAGTTTCTTCTTCGTTAAATTGTTGTATGGTTGGAAACGGGAAATGTTGCATGTGGTATTGTATAATAAAATACTTGTAGAACATTGAGCTTTAATAACTTGATTCTTTGCAAATGTTTTGAGGTATTTAGATGGTAAGGCTTGCTGGATAAATAAGTTAAAATTAGTAGTGGATTGTTGTCTTTAAGCTTGTGTCGTACTACAAACTCTATTTAAATAGTTGAAGGCGTAGTTGGACTTGATAGATTTCCATGTCTGAGAGTTCATCGTAATAACTAAGTTGTGCTGAAGGTCGAGGGAGCTAGCGGGGTACTTGTGCCACCGTGAACGGCCCTCCTTGGAGTAAATTTTAATCATGCTCTTAATGATGAACCTGCTAGTTGTTTGCAATAAGCTTGTGAGTTCTTTTTGACTAATGTTAAGCTACGGTTTTTGGCACTTCCACCATCCAAATTTGCTAGCCTCTTCGGTACTGTGCATTGCCTTTTGCTCACATTGAGAATTGTGCATACTTCGCCGGTACATCCAAACCCGTGGGGGAACTTTCTCTTGTTCTCCTACACATAAGCCCATACATCTCCTCAAAACAGCCACCATACCTACCTACCACAGCATTTCCATAGCTGTTCCGAGATATATTGCCATGCAACATCCATTTTACATTACATGCCATGTTGTCATTTATTATTTATATATTGCTTTGCATGATCATATACAGCTGATGTGTGGTTTACCCATGTTACGCTAGATCATTGCACATCCTGCTACACTGGCAGAGGCATACAGTTTCATACATCATGTTTCATTCATTATGAGTTATTTGTACCAAAAAGTGTGTTGTCATATTAGGATGTTGCCCCTAAAAATGAAAAGAGCCGTGGAGGCCATCAAAAAGAAAAAAAAAGAGAGAAAGAAAAAAAATGAAAAGAAAGAAAAAAAAGAAAAAAAAAGAGAAAAAGAGAATAAAGAAAAAGGGGCAGCATTACTATCTTTTATCCACACTTGTGCTCATGTTTTAGCACCCGCATTATTCATAGTCATCATTTGTGCTCATGTTTAGTGATACGTCTCCGACGTATCGATAATTTCTTGTGTTCCATGCCACATTATTGATGATATCTACATGTTATATGCACATTTTATGTCATATTCGTGCATTTTCTGGAACTAACCTATTAACAAGATGCCGAAGTGCCAGTTGCTGTTTTCTGCTGTTTTTGGTTTCAGAAATCCTAGTAACGAAATATTCTCGGAATCGGACGAAATCAACGCCCAGGTTCCTATTTTGCCCGGAAGCATCCAGAACACCCGAGAGCCGCCAGAGGGAAGCCCTGGGGGCCCCACACTACACCCTGGCGCGGCCAGAGGGGGGCCGCGCCGCCCTATGGTGTGGTGGCCCCAGGCCCCCTCCGAGGCTGCCCTTCCGCCTATTTAAAGCCTCCGTCGCGAAAACCCTATCATGTTCGACGAAACCAGAGAAAGCCTTCCAGAGCCGCCGCCATCGCGAAGCCAAGATCTGGGGGACAGGAGTCTCTGTTCCGGCACGCCGCCGGGACGGGGAAGTGCCCCCGGAAGGCTCCTCTATCGACACCACCGCCATCTCCATCAACGCTGCTGTCTCCCATGAGGAGGGAGTAGTTCTCCATCGAGGCTCGGGGCTGTACCGGTAGCTATGTGGTTCATCTCTCTCCTATGTACTTCAATACAATAATCTCATGAGCTGCCTTACATGATTGAGATTCATATGATGATGCTTGTAATCTAGATGTCGTTATGCTAGTCAAGTGAATTTTACTTATGTGATCTCCGGAGACTCCTTGTCCCACGTGTGTAAAGGTGACAGTGTGTGCACCGTGTGGGTCTCTTAGGCTATATTTCACAGAATACTTATTCACTGTTATGAATGGCATAGTGAAGTGCTTATTTATATCTCTTTATGATTGCAATGTGTTTGTATCACAATTTATCTATGTGCTACTCTAGTGATGTTATTAAAGTAGTTTTATTCCTCCTACACGGTGTAATGGTGACAGTGTGTGCATCCGTGTTAGTACTTGGCGTAGGCTATGATTATGATCTCTTGTAGATTATGAAGTTAACTATTGCTATGATAGTATTGATGTGATCTATGCCTCCTTTCTTAGCATGAAGGTGACAGTGTGCATGCTATGTTAGTACTTGGTTTAGTCTTATTGATCTTTCATGCACTCTAAGGTTATTTAAATATGAACATTGAATTGTGGAGCTTGTTAACTCCGGCATTGAGGATTCGTGTAATCCTACGCAATGTGTTCATCATCCAACAAGAGTGTAGAGTATGCATTTATCTATTCTGTTATGTGATCAAAGTTGAGAGTGTCCACTAGTGAAAGTCTAATCCCTAGGCCTTGTTCCTAAATACTGCTATCGCTGCTTGTTTCTTGTTTCTTTGCGTTACTACTGCTGCGTTACTACTGCTTGTTTACTGTCCTGGGCAAAGCACTTTTCTGGTGCCGTTGCCACTGCTCATATATATTCATACCACCTGTATTTCACTATCTCTTCGCCGAACTAGTACACCTATTTGGTGTGTTGGGGACACAAGAGACTTCTTGCTTTGTGGTTGCAGGGTTGCATGAGAGGGATATCTTTGACCTCTTCCTCCCTGAGTTCGATAAACCTTGGGTGATCCACTTAAGGGAAAACTTGCTGCTGTTCTACAAACCTCTGCTCTTGGAGGCCCAACACTATCTACAGGAAAAGGAGGAGGCGTAGACATCAAGCTATTTTCTGGCGCCGTTGCCGGGGAGGAAAGGTAAAAGGTACTCACACTCCGGATCTCGGCTACTAAGCTATTTTCGCCGTTGTAAGTACTCGAAGCTATTTCCTTTAGATCCTGCAATTGCATCTTTTTGTTTCTTGTTTACACTAGTTTGGCATAATGGACAAAAATGAGCTTCTTATTCTATTTCCTGATTTAAGACATGGATGGTTTGATGCGAAAATTAAAAAACCTATGGAACCTTAATTGCATGCTGGTAGTAATATTAGTATGAACGCTTTGAACACCATTGTTGATAATAATATAGAAAATTCTAAGCTTGGGGAAGCTGGCTTTGATGAGTATGATATTTTTAGTCCCCCAAGAATTGAGGAGGAAATTTACTTTGATGATTCTTTACCTCCTATTTATGATGATTATAATGATAGTAGTCTTTTGTTACCACCTGTTATGGAGGATGAATTTGATTATGAATACAATATGCCTCCTATATTTGATGATGAGAATAATAATGATAGCTACTTTGTTGAATTTGCACCCACTACAACTAATAAAATTGATTATGCTTATGTGGAGAGTAATAATTTTATGCATGAGACTCATGATAAGAATGTTTCATTTGATAGTTATATTGTTGAGTTTACTCATGATGCTACTGAAAGTTATTATGAGAGAGGGAAATATGGTGGTAGAAATTTTCATGATACTAAAACACCTCTCTATGTGCTGAAATTTTTGAAGCTACACTTGTTTTATCTTTATATGCTTGTTGCATTATGCTTCATGAACTTGTTTATTTACAAGATTCCTATGCATAGGAAGCATGTTAGACTCAAATGTGTTTTGGATTTGTTTCTTGATGCTCTCTTTTGCTTCAAATACTATTTCTTGCGAGTGCATCATTAAAACTGCTGAGCCCATCTTAATGGCTATAAAGAAAAGAACTTCTTGGGAGATAACCCATGTGTTATTTTGCTACAGTACTTTGTTTTTATTTTGTGTCTTGGAAGTTGTTTACTACTGTAGCAACCTCTCCTTATCTTAGTTTTGTGTTTTGTTGTGCCAAGTGAAGCCTCTAATCGAAGGTTGATACTAGATTTGGATTTCTGCGCAGAAACAGATTTCTATCTGTGACGAATCTGGGCTGTTTTCTCTGTAGAAAAATCAGAAAAATATGCCAATTTACGTGCGTGTTCCTCAGATATGTACGCAACTTTCATTAGTTTTGAGTTTTCTGATCTGAGCAACGGAAGTATTTATTAAAAATTCGTCTTTACGGACTGTTCTGTTTTGACAGATTCTGCCTTTTATTTCGCATTGCTTCTTTCGCTGTGTTGGGTGGATTTCTTTGTTCCATTACCTTCCAGTAGCTTTGAGCAATGTCCAGAAGTGTTAAGAATGATTGTGTCACCTCTGAACATGTGAGTTTTTGATTATGTACTAGCCCCTCTAAGGAAGTTTATGAGAAGTTTGGTGTGAAGGAAGTTTTCAAGGGTCAAGAGAGGAGGATGATATACTATGATCAAGAAGAGTGAAAGCTCTAAGCTTGGGGATGCCCCGGTGGTTCACCCCTGCATATATCAAGAAGACTCAAGCGTCTAAGCTTGGGGATGCCCAAGGCATCCCCTTCTTCATCGACAAATTATCAGGTTCCTTCTCTTGAAACTATATTTTTATTCGGTCACATCTTATGTGCTTTACTTGGAGCGTCTGTATGCTTTTATTTTTATTTGTGTTTGAATAAATTGGATTACATCATGCTTGTGTGGGAGAGAGACACGCTCCGCTGTTGCATATGGACAAGTATGTCCTTAGTTTCTACTCATAGTATTCATGGCGAAGTTTCTTCTTCGTTAAATTGTTATATGGTTGGAATTGGAAAATGATACATGTAGTAAATTGCTATAATGTTTTGGATAATGTGATACTTGGCAATTGTTGTACTCATGTTTAAGCTCTTGCATCATATACCTTGCACCCATTAATGAAGAAATACATAGAGCATGCTAAAATTTGGTTTGCATATTTGGTTTCTCTAAGGTCTAGATAATTTCTAGTATTGAGTTTGAACAACAAGGAAGACGGTGTAGAGTCTTATAATGTTTACAATATGTCTTTTATGTGAGTTTTGCTGCACCGGTTCATCCTTGTGTTTGTTTCAAAATAGCCTTGCTAGCCTAAGCCTTGTATCGAGAGGGAATACCTCTCATGCATCCAAAATACTTGAGCCAACCACTATGCCATTTGTGTCCACCATACCTACCTACTACATGGTATTTTCTGCCATTCCAAAGTAAATTGCTTGAGTGCTACCTTTAAAATTCCATCATTCACCTTTGCAATATATAGCTCATGGGACAAGTAGCTTAAAAACTATTGTGGTATTGAATATGTACTTATGCACTTTATCTCTTATTAAGTTGCTTGTTGTGCGATAACCATGTTCACTGGGGACGCCATCAACTATTCTTTGTTGAATTTCATGTGAGTTGCTATGCATGTTCGTCTTGTCTGAAGTAAGGGAGATCTACCACCTTATGGTTAAGCATGCATATTGTTAGAGAAGAACATTGGGCCGCTAACTAAAGCCATGATCCATGGTGGAAGTTTCAGTTTTGGACATATATCCTCAATCTCATATGAGAAAATTATTAATTGCTGTTACATGCTTATGCATAAAAGAGGAGTCCATTATCTGTTGTCTATGTTGTCCCGGTATGGATGTCTAAGTTGAGAATAATCAATAGCGAGAAATCCAATGCGAGCTTTCTCCTTAGACCTTTGTACAGGCGGCATAGAGGTACCCCTTTGTGACACTTGGTTAAAACATGTGCATTGCGATGATCCGGTAGTCCAAGCTAATTAGGACAAGGTGCGGGCACTATTAGTATACTATGCATGAGGCTTGCAACTTATAAGATATAATTTACATGATACATATGCTTTATTACTACCGTTGACAAAATTGTTTCTTGTTTTCAAAATCAAAGCTCTAGCACAAATATAGCAATCGATGTTTTCCTCTATGGAGGACCATTCTTTTACTTTCATTGTTGAGTCAGTTCACCTATTTCTCTCCACCTCAAGAAGCAAACACTTGTGTGAACTGTGCATTGATTCCTACATACTTGCATATTGCACTTATTATATTACTCTATGTTGACAATATCCATGAGATATACATGTTACAAGTTGAAAGCAACCGCTGAAACTTAATCTTCCTTTGTGTTGCTTCAATGCTTTTACTATGAATTATTGCTTTATGAGTTAACTCTTATGCAAGACTTATTGATACTTGTCTTGAAGTACTATTCATGAAAAGTCTTTGCTATATGATTCACTTGTTTACTCATGTCATATACATTGTTTTGATCGCTGCATTCACTACATATGCTTTACAAATAGTATGATCAAGGTTATGATGGCATGTCACTCCAGAAATTATCTTTGTTATCGTTTTACCTGCTCGGGACGAGCAGAACTAAGCTTGGGGATGCTGATACGTCTCCGACGTATCGATAATTTCTTGTGTTCCATGCCACATTATTGATGATATCTACATGTTATATGCACATTTTATGTCATATTCGTGCATTTTCTGGAACTAACCTATTAACAAGATGCCGAAGTGCCAGTTGCTGTTTTCTGCTGTTTTTGGTTTCAGAAATCCTAGTAACGAAATATTCTCGGAATCGGACGAAATCAACGCCCAGGTTCCTATTTTGCCCGGAAGCATCCAGAACACCCGAGAGCCGCCAGAGGGAAGCCCTGGGGGCCCCACACTACACCCTGGCGCGGCCAGAGGGGGGCCGCGCCGCCCTATGGTGTGGTGGCCCCAGGCCCCCTCCGAGGCTGCCCTTCCGCCTATTTAAAGCCTCCGTCGCGAAAACCCTATCATGTTCGACGAAACCAGAGAAAGCCTTCCAGAGCCGCCGCCATCGCGAAGCCAAGATCTGGGGGACAGGAGTCTCTGTTCCGGCACGCCGCCGGGACGGGGAAGTGCCCCCAGAAGGCTCCTCCATCGACACCACCGCCATCTCCATCAACGCTGCTGTCTCCCATGAGGAGGGAGTAGTTCTCCATCGAGGCTCGGGGCAGTACCGGTAGCTATGTGGTTCATCTCTCTCCTATGTACTTCAATACAATAATCTCATGAGCTGCCTTACGTGATTGAGATTCATATGATGATGCTTGTAATCTAGATGTCGTTATGCTAGTCAAGTGAATTTTACTTATGTGATCTCCGGAGACTCCTTGTCCCACGTGTGTAAAGGTGACAGTGTGTGCACCGTGTGGGTCTCTTAGGCTATATTTCACAGAATACTTATTCACTGTTATGAATGGCATAGTGAAGTGCTTATTTATATCTATTTATGATTGCAATGTGTTTGTATCACAATTTATCTATGTGCTACTCTAGTGATGTTATTAAAGTAGTTTTATTCCTCCTACACGGTGTAATGGTGACAGTGTGTGCATCCGTGTTAGTACTTGGCGTAGGCTATGATTATGATCTCTTGTAGATTATGAAGTTAACTATTGCTATGATAGTATTGATGTGATCTATGCCTCCTTTCTTAGCATGAAGGTGACAGTGTGCATGCTATGTTAGTACTTGGTTTAGTCTTATTGATCTTTCATGCACTCTAAGGTTATTTAAATATGAACATTGAATTGTGGAGCTTGTTAACTCCGGCATTGAGGATTCGTGTAATCCTACGCAATGTGTTCATCATCCAACAAGAGTGTAGAGTATGCATTTATCTATTCTGTTATGTGATCAAAGTTGAGAGTGTCCACTAGTGAAAGTCTAATCCCTAGGCCTTGTTCCTAAATACTGCTATCGCTGCTTGTTTACTGTTTTACTGCGTTACTACTGCTACGTTACTACTGCTTGTTTACTGTCCTGGGCAAAGCACTTTTCTGGTGCCGTTGCCACTGCTCATATATATTCATACCACCTGTATTTCACTATCTCTTCGCCGAACTAGTACACCTATTTGGTGTGTTGGGGACACAAGAGACTTCTTGCTTTGTGGTTGCAGGGTTGCATGAGAGGGATATCTTTGACCTCTTCCTCCCTGAGTTCGATAAACCTTGGGTGATCCACTTAAGGGAAAACTTGCTGCTGTTCTACAAACCTCTGCTCTTGGAGGCCCAACACTGTCTACAGGAAAAGGAGGAGGCGTAGACATCATTTAGCACCTACATTCATACGAGAGAGTTTTCATGTTTTACTAGTATAACTATGTGGGGAATTTACACTATAGAACTTGGGTTGTATATTCCAATGATGAGCCTCCTCAAAAGTGCTCTAGGTCTTCGTGAGCAACCAAGTTGGATGCACCCCCACTAGTTCCATTGGAGAGCTTTCATACACATATAGCTCTATGTGCATCCGTTGCATGGCAATCACTACTCCTTGCATAGCTTCGATCATAAGGCTTCCTCTTGTCTAATGGTCATTTACAGCTTTGCAAGCCTTTCTTCCATTTGGCCTTCCAAACCCCCATTAACGTTCTTTATGCCATAACATCCTGGTGCTAATACCAAATGCTTGCACTCACCGGTTGAGTAGACTTCGAAACAGTTGACTCATGACGTTCATGTTTATGTTTACTTGACTGAATCCTTCTTATGTTGTGAAAATTTACTTGATGCTTGGAATGAAGGATAGAACTTCTATGCTGAATACTTAACACATCCTTAATGAACTTTGTACGGTTGCATGTCTTTAAAGCAATGGTTCATGAAAACTTCTAGCTTGTCTAACTCTTGCATTATCATCTCTTACATCAATATAGACACTTGCTTTGAATGATTTGATCTCAGCTCATATGCTTTACAATAGTATGTTCAAGGTTATGATGGCATGTCACTCCAGAAATTATCTTTGTTATCGTTTACCTGCTCGGGACGAGCAGAAACTAAGCTTGGGGATGCTGATACGTCTCCGACGTATCGATAATTTCTTATGTTCCATGCCACATTATTGATGATATCTACATGTTTTATGCATACTTTATGTCATATTTATGCATTTTCTGGAACTAACCTATTGACGAGATGCCGAAGGGCCAGTTCCTGTTTTCTGCTGTTTTGGTTTCAGAAATCCTAGTAAGGAAATATTCTCGGAATCGGACGAAATCAACGCCCAGCATCCTATTTTTCCACGAAGCTTCCAGAACACCCGAGAGTCGCCAAAGGGGGGGCCACATGGGCCCAGGAGGGTGGCCGGCGCGGCCTAGGCCCTGGCCGCGCCGCCTTACCCCCTCGCCGCCTCTTCAACCCTCTGACGCCGCCTCTTCGCCTATATAAAGGTCCTCGACCTAAAACCTCGACACGGAAAAGCCACGGTACGAGAAACCATCCAGAGCCGCCGCCATCGCGAAGCCAAGATCTGGGGGACAGGAGTCTCTGTTCCGGCACGCCGCCGGGACGGGGAAGTGCCCCCGGAAGGCTCCTCCATCGACACCACCGCCATCTTCATCAACGCTGCTGTCTCCCATGAGGAGGGAGTAGTTCTCCATCGAGGCTAAGGGCTGTACCGGTAGCTATGTGGTTCATCTCTCTCCTATGTACTTCAATACAATAATCTCATGAGCTGCCTTACATGATTGAGATTCATATGATGATGCTTGTAATCTAGATGTCATTATGCTAGTCAAGTGGATTTTACTTATGTGATCTCCGGAGACTCCTTGTCCCACGTGTGTAAAGGTGACAGTGTGTGCACCGTGTGGGTCTCTTAGGCTATATTTCACAGAATACTTATTCACTGTTATGAAGAGCATAGTGAAGTGCTTATTTATATCCCTTTATGATTACAATGTGTTTTGTATCACAATTCATCTATGTGCTACTCTAGTGATGTTATTAAAGTAGTTTATTCCTCCTGCACGGTGTAATGGTGACAGTGTGTGCATCGTGTTAGTACTTGGCGTAGGCTATGATTGTGATCTCTTGTAGATTATGAAGTTAACTATTGCTATGATGGTATTGATGTGATCTATGCCTCCTTTCGTAGTGTGAAGGTGACAGTGTGCATGCTATGTTAGTACTTGGTTTGGTTATGTTGATCTATCATGCACTCTAAGGTTATTTAAATATGAACATCGAATATTGTGGAGCTTGTTAACTCCGGCATTGAGGGTTCGTGTAATCCTACACAGTTAGTGGTGTTCATCATCCAACAAGAGGGTGTAGAGTCTAGCATCTATCTATTTATTTTGTTATGTGATCAATGTTGAGAGTGTCCACTAGTGAAAGTATGATCCCTAGGCCTTGTTCGCAAATACTGCTATCGCTGCTTGTTTACTGTTTTACTGCGTTTCTACTACCTGCAATATTACTACCATCAACTACACGCCAGCAAGCACTTTTCTGGCGCTGTTACTACTGCTCATACTTATTCATACCACCTGTATTTCACTATCTCTTCGCCGAACTAGTGCACCTATTAGGTGTGTTGGGGACACAAGAGACTTCTTGCTTTGTGGTTGCAGGGTTGCATGAGAGGGATATCTTTGACCTCTTCCTCCCTGAGATCGATAAACCTTGGGTGATCCACTTAAGGGAAACTTGCTGCTGTTCTACAAACCTCTGCTCTTGGAGGCCCAACACTGTCTACAAGAATAGAAGCACCCGTAGACATCAAGTAGCACGTGCAACCGGACTACGCATCTGGTACAAACCAACTCCATAAAACCAAGACTGGAAGTTTATCACCTCAAAACCGAGATTGACGATGAAATCTCTCGCAAGATGCAGCAGATCATGCAGATCCTGGGCCGGTGGCTCTGGTTCGACCACCGCAACACAGTAGGACTCAAACTGATCTGGAGTGAAGTGCGTCGACGTGATGAAGGTGCGAGGCAGGCGAAGGACCCCACCATCGATGATCCCATGCCCGCGTGGAAGGAAACGATGAGGATCAAACTCGAAGTTGGCCATTGCGGTCGGTGGAGGTGGCGGCGCGATGGCAGGGCAAGGTGGTGGCGGTGGTGGAGGTGTGTCAGAAGCAGGGGAAGGCGAGTCGACAGGGGTAGTTGACGACAAAGGAGCGGAAGCGTCGCGGATATCTGGGGATTTTGGCACTTCTTTTGGAACCCACTTCTTTAATTGATATGGTTTGTTAAGACAGTTCCTTTGTTTATGGCTGTAATTAAAACATCCTTTGCGTCTAATCTGCCATTGACAGTCCTTTGCTGAATGACCCATCCGTAGACATTTCTGGCAGTCCCAGTAAGTCCAGGCCCAAGCCTCGACCAAACTCGAAAGCCCATCAAACCCATCATCTGAAATTTGAGCAGCAGCAGGTGTAGCAGGAGAAGGAGTATCGGATGGCCCAGAAGACGGCCCAGATGGCAACGCAGAAGCCAGGAGTAAATTTGAAATCCGGGCAGGCGCGGAAGGCGCGTGATCCAAGGGGGTCGTTCCGAGAACTTCGGGCATAATCAATGGGACCGGATCGAAATTTCCAAAACTGACCAACGGCGTCCCTGCCTCCGGCGGGGCAGAGACTACCGGCGGTGAGCGAGGAGAAGCCACCGGCTGAGCAACAGGAGTCACATGATTCACAGGATTGACAGTAACCAAAGCACGATTAGCATGCAAAAGAACCCTAGGTCTAGGCCTCTGCCTATGAAGAGGACGAGCCCTCTGACGAGTTCTGGAAGCAAGAATCCATTCGCCAGCACACTCCCGTTCCCAAAACAAGAATTCACGCCACCAATTCGGCCCCCCGAAACTCCACAGATGATAATAACATTTGAACTGGCGGCAACTATAAAACTTTCGTCCAAGCAATAATAAACCAACTGCTTTAGAAGAGACAGAGAAAGAGAATAGCCTGTCACGGATGAGAGAAACCTTGAGATCATCACAGAAACTGCCAGTCGCCGCTTCTAGAGCCAGAGATACGGTGTCTTCATCTAGTCTGAAAGAAGATCTTCCAAAAGAAACCACCATGATGAAATTTCCAGACTCCCTTGATGGATGAACTCGAGATCTTAGGGTGCGCCAAACATGAGACGCCAAGGCCTTCCCAGGAGAAAAATCCAAGCCAAGGGCAATAGCCGCATGAACTGCCATGATCCAGGTATGAGGGTGTAGAGGGGATGAAGGAGAAGAAGATGGTCGGAGAGGAAAAGGCTAGAGAGGTGGAAGAAGGCTAGATCACCGGCGCTAAGGTGTCACCGGCGAGGAGGAGGGTGGGTGGGTGGGTGGGAGAGCCATCTGCGACCTGATAAGTTATTCTGACCTGCATTTTTGTTCATGGAGTTCACTAATTGTTTGAGTTTTTACTTGTACAATCCTAGAAAATCAGCAGCAACTCTGTCCAATTTCATACTTCATATTTTGTATTCCTTTTTTATGTGTGCGTGATGTAATTCAAATTTGTGAGATACATAATTGTTTTATTTTAATATTATTATGTGCAAAAAATAATACATAAACATTCTAATATAAACATATTATTTTCTTTCATGTAGACAACTTTATATTATTCAAACTTAATATAATATCAAATTCTACTCTTTGCGCATCCAAACATGAATTGGAATTGGGTGCCACCCTTTGATTCCAATAACGAATACCATGTACATCCAAACAACAGAATTAAAATGGAGGCCATTTCCTTTCCATCTTGGATTCGGAATTTCAGTCCAATTCAATTCTATGGGCAAATTATGTGCATCCAAACACAGCGTAACAGATTTGACTTGTAAGAATGCGGAATTAAACTAACGTTTATTTTACAAGCACAAACCCTAAATATGCTAAGCTCAACTAAGTGCAATAACAAAAACTAGATAGGCACAATATATATGAACAACAAGTGATAGCAAGATATGATAAATACTTCAAGCTCGATGGCTATCACAAAGGAAAGTAAACTCGGGTATAGAAATAATCGAGGCACGCAGAGACAAAGATGTATTCCCGTGTTTCCTTCCTTATAAAGGGACGAGATGACGCCTGGTGGGGGGTGAATAGGCGTTTTAAAAACTCTTACGGATTTGGCTTGTAAGAATGCGGAATTAAACTAATGTTTATTTTGCAAGAACAAACCCTAAATGTGCTAGGCTCAACTAAGTGCAACAACAATATCTAGAGCTAAGCAAGATAGGCACAAGATATATATATGAACAACAAGTGATAGCAATATATAATAGATACTTCAAGCTCGATGGCTATCACAAGGAAAGTAAACTCAGGGTATAGAAATAACCGAGGCACACAGAGACGAAGATGTATTCCCGTGTTCCCTTCCTTTGCAAGAAGATACGTCACGTTTGGAGAGGTGGGGATCCCAGGAAGGATTTCCCAATGCCACGAAGGCTCACCTTCTTCTCCGAGCCTATCCCACGAAGGAATAGCCCTTTTCCTTATGTCTAGCTTTTCCTCCACTTCGGAGATGGCAAGCTCCACAACCACTTCACAAGCTCCACGAAGGAGAAGCCCGGACCACTTCAAATCTTCCACAAAGAGGTCACCGGGACACCAACCAAGCCAACTAGGAGGTAACTGATACGTCTCCAACGTATCGATAATTTCTTATGTTCCATGCTTGTTTTATGACAATACCTACATGTTTTATACATACTTTATGTCATACTTATGCATTTTCCGGAACTAACCTATTGACGAGATGCCGAAGTGCCAGTTCCTGTTTTCTGCTGTTTTTGGTTTCAGAAATCCTAGTAAGGAAATATTCTCGGAATTGGACGAAATCAACGCCCAGCATCTTATAATTGCACGAAGCTTCCAGAACACCCGAGAGGCACCAGAGGGGGGCCACAGGGCCACCAGACGCCAGGCTGGCGTGGCCAGAGGGGGGGGGGGCGCGCCCCCCTATTGTGTCACCACCTCGTCAGCCCTCCGACTCCGCCTCTTCGCCTATTTAAAGGTCCCTGACCTAAATCTTCGATACGAATAAGCCACGGTACGAGAAAAGTTCCAGAGCCGCCGCCATCGCGAAGCCAAGATCCGGGGGACAGGAGTCTCTGTTCCGGCACGCCGCCGGGACGGGGAAGTGCCCCCGGAAGGCATCTCCACCGACATCACCGCCATCTTCATCACCGCTGCTGTCTCCCATGAGGAGGGAGTAGTTCTCCCTCGAGGCTAAGGGCTGTACCGGTAGCTATGTGGTTAATCTCTCTCCTATGTACTTCAATACAATCATCTCATGAGCTGCCTTACATGATTGAGATTCATATGATGAGCTTTGTATCACTATTAATTTATGTGCTACTCTAGTGATGTTATTAAAATACTCTATTCCTCCTCCATGATGTAATGGTGATAGTGTGTGCATCATGTAGTACTTGGCGTAGTTTATGATTGTGATCTCTTGTAGATTATGAAGTTAACTATTACTATGATGGTATTGATGTGATCTATTCCTCCTTTCATAGTATGATGGTGACAGTGTGCATGCTATGTTAGTACTCGGTATAATTGTGTTGATCTATCATGCACTCTAAGGTTATTTAAATATGAATATCGAATGTTGTGGAGCTTGTTAACTCCGGCATTGAGGTGCTCTTGTAGCCCTACACAATTAGTGGTGTTCATCATCCAACAAGAGAGTGTAGAGTGGTTTTATTATGTGATCAATGTTGAGAGTGTCCACTAGTGAAAGTATGATCCCTAGGCCTTGTTTCCAAATACTGTAATCATCGCTTGTTTACGGTTCTACTGCATCTGTACTTCCTGCAATATTACCACCATCAACCACACGCCAGTTGTAGCAGCAAGCTATTTTCTGGTGCCGTTACTACTGCTCATATTCATTCATACCACTTGTATTTCACTATCTCTTCGCCGAACTAGTGCACCTATACATCTGACAAGTGTATTGGGTGTGTTGGGGACACAAGAGACTTCTTGCATTGTGATCGCAGGGTTGCTTGAGAGGGATATCTTTGACCTCTTCCTCCTTGAGTTCGATAAACCTTTGGTGATCCACTTAAGGGAAAACTTGCTGCTGTTCTACAAACCTCTGCTCTTGGAGGCCCAACACTGTCTACAGGAAAAAAAAAGTGTGAGTAGACATCAAGCTATTTTCTGGCGCCGTTGTCGGGGACCGAAAAGCTTCACCACGGGTATTTCCTCCCTCGTCAACAACGCGCCAGTAGTAGACAGTCAAGTATTTTCTGGCGCCGTTGCCGGGGAGGAAAGGTAAAAGGCACTCACACTCTGGTCCCAGGTAACTAAGTTATTTTCTGGTGCCGTTGTAAGTGCTCGAAGCTATTTCCTTTAGATCCTGCAATTGCATCTTTTTTTTTCTTGTTTTTATTTCACTAGTTAGGCATAATGGAAAGCAACATGGAGCTTTTTAATCTATTTCCTGAGTTAAGACATGGATGGTTTGATGCGAAAATTAAAAAACCCATGGAACATATTAGTATGAACGCTTTGAACACCATTGTTGCTAATGATATGGAAAATTCTAAGCTTGGGGAAGCTGGTTTTGATGAGCATGATATTTTTAGTCCCCCAAGCATTGAGGAGAAAATTTACTTTGATGATACTTTACCTCCTATTTATGATGATTATAATGATAGTGGTCTTTTGGTGCCGCCTGTTATGGAGGATAAATTTGATTATGATTACAATATGCCTCCTATATTTGATGATAAGAGTAATAATGATAGCTACTTTGTTGAATTTGCTCCCACTATTACTAATAAAATTGATTATGCTTATGTGGAGAGTAATAATTTTATGCATGAGACTCATGATAAGAATGTTTCATTTGATAGTTATATTGTTGAGTTTGTTCATGATGCTACTAAAAATCTTTATGAGAGAGGAAAATATGGTTATAGAAATTTTCATGTTACTAAAACACCTCTCTTTTTGCTGAAAATCTTGAAGCTGCACTTGTTTTATCTTTCTATGCTTGTTGCATTATGCTTCATGAATTTGTTTATTTACAAGATTCCTTTTCATAGGAAGTGGGTTAGACTTAAATGTGTTTTGAGTTTGCTTTTTGATGCTCTCTTTTGCTTCAACTCTTATTTCTTGCGAGTGCATCATTAAATTTACTGAGCCCATCTTAATGGCTATAAAGAAAGTATTTCTTGGGAGATAACCCATGTGTTTATTTTACTACACTACTTTTGTTTTATATTTGTGTCTTGGAAGTTGTTACTACTGTAGCAACCTCTCCTTATCTTAATTTTGTTGCATTGTTGTGCCAAGTAAAGTCTTTGATAGTAAGGTTCATACTAGATTTGGATTACTGCGCAGAAACAGATTTCTTGCTGTCACGAATCTGGGTTGAATTCTCTGTAGGTAACACAGAAAATTCTGCCAATTTACATGAGTGATCCTCAGATATGTACGCAACTTTCATTCAATTTGAGTATTTTCATTTGAGCAAGTCTGGTGCCTCGTAAAAATTCGTCTTTACGGACTGTTCTGTTTTGACAGATTCTGCCTTTTATTTCGCATTGCCTCTTTTGCTATGTTGGATGGATTTCTTTGTTCCATTAATTTTCAGAAGCTTTGGGAAATGTCCAGAAGTGTTAAGAATGATTGTGTCACCTCTGAACATGTGAATTTTTATTATGCACTAACCCTCTAATGAGTTTGTTTTGAGTTTGGTGTGGAGGAAGTTTTCAAGGGTCAAGAGAGGAGGATGATATATGATTAAGAAGAGTGAAAAGCTCTAAGCTTGGGGATGCCCCCGTGGTTCATCCCTGCATATTTCAAGAAGACTCAAGCGTCTAAGCTTGGGGATGCCCAAGGCATCTCCTTCTTCATCGACAACATTATCAGGTTCCTCTAGTGAAACTATATTTTTATTCCATCACATCTTATGTACTTTACTTGAAGCGTCTGTTTGTTTTTACTTTTTGTTTTGTTTGAATAAGATGGATCCTAGCATTCATTGTGTGGGAGAGAGACACGCTCCACTGTTGCATATGGACAAATATGTCCTTAGGCTTTACTCATAATGTTCATGGCGAAGGTTGAAACTGCTTCGTTAATTGTTATATGGTTGGAAACGGAAAATGCTACATGTGGTAATTGGTAAAATGTCTTGAATAATTTGATACTTGGCAATTGTTGTGCTCATAAGGATCATGTTTAAGCTCTTGCATCATATACTTTGCACCTATTAGTGAAGAAATACATAGAGCTTGTTGAAATTTGGTTTGCATGATTGGTCTCTCTAAAGTCTAGATATTTTCTAGTAAGGGTTTGAGCAACAAGGATGACAGTGTAGAGTCTTATAATGCTTGCAATATGTTTTTATGTGAGTTTTGCTGTACCGGTTCATGCTTGTGTTTGCTTCAAATAACCTTGCTAGCCTAAGCCTTGTATTGAGAGGGATTACTTCTCGTGCATCCAAATCCTTGAGCCAATAACCATGCCATTTGTGTCCACCATACCTACCTACTACATGGTATTTCTCCGCCATTCCAAAGTAAATTGCTTGAGTGCTACCTTTAAACAATTCAAAATTTATCATCTCTGATTTGTGTCAATGTTTTATAGCTCATGAGGAAGTATGTGGTGTTTATCTTTCAATCTTGTTGGGCAACTTTCACCAATGGACTAGTGGCTTCATCCGCTTATCCAATAATTTTGCAAAAAGAGCTGGCAATGGGATTCCCAGTCCCAAATTAATTAACCTTCATAATTTTACAAAAATAGACACTCCTCCATGGTATGTGATTGTTGGACGGCACCCGAGGATTCGGTTAGCCATGACTTGAGAAAGCAAAGGTGGGGAGGAGTGTCATCTAAACAAAACTAAAATAAAAAGGCACTCCTTCATGGTATGAGATTGTTGGCAGGCACCCGAGGATTCGATTAGCCATGGTTTGTGAAAGCAAGGTTGGAAGGAGTGCCACCCAAAAATAAAAATGTTTCATGGGAGCCGCTCTTCGAAGGTTTGTCTGGCAAGGGGGTTAGAGTGCCCATTACCATTCGTTGACAACAACAAACACCTCTCAAAACTTTACTTTTATGCTCTCTTTATGTTTTCAAAATGAAAGCTCTGCACAAATATAGCAATCGATGCTTCCCTCTTTGAAGGGCCATTCTTTTACTTTTATGTTGAGTCCGTTTACCCATTTCCTCCCACCTTAGAAGCAAACACTTGTGTGAACTGTGCATTGATTCTTACATACTTGCATATTTGCATTCATCATATTACTTTGTGTTGACAATTATCCATGAGATATACATGTTACAAGTTGAAAGCAACCGCTGAAACTTAATCTTCCTTTGTGTTGCTTCAATGCCTTTACTATGAATTTATTGCTTTATGAGTTAACTCTTATGCAAGACTTATTGATGCTTGTCTTGAAAGTACTATTCATGAAAAGTCTTTGCTATATGATTCAGTTGTTTAATCATTGTCTTTACCATTGTTTTGAATCGCTGCATTCATCTCATATGCTTTACAATAGTATGATTAAGATCATGTTGGTAGCATGTCACTTTAGAAATTATCTTTGTTATCGTTTACCTACTCGGGACGAGTAGGAACTAAGCTTGGGGATGCTGATACGTCTCCAACGTATCGATAATTTCTTATGTTCCATGCTTGTTTTATGACAATACCTACATGTTTTATACATACTTTATGTCATACTTATGCATTTTCCGGAACTAACCTATTGATGAGATGCCGAAGTGCCAGTTCCTGTTTTCTGCTGTTTTTGGTTTCAGAAATCCTAGTAAGGAAATATTCTCGGAATTGGACGAAATCAACGCCCAGCATCTTATAATTGCACGAAGCTTCTAGAACACCCGAGAGGCACCAGAGGGGGGCCACAGGGCCACCAGACGCCAGGCTGGCGTGGCCAGAGGGGGGCCGCGCCCCCCTATTGTGTCACCGCCTCGTCAGCCCTCCGACTCCGCCTCTTCGCCTATTTAAAGGTCCCTGACCTAAATCTTCGATACGAATAAGCCACGGTACGAGAAAAGTTCCAGAGCCGCCGCCATCGCGAAGCCAAGATCTGGGGGACAGGAGTCTCTGTTCCGGCACGCCGCCGGGACGGGGAAGTGCCCCCGGAAGGCATCTCCATCGACATCACCGCCATCTTCATCACCGCTGCTGTCTCCCATGAGGAGGGAGTAGTTCTCCCTCGAGGCTAAGGGCAGTACCGGTAGCTATGTGGTTAATCTCTCTCCTATGTACTTCAATACAATGATCTCATGAGCTGCCTTACATGATTGAGATTCATATGATGAGCTTTGTATCACTATTAATCTATGTGCTACTCTAGCGATGTTATTAAAATACTCTATTCCTCCTCCATGATGTAATGGTGACAGTGTGTGCATCATGTAGTACTTGGCGTAGTTTATGATTGTGATCTCTTGTAGATTATGAAGTTAACTATTACTATGATGGTATTGATGTGATCTATTCCTCCTTTCATAGTATGATGGTGACAGTGTGCATGCTATGTTAGTACTCGGTATAATTGTGTTGATCTATCATGCACTCTAAGGTTATTTAAAATGAATATCGAATGTTGTGGAGCTTGTTAACTCCGGCATTGAGGTGCTCTTGTAGCCCTACACAATTAGTGGTGTTCATCATCCAACAAGAGAGTGTAGAGTGGTTTTATTATGTGATCAATGTTGAGAGTGTCCACTAGTGAAAGTATGATCCCTAGGCCTTGTGTCCAAATACTGCAATCATCGCTTGTTTACTGTTCTACTGCATCTGTACTTCCTGCAATATTACCACCATCTACCACACGCCAGTTGTAGCAGCAAGCTATTTTCTGGTGCCGTTACTACCGCTCATATTCATTCATACCACTTGTATTTCACTATCTCTTCGCCGAACTAGTGCACCTATACATCTGACAAGTGTATTGGGTGTGTTGGGGACACAAGAGACTTCTTGCATTGTGATCGCAGGGTTGCTTGAGAGGGATATCTTTGACCTCTTCCTCCCTGAGTTCGATAAACCTTGGGTGATCCACTTAAGGGAAAACTTGCTGCTGTTCTACAAACCTCTGCTCTTGGAGGCCCAACACTGTCTACAGGAAAAGAAGTGTGAGTAGACATCAGTAACCCTCCAAGAGTAACAAGCTCACGGTCTCTCACTCGAACGAATCGTGGTGGAGATCTCAACACTATGCAATGATGCAAAGCAAGAACACCAAAGGTGTTAAAATCCCTCACACTCAAATCCCTCCAAAGCAATAAAAGCTAAGATGGAATTAGAGAGGAAGAACAATGGATGAAATCAACAAATGAATCCAAGATCTAGATTCCAAGAATTCCCTCACTTAGAGGAGGAATGGATTGGAGGATGTTGTATCTAGATCTCCTCTTCCAAATCTCTCAATAATATGCAAGAATCATGGGTGGAATGGGAGGGGAAGCAAGCGCAAGAAGGTCAACGATGGTGGTCAAAACGTGCCTAAGAACCCTAAGAACAATGGGGAAGAAGGCCCATTTTATATCCCATCAAAATATGACCGTTTGGGGCTAAAATCGAACCACCCGGCACTGGATCCAGCCTGTCGGGCTGGCTGCCGACCTACCCGGCAGCATCACTCGGCATACCGAGCCAGAAGTAGAAAATGTGACAACTTTTGCATCCGGACTGCCATTTCGATGATCTTGGGCTCGTTGGAATCACGACAACGAGATCTACAACATTATACATATAAACATCATAGTCCAAGCAGTGAGTAAGAAATATAATATAAAAGTTTTGGCCTATCTATAAAACATCAAACCGGTAAAACCTCCAAACATAAAAACGCAATAGAAGATGCATTCGGATTCCGTTTTCAATGAACTTGGGCTTGTTGAAAAGCTAGAAACAAGATCAAGAACTTCACATAGAGAAACACCGAGAAGCAATAAGATTTATGGAATGCAAAGCATGCAAAGTTTGAGCTCCCTAAGACGATGTGATCAAGTTACCCAACCGAAAGCCCCTCTTGATAGTGCGGCTATCTATCCTATAACCCGTTCTCCCAACAACCACCTTGAGACTGGTAAAATAAAAACCTAGCAAGGCCATAACTTTGCTTTGTGCATCCGGATTGATCTTGATGATAACTCTTCAAGCTCCACTCAAGCCGGAATGCCCCACTTGATCATTGTTGCTTCGTCAAGACTCATGAATGCTTCCCCATACACCATGACGGGAAATCTCCATTGATACACATCTTCACATGTCCATTATCACCAAATGGATGGCAAAGCTTCAAGCATATGATCCTTTTGAGATGCTCATCTTGAACTTTACCAACTGAACCTTGATGATGATCACCACTTGATCTCATCCTCTCATGGGCAATATTAAATCTCACTTTTGATGCACGCCCATGGAAAGATACGTAACCCATATAGATAACACAAAGGAACACATATGGTGGGTTAGTTCATAGAATAATTGACAAAGCTTACCATACCACATGACTTCATGTGGCACATTATTTATGCTTCATGTGTTGACCAAACTTGAATCTATTCCTCACTCTTCGTATTGGTCAATTAACCTTGTATCTTCTCATCCTCTATCATACTATCTTGTTGTGTATAAAGAACTCTTCATTTGTTTGAATGCTCTAAATATTAGTCAACCATAGCTCAACTCATGACACTATCATGACACCGACTTAGAGCCATATCTTGAATTCTGCACTTGGAATCAAGCACTCGAGATTTTGATCATTAATTTCTAAACACATAAGCTAGAGCATGGCTAATATTGAGTTCCATAAGAAATCCATCGTCATTTCTTCTTCTTGATCATATCACATATATGTCTTCAAATTGATGATCTTGATTCCAATACTCAAGGTATATCTTTTATCTCCATGGCATCCTACTTGAATCCAACACATGGACTACAAGTACACATGGACTACAAGAACTCCATCTTCATTTCTTCTTCTTGATCATATCACATATATGTCTTCAAATTGATGATATTGATGCCAATACTCAAGGTATATCTTTTATCTTCATGTCATCCATACTTGAATCCAACACATGGACTACAAGTATTACTTATGGAATATTCCTTCATATAAACTCAATGAAAACATTAGTCCATAGGTGTTGTCGTTATTACCAAAATCACACATAGGGGCAACGTACCCTTACACATGCAAAATGCATACATGAACTTTTTAGTTTATTGATTAATATTCCCATATATTTGTATCATATGTAATGTTATAAGTATGTTCTATATTGATTTATGGGGATTTTCCAATGATCCCCCTTATTTTGTTTATAACTCTGTAGAACACGAAACACTTGTTTTGTGTATTTTTTACTTTAAGGGACCTAAACGGAGTTAATTGATCGATGATTTTTCGAGGCTCAATATTTTGCGAAGAGAAGGAGTTGGAGCAGTGGAATCACGAGAGGGGAGGCCTGAGGCCCAAAAGAGGCTAGGTGGCGTGGCCACAACCCTAGGCCGTGCCACCTGACCTCTTTCCCCCCTCGACCGCTGTTAGCCGTCCGTCTTCATCTCCAGATCATCAGGTTGACCTAAAAATTCCTACATAAATGGTTCCGTACATATCTCGGGAGGAGAGCGCCATAGAAACACCGAAACAAAGAAACCGATACAGAACCAATCAATATTGGAGGGAAACTCCGTCGGATCCGCCGCCGGAGGAATCTCTACCTTCTCCAACATATCCACCATCACCACCATGATGAAGAGGGAGTAGTCCACCTCTAGACTATAGGTTTGTAGCAGTAGCTAGCTTGATCTATTTATCTCTTGTTCTATCATTGATCTAGTACCATATGAGCTACCCAACATGATTATGGACATATAGTTAATTCCTATGTGGTGGATCTTTATTATATGAGTTGATATTTAAGATTGGAATCCATTATGTGTAAGATCTATGTGTAGATGCATATCATGTACCCCGTTCTTGAGTGCTTGTTTTGAATCAACTTGTATGAGAGAACATGTGTGGGGGAAAGTGTGTATTAATTGAAGTAACATGGTGGTAATGATTGAATAGTGACAACAAATTCTAGATCTACTATGGTTTTTGCCTATATTTTGTTACCTCACTAGGGATTAAGTGAAGTCATGTGCTATATTTATCTAGTGACAGCTATGGTAATCTTGTTTGATCAAGGTAGCATATTTGTATTTCAAACATCATGTCAAAGTACCTAAGGCTATGTTGTGTTAATTCTTAATTCAAGATTGCCTGGAGTTTCCCTTATCTAGAGGAGTATAAGAGATATGTGTTGCATCATCTCTATGATAGGATGTGATGCCCATTTGAATGCTAATCTTACACATACTAAAGTTTCATTGATATTATACTGCTTGTGAATTTTTTCTGTCCACTACACTTTTATGAGAGAGTAGTCGAGCGAACCCATGAACCTTGGTCCAATTTTAATCATAAGAAACAAATTTCCAACACCACTGATATCATTTGTATTCATTGCATTAATTAAATCAGAAAATACAAAAATACTTTTACTATTAGCAAACACATATCAAAACCGAAAAACTCCTTTTTACTGTTGCTTTTACCTTTCTTGCCTAGTTATAGATTGTTTTACTCTACTTTATTTGCAATTTATTTCTCTTTTATTAATATGAAACCTCATGCTTGATAACCACATGGTGAAGTTGGGGACACAAGACAATTTACTTTGATTTGTAGGTTGCTTGAAGAGGATAATGAAATAGAGCTCTAAGCCAATTCCCGAGAGTTTGAAATAAGCCCTCTAGTCACCCTTGTAGGGAAACGATGCTTGCTAGATCACTCTGCACTTGGAGTCCTAATGAGCTGGTACACAAAGAGATGTTTCCATCACTACCCTGTTTTAAGGAGAGGCTCACCAGGGGCCCATCAGCCTACAACTTCACTCAACCTTAACAAGGTAAAATTAACAGTCGGGTTCAAAACAAAAGTCAAGTGATCCGCATTTACGTGTAAAAAGTAACTCAAAACATCACATGTTTCCACTATAGAGAGGCTGACCTTGGGGCCCATCAGCTTGCAGCTTGCCTCAATGTTAGCAAGGTATAAATCTAACAACCTTGTTTAAAAATAGAATTTGGTTAGTCTGCAATGATTGGTAAAAAATTATCCAAAATAGCATATGTGTCTTCCTATGAGTGGCTTCTGCATCTAGCGTCCATCTCAGTTAGAGGGTAAAATTAAACGCCAATTATCAAAACTAAAGTCAAGTACCTGCTGAAAGAGCATGTAGCCCCATGTGTGGCTTTGGTAATTAATGAAAATCCCTATGGGTTCATGTTTGCTTTGAGTCATTGTTGTAGGATTTCTCCATAGGCAATGCTTAAACCATATGTTGGCTTCAAGGTTGCAAGAAGAAGCGGATGAAGAAGATCAAGTGAAAACTATGTCTTGAAGAAGACGAGGTGAGATCTCAGGTCATCTTCAAGACATCAACATAATGAAGAAACAAGAAATGGGGTGAAGTTCAAGATGAGCCATCTCGATAAGATCATGAGCTTGAATCTTGGCATCCATATGTTGATCATGGATACATTAAGATATGCCAAAAAAATAAGTTCTCCCACAATGGATTATGGGGAGCAATCCGCAGGACTTCATTAAGAAAGCTCAACACATATGGTGATCATGGATACATGAAGATATGCCAAAGTAGAATCTCTCCCATGATGGATTATGGGGAAGCAATATGCAAGTCTTTATCAATCAAACATAATAAAAAAGGCATTTTATCTTGAAGCGATCAAGGTCTTCATCATATAGCTCAAGTGGAATGTGAAAGCTTAAGGTTTGTTCTTGATAGGGTTTCTTTCATACCTGTCTTGTGGTCTAGTTGGGGGACCGGTTTATAGGATAGTTGTATGTACTATCAAGAGAGCTATTGAATGAGTAACTTGATCATGATAGAGCTTAAACCCTTCCATGATTTCCATCATATTTCTTGGTTGTTCTTGTTTCTTATCCATGCGATGTTTTAGATCTTCTTATCATAACAAGCTCTAGCTCAATGAAAACAGACTTTGCACGGAAATCCAATTGTGTTTTAGATGTTGGAAGTTTTACCGCTTAGTTTTTTTATAGAGAGGTCAAACCTTTCATTATTTGTTTTTATCCGCCCTTGATGGACCATGATGGTTCTGTGCATTATATTGTAGACATTTTTGCTAGCTTCTAAATGTGCCCAACATCATCAAAATTGGAGTTCGGATGCTCAAGTTATGGTTGTTGTGCCAACTTTTTTTGGGAGTGTGCGGGGGACATTCCGCCCCCACTAGGAATTTTCCATCCCGCATTAAGGGGCTGAATTCTAGCCCCACATACCTCAGAATGTTTGGTACCTGCGTAGCCGATAACATTAAGTTTTTTTTGTGGGGGCGGGGGAAGGGGACCTATTTAAGGGGCCCTTCTTCCCCAATGGTTCTCCATCCTTTGGGAAAGTCTTGACCATGTTTTTCCTCCTCCATTGTTGACCCCTAAAGATTGTGTATCTCTCAATCCCTCCAATGATTCTTGCATCTTCTTGAGGGAAAACAGATAGGATATCCAGATCTAATTTTCCACCAATCAAAATATTCTCTTAGTGGGGAGAACATACTAGATCTAGATCTTGGAGTCTATTGTGGATTTCCTCCCTTATTCTCCATAAGCTTTTGTAGCTTTGTTGGAATTTGGTAGTGAAGGATTTGATAAATTATGCTGTCTTCATTGAATTTGGTGCATTGGTTTGAGTTCCCCATGGTGATACATTGAAATGAGAGTTCGCGGCTGATTTCTCTCATGTGCTTGAACCCTGAGTTTGTACCTCTTGGGTTCTTGGAACCCTAGATAGCTTCTTGGCCTTTGTGTCCTAGTGGCCTTTTGTGGCGTTGTGGTCTTAGTGGAAATTTCTTGGGAGCCTCCAACTGTTGTAGAGATTGCCTCAAGCTTGTGACCTTCGTGGAGATTACCTGGGAGCCTCCAATTGAGTTGTGAAGCTCACCCCAAGCTTGTATGGGTTCGGTGACCACCCTTAAGGCTCCCATCGTGGATAGAGGATTTCCGTTTTGGTGGGAAGGCTCGAGAAACATACGGTGCACCATTGTGGCATTCATAATACATTGTGCCTCCACATCGCTCCAACGGAGAGTAGCACCCATAAGGGTGTGAACTTCAACATACATTGCCGTCTCCGCGTGGCTTAGCTACTCCTCAACCTGAGATCATTTTCTTGTGCACTTTACTTTGTGATAGCCTTTGTGCTTGAAGTTATATCTCTTTCTATCACCTTGTTGTTTGTCTAGCTTAGTGTAAGTTGTTGGTTCACATAGGCAAACCCTTGTTTGTAGTTTTTTTGCTTGTCAAGTTAAACATTAGTTTGATTCCGCACTTTCTAAAGCCCCTAAAGTAATAAAAGTTTGAAACGCCTCTCACTCCCCCCTCTAGGAGGCATCCTTGGTTTACCCCTGCAATCACGGGGAAAAACAATCAAGATAACACAAATTTTTGTTACAAGGAAGGCTGACCTAAGGGCATGAGCATGCAGTGTCTGTCAATGTTAACAAGGTAAATTTAATGGAAGGATAACATTCAAGTACCACACAATCATGGGTCAAAACAAATACGAGATAACAAGCGTCTCTTGTATAGGGAGGCTAACCTCGGGGATCCATCATCTTGCAGCATTAATAAGGTAAAGTATATAAGTCGGGTTCAAAATAAAAGGCAAGTAGCTGACAATCACGGGTGAAAAATCATCCAAGATTGCAAACATTTCTCGGATATAGAGGATGACATCGGGGGTCCATTATCCAGAACCATAAAAGCTTGCATCAAGGAACGTCCAAAAATTCAAACAGAGGGCTCTGCATAAAAGAGACGTCTACTCGAGATACTGCCATTGCGACACCACAATCTTAAAAACACCCCAAGGGTGCAAGTCTGGGTTGAATTGGCACACGCAACCAAAAAAGTGGCATCTACAATGCACTGGCCAAGCACACCACATTTGTTTCCAAATCCATAGCGGTAGAGGGCCTCCAAAACGAGAAAAACAATTGAAAAATATATTTTGAGAGGTATGCATGTCTATGTCAACGACTAGCATTAAATGATTTATCATCCCTTCATATAGTGACCTCAAGAGCGACTCCATGTAGTTCTCCAATGCACACCATTATTTAGGATCTCTCCAGTACATAATGTGCGGAGCAGTGTCTGTTTATTTGTTTATTTTATATTTTGGTTGGGATGGGCACCCAGCGCCTTGCTCTTTTTGCAATATTATGGACCAGCACATTATGCATGCTAGTCGCAGTATGAAGTCATGAAAGGACAATAAAGCACATAATACTTCCTCATGAGCTAAAACAAAACACAAAACATGTGGTAATTTTGAAGGTCTAAAGGTAGCACACAAGCAATTCACTTCGGAGTGGCAGCGCAATACCACATATAGGCATGTATGGTGGACTCAATTGGAACTTTAGTTTTTAGTGGTTGGATGCATCAGCAGAGCTCATACTTAGTACAAGTGAAGGCTAGCAATAGACTGGGAAGCGACAATCAAGATAGCAGTAATTGTCATAATCATGCTTGCGACAGATAAAATTAATGGAAGCACAAAAGTAATACAAAAACTCTGAGGCAAGATAAATCATCGAGGCTTAAATGAATTTTGTTTTAGTCTTGTGCATGCTTGAGCATGTGCCAAATCGATTCAAATGAAGCATTCAGAGGAGGATACAACAATGTCATACCGTTATATGAATAAAGCAATACAAGCAAACATCCATATGACATGTTACCTATTATTAATAAATTGGAACTAATCATGAGAGAATATAAACTACTGAGCATCATTAAGTAACATACACCTTACACAAACAAACTAAGCATGTCCACATAAATGAGTACAGAAATAAAACGAATAGAGTTCATACCAGCCTCTCACCACAACTCGAATTGTCGTGACCGCCATTATTGCTTCTCACTTGTGTGGATTGAATAATATGAAATGATAACCAAGCTCCAATGAAATCACAGAAGACCGTTGAACCCTGCAGCAACATTACATAACCAAAGAAGAACAACAAATATTTTTGGGTTTTCGATTTTTTAATCAACACACAAAGTAAAATCTTTTTGGATTTTCGCATAGCAAACAATAAAGGGAAAACGAAGCAAACCAAAGAACAAAATGAAGAGAAACGACATATTTTTTGTCCTTTTTGTGTTTTGGAAAGTAGAAACGAAAAACAAGAACAACAAAAAGAAAGAAAACTAACATAGACACGCAAATGCAACTAATGGCAGAAACCTGCCAACCCAGAACAGCAGGCAAAGATCGATTTTTTTGAAAATATTTTGTAGCTCAGCTCGAAAAGTGTGCAACTAACAAAAGTTACATAACAATCTGGGGCATATGCTCAAAAAATTTCAGCTCAAAATTCAGTTCTGGCTATTTATACAAATGTTTATGGTGACAACACATAATATGTTTTTGGGCAGCATCTTCCCCAATTCTTACCTCCTTCCTATCAGGCTATCCTTGGTATAAAAAAGAAATAAATAGGCTAATGAGAGGTTATTACAGTAGTAACAACTTCCAAGATTCAATAAAAGAGAAATTACAGAAATAAACTAACAAGAACAAAAATAAAGCGAAACATGGATATACAAAGTTCCGATGGAATATGATATGTAGATGAGCGAGATGTCGGTATACCTGCCCCCAAACTTAGGATTGTGTCCTAAATGGAGATCAACCCCAGCGTAAGTAATGGCTCCAGGATGGTGCGTTATTCCTAGCATAATCGTGCTCCGGCCCTCGTGAGGAAGAAGAAGCAGAAGGCCCATAGTCATCGTTTGGTTGCTGATATAGGAACCCAGCAATGTTGGAGGGCTGGACGAAGATATCTTCAGCCTCCCCTCCAGCATTCCATACATGTCGCCCCTGCTCCTCTATGTATGTGTCAAGCCCTTGCACTGTGAGTGACCATCCTTCCATGGAATCAAGGTTAAGCAAAAGAGGCGCAGACAAATTGACTAGACGATTGGTCTTAGTTACCCTCCAGTATGATGATTTCTTGAAAAAGGTAATTTCATTGGAATTTATTTCTCTTTTATTCATAAGGTAATTTCATAAGGTAGGTTCAAACTCAAATATTGACAAACACAATTAATGTTGACAAACACAATTAATATTAGTTATACATAAAAATTCCTAATGAAACTAGGGGCACATGCTTGAAAAGGGTAATTTCATAAGGTAGGTTGCCAATTTTATATTGAAAAGAAACAAATTGGTGTTGCGTCATGGAATTAAGATCAAGCCTCTCTAATGGAAATTGAAAGTCCGCAGCATGTGGAACTAGACCGTGAAAGGCTAATAAACGAGAGGCAATGAGGCCTCCACAAACTCCTCCTTTCTCACAGTTAGTAGTAAGACGGGAAGCTATCAAAGCATCCAAATTATATGCTCTATCTTGTTTCAAGGCAGCAGCTAGGAAGGCTAAATCATGAGAGGGTAATTTGTTTGCATTCTTTCTAGCTAGAACACACTTAGTAATAAAATAGGCAAAATACCGAATAGATGGAAGTTGAATACTTCGGATTCTACCATCCTCCTCCGAGAAACTCCTCCCTTGGAAAATTTCTTTGTAGAGGTCCAGCAATAGCTTGGGTCGCTCCTTGATCCTTCCGCATGATCCCCATTGTGGCACTCTAATGGCTGCACAGAAATCATCAAAAGGCAAATCGACATCATTATTATATATTTTTGTAATGAACCATGGGGTTAGGAAATTTCCAACTAAATCTGAAATCATGCACCACAGACATAGTTAGCTTTACATGTTGGTATGGTTCACCATCAACAAAACTTTCCAACCCTGCATTGGAAACCAAAGTCTGGAAATCCTGCAAAATTCTTGCAACACTCATAAATTCGACACATGGATAAAGATAATGGAAAATTCCTTCTTCCCGATGGACCTTCATGACTTCATTCACCTCCAATTCATGTTGATTGAGTTGGTATGCATTGCCTTCCATCTCTGAATTTTTTAACAAACCTCATAACAAATGATTAAGACAAAAAAATAAAGGAGAACACTATGGAGAGTTATAAGAGGACTAAACATGCATCAAAACAACTTATCCCATCATAATACAAGCATGAAAGCTCACTTAACATGTCATATCCAACAACAATACTCAAGATATACTCCACCAAACAAAATTCTACTTGGATAATTGAAGGAGTCACATACCGGAGAGCAAATGCTTCAAATTTCAGCAGGAAATATGGGATGAGCAAAGAGATCGAAAATTTGCGACGAAGAACAGCAAGAACATGGGTTTGAGCAATGGGGATGTGTTTCCTCGGGTGAGTGAGTGGAATGTCAGAGGAGGGAACAAATGGAGGGCCAGGGGGGGCCACACCAGGCCTTGGCGCGGCCTGGGTGGCAGCCGTGCCACCACATGGTGTGGCCGTCCTGTGGGTCCCCCTGGGCTGCCCAGGTGCCTCCCTGCCCCTTTTTACGCGTAAATTTTTTAGAGATATTTTCTGGAATTTTTCGAGAAACTTTATTTTTGGGCAATTTTCAGAATTTGAATAATGATTCTATCGCACAAAAACAATTATGAAATGATGAAAAACCAATTCAAAACCTAATCTATAGCAACTCTAAGACATTCTAATATAAATTCAATCAATAGTACATAGGTGAAAATATAGTTGCATTCATTCAAAATTACTTTGTTAACAAGGTTGATCAAGTCTTGTTATCAAAACAAGTTTATATGAATCAAAACTTTGCATTTCACAATATGATTATGTTACCTCAATCTCAACGGGAATAGTTCCAATCTTGACAATATCATTATCTTTCTTTGGCTTGGGCAAAGGCAAATGAAATTTCCCAATTTGGATGGTATCAACATTAATAATCCAATTTAAACCATATTTCCCATCAATCTTCTTGGGAAAATAAACCCTATGCTCTTTGTCATCAACACTAAAAGTTACTTTTCCTTGGTTGCAATCAATAACAGCCCCTACAGTGTTAAGAAAAGGTCTCCCAAGAATAATAGACATATTATCATCTTCAGGCATTTCTAGCACAACAAAGTCAGTTAATATCATACAATGATGATCAACTTGAACATGAACATCCTCACATATACCAACATGAATAGTAGTATACTTATCATCCATTTGCAAGGATATATCAGTTGGTATTAATTTTTCTAGATCAAGTCTTCTATAGAGAGAAAAAGGTATAACACTAACTCTTGCTCCCAAATCACATAAAGTAGTTCTGACATAATTATTTTTTATGGAGCATGGAATAGTGGGTATACCTGTATCACCAAGCTTCTTTAGAACCTTACCATTAAAAAGAGTAATTAGCAAGCATCGTGGATATTTCCTCATTTGGAATCTTCCTTTTATTAGAGACAATATCTTTCATATACTTTGAATAAGGAGACAATTTAATAGCATTAGTCAAAGGAATTTGCAAAAACAAAGGTTTCATCCATTCACAGAACTTGTATAGTGTTCTTCTTCCTTCGATTTATGTTTCTTATCAGGAAAAGACATTTGTTTTTGCACCCAAGGTTCTCTCTCACTACCATGTTTAGTAGCAATGAAATCTTCCGCTGTGTACTTTGTATTCTTAGTATGCTTTTCAGGTACCTATTCAATTTCTTCTTTATCGGAAGCATCATTTTTATCATTACTATTTTCAGTTTCAGAATCAGAAATAGATATACTATTAGGATCTTTAGCAGGTTCAGAGGATTCTTCAACAGTTTTATATTTATTTTTCTTTTTCTTTGACTTAGTCCTAGCTTCATTAGCTTGTTGAGAATCTTGTTCAATTCTCTTTGGATGTCCTTCATGATATAAAGGATACTGAGTAGAAATACCACTTCTATTTCTTATTTCATCAGCATGTTTTTTTCCCTAGAAGCATTAACTAGCTAATCTTTTTGCACTTTAGTGAGCTGATCAATTTGAGTTTGAACCGTATGGAAATGTTTAACAAGCATTTTAACATCATTAGAGGTTCTTTCCACAATATCATGCAAATTATTGATAGCTCTAGAATTTTCCATTAGGTGATTTTCCACTCTCTTATTAAAATTATCTTGCTTTATCAAATCCATCTGAGCATTGATCAGGAGGTTTGGAGCAGGGAATATCTCTACTATCAAAGCGTTGGAGAGAGTGTACCTCAATAGTGGAAGAACGAGGGATTGGCTTACATAATTCTTCTATAGGTGGTAGATTATTCACATCTTCAGATTTAATACCCTTCTCCTTAAGAGATTTCGGCTTCACTCATCACTTCATCATTTAATTCAATCATTACCCTTTTCTTTGGTGTTGGTGTTGGCTCCGGTGTAGTCCAATCATCATAATTTTTGCTTATTTTGGCCAATAATTCCTCAGCTTCAGCAGGAGTTCTTTTCCTGAAAACACAACCATCAAAACTATCCAGATATGTCCTAGATTCAATAGTTAGTCCATTATAAAATAGATCAAGGAGTTCATTTTTAGCTAACAGATGTTTAGGTAGTGCTCTAATTAAAGAACAAAATCTTGCCCAAGATTCGGGCAATTTTTCTCCTTCTACTTGCACAAAGTCAAAGATGTTCTGCAAAGCAGCATGTTGAGCACTAGCAGGGAAATATTTCTGAAAGAAAGCATTAACCAAGCCAATAGGACTATCAATAGATCCGGAAGATAAATTATCATACCAAATTTTAGCTGCTCCTTTCAGAGAGAAAGGAAAAACTTTAGTGACGAAGTAAGTGTGTATCTTAATACCATCGGAGAATAAATTGCTCAAAGTAGAGAGTTCATTCATATGTTTCATAGCTCTTTTATTTTCGGTACCACGGAAAGGTTCTTTCTCAACAATAGATATGTAAGATAAATCTAGAGAGAAATCATAATCCTTATCTCTAATGTTTATGTGAGATGTGGCAAACTTAGCATCAGGAGATAGTTTATATCTAACAGCTTGTCTTGCAAGAAGACTTTTCATAGAACTTGCATCTCTAGTAGAATGACATTCATCAATGAAATCATCATCAAGTTCAGTATAAGTTTCATCAAGATCATCACTAGGATCCCCCTAGCTTGAGGTGAACTAACAGGTGTAATAGTATTTTTAGCATTTTCAGTTTGTTTAGCTCTAGCAATTGTAGTATCTAAGAAATGACCTAATGAACCACTCTTATCAAGTACAGTAGAAGCATCATCAAATACATCAAGAGCATTATCAGATTCAGCAGAAGTAGCAGCATGTGGTGGAGTAAGAAGCTTACTCATAACAGATGGCGAATCAAGAGCAACAGAGGTGTTCAGACTTGTACCTCTTCTTGTAGTGGATGGAAATATATGGAACTTCGACTCAGGAGCTTTCCCCATAATTAATAAATTGCAGAGAACAATATCACCTTCAAGTGGGCTTGTAAATAAAGCTATGCTCCCCGGCAACTAGGGGATCACAACATTCTTCGAGGGAAGTAAAACCAAAATTTATTGATTCAACACAAGGGGAGCCAAAGAATATTTATAAGTTTTAACAAATGATTTGTCAATTCACCTGCACATGGAAATAGACTTGCTCGCAACATTTTATCACTAGTAACAGTTGTATAGCAGTGGTAGTAGTGAAGTAACAACAATAATGAAATGAAAATAGCAATAGCGATGATTGCAGTAGACAGCTGAATTAAAATACTGTAGGCACATGGATGGATGAGCGTGTGCTGCATGAATGAGATAGTTCATATAATAGCAATACATAGGCATTGCAATCAATAATGATATAAGCATCCTAGTATAACATAACCATAGGCGTGTGTTCCTATTTAGTCGTGCGTGCTCGCAATGAGAAACTTACATGACATCTTTTGTCCTACCAGCCCGTTATAGCGGGGCCTCAAGGGAAACTACTGGTAATTAAGGTACTCCTTTTAATAGAGTACTGGAGAAATGCCTTAGCACTCCGTGAACACACGTGATCCTCACACCATAGCCATCCCCTCCGGTTATCCCAATTATTGTCACTTTGGGGCCTCGGGTTCCGGACAACAATATGTGTATACAACTTGCAGACATGATCAAAATTAATAATTATCATCATGAATCAATAACATGTTCAGATCTGAGATCATGGAACTCGGGCCCAAAGTGACAAGCATTAAGCATAGCAAGTTGCAACAATGTCAAAAATACTAACAACGGATACTAGGCTCTATGCCCATAACAATCTTATAGCTATTACATGATCAATCTCATCCAATCCCTACCATCCCCTACAGCCTACAGCGGGTAAATACTCACACATGGATGGGGGAATCATGGATGGTTGATGGAGAGGCGTCGGTGATGGCGATGGTGATGATCTTCTCCAAATCCCCGTCCTGACAGGGTGCCAGAACGGAGTTTCTAATCCCGGATTGGGGTTTCTGGTGGCGGCGGACCAGCGGAATGATACGTCTCAAACGTATCTATAATTTCTTATGTTCCATGCTACTTTTATGATGATACTCACATGTTTTATACACACTTTATGTCATTATTATGCATTTTCTGGCACTAACCTATTAACGAGATGCCGAAGAGCCAGTTGTTGTTTTCTGCTGTTTTTGGTTTCAGAAATCCTACAAAGGAAATATTCTCGGAATCGGACGAAATCAACGCCCAGGGTCCTATTTTCCACGGAAGGTTCCAGAGCACCGGATAGGGACCAGAGGGGAGCCAAGGGGGCCCCACCCCACCTGGCGGCGCAGCCAAGGGGGGGGCGCCCCCCTATGGTGTGGGTCCCCCAGGACCCCTCCGAGGCTACCCTTCCGCCTACTTAAAGCCTCCGTCGCGAAAACCCTAAAGAGAGAAGCCACGATACAGAAAACCTTCCAGAGCCGCCGCCATTGCGAAACTCCAATTCGGGGGACAGAAGTCTCTGTTCCGGCACGGCGCCGGGACGGGGAATTGCCCCTAGAGTCATCTCCATCGACACCACCGCCATCTTCATCGCCATTGCTGTCTCCCATGATGAGGAGGGAGTAGTTCTCCCCCGAGGCTGAGGGCTCTACCGATAGCTATGTGGTTCATCTCTCTCTCCCATGTGATCTTTATGTGATCATGAGCTTTGTATCACTATTAATCTATGTGTTACTCTAGTGATGTTATTAAAGTAGTCTATTCCTCCTCCATGATGTAATGTTGACAGTGTGTGCATCATGTAGTACTTGGCGTAGGTTATGATTGTAATCTCTTGTAGATTATGAAGTTAACTATTACTATGATAGTATTGATGCGATCTATTCCTCCTTTCATAGCTATTGTTGACAGTGTGTATGCTATGTTAGTACTCGGTCTAAATTGCAACGGTCTATTATGCACTCTAGAGGTTACTTTAATATGAACTCCGGATGTTGTGGAGCTTGTTTACTCCGGCTTGAGGTGTGCTTTTGTAGCCCTACATAATGAATGGTGTTTGTTATCCAACAAGAGAGTGTAGAGTAGTTTTATTATGTGATCATTGTTGAGAGTGTCCACTAGTGAAAGTAGGATCCCTAGGCCTTGTTTCTAAGCATTGAAACACCGTTTCCAACAAGTTCTGTTACATGTTTGCTTGCTGCCATTTTTATTTCAGATTGCAATTACTACTTACAATCATCCATATTACTTGTATTTCACTATCTCTTCACCGAACTAATGCACCTATACATCTGATAAGTGTATTAGGTGTGTTGGGGACACAAGAGACTTCTTGTATCGTAATTGCAGGGTTGCTTGAGAGGGATATCTTTGACCTCTACCTCCCTGAGTTCGATAAACCTTGGGTGATTCACTTAAGGGAAACTTGCTGCTGTTCTACAAACCTCTGCTCTTGGAGGCCCAACACTGTCTACAGGAAAAGAAGTGTACGTAGACATCAAGTTATTTTCTGGCGCCGTTGCCGGGGAGGTAAGGTAAAAGGTATTCACATCCTCCGACTACTAAGCTATTTCCTAGCACTGTTGCCGGTGTGTGAGTGCTTGAAGCTATTTCCTTTAGATCCTGCAATTGCATCTTTTTGTTTCTTGTTTTTGTTTCACTAGTTAGGCTTAATGGAAAACAACAACAAAATTAGAGATCTTTATGAAATTTATATTGAGTTAGGACATGAGGTGTTTGAAGAGAAAATTAAAAAACCCATGGAACTTTGTTTGTAAAATAGTTGTAGCAATGTTATTAGCATGAACTCTTTGAACACTATTATTACTAATGCTATGGAAGAATTTAAGCTTGGGGAAGCTGGTTTTGATTAGCGTGATATTTTTAGTCCCCCAAGCATGGAGGAGAAAATTTACTTTGATGATACTTTGCCTCCCATTTATGATGATTATAATGATAGTGGTATTTTGGTGCCACCTACTATGGAGGATAAAGTTTATTATGATTATACTATGCCTCCTATATGTGATGATTATGGTGATGAGAATAAAAATGATAGCTACTTTGTTGAATTTGCTCCCACTACAATTAATAAGAATGACTAAGCTTATGTGGAGAGTAATTATACTTTTATGCATGTGAATAAGAATGCTTTATGTGATAGTTATATTGTTGAGTTTGTTCATGATGCTATTGGAAATTATTATGAGAGAGGAAAATATGGTTGTAGAAGTTTTCATGTTACTAAAACACCTCTCTATATGCTGAAATTTTTGAAGTTACACTTGTTTTGTCTTCCTATGCTATTCACTTTGTTCTTCATTGACTTGTTTATTTACAAGATTCCTTTTCATATGAAGCGGGTTAGGCTTAATTTTTTTTTTTGAATTTGCTTCTTGATGTTCCTTTTGCTTCAACTCTTATTTCTTGCGAAAGCATCATTAAAATTACTGAGCCCATCTTAATGGCTATAAAGAAAGCACTTCTTGGGAGATAACCCATGTTTTTATTTTGCTACTGTTTTGTTGTGTCTTGGAAGTTGTTACTACTGTAGCAACCTCTCTTTATCTTTATTTTATTGCATTGTTGTGCCAAGTAAAGTCTTTGATAGTAAGGTTGATACTAGATTTGGATTACTGCGCAGAAACAGATTTCTTGTTGTCACGAATTTGAGTAGAATTCTCTGTAGGTAACTCAGAAAAATCTGCCAATTTACGTGTGTTATCCTCATATATGTACGCAACTTTCATTCAATTTGAGCATTTTCATCTGAGCAAGTTAAGTGCCTCTAAAAAATTCGTCTTTACGGACTGTTCTGTTTTGACAGATTCTGCCTTTTATTTTGCATTGCCTCTTTTGCTATGTTGGATGGATTTCTTTGTTCCATTAACTTTCAGTAGCTTTGTGCAATGTCCAGAAGTGTTAAGAATGATTATGTCACCTCTGAATATGTGAATTTTTGATTATGCACTAACCCTCTAATGAGTTTGTTTTGAGTTTGGTGTGGAGGAAGTTTTCAAGGATCAAGAGAGGAGGATGATACAATATGATCAAGAAGAGTGAAAACTCTAAGCTTGGGGATGCCCCCGTGGTTCATCCCTGCATATTTCAAGAAGAATCAAGCATCTAAGCTTGGGGATGCCCAAGGCATCGCCTTCTTCATCGACAACTTATCAGGTCACCTCTAGTGAAACTATATTTTTATTCCGCCACATCTTATGTGCTTTACTTGGAGCGTCTGTGTGCTTTTATTTTCGTTTTGTTATTTTCATTCTCTGAATAAATTCATGCTTATGTGGGAGAGAGACACGCTCCGCTTTTTCATTTGAACACTTGTGTTCTTAGTTTTAGTTTTAATGTTCATGGCGAAGGTTGAAACTGCTTCGTTCATTGCTATTTGGTTGGAAACAGAAAATGCTTCATGTGGTAATTGGTGTATTGTCTTGAATAATTTGATACTTGGCAATTGTTTTGCTCAATAGATCATGTTTAAGCTCTTGCATCATGTACTTTGCACCTATTAATGAAGAATTACTGTAGAGCTTGTTAAAATTTGGTTTGCATGATTGGTCTCTCTAAAGTCTAGATATTTTCTGGTGAGGTGTTTGAACAACAAGGAAGACAGTTTAGAGTCTTATAATGCTTGCAATATGTTCTGATGTAAGTTTTGTTGTACCGGTTCATACTTGTGTTTGCTTCAAACAACCTTGCTAGCCAAAGCCTTGTACTGAGAGGGAATTCTTCTCGTGCATCCAAAACCTTGAGCCAAAACCTATGTCATTTGTGTCCACCATACCTACCTACTATGTGGTATTTCTCTGCCATTCCAAGTAAATACTTCATGTGCTACCTTTAAACAATTCAAAAGTTATTATATCTTATTTGTGTCAATGTTTTATAGCTCATGAGGAAGTATGTGGTGTTTTATCTTTCAATCTTGTTGGGCAGACTTTCACCAATGGACTAGTGGCTTCATCCGCTTTTCCAATAATTTTGCAAAAAGAGCTGGCAATGGAGTTCCCAGCCCCAATTAATCAACTTTCATTAATAATTCTCTTCACATGTTTTGCTCTGATTCATCAGTAAGCAACTTAATCTCGCAAATAGACACTCCTTCATGGTATGTGAATGTTGGAAGGCACCCGAGGATTCGGTTAGCCATGGCTTGTGAAAGAAAAAGGTTGGGAGGAGTGTCATCCATAAATAAATAAAAAAAACTAAAGTACATGTGTAAACAAAAGAGAAGAGGGTTGATCTACCTTGCTGGTAGAGATAACGTCCTTCATGGGAGCCGCTCTTTGAAAGTTTGTTTGGTGAGGGGGTTAGAGTGCCCAGTACCATTCGTTGACAACAACAAACACCTCTCAAAACTTTACTTTTATGCTCTCTATATGATTTCAAAACTTGAAAATCTCTAGCACATGATTTTATCCCTGCTTCCCTCTGCGAAGGGCCTTTCTTTTACTTTATGTTGAGTCAGTTTACCTACTTCCTTCTGTCTTAGAAGCAAACACTTGTGTCAACTGTGTGCATTGATTCCTACATACTTGCTTATTTGCATTCATCATATTACTTTGTGTTGACAATTATCCATGAGATATACATGTTGAAGTTGAAAGCAACTGCTGAAACTTATGTCTTCCTTTGTGTTGCTTCAAAACTTTCTACTAAGAATTTATTGCTTTATGAGTTAACTCCTATGCAAGTATTATTGATGCTTGTCTTGAAAGTACTATTCATGAAAAGTCTTTGCTATATGATTCAGTTGTTTATTCATTGTCTTTACCATTGCTTCGAATCACTGCATTCATCTCATATGCTTTACAATAGTATTGATCAAGATTATGATAGCATGTCACTTCAGAAATTATCTTTGTTATCATTTACCTACTCGAGGGCGAGTAGGAACTAAGCTTGGGGATGCTTGATACGTCTCAAACGTATCTATAATTTCTTATGTTCCATGCTACTTTTATGATGATACTCACATGTTTTATACACACTTTATGTCATTATTATGCATTTTCCGGCACTAACCTATTAACGAGATGCCGAAGAGCCAGTTGTTGTTTTCTGTTGTTTTTGGTTTCAGAAATCCTACAAAGGAAATTTTCTCGGAATCGGACGAAATCAACGCCCAGGGTCCTATTTTCCATGGAAGGTTCCAGAGCACCGAAGAGGGACCAGAGGGGAGCCAAGGGGGCCCCACCCCACCTGGCGGCGTGGCCAAGGGGGGGCGCCCCCTATGGTGTGGGTCCCCCAGGACCCCTCCGAGGCTGCCCTTCCGCCTACTTAAAGCCTCCGTCGCGAAAACCCTAAAGAGAGAAGCCACGATACGGAAAACCTTCCAGAGCCGCGGCCATCGCGAAACTCCAATTCGGGGGACAGAAGTCTATGTTCCGGCACGCCGCCGGGAAGGGGAATTGCCCCCGGAGTCATCTCCATCGACACCACCGCCATCTTCATCGCCATTGATGTCTCCCATGATGAGGAGGGAGTAGTTCTCCCCCGAGGCTGAGGGATCTACCGGTAGCTATGTGGTTCATCTCTCTCTCCCATGTGATCTTTATGTGATCATGAGCTTTGTATCACTATTAATCTATGTGCTACTCTAGTGATGTTATTAAAGTAGTCTATTCCTCCTCCATGATGTAATGTTGACAGTGTGTACATCATGTAGTACTTGGCGTAGGTTATGATTGTAATCTCTTGTAGATTATGAAGTTAACTATTACTATGATAGTATTGATGCGATCTATTCCTCCTTTCATAGCTATTGTTGATAGTGTGTATGCTATGTTAGTACTCGGTCTAAATTGCAACGGTCTATTATGCACTCTAGAGGTTACTTTAATATGAACTACGGATGTTGTGGAGCTTGTTTACTTCGGCTTGAGGTTTGCTTTTGTAGCCCTACACAATGAATGGTGTTTGTTATCCAACAAGAGAGTGTAGAGTAGTTTTATTATGTGATCATTGTTGAGAGTGTCCACTAGTGAAAGTAGGATCCCTATGCCTTGTTTTTAAGCATTGAAACACCGTTTCCAACAAGTTCTGTTACATGTTTGCTTGCTGCCATTTTTATTTCAGATTGCAATTACTACTTACAATCATCCATATTACTTGTATTTCACTATCTCTTCGCCGAACTAGTGCACCTATACATCTGACAAGTGTATTAGGTGTGTTGGGGACACAAGAGACTTCTTGTATCATAATTGCAGGGTTGCTTGAGAGGGATATCTTTGACCTCTTCCTCCCTGAGTTCGATAAACCTTGGGTGATCCACTTAAGGGAAACTTGCTGCTGTTCTACAAACCTCTGCTCTTGGAGGCCCAACACTGTCTACAGAAAAAGAAGTGTGCGTAGACATCACGGAACTCTTTCTGGAAAAACGTCGAACCCCCCGGTATTTTCAGGTCAGGGGCTTTATATTGTTCGAAGGAGAGGTCGAGGGGGTGGCCGAGGCGGCCAAACCACCACTAGGTACGGCCAAGCCTGGCCCACGCCTAGGGCTGGTGGGGGCCCCTCGTGGCCCCCCTCCATCTCGTCTTCTGGCTTCGTGAGTTTTCGAGTGAAATATGGATTTTGTGATATTTTCCGGGGATTTTCCTGAAAGTTGAATTTCTGCACAAAAACAGGACACCAGAGCAATTCTACTGAAAACAGCGTCAGTATGGTGTTAGTTGCATTCAAAACACACAAGATAGAGGGAAATCAATAGCAAAAGTGTTCGGGGAAGTAGATATGTTTTGGACATATCAGTCACCATCCATCACGGTCGTCGGCAACTTTGTCGCCTAAAACAACTTTTTTCTTGTGGTGTGAGGAATGCCAAAGAGTAGGTAATATTGGTAGAAGACAAGAAATGTGTATGCATTATTTTTTCCACCCGAACCATTTGAGGTGTGGGGTTTTGACTTTGTGGGACTTTTCCCATCATCAAGTGGATACACTCACATTTCGGTTACACTTGATTATGTTACTAAGGGCCCATGTTCCGAAATCTCCTACTTTTCTAAATCCTTCGATCCATCTTCCTAGAGGTGAGTTTAGCGTCTCATGTGGACCAAGATAAGTTCGCCATTGCTCCATCGATTTGCTGAGATGGGAGCCCAAAATCACTGTGCCAGCCTGCTCATGAGGGGAAAATCCGACCTTCCATCCCTGGTAAAGCAGACCCGTTATGGAGGAATTCTCCTCTGTCTATGAGATGCTACGAGTCAACAACTAGAGACGAGATTGGGGGATAGGGACACAGCCGCCTAGCACCTATTGTCCGACATGCATGCTCTGCGCGCTCAGTCAACCACTACTCATCGGCGAGATCTGCGACGAGCGCGTCGTTGAGCGCCTCAACCTTGCGCCACATGCACCTCTCGAAGTGTTTGTGGGACCAAGGCTTGGGAAGGGGTTGCAGATGAAGCTTCTGCAATTGAGGAGGATGGATACAAAGTAGAGTGGTCGCCAAGGAGGGGGTGGAGGTGGCAGTCAGCTCTTGTCCGGGGAGAGGATTATGTGCTACACAGATGAGGAAAAGAGAACTAGCGAAGAGGTATCTAACTTGGCGGTGGCATAACACTCGTAATATAAATTTCTTCGCCTTTCTCAATTCCTCGGATTTGGAAAACATCAGCTTCACATTTTCTAAACAAAATCGGGTCTACTTTGTGGATCTGTCTCCGTGGAGCTAGACTGTTCGATGTTGATCTGCACTGAAATTTTGAGAAGTTGGAAGCTGAGCAACTCCCGAACACACTCTAAATGGGTAGAGGCAATTCCAAAAAAAGAGTGCAGATCATGTCACCACAATGAAGATGTTTAAGGACATCTCAGTGGTGTTCAAGTATTCTTATGATTGATGGTCATTCGCATATTTTTATTAGGTGTTATTTGGAAAACATTAGCAAAATATGGTGAAACGCATAGAGTTGGGTATCCATATCATCCTCGAAGTGGTAAGCTGAATTAAGTAATTCGAAGATTAAGTTAATTTTGCAAATAAATTGTTAATAAGTCTATGTCAGATTTTCCAAAGAGAATAAATGATTCTTTATAGGCTTATAGAACTGCTTATGCAAACCCTAAGGGTATGTCTCCTTATAAAATGGTTTATGGTAAATTTTATCACCTTCTAATATAAATTGAAAATAAATTTTATTAGCCACAAACACGACTAAACATTGACTTTCAATCATTGTGGTGCCTCATAAAAGTGTGCATAGTGGTTAATCCTATTTTATATGCTTTTTGATAGCTCGAAATTTTGCACTTTTCTACTGAGGTTTTTAATTATACTATTACTCATATTATCACTCATTTCATGCTCCAGCTAGCTACACCTATGTCTATTTTGCATACTTATGAGTTTTTGTTAACTTTCATATGAGCTTTGTAAATTTAGTAGTTTTAGTAGGATTTTATTATGTTTCCCTTGTCTTTAACATGTATGTAGGTGTTATGGACAATCATGGAAAAAGGGAGGAAAAAGGGACCCAGAGGGTACAATATGGCAGAATTACAAGCACCGGATTTAGCCATATGAGGTGTGGAAAAAGTGATATCTTCCCAACATTTTATATTCAAGATCTAAGGCCATGGTGTTTTAGCCCTCGTCCATACAAGTTCAAGGACCTGAAGAAAATCCAAATCGGAGTCCATATGAAAAAATGGCAAGCAAAATACGAAAGCATCTGCGAGTTTAGCGACAATACGCACGGGCAGACCCGTCCGTACCGTCTGCCCGTACTGCGCTCCGTTGGCTTAGTTTTGTCAAACGGGACAACATTTGTGAAGGTCCGATGGGCATATTCAGCCTCAAGCTCTGTCGGTTCGCGAAACCGACCTCCTGCGCCTATACAAAGAGGGGAGGAGCCAAGGAGAGGCACCATTCATCCACACCCTAGAGGCGGAGCCCTGCCTCACTGCCGCTGCCGTGCCATCACCATCTCCACCAACACAGAAGAGGAGGAGGAGACTAGGATCATGAAGGGCAATGCATCGATCTCCATCATCATCATCATCATCACCATCATCATCAACAACAACGTCTCCAACACCGATCCCCTTTGTCTACTTGGGTGTAATCCAAACCTTAGTGTGGATCTTCACTTGTATTCGATTGTACTCTCAGTCCCATCCATATTATTGGTATGATGTTGATCCCCTTCATGTATGAGTAGTTCCTTTGTTGTTGGGGAGATATGGAGAAACCCTAGTGATACTATGATGTGAAATAAACATGATCTATAACTTTGTATAATGGTTATGTGTTAGTTCTCTCTCTTGATATTATGTGAAGTACACCGCATAATATTTGCCTCTGGGACAAGAGAGATAATTACCCTTTGAAGTATGGTAGAGTGCACAGTGAGAAGTGACATTACCGTATGACACTTTATCATATGGATGGGGGATAATGATGGACTCTCTAAGCTCATATCGATAATCATGGGGTAAAACCCTTAATTTTGATGGTCAATATCAATATGTGGTTTCAGAAGGCTAGCCGTAGTGGTTGTTTAGAGATGCGATGACCGATGGCTTTCTGGGCGCATCTTGTTATGGATCTCTCCCCACACATAATGTCAACACCCGGATTTTTAAGTCTGAATGCCTATTATGTCATACATCGCAATCCCAGGAATATTGTTGTTGCGAGGCATAATAGTTAAGTATCACAGTCATCATTCATTACAAACCATAAGTCTTACAAATTTGGAATCACATGATCCATATTACACGAATAGTTGATCTATTGATCAACGAACAAACACAAGTTCATAGTTCAACATAGCGGAAGCGTAAGATACAAGGACTCTCTAGTCCACAGGCCAACGCTTGACGTCGGAAGGCGCTTAGTTGTCGTAGGCATCCTGCTGGTCATCTCCTTGGTCATCTTCATACTCTGGCCATTTGAATAGCCAGGGACAAAGCCGTGAGTACATTGAGTACTCGCAAACTAATACTAATGTAAGTGCTAGACATTCTAGTATGGTTTGCTAAGCTCTAGTTTATTTGCATAAAGCTAGTTTTAGTTCACAAAGTTTGAGAAAAGCTTATTCAAGTGCTAACTAACTCAAGTGGGAACATTAGTGTCATTCCCACCATTCAAGTGGTGATTTCAATTCAATCCACCACAAGTCATTTCACCATCATCCTTTTCAACATCATTTTCAAAGATATGACATCGGAAACTGTATGGCCTTTCCAACCGTCCGTAACCGTGGACGCGGCTATTCGAATAGATTTACACTCTGCAGAGGTTGCACACTTGTGCCACAACATTTGATTTCATCCGTCGGGATTTCCCCGAATCATCGTAACACAGTACGCGGATCATCAACCATAACCTTTCACTTATGAATCCTAGTATGAGCACCTCTCCCCATGAGCTTGGCCTCCCAGTGAAGACAGACAGTCAGCACAGGAGGCGCACAGGGCTTGGGCCGGACATTCACCTCATTTCGCATCATATCTTATCATTTCTTTTGTGGTAGAGGCAGCTTTCGGCATAACCCCGATGACGCTTGTTTAGAGGGAACCCATACTAAGACGCATAAACTTCCAGTTAAGCCCTACCCATAATCAGGTATTGTGGGGGTACTTAAGAATTGGAAAGGTATCGCATTCAAACCAACATCATTGTTTATCAAAAATCACCATCTTCTCTTGGTCATATTCACCTTCAAAAATCATTCAATGGAATGCATCTTCATTCCAAGGTTTCAAAAATCCTTCCAATTCACATTGTTCCCATCTAGAGTAGTCAAGTTTTAATTCATTAGCACTAGCTCTAATTCATGAGAGGTGCTAACTTGCTTTGCTTGGAGAAGACTAACTCGCTACTCTAGTAACAACTTGTACTTTGACCAAAGTTAACTATAAAAGTAACTCATTTGAAAAACAAGTAAAAACTTGTAAAGTAAAAACTTGGGATGGGTTCATATAAGAAAAGGTAAGAAACATGGTGCCTTGCCCCAAAAGGACTTTGCACTTTGCAAGAATATTAGCTTGCCTTGGTAGTTCTCAAACTGTTCCTCCTCCTCCTCTTGGTAGCAACCTTCTTCTTCGGCGTACTCTCCGGTGCTACCGTCTAAATTTGAATACGAGTATAATTACTCACTAATTCAATGGCTATTCCATACATCACATAGAACACACAAACTACTCTATGCACACAAGTAAGTAAACTAGGGTGCATGGGTTGTGGGGTTTAAATAGAATTCACTTCTTTGTATTCCATATGTAAATGATAGTTTCCATAGGGTTCTTGAGGAATAATTTCCTCTCATTGAAATCTTCTTAAGATTTAATTTCTCCAACAATCATGCATGAACTCATATTTACCTAAGTCAAGTGTTCATCATCATCATCATTTGGGAAAATGATTTAAAGGAGGTGGGTCACCTCATACCATTTAAAATAACACTATACTTGATTTAAATCTCAAGTAATTCATATAAGAGAGTTTGGGACCAGGGGTCCAAACATCCCATGAATCCATGTGAGACAAGTTTAAATGAAGTGTAAGACTTCACCAATTTAACTTTAATAGTTTTGGACAATATCAACTAGTTAAACTAGTCAAAATATCCATTCATTAAATCATGGCATGATCATGCAAAGTGACCACACCATTTATTGCATAAACAATTAGTGTAAGTAAAATGTGAGCTATTAGAGTTGGAATTAACTTAATATCTATTTTGGTTGATTTTTAAGAATTATTTGAATAGGGAAAAGTACCTGTCTTGTTATTTTTATCATATTTATTCTACAAAGAATCTGACCAGGGGGACAGTGGCATGTTGTAGATAATTTTAGTGGCTTTCCAACAGTATAAAATTCACTAAATTTGGTTTAGCCAAATTGAAAATTTTGAATTTCAAAGTTTGGGCAGTATTGAAATTCATTTGAATTAATTAAACTCAGTTTGAATTAAAAAGGCCGGCGGGAAACTAACTGGGCCGAAATGGTTTGAAAAAGGAAGAAACGGCCCAGCAACGCATCCAGTGTGCGCGGGCCTGCTGACAGGGTGGGGGCCACCCGTCAGTCTCTCTTAAAACCCGAATCGGTATGAATCAGTGTGGGGCGTAGGATTAGAATCAGATCGGACGGCGCTGGTGCGTCGTCTTCTCCGGCGAGAGGCAGAGAGGTTGGCGGCGAGGGTAGGGGGTCGGAGAGCTCACCGCGGCTCCAGCTAGGGTTGGCAGTGTGCGCGGTGAAGGTGTAGACGACGGCGAGTCGACTGGTACCGGCGGCAACTCCTGGATCGGCTTCAATCGGCGGCGAGCTTCCGCGGCGTCCGTCGGCAGTGAGGTGGCGATTGGGTGGCTACGGCGGCGAATGTTGATGGTGGAGTGGCTCAGGCGGTCGAGTGAGAAGAGGGAAGTGTGCTGGTGTGCTCAATTCGACGAACGGAGCTCTCCTTTTATAGGCGAGCGAGTGACCGTGAGGGCTGCGGCGAGGTCGACATGCTCGCGGCGATTCCGGCGAGCGGTTGGGCTAGGCGAGGGCGCTGTCGGGTTCTCCTCTTCCAGGCGAAGCTAGGAGTGGTGTTGGCTTGGTCGGGCGGCTCCTGGATTGGTCGTATTTCTTCCACGACGGCCGCGGCGCGTACGGGAACAAGTCATCGTCTCCGGCGCCGGCGGTCACGGGTTGGGGCTGGGCGCGTGTCTGGCGCGGCTGAGGTGTCACGGCGGTGTGCTTGGTGAAGAAAGGGGGTCCAGGGCGTGCGCGAGGTGGCTGCGCGGCGGCGTGGCCAGTGCGCGTCCATGGCGCGCATGGTTGCGACGCGAGCGGCATCCAGGGCAGGTTTGGGCGCGCGTCGTCCGGGCGTTGTCGAGCTCCTCCTCGACCAGGGCGGTGCTAGGCGGCACTAGGGAGGTGCGGTGGCAAGCAGGGACAGGGTGGCCGGTGCAGGGAGTGGAGGGAGAGAGGTGGAGGTGGTCGGGCTCGGGACATGGCCGGCATGGCCATGCCCTAGTTGCTCTCCTCCTCTCCTTAGCCTTACTATACACCAATTAGGGTTTAAGGGGACCAGGGAACCAATTGGGGTAGGTTAGGGTAGATGGGGTTGAGTAGATTCACTATTTGCAAATAATGCAAATAGTGCCATATTTGGAAAATGGCAAATTTGTCCAAATTTGAATTAATTCAAATGGTGAAAGTTTTTGAAATGTGAGTGTTGGTAATAGTTGTAAATGACCAGAGGTGATTTGAGGTGGTGGTGGAAAAAGTAGACTTCAAGAATTGCAAAAATTGACAAGTGGGAGATTGTTCCACTTGTTAAAATGTTGCAACTTTGGATGAGCATAGCTATTGATCAAAGATGAATTTGGCAGGGTGATCTTCATCAAAGTTGTTCACCTTGATGTTGACTTTGAAAGGGTGCAAAGAGTTAGCAAGAATTGGTTGGGAAAATTGAATTGCAGGGGCTCAAGGTGGTGATCAGACTATAAATTTCAGTTTTGACCATTATCATATGTGAGTGGGAAAAGTGTTTGAATTTCATTTGAATTGTGCAATTTTGATTCCAAAAGTTGTAATAAGTGTTTATTAACATTATTCAACTAATGGTGAAGACCAAATAGGTCTAGGGTCAAAATTTATAAAAATGCCATAGGGCATATGTGAGGGTTTTTAGGGTTTTGCATTTTATGGATTTTCATCCTCTTTGTTTTATTTGGTTGGTGATCTTCATATGATCACACTAGGGTTTTAGAGCATAGCAAATACAAGTAAAAGCAATCATCATGGCATATCACTCAAATGCACAAGTCCTATGCATGGTACTATATGCAAATAGAAAAGTTTTTGTTGGTTTGAAATTTTGCTTTCTGGAATTCTCTAACTTTCTTTTTATTGAAAATTGGGGTGTTACAAACCCTTCCCCCTTACAAAAGATCTCGTCCCGAGATCGAAAAGAAAGTTAGGTACTAAAGAGATCTGGGTACTCCTTCTTCATGAAGTCTTCGCGTTCCCATGTGGCTTCATCCTCGGTATGATTGCTCCATTGGATCTTCAGAAACTTGATGCTTCGGGTGCGGGTGGTTCGGTAAGCTTCTTCCAGTATGCGAATCGGCACTTCGCGGTAAGTCAGATCCTTGTTGATATCCACCGATCTGTGATCGCTGTTCTTGAACACTTCGGTCTTCTCAGGGACTTCAAGGCATTTCCGGAGAAGTGAGATGTGAAACACGTCGTGCACAGCCGACATTTCTTCAGGCAACTCCAGTTGATAAGATACTTCACCTCGGCGGCTAAGGACTTGGAAAGGTCCGACATAGCGGGGTGCAAGCTTTCCTTTCAGTTGGAACCTTTGCATTCCTTTCAAGGGGGATACTTTGAGATAGACGAAGTCTCCGATCTCAAAGGTCATCTCCCGATGTCTCTTGTCGGCGTAGCTCTTCTGTCTGGATTGCGCAGTCTTGAGGTACTCGCGGATCTTGTGGACTTTCTCTTTGGCTTCACGAAGAACATCTGGGCCGAAAATTTGGCTTTCTCCGACTTCTGACCAGTTCAGGGGGGTACGGCACTTCCTTCCGTACAAGGCTTCAAAGGGGGCCATCTGTAGGCTGGCTTGGTAACTATTGTTGTAAGAGAATTCTGCGTAAGGTAGGCAGTCTTCCCACTTGGATCCGTATTCCAGTACGCATGCTCTAAGCATGTCTTCCAGTATCTGGTTTACTCTCTCAGTCTGTCCGTCGGTCTGAGGGTGATAGGCGGTGCTGAAATTTAGGCGAGTGCCTAGTCCTTCATGCACTTTCTGCCAGAACCTTGAGGTGAACTGGGATCCTCTATCTGACACTATCGATTTGGGGGTTCCGTGCAGAGCGACTATTCTGGAGATGTAAAGTTCAGCTAACTTGGGGCCTTGATAGGTGGTTTTGACGGCGATGAAATGGGCGACTTTGGTCAATCTATCGACCACTACCCATATTGAATCATTGCCTTTGCTGGTTTTGGGCAGTCCGGTGATAAAGTCCATTCCTACGGAGTCCCATTTCCATTCCGGAATCTGGAGGGGTTGTAACAGTCCGGCGGGTCGTTGATGTTCTGCCTTAACTCTCTGACAGATGTCACACTTAGCGATATAGCTACCGATCTCTCTCTTCATTCCGTGGCACCAAAATTGTTCTTTCAGGTCCTGGAACATCTTGGTACCTCCGGGGTGGATTGAATAAAGGGTGTCATGGGCTTCTTGCAGGATGACTTGTTTTAAGTTAGAGTCCGATGGTACGCAGAGACGTTCTTTGTACCAAAGCACTCCGGCTTCGTCTATGGTGAATCCGGATGCTTTTCCTGCGGCTATCTGTTTCTTGATTCCGTCAATGCTAGCGTTATCCTTCTGGGCTTCCTTGATCTGACCAACCAAGGTGGGTTGCAGTTCTATGCTGGCTAGGAATCCTTCACTAACAAGTTCAAGTCTGAACTGTTCAAACTCTTGGTGCAAGCTGGGCTGTTCGGTTGCGAGCATGGAGTTCAACTGGCACGGCAGTCGACTCAAAGCATCCGCTACCACATTGGCCTTGCCGGGGTGGTAGTGAATCTCCATGTCGTAATCCTTGATCAATTCGATCCATCGGCGTTGTCTCATGTTCAACTCTTTCTGGGTGAATATGTATTTGAGGCTTTTGTGGTCGGAGTAGATCTCGCATCGATTACCCATGAGGTAATGACGCCAAACTTTCAGGGCTAAGACCACGGCTGCAAGTTCGAGGTCGTGGGTGGGGTAGTTCTATTCATGTTGCTTGAGTTGTCTTGAAAGGTAGGATACAACCTTGCCTTCTTGCATAAGTACGCATCCAAGTCCAGTCTTGGAGGCGTCGCAATATACGTCAAAGGGCTTTGCGATATCTGGCATGATCAGGATTGGGGCTGTTGTCAGTCTACTCTTGAGCTGTTGAAAGCTCTCTTCGCACTTGTCGGTCCACTCAAACTTTCTGTCCTTTTTCAGCAGTTGGGTCATCGGTCGAGCGATGCTCGAAAAACCTTCTACAAATCTGCGGTAATATCCGGCTAATCCAAGAAAAGCGCGGACCTCGGTTTGTGTGGTTGGGGCTTGCCATTCCATAACAGTTTTGATTTTGGCGGGGTCTACGGCAATTCCTCCTGCAGACAAGATATGTCCCAGGAATCCAACTTCTTCCAGCCAAAACTCGCACTTGCTAAACTTGGCATACAACTTGTGCTGTCTAAGGGTTTCTAGGACAATCTCCAAATGTTGTTCATGTTCCTCTTCGGACTTGGAGTAGACGAGGATGTCGTCGATGAACACAACGACAAACTTGTCCAAAAAGTTCATGAAGATCTTATTCATGAGATTCATGAAATAAGCGGGGGCATTGGTCAGTCCAAACGACATGACGTTGTACTCATACAACCCATATCTGGTGGTAAAGGCAGTTTTTGGAATGTCGGTGGCTCGGATTTTCAGTTGATGGTATCCAGTTCTAAGATCAATCTTGGAGAAAACTCGGGATCTGGTGAGTTGGTTGAACAAGTCTTCGATCTTGGGTAAGGGGTATTTGTTTTTGATGGTGACATCGTTAAGCTTACGATAGTCCGTGCATAAACGATTTGCACCATCTTTCTTGTCGACAAACAAGACGGGGGATCTCCAGGGGGATGCACTTGGTCTAATCAGACCTTTGGATAACATGTCATCTATTTGCTTCTTCAGCTCCACAAGCTCGGTTGCGTTCATGCTGTAGGCTCTCTGGGCGATGGGTCCAGTTCCGGGGATTAACTCGATGATAAACTCGATATCCCGATCCGGGGGCATACTGGGTAGATCATCCGGAAACACATCAGGGTAGCGACAGACGACCCTGATTTGATCCAGAGTTGGCTTGGATACACTTTGGTTGCAGGTGAATTTTCTGGGTAGTTTTTCAGAGACATGCTCAACTACGATACCGGTGCTGCTAGTCATGGTTATGGCTTTCTTGGCACAGTCTATCAATCCATTGTGCTTGGACATCCAGTCCATTCCTAGGAAAACTTCCAAACCTTTGGTTCCAAGTATGATTAGATTTGCAAAGAAATCTACATCATGGATTTTGATTGGCACATTTTTGCAAAATTTTCTGGCTTTGGTAGTTGATCCGGGGATTTGAACTATCATAACATGCTTCAAACTGAGGGGTTGAATTTTACTTGTTCATGCAAAATCTTCGGTGACAAAGGAATGAGATGCTCCGGAATCAAACAACACTCTAGCAGGGATGTGGTTGACAGAAAACATACCCAGCACAACATCTGGTGCTTCCTGGGCTTCTTCGGCGTTCATGTGGTAGAGGCGGCCGTTGCGGTTGTTGGGGTTGTTGGGGGCGAACTTCTTGCCGGTGGAGACACGGCGTTGCTGCTGAGCAGGTGCAGCGGTGTTGCCGGCGAGCTTGGCAAGACGCTTGGGACACTCGTTGGAGTAGTGCCCCACTACACCACACTCATAACAAGTGATAGTGGTCTTGTCCTGCTGGTTCGCGACGGGAACGGCATTGCTTCCGGTTCTGGGAGTGGTGTTGGTGTTGGTGTTGTTGTTGTTAAGGGCTCGGGGTGGAGCGCGGTTATAGTTGTTGTTGTTGTAGTTATTGTTGTAGCCTCCTGGCTTGGAGTTTCCTCCACTCCGGTTCTGATAACCGGGGCGAGAGTTCTGCATCTGGGGTTTGTTGTTTCTCGGAGTGAAACCTCCGCTTGAGCTAGAGCGAAACTTTTGGGGGTGGCTTGATCCACTCTGATTTGCCATGCGGCGCTTGCGGTTCTCATTGGCTTGGTTTAACTTGCCCTCCATCTGGATGGCGGAGTCAACAAGGGCTTCGAGGTCGGCGAAGGGGATGTTGACGAGGACAGTCTGCATCTCATCATGCAGTCCGTTCAGGAATCTCTCCTTCCTCTTTTCAACGGTGTCGGTCTCATCAGGGGCATACCTTGACAAGGTGAGAAACTTGTCGCGGTATTCAACCACCGTCATGCGACCTTGTTTCAGCTCACGGAATTCATCCCTCATCTTCTTGATAAGACCCGGGGGTACATGGTACTTGCTGAACTTGAGTTTGAAATCCTCCCAAGTCATGAATTGACCTCCGTTCATGGCACGGGTGCTTGTCCACCAAGCGCGGGCTGGTCCAGCGAGATAGTGAGTGGCGAACAACACCTTCTCGTTGGCTTCCACTCCGGCTACCTCAAGATTGTTCTCCATAGTCTGGAGCCAATCGTCGGCGTCGAGGGGCTCCTCGGTCTTGCTAAACACCGGAGGGTTGGTGTTTTGGAAGTTCTTGAGCTTGGATCCGGGGTGGTCATGATTTCCATGGCCTTGGTTGGCGATGTTCTGCAAGGCGATGAGGTTGGCTTGGCGCTCGGCTCTTTCGGTTTCCCGGTCTGCAAGCATGGTTTGCAGAAGTTGCAGCATTGCGTCGTTGGTGCGATTCGGAGGGGCCATCTGAAGATGTAGAAGATTATGAGATGAGAGGGAACATTCTATGGTTCATTTTGGTTAAGTTTGAAAAACATTTGAAAACTTGTAATCTTTTCATGACAAACATAACATTCATTCATTCATGCAACACATAGTACAAGCTACACCCATACTCCAATGGTTTTAAGAACCATTCTCATGCTACGATACAAAGGACTGGATACAACTCACACCTACTATAAGTGAACTAGTGCAACTACTCCTCATCATCGACATCGATCGGGACGTAGTCGTCGGGTCCTGCCTCCAGGAACTCGTAGTCCTCCTCCTCGATGTTCTCGTCCTCCTCAAAGTCATTGTCGTCGCTCAGGAAGGCGTCTCCTCCCTGAACGTCGATGCCTCCATCGTCATCCTCTAGCTGACGAATCTGATCCTCCTGGGCCTTGACAGTGGCCTCAAGTGACGCGATCCGGGCGCGAAGGCGGCGAATCGTAGCGTCCTTCTTGGCACGCTGCTGGCGAAGGCTCCTGCGATCGTTGTTGAGTAGCTTGATCGCCTCACCCTGCTCGGTGATGTGAGCATGGTTCTGGTTCGCGTAAGCGCGAGTGGCGTCGAGGTCCCTCTGAGTCTGGTAGAGCATGAAGTCCAGGTGCTCAGCATGGTGCCTCAACTCTGGGTGTGGCTGCAGCTCCATGGGCACTCCCGCGGCATCACGCCTCACCAGGTGGGCGTAGCGAGAGGCGAGGATGCTCACCACGTTCTGTCCACAGAGGCGCGCAAGTGCCTCCTGAAGGCCACGTGCGAGTCCGTCGAGCCAGTTGCTCTCTCGGAAGGAGAAGAGGATCCTCTCAGAAGTGGGAGGCTCCATCTTGCCCCTCAAGTCGGCAGTGATCACCCACTGCAACTCTCCTCCGGGCGTGTCGTCCAGCTGAACCCCGTGAAACTCGGGGTGTGGGCGTCCAAGGAAGTCAGAGAGGGCGTTGAGGTCGTGCTCGAAGATCAAGCTTCCTCCGTTCCCAAGCTGGTAAAACTTGGTGTTGATGGCTTCATTCAGCGCCATCTGAAAGAGAATTGGATGAGTAAGTTAGAGAGTGCAAAGTGTGGCAAAATTTTAAGTTGATTCAAATAAGATAGACATGATTCATCAAATTTTGGCAAAGTCTCAAAGACAAGAGTGTAGTAAATTTTCACAAATAGTTTCTTTCATTTGATTTCAAAGTTAAGTTTTTCAGAACGCCCATTCTAACTAAGGTCTTCTAAGGTCAAACAATGGCTCTGATACCAACTTGTCAACACCCGGATTTTTAAGTCCGAATGCCTATTATGTCATACATCGCAATCCCAGGAATATTGTTGTTGCGAGGCATAATAGTTAAGTATCACAGTCATCATTCATTACAAACCATAAGTCTTACAAATTTGGAATCACATGATCCATATTACACGAATAGTTGATCTATTGATCAACGAACAAACACAAGTTCATAGTTCAACATAGCGGAAGCGTAAGATACAAGGACTCTCTAGTCCACAGGCCAACGCTTGACGTCGGAAGGCGCTTAGTTGTCGTAGGCATCCTGCTGGTCATCTCCTTGGTCATCTTCATACTCTGGCCATTTGAATAGCCAGGGACAAAGCCGTGAGTACATTGAGTACTCGCAAACTAATACTAATGTAAGTGCTAGACATTCTAGTATGGTTTGCTAAGCTCTAGTTTATTTGCATAAAGCTAGTTTTAGTTCACAAAGTTTGAGAAAAGCTTATTCAAGTGCTAACTAACTCAAGTGGGAACATTAGTGTCATTCCCACCATTCAAGTGGTGATTTCAATTCAATCCACCACAAGTCATTTCACCATCATCCTTTTCAACATCATTTTCAAAGATATGACATCGGAAACTGTATGGCCTTTCCAACCGTCCGTAACCGTGGACGCGGCTATTCGAATAGATTTACACTCTGCAGAGGTTGCACACTTGTGCCACAACATTTGATTTCATCTGTCGGGATTTCCCCGAATCATCGTAACACAGTACGCGGATCATCAACCATAACCTTTCACTTACGAATCCTAGTATGAGCACCTCTCCCCATGAGCTTGGCCTCCCAGTGAAGACAGACAGTCAGTCAGCCTGGGAACTGCACAGGGCTTGGGCCGGACATTCACCTCATTTCGCATCATATCTTATCATTTCTTTTGTGGTAGAGGCAGCTTTCGGCATAACCCCGATGACGCTTGTTTAGAGGGAACCCATACTAAGACGCATAAACTTCCAGTTAAGCCCTACCCATAATCAGGTATTGTGGGGGTACTTAAGAATTGGAAAGGTATCGCATTCAAACCAACATCATTGTTTATCAAAAATCACCATCTTCTCTTGGTCATATTCACCTTCAAAAATCATTCAATGGAATGCATCTTCATTCCAAGGTTTCAAAAATCCTTCCAATTCACATTGTTCCCATCTAGAGTAGTCAAGTTTTAATTCATTAGCACTAGCTCTAATTCATGAGAGGTGCTAACTTGCTTTGCTTGGAGAAGACTAACTCGCTACTCTAGTAACAACTTGTACTTTGACCAAAGTTAACTATAAAAGTAACTCATTTGAAAAACAAGTAAAAACTTGTAAAGTAAAAACTTGGGATGGGTTCATATAAGAAAAGGTAAGAAACATGGTGCCTTGCCCCAAAAGGACTTTGCACTTTGCAAGAATATTAGCTTGCCTTGGTAGTTCTCAAACTGTTCCTCCTCCTCCTCTTGGTAGCAACCTTCTTCTTCGGCGTACTCTCCGGTGCTACCGTCTAAATTTGAATACGAGTATAATTACTCACTAATTCAATGGCTATTCCATACATCACATAGAACACACAAACTACTCTATGCACACAAGTAAGTAAACTAGGGTGCATGGGTTGTGGGGTTTAAATAGAATTCACTTCTTTGTATTCCATATGTAAATGATAGTTTCCATAGGGTTCTTGAGGAATAATTTCCTCTCATTGAAATCTTCTTAAGATTTAATTTCTCCAACAATCATGCATGAACTCATATTGACCTAAGTCAAGTGTTCATCATCATCATCATTTGGGAAAATGATTTAAAGGAGGTGGGTCACCTCATACCATTTAAAATAACACTATACTTGATTTAAATCTCAAGTAATTCATATAAGAGATTTTGGGATCAGGGGTCCAAACATCCCATGAATCCATGTGAGACAAGTTTAAATGAAGTGTAAGACTTCACCAATTTAACTTTAATAGTTTTGGACAATATCAACTAGTTAAACTAGTCAAAATATCCATTCATTAAATCATGGCATGATCATGCAAAGTGACCACACCATTTATTGCATAAACAATTAGTGTAAGTCAAATGTGAGCTATTAGAGTTGGAATTAACTTAATATCTATTTTGGTTGATTTTTAAGAATTATTTGAATAGGGAAAAGTCCCTGTCTTGTTATTTTTATCATATTTATTCTACAAAGAATCTGACCAGGGGGCCAGTGGCATGTTGTAGAGAATTTTAGTGGCTTTCCAACAGTATAAAATTCACTAAATTTGGTTTAGCCAAATTGAAAATATTGAATTTCAAAGTTTGGGCAGTATTGAAATTCATTTGAATTAATTAAACTCAGTTTGAATTAAAAAGGCCGGCGGGAAACTAACTGGGCCGAAATGGTTTGAAAAAGGAAGAAACGGCCCAGCAACGCATCCAGTGCGTGCGGGCCTGCTGACAGGGTGGGGGCCACCCGTCAGTCTCTCTTAAAACCCGAATCGGTATGAATCAGTGTGGGGCGTAGGATTAGAATCAGATCGGACGGCGCTGGTGCGTCGTCTTCTCCGGCGAGAGGCAGAGAGGTTGGCGGCGAGGGTAGGGGGTCGGAGAGCTCACCGCGGCTCCAGCTAGGGTTGGCAGTGTGCGCGGTGAAGGTGTAGACGACGGCGAGTCGACTGGTACCGGCGGCAACTCCTGGATCGGCTTCAATCGGCGGCGAGCTTCCGCGGCGTCCGTCGGCAGTGAGGTGGCGATTGGGTGGCTACGGCGGCGAATGTTGATGGTGGAGTGGCTCAGGCGGTCGAGTGAGAAGAGGGAAGTGTGCTGGTGTGTCAATTCGACGAACGGAGCTCTCCTTTTATAGGCGAGCGAGTGACCGTGAGGGCTGCGGCGAGGTCGACATGCTCGCGGCGATTCCGGCGAGCGGTTGGGCTAGGCGAGGGCGCTGTCGGGTTCTCCTCTTCCAGGCGAAGCTAGGGGTGGTGTTGGCTTGGTCGGGCGGCTCCTGGATTGGTCGTATTTCTTCCACGACGGCCGCGGCGCGTACGGGAACAAGTCATCGTCTCCGGCGCCGGCGGTCACGGGTTGGGGCTGGGCGCGTGTCTGGCGCGGCTGAGGTGTCACGGCGGTGTGCTTGGTGAAGAAAGGGGGTCCAGGGCGTGCGCGAGGTGGCTGCGCGGCGCGTGGCCAGTGCGCGTCCATGGCGCGCATGGTTGCGACGCGAGCGGCATCCAGGGCAGGTTTGGGCGCGCGTCATCCGGGCGTTGTCGAGCTCCTCCTCGACCAGGGCGGTGCTAGGCGGCACTAGGGAGGTGCGGTGGCAAGCAGGGACAGGGTGGCCGGTGCAGGGAGTGGAGGGAGAGAGGTGGAGGTGGTCGGGCTCGGTACATGGCCGGCATGGCCATGCCCTAGTTGCTCTCCTCCTCTCCTTAGCCTTACTATACACCAATTAGGGTTTAAGGGGACCAGGGAACCAATTGGGGTAGGTTAGGGTAGATGGGGTTGAGTAGATTCACTATTTGCAAATAATGCAAATAGTGCCATATTTGGAAAATGGCAAATTTGTCCAAATTTGAATTAATTCAAATGGTGAAAGTTTTTGAAATGTGAGTGTTGGTAATAGTTGTAAATGACCAGAGGTGATTTGAGGTGGTGGTGGAAAAAGTAGAATTCAAGAATTGCAAAAATTGACAAGTGGGAGATTGTTCCACTTGTTAAAATGTTGCAACTTTGGATGAGCATAGCTATTGATCAAAGATGAATTTGGCAGGGTGATCTTCATCAAAGTTGTTCACCTTGATGTTGACTTTGAAAGGGTGCAAAGAGTTAGCAAGAATTGGTTTGGGAAAATTGAATTGCAGGGGCTCAAGGTGGTGATCAGACTATAAATTTCAGTTTTGACCATTATCATATGTGAGTGGGAAAAGTGTTTGAATTTCATTTGAATTGTGCAATTTTGATTCCAAAAGTTGTAATAAGTGTTTATTAACATTATTCAACTAATGGTGAAGACCAAATAGGTCTAGGGTCAAAATTTATAAAAATGCCATAGGGCATATGTGAGGGTTTTTAGGGTTTTGCATTTTATGGATTTTCATCCTCTTTGTTTTATTTGGTTGGTGATCTTCATATGATCACACTAGGGTTTTAGAGCATAGCAAATACAAGTAAAAGCAATCATCATGGCATATCACTCAAATGCACAAGTTCTATGCATGGTACTATATGCAAATAGAAAAGTTTTTGTTGGTTTGAAATTTTGCTTTCTGGAATTCTCTAACTTTCTTTTTATTGAAAATTGGGGTGTTACACATAACATATCAAAAGACATAGTTCATCCTAATCATAAGTAGTACCAATACTATTGGTGGAGCCTACACTCCTTGAGAACCCCTCAACCATATTACAAAAACACTCTTAATACTCTCTCACTTTAGTTTACTTTTTTTTTTGCTTTCCCCTTAGTTATTTAAAACTTTCAAACTATTTCCATCTTATCAACTTATAGTATATGCTATTTCCAAACCATGGTTCAGGTGCGAACGTGGCTGCACCTGACAATGCAGTTGTGGGGTTATGTTTATTGCTATTTGCAAAGCTTCTCAAGGACGAACTTATATAAATAATATTTGTTGCTACAAGTACTGCAACAACCCTGTTGTGATCGCAGGAACCCAATCATCAAATTTGCATCGTTGCCGGGGAGCATAGCGCTTGGTTATTACCTACCCACTCACACATACTTTATTTCCGTTTGTTGCTATTTTACTGTTTTTACTTATGTGAAAAGAATAAAAAAATTATAAAACCAAAACTATAAAAACATTTGCTACTAATCATGTCTTCCGAGATTGCTTTTGAACAGACGAAGCTCGCAATGGAGGAGATGGAACCTAGAACTATGGATACTTCATGATGAGGGAAAAGGTATTAAAAGAATGGATGAGTTGGTTGAAAGACTATTCATCTACATTATGTACCTCATACAATTTTAGTTGTGAACTATGCAGATCCAAAAATAATATTACCTATCAATGCAAGGACATCAATGATACCATATTAGCCTATTATAATGGAGCCGGTAAATTCTTTGCTCATGGGGATATTTATGAACGAGTACTTTACACCGGTTGTTTTGAGATTCTATCTCGCATGAGTAAATTAAATATACAAGATAAATTACTCGATAAGATTAATGGAATGACATATATATTATACTATTATTGTGGTGATAACTTTAGTGATGATGCATTAGTGTTTATTTCTCCTAATTGGATCTCCACACCCGTGGAAGAGACTAACCTTTTGCAGGAATCATGGAAGGAACCCAAGATGAAGAGGATGTTCACCACAACGAACATACTACTACGATGCTATGGATTTGTTTAACTTAATTGTATGATTTCTTAGATGGCTGTGCAAAATCATTTTGTAAGTCATATCATGAGACTTTTGATACATGTATGGTAGTTGGGCACTTTAGTTTTCAATGTTCTATTATTCTACACGAGTCCCTTGTGTCTCACACTAGAGATGAAGTCATAGAATATTTGGTTTATAAAGGTGTCCCTGATCTACTCTTTAAAGACTCTATCAGTGTAATGGCACCAAGGGTCCTCACGATTACGCCGTGGCGCACGGACTCCAGCCAGTGGCGCCCCAGTCACGTTCGCAGTGAACATGTCAGGTATGTGTCATGGTAAACTATGTGTAATTACCCTTAACGTAGGCAGTCTTGTGGCGAACAAGCGCTACCAGACAAAGGCAAACCTTCACAACAAGGCAAGATAAGGAGAATAGGACAAGTTGGGCAAGGAGCGGTCCTTGGCCTACCTCCGGGGTTGCCCCCAAAAGAGGGACTGAGGATGGAAGAGTGGGGCAACCAAGCCAAGGTGTGGTCCGGACTGCCCCGGGAAGGATCTTGGAACCGCCTCTCCTTGGCCAGGTGCAGCCAGGGAGAGGGTGTCAACTCAACCTGACAAGACTTGTCAGGACCTACATGGGGAACAGGCGAGGCGCCTGCACCCCTGCGTGTCATCATGGCGCGGGCCGACAGAGGCCTGTGCAGCGGACATGAGTGAAAACTTGCTTCCCGAGCTGTCACGCCACCATCGAGTATGTCGGCGCACCGCCTGTGTCCGTCCATTGGCCACTCGCGCCACCCACCTGCCCAACGTTCACGTGGCTCCATCCGATTTAGCATGGGAATGCTCTTGGGTGATGCTCGGACTAGCCATTGTGGCAATCCCTAGAGATATAAGAGGGGGACAAAGAGAGAAGACTAAACACACAACAAAGAAGAAGGAAAAGAAGAAGAAGAAGAACAACAAAGTAAAACACACTAGAACAAGGGACAAGGAACACCAACAGCAAACCAGGGGAAAAGAGAAGAGAGCGAGAGAGAACGAGAAGGCAAAGATCTGGGACAAGGAGAGAAAGAGTTAGTCCGATTCGGACTAGCACAATCTAGCTCAGTAGGAAGAGAGAAAGGGAGAGCAAAAGAAAGAGGAATCCCGAGGTGTAGGAGCTAAAGAAAGCATCCTCCCGACACCTGAGAGTTCATCATCATGTACACTATCCACCTGAGATAATCCACCAAAGCAGGATGTAGGGTTGTTAGCCAGAGGGCGGCCTGAACCTGGGTAAAAAATGCTCGTGTGTGACTTATGTATGCTTTTCCTCCGTGTTAGCATGATCCTAAGGGGTAGTTGAGGCCGGAACGCCTTCGTGTCCACTATCGAACAAAAATGGGGGTGTGTTCATCCCCGGTGTCCGCATAGGCGAGACGCGACATAATCAATCCTAAGAAAGAGTAGTGATAGTATAATTCATTTGAAACTTATTCAATTGTTGCCAATGCTACAATCTTATTGTCAAGAACGTCTTAGTGGTAATACACTTGTGGTAGAAAGTAAGGTGCCATGTAAAACCATAGTGCCCGAAGATAACCATTTGCAGGAACCACAAGATAAAGAGGATGAGCACCAAAAAGGTGAGGTTGACAAAGAGAGGTACATTACAAATACTTTGTTTGATAATGATGGCTCTCTCTTTAGTGATGATTCTTGTAATGCTAAAACTTATCATAATTTATATGCGGAGGCCTTGTGCCTAGATACAGATGAGGAGAGCATTACTGACGATGAACTAGAGATAGAACCTTGCTATGAATCTCTCGATGCTAATTACAGGCGAGGCGCCTGCACCCCTGCGTGTCATCATGGCGCGGGCCGACAGAGGCCTGTGCAGCGGACATGAGTGAAAACTTGCTTCCCGAGCTGTCACGCCACCATCGAGTATGTCGGCGCACCGCCTGTGTCCGTCCATTGGCCACTCGCGCCACCCACCTGCCCAACGTTCACGTGGCTCCATCCGATTTAGCATGGGAATGCTCTTGGGCGATGCTCGGACTAGCCATTGTGGCAATCCCTAGAGATATAAGAGGGGGACAAAGAGAGAAGACTAAACACACAACAAAGAAGAAGGAAAAGAAGAAGAAGAACAACAACAAAGTAAAACACACTAGAACAAGGGACAAGGAACACCAACAGCAAACCAGGGGAAAAGAGAAGAGAGCGAGAGAGAACGAGAAGGCAAAGATCTGGGACAAGGAGAGAAAGAGTTAGTCCGATTCGGACTAGCACAATCTAGCTCAGTAGGAAGAGAGAAAGGGAGAGCAAAAGAAAGAGGAATCCCGAGGTGTAGGAGCTAAAGAAAGCATCCTCCCGACACCTGAGAGTTCATCATCATGTACACTATCCACCTGAGATAATCCACCAAAGCAGGATGTAGGGTTGTTAGCCAGAGGGCGGCCTGAACCTGGGTAAAAAATGCTCGTGTGTGACTTATGTATGCTTTTCCTCCGTGTTAGCATGATCCTAAGGGGTAGTTGAGGCCGGAACGCCTTCGTGTCCACTATCGAACAAAAATGGGGGTGTGTTCATCCCCGGTGTCCGCATAGGCGAGACGCGACATAATCAATCCTAAGAAAGAGTAGTGATAGTATAATTCATTTGAAACTTATTCAATTGTTGCCAATGCTACAATCTTATTGTCAAGAACGTCTTAGTGGTAATACACTTGTGGTAGAAAGTAAGGTGCCATGTAAAACCATAGTGCCCGAAGATAACCATTTGCAGGAACCACAAGATAAAGAGGATGAGCACCAAAAAGGTGAGGTTGACAAAGAGAGGTACATTACAAATACTTTGTTTGATAATGATGGCTCTCTCTTTAGTGATGATTCTTGTAATGCTAAAACTTATCATAATTTATATGCGGAGGCCTTGTGCCTAGATACAGATGAGGAGAGCATTACTGACGATGAACTAGAGATAGAACCTTGCTATGAATCTCTCGATGCTAATATGCAGGAACCAATTTCTCATGCAAAAGAAGGATACTATGAAGTGTTCCCCTAAGATGGTAACCAAGGTAAAAGTTTTAACATAATATTCCAACCTAAAATCCTCTCATTGCAACCACATAAGAAGGCATCCTCACCACGCTTGGTGCATCAACACTCTCTTGAAAGCGAGAACCTATTCATCTACAAGATACCGATGCACCGCAAGAGGGTACGACTCCGAACGTACTCCAGTATGAGATGCTCCAAACCTCATTAAGGTAAAATGCATAATTCTATAGTTAATCTTTTGAAATAATAATGTAGCATCGAAACCTAGCTATATGGATTTAAAGAAAGCGCTTCCCGGGAGGCAACCCGGAAGTTATTACGTTTCTTTCTTAATTTTGTGTCTTCAGTCTAGTTGCATTCCTGTTGCATTGGCACTTTTATATATGCATTATTTCCTATTTCAAAAAGGTAGAATTGATCATTGATGAAATCATGCGCTGCATATCATGGTTAAAATTTCTCTACAGAATATATGTATGCGTTTTTGGATGTTGGACTAATGTTTCAGGTCCTTAGTGAATTTTACGAGGAGAATGAGTGGTTTTTTAGGCTACGGAGAGTTTAGTTGGCACCATTACGGATGCATCTGCTCATACCACCCGCCTGTACCGCTCCTAAAACGCAATGAAGAAACCAGAAATTTTTCAAGAGAAGTCATTGTGTGGATATCGACCGTCGGTACGGTGGGATGCAGCCGTACCGCGCGCCCATACCGATCTCGCCACCAGACAAAGAGAATTTTAAGAATTTCCAGAGGAAATAGTGAGCGTCAATACGAGCGCATATCTGCCCGTACCACTTGCCCGTACCAGAAGGCGACAAAACGCAATAAGGACAGGGACAGGTAAAAAAAAATTACAAGCTAAGGTTAGTGTGCTACCTTCTACATGTTCTACTGTACCTTATTTACCTACCTTCAAAACTCCCTATCCTATAATTCTCTGTAGTGTTTTATGTATCTTTTTTGTTTCTTTTATTTTCACGGTTGGGTGAATGAACTCCGTTCATATAGCGAATCGTTTGCTTTTTTTACTTTGTGTGTTATTTTCGCAGGGACTTGAACCTTGTGTGGAGGCACTGGCGGTATGTGCAAACCGTTCAAACGCCCACACTAGCCACTTGATTTCTTCCATTTAAGCAAGGGTTTTTGTCCAATGAAAGATAGGTTATTCGCACCTCAAGGGTAAAATGCATCACTCTAGCTGTAATCAAGCTTGGGGAGGTAACCACTTCTCATACTCTCTTTTGAAAACTACATTTTCTCTTTCCCTTGGTGATCTATTCAAGCTTGGTTCTTGCAAGAGCCTAGCTTGGGGAAGTTACTTTAGCATGTGTAGGATCATGTGCAATATATGCTCTCATTCAATAAAATTCCCACAAGCATTTATCCCACTTCTTTTGAATGACTTGCTTGAGTAAGTTATGTTTCGTACTTATATAAGGGATGCACTTGCTTTTTGTTAGTCTCCATAAGAGCTGAGTTAGAGCTTTGATGCACTTTTTTCAAATCTTTAGCCAGCTTGACATTTTTTTGTGATCCTCTAGAATACATTTTCATGATTTCTACACTTGAGAATATCAAATACAATAAGAAAGAGTTCTTAATGATGACTTATGTAGGTAATGTTCAACTGTCTTAAGAGTTTAACCATGAAAATACTCAACCCCATAGATATGATGGTATATTTTATAGCACTTCTTGACAGGATTTTTTTTGAAGGAAATGAAGTTTAGTTGTAATTGAGATGCATGCCCAAACTGAAAGTTGCGAGTCAAAAATATGATATTTCTTAAAGTTTATTGCTAAGATCATCAATGACCAATATTGGAAATTATTGTGGAATCCAAATGAATCACCTAAAATGTTTTGGCATGATCTCACTACTATTAGATGAAATTTCTTGAAAGATAGTGAATAGAAAAGAAGTGTTTTGACAGTCTTGAATTATTGATGTGGGTGCTAATTAAACACTCCATTGTTATGCTTCTTTGGACATGATCTATTACTCTTAATATACAAACATAAAAAAGGAGCAATAGGAGGATCACAAGTTTGATTTCAAGGTAGATTTACTTTTGACATGGGGTATATAAGGTATAAGTGATCTCTTATGGACTAACATAACTGAATTGGTGTTTTCTTGTATGTTTATGTTACATCTCACTTCTAGCTCAGGGAAGTATAGGATATCACCTCATACTTGTGAGTTTTTCTACCCAAGTTCATTTCTCGCTATGATTCCTTTTCACTTTGTCACTCGAGGGCGAGTAACAACTAAGCTTGGGGAAGTTGATAGCTCAAAATTTTGCACTTTTCTACTAAGGTTTTAAAGTATACTATTACTCATATTGTCACTCATTTCATGCTCCATCTAGCTACACATATACCTATTTTGCATACTTACGAGTTCTTATTCACTTTCATACGAGATTTGCAAATTTAGTAGTTTTAGTAGGATTTATTATGTTTCCCTTGTCTTTGACATGTATGTAGGTGTTATGAACAATCATGGAGAAAAGGAGGCAAAAGGGACCAAGAGGGTACAATATGGGAAATTACAAGCACCATATTTAGCCATATGACGTGTGGGAAAAGTGATACTTTACCAACATCTTATATTTAATATCTAAGGCAATGGTTTTGTAGCCCTCTTGCATATGAGTTTAACGAGCCGAAGAACACCCAAATTGAAGTCTGTATGAAGAAATGGCGAGTAAAATATGAAAGCATCTACGAGTTTAGCGACCATCGGTACAGGCAGACCCCGTCCGTACCGTCCGCCAGAACTGGGCTCCGTTGGCTTCTTTTCGTCAAACAGAACAACATTTGTGAAGGCCCGATGGGAATATTCATCCCCGAGCTCCGTCGGTTCGCGAAACCGACCTCCAATGCCTATATAAAAAGGGGAGGAGCCAAGGAGAGGCACCATTCATCCACGTCCTAGGGGCAGAGCCCTACCGCTCCTCCCCCGCGGCCTCCGCGCCATCACCATATCCATAAACACAGAAGAGGATGGGGAAACTAGGATCTTGAAGGGCAACGCATCGATCTCCATCATCATCATCATTATCATCATCATCAACAACAACATCTCCAACACAGATCCCCTTCTCTACTTGGTTGTAATCCAAACCTTAGTGTGGATCTTCATTTGTATTTGATTGCACTCTCATATCCCATCCACATTATTGCTATGATGTTTATCCCCTTCATGTATGAGTAGTTCCTTTGTTCTTGGGGAGATATGGAGAAACCCTGGTAATACCATAATGTGACATAAAGATGATCTATAACTTTGTATAATGATTATGTGTTAGTTCTCTCTCTTGATCTTATGTGAAGTGCACCACATAATATTTGCCTCCAGGACAAGAGAGGGAATTACCCTTTGAAGTATGGTAGAGTGTACGGCGAGAAGTGACATTATCGTATGACACATTATCATAAGGATGGGGGATAAGGAGGGACTCAATATGCTATTATCGATAACCATGGGGTAAATTTTTTAATTGTGATGGGCAATATGTGGTTTGCAGAAGGCTAGCCACAATGGTTATTTATAGATACGATGACCGATAGCTTTCTGGGCGCATCTTGTTATGGAGCTCTCCCCACACATAACATATCAAAAGACATAGTTCATCCTAATCATAAATAGTACCAATACAATTGGTGGAACCTACACTCCTTGAGAACCTCTCAATCATATCACAAACATACACTCAACACTCTCTCGCTTTAGTTTACTTTTTTTTACTTTGCTCTTATTTATTTAAAACTCTCAAACTATTTCCATCTTAGCAACTTATAGTATAGGATATTTCCAAACCACAGTTCGGGTGCGAACGTGGCTGCTTCTGACAACGCAGTTGTGGAGTTGTGTTTATTGCCATTTGCAAAGCTTCTCAGGTACGAACTTACGTAAATAATATTTTCTTCTATAAGTACCGCAACACTGTTGTTGATCGTAGAAACCCAGTCATCACCTTTGTGGGCTTTTAATTCATAATGGTGACTTTCTATCATAATCTTGTTGTTCCTATCTTTGCACTTGTCTCCAGTGCCTTCGTGTGTAGTATAGGATTTTTTAGGGTGCCACAATTGTGTATGTAGAAAACTATTCATACTATGCATGTCTTAGTGATATTGGTGCTTGTGTTTAGTGGAGAACATGTGTACATAATGACTAGATGATCAAGTGATGTTAAAATCTTCCCCCAAGTTTCCCTAGATACTTGAGAGTGATGCAACTTCTCTGGAATAAATCTGTTTTATCTATCTCACATCTAAAACGCTTTGCACTCAAGTTACTGCCAAATAGCATGTTGTTTGTAGTGATGCGTGAGTCCCTTATGACCCGGATCAACCTTGTTCTCGTGGTAAGCCCGCTCCTTGACTTATTTCCTAGAATTTCTAAGTAACAATGGTGATATGGGGGGTTGCTTGGTTGTTCTTGGTTCTCTTGGGAAGGTTTAGTGTTTATTTGATGTTGATTGGGTGTTGGTGGTCGATGGGAAATTATACCGTGGTTCTAACAACTGGTGGTGTGTTTCATTGTTTCCTTTTATGTGCTAAGCTCTTCTTTGCTTGGTCGACAACACAGCTACCCCATGCAACCGCATGCAGTGAGTATGATGCTTACATGTGGGGTGCACATGGTTCAATCTACCACACTTGGGTGCATACCCCTTGTGGATATGCTCGGGATGGTTGATATTATCTAATGTAGATCAATTCTTTTGATCTGCCAACTGTATTTGTTGATTAGTCTATTGCTAATTAGTGCTAAATATGATTAAGATTCTTGATTATTTTATTATATGTATCTTAACTTAGGCTTAGAGGGTACCACAACTTGCCTATTGATGCCTAATTTGACTGTATCAAATACATTACTGGTTGCTTGTCCCTAATGTCGCATCTTAGATTATATATGATCAAATGACCCAAATGATCAATCTCCTAAACATTGATTCCTAGATTGGGTGGTATCCTCTATGTCTAAATTGTGGTGTTTAGGACTTCTTTCTAAACTCCCAAAGTTAATATAAAACACTAAATTGCCTCACCTATGGTAAAGGATTTTTTTAACAGAACCCAATGTTTCTTTGTGTGTCTTTGTTTATTTTGCAGGTAACAAGAGCAAGAAGAAGATCAAATTTAGTTTGGGTATTTCATTTCTTCTTTTAATCTTGTATTTTTCTTCCTATTTTAAGACTTGCAATGACATTGTAATAATATCTATGTAATAAAGAAAGAAATTATTTATCTATTGTTGTCATACATCTTATTATTTGTATCTTCTATATTTAGTTGCAGTCCAAATTATGTATGAAAATGCTTTTAAGGTTCAAATTTGAATTAAAATTATTCCCGCAAAATAAAGGAATCAACAAAGACCATGTAAAAATTTATATCACTCAACTGGTGACCTAAGCCTAGTCATTAGTGGAAGAGAAACTTAGACCTTTTTGTGTTTTTAAAACAAGCCCAAAAAATTTCCCCTCGTTTTCAGATGCATGAATGCAGATACACAAATTCTAAATCTACCCCTCATTTGGTCTTAAAAAAGATGGAATGTTACATTTGTTAGAGTATGGATTTCTACATTATGGTACTTGGTTTAAATTGCATTTCTAAATATGCTTAGTTGTGCATTTTTTATGTCTTTTAGGAGAAGTGGATGATGGAGGAACCAGGATGATGCGGCGAGCTAGATGAAAGAGGAGCTCGACATAAGGGCGTCAGAGTCTCCGTCATGGGCGCGGTGAAACCGGCATCTCTGTGTTTTTCATATTAATTTACCGATCGAAAAACATGTGATTCTGGGTTTTCCATAACCGTAATCCTAATATCAAAGCTCGACCTACCTTACTCGTCCTACCGCACAAGAACTTCTACCATGACTCTGTGAGGGAGGCAAAAAATATATATGAAGTTTACAAGATCAACTTAAGGTGCAAGATATCTTAAGACCTAACTTATGCCACATATACTCCGACCACCAACGCCTATAGTATACTACCTCCATCCTAAAGCTTAAGGCTTATATATTTTTTAATGTCAAACCAAGTAAAGTTTGGCCAAACTTTTAGAAACAAATATAATATTTTGTATATACCATACGAAAATATATTTCATTGTCTATTCAATGATATTAATTTTGTATTTTGCTTGTTAATGATTTTTGATAAAAGCTCGATCAAACTTGACATGGTTTGACTTTCTAAAAATATATAAACTTTAAGCTTTGAGATGGAGGTAGTATAACTGAAGATCATCTCATCAAACCCTAAAAGGTCCTGGAGGTGCATTCACGCCCAAGTCAAAGCCTAATTACCGGAGTCCCCGTAGGCTTAAATCTCATCGGGTGCATCTTAAACCTTACGTGAGATTCATCCTGTAACTGTGTTGGGCGACTCAGAGAAACAGATCATGATCTGTCTAATTTCGAAATGCTACGGGTGCCCTGGTTACGCGCATTATATAAACTGTCTGTCATGTACAATCCTACTGTCAGCAGAACTTTATCCCTTTGCCAAAGCTGCAGACCGAAGCTAAAGCCAGGATAAGAGGAGATGCAAAAAGCTCTCGGCCATACAGTAAAAAGCTAGAATGACTTGCAATAACAACGGCACCAGTATTCCCTCATCGATTCCACCAAAAAGATTTCTTTCTCGATCTCCACTCTCTCACCATGCATTCATATACGAGAAAGTCGACTCGATCACGCAGAGAGGAGTATACTACCAGTATAGCTAGCTAGCACTAGCTAGCTGGAGCAGTAGATTCTTGGTCGCTTCCTTTTGCATTGCATGTTATAACCCCAGCCAACCCACAGCATAGCGCAGTAGCAGTGGAGTGGCACCAGCAACTACTCTCGATCGATCCTCTTATTGGCATTTGCTGAGTTGCTTCCCCACACCATATGTTTGCTCCTGACGCAAGTGGTTTAGGTCTAGATGGATACACTGTTCAGGTTGGTTAGCCTCCACCAAGAACAGGCTCAGGCACAGGCTTCTTCCTCGCCGGACCAGCACCAACAACAGTCGCCCTACAACTCCTCCCGCTCGACGACCTCCACCGGCTCCCGCTCCTCCTCCTCCCACCACACCCACAACCACAACAACTCTCACTCCTACTATTATCCCCACTCCCACTCCCACTCCCACTCCCATCCCTACTACAACAACAACAACAGCAACAACAATAGCAGCGGCAACAGCGACAGCTACTACCACGATCACCACACCGCCGGCGGCTGCTATTCGGAGACTGCCGCACCCTACCAGCTGCAAGAAGAATGCGCCAACGACCACAGCTTCTACATGGATGAAGACTTCTCCTCCTCCTCCTCCTCCCGCCAGTTCTACCAGTCGCACCCCCAGCCGGCACAGCTGCCGCCCACGCAGCCGCCCACTGCTCCAACGCCGCCTCTGTCGACGTCATCAACCGGAGGCCACGGGCTGTTCGAGGCCGCGGACTTCTCCTTCCCGCATGTCGATATTAACATCGACTTCGGCTCCCCTGCGTCGTCGGGTGCCGCCGGAGGGACAGGGACCGCCTCTTCGTCTTCCGGGGGCGGTGGCGTGGAGAGGTGGGCAGCCCAGCTGCTGCTGGAGTGCGCGCGCTCGGTGGCCGCGCGCGACAGTCAGCGTGTGCAGCAGCTCATGTGGATGCTCAACGAGCTGGCGTCCCCGTACGGCGACGTCGACCAGAAGCTCGCATCCTACTTCCTGCAGGGACTCTTCGCGAGGCTCACCGCCTCCGGGCCCCGCACCCTGAGGACGCTCGCGGCGGCGTCCGACCGGAACACGTCCTTCGATTCCACGCGCCGCACCGCGCTCAAGTTCCAGGAGCTCAGCCCTTGGACGTCGTTCGGGCATGTCGCCGCGAACGGGGCCATACTGGAGTCCTTCCTAGAGGCAGCGTCGGCGGCCGGCTCCTCTTCGTCCTCGAAGCCCCAGCGGCTGCACATCCTGGACCTGAGCAACACGTTCTGCACCCAGTGGCCCACTCTGCTGGAGGCGCTCGCCACGCGATCTCCGGACGAAACGCCGCACCTCTCCATCACCACCGTGGTGCCCACGTCGGGGCAGTCCGGCGCCGCACAGCGCGTGATGCGCGAGATCGGGCAGCGCCTCGAGAAGTTCGCGAGGCTGATGGGAGTGCCCTTCAGCTTCCGCGTCGTTCACCACGCGGGAGATCTCGCCGAGCTGGACCTGGACGCGCTCAACCTCCGGGAGGGCGGCGCCACCACCGCGCTCGCCGTGAACTGCATGAACGCCCTCCGTGGGGTTGCCGCGGGCGGCGCTCGACGGCGCGACGCGTTCGTCGCGTCACTCCGTCGGTTGGAGCCGCGCGTGGTGGCGGTCGTGGAGGAGGAGGCCGACCTGGCGGCGTCGGGCGAGGAAGCTGACACGGAGGCGGGGTTCATGAAGGTGTTCGGCGAGGGCCTCCGGTTCTTCTCGGCGTACATGGACTCGCTCGAAGAGAGCTTCCCGAAGACGAGCAACGAGAAGCTGGCGTTGGAGAGGGCGGTCGGCCGTGCCATCGTAGACCTCGTGTCCTGCCCGGCCTCAGAATCTTCCGAGCGACGGGAGACCGGGGCCTCGTGGGCACGGCGCATGCGGTCATCCGGGTTCTCTCCGGTGTCATTCAGCGAGGACGTCGCCGACGACGTGCGGTCATTGCTGCGGCGGTACCGGGAAGGCTGGTCACTGCGGGAGGCAAGCGCAGACGACGCCGCGGCGGCCGGAGTGTTCCTTGCGTGGAAGGATCAGGCCGTCGTGTGGGCAAGCGCGTGGAGGCCGTGAGATGGATCGGCACCAAGAAAGAGGACATTGCATGCAAATGCATTTGTGTTTGGACTCGCACGTGCGCATGGGAAGCAGGTAGTGTGCATTTATTGGTTGATTCTTCACTTGGATAGTCGCCCGTACCTAGGGTTTTTTTTTCAGTAGTTCACTACGCACGTAGATCAAATTGTTAGGTTCCTCAAACTTTGGAGGAACCGATCGACATTGTTGCGGTGCATCCATGGACCATGGCCATGCACGAGAGATCATATGCACCCTGTAGGTTCTTTAATCTCTCATTTGTTAGATTTTATGGCCCTCAACAATTTCTTGGTACTTATTCCCTAGTCTCGCTCCTCGCTCCATTGCTTAATCTGTGCTTATTTATTCTTAATTTCTTACTGATTAACATCGCTTCTTCTTCCTCCTGAGTGCTTTTTTCACGGTTCTTAATTTTACCACACGTCCACATATGTCTAGTCTAGTATGTGATACAACCTGGAGTGGGTAGAACATTATCGAAGCTTTAGAGTAAATATCAATCTGTACACCCACAAAGATCACGTCTGTGACAGTATACTACTCTAGGTAAGAAAAAATGTCACGCAGCAAACTTTTGAACTTAACATAAACTCTTAATTAAAACTTGTTGAAACAATCCACCTGTTTGACCAAATTGCTCCCAAATCAACAAGAAACGACCCACCGGATCGGACCGGCATCAACACGCCTATTAACTAAGATGCACACAACAACGGGCACAAAATGTTTCTTTAGCAAAAACAATGACTCTTATGACAAAAGAATAAAAACAGCCTCGGTTAATGGTGGGCCGTTTCAGACAAGTAGAATTTACTCTATTTATCTCCGCGGCAAACATCATCATTATTTGTTTGACTCTCGTGTTTTTTCTGTATACTCACGACACAAACAGAAGCGACCAAAAAATAAGTTACAAGATAAAACAAGATTGTGCATGCTTGCATCCTATCAACATCAGTTGATTCGACGCGTCCTTGTTTTCCTTTGGGTATTGTTAATTAGTCGTCAAAAGAATACAAAGAACTAAATAAAATGTGTATATATATGTGTTCGTTGGTCCAGTATGTAGGAAGTCGCATGCAGATGACAAATGGCAAATCGATATATATACTTACAAAGAGTAGCTAGTACGTACCTGGTACTCTGTTGCTTCTGTTGTTTCACCCATTGGAGCATGCGTATTTGTTCTGTATATGTAAAGGATCTAAGTGGATATATTGGGCCGGATATACCAGCAAACATTGCTTTAAGTTTAAGGGTTCCACGTTGCTAAACCTAGTTAACTATCGCATCAATTTGATGTTTCATAGCAGTCTACAACACAAGATCATAGTATGCTGCAAGCTTCCGGTTAATTTAGTACGCAAAAATGACACTAAGTAACATTATAATTGGTATTTTTACAGTGAAACAATACATATGCTGAGGTAATTATGCGATGGTATGTCACATAAATGTTTGGCGACCTTTTTGGACTTTTTTTTTCCTTGCATGACACAAGTTGCACGGTATTTGTTGTTGTTCGAATAACCTGTTCAAATGATGGAATTTATTCGTGAAATGAGGGGAACGGATTTCATGGTATCCTAATCTGGCATCAACGGGGCTTCGCCGAGCTCAGTTCGTAGCGGCTGGGCCCAAGGGCTTCACTTTGGTGGGGCTCACAGATCAGCTGGACATGCTTGTCTAGTCATGCGCAGACCTATAGTAAATATCGCTTAGTTTTCACAAGGCAAATATGCATGTCACCGCTCATCTACCACGACATCAAATATCATCGGCCATGCATGCCACCTACCAGGGCGCTAATGTGCAAGCATGGAATCTACCACGACGTGCACAAATACGCTCTTGCTCTGCTCGGCGTCACAATAAGTCGATTTGTTGGGAGGGAAACTTTTGAGTTGTATCGCCCTACCCTAGCTGCTGTGAAATGACATGTACGCTCTTGTAGTGTTAATTCCCATAAACTTGGTATGTGTTTTCCTGCAGGCACACAAGCGACACATACCGCGGCGCCTTTGGGTGTCTGCTACAAATGTGGCACTCATGCTTCAAACTAGTTTTTGTTTTGTTGCAGATCCTTTCTTTGTTTGCTGCATATATACTCTGATGTTTTTTTCTTGACGATTTTTTGCATACGCTGCGATATTTGATGCATGTGTGTTTGAAATGCTATGACAACTTTTTTTTGTATGATTTTGACATACCACAAGAAAATTGTCACAACAACGTTGTGAATGGACAAGAGATGGTGTTCCCGATCAAGCGATCCAAGATCTCAAGTCAGAACGGACAAGAGGGGCCGGCGTAGCTGCAGGGCGCAAGTCGGTGCATCGGCGGTGTAGGCGGCGCGGTAGTAGCCTGAAACGTCGGTGCGCGGGAGACGGCGAAGTAGACAACGGCGTAGTAGCCTGAAACGTCGGTGCACGCGCACCGACGTTTCAGGCTACTACCGCGCCGCCCCATCGGCGCGGGTCGCCACCATCAGCGCAAGGTCTACATCAAGCCATCGGGTTCTTCCTCGCCTACTGATGTCTACGGGTGCTTCTATTCTTGTAGACAGTGTTGGGCCTCCAAGAGCAGAGGTTTGTAGAACAGAAGCAAGTTTCCCTTAAGTGGATCACCCAAGGTTTATCGAACTCAGGGAGGAAGAGGTCAAAGATATCCCTCTCATGCAACCCTGCAACCACAAAGCAAGAAGTCTCTTGTGTCCCCAACACACCTAATACACTTGTCAGATGTATAGGTGCACTAGTTCGGCGAAGAGATAGTGAAATACAGGTGGTATGAATGTATATGAGCAGTAGTAACGGCACCAGAAAATAGCATGATGCTACGACTGGCGTGTGGTTGATGGTGGTGATATTGCAGGCAACACAGATGCAGTAAAACAGTAAACAAGCAGCGATTTCAGTATTTGGGAACAAGGCCTAGGGATCATACTTTCACTAGTGGACACTCTCAACATTGATCACATAACAGAATAAATAGATAAATGCTATACTCTACACTCTCTTGTTGGATGACGAACACCACTAATTGTGTAGGATTACACGAACCCTCAATGCCGGAGTTAACAAGCTCCACAATATTCGATATTCATGTTTAAATAACCTTAGAGTGCATGATAGATCAACACAACTACACCAAGTACTAACATAGCATGCACACTGTCACCATCACACTATGAAGGAGGCATAGATCACATCAATACTATCATAGCAATAATTAACTTCATAATCTACAAGAGATTACAATCATACCCTACGCCAAGTACTACACGATGCACACACTGTCACCATTACACCGTGGAGGAGGAATAGACTACTTTAATAACATCACTAGAGTAACACATAGATGAATAGTGATACAAAACTCATATGAATCTCAATCATGTAAGGCAGCTCATGAGATCATTGTATTGAAGTACATAGGAGAGAGATTAACCACATAGCTACCGGTACAGCCCCTTAGCCTCGATGGAGAACTACTCCCTCCTCATGGGAGACAGCAGCGGTGATGAAGATGGCGGTGGAGATGGCAGCGGTGTCGATGGAGAAGCCTTCCGGGGGCACTTCCCCGTCCCGGCGGCGTGCCGGAACAGAGACTTCTGTCCCCCAGATCTTGGCTTCGCGATGGCGGTGGCTCTGGAAGGTTTCTCGTACCGTGGCTTTTTCGTATCGAAGTTTTAGGTCAGAGACCTTTAAATAGGCGAAGAGGCGGAGTCGGAAGGTCGACGAGGCGACGACACAGTAGGGGGGCGCAGCCAAGGCCTGGGTCGCGCCACCCTGGCGTCTGGGGCCCACAGGGCCCTCCTCTGGTAGCTCTTGGGTGTTCTGGAAGCTTCGTGTGATTCTAAGATGTTGGGCGTTGATTTCGTCCAATTCCGAGAATATTTCCTTACTAGGATTTCTGAAACCAAAAACAGCAGAAAACAGGAACTGGCACTTCGGCATCTCGTCAATAGGTTAGTTCCGGAAAACGCATAAAATCATCATAAAGTGTGAACAAAACATGTAGGTATTGTCATAAAACAAGCATGGAACATAGGAAATTATCGATACGTCGGAGACGTATCAGCATCCCCAAGCTTAGTTCCTACTCGTCCTCGAGTAGGTAAACGATAACAAAGATAATTTCTGAAGTGACATGCCACCAACATGATCTTAATCATACTATTGTAAAGCATATGAGATGAATGCAACGATTCAAAGCAATGGTAAAGACAATGATTAAACAACTGAACCATATAGCAAAGACTTTTCATGAATAGTACTTTCAAGACAAGCATCAATAAGTCTTGCATAAGAGTTAACTCATAAAGCAATAAATTCATAGTAGAGGCATTGAAGCAACACAAAGGAAGATTAAGTTTCAGCGGTTGCTTTCAACTTGTAACATGTATATCTCATGGATATTGTCAATGTAAAGTAATATAACAAGTGCAATATGCAAGTATGTAAGAATCAATGCACAGTTGACACAAGTGTTTGCTTCTAAGATAGAGAGAAATGGGTAAACTGACTCAACATAAAAGTAGAAGAAAGGCCCTTCGCAGAGGGAAGCATTGATTGCTATGTTTTTGCTAGAGCTTTGGTTTTGAAAACATCAAGAGAGCATAAAAGTAAAGTTTTGAGAGGTGTATGTTGTTGTCAACGAATGGTAATGGGCACTCTAACCCCCTTGCCAGACAAACCTTCAAAGAGCGGCTCCCATGAAACATTTTTATTTTTGGGTGGCACTCCTTCCAACCTTTACTTTCACAAACCATGGCTAACCGAATCCTCGGGTGCCTGCCAACAATCTCATACCATGAAGGAGTGCCTTTTTATTTTAGTTTTATTTAGATGACACTCCTCCCCACCTTTGCTTTCTCAAGCCATGGCTAACCGAATCCTCGGGTGCCGTCCAACAATCACATACCATGGAGGAGTGTCTATTTTTTGTAAAATTATGAATGTTAATTAATTGGGGCTGGGAACCCCATTGCCAGCTCTTTTTGCAAAATTATTGGATAAGCGGATGAAGCCACTAGTCCATTGGTGAAAGTTGCCCAACAAGATTGAAAGATAAACCCACATACTTCCTCATGAGCTATAAAACATTGACACAAATAAGAGGTAATAACTTTTGAAGTGTTTAAAGATAGCACTCAAGCAATTTACTTTGGAATGGCAGAGAAATACCATGTAGTAGGTAGGTATGGTGGACACAAATGGCATAGTGTTTGGCTCAAGGATTTGGATGCACGAGAAGTATTCCCTCTCAATACAAGGCTTAGGCTAGCAAGGCTATTTGAAACAAACACAAGTATGAACCGGTACAACAAAACTCACATAAAAGACATATTGCAAGCATTATAAGACTATACATGGTCTTCCTTGTTGTTCAAACCCTTACTAGAAAATATCTAGACCTTAGAGAGACCAATCATGCAAACCAAATTTTAGCAAGCACTATGTATTTCTTCATTAATAGGTGCAAAGTATATGATGCAAGAGCTTAATCATGAGCACAACAATTTCCAAGTATCACATTGTTCAAGACATTATACCAATTACCACATGTAGCATTTCCCGTTTTCAACCATATAACAATTAACGAAGCAGTTTCAACCTTCGCCATAAAAATTAAAAGCTAAGAACACATGTGTTCATATGAACCAGCGGAGCGTGTATCTCTCCCGCACAAGCATTTATTCAAAGAAAAACAAAAAGGAAAACAAACAGACGCTCCAAGTAAAGTACATAAGATGTGATGGAATAAAAATATAGTTTCACTAGAGGAACCTGATAATGTTGTCGATGAAGAAGGGGATGCCTTGGACATCCCCAAGCTTAGATGCCCATATGCAGGGGTGAACCACCGGGGCATCCCCAAGCTTAGAGCTTTCACTCTTCTTGATCATATTGTATCATCCTCCTCTCTTCACCCTTGAAAACTTCCTCCACACCAAACTCAAATCAAACTCATTAGAGGGTTAGTGCATAATCAAAAATTCACATGTTCATAGGTGACACAATCATTCTTAACACTTCTGGACATTGCTCAAAGCTACTGGAAGTTAATGGAACAAAGAAATCCATCCAACATAGCAAAAGAGGCAATGCGAAATAAAAGGCAGAATCTGTCAAAACAGAACAGTCCGTAAGGACGAATTTCATAGAGGCACCAGACTTGCTCAAATAAAAATGCTCAAATTTAATGAAAGTTGCGTACATATCTGAGGATCGCTCACGTAAATTGGCATAATTTTCTGAGTTACCTACAGAGAATTAGGCCCAGATTCGTGACAGCAAGAAATCTGTTTCTGCGCAGTAATCCAAATCTAGTATCAACCTTGCTATCAAAGACTTTACTTGGCACAAAAATGCAATAAAATAAAGATAAGGAGAGGTTGCTATAGTAGTAACAACTTCCAAGACACGACAAAACAGTAGCAAAATAAAGACATGGGTTATCTCCCAAGAAGTTCTTTCTTTATAGCCATTAAGATGGGCTCAGCAGTTTAAATGATGCACTCGCAAGAAATAGTATTTGAAGCAAAAGAGAGCATCAAAAAGCAAATTAAAAACAAATTTAAGCCTAACATGCTTCCTATGCATAGGAATCTTGTAAATAAACAAGTTCATGAAGAGCAAAATAACAAGCATAGGAAGATAAAACAAGTGTAGCTTCAAAAATTTCAGCACATAGAGAGGTGTTTTAGTAACATGAAAATTTCTACAACCATATTTTCCTCTCTCATAATAATATCCAGTAGCATCATGAGAAAACTCAACAATATAACTATCACATAAAGCATTCTTATCATGAGTCTCATGCATAAAATTATTACTCTCCACATAAGCATAATCAATTTTAGTAGTTGTAGTGGGAGCAAATTCAACAAAGTAGCTATCATTATTATTCTCATCATCAAATATAGGAGGCATATTGTAATCATAATCAAATTTATCCTCCATAACAGGCGGCACTAAAAGACTACTATCATTATAATCATCATAAATAGGAGGCAAAGTATCATCAAAGTAAATTTTCTCCTCAATGCTTGGGGGACTAAAAAGATCATGCTCATCGAAGCCAGCTTCCCCAAGCTTAGAATTTTCCATATCATTAGCAACAATGGTGTTCAAAGTGTTCATACTAATATGTTCCATGGGTTTTTTAATTTTCGCATCAAACCATCCATGTCTTAACTCAGGAAAAAGAATAAAAAGCTCCATGTTGCTTTCCATTATGCCAAACTAGTGTAAAACAAGAAACAAAAAGATGCAATTGCAGGATCTAAAGGAAATAGCTTCGAGTACTTACAACGGCGCCGCAAAATAGCTTAGTAGCCGAGATTCGGAGTGTGAGTACCTTTTACCTTTCCTCCCCGGCAACGGCGCCAGAAAAGTGCTTGATGTCTACGGGTGCTTCTATTCTTGTAGACAGTGCTGGCCTCCAAGAGCAGAGGTTTGTAGAACAGCAGCAAGTTTCCCTTAAGTGGATCACCCAAGGTTTATCGAACTCAAAGCAAGAAGTCTCTTGTGTCCCCAACACACCTAATACACTTGTCAGATGTATAGGTGCACTAGTTCGGCGAAGAGATAGTGAAATACAGGTGGTATGAATGTATATGAGCAGTAGTAACGGCACCAGAAAATAGCTTGGTGCTACGACTTGCGTGTGGTTGATGGTGGTGATATTGCAGGCAGTACAGATGCAGTAAAACAGTAAACAAGCAGCGATTTCAGTATTTGGGAACAAGGCCTAGGGATCATACTTTCACTAGTGGACACTCTCAACATTGATCACATAACAGAATAAATAGATAAATGCTATACTCTACACTCTCTTGTTGGATGATGAACACCACTAATTGTGTAGGATTACACGAACCCTCAATGCCGGAGTTAACAAGCTCCACAATATTCGATATTCATGTTTAAATAACCTTAGAGTGCATGATAGATCAACACAACTACACCAAGTACTAACATAGCATGCACACTGTCACCATCACACTATGAAGGAGGCATAGATCACATCAATACTATCATAGCAATAATTAACTTCATAATCTACAAGAGATTACAATCATACCCTACGCCAAGTACTACATGATGCACACACTGTCACCATTACACCGTGGAGGAGGAATAGACTACTTTAATAACATCACTAGAGTAACACATAGATGAATAGTGATACAAAACTCATATGAATCTCAATCATGTAAGGCAGCTCATGAGATCATTGTATTGAAGTACATAGGAGAGAGATTAACCACATAGCTACCGGTACAGCCCCTTAGCCTCGATGGAGAACTACTCCCTCCTCATGGGAGACAGCAGCGGTGATGAAGATGGCGGTGGAGATGGCAGCGGTGTCGATGGAGAAGCCTTCCGGGGGCACTTCCCCGTCCCGGCGGCGTGCCGGAATAGAGACTCCTGTCCCCCAGATCTTGGCTTCGCGATGGCGGCGGCTCTGGAAGGTTTCTCGTACCGTGGCTTTTTCGTATCGAAGTTTTAGGTCAGAGACCTTTAAATAGGCGAAGAGGCGGAGTCGGAAGGTCGACGAGGCGACGACACAGTAGGGGGCGCGGCCAAGGCCTGGGCCACGCCACCCTGGCGTCTGGGGCCCACAGGGCCCTCCTCTGGTGGCTCTCGGGTGTTCTGGAAGCTTCGTGTGATTCTAAGATGCTGGGCGTTGATTTCGTCCAATTCCAAGAATATTTCCTTACTAGGATTTCTGAAACCAAAAACAGCAGAAAACAGGAACTGGCACTTCGGCATCTCGTCAATAGGTTAGTTCCGGAAAACGCATAAAATCATCATAAAGTGTGAACACAACATGTAGGTATTGTCATAAAACAAGCATGGAACATAAGAAATTACCGATACGTCGGAGACGTATCACCTACTTAGAGTACCGCCACCGCACCTCCACAGGTAACCTGCATGACCACTTCTGATCATCGCAGGCCTCGCCGGCCACCTTGTAAGAGCAAGATCTATATCCCTTATTTTGTGTGTTTGATAACAACACTCGAACAATTCTAACCGTGCACAAAGTTTGTCATTGATAGGTTTGCAAGGTGTACGGTGCCCTCGCCAAACACATTATGATCAGAAGACCGAAGCGTAGTTCTTAGGCTTTCTGGTTTTGTGTGTGTGTCGCGAGGTAACATGGTAGGAGAGGAAAAGAGGAAAAAGCTGTTTTAGCCATAGCGGTACTACCGGTACCAGGAGCGGTAGTACCGCTACCCCTACTGGTACCGCCCGAGATACCGCTCCGAGGATTGCACGCGAAATTGTTCCACAGAACAGGTTACGGTACCTTTACGGTACCTTGAGCGGTAGTACCGCTTGCAAGCGGTAGTACCGCCCACGGTACCGCTTAAGTACTGTAACACGTTACGACAGTACCGCTCTGGTACCGCTTTGGATCCAGTAAGGTCTGGACCCTATTGCGGTACCTCAAGCGGTACCGCGAGCGGTAGTACCGCTATGTGTCCACGTGGACAAGTTCTGTGGGGATTCGAACTCAGAGCGGTAGTACCGCTTCCCAGAAGCGGTAGTACCGCTTAGGCAAAAACAACACACAACGGTTGGATTTGGAGGGACCTATAAAAGGGCCTCTTCTTCTCCAGCCCGAATTAGCTCTTCTCTCTCTCTCCTCCATTGTTGCTGAGCTCAAAATTGAGGGGATCTCCCCATCCATCCAACCAATCTTGCTCATACTTTGAGGGGTGGTGGAGGAGACCCCGATCTATCATTCTACCGAGAGAAAGTTCGCCAATTCGTGATACTCCTTAGTGGATCTTGGTGGTAGGGTTCCTTTGGTGGAGCATTGGAAGGGTTCCTTTGGTGGAGCATTGGAAGGGTTCCTTGGTGGAGCATTGGAAGGGTTCCTTTGGTGGAGCATTGGAAGGGTTCCTTTGGTGGAGCATTGGAGAAGGGTTCCTATGGTGGAGCATTGGAGATGTGCAGCTATGGAGGCTAGCTTGGTGATGTACTAGCTCCATAGGGTGTTGGGAGCATCCTTGTGTGTATGGAGCTCGCCCCAACCTTGTGAAGGAATCACCGCCTCGACCGGTGCCTTAGTGGAAGAGGGAGAGCGCCTCCGTGGAGCTCTCTCGAGGAAGAAGGTGAGGCCTTCCTTCGTGGTGTGGCCGTCTAGTCTCTTGTGTGAGACTAGCACCTCCTCAACGCAGACGTACTTCCTATTGTGGAAGGAACTGCGGGAAACAAACCTCACCTCGTCTCCACGCCCCCGGTTGTCTCGCTCCTTACTCTTACTATCTTGTTGATTCCTTACTTGTTGCACGTGTCCTAGTATCATTGTAGGAACACCACTATCGCTAAAGCTATCACCTTTACCTTCCGTTGCGCTAAAATTGAAAAAGGCTAAAACTTTTCGTAGCGCCATTCACCCCCCCCCCCCTCTTGTTTGCTACGATCCATTCAAGTGGTATCAGAGCGAGGTTTTCTTGCTCGGGCTTTACCGCCTAAGAAATGGCCGAACAAGAGGTGGTTGTGAATGGAGTCCTTCCCCGTGAGCAATCATCTCCATCATCAAGTGCCGATAATACTCCGGCTACTTTGGATGACCTCAAGAAATTGGAGTCATCCATCGTATCTCAATTGAAGGCTATGATGATGGAGTTGATTACTCCAAGATCAAACTCCATCATAGATACTAAGAGAGGTGTCGATGTTTCCCCACCACAAGTTAACACTTTTCCTTGTGTTGGAATTGTTGAGCGATCAACAAATCCACCTCGGGAAAAGGATCTTGAGGACGTTGACACCTCATCAAAGGGGAAGGATGAATCTCCGGTTGCGGGACAATTAAGAGATATTCATGCGGTGTTTCCACCAAGTGATTGTGCCGTAAATGTCCCAATACCCATGCCATGCATTTTGCCTCATGGTTCGCCACCATTACTTGAATCTAATAGCTTTGGTGATTGGAAATTCTTAATGCGTTCTCATGTGCGCAGTGCTTCCACCGAGCTTTGGCGCATCATTGAAGAGGGATATTCACCACAAGACCCAATGAACTTGACAAGAAGGGAAGTGGTGGACGACCAACTCAACGCCATCGCCATCAACATGATTCACTTGGCCATTACTCCCAAGGAACGCGCTCATATCCGTTCGCTCAAGACCGCCAAGGAAGCTTGGGACGAACTTGACATGCTCTTCCTCGGACATGATAACATCCAAAGCTCTCGCTTTAATGAAGTGAACAACATGGCCATGACGAATTCAATGGCCATATCTAAGAAGAATGCGGAGTGTACCTATGAGAGAAGGAAAAGATCATCTTGCTACAATTGTGGTGACAAAAGGCACCTTGTTGCGGAGTGTATCTATGAGAGAAGAGATGAACATGATGGAATGCTCATTCGCAAGAGCGGGTTTAGATCTCTCTCCAAAGGGCTCTCCAAGCTTTCCTCCAACAACGACGACACCAAGATTTCTTCCACCGAGAAGCCTAGAACTAACATGCTAGGAGATGAAGACCATAAGGTGGAAAATGAAAGGCTTGAAAAGAAGAAGGAATTAGAGTTTCTCTCTCACCCAAGCTTATGAGGAAGAAGTGTGCATGCGTATGACTCTTGAAGCTAGTGCTCTTATTCGTGAAGACTTCAACAATTCTCTCATCTCCCAACTCATCAAGGACCGAGACTATGCTCTTGGTTGGTTGGACAAGCTCAAGGCAAAGAAGGACTATCTTGAAGAAAGTCATGAATGGTCGATTGAGGATGTTGCAACATTTGCCAAGAAGAAAGAAGATGAAGGTCCTAATTCATGTTGTGACAAGCTCCTTGACGAAGTTTGCTTCTTGAGAAGACACAATGCAAAATTCTTGGAAGTCATCTCAACTCAAGAGGAGGCCTTGGATGAATAATATCGCTTGAGTAAAGAGAAGGTGCAATGTTGTGATCATGAAGAAGATATTGCCACTCTAAAGAAACACAAGGCCAAGCTAGTTGAAGTGAATGAAAGGCAAAATGAATCCTTGTTGGAGTGGATCCGTTTGAGCAAAGAAAATGTCACTTGTTGTAGTCATGAGGATGAAATTGCGTATCTTAAGAGAAGCAAGGACAAACTCATGATGATCAAGCTTATGCAAGATGAAGCCATAGAAGAATACAAACGCTCAAGCAAGGATTACATTTGTCGTAATCATGAAGACGACATTGCCACTTTGGAGAGACACAAGCATTCACTCTTGAGAAGAAATTCTCTTCTTGAGGAAGCTCTATTGGATCGTGAAGATGACGCTAACAACTTGAAGTCCGAGATTGAGTGTCTCCAAATCCAAATCCAATTCTTGGAAGGAGTCATTGAAGCCTACGAGGACTTATGCAATGAAGGAGAAGTGGCAATCATGCCAAAGAAGATCGAGAGAGGAAGAAGGATCAATGAAGCAAAGAATATGAAGATAGGGCCCATTGAAAAATGGGCTCCTATTTCCAACTCTTGATCCATGGAAGTCCTTGCTTTCGGAGGTGCTTATTGGGTGATTAATCTTGAAGCCACAAGTCTTGTGTCCGGAAGCAAGGAATTCATTGTCGCCATCAAGTCACTCATCTCTATCTTTCTCATGACGACAACACGAACAAGCTTAAAGGTATTGGAGCCTTGACAAGGTGGTGATCAAGTCCTACCTTGTCAAGACTCTTGCATATGTACTCTTTGTTCATTGCTCTACACTCTTGGGTCTTTGTACCTACTATTATGAACATGTAGTGGTCCTCTTGTGGAGCTAGTCTCTTCAAGAGGCCACGGCCTAGGACTAATGGAATTTGCTTCTTTGTGTAGAGATTGTGTTTTGTAGGAATTGTGTTGAAGGAAATGAACCATGATGAAGTTTCTCAAACAATTTCAATACAATTTCTATGACAAAATCCTTGCAAGAAGAAGCAACAATGGAACGGAGTTTGTGCTCAAGATCTTGGATATCTTCATTGGCAAAGAAGGAATCCACTATTTGCTCCTAGCCATACTCTTACCCTAACCTCATAGGGTTGCCGGAAGTGAGAGACAAACCTAAGAAGACACTCAAACATGATGATGGAGTATGAGTCTATTGTGTGGTTTTGAGTGATGAGACCTTTCGATGGATATGATAGCTCTTTGGAGGAGGCGAAGTGCTTCTTGTGAGAAAGGAGATGCAATTCCCCCGGTTACCATAGGAAGGATGGGTGTTGGCACTCTCCGATCTCAAAAGCTACCTTCTATGAGTGTCGGGGAAGGACGAAGTTCCACCTATGTGGAGCCATCTACACCACAAGGCCAAGTCTTTTCCATTGGACAACCAAGTGCTAGATCACCTCTTCCACAACCTCAAGCTCGGCATCAACAACTATGAGGTCATGGCAAGGACCCAAATCATGATGAAGATTAAGGAACCTCACAAGAACCTATCCTTTTGATCTATTCTCACCGGGGTGCTAAAGCGTCAAGACTCTTTCATAATTCAAGCAAAGTACAAGACATACTCAAGAGAAAGATATGATGGGGTCCAACGGTATAGCAATCCCAAGTATCAGTTCTTCCCAAATGTGTCCGACAAGACAATAGACTCACACTCTACCGATAATCGTCAAGGTTTGCTTCTCTACCTTTGTGCTTCTCATCCGGACATTGTGTCAAAAGTGGGTGCTTATACCACTCTTGTGCCATATGTCTAGATGTAAAGCACGCATGAACATAGGGGGAGTGTGGTTTACATTTATTGAGCTATCCCTCCCCCCATGATGCATAAAGGAACCCAAAGCATATGCTATTCGTCAATCAAGTGACTATGAGCTTCATGTTGAATTGTAGTCGTGAGTCCTAGGTCTCTACGCGACCTCACACTACTAAACTCTTACACGGTGGCTTCGGCCACCAACCTCCTCCTTGAGGAGTTTTTGTTCCTTTTGTTTTTCTTTTCTCTTCTTGTTTTTGTTGTTCGTTTCTTTTTCTCTTTGTTTCTTCTTGGGAGATTCACCCAAGATTGGCTTTTCTTGCTTTGATTCTTGCAAGCTTGGTTGGGTAGTACCTTAATAGTTTCGTCATCTAATCCTAAGCCATCATCTATCTCTTGAGCCAACTCAGTCTAAAAGCACAAGTCTACACCAAAATCTGAGTGTTTTTGAGTTTGGAGGCCGGTATTACCGCTTCTCAGGCCAGTACTACCGCTCTGGGGCAGTTATCTGACGAAACTGAACATTATCCCCAGAACGGTACTACCGCCCTAAGTACCGGGTAAGTACCGGCAAGCGGTACTACCGCTTTTACGAGCGGTACTACCGCTTGCATCTGTTGACTAGAGGTACCGGTTGGGGTCGGGTTTCATCCCAATCCACCACAATTCCCCATCCACCTCAAGCCAACAGCTCCTCCAAGCTCAAGACCTCGAGGAGATCAGCCCCGATCTCCTTTTCCAGCCGCCGCCAGCCAAATCTCCTCCGTGGAGAAGCTTCCCCACTCTCTTCTCCGCCATGTCCTCCGGTATGAACCCTGATCTCTCTCTCTAGGGTGTGTTGAACTCCCTAGATGCATAGGCTAGGGTTTGGTGGAGATTTATGGTGGAGAAGCATTCTTGGAAGCTCTACATGTACGGGGATACTAGCTAGCAACAATGTGTGACACTAGGATCGTTTTTGCCATGTCCTCAATCTCGATCTAGATGTGCTGAGCTTGAGCGGTAGTACCGGTCGTTCGCGAGCGGTACTACCGGTCCAAGCGGTACTACCGGATCGAAATTGCGGTACTATCGCTCTGACTAGTATCACCAATGTTGCTTGTTAGTGTCCTCTTTGATCCTTAAATTCATGGCTTGTGCACTTATCCCCTATTCCCTCCCAAACCTTTGCTATTCACAGGAGCACCTAGAACCCGTGGTGGCAAGGGGCCGTCCTCTCGTCGTCATCGAGATGAAGACGAGCAAGAGGAGATTATACCGACAAGAACCACCAAGCGATAGAGGGAAGCAGCAGCGGGCGCAAGGGGCCCTCAAGGATCAATGCTTGATATCAAGAAAGGCCAGTTCATGGAAGTGCGAGGGGCCAATCCTTATTTGCTGCCGAGAAACGCTCGTCAATGCCCCAATAACTATTTTCATCATGTCAACCAAGAGAGGATCTACAATGAGATCTATGGGGCCAAAGAGTTCAAATGTTGTCCCCAATACTCCATCAGCATGGACAAGCTCAACTCCGACCTCGAGTACTTTGGAGAAGCACTAGAGATATGTGATGAACAAGGACTTATACCTCTGATGACCTTCTCTCACGATTTCTCCAAGGAGGTAATTTGCCAATTCTATGCCACGGTCGTTTTTCTTGAGGATGAAGGAGGCTACCTGTCGTCGTGGTGAACGAGCAGATGCCATGGGATGGCTTAAGTTGGGGCCGAATGGGCGCTAGAGGATTCGGGGAAGGGTTTCTGATTAGATAGGATGAACTTCCGGATGCTTTCCTCAAGAACTCAGCCAAAGGCAGCGATACAAGAAGAAACGCACAAGGAAGAACTCTGCTCTAGATCTTTCTCTTCATTGATCTTAACTGGATACAGGTTTGTGCATACAAGGTGAGTCGTGCCCGCAAAGGGCTGTGCCCCCTCTCCTTATATAGGGGAGAGGGTGGCTTACAGGGCAAGAAACCCTAATGGCATCTTTGACTAGACAAACTACTTTACAAAGTTACTTTAATCATAGATGACACCGGGGTCTTCTTTAATCAGGGAGGCTGACGTCCTCCGGCTTCTTTCAGCGTCATCTTCCTCTTTGGCGCCAGGGCTTCGTTTAAAGCTACTTTGCTTAGCTCATCTTTGTCCTCTAGCTCTGAAGAGAATCTTTGACCAGTCTTGCCGACATGCTACAGGGCACTTCTTACCGGTAGTCCGGTGTCTTCTTTACCTGGTTCCGGTATACCCCTCTTGGGGATACCGGCTTAGCTTTACTTAGCCAAACGCTTAACTTTGTGCTCCGGTATAAACATTAAACCGGTATCTTGATGGCTCAAACCATCCGGTTTGGCATGCCTTTGGCATACCGGGGGTCATCCCCCCAACATTAGTCCCCGAAGCTGGTATAGTCCGGTGGACTTATACCTCTGATGACCTTCTCTCACGATTTCTCCAAGGAGGTAATTTGCCAATTCTATGCCACGGTCGTTTTTCTTGAGGATGAAGGAGGCTACCGCACCTTGAAGTGGATGACAAGGGAACATGTGATGGAGGCCTCATGGAAGGACTTTGCTAGAAGCATTGGTTATGAGCTCCCCGACAATGACTCAAACACCTTCCGGATTCATCTCCAAGCCAAGCCAATGGCCAAGGAGAAAATGGCCGATCTCTACATTCGAGGGAGGATGTTGTGTGGAAGCACCAAAGGCCTTCTACCTGTCTACGACATCATGAACCGCATCTACCGCATCACCATCAACCCCAAGCACACCAACCATGATGAAGTGCATGGGTTCCTTGTGCATCTCCTTGTGCGCACTCATGTGATGAGGGGCAGCGGCAAGCAACTGGACGTCATGGATTACATTTGGCATGAGATGCGTGATTGTGCATTCCTTCGCAAGCTTCCTCAGTACGCTCCTTACCTCATGAGGCTCATTTGTCTCAAGTGGGATCAAGAAGGCCGTGGAGATCTTCTTCAACAATGCCGCCCCAACATCACTATCCACAAGGAGAAGAGTCCTCTTGTCAAGGACCATGACCTTCCAAGGTTTGGCAAGGGAGCTCCCAAGGACAAGGATGAAGACGAAGCCGATAGCGAAGACTCCGACTATGTGCCCAACTCCGTCAAGACCAAGGGCCTCTTCGCCAAGCTCACCGCTCGCCTCAAGAAGTCCTTTTGCTTCAAGAGGGATCTTGAAGATAGGATGTATCAAGCCCATCACGACAACAAGAAGATCCGCCAACGCCAAAAGGCGATGATGAGGCACATGCAGCTTCCTGTCTTCGAGGGCTCCGAGGACAACATCACTCCTCCCGGTGAGTGGAAGTCGAAGCTCGTTTGTCAAGCTCCGAGGACTCCATCCCCGACCCACCTCATGGAAAGGGCCTCGCTCAAGAAGAAGACGATGATGAAGGCGAGTATGAAGAGGAGGAGGACGTCAAGGATGAGGGTGACGAGAATGGAGATGACGACGACGAGGATGACAATGACGAATGATTCCCTTGGGGCGCGAGTATGCTCCTTCTCCCTTTTTGGTGTCTCGATGCCAAAGGGGGAGAAGTTGATCTATTAGGACGGGAATTTGCATGGGGATGCCAAGGGCTTGGTGCTTCGTTTTGGTTCTTTCGGCCTTGGCATCAAACCTCCCCCTAGTTATTTGGAACTTTATTCGTATGTGTGTGCTACTCTATTTGTGGATCTCCCGATCCCCCTGTTTGTATTAAGACTTAATCGTTCGTAGCTCAATGGTCTTCATTATTTATCCTTTGATTGGCTACATCAATTCTATGGAGGATCTCATTGTTATGAGTTTGGGTTTTCTCAAGGCAAAGGTATGAAAAGGTTCACCCAAACTCTCCTATATGCGCTTGTACTTGCCTCCTGTAAGGGTATATTGCCCCTATGTGTGGTTTTGGTAATTAATGACAACCCCTATGTACTAATGTTTTCATTGAGTTTATATGAAGGAATATTCCATAGGTACTACTTGTACTCCATGTGTTGGATTCAAGTATGGATGCCATGAAGATAAAGGTATTCCTTGTGTATTGGCATCAAGATCATCGGTATGAAGATATATATATGTGATATGATCAAGAAGAAGAAATGAAGATGGAGTTCTTATGTGGAACTCAATATTAGCCATGCTCTATCTTAAAGTGAGTATGTGAAGATACAAGGTTGAGTTGGGCAAGTTCAAGATGAGCATCTCAAGTGAATCACATGCTTGAAGCTTGCCGTCCATTTGGTGATAATGGACTAGTGAAGATGTGCATCAATGGAGCTTTCCCATCATAGTGTATGGGGGAGCATTTGTGAGTCTTCACGAAGCAACATTGGTCAAGTGAGGCATTCTGGCTTGAGTGAAGCTTGAAGAGTTATCATCAAGATCAAGCGGGATGCGCAAGGCAAAGGTATGGCCTTGCTAGGTTTTTCTTTTACCGGTCTCAAGGTGGATGTTGGGAGACCGGATTATAGGATAGATAGCCGCACTATTAAGAGGGGCTTTCGGTTGAGTAACTTGATCACATCGTCTTAGGGAGCTCAATCCTTTGCATACTTTGCATATCCTTATTGCTTCTTGGTGTTTCTCTGTGTGACGTTCTTGAGCTTGTTGCTAGCTTTACAACAAGCCCAAGTTCATCGAAAACGGAGTTCGCAGGCATCTTCTATTGCGTTTTCGAGGTTGGGTGATTTTACCGGTTATTCATGATATAAGGTTCTACCTTTTATATTCATGATAAAATTCCCTTCTACAGATTCTTGAGTTTGCACTTTCTATAGGATAGCATTTGTTGTTATCTTCCAAACAAAATTAGTTTCATTCGAATCGGAGTTCGGGAGCATTAGTTATTAAAGAAAAAGGAAAAAGGGAAAAGAATAAAAAGGAAAAAGAAAAAAAAGGAGGAGGGGCAGCTGGTCGGCCACCCGGCCTGCCAGGCCTTGCGCCGGCCCACCCGGCCATGACCGGGCGCCAACCGGACCGGGCCAGGCGCCGGCCCACCCGGCCAGCCGACCGACCCGCTGCCTCATCCGGCCTAGCGCCCGGTGCCCGCCGGCCTACTCGGCTGCCGCCGGCCGACCGGCCTCTGGCCGGGCTGGGCCCTCTCCGTCCTCGCAGCCGCACGAGCCCGCGCGCCCTCACACTGTTTGCCTCCTGTGCGCGTGGGTTGCCCCGCCCGGCTGCTGGGCCGGTCGGACCGGACGGGCCGCCGGCCTCCTCAGCGCCCAGTCCGGTCGGCTGGACTGGCAACCGGATGGGCCTCTTTTTCTGCTCGTTTTTTATGCGATTTTCACACAGTTTTCTCCCCAACGGTTATTTCTTCCTCCCCTGCTATAAATACCTTTCTCCCACCTTGAGACAAGTAGTTCTTCCCATTCTCTCTCCTCCATTGTTCCATTTTGAAGAACTTGCTCTCATCTTTGATTCCTCCAACCATTCTTGCTCATTCTTGAGAATTTGAGAGAGGAGATCTAGATCTACACTTCCACCAAACCATTTCTTCTCTAAGTGAGAGAATCTCTTGGGATCTAGATCTTGAAGTCTTTGGTTGACTTTCCCCTTTGTTCTTCCTCTCCAATCTCATCCTAGCATTCGTTGCTTTGGTGGGATTTGAGTGTGAAGGACTTGAACACCTCTAGTGTTCTTGCTTTGCATCATTGCATAGTGTTGAGCTCTCTACCACGATTAGTTCGAGTGAGAGACCGTGAGCTTGTTACTCTTGGAGGGAGACCTCCTAGTTGGCTTGGTGATTGGTGCTCCGGTGATCTCTTCAAGAAGATTGTGAAGAGGCCCGGGCTTCTCCTTCGTGGAGCTTGTGAAGTGGTTGTGGAGCTTGCCATCTCCGGAGCGGAGGAAAAGCTAACCATAAGGAAAGGGCCATTATCCTTCGTGGGTGTGGTTCGGAGAATAGGGTGAGCTTTCGTGGCACGGGGAATCCTTCGTGGGACCTCCACTCCTCCAAACGTGACGTACCTTCTTGCAAAGGAAGGGAACACGGGAATACATCCTCGTCTCCGTGTGCCTCGGTTATTTCTATACCCGAGCTCTCTTTCCTTGTGATAGCCATCGTGCTTGAAGTACATATATCTTGCTATCACTTGTGCTATATATATCTTGTGCCTATCTTGCTTTGCTCTAGTTGCTATTGTTACACTTAGTTGAGCTTAGCATATTTAGGGTTTGTGCTTGTAAACTAAACGATAGTTTAATTCCGCATTCTTACAAGACAAATCCGCAAGAGTTTGTAATTGCCTATTCACCCCCCCCCCCCTCCCTCTAGGCGACATCTCGATCTTTCAATTGGTATCAGAGCAAGGTCTCTCCTTGCTTAAGGCTTCACCGCCTTGAGAGTAAATATGTCGGCTAGTATAGTGCACAATGACACAATTGTCTTTAATGGCACAAATTATCTTCTGTGGAGAAATTGCTTGCTTTGTCATCTTCGGACCTTGTGTCCACATATAGAGCAATTTCTAGATGTCGGCTTTTCTCCTCCGATGGATTCTCAAAATCTATCTTTAGAGGATGAGAAAAACTTACATCTTGAAGCTCAAGTATCTAATGAGCTTTTATTTTCCTTGAGACCCGATTTTCGTAGGTTCTTGATATATATAAAGCGAAAATCGTCTCATGAGATGTGGATCAAGCTTAAGGAAATGTTTGGTGGATCCATTTCTAAATTGGTCGGTGGTGACTCTGAGGAGCTCTCTTCCCCTTCACATGATGAAGAGCTCCAAGTTGCTTCCACCTCCGGTCGTGATGAGTTATCATCTTCTTCCACTTCACCAACGTGTAGCAAGACACGAGGTAATGATATGGTGAGTGGTGAGGAAAATTGCAATATTGATATTGTGCTCAATAGTGATGATTCTTCATCTCTATCCCATTGCAATGCTTTCTCTTTGGACTTAAACACATCTAGCATTGAAAATAATCTACATGCTTGTGTTGATAGTCCTTGCATATCATGTGTAAATTGCTTACATAGATCTCATGATGATATGCTTACCTTGTCTTGTTCCCATAATCAAAATGCTTCTATTTCCTCTAGTTGGTTGTTGACTAACAATGTAGAGGAAACCGAACACTCTATGGATCAAGACACGATTTCAAATGAGGATTCAAGAATATCTTCATCTTCATTCTCCGGTTTGCACATGTGCCTTATGGCAAAAGGATCAAAGGTATCTCCTACTTTGACTCCTAACACATCCTCCAATGATGAGAATGATGATGATGATAATGATGAAGAATATAATACCTTGGTGCATAATATGGCAATGGTATATGCTTCTCTTCATGGTAATAATGAAGCTCATGCTAATCTCGAACACTCTATGGATACCTTGAATAAATATAGGGAAACCATAGTGGAGTTGGAGTCCCATGTTGAAAATGAGGAAATGAGATTCACTCTCCTCAAGCATGAGCTAAAAGATGAGAAGCATACTAATTTTATGCTTACACAAAAAATTGAATCCTATATACATGAAAATGAGAAAACTATTGTTGATGCTTGTGCTACTAACTCTAATTCTTGTGAAGCATCTACCTTAGAGGAGAATGTTGAGCTAAGGGCTCAACTTGAGTTGCTAACTAGCAATTATAGGGAATTGGAAGAAAGTCATAAAAAGCTCTCAAGCTCTCATGATGATCTTCTAATTTCCTATGATGGGCTAAAATTAGCTCATGAGGCAAGTATCACTAAGGTAACATCTTGTGAGCCTCATGTGGATGTTAGCACAATCTCTACTACAAATGCTATATTGTCATGTGCTAGTCCTTGTAATCCATCTAGTCAAACTAGTGATACACCTTGTGTTGGATTACTCACTTTGCCTTGTTGCTCTAACAATGAAGCTTCTACTTCCTCTAGTACTTGTATTTCTACTAACCATGTAGAGGAAATAAAAGAGCTCGAGGCCCAAGTCCTTTCTTTGAAGAAAGACTTAGAAAAGCGTCATGAAGGGAAATCCACACTTGACAAGATGCTAAGTGTGCAACAATCCCCCAATGACAAGAGTGGACTTGGATTCAACTCCAATAACAAGAACAAGTCCAAGAGCAAGAGCAACAAGAAGAAGGGCCAAGATAAAGTCGATGATCCGGCCAAGTTGGTTTGCTTCAAGTGCAAGGTTGAAGGGCATCATGTTAGATCATGCCCATTGAAGAAGAAGAAGCACTTGAGTGAGAAACAACAAGGGAAACGGCCACAAGGTCAAGGTCAAGCTCATGCTCGACCTCAAGTTGAAGATAGGCCACTTCCCAAGAAGAATCAAGATATTGTTCCCCAAGAGAAGAAATCAATAAAGAAGAGAAAGGGGAACACTTGCTACTTATGTCGTGAGAAGGGGCACTTTGCTTCTTCTTGCTTAGGTGGTACCTTATCTAACCCTATAATTGTTGATAATGATTATTCTCTAGGGAAGGATAAGGATGGCAATGTGTTTGCCAAGTTTGTTGGAACTCAAAGTGGTTTCAAGAAAAGAACCATTTGGGTTGCCAAGCCTATTGTGACTAACCTCTTAGGACCCAACTTGGTTGGGGACCAACAATCTCAAACTTGATCAATAGGTACAAGTGTAGGGCATTGGAGACTTGGCTACTTCATGAAGAATTAAGGGATCTTCATATATTATATTTTTACCAAGCCAAGTCGTATGGATTATCATCTATATCTTATATCCAATGTTCCTCTTTGCGGTAACTTATACTTCAACTCATCATATTTATTGTAAGTTACTTGCCCCTTTGCATGTTTGGTTTTGTACCAAATATTTGTGTGTATGTGTTGTGTCTTACTTACCTATCTTGTGTATTCAAGTATGTTTGTTTGACTCATCATATACTTGTGTATTTCTTTGGAGCTTAATGCATCTTGATGATATCTTATTTGGCTCTCTTTGAGTTATTAATGGAACATCCCATTTTGGGGGAGTGATATGCTTTGTGCATCTCTCCTTCTATAAAGTGTGGGTATATGGGTACCACCACTTAGTATTGATATTGCAAGATTATCTAGTCACTATGTGGTGTGTCGTACTCATGAGAAATTCAAATTCTAATGTCCATTAATCATCTCTAGTCGAATTTTAGTTGCCTCTTGTTTAGAAGAAATGTTTTATCACATTATGGGGGAGTAATATGTTTTGTACATATCACAAGCCTAGAAAATGTGAACATATGAGGTTATGCCACTTAGAGTTGATGCTCTTAATTATCTTGTTCCTAGGTGGCATGTTTGCTCAAACAAGCTCCATTCCTAATAAAAAAAATCTTTTATTACTCATCTTGTGGGTTCTTGTTCGAATAAGAAATTCTTGGTGCGGTTTTTCCTCAAATACATATCTCTATATCTTATTTGGGACACCGTTTGCTTCAAGTTATTCTAATCATTGCCGTGCGTGATTGTTTGACTAGTTGAAGTTATCAAGAATCTTCATCCGTGCATAGTGCTTAATTCTATATACTTATCCTATGCCTTTTATTGTGAAGTTGATCCTTACTATCATTGTCAATACTCCACCGGAAATTATTTCCAATATACTCATTGTCTTTGACAATTGATAACCTTGTATGTGGTTGAATTTTTGGATCATCTTCACCTTGGATTGTTTCTTACTTCCTTATTTTATTTCCAAGAAATCTTTATAGCTCCCATATGTCTTCCTTGTCCCTTTGAAAAATCTTTTGATAAATCCCCTTGATTCATATCAAGTGTTTATTTTGGATTACATACCTTTTCCTTACGGTACATTGTGCCATTGTGAAAAGTGTAGTGGGTTTGGTTTATTTGTTCGAACCTTGGTCCTTTGGGAGTTTTGCTATCTCATTCCTTCTTCTATGCTTTATTTGCTGAATGAGATAAATCTTTGAGCATGTTTGCTTTATTTCATCCTTTATGCTCAATGGTCTCTTCTTAGTTCGTTTGTTGAACTTTGTTGAACAAATCTTTTGTGATTTGCTTCTTTGATATAATTTGGACAACAAATTTGTTTAGTGACACCTCTATGCCTTATTTAATTCTTTTGGTGTTTTGTCCAAAGTATATCTTTCTTGGATCTTTAAAAGTTTTGGTGCATGCTTATATGTAATTTGTTTATACTTGTAGCATGCTTGCTTTCTTTTGATCCATTATGTAGGATATACTCCATCAAATCCTAAATGGCTAAGATGTGCATGAAATTCAAATTTCATCTAAATATGCACATGTTTATATGGAGTGTGTCCTATATATTGTGGTTAGTCTAACCATGTGGACCCAATAAGTTTGGGGACCAAGATGTACTTGAATGATGTTTTAGGTACATTGGAGATGCAATGGAGGCTTGTCTCATCTATAAGGAAGGTGTTGTCACCATATGAGGATTGGAGTCAAGCTAGGATGATCGATGAACTCTTATCTACTACATTAAGCCATTGCCATCTCGGTAACAAGTATCTTATTCATGCACTCTCATATAGCATCCAACCTCTTGTAGGTTGTATCTTGGCATGAAATTATTTATTTCGAAAATATTGCGGTTCTTGAAAAACCCTTTTAAAGTAAAACTTCTTATTGAACATTTGAGTAATTTGAGAAGATGCATATGATAGGTTATATATATATCATATTTTATGATTCACCTATCACAGATATGCCCTCTAGCAATTTATTGCATATCAATTCCTCAAAGAGCTCTTATGTGCAATATTGATGAATTTGTGAAATAAATCCGTATTTATGATACTTGTTGCCTTTCTCAAAACATTCCAACTAGCTTTACTTCCCTTATTGTTAGTTGTGATGTTTTTGAAATTTAACTTGGTTGAAGTTCATTCATATACCATAAGTGAAAATTGGAGCCATAGGCTATATATGCTTCTTAAGCAAACATCCTTTGGTATATTTTATGACTTCATCCTGGATATCTTATCTTATCTATTTTGTTAACCTCTTGTGTGTGCATGTTTCTTTATGGATCATTTGTCCACTTTAGAAACTTATATACATAAGAGCGTTAATCCATCACCTTGATATCTTTGTTCTTTGCCGACCATCTTTTATCCTTTTGTTTCTTAGTGGTGTTGGTAAAGGAGATTTATGAGTGCTTGGTTTATTTGTTTTCCTTCTTGCACTCATATCTCGTAATTGTTGGACTAAAGTTGTTCTTGATAAGCATATTCTCTTTATCTTAGTTGCGTTCTAAATGATATATAGGGAGTGAGGATTCCATGTTTGTGCATATTTTATTCAAATGCAAACATTATAAATTATGCACGAACCTTGGGGAGCTTTCTTATTTTTAGAGCACTATATCTCTCTTATCATGATATTTTTGTTTGTCCAATTGGATCTTTGATTGCTTGCTTTATTTGTTGAAGCTCACTTCACCATGTTATCTTTATGCAATCTTTGATCCTCAATATAGCTTGACTTCCTTCAAGTATTCATCATTGGATATGTGCACTTGATTCCACTCAAATTATGAGAAGTGCACACTTTGGGGAGGAACTCACATTATATTGGCCTTCTAAATTTTTCACCCATTTTGACAATCGATGCCAATGGGGGAGAAGTTTAGAGGGTTTAAGGGAATGGTTTTATACTTAAGTTTGGTTTGTGCTTAAGTGTTTTGCCTCTCATGCATTCCATATTTATATGTCTTGCATGGTTGTATATATATAGTGGAAATTGTCCCAAAGGTTAATCTTGACAATGTATGCAATGAATTCATGTTCATCACACGTGCATACAGTGTGGGGGGAGTTTTCTCTATATATATTGGTTCTACTCACATCCCGTGCATTTGTAGTAGTTGTGTGAGTAGAGCCGGTTTTTGATATGGGCTAGTAGCTTTGTGTTACTTGACCATATCAAATACAACCTCTTGTATACAACTTATTCTCGGATAAGTTGCGTACTTGTTTCTAATATTCATTATATAAACCCTCTTATTGTGGTTGTCATCAATTACCAAAATGGGGGAGATTGTAAGGGTATATTGCCCCTATGTGTGGTTTTGGTAATTAATGACAACCCCTATGGACTAATGTTTTCATTGAGTTTATATGAAGGAATATTCCATAGGTACTACTTGTACTCCATGTGTTGGATTCAAGTATGGATGCCATGAAGATAAAGGTATTCCTTGTGTATTGGCATCAAGATCATCGGTATGAAGATATATATATGTGATATGATCAAGAAGAAGAAATGAAGATGGAGTTCTTATGTGGAACTCAATATTTGCCATGCTCTATCTTAAAGTGAGTATGTGAAGATACAAGGTTGAGTTGGGCAAGTTCAAGATGAGCATCTCAAGTGAATCACATGCTTGAAGCTTGCCGTCCATTTGGTGATAATGGACTAGTGAAGATGTGCATCAATGGAGCTTTCCCATCATAGTGTATGGGGGAGCATTTGTGAGTCTTCACGAAGCAACATTGGTCAAGTGAGGCATTCCGGCTTGAGTGAAGCTTGAAGAGTTATCATCAAGATCAAGCGGGATGCGCAAGGCAAAGGTATGGCCTTGCTAGGTTTTCCTTTTACCGGTCTCAAGGTGGATGTTGGGAGATCGGATTATAGGATAGATAGCCGCACTATTAAGAGGGGCTTTCGGTTGAGTAACTTGATCACATCATCTTAGGGAGCTCAATCATTTGCATACTTTGCACATCCTTATTGCTTCTTGGTGTTTCTCTGTGTGAGGTTCTTGAGCTTGTTGCTAGCTTTACAACAAGCCCAAGTTCATCGAAAACGGAGTTCGCATGCATCTTCTATTGCGTTTTCGAGGTTGGGTGATTTTACCGGTTATTCATGATATAAGGTTCTACCTTTTATATTCATGATAAAATTCCCTTCTACAGATTCTTGAGTTTGCACTTTCTATAGGATAGCATTTGTTGTTATCTTCCAAACAAAATTAGTTTCATTCGAATCGGAGTTCGGGAGCATTAGTTATTAAAGAAAAAGGAAAAAGGCAAAAGAATAAAAAGGAAAAAAGAAAAAAGGAGGAGGGGCAGCCGGTCGGCCACCCGGCCTGCCAGGCCTTGCGCCGGCCCACCCGGCCATGACCGGGCGCCAACAAGACCGGGCCAGGCGCCGGCCCACCCGGCCAGCCGACCGACCCGCTGCCTCATCCGGCCCCGGCGCCGGTGCCCGCCGGCCTGCTCGGCTGCCGCCCGGCCTGACCAGCCTCTGGCCGGGCTGGGCCCTCTCCGTCCTCGCACAGCCCACGAGCCCGCGCGCCCTCACACTGTTTGCCGCCTGTGCGCGTGCGTCGCCCCGCCCGGTCCGACCGGCCTCCTCAGCGCCCAGTCCGGTCGGCCGGCCTGGCAACCGGCTGGGCCTCTTTTTCTGCTCGTTTTTATGCGATTTTCACACAGTTTTCTCCCCAACGGTTATTTCTTCCTCCCCTGCTATAAATATATTTCTCCCACCTTGAGACAAGTAGTTCTTCCCATTCTCTCTCCCCCATTGTTCCATTTTGAAGAACTTGCTCTCCTCTTTGATTCCTCCAACCATTCTTGCTCATTCTTGAGGATTTGAGAGAGGAGATCTAGATCTACACTTCCACCAAACCATTTCTTCTCTAAGTGAGGGAATCTCTTGGGATCTAGATCTTGAAGTCTTTGGTTGACTTTCCCCTTTGTTCTTCCTCTCCAATCTCATCCTAGCATTCGTTGCTTTGGTGGGATTTGAGTGTGAAGGACTTGAACACCTCTAGTGTTCTTGCTTTGCATCATTGCATAGTGTTGAGCTCTCTACCACGATTAGTTCGAGTGAGAGACCGTGAGCTTGTTACTCTTGGAGGGAGACCTCCTAGTTGGCTTGGTGATTGGTGCTCCGGTGTACTCTTCAAGAAGATTGTGAAGAGGCCCGGGCTTCTCCTTCGTGGAGCTTGTGAAGTGGTTGTGGAGCTTGCCATCTCCGGAGCGGAGGAAAAGCTAACCATAAGGAAAGGGCCATTATCCTTCGTGGGTGTGGTTCGGAGAATAGGGTGAGCCTTCGTGGCGCGGGGAATCCTTCGTGGGACCTCCACTCCTCCAAACGTGACGTACCTTCTTGCAAAGTAAGGGAACACGGGAATACATCCTCGTCTCCGCGTGCCTCGGTTATTTCTATACCCGAGCTCTCTTTCCTTGTGATAGCCATCGTGCTTGAAGTACATATATCTTGCTATCACTTGTGCTACATATATCTTGTGCCTATCTTGCTTTGCTCTAGTTGCTATTGTTACACTTAGTTGAGCTTAGCATATTTAGGGTTTGTACTTGTAAACTAAACGATAGTTTAATTCCGCATTCTTACAAGACAAATCCGCAAGAGTTTGTAATTGCCTATTCACCCCCCCCCCCCCCCCCTCTAGGCGACATCTCGATCTTTCACCTCCATAGTGTGCTTGTGCTACATGATCTTGTTATATGTTCTTCTTAGCACTTGTGCTTGGTTTGTAGAATCTAGGGGGAGTTTCTCTCTAGGATGTGTGCATTTGTATACAAATGCATATTCTAAATATGCACACATCTAGGGGGAGCTTCGTCTACTCTTGCAAACCAAATACCTTATCATAATATCCTATGAATTATTGCAAATTTGTGTGTTGTCATCAAACACCAAAAAGGGGGAGATTGTAAGAGCAAGATCTATATCCCTTGTTTTGTGTGTTTGATAACAACACTCGAATAATTCTAACCGTGCACAAAGTTTGTCATTGATAGGTTTGCAAGGTGTACGGTGCCCTCGCCAAACACATTATGATCAGAAGACCGAAGCGTAGTTCTTAGGCTTTCTGGTTTTGTGTGTGTGTCGCGAGGTAACATGGTAGGAGAGGAAAAGAGGAAAAAGCTGTTTTAGCCATAGCGGTACTACCGGTACCAGGAGCGGTAGTACCGCTACCCCTACTGGTACCGCCCGAGATACCGCTCCGAGGATTGCACGCGAAATTGTTCCACAGAACAGGTTACGGTACCTTTACGGTACCTTGAGCGGTAGTACCGCTTGCAAGCGGTAGTACCGCCCACGGTACCGCTTAAGTATCAGAACACGTTACGACGATGCATCGCTCTGGTACCGCTTTGGATCCAGTAAGGTCTGGACCCTATTGCGGTACCTCAAGCGGTACCGCGAGCGGTAGTACCGCTATGTGTCCACGTGGACAAGTTCTGTGGGGATTCGAACTCAGAGCGGTAGTACCGCTTCCCAGAAGCGGTAGTACCGCTTAGGCAAAAACAACACACAACAGTTGGATTTTGAGGGACCTATAAAAGGGCCTCTTCTTCTCCAGCCCGAATTAGCTCTTCTCTCTCTCCTCCATTGTTGCTGAGCTCAAAATTGAGGGGATCTCCCCATCCATCTAACCAATCTTGCTCATACTTTGAGGGGTGGTGGAGGAGACCCCGATCTATCATTCTAACGAGAGAAAGTTCGCCAATTCGTTGATACTCCTTAGTGGATCTTGGTGGTAGGGTTCCTTTGGTGGAGCATTGGAAGGGTTCCTTTGGTGGAGCATTGGAAGGGTTCCTTGGTGGAGCATTGGAAGGGTTCCTTTGGTGGAGCATTGGAAGGGTTCCTTTGGTGGAGCATTGGAGAAGGGTTCCTATGGTGGAGCATTGGAGATGTGCAGCTATGGAGGCTAGCTTGGTGATGTACTAGCTCCATAGGGTGTTGGGAGCATCCTTGTGTGTGTGGAGCTCGCCCCAACCTTGTGAAGGAATCACCGCCTCGACCGGTGCCTTAGTGGAAGAGGGAGAGCACCTCCGTGGAGCTCTCTCGAGGAAGAAGGTGAGGCCTTCCTTCGTGGTGTGGCCGTCTGTCTCTTGTGTGAGACTAGCACCTCCTCAACGCAGACATACTTCCTATTGTGGAAGGAACTGCGGGAAACAAACCTCACCTTGTCTCCGCGCCCCCGGTTGTCTCGCTCCTTACTCTTACTATCTTGTTGATTCCTTACTTGTTGCACGTGTCCTAGTATCATTGTAGGAACACCACTATCGCTAAAGCTATCACCTTTACCTTCCGTTGCGCTAAAATTGAAAAAGGCTAAAACTTTTCGTAGCGCCATTCACCCCCCCCCCCCCCCCTCTTGTTCGCTACGATCTATTCACACCTCTTCCATCTAGGCATCCGCTGTTTTCGCCGCCTTCTACGTCTCCGTCCACCATGACCTCGTCACCAGCGTCATCGTCTCGTCCCCGACTACTTAGTCTACTCCGACAACCGCGAACTGCATCGGCACCTCGCCCTCTTCGCCGCTCTGCGTCTCGCCACCACTCTGGAGGCCTCCTCTGTTGGCGCCCCTGACACTGGCGCATGGTCCATGATGGTCCCTGCCCTCGCACGTCCGGTATTGGCAACACCGGTACGTGCCTTCGTCCCCGATGCTTCCCTGGGTCTGGCAAGCTCGGATCGGCGCCTTGTCCTCATCGGCTTCGACAACGTCCTCCCCGGCATCGACTCTTCTACGACTGCCTCGACCGCGTCGCCGACTTCATCTTTGCGTACTCGATTCTAGCAAAACCGGAGTATGCCTTCGTCCCCAACGTGTACCTAGTTCTGGCAAAACTAGGGCAGCACCTCGTTCTCGACGGCTCCGACTGCATCGACTTTGCCATCGACACCCTCTTCAACGACTGCCTTGACGCGTCTCCGTCACTCTCCTCTCGCACTATGCGCTTGCGGCTTCAATGCGGCTACCTCGACACCGGCACCCGACCACGACATCCCCTCGCGCGGCTACCCCGACCAAAGTTGCAGCACCCACACACTCTCGGCTACCTCGACATCGGCACAAAGGACTATCACCTGGCATGAGCACATGGGCTTCTTCTACAGTCCAAGCATCCGCGACACGACACCGTCCACGTTGCTCCTGCTACGACTGCGGGGGAGTGTCAGTCTTCTGGAGTCCACTTCGGTTTATCTCCAGTCTGACCGTCCACGTTGTTCATGTTGTTCACGACGCGCACGCTACGACTGCGGGGGAGTGCTAGAGTATACATACGGTTTAGGTAATCTAGGATAGAGATATATAGATCGCGTGTCTTGTCTCGCACTTCAAGATGATCCTTATACGCACGTATATACTCGCCCATGGGGCTCAATAATGCATCCATCACATTCCGCATATCCCTATCTACGGTTCTATAGCGGGCAAGGCAAGCATGCGTAAGAGGGATCGAGAGGGAGAACCAGGGTCGTTATCGCGTGAGGCGAAGAGGAGAGGGGAGAGCTAGCGAATCTTACTTATCAGGTGGCTCGACGGAATCTAACAAAAGAAGGTGCTGGGTGCTGACAGGGGGATTAAGAATGGCCACTTGTGCCTGCGCTCCATTGGTGGAGGTTTCCGGTCTCGCGTTAAACAGGATCGAGGATGGATTCCTGCCTGGTGCGCCGCGGTGGGAGAAAAAGGAGCCTAAAAAGATGAGGCTGACATGTTATCACCGGCGTGGCAAAAGGAAATGAAAAGAGAGGCCGCAACCTGGCGGAGGTTTCGGCACCGATCGGGTCGAATCGATCGAGCACAGGAATGGCGTTCCTCGGCCTGATAGGTGATAGCTACATCATGCTCGCGCGTGTGCGTGTGATCTTATCCCTTTCTTGATATGGATCGCTCTGATTTGCACTATTCTCGTCGCTTTGCCGCTAGGACGTTGAGCCAAGAAGGGAAGAGCCAGAGCTTTCGAGGCGTTTTGGAGCTCCTTCATTACATTCCATGGCTGGATGGATCTCCATTCTCCCACTGGTAGAGGTAGAGGGTGGGTGGTGCCCAGGTGGGCTAGCGCTTGGACCAGCGGAAGGGGACACATAGTGGGAAGCCCTTTTGAGGGTACAGGGTGAAGGTGAGTGGCGTGGGCATGCAGCATGCATGCATTCAGACTTGAGAGGAGATGGATATACTGTGCATGCATGGCCATCTCCTTTTTTCACCCGGCTCCCAACATGTGCTTTCCGCAGGGGCCCTTTTAGGGCATGGGCTAAATACTTGTCCTTCATGTTTCTTTCTTTCTTTAAGTGTGTGTGTAGTCGTGTATACCGGCATGACCGCACCATGCATGCACTGCCTTAGGATTATTCACTTGCGCGCGACGCACCCAAGGTCTAACATTCCGATCTTGATAACTTAACAAGTATACGTGTAGACATGTAGTTACCTCTTTCCCGGGAATTATTTATACCAAGTCCCATGCTTATGTGATTTTGGGCCTTTTCTTAAGTACCCCCTCTGTTTCCAAATTAAGTGTCACAACTTTGTTTCAACACTAGTCTTGAACTCTTTTCTCGCTTTGAATGCAGATTACGTAACTAGCTGTTGCAAGAGTTCTTCACATGGATTTTTACGGACAAGTACGCACCTAGTGCATAGTTTTTGAGTATAATCTTATTACATATGTTGTGTTTTCATTTAACCATGTTGTTAGGTGTGCTACTGGGTGGTTTGACCATTTGTGATGTCACACCTCAGATATATGGACTAAACCTAGCTGTGTAGTACTTCCTCTTTCCCAAAATGTAAGACGCCTAAAGATTAGTCAAAAGTCAACGTTTTTAATTTGACTAAATTTATACACAAAAATATGAACATTATAATACTGAATCAATATCAATAGATTCACCACAAAGTATATTTTCTTAATATGTTCTTTTGACGTTGTAGATGTAAATATTTTTTCCTAAATATTTGGTTAAAGGTACTAAGATTTCAATTTTACTAATCCTTAGATGTCTTACATTTTAGGACGGAGAGAGTATATGACTAGTGCATGCATATGAACGTGCAAAAGTTGTTGTTCTAAATTTTACTCTTTGGCAATTTAGTTGTCTGCTTTACTTCGCATAGGAGAGCAGAGCGGCATTCACCTAAGAAAAATAAATAAAAGGTTTTGTTAGTTCTCATCTAGTTGAGAACTAGTTAAGTTTGTGCTCAGTCAAGTCCTACACCTCTATTTGCTTTGTGATTCGTGCTAGTTATCAATTGCAACATGAGTTGCAACTGAGATTTAACATAATTTGACTGAGAACGAAGTTAGTTCTTAATCGACTGAGAAATAGCCACACCCATAAATAAAGGATATGCGGATTGCGGAGCCGTTTCTTCCTGCAATTAAGCGTCAAAGTTGTGCAGCCGCCGCCCTTCTATTATCTTCCTTCCGGTTGTGATGGATCCTCTGTTCTCCTCTATTGCTTATTTTCTCTTCTTGCTACCTAAAGCATGCATGCTTGACGCCTAGGTTCCTCTCCTTTTGCCGACATTTGTATTTCTTCCCTGTTTCTCCGATCTGCATAATCACTGCTCCTGTTTTGTGAATGTCCTGATGACGGCGACGACATGCGAGAGAGCAATGGCAACAACGGCGAAGAGGAGAAGGTGGAGTAAGTGACAGCTACAGCTCGCTGACAAAATAAGACATAGCATATTTTACTGTACAAATTCATATCTACCGATGTGATCAGTAAGCCACGCGAAAAGAAAGGATACACGTATATAGATTGACGGCTAAGAGAAGTGCGGTAGAACTTCCTCTGATGACAGCCGAGCCAAACCAGGCGCCGGCATGGCCGTGGAGACATGCGGCGTCCTCGCTGGCTATCACGTGATGCCCAGGAACAGCAAAGTGATATGGAATGTTGAGCGAAAAATCATAGCAACACACTTCACACTTTCTCTAAACACGCGGCTAACATGACTTGAATATCAGAGTCTAAACCAGTTTCCTGCAATGAACAACCAAATCATCTTTATCTAGATCATTACAGCAGATCCAACATATGTACAGAGTATTGTACGGAAAACCCCTTGCTGACTTTAACAAGCCTGGCAGTAAATTCCTAATGTGTAATTGAACAGGTACATTCCCCGGCCAAAACAAGTACCACTGGCGTTTTATATATCTTAAACATATATAAGCGAGCCAAGTGACAGATCGCATTTGCACAAGCGCACAAAAAAGGTTGGCTTGGTGACAAATATCATTTTCATCACTGGTAAAGATATATACTTCGGCATGGATCACCTGTCAGGATTCCTTTGGTCAGCCTTCTCTTGACCTGACAGTGAATAGCTTTGACCTTTCTTAGGCGATGAAGCAGCCTCAACGGTGTCTTGCTCATGTTCAGAGAGGGATAGATGAGGGTTCATTCCTTCATCAATTGGGAGTGTCCTCTTGGAGCCATCAAGAGCTACACCAAGAACAATGTTATCTTCAAACGCAGGTCTTGATTCCTTCTTTGGATTAGTCACTGGAACTGAACTATCTCCTTGTCGTTCTGTAGCCTCTGATCCTTGAGCCTTCCCTTTACCAGGCTTGGAAGCTACAGGATCAGTAGTTTCTGCCCACGGAGTTGTCGGGGATGGTATTGTTGATTTCACATTATCGTTCTTGCTGTTCTTCATTCGAATATCGTCTGGTACCATTTTTTTCTCTTCCTGCTTCTCGGAGTTGCTTAAACTAGAACCGTCAGGTGCATCAGCTGAAGCTGACTTGGTCTCGACTGATACACTTGTCTTGACTTTCTGATCTTCGCGTGATACCGGTCGAGGTTTCTTGTCCTCACTGAGCCTTGCAGAAGTATCGATCAGGATCGGACGGCCACGTACACGACTATATGTATCCTCTCCAAAAGGAATGTTATCAATGTCCGCATTGCCATATGATTTCTGAACTGTTCGAATTTGTGTAGCAAGCCTTGCCCTGTGGTGGCCAACTATTGTAAGAAGATCCAACATAACTGTTTCCTGTTGCAATTTGGAACATTGAAATATTAGATCACTTATATTTGTAGTACTGCAGGTATAGAATTTATTGTTTCTTGTGCTATGCTATGCAAAATCCTGATGAAGTATTCGGCTTCTCCTGTCATATATCATTCCATATAGAAAAATGAAGAACTCTTCTGTACTTCTTCCCATAACATGCAAGAAAAAAAAATCTGAACAATGATAAATGCGTCAGGCAGCAATAGGATGATTTTACGAATCCTTCGGAATCATGGTCAAGGGAATGCACAAATTTCCTGAAAATATACAATCTAACATGTTTGAATCTCATTCAAGGCTCGGGGTTCATACACCCAAAACATGCGCTTGATGGTTTCTTGATTTACCTTTTTCAGGCTAATTTGCTTTGCTTTTATGTCAAATGGCAACTTCCCAGTCCAAAAACAAGTCGGTACCAAATTAGAAACAGGGAGGATTGAAAACGGCCAGAATAAGCAAAGATTTGGCAAAATGAAGCTCACAATATTGTGAGATAATCATGCTGCATGTTTTCCTTATTTCTACCCCATTACCAAAACTAGTTGGAAATCTTGTGACATAATCACGGCGTGTGTTCCCCTGATTTCTATACCATTACCAAATCTCAGTGGAAGTATTATGAGATAATCATAGTGCATGTCCCCATGATTTGTATCCCGTACAAATACTGCATGCACACTTATATTTATAACCAGAAAAACTACATTGGAACTAACTTATATGCATTATATTTTTTATTACTCCGTACGTACTATAGTGGCACCGAGGTTCAGACCATTAGATCACGTTTTGTGTATGTCTGTACATCAAAGAGAAGTAGAGAAAGATGCCCTTTACACTCGTAAAGTTACTATCCTGATTGGCCAGCTACAGGCATTTACTGGTACTGTTTCAATATTGGTTTCTAAATTTGGCCACAAGATCTGTGGGTGGTTTATCACCAGTATCCTCCATTAGCTGGCAAAATTCCAGTTCACGCTTATTAGTGGTAATCAGCCCGGTAACAGGAGATGGATCCCTGGTTGTAACTGTTAGTTCTAACATGGCGACAATTGGTCAAGACTACTCCCTGTAAAACTGTTTCTAATAAAAGTGAGCATCAGTTTTATTAATGATACAAGCTATCTTGACAAACTTATGCAGTTCAGCACAAGTCACCATGTGTATACGCTATACTAAACATGTACCATGTTCAGTTGCAAGTAGAATATGTAGCATCATATTAAAAAAATACCTGGACATTAAGGTACTCTTCAAAATGTGATGTCTTCACAAAGCAGGATATGTAAATCTGCAGGACAACACAACAAAACGATAAAAACCTAAGATGATGGATGCAAAATTCTGCACAAGTTCTAAACTCAAGGGAACATAACAGAAGTTTAGAATTTGTGCCAAACTTAAGGCAACAGAACAGAAGTGATGAAATTAGGGGAGTGGATGTACAAGCCAGCCACCCGGGTTGAAGTCCTCATGAATGCGTGTTTTGGGTTCTTATTATTTAAACAAAACGCTGTGGAGGCCTCCTCTGCCACATTCATTTTCTTAAATAGAACGGAAGTGGTTTGACATTTTAAGAATATACACAAAATATGCATGTGTATCTGACTGGAAACTAGCATCAAGGTCAAGCACAAGTCATCTAAGGGCCTAAAATAACTCTAAATCACTAGTATGTGTCACATTCTTAACAGCTTGGCAAGCATAATCAAGTAAAGCGAACAGGAAAGAGGCAAAAGCTAGCCATGTACAGGCTAAGAAGGCTCTGGCCTACCAAGTTGTGCGATACTCACCACACAACCCTTCATAACGATTAACTCTAACTAGTACTTAATCAAAAGATATAATTCCTTAATACAAGAAATTACCATAAGTGCTTGAGTTTTTGGATCAATTTTTTCAAAAAATACTCTCCTATGTAACTTCTGTTGTTCTATATGATGATTTTTAGCCAACACTTTCCTCATGTCTGCAACGATTATCTACAAAAAGAAACAGAGAAACATGTTTAAAAATAGATCTTAAAAGTTAATTCACCGATACAAAAATAATGGAAGATATTTAATGTGCAGGGTTAATTCAAAGTTCTTACTCCAATTTTTCCAGCATCCATGTGGCTTATAGCAAGGTACGTCTTAATACGCCAATGATTTCTCCTAGTGTTATTCCTCAATATAGACATTGTGAACTTATGATTGGGAATGTATATAGCTTCTCTGTCATCACCTCTAATGATTGTTGGTGACCACAAGCCAACATGCTGAAAAATAAATAAACTAAAGTTAGTGTGATGAAATAATGTAGCATCAAAAGTATCTCGTATGAGGGTGTGACTGAAATCAGTGCAGGTAAATTAAGGCCTGTTTCCAGAAGAGAGTTAAAAATCACATTAGTTGAATTTGAAGTAGAGATAAAGTGAAGCATACAAAATATCTTGTATGAGGGTGTGAGTTGATATACTGATATTATTCCATCTAAATATAATTCAGAGTTACAGGAAAATCAAATTCAATAGCTAGATCGCTGCTGGGACAAAAGAATTCTGCAACAGTTGATAGATAATTCAACTTCAAATAAAGCATACCAATACTAACCTCAACAATACCAGATACATCAACACCATCTATCTTTGCATTGATCCATTCATTCACTACAAATGGGCGGGTGGCATTGATCATGACACTTGAGAGGAAGTTGGTAAAAATCTGCAATGAATCACCATAGCTATCAGTCATAGAGCACAGCAATAATACTATCAATAAGAGAACTGCAGTACCTCACGACCAGCAAGCGTAAGCAATACTGTCCCGAAACCTCCAGCAGTAATCCACTTCTGGGTATTGAAGCCCAGCAACTCCATAAAGAGCGAAACAGCAGCAATCCAAATACCAGTATAAACAGCTCTCATGGTAAAATCCAATCCCATCTGTCAAAAACAGATTGTAAATATAAGTAATGCTACAACATGCAAAAATTGAGGGACAACTTATACTCTAAATAATTTAATCACTATACTATAGGACATTGTTCTTACAGTTCTAGTATCACTGGGGCTTTTTATATCCACTAGGAATTTCTGTACCTGCTGAATCAAGCTAACAGAAGATGAATTTGTATTAGTAGAAGTAACAGATAAAAATATGCATACAAAAGAACCGACTGACCATAAAAACAAGGTAGATCACCTAAACAGAACCTCTCAATAATTTTTCCCTGGACCCCTTTCTACGGAAGTACGGCGCTACAGGGAACTTGGTTGTCAAATATTTTTTTTTTTTCGAGAAAACGCAAAGGACCTTTGCGTTTCATTTCATTGAAAAGGTAGAAGTTATTTACATCCTCCTAGGAGGCAGAGTATGGTACAAACACATGAACATCAGTGTACATCCCAGGTTTGTGGCAGCACGACCCGTAGGCCCTGAGCCCCTGCCCTAGCCCAAGCCCTAAGCTCATCCTTGATGTTTTGCAGCAAGAGTTGCAGGGAAGGTTGAGCTCCATCGAAGACGCAAGAGTTTCTGTGTTTCCAAATCATCCATGGGATCAGGAGAGTGGCGGATGCAAGCCCTTTGCGGAGGGGCGCTGGCGTGTCCTGTCTGGCGTGGTGCCACCAGTCTATGAGGCTGGGCTCGCCGTCAGGTGGTCTCGCCGTCATCCGCAGCCAGGCCAGGACCTCATGCCACGTCTGTCGGGTGAAGGGGCACTCCAGCATCAGGTGGTGCATCGACTCCGTCGCCTGGTCGCAGAGGAGGCAACGTTGGTGGTGAGGGAGGCCATGACGGGCTAGGCGCTCCGCAGTCCAACATCTGTCCATGCTTGCCAGCCAATGGAAGAATTTGACTTTGGGTGGTGCCCATGTCTTCCAAACCAATTTCCAGGAGCAGCAAGTCGATGCCGGAGTCCGTCCACTTCCAGACCAGCTGGTCAGGTTGGTCGTTGAGCGCGGTGTCTTGGATCGGTTGTCAAATATTCAAAGATCCAAATTCTGCAGCTCTTTAAAATTGTCCAGGGCAGTCAAATAAATCCCACTTCCTGAACTTAATTAAAATATATACACATGCTTGTTTGCATGTTCTCTAAAAAATTGAACTTGAACCCCAGCCCTGATTTAAGTGTGTTAGCTAGACTGGAGAGGCGACATGGCAGGTTGAGCACAGGCCCAGGGACATCAGACAAATGGCAGGAGTTTCCATGGAAAAGGGGCTTCGTTTTCTAAGAAAGTCCACAAAAATGGGTAAAAGGCCTTAGGTTCAGGCTTTATGAAAAAATATGTCTAAATTATCTCCCTGAATAACTATTATTCTTAATATGTAGTAGTTTTGTTTGGGTTTTTTTCAGCTTCGGGTCCCGCTCCCACTAAGTAAGTTAAAATACTGGAAACCCTTACAACGCCAGCCAAATCACTAAAATAATTATTAATATTGCTGGAACAGGTAATGTTACACATAACAGAAATTAGATAGAATACTGGTGGTGTGTGTGTGTGTGGGGGGGGGGGGGGGGGGGGGGGATAAAAAAGGCAGGTGACTTACTACAGCTCTCTGGCTTACCTTTAGTAAGTTAGCAAATCTCAACATGTACTTGTATAGGAGAAGAATAACGGGGAAACACATCCGTAGGTAGATTGAAAAAAGAGAGAAGATAGGGAGGTGGTTCGGCCTAGGGAGAACCAGGAGATATAAAGGTAACATAATTTAGTTCATCTCAATTGGGTTGCTTCCCCTTTTGTACAGACAGACCTTAAAAACATCAGCTAAAATATAGAACAGAACTTAATACAGTCTTAACTAGCTACTACTCTCTCCGTTCACTATTAATAAGATGCTTTAGATTTTCTCGAAAATGCATGTATCTAGACGCGTTTCAGTGTGTAGCTTCAATTGTTTCGGTCTGTATCTAGTCCACATTGAAATATCTAAAACATATTATAATAGTGAAAGGAGGGAGTACCTCCATTCCTAAAAACAAGGCGTGTATTTTTAGCCAAAAGTTAATGTAGTGTAAGTTTGACCAATATAAACAGAAGTATGAAATTGGTCTAACCTGCAACCAGGGACTAAATTTATATGCCTTCTCTTTGAGGAATGGGAGTAAAATGCAACCAGCTTAACTAATTCTTAAAGCCCAAGCAACATAACTAATACAAAAAGGTAGCTAATCATATATGATTAGGTTATTTCTTGTGACTGCTATTATTGTTGTCTTTCCTTGTGCTCTACTAATGGCCCACAGCTATAACACCTCTGTCTAGTTAACCAGTCGGGTTCAAAAAAAAAAAGTTAGCCAGTCCAAGATTATCCGCTTGCAAACATGGTTGATAAAATTGTTGTTAAGCCAGAGTAAGAGATTGTCAATGGCCTAATTCCAAGATTCAGTAAGTGCTTTTGCATGAAGAAACAGAAACAAATTCCATCATTACTCATAAGCAACTTGCATGACTGAATCATTAAAGATATAACTTGTAAACAGGCATTGGGGCTTTTCATTGAGATCGTATCATTTTTACCTTGTCATAATATATGCAGTAGCCAGGACGGTCGATAATGATCTCACAAAAGTCAAAAGCCGTGTTTTAACAGCTTGGCTTGATGCTGAAGGCAACACAACTGGATCCAAACCCCTGTAGGATAATTTATGAGCAAAGGGCGCAAATAATAACAGAAAATCAGCAAACAGAACTAAGCATCTGAGGCACAATTAACAAAAGAAATTCAGCAACATATCAGATAGGGATTGTTATTGCAAGAAAAATAATTACTCTCTGCTGTGTACATACCTGCAGATAAGTGTTGCTCCTGTCCAAAGGAGTAAAGGTTGAAGGTAGGAACTAGATATTAGGTAGGTAGGGCTCTTTTTCCAGTTGCCTCCATGCTGCAAGGTTGCATTGATATTTTAGCAAGGAATAAATATAAAAACAGAAAATAATGTTGCATGGGACAGGCACATACATCAAAACGGTTTCTAATGTCCTTCATCAGAGGCAAAAAACCCCATAGAGCAAAGACAATTATTCCAATTGCAGGTACCACAAATGCAGTAGCAGGATTTGCAAGTAAAGTGTCACATGACCTGTCGAAGGAACAAAAAGAAGAAAAGAGGCAGCTATAAAAAAGTGACAACTCAAGGATAATCTGACTTAAATTGCATAAAAGGGTACAAACACGACGTTCAAGAATGGAAGAAAGAAAAAAAAGGATAACTAATACATAATAGTCTATTGAATTGGTTATGGGAGCCTACGCAAGACTATCATCAACCATAGAAGTTCACATTTAAGACTAAGTAACCAAACTATATCGGCTAGTATGTTGGTGTAATTAATATGTTGCTAATAAAAAAATAAGACACTGTACAGATGATACCGCATGACGCATGACGCATGTCAAGGCATCTAATCAGTACCCAAGATTCTTCATTATCTTAATTTCTACACGCAAAGATGCTGCAATGTACCAACCTACCGGTGGTACATACATTATAAAATATATAGTTGTTACATGTTCTGATTAACAGAATAATATTTTTTCTGCAAAATGACATTTTACAGGTAGAAATTGAATAATCCAGATTAGTGTCATCTGGTCATCAATGCAAACTATCTAAGCATTCCAGAAACTTTAGAAGTAAATAATGACATGAGGAGAGCTACCTAGTCAATACTAATGACGCGCTTTTGACCAAAGGAATTTCCTTCAAAGCAACTGGCAAGGCAAAAGATCTAACACTCAAGGCCCGATGTCGACAAGGCACATAAAGCATGGGCATGAAGTTCCTCTCGAATAAGTTATGCACTGTAGCATCTTTCCCCTGCAAGGAAAATAAAACGTATTCTCTAAGATATACAAAATCAATGAGGGAGAAAAACATTGTGCCTTCTGGACTACAGTATTGACTTGATTAATACATATACATACATATTACGAGGGAGCAACAAAGACTGTGCCATAACCTCCCATACATTATGAATCCATTATCTAGGGCAACGAAATTAAAACAAGTAGTCCTACTAGAACTATATATCCAACAACATAAACTTAGGTCGTCGAATAGATGCATATAGAAGTATCAAATTCAATAGGATAGCTCATATGTTCCTAATGTAAGGTTTTGATTTCAGTCTCCAAGGTAAATATCCGAATGTGATATGCTTTGATTAATATTACTAAGAAGTAACAGCCAACAAATACAAATATTATGAAAGTATCATTGGCACGATTAGTGTCATTCTCGTATTCTCAATCCAGTACTGTGCTAGATATTAGTCAATAAAAATGCTCTGCGCCCCAAAATATATGGCCCTTAAGCAAAAACATTCATGATGCAATTTTTGGGAAGTTTTACTCCAAATCACCTAAAATGACATGTATTGAGGAATGACGGTATAATTACAAAAGAACATAACTGTCTAGTCAACCAACGCATTTGATGTCATAATTGTCTAGTCAACCAACGCATTTGATGTCATCACAAGCAAATTCTTGCCAGCAGTTAGTTCTCATTTCTGAACATATTGATCTGTACAGAAAATTTTAGTTTTCGAAAGCACCTTGCCATCCAGATGTGGTGGTATGCAGCCTCCATATCACTACAACTGTCGCTGGCCTAGGGAGGTATTAGAGCAAGAACAATAGTGTAGTCGGTAGCCGGCTACAACAATTTGCCACATCATCTATAGTCAACTTATATCTAGCATGTACAATAGTAAGCTATAAAAGTGTAGTACTTTTATAATACATGGCCCACTTTTTGGTCTCACATAGTGCCTAGGAGCACGTGCTAGAGCTGGCTATTAGATAAGAGCCCACTTCCCTTCTCTCTCCTAATCTTTTTCCTCCAACTAAGCAAACTTATAACATTTTATCTCTTATAGCCAGCTGACTGTACCTTATTGTACTTGCTCTTAGTGCTATGGCTTTCAACCTAAATGGTTCTGATTAAAATATTCGTCTATTGTGGGAATCAAGCGTGCACTTAGTGCAAAGTTTCCACTTCCTACCCTACTTTAATGCTTTCGAAGTGGTTACGTGGTTGTGCCATGTCATTTAATAAGGGTGTGTATGGTCAGTTCTCGACAACTAACCTACCATATTTTTTTGTTTTCGAACTGATTCGTGATGTAATAAACTAGGGGAGTTAATTTTGCAAAACTAATTCACAGAATATGATGTACATATATAAATTTTGTATATGATTTCGACGGCTTAAACAAGATGGTAGATACACTAACGCAAATGTGGATCTGCTCTACATTGTATTTGCCAACATGTTGGTAGAAAAAACAAGAGTAGCTTTATATCCTTAGTCTGTCTTCTTAGGAGAAAATTCAAACAATCGAATATTTGGGTAGTGCATCCAGCCTTACCCGGTGTGCTTACATGAAAGAGAAATTGGCAGGGATAGTTCATTCTTTAAGACAATAGATTTGTACAGCCTCCTGTTTCTGGAGGATGTATTATCGTTTGCAACATTAATAACTACTAGCTTATATGCAAGGGAAATGTCTTCCAAATAAATTACGATAAATGAACTACTTAAACCCTTCAACAATAATATAAGAACGTCCAGATATGATGCTAGCTTTGCAAGACTGTAAGGAAACATACATAAGCAAGTGAAGGCAACGAAGTGGATGGGAGGAGGGAACGCCTCATCTCGGAGCCAGCTACCCGTACTCTAAATCTGTTGGTCTGGCTTAATCTGTTGTTGGTAGCAGTGACTCCTTGGAAGAGCTGGGATGTCACTCCAACCGCCATCTGAAGCAGAGATCAAAAGGAATTCCCGCCAAGTGAAGGAGCCCCTATCAGCAGCTCCTCATCTGTTGTGCGTGCTAGTTTATTCCCCTGGAATGAGAGAAGTGAATATTGTAAGTGTGGTTTGTGATAGGCACGGCTATTTTGCAAGTGGAGGATGTCCAATGGCACAAAATTGCGTGTCACTGGGTGTTGCATCATAGCACGATTTCTAGCAGAAAAACATGAAAGGCATAATCTGATCTGAAGCGCGCACAGTCACACAGAGTTCAGGTTCCGCAGAAATCTGAACTATAAAGAAAAATTGGGGGGAAATTTACCAATACAACTAGCGAACCAACACACCGAGTTGAGATTTTGGAGAGAAATTTCACTAAGCCTGGCCTCCAAAGTAAGCATAGAGGGACAGAGGAGATAGGGCTCCGAGAGAGGGGCGGTACCTGTGCGAAGAGGCAGGCGGGGTCGCCGGCCACGCGCCGTTCAGCCGCCGCCGCCCACGCCGGCCGTGCGCGCAGGGAGAGAGAGGCGTGGGGCGTGCTGGGCGGAGGGGTTGGGAAGCTGGAATTGGGGCTCGGCACGAGGGCGAGGGCGAGGGTAGAGAGAAAGGGTTAGGTTTGGGGCGAAAGAGGTGGGAAGGAGGCCAAGGCGAAGGCGATTACGCCCCTCTGCGCGCGGCGACACAGCAAGGAGGAGGAGGACGACGACGAGAGCGATGGGTGGAAGAAGAAGAGTAAACTGCACCAGCGGTCCCAATTCTTTTCGCGTGCCTCCAGTTTGGTCCCTATTCTTTAAAATGGAATAAGTAGGTCCTAAATATTTGTTAAATGGAATAAGTAGGTCCTAAATCTTTGTTAAATGCTGCAAGCGAGGTCCTATTTTGGTCTGACCCCTGTTGACCGGTGCCACATCGGCCGTGGGAACCACACGGCCTAACAGTTGGAGGTAAAATTTTGCAATTAGCCCCTAGAGCTTCCTTTCCTGTTATATTTCGCTCCACCATCCCTTCGGCGACAACCACGGCGAGTCCGGCGGCGGCCGGCGAGCACGGCCTCAACGCTAGGCATGCGCGCGGGCACGCGGACACACGCGTTGGACGTGGGAGGACACGGGAGACCATCTGGGAGCGGCGCCGCTCCAAAATGGTCGTCGGAGCGACGACCACGGCGAGGTCAGCCTGCGGCCGGCGAGCAAGGCCTTGACGCTAGGAATGTGCACGGGCACGCGCGCGTTGGACACGGGAGGACACGGCGGACCATCTGAGAGCGGCGCCACTCCAAAATGGTCGTCGGAGCGACGACCACGACGAGGTCCGACGGCGGCGGACGATGGTGCTCGACGGCAGCGCGATACAAAGCGAGAGGGAGGGGATGGAGAGGTGCTGGAGCACCAAGAGCGCGTGGGTGGCGAAGGCGAGTTCAGGTGAGGTCGCACGTCGGCTAATCGACGGCAACGAGCGCGGCCGGCTGCGGGGAAGACGACCACAGCGACGCTAATTCCGGCCATCCCAGCCGGCATATCTTGGAGAGGAGATTGAGGGGGACGAGGCGGTCTCGACGGCGTGCTCAGCAGGGCTCGACGAAGCTCCGAACGGCGGCGACGAGGGACATCAGTGGGGCTAGGGTAGGTTGGGAGAGAAATAAGGACTTTCTTAGGAAGAAATAGAAGTTAGGGGTCCTTTTTGCAAATATACATGTCTACCCAGCACCTCTTGTGGGCAAAACCATCGACGTAGCAGTGGTCAAAGTGCCACATAGACAGGTCAAAGCGGTCAAACCAAAATAGGACCTCGCTTGCAGCATTTATGAAAGATTTAGGACCTACTTATTCCATTTTAAAGAATAGGGACCAAACTGAAGGCACGTGAAAAGAATTAGGACCGCTGGTGCAGTTTACTCGAAGAAGAAAACCAAGCCAAGCCCCACGCACGTGTACCCTTATCGGCCTCGCGATGGACTCGTTTTATTTTTCATTTTTATTATTACACGAAACGTACTAGTAAGTCCAATTTGAGTGCACAAACTCATGGGAGCATCCCACTCGTCTAGTCGCGCCCCCGAGCGCCGTTTTTCTCATCCGGATGGCGAAATTCGTCCCAGTCGTGACCCCGGTTCCTCGTTTATTTGGTCCTTCATTCATCCGGCGAGCCCACGTCATCTCCGGTTCCCCGAGGCGCGCTCGGGGACTCCGGACGAAAGAATTTGGCGCGAAACATCGTGTGGACCCTCGTAGTCGGCGACAGGAAAGCCAAATCCTGTCGATTTCCCTCCAATTTGCTTGCATATCCTCATTCTCTCCCGTCGAATTTGTGGATAGGCATCTCCATTCTCCTCCTCGTCTCTCCATTCTCCTCCTCGTCTTCTCGTCCACCACCATGCCGCCGAAGGCGAGGAAGCCGCGGTTGCCAAATGAGCGGCCGCCGGGTATGTCCAACGCACAGTGGGCGGCGGACGAGCTCCGGCGCCAGATCGAAACAAGCGGCAGGGCGGAGAGGGAGAAAAAACTCTCCGCGAAGAGGGCGGCGGCGGCCGCCCAGGACGAACAAGCGAGGAAGGTCTCCATGGCCATGAGCATGGGCCATGCTCGCGGCGGCGGCGCCGCCGCCATGTTCCCCGGCCAATGGCCAATGCAAGGTACAAGCACTTCCCCGTCGACTTCCTCCCCTTCGAGCTTCTCGCCGTCGTCGCCTGCCATGTTCCAAGAGGCCACCTACGGCAAAACGTCCAGGTTCACGCCGGCGCCGCCCGAGCTCGCCGTCGGCAACCTGAACGAGAACCAGCACGAGGGCATCTCGCCGGCCCTGCGACGAGGGCCACTCCCGTTCGGTGCGATGGCGGCGTCGAACGATGACGTGATCCAGGAGATGATCAACTCCGGCTCCATGGCCACCGCTGCGAGCCCGGGGTTCTTCACGCAAGAGGAGGCGAGGGCGACGGCAGCTGTCGCGGCGCGCAACGACTGGGTGGAAGATGTGGCCGACGGAAGCCAAGCCGTCGAAGAAGAAGAAGAACAGCCAACTCAAACCGAGGTCGCCGTCGACAACTTGTCGAAGGGAAAGAAGAAGAGGAAGAAGGACTCGCCGCCTGCCGAACCTCGTATCAAATGGACGGGGAAGGAAGAGGAGTGCCTCGCCGAAGCTTGGATGACCGTGTCCATGAACGGCATAACCGGGGCCAATCAGTCGTATGACACGTATTGGCTTCGAGTGAAGCAGGCGTTCGACGAACGCAAGCTCGTCGATCCCTACTTCAACAAGACGATCATGAACCGGGGAGACAAGGCCATGGGCACCCATTGGGGGATCATACAGACGGCATGCAGCAAATGGCACGGCATACAGGAGGAGATCGTGACTCGCCCAGAGAGCGGCGCCGACTTCGAACAAAAAGTTAGCTGTCCCCGCCGTGTCTGCATGTGTAGTGATCGTCGTGAGCTGACCCGTCTCGCCGTCCTCGTTTTCCCCAGATGTGTCAACACCCGGATTTTTAAGTCCGGATGCCTATTATGCCATACATCGCAATCCCAGGAATATTGTTGTTGCGAGGCATAATAGTTAAGTATCACAGTCATCATTCATTACAACCATATTGTCTTACAAATTGGAATCACATGATCCATATTACACGAATAGTTGATCTATCGATCAACGAACAAACATCAGTTCATAGCGGAAGCGTAAGATGCAAGGACTCTCTAGTCCACAGGCCAACGCTTGACGTCGGAAGACTCCTAGTTGTCGTAGGCGTCCTGCTGGTCATCTCCTTGTTCATCTTCATACTCTGGCCATTTGAATAGCCAGGGACAAAGCCGTGAGTACTTCAAGTACTCGCAAACTAATACTAATGTAAGTGCTAGACATTTCTAGTAAGGTTTGCTAAGCTCTGGTTTATTTGCATAAAGCCAATTTTAGTTCACAAGTATTTGAGAAAAGCTTATTCATGTGCTAACTAACTCAAGTGGGAACATTAGTGTCATTCCCACCATTCAAGTGGTGATTTCAATTCAATTCACCACAAGTCATTTCACCCATTTCATTTCAACCTCATTTTCAAGAATTTGACATCGGAAACTGTATGGCCTTTCCAACCGTCCGTAACCGTGGACGCGGCTATTCGAATAGATTGACACTCTGCAGAGGTTGCACACTTGTGCCACAACATTTGATTTCATCCGTCGGGATTACCCCGAATCATCGTCACACCGTACGCGGATCATCAACCATAACCTTTCACTTATAAATCCTAGTATGAGCACCTCTCCCCATGAGCTTGGCCTCCCAGTGAAGACCAACTGTCAACCTGGGAACTGCATAGGGCTTGGCCGTACAATTCACCTCGATTCACATCATTTCTCAACAACGGAGGCAGCCTCAAGCGTAACCCCTATGACGTGTGTTCAGAGGGAACCCATACTAAGATGCATAAACTTCCAGTTAAGCCCTACCCATAATCAGGTATTGTGGGGGTACTCAAATATTGGAAAGGTATCGCATTCAAACCAATATCAGTTTTATCAACAATCACCATCTTCTCTTTGTCATATTCACCTTCAAAAATCATTCAATGGAATGCTTCACCATTCCAAGGTTTGAAATTCATTTCAAGTCACATTGTTCCCATCTAGAGTAGTCAAGTTTTATTCATTAGCACTAGCTCTAAATCATGAGGGGTGCTATCTTGCTTTGCTTGATTAGACTAACTTCACTACTCTAGTAAACTCCTTTACTTTGACCAAAGTTAACTATAAAAGTAACTCTTGGAAAACAACAAGTAAAACTTGTAATGTAGAAACTTGGGATAGGCTTATGGTAAGAAAAGATAAGACTATGGTGCCTTGCCCCAAAGGGCTTTGCACTTTGCAAGAATATTAGCTTGCCTTGGTAGTTCTCAAAGTTCTCCTCCTCCTCCTCTTGGTAGCAACCTTCTTCCTCCGGGTATTCTCCGGTGCTAGCGTCTAAATTTAAATACGAGTATAATCACTCAACTAATTCAATGGCTATTCCATACATCACATATATTTACACAAACTATTCTAAGCACACAATTAATCTAATTAGGGTGCATTGGTTGTGTTGCTTGAGGAGAATTAATTTCCTTTTATTTAATATGTAAATGATAGTTTCCATAGGGTTCTTGAGAAATAATTTCCTCTCATTGAAATCTTCTTAAGATTTAATTTCTCAAACAATCATACATGAACTTATATTGACCTAAGTCAAACATTCATTATCATCATTTGAGAAAATGATTTAAATGAGGTAGACCACCTCATACCATTTAATAATGCTACAAATGATTTAAATCTCCAAGTAATTCATATAGGAGAGTTTGGCCAGGGGTCCAAACATCACATGAATTCATTTGGGACAAGATTTAAATGAAGTAAAATACTTCATATGATTTGCATAATAGTTTTGGACAATATCACTTAGATAAACTAGCCATATTGTCCATTAATTAAACTAGGGCATGATCATGCAAAGTGACCACACCATTTTCTTGCATAAACAATTAGTGTAATTCAAATGTGAGCTATTGGAGTTTGAATTAACTTAATATCTATTTTGGTTGATTTTTAATAATTATTTGAATAGGGAAAAGTCCCTGCCTTCTTCTTTTTATCAGATTAATTCTACAACTAATTTTGAGATGGGACCAGTGGCATATTGTAGATCTTTTTAGTAGCTTTCCAACAATATAAAATTTGTTAAATTTGGCCAAGCCAAACTGATTCTATTGAATTTCAAAGTTGGATGCAGTATTGAAATTGGGTTGAAATTCTTTAAACGGGATTTAAATAAAAGGGCCGGCGGGAAACTCTAACGGGCCAGATTTTCAAATTAACGGCCTGCTCAGCCCATCGGCGCATCCAGTGCGAGTGGGCCGCCTGACAGCATGGGTCCCGCATGTCAGTGGCTCTTAAAACCCGAAACGGTATGGATCAAAGCGGTGCGTTGGATTAGAACAGGATCGGACGGTGCTCGTTCGTCGTCGTCGCCGGCGAGAGAAGCTCACTGGCGCGGCGGCACTAGGGGGTCGGAGTGCTCACCGAGGCTCCTGGTACCGGCGGCAGCTCCTGGAACGGCTCCAATCGACGGCGGCGACCTCCGGGTACTGGCGGCTCCGATCTTCAAATTGGGGCAGCTCCGGCGACGATTGAGTGTATGGTTTGGTCGTTGAGAAGCAGGGATGGGAGGAGAAGAGGTGGGTGTGCTCAGCTTCGTCCAGGGAGTCCTCTATTTATAGAATCGCGAGAGGGTTGCGGGGCAGTGGCGTGGTCAACAATGGCGCGGCTCCTCCGGCAAGCTAGCGAGCTAGGCGAGGGCGCGGTGGTGTTCACGACATCACGGCGGTCCTCTGGGTGGCGACAGGTAGGGTAGGCGGTGCCTAACGCGGTCGCATTGTTTCCTTGTCTAGCGGCATCCGCGGCGGGGTTTCGTCTTCGTCTCCGGCGGCGGCGGTCACGGGTTGCGGTCGAGAGCGTGTCTGGCGGCTTCGTGCGTGTGCGGTGATGCTCAACTCGTGGCGAGGTGGTCCAGGGCGTGCTCGAGGCGACGGCGCGGCACGCGTCCAGTGGTGCCCGCGGCGTGCGCACGTGCGACGCCAACGGCATCCTGGGCCGATCTGGGTGCGCGATTTCTGGCGATGGTCGGCGTTGTCCGTGGCAATGGCGATGCTAGGCGGTGCTAGGGAGGCAAGGTGGTGCGTTTGGGCATGGTGGCCGTGGCTGGAGAAGGAGAAGGAGAGGGGTGGCTCGACATGTCGCACATGGCCGGCATGGCCATGCCCATGGCTCTAGCTCCTCTCCTAGGGTTCTATGCTAGTTAAGAGAGAGAGAGGGAACCAGGGAACATGTAGGATAGGTTTGGGGTAGATTAGGGGTGAGTAGATCACTATTTGACATAGTGTCAAATAGTTCCATATTTGGAAATTGTGAATTTTGTCCAAATTTGATTGAATTCAAATGGTGGCAAGATTTGAATTGGGTGTGTTTGGTTGAGTTGTATTTGACCAGAGATGATGAGAGGTGGTGGTGGAAAAGTTTAATTCAAAGATTTGCAAAAATTGATAAGTGGGAGATTGTTCCACTTAATAAAAAGTTGCAACTTTGGATGAGCATAACATTTGATCTAGAAAGAATTTGGCATGGTGATCTTTACAAAAAGTGTTCACCTTGATGTTGTCTTGGATGAGGTGCAAGGAGTTAGCAAGGTTTAGTTTGAAAATTTTGAATTGCAGGGGCTCAAAGTAGTGATCAGACTATAATTGGCAGATTTGACCATTATCATATGTGAGCCAAATTTTGAATTTGAAATCCATTTGATTTGTGTTTCTTTGATTCAAAAAGTTATAGTAAGTGTTTAGTAACATTGTTCAACTAATGGTGAAGACCAAGTTGGTCTAGGGTCAAAATTTATAAAAATGGCATAAGCCATATGTGAGGGTTTTAGGGTTTTTCTTTTTATTTGATTTCTTTCTCTTTTTGATTTATTTGGTTGGTGATCTTCTCATGATCACATTAGGGTTTTAGGGTTTAGCTTATGCACATAATAACAATCATCATGGCATATCAATCAAATGCACAAGTCCTATGCAGGGCACTATATGCAATTTAAAAAAAATTGTTGGTTTGAAATTTTGCTCTCTGGAATTCTTCTAACTTTCTTTTTATTGAAATTTGGGATGTTACAAACCCTTCCCCCTTACAAAAGGTCTCGTCCTGATATCTAAAAGAAAGTTAGGTACTAAAGAGATCTAGGTACTCCTTCTTCATGAAGTCTTCGCGTTCCCAGGTGGCTTCATCTTCAGTATGATTGCTCCATTGTATCTTCAAAAACTTGATGCTTCGGGTGCGGGTGGTTCGGTAAGCTTCCTCCAGGATGCGAATCGGCACTTCGCGGTATGTCAGGTCCTTGTTGATATCCACCGATCGGTGATCGATGTTCTTGAACACTTCGGTCTTCTCAGGGACTTCAAGGCACTTCCGGAGGAGTGAGATGTGAAACACGTCGTGTACAGCCGACATTTCTTCGGGCAACTCCAGTTGATAAGATACTTCACCTCGGAGGCTGAGGACTTTGAAGGGTCCGACATATCGGGGCGCAAGCTTTCCTTTAAGCTGGAATCTCTGCATTCCTTTCAAGGGGGATACCTTGAGATAGAAGAAGTCTCCAATCTCGAAGGTCATCTCCCGACGTCTCTTGTCGGCGTAGCTCTTCTGTCTTGATTGCGCCGTCTTGAGGTACTCGCGAATCTTGTGCACTTTCTCTTCGGCTTCACGAAGAACATCTGGGACAAAAACTTGGCTTTCTCCAACTTCTGACCAGTTCAGGGGAGTACGGCATTTCCTTCCGTACAAGGCTTCAAAGGGGGCCATCTGCAGGCTAGCTTGATAGCTGTTGTTGTAAGAGAATTCTGCGTAAGGTAAGCAGTCTTCCCACTTGGATCCATATTCCAGTACGCATGCTCTCAGCATGTCCTCCAGTATCTGGTTGACTCTCTCAGTCTGTCCGTCGGTCTGAGGGTGATAGGCGGTGCTGAAATTCAGACGGGTTCCTAGTCCTTCATGCACTTTCTGCCAGAATCTTGAGGTGAATTGTGATCCTCTATCTGACACTATCGACTTCGGGGTTCCGTGCAGGGCGACTATTCTGGAGATGTATAGTTCGGCTAACTTTGGGCCTTCGTATGTGGTCTTGACGGCGATGAAATGGGCGACTTTGGTCAGTCTATCGACAGCTACCCATATTGAATCATTGCATTTGCTGGATTTGGGCAGTCCGGTGATAAAGTCCATTCCTACGGAGTCCCACTTCCATTCTGGAATCTGCAGTGGTTGTAGCAGTCCGGCGGGTCGTTGATGTTCTGCCTTGACTCTCTGATAGATGTCACACTTGGCGATGTAGCTGCCGATTTCTCTCTTCATTCCATGCCACCAGAATTGCTCCTTCAGGTCTTGATACATCTTGGTACCTCCGGGGTGGATTGAGTAAAGGGTGTCATGGGCTTCTTGCAGGATGACTTGCTTCAAGTCTGAGTCCGATGGTACGCAGAGGCGTTCTTTGTACCAAAGAACTCCGGCTTCATCTACGGTGAATCCGGGGGCTTTTCCTGCGGCTATCTGTTTCTTGATTCCGTCGATGCTAGCGTTTCCTTTCTGGGCTTCCTTGATCTGGCTAACCAAGGTGGGTTGGAGTTCTATGCTGCCTAGGAATCCTTCACTAACAAGTTCCAGGCGAAACAGTTCAAACTCTTGATACAGGCTGGGCTGCTCGGTTGCGATCATGGAATTCAACTGACACGGCAGTCGACTCAAAGCGTCCGCTACCACATTGGCCTTGCCGGGGTGGTAGTGAATCTCCATGTCGTAATCCTTGATCAACTCGATCCATTGGCGTTGTCTCATCTTCAGCTCCTTCTGGGTGAAGATATATTTCAGGCTCTTGTGGTCGGAGTAGATCTCGCATCGATTACCCATGAGGTAATGACGCCAAACTTTCAAGGCTAGGACCACGGATGCAAGCTCGAGGTCATGGGTTGGGTAGTTCTGTTCATGTTGTTTCAGCTGTCTTGAAAGGTAGGATACAACTTTGCCTTCTTGCATAAGCACACATCCAAGACCAGTCTTGGAGGCGTCGCAATATACGTCAAAGGGCTTGGCGATGTCTGGCATGATCAGGATTGGGGCTGTTGTCAGTCTACTCTTGAGCTGTTGAAAACTCTCTTCACATTTGTCAGTCCACTCAAACTTCTTGTCCTTCTTCAGCAATTGGGTCATTGGTCGAGCGATGCTCGCAAAGCCTTCTACAAATCTGCGGTAATATCCGGCTAATCCAAGAAAAGTGCGGACCTCGGTTTGGCTGGTTGGGGCTTGCCATTCCATAACGGTTTTGATCTTGGCGGGTGATACGTCTCCGACGTATCGATAATTTCTTATGTTCCATGCCACATTATCGATGTTATCTACATGTTTTATGCACACTTTATGTCATATTCGTGCATTTTCTGGAACTAACCTATTAACAAGATGCCGAAGTGCCGATTCTTTGTTTTCTGCTGTTTTTGGTTTCAGAAATCCTAGTAACGAAATATTCTCGGAATTGGACGAAATCAACGCCCAGGGTCCTATTTTGCCACGAAGCTTCCAGAAGTCCGAAGAGGAGACGAAGTGGGGCCACGAGGGGGCCACACCCTAGGGCGGCGCGGCCCCCCCTTGGCCACGCGGCCCTGTGGTGTGGGGCCCTCGTGCCGCCTCCTGACCTGCCCTTCCGCCTACTTAAAGCCTCCGTTGCGAAAACCCCAGTACCGAGAGCCACGATACGGAAAACCTTCCAGAGACGCCGCCGCCGCCGATCCCATCTCGGGGGATCCAGGAGATCGCCTCCGGCACCCTGCCGGAGAGGGGAATCATCTCCCGGAGGACTCTACGCCGCCATGGTCGCCTCCGGAGTGATGTGTGAGTAGTCTACCCCTGGACTATGGGTCCATAGCAGTAGCTAGATGGTTGTCTTCTCCCCATTGTGCTTCATTGTCGGATCTTGTGAGCTGCCTAACATGATCAAGATCATCTATCTGTAATTCTATATGTTGCGTTTGTTGGGATCCGATGAATAGAGAATACTTGTTATGTTGATTATCAAAGTTATATCTATGTGTTGTTTATGATCTTGCATGCTCTCCGTTACTAGTAGATGCTCTGGCCAAGTAGATGCTTGTAACTCCAAGAGGGAGTATTTATGCTCGATAGTGGGTTCATGCTGCATTGACACTGGGACAAAGGATGTGAGAAAGTTCTAAGGTTGTGTTGTCTTTGTTGCCACTAGGGATAAAACATTGATGCTATGTCTAAGGATGTAGTTGTTGATTACATTACGCACCATACTTAATGCAATTGTCTGTTGCTTTGCAACTTAATACGGAGGGGTTCGGATGATAACTTTGAAGGTGGACTTTTTAGGCATAGATGCAGTTGGATGGCGGTCTATGTACTTTGTCGTAATGCCCAATTAAATCTCACTATACTCATCATGATATGTATGTGCATGGTCATGCCCTCTTTATTTGTCAATTGCCCAACTGTAATTTGTTCACCCAACATGTTGTTTATCTTATGGGAGAGACACCTCTAATGAACTGTGGACCCCGGTCCAATTCTCTATACTGAAATACAATCTACTGCAATACTGTTCTACTGTTTTCTGCAAACAATCATCTTCCACACAATACGGTTAATCCTTTGTTACAGCAAGCCGGTGAGATTGACAACCTCACTGTTTCGTTGGGGCAAAGTACTTTGGTTGTGTTGTGCAGGTTCCACGTTGGCGCCGGAATCCCTGGTGTTGCGCCGCACTACATCCCGCCACCATCAACCTTCAACGTGCTTCTTGGCTCCTCCTGGTTCGATAAACCTTGGTTTCTTTCTGAGGGAAAACTTGCTGCTGTGCGCATCATACCTTCCTCTTGGGGTTCCCAACGAACGTGTGAGTTACACGCCATCAAGCTCTTTTACGGCGCCGTTGTGGGAGATCAAGACACGCTGCAAGGGGAGTCTCCACTTCTCAATCTCTTTACTTTGTTTTTGTCTTGCTTAGTTTTATTTACTACTTTGTTTGCTGCACTAAATCAGAATACAAAAAAAAAATTAGTTGCTAGTTTTACTTTATTTGCTATCTTGTTTGCTATATCAAAAACACAAAAAAATTAGTCACTTGCATTTAATTTACTTGTTTCATCATGTTTCCTCCTAAGTTTGTTCTTAAAGATGTACCGGTAGGTCGAGGGTCTATCCTTGGGAAAGACAATATAGAAGATTTTTTCACTCATATTAGTACGGTCGAAGATTTTGAAGATAGACACTTGGTAGAACTTGCTCCCACTTATGAAATTGCTGTTGCTTCTTTAGTACACGCGTTAGAAGCTAGATTTGTTAATCTTAATCCTGTGATTCAACATATGTTTCTTACACTCAGTGATATGGAAGAAGGAGAAAAGAAAGATTTTGTATTAGAAACCCTTCTTAAAGAATTTGGGGGAATAGCGAGAGAAGCTAGGAAAGTTTTCACTAAATATAATATGCTAGGCTCGCATACCAACTTTGCCAGTACCCTTGAGAAGATGGAAAAGGATAGACAAAAGTACACTAATAAAGTTAATTATGAGGGGGATATTAAAACATCAATACCTTGCAAGCTCTTGGGAATGTGTGAGGCATTAGAAAAGAATTTTGATTGGATTGTTCCTGAAGATTTGTTTGATGAGAGTAGCAAGCCCAAGACTAATGAAAATGGAGCCTCTGAAACTCACATAGAAAAGATAATATGCATAGTTTAGAAAACTCCGCACCCCGCTGAGAATGCACCATCTCTTGATAATACTTGATGCACACTTTCTGCGCCTAGCTGAAAGGCGTTAAAGAAAAGCGCTTATGGGAGACAACCCATGTTTTTACCTACAGTACTTTGTTTTTATTTTGTGTCTTGGAAGTTGTTTACTACTGTAGCAACCTCTCCTTATCTTAGTTTAGTGTTTTATTGTGCCAAGTAAAGCCGTTGATAGAAAAGTTCATACTAGATTTGGATTACTGCGCAGAAACAGATTTCTTTGCTGTCACGAATCTGGGCTGTTTTCCCTGTAGGTAACTCAGAAAATTATGCCAATTTACGTGAGTGATCCTCAGATATGTACGCAACTTTCATTAAATTTGAGCATTTTCATTTGAGCAAGTCTGGTGCCTCGATAAAATTCGTCAATACGAACTGTTCTGTTTTGACAGATTCTGCCTTTTATTTCGCATTGCCTCTTTTGCTATGTTGGATGAATTTCTTTGATCCATTAATGTCCAGTAGCTTTATGCAATGTCCAGAAGTGTTAAGAATGATTGTGTCACCTCTGAATATGTTAATTTTTATTGTCGCTAACCCTCTAATGAGTTGTTCTAAGTTTGGTGTGGAGGAAGTTTTCAAGGATCAAGAGAGGAGTATGATGCAACATGATCAAGGAGAGTGAAAGCTCTAAGCTTGGGGATGCCCCGGTGGTTCACCCCTGCATATTCTAAGAAGACTCAAGCGTCTAAGCTTGGGGATGCCCAAGGCATCCCCTTCTTCATCGACAACATTATCAGGTTCCTCCCCTGAAACTATATTTTTATTCCATCACATCTTATGTGCTTTTCTTGGAGCGTCGGTTTGTTTTTGTTTTTTGTTTTGTTTGAATATAAAATGGATCCTAGCATTCACTTTATGGGAGAGAGACACTCTCCGTTGTAGCATATGGACAAGTACGTCCTTAGTTTCTACTCATAGTATTCATGGCGAAGTTTCTTCTTCGTTAAATTGTTATATGGTTGGAATTGGAAAATGATACATGTAGTAATTGCTATTAATGTCTTGGGTAATGTGATACTTGGCAATTGTTGTGCTCATGTTTAAGCTCTTGCATCATATGCTTTGCACCCATTAATGAAGAAATACATAGAGCATGCTAAAATTTGGTTTGCATATTTGGTTTCTCTAAGGTCTAGATAATTTCTAGTATTGAGTTTGAACAACAAGGAAGACGGTGTAGAGTCTTATAATGTTTTCAATATGTCTTTTATGTGAGTTTTGCTGCACCGGTTCATCCTTGTGTTTGTTTCAAATAAGCCTTGCTAGCCTAAACCTTGTATCGAGAGGGAATACTTCTCATGCATCCAAAATACTTGAGCCAACCACTATGCCATTTGTGTCCACCATACCTACCTACTACATGGTATTTTCCGCCATTCCAAAGTAAATTGCTTGAGTGCTACCTTTAAAATTCCATCATTCACCTTTGCAATATATAGCTCATGGGACAAATAGCTTAAAAACTATTGTGGTATTGAATATGTAATTATGCACTTTATCTCTTATTAAGTTGCTTGTTGTGCGATAACCATGTTTACTGGGGACGCCATCAACTACTCTTTGTTGAATTTCATGTGAGTTGCTATGCATGTCCGTCTTATCTGAAGTAAGAGAGATCTACCACCTTATGGTTAAGCATGCATATTGTTAGAGAAGAACATTGGGCCTCTAACTAAAGCCATGATCCATGGTGGAAGTTTCAGTTTTGGACATATATCCTCAATCTCATATGAGAAGAATTATTAATTGTTGTTACATGCTTATGCATAAAAGAGGAGTCCATTATCTGTTGTCTATGTTGTCCCGGTATGGATGTCTAAGTTGAGAATAATCAATAGCGAGAAATCCAATGCGAGCTTTCTCCTTAGACCTTTGTACAGGCGGCATAGAGGTACCCCTTTGTGACACTTGGTTAAAACATGTACATTGTGATGATCCGGTAGTCCAAGCTAATTAGGACAAGGTGCGGGCACTATTAGTACACTATGCATGAGGCTTGCAACTTGTAAGATATAATTTACATGATACATATGCTTTATTACTACCGTTGACAAAATTGTTTCATGTTTTCAAAATCAAAGCTCTAGCACAAATATAGCAATCGATGCTTTTCCTCTATGGAGGATCATTCTTTTACTTTCAATGTTGAGTCAGTTCACCTATTTCTCTCCACCTCAAGAAGCAAACACTTGTGTGAACTGTGCATTGATTCCTACATACTTGCTTATTGCACTTATTATATTACTCTATGTTGACAATATCCATGAGATATACATGTTATGAGTTGAAAGCAACCGCTGAAACTTAATCTTCCTTTGTGTTGCTTCAATGCCTTTACTTTGAATTATTGCTTTATGAGTTAACTCTTATGCAAGACTTATTGATGCTTGTCTTGAAGTGCTATTCATGAAAAGTCTTTGCTTTATGATTCACTTGTTTACTCATGTCATATACATTGTTTTGATCGCTGCATTCACTACATATGCTTTACAAATAGTATGATCAAGGTTATGATGGCATGTCACTCCAGAAATTATCTGTGTTATCGTTTTACCTGCTCGGGACGAGCAGAACTAAGCTTGGGGATGCTGATACGTCTCCGACGTATCGATAATTTCTTATGTTCCATGCCACATTATCGATGTTATCTACATGTTTTATGCACACTTTATGTCATATTCGTGCATTTTCTGGAACTAACCTATTAACAAGATGCCGAAGTGCCGATTCTTGTTTTTCTGCTGTTTTTGGTTTCAGAAATCCTAGTAACGAAATATTCTCGGAATTGGACGAAATCAATGCCCAGGGTCCTATTTTGCCACGAAGCTTCCAGAAGTCCGAAGAGGAGACGAAGTGGGGCCACGAGGGGGCCACACCCTAGGGCGGCGCGGCCCCCCCCTTGGCCGCGCGGCCCTGTGGTGTGGGGCCCTCGTGCCGCCTCCTAACCTGCCCTTCCGCCTACTTAAAGCCTCTGTTGCGAAAACCCCAGTACCGAGAGCCACGATACGGAAAACCTTCCAGAGACGCCGCCGCCGCCGATCCCATCTCGGGGGATCCAGGAGATCGCCTCCGGCACCCTGCCGGAGAGGGGAATATCTCCCGGAGGACTCTACGCCGCCATGGTCGCCTCCGGAGTGATGTGTGAGTAGTCTACCCCTGGACTATGGGTCCATAGCAGTAGCTAGATGGTTGTCTTCTCCCCATTGTGCTTCATTGTCGGATCTTGTGAGCTGCCTAACATGATCAAGATCATCTATCTGTAATTCTATATGTTGCGTTTGTTGGGATCCGATGAATAGAGAATACTTGTTATGTTGATTATCAAAGTTATATCTATGTGTTGTTTATGATCTTGCATGCTCTCCGTTACTAGTAGATGCTCTGGCCAAGTAGATGCTTGTAACTCCAAGAGGGAGTATTTATGCTCGATAGTGGGTTCATGCCTGCATTGACACAGGGACGATGACAGAAAGTTCTAAGGTTGTGTTGTGATGTTGCCACTAGGGATAAAACATTGATGCTATGTCTAAGGATGTAGTTGTTGATTACATTACGCACCATACTTAATGCAATTGTCTGTTGCTTTGCAACTTAATACTGGAGGGGGTTCGGATGATAACCTGAAGGTGGACTTTTTAGGCATAGATGCAGTTGGATGGCGGTCTATGTACTTTGTCGTAATGCCCAATTAAATCTCACTATACTCATCATGATATGTATGTGCATGGTCATGCCCTCTTTATTTGTCAATTGCCCAACTGTAATTTGTTCACCCAACATGCTGTTTATCTTATGGGAGAGACACCTCTAGTGAACTGTGGACCCCGGTCCAATTCTCTATACTGAAATACAATCTACTGCAATACTGTTCTACTGTTTTCTGCAAACAATCATCTTCCACACAATACGGTTAATCCTTTGTTACAGCAAGCCGGTGAGATTGACAACCTCACTGTTTCGTTGGGGCAAAGTACTTTGGTTGTGTTGTGCAGGTTCCACGTTGGCGCCGGAATCCCTGGTGTTGCGCCGCACTACATCCCGCCGCCATCAACCTTCAACGTGCTTCTTGGCTCCTCCTGGTTCGATAAACCTTGGTTTCTTTCTGAGGGAAAACTTGTTGCTATGTGCATCATACCTTCCTCTTGGGGTTCCCAACGAACGTGTGAGTTACACGCCATCAGCGGGATCTACGGCAATTCCTCCTGCAGACAAGATATGTCCCAGGAATCCAACTTCCTCCAGCCAAAACTCACACTTGCTGAACTTGGCATACAACTGGTGATGCCTAAGGGTTTCTAGGATAGTCTCCAAATGATGTTCATGTTCCTCTTCGGACTTGGAGTATACAAGGATGTCATCGATGAAGACAACGACAAACTTGTCCAAAAAGTTCATGAAGATCTTATTCATGAGATTCATGAAATAAGCGGGGGCGTTGGTTAATCCAAACGACATGATGTTGTACTCATACAACCCATATCTGGTGGTAAAGGCAGTTTTTGGAATGTCGGTGGCTCGGATCTTCAGCTGATGATATCCAGTTCTAAGATCTATCTTGGAGAAAACTTTGGCTCCGGTTAGTTGATCAAACAAGTCCTCTATCTTGGGTAGGGGGTATTTGTTTTTGATGGTGACATCGTTAAGCTTACGATAGTCCGTACATAAACGATTTGCACCATCCTTTTTGTCCGCAAACAAAACGGGGGATCTCCAGGGGGATGCACTAGGTCGAATCAGACCTTTGGCTAACATATCATCTATCTGTTTCTTCAGCTCCACAAGCTCTGTTGCGTTCATGCTGTAGGCTCTCTGGGCTATAGGTCCAGTTCCGGGGATTAACTCGATGATAAACTCGATATCCCGATCTGGGGGCATACCGGGTAGATCATCCGGAAACACATCAGGGTAGCGACAAACGACCCTGATTTGATCCTAGAGTTGGCTTGGATACACTTTGGTTGCAGGTGAATTTTCTGGGTAGTCTTTCAGAGACATGTTCTACTATGATACCGGTGCTGCTAGTCATAGTGATGGCTTTCTTGGCACAGTCTATCAATCCATTGTGTTTTGACATCCAGTCCATTCCTAGTACGACTTCCAAACCTTTGGTTCCCAGAATGATTAGATTGGCATAGAAGTCTACATCATGGATTTTGATGGGTACATTTTTGCAAAATTTCCTGGCTTTGGTGGTTGATCCGGGGATTTGAACTATCATAACATGCTTCAAACTGATGGGTTGAATTTTACTTGTTGATGCAAAGTCTTCAGTGACAAAAGAATGAGATGCTCCGGAATCAAACAACACTCTGGCAGGGATGTGGTTGACAGAAAACATACCCAGTACAACATCTGGTGCTTCCTGGGCTTCTTCGGCGTTCATGTGGTAGAGACGGCCGTTGCGGTTATTGGGGTTGTTGGGGGCGAACTTCTTGCCGGTGGAGACACGGCGTTGCTGCTGAGCAGGTGCAGCGGTGTTGCCGGCGAGCTTGGCGAGCCTCTTGGGACACTCGTTGGAGTAGTGCCCCACTACACCACACTCATAACAAGTGATGGTGGCCTTGTCCTTGGTCGCAACGGGGATGGTGTTGCTTCCGGTTCTGGGAGCGGTGTTGGTGTTGTTGTTGTTGTTGTTGTTGTTGGGGGCTCTGGGCGGAGCGCGGTTGTAGTTGTTGTTGTTGTTGTAGTAGTTGTTGTTGTAGCCTCCTGGCTTGGAGTTTCCTCCACTCCGGTTCTGATAACCGGGGCGCGAGTTCTGCATCTGTGGCTTGTTGTTGTTTCTCGGAGTGAAACCTTCGCTTGAGCTAGAGCGATACTTCTGGGCATTGCTAGACCCACTTTGATTCATCATGTGGCGCTTGCGGTTCTCATTGGCTTGGTTCAACTTGCCCTCCATCTGGATGGCGGAGTCGACAAGGGCTTCAAGGTCAGCGAAGGGGATGTTGACGAGGACAGTCTGCATCTCATCATGCAGTCCGTTCAGGAACCTCTCCTTCCTCTTCTCAGTGGTGTCGGTCTCGTCGGGGGCGTACCTTGACAGTGTAAGGAACTTGTCGCGGTATTCTACCACCGTCATGCGACCTTGCTTCAGTTCACGGAACTCATCCCTCATCTTTTTGATAAGACCCCGGGGTACATGGTACTTGCTGAACTTTAGCTTGAAATCCTCCCAAGTCATGAACTGACCTCCGTTCATGGCACGGGTGCTTGTCCACCAAGCGCGGGCTGGTCCGGCAAGATAGTGGGTTGCAAACAGCACCTTCTCATTGGCTTCCACTCCGGCTACTTCCAAGTTGTTCTCCATAGTCTGGAGCCAGTCGTCGGCGTCGAGGGGTTCCTCCGTCTTGCTAAACACTGGAGGGTTGGTGTTCTGAAAGTTCTTGAGCTTGGATCCGGGGTGGTCATGATTTCCAGGGCCTTGATTGGCAATGTTCTGCAAGGCTGCGATGTTGGCTTGGCGTTCAGCTCTTTCTGTCTCCCTGTCGGCAAGCACGGTCTGCAGCAGTTGCATCATCGCATCATTGGTGCGATTGGGAGGGGCCATCTGAAGATAGAGAAGATCATGAGATAAGAGGGAACATTTCTATGGTTTGTTTTGAGTAAGTTTGAAAACATTTGAAACTTGTAATCTTTTCATGACAAACATAACATTCATTCATTCATTCATCACATAGTACAAACTAACACACACATACTACCATGGTTTTAAGAACCATTCTCATGCTACGATACAAAGGACGGGATACAACTCACACCTACATAAGTGAAACTAGTGCAACTACTCCTCATCCTCGATGTCGATAGGGATGTAGTCGTCAGGTCCTGCCTCCAGGAACTCGTAGTCCTCCTCCTCGGTGAACTCGTCCTCCTCAAAGTCGTCGTCGTCGCTCAGGAAGGCTCCTCCTCCCTGAAGGTCGATACCTTCGTCGTCATCCTCCAGCTCTCTAATCTGATCCTCCTGGGCCTTGACAGTGGCCTCAAGAGACGCGATCTTGGCGCGAAGGCGCACAATCGTAGCGTCCTTCTTGGCACGCTGCTGGCGAAGGCTCTTGCGGTCGTTGTTGAGTAGCTTGATCGCCTCACCCTGCTCGACGATGTGAGCATGGGTCTGGTTCGCGTAAGCGCGAGTGGTGTCGAGGTCCTTTTGAGTCTGGTAGAGCATGAAGTCCAGGTGCTCAGCATGGTGCCTCAACTGCGGGTGCGGCTGCAGCTCCATGGGCACTCCCATGGCATCACGCCTCACGAGATGCGCGAAGCGCGAAGCGCGAAGCGAGGATGCGCACCACGTTCTGTCCACAGAGGCGCGCAAGTGCCTCCTCAAGGCCACGTGCGAGTCCGTCGAGCCAGTTGCTCTCACGGAAGGAGAAGAGGATCCTCTCAGAAGTGGGAGGCTCCATCTTGCCCCTCAAGTCAGCGGTGATGATCCACTGCAACTCTCCTCCAGGAGTGTCGTCCACCTGAATCCCGTGGAACTCAGGGTGTGGGCGCTCGAGGAAGTCCGAAAGGGCGTTGAGGTCGTGCTCGAAGATCAAGCTCCCTCCGTTCCCAAGCTGGTAAAACTTGGTGTTGATGGGTTCATTCGGCTCCATCTGAAAGAGAATTGGATGAGTAAGTTAGAGAGTGCAAAGTGTGGCAAAATTTTAAGTAGATTCAAATAAGATAGAACATGATTCATCAAATTTTGGAAAAGTCTCAAAGGCAAGAGTGTAAGTAAATTTTCACAAATATTCTCTTCATTTGATTTCAAAGTTAAGTTTTTCAGAACGCCCATTCTAACTAAGGTCTTCTAAGATCAAACAATGGCTCTGATACCAACTTGTCAACACTCGGATTTTTAAGTCCGGATGCCTATTATGTCATACATCGCAATCTCAGGAATATTGTTGTTGCGAGGCATAATAGTTAAGTATCACAGTCATCATTCATTACAACCATATTGTCTTACAAATTGGAATCACATGATCCATATTACACGAATAGTTGATCTATCGATCAACGAACAAACATCAGTTCATAGCGGAAGCGGAAGATACAAGGACTCTCTAGTCCACAGGCCAACGCTTGACGTCGGAAGACTCCTAGTTGTCGTAGGCGTCCTGCTGGTCATCTCCTTGTTCATCTTCATACTCTGGCCATTTGAATAGCCAGGGACAAAGCCGTGAGTACTTCAAGTACTCGCAAACTAATACTAATGTAAGTGCTAGACGTTTCTAGTAAGGTTTGCTAAGCTCTAGTTTATTTGCATAAAGCCAATTTTAGTTCACAAGTATTTGAGAAAAGCTTATTCATGTGCTAACTAACTCAAGTGGGAACATTAGTGTCGTTCCCACCATTCAAGTGGTGATTTCAATTCAATTCACCACAAGTCATTTCACCCATTTCATTTCAACCTCATTTTCAAGAATTTGACATCGGAAACTGTATGGCCTTTCCAACCGTCCGTAACTGTGGACGCGGCTATTCGAATAGATTGACACTCTTCAGAGGTTGCACACTTGTGCCACAACATTTGATTTCATCCGTCGGGATTACCCCGAATCATCGTCACACAGTACGCGGATCATCAACCATAACCTTTCACTTATAAATCCTAGTATGAGCACTTCTCCCCATGAGCTTGACCTCCCAGTGAAGACCAACTGTCAACCTGGGAACTGCACAGGGCTTGGCCGTACAATTCACCTCGATTCACATCATTTCTCAACAACGGAGGCAGCCTCAAGCGTAACCCCTATGACGTGTGTTCAGAGGGAACCCATACTAAGATGCATAAACTTCCAGTTAAGCCCTACCCATAATCAGGTATTGTGGGGGTACTCAAATATTGGAAAGGTATCGCATTGAAACCAATATCAGTTTTATCAACAATCACCATCTTCTCTTTGTCATATTCACCTTCAAAAATCATTCAATGGAATGCTTCACCATTCCAAGGTTTCAAATTCATTTCAAGTCACATTGTTCCCATCTAGAGTAGTCAAGTTTTATTCATTAGCACTAGCTCTAAATCATGAGGGGTGCTATCTTGCTTTGCTTGATTAGACTAACTTCACTACTCTAGTAAACTCCTTTACTTTGACCAAAGTTAACTATAAAAGTAACTCTTGGAAAACAACAAGTAAAACTTGTAATGTAGAAACTTGGGATAGGCTTATGGTAAGAAAAGATAAGACTATGGTGCCTTGCCCCAAAGGGCTTTGCACTTTGCAAGAATATTAGCTTGCCTTGGTAGTTCTCAAAGTTCTCCTCCTCCTCCTCTTGGTAGCAACCTTCTTCCTCCGGGTATTTCCGGTGCTAGCGTCTAAATTTAAATACGAGTATAATCACTCAACTAATTCAATGGCTATTCTATACATCACATATATTCACACAAAATATTCTAAGCACACAATTAATCTAATTAGGGTGCATTGGTTGTGTTGCTTGAGGAGAATTAATTTCCTTTTATTTAATATGTAAATGATAGTTTCCATAGGGTTCTTGAGAAATAATTTCCTCTCATTGAAATCTTCTTAAGATTTAATTTCTCAAACAATCATAAATGAACTTATATTGACCTAAGTCAAACATTCATTATCATCATTTGAGAAAATAATTTAAATGAGGTAGACCACCTCATACCATTTAATAATGCTACAAATGATTTAAATCTCCAAGTAATTCATATAGGAGAGTTTGGCCAGGGGTCCAAACATCACATGAATTCATTTGGGACAAGATTTAAATGAAGTAAAATACTTCATATGATTTGCATAATAGTTTTGGACAATATCACTTAGATAAACTAGCCATATTGTCCATTAATTAAACTAGGGCATGATCATGCAAAGTGACCACACCATTTTCTTGCATAAACAATTAGTGTAAGTCAAATGTGAGCTATTGGAGTTGGAATTAACTTAATATCTATTTTGGTTGATTTTTAATAATTATTTGAATAGGGAAAAGTCCCTGCCTTATTCTTTTTATCAGATTAATTCTACAACTAATTTTGAGATGGGACCAGCGGCATATTGTAGATCTTTTTAGTAGCTTTCCAACAATATAAAATTTGTTAAGCTTGGCCAAGCCAAACTGATTCTATTGAATTTCAAAGTTGGATGCAGTATTGAAATTGGGTTGAAATTCTTTAAACGGGATTTAAATAAAAGGGCCGGTGGGAAACTCTAACGGGCCAGATTTTCAAATTAACGGCCTGCTCAGCCCATCAGCGCATCCAGTGCGAGTGGGCCGCCTGACAGCGTGGGTCCCGCATGTCAGTGGCTGTTATCACCAGATTTTAACCAAGTCCGGAGATGGGCCGTGATTAAATGGGCTTAGAGAATGTGCGCGGAAAATATTCATGAATCGGCCTTGTATGAAAGTTTGGGCTAGATTGCCCGTGTATCTGTAAATTATAGTAGATTACGTGTCGGTTAGAATTAAGAGATAGAGTTTAGCTTGTACACGGTTGGGTTTATTCCCAAGTTAGAAAGTCTACGGACTATAAATATGTATCTAGGGTTATCGAGAAAGGAGGACGATCACGTTCACAACAAACCAATCTAGGCGCATCGCCACCCCCTTGTTTCGAGGGTTTCTTCCGGGTAAGCACCATGCTGCCTAGATCGCATCTTGCGATCTAGGCAGTATCAAGTTTATTCGTTGTCTATTCGTTGCTCGTACTGAAGCCTTGTTGATGGCGAGCAACGCTGTTATCATAGATGTGTTAGGGTTAGCATCGATATTATCTTGATGAATTCGCTTGGTTATGCTATCCCTAGATATCTAGCTGCCTTTACACCTATTTTAGGTGTAAGGGCAGCACCTTGCTTAGTCTTTATTTAGTAGATTTGATCCGTTATGATCGTTCCTTGTTTCCCAAGGATTAGTTTGATATCTGCATAGTTAGGCCTTGCAAACGGGTTGAATGATCCAGTGGAGCGTAAGGTATAGTTTACTGATCCTAGAGAGGATGTTCCGGGAATCAACACCATGTTGTTTTTTAGGCCTTGTCTAGGGCTAGTTTTCTATCATCTTACGTATCTGCCAGGCTCAACTACGTGTAGGATGTTCCGGTTATGCGGTGAAAACCCTAGATCGTCGTAGATCGCTTTAACTTAATATTGATCAAGCAGGACCACCATGTTATCGTAGATTTAATACGAATCATGGGTGGATCGGCTCCTTGAGCCGATTCACAGGATAACCTGAGAGCCGATCGAGGCTCATATTTAATGTTTACGTGTATGCCATGCAGGAAACTAGTCGAAGCAATCCATCACCTTCCTGACCAGGTATAGGTCAGGTGGCACGCCCTTGCACCAGCTTGGACGTGTGCCGGAGCATTGCGGGCCGTCGCCCGAGGGACCAGGACCCACCAGCAGTCCTGGGAGCCTCCCGGCTCTTCGTGTTGCCCGTCGCTACTCACCGGTGGGTTTTGGTGGTCAACACATTCTGGCACGCCCGGTGGGACCTTCTTCTACATCAACTGCATCAACGTCTGCACCAGAGATGGCGGAAGACCCAGTCACGTACGAAGATCTGACTGAGGAGCATAAAAAGAAGTATAATGAGCTTAAGGCTCTCTTCGAAGCCGACCTCATCGGCTCTTTCGAGAGGACCCGCACACATGGCATTGGGTGGAAAGGGTTCTCAGTCGAAGGCGCTCTCGATGGAGTAGATCTCTCTACTTCTTCAGAAGAACGCACCAGATCTCTACGCCAGGAGATTAATTACATGGTGGCTCATTCGCTACACCGTCATTCTGAGAGCCTGGTGAACGCTTTCGAGCGCGTTGCGCTTCGCGTGGTCCAGGAAATCATGAAGCATCAGTACTCCCCGTCAGGACCTACCCTAGGGACTCACCAAGGGGAAATACCGCTCCAGACCAGGCCGCAGCTGCCATTCGCGCTAGCAGCTCCAGAACTGCCGGGCTCACCGGCATACGTCGTCTACAAGATCGGTGGTGATCCTAGTGATTACCAGTTCTTGTATGAACCACCTAAGGAGATCCCGCACGGATACATGTGCACATAAGTGCCGGGTTGCAATAACTGGGCGCGCACGAACCAAATCGCAGCAGGAGGGATTTCTGGAACAGCAGGAGGGGTTTCTGGATCGGATCCCGAGAAGCAGGCGTGGCTAGCTAAATATGCGACCGCCACGAATCATCAAAGCTCAGCTCCTGCAGCTAACACCGTGGACCAGATCAGTGCAATCTTGAGAGACCAGTTCGGCATGGTGCCGAAGAGGAGGGCAATCGGCTATTCCAAGCCGTACCCCAACGAGTATGATTTGATTCCACTACCGCCCAAGTATCGGCTCCCTGAGTTCTCAAAGTTTAGTGGATCAGAAGGGTCTAGCTCAATTGAGCATGTGAGCCGATATTTGGCGCAGTTGGGCATGATTTCGGCATCAGATCAGTTACGCGTGAGGTTTTTTGCGCAATCTCTCACATGATCGGCTTTTGGGTGGTACACCTCGCTCCCACCAGATTCAATCCGGACGTGGAAGCAGATGGAAGAGCAGTTCCACATGCAATATCACTCAGAAGCTTCCGAGGCTGGCATTGCCGATCTGGCACAAGTACGACATAAGCGTGGAGAGACGGTATCGGAATACATTCAGCGCTTCAGGACCGTCAGGAACCGATGTTATTCGGCTCGTTTGAATGAGAAAGAAGCAGTCGATCTGGCAGTATTGGGTCTCGTGTCGCCGATCAAGGATATGGCTTTCCAAGCAGAGTACACTTCACTGGCGCATATGGTTCAGAAACTATCATTGTATGAGCAGCGCCACCCAGAATTGTACCAGGACAAATTCAAACGCCCGGTAATCCTGGTTGAGACAGAAGAAGATGAAGACTCTGCAGGAGATCAGGAGGTAGCCGTGGCTGAATGGGCTCGGGGGGCAAACCCCGTGTCCTGCAAATGGGTTAAACCACAAGGTCCTGCAAAAGGGTTCGACTTCAACGTAAGCAAAGCTGAACAGATTTTCGATCTATTGCTTAAGGAGAAGCAGCTGAAGTTACCCGAAGGCCATAAAATCCCTACGGCGCAAGAGATGAACGGAAGGCCATACTGCAAGTGGCATCACTCGTTCACCCATACCACCGGCGACTGCAAAGTGTTGCGTCAGCAGATCCAAATGGCAATAGAACAAGGCCGTCTGATTTTCAGCCAGTATGCCATGAAAGTCGACACGCAACCGTTCCCTGCCGTTAACATGGTGGAGTGCAATCACACCGTGAGGCGCCAGCCAGATTTCTCGTTCAGTATTAACATGGCAGGGCCTGGATACCACCCTGGTAAGGACAAAGAAGAGAGCAGTCGCTCTCGTGGCAAGGAAAAAGAGGAAGCCGGCCCACGCGAACGGCCCCGATATGATGACAAGCGCTACATCACAGAGGAACAAGTGAGGAATGTGCGGTACCAACGACCACTCTCCGAGCATCTCCTTAACAAATATGGGCGTCAGTACGACCAACGCCGGCGATACGACGTCGACGACGAAAGAGATCGTCAGTCTAGTGTGGACAACAGAAAATATCGTCGGTATATTAGAGACGACGAAGGATATGAACACCGCGCTAAGGAAAAGTCAAGAGAGCAGGACGACATGGACAGACACTGGGATTGTCCTTTCTTTAAGCATTGCTGGGACTCAGGAATGAGCCGATTGCCTACAATCGGCAACTGCCCAGAGTGTAGACAGAAGAAGAAGGACATAGGAGACGTGTCAGTGTTCAAACGTCTAGGGCCTCTCCCATCTCGGAACAAGCAAGCTGAGTCCTCTCGGGTGGAAGATCTCGAGGAGTTAGAAGATGAAGAAGAAGAAGAAGAAGATAGATACCGCCGGCCAAGGTGGTGCCCTGATGGACTCAGCCACTCTCAAAAGCGTAGGGTTCAGCGGCTACGTAGCTTGGAGGAAGCCGAGAAGTTATACCTGCACACGTTAAGGAAAGCGCGGCCCGATCTGGCCGCGAAAATTCAGCAAACGTTGGACGAGGAGGGTCGTCCACAGAAGAAAGAATGGCGCCCCAAACAAAAGAAAGCCGATGATAAGGCATCGGCTGGCATGAACATGGTGTTCATACTCCCATCGGAGTTTTGTGCTCCAAGAACAGAAGAAGCACCTGTAGCACAGCTTGACTGCGGCCCACGGCCAGTTATCTTTGAAAAGCCACGAGAAAAGAGCTACAGACACCTGAAGGCTCTTTACTTAAGGGGTTATATCAATGGACAGCCCGTCAACAAGATGTTGGTTGACACGGGAGCGGCAGTCAATATAATGCCATACTCCATGCTACGTCGTCTGGGACGCTCTAGCGCAGATCTGATCAAAACCAACGTCACAGTGAGCGACTTCAACGGCCAAGCATCAGAAGCACAAGGTGTTCTGAACGTGGATCTGACCGTAGGCCGAAAAACCATCCCTACGTCATTCTTCATCGTCGATAGCAAAAGCACCTACGTTGTCCTGCTAGGGAGGGATTGGATTCACGCCAACTGTTGCATTCCATCCACAATGCACCAATGCTTGATACAGTGGGATGGAGATGAAGTGGAGGTCGTCCATGCAGATGACTCAGCCGAAATCTCAACTGCTGGCACGAACATTTGGGAAGCGGAAGACCAAGAGCCACTTTCTGGAGTCAGTTTGGACGGCTGTGAGCGCATCGAAGTGACAAAAAACGGGGTGAGGCTGGTCTTATCCACCGGCCTGACAGTGTAGCAAGAGCAAAGGCAATGGACATACGTGGCAAGGCCGATCCCTGCGATCGGCCCCAAAAAATAAAAAGTAATGATCTCACTTCAAGCATGTCACGTAGCCATAGTAACGGGACTTCTTCCCGTAGTAGAGCACGAACAAGATGTAAACCTTCATTGAGCAATGCAATCAAAGTGGGGGCCGATTCCAGCAATCGGCCCATATTATCCTCGCCATACGTTTTGCCTGTGTTGAGCATCGATCTAGCAGGCGACGGAAAGCTAGGGTATGGGTTTACATCGGCTGATGAGCTAGAAGAGGTTGACATTGGTCCTGGGGATAAGCCACGACCAACTTTTAGCAGCAAAAGTTAGATACACATCTGAGGAGCCTGATGATAGCTCTGTTGAAAGAATACCAAGATTGCTTTGCATGGGGTTACACGGAAATGCCTGGGTTAGACAGGAGCATCATCGAGCATCGGCTCCCTCTTAAGAAAGGATTTCGGCCGTTCCAGCAACGCGCACGTCAGATGAAGGCCGAAATTCTAGAAGAAGTCAAGAAGGAGATCGAGAAAATGTTGGAAGCCGGGTTCATCAGGCCATGCAGGTACGCTGAATGGATTTCTAGTATCGTACATGTGCAGAAAAAGGACGGCCGATGGCGTGTCGCCATAGATTTTCGAGATCTCAACAGAGCTACTCCAAAGGACGAGTATCCAATGCCGGTGGCGGAGACATTGATCAATGCAGCTGCTGGTCATAAGGTGTTAAGTTTCATGGATGGCAATGCCGGCTACAACCAAATTTTCATGGCTCCAGAAGATATACACAAGACTGCATTCAGAGTACCAGGTTCAGTGGGCTTGTTTGAGTATGTAGTCATGACTTTTGGACTGAAGAATGCCGGTGCAACATACCAGAGGGCCATGAATTACATCTTTCATGATCTGATCGGCAAGTTAGTGGAAATTTACATCGATGACGTGGTAGTCAAGTCTGTCTCCATGGAAGGACACTTGGAGGATTTGCGGCGCATCCTGGACCGAACTAGAAAATTCGGGCTAAGAATGAATCCAAAGAAGTGTGCTTTTGGTGTAACGGCCGGTCAGTTCTTGGGTTTTTTGGTTCATGAACGTGGAATTGAGATCGGCCTGAAAAGTCAGGAGGCAGTACGAACCATGCAGCCACCTGCCACGAAGAAGGAACTCCAATGTCTCATCGGCAAGATCAACTTCGTCCGACGGTTCATCTCCAATCTGTCAGGACGAATTGAGCCGTTCATGGCATTGGTGAAAATTAAATCTGATGACGAGTTTTACTGGGGGGGCAGAGCAGCAGCGAGCGTTTGACGAGATTAAACAGTATCTAACGACGCCGCCTATATTAGTTCCACCTCAGCAAGACAGACCATTCTATATCTACTTATCAGTAGCTGACACTTCCATCGCTTCAGTGGTGGTGCAACTTTATGATGGCATGGAGAAGGTGGCTTTCTACCTCAGCAGAAGGATGTTGGACGCAGAGACAAGGTATCCTGAGATCGAGAAGTTATGCCTCTGCTTATTTTTTACCTACACCAAGCTTCGTCACATCTTTCTGTCAGCGGAAGTTGTCATCATATGCAAGTCAGACGTCGTCAAACACATGCTGTCGGCCCCTGTTTTGAAAGGCCGACTCGGTAAGTGGATGTTTGCATTATCGGAATTTGATCTCCGGTATCAGCCTGCGAAAGCAGTCAAGGGACAAGCGTTGGCTGATCTTATTGCTGAACGAATCAATACTGATATAGCAGCACTGTCTGTACGAGCATGGGCCATGTTCTTCGATGGATCGGCTTGTGATGATGGTTGTGGCATCGGCATTCTACTCGCGTCGCCTCGGGGGGCAACATATTCCTTCTCCATCAGGTTATCTACCCCTTGCACCAACAATGTCGCTGAGTATGAGGCAATACACAAGGGAATGGAGTTGCTTTTGTAAGCCGGGGCAGAAGCGGTGGAACTTTTTGGAGACTCTAAATTGGTGATTTCCCAGCTCACGGAGGAATATAAGTGCGAGAGTGAGTCACTCTTCCCATTATGGATGCAATGCCGTGAGCTGATGGCACAATTTTGGTACATCAACTTCAATTGGGTCCCAAGATCGCAAAATACCGAGGCCAACGATCTTGCACAGATGGCGTCAGGCTACAAGGACATACCAGATGGATCCGATGTTCAGGTGCAGTTCCTGGAACAGGATGACTGGAGAGCCGATATCTTCAATTACTTGAAGGGTCCGGCTCGGGGGGCACCTAAACGGATAAGGTACAAGGCCATGAAATATGTTCTTATAGGAGATGACATGTTCTACAGGACTTTGGAGGGGTTACTTCTCAAATGCCTGGGACCGGCCGAGTCGAATCGGCTTTTGCATGAGGTATACAAAGCGCCTGTGGAACTCACCAATCGGCTCATAAGATGAAGTGGCTGATCAGGCGATCAGGGTTTTACTAGCCCACCATGCTTGAGGACTGCTTTAGGTACTATAAAGGGTGTCAAGCGTGTCAGATGTTTGGGAAAATTCAGATGGTGCCCGCATCAGCAATGAACCCCATCATCAAGCCTTGGCCATTTCGAGGTTGGGGCATGGACATGATCGGCAAAATCCATCCTCCATCGAGCAAAGGCCACGAATGGATTTTGGCCATTACAGATTATTTCACTAAATGGGTGGAGGCCGTCCCTATGAAGTCGGTAGCGTCGAAAGATGTCATCAATTTCGTTAAAGAACATGTCATTCATAGATTCGGGATTCCCCAGACTATCACGACCGATGGAGGTTCGGTCTTCATTTCTAAAGAGTTCAGAAAGTTCTGCGACGACATGGGAATCAAGTTGATCCGATCGTCTCCATACTATGCTCAAGCAAATGGGCAAGCTGAAGCGTCCAACCAGAGCCTTATCAAGCTGATTAAGAGGAAAGTTGACGAGCACCCTAGACGTTGGCATGAGGTATTGTCAGAAGCTTTGTGGGCTTATCGCATGTCATGTCATGGAGCTATAAAAACCTCGCCATACCAATTGGTCTATGGACAAGAAGCCGTATTGCCTTGGGAAATTACGGCTGGATCGAGACGTGTTACGTTTCAGAATGATCTAACAACTGAAGAATATGCAGCCCTGATGAGTGATAGTATTGAGGATCTAACGGAACTCAGACTTTGGTCGTTGGAAAAGATTAAAGAGAACAAAGCCAAGGTAGCTCGCGCTTACAATAAGAAGGTGAGACCAAAGGAGTTTCATGTTGGTGATCTGGTATGGGAAGCGGTATTGCCATTAAGAACTAAGGATAAAGTGTATGGTAAATGGTCTCCTAATTGGCACGGACCGTACATAGTTGGCCAAGTTTTGAAGGGTAATGCATACATGCTCGAGCAGCTGGATGGTGTTAAATTCCCAGTAGCTGTCAATGGTCAACATCTCAAGAAATATTTCCCAAGCATGTGGGATGATGGACAGTGAAATATGGGGGCCGATGCATAAAAAATCGGCCAGTAAAAAAAAAATTTCATACAAATCACAGCCGATGCACGGACATCGACTTTAGAAAAATATGCAAAACAACAGATTGACGTGGGATGATTATGCCATTGGATTCGATGGGAGTTGAATTTGCGTGGTTGAGATCTAAGATTCGCGTGGCTGTAAGCTGGATCTGTTCGAGCGGTGATTTTAGGATCTGAGTTTTACTCTCTCGGATGAAGGTTGCAGGTTACCGTTTGAATAGGCAACTGATTTGGCCTTACTCGTATTTTATGGTAAAGGCCGATGCGCTGCCATCGGCTCTTTGCGCGTTGACCTGCTTTGACCATCGGCAAAGTTGATATGGAAGCAAAATCGGCATAGAAATACTTTCTTCATTAATAAAAGGGGTTTTTTTTACAGAGAAGAGCCGATTGCTCGAGAAAAGAAGAACAAAAGAGGAGCCGATTACTACTACTAGTCCTATGCTAGTAGTCCCTAATCTAAGGGCCGTCGCTGCCCTCGTCGTCGCCATCGTAGCTCTCGTCTGCGCTGCTGCCGGCGAGCTCCTCGTCGCTACTCCCGTAGCCCTCGACAGGGGCTTCTTCCTCCTCCTCGTCGTCGTCGTCGTCGTCATCCGACCCGGCGCGGAAGCGCTTCGCCGGCGGATACTCGTCGGAGGAGTCATCCTCCTCCTCTTCCTCCTCCTCGTCGGAGGAGGTGAAGTCGTCCCAGGAGAAGGAGTCATCCTCGCTCTCCGCCTCCAGCTCCCCATCAGCGAGGAACTGGAAGTCGTCGTCTCCGCTGGTCAAGGACTTGTCGTCCTCGGACCAGACGGAGGAATCGTGATCCTCCTCGTCCCACTTTGTTGGGGCGCGGATATCGTACGCCGCCAGCGAGTCCCATTCCGGTGTCGGCTCACGAGAAGAAGAAGATGAGGTGGAGAGTCCCGATGAGGCAGAGGAGGAGGAGGAGGAAGACATGGCTGCAGAGGAAGGGGGTTTTTTGCTGATGGCTAGTACAGAGCAAGAGGATGAAGAGGCGAACTGCTCGGCGCGGTTAAATAAAGGAGATATAGTGGAGATTTAATGCCACAGCGGTTTCCGAGGAAGTGGTGCCAAAAAACTGTCAAATCGTGCAGAGAAGTTGAGAAGGCAAGGCATCATGATGAAGGATACTGCGACGGTTCTGCTCTGCCACGACATGACCCGATGAAGAAAAAAAAACATAGTGGTTTTGGAATTATCATTACCAAAACCAGGGGGGCATGTGTTATCACCAGATTTTAACCAAGTCCGGAGATGGGCCGTGATTAAATGGGCTTAGAGAATGTGCGCGGAAAATATTCATGAATCGGACTTGTATGAGAGTTTGGGCTAGATTGCCCGTGTATCTGTAAATTATAGTAGATTACGTGTCGGTTAGAATTAAGAGATAGAGTTTAGCTCGTACACGGTTGGGTTTATTCCCAAGTTAGAAAGTCTACGGACTATAAATATGTATCTAGGGTTATCGAGAAAGGAGGACGATCACGTTCACAACAAACCAATCTAGGTGCATCGCCACCCCCTTGTTTCGAGGGTTTCTTCCGGGTAAGCACCATGCTGCCTAGATCGCATCTTGCGATCTAGGCAGTATCAAGTTTATTCGTTGTCTATGCGTTGCTCGTACTGAAACCTTGTTGATGGCGAGCAACGCTGTTATCATAGATGTGTTAGGGTTAGCATTGATATTATCTTGATGAATTCGCTTGGTTATGCTATCCCTTGATATCTAGCTGCCTTTACACCTATTTTAGGTGTAAGGGCAGCACCTTGCTTAGTCTTTATTTAGTAGATTTGATCCGTTATGATCGTTCCTTGTTTCCCAAGGATTAGTTTGATATCTGCATAGTTAGGCCTTGCAAACGGGTTGAATGATCCAGTATAGCGTAAGGTATAGTTTACTGATCCTAGAGAGGATGTTCCGGGAATCAACACCATGTTGGTTTTTAGGCCTTGTCTAGGGTTGGTTTTCTATCATCTTACGTATCTGCCAGGCTCAACTACGTGTAGGATGTTCCGTTATGCGGTGAAAACCCTAGATCGTCGTAGATCGCTTTAACTTAATATTGATCAAGCAGGACCACCATGTTATCGTAGATTTAATATGAATCATGGGTGGATCGGCTCCTTGAGCCGATTCACAGGATAACCTGAGAGCCGATCGAGGCTCGTATTTAATGTTTACGTGTATGCCATGCAGGAAACTAGTCGAAGCAATCCATCACCTTCCTGACCAGGTATAGGTCAGGTGGCACGCCCTTGCACCAGCTTGGACGTGTGCCGGAGCATTGCGGGCCGTCGCTCGAGGGACCAGGACCCACCAGCAGTCCTGGGAGCCTCCCGGCTCTTCGTGTTGCCCGTCGCTACTCGCCGGTGGGTTTTGGTGGTCAATAGTGGCTCTTAAAACCCGAAACGGTATGGATCAAAGCGGTGCGTTGGATTAGAACAGGATCGGACGGTGCTCGTTCGTCGTCGTCGCCGGCGAGAGAAGCTCACTGGCGCGGCGGCACTAGGGGGTCGGAGAGGCTCCAGCAAGGGTGGGCAGTATGCTCAATGACGATGTCGATGACGGCGAAGCTCCTGGTACCGGCGGCAGCTCCTGGAACGGCTCGAATCGACGGCGGCGACCTCCGGGTACTGGCGGCTCCGATCTTCAAATTGGGGCAGATCCGGCGACGATTGAGTGTATGGTTTGGTCATTGAGAAGCAGAGATGGGAGGAGAAGAGGTGGGTGTGCTCAGCTTCGTCCAGGGAGTCCTCTATTTATAGAATCACGAGAGGGTTGCGGGGCAGTGGCGTGGTCGACAATGGTGCGGCTCCTCCGGTAAGCTAGCGAGCTAGGCGAGGGCGCGGTGGTGTTCACGACATCACGGCGGTCCTCTGGGTGGCGATAGGTAGGGTAGGCGGTGCCTAACGCGGTCGCATTGTTTCCTTGTCTGGCGGCGTCCATGATGCGTGCAGTTGACACGTCCGTTGGGAACCCCAAGAGGAAGGTGTGATGCGCACAGCGGCAAGTTTCCCTCAGTAAGAAACCAAGGTTTAATCGAACCAGTAGGAGTCAAGAAGCACGTTGAAGGTTGATGGCGGCGGGATGTAGTGCGGCGCAACACCAGAGATTCCGGCGCCAACGTGGAACATGCACAACACAACCAAAGTACTTTGCCCCAACGAAACAGTGAGGTTGTCAATCTCACCGGCTTGCTGTAACAAAGGATTAACCGTATTGTGTGGAAGATGATTGTTTGCAGAAAATAGTAGAACAAGATTGCAAGAGATTGTATTTCAAGATAGAGAATTGGACCGGGGTCCACAGTTCACTAGAGGTGTCTCTCCCATAAGATAAACAGCATGTTGGGTGAACAAATTACAGTTGGGCAATTGACAAATAAAGAGGGCATGACCATGCACATACATATTATGATGAGTATAGTGAGATTTAATTGGGCATTACGACAAAGTACATAGACCGCTATCCAGCATGCATCTATGCCTAAAAAGTCCACCTTCAGGTTATCATCCGAACCCCCTCCAGTATTAAGTTGCTAACAACAGACAATTGCATTAAGTATTGCGCGTAATGTAATCAGTAACTACATCCTTGAACATAGCACTAATGTTTTATCCCTAGTGGCAACAGCACATCCACAACCTTAGAACTTTCTGTCACTGTCCCAGATATCAATGGAGGCATGAACCCACTATCGAGCATAAATACTCCCTCTTGGAGTTACAAGCATCTACTTGGCCAGAGCATCTACTAGTAACGGAGAGCATGCAAGATCATAAACAACACATAGACATAACTTTGATAATCAACATAACAAGTATTCTCTATTCATCGGATCCCAACAAACGCAACATATAGAATTACAGATAGATGATCTTGATCATGTTAGGCAGCTCACAAGATCCGACAATGAAGCACAATGGGGAGAAGACAACCATCTAGCTACTGCTATGGACCCATAGTCCAGGGGTAGACTACTCACACATCACTCCGGAGGCGACCATGGCAGCGTAGAGTCCCCCGGGAGATGATTCCCCTCTCCGGCAGGGTGCCGGAGGCGATCTCCTGAATCCCCCGAGATGGGATCGGCGGCGGCGGCGTCTCTGGAAGGTTTTCCGTATCGTGGCTCTCCGTACTGGGGGTTTCGCGACGGAGGCTTTAAGTAGGCGGAAGGGCAGGTCAGGAGGTGGCACGAGGGGCCCACACCACAGGGCCGCGTGGCCAAGGGGTGGGCCGCGCCGCCCTAGGGTGTGGCCACCTCGTGGCCCCACTTCGTCTCCTCTTCGGACTTCTGGAAGCTTCGTGGCAAAATAGGACCCTGGGCGTTGATTTCGTCCAATTCCGAGAATATTTCCTTACTAGGATTTCTGAAACCAAAAACAGCAGAAAACAGCAACTGGCACTTCAGCATCTTGTTAATAGGTTAGTTCCAGAAAATGCACGAATATGACATAAAGTGTGCATAAAACATGTAGATAACATCAATAATGTGGCATGGAACATAAGAAATTATCGATACGTTGGAGACGTATCAGCATCCCCAAGCTTAGTTCTGCTCGTCCCGAGCAGGTAAAACGATAACAAAGATAATTTCTGGAGTGACATGCCATCATAACCTTGATCATACTATTTGTAAAGCATATGTAGTGAATGCAGCGATCAAAACAATGTATATGACATGAGTAAACAAGTGAATCATATAGCAAAGACTTTTCATGAATAGCACTTCAAGACAAACATAAATAAGTCTTGCATAAGAGTTAACTCATAAAGCAATAATTCAAAGTAAAAGCATTGAAGCAACACAAAGGAAGATTAAGTTTCAGCAGTTGCTTTCAACTCATAACATGTATATCTCATAGATATTGTCAACATAGAGTAATATAATAAGTGCAATAAGCAAGTATGTAGGAATCAATGCACAGTTCACACAAGTGTTTGCTTCTTGAGGTGGAGAGAAATAGGTGAACTGACTCAACAATGAAAGTAAAAGAATGGTCCTCCATAGAGGAAAAGCATCGATTGCTATATTTGTGCTAGAGCTTTGATTTTGAAAACATGAAACAATTTTGTCAATGGTAATAATAAAGCATATGTATCATGTAAATTATATCTTACAAGTTGCAAGCCTCATGCATAATATACTAATAGTGCCCGCACCTTGTCCTAATTAGCTTGGACTACCGGATCATCACAATGCACATGTTTTAACCAAGTGTCACAAAGGGGTACCTCTATGCCGCCTGTACAAAGGTCTAAGGAGAAAGCTCGCATTGGATTTCTCGCTATTGATTATTCTCAACTTAGACATCCATACCGGGACAACATAGACAACAGATAATGGACTCCTCTTTTATGCATAAGCATGTAATCAACAATTAATAATTTTCTCATATGAGATTGAGGATGTATGTCCAAAACTGAAACTTCCACCATGGATCATGGCTTTAGTTAGTGGCCCAATGTTCTTCTCTAACAATATGCATGCTTAACCATAAGGTGGTAGATCGCTCTTACTTCAGACAAGACGAACATGCATAGCAACTCACATGAAATTCAACAAAGAGTAGTTGATGGCGTCCCCAGTGAACATGGTTATCGCACAACAAGCAACTTAATAAGAGATCAAGTGCATAATTACATATTCAATACCACAATAGTTTTTAAGCTATTTGTCCCATGAGCTATATATTGCAAAGGTGAATGATGGAATTTTAAAGGTAGCACTCAAGCAATTTACTTTGGAATGGCGGAAAATACCATGTAGTAGGTAGGTATGGTGGACACAAATGGCATAGTGGTTGGCTCAAGTATTTTGGATGCATGAGAGGTATTCCCTCTCGATACAAGGTTTAGGCTAGCAAGGCTTATTTGAAACAAACACAAGGATGAACCGGTGCAGCAAAACTCACATAAAAGACATATTGTAAACATTATAAGACTCTACACCGTCTTCCTTGTTGTTCAAACTCAATACTAGAAATTATCTAGACCTTAGAGAAACCAAATATGCAAACCAAATTTTAGCATGCTCTATGTATTTCTTCATTAATAGGTGCAAAGTATATGATGCAAGAGCTTAAACATGAGCACAACAATTGCCAAGTATCACATTATTCAAGACATTTATAGCAATTACTACATGTATCATTTTCCAATTCCAACCATATAACAATTTAACGAAGAAGAAACTTCGCCGTGAATACTATGACTAGAGCCTAAGGACATACTTGTCCATATGCTACAGCGGAGCGTGTCTCTCTCCCATAAAGTGAATGCTAGGATCCATTTTATTCAAACAAAACAAAAAACAAAAACAAACAGACGCTCCAAGCAAAGCACATAAGATGTGATGGAATAAAAATATAGTTTCAGGGGAGGAACCTGATAATGTTGTCGATGAAGAAGGGGATGCCTTGGGCATCCCCAAGCTTAGACGCTTGAGTCTTCTTAGAATATGCAGGGGTGAACCACCGGGGCATCCCCAAGCTTAGAGCTTTCACTCTCCTTGATCATGTTGCATCATACTCCTCTCTTGATCCTTGAAAACTTCCTCCACACCAAACTTAGAACAACTCATTAGAGGGTTAGCGACAATAAAAATTAACATTTTCAGAGGTGACACAATCATTCTTAACACTTCTGGACATTGCATAAAGCTACTGGACATTAATGGATCAAAGAAATTCATCCAACATAGCAAAAGAGGCAATGCGAAATAAAAGGCAGAATCTGTCAAAACAGAACAGTTCGTATTGACGAATTTTATCGAGGCACCAGACTTGCTCAAATGAAAATGCTCAAATTGAATGAAAGTTGCGTACATATCTGAGGATCACTCACGTAAATTGGCATAATTTTCTGAGTTACCTACAGAGAATTTTTCCCAGATTCATGACAGCAAAGAAATCTGTTTCTGCGCAGTAATCCAAATCTAGTATGAACTTTTCTATCAACGACTTTACTTGGCACAACAAAACACTAAACTAAGATAAGGAGAGGTTGCTACAGTAGTAAACAACTTCCAAGACACAAAATAAAAACAAAGTACTGTAGGTAAAAACCATGGGTTGTCTCCCATAAGAGCTTTTCTTTAACGCCTTTCAGCTAGGCGCAGAAAGTGTGTATTAAGTATTATCAAGAGACGAAGTGTCAACATCATAATTTGTTCTAATAATAGAATCAAAAGGTAAATTCATTCTCTTTCTAGGGAAGTGTTCCATACCTTTCTTGAGAGGAAATTGATATTTAATATTACCTTCCTTCATATCAATGATAGCACCAACAGTTCGAAGAAAAGGTCTTCCCAATATAATGGGACAAGATGCATTGCATTCAATATCCAAGACAACAAAATCAACGGGGACAAGGTTATTGTTAACGGTAATGTGAACATTATCAACTTTCCCCAAAGGTTTCTTTGTAGAATGATCAGCAAGATTAACATCCAAATAACAATTTTTCAGCGGTGGCAAGTCAAGCATATTATAAATTTTCTTAGGCATAACAGAAATACTTGCACAAAGATCACATAAAGCATTACAATCAAAATCTTTAATCTTCATCTTAATGATGGGCTCCCAACCATCCTCTAGCTTTTTAGGAATAGAGGCTTCGCGCTCTAGTTTTTCTTCTCTAGCTTTTATGAGAGCATTTGTAATATGTTGCGTGAAAGCCAAATTTATAGCACTAGCATTAGGACTTTTAGCAAGTTTTTGTAAGAACTTTATAACTTCAGAGATGTGGCAATCATCAAAATTCAAACCATTATAATCTAAAGCAATGGGATCATCATCCCCAATGTTGGAAAAAATTTCAGCAGTTTTATCACAGGCAGTTTCAGCAGTTTTAGCAGTTTCGGGCAGTTTCTCGCGCTTTGCATTAGAAGTGGAAACATTGCTAACACCAATTATTTTATTATTATTAGTAGGAGGTGCAGCAACATGTGTAGCATTAGCATTACTAGTGGTGGTAATAGTCCAAACTTTAGCTACATTCTTCTCTTTAGCTAGTTTTTCATTTTCTTCTCTATCCCACCTAGCACGCAATTCAGCCATTGATCTTATATTCTTATTAATTCTAACTTGGATGGTATTTGCTGTAGTAACAATTTTGTTTTCAATATCCCTATTAGGCATAACTTTCGATTTCAAAAGATCTACATCAGCAGCAAGACTATCGACTTTAGAAGCAAGTATATCAATTTTCCCAAGCTTTTCTTCAACAGATTTGTTAAAAGCAGTTTGTGTACTAATAAATTCTTTAAGCATGGCTTCAAGTCCAGGGGGTACACTCCTATTATTATTGTAAGAATTCTCATAAGAATTAGCATAACCGTTACCATTATTATAAGGATATGGCCTATAGTTATTACTAGAATTGTTCCGATAAGCATTGTTGTTGAAATTATTATTTTTAATGAAATTCACATCAACATGTTCTTCTTGTGCAACCAATGAAGCTAATGGAACATTATTAGGATCAATATTAGTCCTATCATTCACAAGCATAGACATAATAGCATCAATCTTATCACTCAAGGAAGAGGTTTCTTCGACAGAATTTACCTTCTTACCTTATGGAGCTCTTTCCGTGTGCCATTCAGAGTAGTTGATCATCATATTATCAAGAAGCTTTGTTGCTTCACCAAGAGTGATGGACATAAAGGTACCTCCAGCAGCTGAATCCAATAAATTCCGCGAAGAAAAATTTAGTCCTGCATAGAAGGTTTGGATGATCATCCAAGTAGTCAGTCCATGGGTTGGGCAATTTTTAACCAGAGATTTCATTCTTTCCCATGCTTGTGCAACATGTTCAGTATCTAATTGTTTAAAATTCATTATGCTACTCCTCAAAGATATAATTTTAGCAGGGGGATAATATCTACCAATAAAAGCATCCTTGCATTTAGTCCATGAATCAATACTATTCTTAGGCAGAGATAGCAACCAATCTTTAGCTCTTCCTCTTAATGAGAAAGGGAACAATTTTAATTTTATAATGTCACCATCTACATCTTTATATTTTTGCATTTCACATAGTTCAACAAAATTATTAAGATGGGCAGCAGCATCATCAGAGCTAACACCAGAAAATTGCTCTCGCATAACAAGATTCAGTAAAGCAGGTTTAATTTCAAAGAATTCTGCTGTAGTAGCAGGTGGAGCAATAGGTGTGCATAAGAAATCATTATTATTTGTGGTTGTGAAGTCACACAACTTAGTATTTTCAGGGGTAGCCATTTTCGCAACAGTAAATAAAGCAAACTAGATAAAGTAAATGCAAGTAACTAATTTTTTTGTGTTTTTGATATAGCAAACAAGATAGCAAATAAAGTAAAACTAGCAACTAATTTTTTTGTATTTTGATTTAGTGCAGCAAACAAAGTAGTAAATAAAACTAAGCAAGACAAAAACAAAGTAAAGAGATTGGGAAGTGGAGACTTCCTTGCGGCGTGTCTTGATCTCCCGCAACGGCGCCAGAAATTTGCTTGATGCGTGCAGTTGACACGTCCGTTGGGAACCCCAAGAGGAAGGTGTGATGCGCACAGCGGCAAGTTTCCCTCAGTAAGAAACCAAGGTTTAATCGAACCAGTAGGAGTCAAGAAGCACGTTGAAGGTTGATGGCGGCGGGATGTAGTGCGGCGCAACACCAGAGATTCCGGCGCCAACGTGGAACCTGCACAACACAACCAAAGTACTTTGCCCCAACGAAACAGTGAGGTTGTCAATCTCACCGGCTTGCTGTAACAAAGGATTAACCGTATTGTGTGGAAGATGATTGTTTGCAGAAAACAGTAGAAACGATGTATTGCGAGATTGTATTTCAGTATAGAGAATTGGACCGGGGTCCACAGTTCACTAGAGGTGTCTCTCCCATAAGATAAACAGCATGTTGGGTGAACAAATTACAGTTGGGCAATTGACAAATAAAGAGGGCATGACCATGCACATACATATTATGATGAGTATAGTGAGATTTAATTGGGCATTACGACAAAGTACATAGACCGCTATCCAGCATGCATCTATGCCTAAAAAGTCCACCTTCAGGTTATCATCCGAACCCCCTCCAGTATTAAGTTGCTAACAACAGACAATTGCATTAAGTATTGCGCGTAATGTAATCAGTAACTACATCCTTGAACATAGCACTAATGTTTTATCCCTAGTGGCAACAGCACATCCACAACCTTAGAACTTTCTGTCACTGTCCCAGATATCAATGGAGGCATGAACCCACTATCGAGCATAAATACTCCCTCTTGGAGTTACAAGCATCTACTTGGCCAGAGCATCTACTAGTAACGGAGAGCATGCAAGATCATAAACAACACATAGACATAACTTTGATAATCAACATAACAAGTATTCTCTATTCATTGGATCCCAACAAACGCAACATATAGAATTACAGATAGATGATCTTGATCATGTTAGGCAGCTCACAAGATCCGACAATGAAGCACAATGGGGAGAAGACAACCATCTAGCTACTGCTATGGACCCATAGTCCAGGGGTAGACTACTCACACATCACTCCGGAGGCGACCATGGCGGCGTAGAGTCCTCCGGGAGATGATTCCCCTCTCCGGCAGGGTGCCGAAGGCGATCTCCTGAATCCCCCGAGATGGGATCGGCGGCGGCGGCGTCTCTGGAAGGTTTTCCGTATCGTGGCTCTCCGTACTGGGGGTTTCGCGACGGAGGCTTTAAGTAGGCGGAAGGGCAGGTCAGGAGGCGGCACGAGGGGCCCACACCACAGGGCCGCGCGGCCAAGGGGTGGGCCGCGCCGCCCTAGGGTGTGGCCACCTCGTGGCCCCACTTCGTCTCCTCTTCGGACTTCTGGAAGCTTCGTGGCAAAATAGGACCCTGGGCGTTGATTTCGTCCAATTCCGAGAATATTTCCTTACTAGGATTTCTGAAACCAAAAATAGCAGAAAACAGCAACTGGCACTTCGGCATCTTGTTAATAGGTTAGTTCCAGAAAATGCACGAATATGACATAAAGTGTGCATAAAACATGTAGATAACATCAATAATGTGGCATGGAACATAAGAAATTATCGATACGTTGGAGACGTATCAGTCCGCGGCGGGGTTTCGTCTTCGTCTCCGGCGGCGGCGGTCATGGGTCGCGGTCGAGAGCGTGTCTGGCGGCTTCGTGCGTGTGCGGTGATGCTCAACTCGTGGCGAGGTGGTCCAGGGCGTGCTCGAGGCGACGGCGCGGCACGCGTCCAGTGGTGCCCGCGGCGTGCGCACGTGCGACGCCAACGGCATCCTGGGCCGATCTGGGCGCGCGATTTCCAGCGATGGTCGGCGTTGTCCGTGGCAATGGCGATGCTAGGCGGTGCTAGGGAGGCGAGGTGGTGCGTTTGGGCATGGTGGCCGTGGCTGGAGAAGGAGAAGGAGAGGGGTGGCTCGACATGTGGCACATGGCCGGCATGGCCATGCCCATGGCTTGCTAGCTCCTCTCCTAGGGTTCTATGCTGGTTAAGAGAGAGAGAGGGAACCAGGGAACATGTAGGATAGGTTTGGGGTAGATTAGGGGTGAGTAGATCACTATTTGACATAGTGTCAAATAGTTCCATATTTGGAAATTGTGAATTTTGTCCAAATTTGATTGAATTCAAATGGTGGCAAGATTTGAATTGGGTGTGTTTGGTTGAGTTGTATTTGACCAGAGATGATGAGAGGTGGTGGTGGAAAAGTTTAATTCAAAGATTTGCAAAAATTGATAAGTGGGAGATTGTTCCACTTAATAAAAAGTTGCAACTTTGGATGAGCATAGCATTTGATCTAGAAAGAATTTGGCATGGTGATCTTTACAAAAAAGTGTTCACCTTGATGTTGTCTTGGATGAGGTGCAAGGAGTTAGCAAGGTTTAGTTTGAAAATTTTGAATTGCAGGGGCTCAAAGTAGTGATCAGACTATAATTATCAGATTTGACCATTATCATATGTGAGCCAAATTTTGAATTTGAAATCCATTTGATTTGTGTTTCTTTGATTCCAAAAGGTTTAATAAGTGTTTAGTAACATTGTTCAACTAATGGTGAATACCAAGTTGGTCTAGGGTCAAAATTTATAAAAATGGCATAAGTCATATGTGAGGGTTTTAGGGTTTTTCTTTTTATTTGATTTATTTCTCTTTTTGATTTATTTGGTTGGTGATCTTCTCATGATCACATTAGGGTTTTAGGGTTTAGCTTATGCACATAATAACAATCATCATGGCATATCAATCAAATGCACAAGTCCTATGCAGGGCACTATATGCAATTTAAAAAGTTTTTGTTGGTTTGAAATTTTGCTCTCTGGAATTCTTCTAACTTTCTTTTTATTGAAATTTGGGATGTTACAAGATGTGCCGTGCTTTCGACATGTACCATGACGACACCGGCTTGACGTTCAAGTTCCTGAACGTCTTCTCCCGCATCGAGAAGTGCGAGAAGTGGGCGGAAACCCGCAAGAACCTCGCCAAGAAAAAGAACGAACAGTACAACCCCGACGCTCCGGCGCCTGCCTCATCGGATGGACGCCCGGAACTCGGCCAGAAGAAGGTGAAATACCTCAAAAAGATGGGTCATCCCGCCGAGAGGATGCAGGCGTCGTTCGACAAGTGTTGCGCCGACGCGAGGACGCACGCCGCCGGGAGGGACGACAAGTTCGACGGCAGGTGGAGGGAGATGCTCGTCAACCAAGGCGCCCGGATCGCCCTGCTGACTGATGGGCGGCAACACGACCCTGATGGACGAGGAGACGAGGATTTGGTACGAGGGCCGTCGCACCGACATCCTCCGACCCACTCCGGCCAGTTCTTCTTCGTCTCCGGCTCCTACCTCGTCTTCCTCACCGTCTACGACGTCGACTGCCGTCGCTTCGATGTCGACTGCCGCCGCTGCGACATCGGCCGCCGCTTCGACCACGGCGTGTGAGGAAACTGGGCCGTCGGACACCGCCGCGCCAGGCGAGACTGCCGACGCCCCTGTTTCAGTGTAATTTTCCTCCGATCGCTCTGTGTACATCATACCGGAAGACCCGATCTGCTGGAACTTCTGCCCCCAGTCTCCGGCCCCGAAATTTTGGGCGAACCCAAGTGGTGCTCCTCTCAGAAGGGGTGTGGAGATATGGGTGGAGATTCTTGCCAGAGATTTTAAATCTCAGGTGGGGACCGAGATTCCAGCCTGCCTGAGAATGATCGTCGGTAACCACAAACGTGAAGAAGGATAGTATTTCCTATGTCTGCGATTAGGGATGTAAACGAGTTGAGTTCGAGCAACTTACATTAGGCTCAGCTAAGCTCGTCTTAAAATTTGGGCAACCTCTGGTTGAGCCAAGCGAAACATTGAGTCGTAAAGTTGATTATACTCAGCTTGTACCAATCTTGAGTCGATCTCGAGCTAGTTTCGAGCTAAAATTGACAAGAAAATTTCTCTTCTTTGAACGCAATTTTTAACTAGTAAGACATCAACATGAAAATAAAACATTACTAAGTATTATTCTCATCAAAACATGGACAATAACAATGTTTGCAGTTAAACTTTGGTTGGAAGACATATAATACCTATTTAGAGGGGTAGTCCATGTACCATTAATGTCTAAAATTGCTCACCTAATTAACCTTCCAAATTTTGTTGCACATAGAAAAAATAAAATATAGGCTCACATCATTCAAGATTCAAGGTAACAAATTATCCTATTTTTTAAAGATATTGCAAAACCATTACACATAACTATATTATTTCAAGCTACTGGGTTGAAATCAAGCAAGCTAGTGGTCGCTCAAGATCAGCTTGTTTTTAGGTTGAGCTAGGTCAAGCTACATAAGACGCTCAACTCGGCTCAATTCATTTTCGGGTCAATCTCAAATCAAGCTAAAAGACAAGTCGATCTCGAGCCACTCGCGAGTCTTGAGCTTTTCTTGTAGCCCTACCTGAGATTTCCCGGTGTGTTGATATATAAATCGAATCTCGTGTGAGGTGCTCAAGATTATAAGGGTGTTTTGTCTGGCTAGCGAGAAGTCGGCTGGCTCTGCTCGTCTGAGGAAGAAGGGTAGTGCTCAGTGTGTGGAGAGTGATGTGGAATGGTATAGATGTCAATGAGAGTTGAACCCTCTCTCCTCTAGAGGGGTATGGGTATTTACAGGGGTGTGCCACGACCTTATATATATGGTGACGTGCCGCTAGATCTCTCAGGTACGACTACGATAGGGTGGCACCGTCTTGCGTGTGGCTGTTATTATATCGGGGCACTTTAGCTAGCGTCGGCACACGACTTTGGGGGGTGCCTAGCACTATGTTGGACGTCCGGCCTAATTATTTGGGACAAGACCTAACTATGTTGTGGGTGACGTTAATGTGTCGATGTTAGCGTATGGTGCAAGCAACTAGCAAGCCATACCGATCAGTCTTGGCTGTCAACTCTGTTGTGGACATCCCACGTAGGAAGTATGGAGTTTGGACGTGAGACTGCATATATATATATATGGAACATGGGGACATGTGAACCCACTTTTTGAAAAGTTCCGTTTGTGATCTCAAAACATGTTTTAAAAATCGAAACATAAAATGATTTCCCAGATGATCTCAAATATGTGCCCTGGACATGAGTTTCGTGACGAAAAAATCTTTTATTTTGTCTCGGCAAAAAAAGTGAAATTTTGTAGGGCTATATAGCAGTATATATGTGACGTATTTTGTCTTTTTATATATGTGTCCTGGACGTGAGTTTCGTGACGAAAAAATCTTTTATTTTGTCTCGGCAAAAAAAGTGAAATTTTGTAGGGCTATATAGCAGTATATATGTGACGTATTTTGTCTTTTTTAGATTCTGAAATAAAAAAAGTGGTTTCTCCGCGAAAACTTTCTACGCACACATGGAACATGCGTACGTACCCGGATATTTTTATTTCAGATTTTTTTAACATTTGGAAAATGCATTTCCAACTAGGGTTCACATGCACCTAGGTTCAAACCGGACTTTTCCGTTTGGACGTTGGCTTCCTAGTGGGCGACTCTACAATCCCAGCGAGCCAAAAGTGAATCTGGATTTCGGCGTTGGTCTCTTGGTGGGCGACTCTACAATCCTACCGAGCCAAAAGTGAATCTCTTGAGTTCATCGAGTTTACTTATTATTCTTCTTAGGTTTGTGGAAAATCCTAGGTGGCTACCTGAGCACCTATGACTACAAACACGGATTGTAAAGCACATGACATACGTTAGTCATGGACGTACACATCAATGCCATTCCTCCAAGAGCTCACTTTTATTGACATGAAGTTGAATTGTGGCCATCACGCGGCCGAATCTTAGCGTCGATGAAAAACATCATCACAGGTTCACCAGATCCACGATTTCTGTATACTTTTCCTGAAGAACCGCTAGCATCCACAAACCAGTCAGTCATACCTAGGAGATCCCTCCACCATTAGTTCCATTTTCTATATACGGACAAACCTACATGTTTCACACGTTTTCTTTTGGGTTGCGTGAAGATGCAATCGCAACGCAGCAGAAACGACACAGCGAAGTGCACATCGCATGGCCAAGCGTCAAGCATCGTTGCTTCACGGAAGGAAAATGAAGATAATCCGAAACTAAATATATTCAAGATTTTAATGAGTTTTATCCCCAACAACAACAAAAGGAAAAGAGGCAAACCGATAGATAAACACCACCCAACTATCCAAATCAGTATCAACACAACATGCCATCAAAGCTGCTAGGTTACACGTTCAGTACATGAGTGTTCAGGTTAGAGATTACGCATAAGTCAAAACAGCTCACACTCAATGGATCCATATATGCCAGTATTATCTCATCGGATCAACTTGCCCGTTAGCAAAAAGTGCCCAGAGAAACCCCACAAGCTCACAACGTGGTGTAGATTTGATGTGCCAGAAGGTATAGATTTATCATTCTGACCCATCAGGGACATGTTGCAGGGCATTTCATTTCCGTTGACGTAGAATTCGATGCTAGCTTTCATTCTGACCCATCGGGGAAATGTTGCAGTGCATTTTGTTTCCCATTGACGTAGAACTCGATGATAGCTTTCATCCGATCTAGCTTGTCAGGATGGTAGTTTGAATGCACAATTACTGGCTTTAACTTGCTGAGCTGAGCATCTTTCCTTACAGTCTTGAAGAGAACTTTGCTGTTCATAAACAGATACATATCCATAGTTCTTCTGGATGCATGAAGACCTTCATAGCCTGGATGAGACGGGATGAAGAGTTCCTCGTTAAAAACTGCTTGGTCCCATGCTTTCTCCCGAGACAAGCGTCCAGCTACGCGATCCAAAAGTTCAATTGCTGGAATCGTTGGTCTTATGTAGAAAAATCCAGAGTTGTAAACCCAAATCCGCATTGTGTGCGCATATCTAGCCCAACCCATAGAGGGCTCATCAAACACATCATTGAAACCATAAGCTGTCATATTGGTGTGACCATCACTCATTGACTCAACATCAGAATCTCTGTAAAGGTGATCAAAGGGATTCCTCAAGAAAATAATATCAATATCAGAGAGGAGAATACTATATCCAAGCTGCAAGAACTCTCTTAAAACACGAAACTTCAGTCCAGAAACTGCATGGTTTCCACCAGTTTTTGCAATGCTGTCGACGCCTTCATCAGGATCCCGGCGGTAAACTGGGACACCATTTGATTTGCAGAAGCTCTCTATATTGTCATCCAATGCTACAACAAGATAATTTGGAATGCCAACTCGCTTGATGTTGGTAAACCAAACTTCAAGCATCTCCCTTACGTTGGAGTTTGCTAATGCAACAACGAGCTCCTTCTTTACTGCAACTTCTTCCAGTATCTTGGCCAGCCTGGGATTAACAGATTCATCAGGTATTACTGTTGGATTCGTTCTCAAAGCCTTGACAGTTCCAAAAGGACCAGCCTTATAGAGAGACTCATTTTTTCCTTGTCCAGCCAACTGAAGTTTCATGGACAGTTCATTAATCTGACTTTTCAGTTCAGCATTTTTTCTCTCCAGTGACACCAAATGTGACTTGAGGCTGGTAACTTTGTCTGATGATTCACAAGCAACTGAGCCAACCTAAATCAACGAGTAAAAAAGTGCATGTAAGAAGTACAGAACATTACTATTCTTCAGGACAGTACATCTTAATGAATAAAGTAAACAACCAACAATAAAGGTGGACTATAGGAATGCACCACAACACAGCAAATGAGGCATGGTCTCTGATGTACTAAGTAGCGAATCATATAGCTATGCTCACACTACCATAGGAGAAAGGGGGAAAAACAAGAGAGAACAACATAATGAGAAAATGACTACAGGCTTCTAATGTACCATGATTGCGTAGTGAAAGGACTATTTAGAGCCGATGCTTACTACGCCACATCATCTTGCAGTGAGTATACAGAAAGCAAGCTTTACTCTGCCTTGTAACAAGCTTTCCATTTTAAGTTCCAGATCATTTACATTCTACAAACATGGAATAAATATTTGACCACCAACATAAGAATTGTATACATCACAAGCTGTATTCACAAACTTGAGCAAAATTAAAGTAATCAGATTTCATCATTTAAATGTAAATCAGCAAGAGCAACATGACGAATTGGCGATATATAAGTAAAGCTCGTGATTCATACTTTTATACTAATATGTATTGCATGGAAGTAATACTAATATATGTAGAGTAATACTAATATATGTAGAAAACTATAATCGAAATATGATACTCACTCCGTCCCAAAATGTAAGGCGTCTAAGGATTAGTCAAAAGTCAAAGTATTCTAAGTTTGACCAAGTTTATACACAAAAATATGAACAATTACAATACTGAATCAGTATCAACAGATTCAGCATAAAGTATATTTTCTTAATGTGTCCATTCAATGTTGTAGATGTAGATCTTTTTTTCTAAATATTTAGTCAAAGTTAGCAAGATTTGACTTTTGACCAATCCTTAGGCGCCTTACATTTTGGGACGGAGGGAGTACCTTATTAAAGGTGCATGAAGCATAGTTAAATCATGAGCCATATGAGCTTGCAATAGGGCGGAAATTAATTGTTTCACAAGTGTGCAATTAAGAGGCAATTTCTAATATTTTACTTAACTGTGAGCCGCCGATAAATTTATTCGCTGTTCAGATTGTAAGCAACCCTACCAAACTTGAACTCTTATAAGTAGTATAGTTTTTATATACAGCAAAAAAATGTATTACATATGGCACTAACACAGTAACGCACCCTGCAAGAGATGACCTAAAGCGTTGACATCCCACACATGGGCTGAAATATAGAACAGGCCCAGTCTATTATATATAGAAATCCTGCTTGTGGCAATAACCCATTTAACCAGCAACTAATAATCAACCGGATAGACCGGTAGATACTCAGAATACAAGTACAGAAATTAATCAGGCACCTAGTGTGGTTTTTAGAACATTAAAGTAGAGTATGGGGCTACGAGGGATTCAAAGTCATTTGTATGCATGGAACAAACAAGTATGCGAATGAACATTGTAAAATAAATATGCCGTAACACAGTATTCTTGGTGGTTTCATGACCACATAATTTCACTTCAATCATTCTTACAAAATATATGATCATCTGAAAGTAAATATCCTTTATAGACAAGTGCTATCAGATGTACGAACAAATATGAATTTTTTATGATAGTGTGATGGAGCAGTAAATGCAAATCGGCGACCTTCCCAAAAAAAATCTGATCTGATTCACTACCTCACTCCCTCTCACTGTCTGCCTGTCTCAAGACCCCAGACAGCTGAACATAACAGTGAATACTAGCCATGGCATGCCACAGAACTGCCACTGATCAGTACACGAGAGCATCAAGCAACATACCAAAAGCCTAAATTAGAAGTAACATGTGACAAGCTACCAAACAAAGGACTTGTCGAAAAAGAAATCATGCCAGCAACGGGATCTCTGCAGGTGCAGAGAGCCAACCACCAGGAAGATAATATCATTTACTCTTTCACGATCCCCGATAAGATCGACGAGAATCACAACAATCAACAGGAACTGAAAATGGTAATGACGACAACCGTTAAACAGCTGCAGTAATTGAGAGGAAAAATGTGGGTGAATCCAGGCCGTCGAAGCAAAGTGAAGACGCACAGATGCATAACTGAACGTTCTTGCAGTTTTAACTTCAGACACGGGCTTCAGATAAGCGCACAGTCCTGACAAATGGGTGCACTAACTAATACTATACTGTAGTTCCGATGGAGCGGTTTTGACTTGTAATCCTAGCACTTGACTGGATCTGCCCATTGCATGAAATGGGGTTCCTAAGTTCTTTTATGTCGTTGCGGAATCAATCAAGGACATATAAAGCTACCGGAAATCCCAAATAACTTGAAACAGAATATCCGTTACTTGTTCTCAGATGCAGGGAGGAAAGAGAAGAAGAAAGGAAATGAAGAGCGTTACATGACGCGGCCACTGGAGGGCGGTGGTGGAGGGGCGCATGAAGAGGCCTTCGGGGTAGAGGAAGGCGCAGACGCAGCCCAGCGCGACGCCGATAGCCACGGCGATAGCGATGCGGGAGCCGCGGGAGAGGGGCTTCCCGCCGACGGTGCCGCCGCCGCGGGGCATTAGAGGGCCGTGCCGGCCTGCCATCCCGGAGATCTCGGCGGTGGACGGGGATGAGATCGGGCTGGAGGGGTTTAGACTTTAGAGTTTTTCTTTAGACAGTGGAGAAAATGAGGAAAGGGGTATGAGAAAGTGAAAACGAGAAGAGAATTGGCGAGGTGAGAGAGAGACTTTATTCGTTGGGTATGTACAGCAGGGGCGCGTTAAAGCCTTTGGAAAAGAAAATGGACTCGTTTACTTGACTGGGCTTGCATCGTACGGCTGTTAGGCTCACTTCTTTTTCGGATTCTACGCTGACTTATGGGGGCTTCTTCCTGCCAACTTCGGCCAGAAACTTGGATTTCAAATTTGTTTTGCCTTATACTCAAATTTAGATCAAAAGATTATAAGTAAAATAAATTTGGGATTCGGGTTTCTGGCAGAAGCTGGTGAGGAGAAGCTCTACTAGAAGCCACCGGAGAAGCCGAACAAAAGTGGCCCTCACCCTGCTCCAGGAGGAGCTGTTGAATTGCTTGTTTCTATGGAGATTGGCATGTTGTTGTGGAAGTGTGCACCCTCGTGCATTGATGCACGCGTGTAGAAGCGCGGGAGACGCCTCAATTATTCGTCTACACCAATCTCCACTCCACTTACCGCCCTCTCTCTATCTACCTCACTCGCTCTTACTAATACCAATCCTCAATCCTCGACAGGTCTCCGGCCGGATGCGGATCATCAGCGAGTACGTGGCCAGCAACCCCCGTGATGCGGCGGCGCCGATTGACCAGGTAGTAATGCTGGTGTTAAATCGCCCCCCCATCTCAGCGAGGCTGATGAGGACGAGGAGCGCGGCTGTGGCAGCCTTGGCCGTCGCTAGTATGCGACCATCAGATCCCTCGATGGCGGCAAATAAACCCCACCTACGGTTTGCGACGGCTAGAGCGACGGGTGCAGCAGGCTCCAGCTAAGAGATGGTCGTGTCATCGGGCTTCGTCCCTTTCATGTGGCACGCTACGCCACGAGCGGGGACACCCTGATAGTTTCTCCTTCTCGAGCGGCGGCCCTTTCGCCTTCCGTAGGAGTTCAAGCGCCATATCCTCCCATATGGGGCACAGGACATCGCCGAGCACCGACACGATTAGCGATGCAGGCTCCACCTTCAACGGGGCCACTTTCCCTCCTTCTGATTGTAAAACCTCGACATGTCCTTCATGTCGATAGATACAGGAGGGCATATAATCCCGAAAACGCCAGAGGCAGGATACATGGCAACACACGCATATCTGATGGCATCCAGACCACCTCAAGGAGATCCTCGATCATCATTGTATTAAATGGCTATGGAAGGAGTCGGTGTCATGGGTGCGGCAATAGTAGGAAGAGAAATAGTACAGCAACCCGAATGTGCTCCACGCCGAAATAGTCCAAGATAAAATAGCCCCGATGCACCGTGGTGGCAACTCGAGATGGTCCAAGAGAAGGCGACGCGAGAAACACCATAGCTCAAGCTCGAGTCGACAAAGCACGAGAGGAAAGAGGTCGAGAAAATAGAACCCGAGAAAATCGCCAAGCAGAAGAGGATATCGATGAAGACTTGTGTGGACTCCCTTGCTTTACCCGAAGGGTTCGCAAAACTTGAGTACCCACTAGCTTACAACTACCTGACAATTATAAAAAGTTCGACGGACTTCAAGATCCGGAGGATTGGCTGGTCGATTATCTGGAAACAGTGAAACTGATGGGCGGCACGATAGTGACAATTATGCAAAGCATCCAAGTCCACCTCAGCGGAGCCGCAAGATCTTGGATGAGGAAGTTACCAGAAGGGTCCATAGATAGTTGGGAAACCTTCGAGGACCTATTCATGAAGAACTTTGGGTCCACTTGCAAAAAACCAGCGTCAATAGAGCAGTTAAGGACGTGTAAGCAGAAACCAGACGAATCGATGAGAATGTATATCCAGCGGTGGAGTATCATCAAAAATTCGGCTGAGCACGTGTCTGATGAAAGGGCAATTGACGCGTTCATCGCAGGCATCCGCAGAAGGGATCTCATCGAAAAATTGGGAAGATCTAACCCAAGAAGGGTAGCAGAGCTCATGGAAATAGCAAATAGATGGGTTGACGGTGAAGATGTTGTCCACAATAAACGACATCAATCACCTGAGGAAGATCGCAATAGAAACAATAATCAACATAGGTGAGTTTCCACAACTTCGCGGAATAGGACAGTCCTAGCCAAGTATCGGCTGGCTTCCAAGGTAACAATGGTGGAAATCATCGCGATGATTATCGCAGGAGCAATGAGCAATGAAGTGACAATAGAGATGCACCAAGTTCTAGCAGACAAAATAGTCGACCCAGGTTTCCACGGCCATACAATGTGTCACCCGAAGAACTTTTGAACGGACTGTGCCAAATGCACTTCTACGTCGACTCTGATGGGAGAAGACGATCGGGTCACCTCCAGAAGGATTGCTGAACATTTCAAGCTTTGCGAAGAGCGACAGAGAGCACGCAGGCAGAGGCAATCAGAAGAGGATACACACAAGGGCCAAGGAGTGAGGTGCATGTACCATTGCCACCACCACCCGCAATCACCAGTGCGAACCAACATCAGTTGCAAATTGCGGGTCCTCCAAACACCAATGATGATTTCACCCCTACAAGGGGAGCAGTGTCGATGAACCAGAAGGGCAGATCGTTGAATAGATCGCAGAAGCTAATCTCGCGACAAGTAAACATGGCAGTGTTGGCACCCCCGCCAACCATTGGTTATCTAAATTGGTCATGTCAACTGATAGGATTCACCATAGAGGATCATCCGCCACAGGTGCCGCGGCCAGGACACTCAACAATGGTGCTACCGATAGTTATTGAAGGATATGATGTCTCTCGCATATTCATCGACGGAGGAAGCATCATAAATCTCATTTATGTGGATACGTTAAGGAAGATGAACATCTCATTGGCTAACGTGGCGCCAACAAGCACACTTTTTCATGGCATCACACCCGAGAAACCAACCTATCCTTTGAGAAAAATAGCACTCGACGTGTACTTTGGAACAAAAGAAAAACTTCAGGAAAGAAAAGCTCAAGTTTGAGGTTATAGATTGGTCGTCGCAATACCACGCACTCTTGGGACGACCTGCATATGTTAGGTTCATGGCAGTGCCGCACTATACATATTTTCTATGGAGGATCCTGATGTCTACGGGTGCTTCTATTCTTGTAGACAGTGTTGGGCCTCCAAGAGCAGAGGTTTGTAGAACAGCAGCAAGTTTCCCTTAAGTGGATCACCCAAGGTTTATCGAACTCAGGGAGGAAGAGGTCAAAGATATCCCTCTCAAGCAACCCTGCAACCACAAAGCAAGAAGTCTCTTGTGTCCCCAACACACCTAATACACTTGTCAGATGTATAAGTGCACTAGTTCGGCGAAGAGATAGTGAAATACAGGTGGTATGAATGTATATGAGCAGTAGTAACGGCACCAGAAAATAACTTGATGCTACAACTGGCGTGTGGTTGATGGTGGTAATATTGCAGCAAGACGGATGCTTAGAACAAGAAACAAGCGATGATTGCAGTATTTGGGAACAAGGCCTAGGGATTATACTTTCACTAGTGGACACTCTCAACATTGATCACATAACAGAATAAATAGATAAATGCTATACTCTACACTCTCTTGTTGGATGATGAACACCACTAATTGTGTAGGATTACACGAATCCTCAATGCCGGAGTTAACAAGCTCCAAAATATTCGATATTCATGTTTAAATAACCTTAGAGTGCACGCTAGATCAACAAAACTAAACCAAGTACTAACATAGCATGCACACTGTCACCATCACACTATGAAGGAGGCATAGATCACATCAATACTATCATAGCAATAGTTAACTTCATAATCTACAAGAGATCACAATCATAACCTACGCCAAGTACTACACGATGCACACACTGTCACCATTACACCGTGCAGGAGGAATAGAGTACTTTAATAACATCACTAGAGTAGCACATAGATGAATAGTGATACAAAACACATTGCAATCATAAAGGGATATAAATAAGCACTTCACTTTGCTAATCATAACAGTGAATAAGTATTCTGTGAAATATAGCCTAAGAGACCCACATGGTGCACACACTCTCACCTTTACACACGTGGGACAAGGAGTCTCCGGAGATCACATAAGTAAAATCCACTTGACTAGCATAATGACATCTAGATTACAAGCATCATCATATGAATCTCAATCATGTAAGGCAGCTCATGAGATTATTGTATTGAAGTACATAGGGAGAGAGATTAACCACATAGCTACCAGTACAGCCCTTAGCCTCGATGGAGAACTACTCCCTCCTCATGGGAGACAGCTGCGGTGATGAAGATGGCGGTGGTGTCGATGGAGAAGCCTTCCGGGGGCACTTCCCCGTCCCGGCGGCGTGCTAGAACAGAGACTCCTGTCCCCCAGATCTTGGCTTCGCGATGGCGGCGGCTCTGGAAGGTTTCTCATACCGTGGCTTTTCCGTATCGAAGATTTAGGTCAGGGACCTTTAAATAGGCGAAGAGGCGGAGTCGGAGGGTCGACGAGGCGGTGACACAACAGGGGGGCGCGGCCCCCCTTCTGGCCGCGCCAGGGTGGCGTGTGGGGCCCCAAGGGCTCCCCTCTGGTGGCTCTCGGGTGTTCTGGAAGCTTCGTGGGATTTTAAGATCTTGGGCGTTGATTTCGTCCAATTCCGAGAATATTTCCTTACTAGGATTTCTGAAACCAAAAACAGCAGAAAACAGGAACTGGCACTTCGGCATCTCGTCAATAGGTTAGTTCCAGAAAACGCATAAAAACGATATAAAGTGTGAACAAAACATGTAGGTATTGTCATAAAACAAGCATGGAACATAAGAAATTATCGATACGTCGGAGACGTATCAGCATCCCCAAACTTAGTTCCTACTCGTCCCGAGTAGGTAAACGATGACAAAGATAATTTCTGAAGTGACGTGCTACCAACATGATCTTAATCATACTATTGTAAAGCATATGAGATGAATGCAGCGATTCAAAGCAATGATAAAGATAATGATTGAACAATTGAATCATATAGCAAAGACTTTTCATGAATAGTACTTTCAAGACAAGCATCAATAAGTCTTGCATAAGAGTTAACTCATAAAGCAATAAATTCAAAGTAAAGGCATTGAAGCAACACAAAGGAAGATTAAGTTTCAGCGGTTGCTTTCAACTTGTAACATGTATATCTCATGGACAGTTGTCAATGCAAAGCAATATAACAAGTGCAATATGCAAGTATGTAGGAATCAATGCACAGTTAACACAAGTGTTTGCTTCTAAGATAGAAAGAAGTAGGTGAACTGACTCAACATAAAAGTAGAAGAATGGCCCTTCAAAGAGGGAAGCATCGATTGCTATATTTGTGCTAGAGCTTTTATTTTGAAAACATAAAGAGAGCATAAAAGTAACATTTTGAGAGGTGTTTGTTGTTGTCAACGAATGGTAATGGGCACTCTAACCCCCTTGCCAGACAAACCTTCGAAGAGCGGCTCCCATGAAACATTTTTATTTTTGGGTGGCACTCCTTCCAAACTCGCTTTCACAAACCATGGCTAACCGAATCCTCGGGTGCCTGCCAACAATCTCATACCATGAAGGAGTGCCTTTTTATTTTAGTTTTATTTAGATGACACTCCTCCCCACCTTTGCTTTCTCAAGCCATGGCTAACCGAATCCTCGGGTGCCGTCCAACAATCACATACCATGGAGGAGTGTCTATTTTTGTAAAATTATGAAGGTTAATTAATTTGGGACTGGGAATCTCATTGCCAGCTCTTTTTGCAAAATTATTGGATAAGCGGATGAAGCCACTAGTCCATTGGTGAAAGTTGCCCAACAAGATTGAAAGATAAACACCACATACTTCCTCATGAGCTATAAAACATTGACACAAATCAGAGATGATAAATTTTGAAGTGTTTAAAGATAGCACTCAAGCAATTTACTTTGAAATGGCGGAGAAATACCATGTAGTAGGTAGGTATGGTGGACACAAATGGCATAGTTATTGGCTCAAGGATTTGGATGCACGAGAAGTAATCCCTCTCAATACAAGGCTTAGGCTAGCAAGGTTATTTGAAGCAAACACAAGTATAAACCGGTACAGCAAAACTCACATAAAAACATATTGCAAGCATTACAAGATTCTACACTGTCATCCTTGTTGCTCAAACCCTTACTAGAAAATATCTAGACTTTAGAGAGACCAATCATGCAAACCAAATTTCAACAAGCTCTATGTATTTCTTCACTAATAGGTGCAAAGTATATGATGCAAGAGCTTAATCATGAGCACAACAATTGCCAAGTATCAAGTTATTCAAGACATCATACCAATTACCACATGTAGCATTTTCTGTTTCCAACCATATAACAATTAACGAAGCAGTTTCAACCTTCGCCATGAACATTAAAAGCTAAGAACACATGTGTTCATATGAACCAGCGGAGCGTGTCTCTCTCCCACACAAGCATTTATTCAGAGAATGAAAATAACAAAAAACGAAAATAAAAGCACACAGACGCTCCAAGTAAAGCACATAAGATGTGATGGAATAAAAATATAGTTTCACTAGAGGAAACCTGATAAATTGTTGATGAAGAATTGGATGCCTTGGGCATCCCCAAGCTTAGATGCTTGAGTCTTCTTGAAATATGCAGGGATGAACCACCGGGGCATCCCCAAGCTTAGACTTTTCACTCTTCTTAATCATATATCATCCTCCTCTCTTGACCCTTGAAAACTTCCTCCACACCAAACTCGAAACAAACTCATTAGAGGGTTAGTGCATAATTAAAAATTCACATGTTCAGAGGTGACACAATCATTCTTAACACTTCTGGACATTGCCCAAAGCTTCTGAAAGTTAATGGAACAAAGAAATCCATCCAACATAGCAAAATAAGCAATGCGAAATAAAAGGCAGAATCTGTCAAAACAGAATAGTCCGTAAAGACGAATTTTTACGAGGCACCAGACTTGCTCAAATGAAAATTCTCAAATTGAATGAAAGTTGCGTACATATCTGAGGATCACTCACGTAAATTGGCAGAATTTTCTGAGTTACCTACAGAGAATTCAACCCAGATTCGTGACAGCAAGAAATCTGTTTCTGCGCAGTAATCCAAATCTAGTATGAACCTTACTATCAAAGACTTTACTTGGCACAACAATGCGATAAAAATAAGATAAGGAGAGGTTGCTACAGTAGTAACAACTTCCAAGACACAAATATAAAACAAAAGAACTGTAGCAAAATAAACACATGGGTTATCTCCCAAGAAGTTCTTTCTTTATAGCCATTAAGATGGGCTCAGCAGTTTTAATGATGCACTCGCAAGAAATAGTAGTTGGAGCAAAAGAGAGCATCAAGAGGAAAATTCAAAACAAATTTAAGTCTAACATGCTTCCTATGCATAGGAGTTTTGTAAATAAACAAGTTCATGAAGAAAAAAGTAACAAGCATAGGAAGATAGAACAAGTGTAGCTTCAAAAATTTCAGCACATAGAGAGGCATTTTAGTAACATGAAAATTTCTACAACCATATTTTCCTCTCTCGTAATAACTTTCAGTAGCAACATGAGCAAAGTCAACAATATAACTATCACATAAAGCATTCTTATCATGAGTCTCATGCATAAAATTATTACTACTCCCAACATAAGCATAATCAATTTTATTAGTAATAGTGGGAGCAAATTCAACAAAGTAGCTATCATTATTATTTTCATCATCAAATATAGGAGGCTTATTGTAATCATAATCAAATTTATCCTCCATAACAGGCGGTACTAAAAGACTACTATCATTATAATCATCATAGATAGGAGGCAAAGTATCATCAAAGTAAATTTTCTCCTCAATGCTTGGGGGACTAAAAAGATCATGCTCATCAAAACCAGCTTCCCCAAGCTTAGAACTTTCTATATCATTAGCAACAATGGTATTCAAAGTGTTCATACTAATATGTTCCATGGGTTTTTTAATTTTTGCATCAAACCATCCATGTCTTAACTCAGGAAAAAGAATAAAAAGCTCCATGTTGCTTTCCATTATGCCAAACTAGTGTAAAACAAGAAACAAAAAGATGCAATTGCAGGATCTAAAGGAAATAGCTTCGAGTACTTACAACGGCGCCGGAAAATAGCTTAGTAGCCGGGATCCAGAGTGTGAGTACCTTTTACCTTTCCTCCCCGGCAACGGCGCCAGAAAAGTGCTTGATGTCTACGGGTGCTTCTATTCTTGTAGACAGTGTTGGGCCTCCAAGAGCAGAGGTTTGTAGAACAGCAACAAGTTTCCCTTAAGTGGATCACCCAAGGTTTATCGAACTCAGGGAGGAAGAGGTCAAAGATATCCCTCTCAAGCAACCCTGCAACCACAAAGCAAGAAGTCTCTTGTGTCCCCAACACACCTAATACACTTGTCAGATGTATAGGTACACTAGTTCAGCGAAGAGATAGTGAAATACAGGTGGTATGAATGTATATGAGCAGTAGTAACGGCACCAGAAAATAGCTTGATGCTACAACTGGCGTGTGGTTGATGGTGGTAATATTGCAGGCAGTACGGATGCAGTAGAACAGTAAACAAGCGATGATTGCAGTATTTGGGAACAAGGCCTAGGGATTATACTTTCACTAGTGGACACTCTCAACATTGATCACATAACAGAATAAATAGATAAATGCTATACTCTACACTCTCTTGTTGGATGATGAACACCACTAATTGTGTAGGATTACACGAACCCTCAATGCCGGAGTTAACAAGCTCCACAATATTCGATATTCATGTTTAAATAACCTTAGAGTGCACGATAGATCAACACAACTAAACCAAGTACTAACATAGCATGCACACTGTCACCATCACACTATGAAGGAGGCATAGATCACATCAATACTATCATAGCAATAGTTAACTTCATAATCTACAAGAGATTACAATCATAACCTACGCCAAGTAATACACGATGCACACACTGTCACCATTACACCGTGCAGAAGGAATAGAGTACTTTAATAACATCACTAGAGTAGCACATAGATGAATAGTGATACAAAACACATTGCAATCATAAAGGGATATAAATAAGCACTTCACTTTGCTAATCATAACAGTGAATAAGTATTCTGTGAAATATAGCCTAAGAGACCCACACGGTGCACACACTGTCACCTTTACACACGTGGGACAAGGAGTATCCGGAGATCACATAAGTAAAATCCACTTGACTAGCATAATGACATCTAGATTACAAGCATCATCATATGAATCTCAATCATGTAAGGCAGTTCATGAGATTATTGTATTGAAGTACATAGGGAGAGAGATTAACCACATAGCTACCGGTACAGCCCTTAGCCTCGATGGAGAACTACTCCCTCCTCATGGGAGACAGCAGCGGTGATGAAGATGGCAGTGGTGTCGATGGAGAAGCCTTCCGGGGGCACTTCCCCGTCCCGGCGGCGTGCCGGAACAGAGACTCCTGTCCCCCAGATCTTGGCTTCGCGATGGCGGCGGCTCTGGAAGGTTTCTCGTACCGTGGCTTTTCCGTATCGAAGATTTAGGTCAGGGACCTTTAAATAGGCGAAGAGGCGGAGTCGGAGGGTCGACGAGGCGGTGACACAACAGGGGGGCGCGCCCCCCCTCTGGCCGCGCCAGGGTGGCGTGTGGGGCCCCCAGGGCTCCCCTCTGGTGGCTCTCGGGTGTTCTGGAAGCTTCGTGGGATTTTAAGATCTTGGGCGTTGATTTCGTCCAATTCCGAGAATATTTCCTTACTAGGATTTCTGAAACCAAAAACAGCAGAAAACAGGAACTGGCACTTCGGCATCTCGTCAATAGGTTAGTTCCAGAAAACGCATAAAAACGATATAAAGTGTGAATAAAACATGTAGGTATTGTCATAAAACAAGCATGGAACATAAGAAATTATCGATACGTCGGAGACGTATCAGATCCCTAGACCTAAGGGTCCAATAATGGTTAAGGGAAGCTTTGCTCTATCTGATAAGTGCGATAGAGATTTTCACAAACTTTATGAGTCATTCGGAATGCAAGCAGAATATGAGGCAACTAAGCTGACCACCAATCATGACGTGCTGCCAGACGGAGGTAGATCCTTGCAATAGCAAGCTTTCGACAAGTCCAAGGACTCCAAGGAAGTGCAGATCCACCAAAAAGACGACATCCATTGCAACTAACTTGGATAACACATAGGAAAGAGCGCTCGTAGAGTTCCTCCGTGAGCGCTGGGAAATCTTCGCATGGTATCCAGCTGACATGCCAGGAGTACCCAGGGAACTTGCCGAGCACGCACTCAATCTTCATCCAAGAGCAAGACCAATTCGACAACCTTTGCATCGTTTTTCCGAGCTAAACCGCAAAGCCATGTTGTGTGAAATTCATCGACTAGAAGAAGCTGGTTTAATTAAAGAACTAAAGACTGAGGCCACTTGAGTCGCCAACCCAGTGTTGATCCCAAAGAAAAACACTGAAGTCCTTCGCACATGCGTCGATTTCACGTGTCTCAATAAACATTGTCCAAAGGATCACTTCCCCCTCCCAAGGATCGATCAAATCATCAACTCCACGGCAGGTTGTGGACGTATTTCTTTCCTGGACGCATATTCTGGCTACAACCAGATCCGACTGAAAGAAGAAGACAAAGTCAAAACAATTTCATAACCCCTTATGGCATGTTCTGCTACAGAACAATGCCCTTCGGGTAAAAAATGCATGAGCAACATACCAGAGGATGATGCAGATGCCTCGCCACACAGATTGGTAAAAACGTCCAAGTATACATCGATGATGTTGTCATCACAACAAAACAAGGGTTATCCCTCATCGATGACCTTCGAGAAAGATTTGACAGTCTCGACAAGTTCCGCATCAAGCTGAACCGGACAAAATGTTCCTTTGGTGTTCCTGCGGGAGAACTCCTCAGATACTTGGTGTCGGCTAGAGGAATTGAGGCAAACCCAGAGAAAATACAAGCCATCCTAGCAATGAGGAAAACAACCAAGCTCAAGGAGATACAACAGTTAACGGGACGAGTCGCAGCTCTAAGCAGATTCGTCGCAAGGTTAGGAGAAAAAAGAGCTGCCCTTTTATGCACTTATAAAGCAAGGAGAAAAGTTCGAGTGGAATGAGGAAGCAGACAAGGCCTTTGAGCCTGAAGTGCACTATTTTGACACCACAAGTACTGGTGGCGCCACGAGAAAAAGAGCCCCTGCTTTTGTACATTGCTGACCACCTCAGGTGGTCAGCACAGTTCTCGTGGTAGAGCGGGAAGAGGAAGGAAAGATTCATGGAGTTCAACATCCGGTATATTTCCTTAGCGAAGTTTGATCCCCATCCAAGCAGCGCTACCCGCATTATCAGAAGCCGGCGTATGGACTCTTCATGTCGGCAAGAAAGTTAAGGCATTACTTTTTGGCACACCCGATAGTAGTGGTTAACGAGACACCCCTCTCGAATATTCTGAACAATCCAGAAGCTACAAGACGTGTCTCCCTTTGGGGATAGAACTTTGTCCTTGGGACGTCACATATGAAAAAAAGCAATCAAGTCGCAAGTTTTGCCGGAACTCGTCGCAGAGTGAATGGAAATCCAAAACACACAGGACCACCAGATTTATCGAGTACTTGGCATATGAATTTTGACGGGTCCAAGAGAGCGAAAGGAGCAGGAGCGGGCGTGATACTTATCTCCCCGCAAGGTGACAAGATGAAGTATATACTTCGGATGACTTTCCCCAATGCGTCAAACAACGAAGCAGAATATGAAGCTCTTCTCCATGGGATGAAGATGGCAAAAGCATGCAGCACCACGCGCCTGAAAATCTTTGGCGATTCCCAGCCGGTAGCACAACAGGTGATGAACAAGTGCGATGCAGTCAAAGATAGCATGATAGCATATAGAGACGCATACAACAAACTCGAGAAAACCTTTGACGGATGCGAAGTAAATCATGTGAGCAGACTCAGCAACGACGAAGCCGACGTTTTGGCAAACATCGGATCACAATGTCTGCCCATACCACCAGGAGTGTTTTGGGAGGAAATCAGTGAGAGGTCAACCAAGCCAAAGAAATCGGTAGTTGATGACCCACAAGTATAGGGGGTGTATCGTAATACTTTCGATAAATAAGAGTGTCGAACCCAACGAGGAGCAGAAGGTGTTGACAAGCAGTTTCGATGAAGGATTCACTGTAAATGCTCACAAACAAGTATTCAGGGGTTTTGATATAGGAGATAAATAAAGTACAAGTAAGTAAAATGCGAGAGTAATAATTGCGGCGAGTGGCCCAATCCTTTTTAGCACAAAGGACAAGCCGGTTTGTTTACTTATGATGACCAAACGTTCTTGAGGACACACGGGAATTTAGTCTAGTGCTTTCGTTTCATATAGTTGATTAATCTTCATTGTTTTGATAAGTGTTGTGTGGGTGAACCTATGCTAATGCACCGCCCTTCCTAGGACTAATACATACTTGTGATTATACCCCTTGCAAGCATCCGCAAATACAAGTAAGTAATTAAGATAAATCTAACCACAGCCTTAAACTCTGAGATCCTGCTATCCCTCCTGCATCGATATACCAACGGGGGTTCAGGTTGCTGTCACTCCGGCAACCCCACAATTAGCAAACGAATACAAGATGCATTCCCCTAGGCCCATAAAGGTGAAGTATCATGTAGTCGACGTTCACATGACACCACTAGAAGAATAACAATACAACTTAAATATCAAACCATTAAATATTACTCAACATAATTCACTACTAACATTTAGACTTCACCCATGTCCTCAAGAACTAAACGAACTACTCACGAGACATCATATGGAACATGATCAGAGGTGATATGATGATGAATAACAATCTGAACATAAACCTTGGTTCAATGGTTTCACTCAATAGCATCAATAACAAGGAGTAATCAATACCAGAAGAGTTTCCCCTATGAAATAATCAAGATTCAACCCTAGATGTTACAACGGTGACGAGGTGCAACGGTGGAGACGACGGTGACGGCGGTGGAGATGATGGTGATGATGATCCCAATGAAGTCTAGCTCGATGGCGGTGACGATGGCGTCGATTTCCCCCTCCGGGAGGGAATTTCCCCAGCGGATTTCAGCCTGCCGGAGAGCTCTTTTCTCTCTGGTGTTTTCCGCCCCGTAGAGGCGGCTGTGACTCTTCGAGATTATTCCCAGCACCTTAGGTTTTCGGGTAGATGAAGTACGCGAAGGAGAGGCGGCCGAAGGGGCTGTGTGCCCCTGATGACCCACAAGTATAGGGGATCGCAACAGTCTTCGCGGGAAGTAAAACCCAATTTATTGATTCGACACAAGGGGAGACAAAGAATACTTGAAAGCCTTAATAGCGGAGTTGTCAATTCAGCTACACCTGGAGACAGACTTGCTCGCAAGAGTTTATCAGTAGTAACAGTTTTATAGCAGTAGCAGTGGTGAAATAACAGCAGCAGTGAAATAAAGACAACAATAGTGATTATAGTAAACAGCAGGATTAAAATACTGTAGGCACAGGGATGGATGACGGGCGTTGCACGGATGAGAGAAACTCATGTAACAATCAAAGCAGGGCATTTGCAGATAATAATAAAATGGTGTCCAAGTACTAAACAATCCATAGGCATGCGTTCCATATTTAGTCGTACGTGCTCGCAATGAGAAACTTGCACAACATCTTTTGTCCTACCATCCGGTGGCAGACGGATGATACGCGTACAACACGCGTCCATTGGGAACCCCAAGTGGAAGGTGTGATGCGTACAGCAGCAAGTTTCCCTCAGTAAGAAACCAAGGTTTATCGAACCAGTAGGAGCCAAGAAGCACGTTGAAGGTTGATGGCGGCGGAGTGTAGTGCGGCGCAACACCAGGGATTCCGGCGCCAACGTGGAACCTACACAACACAACCAAAGTACTTTGCCCCAACGTAACAGTGAGGTTGTCAATCTCACCGGCTTGCTGTAACAAAGGATTAGATGTATAGTGTGGATGATGATGTTTGCAGAAAACAGTAAAGAACAATTGCAGTAGATTGTATTTCAGATGTAAAGAATAGGACCGGGGTCCACAGTTCACTAGAGGTGTCTCTCCCATACGAATTAGCATGTTGGGTGAACAAATTACAGTTGGGCAATTGACAAATAATGAGGGCATGACAATGCACATACATGATATGATGAGTATTGTGAGATTTAATTGGGCATTACGACAAAGTACATAGACCGCTATCCAGCATGCATCTATGCCTAAAAAGTCCACCTTCAGGTTATCATCCGAACCCCTTCCAGTATTAAGTTGTAAACAACGGACAATTGCATTAAGTATGGTGTGTAATGTAACCGACAACTACATCCTTAGACATAGCATCGATGTTTTATCCCTAGTGGCAATAGCACATCCACAACCTTAGAACTTTCTGTCACTGTCCCAGATTTAATGGAGGCATGAACCCACTATCGAGCATAAATACTCCCTCTTGGAGTTACAAGCAAAAACTTGGCCAGAGCCTCTACTAGCAACGGAGAGCATGCAAGATCATAAACAACACGTGATAGATTGATAATCAACATAACATAGCATTCACTATCCATCGGATCCCAACAAACACAACATATAGTATTACAGATAGATGATCTTGATCATGTTAGGCAGCTCACAAGATATGACAATGATAGCACAATGAGGAGAAGACAACCATCTAGCTACTGCTATGGACCCATAGTCCAGGGGTGAACTACTCACACATCACTCCGGAGGCGACCATGGCGGTGTAGAGTCCTCCGGGAGATGATTCCCCTCTCCGGCAGGGTGCCGGAGACGATCTCCTGAATCCCCCGAGATGGGATTGGCGGCGGCGGCGTCTCTGGAAGGTTTTCCGTATCGTGGCTCTCGGTACTGGGGGTTTCGCGACGAAGGATATTTGTAGGCGGAAGGGCAGGTCAAGGGGCGTCACGAGGGGCCCACACAGTAGGGCCGCGCGGCCAGGTCTTGGGCCGCGCCGCCCTGCTGTGTCGCCACCTCGTGGCCCCACTTCGTCTCCTCTTCGGACTTCTGGAAGCTTCGTGGAAAAATAGGCCCCTGGGCGTTGATTTCGTCCAATTCCGAGAATATTTCCTTACTAGGATTTCTGAAACCAAAAACAGCAGAAAACAACAACTGGCTCTTCGGCATCTTGTTAATAGGTAAGTGCCAGAAAATGCATAAATATGACATAAAGTATGCATAAAACATGTAGGTATCATCAATAAAGTAGCATGGAACATAAGAAATTATCGATACGTTGGAGACGTATCATCGGGCCTCTAGGGAATCTACTGGAAATTAAGGTACTCCTTTTAATAGAGCACCGGAGCAAAGCATTAACACTCCGTGAACACATGTGATCCTCACATCACTGCCTTCCCCTCCGGTTGTCCCAATTTCTGTCACTTTGGGGCCTCGGGTTTCGGACAGCGACATGTGTATACAACTTGCAGGTAAGATCATAAAACAATGCATATCATCATGAAACAATAACATGTTCAGATCTGAGATCATGGCACTCGTGCCCTAGTGACAAGCATTAAGCATAACAAGTTGCAACAATATCATCAAAGTACCAATTACGGACACTAGGCACTATGCCCTAACAATCTTATGCTATTACATGACCAATCTCATCCAATCCCTACCATCCCCTTCAGCCTACAGCGGGGGAATTACTCACACATGGATGGGGGAAACATTGCTGGTCGATGGAGAGGCGTCGGTGGTGATGATGGCGATGATCTCCTCCAATTCCCCGTCCCGGCGGAGTGCCAGAACGGAGTTTCTGGTCCCGAGACGGAGTTTCGCGATGTGGCGGCGTTCTGGATGGTTTCTGGCGACTTCGACTTCTCGTCTCGCGTTTTTAGATCGAAACCCTTAAGTAGTCCAGAGGGGGGCGTCAGAGGCCGGCCGAGGGGGCCACACGCTAGGGCGGCGCGCCCCCCTCTAGGCCGCGCCGGCCTGTTGTCTGGGGGGCCTGGGCCTCCCCCAGGTCTGCCCTTCTGGCTCCGTGATTCTTCTGTAAAATAGGACCTTCGACATAAATTCTGGGGATTTTCCTGAAAGTTGAATTTCTGCACAAAAATGAGACACCAGAGCAATTCTGCTGAAAACAGCGTTAGTCCGTGTTAGTTGTATCCAAAATACACAAATTAGAGGCAAAACAATAGCAAAAGTGTTCGGGAAAGTAGATGCGTTTTGGACGTATCAACCCCCCAAGCTTAGCTTATTGCTTGTCCTCAAGCAATTCAGTTAACAACTGAGTGCGATAAAAGAACTTTCACGAACACATTTGTTCATATGATGTAAATATTCTCATGATATGGACAAATACTTAGGCAATTCATAATAAGATACATGCAAATAAGATCATCTAATAGCTATGTCAATCATGGAAAGGTACCAACAAATTAATAATAAGCATCATGAATCATGTCTATCAGTAGGATTGCAATGTTCATAAAAGGATATGATGAAGTGTTATCTCTCTTGCCCGTATTTGTACAGCAAAACATAAATGCGCGAGCACCTCTGAAGTTCAATGAAAGACTAGAAGTAGAGATTGTCAAAGATAAAAGCATCAAAGTTATACCACAGTTAATCACATTTTGGGACAAGCATATTATACTAAGAATGACAGTTGTGCTCTCAAGAAAGTGCTCAAAGAAAGGATGATGACACAACATGAAAGTAAAAGATTGACCCTTCGCAGAGGGAAGCAGGGATTAACATGCGCTAGAGCTTTTCATTTTTAAAACAGGAGTAAAATTATTTTGAGAGGTGTTTGTTGTTGTCAACGAATGGTAATGGGTACACCAACTACCTCGCCAACCAGACTTTCAAGAGCGGCTCCCATGAAGGACGTTATTTCTACCAGCAAGGTAGATCATCCCTCTTCTCTTTTGTTTACACACGTACTTTAGTTTTATTATGGGTGACACTCCCCCCAACCTTTGCTTACACAAGCCATGGCTAACCGAATCCTCGGGTGCCTTCCATCAATCTCATACCATGGAGGAGTGTCTATTTGCAAAATTAAGTTGCTTACTGATGAATCAGAGCAAAACGTGTGAAGAGAATTATTAATGAAGTTATTAATTGGGGCTGGGCACCCCGTTGCCAGCTCTTATTATGCAAGTCTGTCAAAAGTAAATGACAAGGTCGAAAGATAAACATCACATACTTCCTCATGAGCTATAAAACATTAACACAAATTGAGAAGCATTTTGAAGGTTTAAAGGTAGCGCATGAGAATTTACTTAGAATGGTTTGAAATGCCATGCATAGGTATTTATGGTGGACACTTTGGAATAACTTGGTTTTCAGGGGTTTGGAAGCACGAGCAGCGTTCCCGCTCAGTACAAGTGAAGGTTAGCAATAGACTGGGGAGCGACAATCAAAAGAGCAGTAACCGTCATAATCATGCTTGCGGCAAAATAAATTAACGGAGGCATAAAAGTGATACAAGAACTCTGAGGCAAAGTAAATCATCGAGGCTTAATTGACTTTTGTTCAGTCATATGCATGCGTGAGCATGTGCCAAGTCAATTCGAATGAATTATTCAGAGGAGGATACCACAATGTCATACCTATTTATGAATAAAACAATGCAAGCAAACATCTATGACATGCTACTCATATTAATAAACTGGAGCTAAACATGAGAGATCATGAACTACTAGACTTTCTTAAATGACATATATCTCACATGAACCAACCAAGCATGCTCACATGGATGAGTATATGTACAAAAATGAAAACAAATAGAGTTCATTCCAGCCTCTCACCACAGTCGAATTGTCATAGATCGTCATTATTGCCTTTCACTTGTGTAGCTTGAATAATATGGAATGAAAACCACGGTCCAGCTACCGAAGAACATTGAACTCCATAATGAACTTTACAAAACTAAAGAAGAACAGCAAATATTTTTGGTGTTTTCGAATTGGAAACAAAAACAAAAGGAAACAAGCAAACAAAGCAAAATCTTTTTGGATTTTCTTATAGCAAACCAACGATAGCAAATAAAGCAAAATAAAAGCAAGAAACCAAGATAAACAAATGATAAAGAGAAACAACAGAAATATTTTTGGTCTTTTTGTGTTTTAGGAAAGAAACAAAGCAAAAACAAGAAAATGAAAACTAGAAGAGTCACATAAACACAAAGCAGCAGGAATTCGTCAAACTTGAAAGCAGTACAGTAATCGATTTTTAAGAAATTCTTCTGCTGCTCATCTCGAAAAGTGTTCAACTAATGAAAGTTAGATAACAACCTGGGGAACATGCACAAAAATTGGCTTCGCAAAATAATGTTCTTCCTGTTTTTGAGAATTTTTTTGGTATCAGTCCAGTGTTGGGGGGATGACCCCCGGTATGCCAAAGGCATGCCAAACCGGATGGTTTGAGCCATCAAGATACCGGTTTAATGTTTATACCAGAGCACAAAGTTAAGTGTTTGGCTAAGTAAAGCTAATCCGATATCCCCAAGAGGGGTATACCGGAACCAGGTAAAGAAGACACCGGGCTACCGGTAAGAAGTGTCCGGTAGCACGTCGGCAAGACTGGTCAAAGATTCTCTTCAGAGCTAGAGGACAAAGATGAGCTAAGCAAAGTAGCTTTAAACGAAGCCCTGGCACCAAAGAGGAGGATGACGCTGAAAGAAGCCGGAGGACGTCAGCCTCCCTGATTAAAGAAGACCCCGGCGTCATCTATGATTAAAGTAGCTTTGTAAAGTAGTTTGTCTAGTCAAAGATGCCATTAGGGGTTCTTGCCCTGTAAGCCACCCTCTCCCCTATATAAGGAGAGGGGGCACTGCCCTTTGCGGGGACGCACGACTCAGTAGGATCGACCTAGAGAGAAACCGTGTATGCACAAACCTGTATCATGTTGAGATCAATGAAGAGAAAGATCTAGAGCAGAGTTCTTCCTTGTGTGTTTCTTCTTCTACCTTTGCCTTTGGCTGAGTTCTTGAGGAAACCATCCGGAAGTTCATCCTATCTAATCAAAAACCCTCCCCCGAATCCTCTAGCGCCCATTCGGCCCCAACTTAAGCCATCCCATGGCATCTGCTCGTTCACCACGACGACAGTTGGCGCCCACCGTGGGGCATGAAGTGGCGCTTGCTGGAGTTCACATTCGGGCGGGCCTCCTCGACGTCGCCGGCCAGCGTACAGTGTCCGCGCTGGTGCAGCGCATCTACTCCATGGAATTCATCAACGACAACGCGGGCTGCTTCGCCAACGGCGGCATCTTCCCCAAGAACGGCCGCATCATCGAGTTCGGCAGCCACCGCATCTACTTCGGCACCGTCCCTGTGCGCCAGTGCCTCTCGCCGGTGCTGGTGGCGTCGGATCCACCAAGGTGGCTACATGCTGGCCGCGCCCCCGGCAGCGTGGAGGTGATGATGGCTGGCGCGGTCGGAGCTGGCAAGGAAGCCGTGGAAGAAGGAGCTGGGCGTGCGGCATCAACCCGTGCGGCCAAGCCACCGCTGGAGCGCGACGCAGGCGCTGCGGGAGCATCGTCCGCGCTACCGGAGACACCGCTTCAAGCGGCGATGAGCGTTCTCGCCACGCCCATCGCACAGAACATCGACCCGGCAGCTGCTCAGGAGGATCTGAAGGCGCAACGCCAGAAGCTGCTCGAGAACGGCAAGGACGTTGTCAGGGCGCAGCGCGAGCTGAACCTAACCATACGTGAGTATAACGCTGCCCATGGCTTTGCTTCAGTTAGCGCTCATGCTGCTAGGATACCGGAAAACCGGCTTAAGGCTCGGAATCTAGATCAGGATTTGCGTAAGGAGATTCTTACTGGAAAGAGTATATCTGCATCTGTGAGCATTGTAGAGAAACCTAAGTACAGTAGCCCGGATAAAACCATAAAAGCTGCTAAGGCTGCGGTAGAGCTGTGTGAATCGCTTTCCGGGGACGCTCTGGCAAAACAACAAGAGCGCGTCCGGGAGCTGCTTGAAACCATCGAACAGCAAAACGCTGAGCAGCTTGCTAAGCTGAACAAGGCTGTGGCTTCAAAATCCGCGCGTTCAACAAAGAATGCTGGTAGCAAGTCCCATGGGCAGGCATCGTCCCCCCATCCGGACAGAAGAAGAGAAAAAGAGATGAATGCGCAGCAGATGACTATGTATGATCCGGTTCTGGCCGGAAAACAACAAGCCGGGCATCACGATGCCGGTAGAAAAAGCCAAGGGGCAGACCGAGGCTACGCCAAAGGAGGCTATGCCGGAAACAATCATGCCGGTAAACAAGAGACCGGGCAAAATTATCGAGCTGCAAGGGCGGCGTATGAGGAGGAAGAAATGCTTCCCCCGAGGTACCGGCAGGCAAGGGCCGCGGTACCGGAAAATTACGATGAGGCAGATTCAACAAGACTCACAGCACACCGGAACCCATTGGGAGAACGCCTGGGAGAAAGATACCTGCCAGAACGGGATGCGAGGCACCGTCTGGATAGAGTATACTTGTCAGAAATAATCGAGGCAGAAGGTCTTCCGGGCCCAAAATGTTTTGGTCCAAGGATCATGAAAGAGGGACCACCGGTTCGCAACTTCCAGTTGCCCCGTGACATGAAAACATATGATGGCACCACTAAGCCGGAAGACTGGCTCACAGATTACGTGACCGCAGTATACGTCGCTGGTGGCGGAGGAACCGTAGCTGGAGGAGGAAACCGGCGTTGGGCCATGAGAATCATACCATCATTCTTGGTGGGACCAGCACGAATCTGGCTCAACAACTTGCCGGCAGGAAGCATAAACGGTTGGTTGGACTTTGAGGAAGTTTTTGTGAGTAACTTCAGCAGCACGTACCGGTGGCCAAACAGGCCACAGCAGCTCGCCTTGTGCATACAACGCCCAAATGAAATAGACCGGGACTACCTGGCCCGGTGGAACACCACAAGGAACTCCTGTGAGGGGGTGATAGAGGCGCAAGCCATTGCTTGGTTTAGCAGTGGGTGCAGAAGAGGTTCGCCGTTGTGGCAAAAGCTGCAGCGGAACATGCCGATAACTCTGGCGGAAATGATACGTGTGGCGGATAACTACGCATTGGGAGACCTAATGCAACCAGCAGTACAAGCCAAGCCGGAACAATCAAACCCGCCTCAGCAGCGCCAAGAGCAACACCGGGATAACCGGAACAACAAAAGAAGGGAAGATTTTCCGGATCGAAGATACAGTCCGCAGCAAGTTGCTGTTGTACATGAGAACTCTGAGGCCAGCGGCAGTCAGAGGCAAAGAACCGGATCGCAGCCATGGGCGGGTCCTAAAAAACAATGGGTCGAAAAGAAACCATGGGGCCAGAAAAAGAATTGGCAGGAACCTGTGAAATACACCATGGAAGCTGCGATGGATCAACCTTGCCGGTGGCACACTCCGAATCCGGCTCACCCATCAAATCATCTGACGAAGGATTGTACTTGGACCAAGTACTTGATGCTCAAGGGAACTGTAAAAGATGCGCAAGCACAAGGGTGCTCCACAATGCTACCACCATCTCAAGATATGCTACGACAGCATCAATTACCACCACCGCCGCCGCTTACCGGAGCAAATGCTTTGCCGGTACAGCCTCAGCCAAACAGGCAACAACACCAGCAAGTTAACCAGGTGGGAGAAGGCAATGGTCAACCACCTCCACCGGCACCTTTGGGCCGGAATGTTTACCATGATCCAGACATGTGTTGCGTTGTGTTCGTTACTGAGCCAACCGACAGACAAAGCCTGCATCGCCGTTCCATGGAGGTGAACGCTGTGATGCCGGCAGTGCCAAAATACATGTTGTGGTCAGATCAAGAGATCTCTTGGTCGTTCAAGGATCACCCCAAGGTAATGCCTAATCCGGGTGGTTATGCTCTTGTCCTGGACCCAATCTTGCAAGGGCCAAACGCTCGAGTCAAGTTCAGCAAAGTGCTGATAGGCAATGGAAGCAGCATAAACATCATGTACCGGAACACCATGCGCACCCTTGGCATAACAGAAAACATGCTGCAGCCAACCCGCACAACATTCCACGGAATCGTTCCGGGATTGTCCTGCGCACCGGTTGGAAAAGTCCGAGTGGATGTGTCGTTTGGAGGACGTGATAATTGTCGGGTTGAAAACATTGAGTTCGAGGTGGTGGACTTAGATAGTCCTTACCATGCGTTGCTGGGGAGACCGGCATTGGCAGCTTTCATGGCCTCAACTCACACGGCCTATCTCAAGATGAAGATGCCAGCACCTCGTGGACCCTTAACTGTGGTGGGAAACTACAAGATTTCGCTGGAAACTGCTTCCGCCGGATCAAACCTGGCCGAATCGCTGGTGATTGCAGAGGAAAAGAGGAGGATGCAAACTGCAGTTGCGCTGACACAGTCCTCACAGCTGAGCTTAGCAGCAATGAGTGCAAACTTGGGCACATCGGCATTCAAGCCGACGAAAGAAACAAAAGACATTGTGCTGGACCCGGCTTACCCTGAGCGCACCGTTCCTATCGGTGCCAGCATGAATGAGGCATAGGAAAGCTGTCAACACCCGGATTTTTAAGTCCGAATGCCTATTATGTCATACATCGCAATCCCAGGAATATTGTTGTTGCGAGGCATAATAGTTAAGTATCACAGTCATCATTCATTACAAACCATAATGTCTTACAACTTGGAATCACATCATCCATATTACACGAATAGTTGATCTATTGATCAACGAACAAACACAAGTTCATAGCGGAAGCGTAAGATACAAGGACTCTCTAGTCCACAGGCCAACGCTTGACGTCGGAAGACTCCTAGTTGTCGTAGGCGTCCTGCTGGTCATCTCCTTGTTCATCTTCATACTCTGGCCATTTGAATAGCCAGGGACAAAGCAGTGAGTACTTTAAGTACTCGCAAACTAATACTAATGTAAGTGCTCGACATTCTAGTAAGGTTTGCTAAGCTCTAGTTTATTTGCATAAAGCCAGTTTTAGTTCACAAGTATTTGAGAAAAGCTTATTCAAGTACTAACTAACTCAAGTGGGAACATTAGTGTCATTCCCACCAGTCAAGTGGTGATTTCAATTCAATTCACCACAAGTCATTTCACCATCTTCTTTCAACATCATTTTTCAAAGGTATGACATCGGAAACTGTATGGCCTTTCCAACCGTCCGTAATCGTGGACGCGGCTATTCGAATAGATTGACACTCTGCAGAGGTTGCACACTTGTGCCACAACATTTGATTTCATCTGTCGGGATTACCCCGAATCATCGTAACACAGTACGCGGATCATCAACCATAACCTTTCACTTACAAATCCTAGTATGAGCACCTCTCCCCATGAGCTTGGCCTCCCAGTGAAGACCAACTGTCAACCTGGGAACTGCATAGGGCTTGGCCGTACAATTCACCTCAATTTCACATCATTTCTCAACAACGGAGGCAGCCTCAAGCATAACCCCTATGACGTGTGTTCAGAGGGAACCCATACTAAGATGCATAAACTTCCAGTTAAGCCCTACCCATAATCAGGTATTGTGGGGGTACTTAATATTGGAAAGGTATCGCATTCAAACCAATATCATGTTTATCAAAAATCACTATCTTCTCTTGATCATATTCACCTTCACAAATCATTCAATGGAATGCATCATCATTCCAAGGTTTCAGATTCATTTCAAGTCACATTGTTCCCATCTAGAGTAGTCAAGTTTTATTTCATTAGCACTAGCTCTAATTCATGAGGGGTGCTATCTTGCTTTGCTTGTTTGAGAATAACTTCACTACTCTAGTAACCTCTTGTACTTTGACCAAAGTTAATTATAAAAGTAACTTCTTGAGAAAACAAGTAAAAACTTGTAATGTATAAACTTGGGATAGGCTTATGTAAGAAAAGATAAGATTCATGGTGCCTTGCCCCAAGGGGCTTTGCACTTGGCAAGAATATTAGCTTGCCTTGGTAGTTCTCAAAATTCTCCTCCTCCTCCTCTTGGTAGCAACCTTCTTCTTCAGTGTATTCTCCGGTGCTAGCGTCTAAATTTGAATACGAGTATAATTACTCACTAATTCAATGGCTATTCCATGTATCACATAAAAACACACAAACTATTCTATGCACACAAATAATCTAATTAGGGTGCATGGGTTGTGTTGCTTGAGGAGAATTTACTTCTTTTCATTTAATATGTAAATGATAGTTTCCATAGGGTTCTTGAGAAATAATTTCCTCTCATTGAAATCTTCTTAAGATTTAATTTCTCAAACCATCATAGATGAACTCATATTGACCTAAGTCAAATATTCATCATCATCAATTGAGAAAATGATTTAAATGAGGTAGACCACCTCATACCATTTAGTAATGCTACAAATGATTTAAATCTCTAAGTAATTCATATAAGTGAGTTTGGCCAGGGGTCCAAACATCACATGAATTCCTGTGAGACAAGGTTTAAATGAAGTATAAGACTTCATATAATTTACTTAATAGTTTTGGACAATATCAACTACATAAACTAGCCATATTGCCCCTTAATTAAACTAGGGCATGATCATGCAAAGTGACCATACCATTTTATTGCATAAAAAATTAGTGTAAGTCAAATGTTAGCTATTAGAGTTGGAATTAACTTAATATCTATTTTGGTTGATTTTTAATAATTATTTGAATATGGCAAAGTCCCTGCCTTCTTCTTTTTATCAGATTAATTCTACATCACATCTTGACATGGGACCAGTGGCATTCTCTAGATCTTTTTACTAGCTTTCCAACCATATAAAATTCATTGAATTTGGTTAAGCCAATTTGAATCTATTGATTTTCAAAGTTTGGGCAGTATTGAGATTATTTGGAAATGTTTAAATCGAATTTGAATTAAAAAGGCCGGCGGGAAAACTAACTGGGCCTAAATGGTTTAAAATGGCCCAAGGCCAGCCCACCACGCGTCTGTGCCCGCGTGGGCTGCCTGACAAAGGGCTCCACCTGTCAGCGGCGTTTAAACGCCGAAGCGGTATGTTTCAACGTGGAGCATAAGATTAGATCAGGATCTAACGGCTCAGGTTCATCGTCTCGCTGGCGAGAGAGGGAGTTCGCCGGCGGCTCAGGTAGGGGGTGGGAGAGCTTACGGCGGCTCCAGCAAGGGTTGGCAGTGTGCTTGACGAGGTTGTGGACGACGGCGAGTCTCCTGGTAGCAGTGGCGTCGCCTGAGGTGGTCGGGATCATCGGCGATTGCTGCAGAGCTTCCGCGGCGGTGATCTCCCGATTGGCCTTGCTCCGGCGACGATTGAGGTAGCTACTGGTGCTGGGCAAAGCGGTGGTGAGTGGTGATCGTGATGGTGTGCTTGGTTCTGTCCAGGAAGGTCTCTATTTATAGGCGCGAGAGGGTGCTGCGGGGCAGTGAGGTGGTCGACATGCTCGCGGCGTCTCCGGCGAGCTAGCGAGCTAGGCGAAGGCGTGGCGCTGTTCTGCGGTTCCTGGCGAAGCGTTTGGCGGCGACAGCTTGGTCGGGCGGTGGCTAGTTTGGTCACTTTGCTTCCATGTCTGCCGCGGCGTTTACGGGAGCCTGTCGTCGTCTCCAGCGCCGGCGGTCATGGGTCGTGGTCGAGCGCGTGTCTGCGAGCTTCGTGGCGACGCGGCGATGCTCAACCTGCAGCTAGGTGGTCCAGGGCGTGCGTGAGGTGGCCAGGCGAGAGGTGGCCAGGGCGTGTCCACGGCGCGCACACGTGCGACGCGAGCGGCATACTGGCCGTTCTGGGCGCGCGTCATCCGGCGTGTGGTCGCTGCTCCTTCGACCATGGCGGGTGTAGGCGGTGCTAGGAGGTGAGGTGGCGTCGTTTGGGCACGGTGTCCAGCTCTGGCGACGAAGGAAGAGAGGGGAGGGGCATGCACGTGCCCATGGCCGGCATGGCCATGGCTATGCCATGTGTTCCCTCCCTCCTAGGGTTACTATGTTGCATTTAGTGTGAGAGGGGGCAAGGGGACCAGATAGGGTGGTTTGAGGTAGATTAGGGTGGGATAGAACACTATTTGAAATAGTGTGTAATAGTTCCATATTTGCATTTTGCCAAATTTGTCCAAATTTGATTCCATTCAAATGGTGGCAAGTTTTTAATTGTGAGTGTCCCATTGAGTTAGAAATGATCAGAGGTGGTGAGGTGTGGTGGTGGAATTTTTGAATTCAAAGAATTGCCAAATTTGACAAGTGTGAGATTGTTACATATGTTAAAAAGTTGCAACTTTGGATGAGCATAGCTAATGATCAAGAAAGAATTTGGCATGGTGATCTTTACAAAAAGTGTTCACCTTAATGTTGACTTGGATGTGTTGCAAAGAGTTAGCAAGGTTTGGTTGGAGAAAATTGAATAGCAATGGCTCAAAGTAGTGATCAGGCTAGAATTTGCAGTTTTGACCATTATCATATGTGATCAAGTTTTGTATTTGAAATTCATTTGAATTGTGATTCTTTGATTCCAAAAGTTGTAATAAGTGTTTAGTAACATTATTCAACTAATGGTGAAGACCAAATTGGTCTAGGGTCAAAATTTATAAAAATGCCATAGGGCATATGTGAGGGTTTTTAGGGTTTTGCATTTATTTGATTTTCTTCCTCTTTTTGCTTTATTTGGTTTGTGATCTTCTTATGATCACTTTAGGGTTTTAGGGTTTATCTTATACACATAATATCAATCATCATGGCATATCAATCAAATGCACAAGTCCTATGCATAGCACTGTATGCAATTTAAAAAGTTTTTGTTGGTTTGAAATTTTGCTCTCTGGAATTCTTCTAACTTTCTTTTATTGAAATTTGGGATGTTACAAACCCTTCCCCCTTACAAAAGATCTCGTCCCGAGATCGAAAAGAAAGTTAGATACTAAAGAGATCTGGGTACTCCTTCTTCATGAAGTCTTCGCGTTCCCATGTGGCTTCATCCTCGGTATGATTGCTCCATTGTATCTTCAGAAACTTGATGCTTCGGGTGCGGGTGGTTCGGTAAGCTTCCTCCAGGATGCGAATCGGCACTTCGCGGTAAGTCAGGTCCTGGTTGATATCCACCGATCGGTGATCGATGTTCTTGAACACTTCGGTCTTCTCGGGGACTTCAAGGCACTTCCGGAGGAGTGAGATATGAAACACGTCGTGCACAGCCAACATCTCTTCAGGTAGCTCTAGTTGATAAGATACTTCTCCTCGGCGGCTGAGGACTTTGAAAGGTCCGACATATCGGGGTGCGAGCTTTCCTTTCAGTTGAAATCTCTGCATTCCTTTCAAGGGGGATACCTTGAGATAGACAAAATCTCCGATCTCAAAGGTCATCTCCCGACGTCTCTTGTCGGCGCAGCTCTTCTGTCTTGATTGCGCCATCTTGAGGTACTCTCGGATCTTGTGGACTTTCTCTTCGGCTTCATGAAGAACATCTGGGCCAAAGACTTGGCTTTCTCCGACTTCCGACCAGTTCAGGGGGGTACAGCACTTCCTTCCGTACAAGGCTTCAAAGGGGGCCATCTGTAGGCTAGCTTGGTAGCTGTTGTTGTAAGAGAATTCTGCGTAAGGTAAGCAGTCTTCCCACTTGGATCCGTATTGCAGTACACATGCTCTCAGCATGTCCTCCAGTATCTGGTTGACTCTCTCAGTCTGTCCGTCGGTCTGAGGGTGATATGCGGTGCTGAAATTCAGACGGGTGCCTAGTCCTTCATGCACTTTCTGCCAGAATCTTGAAGTGAACTGTGATCCTCTATCTGACACTATCGATTTCGGGGTTCCGTGCAGGGCGACTATTCTGGAAATGTATAATTCAGCTAACTTTGGGCCTTGGTATGTGGTCTTTACGACAATGAAATGGGCGACTTTGGTCAGTCTATCGACAACTACCCATATTGAATCATTGCCTTTGCTGGATTTGGGCAGTCCGGTGATAAAGTCCATTCCTACGGAGTCCCATTTCCATTCTGGAATCTGGAGGGGTTGTAACAGTCCGGCGGGTCGTTGATGTTCTGCCTTGACTCTTTGACAGATGTCACACTTGGCGATGTAGCTGCCGATCTCTCTCTTCATTCCATGCCACCAGAATTGCTCCTTCAAGTCTTGGTACATCTTGGTACCTCCGGGGTGGATTGAATAAAGGGTGTCATGGGCTTCTTGCAAAATGACTTGCTTTAAGTCTGAGTCCGATGGTATGCAGAGACGTTCTTTGTACCAAAGAACTCCGGCTTCATCTACGGTGAATCCAGGGGCTTTTCCTGCGGCTATCTGTTTCTTGATTCCGTCGATGCTAGCGTTGTCCTTCTGGGCTTCCTTGATCTGGCTAACCAAGGTGGGTTGCAGTTCTATGCTGGCTAGGAATCCTTCACTAACCAGTTCAAGTCTGAACTGTTCAAACTCTTGATGCAAGCTGGGCTGTTCAGTTGCGAGCATGGAATTCAACTGACACGGCAGTCGACTCAAAGCATCCGCTACCACATTGGCCTTGCCGGGGTGGTAGTGAATCTCCATGTCGTAATCCTTGATCAGTTCGATCCATCGGCGTTGTCTCATGTTCAGCTCCTTCTGGGTGAATATGTATTTGAGGCTCTTGTGGTCGGAGTAGATCTCGCATCGATTACCCATGAGGTAATGACGCCAAACTTTCAAGGCTAAGACCACGGCTGCAAGCTCGAGGTCATGGGTTGGGTAGTTCTGTTCATGTTGCTTGAGTTGTCTCGAAAGGTAGGATACAACCTTGCCTTCTTACATAAGCACACATCCAAGACCAGTCTTGGAGGCGTCGCAATATACGTCAAAGGGCTTTGCGATATCTGGCATGATCAGGATTGGGGCTGTTGTCAGTCTACTCTTGAGCTGTTGAAAGCTCTCTTCACATTTGTCGGTCCACTCGAACTTTCTATCCTTCTTCAACAATTGGGTCATTGGTCGAGCGATGCTCGAAAAGCCTTCTACAAATCTGCGGTAATATCCGGCTAATCCAAGAAAAGTGCGGACCTCGGTTTGGGTGGTTGGGGCTTGCCATTCCATAACAGTTTTGATTTTGGCGGGATCTACGGCAATTCCTCCTGCAGACAAGATGTGTCCCAGGAATCCAACTTCTTCCATCCAAAACTCACACTTGCTGAACTTGGCATACAACTGGTGATGCCTAAGGGTTTCTAGGACAGTCTCCAAATGCTGTTCATGTTCCTCTTCGGACTTGGAGTACACAAGGATGTCATCGATGAAGACAACGACAAACTTGTCCAAAAAGTTCATGAAGATCTTATTCATGATATTCATGAAATAAGCGGGGGCATTGGTCAGTCCAAATGACATGACGTTGTATTCGTACAACCCATATCTGGTGGTGAAGGCAGTTTTTGGGAGGTCGGTGGCTCGAATCTTTAGCTGATGATATCCAGTTCTAAGATCTATCTTGGAGAAAACTCTGGCTCCGGTGAGTTGATCAAACAAGTCTTCTATCTTGGGTAAGGGGTATTTGTTTTTGATGGTGACATCGTTAAGCTTACGATAGTCCGTACATAAATGATTTGCACCATCCTTCTTGTCCACAAACAAAACTGGGGATCTCCAGGGGGATGCACTTGGTCTAATCAGACCTTTGGCCAACATGTCATCTATCTGTTTCTTTAGCTCCACAAGCTCGGTTGCGTTCATGCTGTAGGCTCTCTGGGCTATGGGTCCAGTTCCGGGGATTAACTCGATGATGAACTCGATATCCCGATCCGGGGGCATACCGGGTAGATCATCTGGAAACACATCATGGTAGCGACAAACGACCCTGATTTGATCCAGAGTTGGCTTGGATACACTTTGGTTGCAGGTGAATTTTCTGGGTAGTTTTTTAGAGACGTGCTCTACTACGATACCGGTGCTGCTAGTCATGGTTATGGCTTTCTTGGCACAGTCTATCAATCCATTGTGCTTGGACATCCAGTCCATTCCTAGTACGACTTCCAAACCTTTGGTTCCCAAAATGATTAGATTGGCATAGAAATCTACATCATGGATTTTGATAGGTACATTTTTGCAAAATTTTCTGGCTTTGGTGGTTGATCCGGGAATTTGAACTATCATAACATGCTTCAAACTGAGGGGTTGAATTTTACTTGTTGATGCAAAGTCTTCGGTGACAAAAGAATGAGATGCTCCGGAATCAAACAACACTCTGGCAGGGATGTGGTTGACAGAAAACATACCCAGTACAACGTCTGGTGCTTCCTGGGCTTCTTCGGCGTTCATGTGGTAGAGGCGGCCGTTGCGGTTATTGGGGTTTTTGGGGGCGAACTTCTTGCCGGTGGAGACACGGCGTTGCTGCTGAGCAGGTGCAGCGGTGTTGCCGGCGAGCTTGGCAAGACGCTTGGGACACTCGTTGGAGTAGTGCCCCACTACACCACACTCATAACAAGTGATGGTGGTCTTGTCCTGCTTGTTCGCAACGGGGATGGCGTTGCTTCCGGTTCTGGGAGCGATGTTGGTGTTGCTGTTGTTGTTGTTGGGGGCTCTGGGCGGAGCGCGGTTGTAGTTGTTGTTGTTGTAGCCTCCTGGCTTGGAGTTTCCTCCACTCCGGTTCTGATAACCGGGGCGCGAGTTCTGCATCGGGGGCTTGTTGTTTCTCGGAGTGAAACCTCCGCTTGAGCTGGGGCGAAACTTCTGAGCATGGCTAGACCCACTTTGATTCGCCATGCGGCGCTTGCGGTTCTCATTGGCTTGGTTCAGCTTGCCCTCCATCTGGATGGCTGAGTCAACAAAGGCTTCGAGGTCGGCGAAGGGGATGTTAACGAGGACAGTCTGCATCTCATCATGCAGTCCGTTCAGGAATCTCTCCTTCCTCTTTTCAACGGTGTCGGTCTCATCAGGGGCATACCTCGACAGTGTGAGAAACTTGTCGCGGTATTCTACCACCGTCATGCGACCTTGTTTCAGTTCACGGAACTCATCCCTCATCTTTTTGATCAGACCCGGGGGTACATGGTACTTGCTGAACTTGAGCTTGAAATCCTCCCAAGTCATGAACTGACCTCCGTTCATGGCACGGGTGCTTGTCCACCAAGCGCGGGCTGGTCCAGCGAGATAGTGGGTTGCAAACAAGACCTTCTCGTTGGCTTCCACTCCGGCTACTTCCAGGTTGTTCTCCATAGTCTGGAGCCAGTCGTCGGCATCGAGGGGTTCCTCGGTCTTGCTAAACACCGGAGGGTTGGTGTTCTGGAAGTTCTTGAGCTTGGATCCCGGGTGGTCATGATTTCCATGCCCTTGATTGGCGATGTTCTGCAAAGCGTTGAGGTTGGCTTGGCGTTCAGCTCTTTCTGTCTCCCTATCAGCAAGCAGGGTTTGCAACAGTTGCATCATCGCGTCGTTGGTGCGATTGGGAGGGGCCATCTGAAGATATAGAAGAGCATGAGATAAGAGGGAACATTCTATGGTTTATTTTGGTTAAGTTTGAAAACATTTGAAAACTTGTAATCTTTTCATGATAAACATAACATTCATTCATTCATTCCACACATAGTACATACTAACACACACATACTCCAATGGTTTTAAGAACCATTCTCATGCTACGATACAAGGGTCGGGATACAACTCACACCTACATAAGTGAAACTAGTGCAACTACTCCTCATCCTCGACTACGATCGGGATGTAGTCATCGGGTCCTACCTCCAGGAACTCGTAGTCCTCCTCCTCGGTGAACTCGTCCTCCTCAAAGTCGTCGTCGTCGCTCAGGAAGGCTCCTCCTCCCTGAAGGTCGATACCTCCGTCGTCATCCTCCAGCTCTCTGATCTGATCCTCCTGGGCCTTGACAGTGGCCTCAAGTGACGCGATCTTGGCGCGAAGGCGCACAATCGCAGCGTCCTTCTTGGCACGCTGCTGGCGAAGGCTCTTGCGGTCGTTGTTGAGTAACTTGATCGCCTCACCCTGCTCGATGATGTGAGCATGGGTCTGGTTCACGTAAGCGCGAGTGGCGTCGAGGTCCTTCTGAGTCTGGTAGTGTTGTCGTCAGAAACCCACCGGCGGGCAGCGACGGTCAACACGGTAGAGCCGGGAACAACCTAGAGCCGCGGCTGGCTGAGGTCCCTCCGAACGACGGCCCGCAAAGCCTTCTGGTCACACGTCCGATGCTGATGCAAGGGTGTGCCACCTGACCTATACCTGGTCAGGAAGGTGATGGAGATGCCTCGCTTAGTTTCCTGCATGGCATACACGTAAACATTAAATACGAGCCTCGATCGGCTCTCAGGTTATCCTGTGAATCGGCTCAGGGAGCCGATCCACCCATGATTCGTACGAGGTGCACGAATATATGGTGGTCCTGCTTGATCAAGATAAAGCTAATGAGATCTACGATGATTTAGGGTTTTCACCGCATAATCGGATCATCCTACTCACGGTTGGGCCTCGCGGCCACGCACGGTGATCGTAAGCCGATCCTAAACAAGGCCTAAAAACCAACACGAGGTTGATTCCCGGAACATCCTGTTTAGGGCTAGCGAACGACACCCTACGTGCCGCTGGATCCTCCACCCCTTTGTAAGGCCTAACTATTGCCGATATTAAACTAATCCTTGTAGAACAAGGAGCAATCGTAACGGATCAGATCTACTAAATAATGATCAAGCGGGGTGCCGCCCCCACACCTAAGATAGGTGTGAGGGCGGCTAGACATGCAAGGGTTGCACTACGATAGCATGTTACGCGAAGAACTATGCTAACCCTAACACATCTATGATAACTACGTTGCTCGCCATCAACAAGGCTTCAGTACGAGCAACGCATGAACAACGTGGAGCTTGTGCTGCCTAGATCGCAAGATGCGATCTAGGCAGCATGTTGCTTACCGGTAGAAACCCTCGAGACGAAGGAGTTGGCGATGCGCCGAGATTGATTTGTTGGTTGAACGTTGGTTGTTGTTTATTCCATAAACCCTAGATACATATTTATAGTCCAGGGGACTTTCTAACATAGGCGTGCACCTAACCGTGCACGGGTAAAACTCTATCTAAGATACGATCTATTATATTACAGATATATGGGCAATCTAGCCCAACTTTGCATATAAGGCCGATCTACTTATTTTCTCCATATATAACCTTCAAACCCATCTCGATCGTGGCCCACCTCTGACTTGGTCAAATTCTGGTGATAACACATGCCCCCCTGGTTTTGGAATTATCAATTCCAAAATCACTCCGTTTTTTTCTTCGTCGGGTCATGTCATGGCAGAGCAGAACCGTCGCAGCATTCTTCATCATGATGCCCTGTCTTCTCAACTATTCCGCGTGATTTGACCGTTGTCTTTGGGCACCGCCTCCTCGGAAATTGCTGTAGCATTGAATTTTTTACCATAGCCCCTTTATTTAACCGCTCTGAGCAGTTTGCCATCATCATCCTGCTCTGTTCTGGCCATCGGCACCCAAAAAACCCCCAATCTCCCATAGCCATGTCTTCCTCTTCCTCCTCTTCCTCGTCGGTCTTTTATGACTCCTCCCCCTCCCGCGAGCCGACGCCGGAGTGGGGCTCGTTGGCGGCACACGACATCCTCGCCCCGACAACGTGGGACAAGGAGGAACACGATTCCTCCATCTGGTCTGAGGATGACAAGTCCCTGACCGACGGAGAGGGCGACCTTCAATTCCTCGTCGAAGGGGAAGAAGAGGCGGAGAGCGAGGACGACCGCTTCTCCTGGGACGACTTCACCTCTTCCGAGGAAGAGGCGGAGGAAGAGGGCGACGACGATGACTCCCTTGAAGGTTACCCACCAGCGAAGCGCCTCCGCACCTGGTGGGACGACGACAGCGAGGACGACGATGAAGAAGATGAAGCCCCCATAGAAGGCTACAGAAGCTCCGATGAGGAGCCTCTCAGCAGCTGCGCCGGAGGCAGCGACGACGAGGGCAGCAACGGCCCCTAGATTAGGGATCAGTAGTAGTAGTTGGCTTTTGCCCTCTTCTCCCTCGAGCAATCGGCTCTTTCTTTGTAAGGAATCCCCCTATTAATGAAGAAAAATCCCTTAATTAATTTCGCTTCCTTGTTAACCTTGCCGATTGTCGAATGGGGCTGCCGTACAGGGAGCCGATAGCAGAACATCGGCTCATATTGCTACCCGAGGCCAAGCTGTTGCCTAATCTGAGCTTATTCCTCTAGAGTCGATATCAGTGTATCGGCTTTGTTTTTCTGAAGTCGATGCCCGTGCATCGGCTGCATTTGCATACTGTTGTCTCCATACGTTTCCTCAAGTCGATGTCCGCGCATCGGCTGTGATTTTTGATTTTTTTTTTACTGGCCGATTTTAAATCGGCCCCCACATCTTACTGCCCATCGTCCCACATGCTTGGGAAATACTTCTTAAGGTGTTGACCATTGACAGCTACTGGGAACTTCTCGCCGCTCAACTCTTCCAGCATGTATGCATTACCCTTCAAGGCCTGGACAACCTTGTACGGACCGTGCCAATTAGGAGACCATTTGCCATATGCCTTGTCCCTGGTTCCCAACGGCAACACAGCTTCCCATGCTAGATCACCAACCTGGAACTCCTTTGGTCTAACCTTTTTATTGTAGGCACGAGCCACCCTGGCTTTGTTCTCCTTAATCTTCTCCAACGACCAAAGCCTAAGTTCTGTTGCGTCCTCAATAGTGTCGCTCATCAAAGCTGCATATTCTTCAGCTGTCAGATCATTCTGAAACGTGACACGTCTTGATCCAGCCGTAATTTCCCAAGGCAATACGGCTTCCTGTCCATAGACGAGCTGGTATGGCGCAGTCTTTATAGCTCCATGGCATGACATGCGGTAGGCCCATAATGCTTCTGACAACTTCTCATGCCAATCTCTAGGGTTCTCGTTAATTTTCCTCTTGATCAGCTTGATTAGACTCTGATTGGACGCTTCAGCCTGTCCATTAGCTTGAGCATAGTATGGGGATGACCGGATCAGTTTAATCCCCATGTCATCGCAGAACGTCCTGAATTCTTTAGAAACAAAGACCGAACCTCCATCGGTCGTGATCGTTTGGGGAATTCCGAACCTATGAATGACGTGTTCTTTCACAAATTTGATCACATCTTCCGATTTTACCTTCTTCATAGGGACGGCTTCCACCCACTTGGTGAAGTAATCTGTGATGACCAAAATCCACTCGTGTTTTTTGCTCGACGCCGGATGGATTTTGCCGATCATATCCATGCCCCACCCCCGAAACGGCCAAGGCTTGATGATGGGGTTCATCGCTGATGCTGGTACCATCTGAATCTTCCCGAACATCTGACACGCTTGGCACCCCTTGTAATAATTGAAGCAATCTTCAAGCATGGTGGGCCAATAAAACCCTGATCGTCTGATCAACCACTTCATCTTATGAGCCGACTGATGCGTTCCACAGGCGCCTTCATGCACCTCATGTAAGAGCCGATTAGACTCAGTCGGTCCCAGGCACTTGAGTAGCAACCCTTCCAACGTCCTGTAGAACATGTCGTCTCCTATAAGGACATACTTCATGGCTTTGTATCTTATCCGTTTAGGTGCCTCCCGAGCCGAATCTTTTAAATAATTGAAGATTTCGGCTCTCCAATCATCCTGTTCCAGGAATTGTATCTGAACTTCTGATCCGTCAGCTGTATCTATGTAGCCTGACGCCATTTGCGCGAGATTGTTGGCCTCAGCATTTTGGGATCTTGGGACCCAATTAAAGTTGATGTACCGAAACTGTGTCATCAACTCACGGCATTCCACCCAATATGGGAAAAGCGATTCACTTTCGCACTTATATTCATCCGTGAGCTGGTTAATCACCAACTTTGAGTCTCCAAAAAGCTCTACTGCTTCAGCTCCGGCTTCCAATAGCAACTCCATTCCCTTACGTATTGCCTCATATTCTGCTACGTTGTTGGTGCAAGGGGCAGATAATCTGATGGAGAAGGAGTATTCTGCCCCCCGAGGCGACACGAGCAGAATGCCGATGCCACAACCATCGTCACAAACCGATCCATCGAAGAACATAGCCCATGCACGTATAGATAGTGCTGCTATATTGGTACCGATCCGTTCAGCGATAAGATCGGCCAACGCTTGTCCCTTGACTGCTTTCGCAGGCTGATACCGGAGATCAAATTCTGACAACGCGAACATCCACTTACCAAGTCGGCCTTTCAAAACAGGGGCCGACAACATGTGCTTGACAACATCCGACTTGCATATGACGATGATCTCTGCCGTCAAAAGGATGTGATGAAGCTTGGTGCAGGTAAAGAACAGGCAGAGGCAAAGTTTCTCGACCTCAGGATATCTTGTTTCCGCGTCCAGCATCCTTCTGCTGAGGTAGAAAACGACCTTCTCAACGCCATCGTAGAGTTGCACCACCACCGAAGCGATGGACGTGTCAGCTACTGACAAGTAGATGTAGAACGGCCTGTCTTCTTGGGGGCGGAACTAGCACAGGCGGCGTCGTCAGATACCGCTTAATCTCATCAAACGCCTGTTGCTGTTCTGCCCCCCAGTGAAACTCGTCATCAGATTTAGTCTTCACCAGCGCCATGAACGGCTCGATTCGTCCTGAAGATTAGAGATGAACCGTCGGACAAAATTGATCTTGCCGATGAGGCGTTGGAGCTCCTTTTTCGTGGTCGGCGGCTGCATGGTACGCACCGCCTCCTGACTTTTCAGGCCGATCTCAATTCCCCGTTCATGAACCAGAAAACCTAGGAATTGACCAGCCGTCACGCCAAAGGCACACTTCTTCGGATTCATTCTCAGTCCGAATTTCCGAGTTCGGTCTAGGACGCGCCGTAGATCGTCCAAGTGTCCCTCCATGGAGACTGATTTGACTACCACGTCGTCGATATAGATCTCTACCAACTTGCCGATCAGATCATGAAATATATAATTCATGGCTCGTTGGTACGTTGCACCAGCATTCTTCAACCCAAAGGTCATGACCACGTACTCGAACAAGCCTACTGCCCCTGGTACCCTGAATGCGGTCTTGTGTATATCTTCCGGAGCCATGAAAATCTGGTTATAACCGGCGTTGCCATCCATGAAGCTCAACACCTTGTGGCCAGCAGCGGCGTTTATCAACGTTTCTGCCACGGGCATTGGATATTCGTCCTTTGGAGTGGCTCTGTTAAGATCTCGGAAATCGATGGCCACGCGCCATCGGCCGTCCTTTTTTTCCACAGGAACGATACTGGAGATCCACTCAGCATACCTGCATGGCCTGATGAATCCGGCGGCTAACATTTTCTCAATCTCTTTCTTGACTTCTTCCAGAATTTCGGCCCTCATCTGACGTGCTCGTTGTTGGAACGGCCGAAATCCTTTCTTAAGGGGGAGCCGATGCTCAATGATGCTCCTATCCAACCCAGGCATCTCCGTGTAATCCCATGCAAAGCAATCTGGGTATTCTTTTAACAGAGCTATCATCTGTCCCCTGAGCTGTGGATCTAGCTTCTTGCTGATAAAAGTCGGTCGCGGCTTATCCCCAGGACCAATGTCGACTTCCTCCAGCTCGTCAGCCGATGTAAACCCATACCCTAGCTTTCCGTCCCCTGTGAGGTCGACGCCATATACCGGGAGAGCAGGTGGTACGGATGATACAGGCCGATCGCTAGAATCGGCTTCCATCTTGATCATCACCAGGATCTTTCGGCAGTGTCGGAGCCGATCGCGTGGAGTAGCTTCTTCCTTATCTTCGCTATGAGAGCAGTTGCCCTCGCCTCTATCCTCATCAGGGGGGTGCCCCAGTTCTATCATGTTGATGTTGAACGAGTATCCTGGTTGGCACCTCCCAGGGTAAGTGTCGTTAACCCTGTCAACGGCGCACGACGGTGAATTAGGCACTTCTAGTGCCGCCGATGTGAATGACGACGGTGGACGGGACTGAAGTGGCACTTTTCCTCGGTAGGTCCCGAGAGCTGGTTCTAATAGAGAGTGCTGATTCTTCATGACCTCCTTGATCATCCGAACGGCGACATGCTCCAGAGTATTCACCAGGCTCTCAGAATGGCGATGCAACGAGTGAGTCACCATGCCACTAATCTCCTGGCGCACGGCCCTGGTGCGTTCCTCCGACGGGACAGATAGGTCCACTCCATCGAGTGCACCTTCCGGTGAGAACCCCTTCCACCTGACGCCATGTGAACGGGTTCTGTGATATGAGCCGATGAGGTCGGCTTCGAGGATGACTTTGATCTCGTCATACTTCTTCTTGAGCTCGTCCGTCAGATCCTCGTACGTGACTGGCGTGCCGTCTGCCATCTCAGATGTAGATGGCGATGTGGTTGATGTAGAAGCGAGTCCCACCGGGCGTGCCAGAATGTGTTGTCGTCAGAAACCCACCGGCGGGCAGCGACGGTCAACACGGTAGAGCCGGGAACAACCTAGAGCTGCGGCTGGCTGAGGTCCCTCCGAGCGACGGCCCGCAAAGCCTTCTGGTCACACGTCTGATGCTGATGCAAGGGCGTGCCACCTGACCTATACCTGGTCAGGAAGGTGATGGAGATGCCTCGCTTAGTTTCCTGCATGGCATACACGTAAACATTAAATACGAGCCTTGATCGGCTCTCAGGTTATCCTGTGAATCGGCTCAGGGAGCCGATCCACCCATGATTCGTACGAGGTGCACGAATATATGGTGGTCCTGCTTGATCAAGATAAAGCTAATGAGATCTACGACGATTTAGGGTTTTCACCGCATAATCGGATCATCCTACTCACGGTTGGGCCTCGCGGCCACGCACGGTGATCGTAAGCCGATCCTAAACAAGGCCTAAAAACCAACACGAGGTTGATTCCCGGAACATCCTGTTTAGGGCTAGCGAACGACACCCTACGTGCCGCTGGATCCACCACCCCTTTGTAAGGCCTAACTATTGCAGATATTAAACTAATCCTTGTAGAACAAGGAGCAATCGTAACGGATCAGATCTACTAAATAATGATCAAGCGGGGTGCCGCCCCCACACCTAAGATAGGTGTGAGGGCGGCTAGACATGCAAGGGTTGCACTACGATAGCATGTTACGCGAAGAACTATGCTAACCCTAACACATCTATGATAACTACGTTGCTCGCCATCAACAAGGCTTCAGTACGAGCAACGCATGAACAACGTGGAGCTTGTGCTGCCTAGATCGCAAGATAGCAGCATGTTGCTTACCGGTAGAAACCCTCGAGACGAAGGAGTTGGCGATGCGCCGAGATTGATTTGTTGGTTGAACGTTGGTTGTTGTTTATTCCATAAACCCTAGATACATATTTATAGTCCAGGGGACTTTCTAACGTAGGCGTGCACCTAACCGTGCACGGGTAAAACTCTATCTAAGATACAATCTATTATATTACAGATATATGGGCAATCTAGCCCAACTTTGCATATAAGGCCGATCTACTTATTTTCTCCATATATAACCTTCAAACCCATCTCGATCGTGGCCCACCTCTGACTTGGTCAAATTCTGGTGATAACAGGTAGAGCATGAAGTCCAGGTGCTCCGCAAGGTGCCTCAACTCCGGGTGCGGCTGCAGCTCCATGGGCACTCCCATGGCATCACGCCTCACGAGATGCACGTAGCGCGAAGCGAGGATGCGCACCACGTTCTGTCCACAGAGGCGCGCAAGTGCCTCCTGAAGGCCACGTGCGAGTCTGTCGAGCCAGTTGCTCTCGCGGAAGGAGAAGAGGATCCTCTCCGAGGTGGGAGGCTCCATCTTGCCCCTCAAGTCGGCAGTGATCACCCACTGCAACTCTCCTCCGGGTGTGTCGTCCAACTAAACCCCGTGGAACTCGGGGTGTGGGCGCCCAAGGAAGTTAGAGACGGCGTTGAGGTCGTGCTCGAAGATCAAGCTCCCTCCGTTCCCAAGCTGGTAAAATTTGGTGTTGATGGGTTCATTCGGCTCCATCTGAAAGGGAATTGGATGAGTAAGTTAGAGAGTGTAAAGTGTGGCAAAATTTTAAGTAGATTCAAATAAGATAGAACATGATTCATCAAATTTTGGCAAAGTCTCAAAGACAAGAGTGTAAGTAAGTTTTCAAAAATATTCTCTTCATTTGATTTTCAAAGTTAAGTTTTTCAGAACGCCCATTCTAACTAAGGTCTTCTAAGGTCAAACAATGGCTCTGATACGAACTTGTCAACACCCGGATTTTTAAGTCCGAATGCCTATTATGTCATACATCGCAATCCCAGGAATATTGTTGTTGCGAGGCATAATAGTTAAGTATCACAGTCATCATTCATTACAAACCATAATGTCTTACAACTTGGAATCACATCATCCATATTACACGAATAGTTGATCTATTGATCAACGAACAAACACAAGTTCATAGCGGAAGCGTAAGATACAAGAACTCTCTAGTCCACAGGCCAACGCTTGACGTCGGAAGACTCCTAGTTGTCGTAGGCGTCCTGCTGGTCATCTCCTTGTTCATCTTCATACTCTGGCCATTTGAATAGCCAGGGACAAAGCCGTGAGTACTTTAAGTACTCGCAAAATAATACTAATGTAAGTGCTCGACATTCTAGTAAGGTTTGCTAAGCTCTAGTTTATTTGCATAAAGCCAGTTTTAGTTCACAAGTATTTGAGAAAAGCTTATTCAAGTACTAACTAACTCAAGTGGGAACATTAGTGTCATTCCCACCATTCAAGTGGTGATTTCAATTCAATTCACCACAAGTCATTTCACCATCTTCTTTCAACATCATTTTTCAAAGGTATGACATCGGAAACTGTATGGCCTTTCCAACCGTCCGTAACCGTGGATACGGCTATTCGAATAGATTGACACTCTGCAGAGGTTGCACACTTGTGCCACAACATTTGATTTCATCCGTCGGGATTACCCCGAATCATCGTAATACAGTACGCGGATCATCAACTATAACCTTTCACTTACAAATCCTAGTATGAGCACCTCTCCCCATGAGCTTGGCCTCCCAGTGAAGACCAACTGTCAACCTGGGAACTGCACAGGGCTTGGCCGTACAATTCACCTCAATTTCACATCATTTCTCAACAACGGAGGCAGCCTCAAGCATAACCCCTATGACGTGTGTTCAGAGGGAACCCATACTAAGATGCATAAACTTCCAGTTAAGCCCTACCCATAATCAAGTATTGTGGGGTTACTTAATATTGGAAAGGTATCGCATTCAAACCAATATCATGTTTATCAAAAATCACTATCTTCTCTTGATCATATTCACCTTCACAAATCATTCAATGGAATGCATCATCATTCCAAGGTTTCAAATTCATTTCAAGTCACATTGTTCCCATCTAGAGTAGTCAAGTTTTATTTCATAAGCACTAGCTCTAATTCATGAGGGGTGCTATCTTGCTTTGCTTGTTTGAGAATAACTTCACTACTCTAGTAACCTCTTGTACTTTGACCAAAGTTAATTATAAAAGTAACTTCTTGAGAAAACAAGTAAAAACTTGTAATGTATAAACTTGGGATAGGCTTATGTAAGAAAAGATAAGATTCATGGTGCCTTGCCCCAAGGGGCTTTGCACTTGGCAAGAATATTAGCTTGCCTTGGTAGTTCTCAAAATTCTCCTCCTCCTCCTCTTGGTAGCAACCTTCTTCTTCAGTGTATTCTCCGGTGCTAGTGTCTAAATTTGAATACGAGTATAATTACTCACTAATTCAATGGCTATTCCATGTATCACATATAAACACACAAACTATTCTATGCACACAAATAATCTAATTAGGGTGCATGGGTTGTGTTGCTTGAGGAGAATTTACTTCTTTTCATTTAATATGTAAATGATAGTTTCCATAGGGTTCTTGAGAAATAATTTCCTCTCATTGAAATCTTCTTAAGATTTAATTTCTCAAACCATCATAGATGAACTCATATTGACCTAAGTCAAATATTCATCATCATCAATTGAGAAAATGATTTAAATGAGGTAGACCACCTCATACCATTTAGTAATGCTACAAATGATTTAAATCTCTAAGTAATTCATATAAGTGAGTTTGGCCAGGGGTCCAAACATCACATGAATTCCTGTGAGACAAGGTTTAAATGAAGTATAAGACTTCATATAATTTACTTAATAGTTTTGGACAATATCAACTACATAAACTAGCCATATTGCCCCTTAATTAAACTAGGGCATGATCATGCAAAGTGACCACACCATTTTATTGCATAAACAATTAGTGTAAGTCAAATGTGAGCTATTAGAGTTGGAATTTACTTCATATCTATTTTGGTTGATTTTTAATAATTATTTGAATATGGCAAAGTCCCTGCCTTCTTCTTTTTATCAGATTAATTCTACAGCACATCTTGACATGGGACCAGTGGCATTCTCTAGATCTTTTTACTAGCTTTCCAACCATATAAAATTCATTGAATTTGGTTAAGCCAATTTGAATCTATTGATTTTCAAAGTTTGGGCAATATTGAGATTATTTGGAAATGTTTAAATCGAATTTGAATTAAAAAGGCCGGCGGGAAAACTAACTGGGCCTAAATGGTTTAAAACGGCCCAAGGCCAGCCCACCACGCGTCTGTGCCCGCGTGGGCTGCCTGACAAAGGGCTCCACCTGTCAGCGGCGTTTAAACGCCGAAGCGGTATGTTTCAACGTGGAGCGTAGGATTAGATCAGGATCTAACGTCTCAGGTTCATCGTCTCGCCGGCGAGAGAGGGAGTTCGCCGGCAGCTCAGGTAGGGGATGGGAGAGCTTACGGCGGCTCCAGCAAGGGTTGGCAGTGTGCTTGACGAGGTTGTGGAACGGCGAGTCTCCTGGTAGCAGTGGCGTCGCCTGAGGTGGTCGGGATCGTCGGCGATTGCTGCAGAGCTTCCGCGGCGGTGATCTCCCGATTGGCCTTGCTCCGGCGACGATTGAGGTAGCTACTGGTGCTGGGCGAAGCGGTGGTGAGTGGTGATCGTGATGGTGTGCTTGGTTCTGTCCAGGGAGGTCTCTATTTATAGGCGCGAGAGGGTGCTGCGGGGCAGTGAGGTGGTCGACATGCTCGCAGCGTCTCCGGCGAGCTAGCGAGCTAGGCGAAGGCGTGGCGCTGTTCTGCGGTTCCTGGCGAAGCGTTTGGCGGCGATAGCTTGGTCGGGCGGTGGCTAGTTTGGTCGCTTTGCTTCCATGTCGCGGCGTTTACGGGAGCCTGTCATCGTCTCGGGCGCCGGCGGTCACGGGTCGTGGTCGAGCGTGTGTCTGCGAGCTTCGTGGTGACGCGGCGATGCTCAGACTGCAGCTAGGTGGTCCAGGGCGTGCGTGAGGTGGCCAGGCGAGAGGTGGCCAGGGCGTGTCCACGGCGCGCACACGTGCGACGCGAGCGGCATACTGGTCGTTCTGGGCGCGCGTCGTCCGGCGTGTGGTCGCTGCTCCTTCGACCATGGCGGGTGTAGGCGGTGCTAGGAGGTGAGGTGGCGTCGTTTGGGCACGGTGGCCAGCTCTGGCGACGAAGGAAGAGAGGGGAGGGGCATGCACGTGCCCATGGCCGGCATGGCCATGGCTATGCCATGTGTGCCCTCCCTCCTAGGGTTACTATGTTGCATTTAGTGTGAGAGGGGGCAAGGGGACCAGATAGGGTGGTTTGAGGTAGATTAGGGTGGGATAGAACACTATTTGAAATAGTGAGTAATAGTTCCATATTTGCATTTTGCCAAATTTGTCCAAATTTGATTCCATTCAAATGGTGGCAAGTTTTGAATTGTGAGTGTCCCATTGAGTTAGAAATGATCAGAGGTGGTGAGGTGTGGTGGTGGAATTTTTGAATTCAAAGAATTGCCAAATTTGACAAGTGTGAGATTGTTACATATGTTAAAAAGTTGCAACTTTGGATGAGCATAGCTAATGATCAAGAAAGAATTTGGCATGGTGATCTTTACAAAAAGTGTTCACCTTAATGTTGACTTGGATGTGGTGCAAAGAGTTAGCAAGGTTTGGTTGGAGAAAATTGAATAGCAATGGCTCAAAGTAGTGATCAGGCTAGAATTTGCAGTTTTGACCATTATCATATGTGATCAAGTTTTGTATTTGAAATTCATTTGAATTGTGATTCTTTGATTCCAAAAGTTGTAATAAGTGTTTAGTAACATTATTCAACTAATGGTGAAGACCAAATTGGTCTAGGGTCAAAATTTATAAAAATGCCATAGGGCATATGTGAGGGTTTTTAGGGTTTTGCATTTATTTGATTTTCTTCCTCTTTTTGCTTTATTTGGTTTGTGATCTTCTTATGATCACTTTAGGGTTTTAGGGTTTATCTTATACACATAATATCAATCATCATGGCATATCAATCAAATGCACAAGTCCTATGCATGGCACTATATGCAATTTAAAAAGTTTTTGTTGGTTTGAAATTTTGCTCTCTGGAATTCTTCTAACTTTTTTTATTGAAATTTGGGATGTTACAAAAGCGCGCTCGTCAGCTTCCTCCGTGAGAATCGGAATATCTTTGCCTGGTCTACTAATGACTTGGTAGGTGTTCCGAGGGAGCTGGCTGAGCACTCTTTAAATGTCCAGAAGGATGCTAAGCCGGTAAGGCAGCCGCTGCGCCGGTTTGCTGAAGACAGGAGAAAGATCATTGGAGAAGAAGTGACAAAGTTGTTGGTTGCCGGTTTTGTTGTGGAAGTGCTGCATACTGAGTGGCTGGCCAATCCGGTGCTAGTCGAAAAGAAGAAAGATGAGAACCTCGAAGCAAAAGCTCCAAAGGTGTGGCGCATGTGCATCTACTACACCAACCTGAAAAAAGCTTGCCCAAAAGACCCTTTCCCTTTACCTCGGATCGATCAAGTGATTGATTCCACTGCTGGGTGTGAGCTATTGTCTTTCTTGGATGCTTATTCCGGTTTCCACCAAATCCCCTAGAAAAAGGAAGATCAAATAAAAACTGCGTTCATTACCCCGCACGGGGCTTATTGCTATGTCACTATGCCTTTTGGTTTGCGCAACGCTGGTGCAACGTACCAGCGCTGTATGCAAAAATGCTTGTTTGATCAAATTGGAAAAAATGTGCAAGTCTATGTGGACGATGTCGTAGTGAAAACTAAGGTAAAAGAAACCTTAATCGATGACCTCTGGCAAACATTTGATAACTTGAGAAGATTCCGGATGAAACTCAATCCGGCAAAATGCACCTTCGGTGTTCCTGCCGGCAAGCTGCTTGGCTTTCTCATATCAAGCTGGGGCATTGAGGTAAATCCGATAAAAATCCGGGCAATCGAAAGAATGGCTATACCGCGCGATCTCAAGGACGTGCAAAAGTTTACCGGAAGCTTGGCATCGCTAAGACGGTTCGTAAGCAGGTTGGGAGAAAAGGCTCTGCCACTCTATGCTCTCATGAAAAAATCTGATACGTTCGTCTGGACCCCTCAGGCAGACGCAGCGTTCAAAGAGCTAAAAACAATGCTGGTCACAGCGCCCATACTGGCTTCACCGCTGGAAAGAGAGCCTATGCTATTGTACATAGCAGCAACAAACCGGGTTGTGAGTGTAGTGGTTGTAGTTGAAAGAGAAGAGGAAGGAAAAACCGTGCAGAGGCCGGTATACTACCTGAGCGAGGTGCTCTCCCTCTCAAAACAAAACTACCCACACTTCCAGAAAATGACTTATGGCGTGTTCATGGCCGCCACAAAACTTAAGCATTACTTTGAAGAGCACCCCATGAAAGTGGTGAGTGAGGCACCCATTTCCGATATCATGTGCAACAAAGATGCTAGCGGTAGGATTGCGAAGTGGGCAATTCAGATATCACCATACGTACCGGTATACGAAAGAAGGGATGCCATAAAATCGCAAGCTTTGGCTGATTTCCTTGTTGATTGGGCGGAAATGCAATACAAGCCACCAGACCAAAAAATAGAATACTCGAAGATGCACTTTGATGGATCCAAACTCAAAGAGGGTCTAGGTGCCGGTGTGGTACTTACCTCACCTAAGGGAGATCATCTCCGGTATGTTCTGCAAGTACATTTCAGGGCATCAAACAATGTCGCTGAATACGAGGCTTTGATCCATGGGCTCAAGGTCGCAAAGGAAATTGGTGCGCACCGGATCATTTGCTATGGTGATTCAGATCTTGTGGTGCAGCAGTGTTCCGGAGATTGGGACGCAAAAGATGCCAACATGGCTTCGTACCGGTTTCACGTGCAAAAGATTGTCGGCTTCTTTGAAGGTTGTGAGTTTCACCATGTGCCACAAGCGGAAAATGAAGCCGCGGATGCTTTGTCCAAGCTGGGCTCATCTAGGCAAGAAATTCCTCCCGGAATAGCCTTGGCACACTTGAGAGTACCATCGATCAAACCAAGCCCGGAATCGGAATCAATTTTTGTACCGAAATCACATGTTGTACCAATGGATATCGATGAAGGAAACGCGGGGGCTGTTCCGGTAAGCTCGGGGACTGTTCCGGTAAGCTCGGGGACTGTTGCGTCCATACCGGAAGAAACAATGCTGGTGGATAACATGGAGATAGACGTACCGGTGTTTCTGGTTCGAGAGGCACCATCTTGGGTTAAACCTATTAAGGAATTCCTGATCAACGGCACCTTGCCGGTTGACGAAAATGAGTCCAGAAGGATCCAGAGGAGATCTAAAGCATACACCATAATCAATGGCGAGGTGTACAAGAGAAGTGTTACCGGTGTCCTCCAAAGATGTGTGGAACCGGAAGAGGGAAAGGAAATGCTTGAGGAAATTCACCAAGGAGAATGTGGGCATCACGCTTCATCAAGGGCGCTGGTTGCAAAAGTATTCTGGCATGGGTTCTATTAGCCCACTGCTTTGGAAAATGCTGAGGATTTGGTAAGAAAATGCAACGGGTGCCAGAGGTACGCCAAGCAAAATCATACCCCAGCATCCGGTTTAAAAACCATACCGCTAACTTGGCCGTTTGCTGTTTGGTGCCTTGACATGGTTGGCCCATTCAAAACTGCAAGGGGGAATATGACCCACATCTTGGTTATGGTGGACAAATTCACCAAATGGCTAGAAGTGAAACCCATTGCAAAGTGTGATGGGCGCACAGCGGTGAAGTTCTTAAAAGATGTTATCTTACGGTATGGCTACCCGCATAGCATTATCACTGACAATGGCACAAACTTTGCTCAAGGTGAGTTCAAAAGATTTTGTGAGGATAACAATATCCGGTTGGATTTGTGCTCAGTGGCACACCCACAAGGCAATTGCCAGGTGGAAAGAACAAATGCTTTGGTACTTTTCGGTATCAAACCAAGACTCATCGAGGCGGTGGAAAAGTCACCAGGGTGTTGGCTCGATGAGCTACCATTAGTGCTGTGGAGCATAAGAACGACTCCAAACCGGTCCACCGGATACAGTCCATTCTTTATGGTTTACGGAGCAGAAGCGGTCATACCAACCGATATTCTCCATGATTCACCAAGAGTGCAGCTCTATACCGAGCAAGAGGTAAAAGAGGCCAGAGAAAACGATGTGGACTTGCTAGAAGAAGCAAGAGAGTTGGCATTGGCAAGAACAGCCATTTACCAACAAAACCTCAGACGCTATCATAGCCGGAAGGTTAACCCGAGAGTATTCCGGGAAGGAGATCTGGTGTTGCGCCTAGTGCAGCGCACTGAAGGCCGGCATAAACTTTCACCCCCATGGGAGGGACCCTTCATTGTGAGCAAAGCTCTCCACAATGATGCCTATTACCTGATCGATGCACAGGAATGGAAAAAGGGAAAGGCGGACAGGTCCGGAGAGGAGACTAAGCGTCCGTGGAACGTAGCTCTGTTGCGTCCTTTCTACTCATGAAGTTGTGATGTAAGAAGTTCCTTTTGTACCTTATTTGCTATGAATAAAAGATGTCGGGACCTCGAATAAATCTCGGGGACTACCCCTACTGAAATTGCATGCAATATGTTTATTTTTTCAGTTTACCGGTTGCTTGTTGAACATTTTTTCTTTCCGGTTTAGTAACATGCTAAACCTACCGGAGTCTTCGACTCTGCTGCTGTCCGCAACCCGGCTTCATGGAAAGCAAGATAAACCGGTAGGAATTAAGCACGTGAACTGCGAAAAGAGAGAGTGGGAACGAACAATCTGGAAAATTTAACTTACCCCGGTTGTACCGGTTTTTTGTGAAAAATTCGAGTTATTTCTAAGTTCAAGAAATTGCTTGTTTGGTAAAAGAACTTTGTGCTCATACGCCAAAACGCCCAGAGAAGGTAGGCAGAGCCAAAGCAAAAGAGCCAAGTGTGCATCGGATTGGATGCGGAAACAATTCCGGAATCTTTGCAGTGCAAGATAAAAGCAACACAACGAACAAAATGCTAAGATAATAAACAAACATAAGTTAATAAGCTACCGGCATAACATACCGGCATAAATTGTTGTAGCACGACCAAAAGAACGCCAAGTTTTATATTACACCATAACCCCCGGCATACCGGGGTCGAATTTAATGAGCATTGTTTAAGATAAGCAGGATAGGCAAACATATCACAGGAGATACTTAGGCAGCAGGAGCTTCGGGAGGAACAACACCGGCCTCTGGAGCTTCCGGAGGCGCATCACCAGCTTCAGCATCTTCTTCTTCCTCATCCTCTCCTTCGTCGTCGCTGAGGTAGTCCTTGACGTCGGGAGGAGGGGGGATGAAGGTGCGGACCGAGGCATACTCCGCGATCCGGTAGGCTCGATCCTGCCGCTTCGCGGTGAGGACCGGATCCATGTCAGTTGGAGCATTTTCGCGCACGCCAAGGAGGGCGTCCAGGTCCAAGTCTGGGTACTAGGAGCAGGCGACGCGTAGCGCCGAATCTGCTCCAGCACGAGCTGCTGAGCATTGCCACTCCCGGATCCTCCGACCGGCACCTTTCAGGTGATCGTTGGTGAGCGACAAGTTGGCCGGCACCTCCTCCTCAGGCCAGAGCACCTTGAAGAGCTGGATCGCCACCTCGGGGATGTCGGAAAGGTTCCGATCCACCGCGCGCATGTGGGAGACCCGCGCATTCAGCGCGACCAACTGGTCATAGGGGTCCCAGGGCGCATCCAGGTTCTGGTACGCTTGCGCGACCCGGCGCTCTGCTACCTTCTTCTGCGCGAATGCCTGCGAATCCGGAAAGAGGCCTGCAAGACAAAGGAAAAAAGATAAGGACATGCTACCGAAAGATGTAAGCTTATAAGCAGAAACCGGAAAAGAAAAAAGAAAAACTTACGGAAGGCAAGCTGGTCGGTTTGCATGACCAAAAGGTCATACTCCTTCTGCTCTCCCTCCAAGCGCGCGGCCTGATCCTCGGCTGCTTTCCGCGCCTTGGCTCCCTCCTCTAGCTCCGCCCGCAGCACCACGGTGGAGTTGTTGGCATCCTCCAGGGCCTCGTTCAGCTTAGCCTCAGCGGTGGCTTGGGCGGCCTTCATCGCCTCGTTGTGCTTGAGCCCAAGCTGGATCAGCTGGTCCTTCAGCCCTTTGGAGTAAGTCTCCTGGGCGTCCAGAGCCTCGCGATGCTGCCGGATGAGCTGCTCTTTTTCACCTAGAGCCCGGAAAGAAAGCGTTAACAAAATTGCAACTGGTAAAATGAACAAGAGACAAGTTAACCGGAAAAGAAGGAGCGGTACCTTGAAGTGCGGCGAGCTGAGTCTTGAGGGCTTCGATGGAAGCTTCCGGGATAGCTGTTGAGCAGAAAGTTATAAGTACTAGGAAAGAAAACCTTCCGGTAAGAAGATGTCGGAGGCACAAAAGCCCACCTTGGCACTTGCTGTGCGCCTCAGCAAGGTCCCGGTGCTCCCAGAGAAGCTCCTCAAAGAGGTGCCTCCGGGCGTCGGCAGTGCTCTGTTCAAGAAAAGATGTTAGAAAAAAGAAGCTGGTTTCTCTATGCTCTTACTTAAGTTTCGCGCTAAGACCTGCGCTCTTAACCCGAAACTCGGGGACTGGCTATGCCAGTTTTTTGAGTCTCTACTTAAGTTTCGCGCTAAGAGCTAGGTTCTTAACCCGAAACTCGGGGACTGGCTATGCCAGTTTTTTGAGTCTCTACTTAAGTTTCGCGTTAAGAGCTAGGTTCTTAACCCGAAACTCGGGGACTGGCTATGAAAGTTTTTTGAGCTTTTACTTAAGTTTCGCGCTAAGAGCTATGCTCTCAACACGAAACTCGGGGACTGGGAAGATAGACAAGATTCGGAAAGAATGAAACCGACATGAATTAAAAAATTGAAAAGAGTTTGGTGAAACTTACCACCAGGTTGTTGGTGGCATCATACCACGCGCTGTCCAGCTCCTTCACCGCGCGCCGCAGCCGCATGAAGTGCTCCTCCGTGCACCGAGGGCCAGAGGGGTCCAGCGCCGGAAGCCAATCCTTCCCCAGGCCGCGTGTAGCTGCGGACACATCCGCAGCATTCCACTTCTCTGCGTATGGGCGCAGATGCCCCAGATCGCGGCCTTCGCGCTCCAGCTCGGTGATCCGGCCCAAGACGCCGGAAGGTTTTTCTCCAGCCGCGGCAGCGGCGGGGCCGACGTGCAACACCAAGGACTGCGGGCCGGCGGATGAAGTGTCGGAAGCCGTGGCCTTCCCCTTGATGATCTTGAGGGTTGCTGGCGGCGGCGTCGGTGTGGCCCCGGTAGGCTCGGCACTGGGAGCTTCCGGCGGTGGCGCAGGCGTGGTCTTGGGCGATGAAGGGGCGTCAGGTGCGTCCTGGCCCAGCTTAGAACTTGCCGGCGCGGAAGAGTCTGGCGCGGCCTTGGAGGGGGAAGAGTGCGAGCTCTTCTTCTTCTTTCTTTTCGGGACGGGAGGAACCAGAGGTTCCGCCCGCCCAGCAGCTTCTTTATCGGTGCCGATGTTGCTGGCGCCAGTATCTTGTTTCTCTGGAGGGGAGATGAGGTCCTCCTCCACGCGGTGTTCTGGAGGTGTAGGGGCCGCGCGCCCCGCACTTGAGGTGCCTCCCAGAGGGGATGCAGAAACGTTGCCGGCACCAGACGGTGCCGGGCTTGGGTGAAGAGGAGACGAGGTCCTTGCGATTCCCTCAGAGCTCTCATGCCTTGGCCCGAGCTTGAGCGCAGGGCTGAACAAGAAAAAGAGGAAGAGTTGGAAAAAGCAACCGGAGGAAAAAGTTTCTAAAACAAAAGCACGAAGAGAAGTGAAGACTTACCCGGAAGCGACCGACATCTGCTTGCCCTTGTAGCGCTTCTTGCCTACCGCTTTCCCTCCGATAACTTCGGTCCGGGAGCGCTTGGCAGGAGGGGCTTGGCTTGAACCGGCATCAGTTGCCGGGGCCTTGTGTTTTTTCCCCTCGGAGGTGAGCTTGTCCATGTACTCGCGGCCAACTTCGTCCTGCAGAGGAGCAATGTGCTCATGAACCTGCGGTTGGCTGCTAACTGAGGGAACATCCACAAAGGAGAAATAATAGTAAAGCATGAGAAAAGAAAATCTACCTCGAGCACAGTGAGGTCGTCGGTGGAACCGGGAGCATCAGACGAGGAGTCAACGGGGCGCGAGATGGGGATCCGGCCCATCTTGAGATCAGTCCAATGGACGTAGGGATCTGGGTCCACCGTGTCCAGAGGGCGCTTCCGACAAGGGCCTCGCCGATCTGCTTCGATGCGAGGGAAGCGGTCCTTGGCCTGAAAACAAATGGAAATTCGGTTAGTCACAACGTAAAAGTTACCGGTACAACAACCCGGGTTGTACAATATCTTACTTCCTTAGTTGGAGGGTTGGTGGAGCTAAGAGGCAGGAAGCCCCACTCCCAGTCATCCGGCATGGCAGTCTGGCAGATCTGCCTAGCCTTGAGGACTATGTCCTCTTTGCTTAGAGGGAGGCCAGTGATCTTGGTAGGATCGCCAGGACCATACATCTCGCTCATCTTATGAGCCCGGCGCTTAAGAGGAAGCACCCGGCGTGAAATGAAGGTGCGGATGATGTCGTCAGAGTAGATGTTGGTTTCTTTCATCAGCTTCTCCATGAAGCGTACTACCCAGTTCGTCTCAATGTGATTCGTCCCAGGATAGAAGCTCCAGTTGACTTTTATGGGCGGCGCCGGATTAAAGGCCGGCAGATTGATGAGATCTGCGGCGCCGTAGTTCTTCACGTAGAAGAAGGTCCCTTGCCATAACCGGCAGGACTCGAGACCAGAGAATTTAAAGAAAGCGCTCCCTTGGCGGGAGCCGATGATACAAGACCCGCATTGTACGGGGGGTTTGGGTTTAGGAATTTCCTTGCCCTGAACGGAGTTAATCCGAAGAGCGAAGAAGCGGGCAAAAGTCTCATGAGTGGGACGGATGCCGATGTAGGCCTCCATGACGGTGGCATAACAAGAAAGGTAGAAAACGGCGTTGCCGGGAAGGTGGTGAGGCTGGAGTTGGTAAAAATCCAGAAAGCTGGGGAAGAAATCGGAAGCAGGAAGGCCGAAGCCGCGCTCGAAGTGAGCAAGAAAGACAACGAACTCACCGGGTTCAAGTACCGGTTCGATCTCATCGCCAGGAAGCCGGCAGGATACTCCGTCCGGTATCCTTCTAGACCGGTAGGGCCAGTCAATCTCGTGTTGCGTGACGTCGGAGCCTTTCCAGGCTCCGCGTGTGATACCGGATAGATCTACTCCGGGGGCTTGGCTAGAGCTGCCGGCCTCTTGATCTTTGCCGGTATCGGCTTCCATCCGGGCAAGATCGGCAGTTAGCCCGTCGGAAGCTTCGCTCTGTTGGCTACTAGAGGATGACGCGGAAAGAGATTCGTCGCTAGACATATGAATCTACCCGGAAAAACAGACTTCCCAAGATCTACCCTTGCGCGAAGATCTACGAGTAAGAGAAAAAGCAAAAGAAAACAAGGAGTGAATATCCTACTGTCCCAAGATCTGAAAAGCAAAGAAGAGAGAGGTAAACGCGAATCGAGCCTAACCTGAGGCAGCGGAGATGCTAAGGAAGAAGATCGCCGGTGGGGCGGCGAGCTCTTAGTTGCTGAGGAAGGCCGGCGACGAAGAGGCGAAGAAGAGGTCGTCGGAGCAAGAACGGTGCGGCCGCTACAGGTGCACTGCAGTGAATCTCCGTGCAGCGAAGTTTGGCGAGGCTCGGCGGAGCAGTGGCAGAAGTTCGCTGGGCGGCGAAGCTCTGGCGACGGACGGAAACGGCGAGGGCGCAGGAGGGCTAGGAGCTCTGTGCGCGCAAGGGAGTTGGGAATGTGAAGAAAGGAGTAAGAAGGAGCGGTTTCCCCTTTTATAGGAAGAGGAGATAATGGGCTGGAAACCGCTGGGCCGCGGCGGTTCGCTTCGTGGGCCGCCACGTGGCGCAAGAATACACGCGTGGAAAATAGAATGCCACAGGGAAGCCGCACGGATCCGGAACGGCCGCCTGGATCCGGTGTGGCGCCATAAATGCTGGCGCAGAAGCCGAAGGGAAGTGACCCCTGACACTGGCGCTTCAGGTACAGTGCGCATGTCACTGACATGCACTGTACCCGAGAAATTCTCGACTTCGCCGAGGAGAGATTTAATGTCTAAGATACCGGAGAATAAGATACCGGAACATACCTTGCAAAGAGAGAAAAGACGTGAGTCCGGCAAAGATGCCGGGATCTAAACTAACCACCGGAAAGATTAAACCGGTACCTTGAGATATGTGAACCTGGCATGGTCTGTTGGATAGAATCCACCGGACTATACCAGCTTCGGGGACTTATGTTGGGGGGGATGACCCCCGGTATGCCAAAGGCATGCCAAACCGGATGGTTTGAGCCATCAAGATACCGGTTTAATGTTTATACCGGAGCACAAAGTTAAGTGTTTGGCTAAGTAAAGCTAAGCCGGTATCCCCAAGAGGGGTATACCGGAACCAGGTAAAGAAGACAGTGGGCTACCGGTAAGAAGTGCCCGGTAGCACGTCGGCAAGACTGGTCAAAGATTCTCTTCAGAGCTAGAGGACAAAGATGAGCTAAGCAAAGTAGCTTTAAACGAAGCCCTGGCACCAAAGAGGAGGATGACACTGAAAGTGAAGGAGATATGCCCTAGAGGCAATAATAAAGTGGTTATTATATATCTTTATGTTTATGATAAATGTTTATATATCATGCTATAAGTGTATTAACCGAAACATTAGTACATGTGTGATATGTAGACAAACAAAGAGTCCCTAGTATGCCTCTTAACTAGCTTGTTGATTAATGGATGATTAGTTTCATAATCATGAACATTGGATGTTATTAATAACAAGGTTATATCATTGTATGAATGATGTAATGGACACATCCAATTAAGCGTAGCATAAGATCACGTCATTAAGTTATTTGCTATAAGCTTTCGATACATAGTTACCTAGTCCTTATGACCATGAGATCATGTAAATCACTTATACCGGAAAGGTACTTTGATTACACCAAACGCCACTGCGTAAATGGGTGGTTATAAAGGTGGGATTAAGTATCCGGAAAGTATGAGTTGAGGCATATGGATCAACAGTGGGATTTGTCCATCCCGATGACGAATAGATATACTCTGGGCCCTCTCGGTGGAATGTCGTCTAATGTCTTGCAAGCATATGAATAAGTTCATAAGAGACCACATACCACGGTATGAGTAAAGAGTACTTGTCAGGAGACGAGGTTGAACAAGGTATAGAGTGATACCGATGATCAAACCTCGGACAAGTAAAATATCACGTGACAAAGGGAATTGGTATCGTATGTGAATGGTTCATTCGATCACTAAAGTCATCGTTGAATATGTGGGAGACATTATGGATCTCCAGATCCCGCTATTGGTTATTGGTCGGAGTGAGTACTCAACCATGTCCGCATAGTTCGCGAACCGTAGGGTGACACACTTAAAGTTGGATGTTGAAATGGTAGAACTTGAATATGGAATGGAGTTCGAATATTTGTTCGGAGTCCCAGATGAGATCCCGGACATCACGAGGAGTTCCGGAATGGTCCGGAGAATAAGATTCATATATAGGATGTCATTTTATGTGAATTAAAATGATCCGGAAGGTTCTATGGAAGGTTCTAGAAGGTTCTAGAAAAGTCCGGAAGAAACCACCAAGGAAGGTGGAGTCCCCGGAGGGACTCCACCTCCATGACCGGCCAACCCTAGAGGGGGAGGAGTCCCAAGTGGACTCCCCCTATGGGGGCCGGCCACCCCCCCACATGGAAGGGAGGAATCCCACCCCAAGTGGGATTCCCACCTTGGGTAGGTTTCCCTATCACATGGAAGGTTTTGGGTTCGGGTCTTATTCGGAGACTTGTAGTCCAACACTTGGGGCTTCCACCTATATAATGAGGGGCCAAGGGGAGGGGGCCGGCCACCCAAGAACCACCAAGGTGGCCGCACCCCTTAGTGGCCGGCGCCCCCCTCTCCCAAACCCTAGCGGCCTCTCTCCTCCACCACATCCCGCACGCTTAGCGAAGCTCCGCCAGATTTCTCCACCACCACCGACACCACGCCGTCGTGCTGTCAAGAGGAGCTACTACTTCCGCTGCCCGCTGGAACGGGAGGTGGACGTCGTCTTCATCAACAACCGAACGTGTGACCGAGTACGGAGGTGCTGCCCGTTCGTGGCGCCGGTGATCAAGATCTTCTACGCGCTTTTGCAAGCGGCGAGTGAACGTCTACCGCAGCAACAAGAGCCTCATCTTGTAGGCTTTGGAATCTCTTCAAGGGTGAGACTCGATAATCCCCTCGTTGCTACCGTCTTCTAGATTGCATCTTGGCTTGGATTGCGTGTTCGCGGTAGGAAATTTTTTGTTTTCTATGCAACGTTATCCTACAGAAAGAAGCCGGAGGACGTCAGCCTCCCTGATTAAAGAAGACCCCGGCGTCATCTATGATTAAAGTAGCTTTGTAAAGTAGTTTGTCTAGTCAAAGATGCCATTAGGGTTTCTTGCCCTGTAAGCCACCCTCTCCCCTATATAAGGAGAGGGGCACTGCCCTTTGCGGGGACGCACGACTCAGTAGGATCGACCTAGAGAGAAACCGTGTATGCACAAACCTGTATCATGTTGAGATCAATGAAGAGAAAGATCTAGAGCAGAGTTCTTCCTTGTGTGTTTCTTCTTCTACCTTTGCCTTTGGCTGAGTTCTTGAGGAAACCATCCGGAAGTTCATCCTATCTAATCAAAAACCCTCCCCCAAATCCTCTAGCGCCCATTCGGCCCCAACTTAAGCCATCCCATGGCATCTGCTCGTTCACCACGACGACATCCAGAATCTATTTTCAGGCAACACTTCCCAAAATATCATCTCCCTCTTATTAGAAAACCACTTTAAGAAACTAAACAAGTATGTACAAGTATCTAGCAACTATAATATGCAAAGAATGAGTGATTCCGGTATACCTCCCCCAAGCTTAGGATTTTGGCCTAAGTGGAGATCAACCCCAGCGAGGGTCGCTGTTCCACGCCGGTGGATCATACATGGCGTAGTCATAATAAGGTCTCGGTGCAGAAGAAAAGGGTGGAGGCTCCACATGCCCAAAATGTTGATGCGAAGAGCTTGCTGCATCGGACGATGAGTCGAGGTGTTCCTCGGCCTCCTCCGTGCCGTCTCTTGCATGATGGCCACCTCCCTCTATGTATGCATTCAGTTCACCTTCCGTGACTGACCAATCCTCCCTGGAATCAAGGTTAAATAGAACAGGTGCAGGGAATCCTACTAGTTTTTCAGTTTTCTTAGTTGTTCTCCAAGTTTTCTTGTAAAACGTTATCTTGTAAGACAGGTTACTCAAATTAGACAAATCAGAAACAAATTCATGTTTAATCATGGAGACTATGTCAAGTTTCTCTATGGAAAGCTGAATATCAAGATGGTGAGGTTCTACACCATGCATAGCTAATAAACGAGAGGCGATGAGACCTCCACAAATTCCGCCCTTCTCACGGTTAGTAGCAAGTCTATAGGCTATCAAAGCACCCAAATTATAAGTCTTATTACCTTGCAATGCAGCAGCTAGAAAAGCTAAATCCTGGATAGATAACTTACTTGCATTCTTTCTAGCAAGAACGCACTTAGTGATGAAATAAGCAAAGTAGCGAATAGCTGGGAGTTGAATGCTACTGATTTTACCACCATCCTCTGAGAAGCTTCTTCCATGACAAATCATCTTGTAGAGACTCAAGAGCTCCTGCGGTTGTTCCCTTATCTTCTCGCATGATCCCCATTGCGGCACTCTAATTGCTGCACAAAAATCATTGAAATGCAAGTTGACAGTTTTATTATAAATTTTGTACCGAACCATGGGGTTAGATTGAGACCAATTGAATTCAAAATCCTGCACTACAGACATAGTCAATTTTGCATATTGGCATGGTTCACCAACAACAAAATCATCCAACCCTGCACGGGAAATTAGATTTTGAACATCTCGCAAGATTCCTGCACTTCTCATAAAATCTGTGCACATGTAGTAAGAGGGGTATACTCCCTCTTCGCGGCGAACTCTCATGACCTGTTGCACCTCCAATTCTTGTTGGTTTAGTTGATGCCTATTCCACTCCATTTTCTGAAATTTTTCAACAAACATTATAAAATTTGATTTGGTGGCATATAATTGAGGGGAACTACTTTAGGAACTTGCTAGGGTACTAATCATGCATCAAAACTAGTTTTTACAACTTAGAACAAGCATGCAAGCTCACTAAACATGTTATCTAAAGCAGCAAAATATTCAAGATATACTCAACCAAACAAAATTCTACTTGGATAATCGGAGGAGTCACATACCGGAGAGCAAATGTGCCAAATTTCAGACAGAAATCTAGGCTGAGCAAAGAGATCGAGAAATCTTGAGCTCTTGAGTAGAAACGCGAGTGAGAGAAAACTGGTGCGAGTTTTTTCGGGAGAGAGAAGAGAATAGGAGGAAGAGATGAAGTAGTGGGGCAAGGAGGGGCCCACACACCAGGGTGGCGCGCCCCCCTTGCTGGCCGCGCCGGCCTATGGGGTGCCACCCTGGGGTGCCCCACTGGTCATCCCCAGGTGCTCCCAGGTGCCTCTTCGAAAAATAAGACCAACGGTACAATTTTTGTGAATTTTTGAAAACTTTGAAAAATGCACATTTCCGAAGAAAGAGATGTTGTTTACCTCCTCTATGCATATAAAAAGTATGTGTTAACAAGGTTGATCAAGTCTTGCCACCAAATAAATTTTACATAGCATAAGAAGAAATAAACCTCAAATCAATCATGTTACCTTGAATTGTATTGATATGGATCCAATCATAATATTTTGATATCCTTCTTTAGGCTCATATATAGGACAATCAATAGCTCCAACTTTGATAGTTCTCACATTAGAAATGGTATTAACTCCACATACTTTATCAATCCTCTTGGGGAAATAAACGGTATGCTCCTTGTCATCAACATTGAAAGTAACTTTTCCTTTATTGCAATCAATAACAGCCCCTGCGGTGTTAAGAAAAGGTCTCCCAAGAATAATAGACATATTATCATCTTCAGGCATTTCCAACACAACAAAATCAGTTAATATCAATCAGTTATTAGTAACTTGAACAGGAACATCCTCACATATACCAACAGGAATAGCAGTAGATTTATCAGCCATTTGCAAAGATATATCAGTCGGTATCAACTTATCTAAAAAAAGTCTCTTATAAAGAGAAAAAGGCATAACACTAACACCCGCTCCCAAATCACATAGAGCAGTTCTAACATAATTATTCTTAATAGAACAAGAAATAGTAGGTATACCTGGGTCGCCCAACTTCTTTGGAACTTTGCCATTGAAAGAGTAATTAGCAAGCATAGTGGAAATCTCCTCATTAGGAATTTTCCTTTTGTTAGAGACAATATCTTTCATATACTTTGAATAAGGAGGCAATTTAATAGCATCAGTCAAAGGGATGTGCAAGAATAAAGGTTTCATCCAATCAAAAAATTTATTATAGTGTTCTTCTTCCTTTGATTTCAGTTTCTTAGCAGGAAATGGCATTTGCTTTTGAACCCACGGTTCCTTTTCATTACCATGTTTCTTAGCAATAAAATCTTCTCTAGTATACTTTTTATTTTTAGCATGGTTTTCAGGTTCATCTTCAACCTCTTCTTTATAAGAAGCATCTTTCTTATCATTATCATTATCATGTTCATTACCACTTTCAGTTTCAGCATCAGAAATAGAAATACTATTAGGATCATTAACAGGCTCAGAGGATTCTACAACATTTTTATGTTTCTTCTTCTTTTTCTTAGAAGGAGCACTAGTTTCAATTCGTTGAGAATCTTGTTCAACTCTTTTTGGATGCCCTTCAGGATATAGAGGATCCTGGGTAGAGACACCGCCTCTAGTTGTTACTTCATAAGCATGTTTTTCTTTAGAACTATTTTTTAACAAGTCATTTTGCACTTTAGTGAGTTGATCAATTTGAGTTTGAATCATATGAAAATGTTTAACAAGCATCTTAACATCATTGGAGGTTCTCTCCACAATATCATGCAAATTACTAATAGCTTGAGAATTTTCCATTAAATGATTTTCTACTCTCATATTGAAATTTTCTTGCTTAATAATATAATTATGAAACTCATCTAAGCATTGAGCAGGAGGTTTTGAATATGGAATATCTTCCCTAGTAAAGCGTTGAAGAGAATTTACCTCAATCATGGATGAAGGGGGAATTATCTTACATAAATCTTCTATGGGAGGTAAGTTCTTCACATCTTCAGATTTAATACCTTTCTCCTTAAGAGACTTCTTGGCTTCCCTCATATCTTCATCATTTAATTTAATTAAACCCCTCTTCTTCAATATCAGCGTCGGGGTTGGTTCAGGTGTAATCCAATCATCATGATTCCGGCCTATTTTAGCCAATAATTCTCCAGCTTCGTCTGGAGTTCTTTTCCTGAAAACACAACCAGCACAACTATCCAAATATGCTCTAGACTCAATGGTTAGTCCACTATAAAATATATCAAGTAAATCATGCTTTTCTAAATCATGTCCAGGTCGAGCTCTGATAAGAGAACAAAATCTTGCCCATGCTTCAGGAAATTTCTCTCCATCTTCCTGGTCAAAGCTATAAATTTTCTGCAAAGCAATATGTTGAGCACTAGCAGGAAAGTATTTCCGAAAGAAAACATCAAGCAAATCACTTGGACTATTAATAGAACCAGGAGGCAAACTATTATACCAAGTTTTAGCATCATCTTTTAATGAGAAAGGAAAAATTTTAGCAACAAAATAAGTACGCATCTTGACATCATCAGAAAACAAGCTACACAAAGTGGAAAGCTCATTCATGTGTTCTACAGCACTTTCTTTTTCAGTACCACAAAAGGGTGTTTTCTCAACAATAGCTATATGAGATAGATCAAGAGAAAGATCATAATCCTTATCCTTAATATTTATAGGAGATGTAGCAAATTTAGGATCAGGAGACAGTTTATATCTAACAGTATGTTGTGCAAGGAACTTTTTAATTTTTCTTGCATCAGCAGTAGCATTGCATCTATTAATAAAATCATCATCAAGTTCCACATAATCTTCATCAGGATCATCACTAGAGTATTCAAGCTCAGGTGAATTAACAGGTGTAGCAGTATTTTCATTAGGAGTTTCAGCATTTTCAATTTGTCTAGACCTAGCAATTGTAGCATCTAGAAAAGATTCCAATGAACCACTATCATCAAGCACAGCAGAAGCATCATCAATATTATAAGAGTTTTTAGATTCAGCAGAAGTACCAGCATGTGAAGCTTGTGGTGGTGAAACATGTTGACCTATCACAGATGGTGAATCAAGAGCAGCAGAGGTACTCAGAGTTGTACCTTTTATTGTAGTGGATGGTAATATGGCGACTTTAGGATCGCGAGATTTACCCATGATGGAGAATTTGCAGCGAACAATATCAATCCAAGTGAACTTCCAAATAGAGCTATGCTCCTCGGCAACGGTGCCAGAAAATAGTCTTGATGACCCACAGGTATAGGGGATCGCAACAGTCTTCGCGGGAAGTAAAACCCAATTTATTGATTCGACACAAGGGGAGACAAAGAATACTTGAAAGCCTTAACAGCGGAGTTTTCAATTCAGCTGCACCTGGAAACAGACTTGCTCGCAAGAGTTTATCAGTAGTACAGTTTTATAGCAGTAGCAGTGGTGAAATAACAGCAGCAGTGAAATAAAGACAACAGTAGTGATTATAGTAAACAGCAGGATTAAAATACTGTAGGCACAGGGATGGATGACGGGCGTTGCATGGATGAGAGAAACTCATGTAACAATCAAAGCAGGGCATTTGCAGATAATAATAAAACGGTGTCCAAGTACTAAACAATCCATAGGCATGCGTTCCATATTTAGTCGTACGTCCTCGCAATGAGAAACTTGCACAACATCTTTTGTCCTACCAGCCGGTGGCAGCCGAGCCTCTAGGGAATCTACTGGAAATTAAGGTACTCCTTTTAATAGAGGACCGGAGCAAAGCATTAACACTCCGTGAACACATGTGATCCTCACATCACTGCCTTCCCCTCCGGTTGTCCCAATTTCTGTCACTTTGGGGCCTCGGGTTCCGGACAGCGACATGTGTATACAACTTGCAGGTAAGATCATAAAACAATGCATATCATCATGAAACAATAACATGTTCAGATCTGAGATCATGGCACTCGGGCCCTAGTGACAAGCATTAAGCATAACAAGTTGCAACAATATCATCAAAGTACCAATTACGGACACTAGGCACTATGCCCTAACAATCTTATGCTATTACATGACCAATCTCATCCAATCCCTACCATCCCCTTCAGCCTACAACGGGGGAATTACTCACACATGGATGGGGGAAACATTGTTGGTCGATGGAGAGGCGTCGGTGGTGATGATGGCGATGATCTCCTCCAATTCCCCGTCCCGGCGGAGTGCCAGAACGGAGTTTCTGGTCCCGAGACGGAGTTTCGCGATGTGGCGGCGTTCTGGATGGTTTCTGGCGACTTCGACTTCTCGTTTCGCGTTTTTAGATCGAAACCCTTAAGTAGTCTAGAGGGGGGCGTCAGAGGCCGGCCGAGGGGGCCACACGCTAGGGCGGCGCGCCCCCCCTCCAGGCCGCGCCGACCTGTTGTCTGGGGGCCTGGGCCTCCCCCAGGTCTGCCCTTCTGGCTCCGTGATTCTTCTGGAAAAATAGGCCCTTCGACATAAATTCCGGGGATTTTCCTGAAAGTTGAATTTCTGCACAAAAACGAGACACCAGAGCAATTCTGCTGAAAACAGCGTTAGTCCGTGTTAGTTGTATCCAAAATACACAAATTAGAGGCAAAACAATAGCAAAAGTGTTCGGGAAAGTAGATACGTTTTGGACGTATCAGCCCCCTCCCCACAAGGCGGCGCGGCCAGGGTAGGGCCCGCGCCGGCCTATGGGGGGCCCATGGCGGCCCTCCTCGGCCCCTCCTTTTGGCTGGCCCCTTCTTCTGGAGAAATAAGATCTTCGGTGTAATTTCCGTCAATTGTTGATCTTCAGAAATATTGCATTCTGACAGTGCTTTTTCCAGCAGAATCCTGACTACGGTGAGTGATTCTCCAATAATCATGAAACATGCAAAATAGGTGAAATAACATAAGTATCATCTCTAAATATGAAATATATCAATGAATAATAGTAAATTATGATATAAAATAGTGATGCAAAATGGACGTATCAACTCCCCCCAAGCTTAGATTTCGCTTGTCCCCAAGCGAAACTGAACTCAGTAAACAAGACCACATGTTTATGGAGTGAAGAGTCGATAAACAAAATACGGACAAGAAGCATCACATTAATTCACACAAGACATTCTAGTGAACAACTTCCTCATATAATTAAACTTGAAATAAGTAGAAGGAAATCACAAATAAAGGTGCATAGGAAATCAGAATTGGTGATGGCAAACTTTGTTCTTGGTCAAAGAACAATTGACAGATTGTACTTATCTGTCGAGCAGCGCTCTTATATTAAAGCTTATATGGCTAAACTTGCATACTCAATCATAATAATCTCCTCATAATCATTGATAACCTTCAAAGCTATATTCATTCAGATAAAACTTGTACTAAACAAGGAAGAGTAAAAGGCATGATTAAGTAGATCACAATATAAATGGTTTGATCACAACAACTCAATTTCTTGCTTAAGATAGAGGGAAATAGGTTTACTGACTCAACACAAAATAAAAGATAGGCCCTTCGCAGAGGGAAGCAGGGATTAAATCATGTGCTAGAGCTTTTTAAGTTTTGAAATCATACAGAGAGCATAAAAGTAAAATCATGTGCTAGACTTTCAAAGAGCGGCTCCCATGAAGGATGTTAACTCTACCAGCAAGGTAGATCATCCCTCTTCTCTTTTGTTTACACATGTACTTTAGTTTATTTAGTGATGACACTCCTCCCAACCTTTGCTTTCACAAACCATGGCTAACCGAATCCTCGGGTGCCTTCCAATATTTCACATACCATGGAGGAGTGTCTATTGCAAAATTAAGTTGCTTACTGATGAATCAGGGCAAAACATGTGAAGAGAATTATTAATGAAAGTTAATTAATTGGGGCTGGGAACCCCGTTGCCAGCTCTTTTTGCAAAATTATTGGATAAGTGGATGTGCCACTAGTCCATTGGTAAAAGTCTGCCTAACAAGATTGAAAGAATAAACACCACATACTTCCTCATGAGCTATAAAACATTGACACAAACAAGGGATGATAACTTTTGAATTATTTAAAGATAGCACATGAAGTATTTACTTGGAATGGAGGGAAATACCACATAGTAGGTAGTTATGGTGGACACTGATGGCATAGGTTTTGGGTTAAGGTTTGGATGCACGAGAAGCATTCCCTCTCAGTACAGGTCTTTGGCTAGCAAGGTTGATTAGCAAGCATAAGAGTTGAGGGAAACAAACAAATACACATGTGATAGGAACAATCATGCATCTTCCTTGTAAGCACAAATAATTTTAACTTCAGAATACTAAGCTAAGAGCTAACAAGAAAGAAAGATAATGAAAAAAAACATATCTACATGTATTTCCTCTTTTCTACTTAAACTCAAAGTGTTGTTGCTATTGACCAATGCTAAGTTTGCCAAAACCAAATAGATTTACTCAATGCTCCCAAAGTGATACCAATACTAACAACAAGATCAATCATATAGTAGAGATTGCAAAATAAAATAAGATGTGCAATATGTAAATGATAAGACTTCTCATTAATATTCCATAACGATAACTCACACCAAGGGATAAATAGACAACCAACTAAAGAGAGATACTTCCACACTGCAACCATCTTATATGATAACTTCCCTACTCATGATATGACACTACTTGATAGTAAAAAGGTAAAAGATAGTGATGATGTGATACCGCGGCACTCCCCCCAAGCTTGGAACAAACCGAGGGGGTGCCAATACCAATGATGAATTACTCCTTCGGTGGTAGTGATGATGAATTCTTGATAAGCTTCTTAACAAGCTCATTTAGCTCATCAATCTCGTATATGAGGTTGCGGATCATCTCCGAGTTGTGCTCGACGCGGTTAAGAAGTATGTCCAACATCGAGTCCCAATTCTTAGAGTTGTTTCCCCACTCTTCAGCTTCAGGTTTCATCCTTCCTGCAGTGTTAGAACGATCCATATCCCAACTGCTAGGCAATACCGCCTTGGGAATCCTTCCAATTTGACTATTATGAATTAGAGTGTGGAAGGGGTTGTCAATGCCTGGAGGAGATGTCCTTGGAGCTAGGAAGCGACGTGGAACTTTTCCCCCGGTGCTAATTCGTGCGCTCTTCTTGGGGTTGAAAGGATTTTCCACCACCTCGATGCTTGCGACGGTGACACGTGGGTATTCCTCCACTTCTTCTTCATCTTCGCTCTCGACTTCTTCTTTGAACTCGGGGTCTTGAATATCTTCCTCCGAAAGCCCCATGCCCTTGTTGTTGGAGATCATGGTGCTTCTAGATCAAAAACAGATCCTGGCAGAAAACGGCTTGAAACAAAACACGACGAGAAAACGATATACGGACCTCCAGGGGTCCGGGGGATTATATAGCTAAAATTTTCACGACAGAAGGAAAGTACCAGGTCGAACCAGAGTTGGAGTGGGATACCGAGGGGCCGTCCTCATAGGGCGGCGCGGCTAGGGTAGGGCCCGCGCCGGCCTATGGGGGCACGCCCTCGTGCGTCTCCTCCACTCCATTTCGATCTCGTAATTTTTCATATTTCCAAAAGTAGCGAAAACATTGTTCGGAAAGTTAAACGCGGACTTTTTATTACCAGAACTGTTACCTATTCAAAGTCGAACTCTGCAAAACTGTCAATTTGACCTTTGATGAAAGCTTCCGGAGTCACCACTCGAATAACATCAACATCTTCATTATAAGAATCTCCAGAAATATAATGCTTGAGTCTTTGTCCATTCACCACTTGTGTGGCATCACCTTTCAGAGAACTAATTTTAATTGCCCTTGAATGATACACCTCCACAATGATATATGGTCCTTCCCATTTTGAGAGTAATTTCCCTGCAAAAAATCTGAGACGAGACCGATACAATAGGAATTTATCTCCAACATTAAATTCTCTTTTGATAATTCTTCTATCGTGCCATTTTAAACTTTCTCCTTAAAAAGTTTAGCATTTTCATAAGCTTCACTTCTCCATTCATCTAAAGAACTCAATTGTAGCAATCTCTTCTTACCGGCAAGTTTAGGATCTTTGTTTAGTTCTCTTACAGCCCAATAAGCTTTGTGCTCTAGTTCTAAAGGTAAATGGCAAGCTTTCCCATATACCATTTTATAAGGTGACATCCCCATAGGATTTTTATAAGCAGTTCTATACGCCCATAGTGCTTCCTTCAATTTACTAGCCCAATTCTTCCTAGATTTATTAACAGTCTTTTGCAAGATAGATTTAATCTCTCTATTTGACAATTCTAATTGCCCACTAGTTTGAGGATGATAAGCGGAAGCAATCAGTTCTAAGCTTTAAGATTTTGTGGAAGAAAGGTTATTGGAAATATTGAAGAAACACCGAGGAGCTATTGGCTACACTCTTGATGACTTGAAGGGGATTTCTCCCTCTATTTGCCAACATGCCGTCAACATGGAAGATGATGCAAAGCCTGTTGTTGAACATCAGCGTCGTCTAATTCCTAAGATGAAGGATGTGGTAAGGAATGAGTTTTGCAGAGATGTGAAGAAACTAACCTTGTTCTTAATTGGGAGAAATGCCACTTTATGGTTAATGAAGGAATTGTATTGGGACATAAAATTTCTGAGAGAGGTATTGAAGTTGATAGAGCTAAAGTTGAAGCAATTGAGAAGATGCCCTATCCTAGGGATGTTAAAGGTATTCGTAGTGTTATTGGTCATGCTGGGTTTTATAGGAGATTTATTAAAGATTTCTCTAAGATTTCAAAGCCTCTTACTAATCTTCTTCAAAAAGATGTACCTTTTGTTTTTGATGATGATTGCAAGGAAGCTTTTGAAACTCTAAAGAAAGAATTGACAACTGCTCCTGTAGTTGAACCTCCTGATTGGAATTTACCTTTTGAGATTATGTGTGATGCTAGTGATTTGCTGTAGGTGATGTCCTTGGACAACGAATAGATAAAAAATTGAATGTTATTCATTATGCTAGTAAAACTCTTGATGCTGCTCAAAGAAATTATGCTACAACTGAAAAAGAATTATTAGCTGTGGTTTTTTGCTTGTGGCAAGTTTAGACCTTATATTGTTGATTCAAAAGTTACAATTCATACTGATCATGCTGCAATTAGATACCTTATGGAAAATAAAGATGCTAAGCCAAGGCTTATTAGATGGGTGCTTCTTTTGCAAGAATTTGATTTACATATTATAGATAGGAAAGGTGCTGATAATCCTGTTGCTGATAATTTATCTAGATTGGAAAATATTGCTTATGATCCTATTCCTGTTAATGATAGTTTTCCAAATGAACAATTGGCTGTAATAAAGGTGAGCTCGCGAGATAGTCCTTGGTATGCTGATTATGCTAACTTTATTGTTTCCAAGTACTTGCCTCCAACCTTTTCAGCCCAGCAAAGGAGGAAATTCTTTTATGACTTGAGGCATTATTTTTGGGATGACCCACACCTATATAAAGAAGGAGTGGATGGTATTATGCGAAGATGTGTTCCCGAATATGAACAACAAGAGATATTGAGTAAGTGTCATGGTAGTGTTTATGGAGGACATCACGCCGGAGATAGAACCGCGCAAAAGGTTCTACAATCAGGTTTCTATTGGCCAACTCTTTTTAAAGACGCAAGAAAGTTTATTTTATCTTGTGATGAATGTCAAAGGGTTGGTAATATCTCCAGACGCAATGAAATGCCTATGAATTATACTCTTGTTATTGAACCATTCGATTGTTGGGGATTTGACTTCATGGGTCCTTTCCCTTCTTCAGAAGGTAACACTCATATACTTGTCGCTGTTGATAATGTTACTAAATGGGTGGAAGCCATACCCACAAAAAGTGTTGATGGTGAGACATCTTTAAGAATGCTTTTAGATATTATTTTTCCTAGATTTGGAGTTCCTAGATATCTTATGACTGATGGGGGTTCTCATTTTATTCATGGTGGTTTTAGAAAAACTCTTGCTAAATATGGTATTAATCATAGTTAAAGGAGAACTATATAAACGAAGTATGTCGGGTGTCCTGCAGAGGTGTGTTACACCCAAAGAAGGACGAATCATACTCAAGGACATACATGAAGGGATATGTGGCCACCACACAAGCAGTCGAGCAATTGCAGCCAAAGCTTTTTGAGCCGGTTTTTACTGGTTATCAGCCATAGAGAATGCGAAGGATATCGTGCGTATTTGTGAAGCTTGCCAGAGATTCGCATCCAAACCTCATTCTCTAGCAGCAGAGTTAATGCCAATACATATGGCATGGCCTTTTGCCCAATGAGGACTAGATATGGTGGGAAAATTGCATAAGTCCTGGCCAGGAGGACATGTCTATTTGCTCGTACCAGTCGACAGGTTTAGCAAGTAGATTGAAGCAAAACCATTAACATCAGTAGATGCAACAACAATAGTAAATTTCGTCAAATGCATAGTTTTTCTGTTTGGCGTTCCTAACAGCATAGTAACGGACAATGGCAGCAACTTCACCTCCCGAGAATTCAAGGATTATTGCGAGTGTGCGGGAATCAAACTGTAGTTTGCGTCTGTCGCACACCCACAAGCCAACGGCCAAGTCGAGGAAGCAAATGGTCTCATATGCAATGGCATCAAGAAACGCTTGCTGGCGCCACTCGAAAAAGCAAGACACGCTTGGGTCAACGAGTTACCCTCCGTGTTATGGAGCTTGCGAACAACACCGAACGCAGCAACTCAAGAAACTCCGTTTTTCTAGTCCATTGTGCTGAAGCACTACTCCTGATAGAAATAGAACACAATTCCCCAAGAGTTGTGGAATATGATGAAGAGGCCTCGCAAAAGACACTCGAGGACGACGTTGACGCAGTTGATGAAGCAAGAGACGTGGTGTTATCAAGAGTAAGCGCATATCAGCAGAATCTCAAGAATTACCACAACCATCGGCTGCGACCCAGGTCTTTTAAAGTCGGGGATTTAGTTCTTAGACTCAAGCAAGATGGCCACGAGAAGCTGGAATCGCCATGGTTGGGACCATACATCATCACTGAAGTTATTCCAGGAGGAGCATATCGACTAAAAGATAAGAAGACATGCAAAGATGAAGGGAACCCGTGAAACGTCGCACAATTGCAGCGTTTCTACGCATAAGTCAATATAGTAGTAACCATGTAAACATACATTGTATCTGAATAGCTCGCAAGTTTCCAGACGCACACTTTTCCTTTCAGGGTACCAAGGGGGACTGAAAGGTTTTTAATGAGACGGGCTTGCTTTGCTGAAATATAACATGGTTAAAATAAAAATAGTGATGTCAAAAGTTTTTCATATTATATGCAAAACATCGCTCAGAGTTTAAACCCGCAAGTTCAATACAGCTTCACTCGACAACATATCGCAAATAGATTCGCCTTGGTTTTTCATAAGCCTCGCGAGGAGATTGCACCCAAATTACTACTGCTACCCAATGCTCGGGGGCTTGGCCAAAAAACTTCGCCATGGCTAATTAAAAGCCTCGCGAAAACAAGAAAACAGAAAAGGTGTGCAAAATAGAAAAACTTGCTTTGCGCAACAATACATACAGTGTAAAAACATATTTGTACATGCTCGAGATAAAACTCGCGTGAAATTCAACATAGTCATTACGTCCACCTATCTATATTTTAGCGGGTAGAGCTATCGTGTTGACCACCCCGATAAAAGTCAGCATCCATTATGAGGAGCTTATCAATTATTTGTTCGGTATGACCTTGCACCGCTTCGATAAATCGGTCAAGGTTTAGAGAGAATTCCTTATTTGGCTCTAGCTAAAGTTTGCCTTCCCTTCTTGGCCGTGGCAAATTTTTTCTTCCTTGCTTGACCCACAAAGTTTGGTTGGTTCCTTATTTGTCCCTCTAGTGCAATTCAAACACTAACGGTGTTAAGTACATATCTAAGATGACATTTTTGCCCCTGCTATAATCTTTGATTAGATTTTTAAAAAAGGAAAACGCTCTAATTCGACAGTGTACACGTCATTCCCATCTCCATGCGGGATCCACTAAAACTCATCTCGTGTGCACAGAAAATCAAAGGCCAAAAGGGCTTGCTGTTGAGATTAGAGGAAGACAGCGGCCGGCAATGACCCGCACGTCCTCGGCGTAGAACTTGTTGAAGTCGAGCGCGTCGCCGGCATCGTGAGCGAACACGGGGGAAGCCGCAGAGCAGCACGTAGAGGACACCACATGCTCGCCTTGGCGCCATCGTAGCCGCGGCCCTGCAGGACTTCAGGAGCCACGTACATCTGGGTGCCTCACTGCGTGTGGAGCAGCCCGTCCTGCCGCAGCTGCTCGGGCAGCGCGGCGAGGCCGAAGTCGGTGACCTTGAGCCGGCCCTCCTCGTCGAGGAGCAGGTTCTCCGGACCTGGAACGGCGACAGCGGCGACGCGCGTCAGAGTCCCCGGGGTTGGGGAGTGGCGGGTCGGCGGCAGCTCATGGGAGGAGGGAGATTCGGGACAGCTCCTACGGCGGCGAATCCTGGGCGTGGGGGCGGTGAGGACGGCAAGGGTTGGTGGTGGTGCTAGAGGCGCCGCTGCGAGCGGCCTCCATTGCCACCTCCTCGCCCCGCACCTTGTTCTTCCGCCGTCGGGGTTGGGGTCGGGTTTGGTGGAGCCATCGGGGTCGGGCCTTGTTTCTTTTTTCTTATTTTCTCTGTTCTTTCTAATCTATCGATGCACTTAGGGGCATAAAAGTCCAGCAAAAAAACTGTTTGACGGGAGTGCTAACGGAATTAACGGGAGGGCCAAATAAGGAACCAACCAAACTTTGTGTGTCAAGAAAGGAAGAAAAAATTTGCTAGGGCCAAAAAAGGAAGGCAAACTTTAGCTAGGGCCAAATAAGGAATTCTCTCTAACATATACTGTAGTACTATGTTCTCTGATCCTGAAATTAACCCGGATGAGGTCTCATTTTATCTCTGAATTAGTTTAGTGTAACATTACACTAGTAGAAAATGGGGCAACCATCTAAGCCTTTAGTACCGGTTACCTTACGAACCGGTACTAAACGGGTCATTTGTACCGGTTTGGGGGCTCGGGCGGGCGAGGAGCTTTGGTACCGGTTTGGGAGGGGCTTTCGTACCGGTTTGTATTAGGAACCGGTACGAAAGGTCTTCGGCCAAAATTCAGGCGCGCGGTGGGGCCAGGGCTAGACCTTTGGTACCGTTCATCTAAAGAACCGGTACTAAAGGGTGCCTCTATATGATCCTGAATTTTGGCTGATCCTTCTCATTTTTTCCCCTCTCTCTCACATTTCTAAATTTTTTGCACCTCTCGCACTCCAACAAATTTTCATATTTTCTCCACCATTTTAACAAGATTGACGACCTCCATCTATCCAAGGGTTAGCAATATCATCCTTTCTTCCGACGTTCCTAATTTAGCTCATTTCTTTGGTAGTTTTAACTCGTACTATTTTTCTAGTGCTAGCAAGGTGTTCGATGAAATGCCTAAGTTAGGGATTTTTTTTATATGAAATTTGAGCTGAAATTATAGTGTGTTTTGTAGGTTTTAGTATCATCCCCGTTCTCACCGACGTCGATCGCCAGCGTCGTCCCCTAGCCAGCACCGTACCACCTCGGTGAGCTTCTTCTTTTTTTATAAAAAAAACTTAGTTTTATGTGATGAACTTGAATATTAATTAAGTTGGTCACTCATATATCCATGATGTTGTGTAATTAATGATTTTTGATATACATATATAATGTAGATGAGTCGACAATGGATGTACGGTGACCGGTGCCATCCCGAGTTCATTAATGGAATGCATTATTTTCTCAACGTGGCTGAGGCAAACAGGCGGTCGAATGGTTTCATCTATTATACATGTAGTTCCTTTAAGAATATGAAGGATTACTCTACCTCAAAGACCCTTCACGTCGGTTTCATGCCCAGCTATAATTGTTGGACCAAGCATGGAGAAAGAGGGGTTATATTGGAAGACAACAAAGAAGAAGAGGATAGTGACAACTATCCTATGTTCACTGAAGACGGTGATAGTAGAATGGGGGAAGACGAAGCTGAAGAAGAGCTCATTTTTGATGAGCCGATATTTGATGACCCCGATGAAGATTTGGGTCGGGCCATTTTTGATGCGAAGATAAACTGCGGAAGTGAAAAGGAGAGGTTGAAGTTGGAGAAAATGTTAGAGGATCACAACAAATTTTTGTACCCAAATTGCAAAGATGGCCAGAAAAAGCTGGGTACCACGCTGGAATTGCTGCAATGGAAGGCAGAGAATGGTACTTCTGACAAGGGATTTGAAAATTTGCTGAAAATAATAAAGAAGATGCTTCCAGGGGAGAACGTATTGCCCTCTAGTACGTACGAAGCAAAGAAGATTGTCTGCCCTCTAGGATTAGAGGTGCAGAAGATACATGCATGCATCAATGACTGCATCCTCTACCGCAAGGAGTACACGAATTTGAATGCATGCCCGGTATGTAGTGCATTGAGGTATAAGATCAGGCGAGATGACCCTGGCGATGTTGAGGGCGAGTCCAACCCCAGGAAGAGGGTTCCTGCGAAGGTGATGTGGTATGCTCCTATAATACCACGGTTGAAACGTTTGTTCCAAAACAAAGAGCATGCCAAGTTGTTGCGATGGCACAAAGAGGACCGTAAGAAAGATGTGATGCTGAGACACCCCGCTGATGGGTCGCAGTGGAGAAAAATCGACAGAGAGTTCAAGACATTTTTAGATGACGCAAAGAACTTAAGATTTGGTCTAAGTACAGATGGCTTTAATCCTTTTGGGGAGCAGAGCTCCAGTCATAGCACCTGGCCAGTGACTCTATGTATGTATAACCTTCCTCCTTGGTTGTGCATGAAGCGGAAGTTCATTATGATGCCAGTGCTCATCCAAGGCTCGAGGCAACCCGGCAATGACATTGATGTGTACCTGAGGCCATGGGTTGAAGAACTTTTACAGTTGTGACGTGAAGAAGGTGTACCTGTGTGGAATGAGCACGAACAAAAGGAATTTGACCTACGAGCGTTGTTGTTTGTAACCATCAATGATTGGCCTGCTCTTAGTAACATTTCAGGGCAGTCAAACAAGGGATACAATGCATGCACACACTGTTTAGGTGAGACTGACAGTATATATTTGGGAAACAAGAATGTGTACCTGGAGCATCGTCGATTTCTTCCAAAACAACATCACGTAAGAAAGAGAGAAAAGCATTTCGGAGGTGAGGCAGATAACCGAACGAAGCCTACCCGCCCTATTGGGGATGTTATATATGATATGGTCAAGGATTTAAAAGTGATCTTTGGAAAGGGTCCTCGCGGACAATCCGTTTCGCATGATGTTGACGGACACGTACCCATGTGGAAAAAGAAGTCTATATTTTGGGAGCTACCCTACTGGAAATTCCTAGAGGTTCACTCTGCAATCGACGTGATGCACGTGATGAAAAATCTTTGCGTGAACCTGCTAAACTTCTTGGACGTGTATGGGAAGACAAAAGATACAACAAATGCACTGTAAGACCAGCAAAGTATCCACGAAGGAAACAACCTGAATCCAGAGAAGTATCAAGGTCCTGCCAGCTACGCTCTTACCAAAGAAGAGAAGGGGATCTTTTTTGAAGTCCTGAGTAGCATCAAGGTCCCGTCTGGCTTCTCGTTGAATATAAAGGGAATAATAAACATGTCAGAGAAAAAGTTTCAAAACCTAGAGTCTCATGACTGCCACGTGATTATGACATAATTACTTCCGGTTGCATTGAGGGGGCTTCTGCCGGAAAATGTTCGAGTACCCATTGTGAAGCTATGTGCGTTCCTCAATGTAATTTCTTAGAAGGTGATCAATCCACTAACTCTACAAAATTTACAGAAGGATGTGGTGCAATGTCTAGTCAGCTTCGAGTTGGTGTTCCCACCATCCTTCTTCAATATTATGACACATCTCCTAGTTCTCTGATACGTCTCAAACATATCTATAATTTCTTATGTTTCATGCTAGTTTTATGACAATACCTACATGTTTTATTCATACTTTATATCATTTTTATGCATTTTCCGGCACTAACCTATTAACAAGATGCTGAAGCGCCAGTTCCTGTTTTCTGCTGTATTTGGTTTCAGAAATCCTACACAGGAAATATTCTCAGAATTGGACGAAACAAAAGCCCACGGTCTTATTTTCCACGGAGTCTTCCAGAACACCGAAGAGGAGACGAAGAGGGGCTACGAGGCGGTCACACCATAGGGGGGCGCGGCCCCACCCCTGACCGCGCTGCCATATGGGGTGGGCCCCTCGGGACTCCACCGACATCGCCCCTTCGCCTATATATTCTCCCAGATGCGAAAACCCTAAATATACCGGTCTTCCTCCACGAAAAGTTACGTAGCCGCCGCCATCGCGAAGCCAAGTTCGGGGGACAGAAGTCTCTGTTCGGCACGCCGCCGGGACGGGGAAGTGCCCCCGGAATCCATCTCCATCGACTCCACCGCCATCTTCATCGCCGCTGCTGACTCCCATGATGAGGAGGGAGTAGTTCTCCCCCGAGGCTGAGAGCTCTACCGGTAGCTATGTGGTTCATCTCTCTCTCCCATGATGTGATCTTTATGTGATCATGTATCACTACTAGATGGGCCAAGCGCGCTCTGCTGCGCCGCCCTCCGATATTATCCCTTTGATGCACGAACATTTCTTTTCCAGGGCGTAGACATGTTCATTGCTATCTTATTGATCTAGGAGATTGATTTCATTATACATTCTTACATTACAGGGCTACCGGTTGCTTAAACATGCGAGGATAGTTTTGATCTTCTAATTACAACAAAAAAATGCACACATGAGGTGCAAAAGGATACTTCAAACTGGACTTGTGGCAATCGGTGTCTAGGCGTAGCTGTGATGCTAGCTTGGTAGCATTTCTGTAGCAGGTGTCTCATGGATGAGGCAGCCAACTCCAAGATCCTTACTACGGCGCATCGCTGATGCTGGTTGCTTCCTCTGTGTCAGCTGCATTGATTTTTGTGGTGGCCTAAGGCTGTACATTTACATTTCGTACAATGATCGGTGGTATTTATCGCGAGGAGGGACAGCGCCAAGCCGGTATTATCTCCGAAATTGTTTTACATGTAATCAGTCACACGTTGGGTGAGTGCTAAATCAATTGTTTTATGGGTGTTGCACGAGAGGAAAGGCTTACTTGGTGTAGGCGAGGTAGAATCCAGACATGAACAGCCGTAGCGTACCCTCCGGTGTGGACCTCTTCCTCTTGTGTCTCTCATCCTTTCCCGCATTTGGTGCGGTCATCGTCAATCTCTCGGTTTTGCTCATCGTTAGGGCTTAGCCGTTCCATCTCGTCGTCTGGTTCGTCGGGCTCCGATTCTTCGTCGAAGGGGCTCGCATTATCACCAAAGTTCCCTCGTCATCATCAATGGAAAAGTTCGGTGTTGGCGTTTTCTTTTTTCGTGGCTCGTTTCTCCGTACCCGCGACTACTGTCCTCACCTGAACTAAATAAATAAATAGGATCTGGAACAAAAAAAACATTCATCAAAGCTTCATCACAACCATTGACATCAGCTCGGTTATAAATCCGTCAACACGCACGAGAAGCATGAGTCAGTCATCCAACACATAACAAAGAGAACGATCCCATCAACGATCAAACCTAAAATGTTGGTAGAAGCAAGCAATATCCATGTCATCTCGTTTAACCCAGATTCGTCGTAGTACAAAGACACTAATGGTCAACATAAAGCCGCAACAGAAATCACAATCAGAATATCGTGCATTATGATCACATCACAATTGGCAAACTATATAGGAGAATTGCATACAAGCTACCCGATTTGTGGAAATGTTTGTGACAAAGGTAGTAACAGAAATTATCCGAATAACAAAAAAAAAATCAGCACCACCGCAATCTCCAATATTGCTCCTCCGAAGACGCAACCAAAAAATTGGGACAATCCTCATAAGAAGTAATATGAAAATGCCAGTCAACACAGACAAACAACAATCTAGAACCAGTCTTATTTCTACCACCCTGAATACTCTCTCAAATTTGTATAAGCCATAGCCTATCCATCGACCTTCCTGCCCGGGAGCCATTTTCTTATAACTGGAAGTAGTAATTCAATTTTCGTTTCAGACCTGTACTGTGGTAGTTTGCCCAAGGGCTTACAATGTATCCTCACGGTTGAAAGATAACAAAAACCTGTAAATGCGCTTCTTAAAGTTTACTGCTGAAAGCATGTAATGGTTGGGCAACTTTAGTCTCTCTAGTATTGCAATGCTTTAGCTCTAATATTAATATGTTACAGAGAAGCCGCAAAGGAGCTAATAATAAATAACCTTGAAAAAATAATACTCCCTCTGTTCCTTTCTATAGTGCCTATTGTTTTTTGGCACGGAAATTAGCGCGAGCCATTTTTTGGCACAAAACCCCCTAGTGATATCACAGACAAAATAGGAAACTGAAAACAGATCTCAGAAATACATGACCATATCGGTTTCCAGATTTTCTGGACTTAACCTGATCGGTGGAAGGGGTTCTTTGGAAAAAAAACATATCTTTACTCTTATATTCTGAAACAAATGCGAAAAAACAATAGGCATTATAGAAAGGAACGGAGGGAGTAGGCCATAGTCACGTTGTCAAAATCCTACCGAAAAGTGAAAACATGTAATAGTTGGCCAACTTTAGTCTCTAGTATTGCAATGCTTTAGCTCTAATATGCAACAGAGAAGCTTAACAATAAAGAGCCCTGAAAAAAGCAGTTGGACATAGTATGAAATTTTTAATTTGATGCATAGATAACATGGTTATTCAATCTAGTAACTCAATAATGCTGTCAAAATCCTGAGTACATTAATTAAGTTGGAAGATGAAAAAGGTACAGAAAGCAGTTCAAATATGATTGCGACTCGCGAGCAAGATATTAAATTAACTATTATACACTATTTATTTTACATTGTTACTACCAATATTGATACGTAGAAGCTAAGTATTTGGAAAATATTCTATACATGCAAGAATCAGTTTGTCTATTCAGTGAGATAATAACATCAGGTCATTTATCCCTTAGGGAGAAGATAATTAGTACTACAAAAACACAAAAGAAGCTTGCAGCCAGCAATAGGATTTTCTTTGCTAAAATTCATTTGTATGACAAAAACAAGTTTTTCCCATGTGAGGCAAAACTACTGGGAGTATGAGAAACAGTTTCAGGCTAAGAAGGTAGGAGGAAGTCATTTTATGTGAAATACTCTATATCAAGTTTGCGGAAACACTATCCCATCAACTCTTTTGTCCATGCTCCCGGTACTGAAGAGAAAAGGGAAAATTCTACAAAAAAAGACGAATTAGAAGTTCAACACTAACCATATTTAGAGAATTCTGAAAACTATAGGGATGAAAAAAGAGAGGAGAATGCACTATTATATACCTCAACTGGGTTGTAACAGTATGGTATCACCAAAAGATTCTGCAATAGAGAGGAACGCCATTAAACTGACTGCAACTGGACATGCTAATCCATGTTCCAACTATCCAGCAAATGTATTGTCTTGAGACTTTACCACTGGAAAAATAGGAAAATTTAGTAAACATAATCCACACTGTGTTCCATGTAGTCACTTTCCACCTTTTGCTTGTGAGTTTCTATATTCATCCAGAACATGCAGACAGAGCTATTCGTTCCATACATACTGAAGTGGGGATTCAAGCCAGACCTCCAATAACATATTTTGACCATAAATTTCTTATGAATCTCAATTTCTAATAGTAGTTTGATAGCTGCATCACATAATATGTTCACTACAATCCAACCGAGTTACTTTATTTGACTTTCAGAGGTTGCCTCGAAGAGACAGAATAATCACTATGCTCCCTCATTCGACTCGACATGTACACAATTGCATGAATCACCTTCCAAGATTGTTACAGAAAGAATGGGTGGAATCATATAGAGATCAGACAAACATTGTTATTCTTGTGATGGCATGATTATGTCATTCATGTACAACTGAGCCTTGGTTTCATATTTCGATACCTGATTATTATGTTGAAACCAATTCAGATATTATGAGGCATCTAAAAACCCACCTAAAGGGCTGAACTTCTAATGATACCCCTTTTCCCATAACATTTAGCTACATACATTATGACCATAGAAAAAAAAATGCTCAAAGCTCAATATGCAAGAAAATAGCTATAACAACAGTATGTAGAATATTTATGTTAGAAAAACCAAATAACTGAACAGACTATGATCTTTAAAAAGAGAGCATCTACTCAGATCACGATGCAGGAATTACCTATAACAATAGTATGCAATCCATGAGTACTTCCGGAGAGAACTGACCTTTAAAAATAACTTTACACTTGGTTTCTAATTCGTTCTGCATCCATCAATATTGCTTGGTAAGAAAATATTAACCCATTTATAATTTGTTTATCTCAGGAAGAAGCAACATTCTGAACTTTGATTGATGCAGTTTGAAAATACAGAAGATAGTGCTGCAGGAACAGAACAACTTCAGGCGCAGGGCAGCACGGCCGCTGGCCCCTGGTCATTGCCTCAGCGTTGAAGAGCTGGCGTATTCGACGACCTGAACGAACAGCGGCGTCGCCGTGGATGGTCGCATCTGCGACCTGCTCCTCACTGATGTACCGCATCTGAGGAGAGGAAGCAGGAACAGGGAGGGCGGCCGATGGCGATTACCTCATGTCAAGGAGAACGGACGACGACAACGGCGATGTTGACCACCTGGTACGACGTTTCCATGAGTAGTGCCTTGTTGCGCTGCTTCCCCGTGTGCTGCTCCCTGCCGCCGTCAATGGCGCCGAAGGCGGAGGCGGTGGTTCTCGATCTGGCACCTCCCGTGATGAATGGGGGCGGGCTTGGAGGAGGCGGACTAAATCCAGCGGCCGTTCGTCACATTCGCCGTATTTTTGCCGGCCGTAGCTCTCCACGTGAGCTGAGGGGAGGAAGAGGAGACTATCGGCGGCGAAGCACGAATGTGAATGTGTCCTATCGTGACACGGCTTTTCCCAGTGAACCCAGAGGTTGACCCCAAACGAACCGACTAACCAGTGGGACACGCGACAATGACTCCTGGAACGCCCAGAGGCCTTCATAACCCTGGGACTTTAGAGCTCTTAGGGATTAATCTATGTGCTACTCTAGTGATGTTAGTCTATTCCTCCTCCATGATGTAAAGAGGATAGTGTGTGCATCATATAGTACTTGGCGTAGGTTATGATTGTAATCTCTTGTGGATTATGAAGTTAACTATTACTATGATAGTATATATGTGATCTATTCGGGAGAGGCGTTTTGGGACATGGGTCCAGATGATCCTTTTATCTTCACTGTTGAATTGCGTGTGGGGATGCGTGACACGAACATTACGTCTGCAAATACAGCATGCGGAAAAACGAGCAGGAGAGCAATACATGCGCATTAACTGAAGTGGGCCTTTCGATACGCTGACGGAGCAGCAGGTTCCGCGTCGGGGGCGGCGGATGGTCGTGTGACGGAGTGGCGGTGCTGGACGCGTGGAACGTGCTAATTAATTTCATATATGCAACACAAAGTTGCTGACACACACTGCTACGGTCTGGCTTACATGATCTGGTAATTAATTTCCTAGTCGCCGTACAGTAGGAGGCAGAACATCAGTTGCGGCTTGCTCACATGAGTATGAACAACTGCCAAAACGAGGATGGTTTGCAAGTGGGTTGGTGACGCTGATGAGTAGATTAAGCCTCAGCAGGTGGAGCTGCTACTTGGGGTGCGCTATGCTGAGCTTGCGCGACATCGGCACTGACTCTGCATATCCCTCCTCCACTCGAAGAACGGGTACTTTTCAGACTGCAGACAGAGCGGGGCACCCAAATTCAAGATCCAGATCGAATAAAAAATTGGGGGCATGGGAAGAACACAATATAAGAACTGAATCAATGGGATTGAAGACTCACACTGAAAATCGGCACCTATAGTATCTATTGCCGGGAGGAGTTCCTTTGCGCGAGATGGCTGTTGAGATTCAGCTGCCGCGAAATGGGCATCGGATGAGCGGCAGAGGGTTGTTGACATTGGCTCCTGGACCTCCATGACCCCCGGGGCCTCCGTTTCCTCCGGTAGCTCCGAAGCCTCCGTTTCCTTTGGGAGCTTCGAAGCCTCCGTTAGCACCCGACTGCGAAGAAGCAGAGCAGGCCATGGATCTGGAGCTTGGATGGGAATGAAGAAGAAATTGCAGAGGCAGTGGTTGGGGAAGACTGGTGGAGGCGAGTCAGGCGACAGTGGGTACGTGTGCACATAAAAGAGGTTTGAAGACACGTGGACATCGGTCCACCACGGTCCATTTCGTCAGCCAACATCTTGGGCCGCCGGACAACAACCAAAGCGGCCTTTAAATGCTGTCGATACATGGGCCTGTCTACTGTTTAATAATTGATATACGATGTGTAATACTGCATCTTATACTGCCTGACGCACAGATCACGATACAATTGAATGGTTCAGATATAGGGATCATCTGGACCCGGGTTTCGTTTTGAATTTCCGTGATCTATTCCCCCTTTCATGGCTATTGTTGACAGTGTGTATCCTATGTTAGTACTCGGTCTAAATTGCAACGGTATTATCTTGGATTATGATTTGATGAGGATATCTCTATGAGTGGTGTTTGTCAAGTACTTAATGAACTTTGAGTGGAGCTTTCGTAGCCACTACGTGATGATTACTGATTCCAATAGGAGAGTAATTCAGAGTAGCACAAGTGAAGTTCTGTAATCTAGTTGAATATGTAGATGTTGCTCTTGTCTATTATGCACTCTAGAGGTTACTTTAATATGAACTCCGGACGTTGTGGAGCTTGTTTACTCCGGCTTGAGGTGTGCTTTTGTAGCCCTACATAATGAATGGTGTTTGTTATCCAACAAGAGAGTGTTTAAGAGTAGCTTTATTCAATTATGTGATCATTGTTGAGAGTGTCCACTAGTGAAAGTATGATCCCTAGTCCTTGTTTCTAAGCATTGAAACACCATTTCCAACAAGTTCTGCTACATGTTCGCTTGCTGCCATTTTTATTTCAGATTGCTATTACTACTTACAATCATCCATATTACTTGTATTTCATTATCTCTTCGCCGAACTAGTGCACCTATACATCTGACAAGTGTATTAGGTGTGTTGGGGACACAAGAGACTTCTTGTATCTTAATTGCAGGGTTGCTTGAGAGGGATATCTTTGACCTCTACCTCCCTGAGTTCGATAAACCTTGGGTGATTCACTTAAGGAAAACTTGCTGCTGTTCTACAAACCTCTGCTCTTGGAGCCCCAACACTGTCTACAGGAATAAAAGCGTGCATAGACATCATTCACCTGGTCGAAGAGATTGGCGTTCTCGGTCCTGTATTTCTACACAACATGTTCCCCTTCGAGAGATTCATGGGAGTCTTAAAGAAGTACGTTCATAACCGTGCTATGCCAGAAGGAAGCATCTCCAAGGGCTATGGAACAGAGGAGGTCATTGAGTTTTGTTGACTTTATTCCCGACCTTAAGCCGATCGGTATTCCTGAATCGCGCTATGAGGGGAGACTGCATGGAAAAGGCACACTAGGAAAGAAAGCAACAACGTGTATGGACGGACATTCTTTCACTCAAGCACACTACACAGTTCTACATAATTCCATCTTGGTGGCTCCGTACAAAGAGGAACACGAGGATATCCTACGCTCTAAATACCTGGAGCAACGTGAAGATTGGATTGATGGAGAACACATGAAGACTTTGGGCGGTTGGTTGCAAACACGTCTCATGAATGTCACTGATGACGAGCAGCTATACTTGTTGGCCAAGCAACCATCTTTGACTATATCGACTTTTCAAGGGTACGAGATTAATGGGAATACATTTTACACGTTCGCCCAAGATAAAAAGAGCACCAACCAAAACTGTGGTATCCGATTTGATGCAGCAAATGACAATGGAAACAAGGTCACATATTATGGGTACATAGAGGAGATATGGGAACTTGACTATGGACCTAATTTCAAGGTCCCTTTGTTCCGGTGCAAATGGTTCAACCTGAAAGACGGGGTACAGGTAGACCTGCAGTACGGAATGACTACAGTGGATCTCAAGAATCTAGGGTACGACACCGAACCATTCGTCCTAGCCAGTGAAGTGGCTTAGTTTTTTTTATCTGAAGGACATGTCTAGCAAACCGAAAAAAGAAAAGAAAGGCAAGAGGACACATCATACGATGAGCCAAAGCGGCACATAGTTCTTTCAGGAAAAAGAAACATCGTGGGAGTAGAGGACAAGACAGACATGTCAGAAGATTATAATAAATTTGATGATATTCCACCCTGCAAGGTAAAAACTAACCCAAGCATCATCTTAAATAATGAAGATTGCCCATGGTTGCATCGCAATCAGAAGAAAGGGAAACACACGAAGAAAACTCAGAAGACTAGCTAGATAGGGATCATAACTTGTGTATCCCAATATGGAAATCACTTTTGTGTAATGATGTTACTGTATGTAAGATATTAACAATGGAGATGGAGTCTTTCACGGGATTCCAGGGAAATTTTTCCGAGGCGTAGCTTCCGAAGATGCCGTAGGGCGTGTGCACCAACGACATCTTCGAGAAGCTGCGCCACGGGAGATTTCCCAACCCTTTCCTCCATCCATGGGGATGAAACTCTCCCTACCTGCTTGTTGATCTGCTTGCCAAGGCGTATCGGTGTTCCTTTTATAGGCACAACGCAGCTTCTGCTTTGTCTTGTTCCTCCGACAGGGCGTCATGCGCTACATGCTTTATCTCATCGAGCAGTGCTTCCACCCACGCGTCCTTATCCTGCCGACAGCTTTAGTACCAGTTGCACCCACCAGCCGGTACTAAAGGTTACCCACGCGTCCTTATCCCACCGACAGTTTTGTGAGAGGAAAACCACCTTTAGTACCGGTTGCACCCACCAGCCGGTACGAAAGGTTACCCACGCGTCCTTATCCCACCGACAGTTTTGTTACATGATAGAAAAACCACGTTTAGTACCGGTTGCACCCACCAGCCGGTACTAAAGGTTAGGGTTAGGTTTAAGTTTCCCGCGCCATTGCGTTCCCGCCTATTTTCTTCCCGCGCTTTCCACCGGTTCCCGCCTCTGTCTTCCCGCCTCCGTCATCCCGCCATTTTTTCACTATATATATGTAGGCTTGGCCTCCATTTACATATCACATCTAGACTCATATATGCAAACCTCATCATTCTCTCCCATGGCTTCCATCGTATCTCTACCCGCCGGGAGGCGGAGGCACTTTGCGCCTCGAACTACCCCTGCCCGTCGGGCTACCGCGTCCCAACCAGCTGGTTGCTGAGCATCGGAGGCGTACCGGTCCCTCCTGTCCCTCTAGGTGTGGCACGCCAGATGGCCATCACGAACCACTACTACTTTGAGCTCATGCCAGAGTAGCGGAGGAATCCCCAGTGACATCCCGACTACAGCCCGACTTGGTACAGCTTCTTCATCAATCGGCGTGAGAGTGCGCTTGTCAGGCACGAGGAGGACGGCCCGCCTCGTTTGAACTTCAACAAGGCCGGCCGTCGGCTGTGGTGGCGCGGCCGGACTCTCCAGAGCGCCATGGCCTACCGTGGCCCCCGCCTACGCTACCCTCAGCCCCAGCCCACGCGTGCTCACCCGCCGAGGTTCGACTACCGCAACCCCGATGCCAGCGACGACGACATCAGCGACTACGACGACTACAGTGGCGACGTTTATAGGGCTAGGCACGACTATGACTGAATGACTCCAACATTCGAATCTAGCCATGTAACTTAATTTTCAGTTGAGCTATGTACTTTAATTTGAGTTCAATCGTAATAAAATTTTATTTCTGCCCATTATTTCCCGCATTTTCTCCCGTGCGGCGTCGTGGCGGGAAACTTTCCCGCGCGACATCGTGGGCAGACAGTGTCGTGGCGGGAGTAAAGAAAAGAAAAAGAAATAGAAATAAAAAGAAGTAGAAAAGAAAATATAAGAAACAGAAAAGAAATTGTTTTGAGAAATAGAAAAAATAGGAAAATAAATAGAAAAAGAAACATAAAATAAATAGAAAAAATTGAAAAAAAATAAAAAACAAATAGAAAAAAAAGAATAGGAAAGAAAAGAAACAGAAAATAAAAAGAAAAAGAAACATAAAAGAAAAAGAAAAGAAAAGAAACAGAAAAGAAAAAGAAACATAAAAGAAAAAGAAACATAAAAGAAAAAGAAATAGAAAAGAAAAAAACATAAATGAACAACAAAAGAAAAAGAAAAAAGAAACAGAAAAGAACCAGAAAAAGAAAAGAAACAACAAAAGAAAAAGAAAAAATATAACTTTGGTACCGGTTGGTTGATACGTCCAAAACGTATCTACTTTCCAGAACACTTTTGCTATTTTTTTTGCCTCTAATTTGTGTATTTGGGATACAACTAACACAGACTAACGCTGTTTTCAGCAGAATTGCCATGTTGTCTTATTTTTGTGCAGAAAATCAACTTTCAGGAAAATCCCCCGAAATAATTGCAATGGGCCTATTTTCACAGAAGACACACGGAGCCAGAAGACGAGACAGAGGGGGGCCACGAGGCGCGCACGCCACATGGCGGCGCGGTGGGCCCATGGCCGCGCCGCCACATGGGGATGCCGCCTCGGCCAGCCCCAGGCGCTCCCCTCTGGACTACTTAAAGCCCTTGACCTAAAAACGCACGGGGGTTCGACCAATTTTCCAGAAGACATCCAGAACTCCGCCGCCATTGAAAACCCTATTTCGGGATCAGAAACTCCGTTCTGGCACCCTGCCGGGACGGGGAATTGGAGGAGATCATCTCCATTATCGCCACTGATGCCTCTCCATCTACCATCCATGTTTCCACCATCCATGTGTGAGTAAATCCCCGCTGTAGGCTGAAGGGGATGGTAGGGATTGGATGGGATTGTTCATGTAATAGCCATAAGATTGTTAGGGCATGGTGCCTAGTATCCGTTGTTGGTACTTTTATGATATTGTTGCAACTTGTTATGCTTAATGCTTGTCACTTAGGGCCCAAGTGCCATGATTTCAGATCTGAACATGTTATTGATTCATGATGATATTCATTGTTTTATGATCTTACATGCAAGTTGTATACACATATTGTTGTCCGGAACCCGAGGCCCAAAAGTGACAGAAATTGGGATAACCGGTGAAGACTGTGATATGAGGATCACATGTGTTCACGGAGTGTTAATGCTTTGCTCTGGTACTTTATTAAAAGGAGTACCTTAATTACCAGTAGTTTCCCTAGAGGCCCGGCTGCCACCGGCTGGTAGGACAAAAGATGTTGTGCAAGTTTCTCATTGCGAGCATGTACGACTATATACAGAACACATGCCTATGGTTATTTAGTACTTGGATACTGTTTTATTATTATCTGCAAATGCCTTGTCTTGATTATTACATGAGTTATCTTATCCATGCAGCGCCCGTTCATCCATCCCTATGCCTACAGTAATTTAATCCTGCTGTTTACTATAATCACTACTGCTGTCTTTATTACACTGCTACTTATATTTCACTACTGCTACTGCTATAAAACTGTTGCTGCTGATAAACTATTGCGAGCAAGTCTGTTTGCAGGTGCAGCTGAATTGACAACTCCGTTGTTAAGGCTTACACATATTCTTTGGCTCCCCCTTGTGTCGAATCAATAAATTGGGTTTTACTTCCCTCGAAGACTGTTGCGATCCCCTATACTTGTGGGTCATCAAGACTATTTTCTGGCGCCGTTGCCGGGGAGCATAGCTTTATTTGCAAGTTCACCTGAATTGATATTGTTCGCCGCAAATCCTCCATCATGGGCAAACCTCGCGATACTAAAGTCGCCATATTACCATCCACTACAAGAAAAGGTACAACTCTGAGTACCTCTGCTGCTCTTGATTCACCATCTGTGATAAGTCAACTTGTTTCACCACCACAAGCTTCACATGTTGGTACTTCTGCTGAATCTGAAAATTGCTTTGATAATTTTGATGATGCTTCTACTGTGCTTGATGTTAATGGTTCATTAGGTCCTTTTCTAGATGCTACAATTGCTAGGTCTAGACAAATTGAAAATACTGAAATTCCTAATGAAAATACTGTTACACATGTTAATTCACCTGAGTCTGTTGAACACTTTAGTGATGATCCTGATGAAGATTATGTGGAACTTTATGATGATTTTATTGATAAATGTAATGCTACTACTGGTGCAAGTAACATTAAAAAGCTTCTTGCACAACATGATGTTAGATATAAACTGTCTCCTGATCCTAAATTTGCCACATCTCCTATAAACATTAAGGATAAGGATTATGATTTTTCTCTTGATTTATCTCATATATCTATTGTTGAGAAAACACCTTTTTGTGGTACTGAAAAAGAAAGTGCTGTAGAGCACATGAATGATCTTTCTACTTTGCGTACTTGTTTTCTGATGATATCAAGAAGCGTACTTATTTTGTTGCTAAATTTTTTCCTTTCTCATTAAAGGATGATGCTAAAACTTGGTATAATAGTTTGCCTCCTGATTCTATTGATAGTCCAAGTGGTTTGCTTGATGTTTTCTTTCGAAAATATTTTCCTGCTAGTGCTCAACATATTGCTTTGCAGAAAATTTATAGTTTTGACCAGGAAGATGGAGAGAAATTGCCTGAAGCTTGGGCAAGGTTTTGCTATCTTCTTAGAGCTCGGCCTGGACATGATTTGGAAAAGCATGACTTACTTGATATATTTTATAGTGGACTAACCATTGAGTCTAGGGAATACCTGGATAGTTGTGCTGGTTGTGTTTTCAGGAAAAGAACTCCAGACGAAGTTGAAGAATTAATGGCTAGAATAAGCCAAAATCATGATGATTGGACTACACCTGAACCAACCCCAACACCAATATTGAAGAAGAGGGGTATGATTGAATTAAATGATGAAGATATGAGGGAAGCCAAGAAATCTCTTAAAGAGAAAGGTATTAAATCTGAAGATGTGAAGAATTTACCTCCCATAGAAGATTTATGTAAGATAACTCCCCCTTCATCCACAATTGAGGTACATTCTCTTCAACGCTTTGATAAAGGAGACATTCTTTACGCAAAACCTCCTGATCAATGTTTAGATGAATTTGATAATTATGTTGTTAAGCAAGATAACTTTAATATGAGAGTAGAGAATCATTTAATGGAAAATTCTCAAGCTGTTAGTAAATTGCATGATATTGTGGAGAGAACCTCCAATGATGTTAAGATGCTTGTTAAACATTTTCATATGGTTCAAACTCAAATTGATCAACTCACTAAAGTGCAAAATGACTTGTTAAAAAATACTTCTAAAGAAAAACATGCTTATGAAGTAACAACTAGAGGTGGTGTTTCTACTCAGGATCCTCTATATCCCGAGGGGCATCCCAAAAGAGTTGAACAAGATTCTCAACGAACTAAAGAAACTAGTGCTCGTTCTAAGAAAAAGAAGAAGAAACATAAAACTGTTGTAGAATCTTCTGAACCTGTTAATGATCCTAATAGTATTTCTATTTCTGATGCTGAAACTAAAAGTGGTAATGAACATGATAAAGATAATGATAAGAATGATGTTTCTGATAAAGAAGAGGTTGAAGATGAACCTGAAAAGCATGCTAAAAATAAAAAGTACACTAAAGAAGATTTCATTGCTAAGAAACATGGTAATGAAAGAGAACCTTGGATTCAAAAGCAAATGCCTTTTCCTGTTAAGAAACTAAAATCAAAGGAGGAAGAACACTATAATAAATTTTGTGATTGGATGAAACCTTTGTTCTTGCATATCCCTTTGACTGATGCTATTAAATTGCCTCCTTATTCAAAGTATATGAAAGATATTGTCTCTAATAAAAGGAAAATTCCTAATGAGGAGATTTCCACTATGCTTGCTAATTACTCTTTCAATGGCAAGGTTCCAAAGAAGCTGGGAGACCCAGGTATACAACCTATCCCTTGTTCCATCAAGAATAATTATGTTAGAACTGCTCTATGTGATTTGGGAGCAGGAGTTAGTGTTATGCCTTTTTCTCTTTACAAGAGACTTTATTTAGATAAGTTGATACCAACTTATATCTCTTTGCAAATGGCTGATAAATCTACTGATGTTCCTGTTGGTATATGTGAGGATGTCCCTGTTCAAGTTGCTAATAATTGCTTAATATTAACTGATTTTGTTGTGTTGGAAATGCCTGAAGATGATATATTTCTATTATTCTTGGAAGAACTTTTCTTAACACTGCAGGGGCTGTTATTGATTGCAATAAAGGAAAGGTTACTTTCAATGTTGATGACAATGAACATACTGTTTATTTTCCCAAGAAGATTGATAAAGTATATGGAGTTAATACAATTTCTAATTTGAGAACTATCAAAGTGGGAGTTATTGATTGTCCTATATATGAGCCTAAAGAAGGATATCAAAATATTATGATTGGGTCCATATCAATACAATATAAGGTAACATGATTGATTTGAGGTTTATTTCTTCTTATGTCATGTAAAATTTATTTGGTGGCAAGACTTGATCAACTTTGTTAACAAGTACATTTTAAAGGCATGGAAGAGCTAAACAACATTTATTTCTTTCTCCACACTTGTTTTACTTTCTGTAGTACTACTGGTTTTGCAAGATGCTTTAGTAGTTTAAAATTTTGAAAATCTTTTTCTGCCTTGAAACAGTTATTTTAACACCCAGAAATGTGCATTTTTCGAAGTTTTCAAAAATTTACAAAAACCATACCACTGGTCCTATTTTTTAAATTGCAACTTGGGAGTGCCTGGGGCTGACCAGTGGGGCACCCCAGGGCTGCACCCCATGTGCTAGCGCGGCCAGCATGGGGGGCGCGCCGCCCTATGGTGTGGGTCCCACCTGGCCCTCCACTCACTCATCCACCTACCACTCCACTCTCTTCCACGGGAAAACACACCACCATTGTTCAAACCCGAGTTTCTTGATGTTCTTGCTCGAGATTTTCGATCTCCTTGCTCAGCCCATCTTTGCTGCTGAGATTTGGAGCATTTGTTCTCTGGTATGTGACTCCTCCGAATATCCAAATAGAATTTTGTTTAGTTGAGTATATCTTGAGTATTTTGCTGCTGTAGGTGACATGTTAAGTGAGTTTGCATGCTTGTTCTAAGTTGTAAATATTAGTTTTGATGCATGTTTAGTACCCTATCAAGTTCCTATAGTAGTTTCCCTCATTTATATGTCTCAAAATCAACTTTTATAATGATTTTTGAAAAATTTCAGAAAAAGGAAAATGCATAACCACACCTTTGGAGAAGTGTTCGAGAGGGATATGCCAAGAGTGGCAAGGCCTTCAAGGGCAGCTACTCGAGTTAGGCGATCCTATGATGAGGATGTCATTGCACCTAGCTTTGAAGATGAAGAGGACAATGTGATTCCTAATGCTTCATCTTTTCCGTGCACTGACTTTTTGCGTAATGCAGGGCTACTTGATGACTTCTTGTTTCTCATTAATAGGGTGGGCTTGTCTACCTATATGGAAGATGAGAGTGATCAATTTTATATGCTAACTAAAATCTTTGTTGAAAGCTTTAAATTCAGCAACACACCTTTCACACCATCGGTTAAATTTAAGATTTATAATATGCCTATTACTATGAAGTTGGGTGATTTGTGTGCTGCATTGGACATTACTCCTATAGGTACAGCGAAGAAGATCGAGAACCGCCCCAAAGCTTTGATGGAACTCTATCAAGAAGTTACCAACGATGATGACCGTACCATTCAGCGCGGCAAGATAAGGAACATTCAGCTCCCTGCCATTAGATATTTCACTTACTATCTTGCTACTAGCATTCTTGGTAGGGAGAACACTAGCAACATTTTCTAGTTATCATCTTGCTTTTCTGGTTGCTGCACTTACTGGAAGTACACCTTATCATCTTGGTGCTCTCATTGCTCGTCGCTTATCTAATAAGGGACCTATTTATGGAGGAATTATTGCTTCACGTATTGTTGCATATCTAGGTCTTTCTGTTGATCCTAGTGATGAGAAGTTAATTCCTATTAAGCTTGATATTGCTTCTATGAAGGGTCACCATTTTGTCACAACTAACTCTAATCTAGAAAATATTGTCTATAGAATGTTGTTTATTGACGGGGATGAGAGGGAAATCCCTTTGCCGCAGGCCGATTTGTTCAGTGTTCGCAGGAGGCCGTGGTCGCGCTCCAAGGAGGAGTTGGATGAGCAGCTGAGGATACTTGGCTTTCAGCAGCAGCACGACTCCGAGGACGCCGAGCCCTCCGACGGGTACACCGTCACGTATCCTGGTGCGTCCTCCAGCTTGTACCAAGGACAGGATCCTCCTTCATCATATTACGGAGGCGCCACCTCATGGGCCCCGTGGGGTTGATCTCCACTTAGGCCAAAAGCCTAAGCTTGGGGGGAGGTACACCAACATCCCACTCGTCTACATATCATATCTTGTCGGTACTCTGTATATCCATGTTTCAATTTTCTTTCTTTATTTGTGTTGCTTGTTGTTTATTTCTGTTTTCCAAAACACGAAAAGACCAAAAATATTTCGGTTGTTTCTCTCTATTTATTTATTTATTTATTTAGTATCTAGTATTAGTTTGCTTAGTTTTTAAATTCGGGTTGCCATTCAAAAATTCAATTTTTTTGCTTTGTTTGCCTGTTTTCTTTTGTTCTTGTTTCCAATTCGAAAACACCAAAAATATTTGTTGTTCTTCTTCGGTTTTGTAAAGTTTATTATGGAGTTCAGCGGTTTCCGGTGGTTGGATCTTGGTTTTCATTTCATATTATTCAAGCCACACAAGTGAAAGGCAATAATGACGATCTACGACAACTCGACTATGGTGAGAGGCTGGTATGAACTCTATTTGTTTTCATTTTTGTACATATACTCATCCATGTGAGCATGCTTAGTTGGTTCATGTGAGGTATATGTCATTTAATGAAAGTCTAGTAGTTCATGATCTCTCATGTTTAGCTCCAATTTATTAATAATGAGTAGCATGTCATAAATATTTGCTTGCATTGTTTTATTCATAGATAGGTATGACATTGTGGTATCCTCCTCTGAATAATTCATTTGAATTGACTTGGCACATGCTCACGCATGCATATGACTGAAAACAAAAAGTCAAGTAAGCCTCGATGATTTACTTTGCTTCAGAGTTCTTGTATCACTTTTATGCCTCCGTTAATTTTATTTTGTCGCAAGCATGATTATGGCGGTTATTGCTCTCTTGATTGTCGCTTCCCAGTCTATTGCTAGCCTTCACTTGTACTGAGCGGGAATGCTGCTCGTGCTTCCAAATCCCTGAAAACCAAGTTATTCCAAAGTGTCCACCATAAATACCTATGCATGGCATTTCAAACCATTCCAAGTAAATTTTCATGTGCTACCTTTAAAACCTTCAAAGTACTTCTCAATTTGTGTCGATGTTTTATAGCTCACGAGGAAGTATGTGGTGTTTTATCTTTCAATCTTGTCAGTCAGACTTTCACCAATGGACTAGTGGCATATACATCCGCTTATCCAATAATTTTGCAAAAAGAGCTGGCAACAGGGTGCCCAGCCCCAATTAATTACAACTTTCATTAATAATTCTCTTCACATGTTTTGCCCTGATTTATCAGTAAGCAACTTAATTTGCAAATAGACACTCCTCCATGGTATGTGAATGTTGGAAGGCACCCGAGGATTCGGTTAGCCATGGCTTGTGTAAGCAAAGGTTGGGAGGAGTGTCATCCATAATGAAACTAAAATACATGTGTAAACAAAAGAGAAGAGGGATGATCAACCTTGCTGGTAGAGAGAACGTCCTTCATGGGAGCTGCTCTTGAAAGTCTGGTTGACAAGGTAGTTAGAGTGCCCACTACCATTCGTTGACAACAACAAACACCTCTCAAAACAATTTTACTTCCGTTTTAAAAATGAAAAGCTCTAGCACATGTTAATCCCTGCTTCCCTCTGCGAAGGGTCAATCTTTTACTTTTATGTTGAGTCACCATCCTTTCTTTGAGCACCTTCTTGAGAGCATAATTGTCATTCTTAGTGTAATATGTTTGTCCCAGAATATGGTTAACTATGGTATAACTTTGATACTTTTATCTTTGATAATCTTTACTTCTAGTCTTCCCATGAATTTCAGAGGTGCCTGGGCATTTATGTTCTGCTGTACAAATACGGGCAATCGAGATACCACTTTATCATATCTTTTTATGAGCATTGCAATCCTGCTGATAGTTATGTTTCATGATGCTTATTATTAGTTTGTTGGTATCTTTTTCATGATTGACATAACTATTAGATGACTTTTTTTGCATTTATCTTATTATGAATTGCTTAAGTACTCGTCCATATTATGAGAATATTTACATCATATGAGCAAATGTGTTCGTGAAAGTTCTTTATCGCGCTCAGTTGTTAACTGAATTGCTTGAGGACAAGCAATAAGCTAAGCTTCAGGGGAGTTGATACGTCCAAAACGTATCTACTTTCCCGAACACTTTTGCTATTGTTTTGCCTCTAATTTGTGTATTTTGGATACAACTAACACGGACTAACGCTGTTTTCAGCAGAATTGCCCTGGTGTCTTATTTTTGTGCAGAAAATCAACTTTCAGGAAAATCCCCGGAAATAATTGCAATGAGCCTATTTTCACAGAAGACCCATGGACCCAGAAGACGAGACGGAGAGGGCCACGAGGCGCGCACGCCACATGGCGGCGCGGTGGGCCCATGGCCGCGCCGCCACATGGGAACGCCGCCTCGGCCAGCCCCAGGCGCTCCCCTCTGGACTACTTAAAGCCCTTGACCTAAAAACGCATGGGGGTTCGACCAATTTTCCAGAAGACATCCAGAACTCCGCCGCCATCGAAAACCCTATTTCGGGATCAGAAACTCCGTTCTGGCACCCTGCCGGGACGGGGAATTGGAGGAGATCATCGCCATCATTGCCACCGATGCCTCTCCATCGACCATCCATGTTTCCCCCATCCAGGTGTGAGTAAATCCCCGCTGTAGGCTGAAGGGGATGGTAGGGATTGGATGAGATTGTTCATGTAATAGCCATAAGATTGTTAGGGCATGGTGCCTAGAATCCGTTGTTGGTACTTTTATGATATTGTTGCAACTTGTTATGCTTAATGCTTGTCACTTAGGGCCCGAGTGCCATGATTTCAGATCTGAACATGTTATTGATTCATGATGATATTCATTGTTTTATGATCTTACCTGCAAGTTGTATACACATATTGCTGTCCGGAACCCGATGCCCCAAAGTGAAAAAATTGGGATAACCGGAGGGGGAGGCTGTGATATGAGGATCACATGTGTTCACGGAGTGTTAATGCTTTGCTCCGGTACTCTATTAAAAGGAGTACCTTAATTACCAGTAGTTTCCCTAGAGGCCCGGCTGCCACCGGCTGGTAGGACAAAAGATATTGTGCAAGTTTCTCATTGCGAGCACGTACGACTATATACAGAACACATGCCTATGGTTATTTAGTACTTGGATATTGTTTTATTATTATCTGCAAATGCCTTGTCTTGATTATTACATGAGTTATCTTATCCATGCAGCGCCCGTTCATCCATCCCTATGCCTACAGTATTTTAATCCTGCTGTTTACTATAATCACTACTATTGTCTTTATTACACTGCTGCTTATATTTCACTACTGCTACTGCTATAAAACTGTTGCTACTGATAAACTATTGCGAGCAGGTCTGTTTCCAGGTGCAGCTGAATTAACAACTCCGCTGTTAAGGCTTACAAATATTCTTTGGCTCCCCTTGTGTAGAATCAATAAATTGGGTTTTACTTCCCTCGAAGACTGTTGCGATCCCCTATACTTGTGGGTCATCATTGGTTTCACCAACCGGTACGAAACCTTCGTTTACCTTAGCCGCACGACCAATCGACGCCACACAGACGCAAAAACCACATGATGCCCGCGGTCGAGACGTACGCACGCAGACGCCGCCGTCGCACTCTGCCGCCGATGCAGCGCCACGCCGCGCTGCCTCGCCGTCCGCCGCTGCCCGCTCCCCGGTAACCTCCCCCTTTCTCTCCTTCTTTCCCTCCCCCTTTCTCCTCCTCTCTGCGAGCATGGGAGCAACCCGGCCCTAGCTCCGTCCATCTCGTCATCACTGCCGCTCCGCTCCTCTACGCCTACGTGGCTTCGATGTCGCCTGTAGCAGGGACGACGCCTGCTCCCTGGACCTCGCTCCCCACCGTTGGGCCGACCACCTGGACGGCGCGCACGCCCTGTGTTCGACAGAATGCCGCACCGGACGCCCGTCGCCTGGAGCGCGATGCTCAGCGCCTACGTCGGCGCGGGCGGCTTCGCAGACGCGCTCCAGGTGTTCGACGGATGCTCCATGTGTTCTTGGGTGCACGCCCTCGTCGCCAGCCCCGGGAGGGGCGTTGATACGTCTCCAACGTATCTATAATTTCCGATGTTCCATGCTTGTTTTATGACAATACCAACATGTTTTGTTCACACTTTATATCATTTTTATGCGTTTTCCGGAACTAACCTATTGACGAGATGCCGAGAGGCCAGTTGCTGTTTTCTGCTGTTTTTGGTTTCAGAAATCCTAGTAAGGAAATATTTTCGGAATCGGACGAAATCAACACCGAAAGTCTTAGAAATACGCGAAGCTTCCAGAGCACCGGAGAAAGGCCAGAGGGGTGCCAGGGGGGCCCCACACCCTAGGGCGGCGCGGCCCAAGGGGGGGCGCGCCCCCCTATGGTTTGGGCAGCCCGTGGCCCCTCCGACTCCGACTCTTCGCCTATTTAAGCCGTCGTGACCTAAAACTTCGAGACCGCTTGACGAAACTCCAGAAAGACTCCAGGGACGCCGCCACATCGCGAAACTCCAATTCGGGGGACATAAGTCTCTGTTCCGGCACCCTGCCGGGACGGGGAATTGCCCCCGGAGCCATCTCCACCGCCGTCTTCACCGCCATCTTCACCGCCATCGCTGCCTCTATGACGAGGAGGGAGTAATCCACCCCCGAGGCTGAGGGCTCCGCTGTAGCTATGTGGTTCATCTCTCTCCCATGTACCTCAATACAATAATCTCATGAGCTGCTTTACATGATTGAGATTCATATGAGTTTTGTATCACTACTATCCATGTGCTACTCTAGCAATGTTATTAAAGTAGTTTTATTCCTCCTGCACGATGTAATGGTGACAGTGTGTGCATACGTGTTAGTACTTGGTTTATGCTATGATCATGATCTCTTGTAGATTGCGAAGTTAACTATTGCTATGATAATATTGATGTGATCTATTCCTCCTACATATGCATGAAGGTGACAGTGTGCATGCTATGTTAGTACTTGGTTTAGTCGAATTGATCTATCTTGCACTCTAAGGTTACTTAAATATGAACATTGAATTGTGGAGCTTGTTAACTCCGGCATTGAGGGTTCGTGTAATCCTACGCAATGTGTTCATCATCCAACAAGAGTGTAGAGTATGCATTTATCTATTCTGTTATGTGATCAATGTTGAGAGTGTCCACTAGTGAAAGTCTAATCCCTAGGCCTTGTTCCTAAATACTGCTATCGCTGCTTGTTTACTGTTTTACTGCGTTACTACTGCTGCAATACTACCACCATCAACTACACGCCAGCAAGCTATTTTCTGGCACCGTTGCTACTGCTCATATATATTCATACCACCTGTATTTCACTATCTCTTCGCCGAACTAGTGCACCAATTAGGTGTGTTGGGGACACAAGAGACTTCTTGCTTTGTGGTTGCAGGGTTGCATGAGAGGGATATCTTTGACCTCTTCCTCCCTGAGTTCGATAAACCTTGGGTGATCCACTTAAGGGAAAACTTGCTGCTGTTCTACAAACCTCTGCTCTTGGAGGCCCAACACTGTCTACAGGAAAAGGAGGGGGAAGTAGACATCAAGCTATTTTCTGGCGCCGTTGCCGGGGAGGAAAGGTAAAAGGTACTCACACTCCGGACCTCGGCTACCAAGCTATTTTCCGCCATTGTAAGTACTCGAAGCTATTTCCTTTAGATCCTGCAATTGCAACTTTTTGTTTCTTGTTTACACTAGTTAGGCATAATGGAAAACAACAAAAAAATTGGTGAGCTTTTTAGTCTTTTTCCTGATTTAGAATTGTTTGATGCAAAAATTAAAAAACCTATGGAACCTTATTTGCATGCTAGTAGTGATGTTATTAGTATGAATGCAATTACTGCTAATACTATGGATAAGTCTAAGCTTGGGGAAGCTAGTTTATATAAAAATAATCTTTTTTGCTCCTCAGCTTTGGAAGAAATATTTTGCTCTGATAATGCTTTATCTCCCATATGCGATAACTCTAATGATGCTTCTGTTATTTTAAAACCACCTGCCGAAAGTATTTCGTATAAAATACCTATGCAAATTATTGAACGCGTTATGGATAACCGTTATACAGGGGATGGAACTGTCCACCCTGGAGATCATTTATTGTTCTTGCATGAATTATGCGGTTTATTCAAGTGTGCAGGTATTGCTATGGATGAGGTGAGGAAGAAACTATTCTCTATATCGCTGTCTGGTAAAGCAGCGCATTGGTATAAATTACTGGATAATGGGGATTCTCTTGAATGGAATGATATTGTGCCCCGGTTTTATTCTAAATTTTATCCTCCTCATGAAGTGCATATTGATAGGAATTATATTTATAACTTTTATCCTCGTGATGGAGAGAGTATTTCTCAAGCGTGGGGGAGACTAAAGTCACTAATGCTCAAATGTCCCATTCATGAGCTCCCCCGTAATGTTATTGTTAACAATTTTTATGCGAGAGTTTCAGGGCAACACAAGGACTATCTGGATGCCTGTTCGGAAGGATCTTTCACAAGCAAGGAGATTGAAGCTAGGTGGGATCTTCTTGATCGGATTGAGGACAACGCTGAAGGATGGGAGAACAACAAAGGTAAAGAGTCAGGTATAAATTATGATTATGAATGCATTGAAGCTTTTATGGATACCGATAAATTTCGAAATATGAGTGCTACTTATGGTCTTGACTCTCAAGTTGCTGCAAATCTTTATAAAGCCTTTGTTTCTCATTTTGAATTGCCTAAAAAGAATTTTGATAAGTATCATGAACCTTTTAAAGAGGCTTGCATGAAGAATGAAATTGTTGTTAATTATTGCAATAAGCATGCTCAAACTCCTAAGAATGCTATTTCTTATAAGCATGTTAATTTTTGTGGAATGCATAGGCCTTGTGGAATTAATCAAGTCAAAGATGAATATTGCATCCATCATATTAATGAAAAAACTAGAAAGTGGTCTAGGGCTCTAGATGATCTTGGTAAAAAAGTTTGTGCCCTCTATCCTTTTATTTGTGAAGTTTACCATGAAGTGGGTCATTTTAATTTTCAATGCCCCTCCAATGATAATTTGAACCCAATGAGTGCTGCAAATTTGTATTGTGATGATGAAATTACTCCTAATCAGCATGATGAACTTACCTTATTTTTGGGATGTGAAGAACTGTCGAGAAAAATCTCTTTGTTACATATGAGTGATCTTGATATTGATGATGTCCTGCATGGGTGTTTTTCTTATTGCATTGATAATAGCCATACAAATACTTACATACAAAATATTTTAGAAGACGACACCTTGCCAAAATATGATAGGACCGCCATGTGTTTTAAACTAATTAATGAAAAGGAGGAATCCTCCCAAGTTTCTTCTATTGTTTCTAAAAGTAAATCAGGTTATGCGGACAAGCCACCCTTCAAGCCTCTTCCTCCTAAAGAAGAAAATGAGGAGAAGGAAGAGAAGAAGAAGAAGAAGAAGAAGAAGGGAACGAAGAAGAAGAAGAGGAAGAAGAAGGAGAATAAAAAGAAAGAGGTAACGGCGTATCCCCGCGTGAATGAGATAACGCTAAGTAACCGTAAGTATGTTGCTCCTAATGATTATTGTGATAATGAATCTAAATATGATGATCTTCCTATGCCCTTTACATACATTAGAGATCATGATTTGAATGAGCACACTACTTTTGATATTGCAAATCTCTGGGAAACTAATCCTGAAAATGATAATGATAATAATTGCCATAGTGTCAGTGCTATCCATGCTTCCTCCCATAATGATATAGAAAGCTCTAAGCTTGGGGAAGAGGTGTTTGAAAATCCTTTTGCTACTGATCATTATGTGTTTGATACATCTCCTTCTAATAGCAATGATGGTGTGGACACAGATAAACCGACCGTGAAAGATAACTATTCTATTTCTTATGATGACACTGTGCCTCCGATCTTTGATGATTATTATAAAGAATGCTATGATATAGGTTATAACTATCCTTATGAAACTTGTCATAGTCATGATTGGATTACCAAAAACAATTTCCTTAATATGCAACTTGTTTACCATGTTCAAATTCTTGATAATAATCTTACTCCAATTACTATTAATGAGAATAACTCTTCTTATGCCAAAATTAATGATACTTCTATGCATATGAACCATGATAAGAATGTTTTAAGTGATGGGTATATTGTGGATTTCATCAATGATGCTACTGAAAGTTATTATGAGAGAGGGAAATATGGTCGTATGCATCTTAATAATATTAAGTTTCCCCTCTTTATGTTGAGAATCTTGAAGTTACTCGTGTTTTATCCTCTTATGCTTGTCACTTTGTTCTTCATGAATTCATTTGTGTACAAGATTCCTCTTCATAGGAAGCATGTTAGACTTAAATTTGTTTTGAATTTGCCTCTTGAAGCTCTCTTTTGCTTCAAATACTATTTCCCGCGAATGGATTATTAAAACTGCTGAGCCCATCTTAATGGCTATAAAGAAAGAACTTCTTGGGAGATAACCCATGTGTTATTTTGCTACAGTACTTTGTTTTTATTTTGTGTCTTGGAAGTTTTTTTACTACTGTAGCAACCTCTCCTTATCTTAGTTTTGTGTTTGGTTGTGCCAAGTGAAGCCTCTAATCGAAGGTTGATACTAGATTTGGATTTCTGCGCAGAAACAGATTTCTATCTGTCACGAATCTGGGCTGTTTTCTCTGTAGAAAAATCAGAAAAATATGACAATTTACGTGCGTGTTCCTCAGATATGTACGCAACTTTCATTAGTTTTGAGTTTTCTGATTTGAGCAACGGAAGTATTTATTAAAAATTCGTCTTTACGGACTGTTCTGTTTTGACAGATTCTGCCTTTTATTTCGCATTGCCTCTTTTGCTATGTGGGATGGATTTCTTTGTTCCATTAAACTCCAGTAGCTTTGGGCAATGTCCAGAAGTGTTAAGAATGATTGTGTCACCTCTGAACATGTGAGTTTTTGATTATGTACTAACCCCTCTAATGAAGTTTATGAGAAGTTTGGTGTGAAGGAAGTTTTCAAGGGTCAAGAGAGGAGGATGATATACTATGATCAAGAAGAGTGAAAGCTCTAAGCTTGGGGATGCCCCGGTGGTTCACCCCTGCATATATCAAGAAGACTCAAGTGTCTAAGCTTGGGGATGCCCAAGGCATCCCCTTCTTCATCGAAAATTATCAGGTTCCTTCTCTTGAAACTATATTTTTATTCGGTCACATCTTATGTGCTTTACTTGGAGCGTCTGTATGCTTTTATTTTTGTTTGTGTTTGAATAAATTGGATTACATCATGCTTGTGTGGGAGAGAGACACGCTCCGCTGTTGCATATGAACACATGTGTTCTTAGCTTTTAATTTTCTTGGCGAAGGTTGAAACTGCTTCGTTAATTATTATATGGTTGGAAACGGAAAATGCCACATGTAGTAATTGGTATGATGTCTTGAATAACTTGATATTTGGCAATTGTTGTGCTCTTGTTTAAGCTCTTGCATCATATACCTTGCACCTATTGGTGAAAAAATACATAGAGCTTGTTAAAATTTGGTTTGCATGAGTGGTTTCTCTAGAGTCTAGATATTTTCTAGTAAGATGTTTGAACAACAAGGAAGACGATGTATAGTCTTATAATGCTTGTAATATGTCTTTTATGTGAGTTTTGCTGTACTAGTTCGTGCTTGTGTTTGCTTCAAACAACCTTGCTAGCCTAAACCTTGTATCGAGAGGGAATACTTCTCATGCATCCAAATCCTTGAGCCAAACAACACTATGCCATTTGTGTCCACCATACCTACCTACTACATGGTATTTCCTGCCATTCCAAAGTAAATTGCTTGAGTGCTACCTTTAAACAATTCAAAATTTATCACCTCTGATTTGTGTCAATGTTTTATAGCTCATGGGGAAGTATGTGGTGTTTATCTTTCAATCTTGTTGGGCAACTTTCACCAATGGACTAGTGGCTTCATCCGCTTATCCAATAATTTTGCAAAAAGAGCTGGCAATGGGATTCCCAGTCCCAAATTAATTATCAAAAATAGACACTCCTCCATGGTATGTGATTGTTGGACGGCACCCGAAGGATTCGGTTAGCCATGGCTTGTGTAAGTAAAGGTTGGGAGGAGTGTCATCATAATAAAACTAAAATAAAAAGGCACTCCTTCATGGTATGAGATTGTTGGCAGGCACCCGAGGATTCGGTTAGCCATGGTTTGTGAAAGAAAGGTTGGAAGGAGTGCCATCCAAAAATAAAATAAAATGGGAGCCGCTCTTTGAAGGTTTGCCTGGCAAGGGGGTTAGAGTGCCCACTACCATTCGTTGACAACAACAAACACCTCTCAAAATTTTACTTTTATTGCTCTCTTTATGTTTTCAAAATCAAAGCTCTAGCACAAATATAGCAATCGATGCTTTCCTCTTTGAAGGACCATTCTTTTACTTTTTATGTTGAGTCAGTTCACCTATTTCTCTCCATCTCAAGAAGCAAACACTTGTGTGAACTGTGCATTGATTCCTACATACTTGCATATTGCACTTATTATATTACTCTATGTTGACAATATCCATGAGATATACATGTTACAAGTTGAAAGCAACCGCTGAAACTTAATCTTCCATTGTGTTGCTTCAATGTCTCTACTATGAATTTATTGCTTTATGAGTAACTCTTATGCAAGACTTATTGATGCTTGTCTCGAAAGTACTATTCATGAAAAGTCTTTGCTATATGATTCAATTGTTTACTCATTGCATTTACATTGTTTCGAATCGCTGCATTCATCTCATATGCTTTACAATGGTATGATTAAGATTATGTTGGTAGCATGTCACCTCAGAAATTATCTTTTATCGTTTACCTACTCGAGGACGAGTAGGAACTAAGCTTGGGGATGCTGATACGTCTCCAACGTATCTATAATTTCCGATGTTCCATGCTTGTTTTATGACAATACCAACATGTTTTGTTCACACTTTATATCATTTTTATGCGTTTTCCGGAACTAACCTATTGACGAGATGCCGAGAGGCCGATTCTTTGTTTCTGCTGTTTTTGGTGTCAGAAATCCTAGTAAGGAAATATTTTCGGAATCGGACGAAATCAACACCGAAAGTCTTAGAAATACGCGAAGCTTCCAGAGCACCGGAGAAAGGCCAGAGGGGTGCCAGGGGGGCCCCACACCCTAGGGCGGCGCGGCCCAAGGGGGGGGGGGGCGCCCCCCTATGGTTTGGGCAGCCCGTGGCCCCTCCGACTCCGACTCTTCGCCTATTTAAGCCGTCGTGACCTAAAACTTCGAGACCGCTTGACGAAACTCCAGAAAGACTCCAGGGACGCCGCCACATCGCGAAACTCCAATTCGGGGGACAGAAGTCTCTGTTCCGGCACCCTGCCGGGACGGGGAATTGCCCCCGGAGCCATCTCCACCGCCGTCTTCACCGCCATCTTCACCGCCATCGCTGCCTCCATGACGAGGAGGGAGTAATCCACCCCCGAGGCTGAGGGCTCCGCTGTAGATATGTGGTTCATCTCTCTCCCATGTACCTAAATACAATAATCTCATGAGCTGCTTTACATGATTGAGATTCATATGAGTTTTGTATCACTACTATCCATGTGCTACTCTAGCAATGTTATTAAAGTAGTTTTATTCCTCCTGCACGATGTAATGGTGACAGTGTGTGCATCCGTGTTAGTACTTGGTTTATGCTATGATCATGATCTCTTGTAGATTGCGAAGTTAACTATTGCTATGATAATATTGATGTGATCTATTCCTCCTACATATGCATGAAGGTGACAGTGTGCATGCTATGTTAGTACTTGGTTTAGTCGAATTGATCTATCTTGCACTCTAAGGTTACTTAAATATGAACATTGAATTGTGGAGCTTGTTAACTCCGGCATTGAGGGTTCGTGTAATCCTACGCAATGTGTTCATCATCCAACAAGAGTGTAGAGTATGCATTTATCTATTTTGTTATGTGATCAATGTTGAGAGTGTCCACTAGTGAAAGTCTAATCCCTAGGCCTTGTTCCTAAATACTGCTATCGCTGCTTGTTTACTGTTTTACTGCGTTACTACTGCTGCAATACTACCACCATCAACTACACGCCAGCAAGCTATTTTCTGGCACCGTTGCTACTGCTCATATATATTCATACCACCTGTATTTCACTATCTCTTCGCCGAACTAGTGCACCTATTAGGTGTGTTGGGGACACAAGAGACTTCTTGCTTTGTGGTTGCAGGGTTGCATGAGAGGGATATCTTTGACCTCTTCCTCCCTGAGTTCGATAAACCTTGGGTGATCCACTTAAGGGAAAACTTGCTGCTGTTCTACAAACCTCTGCTCTTGGAGGCCCAACACTGTCTACGGGAAAAGGAGGGGGAAGTAGACATCAGGCGTGGTGGACGGGATGGTGGCCACCGCGCTGGTGGACATGTACGCCAAGTGCGGGAGCCTGGACGCGGCGACGCAGGTGTTCGCGGCCGTGCCGCAGCGCGAGCGGGACGTGTTCGCGTACACGGCCATGATCTCGGGGCTGCTTGCCGAGGCGGTGGGTCTGGCGCGGGCGATGTCAGTGAGGCCCGACTCGTTCGTGCTGGGCGCGCTGCTGAACGCGTGCAGTATGCACGGCGGCGACGTGGAGCTCGGGAAGGAGCTGGTGGGGTGGCTAGCGGAGCTTGGCCTCAACCACAGCGGCGTCCACGTGCAGCTGTCCAACATGTATGCCGTCTCCAGCAAGTGGGAGGACGTGGTGATGGTCCGGACAGCCAGGGAGGAGAATAACGTGACCAAGGGTCGAGAAATAGGGCGCCGCGACATCGAGGAGGAGCGCCGAGTCCGTAGCGGTGCCGAGTCCGTGGCGGTGCCGCCGCGACATAGAGAGAAGAGCGAAAGGAGGAGCACCGAGTGTTAGGGTTAGGGTCGAGAAAAAGAGAGAAGAGCGAGAGGAGGAGCGCCGAGTGTTAGGGTTAGGGTTATTAGTTTCTTCATTTGAATTGTTATCCATCTAGCAATCTGTTATGATCATGATATGATGAATGAAATAATTGCTTTCTTAATTTTGTAGTGACATTGAGGTATGGAGGACGGCACCTTCGTCCGAGATGAGGATCAAGAAGAAGCGGTGCAGAAATTGATATATGAGAGTGCCTGTGGTACGGAACCCGATGGAGATGAAAATGAGTTCGCACAATTTCTGAACGATTTCAGAGAGGGACTTGAGTCTGAACAAATTAGAAGAGACAATGAAGTGTCCATAACAAACTCCGGAGAGGTGTATATTTATGTATCAAGTCTATGTTCATCACTAGATGCATTCATTTATTTGTATTGCACTTATTAACGAATCATTTTTCTTTTAGCCTTCTGGATCATCGAGCAAGTCTGTTAAAACAAAACGAGGCCCGAAGCAACTGCTAAAGGGCGAGGGTAGGTTAGCCCTCACCGCATTTAAGGATAATGGTGAACCGGTGCATCCCGAAGATCACTGCCGCAAATTTACAAATCAAGCTGGAGTTCTTGTTAGGGACCATGTACCGATCAGCATTCAAGAGTGGCATAAGCCGAAGAACGCGGGGATTGAAGCTAGTTTTATCAACGAAGCGCTGAATTTTTTCTTTGGGACACTCTACTGACACGCTTCAGCCTACCGGAAGAAATGACGGAAGGCCGGAAGAAGAAAGTCAAGGAATGGAATCTCAAGAAGATGGCCACACAATTCCAGACATGGAAGAAAAATTTATGGGACAAATATAAGCATGAAGATCCAGTATTCGATGATAATCTAGTGAAGATAAAAGATCACTGGCCTGCATTTAAGAGGTATAAGAAATCGACTACTTCTAAGTCCCGATCGGTCACAAATACGAAAAATGCTTCAAAGAAGAAACTTTTCCATCATTTGGGGTAAAGTGGCTACAAGACTGCCATTCCAAAGTGGACAACGTTTGAAAATGAACTGATGGAAAATGGAATCACTCCACGGACATGGGACTGGCCCGACCGGTCCAAGTTCTGGTTGTTCGCGCATGGGGCAGGGTTGGACCAAAGACAGGGAAGATCGTTGCGCAGGGGAAATGGAAGGACAAAATTGAAGCAATCACGAAGCAGTTTGTAGATGCAATTGAAAAGGTTAGAAAGGGAGATTACATTCCCGATAGAGAGAATGACAAGCTGACACTTGTTTTGGGGAATCCTGAACACGTTGGACGAGTTCGAGCTTGCCCAGGTCAGACCCTGAAGGAAGCGTGGCCGGAGTGCGCTGACACTTATAGAAGCCGTTCGCGAAAGAAGAAGAAGGAGTCGGACAGGTTAACGGAATTGTTAAATAGGGTGGAGGCGCTTGAGAAAAATCAGATGGCACCTGATCAACCGATGTTTCTACAGGATCCTCAAGCCGATGCCGCCTCATCTCAGCGAAGAAGCAGTGTGGGTTCCACGCATCTTGATGGATGTGGAGGAAGCTACCCCGTGGATTATGTCACGGAGAAGACAGATGCGAGCTACAAATGTTATTCAGGACCGCGTCTGTTAAGGTGGCGGTCGGCTATGTTTACCCAAATGAAGATGGAGAAACGCACCATCATATGTCCATTCCACCTGGCTGTGTTCGTGTCCGGGTGGATGAAGTTGTTCCAGGTTCTGAAACAGTGGAGCTTGATTTTCCTAGAGGTGACGATGAGAGGACAATGGACGATGTCAAGCACGGTTTCACCCTATGGCCGAAGAAATACATCGTCCTTTTGCAAAGGCCACCGACTCCTCGTAGCAGTCCACATGAGAAGGAAAGGCCACCGACTCCTCTTGGTAGTGGTCCACATGAGCAGCAAAGGCCATCGACTCCTCCTGGTAGCAGTCCACAGGAGCAGCAAAGTCCACACCTACCTGAGAGAGACCCCAGCGTGAGTCCACCATCTCGAGATCCTCCGCGTAAGACAGCGTCCTTTAAGCGGAACGGTACTCCGCCTAGGAAGAGATCTAGAATGGAGAAACCACTGCCGCCTATGGAGAAGTTACCTTGGGAAATGAGTATCGAGGAAAATGAGCAAAGCTGTAAGTCCCAGCTGAAATCCTTTTTTGCTAAGAAAGCGTCAGAGATACCTTTTGAGAAGACACTAGATCCGGTGAAAGTTGTGCGTACCGTTGAGAATCTATATGACCCTGTACCATCACCGCCATCTGACTATAGGCGTTCTATTGAAACGTCGTATGACGAGATGGTGGAGGCGAAAAAACGCAATCAATCGGGTGTTACAGCGAAAAAAGGGAAACAACAAGTGCACCAGCTCGGAGAACAACCCGTTCAATCGGTCCCCCCTCTCATGGTGTTTGACGAGAAGGCCGTTCAAAGTTCTCGACAATACACCGATTACCCCTTCGCTGAAGTAGAATATAAATTTCTTCAAGGGAAAGATTTGGTCGAGAATCTCAGGAAGCTACCAATAAGTATGTGTAATTTGCATGCGTGGTATAGTGATGCCACAAAGAAAGGGATCGAGTCTATCATGGTGTGAGTTAAGGAAGAGCACTACTTCCAAGAATACTCTGTGAGCGTTGATTTCGGCGAACTTTTTCAGTTATACAATCTCCTGGCCCTCGACAAATCAATCATCAATTGCTATTGTCTATAAGTGATTTATTTATGTAATTTGAGAAGTCTTTAGCTCAGCTCGTTCATTGTCTGCAAATTATAATCTTTTGTGCGCTATATTATGCAGATCGAAGATGCTCGAATGCAAAAGGGATGAAATCAAGCACATTGGGTTCATTGACTCGGATACAATGCATGAAAAAACCATAGAGGATCCCATCTATAACAGGGATACACTGGAGACTTTGTTAAGGTTTTGAAGCGACAACGTGACAAAAGGATAATACTTTGGCCTTACAACTTCAAGTGAGTGTTACTGTCTTATAACACATTCTATTTTGCTCACGAGAAGTTCAAATTTTAACTGATGACTTATATATATGACACTGCATATTTAAATGTGCGCAGGTTCCACTTTATTCTTATCGTTATTAAAATGTATGAAGAAGAGGTTGAAGTCTTTGACTCACAAAGCAAAGAGGCTATACTATAGAAGACATGTTTTTTATGCTCAAAAAGTAATTTTAATTATTATCGGTCTTTTCGGTAATTTCCTGATATCGACTAATTGATAACTCTTTTATGCATTTTTTTTTATCGGGCAGTGTATGGGAAATGTTCATCAAGGAAGATCGGTCCCATGAATGGAAACCGAAGCTGATATGGCCTACGAACAAAATAAGTAGTACTACCTAGGTCCACATACCTTTATCATACTTGATTATTGTTTCATTGAATTATATTATTGTACAGAAATGCCCGCAACAACCAGAGAGGACTAATCTATGTGGATACTACGTTTGCGAGTACATCCACGGAATTGTCAGCGAGAGAACGAATAATCAAAGAAATAAAGAGGTACGAAAAAAATATTCACAAATTTATTTTGTTACCATAAGTTGTGCTTAGTTTCAGTAATAATTGTTTGTTTGTGATTTGATATATACACACACACGCATAGCTCATGTATTCATTTGTATCTCATTCTTTTACAGTTGGCAAGAAAGCGGGACAAGATCTCAATCGAGGAACGCTTCAAAGCAATTGACGATGAATTGGTGAGATTTTTCCTTCGGGGCGTCATACCGCCATTCGGAGAGTTCCACTATGAATGAAGATGGACATGTAACATGTAGTTTGACTCGGAGAGTACCACTATCCAACATGTAATTAGTTAACAGTATAATGGAACCAGCAGGGCCTGACCACAGCGATTTCAGCTCGTCAGCCGTCCGATCGGACGATCCGATGGTCCAAAACGTTCTGACCGATCCGAGCAAGCATTCCGTTCCCAAACAGTCACCGATCACGTTAAAAAGGCCTTTTCTCGTTGTATAGGCCCATTTTCTTTCTAGGGCTGCTACTCCGGAAACAGAGCTGGGTGCCTTGTGGTCAACTGGGCCTGCAACAAACAACATAGCTGTTTTAGGATGGGCTTCTGCAGGACTGGGCATAACGAGCCCGCGGCTGGAGCAAGTCGGGATGGCATGGCCAGTTGGCCACAAAGTGAAGGCAAAGCGGCAGCAGGCAACGGGACGGCCATGGTGGCGCCGCCACCGTTTATTGCTTCAAATGATGGTGTAGAAGGTGCGTCTCCTTCAGTTTCCTTTCCTTCCGGTGATGGTGGGCAGCCATTTAATTCCGGCGCGCCTCTTTCCTAGGTTCCTTATATAGGCCGTGCGTGGAAATCGTCACTTCTCCTCGTCTCGCCTTCCACCTCCTTTCATAGTGTCGTTCTGCTGTCTTTGCCCTTCGGTGAGAGTAGCATACACACCAAGTCACCAACCAACACTTGCAATGATGTTCGTCTCATGTACGTATCTGACTGAAACTCCCCATAGTTTTATCAGATTTCTCGTATGGTTGGATTGGTTGACCTGTACCTGTGATGGCTGGACCAGCGGATGCTGAACATAATCCTGCTTCAGGGTGAGAAGAATCCAAACTGCTGCCCACAAGTCATACAAGTGCAGAGGTGCAGATTCATAATATTGGCTATACGGGTATGAAACTTTTTTTTGCGAATGATATACGGGTATGAAACTGATTAGCCAAATTCACTGTTTTTTCCTTTCGCAGTGGTGATGGAGTTTTTCATCTTTTACGTGACATTTTAGAGTATATATGTCCATTTTCCCACAAGAAGTTGCCCTTAAGTTTTAATTTATCAATGAACGGATTTGCATCTTTTTTCCAAGCACATATAGAAGATAGTGTTACTGCTGTTGCAGGATTGCATGGATCTATTCTAGCCATTACTTTTGTGCCCTTTGACCATTACTCCTCACAAGTAAGCCATTCAAAATTCTCCCTACCCAGTGCCATGGTGTATCAGCATGTCATTACGCCTCACCTCTCTGAAAAAAAGAACCATGCATGTGCATTGTTTCGGGAATCATGACAAAGGATTACATTTTGGTTTTTCTAGATTTTTAACGACATCTCTTTGTTTGCATGTGGTTGAACAAATGGTTGATTCCTTGATTTATGTTTCCACTTATCCGTTTTAGGAGAAAGAAGCCTAAGCACGGATAAAGCTTTTAAATCATTTAATCGACAAATCGCCAATCTGTTACAATTAAAAAAATGTGTTGTAAGTCTGAAGGGAATATGTGATTCTATATGTTTATTCTAAATATCAAGGCTATTAGTAGCTTTATATAACTCCATATTTCTAAATTAACAATTATTTCCATGTTAGAAGTAAAATAACCTCCATATACCATCAATTCAATATCATAGGCATGCTAAGGTAGCAACTGAGCACCAATTTAGTTTCAGTGCAAGTACATGGTTCTAGAATGCCTTCTTTTCTCGAACTTATAATCTGCAACCTTTATTTTTACCGCATTTGACTTGTAAGAAGTATCTCTCTTGTCCTTTTAGTACTCACCTTTTGTTCTTTTCATGCATTTTTCTTTCCTCTTCTGCATATCAAGTGAATGAAAGCAAACCAACTGCTATACATGCTTAAATTTATGTTGTAATATATAAGTATTTAAATGTACGTTTTCTCATCGTTTAAATTATCTTTCTCAAAATTATGTGGTCCATTTTCAGGTACGAGTAGTAGAACTGCATGAAAAGTATAAACTAGGTACTACTGTTTTTTGCTCTCTAACTCATGAGTGCCTGTGGTGTTATTGGGGTACAAACTCGGCATCTCATTTTCAGTATTTTATGCCAAGGAGACCTTGCAGAAACCACGATTCAACCTAATAACTAAGCTTGCCTCAAGATTGCAAAGGTCTGTTTCCTTTGGTTTTCTCTCTGTCCTGATGTAAACTCATGTTGCTTATTCAAGTCTTACAAAATCAGTGTATGTCTGTCATAAATTTAATAGCAACCAATATTTGGCTACAAAACCCTGTATTTCAAGACACAAGGTATATTTTCTTTGCTCTCTAATTTCTAAACTTCATAGGATGTTTGAGATGGGTAATGATTAATGAAAAACGTAAAGTTGTTCATCTGGATCGAGTGACATATAATTGTATGATCCATGGATACTCACACTTCGGGGAGGTGGAAAGAGGTGGGTAATGCCTAGAGAAATAAGGCTGAGGTATATCAGATTGTGATGTACAGACGCAAAAATAAATTGGGGACTGGATGACATAGGAATATATTTCCTAAATCATATATAATCATGTTATAGTCACTAGCTGAACTTTTTTTTTCTCTCTGGACTGATTTATATTCCTGTTTAGCATCTGGACTTATGATTTCTAGAGAAAATACCATTTATGAATTTCAGGAAACACTAAATGAGGCACGTGCACTATTTATTTGAAGCTTTTAGCTACTGCGACAGGTCCACAACACAATACAACTATTTTGACATGGAAGTACTCCAACTTCCATAATTTACCCCTGCTCAGTGGTAGTACAGATGCAGATAACATGGTCCGAGACTCCCAGCACAATGATATTTCAAGTTGACCGATATCTTATTCACTTCTTCATACATGTTTTATTCTGTGGACACTCCATACATGGCTATGTACTAATTTTTATAAGTATTTGTTTTGATCAGGAAAATACATATGATGAGATTCAGATGTCAAGGTTGCAAGAAAACACCAAGATGCCCTGAAGTCACCTGTATGCATGTATGTGGCTGTGCTATTCAAATTGGAGAAGTTAAGTTACTGGTTCATAAATCTATTGTTTGTTGTTAAAAGTTCTGTACAACAGGGCAATCTCTTGAACATGTGTTTAGTTGGCTGTTAGACCAAATCGTATAATTGTACTGTGGGATCTGCACCACACGTTCTTGTGATTGCCCTGATTTCATAAATAGTTATACTATTCAGATAGTTTCAAGTAATTTTATCATCCGATTTTTTCTAAAAATAATTTGCCCCTTTCTGTCATTATTGTGGATGGGCACAGCTTTTACGTTTTGTTATTTGTTTCTTGGTCCATATACTAACCTTTTTAATTAATATTACTCATTCATATTCATAGATTCATTTTGATATTATGGTCCTTTCTTTGTATATGCTCACTCTGCCATTCATTTGCTTCACGATTCACCGAAATTTGTAATTTATATGTTTTCTCTACATGCCGGTGTCATTACTTTTGTAGGAGAACACTAGATTTTATGATTTTCTGCATGCTGCGTTGAGGATATCCATGGTTAATCTGTCGTTCCATTTCTGATTATGTCATGCGAGTATTGTCTAAAACGACATATTGTAAGTACTTACAAAGAGAAGAATTATCTTTCACAGATTCATTTGTCTTTTGATCTTTAGAAATGTAATATAATATATTTTGTTATAATGAGAAAAAACATCAGTTGATAAAATGGAAGAATTATCCTGACTTCGGCATGATGGTCTTTTCAAGTCGTATATTTTCATTTGACGGGCAAAATGAATCTCGAGATGAATTGGTGGCATTAAGTTTATTTATTGTAAGTACTTACAATGTCATAATTGTGTTATTCACTTATTCAGTCTTCATAATATGTATTCACTTGTTATGTTATAATTTTTTTATCAGATAAATTTTCTCAGTGTATGTATCTATGCATGATTTTTAACCATATGAATTGATGAAATGTTATTATGTTATCTCACTGCAACTTTCTCAATGTATGTTCATTTTCTTAACATGGGCGGGCGCGGCAACGCGCGCTCTTATGTTCTAGTAGATAGTATACCTCGGAGAGTACCACTATATATGCATGAAGATCGATCTTCATGCATACTACTTAATTCACGATCTTATGCAATTACATGTGTTATATTATATGCCCCATGTTGATATATGCATCACCTTGATCTTCCACATGGAGGCCCTTTAATACCGGTTCATAAGGAACCAGTACGAGCAACCGGTACAAAAGCCCCTCTGGAACCGGTACGGTTGCCCCTTTGTCTACTAGTGTTAGAGGCATAGCCTCCGAGAAATATCTAAACTCCGACTCTTGAATTATCCTATTGTTTTATTTTCTACCTTACCTTACGACTTTTTACCCATTTAAGCCATTTTTTTCTCTGTAAACTTAATCCAGATTTTTTTGTGTGCAAGTACTATTAGATTAGTTACTTTTTTCTCAACACAAGCACATATCAAAAGTTTCTACAAGGTGATATTAGCGGTGTGAAAATGACTAGGTAGGCGGACGGCGCATGTGTGGCATAGGCGAGGCAGCCGATCAAGGAAGCTTGATATATTAGACAAAGACACCCTCTGATAAGAGGAAAGGAACCGTAAGAGCATATGGCAGAGGAAGGCAACAAACATGCATGACTTACATAGTTGACTAGGAAGCAATGGCGCGGCGGCACGCCGCGCCCGTGTACCTTTCTCGTATACATATTTTGTATGATCCAGGTTGATGGCAGAGATAATCACACAATATAAATAGAAATATTAAGGAAGCCGATGCATTTATAGGACACAAAAACTTAGCCTACAACAATATCAGATATTTATACTGATGGACAGAGCTATGTCTACTGGAATGATGGATCTATATTAAAAGTGAAGTTTATTTAACATTTTTTATCAACACTACAAATAACATAAGGTAACTGATGTAGCTGGTCTCCAACTCTGCAACATGTCAAAGCCTTGCGTGATTGTCCTCCTCGTCAAAAGAGAGGATGATGATTGTTTTCTTCTTTGGCACTCTGGAAGGGCAAGCACAAATAAACCAGCATTGTTGTTCCTAGTCCGTGCAAAGGACGGTGCAGAGAAGTCAGTCGTCAGAGCAAGGTGTGCAAAATCGTCAGAGGGGATGTAGGGCTCCAAATCGTTGTGCAAGAAGTTACTCTAGGTTGCTGGGGAGTGCGACACAGGGAAGCCAGAATCCAGAAGGACCATTACATGTTTGTAAAAATATGATATATTCACTAGCAAACACTATTTAGCTGAAACAACGGCCGTGCTCAAGCTGGAATACTGGATTCCAAACATCCTAACTGCATTTATAAACATAGCACGTGTAGTTACAAAACACTTCAGTGAAAACCAACAATAAGTAGAAGCTTTGTTGTCTTGGGTAGAAAACTGATTCTGAGAAGCGACCCTACAAAACAGAGCAACAAAGGAACCTGTTAATCAATAGGAATGCATGAGAAAATGGACATACATTTAAAAGTCATCTGACCAGGCTCTGATGAATACGCTGACGGTAGAGCAGCCCAAGATCTTGAATTCTGCTGATTGGGAAAGGAATTATCACCCTTAAAAAGCCAGCCAGCATCCAAAGCTTACCCATGAAGCAAAGACGAATGTCCACAAACATTTGAAGGATTCGCATGCAAACCTGAAAAAAACCACAGAAGATGATTTGAATGCAGGGACAAATAAAGAAGCCAGGGAAATAAAAACAAAGAAGGAGGCAGTAACCGGACAAACCAAAGCGTCAAGATGAGCTCCCTTGACCAAACATCAGCAACCGAAGAGCCACCGATCCCATCCAATTAATGGCTTGTTACTAAAGCATAAATCAAAATTCGAAGAAAAAATAGCACCCATATATACGATCTGTAGCACTATGACAACACACAAAGGAGCCACAAAACAGAAAGCTCGTTAAAAATAGAAGAAGCCTCACCAGCAACACCATCGGAGCCATCAGCAACATGCGCTTTCGAAGCCAAATCTCATGCCTCCGAGTGTTAGCCTCAGACAAACATTTGGCCCATGTAAATCAACCATAAAAATACTTAGTATACTGCACACCATACTATTCATGACAACATTGGTAAGTGAATCTCCCCTATGTGTGTCCAGCTGTTGTGTATTATAAGTCGAGAAGCATGACACCTGAAACTCGAAGGAAATGTACACCCTGAGATTTCGCAAGAGAGCAACAACATAGAACATGTAGCTGAGAAAGAATCTGACTTGTATAATTGAAACCACACAAACCAAGGATGAGGCAGCAACATTAAACGCCGAACATAATGGGGCAAGAAGCTGCTCCCGGCCTTCAGCGCGGCCGGCTGCTGCTGGTCGATGTGTGTCCCCGGGCGTGGCAAGAAGCGAAGGTGACCAAGTTAAGATTGAATTGGTGTCCCAAAAGTTGCATCCAAGAGGGAATTCCTATATAATCAAAGAAAGGAAAATAATAGTGAAAATATGAAATGGCAGAGGCAATTATGCAGATGCAACATATCATACGCATGAACATGGGCTCTAATTATATCGGAAAATAAACCCAGATCCCATCATGCCAAAAGTAATAAACCAACAATTGTTCCTTGACCAAATCTGTTTTAAACTGCAATCTCCTAATTGTACATCAGCCCCTCGGCTACATGAATACACAAATCATCATGAGGATATGATCATACCAAAAGGATCTGCGGCATCGCAGCTTGGTCAAATACACTGACCAGATTGAAATCATGCACATGAACAGTATAGGTGAGAGCCTCCATTGCAAATAAAAACAATATACAACGTAATGAAGAAATTCAAACGGAGTAGCATATTAGATTGGTATGGTTGTATGGTTCCAGAAGGAGTGATATAAGGGTAAAATTTGTTTAATTTCTCAGCTGGAGCTTTAACTAATCGAAGCTCAGCACCATCTGAAGATGACATTGCGAAAAGATAGTTCATGAAAGAGGAATGTAATTAAAGTCTATACATTGCACATCCAGTCTACCATAGAGATAACACCTCACTGGGAAATCTTAAATATGGTAGACACCACCTCAATAATCGACGTTCAAATTTAGTAAGAGAGCCACAAGAATGTGATCAAGAATACATCTTTTTTCCACTGGAGATACCTGAGAGAGGACCCTTAAGTATGACAAATAAGAACTCAACATATTATCATCTAATTCTATTAATATTATCAGCAAATTAATAATCCAATCTATGCATCAAAGTAATACTATTTATTATCAAAGGGAATGTGTAATCATTATGATCAAACATAAATTTTCCAAGGATTCGTAGGAATCTATCACCTTAAGAAGACAATAGCCGACCAAAAAAGGACACCATAGCAGCATATATGTACATAACGCGAATGCAGAGGACAACTCAGCAACTTGGACTGGGAGTCTCGGTAGTGCCCTTGCCATTTCATCCCGACACACGCGCACATCCTTCGCCGCCTGGACTGCAGCTACACCGCAAGTAGCCCAGCTGCCCATGGCACGGATAACCTTAACCGGAAACTCGCTCTATATGATCAAAGTGTCACAGATTAAGCGTCATGGCGAAAGTGCAAGGCAGGTAGCATAGGAGAGGACCTGGGAAGTGGAGATATGAAGGAATCAAGAGGGATATAAACAAATCGAAAGGGATTTACCGTCAGCAGTGCTTCTCTGTGCCTCCACCTCTAAATCATCCCCTTCCCTGCATAACATGATATATATCAGTAGCACTACGACTTTGAATTTCGATCTCATATAGTCATCATACATACCTAACTACTGTGCCAACGTAACAAAAACAAACGTATGTACCACTGGATAATCAATCTTAACTGAGCAAGATGACAAATGAAAATAACCAACTGGTTTATTCGAACAAAAAAAGTATTCAATCTTTAGAAGCTAATAGCAAATATTTATGCTTGGTAAATAGTTCTGCACACGATACGACAGCTTGCATAACTAAATTATATTTACATAATACCAAGAGTAGATATCTCTAAATCTCACTTGACTATAGGTAGAAGGGAGTTGTGGCACGTACAGTCTTGTATTCCTCCAAACTTTTTCTGTTTGCTTGGTGATTTTTATGGCACACATATCGCAAATCAATTAGCATATCAATGAGAAAAACAACCATGATTTCCTTCTTTTCGAAGGCCTATGGGCTATGAAATAATTCATGGAAAACAACTAATAAGGCAGATTGCAAACCCGCAATTGGCAAACAATAACTACAATCTTAAATCCGGATAAATCAAGATCAGAAAAAACTGAGGGAAAGAACCAAACAGTCTGTACAGTCTACACTACAATGTTCTTAACCAGATCAGTTTGCTAACATGTAGAAAACTTTGTGATGCCAAAAATTCATAGAATCAATCTGTATTGACTATACGAATAAAGCCGACCTTCAGCTCAGCCTTCGACCCAGCCAACAGTCATCATCACAGTAGGCAGAGGCATAGTTTCTTTTTTTATGCAGAATGAACAGAGAAAAAGAGGCAGATGCGCTACTTACATAGGGGGAAGCAAACACACCTTGGCGCACATAGACGGAGCGACGCCGATGTACGCTGGAGAGAATGAGGGCCTGCCATATGGTCTTCCTCAGTAGTGACGGGGTCGCACGGAGCCGGATCAGCGCCAACATCCAATGCTGCGAAGGGCGGCCTGCCGTTGGGTCTTCCTTGGTGGCGGCATGGTCGCACAGAGAGGCACCGCGCTGGAGTCGGTTGGAGCGTAGCACGGCCCCGCCGTATGGTTCCTCCGTGGCGGCATGGTCGTACAGACGGAGTAGCGGTGGCATCCGGTGAAGCCAAGGGCGGCCATGCCTGCCGTATGGTCTTCATCGGCGGCAGCGACGGCTGTGCGGCGGTCGGCGAGAGGAAACCCTAGCACATCAAGAAAATTTCGAGGGACCACGACTCCCCGACGCCTCCACCTTCTTTAGACCCCAGAGCAAGAACACCGAAGACGTCGAAGATGATGACGTCAAGCCTCGGTCGCCCTCTGCATCCCTGCTATTCCACCCACACGGACGGTCCTCTCGCGCGGCTCTCAGATGTTGTGGCAGTGGACGGCGGCCAGAGGTGTAGTGTTGAGGCGGCCATAGGGTAAGATCTTGGCCAGAAAAAAGCTCCCAGCTGAGGCTGCTGTGGATGAAGAAAAAAAATCGGTAAAAGAGATAGGAAATTAGAGAAGAGGTCGTGGAAGAAGAGTCCAGAGTATGGGAATAGGCATGCGTCAATGCACGAAGCCAATCGAAGACTGCTCGTGGGTGGGGCCTAGCACCGCTTTGACCAAAACGAATCCAATACGTGAATGAAGGAAAGGAGCACGGTCACCGGAAGCAAATATCAAAATAGAGAGAGGAAAACCGGTAGCCGGTCACCCCAGTAAAAAGAAAGATGCAACCAAAAAAAATCGACCGACTGAAATCTACCAAGAGAAAACACGCGTCAGGTAACAATTAGAGGAAGGAGAGGATAAATAGCTCTTCTACAGTGTTCAAATCAATATGAGATGACCTAAATTGATTAACTTTTATATAGGGTATAATTTCATTTACGAACGTAGAAAAATTATGATCAAATGCAACTTAATTTTTTTCCTTGCAACCCGCAGTAACGCACGCTGGGACGTGTAATGATTTGGATCGGGGCCTGGAAAGTGGATCTGCTGGGGGAGCCTGGAGGCGCAGTGCACCACCAGAGGCGGCCGGCGCTCGCACGGGGCGAAAGGAAATTTTTGGGAGCTAATTACACTTGTAGTCCAACAACTTGTCTATCATGTGATGATTTGGTCCTACATCTTACAAAGTGTGAAGTTACAGTCCTACAATTTGCAATCTATGTGAAGATTTGGTCCTCAATAAATCAGGAGATGACACATGGCGTTACAGTTTTTGCGGAAAGACCCCTAATATTTTTAACTTGACCATTTAATCTTGGGTGCAGTCTTACATGTGGGAATTCGATCTCGCGAGCTGCTGCTTGAGTAAAGTCATCGACACCGCTACACCATGGAATGTTTTTGTTCAATGTCCAGGACCGAATTCCCTTATAGACAGATTACATCAATTTTTCCCTCTTTTACAAGCCATGGTGAATCTGGGGAAATAAGGTGGAGCACCCAGGTGTTATGCACCATGATATTTAAAAAAATCGGAAACTTCTATTTAATTGTTTCAAAAAAAGTTTAAATAATTTACACCTGTACATGTCACCTTTATACTTATGCAATTTTTTAAAATAATTACAACCATATGTCACCTACACAAAAAATAAAAAATGGTACTTTGTTATATTGTGAATAGTGTACGCCCACTGCTTATATTGCTAACCGTGTATTTTTCTTTTTGTATAGGTCACATACTAATACATTTTCTATTCAAACTTGGCATGCATATACTTACATACATTTTCTACACACATAATTTATGATATATTTTCATGGCATATCTTCTTAGTATTTTTGACATATTGTTTATATACGGTCCATGGGGACCCATGATTGAAAAATTCACATCCCATAAAACTAAGATGTCCATAAATAAATTAAGTAAAGTATACCCCATTTAGTTAGATCTCGAACAAGTTTTTTTAAAACTTTGTAGTGCACTATTCGTATTGCAACCCTAGATTCATAAATAGATATATTTCTCATGCGTTTGGAGTATTTTCTTACAAGTTCTGTTGTTCCTGGGGTGACAGAAAAAATAACTATTTTTAAGTCAGCGATAAGGACCACTTTTTGGAAAAGAATTATATTTATACATAAAATACATGAGAATATATCACTTATTAACTAGACATATTAATAACTATCTAGTATAACTTATTTCCAATTCAACCGAGAAATCGTCACGTCTTTGATATATTGTCTAAATGTATTCTAGGTCTTTTTATGTATTTTATTTTTACTAGAACTCATGTAGTAAGTGAAATACAGGAGCACATTGACGTGTAAAATTTCTGAAATCATTGGTAATTATTTCATTTTATAAATATATGGTAGATTGCAAATACAATAGTATGTTATATAATAGAGTGTTTTGTGTTTAAATTTTAAGAGAGAAAAACTGAGTTTTAACATACATGTAGTAAATAATATTTTCCTGAAGGTTGTATTGTTCTACATTCGTGCTACTTAATAGTTTGTATTAGGATAAGTCTTCCTCAAATCAGAAAAGGGAGTGTGCGTTGTCCAATGGTATGGATTAATATAAGGGCATAACGTACAAAAGTAGTGCATAAATGTGTTCATGGTCTAGTGGCAACCCTAACTTAGAGTAGCATCAAGTCACGAGTTCGATCACCGAGACTGCATGTATTAATTTTATTTGTTTTGTTAGACTGACATGTTGGTCCCACATATCCCACATGTAAGACTGCACCCAAGATTAAATGTCCAAGTTACAAATATTAGGGGTCTTTCCGCAAAAACTGTAACACCTCGTGTCATCTCCTGATTTATTGAAGACCAAATCTTCACATAGATTGCAAGTTCTAGGACTGTGACTTCACACTTTGCAAGATGTAGGATCAAATCATCACATGATAGACAAATTGTTGGACTACAAGTCACTTTGCAAGATGTAGGACCAAATCATCACATGATAGACAAGTTGTTGAACTACAAGTCACTTTGCAAGATGTAGGACCAAATCATCAGATGATAGACAAGTTGTTGGACTACAAGTCAATTTGCAAGATGTAGGACCAAATCATCACATGATAGACAAGTTGTTGGACTACAAGTCACTTTATAAGATGTAGGACCAAATCATCACATGGTAGACAAGTTGTTGAACTACAAGTCACTTTGCAAGATGTAGGACCAAATCATCACATGATAGATAAGTTGTTGGACTACAATTGTAATTAGCTCAATTTTTGGAGGTGAGGACGCGAGATAGAGGAGGTTCGGGCGCGGCCGGTGGTGGGCGCCGCCTGTAGTCCTGGTCAACAGGATCGGTTGTCTCCTCCCTGTGCGGATCGAGAGTCACAGAAAAAAGACGAAGAGGTCGCCGGGGGCTCGAAAAAGAAAAGGTGAACCGGTACCACTTACCAATGGGTAAATTTCATAAGAAACTGAAAGTCACCGCGGCTGAAGCAGGGGTCGACCTGCTGTTACAAATACACTTCCAAAAGCAGGCCGCGTTAGAGAATCAGCTGCGGAAATTATTTGTTTGGTTAGCGTTTAGCTTCTCCGTAGCATAAGTAGGTTGAAAAAGCTAAACCAAACAGAGCTTTAAACTACCACCAAAATGAGAAAACGGGATAGTTCGGGTGGTTCAAAATAGGTTCGGATGAAGAGGCAACTTCTTCAAGAAGTGGGATCTTAAACCTTAAAAATATATTTTTTAAGAGACAAAGTGATACATAGTGTCATATTTGTGGAGTCTCTTGTCTTTTTCTTTAACTAAAGTTGTAACTTTCATTGAAGAGATAAAATTCATCTTCAAACAACTTTCTTACATGGAGCAGTTAGTTATGTATGTCAACATTGCTGATGCCCTAAGATTCAGAAGAAGATCAAACCTGAAATTAATAATAGAACCAATATGCAAAGAAAACAGGTCCATAGTGCGTGCTTGAGCAGAATTCATGCCAGAGAAGAAAGCGGTGAGGGGCGGTACGCACTCGTGCGACTCAATCGTTTGGCTGGGCTTGCTTTGACTTGACCGAGCCTACAAGTCAACAACGGAAGGCCCGCGTACGGAAAGTTCTAACCAATCGTTTTCCATTGACTTGGCGATAGCAGTGGGGCGTAAATTAGGGCCGGCGTCAGGGGTATCAAAAACAACAGATCAACAAAAAACTCTTTTACTTTTATTACTAGGTATTATAATAGATAGATATAGATTTGAAAATTATTTGAATCTCTATATGGCACAGACGTGGCAAATCTGTACGTGTATATAAACGCTCCGAGATCCTCGATACAATTCATCTCTCTTGCTCTCTCCCTCCCCTAACACTGTCCTCTCCGGCCGCTTCGCCTGTTCAGAGAAAACCACAAGCATGGAGAAGGTGACATGCTGCTGCCTCCGGAATGGAGCACCGTCCCAAAGTTACTTCAAGAATGGAGCACCGTCCCAAAGTTACTTTAAGCCCTCACTACCCTACACCATTGCACGATCCACATCGCCACCACTGCAACCGTGCAGGTGTTCCATCTCCATCTTCCGCTGCATCCTGACCAACTCCAAGAGAGCCACCGGGAATAGTGTCGTCGACGTCACCGCCGGCCGCAACACGAGGCCGCGAGGTGGATTCAGCTTCGACTTGGAGCAGTACATGTCTGCCAACGGCAAGGCCGTGCACGAAGCGCTGGACCGCGCCCTGCCTGTTTGCCAGCCGGAGCGCCTCAGCGAGTCTATGCGCTACTCCGTCCTCGCTGGCGGCAAGCGTGTGCGCCCCGTCCTCGCCATCGCCGCGTGCGAGCTCGTCGGCGGCTCCGCGGCCGCGGCCACCCCCGTCGCCTGCGCCGTGGAGATGGTCCACACCATGTCGCTCATCCACGACGACATGCCGTGCATGGACGGCGACACCCTTCGCCGTGGCCGCCCGGCCAACCACGTCGCCTTCGGCGAGTACACCGCGCTGCTCTCGGGCGACGCGCTCCTCGCTCTGGCGTTTGAGCACCTTGCCCGTGGCTGCGCGGACCTCGGTGTTGTCCCCGCGGACCGCGCGCTGCGGGCCGTGGCCGAGCTCGGGAACGCCGCGGGTGCCGGGGGCGTGGCCGCCGGACAGGTCGCCGACAAGGCATCCGAGGGCAAGCCCGTGAGCCTTGCCATGCTGGAGTTTATCCACCTACACAAAACCTCGCGGCTCATCGAGGCCGCGGCCGTGTGCGGCGCTATTGTTGGTGGAGGTACGGACGGCCAGATTGAGAGTGTCCGGCGGTACGCGCGCTCCGTCGGCCTCCTCTTTCAGGTGGTGGACGACGTGCTGGACGTGACGCGCACGTCGGAGCAGCTCGGGAAGACGGCCGGTAAGGACCAGGCAGCCGACAAGGCGACGTACCCGAAGCTGCTGGGCGTCGAGCAGGCGCAGGCCTACATGACCGAGCTCCTGGCGATGGCCGAGGCGGAGCTCCAAGGGTTCGCCGCTGAGCGCGCCGCGCCGCTACAACATCTGGCAAGGTTCATTGCCTACAGGCAGAACTGATGGCAAGGTCGTCGTCGTAGTCTCCACGTATACTTGTTGGAATTAGGTGCCCCTACAACTATATTTAAAACTACTTGGAATTATTTTATATCCGGCATATATTATTATGAAAATATGCATGTACTTTGAATGGAATTAAATATGCTTGCTGGAATATACTTAGTGCACAATCATATCTAAGGAAGCTAGTCGATTATCAATGGAATACAATATATTGTGTGTATATTGGAAATACTACTAGAGTTCATTTTTTCGATAAAGTACTAGAGTACATTGATAATTGGAAGGAACCCGGTCATGGATTAGGTAACAGCCCTAATAGTGATAGGGCAAAGGTGTCCGATCTTTCGATTAGATGGGGATAAATCGATTTGTTGGTGGAGTTCGTGCTTGACGATCCGACTACACGTGCAAAGCTCGTGCGTCAATGCAATCGCTAGGACAATCTCCGGGAGTTACTGATCTTGCGGGAGCACGATCAGCCTGACCAGCAAGGGTCTTAATTCCTACCTGAAATCGAGAAAAAGTAAGAACTAAAGAGAAATCAGAATATTGCGGATATAGATGAAAGCTTTATTGAAAAAGGTGGGATTCCGAATAGTCGGTCTTGTTCTGGGCGTTGGCCTCAAAAGAAGTACACGAGAGTTGCAGCAATGGCTAACTTTTAGTCTAATCAAAATCCAAGTTCTAATGACGGCTATGGAGGGATATATATGGGGGAAGTGAAGGGATTTTCATCCAACCAGCTAGGGTTGGCCAAAAACACACCTAAATGGGCCTTCCTCCACTTATATGGCCTCTTAAAATCTCCTAAAATACCTAATCCGAAATACATGGGCCTGGCCCATTAAATAAGGTGACGCAGCACCAAAGCTAACTCTTTGAACGAATTTTATGATGGGGTAACTTGTATAATTCATCCAAACATCGTTGCTTCACTATGGTGGCTTCAATGTTCTGAAATCCTCGCTTGCAACGCCATTCTGAATTCTTGCAGGCCTGATGCCATCTCCATGCACGTTCCTAATCCAATGCTTGACGTCCATGCTAGATCCATTCTTAAATAATATAAATACATTTGATTTAGGCAGCATCATATTCTCATATAAATTAGGAAGGATTCCTAGTAACGAAGGTACCTGATAATTTAGTTGAAACACACAAGCTCTTGCGAGAGGTCCCTGTATTTGAAGTACAAGAGGATATGTGGTTGTAGGAGTATCGGTTGTATCTATGATAGCGATGTCCTCATCATCCTCTCCTTCTTGAATTGAAGTCGTCCTCGACGTAGTCTCATCTTTTTCACCAAAAGATGCCTTCAAATCAGAGGTAATGATGTCCTCATCATCCTCCCTTTCTTCAAAGAAAAGCCATCCTCGGCGATATTTATTATGTAAACATGCTAACAAAAGAGACAAGGTATATGGATGGTATATGTATATGTCATCCGTTTTAACAGCTCTCGCATTTTGCCCATTTAAGTTTGTACATATACCAGTATTATAGTAGCTTAGAAGATCATTAGTCACCAGTAAACATTTATCACAACTCAGTTTGCAGATATAAGTGAAGCACATATTAACTCCTTTCAAATTGTAATGCTCATCATTAAACCATCCCAATAGTGTAAACCAAAATTTAGTATTTCCAAATTACATGCTACAACTAGCTTAAAGAAGCGATCATGCAACAAGCTATTTGGCATAAAGTCTATACCGTTATTGGAGGTCATATCAAAATGATTGAACATAGGTGGAATTTTACTTCCCATCAAACCAATAGTATATGGAACATCAGCACATGTAATGGAAATTTTATTCACCAAAAAATTATTATCTACGCCATACTCTCCAATTAAATTAAAAGTATAACCATGGGCATAAACACGTTTCAAATATTTGAGTTCCGCAATCTTATTTCTAGCATGTGATAAAGACATAGGAGGATCCATCTTAATAGACCATAAACAAATATCATTGGAAATTTCAGTTACAAATTCATCATGTCTAACCAGTTTTATGTGAACCAAATCAGATGCCACTAACAAATCGGAAGGCTCATTCACAACATGTAGCTCAATAGGTATAGACAAATCAGTAGAAGAACCAATTTCAGGAGCATTCAAAATAGTATGTATCTCAGATACACAATTCTCTAAGCCATGTGTATCAACAACAATTTCAGTGCATGTACTCAGATTTAAAGAGCAATTAAACCGCGCAATATGTGCACTCATAACAGAATCTATCGTAGCTGCTTGATCACATGGTACATGCAAACCAGTAGCTAGATCGTCTAATACAGACGGAGTGACCAACTCATTTTCTATCTCAGCACATGATATATTTAAGTCAACATTGCATTCATCAATCTCATGTGGAGGGATAAAATCAGTACCTTTATTTTTACCTTGTGAATCCGACTTAGAAGATGTTCGCAGTGACGTATCACAAGTTTGCAGCTGGGCGACTCGCACAACAATATTCATGCGTGGAACGTTGGAAGAAACAACCGGTGCTAGTGTGCATGAATTGAAGGGGTCGAAATGGTCCAAAGTTTTCTCATGTATGTGTTTCTCAAAAGCACAAGCGCGAACATATATACCAATAGTAGAACGAGGAATATACTTAAACATAACCTTAATATCATGGTTCAAGCCATTGAAAAACATGTTTCTAGTATTTTCCTCAAATTCTGTTATATCACAACGGTACATGTAAAATTTAAATTCCTGATAGTAAACATGCACGGTTGAGTTTGCGGATTATTTCACGTTGATGAGAAAGAGGCACAAATCTATGTCGCAAATCATATTTTAAATCTCCCCAAGTGGTAGGTTTATTATCTTAAGTCATATCCCACCAAATGGAAGCAAAATCCGTAAAAACTCTAGCAGCAGTTCTTACTTTTTCAAGTTCAGTAAAATCATGGCATCCAAAAATATGGTCGACCTCTAACTCCCAATCAAAATAAGCATCAGTATTATATCTACCCTCATAAACTGGTAAAGAAATAACCTGATCATGATCTCCGATAAATGGTCGCATGTGCATCTCCATGTTCTTCATGGACTTCGGGTCGGCAGATTGATCTTCAATTCCTGGCATGGTTAGTACCCAAAAATCACAAGTGTATATGCCTACAAGCTACGCAAATATGGTTATATCACTCGCAATTCGTCAAGCAAAATACAAAGGTCTTACAAGTTCTTATCAAACAGGAGGCGGCGAAGGCAACCAACAGTATCAAGTAACTCCAAAGATTGAACGAAGCGATTGCCAATCACACGTATACCGCACGATGTAAAAATATGTAGAATTATAGGTAGGCTTAATATATATGTGAAACTACAACCACAAATCCACAATAATCAATGTAAAGCTGAAAATCCGTTCAAAGTAGTCAAGTGCTGATCCTAGATTAGACTGCCTAGAGCCACGAGCTTACTGTGAAGCAAGTGATGCCAAGAGATATAATGGCAAGAGACACAAACAGTGGTGGATGCAAACAGCAAGAATTGGAGTCAAGTCCGCCGGTCAAACAGACAAGAGATCGCATGCAACAACTATTCAAAGAAAGACAACGTGTTACTCTTTGCTACAAGGGAACTGACTTGAAAGCAAACACGCCCAGAATTTTCTTTTGTTGGAACAAGGTACGAACGATCAGATCTCTCCAAGTACTAATGTCGGTCACTCTCTTTTTTTTTCTTTTTCTTTTCCTTTTTTTCACTCTTGTTTTTTTTTTTACACCAATCAGACTCACGGAGATTCTTTCCAAACTGACCCGACAGCAAACAGGTAGACCATGATGATATTACTTTCCAAAACAACTGCTGTCTTTTATTGGAACTTGAACCAGATTTTTTTTCTCCGTATCTAAACTTTATAAACAGAGCAACGGAAAATCGGACGTGTCCATGAGATCCAAGCTAACTTTTAAGGATTTCTATTTTCCTGCTCCTGGTTGTGCTCAGTTTTCCCTAATCCCTTAGTTTTTCTCAGTTTTTCTTAAGACCTTGTCTGAAATCCGTAGAAGGAGTTCGGATGGAGGATTTCCGTTTAGTTGACGTTGGTTGGTGCTGGCAAGTGGGGCCGTTGTTGGTGCCCCGCAGTGAACACGTCTTCACTTATCCAGATCATCGTGGGACCCACAACCTGTCCTCGTTAGTGCGCTAGACCCACGGCTTAGCCAGGTGACCGTTGCAAAATGGGAGCCCGAGCCAGCCCCGCGCCCGTGCCCGTGCCATTGCTTCTCCTTTCTTTCCCCGCGGCCCATTGTTTTTCTTCTCCGCCAGCGGCAGCCCTTCTCCGGCAGGCGGGTGATGTCTAGTTTCTCTTCGACCTCCCGTTCTTCATGGCCGCAGTATGGACCCGTGCCTTTGACAAGATGCCCTGACTGCCCACGCCAGGAGCCTCTGAAGCGGTTGATCTGTAAGACGAACGAGAACGACAACCGTGGACGTGAGTTCCTTGCATGCGAGAGCTTGCCATATAAAGAGGGGGATAAGGTTAGATCTCGCTCCAATTTTTCTGTTTTCTCTCGATTTTCTTGTTATTCCCTCGAATTTGGGATTTAGGGTTCACGTTGTTGTTTTTAGATCCTGAAAAAATGCAGGCATTTCGAGTGGATCGATGTGTACGTTCAGAGGCTTCAATTGCAGGAATCAATTGGCGCTATTGGGGAGCGCAATTTGGGAGGGGGGCTTGCTGTAGAGAATGCGGCGGAGAGAGGAGCCGTTTCGATTATGCCTAATGATCCGAATGCAGGACTGGTGGAAGTGAAGGGAGAACTGAAGAAAATGAACAAGCAGTTAAGGCAGCTGATCGAGTTGAAGAAGCAAGCTAATCTGATGGCTGGTTGTTTTTTCTGTTGTATAATTGCGATCGGATTCTTATCATTGCTCACCAGGCGCTAGAAGTTGTTACAAGGGATACCTTGTTACACATCCATTATTCAGTTACATGTACTTGTAGTTGTTTTCATAGTTAGTGTGTGCATTCACCGAAATTACCAACTATATTGGAATGCTAAAGAAAGTTGATAATTATTAGAGGGGTGACAAATAATCCCACTGAAATCCCCCAAATATGCCAAAACTATATCCCCTAAAAGAAAAGGAAAGCGAAAGATAGTTGATAATTGTTAGAGGGGTGACAATAATGCATTCACCGAAATCCGAAAATATGTATGCCTCATGTTTAACCAAAATTATACCACTTTTGGGTCGTTTCAAATTACCAAAACTATATGCCAAAACTATATCCCCTAAAAGGAAAGCGAAAGATAGTTGATAATTATTAGACGGGTGACAATAATGCATTCACCAAAATCCGCAAATATGTATGCCTCATGTTTATACCAAAATTATACCACTTTTGGGCCGTTTCAAATTACCAAAACTATATGCCAAAACTATATCCCCTAAAAGAAAAGGAAAGTGAAAGATAGTTGATAATTATTAGAGGGGTGACATAATGCATTCACCGAAATCCGCAAAAAATGTATGCCTCATGTTTATACCAAAATTATACCACTTTTGGGCCGTTTCAAATTACCAAAACTATATGTCAAAACTATATCCCCTAAAAGAAAAGGAAAGTGAAAAATAGTTGATAATTGTTAGAGGGGGTGACAATAATGCATTCACCAAAATCCGCAAATATGTAAGCCTCATGTTTGTACCAAAATTATACCAATTTTGGGCCGTTTCAAATTACCGAAACTATATCCCAAACTATATACCCTAAAAGAAAAGGAAAGCGAAAGATAGTTGATAATTGTTAGAGGGGTGACAATAATGCATCCACCGACAGAGAGAGAGAGGGGTGGCCACAAAGAGAGAGAGAGGTGTAGCCACGAAGAGACGGGGAGGGGTATACTGCCCGTTAGATCAGTTGATCAACGGTTCGTGGAGTCGATCCATGTGACAACGGCTCAACCAATCAGGATAAGTTTGGGCTTCTGAGAGAATTTGTGACAGAACTTGAGGGCAAAACTGAGTAGTACTAACAATCCAAGGGCACATAAATAGTAAATAGACTAAGGGATTCAAACAAAAAGAATTACAAAATGAAAAATGCGTGTTTTGTACAATATAATTCATATTGGGCTACATCAAATTATTTGCAATTCAAATAACATGAGTGTGACAATTATGGCATCATTTAGACAAACTATGTTTTTGGGGAAGATGTTTTGCAAAGGTGTTTGAGTGGAAAACTATGCATCTTCATAGCTACACTAGTGATTCTGAGAAGTGGCAATTTGGGGTAAAACTTGATTTATATATGTTTGTTAAGGTTTTCTAGGTGGCAGTTTGCGTATGAAGACTCCATGAGTAGGTGCCACTATGTTTTTATTTTTTGGATTTTTTTGCGCATGAAATAATTCAATTAGATATGTTAATCTCATTTGTTGACTCTCTGTTGACCAGCTACTTGAGGGTAAAACTGAGTATATTGCACTTGCCAGTCTAAGTACTCGAGGGGAAAACTGAGTATAGATAAAATTTCTGTATAAGGTCCGAGGTTATAACTGAGTACACCAAACGTCCCAGGGTTAGACTCGTGTCGCGGTGCACGCTGCAGCCGTGCATAGCGGACGCGTGTTGCGGTACACGCCACCTTCGTCTTTATAGAGCCCCTCTTTCTCACCCTCGACGCACGTTCTCACTGCAACCGCCTCTCCTGTCCCATCATCTTCTCCACAACCAAAGAAAAAACCCCGAAGAAAACCGCCGGTGATGGACAAGAATGAGATGCCCATTGCCGGCGCATCGGCCGATGCCCCCGTCTAGGCCCCTGTCGCTGCTTCCAACGTAGCAGCCGGCGCATCAGCCGCTGCCCCCGTCCAGGCCCCTTTCGCTGCTTCCAACGTAGCAGTCGGCGCATCAGCCGCCGGTGCATCGGCCGCCGCCACCGTCCAGGCCCCCGTCGCTTGGGACCCGTACGAACCAGTGCCGTACGTCGCGCCGGAGAACCCCTACGACACCAGCATCATCGACGACGAGCAGGAGGTAACCCTTTGCTCCCTTGTTCTTATCCCATTTCAATCCTTTTGTGTTAGATCTAGCGTTATTAGGGTTCGTCTGTTCATAGTTCAATCCATTTGTGTTAGATCTTGCGTTATTAGGGTGCGTCTGTTCCTAGTTCAATCCTTTTGTGTTAGATCTTGTGTTATTAGTGCTTGTGATTTGCTTTTGTTTAAGATTTGTGCCGATGATGATGAATATTTGGGCACAAATTGATTCAGGGTTTGGTCAGTAAACAATTGGTGTGTACAAATTTGTTATGCCTGATCTTTTGTTTACTCACTCAAATCCTGGATATAAGTGTGTCCAATGTAACTGAGGCTACCTCTTTTTTTCGAGCCCATATTATCATGCATGATCTTTGTTCACTCTCTGTTCCATCATCGTTGCAATTGACTCCGTGTTTTTTGTACGATCATTGGTGCTACGTGACAGGTGCAGAGCAGTGACATAGACAGCGACGAGGAGTCCTTCCACACCAAGACTCGTCACGTCCTCAGGAGGCTGCAGTCCGACCATTACGATGGCCCCTTTGCTCGAGGCATTTACAAGTGCCCCTTCTGCAACAGGAAGCTCCGCGCCACCGACTTCAACTTCCTGGTGAACCATGCTGAATCCATTGGCAGATGCGGCGCTAGAGTTGGAACGACGGTGAACGTGCATGCGTTCATGGCCAAACACAAAGCACTTGGGATTCACCTGCGCAACCTCCAGGTGAGTCACAGGCGCAACCTAGAGGCGTTGAACATGCCTACTGCATTCTCTGTATGTGACTGCTCTATCTGTAGAGCAGCTTAAATTCATGTAAAATATAGCTTATGTTGTAGGGTTCTATCGGTACTACTGTTGGATCTGTCGTGAATATATCTGGCTGCTGTATGCAGCTTATCCTATATTTTCTCTGGATTTGTGCCCTAGATTTCCTACCTGATTGGGTAAAAGCGAAGGCATAAAGAAATGAATGGCGTTAAAAAATAGAAGGAGAAGCTGCTCTAGATTTTCTACCAATTTGGGCTATCAAATATGAATGAGATCGAGCGAGAAGAGAGGAAAAAGGTACATTGAAAACTGCTAATATGGGCGAAAGAGACAGAAACCACTCGTGGCCATGTCCCGGACCCACACGGCTCCACACGCTACGGCCCCACACGCTACGGCCACACAAACATGGTCTCGTCCTGTCCCACGCGGTTCCTTCCTACCAGCCCCACACGACGCGACCCCACAAATGACACGACCCCACTCGTCAGCATGGAATGGTCAACTTAACGGATTCATGCCATCTGAGCTGCTTCTGCAGGTTTCAAACAAGGACTTAAGGAAAACTGAGGAAAAACTAAGGAGCTGGGGAAAACTGAGCACAACTAAGGAACCGAGGGCACGAAAATAGAAATCCCAAAAGCTAACTTAAGATGGTGAAATTTTGATAGCGAACGGCGGCGACACAAGAACAAAGATCGTGCGACACGATGGATTAACAAGAAAACGTGTAGATTATGGAGGCGGAAACAGGGAGCGGACGGTGATCGAGCTGGAATTTTTTTAGATCTGGAAATTTGTGGACACGATGGTGATGATGCGGAAGCAAAAGATGGATAACAAGAAAGAATCAGCGATGTGACTGACGTGGCTAGAACTCGAACTCCGAAAGACTAGATCTAAAAACCAGCGACTTGACAAATGATGCAACATAAATTCAACCAAACAAAAACAAAGTGGTGATAGCAAAAAGTTCTAAGACTGGTTTTAGGTGAGGATGAACTAATCTAACTTATTTTTGTGGGGCTTTTTTTCTAGGTTATAGGTAAAAACAAATATACACTATGAAAACTGTAAATCTCACCGAGCAACCCGAAATCTGATACCACTTGATAGAGCAAAGGTGGCCGATCTTTCGATGAGATGGGGATAAATCGATTTGTTGGTGGAGTTCGTGCTTGACGATCCGACTACACGTGCAAAGCTCGTGCGCCACTGCAATCGCTAGGACAATCTCCAGGAGTTACTGATCTTGCGGGAGCATGATCAGCCTGACCAGCAAGGGTCTTAATTCCTACATGAAATCAAGAACAAGTAAGAACTAAAGATGCAATCAGAATATTGCGGATATAGATGAAAGCTTTATTGAAAAAGGTGGGATTCCGAATAGTCGGTCTTGTTCTGGGCGTTGGCCTCAAAAGAAGTACACGAGAGTTGCAGCAATGGCTAACTTTTAGTCTAATCAAAATCCAAGTTCTAATGACGGCTATGGAGGGATATATATGGGGGAAGTGAAGGGATTTTCGTCCAACCAGCTAGGGTTGGCCAAAAACACACCTAAATGGGCCTTCCTCCACTTATATGGCCTCTTAAAATCCCCTAAAATACCTAATCCGAAAATACATGGCCCTGGCCCATTAAATAAGGTGACACAGCACCAAAGCTAACTCTTTGGATGAATTTTATGATGGGGTAACTTGTATAATTCATCCAAGCATCGTTGCTTCACTATGGTGGCTTCAATGTTCTGAAATCCTCGCTTGCAACGCCATTGTAAATCCTTGCAGGCCTGATGCCATCTCCATGCACGTTCCTAATCCAATGCTTGACGTCTATGCTAGATCCATTCCTAAATAATATAAATACATTTGATTTAGGCAGCATCATATTCTCATATAAATTAGGAAGGATTCCTAGTAACGAAGGTACCTGATAATTTAGTTGAAACACACAAGCTCTTGCGAGAGGTCCCTGTATTTGAAGTACAAGAGGATATGTGGCTGTAGGAGTATCGGTTGTATCTTTGATAGCGATGTCCTCATCAAATAGCGACCTGCATGATTAATGAAATTTCAACATGATTATGGCCCTAATAGGGACAAACATGTAGAATCCGTTAACATATAAGTTATATCGTGGTTGGTAGTTTAATCTGAACTCTATCCAAAAACGAGTTTAAAGATCTCGAAATCTTATGTGTATAAGAATTGAAATCTTTGAAAAGCCACTATAAGTAGGTCCCTACCCCTAGACTCATATATGCGAAATGTGAGCGACACCACGGATAAGCGCAGAGAAATAGGGGTAGACCACGAACCCTAAGATGGTATTTTTTTGATAAAGAGTGCTTCATTACTCAAAATATTCAAGCATTACACCCAGCTTCTGTATAACTAAGATGCACACAACAGTTCAAGTATCAAGTCTGAAGAAAAATATAAAAGATCAATCGAAAGAGCCAAACTAGACTATGCTACGTTGGCTTCAATCCGCCTAATATGCAGCCACCCATGTAGGGAAATAAAATTCTTGGCCATGTTCTCCAATCGTGTAGACACCTCCATAAAGAGGTCTCGGTTCTCCAAGCGTTGCAGTGGCGGCCATGAACGGAGCAAAGTCGTACATCTGTAAATGACCTGCATGAGAGAAGAATTCTTGTCATTGAAAACCTTGTCATTTCTACATAGAAATAGCGTCCATATTACTGCAATCGCGCCCACTCTGATAAGCGTTTTATACCTAGTATCTACCCCATTTAGCCAATTGCCAAATATATTTGCAACATTACGAGGCGGGTATAAGGTAGAACTCATCTGAATGATTGATCATATAGATCTAGCAAACCTACCGTTGAAAAAGAGATGTTTTATTGTCTCATCTTGATGACAGAAAACACATTTCTTACAACCGTGCCGGTTGCGTTTAACAAGGTTGTCTTTGGTTAAAATCACACCGCGATGAAGGTACCATGCAAAAACTTTTGTTTTCAGTGGTATCTTCATCTTCCAAATGTACTTATTATTGGTAACCGGTTGACTAGGAATGGTAAGCGCCTTGTACAATGAATTGACCGAGAAAACCCCGCTCTTGGTGAGGCTCCATCGGAATTCATCAGTCCCCTTAGATAATTGTATTGAAGCTAACCCCTGTAGCAATTCATTCCAACTAGTCAATCGGGGACCAATTAGATCACGCCTGGACGTTATGGAGGGAGGAGAAGTTTCCATAACCTTCTGCAAGGTCTCTCCCGTATGACGAACAATATCGTACAAAGCTGGATATTCTTCTCGAAGAGTAGTTGTTGCCAACCATTTATCTTCCCGCAACCTAATCTCCGCCCCATTCCTTATGGAGAACAGACCAAAAGGGAAAAAGTGCTTCTTAGTTGCCACAATTCCAGCCCAAAAGTGAGAATCTCTAGGTTCCCAAAATACCTAAGATAACACTTTTGAGCCCACATACTTTTTCCTTAATAGTTGTTGCCATATACCATCCTCAGTTAATAGTCTGGCTAGCCATTTACCTAGCAAAGCCCTGTTCTTAACTTCAAGATCATGAACACCAAGTCCACCTTGATATTTTGGACGGCATACAACACTCCATACTGAGTTAACCGATATTTCTTCTTCTCGATGTCCCCTTGCCAAAAGGATCTTGAACGTAGATAATCTAATCTCTTCAAGATTCCTTTGAGTAGATGGAAGAAAGATATCATATAGAGTACCATATTCATAAGTACTGCATTTATGAGAACTAATCTCCCCCAAGGGATAGCAATTTTCCTTTCCAACTACTTAACCGCTTCTGAAGTCTTTCCTTGACAAGTTTCAACTCCGCCAATGTCAGTCTCTGATAATACCAAGATATTTGATCGGAAAGGAGCCAAGACCACATCCGAACAAGTCGGCGTAAATGTTAGCATCGTCACTGGCCTCACTTAAAAAGAACAGTTCACTTTTATGGAAATTAATTTTGAGACCAGACAATTGCTTGATTGCCGTTAGAATTAACTTCGGATTTCGAGCTTTTTCCAAGTCATGTTCCATAAAAAGAATTATGTCATTGGCATGCTGAAGGATAGATAATCCACCATCCACAAGATGATGTACTACCCTTGAATCTGACCATCAACCTTCGCACGCTCAATTATAATAGCAAGCATATCCGCCACAATGTTAAATAACATTGGAGAAAAGGGATCCCCTTGCCTCAAACTTTTTTTCATCTGGAAGTATTGACCAATGTCATCATTGACCTTAATGGCCACACTTCCACCGAAAACAAAGTTATTTATGAGAGCGCGCCACTCTTCTGAAAAACCTTTCATCCTGAGTGTTTGTTGAAGAAAAGACCATTTAACTTTATCATAAGCTTTCTCAAAGTCGACCTTGAGAATAACACCATTCAGTTTTTCCGATGCATCTCATGAACTGTCTCATGCAAAGTGACAACAACATCTAGGATGTGTCTAGCTTGCATGAACACAGTCTGGGATGGATGAACGATATGTTCTGCCACCGAATTATGTCTAATCGTAGCGACTTTGGTAAAGATTTCAAAACACACATTAAGCAGGCATATAGGTCTGAACTGCTGAATACGTTCTGCATCAGTTATTTTTGGTAAAATAATAATCTCACCAAAATTTATACGGAAAAATTCCAGTTGACCTGCATGGAGCTCTACAAAGAGATCCAATAAATCACGCTTTATAATATCCCAGAAAGATTGATAGAATTCTGCAGGGAACCCATATGGACCTGGTGCCTTATTGTGCTCCATTTGAAAACCCGCCTTTCTTATCTCCTCCTCAGAATAAGGAGCCACAAGGACGGAATTTTCCTCTGGAGACACTTGGGGAATATCCGCAATCCTGGATTCATCCATGGATATATCAGATTCCTCGGGTGCGCCAAACAATCATTTATAATACGATGTAATATAAGACTTCAGTTGCTCATGATCTTCGATCACGCCCTCCTCTTGTACTAGAGAATGAATGAGTTTCTTTCTATGTCTACCATTAGCAACACTATAAAAGTATCTCGTATTCGAATCTCCTTCCAATAGGAATCGGGCCTTAGATCTCTGGTACCATTTGAGTTCCTCCTCGCGAAGTAAGCCGGCTAACTTCGCATTATATTGACTTTTAAGTTAATCCCATGCGTTGTTAAAGGCCTTACCTCAGCAATAGCCTCTAAATCATCAATATTAGATGACATGCCGAGCTTCTCTTTTTTTAGCTGCCCTTTCATATGCTTAGACCATCCCCAAGGTATCTACGCACATAGCGTAGTTTCTTATTCCACCTTAGGATGGGGGTGTTCCTAGTGACAGGCCTGTCCCATATAAATTAATCATATCCAAGAAACCTTCTCTGCCTAACCAACCCAACTCAAATTTGAATGGGCGTTTACGCGGCGGAGTTGGATTCCCAGTGGACAATAAAATAGGAGCATGATCTGACAAAGCTTCTACCCGAGGAAGGGCCCGTACCGAGACTAGGGGAAATTTCGATTCCCAATCTGAGTCCATAAGTACACGGTCCAGCTTCTCATATGTTGGCTCTGGGAGAATATTAGCCCATGTAAGTTGTCTCCCAGCCATCGAAATCTCTCTCAAGTCCAAACTGTCAATGACAACATTGAATAAGAAAGGCCAATGGTTGTCAAATCTGCCCTTACTTTTCTCCTCCAGATATCTAAGGAGATTGAAATCCCCTCCTATAGTAATAGGATTTGGGTTATCTTTTGCTAGATTGACCAACTCGCGGAGAAAAGCAAGCTTAGCTGCATCCCGAGCAGCCCCATAGATGGATACCAAGGTCCAAATGAAATTATCAGATTTATTCCGGATGATGTGGGCATTACCATTCGGGTAACCAATATTATGCTACCTCCTACGGCCCAACCAGGGGCCCATGAAGATCATCCACCAACCAAGGTGGGCCGTTATGTCGGTTCCGAAGAAAGATTCTTGACGAACAAGGCAAGAAGACGAAGAACAAGGAAAGTTTAGACATAGACCTCTTTGTAACCTAGCCGAACTCGGACAGAACTCTCGGGACCTGGCCTACAATATAAGGGCCAGGAGAGGGTCTGCCGAGGGACACACAATCACCGCAGCTAGAACCACCGTAAGTCTAGAGCTAGGTCATTAGAAATCTTAGCCTCTCGACGAGAGCATAGTCTTAGCCTTCAGCTACCCCATTGTAACCTGATAATTTCGATAATCAAGAAGTAAGGGTTTAACCTCATCGAGGGCCCCGAACCTGGGTAAAGTCTCTCTCCCGGTTTGTTTGGTATCCGATGTCTCGTGTCAGCCTGCAGGATTCCGTCAACCCTAAGCCCCAAAAGGTGGGCATTGCCGAGGAGCACCCTCGTAAATTGGCGCCGTCTGTGGGAAGACTGTCGGCACAAGGCATGTCATCGGCACCGGTCACATCAGTAGCGTTCGTGATGACTTCACTAAGACCTTCAAGTCGAAGAAACTCAGTTCGTTGCGGTTCCTTCGAGTACACTCTACGCGCTGAAGCATCGCGTCCGATCTCTTCGGAGTTGCGTAGCAATATGGACGCAACCTTCGGAGGTGTCCACTTCATCATCTACTCTGGAGGATTTCTTTGACTTCCAAATTCAAATGCGTCAAGCTTAAGGACTTCAGCTCCAGATACCATCGCCCCACCAATAGCCTCAGTGGGCCTGCCTGGGAACGACAACGGGAGCAGTCAAAGGATTTTCGGTAGCAGAGAGGAGCAACGGAAGGGTCGAATGCTTCTCCACGGGGAAGAATAACAAGCCGCGAGTCACCTCTGCCAATGCGATAAAGGATGTTATAGCACGTAATCAAGCAAGAATCGCAGTCGTACACCTTATTTATCAGCCGCAGAGCAGCTTGACGCACCATGTTATTTGCACTCTTACATCGACCCAAAAGATAACATCGTGAATGCCACACATTTACTCAAAGAATGCTGGCAGTTCCTCGACATTCAGAAGCTGTGTGAAGAGTTGCGGTTTGATGCGGAAGCAAAAGTTTGTTTGGTGGAAGGAAGAACAACAGCTTACAATTACCCTCAGCAACAACACTATGAGCCAGACGAAGATATCTACATACCAACCGAAGTCTACCCTGCATCTCGAGGGCAAGTGAACATGATTCACAAGACTAGCTTTTCAAAGAGGGAGGCCAAGAAGTTTTCACGTGAGATAAAGTTTGCAGAAGTAGCTATGGCAGAAGTACCCGATTATATCGATTGGTCGGATCAGAACATCCTGCACCAGAGCAGACTACCCGATAGCTGTTCCAAGGCCCGGTCACGCTGCCCTAGTCCTTAAAGCGCAGATCGGAGGATACACTATGAGCAAAGTGTTCATGGATAGAGGAAGTGTCCTAAACCTTTTGTTTGCAAGTACAATGAAGGCAATGGGATTGTTAGTCGATATGCTCAAAGAATCTGACACTATTTTCCATGGCATCATCCCAACCCGACCCGCTTATCCCCTCGGAAAAATTTCATTGGACGCTGTCTTCAGCACACCCAGACACTTCAGGAAGGAGAAGCTTGAGTTCGAAGTGGTGGATTGGGAATCACAGTACCACGCCATCCTCGGCAGACCAGCATTCGCCAATTTCATGGCAGTACCTCATTATGCATATTTGAAGCTGAAGATGTTAGGCAATAATGGGACAGCAATAACTATTCACGGGATTTTTTCTCGTTCTAACAACTGCGATAGTGATTTCCAGAAGATCGCGTCAAAGTTTGGAGTCAGGGAAGAACTTAATGCACTCGACATAGTCATCGATCATAGACAGCCACCTACCGACAATCGGAACGCAAAATCCGATGAGTTTGATGTTGCCAAGGAAGCCAAGAAGCATCAAGTGCACCCCTCTGATCCGAAGAAAACGGTCAAACCATCGGCGGATCTCGCTGCCACATAGGAAAGCACGCTCATCGAGTTCCTCCATGAGCGCTGGGAAATATTTGCATGGGAACCATCCGACATGCCAGGTATTCCCAGGGAACTCGCTGACTTCAGAGATATGGCAATCATCAAAATCCAAACCATTATAATCTAAAGCAATGGGATCATTACCCCCAATGTTGGAAAAAAATTTAGCAGTTTTATCACAGGCAGTTTCAGCAGTTTTAGCAGTTTCAGGCAGTTTTTCACGCTTTGCATTAGAAGTGGAAACATTGCTAACACCAATTCTTTTACCATTAATAGTAGGAGGTGCAGCAACATGTGGAGCATTAGCATTACTAGTGGTGGTAATAGTCCAAACTTTAGCTATATTATCTTCTTTAGCATTTTCTTCTTTCTCCCACCTAGCATGCAATTCGGCCATCAATCTTATATTCTCATTAATTCTAACTTGGATGGCATTTGCTGTAGTAGCAGGTGGAGCAATAGGTGTGCATAAGAAATCATTATTATTTGTGGTTGTGAAGTCACACAACTTAGTATTTTCAGGAGTACCCATTTTAGCAACAGTAAATAAAGCAAACTAAATAAAGTAAATGCAAGTAACTAATTTTTTTGTATTTTGATATAATGCAGCAAACAAAGTAGTAAATAAAATAAAGCAAGACAAAAACAAAGTAAAGAGATTGGAATGTGGAGACTCCCCTTGCAGTGTGTCTTGATCTCCCCGGCAACGGCGCCAGAAAATCTGCTTGATACGCGTACAGCACGCGTCCGTTGGGAACCCCAAGAGGAAGGTGTGATGCGTACAGCGGCAAGTTTTCCCTCAGTAAGAAACCAAGGTTTATCGAACCAGTAGGATCCAAGAAGCACGTTGAAGGTTGATGGCGGCGAGATGTAGTGCGGCGCAACACCAGGGATTCCGGCGCCAACGTGGAACCTGCACAACACAACCAAAGTACTTTGCCCCAACGAAACAGTGAGGTTGTCAATCTCACCGGCTTGCTGTAACAAAGGATTAGATGTATAGTGTGGATGATGATTGTTTGCAGAAAACAGTAGAACAAGTATTGCAGTAGATTGTATTCGATGTAAAAGAATGGACCGGGGTCCATAGTTCAATAGTAGTGTCTCTCCCATAAGATAAATAGCATGTTGGGTGAACAAATTACAGTTGGGAAATTGACAAATAGAGAGGGCATGACAATGCACATACATGATATGATGAGTATAGTGAGATTTAATTGGGCATTACGACAAAGTACATAGACCTCTATCCAGCATGCATCTATGCCTAAAAAGTCCACCTTCAGGTTATCATCCGAACCCCTTCCAGTATTAAGTTGCAAACAACAGATAATTGCATTAAGTATGGTGCGTAATGTAATCAACAACTACATCCTCGGACATAGCATCGATGTTTCATCCCTAGTGGCAACAACACATCCACAACCTTAGAACTTTCTGTCACTGTCCCAGATTTAATGGAGGCATGAACCCACTATCGAGCATAAATACTCCCTCTTGGAGTTAAGAGTAAAAACTTGGACAGAACCTCTACTAATAACGGAGAGCATGCAAGATCATAAACAACAGATAGATATAAATTGATAATCAACATAACATAGTATTCTCTATCCATCGGATCCCAACAAACACAACATATAGAATTACAGATAGATGATCTTGATCATGTTAGGCAGCTCACAAGACCCAACAATGAAGCACAATTAGGAGAAGACGACCATCTAGCTACTGCTATGGACCCATAGTCCAGGGGTGAACTACTCACTCATCACTCCGGAGGCGACCATGGCGGTGAAGAGTCCTCCGGGAGATGATTCCCCTCTCCGGCAGGGTGCCGGAGGCGATCTCCTGAATCCCCCGAGATGGGATTGGCAGCGGCGGCGTCTCTGGAAGGTTTTCCGTGTCGTGGCTCTCGGTACTGGGGGTTTCGCGACGAAGACTATATGTAGGCGGAAGGGCAGGTCAAGGGGCGTCACGGGGGCCCCACACAACAGGCCAGCGCGCCCAAGGCTTGGGCCGCACCGCCCTGGTGTGTCGCCACCTCGTGGCCCCACTTCGTGACTCCTTCGGTCTTCTGGAAGCTTCGTGTGAAAATAGGCCCCTGGGCGTTGATTTCGTCCAATTCCGAGAATATTTCCTTACTAGGATTTCTGAAACCAAAAACAGCAGAAAACAGCAACTGGCTCTTCGGCATCTCGTTAATAGGTTAGTGCCGGAAAATGCATAAATATGACATAAAGTATGCATAAAACATGTAGATATCATCAATAATTTGGCATGGAACATAAGAAATTATCGATACGTCGGAGACGTATCAAGGGGATGCCAACCGATGCGTGCTGCACCACCGCCCCCCCTCCCCCGGCAGCAGGCCATGACGGATGCGCGTCCACCGCCTCCACCATGCCGGCCCGGCCAGAACATCGGATGGGTGGTGCACCGTCGGTGAGGTGCACCTATCGTCTGAGAAGACGAACCAGCGGCCCTAGGGGAGGACAGTGTTGGAGTAGACCCTCCCCAAGGACCCGACTGCACACCTGGAGGAGTCGAAGAAGAACTCTCCCGACCTCCACTACCCGGCAAACCTCGCGGGGATAGGGGTGGTGTAGAGTTCCCTCGACGAGGTGCCGGTGAAGGTGAAAAAGCTGGAGACGACGCAGCAGACGCCCTCCTGGCAGCCGCCAGAGTAACACGATCGAGGGTGAACACTCTACCCCTCGTCGGTCTGTCCGAGCGCGGACGGTCCGAAGGCGGCGTAGTAGAACTCACTCTCTCCAAAGCCAAGCGCAACTACTCCGCAGAGACTCTCGGACTAGCACCTGTCTGAACAGTCGCCTCCAAAGATGGACTGGTAACTCGAAGCTTTTCCACAATCTCAATGGCACAAGGCGTGTGTGGGTTCGGATTAAAAGGAGTCACCGCGAAGTGTGTAATCCCCTTATTCACCGACCCAACAGCGGCTGACCCATTCCCGCCAGACTGAGCAGCATGTGCATCAGCACCAGGAGTGGCAGCGACAGGAGGGGCAGCAACAGTGTGCTCAGAAGTATCCATAGAATCATCACCCCCATCTCCAGGGCTATCGCCTGCATCATCAGAATCATCCTTCTTAACCCAAATATGTGGGACAAAATCCGGCTCGGGCACAAAGTCAGCGGGCTCCTTGCGGAAATGAAACGCATACGACTCATACTTAACGACCGCATCAGCAACAACACTCGGTAGACCGTCATCCGTAGGTTTTCCCAACACCTTTGGATTAACCATAGCCACCTGAACACAAACAAGTGCCTGGCGCCTGATACTAGTAAGATCAACATCAACAGTCTTGCCCAGGAGAGAACCAACAACCCACAAACCAATAAAGTGACGAAGAGAATGAGGAACCCCCTCAACATGTAACCAGACCTTCTCTAACTCGTGTGTGTGTGTGGCACCTCCGCCGACTGCCATGCAAACATTGACATAGATGCTACAAAGGAAGGCACACCGACCTGGATCCCATCCACTCTATCCAAATCCTCGAAGGAAGGCACGGAAAATAGAAACTGCATATCCGCAAGAGGCACCGCTTCCCATTTACAATTGGGGCTGGCTGAGCAACGTCGGGCTACCTGCTTGGCTATCACCTCCGCCGGTACCTCGTCCCCCGAAACCACCACCAGAGCAATAGGAGTCTGACTCGGCGTGAGATCCTCATGAATCATAGAATCAGGAAAATCAGTAAAGTAAGTCTCCAGAAGACCAGTACCACAAACAAACATCGATGGTCTAGGCATCTTCAAAATAGGGCATCGAATCGTTGGATGAACTTGCTTGTCACAGATGTAGCAGTAATGCTTGACCTTGCCGTTCTTGGCCGCATGCGAAGTCACATAACACTTCCAGCACCAAATACCTTTCTTAGGCTTCCCTGCAGCCCTCACCAAGTCCACACTGTCCAACACGATCGTCCGAGGCTCTACTGGCGCAGCCATCCCATGCAACTGCACAGAAGTACCAGACTGAGGAGGCAGTCCTGGTGGAGCCAACAACTGATGAAACTGAGAGTGTGCAGCCATCTGCTGGAACTGTGTCTAAGGATGGAACTGTGCCTAGGGCTGGAACTGAGGCTGCTGAGGGTAGGACAACGACACAAAAGGGTACTGGTACATCTGAGGCTGACCCTGCATCTGAAGGAACTGACCATGTGGCACCACCCCCAGCTGCTGGCTAGCCTGGGAAAACCCGTGCACAACCTGACCCTCGGAAGAATCCCCCTGAACCTCGACAGTGGGAGTAACCTTCTTCTTCTTCTTCTTCTTCTTCTTCTTCTTCTTCTTCTTCTTCTTCTTCTTCTTCTTCTTCTGCTTCTTTTGCTTCTTCAGCAGAGGGGCAGCCCCCGCCGCACCTTGCTGCTGCTGAATACCAGCAGCAACCTGCTGTTGCATCATCAGTGGATGGAGGGGACCTTGAGGAGCCCCACCCTGGAAGACATCGCCGCCCTGCCCATAGGCGGAAGGGACCTGCTGCGGCCTTGGTGCCACTTGTGCTACACCACCGTAGTGAATGAATGGTGGCTGAGCAGGTTGCGCCAAGACCGGCAGCACTATCCCCCCACCTCCATGTGCCCCGGCCATAGGGAAGCCCGGTGGTGGAGGCTCGCCCCGAAGCGGCTGCTGCCCAGCCATCCGCACCGGAGATCGCGCCGCAACTTCTGCTAAGGTGGGACGCCGCAGCGGCCGCCACCCGCGATGAACAAAGCACGATGACGATGGAGAACTTGAGGGCGAGGCAGTAGACGGCAAGGTCGATGGAGATCGTGGCGTTGAGCGCGACGGAGGCCTTGAGGACGGGGAAAAAGCTGCAGTAGCGGTCGGCGACGACGTGCACCAAAGGTCCCTGGCGATGTAGCTCTTGACGCGGGCGATCGCGGCCCAGCAGCTGAAGAGGTCAATGCCGAGGCTAGGGGCTGCCACACTGCAGCAGCCGCAGTCGCAGTCGCGGACGAGGAAGGAGCTGATGAAGACGACGGTGGTGTGGGTTGTGGAGACGTGGGCAACGCGGCGGCTGCGGTAGATGGGGGCAACGCGACGACTGCGGTAGACAAGGAAACACGATGATCGTAGTCACGCCAAAGGAACCGCATCCGCAGGCCCAAAGCAGCCCACAAGAAACTCCTGGCGGGCCCACCTGCATGCAACGGAAAAGAAATCCCTAACGTCGCGGTTAGCCCTCGGTGAGGAAACGGTCGATCTACAGAATCCATCGCCGCCTCCTTCCTCCACTCCGACGAAACAACCGCTGCCGCCAGGAATTGACCGAACTCCGCTGGCGGCAAAACCCGACGCGAAGGGCAGGGGTCGCGCCACATACCGGCATGAGGCGGACGCTGATGTGGGCATTACCCTTCGGGTAACTAATATTGCGCTACCCCCTACGGCCCAGCCAGGGGCCCATGAAGATCATTTGCTAAACAAGGTGGGCCGCCTTGTCGGTTCACCGTGAAGGATTCTTGAAGAGCAAGACAAGGAGACGAAGGAATAAGGAAAGTTTAGATATGGCACTCTTTGTAACCTAGTCGTACTCGAGCCGACCTCTCGAGACCTGGCTCACAATATAAGGGCCAGGAGAGGGGCTGCCGAGGGACACACAATCAATCTAGTCATAGACACCGCAAGTCGAGAGTTAGGTTATACACAAATCTAGCTTCTCATCGAGTTCTTAGTCATAGCCTTCGGCTACCCAATTGTAACTCGACATTCACAATAATCAAGATCAAACAAGCAGGAAGTAAAGGTTTCACATCATCGAGGGCCACAAACCTGGGTAAATCTCTCTCCCCATTTGACTGGTATCCGATGTCTCGTGTTAGCCTACAGGATTTCGTCAACCCTAAGCCCCTCAAGGTGAGCATTGCCGATGAGCACCCTCGACAGACGCCGAACGTCTATTCCCCGGGGTACAGCCGAAGACCCGGCCGCGGATGGCCCAGCCACCACGTCGGAGGCCGATGCACGCTCCAGCGCCGCTCCTCCCACCCTGCACACAGAACCAGACAAACACGTACCTGCGTTTCTCGGTGGCGAGGAGTTCTCCCAAACCCTAGAAGATGTTGTAGGATAGTCGATCTCTGACCAGAATGCTACGGCTAACTCCTCGATCCTCGATGCGCGACCGTGGTCACCAGAGGGGCCTTCTGCGAGCCAACGATCTCCATGGCCGCCTCGAATGGTACCTCCAAATCGCATGAGTCATCGGAGAAGGAATCCTCCGCATCCTCCACCAGTACCTCAAAACCATTGCAGCTCCAGCCCTCACCCTCAGTAGTCCCCCGATGCAGCCCACACGGAGCCAGCGTCTTGCGGCGTCACCGATAAGGCACCGGATTCGGAGCAGCCGTGGTCGTTGCCCGTGGATCCCCACGGCGTCGCCCATCGCTCCTCTCCATTTTTCTGAAGGTATGAGAGCCGATGGTATATGAGAGCCGAAGGTTATGCCCGGTCGCCGTCGTCCAACTTTGTTCTGGTGGTTACCTCTAAAATCGTTCCTTGGTTCCCTTGCCCTGCAACCGCTGTCCTAATCCTTTGTGAGCCACTGTGAACTTTGCTTTGGGTTGATAGTGCAATAATAATCTGTGGAAGAGTCACGTCGCCATGCGAACCGAATCCGCTTTGCAACTCTGCCTCCGCAGTCGCGGCTCAGTTCCGCTGTAAACTCTGGATTGGATCCTGATTGGATCTGTAGTTCTGCACACGCTGTGCTCTCCGGTGTTGTATCAGTTGGCCACTCGATCCATTTTTTAGGCTACGTCAAAAAACTGTGTGTGCGTCCATGGCCGAACTAAGAGCATCTCCAGCTGTGTTCCCCAAAGGGATTTGGGGGACACCGACACTTAACCTCTCCCAGTCGCGCGCTCCAAAGACCATTCGTTCTGGACGTGCCTCAAATATTGTTCGATGTCCCTAGCTCATACCTGTAATCTCCCAGGTTTAGAGGCTATACAATGAGAAAACACCAAAGTGTGCATTGCATTCATGCATAGAAAATCCGGGGATTTTTCGCGCTTTCAAATAAAACTTACCACAGTAACTGAAGTTTCACTTGACTTGCTGGAATTGAGGTAGATCATTGATACGTCCCCAACGTATCTATAATTTCTTATGTTCCATGGTTGTTTTATGACAATACCTACATGTTTTGTTCACACTTTATGATGATTTTATGCGTTTTCCGGAACTAACCTATTGACGGGATGCCGAAGTGCCAGTTCCTGTTTTCTGCTGTTTTTGGTTTCAGAAATCCTTGTAAGGAAATATTCTCGGAATTGGACGAAATCAACGCCCAGTATCTTATAATTTCACGAAGCTTCCAGAACACCGAAGAGCGACCAGAGGGGAGGCCCAGGGCCACCACACATGGTGGCGGCGCGGCCAAGAGGGGGGCCGCGCCCCCTGTTGTGTGGCTGCCCCGTAGCCCCTCCGACTCTGACTCTTCGCCTATAAGAAGCCTCCTGACCTAAAAACTTCGGGGGAATAAGCCACGGTACGAGAAAAGTTCCAGAGCCGCCGCCATCGCGAAGCCAAGATCTAGGGGACAGAAGTCTCTGTTCCGGCACGCCGCCGGGACGGGGAAGTGCCCCCGGAAGGAATCTCCATCGACACCACCGCCATCTTCATCAACGCTGCTGTCTCCCATGAGGAGGGAGTAGTTCTCCATCGAGGCTAAGGGCTGTACCGGTAGCTATGTGGTTAATCTCTCTTCTATGTACTTCAATACAATGATCTCATGAGCTGCCTTACATGATTGAGATTCATATGAGCTTTGTATCACTATTCATCTATGTGCTACTCTAGTGATGTTATTAAAGTACTCTATTCCTCCTCAATGATGTAATGGTGACAGTGTGTGCATCATGTAGTACTTGGCGTAGTTTATGATTGTGATCTCTTGTAGATTATGAAGTTAACTATTACTATGATATTATTGATGTGATCTATTCCTCCTTTCATAGCCTGATGGTGACAGTGTGCATGCTATGTTTGTACTCGGTATAATTGCGTTGGTCTATCATGCACTCTAAGGTTATTTAAATACGAACATCGAATGTTGTGGAGCTTGTTAACTCCGGCATTGAGGTGCTCTTGTAGCCCTACACAATTAATGGTGTTTGTCATCCAACAAGAGAGTGTAGAGTATAGCATTTATTTATTCAGTCATGTGATCAATGTTGAGAGTGTCCACTAGTGAAAGTATGATCCCTAGGCCTTGTTTCCGAATAGAAAAGTTACACCACAAAGATTCCTATCTCCCACGTCAACTGCACGCCAGCAAGCTATTTTCTGGTGCCATTGCCGGGGAGGTCACCATTTGTTTACTGTTCCACTGCATGTTTACTCGCTGCCATATTTTATTCAGATTGCTATTACCTCTCGTATACATCCATACCACTTGTATTTCACTATCTCTTCGCCGAACTAGTGCACCTATACATCTGACAAGTGTATTAGGTGTGTTGGGGACACAAGAGACTTCTTGTATCGTGATTGCAGGGTTGCTTGAGAGGGATATCTTTGACCTCTTCCTCCCTGAGTTCGATAAACCTTGGGTGATCCACTTAAGGGAAAACTTGATGCTGTTCTACAAACCTCTGCTCTTGGAGGCCCAACACTGTCTACAGGAAAAGAAGCGTGAGTAGACATCAAGCTATTTTCTGGCGTCGTTGCCGGGGAACGAAAAGCTACACACAGAGATTTCCTCCCACGTCAACCACGCGCCAGTTGTAGACAGTCAAGTATTTTCTGGCGCCGTTGCCGGGGAGGAAAGGTAAAAGGCACTCACACTCTGGTCCCAGGTAACTAAGTTATTTTCTGACGAACTAAGTTATTTTCTGACGCCGTTGTAAGTGCTCGAAGCTATTTCCTTTAGATCCTGCAATTGCATCTTTTTGTTTCTTGTTAAACACTAGTAAGGCATAATGGAAAGCAACTGTGAGCTTTTTAAGCTATTTCCTGTGTTAAGACATGGATTGTTTGATGCGAAAACTAAAAAACCTATGGAACCTTATTTGCATGCTAGTAGCAATGATATTAGTATGAACGCTTTGAACACCATTGTTGCTAATGATATGGAAAATTCTAAGCTTGGGGAAGCTGGTTTTGATGAGCATGATATTTTTAGTCCCCCAAGCATGGAGAAGAAAATTTTCTTTGATGATACTTTGCCTCCTATTTATGATGATTATAATGATAGTAGTCTTTTGGTGCCGCCTACTATGGAGGATAAATCTGATTATGATTACAATATACCTCATATATTTGATGATAGCTACTTTGTTGTATTTGCTCCCACTATTACTAATAAAATTGATTATGCTTATGTTGGGAGTAGTAATAATTTTATGCATGAGACTCATGATAAGAATGCTTTATGTGATAGTTATATTGTTGAGTTTGCTCATGATGCTAATGGATATTATTATGAGAGAGAAAAATATGGTTGTAGAAATTTTCATGTTACTAAAACACCTCTCTATATGCTGAAATTTTTGAAGTTACACTTGTTTTATCTTTCTATGCTTGTTGCATTATGCTTCATGAATTTGTTTATTTACAAGATTACTTTTCATAGGAAGTGGGTTAGACTTAAATGTGTTTTGAATTTGCTTCTTGATGCTCTCTTTTGCTTCAACTATTATTTCTTGGGAGTGCATCATTAAAATTACTGAGCCCATCTTAATGGCTATAAAGAAAGCACTTCTTGGGAGATAACCCATGTTTTTATTTTACTACAGCAATTTTGTTTTATATTTGAGTCTTGGAAGTTGTTACTACTGTAGCAACCTCTCCTTATCTTTATTTTATTGCAATGTTGTGCCAAGTAAAGTCTTTGATAGTAAGGTTGATACTAGATTTGGATTACTGCGCAGAAACAGATTTCTTGCTGTCACGAATTTGTGCAGTATTCTCTGTAGGTAACTCAGAAAAATCTGCCAATTTACATGAGTGATCCTCAGATATTTATGCAACTTTCATTCAATTTGAGCATTTTCATCTGAGCAAGTCTGGTGCCTCTAACAAATTCGTGTTTACGGACTGTTCTGTTTTGACAGATTCTGCCTTTTATTTCGCATTGCCTCTTTTGCTGTGTTGGATGGATTTCTTTATTCCATTAACTTCCAGTAGCTTTGTGCAATGTCCAGAAGTGTTAAGAATGATTGTGTCACCTCTGAACATGTGAGTTTTTGATTATGCACTAACCCTCTAATGAGTTTGTTTTGAGTTTGGTGTGGAGGAAGTTTTCAAGGGTCAAGAGAGGAGGATGCTATATGATCAAGAAGAGTGAAAAGTCTAAGCTTGGGGATGCCCCCGTGGTTCATCCCTGCATATTTCAATAAGACTCAAGCGTCTAAGCTTGGGGATGCCCAAGGCATCCCCTTCTTCATCAACAATTTATCAGGTTTCTTTTATTGAAACTATATTTTTATTCTGTCACATCTTATGTGCTTTACTTGGAGCGTCTGTGTGCTTTTATTTTTGTTTTTGTTATTTTCATTCTCTGAATAAATTCATGCTTGTGTGGGAGAGAGACACGCTCCGCTCGTTCATATGAACACTGGTGTTCTTAGCTTTACTTTTAATGTTCATGGCGAAGGTTGAAACTGCTTCGTTCATTGTTATATGGTTGGAAACAGAAAATGCTGCATGTGGTAATTGGTATAATGTCTTGAATAATTTGATACTTGGCAATTATTGTGCTCATATAGATCATGTTTAAGCTCTTGCATCATATACTTTGCACCTATTAATGAAGAACTACATAGAGCTTGTTAAAATTTGGTTTGCATGATTGGTCTCTCTAAAGTCTAGATATTTTCTGGTGAGGTGTTTGAACAACAAGGAAGACAATGTAGAGTCTTATAATGCTTGCAATATGTTCTTATGTGAGTTTTGCTGTACCGGTTCATACTTGTGTTTGCTTCAAATAACCTTGCTAGCCTAAGCCTTGTATTGAGAGGGATTACTTCTCGTGCATCTAAAATCCTTGAGCCAAAAACTATGCCATTTGTGTCCACAATACCTACCTACTACATGGTATTTCTCTGCCATTCCAAAGTAAATGTAACATCCCAAATTTCAATAAAAAGAAAGTTAGAGAATTCCAGAGAGCAAAATTTCAAACAAACAAAAACTTTTCAAATTGCATATAGTGCCATGCATAGGACTTGTGCATTTGAGTGATATGCCATGATGATTGTTATTACTTGTATGTGCTATACTCTAAAACCCTAATGTGATCATATGAAGATCACCAACCCAATTAAATCAAAGAGAGAAAGAAATCAAATAAATGAAAAACCCTAAAACCCTAACATATGCTCTATGGCATTTTTATAAATTTTGACCCTAGACCAAATTGGTCTTCCCCATTAGTTGAATAATGTTACTAAACACTTATTACAACTTTTGGAATCAAAGAATCACAATTCAAATGAATTTCAAATACAAATCTTGCTCACATATGATAATGGTCAAAACTGCAAATTATAGCCTGATCACTACTTTGAGCCATTGCAATTCAATTTTCTCAAACTAAATCTTGCTAACTCTTTGCACCACTTCAAAGTCAACATCAAGGTGAACACTTTTTGTAAAGATCACCATGCCAAATTCTTTCTTGATCATTAGCTATGCTCATCCAAAGTTTCAACTTTTTAACATGTGTAACAATCTCCCAATTATCAATTTTTGCAAATCTTTGAATTAAACTTTTCCACCACCACCTCTCATCATCTCTGGTCATTTAGAACTCAACCAAACACACACAATTCAAATTGGTCAACCATGTGAATTAAATCAAAATTGGACAAAATTCACAAATTGCAAATATGGAACTATTTGACACTATTTGAAATAGTGATCTACCTCAACCCTAATCTATCCTAACCTAGTCTAAATGGTTCCCCTGCCCCCTCTAACCCATTCAATGCCAAATAGCAACCCTAGGAGAGGGCTAACAAGGCATGGACATGGCCATGCCGGCCATGTCGCCACCTTGCCGCACCACCTCCTCTCCCCTTGCTTCTCTGCCCTGGCCACCGTGCCACAGCTCGCCACCGCACACTCCTACACCTCCCTAGCCACGCCACTATCAAGCTCGACGACGACCAACGCCGGAGGACGCGTGCCCAGAACGCGCCCGGATGCCGCTCGTGTCGCGCGAGTGCACGCCGTGGACGTGCACTGGCCACGCGCCGCGCCACCACCTCGAGCCCTCCCTGGACCCCCTGTGAACGAGTTGAGCGTCTGCTTGCCACCGCGACGTCGCCAGACACGCGCCCAGCACCAACCCGTGACCGCCGGCGCCGGAGACGACGACAGGTTCCCGTGAATGCCGCGACAGTCGTGGAAGCGAAGCGACCAACCTAGCCACCGCCCGACCCCGCTGTCGCCACCATTCGCTTCGCCTGGACAAGGAGAACGTTGCCACGCCCTCACCTAGCTTGACCGCTCGCCGGAAACGCCGCGCCATGGTCGACCACCTCACTGCCCCGCAACCCTCACTCGTGCCTATAAATACCGAGCTCCCTGGACAGAACCAAGCACATCAACACGATCACCACTCACCACCGCTTCGCCCAGCACCATTAGCCACCTCAATCGCCGCCGGAGCAAGCTCAATCGGGAGATCACCGCCGCGGAAGCCCTGCAGCAATCGCCGGCGATCCCGACCACCTCAGGCGACGCCACCTGTACCAGGAGAACCGCCGTCGTCCACAACTTCACCGAGCATACTGCCAACCCTAGCTGGAGCCGCCGTAAGCCCTCCGACCCCCTACCAGAGCCGCCGGCGAACTCTCTCTCTCGCCGGCGAGACGATGAACCTGAGCCGTTAGATCGCCATCTAATCCTACGCTCCACGTTGAAACATACCGCTTCGGGTTTAAATAGCCGCTGACATGCGGGACCCCCTGGTCAGGCATCCCACGTGGGCACAGACGCGTGGTGGGCTGGCTTGGGCCATTTTAAACCATTTCGGCCCAGTTAGTTTTCCCGCCGGCCTGTTTAATTCAAATTCTAGTTAAACTATTCCAAACATTTTCAATACTGCCCAAACTTTGAAATTCAATAGATTCAAATTGGCTCAACCAAATTTAATGAACTTTATATTGTTGGAAAGCTAATGAAAATATCTACACAATGCCACTGGTCCCATGCCAAGGTTTGTTGTAGAATTAATTTGATAAAAAGAAGAAGGCAGGGACTTTGCATACGCAAATAATTATTAAAAATCAACCAAAATAGATATTAAGTTAATTCCAACTCTAATAGCTCACATTTGACTTACACTAATTGATTATGCAATAAAATGGTGTGGTCACTTTGCATCATCATGCCCTAGTTAAATTGATGGACAATATGGCTAGTTTACTTAGTTGATATTGTCCAAAACTATTAAGTAAATCATATGAAGTATTATACTTCATTTAAATCTTGTCTCACACGAATTCATGGGATGTTTGGACCCCTGGCCCAAACTCTCTTATATGAATTACTTAGAGATTTAAATCATATGTAGTATTATTAAATGATATGAGGTGATCTACCTCATTTAAATCATCTTCTCAAATGATGATGATGAACATTTGACTTAGGTCAATATAAGTTCATATATGATTGTTTGAGAAATTAAATCTTAAGAAGATTTCAATGAGAGGAAATTATTTCTCAAGAACCCTATGGAAACTATCATTTACATATTAAATGCAAAGAAGTAAATTCTCCTCAAACAACACAACTCATGCACTCTAATTAGATTATTTGTGTGCATAGAATAGTTTGTGTGTTTATATGTGATACATGGAATAGCCATTGAATTAGTGAGTAATTATACTCGTATTCCAATTTAGACGCTAGCACCGGAGAGTACACCGAAGAAGAAGGTTGCTACCAAGAGGAGGAGGAGGAGAATTTTGAGAACTACCAAGGCAAGCTAATATTCTTGCAAAGTGCAAAGCCCTTTGGGGCAAGGCACCATAAATCTTATCTTTTCTTACATAAGCCTATCCCAAGTTTATACTTTACAAGTTTTACTTGTTGTTTTCCAAGAGTTACTTTTATAGTTAACTTTGGTCAAAGTAAAGGATGGTTACTAGAGTAGTAAAGTAGTCTCAATCAAGCAAAGCAAGATAGCACCCCTCATGTTTAGAGCTAGTGCTAATGAAATAAAACTTGACTACTCTAGATGGGAACAATGTGATTTGAAATGAATTTGAAACCTTGGAATGATGAAGCATTCCATTGAATGATTTTTGAAGGTGAAGATGACAAAGAGAAGATGGTGATTTTTGATAAACATGATATTGGTTTGAATGCGATACCTTTCCAATTAGTAAGTACCCCCACAATACCTGATTATGGGTAGGGCTTAACTGGAAGTTTATGCGTCTTGGTATGGGTTCCCTCTGAACACACGTCATAGGGGTTACGCTTGAGGCTGCCTCCGTTGTTGAGAAATGATGTGAAATTGAGGTGAATTGTACGGGCAAGCCCTGTGCAGTTCCCAGGTTGACAGTTGGTCTTCACTGGGAGGCCAAGCTCATGGGGAGAGGTGCTCATACTAGGATTTATAAGTGAAAGGTTATGGTTGATGATCCGCGTACCGTGTTACGATGATTCGGGGTAATCCCGACGGATGAAATCAAATGTTGTGGCACAAGTGTGCAACCTCTGCAGAGTGTAAACCTATTCGAATAGACGCGTCCACGGTTACGGACGGTTGGAAAGGCCGTACAGTTTCCGATGTCATATCTTTGAAAATGATGTTGAAAGAAGATGGTGAAATGACTTGTGGTGAATTGAATTGAAATCACCACTTGAAGGGTGGGAATGACACTAATGTTCCCACTTGAGTTAGTTAGCATTTGAATAAGCTTTTCTCAAATACTTGTGAACTAAAATTGGCTTTATGCAAATAAACTAGAGCTTAGCAAACCATACTAGAGATGTCTAGCACTTACATTAGTATTAGTTTGCGAGTACTTGAAGTACTCACGGCTTTGTCCCTGGCTATTCAAATGGCCAGAGTATGAAGATGAACAAGGAGATGACCAGCAGGACGCCTACGACAACTAGGAGTCTTCCGACGTCAAGCGTTGGCCTGTGGACTAGAGAGTCCTTGTATCTTACGCTTCCGCTATGAACTATGAACTTGTGTTGTTCGTTGATCGATAGATCAACTATTCGTGTAATATGGATCATGTTATTCCAATTTGTAAGACTTATGGTTTGTAATGAATGGTGACTGTGATACTTAACTATTATGCCTCGCAACAACAATATTCCTGGGATTGCGATGTATGACATAATAGGCATCCGGGCTTAAAAATCCGGGTGTTGACAGTAAATTGCTTGAGTGCTATCTTTAAACACTTCAAAAGTTATTACCTCTTATTTGTGTCAATGTTTTATAGCTCATGAGGAAGTATGTGGTGTTTATCTTTCAATCTTGTTGGGCAACTTTCACCAATGGACTAGTGGCTTCATCCGCTTATCCAATAATTTTGCAAAAAGAGCTGGCAATGGGGTTCCCAATCCCAAATTAATTAACTTTCATAATTTTACAAATAGACACTCCTCCATGGTATGTGATTGTTGGACGGCACCCGAGGATTCGGTTAGCCATGGCTTGAGAAAGCAAAGGTGGGGAGGAGTGTCATCTAAATAAAACTAAAATAAAAAGGCACTCCTTCATGGTATGAGATTGTTGGCAGGCACCCGAGGATTCGGTTAGCCATGGTTTGTGAAAGCAAGGTTGGAAGGAGTGCCACCCAAAAATAAAAATTTCATGGGAGCCGCTCTTAGAAAGTCTATCTGGCAAGGGGGCTAGAGTGCCCACTACCATTCGTTGACAACAACAAACACCTCTCAAAATTTTACTTTTATGCTCTTTATGTTTTCAAAATAAAAGCTCTAGCACAAATATAGCAATACATGCTTCCCTCTGCGAAGGGCCTTTCTTTTACTTTTATGTTGAGTCAGTTTACCTACTTCCTTTCTATCTTAGAAGCAAACACTTGTGTTAACTGTGCATTGATCCTTACATGTTTACCTATTGCACTTGTTATATTGCTTTATGTTGACAATTATCCATGAGATATGCATGTTGAAAGTTGAAAGCAACTGCTGAAACTTATATCTTCCTTTGTGTTGTTTCAATGCCTTTACTTTGAATCTATTTCTTTATGAGTTAACTCTTATGCAAGTCTTATTGATGCTTGTCTCGAAAGTACTATTCATGAAAAGTCTTTGCTATATGGTTCAGTTGTTTACTCATTGTCTTTACCATTGCTTAGAATCGCTGCATTCATCTCATATGCTTTGTAATAGTATGATTAAGATTATGTTGGTGGCATGTCACTTCAGAAATTATCTTTGTTATCGTTTACCTACTCGAGGACGAGTAGGAACTAAGCTTGGGGATGCTGATACGTCTCCAACGCATCTATAATTTCTTATGTTCCATGCTTGTTTTATGACAATACCTACATGTTTTGTTCACACTTTATGATGATTTTATGCGTTTTCCGGAACTAACCTGTTGACGAGATGCCGAAGTGCCAGTTCCTGTTTTCTGTTGTTTTTGGTTTCAGAAATCCTAGTAAGGAAATATTCTCGGAATTGGACGAAATCAACGCCCAGTATCTTATAATTCCACGAAGCTTCCAGAACACCGAAGAGGGACCAGAGGGGAGGCCCAGGGCCACCACACATGGTGGCGGCGCGGCCAAGAGGGGGGCCGCGCCCCCCTGTTGTGTGGCTGCCCCGTAGCCCCTCCGACTCCGACTCTTCGCCTATAAGAAGCCTCCTGACCTAAAAACTTCGGGGGAATAAGCCACGGTACGAGAAAAGTTCCAGAGCCGCCGCCATCGCGAAGCCAAGATCTGGGGGACAGAAGTCTCTGTTCCGGCACGCCGCCGGGACGGGGAAGTGCCCCCGGAAGGCATCTCCATCGACACCACCACCATCTTCATCAACGCTGCTGTCTCCCATGAGGAGGGAGTAGTTCTCCATCGAGGCTAAGGGCTGTACCGGTAGCTATGTGGTTAATCTCTCTCCTATGTACTTCAATACAATGATCTCATGAGCTGCCTTACATGATTAAGATTCGTATGAGCTTTGTATCACTATTCATCTATGTGCTACTCTAGTGATGTTATTAAAGTACTCTATTCCTCCTCCATGATGTAATGGTGACAGTGTGTGCATCATGTAGTACTTGGCGTAGTTTATGATTGTGATCTCTTGTAGATTATGAAGTTAACTATTACTATGATATTATTGATGTGATCTATTCCTCCTTTCATAGCCTGATGGTGACAGTGTGCATGCTATGTTAGTACTCGGTATAATTGCGTTGGTCTATCATGCACTCTAAGTTTATTTAAATACGTACATCGAATGTTGTGGAGCTTGTTAACTCCGGCATTGAGGTGCTCTTGTAGCCCTACACAATTAATGATGTTTGTCATCCAACAAGAGAGTGTAGAGTATAGCATTTATTTATTCAGTTATGTGATCAATGTTGAGAATGTCCACTAGTGAAAGTATGATCCCTAGGCCTTGTTTCCGAATAGAAAAGTTACACCACAAAGATTCCTATCTCCCACGTCAACTGCACGCCAGCAAGCTATTTTCTGGTGCCATTGCCGGGGAGGTCACCGTTTGTTTACTGTTCCACTGCATGTTTACTCGCTGCCATATTTTATTCAGATTGCTATTACCACTCATATACATCCATACCACTTGTATTTCACTATCTCTTAGCCGAACTAGTGCACCTATACATCTGACAAGTGTATTAGGTGTGTTGGGGACACAAGAGACTTCTTGTATCGTGATTGCAGGGTTGCTTGAGAGGGATATCTTTGACCTCTTCCTCCCTGAGTTCGATAAACCTTGGGTGATCCACTTAAGGGAAAACTTGCTGCTGTTCTACAAACCTCTGCTCTTGGAGGCCCAACACTGTCTACAGGAAAAGAAGCGTGAGTAGACATCAATCATCAAGTCAAGCGCTATAAACTTCACTATGATCTTTGTTAAAACCTTGTTTTGGGTAGATATGATTTGATCTATGGGCTAGATCAAATGGAATTAGTTTTACAACAAACAACACCTTAAGTAAGGTCAACCATAAGATCTTCAAGGATCTCAATATGACATTCCTTACAACAACACATGAATAATTATTCAACTATAAATCAAAGAAACAATTAAACAAGAAACTATTCTTAACTTATCTTTTCCATGTCTTTTACTAAATAAGTATTCCTACCATGATTCACATGGTATATCTTCCCAACTACAATACTTGCACCCCAAGCCAAGGACATTCATATTCATTCTTTATCAACTCTTGACCATTCAATCTAGTTCATTCAAACATATTCCATTAAACCTTAGAGAAAGGAGAGAACCATTCTTATGCTTATATTATCCATTGAGTATAACCTAGTTTAATATTCAAACCCTATCTAAGTGAGGTAAGTCATTGATACTAATTAATGCAATAAGGAGTACAAGTCAGGTACTAAACCCTAATTGACTTAGCCAATCTTTGGTGGTAAGTGAGAACCTATTTTATTAGTGGTTCAAGAGAGGAAAGTGTTGTGATCATTATCTATACCTAATAATAAAGGAGCTAACGTTTCCGTGGTTTGGTCCGTCTAAATGCGCTTTGGTCCGTTCTACTTTACGCCTTTGTATGTACTCACGCATCGCTCGGTTTGCTTTGTTTTGTTGGACTTGATGGTGCCGGATCTAGCGGGAGGAGCCGACTCCAAAACGAACACGATTTGTGAAGAGCGCAGCCACGTCCCGAGCACCTCGATCGATCAAAACAAGAATACTACAAAACATACTATTCGACTGCCTAAACAAGAGTCCCACCTGAATCACAACACCAGGTAACCAGGGCTTTCACACGTATTTGTCCATCAAATAGAGTCTCGTCGCGAACCAAAACAATCGTAGCTAACCAGGCTTGGCCGTGCTTGTTCTGCGTCGTGCCTTCTCTCTATATATGTACTCTTCCGTCCTTGATCAACTCATCATATTGCATCTAGAGAGAGATGATAGATTGATTAGGTCTCTAGGACTCTAGCCCTGGACAAGTCTCGACGCCGCGACAATGGACACCAGCGAAGGAAAAGGCTGTCTTCCGCAAATGTGCAGCCAATCCTCCATGAACGCGAGCGAAGAAAAAGACGGTAGAGGCAGCAACGATGGCTGTCTTCCGCCAATCCGCAGGCAGTCCTCCATGAACGTGTTCGGCTCGACCTCGAGGGCGTCCAAGTGCATGAAAACGACAGAGGAGGACAAAGACGCGACGGCATGATTCCAGGCTTAGTGCCGGCACAGATGATGGTCCCAAACCGGTGCTGGTGACTGGTACTGATACGGTCGGCCAAGGATATCGTCGGATGCGCGCACTTCGTCATCGACGCCTGCTCTGGTACCTTTCCCGCTGACTTCTGGACTGGTAATCAGGGTCGAGCGTAACCTCATCGTACTCATCCGCACCGCTCAAAGATCAAGGAGAATGTGCAACGGCTGTGCTTGTGCGTATGTGTAATAATGGAGAACGACTGCATCTCGCAGAAGCGCAGGAGCAGGGCATTAGGGCTGACGCCACAAAAACGTCGAATCTCACCGTTCCGATCATGCCTGCTAACTTCGCCATAAGTCCGTCTACCCGGGCTCCACCCGAGGTGCCTGTCAGTGGTTTTGTGGCAATTCCTGTTGCTCGTTTTGTTCTTGCTCCGTTGATTTGTAAGGGTTTTTCATGTCAATGCAATCCTGTGCAACAAGATAACATGGAGGGTAAATCCCTGCTGTTTGCTGACATCCAAGACAACGAGATAGGACAAATTCCTATTCTGTCTACTCGATATCCTGGGCAACGACATAGGAGAATGACTGAGGGTAAATCCCTACTCTGTCTATATATATTATTGGATTTCTTTAGCTTTTTTTGGCTTTCGTTTCTGTGGTGTTTGACAAAAGAACTCAGGGGACTTACGTCTTAGTGTGTGGCTCTTCGCTAGCCTACTTAACCTGAGTTATTTGGTACACTTCTCTTATACTGGATCCTGTAACTGACGAATAGCAGAGGCAACTAATCGGATGCATTTGATTTTGGTTCAGGCTGTTACGGCTCCATTGAATCTGAAAAAAAAGACAGAATTGAAGTTTAGATAGCATGGAATAATCTGAGGTCGTCTAATGTACGAATATAGAATGCCCAAATGTACATACGAAATTTTATATATGTTAGAATTTTACGATATTTTAAAATATGTTTTCACACAACAGGTTCATATACAGACTCGTGAGCTAAACTGGATTTCCCCATATTAAAGCTCTTATATTATATTGGGCCACATGCCCACATACGGAATTATTGCAATCAGAAACATGACAAAATTTGTCCCACTGATAACTCGTAATTCGTATTTGAAATATGTTGTGACTCTAAGACTCTTCTTTCTCCATCTAGCACTATAATTTGCAATATAAGTTGAATAAATAGCCAGAAAGAGAAATGTGATATACTCCCTCCGCTCTTAATTAATCGACGTGGGGTCATGCTAGAAGTAAACAATAGCTAGCCAAAGTGTGCGTCGATTAATTAAGACCAGAGGTAGTAGAAACGAGTCATGCAAAATGAAAATTGCAGGCAGAGCCATGCAAATTTTAATATGGAAAAATGGTGGAAGGGACGTGGGTGTTAGTCCGTCATAGACTACCATGAAGGTTTGTACAACCATAACTTGACGTCGGTTTAATTTGACATGAATTCGTCGACGAAGATCTAGGTATCGCCGGTGCTAAAACAAACCATTATGTGCCGTAGCAAATTTATTTGTCTTCCGTTGCAACGCACGGGCAATTTTCCTAGTACCTTAGTAATGATCATAAACCCTATAGGAACCCTACCTATCCAAGAGAGCTCAAGTTAAAAGCGTAGACTCAAGTATATTGACCAATACTTGATCTTGGAGAAGAGAACCATGATTCACTAATGAATTATTATGAGGCCAATACTTTGATCATTACAAATTGGGTGATGATCATAAACCCTAAGAATTTAAGTGAGTGTGATGAGAGAAGTAATGGAGAAGAGCGATTAGTGAGGAATAAGTTGATTATGTCCAATGCATGACCATGCTTTGTAGATTTAGATGATAAGACACACTTGTGAGATATCATAGATCATCCACCACATCAAATGATAGATCCCTAACAATTAAACCCATGTCAATCATCATGCCTTGTGCAGAGGAGTATTGATATTGTATTTAAACCTAGCATTGCCTTGATACAAGAATTCTAACAAAGAAAAGAGAATAACCCTGGTAAATTAAACTTAACCCTAGCTTATGCTCTTATCTTAATCCTAGTTGTGTATCACTTGGGTGAACACCACTAAAACCCTAAACCACATTTGGATTCCAATCCATGTATCATTTGGAGGGATAAGTAGAACCCTGCCTTGCCTCATGACTATTTCTATTCCAAATTAATGAAGAGTATGCAAAACCCTAAAACCTTTCACATAGGATCCACTCCACATAAAATGATATGCCCTAACTTGTGTATCATGGATCACAAGTATAAACCAAGCTATAGATCTAATGACTAAATGCCATTTGGTGAGTAAAGTTAAACCAATATCCAATTCTATTGTTTCTATCCAAGTAATTTGTTTAGTTAACTAAATTAAGTAGTGTTCTATAAAATAGAATCATCATATGAGTAGTTGATTTAACCATGAGGAATATATGATCTATCCTAAATAATTTAAAATTAACTTGGTTAATGGTGGGCGGTGATTGCAAAGTTTTTATCACCATTCTTGTTAAACCCTAAGATACCATGATCCACATAAAATCATGAACCAATCCTATTCCCTTTGTTATTTGTTAAACCCTAGCCATAACTAAATTGTATGTGAGTAATAACTAAGTACTAGAAAAATATAATATGTTCACCATGCACATGTTCTAAATTTCAAATCATTTAAACATATTTGATTCCTAAATTAAAAGGCAATTGAGAAAAACCCTAAATTCATATCTATTTGAAATTTGAATTGTACTTCATAAGGAAACAAAATTAATCAATTATAAAATGTATGTTTAAAAACAAAACAATACAATAAGTATCATTATCAAATTGTTTTGATATTCAAATAATTTAGAACCTGCAAAATAAGACAGAATTCAAATTTGAAATCAAATAGCAAATTTAAATCAGTAATTAAACAAAACAGAAAAGAGAAAATAGAAAACGAAGACTTACCTGTCTAGGCCGCAACAACCCGAAGCTAACCCAGCAGCAGCCCAACTCCACGGCCCAGTCCAGCCCACGGCCCCGTACCGTTTCGTCGCTAACACAAAACAAGACAAGGGCGTCGTCTTCCTCCCCGGCGTCGACAACGCAGAGAGGAGGCTCGGCCACGTCCTCGAAGCCGATAAGGATGCCCCGGATGCCACAGAAGCTTCCAGAACTTCTCCCTATCGTCCTCGCGTCCGTCTCATCCACTTCTCGCCAAGATTCGCGCCTGTATGCACCTCACCGTCGTCGACACATCTGAACCACTGCCGCCGGTGAAGTTACGGTAGAAGCCTCGCCAAGCTCTATAAGTATGCCTGGAGCTTCGTAGTGAAACCCTAGAACCACTCCTTCGCTTCTCGTTCTCTCAGTCATCCTCAATCTCCCGCATTCTTCCATTCTCTATCGCCGGAGTCGAGGACAAAGCCGAAGGAGGAGGCCACCTCAAGCTCGATTGAGCGTTCCAGGAGGAGCTCCTGGACTCAAGGAGCACCCTGGAGGAGCAGGGCATCAAGGCGATCAAGGAGGAGGGAAAATTTCAGCGTTCCTTTTCCCTCGGGTTCGCCGGGAGATCGTCAATCACCGTCGTCTCCGTCGACCATCGCCGGAGCCGACCACACCTTGAGCTTCAGGGTGAGCATACGCGTCTATAAAACTTACTTTAGCTTCCTAGCATCGTATATAGCATCTGATTCGATTCTCGCCGATGAAGCACCGCCGCAGAGCTCGTCGTCAGCATAGCTTCGGTGATCCCCTTGCGAAACCAAAGCCACCACTCGATTTGCCTTGCAGTACTCGTTCAAACGCACGTAGTCACGCATCTTAGGAAGCTGTAGATCGGCGGCGCCACCATCTGCTGACCGCAAGCATTTAACCGCCGGTGAGGTCAAAGGTCTTGGTCAACATTGACCGGTCTTTGATTGCGTGGCAGCCGACATGGACACAAGCCCCACCAGTCAGTGACTGTGACTAGATCTGAACCGGTACATTATGTTTTTCTGTTTAATTTAAAAACCAGTAAATAGCTGAAACTTTGCAGAAAGAGATAAAATTCATTTAGCTCAGAAAAATATAAATAATATATCAAAATGCTCATAAAAATAAAATCTATTCAAATAAAATATAAAGTAAAAAATGTGTGTCAAAATAAAAATTCACTTATTTTTAACTTTATTAACTATGCCATTTCATTTGTTTTAAATCCAATTTGAATTCAATAAATTAGAGAAGTTTCAAAATTTAGTAATTAAGTAAAATGATAAGATTAATTTTTCTTTATCATAATTGCATCCACTTAAAAATTAGTGATAATTCATAAAACCTAATTTGCAAATTGCTATTTTCTATTTTCATTAAATAATAATAAAGCAAGAAAATGCTAAAGGCTAATATTATTTTGGGAATTCAAAAATTGTTTACTTAAACATCTTTAGTTAACAAGTTAAGTATTTTAAAAACTTAATAACAAATATTAAACCCTAATTTCTAAATTAAACCTAAATAGGAGCTCCCCTAATTATTAATTCTTGTGAAAATTAATAAAATGTCAAACCATTATTAATTTTGTTTCAAAGAAATTAGTGACCACACCTCTATTGTCAATTATTAGTTCAAGAGTTGTACCATAATTTAGAAACCCTAGTTTCAATATAAGTAAGACCTTAATCCCATTATTTTATGTGATCATCCAAAATTATTTGCAATCCTAAAACCCTAGGGGTTTAACCCAAATGATCATATTAGCTTCACCTATACCTATAAAACTCTAGTTATGTATCACATGTGATCATGTGTGATTTACTTTACATATAGAACCCTAATAAGAAACCAATGAATGCATATTCATGATCCACCAACATAAAACCAATTCATATGAGATAATCATTTTATGTCTTTACTCTTGATTAATACCTATATGATCTACTAGTGCCACTTAGGGGCAAACCTTAATTTGTTACTCTTATGTTAACACCATTGATCCTTATACTTAGTATCACACCATTGGAATCAACCTCAATAATCAAACCCTAGTAGAATCATGATGATGAACCCTAATACCAATCTTGTGTAGTAATTCACATCACAGTTTCTTACTCAACTAAACCCTACTTAAGGAATAGTAAGCCACCTAGTTTACAAGCCATTAGTGATTACTTAGTAAAGCAAATGAGAAGTTATAGTAAACTCTAACTCATGGTACCACATTAATAACCATCCTTTGATATGATGTCTAAGAGAAACCATAGTAATAAACCTACTAATACTTTCTACATATAGATAAATTTTAATTAAAAACCAACTAGTCCCTATTAGTAAACAAAGTGAATCAAATAGTACACCCTAATAACACTTAGCTCCTACTCATAATAATTCTAGTTCTTTATGTAACCTGTTCTTCAAAAGTTATTCTTTTGAAGTAAATACCCAAGTAAACCATATGAGTAAATAGTTCTTAATGAAACTACTTATTAGTTCTTCAAAAGTTATTCTTTTGAAGTACAAATGCCAACCAAACCATAGAAGCCATAGCTCCTATTTACAGTAGCTCTTATTCTTAATAAAACATGTTCTTCAAAAGTTATTCTTTGAAGTAGGCATCAAGCAACCCCTTGAAGACATAATTCTTATTTGAAATACTTACTATCTCTTAATTAACATGTTCTTCAAAAGTTATTCCTTTGAAGTATCATATAAGTAATCATCAACCATGTCCTGTAGAAATTAAAACTGACAACTACTCTTTACTTGTTATACAACCACCATTCCTTTGTGTGTATGATTGTTATGATGCATTATATCACTTGTTTATGCTATAATATCACCAACCCTAATAAGAACCTTGTTTGAGCACCATCCTGAAAGTGCAACACACCCTAATGAAATCTTTACAACTCATCCATCCTAAATCATTTAGGTTAGGTTACGCTCGGGATGATTGCATCTCATATATACTATGCATTATAGCATCTTTGTCAGTTCTTTAAACATTGTCCTTACCGGACAATGATGGTATTTCAGAATTTGGAGTTCTCACGTATCGAAGCTTTTGCCTGCATAATCCTGCAGTCAAGAAAGGCAAGTTCATCGCTTGCTCATGTCATTTGATTATTTTTATCAAACTATATGCAAAGTACTATACTTATCACTCTTGCATTGAAAAGCAAAGTATTATTTTTAAATTATGAATATGACTATGTGGTGGGAAATGGAACCATGGTATGTGTTGATTGGTGGAGGTTCCATTGCATGGGTACTACTCATCTAGGACTAAGTACCAATGCCATCCAGTGATTCTAGTGCCGTACATATCGCATTGACCATATGATCTATAATGGCTCTGGGGAAGCCAGCTGTATCTTTTCCCTCTTGCATATCAACGGACTTGATTGAGCCTGGCTGGGTGTTGGGATAACACTGCAGTAGGCTGGGAAATCCTTTAAAATCCTCATCCGTGTGGATGAGAGGCTCTATCGTCTATGAGGATTGTCCGACGTACATCGGGGGTAAAGCCGTATGATCGGGAGATGTCTACCGGGGATGTACGGGTGGACAAAAGGGTGGGTATGCAGGGTCGCGAAGAAGGCAGTGTAGGCTTGGATCTTATTTCCTGGCCTCACACCAAGGAAGTGTGGACGGGGACGATTCTTTCGGTTGGCAAAAAGGATAAGGTCTCTTATGGTAAAAGTAACGCACCTCTGCAGAGGGTATCAAATTGTGGTTGTCACTCCTTGTTCCGGGAAGGGAACTGCGAACGCGGCAGGAAAGGAACTCCATGAAGCTCTGTTCAACATGTGAAGACTGACAAGCATAGTTTTAAGAATAAAATAAACCTTTTGAAGAATTTTTTATGAAAACTTGCATTCGCCTATGACTTTCTGGTCTGTGGCTATACCTAGTGCATGATACACCTATTTCTTAATATGAACTTGCTGAGTACGCTCGTACTCATTCCCTCCCATTTGAACCCCCTTCTTAGATCAAGGCACCGAAGGAGAAACTACCGTGGAACTCGAAGACAAAGGAGTCAACTGCAACAAGATGAAGAATCCAAGCAAAGAAGTCAATGAAGTCAACTTCTGCAGCAACTAGAGTGGAAACTTAGACTAGTAATAGAAGGGAACTTTTCCCTAATCCTAGCACCTAAGTAGCTAGACTTCTACAGCAAGCGTAATATCTCTAGAGATAATGATAGGAATAAGATTGACTACAAGTCGTTCTTGTGGAGCTTTATTTGAAGTTTGCCTCATTATAAAGTAGGAGGCTGTGTTGATCTTATGTAAACAGTTCGTGTGTACTTCTATAGACATGCCTTGGACTTGCATATGTTTATGTTGTACCACTCTGAGGGATGTAATATGAGTGGAACGGTGTTTCACTTGTGTTATGTCAACGACGTGCGTACTACAACATGTAGTGGTATGCTGTGTCACCACAGCTGGTATCAGAGCAAATGCGTTGACCCTAGGATTAAAACCCTTTAAAGGAGACCTATAGGTTTAGTAGTGTCTACAGGAAGTTGTCTTAGCTTAACCAGTTATTCTTTTGACTTGAGGTGTGTATTCACTTGAGAATAATCCTGACACACTTGAGTCAATCTTTCTTGAGTATAGTTGATTAGTTATCTTGCTTCATTCCAAAAACTAGAACACCATTGGAGCTTAAGATAATGGGTGGTAGTAGACCACAGTTGGTATACAATTCATGGTAGTCCAAAGAGAGGATACAACCATAAGGAAGATATCCTATTGGAAGAAGTATACCAATGCAAGTTATGGTTAGGTAAGAGTCATTTAAAATACCAAATGAATGATATTAAGTAAAGGAAATAAGTTATATGAGGTAGTATAGACCTATGATGAGTCAATCATGGCAGGTAATGAGGAGTGATAGAATTTATACAAGTCTACTTTTCATGGTAGAGTTGGTAATCATGTATGGTTCACTTGAGAGTCATGATGTGATGGAGTAGAACATCATAAGTGAATTAACAAGGGTGTGATAAGGAGTAGGATTTAAGTAATAGTTCAAAAAAAACTTAGGCCTTAAAACCATGGTGACTGTGCCAAGTATGCTAGAACCATAGTCCATAGTTTAAAGAAGGATTTATTACAGCATATCTTATGGAGAAACCCTATAGTTATATGTGATATGTTCTAACAAGCATGTGTTTAGAGTTGTCATGTTATGGTCTCGAGAGATCATGTGAGGTTAGTATTCAACATAATGGAAGTTAAGGTAGTACTTTCCAAGGAAATTAGGTCAACCATAATCTATTTAGACCAATTTTCTAAAGTTTATTTGATTGCGAGTGAGCAATCGAGATAAATATTGAGACAAATAGTAGGAATCCATGTATATGTGATAAGTATCACAACCTAAACCTATCTTATGTGGTGTTATATACTACACATCTGAGCCTGATGTTTAGGGATTCTTACCCAACTGCTATATTTAGGTATATAATGATGTGTATTATAAGCACAAAGCTGAATCTTCTTGGATTTTATTGGATTTTCATTGTTTGACTAGATCCATACATGAAGTTTGACTTTGATATGCAAATGAATGTTGCAATATCAAGCTCTTACTTGATGCTATAGATCTAGAGGGTAAATGATACGGGGTGGCCTTCGGACACCGCCTCCGCAAGACCGACAAGCCCTCCTCGTGGTCCAATGACACGAGCTCGAGCCCAAGCATTACACCAAGAGGTGAATTCGCTCCTTTCTACATATGCATTTGATACCCCGTTGGATGGCTTGCTGCTTCATGCAAGTGCTCTATGTGTCATCAGGTACCAAGCTCACCAAGGGACTGAAGGAGAAGAAGGAACGCTGCTAACGCCCCAAGAAACTAAAGAAGAAGAAGAAGGATCGACATCCAATGGAGAAGGTTGCCCAGGGCCGGCACTGCCGCCGCCATCAGGCCGGCACTGCCGCCCAGAGCACCCCGGCACTGCCGGCCGGACCAGCCCGGCACTGCCGGCCGAAGCACCCCGCACCGCCGCCTCGAGCACCGGCATCGCTGCCACGCCGCAAGATCGCCGCCTCGGCTAAGATCGCCGGCCTCCTCGACGCCCCCTACATCTGGACCATCCATTTAAATCCTGTGGCTGTGTACTTTTCATAAATGACTAAGTTACCCCTCCTCAGATCTGGGCTCTATATATAGGGCGCCCCCAGCCACGAATTAGGGTTAGAGATAAACTAAGAAGAAACTTGAGCTTTGCTCTTACCCATATGGGAAACCCTAGATCTATGATCTTGTATCCACCCGGGCTCCTTATCGACGCGTGATGATCTCTTTGGTGACTTCTACCGTTTGTTGATCTTTTGCTTGCACTTCTACCTTTTGGTCTTTTGCTTGCACTTCTATCAACCTTCCGGTCTTTTCACCCTTCTAGATCTCGCGTGTTTCGATTTGTCGATCTCTTTGCGGGACTTCTACCGGAAGGTCTTTTCTCGCAACCTCTATCGAGTAGGTGTATCGGGCCTACGAGGGAAAACCGGTTTGTGTGCGTGTGTGTGTTGTATCCCCACGATTCCCCTCCGCGTTCGTCGTGTTCATCGTGTTCATCCACCTCCCCCACGAGATCCACCCAAATCCGTGAAGATCGGGCACATCCCGGGGCTTAGCCCTTATCATATGGTATCAGTAGCTCTTTGGTTGCCACGGATTTGACCCCCACATCCCCCAATTCCACCAATTTCGCCCAAAAAAAAATTCCAAAAAAATTTCCCAAAAAAATAGCCCCAAATTGGCCTTGGATCGATCTCTCGATTTGTTGAGTTATTTGTGGTTTTGTTCCAATAGAAACTTGTCTTTGGTGTTGATCTACTATTCCCCTAACGTTTCCCACCAGTTTGTGCCAATTTTCCCACGAAATCGAAGATTTTCGGGTCAGTTTTCCGCCAAATCGACGAACAGCAGCTGAGGCCGGCACTGCCGCCCCAAAATCGCCGGCACTGCCGCCGCCCAAACGCCGGCACTGCCGCTGGCCCCGAAATTTTTCACACTTTCTTCGTTTTCGTTTTGGCACTTCCCATTTGTGTTTGGTCTTCGGTTTTGAGTGCCATTTCAGCTACCACAAGCTTCTGCAACATCGACAACGACGACGGCACCCCGAGGATTCAAGCGGTTCATTTGACACCTTCACCACCATAGCAAGTTCAAGATCGTCGGCCACCATCATCAAGTGGTATAACTTGCTCCTAACTTGTAGCCCTAGCCTCTTTTGCGTATCTTTCCTATCGAGAGTGGCTTTCTAGTGTTGCGAAGCATTGCGCAAGCGTCCCGACCGTGAGGGTGTGCGTGTGTTGAGCAAAGCTTCGAAGCAAGCTCGTGTGAAAAGATAAGCAAAAGAAGTGTGACATACTTACATAGATAGTAGTATCCTTACATAGTGAGAAAAAGAAAAAGAAAAAATACAACAAGAGAAAAAGAAAAAGTGTGTGAGTGACACCTATACACAAAAGAGTCCAAAGCTTATAAGCAAAAGAGAGAAAAGAGAAGAGAGGCGTCTTGCGCAAATCTTGTTGCTTCTCAATTTTGCAACCAAGCCACGGTCTCTCTTGCGTTGGCGTGACACCGAGCTAGTAGTTTTCGTTAGGACCATTTTGTTCTTGCTCATTTTCCAAGTCGCGCTAACCCCATTTTGTCCCACGCGTGTGTTCCTCCTTGTGTATGCCTTTTGTGATCACCGCCTTTGACTTGTGACTTTTGGATCTTACCCACTTTTGACAATAGACTTTTCGTTTGGTTCTTCCATTTGGCTTTCCACATCCATACCTAACACCATATAGAGTTTTGTTTTTGTGTGTGTAACCGGTTGTTCCTCACCTTGATACACCTTTTCGATTTTGGTTTGCAAGTTTTGACATTCTTGGTAGTCTTTCCTAACCACCCACCACATAGTTCTTGTTTTAGTTGTAACCATGTCTAGTGGAGAAGGGAATCAACTACCGATGACGCGGCACCAACATTGGATAGCTACTCAAGCCGTCCACGCCAAGCTAAATCAATTTGAAGCCATGCTCAAGGATACCAATGTCCGCTATGAAGAAAGAGCTCAAGTGCAACGGAATGACCTCAACAATCAAGTGCAAGACCTCAATGAGAAGATTGAAACTCAAGGCAATGAGTTGAAGGCCACACTTGCCATACAAGGTCAAGAAACAAGGGAAATGAAGACGGCGTTGGACAATATCCTCCACACACTCAACCGTCAAGATTAGAGAAGACACCACTCAAGGTCTTCACGCTCTCATAGCTCAAGGTCAAGAGCTCTTACACCGTCTCGCCGTGATTCTAATGAAGACCCACGCCACCATAATGTGGATGTTCAAGTGCTTCACCAACAAGCTCAAGAAGCGGAGCAAGCCCGACTTCGACTTGTCCATGAACGTCAACGCCTTGAAGAAGAGCGCCTTCACCAAGATGACCTCAATGCTCAATTCCAACAAGAGCAAGACCGCCTTCGACATGATCAAGAGCTAATTCGAGCAAGGGAACAAGAGCGTCTCCGCAATGAACAACAAGCACTTGAAGAACAAGAGCGGCAACGACAAGTGCAAGAAGCTCAAGCTAGAAGACAACGCCTTCATGAAGAGGAAGAAAGGCAAGCGCACCAAGAGCGCCAAATCATCAATGTTGTTCGTCCTCAACGCCCTCAAGGTCAAGATAATCGCCGCCATCATGATGATCGCCCTCATGCTAGAAGACCTCCTCCAAGGGCAAGAAATGAAGAATCAAGTCATCACCAAGCATCAAGTGAAGAAAGTGTGATGCCTCGACGACGCCACAACAATGATGATCAAGATGACGGTCATGGAAGACCACCTCCTCGTCCACAACATAGCAACAACAATAGAGATGCTCAAGGTCCACAACATCCACCTCAACAACATCAAGATATTGGTGAAGAAAGACCACCTCCTAGGCGCAATGACCGCAATGAAGAGGAAATCTTTGGGAAGCTCAAGTTCACCATGCCCAAATTCCACGGAGAAGAAGACCCCGATGCATACCTCTCTTGGGTTCTCAAGGTTGACAAGATTTTCCGCATACACAACTTCTCCGAAGCAAAGAAAGTGGCCATGGCATCACTAGAGTTTGAAGGGTATGCCAACGTTTGGTGGGAAGAAGTGAACAAGAAGTGTGACAAGGAAGATCTAGACCCCATTGATACATGGGAAGAGATGCAAGAAGTCATGCACAAACGCTTTGTGCCCAACCACCATAAACGCGACCTCTTCAACAAGCTTACTCAACTCAAGCAAAGCTTCAAGTCCGTTGAGGAATATTACAAGGAGATGCACATGACAATGATGAGTGCCAATGTGGATGAGCGAGAAGAGCAAACAATGGCAAGATTCTTGAATGGATTGAACATTCCCGTCAAGAGGATAGTGGAGTTCTTGCCTTACACCAACATGGTTGAATTGCTTCATCAAGCTACAAGAGCCGAGCGCCAAGTGCGAGAAGACATAGCAAGTGCAAAAACAAAGTCCTTCTTCGCCGCAAGAAATGCAACAAATACCTCCTCAAGCATCAAGAACACAAGTGCTATTGCTCCCAAGGATCCTCCTAAGCAAATGAAGAGTGCCTTCAAGACAACAAGCTTCAAGCCGGATCAACCAACTATGTCCTCCAAAGCTTCCACGGGATCTAGTAACATCACTTGCTTCAAGTGTGGAGCTCAAGGACATAAATCCTTTGAATGCAAGAACACAAGAGTTATGATAACTCGAGATGATGGAGATGTGGAGTACTTGAGTGAAGGAGAATATGAAGCCTTGGTACAAGCCGCAACCAATCTTGAGGATGATGACTTGGAAGACCAAGAGCAAGTCCTATGTGTGCATGATGCAAGTCCATCCCTTGTGGTGACCAAAGTGTTGACAACCCATGCACTACCCAATGAAGATCAAAGGTGCAACATCTTCCAAACAAGAGCCGGAATCAATGGCAAGTCAATAAAGGTTATCATCGATGGAGGGAGTTGCCACAATCTTGCAAGCACCGAACTATGCTCCAAGCTCAACCTCACACTCCGGAAACACCCCCATCCTTACCATGTGCAATGGCTAAGTGACAATGGAAATGTCAAGATACAACACACCGTCTCCGTATCCTTCAAGATTGGCGCCTATGAAGACACCGTTGATTGTGATGTAGTGCCCATGACGGTGTGCCACATGCTACTTGGTCGCCCTTGGCAATATGACAAAAGAGCAAGACATGATGGCTACACAAATGCCTATAGCTTCAAGGTCGGCGACAAGACGTTCATCCTACGCCCAATGACTCCTAGCCAAGTAATTGCGGACAATGCAAAGGCTTTAGCGAGGGCTAAGGAAGCTACCATCACTAGTGCCATGAGTGGTGAGAGAATGACCCACCAAAAGGAAAGTGAGCACCACAAGCCATATATGAGTGAGATGAAGAGTGTCCTCATAGCTACCAAGAGTGAGATGAGAGAAGTGCACAAAAACCCATCCACTATATTGCACTACGTGCTCATTTGCAAGGGGCCATCCTCGGAGACTAACAACTTAACAACACTTCCTTCGTCTTTGTTGTCTCTTTTGAAGGAATTCCAAGATGTCTTCCCCGACGAGCTTCCTCATGGACTACCACCGCTTCGAGGGATTGAGCACCGCATCGACCTCATACCCGGCGCCCCACTACCAAACCGCGCCGCCTACCGCACCAACCCCGAAGACACAAAGGAGATCCAACGTCAAATACAAGACCTCCTCGAAAAAGGGTATGTTCGTGAAAGCTTAAGCCCTTGTGCGGTTCCCGTGATTCTTGTGCCTAAACCGGATGAGACGCAACGAATGTGTATGGATTGTCGCCCCATCAATGCCATTACCGTTCGATACCGCCATCCCATTCCGCGTTTAGATGACATGCTTGATGAATTGAGCGGTGCCACGATTTTCTCTAAGATTGATTTGCGTAGTGGCTACCATCAAATCCGCATGGCAATAGGTGATGAATGGAAGACGGCATTCAAGACCAAACTTGGTCTCTATGAATGGCTTGTCATGCCATTTGGTCTTTCAAATGCTCCATCTACTTTCATGCGACTCATGAATCACATCTTGCGTCCTCTCATTGGCAAGAGTGTGGTTGTCTATTTCGATGATATTCTCATTTATAGCAAAAACCTCGAGGACCATGTGCAACATGTGAGAGAGGTCTTGTGCATCTTGCGTCATGAAAAGCTTTATGCTAACCTCCCCAAGTGCACCTTTGCTCAAAGCAAGTTGGTTTTTCTTGGCTTTGTGGTTTCCGCTAATGGTATTGAAGTTGATTCTTCCAAGGTTGAGGCCATCCACAATTGGCCCACTCCTACCAATGTTGGCCAAGTTCGAAGTTTTCATGGACTTGCCGGTTTCTACCGCCGCTTTGTGAAAGATTTTAGCACCATTGCTTGCCCTTTGAATGAGCTTACGAAAAAGAATGTTCCATTTGTGTGGGGCAAGGCACAACAAAAAGCTTTTGATGAGTTGAAGAAGAGACTTACCGAGGCACCACTTCTTGTTCTTCCAAACTTTTCCAAAACTTTTGAGATTGAATGTGATGCGAGTGGACTCGGTATTGGTGGAGTGCTTATGCAAGATGAAAAACCCGTGGCATACTATAGCGAGAAGTTGGATGGCGCACGCCTCAACTATCCTATATATGACAAGGAACTTTACGCTTTGGTTCGTGTTCTTGAAGTTTGGCAACACTATCTTTGGCCAAAAGAGTTTATTATACACTCCGACCATGAGTCTTTGAAATATTTGAAAAGTCAACACAATTTGAACAAAAGACATGCAAAGTGGGTTGAGTTCATTGAGTCCTTTCCATATGTGATCAAATACAAGAAGGGCAAGGACAATGTTGTGGCGGATGCTCTTTCCCGCAAACTCACCCTCTTACTCACTCGTTTGGATATTAGTGTTTTGGGTCTTGATGAAATCAAAGATTTATATGCTTCCGATACTTTCTTTGGCCCAATCTTTGCAAAGTGTTCTAGTGAGAAGGGCATCGATGATTTCTATTTGCACCAAGGATTCTTGTTCAAGGGCAACAAACTTTGCATTCCTATGTCTTCGCTTCGCCTTTTGCTCTTACAAGAATCACATGGTGGTGGTCTTATGGGACACTTTGGACGAGAGAAGACATATGCCATGCTCTCCACTCACTATTATTGGCCAAGAATGTACCGCGACGTGGAGCGCCTTTGCCGATGGTGTACAACATGCTTACAAGCTAAGTCTACCTCCAACCCTTATGGTCTTTACACTCCATTGCCTATTCCATATGCACCATGGACTGACATTAGCATGGATTTCGTTCTAGGCTTGCCTCGCACTAAGCATGGTCATGATTCTATATTTGTGGTAGTGGATAGATTCTCTAAGATGGCTCATTTCATACCGTGCCATAAGAGCGATGATGCTTCACACATTGCTTCATTGTTTTTCAGGGAAATTGTTCGCCTACATGGAGTACCGCAAAGCATTGTGTCGGATCGAGACGTCAAGTTCATGAGTTATCTTTGGAAGTCGCTCATGGCAAAGTTTGGAGTGAAGCTCTTATTCTCATCATCCTCGCACCCGCAAACGGACGGCCAAACGGAAGTGGTCAATCGAAGCCTCTCATCTCTCCTACGCATCCTAGTGAAGAAGAACTTGAAGTCATGGGAGGAGTGCCTTCCACACGCGGAGTTCGCCTACAACCGCGCAAAGCACTCGACAACATCAAGGAGTCCCTTCATGGTCGTCTACGGGTTTGAGCCGCTCACGGCACTCGACATACTACCACTTCCCCTTCATGAGCGGACGAACATGGACTTCGACAAGCGCACCACCGCCGTGAAGAAACTACATGAAGAAACAAGAGCTACCATTCAAGAACACGTGCTTCGTCAAGCTACCCGCCTCAACACCAACAAGAAAGAACGCATATTCCAAGAAGGAGACCTCGTTTGGATCCACCTACGGAAGGAAAGATTCCCTCATGAATGCAACTCGAAGCTCAAGCCAAGAGGAGATGGCCCCTTCAAGGTCCTCAAACGCATCAACAACAACGCTTACGTCATCGACATCCCCACCTCCAAGTACTTGGTGAGCAACACATTCAATGTGTCCGACCTATCACCCTATCATGGCGATGAGGAGAACATAGAGTCGAGGACGACTCTTTCCCAACGGGGGGGAGATGATACGGGGTGGCCTTCGGACACCGCCTCCGCAAGACCGACAAGCCCTCCTCGTGGTCCAATGACACGAGCTCGAGCCCAAGCATTACACCAAGAGGTGAATTCGTTCCTTTCTACATATGCATTTGATACCCCGTTGGATGGCTTGCTGCTTCATGCAAGTGCTCTATGTGTCATCAGGTACCAAGCTCACCAAGGGACTGAAGGAGAAGAAGGAACGCTGCTAACGCCCCAAGAAACTGAAGAAGAAGAAGAAGAAGGATCGACATCCAATGGAGAAGGTTGCCCAGGGCCGGCACTGCCGCCGCCATCAGGCCGGCACTGCCGCCCAGAGCACCCCGGCACTGCCGGCCGGACCAGCCCGGCACTGCCGGCCGAAGCACCCCAAGATCGCCGCCTCGAGCACCGGCATCGCCGGCCACGCCTGCATCGCCGCCTCTGGCTCCCGGCATCGCCGGCCTCCTCGGCGCCCCCTACATCTGGACCATCCATTTAAATCCTGTGGCTGTGTACTTTTCATAAATGACTAAGTTACCCCTCCTCAGATCTGGGCTCTATATATAGGGCGCCCCCAGCCATGAATTAGGGTTAGAGATAAACTAAGAAGAAACTTGAGCTTTGCTCTTACCCATATGGGAAACCCTAGATCTATGATCTTGTATCCACCCGGGCTCCTTATCGACGCGTGACGATCTCTTTGGTGACTTCTACCGTTTGTTGATCTTTTGCTTGCACTTCTACCTTTTGGTCTTTTGCTTGCACTTCTATCAACCTTCCGGTCTTTTCACCCTTCTAGATCTCGCGTGTTTCGATTTGTCGATCTCTTTGCGGGATTTCTACCGGAAGGTCTTTTCTCGCAACCTCTATCGAGTAGGTGTATCGGGCCTACGAGGGAAAACCGGTTTGTGTGCGTGTGTGTGTTGTATCCCCATGATTCCCCTCCGCGTTCGTCGTGTTCATCGTGTTCATCCACCTCCCCCACGAGATCCACCCAAATCCGTGAAGATCGGGCACATCCCGGGGCTTAGCCCTTATCAGTAAAGATATTCGTGTGAGGAAGTGACGAATTCTGGAGATTTTGAAGACAAGATGAAGGTTCACTGGAAGAAGGAATGAAAGTGCGAGAAGAAACCACAATACTTTAAAGGAAGGATCAATCAAAGCTCACGTTTATCCTCAATTAAGGAGTACTTTAACATGGAAGTACCATGAAGCTGAGAAAAATGGTGAATATGGAGTAGTAGAAGTGGAGCCATATTCATTATGGAAGAAGGGAATTCAAGTGAAGTCACTTACGATACTATCTTCATAGTGTCAACAAGTGGTTTTCTTGCAAAACAAAACCTGGACGTAGGAAAATAGACAAGTGAAGTCACAGTTGATATAATAAGACCGCAGCTAATATAGGATAAACATAAAGAGAAAGCATTTGAAGTGAGATAGATCTTAACTAAAACTATAGAAGTATCCGCAACTGGTAGGTATGTTGACTAGAAACATAAAATAGTTCACTGCTGGTATCAAATAAGCCACATCTGGTGCTAAATAGTCTGCAGCTGGTATTAGATAGTCCGCAGCTTGGACATTCCTTTACTCTAAAAGAAAGAGGGATTTCACAGCTGATAAACATTTAGTCGAAGTATTAATTTACATCGGATACCCACAATTGTGTGGATACACCGCAATAATTCTTCGTGAGACTCTAAAAAAGTATAAACTATAAGCCAGACCAATACCAATCTTCTAACCTTGGAGTTTAATGATTATGAGAAAGAAGCTTGAAGATCATTAGTAAACTCCAAGGGGGAGAGAGGAAGGCTAAAGGAGAAGCATTAATATATAATTTGAGTATGACAGACAAAGAAGAAGGTCCGCACTGAGAGGAAGTTCGATCTTATTTTCATAAGGTTGTTAGGAAGTACCCATATGTTAGTACTCTCAGTAGGATGTCAGACTAGAAGCCGCGAGGTTCATATCTCGAAGGAGTAAGGGTTAGACCCTAACTTGAGCGAGTAATTAATAATTACTCAGAAGTAAAGGAGTACAAGTAAGTCAATGATAATGAAGTTGGATGAAGAATGTGGTGACCCGGCATACCACTGCATGGTGTAGTATGCAAGTCTGATATAACACCAATGAAACACCGTTCCACTAATCTTATATCGCTCAGAGTGGTACAACAGAAACATATGCGGGTCCAAGGCATGTCTATAGAATTACAACATTGACTCTGTTACATAAGATCAGCACAACCTCATACTTTACAATGAGGTAAATCTGCAAATAAACTCCAGAAGAACGACTCGTAGTCTAATCCTATCACGAACTCTATTTGTAGAGTATTTGACTAGCTATAGGGGCTATAAATAGATTCTAGCTAAATAGGGGCTAGGTTTAGGAAGCTAGTTCCTTTCTATTGCTAATCTAGGTTTTCTCCTTGCTGGATGTGGTATCTGACTCCTCTGGCAGGTGATACGTCTCAAACGTATCTATAATTTCTTATGTTCCATGCTACTTTATTGATGATACTCACATGTTTTATACACACTTTATGTCATATTTATGCATTTTCCGGCACTAACCTATTGACAAGATGCCGAAGAGCCAGTTGCTGTTTTCTGCTATTTTTGGTTTCAGAAATCCTACAAATGAAATATTCTCGGAATTGGACGAAATCAACGCTCAGGGTCTTATTTTTCCACAAAGCTTCCAGAAGACCGAGGGGGATATGAAGTGGGGCGACGAGGCGCCGCCACACTAGGGCCGCGCGGCCAAGGATGGGGCCGTGCCGCCCTGGCGTGTGGGGCCCTCGCGCCACCTCTAAACCTACCCTTCCGCCTACTTAAAGCCTTCGTCGTGAAAACCCAGTACCGAGAGCCACGATACGGAAAACCTTCCAGAGACGCCGCCGCCGCCAATCCCATCTCGGGGGATTCAGGAGATCGCCTCCGGCACCCTGCCGGAGAGGGGAATCATCTCCCGGAGGACTCTTCATCACCATGATCGCCTCCGGATTGATGTGTGAGTAGTTCACCCCTGGACTATGGGTCCATAGCAGTAGCTAGATGGTTGTCTTCTCCTCATGTGCTATCATTGTTAGATCTTGTGAGGTGCCTATCATGATCAAGATCATCTATTTGTAATGCTACATGTTGTGTTTGTTGGGATCCGATGAATATGGAAAACTATGTTATGTTGATTATCAATCTATATATGTGTTGTTTATGATCTTGCATGCTCTCCGTTGCTAGTAGAGGCTCTGGCCAAGTTGATACTTGTAACTCCAAGAGGGAGTACTTATGCTCGATAGTGGGTTCATGCCTCCATTTAATCTGGGACAGTGACAGAAAGTTCTAAGGTCGTGGATGTGCTGTTGCCACTAGGGATAAAACATCAATGCTTTGTCTAAGGATATTTGTGTTGATTACATTACGTACCTTACTTAATGCAATTGTTTGTTGTTTGCAACTTAATACTGGAAGGGGTGTGGATGCTAACCTGAAGGTGGACTTTTTAGGCATAGATGCATGCTGAATAGCGGTCTATGTACTCTGTCGTAATGCCCAATTGAATTTCACACTACTCATCATGATATGTATGTGCATTGTTATGCCCTCTTTATTTGTCAATTGCCCAACTGTAATTTGTTCACCCAACATGCTATTTCTTATTGGAGAGACACCACTAGTGAACTGTGGACCCCGGTCCATTCTTTTACATATGAATACAATCTACTGCAAACATTGTTCTTTACTGTTCTTTGCAAACATCATCTTCCACACTATACATTTAATCCTTTGTTTACAGCAAGCCGGTGAGATTGACAACCTCACTGTTACGTTGGGGCAAAGTATTTTGATTGTGTTGTGCAGGTTCCACGTTGGCGCCGGAATCCCTGGTGTTGCGCCGCACTACACTCCGCCACCAACAACCTTCACGTGTTCCTTGACTCTTACTGGTTCGATAACCTTGGTTTCTTACTGAGGGAAAACTTGCTGCTATACGCATCACACCTTCCTCTTGGGGTTCCCAACGGACGTGTGCTTCACGCGTATCAAGCTCTTTTTCTGGCGCCGTTGTCGGGGAGATCAAGACACGCTGCAAGGGGAGTATTCCACTTCCAATCTCTTTACTTTGTTTTTGTCTTGCTTTACTTTATTTTATTTACTGCTTTGTTTGCTCATTATATCAAAAATACTAAAAAAATTAGTTACTTGTTTTACTTTAATTACTATCTTGCTTGCGTTCTCCATATTAAAAACACAAAAAATTAGTTACTCGCATTTACTTTATTTAGTTTGCTTTATTTACTATTGCTAAAATGGGTACTGATGACCCACAAGTATAGGGGGTGTATCGTAGTATTTTCGATAAGTAAGAATGTCGATCCCAACGAGGAGCAGAAGGTGTTGACAAGCAGTTTCGATGAAGGATTCACTGTAAATGCTCACAGACAAGTATTCAGGGGGTTTTGATGTAACAGTTGAATAAAGTACGAGTAAGTAAAGTGCGAGAGTAACAATTGCAGCGAGTGGCCCAATCCTTTTTAGCACAAAGGACAAGCCGGTTTGTTTACTTATAATGACTTAACGTTCTCGAGGACACACGGGATTTTAGTCTAGTACTTTTGCTACATACGGCTAAATAATCTTCATTGTTATGATAAGTGTTGTGTGGGTGAACCTATGCTAATGTACCGCCCTTCCTAGGACTAATACATACTTGTGATTATACCCCTTGCAAGCATCCGCAACTACAAGAAAGTAATTAAGAATAAATCTAACCACAGCCTTAAACTCTGAGATCCTGCTATCCCTCCTGCATCGATATACCAACGGGGGTTTAGGTTTCTGTCACTCCGGCAACCCCGCAATTGGCAAACGAGTACAAGATGCATTCCCCTAGGCCCATAAATGGTGAAGTGTCATGTAGTCGACGTTCACATGACACCACTAGAAGAATAACACCACAACTTAAATATCATACCATTGAATATTACTCAACCATAGTTCACTACTAACATTTAGACTTCACCCATGTCCTCAAGAACTAAACGAACTACTCGCGAGACATCATATGGAACATGATCAGAGGTGATATGATGATGAATAACAATCTGAACATAAACTTGGTTCAATGGTTTCACTCAATAGCATCAACAACAAGTAGAGATCGATACCGGGAGAGTTTCCCCTATCAAACAATCAAGATCAAACCCAAATTGCTACGGCGGTGACGGTGTCCAGCGGTGGAGACGGCGGTGATGATGGTGGAGATGATGATGATGGTGATGGAGATGATGTCCAGCTCGATGACGGTGACGATGGCGTCGATTTCCCCCTCCGGGAGGGAATTTCCCCGGCGGATTCCTGCCTGCCGGAGAGCTCTTTTCTCTCTGGTGTTCTCCGCCCCGCAGAGGCGGCTGTAACTCTTCGCGAGGTACCCTCTGTGGCTTAGGTTTTCGGGACGAAGGGTTTCGCGAAGAAAAGGAGGCGAAAGGGGCTGTGGGGCCCCCACACCACATGGTGGCGTGGCCAGGCCATGGGCTGCGCCGCCCTATGGTGTGGGCCCACCCTGGGTCCAGCTGGCTCCTCCTTCTGGCTTCCTTCGTCATCTTGAAAAATAGGATTTTTGGTATAATTTCCTTCCAGAGTTGATCTTCCGAAATATTGCGTTCTGACGGTGCTTTTTCCAGCAGAATCCTGGCTCCGGTGCTTGATCCTCCAATAATGATGAAACATGCAAAATAGATGAAATAACATAAGTATTGTGTCCCAATATGAAATATATCAATGAATAACAGCAAATTATGATATAAAATAGTGATGCAAATTGGACGTATCAGGTACCCCTGAAAATACTAAGTTGTGTGACTTCACTAGCACAAATAATAATGATTTCCTATGCACACCTATTGCTCCACCTGCTACTACAGCAGAATTTTTTGAAATTAAACCTGCTTTACTAAATCTTGTTATGAGAGAGCAATTTTCTGGAGTTAGTTATGATGATGCTGCTGCCCATCTTAATAATTTTGTTGAACTTTGTGAAATGCAAAAGTATAAGGATGTAGATAGTGACATTATAAAATTAAATTTTTTTCCTTTCTCATTAAGAGGAAGAGCTAAAGATTGGTTGCTATCTTTGCCTAAGAATAGTATTGATTCATGGACTAAATGTAAGGATGCTTTCATTGGTAGATATTATCCTCCTGCTAAAATTATATCTTTGAGAAGTAGCATAATGAATTTTAAGCAATTGGATAATGAGCATGTTACCCAAGCATGGGAAAGAATGAAATTTTGTTTAAAAATTGCCCTACCCATGGACTGACTACTTGGATGATCATCCAAACCTTTTATGCAGGATTGAATTTTTTCTTCGCGGAACCTATTGGATTCAGCTACTGGAGATACTTTTATGTCCATCACTCTAGGCGCCGCAACAAAGCTTCTTGATGATATGATGATTAATTACTCTGAATGGCACACGGAAAGAGCTCCACAAGGTAAGAAGGTAACTTCTGTTGAAGAAACCTCCTCCTTGAGTGATAAGATTGATGCTATTATGTCTATGCTTGTGAATGGTAGATCTAATGTTGATCCTAATAATGTTCCTTTAGCTTCATTGGTTGCTCAAGAAGAGCATGTTGATGTGAACTTCATTAAAAATAATAATTTCAACAACAATGCTTATAGGAATAATTCTAGTAACAACTATAGGCCATATCCTTCTAATAATGGTAACGGTTATGGTAATTCTTATGGTAATTCTTACAACAATAATAGGAATGTATCCCCTGGTCTTGAAGCCATGCTTAAAGAATTTATTAGTACACAAACTACTTTTAACAAATCTGTTGAAGAAAAGCTGGGTAAAATTGATATTCTTGCTTCTAAAGTTGATAGTCTTGCTGCTGATGTTGATCTTTTAAAATTGAAAGTTATGCCTAATGAAAATAAATATATTAAGTCATTTGCTACAGAAAATGCCATCCAAGTTCGAATTAATGTGAATATTAGATTGATGGCTGAATTGCGTGCTAGGTGGGAAAAAGAAGAAAATGCTAAAGAGAATAATGTAGCTAAAGTCTGGACTATTACCACCACTAGTAATGTTGATGCTTCACATGTTGCTAAACCTCCTACTATCAATGGTAAAATAATTGGTGTTGGCAATGTTTCCACTCCTAATGCAAAGCGTGCAAAACTGCCCGAAACTGCTAAAACTGCTGAAACTGCTTGTGATAAAACTGCTGAAATTTTTCAAAATATTGGGGACAATGATCCCATTGCTGTAGATCATAATGGTTTAGATTTTGATGATTGTCACATCTCTGAATTTATAAAGTTCTTACAAAAACTTGCTAAAAGTCCCAATGCTAGTGCTATAAATTTGGCCTTTACAAAACATATTACAAATGCTCTCATTAAACCTAGAGAGGATAAACTAAAACTTGAAACTTCTATTCCTAGGAAGTTAGAAGATGGTTGGGAGCCCATCATTAAGATGAAGGTCAATGATTTTGATTGTAATGCCTTATGTGATGTTGGTGCAAGTATTTCTGTTATGCCTAAGAAAATCTATGATATGCTTGACTTGCCACCATTGAAAAATTGTTATTTGGATGTTAATCTTGCTGATAATGCTACAAAGAAACCTTTGGGGAGGATTGATAATGTTCGCATTACGGTTAACAATAACCTTGTCCCCGTTGATTTTGTTGTCTTGGATATTGAATGCAATGCATCTTGTCCCATTATATTGGGAAGACCTTTTTTTCGAACTGTTGGTGCTATTACTGACATGATGGAAGGTACTATTAAGTATCAATTTCCTCTCAAGAAAGGTATGGAACACTTCCCTAGAAAGAGAATAAAATTACCCTATGATTCTATTATTAGAACGAATTATGATGTTGATGCTTCATCTCTTGATGTTACTTGATTCACACTTTCTGCGCCTAGCTGAAAGGCATTAAAGAAAAGCGCTTATGGGAGACAACCCATTATTTTACTTCTTATTTTTCCACGAAGCTTCCAGAAGACCGAGGGGGATACGAAGTGGGGCGACGAGGCGCCGCCACACTAGGGCCGCGCGGCCAATGGTGGGGCCGCGCCGCCCTGGCATGTGGGGCCCTCGCGCCGCCTCTAAACCTACCCTTCCGCCTACTTAAAGCCTTCGTCGTGAAAACCCCAGTACCGAGAGCCACGATACGGAAAACCTTCCAGAGACGCCACCGCCGCCAATCCCATCTCGGGGGATTCAGGAGATCGCCTCCGGCACCCTTCCGGAGAGGGGAATCATCTCCCGGAGGACTCTTCATCACCATGATCGCCTCCGGATTGATGTGTGAGTAGTTCACCCCTGGACTATGGGTCCATAGCAGTAGCTAGATGGTTGTCTTCTCCTCATGTGCTATCATTGTTAGATCTTGTGAGCTGCCTATCATGATCAAGATCATCTATTTGTAATGCTACATGTTGTGTTTGTTGGGATCCGATGAATATGGATGTGACGCCCTGGAACCGGTACCATGAGGATCCTAGCGAACCCGCCGAAATCCGCATGATATCGATCCAGAGACGCCCTCCGACACGACGTGCGTGACGAATCACACACGTGATGCCAGAGTAATTATCACGAGTAGTAACATTACAACAGGATTACAATAGAGCCCACAAGAGACATATATTACAACAACGACTCCAACGAGTCAAGATACAAATATACAATACAAAGATCCAAGTCATACATAAGATCGAATACGTCCGAGTACGGACAAGATACAAATTGGACTAAGAGTCCTGAAGGTAACCAGTGGCGTCCATAACCCTGCCCAGGCCAAGCCGGAAGGGTAACCTTGCTAACGTCGACTTCATCGAACATATCTTCATACCTGCCCGGTTATATCCCGTAGAAGCAGCAATAAGTACGGGTTCGTACTTAACAAGACTTCAAGACGTATAAGCATTCGTCAACCAGTCGTCCTTTGTACTTGAGGCACGCAGGGGACTTAAGGACGCAAGAGGAACGTCATAGGAAATATGGTGGGGTTAAGCGGCATCGCGCAAGCACTAAAAACCTATAGTCTACAACATTCGTCTAATCAGAGAAGGTGAGAGGGCGCACAACTAACAGTTCTATACTCTGCAAACATAACACAGCCGACGCTTTCCCCCTTCGCAAAGAAGTACTTACAAAGGCACCCACACGGTTGTCAAATTTTAACCATTTATTATGGAAGTTGTACTAACTTACTACACAAGTTATTATGATTGAAACAACAGGTGTAAGTTGTCTATGATCGAGTCATACAGCTCCAAGTCGTCCATAACCGCGGACACGTGATACGTCTCCGATGTATCGATAATTTCTTATGTTCCATGCCACATTATTGATGATATCTACATGTTTTATGCATACTTTATGTCATATTTATGCATTTTCCGGCACTAACCTATTAATGAGATGCCGAAGAGCCAGTTGCTGTTTTCTGCTGTTTTTGGTTTCAGAAATCCTAGTAAGGAAATATTCTCGGAATTGGACGAAATCAACGCCCAGGGGCCTATTTTCACACGAAGCTTCCAGAAGACCGAAGATGATACGAAGTGGGGCCACGAGGTGGCCAAACACTAGGGCGGCGCGGCCTGGCCCTTGGCCGCGCCGGCCTGTTGTGTGGGGCCCTCGTGTGGCCCCCTGACCTGCCCTTCCACCTACATATAGTCTTCGTCGCGAAACCTCCCAGTACGGAGAGCCACGATACGGAAAACCTTCCAGAGACGCCGCCGCCGCCAATCCCATCTCGGGGGATTCAGGAGATCGCCTCCGGCACCCTGCCGGAGAGGGGAATCATCTCCCGGAGGACTCTTCACCGCCATGGTCGCCTCCGGAGTGATGAGTGAGTAGTTCACCCCTGGACTATGGTTCCATAGCAGTAGCTAGATGGTCGTCTTCTCCTAATTGTGCTTCATTGTCAGATCTTGTGAGCTGCCTAACATGATCAAGATCATCTATCTGTAATGCTATATGTTGTGTTTGTTGGGATCCGATGGATAGAGAATACTATGTTATGTTGATTATCAATTTATATCTATGTGTTGTTTATGATCTTGCATGCTCTCCGTTATTAGTAGAGGCTCTGGCCAAGTTTTTACTCTTAACTCCAAGAGGGAGTATTTATGCTCGATAGTGGGTTCATGCCTCCAATAACTGGGACAAGGATGAAAAGTTCTAAGGTTGTGGATGTGCTGTTGCCACTAGGGATAAAACATCGATGCTATGTCCGAGGATGTAGTTGTTGATTACATTACGCACCATACTTAATGCAATTGTCTGTTGTTTGCAACTTAATACTGGAAGGGGTTCGGATGATAACCTGAAGGTGGACTTTTTAGGCATAGATGCATGCTGGATAGCGGTCTATGTACTTTGTCGTAATGCCCAATTAAATCTCACTATCACTACAAGAAATCTGCCATAAGTTGACAAAAAAAAGGTGTCACTGAAACGTCACTGATGGTTACTTGTAATGTTACAGTGACGCTTTTCAAAACGTCGAAAGCTGGGAGTCAGCAGTGACTGCTTGCGACGTTCCACTTGAAAACGTCGTAGATCTTTGTGACGTTTGCAAACGTCATTGACGGCATGACGTTCCCAAAACGTCATGGGCACCTGCCCCCGAGTCCAGCGTGGCAATCCGACGTGGCAAAATTGTGACGAATTAGAAACGTCATTATCTGAATTCAGCCCGGTCCATTCATCTCCTTATGTGGGCTGAGCCCATTAGTACTGATTATTTTTTTCGGCTTTGTTGGGCCTTGGCCTTTTTAGTTTTTTTTAGCTTATTACCTCGGCCTTTTTAGCTTTTTTTTTTTCAACGGCCTTTTTAGCTGCTGTACTTACTGGGCCTGGGCCAATTTTCATTGGGCCTGGCCTGTTTAAAGTCTTGGGCTGTGGCCTTTTTAGGACCCATTACAGTTTTGGGCCGTGGCCTTTTTAGGACCCATTACAGTTTTGGGTCGTGGCCTTTTTAGGACCCATTACAGTTTTGGGCCGTGGCCTTTTTAGGACCCATTATAGTTTTGGGCCGTGGCCTTTTTAGGACCCATTACAGTTTTGGGCCGTGGCCTTTTTAGGACCCATTACAGTTTTGGGTTTTGGCCTTTTTAGTGTCCGTTACACTTTTGGGCCTTGGCCTTTTTAGGGTCCATTATGGTTTTGGGCCTCGGCCTTTTAGGGTCCATGAAGATTTTGGGCCTAGGCCTTTTTAGGGTCCACAAAGGTTTTGGGCCTCAGCCTTTTTAGGGTCTATTATTTGTTGGGCTGTAGCCTTTCAAGAGCCCATATATTTCTAGGCTACTTTGGGCCTTGGCCTTTTAAGAGCCCACAATAGCCCAACAGTGCATATATTAAATTAGGAAATTCAACAGCAAAATATAAAAGACAACATTTCAAATATGCAAATTTCACAGCAGAGTCACAGCAGCAAAATGACCAGGTTTACAGATTCACCAACATGTCAAGAAAGTTCACAGATTCACCAACATGTCAAGATAGTTCACAGATTCACCAATAAGAAGTTCACAGATATGACCAAGTTATTGTCACGCTGCCAGGATGTGACCAAGTTCCATGGCGGGACACAAAAAAGGGATAGGACCAGCAGCAGGAGCTAATTCGCAGAAGCTCCGAAGATGGACATCATGTGAGCAAGCCTCCTATCACTTTCCTCAGTCCGCTTGAGGAGCTCCATGTAGTCCTTGTCACGCTGAGCTTGTGCCACTTCATTTGCCGCTTGCTTCTCCTTCTGGGCAGCTGCTTCTTCCATTATGGCAGCAAACTGCTGCTTCATCTGTTCAGCTTCCTCCTGGGACCTCTTCAGCTGTGCTTCCAGGTCATGAACATGCGCCGATACAGCAGCTGCGGTGGGCTTGTTGAGCTTGACAGTGGAACTGGGCTGAAGTCCAACATTCTTCAGGAAAGTGCTGTGCTCGGCTTCCTTGCTAAGAACCTTTGCAACAACAGCGACTGCAGACCTTGGCAGTGCACCTTCTGGCACAGGAGTAGCCATCTCAGCTTCCATATCAGCCTGGAGATCCGTTTCCAAAAGATTCATCAATTCAGGAAAAGCACAGGTCCAAGAATGGTTCACAAAAGTGAAATGAACAAGCACTTACTATTGCAGCTAGAGCTTCCTCAGAGAAACCATCCTTCTTGCTGTGATGGGTCGCCTTAAAGATGTCAACTGCATCTAGCTCTTCACCTCTGCGCTCCTCCCTCTGGAAATGATGTTCACCAAGAATCGAAACATAAAGCTTGTGGAGACAAGAGTAAGATGCAAAAGGAAATTCTGTAAGAGTGTTCTTACAGTTGCATACAGATGAGCAGCATAGCTACGAGAGCCAGTCTTTTGGCCAAATTTGACTGCAGCACGACTGTCCTTGTTCTTGGTACATGTGTTCTGCAGAAGGGCACAATCATGATATTCAGCAATGTGCACACTATAACGATGAGCATCATGTCTACCATGCAAGCACTAATGACTGCAACTGAAGCAAAAACCATACCTTGTGTCTTGGGGTTACCCACAGAGCAGTTAAAGCTTCCCATTCTTCATCTGAGACATCCTTAACAGGGGACTTGATGCTGACTTCATTTGCTGGTACTTTGTCGAAGTAGTCCCTTTTCAGGATGTGGCGCCTGTTCTTCGACACTTTCCGCAGTACGTCATAGCAAGCCTTCTGGATGTCTTCCGACTCTGTGTCCATGTTGAAATTTGCCTACAAAGCAAACAAGGGCAAGGACGAGGTTAGTTATCATGAACTATGAACAATCAAGCAAGCACTCCTATCATCTAACTAATGAACTGGTGCTGAAGAAGATTACCCCCATCTTTCCAACGAAGTCGGCCAACAAATTCTCATCCCTCTTGTACAACTTGAAATGCGGAAGGAGTGGCATCTGGCCTCTTGCAAGCATTCCACCCTCGATGCAAACTTGGCAGCAGGCAAAGGCTTCTCAGGACGTTTCAGCCCTGGAGGAATCTCAATGGTAAGCTTGACTCCCATCCCCTTGCAAATCTGCTCCATCCCGGTGCCCTTCCTTTTACGGCCACCTGCAGCAGTGGTTCCACCTGAATAGCATACATACAAAGATCATGTCAGAAAGCAGCACCCACATCCAAAAGAGTTTATAAAGATAAACAAAAAAGGCAGTAGATAGTGAGGACAGCTGTCCAACAAAAACTTGCCTTCATCATCCTCAGGATCAAGAAAACCATCAGAATCAAAGTGCTGATGGTCCATGACATCAGATGCAGTAGGACCTGTGTCCCTGCGAACAGTGCTTCCTTCATTGATCCTTTCATCAATCTGCGGTGAGGTACTGCGATTGTTGCGGGGCGGAGTATCTTCATTGTTGGTTGCAGACGCTTCACTTGATGTCCTCCTGGTGACTCTTTTGGAAGGAGCCTCAACAACAGGTTCCAGATGCCTCTTTCTCCCTCCTAGAGCATCAGCAAACACTCTACCAGGAAGCATTGAACTTTGTTCCTTCTGCAACCTCTTACTCCTCCTCCCTGGGCTTCTCTTTCCAACAAATGCCTTTTTCTTTCTACTCTTGGGATCCTTCAATCCCTCGCAAAAATAGCAAAACAAAAATGGCATTACATCACAGGTTATAGCAAAACAAAAATAAGAAAACAGATACAAGTAATGCCAGCCCTCCAAAGATGATAAGCAGAATGCACCTTCTCAATGTGTTCCCCTATACTCCCTTCAACCTCCCCATCCTCCTGGTCAACCGATTGGTCATCGCTCGGATGATAATCTGAGCTCTCGCCTTGTGTTATTGCAGATGACTCATCATTTGAAAGTATGGAACCACCTCCACGTCGACCACCACGTGACTTCCTAAATATTGACACTACGGCGGGAATACCCAGGGACTGCAAGACACGGTTGTTCCGCATCATTGTCCTAGCCCTCTCCTTCTCTAACTCGGTGAGGGGCGCTTCTTTACATGTATGGGAGAAATATGTAACCATTAGATTGATGGTTGAAATGCATAGAAGCAAGCCAACTCGAACAACTAAGGTAAATTGTTTAATCATAGCAATTTTCAGCTTTTAGTTTCATTTAATCCTAGGGTACATAAATATTCAGACAGAACCAAAAAACCCCAGCACCCGATTAAAAGCATCAATTAGACACGATGATGTTAGGATGAAGCCGCATACCAGCCAGCTGCTTCTTCCCAGTCTTTGCCATGCCTGATGTTGATGGGTTGGATATGTGCTGGCACGAAAAGAATAACAATTAGTGACAGCAGATACAACATATGGATGCAATTAAAGAACCAAGCAACATAGGTTCATGTTGATCAACAATCACCTGGTTCACCTTGCTCCTTGAAGTAGGTCAGACCTTGATAGTATTACCTAAGAAGATAACAGGTTATAATCATTAGACATATCCCTTCATACAACAATAGACATGTACACAGATAAAGCTGTAGGCATGTACAGATAAACAGGGAAACCAAACTTTGTTTGGGAGAAGTTTCATCAACACAGGATAAAAGGGCAATATAAATGTTCATCGACAAAATATAAAAGGGCATGCCTTGGTAAAGATCTGTACCAAGCAAGATCTGCAGCAGGTAATCATATTATGAACTAGTTGCAGCAAGAAAGATCTGTAGCAGCAAATCATATATGGACTGCAGTAAACTAGATGTACAATCTACAGAGCCCAAGCCAAGTAAAATCCACCAACAATCACGGACTGGTTGCAGCGAGACCCACGCCAGGCAAGATCCGCATCACTAATTAACTGGTTGCATACATCAAGCAAGATCGGCAGCAGGTAATCATATAGGGACTGCAGTAAACCAGATCTAAATTCTACAGAGCCTGAGCCAAGCAAGATCCGCAGCAATCATCGACTGGTTGCAGCAAGACACATGCCAATCAAGATCTGAAGCAACCATGGGCTGGTTGCATATAGCAAGCAAGATCGGTAGCAGGTAATCATATAGGGACTGCAGAAAACCAAATCTAAAATCCAAGAGCCTGAGCCAGGCAAGATCCGCAGCAATCATCGACTGGTTGCAGCAAGAACATGCCAAGCAAGATCCGAAACAACCATGGACTGGTTGCAGCAAGAACCATGACAGGCCGAGCAACCCTGACCCTGGACAAGCCAAGGAAACAAGCCATTCCACGAAATCCCTAACCCTAACCATGCCATGCCAAGCAAACCGTAACCCTAGCCATGGCCGACGAAACCCCAAGCAGGCCAAGAAAAGGCCATAGAAGAGGGGGGGGGGAGTGGTCGGGTTGAGGAGGGAACTCGCCTGTAGATCTTGTGGCGAGCGTCTACGCACGCGCGGCCGTCGTCGGCGGCTAGATCTCCGCTCGTCCGCTCGTCGGAGCGCCGCTCGTCGGTGGCCGTCGGCGGGTGGGGATGAGCGGAGTGGGAGGGGAATTGGGGTTCGTATCGCACCGGAGTGGGAGGGGAATTGGGGAATTGAGGGAGCTCGTACGAGATTTGACTGAAATGTCCCTCCTTTCCAGCTTAGGTTAGTGGCGTTTCGGACATTTTCCCTCCTTTCCAGCTTAGGCGTGGCGGGTGGATTCAAAACATTTCGCAGGAGCTGGCGGGAGAAGCAGCTGGGCGGGAGAGTTTTGGGGTTTGGGAGGGTTTCGGCTCTATCAATTTATTTAAGTAGGAGGGAATTTTTGCGGCTTTTTTGTGCAAAACAATAATAATTAAATGCGCAATAATGCATATAATTTGGTGTAGGTTAAAATATTTTAAAAACAGAATATCATGTAATTAAACGTGTGTCACCTTCATTCCTTTAATGATAATAATATAGGGATATATGAAACTTCTAGAATCCTTAATAAATTATATATAAAAAATCAGAAAATGCTTGGTTAATTAGGTCAAATTATATATGTCTCTTGCACACACTAATTATATGCTTATCATAAGGAATATGCAAGCTTTATCCCATTCTATATACATCAAGATTCCGAACGTGGTAGTTCGATCGTGAAGGATTCTCCTAGAATATAATGTCGTCTCCGCGCTCGACTTTTTGGCTCCGTTTACTTTTGCACAATTACACCTTGCATCACACTTTGACACATAGCATAGGCCCACATGCAAGATTTGGTGGGGTTCCGGTGTTCCGGCGGTCGTTCTCCCCCTCCTCCCCCCAAAACAGCGGAACGTGTGCCCCGGCGGGTCTACACCCCTAGATTTCTCCGCGCGAGGGTGCACCAATGTACCTTTTCATTCTTTTAGGTTTGTTTAGGACATATACACATGGAGAACCAAGATTGGGACACTTTGGCACATACACCCGCAGCTCGAGCCACCCACACGATCGAGGGTGTGCCTGATCTACTGGTTAGGGTTCGGCCTAGGGTTAGGGCTAGGGTCTAGGGTTTAGGGGAGCTACTTTTGCACAATTACACCTTGCATCACACTTTGACACATATCATAGGCCCACATGCAAGATTTGGTGAGGTTCCGGCGGTCGTTCTCCCCCTCCTCCCCCAAGACAGCGAAACGTGTGCCCCGGCGGGTCTACCCCCTAGATTTCTCCGCACGAGGGTGCACCAATGTACATTTTCATTCTTTTAGGTTTGTTTAGGACATATACACATGGAGAACCAAGATTGGGACCCTTTGGCACATACACCCGCAGCTCGAGCCATTATCACACGATCGAGGGTGTGCCTGATCTACTGGTTAGGGTTCGGCGTAGGGTTAGGGCTAGGGTCTAGGGTTTAGGGGAGCTACTTTTGCACAATTACACCTTGCACCACACTTTGACACATAGCATAGGCCCACATGCAAGATTTGGTGGGGTTTCGATGTTCCGGCGGTCGTTCTCCCCCTCCTCCCCCCAAAACAGCGGAACGTGTGCCCTGGCGGGTCTACCCCCCTAGATTTCTCCGTGCGAGGGAGCACCAATGTAAATTTTCATTCTTTTAGGTTTGTTTAGTACATATACACATGGATAACCAAGATTGGGACCCTTTGGCACATACACCCGCAGCTCGAGCCATTATCACACGATCGACGGTGTGCCTGAGATCTACTGGTTAGGGTTCGTCGTAGGGTTAGGGCTAGGGTCTAGGGTTTAGGGGAGATAATTTTGCACAATTACACCTTGCACCACACTTTGACACATATAATAGGCCCACATGCAAGATTTTGTGGGGTTCCGGTGTTCCGGCGGTCGTTCTCCCCCTCCTCCCCCCAAAACAGCGGAACGTGTGCCCCGGCGGATCTACCCCCCTAGATTTCTCCGCGCGAGGGTGCACCAATGTACATTTTCATTCTTTTAGGTTTGTTTAGGACATATACACATGGAGAACCAAGATTGGGACCCTTTGGCACATACACCCGCAGCTCGAGCCATTATCACACGATCGAGGGTGTGCCTGATCTACTTGTTAGGGTTCGGCGTAGGGTTAGGGGTAGGGTCTAGGGTTTAGGGGAGCAACTTTCGTACAATTACACCTTTCATCACACTTTGACACATAGCATAGGCCCACATGCAAGATTTGGTGGGGTTCCGGTGTTCCGGCGGTCGTTCTCCCCCTCCTCCCCCCAAAACAGCGGAACGTGTGCCCCGGCGGGTCTACCCCCTAGATTTCTCCGCGCGAGGGTGCACCAATGTACATTTTCATTCTTTTAGGTTTGTTTAGGACATATACACATGGAGAACCAAGATTGGGACCCTTTGGCACATACACCCGCAGCTTGAGCCATTATCACACGATCGTGGGTGTGCCTGATCTACTGGTTAGGGTTCAGCGTAGGGTTAGGGCTAGGGTCTAGGGTTTAGGGGAGATACTTTTGCGCAATTACACCTTGCATCACACTTTGACACATATCATAGGCCCACATGCAAGATTTGGTGGGGTTCCGGTGTTCCGACGGTCGTTCTCCCCCTCCTCCCCCCAAAACAGCGGAACGTGTGCCCCGGCGGGTCTACCCCCCTAGATTTCTCCGCGCGAGGGTGCACCAATGTACCTTTTCATTCTTTTAGGTTTGTTTAGGACATATACACATGGAGAACCAAGATTGGGACCCTTTGGCACATACACCCGCAGCTCGAGCCATTATCACATGAAAGACGGCGGAGGAGGCAGAATCGGTTGCGGAACAGAGGAAGAGGAAGAAGAAGCATCCATGGCGCGGAGGAGGCAGAAGCGGCGAGAATGAAGAAGCGGCAAGAACCGTCAAGAATGGGGCGGAGGAACAGAGGAGGAAGAAGAGGGTTTTTCGTATAGTGGGAGGAGGAGTGGAACCGTCAAGAAGCGGAGAGGCGGAGGAGGCAGAATTTATTACTGGAAATCCATTTTACCTGCTGGCCCCTAATCCACATAAAATTACCAGAAATGGCCCAACCCAGTCGTATCTACTGCTAGATGGCCCCACACGTCAGTGGGTGCCATTTTGCCCCACCCACCCCAAAATGTACTATACCAAAAGCAACTTTCTCCCTTGTCTCACTCTCTCTCTCCCAACCCAGCCGCCACTGGCGCCTCTTCCTCTCCCAACTCCGTCGGCCACCGCCTCCGCCCCCGTCAAGCAGCATCGCCTCCGTCGGCCGAAGCTCCACTGCCTCCGTCGGCCGAAGCTCAGGTTTGGGGGATGAGCGGGGGATTTTCTAGGGTTTGCCGTACTTAATCTCGGGGGATTTTGGGTTTTTTTTTGTCCGAGCGGCGATTTTCCTAGGGTTTGATCGATTCAAAGTAGGTGCTAGTGCTAGAGTAGATTTTCCTGGTTTAGATTGATTCAAAACATGTGCCAGTGCTGCTAGTGCGAATGTCAATCTGAACCTAAACATCCCAACTTAGTTTTAATTAATGTGTAATTAACAGTTTCATAGTTCTCAAATTGTTCACTTCTTGTTATTAGGTCGACACCATGGACCCCTATGACATCAGCTCATCCTCCGAAGGTGAGGATGGTGCTCCAGATAGGGTTCACGTTAAGCAAGAGGAAGCTGATGATGCTGCAGCAATGGATTGTGCAGCTGATCATGAGGAAGTTGCTCCTCCTCCTGCTGCTGATGTCCATCTGACTCGTCGAGGTAAAAAAAATATATATATAGATGTAGGATATAGGTCAAATGCTTAATTAGTCTCGGTTTGGCATAATAGCTAGTCAATTAGTAGCATTCAAGGAATACTTCAGTTTCTATAAATATTGTTGGTTTGATATACTTCAATTTTAGGAAAACTTTAAACTAGGCCTTATTCCCTGGTTTCCTTATATGTAGGTCCCAGGATAGAGGCACGTGAGGAATGGGATGACTTTTGCATGTATCCCAATCTAGTGGAAATGAATCCTACACAAGTTGAAACCCTGAGATTTCTTGTTGACCAAAAGCGCCCCGAAATTCCTTTTTATGTGTGCACTATAAAGAGTGCAAGTACCGTGGAAGGAAGTTCCAGAATGGTAAATAATTACTCCATCTCAAGGATGTTTTAGCATCTTTATATGTTGACAATTAATGACTTCATCTGAACAAAGTTTTGCATCTTATAATCTGCAGTACTTCAACCGGAAGTTTACCGAGCAGTATATCTCGAAGAATATGCACCTTCCAGATAATGACTTTCAAGTCTCTTACGATGAGAGACATTGTGTGAAAGTGAGGATTTTCCAGGGCAAAGGGAGGGTTGACGGTGCAGTGATCACAACTAACTGGAAAGCTGTGGTGCAGAAGAGCGAGATGAAGGAAAATGATATCTTTGTGTTTTGGTTCCGCATTCGCGCCCGGGGCGGTCTCATGTTGCATGTCAGGAAGCTCGAGAAATTAGCTAGCAGGTTGAACCTCTCTAATTAAGCTAATAGTACTATATATATGTGTGTATGAGCTCAAGTAATATGAGCGTTGAACCTCTTATCGATCTGGTACTATCTAATGGCCTGTTGGTCTATGTAATGTGCTCAAGTAAATGAGCGTTGAACCTCCTCGGTAGTATCTATAATTAACGTGTCCTTTTGGTACTATGTTATTGAGCTCAAGGCTGGCACTATATATGTGTAATATAATGTGCTTTTGGTGGTCTATATATGCTGGAGTATATATAGATATATATATTGTGCTAGCCGTAATTAATTATTAGTCATATATTAGCCTGTTGCTTAGCTAATGCTCCTGTACAAATTAACTTTTGTCCTAAATCAGTATCCCCTCTGATAGATTATGTAACAAGATCATATCCATAACTTCAAAAAATAGAAGTTTCCTTAGTTCCACTATGTAAAGGATTGATACGTCTCCGATGTATCGATAATTTCTTATGTTACATGCCACATTATTGATGTTATCTACATGTTTTATGCACACTTTATGTCATATTCGTGCATTTTCTGGAACTAACCTATTAACAAGATGCCGAAGTGCCAGTTCCTGTTTTCTGCTGTTTTTGGTTTCAGAAATCCTAGTAACGAAATATTCTCGGAATCGGACGAAATCAACGCCCAGGTTCCTATTTTTCCCGGAACCATCCAGAACACCCGAGAGCCGCCAGAGGGAAGCCCTGGGGGCTCCAAACCACACCCCGGCGCGGCCAGGGGGGGGCCACGCCCCCCTATAGTGTGGGCCCCCCCAGAAGCCCTCCTGCGCCGCCTCTTCGCCTATTTAAAGCCCCTGGATCGAAAACCCTATGACGTTCGACGAAACCCACAGAAACCTTCCAGAGCCGCCGCCATCGCGAAGCCAAGATCTGGGGGACAGGAGTCTCTGTTCCGGCACGCCGCCGGAACGGGGAAGTGCCCCCGGAAGGCTTCTCCATCGACACCGCTGCCATCTCCACCGCCATCTTCATCACCGCTGCTGCTCCCATGAGGAGGGAGTAGTTCTCCATCGAGGCTCGGGGCTGTACCGGTAGCTATGTGGTTCATCTCTCTCCCATGTACCTCAATACAATAATCTCATGAGCTGCTTTACATGATTGAGATTCATATGAGTTTTGTATCACTACTATCTATGTGCTACTCTAGCAATGTTATTAAAGTAGTTCTATTCCTCCTGCACGATGTAATGGTGACAGTGTGTGCATCCGTGTTAGTACTTGGTTTATGCTATGATTATGATCTCTTGTAGATTATGAAGTTAACTATTGCTATGATAATATTGATGTGATCTATTCCTCCTACATATGCATGAAGGTGACAGTGTGCATGCTATGTTAGTACTTGGTTTAGTCTTTTGATCTATCTTACACTATAAGGTTACTAAAATATGAACATTAATTATGGAGCTTGTTAACTCCGGCATTGAGGGTTCGTGTAATCCTACGCAATGTGTTCATCATCCAACGAAAGTGTAGAGTATGCATCTATCTATTCTGTTATGTGATCAATGTTGAGAGTGTCCACTAGTGAAAGTGTAATCCCTAGGCCTTGTTCCTAAATACTGCTGCGTTACTACTGCTTGTTTACTGTTTTACTGTGATACTACTGCTGCAATACTACCACCATCAACTACACGCCGGCAAGCTATTTTCTGGCACCGTTGCTACTGCTCATATATATTCATACCACCTGTATTTCACTATCTCTTCGCCGAACTAGTGCACCTATTAGGTGTGTTGGGGACACAAGAGACTTCTTGCTTTGTGGTTGCAGGGTTGCATGAGAGGGATATCTTTGACCTCTTCCTCCCTGAGTTCGATAAACCTTGGGTGATCCACTTAAGGGAAAACTTGCTGCTGTTCTTCAAACCTCTGCTCTTGGAGGCCCAACACTGTCTACAGGAAAAGGAGGGGGAAGTAGACATCAAGCTATTTTCTGGCGCCGTTGCCGGGGAGGAAAGGTAAAAGGTACTCACACTCCGGATCTCGGCTACTAAGCTATTTCCCGGCGCTGTAAGTACTCGAAGCTATTTCCTTTAGATCCTGCAATTGCAACTTTTTGTTTCTTGTTTACACTAGTTTGGCATAATGGACAAGAATGATCTTCTTACTCTATTTCCTGATTTAAAACATGGATTGTTTGATGCGAAAATTAAAAAACCTATGGAATCTTATTTGCATGCTGGCAGTAATATTAGTATGAACGCTTTGAATACCATTGTTGCTAATAATATAGAAAGTTCTAAGCTTGGGGAAGCTGGTTTTCATGATCTTTTTAGTCCCCCAAGCATTGAGGAGAAAATTTTCTTTGATGATACTTTGCCTCCTATTTATGATGATTATAATGATAGTGGTCTTTTGGTGCCACCTACTATGGAGAGTAAATTTTGTTGTGATTATACTATGCCTCCTACACTTGATGAGAATAATAATGATAGCTACTTTGTTGAATTTGCTCCCACTATTACTAATAAAATTGATTATGCCTATGTGGAGAGTAATAATTTTATGCATGAGACTCATGATAAGAATGCTTTATGTGATAGTTATACTGTTGAGTTTGCTCATGATGCTACTGAAAGTTATTATGAGAGAGGAAAATATGGTTGTAGAAATTTTCATGTTACTAAAATACCTCTCTATGTGCTGAAATTTTTGAAGCTATGCTTGTTTTATCTTCCTATGCTTGTTGCATTATGCTTCTTGAACTTGTTTATTTACAAGATTCCTATGCATAGAAAGCATGTTAGACTTAAATTTGTTTTGAATTTGCCTCTTGATGCTCTCTTTTGCTTCGAATACTATTTCTTGCGAGTGCATCATTAAAACTGCTGAGCCCATCTTAATGGCTATAAAGAAAAGAACTTCTTGGGAGATAACCCATGTGTTATTTTGCTACAGTACTCTGTTTTATATTTATGTCTTGGAAGTTGTTTACTACTGTAGCAACCTCTCCTTATCTTAGTTTTGTGTTTTTTTGTGCCAAGTGAAGCCTCTAATCGAAGGTTGATACTAGATTTGGATTTCTGCGCAGAAACAGATTTCTATCTGTCACGAATCTGGGCTGTTTTCTCTGTAGAAAAATCAGAAAAATATGCCAATTTACGTGCGTGTTCCTCAGATATGTACGCAACTTTCATTAGTTTTGAGTTTTCTGATCTGAGCAACGGAAGTATTTATTAAAAATTCGTCTTTACGGACTGTTCTGTTTTGACAGATTCTGCCTTTTATTTCGCATTGCTTCTTTCGCTGTGTTGGGTGGATTTCTTTGTTCCATTACCTTCCAGTAGCTTTGAGCAATGTCCAGAAGTGTTAAGAATGATTGTGTCACCTCTGAACATGTGAGTTTTTGATTATGTACTAACCCCTCTAATGAAGTTTATGAGAAGTTTGGTGTGAAGGAAGTTTTCAAGGGTCAAGAGAGGAGGATGATTTACTATGATCAAGAAGAGTGAAAGCTCTAAGCTTGGGGATGCCCCGGTGGTTCACCCCTGCATATATCAAGAAGACTCAAGCGTCTAAGCTTGGGGATGCCCAAGGCATCCCTTTCTTCATCGACAAATTATCAGGTTCCTTCTCTTGAAACTATATTTTTATTCGGTCACATCTTATGTGCTTTACTTGGAGCGTCTGTATGCTTTTATTTTTGTTTGTGTTTGAATAAATTGGATTACATCATGCTTGTGTGGGAGAGAGACACGCTCCGCTGTTGCATATGAACACATGTGTTCTTAGTTTTTAATATTCATGGCGAAGTTTCTTCTTCGTTAAATTGTTATATGTTTGGAATTGGAAAATGATACATGTAGTAATTGCTATAATGTCTTGGGTAATGTGATACTTGGCAATTGTTGTGCTCATGTTTAAGCTCTTGCATCATATGCTTTGCACCCATTAATGAAGAAATACATAGAGCATGCTAAAATTTGGTTTGCATATTTGGTCTCTCTAAGGTCTAGATAATTTCTAGTATTAAGTTTGAACAACAAGGAAGACGGTGTAGAGTTTTATAATGTTTACAATATGTCTTTTATGTGAGTTTTGCTGCACCAGTTCATCCTTGTGTTTGTTTCAAATAACCTTGCTAGCCTAAGCCTTGTATCGAGAGGGAATACTTCTCATGCATCCAAAATACTTGAGCCAACCACTATGCCATTTGTGTCCACCATACCTACCTACTACATGGTATTTTCCGCCATTCCAAAGTAAATTGCTTGAGTGCTACCTTTAAAATTCCATCATTCACCTTTGCAATATATAGCTCATGGGACAAATAGCTTAAAAACTATTGTGGTATTGAATATGTAATTATGCACTTTATCTCTTATTAAGTTGCTTGTTGTGCGATAACCATGTTTACTGGGGACGCCATCAACTACCCTTTGTTGAATTTCATGTGAGTTGCTATGCATGTTCGTCTTGTCTGAAGTAAGAGCGATCTACCACCTTATGGTTAAGCATGCATATTGTTAGAGAAGAACATTGGGCCGCTAACTAAAGCCATGATCCATGGTGGAAGTTTCAGTTTTGGACAATATCCTCAATCTCATATGAGAAAAATAATTGTTGCTACATGCTTATGCATAAAAGAGGAGTCCATTATCTGTTGTCTATGTTGTCCCGGTGTGGATGTCTAAGTTGAGAATAATCAATAGCGAGAAATCCAATGCGAGCTTTCTCCTTAGACCTTTGTACAAAGGCATAGAGGTACCCCTTTGTGACACTTGGTTAAAACATGTGCATTGTGATGATCCGGTAGTCCAAGCTAATTAGGACAAGGTGCGGGCACTATTAGTACACTATGCATGAGGCTTGCAACTTGTAAGATATAATTTACATGATACATATGCTTTATTACTACCGTTGACAAAATTGTTTCATGTTTTCAAAATCAAAGCTCTAGCACAAATATAGCAATCGATGCTTTTCCTCTATGGAGGACCATTCTTTTACTTTCATTGTTGAGTCAGTTTACCTATTTCTCTCCACCTCAAGAAGCAAACACCTGTGTGAACTGTGCATTGATTCCTACATACTTGCTTATTGCACTTATTATATTACTCTATGTTGACAATATCCATGAGATATACATGTTACAAGTTGAAAGCAACCGCTGAAACTTAATCTTCCTTTGTGTTGCTTCAATGCTTCTACTTTGAATTATTGCTTTATGAGTTAACTCTTATGCAAGACTTATTGATGCTTGTCTTGAAGTACTATTCATGAAAAGTCTTTGCTTTATGATTCAGTTGTTTACTCATGTCATTACCATTGTCTTGGATTGCTGCATTCACTACATATGCTTTACAAATAGTATGATCAAGTTTATGATGGCATGTCACTCCAGAAATTATCTTTGTTATCGTTTTACCTGCTCGGGACGAGCAGAACTAAGCTTGGGGATGCTGATACGTCTCCGACGTATCGATAATTTCTTATGTTACATGCCACATTATTGATGTTATCTACATGTTTTATGCACACTTTATGTCATATTCGTGCATTTTCTGGAACTAACCTATTAACAAGATGCCGAAGTGCCAGTTCCTGTTTTCTGCTGTTTTTGGTTTCAGAAATCCTAGTAACGAAATATTCTCGGAATCGGACGAAACCAACGCCCAGGTTCCTATTTTTCCCGGAACCATCCAGAACACCCGAGAGCCGCCAGAGGGAAGCCCTGGGGGCTCCACACCACACCCCGGCGCGGCCAGGGGGGGGCTGCACCCCCCTATAGTGTGGGCCCCCCAGAAGCCCTCCTGCGCCGCCTCTTCGCCTATTTAAAGCCCCTGGATCGAAAACCCTATGACGTTCGACGAAACCCACAGAAACCTTCCAGAGCCGCCGCCATCGCGAAGCCAAGATCTGGGGGACAGGAGTCTCTGTTCCGGCACACCGCCGGAACGGGGAAGTGCCCCCGGAAGGCTTCTCCATCGACACCGCTGCCATCTCCACCGCCATCTTCATCACCGCTGCTGCTCCCATGAGGAGGGAGTAGTTCTCCATCGAGGCTCGGGGCTGTACCGGTAGCTATGTGGTTCATCTCTCTCCCATGTACCTCAATACAATAATCTCATGAGCTGCTTTACATGATTGAGATTCATATGAGTTTTGTATCACTACTATCTATGTGCTACTCTAGAAATGTTATTAAAGTAGTTCTATTCCTCCTGCACGATGTAATGGTGACAGTGTGTGCATCCGTGTTAGTACTTGGTTTATGCTATGATTATGATCTCTTGTAGATTATGAAGTTAACTATTGCTATGATAATATTGATGTGATCTATTCCTCCTACATATGCATGAAGGTGACAGTGTGCATGCTATGTTAGTACTTGGTTTAGTCTTTTGATCTATCTTACACTATAAGGTTACTAAAATATGAACATTAATTGTGGAGCTTGTTAACTCCGGCATTGAGGGTTCGTGTAATCCTACGCAATGTGTTCATCATCCAACGAAAGTGTAGAGTATGCATCTATCTATTCTGTTATGTGATCAATGTTGAGAGTGTCCACTAGTGAAAGTGTAATCCCTAGGCCTTGTTCCTAAATACTGCTGCGTTACTACTGCTTGTTTACTGTTTTACTGTGATACTACTGCTGCAATACTACCACCATCAACTACACGCCGGCAAGCTATTTTCTGGCACCGTTGCTACTGCTCATATATATTCATACCACCTGTATTTCACTATCTCTTCGCCGAACTAGTGCACCTATTAGGTGTGTTGGGGACACAAGAGACTTCTTGCTTTGTGGTTGCAGGGTTGCATGAGAGGGATATCTTTGACCTCTTCCTCCCTGAGTTCGATAAACCTTGGGTGATCCACTTAAGGGAAAACTTGCTGCTGTTCTACAAACCTCTGCTCTTGGAGGCCCAACACTGTCTACAGGAAAAGGAGGGGGAAGTAGACATCAAGGATAAAGGATGGTAAGCTGACAAGATCTCTCGAATAGCTCCACTGGTTAACTGGCACGTTGACATATCTAGAGGTGCTGGGTTCGACTCCCAGCCCTCACTCTTTTTGATTTTTTTTGGCGCCCAGGAGAAGCCCAAATATCCCTTCTGAATCCAACTCCCTCCTATAACCTAGAAGAAATTCGAATCCAGTCGCTCGGCGGCGGCGGTGGTGGCGGCCCCTTCCCTCTCCGACGACGAGCCTCGTCCCTCTCCGACGACGAGCCCCGTCCCTCTCCGACGACGAACCCCTACGCATCTCCCGGTCTGCCCCCCTCTCATCTCTCCCCTCTCGATCTGTTATTCTTCGTCTGTGATCCAATATGTGCTGTTACTAGGACTAAAGTCCGAGGTGACGGCGGTGGTGGGTGTGCCGGCGCTGTGTCCGGGCAAGGGATCTGCTGTCCATCTGCCTCGCCGACGACGAGCCCCTCGCCCTCTCTAGGACGAGCCACTCGCCCTCTCCAGGACGAGCCCCGTCCCTCTCCAGGACAAGCCCCGGCCCTCTCTGACGACGAGCCCCTCCGCATCTCCCGGTCTGCACCCCTCTCATCTCTCCCCTCTTGATATGTTTTTCTTCATCAGTTCACAAAATCGAATTGAACTGTTGTGCATTGCTTGAAATTGGAACTGCTGTGCAGTTAGGTGTTTGCTAATTGCATCATTTTGTTCTTCCGCAGATGGACAGACGCTGGATTACAACAAGAATTAGAAGGCTTTCCCCTGAACACACAAAGGGAGTGGCCGAGTTTATGCAGTTTGTTCGCTTGAGTGCTGCCAATGATGATCAGGTGCTGTGCCCATGTCGTAGCTGTCTCAACCGGTGCACAAAACCTCTAGATGTAGTAGAGGCTCATTTGCTTCTTTTTGGGATGGCAAGCACTTATGACAGATGGGTCTTCCATGGAGAACCATTACATCCTGTACCTGAAGCTGGACATGGAGGACAAGGAGGTGCACCTAAAGCCGGACATGGACATGGAGGTGAACCTGAGGCTGGACATGGAGGTCAACCTGAGGCTGGACATGGAGGTGATGCAGGGGCACACCATGTTGGTGGAGGTGATGCAGAGGCACACTATTTTGGTTTGCAAGAGGAAGATGGTTACGAAGATGATAGAATTCCTGATCTGCTTGCTGATTTGTACAAGTCAGAACCGCATGGTCTTGGAAAGGACACTATATTTGCTGAGTTGATAGAGGAAGCCAAGCGCGCAGCCAGCGATGGGGGTACAATGTCAAGGTTTTCACTCACAGTCAAGTTACTTCAGGACAAGTCGTACTACCGGATTAGCAACATTGCATTCAACGCGATACTCCTGATTTTGGCCTTGCAATACCCTGCTAGCTCAATACCAAAGTCATACGAGGAGGCACTTAGCATAGTCGGCAGGTTGGGCCTTGGTTATGAGAGTATCCATGTGTGCCCGAATAACTGTGTATTGTTCCGGAAGGATTATGCCAAGGAGAATAATTGCCCCAAGTGCAAAGCCTCCAGATGGAAAGATGCTGATGGTAGGAGAAAGATCCCAGAGAAGGTGCTGAGGCACTTCCCATTGATTCCAAGGCTGCAAAGAATGTTTCTTTCAAAGGAGCAATCAAAGGAAGTACAGTGGCACAAACTGAAGCGGCAAGACGTGGAGAATGATCTCAGTCATCCAGCAGACGGGGATGCATGGAAGGATTTTGACAATATTCATAAAGACTTTGCCGCTGATGCCAGGAACATAAGGCTTGGACTTGCCACAGATGGTTTTAATCCCTACGGGAATATGAGCAACTCCTACAGCATGTGGCCTGTATTCGTGGTGCCATACAACCTTCCACCGTGGGCATGTATGGATCAGTCCAACTTCATGCTGACATTGCTAATCCATGGTCCATCCTCTCCAGGAAAAGATTTTGATGTCTTCATGGAGCCTTTGATGGAAGAGCTGCAGGAGCTCTGGAAAGGTGTAAAATCATATGATGCCAATAGTCCAGACAAGTTTGATCTCCGTGCTGCAATCTTATGGTGTATTCATGATTATCGGGCACTGCACACATTGTCAGGGAGGGCCACAGCTGGTTACGAGGCATGTGTGCGTTGTGACAAAGAGAATTGCTCCAAGAAATTAAGGAACAAAATCTGCTTTATTGGGCACCGCTGTTGGCTACCTCTGTCCCATCCTTGGAGAAATAGCAAAGAATACAATGGTGCTGTTGAAAGGCGTGAGAAGCCAGCGGAATTCACTCCAGAAGAGCTGAAGGAACAGCTTGATAGGGTTAGAGATGTGATACCAGACAAGCTTTAGAAGAAAAGGAAACGTGAGGACGGTCAGTGTTGGAGCCGTAGGTCATGTTTGTGGGACTTGCCATACTGGGAAGATCTAAAGCTGAGGCATAATCTCGATGTAATGCACATCGAGAAAAACATCTGTGACAATCTGATTGGTACTTTCATGAACATACAAGGCAAGACAAAGGACACTGTGAATTCAAGGCTTGATTTGGAAGATATGGGCATAAGAGGTGACTTGCATTTGCAGCCTGTTTCAGCTGACTCTTTTGAGATGCCACAGGCATGGTATACAATGAGTAAACAAGAAAAAAATGCATTTTGTGAATTCATAAAAGCTGTGAGGTTTCCAGATGGGTACGCGTCTAACATATCCAAGTGTGTGGCTGCTGATAAGTGCAAGCTTCAAGGGCTGAAGACCCATGACTGTCATATATTGCTTCAAAGGATCTTACCGGCTGGCCTGCGAGGAACAATCCATGAAGACATATATGAAGCGGTTGCTGAGCTTGGAAATTTCTTCAGAGAGCTGTGCTGCAAAACACTGAAGAGAGACGTTCTGGACAGACTTGAAAAGGAAATCGTAGTTATTCTTTGCAAACTTGAGAAGATCTTCCCCCCATCTTTCTTCGACGTGATGGTGCATTTGGCCATCCATTTACCAAAAGAGGCAAGGCTTAGAGGCCCAGTGCATTACGGTTGGATGTACCCAGTCGAAAGAAGGTTGCTAACATTGAAGCGTTATGTCCGGAACAATGCCAGGCCAGAGGGATCGATTGCCGAAGCATATATTGTTGATGAGTGCCTGACATTTTGCTCGAGATACTTCGACGATGTTGAAACAAGATTCAACCGTCCAAGCAGAAATCCGGAGCGGGATGATTCACATATTGGTGATGTGTCTGTTTTCAAACACGGTGTGAAATTTATTGGAGCCTCTCAATATGTGTATGCAGGTGAGGACTATGACAACATGGTGTGGTATGTGCTCCGAAGTTGCCCTGAGGTTGATCCATACATCGAGTACGTTTCTCTTCATCCCCATATATAGATAGGTTATTGCAGCCTCTCCAAATAATAATTAGGATCTATTTTCGGTTGCCATTCCAGCCTGTGCAAACAAGAGTTGAACCAACGAGGTGGTCAGATCAATGTTCATAGATGGCTTGCCAAGAACTTTGCTAGATGGTTTCAGACTCATGTGAGATCTTTAGCTGGTTTATTTCTGAAGATTGGAAAAGTTCATGATATAAATTTGTTGTGTGTGTTACTCACCCCCTGGTTGATTTTTTGCAGATTGGGAAAATGCGAAATGATGTATGTCCTGATCTCTATGCTTTGGCGTGCAGACCAGATTTTAGAGTGAGACTATATTCTGCATGTGTTGTTGATAGTGTTCGGTACCATACTGTTGACCGCGAGAAGAACCGAAAGACACAAAATAGTGGAATCGTTTCTGAGGGAGATCATGATGGGAACAACATTGACTTCTTTGGTCAGCTCAAATCCATCATCAGATTGCAATACAACTCCAGCGGTGGCGTCCATCGGTCAGTTGTCCTCTTTCGGTGTGACTGGTTTGACCTTGGTGGTAGGAAACCCGGGATCGACGATGATGGACACTTCAAAAGTGTTAACACAGAAAAGTTTTGGTACAAGAATGATCCTTTCCTTCTGACATCACAAGCAACCAAGGTCTTTTATGTGCCAGACACCAAGTTGAAAGGAAAATGGCAAGTTGTGCAGAAATTTCACCATAGACATCTATGGAGTGTAAAAGAAAATGAACAGGGACCCGGTGTTGCTGTACTATCATATCAAGATGAAGATTCCAGTCAAGTTCCTGTGCAAGAAAAAGAAGGCACTGCACGGAGTAGGACGAGAAGTGACCAGGAACGTGTGCTACTTGAAAAAGTCATTGTGGACAAACTAAAGAAACGGAGCAAGGAGGTTCCTGGAGAAATCGAGGAGGTTGATGAGACAATGTATCAATATTGCACTGATGATGATGATGGAGGAAATAGGACTAGGAATCGTCCAGTTTCCGAAGAAGATGAATAGAGTTTGAATATGTAGTTTGTGTAATGGATGAATAGCAGTTTGAATCTGTAGTTTGTGTAATGTCAGTTTATTTCAGATTGTGTGTCAGGTTGTTTGGCCCAGAATTTATGTTGAACATGCCAGCTTGTTTTTCCTAGAATTTATGTTGAATATGTCAGCTTTTTGTTCCCAGAATTTGTGCCCAATTTTTTGGGGAATCCATGCCCAATTTTTAGGGGAATCCATGCCCAATTTTTTCAATGCATGGCTGACGCCGGTGACCATATATGGGCGGCGCCGCCATGCATGGCTCACGCCGGCGACCATATATGGGCGGCGCCGATGTGCAAAAGGAGTTGCTACACATTTTCAACTGAACTCATTTTCAACAGAACACATTTTCAACTGAACAGAATTGCACACATACATAGACATGGTTCAAATTCAGGAACTAAACATTGTGGCACGAACAGACAAATGGTTGGAATTACAACACAATAACTCTAGCATATACTTTAGCTTCTTCTCCTCCTGACCAACAGGTCACTGAATTCACCCTAATTTCAGTTCCTACACATCACCCAGGTACAACAGATGACAAAAGCTACAGATAACACCCAAACCATGAAGCCTCTCATTTTCTTTGGTTCAGGGTTGCTCTGTTTCCTTGCAGCAAGCAGAAACTTTTCTTCCTGGAGCCTCTCAATTTCTACCTGGAGCCTCCCAATTTCTTCATCTCGATCCCAAACAGCATCACGCGGATCACGAACTAATTCTTTGTGATGTGCATCCAGCGGATCATCAATCCACTTAAACACTCTACACCCTATTCCACCAGCAATCTGACAGATGAAGAACACAAGAGGATAAATAAGCCACAGTAGAAAAGAAAATTCAGAATACGGCGGGCTCCAGGAAATTCAGAATGGGGGGGGGGGGGCGTGCTCCAGGAAATTAAGACTAACCGAGCGAATTTTGCAGTTCCGGTATCTTCTCCCAGGGTTTGAATCACTCCAAGAAATCCATTGCGGCATCTTCTCGCCACAGTCACAGACGTCAGCGGGCTCATAATCGAATGGCCGCTGCCGATACGGGATGGGCATACCCGGCTGCCGGCGGCGACGCGACGACGCTCCTGACCTAGAAGAACTGCCCGAGCAGGCTGGGAACCCTAGATGCGCTGCCATGCGAGCTGTCGGAGGAGGAACCCTAGATGCACCTGGTCGAGGAGGAGCGGTTCAACGGCACCTGTTTTGAAGAAAACTGATTAGTCTATCATGTCTATATAGATGGACAACCCTACTTGTGTCAACAACACTATTGTAGCAAAGCGGTAGGGAGTGGTAGTGAGGCAGCGCCAGGTCGAGGGTTCGAGTCCCCGCAAGCGCAATTTTTTGCCAGTTATTTCCATCGGGAGCGCAATTTTTGACAAAAAACTTAAAATATCGCTGAATACTGAGAAGAAAGAAACAGAGAGACCCTCCTCCTTTATCCGGGCTTGGGACCGGCTACCGAGAATATGGTAGGCGGAGTTACCCCCCAAAACTCAAATCAAAAAAATATCAGAAATATAGTCTGCATAATAGATATTGCGACATATATAGTCAAACAAGCGGCCAGGGTAGCAAAGATGACATAAACACACAATGGACACACACACAAATTGTAGACTAAAACAATTATATCATATGATAAAGATTATATCATATGATATCAACTGAAACTTCAATACCACCACGGCCGCCCTGGTTGAAAAGAAGGAGAACAACATTCCCGGATTCAAGGTTATACTCCTTAGCAAACTCTGACCAGCAGGAATCGAATTTCAGCCTTCCATCAGTAGTAGTGTAGTTTGCACCCTTAGGGTTGTAGCCATAGTCATCAACAAAAAAACATGCCTCGCCGCTTTCAGAGATATTCAAGGACCTAACAACTTCCATCGGTATACGCTGAATAATAAAAATTAAATTATATATGGAAAGGATATATATAAAGGATAACTAAGATCACATAAAGAAAAGCAGAATTATACCAGTCCATTGCCCTTCAAATCAGTATTCGTCAAGGTGTGCACAAAAACAACTCCAAGACCAAGACCACGCTCACGAAGAAGTTGTTCCTTCTTCAATGTTTGAGCAGTAGTAAGCATAACACCTTTAGTGTGGACAACTGCAGTTGGAATTTCTGCATACAAATTTAAAATTAATAAAAGAATCAAAAAAAGAGGAGATATAACATCAGTTGTATTACAAAAATGGGCAACACATGGTAAAGGATAAAACAGAATTACCATCGACACGATGCTTTTCAGTGCCATCAGGACCTTCTGCAAAAATCCCAAACAGTTCAGGAGCATTATCAAACCCAAACATGATACAGTTGCCAACTTTCAGGTCGTAGTCACGGAGAAATTTTTGGTATCCACTTCCAAAAACACGTGTCTTCGAACTGCCTTTCTTAACATGAAATTTGTACTTCACTTCATCCGATGTAACGCCAAAAAAGACATTACCAACAAGGTTGTTGAACTGACAAAAATGCCAAAAATAAGGATATAGTCTATAATTTGTCAACAAAAAAGATACAGACTAAAAAAGGATATATACCATGAACTCATCAAATCGGCTTCCAAGATAACAATGAAATGAACTGAGAGTCTCCCGCCTCTTCTGACAATGGTTGCCCATCGAACCACAAACAACACAGTTCATCCTGCGTATATTTAGCAATTACCAAAGCTAGAAAAAAATACAGGTAGGTAGGGCATATTCATAGAAATCTATCCATAGATCTGAAACCATACACATATATCCATAGATCTGAACAAACAAGATTATTCAGAAGACAAAAAGGATTTTGAATAAACAGAGAAAAGGAGATGAAGTAGTGACATGTAAAAACATATTTTCGTACCTCTCAAAACAAACAAGAATCTTCAGAGAGAAAAGAGTTTTTCAGCACAAAAGAGAGAGAAAGAAGATGAAGGAGAACTTTCACCGGAGGGCGGAAGGCAAAACCAACCAGGGGCATTATAAATACAATAAGTACTAGTAACTGCCTATAACCTATTTAATGAGGCTGTTGGTAGGTGGTGGTTGCTATCCTGTAAGTTCAAAATTCAAACATAAAGTATCTCATGCAAAAATGGAGCCTACTGCTATTATGTAATGTCTGTCAAGAAGTTCACACTGAATGGGCTAGAAAACTGAATTTCCCAACCACTTTACATGGCTGACGCCGGCGACCATATATGGGTGGCGCCGCCGTGCATGGCTGACGCCGGCGAGCCGTGCAAAAGGAGTTGCTACACATTGTTCTATCATGTCTATATTGTCAACAACACTATTGTAGCAAAGCGGTAACGAGTGGTAGTGCGGCAGCGTCAGGTCGAGGGTTCGAGTCCCCGCAAGCGCAATTTTTGCCAGTTATTTCCAACCCCGGATGGGCCGTCGGGCCAGCAATTCAACCACCGGATGGGCCGTCGTGCCAGCAATTCAACCACCATATACATTAGGGTAGGCCAGCAGCATAGTAGAGGACAGCCCAAAAGAGGATGATATCACCAGCAGCCCATTAAAATGGTGGACGCAACAGTGAAAAAAAATTACAAGACGCCTTGGTCCCACAAGTATCAGTTGGTCCTACATGTCAGTTAGTTCAAGCCAGTTGCTTCTAGTGACACGTGTGAGGCGCGTGGGACCCGAAAAGGGACACATAGGCAAAATGGATGACATGGCAGCCAAACACATACCATTGTATTGAGCCAAATGCCAATGACGTTATTGATTTGTCGCAATCGGCAGTGGAAAAACATCGTAGGCCACTTACTTTTGCTAACGACGTTTTGACCTAAATTGCCAATGACGTATTTGCCCAATAACGTCACGATTTTCTAGGGTTTCGCCCCCCCCCCGGAGTGGCCAAGGACGGTCAAAGCTAGGAATGTCATAAAGTTATGACATTTTGATTTCCAGTCATTAAAAAAAGTCATATTATGGCAGATTTCTTGTAGTGTGTACTCATCATATCATGTATGTGCATTGTCATGCCCTCTCTATTTGTCAATTGCCCAACTGTAATTTGTTCACCCAACATGCTATTTATCTTATGGGAGAGACACCACTAGTGAACTGTGGACCCCGGTCCATTCTTTTACATCAAATACAATCTACTGCAATACTTGTTCTACTGTTTTCTGCAAACAATCATCATCCACACTATACATCTAATCCTTTGTTACAGCAAGCCGGTGAGATTGACAACCTCACTGTTTCGTTGGGGAAAGTACTTTGGTTGTGTTGTGCAGGTTCCACGTTGGCGCCGGAATCCCTGGTGTTGCGCCGCACTACATCTCGCCGCCATCAACCTTCAATGTGCTTCTTGGCTCCTACTGGTTCGATAAACCTTGGTTTCTTACTGAGGGAAAACTTGCCGCTATACGCATCACACCTTCCTCTTGGGGTTCCCAACGGACGCGTGCTGTACGCGTATCAAGCAGATTTTCTGGCGCCGTTGCCGGGGATCTAAAGAAAAGTTACACCACGAAGATTTCTAACTCCCACGTCAACTACACGCCAGCAAGATTTTCTAGCGCCGTTGCCGGGGAGATCAAGACACGCTGCAAGGGGAGTCTCCACATTCCAATCTCTTTACTTTGTTTTTGTCTTGCTTTATTTTATTTACTACTTTGTTTGCTGCATTATATCAAAATACAAAAAAATTAGTTGGTAGCTTTACTTTATTTACTGTCTTGTTTCCATTCTCCATATTAAAAACACAAAAAATTAGTTACTTGCATTTACTTTATTTAGTTTGCTTTATTTACTGTTGCTAAAATGGGTACTCCTGAAAATACTAAGTTGTGTGACTTCACAACCACAAATAATAATGATTTCTTATGCACACCTATTGCTCCACCTGCTACCACAGCAGAATTCTTTGAAATTAAACCAGCTTTACTGAATCTTGTTATGCGAGAGCAATTTTCTGGTGTTAGTTCTGATGATGCTGCTGCCCATCTCAATAATTTTGTTGAATTGTGTGAAATGAAAAAGTATAAAGATGTAGATGGTGACATTATAAAATTAAAATTGTTTCCTTTCTCATTAAGAGGAAGAGCTAAAGATTGGTTGCTATCTCTGCCTAAGAATAGTATTGATTCATGGACTAAATGCAAGGATGCCTTTATTGGTAGATATTATCCCCCTGCTAAAATTATATCTTTGAGGAGTAGCATAATGAATTTTAAACAATTGGATAATGAGCATGTTGCACAAGCATGGGAAAGAATGAAATCTTTGGTTAAAAATTGCCCAACCCATGGACTGACTACTTGCATGATCATCCAAACCTTTTATGCAGGACTGAATTTTTCTTCGCGGAACCTATTGGATTCAGCTGCTGGAGGTACCTTTATGTCCATCACTCTTGGCGAAGCAACAAAGCTTCTTGATAATATGATGATTAATTACTCTGAATGGCACACGGAAAGAGCTCCACAAGGTAAGAAGGTAAATTCTGTCGAAGAAACCTCCTCCTTGAGTGATAAGATTGATGCTATTATGTCTATGCTTGTGAATGGTAGGACTAATGTTGATCCTAATAATGTTCCGTTAGCTTCATTGGTTGCTCAAAAAGAACATGTTGATGTGAATTTCATTAAACATAACAATTACAATAATTCTAGGCCATATCCTGCTAATGGTAACTCTTATGGTAGATATGCTTCACCTAATGAGGAAAAGATGTTAGAAATTGAAAGATCCACCAAGAGCTTTATGCAATCACAATATGAGCAAAATAAATTGTTTACTAAAACTATGAATGAACAATCTACCTTGTTGAAGAATATAGGAAATCAACTTGAAAATCTGAATATGGAGATCTCTGGGTTGCAAACTAAACTTGCAAATGCTGAAAACCGAATCTCATACATGTCTGCGTCACAATCTTATTTAATTAATAAAATGGCTGCTAAACCTGAGGATATAGATAATAAAATTGTTACTACAGCAAATGCCATCCAAGTTAGAATTAATGAGAATATAAGATTGATGGCCGAATTGCGTGCTAGGTGGGAAAAAGAAGAAAAGGCTAAAGAAGATAATATAGCTAAAGTTTGGACTATTACCACCACTAGCAATGCTAATGCTCCACATGTTTCTGCACCTACTACTAATAATGGTAAAAGAATTGGTGTTGGCAATGTTTCCACTTCTAATGCAAAGCGTGAAAAACTGCCTGAAACTGCTAAAACTGCTGAAACTGCCTGTGATAAAACTGCTAAAATTTTTTCCAACATTGGGGATAATGATCCCATTGCTTTAGATTATAATGGTTTGGATTTTGATGATTGCCATATCTCTGAAGTTATAAAGTTCTTAGAAAAACTTGCTAAGAGTCCTAATGCTAGTGCTATAAACTTGGCTTTCACAAAACATATTACAAATGCTCTCATAAAAGCTAGAGAAGAGAAACTAGAACGCGAAACTTCTATTCCTAGGAAGCTAGAGGATGGTTGGGAGCTTATCATTAAGATGAAGGTCAATGACTTTGATTGTAATGCTTTATGTGATCTTGGTGCAAGTATTTCCGTTATGCCTAAGAAAATCTATAACATGCTTGACTTGCCACCATTGAAAAATTGTTATTTGGATGTTAATCTTGCTGATAATTCTACAAAGAAACCTTTGGGGAGAGTTGATAATGTTTGCATTACCGTTAACAATAACCTTGTCCCCGTTGATTTTGTTGTCTGGGATATTGAATGCAATGCATCTTGTCCCATTATATTGGGAAGACCTTTTCTTCGAACTGTTGGTGCTATCATTGATATGAAGGAAGGTAATATTAAATATCAATTTCCTCTCAAGAAAGGTATGGAACACTTCCCTAGAAAGAGAATGAAGTTACCTTTTGATTCTATTATTAGAACAAATTATGATGTTGATAATTCGTCTCTTGATAACACTTGATATACACTTTCTGCGCCTAGCTGAAAGGCGTTAAAGAAAAGCGCTTATGGGAGACAACCCATGTTTTTACTACAGCACTTTTATTTTATATTTGAGTCTTGGAAGTTGTTACTACTGTAGCAAACTCTCCTTATCTTAGTTTTGTGCATTGTTGTGCCAAGTAAAGTCGTTGATAGTAAGGTTCATACTAGATTTGGATTACTGCGCAGAAACAGATTTCTTTGCTGTCACGAATCTGGGGCTGATTCTCCGTAGGTATCTCAGAAAATTATGCCAATTTACGTGAGTGATCCTCAGATATATACGCAACTTCATTCAATTTGAGAATTTTCATTTGAGCAAGTCTGGTGCCTCAATAAAATTCGTCTTTACGAACTATTCTGTTTTGACAGATTCTGCCTTTTATTTCGCATTGCCTGTTTTGCTATGCTTGATGGATTTTTCGATTCCATTGACTTTCAGTAGCTTTGTGCAATGTACAGAAGTGTTAAGAATGATTATGTCACCTCTGAACATGTAAATTTTGATTGTGCACTAACCCTCTAATGAGTTGTTTTGAGTTTGGTGTGGAGGAAGTTTTCAAGGATCAAGAGAGAGAGATGATACAATATGATCAAGGAGAGTGAAAGCTCTAAGCTTGGGGATGCCCCGGTGGTTCACCCCTGCATATTTCAAGAAGACTCAAGCATCTAAGCTTGGGGATGCCCAAGGCATCCCTTTCTTCATCGACAACATTATCAGGTTCCTCTAGTGAAACTATATTTTTATTCCATCACATCTTATGTACTTTGCTTGGAGCATCGGTTTGTTTTATTTTTTGTTTTGTTGGAATAAAGATGGATCCTAGCATTCATTGTGTGGGAGAGAGACACGCTCCGCTGTTGCATATGGACAAATATGTTCTTTGGCTTTACTCATAGTATTCATGGCGAAGGTTGAATCTTCTTCGTTAAATTGTTATATGGTTGGAAACGGGAAATGCTACATGTAGTAATTCTAAAATGTCTTGGATAATGTGATACTTGGCAATTGTTGTGCTCATGTTTAAGCTCTTGCATCATATACTTTGCACCCATTAATGAAGAAATACATAGAGCTTGCTAAAATTTGGTTTGCATAATTGGTCTCTCTAAGGTCTAGATAAGTTCTAGTAAAGAGTTTGAACAACAAGGAAGACGGTGTAGAGTCTTATAATGTTTACAATATGTCTTTTATGTGAGTTTTGCTGCACCGCTTCATCCTTGTGTTTGTTTCAAATAGCCTTGCTAGCCTAAGCCTTGTATCGAGAGGGAATACTTCTCATGCATCCAAAATCCTTGAGCCAACCACTATGCCATTTGTGTCCACCATATCTACCTACTACATGGTATTTCTCCGCCATTCCAAAGTAAATTGCTTGAGTGCTACCTTTAAATTTCGAATCCTCTACCTTTGCAATATATAGCTCATGGGACAAATAGCCTAAAAACTATTGTGGTATTGGATATGTACTTATGCACTTTATCTCTTATTAAGTTGCTTGTTGTGCGATAACCATGTTCCTGGGGACGCCATCAACTACTCTTTGTTGAATATCATGTGAGTTGCTATGCATGTCCGTCTTGTCTGAAGTAAGGGAGATTTACCACTAGAATGGTTAGAGCATGCATAATGTTAGAGAAGAACATTGGGCCGCTAACTAAAGCCATGATCCATGGTGGAAGTTTCAGTTTTGGACAAATATCCTCAATCTCATATGAGAAAATTAATAATTGTTGAATGCTTATGCATAAAAGAGGAGTCCATTATCTGTTGTCTATGTTGTCCCAGTATGGATGTCTAAGTGGAGAATAATCAATAGCGAGAAATCCGATGCGAGCTTTCTCCTTAGACCTTTGTACAGGCGGCATAGAGGTACCCCTCTGTGACACTTGGTTAAAACATATGTATTGCGATGATAATCCAGGTAATCCGAGCTAATTAGGACAAGGTGCGGGCACTATTAGTATACTATGCATGAGGCTTGCAACTTGTAGGATATAATTCACATAACACATATGCTTTATTACTACCATTGACAAAACTGTTTCTTGTTTTCAAAACCAAAGCTCTAGCACAAATATAGCAATCAATGCTTCCCTCTGCGAAGGGCCCTTCTTTTACTTTTATTGTTGAGTCAGTTCACCTGTTTCTCTCCATCTCAAGAAGCAAACACTTGTGTGAACTGTGCATTGATTCCTACATACTTGCATATTGCACTTGTTATATTAGTTTGCATTGACAACTATCTATGAGATATACATGTTACAAGTTGAAAGCAACCGCTGAAACTTAATCTTCCTTTGTGTTGCTTCAATGCCTTTACTTTGAATTATTGCTTTATGAGTTAACTCTTATGCAAGACTTATTGATGCTTGTCTTGAAAGTACTATTCATGAAAAGTCTTTGCTTTATGATTCATTTGTTTACTCATGTCATTACCATTGTTTTGATCGCTGCATTCATTACATATGCTTACAATAGTATGATCAAGGTTATGATGGCATGTCACTCCATAAATTATCTTTGTTATCGTTTACCTGCTCGGGACGAGCAGAAACTAAGCTTGGGGATGCTGATACGTCTCCGACATATCGATAATTTCTTATGTTCCATGCCACATTATTGATGATATCTACATGTTTTATGCATACTTTATGTCATATTTATGCATTTTCCGGCACTAACCTATTAACGAGATGTCGAAGAGCCAGTTGCTGTTTTCTGCTGTTTTTGGTTTCAGAAATCCTAGTAAGGAAATATTCTCGAAATTGGACAAAATCAACGCCCAGGGGCCTATTTTCACACGAAGCTTCCAGAAGACCGAAGGAGTCACGAAGTGGGGCCACGAGGTGGCGACACACCAGGGCGGCGCGGCCCAAGCCTTGGTCGCGCCGGCCTATTGTGTGGGGCCCCCGTGACGCCCCCTGACCTGCCCTTCCGCCTACATATAGTCTTCGTCGCGAAACCCCCAGTACCGAGAGCCACGATACGGAAAACCTTCCAGAGACGCCGCCGCCGCCAATCCCATCTCGGGGGATTCAGGAGATCGCCTCCGGCACCCTGCCGGAGAGGGGAATCATCTCCCGGAGGACTCTTCACCGCCATGGTCGCCTCCGGAGTGATGAGTGAGTAGTTCACCCCTGGACTATGGGTCCATAGCAGTAGCTAGATGGTCGTCTTCTCCTAATTGTACTTCATTGTCGGATCTTGTGAGCTGCCTAACATGATCAAGATCATCTATCTGTAATGCTATATGTTGTGTTTGTTGGGATCCGATGGATAGAGAATACTATGTTATGTTGATTATTAATTTATATCTATGTGTTGTTTATGATCTTGCATGCTCTCCGTTATTAGTAGAGGCTCTGGCCAAGTTTTTACTCCTAACTCCAAGAGGGAGTATTTATGCTCGATAGTGGGTTCATGCCTCCATTAAATCTGGGACAGTGACAGAAAGTTCTAAGGTTGTGGATGTGCTGTTGCCACTAGGGATAAAACATCGATGCTATGTCCGAGGATGTAGTTGTTGATTACATTACGCACCATACTTAATGCAATTGTCTGTTGTTTGCAACTTAATACTGGAAGGGGTTCGGATGATAACCTGAAGGTAGACTTTTTAGGCATAGATGCATGCTAGATAGCGGTCTATGTACTTTGTCGTAATGCCCAATTAAATCTCACTATACTCATCGTATCATGTATGTGCATTGCCATGCCCTCTCTATTTGTCAATTGCCCAACTATAATTTGTTCACCCAACATGCTATTTATCTTATGGGAGAGACACCACTAGTGAACTGTGGACCCCGGTCCATTCTTTTACATCGAATACAATCTACTACAATACTTGTTCTACTGTTTTCTGCAAACAATCATCATCCACACTATAAATCTAATCCTTTGTTACAGCAAGCCGGTGAGATTGACAACCTCACTGTTTCGTTGGGGCAAAGTACTTTGGTTGTGTTGTGCAGGTTCCACGTTGGCGCTGGAATCCCTGGTGTTGCGCCGCACTACATCTCGCCGCCATCAACCTTCAACGTGCTTCTTGGCTCCTACTGGTTCGATAAACCTTGGTTTCTTACTGAGGGAAAACTTGCCGCTGTACGCATCACACCTTCCTCTTGGGGTTCCCAACGGACGCGTGCTGTACGCGTATCAACACGGCTTATCGATAAGATTGTAACCCTGCAGGGGTGCCCAAATGTGCCCACACGCACGCTCAACCCACTTACGACAGGTGGATATCACGACACGCACTCTCCTTCACTACAACAATGTCCAGGAAGCCACCTAACTAAGTTAACCCCGTATCAGAGTCCGGCCGTGCTCCGAAGCGGACTCAGCTATTGCGTCAGCGTACTAGGTGATCAGTGCCCAGCGGGATGACCACTTCGCAGCGGCTCCGCAACCTACGAACGTGCAAGAGACAATGGGGTACAAGGCCCCAAAAGTAACATCATATCATCTGACCACAAAGAAACAAGCTTGCACGCCCGGGAGAGACAAAACGTTCAAACTATTTGTGGCCACTGGACAAAGCGGTAGATTCCGGCAGTGGTCGAGGGGAGACCCGGTAAGCATACCCACGTGTGGTTAGAGCGCTCAGTCTCGGAACAGATAACAAGAACTCGGGATCCTAGGATATTTAGGAAACACAATTGAGCCTTCACAAAACAAGCAGCTGACCCACTGATGCCTCCGCTAAAACAATTATCAACAACTAAAGTAACCATGATTCTTCCCAACATAACACCCAATAAGATAACAACAACGGTAATAAGATAAGACAGCACTAGCATGCACTACGACTCGCAAGGGCAGACTCAATAACCAAACAATAGCCGTAGGAGGTGGTGGTGGCAATATGGGCTGCTTGAGGTAACAAGTGGAAGGGACACGTGACAAGAACGCAACTTAAGGATAGCATGAGGGAGAAGGAAAAATAAAATAGGTGAGCGACTCCTGCAGGGACAGGAGTATAGGGGAAATGCTTGCCTGTTAAAGCTTGCCGAGGAACATCCGGAGAACTTGTCGTATCTCACCACACCACTTCGCGATCCTATCCGGGAAGGAGCAAATGCTGGAACAAACAACGTATGCAAGTCTTACAACTACGGATAAAGAAGATCCAGCATGTTCATGATGATATGCATGACATGGCATAGATGGTGCAATGCATCTTATCCAATTTAATCGGAGTCGGAACCCCGGACAAACAAATTAGGTTGGAGTTGCATTTTCTACCGGCAAAGTTAAGTGTTGTATAGCATGGCATAACATGGCAGGGGTGAGCTACTTCAATATTAAACGGAGCGGAGAAAACCTTAGGCGGAAATCCGAAATACTCTGCATATATGTTAGGTGAACATGCACGACTATCAACACGCGACATGATGCGAGATGCAAATAGATGAATGGATGGCATATTCATGTTCAGCACATTTTTCTGATCAATTTTCATATAGAACTCTTTTTATTTCGAGTTACGGTTTGCAATATATGATTTATGCAAGATTTGACACATATATGCAATTTTTGGAAAATCAGGAAAAGCCTGGGGCGTTTCTCACCGAGGGGGGATGAACCCTGGGTCACTGGCGCGCGGGTCCAGGGAAGCTGACGAGGTAGCTGACTGGGACGTAACCTGTAGGGGGGTTTTCGGAAGAAGCATCACAAGGGAGGACTGCGGGTTGAAGAAAAGAATCAGGCAGGGGCCTGGACGCAAAACCGTCCAGATCCAGATCCGGCGGGGTTTTCTCACCGAGGGGGAAGCAAGCCGGAGAGGCTGACAGGTGGGGACCGGAAGGTGATATGGCAGCCAGCGTGGCAGATCTTGTGCGTGTGCACGTAAGGTGTTTCACAGGAGGTCGCCGTGCGCGGGGCGGTGATCACTGCAGGGCGGCGTCGAGGCTGGCGAGCGTTGCAGGGCGCCCCAGGACGCGAGGAAGAGGGCATCGGGTGCGCCTCGTTGGCTCGGACCAGATGGAGGCGGCGCCGGGAGCGGGGGACCACCGGAGAGCCATCGGCGGTGAGCATCTGCGGGCGGAGGCGGCAGCAACACGATGAAAAGAGGGGTTCCCAGAAGAAAAACAACGTGAAACGATGTCTAGGAGGACTGCATGGTTACCAGGAAGGTCGAGGAGGTTCCGATGTCGCCGGAGGAGGGCGGTGGTCGCCGGAATCGGTGATTTTTGCCGCCGAGGTTGAGGACGGAATCCGCGAGTTCGCGCTCGATTGAGGGCCTCCTGTTTCAATTCCTTGCACGAGAAGGACCAGGGAGACGAGGCGCGTCGAACGGTGGCGATGGCTTGGTGCGGGGAGGCCGGATACGACGGGGCGCCGGCGAGGAGCTCACGGTGTTCAGAGAGGAAGAAAGCGAAGGAAAGTGGCGGCGCGAGGAGGGGGAAAAAAGGGAGAGGCTAGGGTTTGCTGCGCCTGGTGGTGGGGATAAGAAGGGAGGGAGCAGGTGAGGTGCGGTGGCGTGGTGGCTGGGTGCAGGACCACGGCAAGGGAAAAAGCAAGCACGCCTCCTGCGTGCAAGCTCGAAGAAGACGACAACCCTTGCGAAGCGGTACAGGCTGGAAGGTGGTTTGGGCCGCCAAAACGGTAAGGGAAGGAGGTGGGCTGCTCGGGCTGGAGGAGATGGGCTTCGGCCAAGGGGAGAAAGAGATGGGACAGAGGGAGGAGAGAGCCCAGGGTTAGAGGGCTTTCTTTAAAAAAACATCTTTGTTTATTTATTTGAAATCTGGTATGAAACCCTTTTTTGAAAACAGTTTAAATTAACAACCAGAACAACACAATATTATTATTTGAATTTTTAAAACATTTAAAATAGTTATACTTGTTAGATAGGTTTGGTATTAGGGTTTTGAAGAAAAGAAAATATAAAGGGATGGTTTAATATAAAAACCATAGGAGAGGAAACCGAAATAGTTTTTATTTGAAAATAATTTTTATTTGATAAAATCTTGTGGATGATATGATGCATATGCCACGATGATGCACAAAGAAAAAGCACAAACAAATCTAATAGAGGGTACTACTCGGGGCCGTTACAATGGAATACTATGTTATGTTGATTATCAATCTATATATGTGTTGTTTATGATCTTGCATGCTCTCCATTGCTAGTAGAGGCTCTGGCCAAGTTGATACTTGTAACTCCAAGAGGGAGTATTTATGCTCGATAGTGGGTTCATGCCTCCATTTAATCTGGGACAGTGACAGAAAGTTCTAAGGTTGTGGATGTGCTGTTGCCACTAGTGATAAAACATCAATGCTTTGTCTAAGGATATTTGTGTTGATTACATTACGCACCATACTTAATGCAACTATCTGTTGTTTGCAACTTAATACTGGAAGGGGTGCAGATGCTAACCAGAAGGTGGACTTTTTAGGCATAGATGCATGCTGGATAGCGGTCTATGTACTTTGTCATAATGCCCAATTGAATTTCACACTACTCATCATGATATGTATGTGCATTGTTATGCACTCTTTATTTGTCAATTTCCCAACTGTAATTTGTTCACCCAACATGCTATTTCTTATTGGAGAGACACCACTAGTGAACTGTGGACCCTGATCCATTCTTTTACATCTGAATACAATCTACTGCAAACATTGTTCTTTACTGTTCTTCGCAAACATCATCTTCCACACTATACATTTAATCCTTTGTTTACAGCAAGCCGGTGAGATTGACAACCTCACTGTTACGTTGGGGCAAAGTATTTTGATTATGTTGTGCAGGTTCCACGTTGGCGCCGGAATCCCTGGTGTTGCGCCGCACTACACTCCGCCTCCAACAACCTTCACGCGTTCCTTGACTCCTACTAGTTCGATAACCTTGGTTTCTTACTGAGGGAAAACTTGCTGCTATACGCATCACACCTTCCTCTTGGGGTTCCCAACGGACGTGTGCTTCACGCGTATCGACAGGGTCCTGTCCCTTGAAGTAGTTGTTGACTCCTCGGCCTTCGAGTTGCACTGTAGATCCTCCTTCGATGCCTCCATATCTAAGCAGGGGATTTAAGAGTGGGATGAGTACGAGCGTACTCAACAAGTTCATTATAGGAAAGAGGTGTTTAATGCACTAGCTACAGCATTAGACCAGAAAGTCTAATACCAATGCAGGTTTTCATAACCATTTCTTCAAAAGGTTGCTTTTATTCAGAAGAACTATGTCCGTCAGCCTTAACCGGTTTACTAGAACTTCATGGAGCTCCTTTCCAGCAGCGTTCGCAGTTCCATATCCCGGAACAGGGAGTGACAGGTCACGATTCTTTACACTCTGCAGAGGTGTGTTGCTTTACCCATAAGAGATCTTAACCTTGGTGCCAACCGGGCAATTTCCCCGTCCACACTTCCTTTGGTGTGAGGCCCGGTATAAGGTCATAGCCAATCATATTCCTCCGCTACCTCGCACACCCACCCTTTGTTGCAATCCCGACCTTGGGTCCTCGCCGGTCAGTGTATCCAAAGGATACCATCCGACCTCGACTATTACCAGGTCGCAACCATGGTCCTTCGCCGGTCGTTGCAACCCCTCATAGACCGCAATACCGTGGGGACTTAAGGCTTCCCCAGCCTACCACTTGCTCCTCGGGCGACAAATGTCTACAGTCTCTGCCGTGGGGACTTAGGGCTTCCCCAGCCTACCGCTTGCCCCCTTGGAATACAAGTGTCTACGGTAAAGCGCATCCGTTGATGTACAAGAGGTGGAAATACAATTGACTATTCCGTCCCACTCCAGATCTTATGGTTAACACGGGTATTACGGCACAAGAATCACTGGACGACATTTGTTGTTAATCCTAGATGGATATAAACCCTTGCAATGGAACCTCCACCATATCAACACAATCCATGGTTCCATTGCCCACCACATAGTCATATTCATAGTTATGAAAATAGTGGTTTTGATTTTTATGCAATAGTGATAAACGTAGTACTTTTGCAAGTAATTTGATAAAAATACTCAAATGACATGAGCAAGCGATGAACTTGCCTTTCTTGACTGCAAGATTATGCATACAAGGTCTTTGATACGCAATAACTCCAAATTCTTAAATAGCATCATCGTCCGGTAAGGGCGATGTTTAAAAGATTGCCAAGGATGCAATAATGCATAAGTATGAGATGCAATCCCTCTAAGCGTGATCTAACCCCGATGATTTAGGATTAGTGAGTTGTAATGATTAGTTTAGGGTGTGTTATACTTTTAGAGTGGTTCACAAACAAGGTTCTTATTAGGGTTGTGTTGTTTTAGAATCATAAGCAAGTATTAGAATGCAAAGTAACAATCATACATACCAAGAACTTGTAGTTGTATAATAAGTAAAGAGTAGTTGTCAACTTTAATACTATATGGCATGGTTAATGATTTCTTGTTATATTCTTCAAAAGAATAACTTTTGAAGAACATGTTCTTTAATAAAGAACAAGTATGATAATTAGGTTGGTGGTTTTCTATGGTTGACTATGGTTCCAAGTAGCTTCTGGAATAAGGATTAGATGGATTCTAACAAGGTTGCAAGCACATCTTAGGAAATTCATTAAACATTGTTGCTATCAAGGTTAGTATACCTTGTTGATGATAGATGGCTATTGTATATGGGTCCTATTAGGCAGGATTGATGATGATTCCTTATTTTCTTCAAAAGAATAACTTTTGAAGAACATACTTCTTAAGTAATAAGAAGTAGTTCAATTAATGGTGTGGGTATCTAGGGTTTCCTATTGGACTTACTAAGTAAGGAATGGTGGTTTCCTAAATAGGATGGTTCATAATTATGAAGTACTTGTAGGGTTTAGTGTGTATGGAATGGGGTGCACAATATTGGCATGGTTGCTATTGGAGTTCATCACAATGGTGTGATGCTAATTAAGGTTAATTAAGGATGAGATCCTTGGTGAAAGGGACTAGGTTTGATCCTACTTGATCATCTAGGTTTGATTAAGATGAACACATGGGATGCTAATTTAGTAGTGATAGGGTTCCCATATTTTATGTGGATTTAAACAAGAATTGAGTTGCTAAATATGGATCTATGATTACTAATGAAGTAACATGATCACATGTTATTTTGGGTTTAGGTTTGGAAACAATTTAGGGTTCACACATAAAATAGTGGAGCTAAGGTTCCTAATGGAATTAGGGTTTTAGGAATCACATGAAATGTTAGGGTTGTAATATCATTCAATATGGAATTAGGGTTTGCTATTTACCATATAGTTCTATGATCAATAACTTCATTATCAAGTTGGAGTTATTAATAACTTTGAGATAAAAATAATATTGGATTTGATATTTTAGTATTTTTAATGAATTAATAATTAAGGTAATCATTAATTAGGGTTTAAATCCCTCTAATAAGGATTTAACAAAATAACAAATAAAGAAAATTACTTTTAATGTTTTCTTTATTTATTTACTGGTTGTTATTTAATTTGAAAAGTTTTCCTAATTATTGAATTTTAATTGAATTTAGAATTAATACATAAGGCTTAAATAACAAGTATTAAATAGTTAAATTTTTATTAAAAATAGAAATTTCATTTTATATTTTTATTGGATAGAATTTTCTTTTAGAAGAATTTTGATATCTTATTTTGATTTTTTTGAGTTAAAATGAATTTTCTAGAATTTAGCAAAGTTGCATGTTTTTGCTGGAATTTATAAATGACTAGAAATACTAAACGTACCTAGACTAATCCTACCCACGGTGACAGACATGTGGGGTCAATGCCACGTTGGCTGCCACGTGAGGCTGACCAAGTCAAAATCGAAACGTGGCAAACGAGCTCATTGCCGGCGAGAAATCCACGACGGCGTCGTCGATTCAGGCCCTCCCCGGATGATTGGGGACTACCATTCTCCCCAGCACGCGACAGGGAACCGATTGATGCTAGCGCCGCTAGCTAATGGTCACCGGAGGTTGGCCGGCGGCAATGGTCTGCGGCGGTGGCTACAGTCGATCGACGAGGAGTATGCTACGACATGTATTTGAACTCGGTGAGCATGCTAGGAGGCTTAGAAGCTCACCAGGGTCACGCCAGGCATGACGGCGAGGTCAGAGCGGGCCTGAGTCGCCGGATTGAGCCATGACCGGCGTTGGAGAAGACGGCCAGACGTGGTCGATTGGAGGCGCATCAGCTCAATTCGTGGCGCACGGTGGCCATGTCGAGGACGGCGGTTCTAACGGTGATCACAGCTTGGCCTGGGAAGGTCTCCATCGACGGCGATGGCCGGAGGCAGGGCTGGCTAGGGTTTCGGTAATGGGGAAAATTACGCAGAGAGAGGAAGAACTCGAGCTAGGGTTCGTCGTTTAGGGTTTTATACGATTCCAGAGTGCGCCTCGTCACGACGTCGAGCAAGGGGAGATCGCCAGCAGCGAGGAGAGAGGGAGCACGTCGTCGTGCTGTCCAGCATGCGTGCTGGAGAGGATGAGGACGACCCCTCCCTCGTTGATATTTCACGAAGGGGTATGGTGGGCTGGGCCAGGCCGTGGTTTGGGCCGTGTTGGGCTTCTACTGGTGGGCTACACCGCCAGGTAAGTCCAGATGAGGTTTTTCTTCTTTTTCTCTTTCATTTATTTTCTGTTTTGTATTTCTATTTTTGAATTCTGTTTTTATTTCAAATTTGAATCATTTTATTTTGCAGGTGTTTGACAATTGGAATTTCATGAGGACTAATAAAAAGATCATTTTAATACTGAATTGTTTTTGAATGATCATTTGGTATTTATGTATGAACTTTTATTGCAATTTTAATTAAGCATGATTTTGTGCTCTCATTTTAATTTCCATTTTTCTTGTGAATCAAATCTGTTATGATTTATTAGAGTTTATAATTTCAACTCAAAGTATTTCAAAGGTTATTATTAAGACTTGGTTTCCTTTTGAGAAGTGGATGACTTACATATGATTTTATGTGAGCATCAATTTATTATGGTTTTATAACTTCTATTATAACCCCTTTTTAAGTTTAACACTATCATTATCTTTGAAAGTATCTAAGTTAGGTATTGTTCCATCATGGTTGATCTTGGTCACAAAGATAAATAGTTGATCACTACACATATGGTTTTAACCATATAATGTAGCACAAGGTTTTTCTTATGTTCAAGAATTGAAATATAAGATTTATTTGATGTGCACATCTAGGTTTCAAATACTATTTACCTAATGACACATGGGTTGAATCTTAATTGTGGTTTGGGTTTTATTTGTGATCACCCAAGTGATACACAAACTAGGGTTGAGATTTAATTCTAGGTTGTAGAGATGAGGTGACACCATATTGCATTGGCTAGAGTTTAATCTCCACTATCTCTGATAAGGTGGTTACTTACTTAATAGTTGTTGTTCTACTTTAGTTACTAAGGACTTGTGAATTGGTTTTATCTTATACCAATAGATTTCTATTATTATCCTAAATTTATCATTAAAGTAACTAAAGTGGGTATGGTTCTTTTTATAGTTAACTTTGGTTATATGGATGAATGGTTTCTCACCATATAAAGTATAGAGTTTAACTCTAAGGTTTGCTTAGGTTCTTTAATTTGTGAATGAATGAAATATGGATTTGGTAGGATTCTACTTATGATCACCAAGTGATTCACAAGTTAAGATTGAGATATAAGCCTAGGGTTGATTACTAGTGATTTCCCTATAATTTCATGTGGTGAATAATATCTACTTATCCTATTAGGATTTAACTTATCCTCACAAACCTCAAGAGCTTTATCATGTTTTAAACATGATCAACTTGTTCTTAATTATTCTACCTCAAGTTCTTGGTTAATGATTATTACCCAATTTATAATGATCAAGGTTTGGCTTCCTAAGGTATTGTTCATGAACTAAGTTTCTCACTTCTTAGGTTAAGTATTGTCCTGGTCATCTAGAGTGTAGTACTTCTATTATTCTTTCTTGGATGGACCTACTATGGTTGTCTCAATAATTTATATCCCAGGAGAATACCTGAGATATTCTGTTAGGGTTCTACTTAAACAATGATGATATAATCATCTTCTTTATGGATAGTTCTCTCCCTCTAATTCAAGTGTTGGCTCAACTTTCTTGAATGTAACACCTTAGCTTGAGCTTTCTCTCATATAGGAATGGTTTATTCTAGGGTTTATGGTGTACTCCTAATATCCCCTTAGGTATATAGGCGAAGACTCCTTTTAACTATCTTGGTTGGATTAGTCTCCACTTTACTTCTTCAATTCATGGCTATGGTCTTATTCAATTTGATCCTAGTTCATCTCACCATTCCAAGGTGAAATGGCTAATATTTTAGTTCAAAGGTTGTCCTTGATTCTTAAATAGGTAAAGCTTGGATTAGTATGAATGGTCTCTCTCATTTGGGAAGGACTTCAAAGCTAATCTAAGGTTAGGCTCCTAGAGAATGATGTGATCCTCAGTTTCTATGTTTATCATGATTAGTTTCTCTCTCTAGGGAATGTCTTGTATAATAATTTGGAATAGAGAGGAATATATATTCCTGGGGTTGATCTTCTTGTCTTGTTTCCAAGAATTATGTAAATGAGTACCATGAGGTTCATGGTGGGATCATAGATTAGTTTGAGACATGGAGAAGATAAGTCAAGAATGTTTTGTCCATTTATTGTTACTTGATTTCCAAATAGATGTATGTTCATATGTTATGGCAAGGAATACCATGTTGTGATCTTTAATAAGATCAAGCAATGGATCATTGTTTAAAGTGTTGTTGTGTTAGTTTTAATTCCATTTGATCTAACCCCTTAGATCAGATTATCTCTACCCAAAACAAGGTTTTAGCAAAGTCACATTGAGGTTTATAGCGCTTGACTTGATGAGCTACTTCAATTCCACCAAGGTCAAGTGAAACTTCTGTTACTGTGACTGTTTTACTTTAAAGCGCGAAAATTCCCCAGATTTTCTATGCATGAATGCAATGCACACATATGTTTCCTCTATTTTTGTAACCCCGATACCTGGGATATTACAGTTGACACGCGTACAGCACGCGACCGTTAGGAACCCCAAGTGGAAGGTGTGATGCGTACAGCAGTAAGTTTCCCTCAGTAAGAAACCAAGGTTTATCGAACCAGTAGGAGTCAAGAAGCACGTTGAAGGTTGATGGCGGCGGAGTGTAGTACGGCGCAACACTAGGGGTTCCGGCGCCAACGTGGAACCTGCACAACACAACCAAATTACTTTGCCCCAACGTGACAGTGAGGTTGTCAATCTCACCGGCTTGCTGTAACAAAGGATTAGATGTATAGTGTGGATGATGATGTTTGCAGAAAACAGTAGAGCAAGAATTGCAGTAGATTGTATTCGATGTAAAAGAATGGACCGGGGTCCACAGTTCACTAGTGGTGGCTCTCCCATAAGATAAATAGCATGTTGGGTGAACAAATTACAGTTGGGCAATTGACAAATAAAGAGGGCATGACCATGCACATACATGTTATGATGAGTAGTGTGAGATTTAATTGGGCATTACGACAAAGTACATAGACCGCTATCCAGCATGCATCTATGCCTAGAAAGTCCACCTTCAGGTTATCATCCGAACCCCTTCCAGTATTAAGTTGCAAACAACAGACAATTGCATTAAGTATGGTGCGTAATGTAATCAACAAATACATCCTTAGACATAGTATTGATGTTTTATCCCTAGTGGCAATAGAACATCCACAACCTTAGAACTTTCGATCACTGTCCCAGATTTAATGGAGGCATGAACCCACTATCGAGCATAAATACTCCCTCTTGGAGTTACAAGTAACGACTTGGCCAGAGCCTCTACTAATAACGGAGAGCATGCAAGATCATAAACAACACATAGATGATAGATCAACAATCAACATAGCATAGTATTCCATATTCATCGGATCCCAACAAACGCAACATGTAGCATTACAAATAGATGATCTTGATCATGTTAGGCAGCTCACAAGATCGAACAATGATAGCACAATTAGGGGAAGACGACCATCTAGCTACTGCTATGGACCCATAGTCCAGGGGTGAACTACTCACACATCACTCCGGAGGCGACCATGGCGGTGAAGAGTCCTCCGGGAGATGATTCCCCTCTCCGGCAGGGTGCCGGAGGAGATCTCCTGAATCCCCCGAGATGGGATTGGCGGCGGCGGCGTCTCTGGAAGGTTTTCCGTATCGTGGCTCTCAGTACTGGAGTTATTATCGACGAAGTCTTATGTAGGCGGAAGGGCGGAGTCGGAGGGCTGACGAGGGGCCCACACGCTAGGGCCACGCGGGGCCCCCTTGGGTCGCGCCGCCCTAGTGTGGCAGCGCCTCGTCACCCCACTTCGTTTCCCTTTCGCTATTCTGGAAGCTTCGTGGAAAAATAAGCCCCTGGGCGTTGATTTCGTCCAATTCCGAGAATATTTCCTTACTAGGATTTCTGAAACAAAAAACAGCAGAAAACAGCAACTGGCTCTTCGGCATCTCGTTAATAGGTTAGTGCCGGAAAATGCATAAATATGACATAAAGTATGTATAAAACATGTGTGTATCATCATAAAACAAGCATGGAACATAAGAAATTATCGATACGTTGGAGACGTATCAACAGTCTCTACCCCTTAAACTAAACTTCGTCCTCGAAGTTTGAACTCTCTCACGTTTCCGGAGTGTGGATCTGACTTGTGCAGACTACGACTTCTCTCGAACTCCATGGTGATCTCACTGGATATAATTGTATATATCCCTTGTCCAGATTCTTCCTGGAATCCAATAGTGTCTGTCTCTGAGTCATGGTTTCTTAGTTCAATACCATGATTTCTTTCAATATCATAATCTTGTTTCCTTTCCCATTGAGGATTCAATGATCGGGACTTTTCTGTTGCTGCTAGTCTTATTTGAAGACTAATTGGATAACATACTCCTGATTCGTGAGTAGGTCTTTGTTTTCCCTTACTCCCAAAACTGCAATAATGGTACTTAGTAAGGTACTTACTATGGAATTGGTCGTGATGGTTTATTCCTCTAAGAATGGATTGGACTCATTTAGTCCATCCAATCATGGTTTATAATTGATACTTATAACTATTTTGGGTTCTTTAGGTTCCATGAAAGGAATCTTTCAAATGGACTTTAGTTTTGGCATAGTCAATCTCTTTCGGTCTTTGGCCTTCTCGAGTTGTATTTGGTCTACAGTATCTTCTTTGTCAACTTCATTAAACTTAGCTGACTTGAGCTATCGTACTTCTTAGTAAATATTACTCACTTTCTCAAGTTATAGTCCACTTCTTACTTCCTCGAGGTATGAACCTCGGTTTCTGGTCTGACATCCTTCTGAAAGTAGTGTTCAACAATCTTATGAAAATAAGATCGAACTTCCTCTCAGTTCAGTCCTTCTTCTTCTATTTTGCTCAAAGTATTGAGTCATTGTACATCCAACTCAATCTTTACTCTACCCCTTAGAGTTCTCTTATGGTCTTCAACTCCTTTTCTTCCAACCATTGGATTGATGGTTGGAATATTGGTCTAGGTCTAGTTTATTGTTTGTACTCTTCTAAGGTCTTGCGGAGAATATCTGTAGTGCATCCACTCAATTGTGGACAACCAATGTTAATCCTTCGACTAAATGATTATAGGTCATTGTTATTTGGTTGACAAAATTTTATTTGTTCACAACTTCTTGGTACGAATAATCCAATTATGGACTACTTGATATCAATTGTGGCTATTTGTTATCTAAAAATGTACTCTATTATAGGTTTTGATCAACTGGACGAGACATCTTCTACTTTGTCTCCCATTATTGATCCTATACCAACTGTGGTCTTCTGATACCAACTGAGGTCTTCTTATATCTGCTATGATTTCATATATCATCTTCCTTCATTCAGGGTTTATTTTGCAGAAAAACCACTAGCTGACACTATGAATATAGTATCCTAAGTGATTTCCCATGCATTCCCTCTTCCATAATGATTATGGTTCTACTTCTACTTCTCCATAGTCATCCTATTTCTTACCTTCATGCTTCTCATGTACTAAAGTACTCATCTGTTGAGGCAAAGCATGAGTTTTGATTGATACTTCCTTTAGAGTATTGTGGTTGCTTCCCACAATTTTACTTCCTTTCTCTAATGAACCTTCCTCTTGTCTTCAGAATCTTCAGAAGTCGTCACTTCCTCACACAAATACCATTACCCTCTAGATCTATAGCATCAAGTAAGAACTTGATATTGCAACATGCATTTGCATATCAAAGTCAAACTTCATGTATGGATCTAGTCAAACAATGAAAATCCAATAAAATCCAAGAAGATTCAGCTTTGTGTTTATAATACACACCTTCATAAGCCTGAATATGATTGTTGCGTAAGACATCTCCAAACATCAGGCTGAGATGTGTAGTATATAACACCACATAATATAGGGTTTATATCGTGATACTTAGCATGAATATATGGGATTCTACTATTTGTCTCAACCTTTACCTTAATTGCACATTTGCAATGAGATAAACTTGAAACAAAGTGGCCTAGGATAGCTATGGTTGACCCAAAATTCTTTGGAAGTATTAACTTAGCTTCCATTATGTTGAGGACTACTTTACATGATATGTCTGGTTCTAACATCACTATTCTAAACCCATAACTATTGGAATATAGCTCCTATACTTCCAAGTGTTTCTATTGTAAGACTATGGTCATGATGTGCTTGGCACACTTCCCATAGTTTTGGAACACAATTCTTGCACTATTGTGGAACATCTGGCTTCTTATTATTCTCCTCCTAACTGTTTATGATGTTCTATTCCATCACATAATGATTCTCAGGTGAATCTTATATGATTACTATCCCTATCATGTATGTAGACATATTTTATTCCTATCTCTCTTCCTTACCTCCCATGATTGACTCATCATGGTCTATACTACCTCATATGACTCATAGTTATCACCTACTATCAATTGTTTCACATGTCTACATAATTTTACTTACTCATTACTTATCTGGGTCTACATCTTCTATTAGGATATCTTAATTATCTTTATCACTTGATATAACTCCTATTACAGTTCTGGATAACTCTTAATTAATCATAACATATGTTGGTACACATCTTCCAATAGGATATCCTCCTTATAGTTGTATCCTCTCTTTGGACTACCATGTATTGTATACCAACGGTGATCTACTCATCTATTGTTTTAAGAACTTAATGGTATACTACATACTTGGGATTAGCTAACTAACTTCACTTAGGTAAGATAGGTAAGAATTGTTGACTTAAGTGTGTCAGGATTATTCTCAAGTGAATATCCATCTCAAGTCATAAGAAGATTTGGTTTAACTAAGACAACTTCCTATAGACACTACCAATCCTATAGGTCTCCTTTAAAGGGTTTTAATCCTAGGGTCAAAGCATTTGCTCTGATACCAACTGTGGTGACCCGACATACCACTGCATGGTGTAGTATGCAAGTCTGATATAACACCAATGAAACACCGTTCCACTAGTCTTATATCGCTCAGAGTGGTACAACAGAAACATATGCGGGTCCAAGGCATGTCTATAGAATTACAACATTGACTCTGTTACATAAGATCAGCACAACCTCCTACTTTACAATGAGGTAAATCTGCAAATAAACTCCAGAAGAATGACTCGTAGTCTAATCCTATCACGAACTCTATTTGTAGAGTATTTGACTAGCTATAGGGGCTATGAATAGATTCTAGATAAATAGGGGCTAGGTTCAGGAAGCTAGTTCCTTTCTATTGCTAATCTAGGTTTTCTCCTTGCTGGATGTGGTATCCGACTCCTCTGGCAGGGTCCTGTCCCTTGATGTAGTTGTTGACTCCTCGGCCTTCGAGTTGCACTGTAGATCCTCCTTCGATGCCTCCATATCTAAGCAGGGGATTTAAGAGTGGGATGAGTACGAGCGTACTCAACAAGTTCATTATAGGCAAGAGGTGTTTAATGCACTAGCTACAACATTAGACCAGAAAGTCTAATACCAATGCAGGTTTTCATAACCATTTCTTCAAAAGGTTGCTTTTATTCAGAAGAACTATGTCCGTCAGCCTTAACCGGTTTACTAGAACTTCATGGAGCTCCTTTCCGGCAGCGTTCGCAGTTCCATATCCCGGAACAGGGAGTGACAGGTCACGATTCTTTACACTCTGCAGAGGTGTGTTGCTTTACCCATAAGAGATCTTAACCTTGGTGCCAACCGGGCAATTTCCCCGTCCACACTTCCTTTGGTTTTAGGCCCGGTATAAGGTCATAGCCAATCATATTCCTCCGCTACCTCACACACCCACCCTTTGTTGCAATTCCGACCTTGGGTCCTCGCCGGTCAGCGTATCCAAAGGATACCATCCGACCTCGACTATTACCAGGTCGCAACCATGGTCCTTCGCCGGTCGTTGCAACCCCTCATAGACCGCAATACCGTGGGGACTTAGGGCTGCCCCAGCCTACCGCTTGCTCCTCGGGCGACAAGTTTTTACGGTCTCTGCCGTGGGGACTTAGGGCTTCCCCAGCCTACCGCTTGCCCCCTTGGAATACAAGTTTCTACGGTAAAGCGCATTCGTTGATGTACAAGAGGTGGAATTACAATTGACTATTCCGTCCCACTCCAGATCTTATGGTTAACACGGGTATTACGGCACAAGAATCACTGGACGACATTTGTTGTTAATCCTAGATGGATATAAACCCTTGCAATGGAACCTCCACCATATCAACACAATCCATGGTTCCATTGCCCACCACATAGTCATATTCATAGTTATGAAAATAGTGGTTTTGATTTTTATGCAATAGTGATAAACGTAGTACTTTTGCAAGTAATTTGATAAAAATACTCAAATGACATGAGCAAGCGATGAACTTGCCTTTCTTGACTGCAAGATTATGCAGACAAGGTCTTCGATACGCAATAACTCCAAATTCTGAAATAGCATCATCGTCCGGTAAGGACGATGTTTAAAAGAATGCCAAGGATGCAATAATGCATAAGTATGAGATGCAATCGCTGTAAGCATGATCTAACCCCGATGATTTAGGATTAGTGAGTTGTAATGATTAGTTCAGGGTGTGTTATACTTTTAGAGTGGTTCACAAACAAGATTCTTATTAGGGTTGTGTTGTTTTAGAATCATAAGCAAGTGGTAGAATGCAAAGTAATAATCATACATACCAAGAAATTGTAGTTGTATAATAAGTAAAGAGTAGTTGTCAACTTTAATACTATATGGCATGGTTAATGATTGCTTGTTATATTCTTCAAAAGAATAACTTTTGAAGAACATGTTCTTTAATAAAGAACAAGTATGATAATTAGGTTGGTGGTTTTCTGTGGTTGACTATGGTTCCAAGTAGCTTCTGGAATAAGGATTAGATGGATTCTAACAAGGTTGCAAGCACATCTTAGGAAATTCATTAAACATGGTTGCTATCAAGGTTAGTATACCTTGTTGATGATAGATGGCTATTGTATATGGGTCCTATTAGGCAGGATTGATGATGATTCCTTATTTTCTTCAAAAGAATAACTTTTGAAGAACATACTTCTTAAGTAATAAGAAGTAGTTCAATTAATGGTGTGGGTATCTAGGGTTTCCTATTGGACTTACTAAGTAAGGAATGGTGGTTTCCTAAATAGGATGGTTCATAATTATGAAGTACTTGTAGGGTTTAGTGTGTATGGAATGGGGTGCACAATATTGGCATGGTTGCTATTGGAGTTCATCACAATGGTGTGATGCTAATTAAGGTTAATTAAGGATGAGATCCTTGGTGAAAGGGACTAGGTTCGATCCTACTTGATCATCTAGGTTTGATTAAGATGAACACATGGGATGCTAATTTAGTAGTGATAGGGTTCCCATATTTTATGTGGATTTAAACAAGCATTGAGTTGCTAAATATGGATCTATGATTACTAATGAAGTAACATGATCACATGTTATTTGGGGTTTAGGTTTGGAAACAATTTAGGGTTCACACATAAAATAGTGGAGCTAAGGTTCCTAATGGAATTAGGGTTTTAGGAATCACATGAAATGTTAGGGTTGTAATATCATTCAATATGGAATTAGGGTTTGCTATTTACCATATAGTTCTATGATCAATAACTTCATTATCAAGTTGGAGTTATTAATAACTTTGACATAAAAATAATATTGGATTTGACATTTTATTATTTGTAATGAATTAATAATTAAGGTAATTATTAATTAGGGTTTAAATCCCTCTAATAAGGATTTAACAAAATAACAAATAAAAATTACTTTTAATGTTTTCTTTATTTATTTACTGGTTGTTATTTAATTTGAAAAGTTTTCCTAATTATTGAATTTTAATTGAATTTAGAATTAATACATAAGGCTTAAATAACAAGTATAAATACTTAAATTTTTATTAAAAATAGAAATTTCATTTTATATTTTTATAGGATAGATCTTTTAGAAGAATTTTGATATCTTATTTTCTAGAATTTAGCAAAGTTGCATGTATTTGCTGGAATTTATAAATGACTAGAAATACTAAACGTACCCAGACTAATCCTACCCACGGTGATAGACGTGGGGTCAATGCCACATTGGCAGCCACGTGAGGCTGACCAAGTCAAAATCGAAACGTGGCAAACGAGCTCACTGCCGGCGGGAAATCCACGACTGCGTCGTCGATTCAGGCCCTCCCCAGATGATTGGGGACTACCATTCTCCCCAGCACGCGACAGGGAACCGATTGATGCTAGCGCCGCTAGCTAATGGTCACCGGAGGTTGGCCGGCGGCAATGGTCTGCGGCGGTGGCTACGGTCGATCGACGAGGAGTATGCTACGGCAGGTATTTGAACTCGGTGAGCATGCTAGGAGGCTTAGAAGCTCACCAGGGTCACGCCAGGCTTGACGGCGAGGTCGGAGCGGGCCTGAGTCGCCGGATTGAGCCATGACCGGCGTCGGAGAAGATGGCCAGATGTGGTCGATTGGAGGCGCATCAGCTCGATTCCTGGCGCACGGTGGCCATGTCGAGGACGGCGGTTCTAACGGTGGTCACAGCTTGGCCTGGGAAGGTCTCCATCGACGGCGATGGCCGGAGGCAGGGCTGGCTAGGGTTTCGGTAATGGGGAAAATTACACAGAGAGAGGAAGAACTCGAGCTAGGGTTCGTCGTTTAGGGTTTTATACGATGCCAGAGCGCGCCTCGTCACGACGTCGAGCAAGGGGAGATCGCCAGCAGCGAGGAGAAAGGGAGCACGTCGTCGTGTTGTCCAACATGCGTGCTGGAGAGGATGAGGACGACCCCTCCCTCGTTGATATTTCACGAAGGGGTATGGTGGGCTGGGCCAGGCCTTGGTTTGGGCCGTGTTGGGCTGCTACTGATGGGCTACACGGCCAGGTAAGTCCAGGTGAGGTTTTTCTTCTTTTTCACTTTCATTTATTTTCTGTTTTGTATTTCTATTTTTGAATTCTATTTTTATTTCAAATGTGAATCATTTTATTTTGCAGGTGTTTGACAATTGGAATTTCATGATGACTAATAAAAAGATCATTTTAATACTGAATTGTTTTTGAATGATCATTTAGTATTTATGTATGAACTTTTATTGGAATTTTAATTAAGCATGATTTTGTGCTCTCATTTTAATTTCCATTTTTCTTGTGAATCAAATCTGTTATGATTTATTAGAGTTGATAATTTCAACTCAAAGTATTTCAAAGGTTATTATTAAGACTTGGTTTCCATTTGAGAAGTGGATGACTTACATATGATTTTATGTGAGCACCAATTTATTATGGTTTTATAACTTCTATTATAACCCCTTTTTAAGGTTAACACTATCATTATCTTTGAAAGTATCTAAGTTAGGTATTGTTCCATCATGGTTGATCTTGGTCACAAAGATAAATAGTTGATCACTACACATATGGTTTTAACCATATAATGTAGCACAAGGTTTTTCTTATGTTCAAGAATTGAAGCATAAGATTTATTTGATGTGCACATCTAGGTTTCAAATACTATTTACCTAATGACACATGGGTTGAATCTTAATTGTGGTTTGGGTTTTATTTGTGATCACCCAAGTGATACACAAACTAGGGTTGAGATTTAATTCTAGGTTGTAGAGATGAGTTGACACCATATTGCATTGGCTAGAGTTTAATCTCCACTATCTCTGATAAGGTGGTTACTTGCTTAATAGTTGTTGTTCTACTTTAGTTACTAAGGACTTGTGAATTGGTTTTATCTTATACCAATAGATTTCTATTATTATCCTAAATTTATCATTAAAGTAACTAAAGTGGGTATGGTTCTTTTTATAGTTAACTTTGGTTATATGGATGAATGGTTTCTCACCATATAAAGTATAGAGTTTAACTCTAAGGTTTGCTTAGGTTCTTTAATTTGTGAATGAATGAAATATGGATTTGGTAGGATTCTACTTATGATCACCAAGTGATTCACAAGTTAAGATTGAGATATAAGCCTAGGGTTGATTACTAGTGATTTCCCTATAATTTCATGTGGTGAATAATATCTACTTATCCTATTAGGATTTAACTTACCCTCACACACCTCAAGAGCTTGATCATGTTTTAGACATGATCAACTTGTTCTTAATTATTCTACCTCAAGTTCTTGGTTAATGATCATTACCCAATGTATAATGATCAAGGTTTGGCTTCCTAAGGTATTGTTCATGAACTAAGTTTCTCACTTCTTAGGTTAAGTATTGTCCTGATCATCTAGAGTGTAGTACTTCTATTATTCTTTCTTGGATGGACCTACTATGGTTGTCTCAATAATTTATATCCCAGGAGAATACCTGAGATATTCTGTTAGGGTTCTACTTAAACAATGATGATATAATCATGTACTATATGGATAGTTCTCTCCCTCTAATTCAAGTGTTGGCTCAATTTTCTTGAGTGTAACACCTTAGCTTGAGCTTTCTCTCATATAGTAATGGTTTATTCTAGGGTTTATGGTGTACTCCTAATATCCCCTTAGGTATATAGGCTAAGACTCCTTTTAACTATCTTGGTTGGATTAGTCTCCACTTTACTTCTTCAATCCATGGCTATGGTCTTATTCAATTTGATCCTAGTTCATCTCACCATTCCAAGGTGAAATGGCTAATATTTTAGTTCAAAGATTGTCCTTGATTCTTAAATAGGTAAAGCTTGGATTAGTATGAATGGTCTCTCTTATTTGGGAAGGACTTCAAAGCTAATCTAAGGTTAGGCTCCTAGAGAATGATGTGATCCTCAGTTTCTATGTTTATCATGATTAGTTTCTCTCTCTAGGGAATGTCTTGTATAATAATTTGGAATAGAGAGGAATATATATTCCTGGGGTTGATCTTCTTGTCTTGTTTCCAAGAATTAAGTAAATGAGTACCATGAGGTTCATGGTGGGATCATAGATTAGTTTGAGACATGGAGAAGATAAGTCAAGAATGTTTTGTCCATTTATTGTTACTTGATTTCCAAATAGATGTATGTTCATATGTTATGGCAAGGAATACCATGTTGTGATCTTTAATAAGATCAAGCAATGGATCATTGCTTAAAGTGTTGTTGTGTTAGTTTTAATTCCATTTGATCTAACCCCTTAGATCAGATTATCTCTACCCAAAACAAGGTTTTATCAAAGTCACATTGAGGTTTATAGCGCTTGACTTGATGAGCTACTTCAATTCCACCAAGGTCAAGTGAAACTTCAGTTACTGTGACTGTTTTACTTTAAAGCGCGAAAATTCCCCAGATTTTCTATGCATGAATGCAATGCACACATATGTTTCCTCTATTTTTGTAATACCTGGGATATTACAAAGAAGGTGTCGGAAGACAATTAAAATCTTAAGAAGGCTAAAGACCGAAGGGTTGACCAAACCAAAACTAATGTTTATTAGAATGATTCCTTTCATGGAACCTAAAGAAACCAAAAGGAGGAGAACTAGCATAAACGAGAAGCTATGATTGGATGGACTAAATGAGTCTAATCCTTTCGTAGGAATAAACCACCAGGACATTGCATATTGTAAATACCTTACTTAGTACCATTACTATAGTTATGGTAGTAAGGGAAGACAATACCTTGCCTTAAACAAATCTTTTAGAATTAAGCTTTGGATCACCGCAGCTGGTCGACCCAAGCTTTGGGTACCCAAATAGGTAGATGTCATCACAAACAATAGTAAAGTCTATTAGCACAATAAGATGTCCCAATCCAAGGATCATTGGAGAGAAAGACTATAAGCTTAGAGTGTTGGAAAAATCATAGAGTTGAAGAAAGTATCAGTGCCATATATCAGAAGACTCCAGGAAGGATATGGATAAGGAATATATCCAATTATATTTAATGAGATCACCATGGAGTTTGAAAGAGATTGTGATCTGTTCAAGTCCGTTCCACATTCCGAAACCTGCGAGCGTTCGAACTTCGGGACGAAGTTCAGTTTAAGGGGGAGAGGCTGTAATATCCCAGGTTTGGAGGCTATACAATGAGAAAACACCAAACTATGCATTGCATTCATGCATAGAAAATCCGGGGATTTTTCGCGCTTTCAAATAAAACTTACCACAGTAACTGAAGTTTCACTTGACATGCTGGAATTGAGGTAGATCATCAAGTCAAGCGCTATAAACTTCAGTGTGATCTTTGCTAAAACCTTGTTTTGGGTAGATATGATTTGATCTATGGGCTAGATCAAATGTAATTAGTTTTACAACAAAAAACACCTTAAGTAAGGGTCAACCATAAGATCTTATCAAGGATCTCAATATGACATTCCTTACAACAACAAATGAATAATTATTCAACTATAAATCAAAGAAACAATTAAACAAGAAACTATTCTTAACTTATCTTTTCCATGTCTTTTACTAAATAAGTATTCCTACCATGAGTCATATGGTATATCTTCTCAACTACAATACTTGCACCCCAAGCCAAGGACATTCATATTCATTCTTTATGAACTCTTGACCATTCAATCTAGTTCATTCAAACCTTTTCCATTAAACCTTAGAGAAAGGAGAGAACCATTCTTATGCTTATATTATCCATTGAGTATAACCTAGTTTAATATTCAAAACCTATCTAAGTGAGGTAAGTCATTGATACTAATTAATGCAATAAGAAGTACAACTCAAGTACTAAACCCTAATTGACTTAGCCAATCTTTGGTGGTAAGTGAGAACCTATTTTATTAGTGGTTCAAGAGAGGAAAGTGTTGTGATCATTATACCCTAGTAATGATCATAAACCCTAGAGGAACCCTACCTATCCAGGAGAGCTCAAGTTAAAAGTGTAGACTCAAGTATATTTACCAATACTTGATCTTGGAGAAGAGAACCATGATTCACTAATGAATTATTATGAGGCAAATACTTTGATCATTACAAATTGGGTGATGATCATAAACCTTAAGAATCTAAGTGAGTGTGATGAGAGAAGTAATGGAGAAGAGCGATTAGTGAGGAATAAGTTGATTATGTCCAATGCATGACCATGCTTTGTAGATTTAGATGATAAGACACACTTGTGAGATAATCCGAGATCATCCACCACATCAAATGATAGATCCCTAACAATTAAACCCAGGCCAATCCTCATGCCTTGTGCAGCGGAGTATTGATATTGTATTTAAACCTAGCATTGCCTTGATACAAGAATTCTAACAAAGTAAAGAGAATAACCCTGGTCAATTAAACTTAACCCTAGCTTATGCTCTTATCTTAATCCTAGTTGTGTATAACTTGGGTGATCACAACTAAAACCCTAAACCACATTTGAATTCCCATCCAAGTATCATTTGGAGGGATAAGTAGAACCCTACCTTGCCTCATGCCTATTTATATTGCAAATTGAATGAAGAGTATGCAAAACCATAAACCCTTTCACATAGGATCCACTCCACATAAAATGATATGCCCTAACTTGTGTAACATGGATCACAAGTATAAACCAAGCTATAGATCTAATGACTAAATACCATTTGGTGAGTAAAGTTAAACCAACCAATATCCAATTCTATAGTTGCTATCCAAGTAATTTGTTTAGTTAACTAAATTAAGTAGTGTTCTATAAAATAGAATCATCATATGAGTAGGTTATTTAACCATGATGAATATACGATCTATCCTAAATAATTTAAAATTAAGTTGGTTAATGGTGGGTGGTGATTGCAAAGTTTTTATCACCATTATTCTTAAACCCTAAGACACCATCATCCACATAAAATCATGAACCAATCCTATTCCCTTTATTATTTGTTAAACCCTAGCCATAACTAAATTGTCTGTGAGTAATCACTATGGTTAAGTACTAGAAAAATATAATATGTTCACCATGCACATGTTCTAAATTTCAAATCATTTAAACAGATTTGATTCCTAAATTAAAAGGCAATTGAGAAAAACCCTAAATTCATATCTATTTGAAATTTGAATTGTGCTTCATAAGGAAACAAAATTAATCAATTATAAAATGGATGTTTAAAAACAAAACAATACAGTAAGTATCATTATCAAATTGTTTTGATATTCAAATAGTTTAGAACCTTCAAAATAAGACAGAATCCAAATTTGAAATCAAATAGAAAATTCAAATCAGTAATTAAACAAAACATAAAAGAGAAAATAGGAAAATAAGACTTACCTGTCCAGGCCGCAGCAGCCCGAAGCTAACCCAGCAGCAGCCCAACTCCACGGCCCAGTCCAGCCCACGGCCTCGTACCGTTTCGTCGCTGGCACAAAACAGGACGAGGGCGTCGTCTTCCTCCCCGGCGTCGACAGCACAGAGAGGAGGCTCGTCCACGTCCTTGAAGCCGATAAGGATGCCCGGACGCCACAGAAGCTTCCAGAACTTCTCCCTATCGTCCTCATGTCTGTCTCATCCACTTCTCGCCAAGATTTACGCCCGTATGCACCTCACCATCGTCGACGCATCTGAACCACTGCCGCTGGTGAAGTTACGGTAGAAGCCTCGCCGATCTCTATAAGTATGCCTGGAGCTTTGTAGTGAAACCCTAGAACCACTCCACCGCTTCTCGTTCTCTCAGTCATCCTCAATCTCCCGCATTCTTCCATTTTCTGTCACCGGAGTCAAGGACGAAGCCGACGGAGGAGGCCACCTTAAGCTCGATTGAGCGGCCCAGGAGGAGACCTGGACTCATGGAGCACCCTGGAGGAGAAGGACATCAACGGGAGCAAGGAGGAGGGAAAATTTCAGCATTCCCTTTCCCTCGGGTTCGCCGGGAGATCGTCAATCGCCGTCGTCTCCGTCAACCATCGCCGGAGCCGACCACACCATGAGCTTCAGGGTGAGCATACGCGTCTATAGCACCTACTTTCCCTTCCTAGCATCGTCTATAACATCCGATTCGATTCTCGCCGGTGAAGCACCGCTGCAGAGTTCGTCGTCAGCGTAGCTCCGGTGATCCCCTTGCGAAACCAACACCACCACTCGATTCTCCTTGCAGTACTCGTTCAAACGCACCTAGTCGCGCATCTCGGGAAGCCGTAGATTGGCGGTGCCACCATCTGCTGACCGCCAGCGTTTAACCGCCGGCGAGGTTAAAGGTCTTGGTCAACATTGACCGGTCTTTGCTTGCGTGGTAGCCGACGAGGACACAAGCCCCACCAGTTAGTGACTGTGACTAGATCTGAACCGGTTCATTTAATTTTTATGTTTTAATTTAAAAACTAGTAAATAGCTAAAATTCTGTAGAAATAGATAAAATTCATTTCAGCTCAGAAAAATATATATAATATATCAAAATTCTCATAAAAATAAACTCTATTCAAATAAAATATAAAGAAAAAATGTCTGTAAAAATTTAAAATTCACTTATTTTTAACTTTATTAACTATGTGTTTTCATTTGTTTTAAATCCAATTTGAATTCAATAATCGATATGAGTAAATAGTTCTTAATGAAACTACTTATTAGTTCTTAAGTAACTTGTTCTTCAAAAGTTATTCTTTGAAGTACAAATTCCAACCAAACCATAGAAGCCATAGCTCCTATTTACAGTAGCTCTTATTCTTAATAAAACATGTTCTTCAAAAGTTATTCTTTTGAAGTAGGTATCAAGCAACCCCTTGAAGCCATAATTCTTATTTGAAATACTTACTATCTCTTAATCAACATGTTCTTGAAAAGTTATTCTTTTGAAGTATCATATAAGTAATCATCAACCATGTCCTGTAGAAATTAAAAGTGAAAACTACTCTTTACTTGTTATACAACCACCATTCCTTTGTGTGTATGATTGTTATGATGAATTATATCACTTGTTTATGCTATAATATCACCAACCTCAATAAGAAGATTGTTTGAGCACCATCCTAAAAGTGCAACACACCCTAAATAAATCTTTACAACTCATCCATCCTAAATCATTGAGGTTAGGTTACGCTTAGGATGATTGCATCTCATACTATGCATTATAGCATCTTTGCCAGTTCTTTAAACATTGTCCTTACCGGACAATGATGGTATTTCAGAATTTGGAGTTCTCACGTATCGAAGCTTTTGCATGCATAATCCTGCAGTCAAGAAAGCCAAGTTCATCGCTTGCTCATGTCATTTGATTATTTTTATCAAACTATATGCAAAGTACTATACTTATCACTCTTGCATTGAAAAGCAAAGTATTATTTTACAATTATGAATATGACTATGTGGTGGGCAATGGAACCATGGTATGTGTTGATTGGTGGAGGTTCCATTGCATGGACACTACTCATATTGGACTAAGTACCAATGCCGTCCAGTGATTCTAGCGTCGTACATATCGCGTTGACCATAAGATTTATAGTGGCTCTAGGGAAGCCAGCTGTATATTTTCCCTCTTTCATATCAGCGGACTTGATGGAGCCTGGCTGGGTGTTGGGATAACACCGCAGTAGGTTGGGAAATCCTTTAAAATCCCCATCCGTGTGGATGAGAGGCTCTATCGTCTATGAGGGATTTTCCGACGTACATCGGGGGTAAAGCCATATGACCGGGAGATGTCTACCGGGGATGTACGGGTGGACAAAAGAGTGGGTATGCAGGGTCACGGAGAAGGCAGTTTAGGCTTGGATCTTATTTCCTGGCCTCACACCAAGGAAGTCTGGACGGGGACGATTCTTCCGGTTGGCAAAAAGGATAAGGTCTCTTATGGGAAAAGTAACGCACCTCTGCAAAGGTTATCAAATTGTGGCTGTCACTCCTTGTTCCGGGAAGGGAACTGCGAACGTGGCAGGAAAGGAACTCCATGAAGCTCTGTTCAACCTGTGAAGACTGACGAGCATAGTTTTCAGAATAAAGTAAACCTTTTGAAGAAATTTTTATGAAAACTTGCATTCGCCTATGACTTTCTGGTTCGTGGCTATAGCTAGTGCATGATACACCTATTTCTTAATATGAACTTGCTGAGTACGCTCGTACTCATTTTCTCCCATTTGAAACCCCCTCTTAGATCAAGGCACCGAAGGAGAAACTACCGTGGAACTCAAAGACAAAGGAGTCAACTGCAACAAGATGAAGAATCCAAGCAAAGATGTCAATGAAATCAAATTCTGCAGCAACTAGAGTGGAAACTTAGACTACTAATAGAAGGGAACGTTTCCCTAATCCAAGCACATAAGTAGCTAGACTTCTACAGCAAGCCTAATATCTCTAGAGATAATGATAGCAATAACATAGACTACGAGTCATTCTTCTGGAGCTTTATTTGAAGTTTGCCTCACTGTAAAGTAGGAGGTTGTGTTGATCTTACGTAAATAGTTCGTGTGTACTTCTATAGACATGCCTTCGACTCGCATATGTTTTTGTTGTACCACTCTGAGGGATGTAATATGAGTGGAACGGTGTTTCAATTGTGTTATGTCAACGACGTGCGTACTACAACATGCAGTGGTGAATGGATCGTAGCGGACAAGAGGGGGGTGAATGGACGCTATGCAAATTTTAAGCCTTTTTCAGTTTTAGCGGTGCGGAAGGTAAAGGTGAAGTATTTAGTGGTGGCGGTGTTCCTAGTATGATCCTAAGAAAGTGCAACAAGTAAAGGAACAAGCAAGATAGTAAGAGTAAGGACCGGGACAACCGAATGGTGCGGAGACGAGGCGAGGTTTGTTTCCCGCAGTTCCTCTCACAAAGAGAGTACGTCTGCATTGAGGAGGTGCTAGCCTCACACAAGAGGCTAGGCGGTCACACCACGAAGGAAGGCCTCACCTTCTTCCTCGAGAGAGCTCCACAAAGGGGCTCCCCCTTCTCCACTATGGCACCGTTCGAGGCGGTGGTTCCTTCACAAGGTTGGGGCGAGCTCCACAACACAAGGAGGCTCCCAACAACCTATGGAGCTAGCACAACACCAAGCTAGCCTCCATAGGTGCACTTTCTCCAAGATCCCACCATAGGAACCCTAAGTCCAAGATCCACTAAGGACTAGCAAGAATTGGTGAAATCTCTCTTGGTATAACTATAGATCGGGGCCTCCTCCACCACTCCTCAAAATTTGGGCAATATTGGTTGGATGGTTGGGGAGATCCTCAAGGTTTAAGATCAGCAACAATGGAGGAGAGAGAGAGAGGAGAGATAAAATCGTGTTGGGGAAGAAGGGCCCTTTAAATAGGCTCTCCGAATCCAACCATTACCTGCAGTTTTTGCCTAAGCGGTACTACCGCTTTGGGTAACGGTACTACCGCTCTGGGTTCGAAATCCCACAGAACTTATCCACGTGGACACATAGCGGTACTATCGCTCGCGATACCGCTTGAGGTACCGCAATGGTCTCCAGAGCATACTGGATCCCAAGCGGTACCGAAGCGGTACCAGAGCGGTACGGCCGTAATTTCCGTTACGGTACTTAAGCGGTACCATGAGCGGTACTACCTCTCGCGAGCGGTACTACCGCTTGAGGTACCGCAAATGTACTGCAACTTGTTCTGTGGGCCAAAACCAGTGCAGAACACCAGAGCGGTACCGTGGGGCGGTACCAGTAGGGGTAGCGGTACTACCACTACTGGTACCGGTAGTACCGGCCTGACAAAAACTTATTTCTCCTCTTTTCCTCTCCAACAATGTCACCTCGCGATACACACACAAAACCAGAAAACCTCTAAGCTACGCTTCAGTCCTCCGATCTTGACGTGTCCAGCGAGGTCACCGTGCACTTGCAAATCTAACAAGGATACTCAATGCACACGGTGAGATTGTTCAAGTGTTGTCACCATACACACAAAACCCGGAGTTTAGACTTTGCTCTTTCAATCTCCCCCTTTTTGGTGTTTGATGACAACACAAGATTTTGCAATGGCATATGATATTATGATGAGATATATAGATTTGCAAAAGCTCGACGGAGCTCCCCCTAGACATGTGCATATTTTGAGTATGCATTTGAATACAAAAGCGCACATCCTAGAGACATAACTCCCCCTAGACTTTGCAAACCAAGCACATATGCAACACAGATACTTGACATGTTCACATAGCATATGCACAACATGGAGGCAACACAACACAAGATCATGCAAAAAGTTTTGGGTGAAGTTATCATACCTTTGCCTTGAGAATACCCAAACTCACAACGAATGCCTCCATGGGATTGGTGTAGCCACAAGGATATATAGGCAACTAGAACCAAAAGGCTACAACAACAAAAGTCCCCATGCAAAGACCCATCCTAATAGGCAACTTCTCCCCCTTGGGCATCAGAACACCAAAAAGGAGGATAAGCAAACTAAGAGGATGGTAAGGAAAAACACAACCAAGCTTACAAAAACCAACAAGGGAAAACAAAGCTTGGATGAGATTCGCCAAGAACATGGAGAAAAAGAAAGACAAAAGAAACAAGACAAAGAAAAAACAGGAAGAACCAAAAACTCCTCAAGAGGAGGTTGGTGGCTGAAGCCACCGTGTAAGAGTATAGTAGTGTGAGGTCGCGTAGATGTATCTAGGACTCACGGCTACAACTCAACATGAAGCTCATAAGTCACTTATTTGACAAATAGCATATGTTTTGGATTTCTTTATGCATTATGGGGGGAGGGATAGCTCAATAAGTTTAAACCGCACTCCCCCTATGTTCATGCGTGCCTTTCATCTAGACATATAGTTAAAGAGTGGTATGTGCGCACGACGGTCAAGCGAAGTTCGATGGATCAATGATATTTAGCTCATGCCTCAACTCAATGAAACGCTTCTCATCCAAGGGCTTCGTGAAGATGTCCGCCAATTGCTCCTTGGTACCAATGAAGGATAGAACAATATCTCCGCGAGCAATGTGATCCCGAATGAAGTGGTTCCTTATCTCAATGTGCTTCGTCTTGCCATGAAGAACCGGATAGTAGGTGATCTTGATTGCTCATTGTCACACAAAATACGCACCTTGCTATACTCGAGTCCATAATCCCGCAAGGTTTGCCTCATCCACAAGATTTGAGCACAACTACTTGCTGCGGCAACATACTCAGCTTCCGCGGTGGAGATGGAGACACAATTTTGCTTCTTCGAGGACCAACACACAAAGGATCTTCCAAGAAAGTGACAAGCTCCGGATGTAGACTTCCTATCAACCTTGTCGCCCGCCCAATCGGAGTCGGTGAAGCCAACCAAAGCAAAGTCCGTGTCCCTTGGGTACCATAGTCCGAAGTGTGGGGTATCAACTAAATATCGAAAGATCCTTCTTACCGCCACAATGTGGATTTCCTTCGGGCTTGCTTGAAACCGTGCACACATACCAACGCTTAACATTATATCCGGGCGAGAGGCACAAAGGTAAAGAAGCTAACCTATCATCGAACGGTAGAGCTTGGGATCCACCGCCTTGCCGGTCTCATCACGGGAGAGTTGACATTTGAGATGCATCGGAGTTCCAATGCCCTTGGCGTCCTTCATATCGAAGCGCTTGAGCATGTCTTGAAGGTACTTTGCTTGATTGATGAAGGTGCCTTGTCGCATTTGCTTGATCTCGAACACGAGGAAGTACTTAAGTTCACCCATCATTGACATCTCAAACCTATTGGCATCAACTTAGCAAACTCATCATTAAACCTTTTGTTAGTAGAGCCAAATATGATGTCATCTACATAAAGTTGGCATATGAAGAGCTCCCCATTGACTTTCTTAGTAAAAAGAGTGGGATCGATTTTCCCCACTTCGAAACCATGATCTACAAGCAACTCCTTTAGATGCTCATACCAAGCTCTAGGAGCTTGTTTGAGACCATATAGGGCCTTTTTGAGCTTGAAGACATGGTCTGGGAAATGGGGGTCCTCTAACCCTGGGGGTTGCTTCACATATACCTCCTCATGTAAAGGACCATTGAGAAAAGCACTCTTAACATCCATTTGTTGTAGCTTAAAGCCATGGTGAGCGGCAAAGGCCAAAAGGATACGGATGGACTCAAGCCTTGCAACGGGTGCAAAGGTTTCGCCAAAGTCCACGCCTTCAACTTGAGAAAAGCCTTGTGCCACCAATCTTGCTTTGTTGCGGATGACGATGCCATGTTCATCTTGCTTGTTCTTCAAGACCCATTTGGTGCCGATAACATTGCGGCAATGATCGGGTCGCTTCATGAGAGTCCACACATCATTCCTCTTGAAGTTGTTGAGTTCCTCTTGCATTGCTATCACCCAATCGGGATCTTCTAGAGCATCATTCACCTTGAGCGGTTCCACCATAGATACAAAGGCATGGTGCTCACAAAAGTTTGCTAGTTGCCTCCGAGTGGTCACTTTGCTCTTTAAATCACCAATGACATTGCGCAAGGAATGAGACTTGAGGCGCAAATGTCTTGAAGTTGGATCTTCATGGCGAGTATTGGCTATATGAGTAGATTCTTGTAAGTCCTATTGGCCTTCTTCATGGTTTAGATCCTCGCCTTGACCTTTATTGTTGTTGAATGGGGCATCATCATCATCATCATGAGAGTCGGACGACTCGGGGGTATTGGGTATGATAGTATTCATAGAGATTGTCCTCGAGTCATTCGGTGAAGAACTTGAAGCTTGACCTTGGTCACTTGATGTTGGTTGTTGAGGTAGATGAGCTTGCGGTAGTTGTTGATGTTGTTCTTGAGTTTGTTGAGGTAGGCTTGCACTTGATTGTTGTGGTTGTTGTTGATGTTGAACTTGAGGTTGTTGTTGAGGTTGGCTTGCACTTGTATGATCAACGGAAGAAATTTGGCCTTGTGGTGTAGATGGCTCCACTTGGGTGGAACTTGGTCCTTCCCCGGTACTCATAGAAGGTAGCTCTTGAGGTCGACGAATGCCAACACCCATCCCTCCTATGGCATCCGGGGGAATTGCATCTCCTTTCTCACAAGAAGCACTTCTCTCCTCCAAAGATCTATCATCTTCATCGAATGTCACATCACAAGATTCTACAACTCGCCCATTTGACTTGTTGAAGACTCTATAGGCATGAGAGTCCGTAGCATAGCGAACGAAAATTCCTTCTTGAACTCTTGAATCAAACTTGGATAGTCGTGTGTCTTTGACAAGCACATAGCATTTGCATCCGAAGACCTTGAAGTATGACACATTGGGCTTGTTGCCGGTGAGAATCTCATATGGTGTCTTCTCTAGACCCTTGCGAAAGTATAGACGGTTGGTAGCATGGCATGCGGTAGAGATAGCTTCCGCCCAAAAGTTGTAGTTGGACTTGTACTCCATCATCATTGTTCGAGCGGCTTCGATCAAGGTTCGATTCTTCCTTTCGGCGACCCCATTTTGTTGGGGAGTATATGGAGAGGAGTATGGATGTTGGATTCCTTCTTTGCCGAGGAAGTCATCTAAGGTGTAGTTTTTGAACTCCGTTCCATTGTCGTTCCTTATTGCGAGAATCGTGGTGTTGTACTTGCGTTGAAATTGATTGCCAAACTCCATCATGGTCCGTTGAGTCTCACTCTTGTACTTGAAGAAGAAAACCCAACAATAGCGTGAATAGTCATCAACAATGACGAGGCAATACTTCTTCCCTCCAAGACTTTCATGAGACGGCGGACCGAAGAGATCAACATGTAGGAGCTCCAAGCATCTTGTGGTAGAGATGGTCGTCTTGGCCTTGTGAGGAGCTCCATGCATTTTTCCTTGTACGCAAGCCCTACAAACACGATCTTTGCAAAAGGAAACATCTTCTTTTAGTCCGAGAATGTGGCCACCCTTGTGGAGACTTTGCGAAGTCCTCATGTTGACATGGGCTAGTCGGCGATGCCATAGCCAACCCTTGTCACCTTTAGCGAATAGGAAAAGAGCGGAAGATGTTGTCTTTCCGGAGAAATCAACAACATACAATCCGTTCTCTACATATCCAACAAAGGCTACACGGAGCGTCTTGCTCCACAAGAAGATCACCATATGTTCATCGAAAAATGTACATAGACCCATACGAGCAATTTGATGAACGGAAAGTAGATTGTAACCAAGGGTCTCGACAAGGAGGACATTCACAAGTGAAATGTCGGGTATTACCACCACCTTGCCAAGACCCAATACCTTAGAGCACGTGTTGTCGCCATATGAAACGGTAGAGTGAGATGGCTCGAGGTCGACAACAATATCCTTGCTTCCGGTCATATGACTTGTGGCTCCACTATCAACCAACCATTTAGCGCGACCGGAAGCATAGTCCTACAAGGAATCAAGTCTTGGATTTAGGTACCCATTTTTCAATGGGTCCTATCATGTTAGTAACAAGGGGTTTGGGAACCCAAATAGTCCAATCAACATTGTCCTCTTGAGGACCAATAAAGCGAGCACGAATATGTCCATAGTAATCAACAAAAAGAACATGAGAAGGGTTGTTAGAGCCGGCGAAACCCATCGTGGTGGAGTTAGGTACTCCATCCTTTCTTGAGCTTGCATCGCCTCCCTCATGGTTGATTTCCATGTTCTCCTTGTTCTCCTTCTTCTTGGTCCTCCTACTCCTCTTCCTCTTTGGCTTGGTGCCACTCCTTCTTCATTGCACGAGCCCTCTTTGGCTCCATCTTTGGCTTCAATGACTCCTTCCAAGTACTTGGCTTGGATTTGGAGTCTAACAATTTGGAGTCTTCATGCTCCGGGTGAGGGTGAGTGATATCAAACACTTGAACTTCCTTTTCCTTGTTCACCCGGAAATGTTCCATAAAAGATTCTTCTTGGAGAGAGTTCATCTTCATGAGTAGACGCTTGTCACTCTCCATCTTGGCAATATCGCTTCCATGGTTGCAACACTCGCGGTCCTTGCTCAAGGGGAAGTACTCCTTCAAAGCTTCCTCTTGCATGGAGTTGACTTCCATGAGCTTGGATTTGCTCCTCTTCAAGGAGGCTATTTCTTCCTCATGATCACAACAAGTGACATTCTCTTTGCTCATGCGAAGGCATTCCACCAAAGACTCTTCTTGCATGCTACTCAAACTCAATAGCTTGGCCTTGGTGGTCTCAAGAGTGGCAATTTCTTCTTCATGATTGCAACATGAGGTCTTCTCCTTGCACAAGCGGTAATACTCATCCAAGGCTTCTTCTTGAAGAGCATTGACTTCCAAGAGAAGAGCATTGTGCCTCTTCAAGGAAGCAACTTGATCACCAAGCTCGTCATGAAAAGAGTTGGAGTCTTCCTCATCTTTCTCCTTGTTGGCTTCCTCGTGAGAAAGCATCTTCTTCTTGAGCTCACCCATCAAACCAAGAGCATGGTCTTGGTCCTTGGTGAGTTGAGAAATGATGGCATTGTTGGAGTCTTCGAGGGTCATGACACTAGCTTCAAGACATGCGCAAATTTTGTTCCTCCTCAAGTGCTTGATTGAGAGAGGCAATCTCATTTGACGCCTCCCTTTCAAGCCTTTCCTTCTCCTCTATAAGGTCTTGAGCCGCACCAAGTTGGGCCAAGAGAGCCCCAACATGAGTCTTGGTATCCCCTTGCATGTTAGTGAGAAAAGAATCCAAACCCACAATCTCACGCTTAATGGTGAGACTAGTGGCATCATCAATAGATAAAGCAATAGTTGAAGATGTGAGTTTGGAAGGGGATTCTACCTCCGAGGATACCTTTGCCATGATGCAATGGGCGTTGTTGGTGATGAGGTTCTCATTAGGAGAGTCGAAGAGGGAGATATAGGGAGTGGTAATGGCGATGGCGGCCACTCCCTCTCCTTCCTTGTTGGAGCTCTTGTCCTCATGTTCTTCATCCTCATCGGAGAAGTACTCTTCACGAATGATAAAGGCTCTTGGATTCTTGGAGAAGGAGACCTTGTCATCATCGGGCTTGGAGGAGAATTTGGAGAATCATTTGGAGAGGGACTTGAACTTTTCCTTGCGGACAAGCCTTCCACCATTATCTTCTCTTCTCTCATAGATATAATCCGCAACAAAATGACTCTTGTCGCCGCAATTGTAGCATGTTCTCCCCCTTTGCCCCTCCCTTGGGCTCTTGGAGAAGCTTCTTGGAGAATCACGTGATCTTCTTGGTCTTGTGCTTCGGGACTTGTTTCCCTCCCAAAATTTCATGGCGGCGAGAGCCATGTGCTCATGATAATTGGTCTGGAGATCATCTGGACCCCACTCAATGGGATCCTCATCGCTTTCACTAGCCTCATGTACCTTCATCTTCAATGCAAGGTTGGGCTTGCGGGTGTTGTGGGCGCGAGCAACAAGATCCTCCGCATTCTTCTTGGAGATGTCCAAAGCGATGACTTCGCTAAGGACTTCATCGGATGTCATAGCACGGAAGGAGGCATTTTGGCGGATGGCCATCAACTTCACTTCCTCATAAGGGAGGAGAGTATTGTAGAACTTGCGCTTGATCCAATGGTCATCCACAAACGTTGCTCCAAGATCTTGCATTTGTACGGCGAGAGCGATGAGGCGCCGATATATTTCTTCGGGGGTCTCTCCTTCATTCATGACAAAGTTGTCGGCCATGTTGTTCACTTCATCAAAACGAGAGCTTTGGATACTCTCATTTCCGAGGAAGAGCTTGTCGAGTTTATCCCATGCTTCCTTGGCGGTCTTGAGCGAGCGGATATGAGTGCGGTCCTTAGGCGTGACGGCCATGTGGATTATGTTGATAGCGGTGGCGTTGAGTTGCTCATCCACCACTTCTCTCCTTGTCAAGCTCTTTGGGTCTCGTGGTGAGTATCCCTCCTCAATGATGCGCCAAAGCTCGGTAGAAGCGCTATGCACATGAGAACGCATTAAGAATTGCCAATTTTCAAAACTATTTGATTCAAGTAATGGTGGTGAACCATGCGACAAGATATGTGGAATAGGTATTGGAACGTTTATGGTATAATCACTTGGTGGTGGCACCGCATGATTACCCCCTAGACGTTCTGCAACCGGTGTCTCATCCTTCCCCTTTGTTGAAGTGCCGGTCTCCTCAAGCCCTTCCTTTTGTGGATCTTTTGTCGATTGACTAGCTTTTGGTGGGAGATCCTCGGCACTTCCCCTAGGATCTTCGATAGGGGTTGGCTTTTGAGCAACCAACTCCATCATCATTGCCTTCATTTGAGTAACGATGGATGACTCCAATTTCTTGAGGTTATCCAACATAGCCGTTGTGCTATCGATGGTAGATGATGGAGTGGGTGTCTTGATGACCCACAAGTATAGGGGATCGCAGCAGTCTTCGCGGGTAGTATAACCCAATTTATTGATTCGACACAAGGGGAGACAAAGAATACTTGGAGGCCTTAACAGCGGAGTTGTCAATTCAGCTGCACCTGGAAACAGACTTGCTCGCAAGAGTTTATCAGTAGTAACAGTTTTATAGCAGTAGCAGTAGTGAAATAACAGCAGCAGAGTAACAGAGACAGCAGTAGTGATTATAGTAAACAGCAGGATTAAAATACTGTAGGCACGGGGACGGATGACGGGCGTTGCATGGATGAGAGAAACTCATGTAACAATCATAGCAGGGCATTTGCAGATAATAATAAAACGGTGTCCAAGTACAAAGCAATCAATAGGCATGTGTTCCAATTATAGTCGTACGTGCTCGCAATGAGAAACTTGCACAACATCTTTTGTCCTACCAGCCGGTGGCAGCCGGGCCTCAAGGGAATCTACTGGATATTAAGGTACTCCTTTTAATAGAGTACCGGAGCAAAGCATTAACACTCTGTGAACACACGTGATCCTCACATCACTACCATCCCCTCCGGTTGTCCCGATTCTTGTCACTTCGGGGCCATCGGTTCCGGACAGCGACATGTGTATACAACTTGCAGGTAAGACCATAAACAATGAATATCTTGATGAAACAATAACATGTTCAGATCTGAGATCATGGCACTCGGGCCCTAGTGACAAGCATTAAGCATAGCAAGTTGCAACAATATCATCAAAGTACCAATTACGGACACTAGGCAGTATGCCCTAACAATCTTATGCTATTACATGACCAATCTCATCCAATCCCTACCATCCCCTTCGGCCTACAGCGGGGGAATTACTCACACATGGATGGGGGAAGCATGGCTGGTTGATGGAGAGGCGTCGGTGGTGATGATGGCGATGATCTCCTCCAATTCCCCGTCCCGGCGGAGTGCCAGAACGGAGACTTCTGGCTCCCGAGACGGAGTTTCGCGATGTGGCGGCGTTCTGGAGGCTTTCTGGCGACTTCGACTTCTCCCCGTGCGTTTTTAGGTCGAAGGCAATATATAGTCCGAAGGAGGGCGTCGGAGGCCGGCCGAGGGGGCCACACCACATGGCCGCGCGGGCCCCCCCTGGGCCGCGCCGCCCTATGGTGTGGGGCCCTCGGGCCTCCAACTGATTTGTCCTTCTGGCTCCGTCAGTATTCTGGGAAAATAGGGCCTTCTGCATAAATTCCGAAGATTTTCCTGAAAGTTGGATTTCTGCACAAAAACAAGACACCAGAGCAGTTCTGCTGAAAACAGCGTTAGTCCGTGTTAGTTGCATCCAAAATACACAAATTAGAGGCAAAACAATAGCAAAAGTGTTCGGGAAAGTAGATACGTTTTGGACGTATCATGGCTCAAGGGAAGGTGACCCATTCACAACCTTATTTTGTCCGGCCATTTCTTAGGTGGTAAAGCCCGAGCAAGAAAACCTTGCTCTGATACTAATTGAATGGATCGTAGCGGACAAGAGGGGGGTGAATGGACGCTATGCAAATTTTAAGCCTTTTTCAGTTTTAGCGGTGCGGAAGGTAAAGGTGAAGACTTTAGTGGTGTCGGTGTTCCTAGTATGATCCTAGGCAAGTGCAACAAGTAAAGGAACACGCAAGATAGTAAGATTAAGGAGCGGGACAACCGGATTGTGCGGAGATAAGGCGAGGTTTGTTTCCCGCAGTTCCTCTCACAAAGAGAGTACGTCTGCGTTGAGGAGGTGCTAGCCTCACACAAGAGGCTAGGTGGCCACCCACGAAGGAAGGCATCACCTTCTTCCTCGAGGGAGCTCCACAAAGTGGCCCCCCTTCTCCACTATGACACCGGTCGAGGCGGTGGTTCCTTCACAAGGTTGGGGCGAGCTCCACAACACCAGGAGGCTCCCAACAACCTATGGAGCTAGCACAACACCAAGCTAGCCTTCATAGGTGCACTTTCTCCAAGATCCCACCATAGGAACCCTAACTCCAAGATCCACTAAGGACTAGCAAGAATTTGTGAAATCTCTCTTGTTAGAACTACAGATCGGGGCCTCCTCCACCACTCCTCAAAATTTGGGCAAGATTGGTTGGATGGTTGGGGAGATCCTCAAGGTTTAAGCTCAGCAACAATGGAGGAGAGAGAGGAGAGATAATATCGTGTTGGGGAAGAAGGGCCCTTTAAATAGGCTCTCCCGAATCCAACCGTTACCTGCAGTTTTTGCCTAAGCGGTACTACCGCTTTGGGTAAGCGGTACTACTGCTCTTGGTTTGAAATCACACAGAACTTATCAACGTGGACACATAGCGGTACTACCGCTCGCGGTACCTCTTGAGGTATCGCAATGGTCTCGAGAGCATACTGGATCCCAAGCGGTACCGAAGCGGTACTAGAGCGGTACGGCCATAATTTCCGGTACGGTACTTAAGCGGTACCATAAGCGGTACTACCGCTCGCGAGCGATACTACTGCTTGAGGTACCGCAAATGTACCGCAGCTTGTCCTGTGGGCCAAAACCAGTGCAGAACACCAGAGCGGTACCGTGGGGCGGTACCAGTAGGGGTAGCGGTACTACTGCTACTGGTACCGGTAGTACCGGCCTGACAAAAACTGATTTCTCCTCTTTTCCTCTCCAACCATGTCACCTCGCGATACACACACAAAACCAGAAAACCTCTAAGCTACGCTTCAGTCCTCCGATCTTGACGTGTCCAGCGAGGTCACCGTGCACTTGCAAATCTAACAAGGATACTCAATGCACACAGTGAGATTGTTCAAGTGTTGTCACCAAACACACAAAACCCGGGGTTTAGACTTTGCTATTTCAAGTGGTATGTTGTGTCACCACAATCCCTATGTATAGAGGCTCTATTAGGGACACCAGCCACGACTTTTATACTTGCTTTTTGTTTGAATGTCATGTACTGGGGACGCGACTAGGAATGGGAGCTCCTCCAAAGCGGCACCACACCGCAGCGTCCCCCAAACGATCAATCCGGCGCTTTTGCCAGACATCGTTTAGGGACGCAACTGAAGATGCTCTAAGTGCCCATGTGCTTTTCTATGTTGGGTGGGCACGCACCAACATGGTGTAGCCTCATTCAGTCTTTTTTTTCGAAATGGCGGAAATATCGCCCCAGCTTCTGCATCCAAGGGATGCACAAGTTTTTTATTATTAGACTATTCACAACACCTTACAAGAGTAATACAAGAGATCAAAACTCGAACCCACCTCGCTAAACCTACAGAGGGATGAAGGGGGTGACAATTCACCAACTCACATCAACCAAAAACCTAATGCCTTCCCAGTCCGCCCAATAGCAGATGAGAAGCACATCCAGTCAAGCACTCTCAGCATACGCCAACGCACACACCATAGAAGTTGCTACCGCCGTCTTCCTCGACTCCATCTTCAAGAGAGATCATCGCATTGACCATGTCAGGCCTGCCATCGATGCCGCCACGGCGCCAGACGACTCCACCATCCTGCGCGAGTCCATCACACTGCATCCATCCCGAGACACCACTGCACCATATCGTGGCGACTCAACGACACCGACACAGCAAAAGCACACCACTCCACCTCAGCACCACCGCCATCCGTTGTCTGCTCCAAAAACGATGCCCCCAATAGGGAGAACGGTGTTGCGCGCCGCCATCATCCGATCCAGGAGACCTGGGTCTAGGGTATCCCTTGGAGCATCCAGGTGAAGAACGCAGACTGCGGAGACAATGTCTTCAACAAGGTAATGAAGAAACACGCCACCATCATCCGCCATGACCGAAGTCCGGGCCGGCTTTCACCGGCAGCTGCGCCTCGCCATCGGGAGCTAGGCGACGGATCGCGAGATCCGCCACGGCTAGCCACACAACTAGCCGATCTCCTCCGGTGAGAGAGAAGACCACCACCACGATGCCACGGTCAGCGGCACCAGACGCCCGCCACCTGCCACCAGGTCGACGCCGTCCCCGCCATCTAGGGCCGCCGCCCTTGGTGTCGTGGTCCCAGATCTTGAGGAGGAGCAGTACGAGATCCGTCCCCATCATCGCCTGCTCGGCGATGCCGAGGCGAGGAAGGAAGGAGAGGACCGCGTCGCCAGGTCAGTGTTGCGCCACCGCCCCCATCCCTGCCTGCCCGATGAGGCAGTGGCGAGGAAGTGAAGAGAAAACGTGCCACAAGACCAGGGCCACGACGCCGCCATCATCGCCTGCCCGGCGAGAGGGCCATGCCGCCATCATCCTCCAAGTGCTAGGGCCATCCCCCTAGTGCGGAGGTGATCCTCCATCAGCCGCTCCAGGGGACCTCGCGAGGAAACCCGGCCGCCCCCATCACCGGCCGCACCAGGCTTCGCCGGCGGCGGTCTCATGGGACAGCTCTGGGATTGATGGTCGGAGCGGCGGGCAGAGGGCAGGTGCTGAACGGGATTCGGCTGGAGTGAGCAGAGGATGAATGGCGGGCCGGAAAGAACCGCACGCTCTCACGGCGGCGGCGGGCGACGGCATCGGGCGGCATCGGCGGGCGGCGTCGGCGGGCGGCGGCAGTGCTCTGCCCTGGAAGAGCTCGTTCTTTTTCCGTGAGCATATGAAGTGGGTTGTTGACTTGCTGCTGAGAAGGTACTTTATCTGTTGTTCGTTGGATGTGGTTTGAGCGGCTGATCCGGTGCCTCAAGGCGCTGTGTGCCTTGCTTAAGGCGAGGCACCGGATTTCAGTCCAACTACTATAGGCCGGCTAAAGATGCTAAAGTCCTTAAATAGTCGGCTATAGGCAGGCTATAACCCGACTACAGCTATTTTGGAAGACCGCGGCTATAGCCCATAACCGGCTATTTAAAACCACTATGGGTCACAGTTTTTCCTCTTGCACGTGGACGACCGTGGAAGGAAACAGCCAGCAAATGAAAGGTTTTCGAGTGGTCAAACATCATGATCAAGGAAGACAAGAATAGTCGTTCCAGTTCAAGAGCTATGAGTATTATTGTTCCCTGCGGCTAGGGTCAAGGAAGACTAGAATAATCGTTCCAGTTCAAGAGCTATGAGTATTACTAGCAAAAGTGCCCATGCATTGCAATGGGTCTAAAATAGATAGGATATCTTAGGTTTGAAGTATTTATCGGGTTTTATTGTAAAACAGTTTGCTAATTTTCACATAAATTTAAATTCTCTTCTATATCTCACTACACTACAATCCACACAAAAGTAAAGAAAACACACTGCTTACTTTCTAATTTATTGCATCATGTGGAACCAAAGTACGAAATCATCGTTTAGAAATCACTTGTTAAATTACATGGAAATAGATCAAATAGGAAATCTGAGCTAGCTATAAATTAGCAGACTTTGAACAGTGCAAGTTAGAATAGTCGGCAGTTAACGAAGAAGCAAAGTTTCTCTGAGCTACCACCGTTCCTTCATGGATTTCAAAGGAATGGAAATCAACAAAGTCAGCAGACTGGAATATGAAGATTGTTGAAAAAGCATTAGAGTGCATGTTGGGAACGGACCTACAAAGTGGGATGGATGAAGAAATCCTGCCTGAGTATGTATTTTCTTCAATCAAATTTCAGATAAACTCACAAAACAAAGCCGGAGACAACCGCAAGCAAGAGGTTTTTGTCTATATCGTGACATGTCTTGGTTGAACTTTGTACTTCTAACCGCTGACTTATTGAGGGCCTTGATCCAAGACGTGTAGTGACTTGCTCACGGTTGCGTATGGACATTGCTATCACGTACAACAGAGCCACCACTCTTCCCTGCCACATGTGGCTTGAAACCTTGTAAATATCCCATGGCCACGGCCGGGCCAGCAGACGGACGCAGGAGGGGCGGATGGGCCCGTGCAGGTTTCTGAATCATCTCCCCTTCCCTGTTGGGGCTCTTGCTTCCTCCACAGGCGCAGCGGGCAGGGTGCCCAGTGACGTGGGCATAACCTTTTGGGTACTCGATATTACCATACCCGGTGCAAACTATGAAGCTGGACCAGCACAAGGACTCGACAAGATGGACCTGCACGCACCTCAACTTGGACTACAAGGAAAGAAGACTCCAACACGAATCCTACTAGAACTCTTGTAAACCCTAGTTTGGCTGATATATAAAGCCAGGCAGGGGCACCCCTTAGGGCACGCACAATCAAAAACATAGATCATAGAGGCGACACGCCTAGACATCGCAACCCGCGAACTAGAACTAGACTAGATACAACTACTCCGCCTATGGCGGCCCCCTGTACCCATATATTCATATACTGGATTGCTAGCAGGACGTAGTGATCCTCCACCGCGGGGACGTGAACCTGGGTACGTCGTGTACCGCCTCGCTCCCGGAACTTCCGTCGTCGCCTTTCTCTAAAACCCAAGCCCCTCATGGTGGGTATTGTCGAGGAACCGCCTCATCAATTGGCGCCGTCTGTGAGAAGCGCGACGCTGGATTTCGTCATCTGGGCGGGATCTTTCTTCTTCAACAAACTCATCCAGATCGTATCTGTTGAAGCAATTAACGTCAAGCAACAGGATGGCCAAATCGGTGCAGCCGATACTTGCATCTGTTCGCGTTAGGAACAGCTCTCCTGGCGGCAAGACGCGGCGAATCAGCCAAGACCGATCAAGACTATACGAAGCAAACCAGATGGCGTGGGTTTTAAGGGATATAAGATTTCGCTGTGGCCATCTTCAATCGCCGAAATCATCCAGAGAAAGGAAACTAACTAGTAGCCTGCGCCAGCCAGAAATCAAGGCCTAAGACGGTCTGCAGGGTACCTACAATCGGAAGCTAGAGCGATTTTCAAGGAAGGAGCAAACTACGAAACCAATGAAGTTGTCGGATACGCATGCATTGTGAAGAGCATCTGCTACCTAGCAGCGTTACTTCACGTGGCAAAGCAAAGACCAACAAAGAAGAAAAAGAGAGATAGATCAACACGCAACAACCTGCGTATCGTACACACTGTATCCGACGAGGATGACCATCATCAATGCATAAGCAAGTCGTCGAGTTGCATAAGCCATCTGAAGTTCGTATTGGTTCCGGAGCGGAGATATCAAGTACATCCTCACCTTCATGAGAAGATCAAAATCATCTGCTCCGTCAACTTCTTCCGGCCAAACGGCGCTCCACTTCGTCTGCGTCGTTTTTTGCGCCGTAATATGACTGTAGATCGGAACAAGCTTCGACTGCTTCACCGCACACAGTCGCCGCGCTCGGGGGATCGCCTGTCATGGACCCGACGTTGCGGACCCGATATATTCGGGTGCTCACCCGTCCTCTTCATCGACCATGTCAGCTAGGCGCCGCGTGGATTGTCTTGTATGGCGTAATTATTTCGGATGCGTCCGCCGCATGGAGTCTGTGGGAAGCGCGACGCCGGATTTTGTCATCTGGGCGGGATCCGTTAAAGTTCATCATCGTCAACAATGAATCCAGGCTGGCGTGGGCGAAAAAAATCGTCTGCGCTAGGCAAACTTGTCGACTGCGCTGGGTATCTAGCCGATATATCTACTGCAGCGCTGATCGGTCCAACGGAACAGGACTAAAGAAAAGAAGAATTTTCATGGGCTGCAGCCAACGTTGCTTCATGCAAGCACGTGCAAAGGAAAGCAAAGCAAAAAAGAAGCGTCCGTATACACGTTTGTACGTGGGGATCAAGGCTAAGGAAAAATCATCGGATCAAGCTTTCAAGGCAAAAGGAACGATAAGTCAAGACAGCAGTAGGCGTCCCGATGTGCACTCGATTAATTCTAAGAGGTTCTAATTCAGTTCAACCTCCACACCAAGCAGCACGAGTTACGGCGGCCTGGCTGCATTCACATAGCATGGATCAAGTCCAGGAAAAGATTTTCGAGACGTCTAATTAACCTCTCCGTCAAGCAATTTCTATCAGGTGCACGTGAACCAGTCCAGTCGACAAACGCCCAGTTTTACGCAGTAAAACATTCCAGTCATCCGATACAAAAATTACTAGATCTTCGACTGCTTCACCGCGCACAGTCGCCACGCTCGGGGGCTCGCTTGCCGCAGACCCGACATTACGGACCCGATATATTCGGATGCTCACCCGCCGCGGATCGGCCATGTCAACCGCGACCTCTTCATCGGCCACGTTAGCCAAGGTGCCGCATGGACTATTTTGGATGGCGCAATTACGTCAGTTGCGCCCACCGCAGCGACGGTTCGCTGGAATTGCTCGGGGGCTCCTGGAATATCTTCGAACTATTGCTATTACTCCCATTGGGAGCGTCGGTTCGCTGGAACCCAAAAAGATATGAAGACTATTACTCCCATCGGGAGCGCCGGTTCGCTGGAACCCAAGAAGATATGAAGACTATTACTCCCATCGGGAGCGCCGGTTCGCTGGAATCCAAGAAGATATGAAGACTACTACTCCCATCGGGAGCGCCGTCATTCGACTGGGCTCACGGTCCCCTGAAGATTATTTCGGAGACCTTGCTCTTTTCCTTTGCTATAGATGCCTCAAAGAGTGCCGCAAATAGGAAGGATCATGAAGCAACGAAGACCTTGCTCTTTTCCTTTGCTATAGATGCCTCAAAGAGTGCCGCAAATAGCAAGGATCATGAAGCAACGAAGACCTTGCTCTTTTCCTTTGCTATAGATGCCTCAAAGAGTGCCGCAAACAGCAAGGATCATGAAGCAACGAGGACCTTACTTTCTTCCTTTGCTATAGATGCCTCAAAGAGTGCCGCAGATAGCAAGGATCATGAAATACGTACGAAAACGACCCACGGTCAAGACATGCATCGGTTGAAAGCAAAGTTGCACATACAACGGGTTTAGCAAGACCTGCAACACGAGCTGATCACTCAAACAATTTGCTGACCAACGAATACACATACGCTTGAACGGGCAATTAAGATTTGCTCCTTCAAAATTTGCCAACGGCATTGACACGATAAAAGTGCATATATATGTACCTACCGAAAAACTTACAAACAATGGCATCAACGATGCTCAAAGGTGCATTAAGGATTGCCCCTTGAAATATACAACAATGTGTCAACGGCACCTGAAGAAAACTATAAACATCGAGTTACTCGACTTGAGTCTACTCACGGTTGCAAGCATCAGTGCCCAGACTCGGGGGCTACTTCCATCGGGAGCGCTGGACGCGCACCCGATAAAATTATCGGCTCCTCTGGGCCATCATCTCAATCATCGGCTCCTTAGGGCCATCATCTCAATGATCGGCTCCTCAGGGCCATCATCTCAATCATCGGCTCCTCAGGGACATCATCTCAATCATCGGCTCCTCAGGGCCATCATCTCAATCATCGGCTCCTCAGGGCCATCATCTCAATCATCGGCTCCTCTGGGTCATTATCCAAATCATCGGCTCCTCTGGGCCAGCATCATGTTCTCGGAACTCAAGGACGTGTACGGTATTTGACTTAGCATTTTTTACACCCTATACATAACTATTTCATATTTATCTACAGGCTCGGAGGCTACTCCCATCAGGAGCGCTAGTCGCGCACCCGATAAAAAATATGGCAACCTCGCCAACAAAGAAAAAGACGTCGGCATCAACAATCAACATCTTCGAGTAGTACAACTTAAGTCTATGCGTGGCTGCAAGCATCCGCCCATAGACTCGGGGGCTACTCCCATCGGGAGCGCTTCGCGCACCCGACAGAAAGCAACTTCGACTCTACATCAAGCACAAGATTCAACAGATGATCAAGACATTCAGCGAAGACAACTTTAGTCCCTGCCCGAAGCTTCACTTCGGCCAGACACTCGGGGTCTACTGACGTGGGCATAACCCTTCGGGTACTCGATATTACCATACCCGGTGCAAACTATGAAGCTGGACCAGCACAAGGACTCGACAAGATGGACCTGCACGCACCTCAACTTGGACTACAAGGAAAGAAGACTCCAACACGAATCCTACTAGGACTCTTGTAAACCCTAGTTTGGCTGATATATAAAGCCAGGCAGGGGCACCCCTTAGGGCACGCACAATCAAAAACATAGATCATAGAGGCGACACGCCTAGACATCGCAACCCGCGAACTAGAACTAGACTAGATACAACTACCCCGCCTATGGCGGCCCGCCGGCCCCCTGTACCCATATATTCATATACTGGATTGCTAGCAGGACGTAGCGATCCTCCACCGCGGGGACGTGAACCTGGGTACGTCGTGTACCGCCTCGCTCCCGGAACTTTCGTCGTCGCCTTTCTCTAAAACCCAAGCCCCTCATGGTGGGTATTGCCGAGGAACCGCCTCGTCACCCAGCTCCGTGAACAGCGTGAGAGCGAGCGGCGGAGCCTGATTCATGGTTGGTCGCCAGCGGCTCTAGTGTTCCGTCGGCGTGTACGCCGACTCGGTGCTGATCTGCCACCGCTCTGCTTCCTCCGGATGAAACCGTGGGCGTTGTCACCAGATCCGTGGTCGAGTTCGCCCATGCCCTGCGCTTAGGTGGAATTAGGGACGGGGGACCGGCGCGAGATCCCGAGCCTGCAGCCGAGGCCGGAGCTCGAATCAGTGGTCGGGGAAATTGGAGCAGCGGGCGGCTGCGACGGCGCGCGCATCCCTAGCCGCCGCACTCGTCGACTTCGCGTCCTAACCCCTCCCACCACCCGGCGCAGCGCCGTCTGCCTCGACCGCCCCAACTCCCTGTTCGGATGGGAGGAACGTTTCGGAGCGGAGGTAAAAAAAGGTAAAAACAAAACAGAACGAAACGGTATCGGTGGCATGGTGTGTATTATGTACTGCGGTGGGAGGGCAAAACGGTCCTAAAAAATGTTGGACGAAAATTTTGGCAGAAACCTTAGCTCCTTTATTATTAGGTATAGATTGTTCCGTGCGGCTTGGATCAAGGAAGACTGCCTTCTTTTGTTTTCCGATAATGCTACACCTACGGAGACTTATGGAATAGCTCCGCGCCGACGCGGACAGAGTCAGACGTGGTTGCTGAATGAAAAAGAAAACCTGAAATCTTACGAGCGGACGCGTGCTAGATGAGTGTCCTGGGCACACGCAGGAGGCGACAGCTATTTGCATCCAGCTGTCAAAAAATGGTAGGCTAGCTGATATAAGGTGGTGTTTTTAAAAAACTGTAACTTTCAAACCGTGCGGCGAAATTATAATTCGTTTTCACTTCTAAAATCTCCACGACGAGAGCTTAAAAACTAGACCACATTTTGTATGTTTTCGACGAAATTTTTTAACAAGCAATTGTGATGCGCGACAGAGCAACTTTATTGTGCAGCAAAACAAGTTTAGTGTGTGACAAAGCAACTTTGGTGTGCAACGAACATGTACACTTTTTGGTACATGAATGTACAACTTTGGTGCCCGACAACAATTTTGGTGTCCATCTGAGCAATTTTAATGTGTGATGAAGAAACTTAAGTGCCTTGCAGAGCAACTTTGGTGCTTGGCGACGTAGTTTTTGAACCCCGCAGAGCAACTTTAGCCCCCGACTGAGCAATTTTTATGTCCTGCAGAGCAACTTTGGTACTCGACAAAGCAAATTTGGTTTGTGACGATCCAATTTTAACGTCCAGCGAAGCACCACCAAATAAATTTTAATGGATGGCTGAGCAACTTTGGGGTCCAGCAATGCAACTTTCATTGTGAATGTAGATTTACGCTGTGTAGCAAAATTGCTTCGCCCCGTTAGGCATCACGAGTTTGGGGTGCGCTCTCTATGCCCATCGAGAGCAGAGGTGCTGGCTAGACGTGTCGTAGTTGTTTTAATCAGTTATTGTGAAGTTGTGCTAACTACACAGTGGCCGGTCATTGCTGTCAACCTAGGTTTTTTTCATCGCCCATCAAACTTGCTTTCTCCAGTATCAAAATTGCTTCATCGCGCATCAAAGTTATTTTATGGTGCATCAAAGTTGCTTCTTAAAAAAAAATAGTTGAAACATATGCAAATACAGTCTAGTTTTGAAGTTCTCATCGTGACAATTCCAAAAATGAAAACGAATCATGATTCTTGACGCCCGATTTAGAAGTTTTGGTTTTATTTTTAAGTTTCAATGAAATTAATGCACGTCACCTGGGCTGCATTGTACTAGGAGGAGTCTCTTTCCTTTCTATCCGTACAGACCAGGTAGGGACAACAAACTTACTATTCTTAGGTGGTGTGCTCAAAACCTTAACATAGTTAGTAACATCACATATCTCAAGACATTTTGGTGACATAGCATGCGAATAAATGAAGAAAGAGAGTGTGGTGGTAACTAGCTATGTTACCATAACATTACACACCCCAAGGCAAAATGAGTCTACAACATAATAAATGACACAATGCATGACACCACACCCACTATGAAAGTAGTAACCTAGACTAGCAACATGACATATGTTACTAGTCTAAATTACTCCCCACTATGAGCAGCCTAACAAGCATGCAGTCGCTCGCTAGATCTGTCCAAAAGAACATCTCACTAATTGTGCAACTAGTTAAGAGCATATCCACTCATCCTCCGAAGACCCCCTATAGGCCCTCTATAGGCATTTGGGGAGTGTCAACGCAAAAAATCCCGCCCAGTCGTGGCCCCAAAATAGTTTTTCAGTCGGCACGGTCAAATATACATCCGGCGCCCCAGGTAGAAAAGGAGGCTAGCGCCGGCGTGTGGCGTGTTGGCGGGAACGAAGCAGGAAGAAGGCGCGGAAAACGCCTCCCGGCTGTGGACCCGCCCCGCCAGTGTCGGCGGAGTCGTCTTCTTCCTCGCTTTCCACGCATGTCATAGGCTGCTCGGCTTCAGCGCCGACGTTAATGCTGCTCGTCATCATCGCATGCTCGTCTTCAGCAGCGGCGTTAACGCTCACCAACTGTCCCTCGATGCCATTTAAACCCCTCCCCCCTCCCGCCGCTCCCTCGCCAAGAACAAGAAGGCGTCGCCCAACAGCGTCGGCCGCCGTTGGCTTCAAGTCGCCGAGGCGCAAGCTGTGGAATGCGGGCAACCCCGTCCCGCTGGACATGGGTTGTCCGTCGAGATGGGGGCTCAGGCCCACGCCGTCGCCATATACGACAACTTTTGGGGCCAGTTGACACCGGATGAGCGCAACGACCCGCGCTGGGCCCTTGACAACGACTACGGCTGGACCGTCTTCTTCCACCGCCAGCGCGAGGATCGCCTCGCCGCCTATGATGGTAACGGCGATCCACCAGCGAACAATAACGTCAGGGGACGGCAGCGGTGGTGGAGTGCGCCCGGGAGGTCCCTCGCGTGGGTCCTCACCTACATCGTCGAGGGGAAAGACAACCAGCCACCCTCGCGAGGCAACGACCAATCTTCTTCGTCGCGCTCCTCCTCTTCGCACTCCTCAGTGAGGTACTGGCCACACAACACGCCGTCGCCACGTTTCTTGGCGACGGTGAAGGATGAGCTAGATGAGGCTCCTCCTACTCGCAGGCGGCACCATGGCGGCGGCGGCATCGTCATCCACGAACGGCGGCAGTCTTCTTCACCGCGCCGGTTCCGGCCCGTTCAGTGGGAGTAGACGCCGCCACCGGAGTACAAGGCGGCGGCGTCCATCGTCAAGGCGGAGGACAACTCCGAGGAGTTCCCGGGGCTACGCCTCACCCACCTGGAATCGTTACTGGCGACGGACGAGTTCGTCGAGTCCTGGAGTGTGGCCGATCTCCGCTGCGAGTAGGAGGACCGCCACCATTGCCTCAGCCTCGTCATAAAACTAGACGACGACGACAACGCTGGCTAGTCCAGCAGGCCGCAAGAGGCACATGGACGCTGGCTAGGGCTGCAGCTACCTCCCACAGCCGAAGGAGGAGCCCATCGATGAGGATGACGACTACGCGGACTAGGGCGTGGCGCCCCTAGCGGTTTCTAGTCTTAATAAAAAGATCCGATGGTAAGTAAAGGTATATAGTATTTACCGTAAGTTAATTGAGAACTAAACACTAGCAAATCCCAAAAAATTATACATCCACCAGTCTTTGATCCTATGGTCGTCTCTCTTAGAGCATCTCCAGCCGTCTTTCCGGGAAGGCCCGCAGGACCCTTTTTTCATTCGGATGGACGAAAATGGTCCAGTCGCGCCCCCGGATCCTCGTTTTCACTCGGATTTGGTTTTTCATCCATCCGGGGACCCAGGTCATCCCCGCCCTCCCGGGGAGCGCTCAGGGAGTCCGGAGGAAACGAAAGAGTGGGAAACATCGAGAAAACTTCCCGCTCGGCTAGTGGCCCCGACTTGTCGGCGAGAAAGGCCGATCGTCGTCCCCATGGCATCGTTTTCCACGCGCTGTAAAAGGTTGCCGCCGGTTAGTTTTCGCCGGACGCGTAGCTTCCACGCGGCTTGTTAACGTCGTCGCCTCGGTTTCACGCGCGTCGCCCTCTATTTATCGCGAAACTACCGCGTCTGGCCGCAATCACCACCCCTCTCCCCAATCTCTCCCCTATTCACCACCACTCTCCCCAATCTCCTCGAACGAACAATGGCGGACGGCACGGTGAACAATGGCTTCTGCCGGAGATGTCTCCACCAATGGGATGGGAGGTTGCTGCACGCGGCGGGCTACCCCGCGCCGCCGGACTTCCACGCTTTCGGAGGCTGGTGCCTGAGCGTGGGGGCGTCCCGATCCCGCCGCCGCCAATCGGATGCGCCGCCCTCGAGGCGGAGATCGACGCGGTGCTCGTCACCCTCAGCGACAAGCAGCGCGCCAAGCCTCGGTTGTACCCCGACAACTACAAGGAGTGTACCGAGTACTTCCGGAAAAGGTACGAGCATGAATTCGCCGCCTACGACGGACCTCCCCCTCCTCCCGCGCGCAACAACGCTGTCGGCCGCCGCCGCTGGTGGAGCGGGCAGGGCCGCACCATCGAGAACGTGCTCGCACACATCGATGGCGGCAACTACCCCGTACTGGGAATACCGCCGCCGGTGGAGCCAACCTTGTCGCACCGGCAAGGGAGCTCGTGGAAGCCGCGACGGATGGCGCCGTTGTCCTCAGCGTCGAGGTCGACATCGAGGTCGAGCGGGTCGGCTCCTCCACTTGCGACGCCGAGGGCCATCAAGAAGGAGCCATCGTCTCCACCGCCGACTAGAGGGCGCAGCAGCGGCGCCCTCATCATCCGCGAGGGGGTGCTCCCGTCGTCATCTCCATCGCGCGGCCGCAAGAGGAAGACGTCAAAAAAGGAGGTCGCAGCGATCGCCGATGCATCCCAGCTCGCCGAGGAGGATGGCCAAGCGGGCCGAGGACGAGGCAATCTACGAGGCCATCGCGAGGTTGCTGACCGACCTCGTCCCCGCCGACAACGCCCTCCCGATGGACGCCGTGCTCTCCTGGTCCAGGCAGGACTGGGAGAGGCAGGGGGCGGAGCAGCAGAGGCGTCTGCTAGACCTGGCGGCTGCTGACATAGGCATCCCCAATGGGCCTTCCGAAGATGGTAGCCGGGGTTTACTGAAGGCCCACGACCCGAAGAATAAGAAGAATCGGAAGCCCAAATTACTATTAAGGAAAGCTAGAGTTGTATTAGGAGATAATATTTGTAATCTTGCGGGATGAGTTGGAAACCTCCCCGGACTCTGTAACTTGTGTATTACGAATCCCTCGGCTCCGCCTCCTATATAAGGGGGAGTCGAGGGACAAAGAAAGCATCAATTCATTGTCTCACAAACCCTAGTTTTCATATCGTCGAGCACTTTTCGGCTGAAACCTTCGAGATCTACTTGCCGTCTACTTCCGACTAAAACCCTAGTCTACAACCCGTAGGCATTGACAAGTTAATCCCTTGTCAATTGGCGCCGTCTGTGGGAATCTATCCAGCCTTTCTATTCTGTAGTTCTCTCGGGTCCCAAATTGAACGTCGAGATTGATCTTCCCCAACGGATAACTCGGCTTCTCTGGCGTGATGCCATGGAAACGTGTGTCGGTTGGTTTCAGATTTGCTAGAGATATGTTCATCTTCCTTAGTGTATCTGCGTACATAAGGTTTAGACTGCTGCCTCCATCTATGAATACTCGAGTGACGAGGGATCACCTCGGCAATGCCTACGTATTGTAGACTAGGGTTTTGGGAGAGAGCGACGATGGAGATTCCGGGGACGAGATTAGGCACACGACAATATATTCTCAAAGAAAAGAAGAAAAAAAGAGGATGGACAAATCTTCGGGTCCATTGACTCGTCATATTGTTCCGACCAAGAGCATCGGTGATGTACCCGACAATAAAGAAGAACCAATATATTCGGCTGTCTCATCAAGCCCGAGAGAAAAATAAAAGAGCCCGCAAAATGGGTCATTGCATCAGCCGAACAAGGCACTCGACAATATATTATCAGAGCGCCAAAGTCGCGAATAATCTCTGAATGCCGCAAAACTCTGCGAAGGTAACACCCCAGATCCGTTCTGAAGTGGCGTGGCACCGTCTCTGACGTCGGTTTGCTACTTTTATCCGTATCAACAGATACGAAGAAAAATCTTAACGGACGCGTTAGGTACCCGATAAACATGACTGGGACTCGACAGAATGGTAAGACCTTAAGCGGCACCTGTCGAGTTAACACCAGTATCCCGAGATCATGTCCAGGGACGTGATCTTAAAGTAGGTTTTTGCGGATTGCCACTAGAGCAGTTAACTAGTACCTGATCCGTCAGATGAACTAGCCCCAATTACCATTATCCCTATACAATATAGATATGGATGTCAAATAAAAATAGCAACGTCTTGGAGTCGATAAAAAGAGGGGCTGCACCAAGTTGTTTATCGAGTAGTACAACTTGAGCCTATGCCTAGGTGCAAGCACCTGCTCATAGGCTCGGGGGCTACTCTTATCGAGAGTATTGTTCACCCTCCCGATAAGATACAAGAAAGAGAAAAAATTGTGTAGTCAATTACAAGCAAGTTGAGCCTACACCCAAGTGCAAACACTTGGCTGTAGCCTTGGGGGCTACTCCCATCGGGAGCGCTGGTCGCGCACCCGATAGAAAATAACTTCGACAACATCTACGACAATCAATGTTTGTAGACTCAACTCGATTCTACGACTCGAGTGGAGCCTACTCCCATCGGGAGTGCTGGATTTCATTAAGTCCTCTAAACAGGAGTCGATAAAAGGAGGGGCTGCGCCCAGAAGTACAGTCAAATTCTTCATCGAGTAGTACAACTTGAGTCTATGCCCAAGTGCAAGCACTTGCCCATAGACTCGGGGGCTACTCCCATCGGGAGCGCTGCCGCGCACCCGATAATTTCAAGAATCATCGACATCATTTACGCTACACGTGATCTACGGCATAGACCTCGCCTTGTATTTTTCTTCGACTTCGGAGATTGTTATGCTTGGAGTTTCTACGCAAGTCTTCGACTTCCCTATAAACTCGGGGGCTATTAACATGGGCATACCCTTCGGGTACCCATTATTAGTATACCTGGCTCGGCCCAATATGGAGAAGACCAAATATGGAGAAGGCCCAACAAGGCAACCCGAAGAAGTAGTCGACTAGGACTCTTGTAAAACCCTAGGCTGGTTGCATATATAAAGCTAGCCAGGGCACCCGAAATAAGGAGGCCAAGATATAGACAGAATATAGACAACATAGCTCCGCCTATGGCGGCACCCTGTAAACAAACATATGATCATATACTGGATTGCTAGCAGCTCGTAGGGATCCTACACCGAGGGGACCCGAAGCTGGGTAGGTCGTGTGCCTAATCTCGTCCCCGGAATCTCCATCGTCGCTCTCTCCCGAAACCCTAGTCTACAATACGTAGGCATTGCCGAGGTGATCCCTCGTCATCGAGATACGTCGAATCCTGCAATTACTGCTGGTAAGATAAGTGCTGACTGCCCTGGTCAAGGAACTTGCTGCGGGTGGTCCGCTATTGTGAAGCCCGCGCCAGACCCACCGCGCCCACCACACTCGTCGCACCCGTGCCACTCATCAAGCTCTGGGAGAGCAGTGACGACGAGTTGTATCGGCCGACGCCGCCACACGGCGAACTTTTTAGCCGTTGGTACGGAGATGTCGGCCAGAGCAGCCAGCAGGCGCCGCCGCCCCAGGACGCCGGCAACTCCAGCGACGACGACGGCGGCAACAACACGGCGTTCTGCCACCATTTCGGCATGTAGATCGCCGTGTTTTAACTTTAATTTATACTTCTCTCGCAGAATTCAAATATATTACGAATTCGGCCTATATATGTACGACCTTCTATATATATATATTAAATATCTCTAAATTTTGTCTATGTTGGGGCATATTTCATTTGGGTTTGTCTGAATTCGCTTACATTTGTTCAAATTTTATATCCACCCAAGACTCACCCCTAGAATATGGGCCTTTGAGGCCAAATAATACATCCATCCGACTCTCAAAACCCAACGACTGAAGATGCTCTTACCCTCGATGACCAAGTTCCATAGATGAACGAGATAGGATCCTAGGAACGCCGTGACGACCATGCGCCTCCGGGTCCTTGCCTCCTTCTTTGCCACCGCCGCCTCCTTGGCTGCCTCCTCCGTCTCCAGCCGTCTCCACCTTTCATCTTCATCCTCTTCCTTTTCCTCCTCCTCGTCCAGATTGTCATCGGCAACGGTGTCCCCCTCCTCATCCTGGCCATCGTCGGCAGGGAGCTCGGCGTGGCAGTTCTATCCCATCAATGGCGCCATCCCGACGGCTTCCCCTCGCTATCGTGTCCGATGACAAAAATAGGTTGCTCATGGCTCGATCGTAGAGATGAATGACGCATGTCGGTTGGAGATCCTTTGCCCAGACATTGGAATTTTATTGAGCGGGGATTAATGGCAGTGCAGATACCGAAGAGGGTTTTAGTTGCTCTTTCGCGGCGGTTTGCGCTCCATTTCGGCGGTTCGCGCGTCGATCGACCGATTGCCACTCCGGGGGTTGCCCTTCCCGGCAGTTGTTCTGCTTAAATTCGCGCCGGCTCGAACCAGGGTCGCTACCAGGCGGGCCCGTGAGAGAAGCAAGCGGACGCTCGGCGCGACCGTGCAGCGTCTGCAGAGACGCAAACGTGCCGCATATTTGGGCTATCTTTGCGTCTCCACGGACGTTCCGGTCACTATGCGTCGCTCCGCTGGAACAGGGTGCAACGCATTTTTCGACCGCGCGGACGCAAACAGTCGCTCAGCGTCTGTCTTTCAGCCTCCGAAACCGCCTAGTGTACGTACATCCCGATGAATTAATTACTGGGAACATGGCATAGTTTTAAAAACCAGATTGGTGATCGAACCGGTGAGACTCTAGGTTCACGGTTCAATGGTCCAACCGCTGATGGGCCGGTAATTCAAGATTAGTTCTTTTTCAGTTATAGCAAAAGAGCCCGTGCTTTGCACCGGGAGAAAATAAGAGGAAGAAAATAAGTTTAACATATACTAATGTATTGTAAAGGAGAAAATATTTGATTTTATTCATGTCTTATTGGTCTAGTTGTCTAGTATAATAAAACATAAATTAATTTTATTTCCATAAAGTAGTTTCATCGTTAAAATTAAATTAATGACTAAATATTTTATTTGGTAATAAAAAATCTGATTAGGTATATGTATTTAATAGAAACCATATTTTCAATCTCCTCAACCTTCAAACCATGGCATGTCAAACAAATCATCCCGGAGTTATGGTGCACGCTGTCAGTGATAGTTCTCCTCCGGGCGGCACCAATTTCACATCGAGAAAAGGAAAATCATAGCTTTATGTAATCAACTTGTACATTGAACCAGTAGGATGATTCATAGATGCTATCACTGGCGGATCTAGGAATACAGATTTATGGGATGGTACAGATTAGATCATCTAGGAATAAAGATTTATGGGATGGTACAAATTAGATCAAAATTTTGCAGGTAGCAATGGTAAGTTTGCTATTAAAATGGTGCACAAAAAATCAAAATTTTAGGATACAAAAAATAAAACAGCCAAGAGGACCGGAAAACAAAAAAAATCTTTATAAAGATGAAGTGCACGTGTGTTGCTACGGTTTATTAACTAAATATTTTATATGTCACCAATTCACCATGAATTTCACTATATAAATCATGGCGCATTGCTACAAATATAAAATACATCTTGTTTTTAACTATGTCTTTACTTTAATGTGGTTATTCTATCATGCACAATGCAATGCATATTAATTAGATTTATAGAGACGCTAAAATATAATATTTTCTCTTGTACCATTTATTCTTATATTGCTTATTGGCTTTATAAAGATCTCTATCTATCAATTTACCGACCATTATATTGTATATATATATATATATATATAACTTTTATAATTTAGATGGTTAAATTTATTTCATCCTAGATATTGGTGTCTAATTTGGATTTTTTACATTACGAAAATAGCTTTCTTAGAACAAAAAAAAAAAACTTCTTCCCTGTTATAATGAAAAGAAAGTGTATGTTTTAGTTAGGTAACTTTAAGATAGTTTTACCTGGAAAATACTTTAAGATGGTTTACGAGATCATAAAAGTGTAAAAAAGAACTTTAAGATGGTTTATATAAATCTCTCCTGAGAGTCGGACATGTCCATTTTCCGGGTTTTATTTTTGAACAAGCATTTTCCGGTTAAATAGGTTCTTATTGGCAGCTGAATTCCTTTTACTTCGGCCCAATCCGTAAGCTTACACAAGCATGAGCTCTCTGAAATCTAAAAAAAAGATAAAAAAAACAGCTCTAGCTTTCGATAAAAAAGAAAAGAAGAAGATAATCTCTCCTCTGCCTCTGCAAGGAGCTAGTGGCAACCACGTCTGTCCTTGGCCTCGCAATCTGAAGATGAAAGTCCACCGTGGCAGCACTCCACGACGCCGGCTGTTCCTGTTCTGGCGCTCTGCGGCTCGGCGCCGCTCGCTCCCCAGCTCTGATGCTTGGGCTCGCCGGCCGCTTCGTCGTTGTTGGGCGGCAGCAGCTGCAGCACACATTCAGCAAGTCAACGCATACCTTACTGTTCATGTATCCCCTTGCATGAGACACCGCCGGAGCAGATAACGAGTTTCACATCCTCCTCCTCCCGTCACGACGGTCGTATGTGCTGCCTCACGACGCCCGTCCGCACCGCCCTCACCTGAAGAGCGTGAGGTCTCGTCGTGGCCTCCTCACCGCCCTTTCGCAGCTGCTCTGGAGCAAAGCGGCGGCGCTGTAGTAGCGAGCCACGGGATGGCGTGGGGAGGGTGACTGAGGCGCCGGAGACGCTTGAGCCAACGCGAAACTGTAGCAACTAATCGGGAGTAGGAATTTCAGAATCCAATTGCACAAAGAGAAATTTTGTATCGTGAATTGAGGATTTGGGGATCTGCGGCCGCGTTTCCCAGCGGGAGGTAGAGGGGATCCAAGGCGAGCGACAATGTACGACTTGCCAGGCGGGGTCGTGGCCTTCGTCAGGAAGGGCGTGCAATGTCCGGTGCGTCGTGTTGCCTTGATGGCGAGCGTCGTGCGTGCGCAGCCATCTCCGTGATGGGGGCGGCGATACCGCCGAGATGGTTGACGGCGATTTGGGGAATAGACAGACGGCCCCGTGGTTTTTTTTTCGAACCGGTATCTTCACTTAACAATGGCATTGGTGGGTCATTTGAGTGCTTGTGGAGGGGCAAAATCGGAAATAAAAATAACGGACGACGGAAACAATCCTCCCTTTATTATTAGGTATAGATATAGGACAAATGCCCGTGTGTTGCACCCAGAGGAGGAATAAACTGCAGCACAAAAACTATTTTTAATGCATATTTTGTAGACCCAGGAAAATAATTAATTTTTGCTAGTGCACGAATCAAAGTTCTCATATAAATTCATCTTAATTTTCTTGAAAATAAAAGATTAAAATTACTTCGGTGGGAAATTCATCAAGCACCTAAAGAAACAAAAATCAAAGTAAGCCTGCTGTTGGACTTGTTCTGGTTCTTGCCAGGTTGTGGGGGTTGCGCCAAGTCGCACTCGACCTCTGTCTGCTTGAAGTGTAGCGAACTTTCGCCAACTGCAGCCTTCAAATTTGTACAACACGTTATGAAGAGAAGCCAGATGCTGAATTCTTGGGATCCACTGGGATTCTTATTGATTGGAGCTGAGCTAACCATAGCTAAAGTTATAATTCTTTGGTTAATAAAATCAAAAAAGTTTATTGATCCGAATTTGAAGAGCGACTAACCGTATGGATAAGCTCACATTAATTTGTTAATTTTGGATCTAATTCAAGAGTTTTCTTGGAAGGTGTCATCAAGAAATTGAAATGAAATAATATAGATTCATACAGAGGAAAATGTTCTCTATTGCCTATCTTTACATGTTCATTCAATCGAAGAAGTGGAGGCAGGTAAATGAAGCAAACGGATTCACGTCGCCAGATGAAACTATATCAAGGTTATGTTACCCTCACTGATCTTGACACTTTAGCCGAGAACAATCGAAAAAATCATGCTAGCCTGCCGGCCGAGACGTTCTACTTGTCGTCAGAAAGACATTTTGTGTCATGTTTTGTACTTTCAGTTGTTCAACCATGGCATTGGTAGTCGACAATCCAGGGTTTTCTTTATTGAGGCCACCGCCGCGACGGACCTTGCCGAAGCGTTACCGTGCATATGGGCGAAATATACAACGCGGAAAAGGCACGGAAGTAGTATGATGCATGCACCGGTTTGGCACGTATGAATAGGTTTTTTTCTTTTTCTTAAGAAGCTAACTTTTTGAGACGCTTGAATTCTTGCACGGACGTGCTGACGAGTCCACCACCAAGTCGCTCGTCGTTGGACTGCCTCGCGAGGACAGGAGCTGCGGGACTTAAACCGTCGAACGGCCTGAACACCATGATTCCATCGAAATCCATGCACACAGCTGTTTATTTGCGTGGCCACGGCAGTTCAATAGTTGACACTTGACAGCGGCCCTTGCCTGGTTTTCATGCACCCACACTAGTAGACACATGGGCTTTGGTTTTTTGTCCCAGATGGCTTTTGCACCGGATTTGGCACGAACCGGTGCTAAAAGGGGTCATTAGCACCGGTTCGTGGGGCGCAGCCGGCCGAGGGACCTTTTGCACCGGTTTGTGTTACGAACCGGTGCAAATGATCTATCTTTTGCACCGGTTCGTAACACAAACCGGTGCAAAAGGTTCGTCGCCAGGCACGTGTCAGCCGAGGAACCTTTAGCACCGGTTCGAGGTCCCCAGCCCTATTTCAGCTCAGCTACCCGGCCAAACAGCCCACTCACTTCATTTTTGCTAGGAGAAGGTGTGTGTGTTGAGTGCTAACTTGCTTCTCTTTGGCATGCACATAAGGTGCTCGATGAAATGTGTGAGAGAGTGATGCCGCTTGATTTTACACACAACAAAAATGAGATGAGGTGCCGGAGCGACACTTAAGCTTTCTCCTCTTTCTTTCCTCCTCGATCAAGGTTAAGCAACAACTTTACCCTTTCATTTGTGCGGTGCTAATTTCCACTATTTATAAATATTATGATGTTTTGTAATTGTTTATTGATAAACTTAATTAATTATTCGATGTAGATGAACCGGCGGCAATGGATGTACGTTGACCGACGTCTACCCGAGTTCAGATCGGGCCTGGAAGAATTTATCCGTGTGGCTCAGGAAAACCCACAGGCGGATGGTTTTATGTGTTGTCCATGTGTTGATTGCCATAACTTGAAGCAATACCCTGAATGGCAAGTCATTCACTCCCACCTGCTTTGGAAAGGTTTCATGCCCAGCTATAATTGTTGGACCAAGCATGGAGAAAGAGGGGTTATGATGGAAGACGACGAAGAAGAAGAAGAGGATGATGATATGTACCCTAACTACGGTGATACTGCAACAGGGCATGATGAAGATGAAGATGCAGGAGGAGGTGATCAAGATGAAGAGGCATCAGATGAGACCGTTGATGATGATCTTCGTCGGGCCATCGCCGATGCACACAGAGATGCAGAAACAGAAAACGAGAAGCGAAAGTTAAAGGGCATGTTAGATGATCACAAAAAGAAGTTATACCCAAATTGCGAAGATGGCAACACAAAGCTCGGTGCCACCCTGAAGTTGCTGCAATGGAAGGCAGAGGCTGGTATATGTGACAAGCCATTTGAGAAGTTACTGAAAATAATGAAGAGGAGGTTTCCAAAGAATAACGAATTGCCTGACAGTACGTACGAATCAAAGAAGGTTCTCTGCCCTCTAGGATTAGATGTGCTGAAGATACATGCATGCATTAATGACTGCATCCTCTACCGCGCTGAGTATGAAAATTTGGAAAAATGTCCGGTATGCACTGCACTTCGGTATAAGATCAGGCGAGATGACCCTGGTGATGTTGAGGGCGAGCCCCCTAGGAAGAGGGTTCCTGCCAAGGTTATGTGGTATGCTCCTATAATACCACGGTTGAAACGTCTGTTCAGAAATAAAGAGCATGCCAGGTTGTTGTGATGGCACAAAGAAGACCGTAAGAAAGACGAGATACTGAGACACCCCGCTGATGGGTCGCAGTGGAGGACAATCGATAGAGAGTTCCCGGATTTTGCAGATGACGCGAGGAACTTAAGGTTTGGCCTAAGTACAGATGGAATGAATCCTTTTGGGGAGCAGAGCTGCAGTCATAGCACTTGGCCTGTAACTCTATGTATCTATAACCTTCCGCCTTGGTTGTGCATGAAGCGGAAGTTCATTATGATGCCAGTGCTCATCCAAGGCCCAAAGCAACCCGGCAACGACATTGATGTGTACCTACAGCCATTATTTGAAGAACTCTTACAGTTGTGGAGCAAACCAGGTGTACATGCATGGGATGAGTACAAACAGGAGTCATTTAACCTACGAACGTTGCTTTTCGTGACCATCAATGATTGGCCTGCTCTTAGTAACCTTTCAGGACAGACAAACAAGGGATACAATGCATGCACGCACTGTTTAGATGAGACCGAAGGTGCCTATTTGCATAAATGTAAGAAGGTTGTGTACCTGGGGCATCGTCGATTTCTTCCAAAGAGGCACCCCGTCAGAAAGAAAGGCAATCATTTCGGAGGTGAGGCAGATCGTCGGGTGAAGCCTGAACTCCGTACCGGTGATGCTTTACTTTATATGGTCAAGGACATAAAAGTAATCTTTGGAAAGGGTCCTGGCGGTCAATCTGTTCCGAATGACGTCGTTACCGGACACGCACCCATGTGGAAGAAAAAATCTATATTTTGGGATCTACCCTATTGGAAAGTCCTAGAGGTCCGCTCTTCAATTGACGTGATGCACGTGACGAAAAATCTTTGCGTGAACCTGCTAGGCTTCTTAGGCGTGTATGGGAAGACAAAAGATACACCAGAAGCACGGGAGGACCAATATCGTATAAAAGTCCCAAAAGACAAGCAAGAACAGGATTACAAGGACACAGGGAGTCGCTTAAGTCCTGCCAGCTACGCTCTTACCAAAGCAGAGAAGGATATCTTTTTTGAAGTCCTTTACAGTATCAAGGTGCCGTCTGGATTCTCATCAAATATAAAGGGAATTATAAATATGGCGGAGAAAAAATTCCAAAACCTGAAGTCGCATGACTGCCACATTATTATGACGCAGTTGCGTCCGGTTGCACTGAGGGGGCTTCTGCCGGAAAATGTTCGAATACCCATTGTGAAGCTATGTGCATTCCTTAATGCGATATCTCAGAAGGTAATCGATCCAGCTAGTCTTCCAAGGTTACAGAAGGATGTGGTGCAATGTCTTGTTAGCTTTGAGTTGGTGTTTCCACCATCTTTCTTCAATATTATGACACATCTCCTGGTTCACCTTGTCGAAGAGATTGCCATCCTCGGTCCTGTGTTTCTACACAATATGTTCCCCTTCGAGAGGTTCATGGGGGTCTTAAAGAAATATGTTCATAACCGTGCTAGGCCAGAAGGAAGCATCTCCAAGGGCTATGGAACAGAGGAGGTCATCGAGTTCTGTGTTGACTTCATTCCTGACCTTAAGTCGATTGGTGTTCCTGAATCGCGACATGAGGGGCGACTAAGTGGAAAAGGCACGCTAGGAAGGAAATCAATGATATGTAGGGACGGCATTTCTTTCACTCAAGCACACTACACAGTTCTACAAAGTTCCACCTTGGTGGCCCCGTATATCACTGATCACAAGAATATTGTACGCTCCGAACATCTGGGGCAGTCTGAAGACTGGATTACGCATAAACATATGCAGATATTCGGCGGTTGGCTCCGAGAACATCTCATTAATAACAACGATATTGTAGATCAGTTGTACATGTTGGCCGGGTCACCATCTTCGACTATAGTGACTTTCCAGGGGTACGAGATAAATGGAAATACCTTCTACACGTTCGCCCAAGATAAAAAGAGCACCAACCAAAACAGTGGTGTCCGCATTGATGCAACAAACACTAGCAGTGGGAAAAAGGACACATATTATGGTTACATAGAGGAGATATGGGAACTTGACTATGGACCTTCTTTTAAGGTCCCTTTATTTCGGTGCAAATGGTTCAAGATGGATGGAAAAGGGGTAAAGGTAGACCAGCTGTATGGAATGACAACAGTGGATCTCAACAATCTTGGTTACAGAGACGAACCATTCGTCCTAGCCAATGATGTGGCTCAGGTTTTCTATGTGAAGGACATGTCCTCTAGACCGAAGAAAATAAAACATAAGGAAACGAGCTCATCCGATGATCCAAAGCATCACATAGTTCTTTCAGGGAAAAGAACCATCGTGGGAGTCGAGGACAAGACAGACATGTCAGAAGATTATAATAAGTTTGCTCAAATTCCGCCCTTCACAGTGAACATTGATCCAACCATCGCGTTAAATGCTGAAGATACTCCATGGTTACGGTCGAAGCGATCATAATGTATTAATTATTATCCTGTACCTTGAGCTCATATTGTGAAGCGTTTGTTGTGATATGTATCAGTAGCATTGGTCGTTTGAACTAAATGCAATTATCCAAGTTTATTATTTTTCTAGATACACATGTTTGGAAATTTATCCTCAGCTACTGGTTGTTGGGTGTATACTAGCAGCTTCCGAGCGGGACTTGCGGGAAGAGTTACTCGGGCGGAGCTTCCGAAGATGTCTAAGATGGCCGTCCATCTAAGACATCTTCGAGAAACTCCGCCGGAGAGGCTCTTTCCTTCGAGGTCGCCATCGTCGGGTTATATACCAGCTCCCTGGATGCTCTCTATGCTCTCCCCTCCTTACCCTGAGCTACTGTTTGTTGGGTGTATACTAGCAGCTTGCGGGAAGAGTTCTCGGGCGAAGTTTCCGAAGATGTCTAAGACGGCCAGCCATCTAAGACATCTTCGAGAAACTTCGCCGGAGAGGCTCTTTCCTTCTTGGTCGTTGCATCTTCTCTCTTTGTTCTCTCTACTCTCCCCGGAGGGGCTATATATAGCGGTGTGTGCCTCCAGATAATCCCCCCCCCCCAGATGAAACCACCCCAGATAAGGAAAATAACAGATAAGCCTCCCCCAGATTTAGGCCCCCATCTTTAGTACCGGTTCCAGCCAGGAACCGAGATAAAAGGATATATAAACTAATCCACCATCTTTATCACCGATTCCAGCCAGTAACCGGGATAAAAGGGGTATATAAACTAATCAACCGTCTTTATCACCGGTTCCAGCCAGTAACCGGGATAAAAGGGGTATATAAACTAATCAACCACCTTTAGATACGTAAACTAAACTTAAACTAAAACAACGACAACACTGCTTTATTGAAATTCAACATTAACTAAATTTAAACTAAAATAACAACTTCTACTAGTTCTTCCGCGCATCCACTGCTGCCCTCCTGGCTGCCGCCTCCTGCCGCAGCTCCTCCTCACGATGACGCTTATGCATCTCCTCACTATCCAGATCCGTCACACGCGATCGCTTATGCAGCTCCTGGAGACTCTGCCTCTCAAATGCTTCTATGGTAGCCGCTAGCGCCGCCTCCTCCCTCTCCTCTATCTCTGCAAGCTGCGGGTCCACCTCATCCGCTGCTGCCCTCCTGGCTGCCGCCTCTTGCCGCAGCAGCTCCTCCCACTCCTCTATCTCCGCGAGCTGCGGGTCCACCTCCACCGGCGGCGGGTGCGGCTTTGGGGGCATTGTGAAATGGGCTAGGGTTCGGTGATGAGTGAAATGGGAGAGATGGGGATGTACTATTTATAGAGGGCGTGTAGGCGGGAAATCTCCGCGATGCGTCGCGTGGCGGGAAATATCCCGCGCGGTGTCGCGCGGCGGGAAAATATCCCGCGCGGTGTCGCGCGGCGGGAAAATATCCCACGCGGCGTCGTGTGGCGGGAAAATATCCCGCGTCGTGATGGGAAAATATCCCGCGCGGCGTCATCGCGTGACGGGAACCTATCACGCGCGGCGTCGTGGCGGGAACCTATCACGCGCGGCGTCGTGGCGAAAGATTCAAAATGGTGGGAAAATATCCCGCGCGGCATCATCGCGTGACGGGAACCTAACACGCGCGGCGTCGTGGCGGGAACCTATCACGCGCGGCGTCGTGCCGGGAAAGATTCAAAATGGTGGGAAAATATCCCGCGCGGCGTCATCGCGTAACGGGAACCTATCACGTGCGGCGTCGTGGCGGGAACCTATCACGCGCGGCGCTCGTGGCGGGAAAGATTCAAAATGCGGCGAAAAAAAAGGACCTTTTGCACTGGTTCGTGGCTGGAACCGGTGCAAAAGGGTCTTTTGCACCGGTTCCAGCTACGAACCGGTGCAAAAGGCCTCGACTACTAAACTGCCTCGCGCGCGCCCACCTTCTTCCGCAATTCATTCGCGCGAGGAGGAAAATCACGCCGGCAGGCTGCCCGATTTCTGCGCCGCCGTCCGGCCGCCGACCGCGCCCACGCCGCCGCCACCCGTGCCGCCGCAGCCCACGCCACCGCCTCCTCGCGCCGCCGCAGCCCGCGCTGTCGCCTCGCCTCTCCGCACGCGCCGTCCCCGCTGCCGGCCTCCTCTCCACCCGCCGGCCTCATCTCCACGCGGCCGCCTCCGCCCGCCAGACCGCCTCCGCCCGTGCCGCCGCCTCGCCTCCGCCCGCGCCTCGCCCGCCCGTGTGCCGCCGCCGACCGCCTCCGCCCGTGCCGCCGCCGACCGCGCCTCCGCCGTGCCTCGCCCGCCCGTGTCGCCGCCGACGGCCGCCGCCCGCCTGCGCCGCCCACCCTCCTGCACCGGCCGCTTGAGCTAGGTGAGGCGCCGCCCGGCCCCTGCTCTTTTGTTTTTTTTAATTAGTTCATATTTAGGTTTAAATTAGGTTTAAATTTGAATATGTAGTTAGGTTTATTTAGATGGAAATTTTAGTTAGAAAATTAGTTAGGTTTAAATTAGATTTGTGTTAGACAATGTAGTTAGGAAATTTGTGTTATCAAATTATTGTTAGATAATTTAGTTAGGAAATTTGTGTTAGAAAATTTGAATATGTAGTTAGGTTTATTTAGATGGAAAATTTAGTTAGAAAATTAGTTAGGTTTAAATTAGATTTGTGTTAGACAATGTAGTTAGGAAATTTGTGTTAGACAATTTAGTTGTGTTAGACAATTTGAATATGTATGTGTTAGAAAAAATTTAGTTACTTTGATTCATATTCATAAGTACTTTATTCAAATTCAATATTATATTTGTTAGTTTTCATACGATGCCGCGCCCTCCGTGTCCTGGAGCTAGGACAATTTTAGAGGAGATGCAGCAGATGGGGAAGTTCGGGACTGGGCTCCGCCGGGGTGGCACTGGGAGGTGTTATCTTCCGGGGCGCGCACCTTGGTGCGGAATCCGGGTCCCGTCGTCGACCCGGATATTCTCTGGTGGAGGTCTTATGGGCCACGTTCGTTTCAGAGGGAGCCGGCCCCGCCGGAGGAGGTAGCTCAGCGCATTGAAGCGGAGGACAAGCATGTTCGCCGTTACATGTATGCGTTAGACAACATGTATAGGACCGGATGGAGAATTATGCAGGGATCTCATGTTAGCTATGCTCCCGTGATTGTTCCGTGGCTTTGGGGGTTCACCCGGCGCGGCTTAGGACCCGATCGGCGCCCTCTAGGACCCGGTCGGCGCGGTTGATAGGTTGTAGTATTGATTGATGTATTAGGGTTAAATAAACATGAACCCGATCTATGTATGCATGTAACTGCACTATCTTCTTTCAGCACTATATTATCGATCCTTGGTTAAGAATTATATATGTATTGAGCATTATCCTTAATTAGTACCTATATATATGTATAACTCTAATATTTTGATCATGTATTGAGCATGTATTATTCTTAATTACTTGTAAGTCTTTGCAGAAACTTGTAAGTCTTTGCAGAAACTAGCTTCGTTGTGTTTATAGCATTAGAATAACTTGTAAGTCTTTGCAGAAACTATGGAAAGAGACCTAGAACAAGAATACCTCGTCGAGGAGATTATCCGTGATGATGACGATATCACCTCTATTTACCTAAACCAATCCGGCGAGGGAGACGAGCGAACCCGAGGAGACGGCTCCGATGAGGAAGATGAGCAAAACCACCGTGGAGACGGCTCCGGAGAGGAAGAAGGTGACGACTGCGAGGGAGAAGCTCACGACGCCGAGGTGTATATATATTAATTAACCAAGCCTACAGATATGTGCATATACATATATTAACGTTGTTTCTTCTTTTAGACCTCCCAATCAACACACTCTACTGGCAGAACTAAACGAGGCGCGGCCAGAAAGATGGAAGAGCATGAAAGGTGCATCATCACGGAAATCGCTATAGACGGCGAACCGATTTCTCCCAAGCATCACGCAAAAAAGTTTGTAAGTCAATGCGGAGTTATTGTTAGGGACACCATCCCGATCACCACTCAAGAATGGAAGAAACCTGCAAAGGCGGACAAAGGAGTTACTTACGTCGATACGAGATCCAAAAATCTGATGTTTAGGAAACTCATGGTAAATTTCATATTTCCGGAGCCAGCTGACTCTGATAGTGAGAATAAAAGGCCAGACCCTGAGGATCCCGAGCTGAATAGCATACAACGAAGAGTCAAGAAGTGGGCTCTTAAGAAGATGGCAATGCAGTTCAACGACTACAAGAAGAAATTGGACAACTCCTTTGTCAAGAAAAAGAAGACTCCAGATTTCAACGGCCCCTATGAGAAGATAAAAGACCACTGGGAGGCATTTGTGAAGTACAAGACATCGGAGAGGGCAAAGACAAGGTCAGACACCAACAAGAAAAATGCTGCTAATAAGATGTACTTCCATACCATGGGGCGAGGAGGCTACAAGGCTGGCAGACCTAAGTGGGAGAAATGGGAGAATGACCTAATTGCAAAGGGGATCCAGCCAGAGGAACGGAAATGGAACCAGCGGTCAAGGGATTGGTTTTACGCGCATGGGGGCACGTTAGACGCACAAGGGTTCTGCATATATACACAAAGACATCGGGAAAACCCACTTCCCATCGAAGCCTTTAGAAATGCTGCAAAGGAAGTTGAGGAGGGGAAGTTCCGTCCCGAAAGAGAGAAGGACCAGCTCACACGCGCCCTTGGGAATCCTGAACACCCAGGACGAACACGAACCATACCAGGTGGCAAGCCGTGGTGTATTGGGTTTCCTGCAGAAACGAAGAAATATCCCGATAGAAGCCGTCAAAGGCAAAAGGATGTGGTTCAAGAACGCGTTGCTAAGCTAGAGGAGCAAGTGAGGATGATAATGGCAGGCTCAGTCAGAGTCACCCAACCTCAACCTAATCTGCGGATAGAAGAAGTTGCATTCGATGCTACCGGCCAGGGATCTCAGCGGAAGAGCAGCGTGGCTTCCACGGAGCTGCCTGGTGATGATGCAGATGTGGATCCGCAGATGGCTCCTCCCTCCCCTGTGGATCCGCAGATGCCTCCTGATCTCTACCCTGTGGACTTTATCACAGAGTCGACACCTTGTGAGCTACATTTCCAAACGATGGGCTACTTAACGCTCAAGGCGGCGATCGGCTATGTCTTACCGCCAGTACCTGATCAAAGATACCACTTCAATCCGGTTCCACCTGGATACGCTGTTGCCGGGGTGGATCAAGTTATGGATGGGTATGGGCCGCTGAGGCTTGACCACCCTGCCGGTGAAGGGGATTCGCTGGAGCTGGGAGAGGCCAAGAACACTACAAATCTATGGCGAAAGGAATTCATTGTGATTCCGGGTTGGAAGGCGCCAACAAGGTCTCCACCGAGCCAGCATTCTCCACCGATGCAGCCATCTCCAGTGCGTGAGCCTTCCCCACCGGCGCGTGAGCCATCTCCGCTGCCGCGTGAGCCTTCTCCGCCACCCAAGTCTAAGAGGAAAATTAGGCGGACCGCTACGACACAGCTGAGTCGTAACAAATCACCGAGACGCAAACAAGAGCCCCTCCCAAGAGTGCCTAAGGTTGCTCCCAAGAGACCTTATGACTATACAGTTGAGGAAAATGCCAAGATCGTAGCTGAACAGCACAAGCAACAAATGTTGAAACTGAAAAAGCCCCAGCTTGAGCCGGAGCCAGCTATATCTCTGGAAAAGAAGTTGAAACTGCTGAAGAACCTTCATCAACCTGAGCCAAGTCTTTCATCGAACTATGACCGGTCTATTCACAAGTCAAATGTGTTAGCAAGAGAGCGGTGGGAAAAAAGTAAGGTAGAAGGGAAACCAGTTCCCCAGCTTGGAGCCCAGAAAAACTCGTGCCCCCCGCTCCAAGTGTATCCCGATGTCCTAGCGTGCCTTGATCCGACGATGGTAAAACTATACAAAGATGAGGCAGATGCGGCCGGTATGAGTATTCCTGAGTACTTAAGCCGCATCGAAATCATGTTCACGGACCCTGTCCAATTAGCATACCATTACACGTGCGGGGAACCTCTTGTCAGAGCTGCGGAGTTGCCTAATCTATCAACACAGCTGCGAAGACTACATAATTGGTACTTGGATGCATGTAAGGACGGTCAGAACTGGATCATGGTGGCAATAAGAGATGAGCACTACGGGCGAACTGACGTGATGAACATCGAATTTTGTGAATTATTTCAGTTATTCAACCAAGACGCCCTCGACAAATCTCTGCTGAGTGCATACTGTCTGTAAGTATTATTTATGTAATTAAGTCTCTACCGCGGCTCGTCCATTATTGCATGCTGATACGTCCAATTTGCATCACTATTTTATATCATAATTTGCTGTTATTCATTGATATATTTCATATTGGGACACAATACTTATGTTATTTCATCTATTTTGCATGTTTCATCATTATTGGAGGATCAAGCACCGGAGCCAGGATTCTGCTGGAAAAAGCACCGTCAGAACGCAATATTTCGGAAGATCAACTGTGGAAGGAAATTATACCAAAAATCCTATTTTTCAAGATGACGAAGGAAGCCAGAAGGAGGAGCTGAGAAGGCCCAAGGTGGGGCCAGACCACAGGCCGGCGCGGCCCATGGCCTGGCCGCGCCACCTTGTGGTGTGGGGGCCCCATAGCCCCTTTCGCCTCCTTTTCTTCGCGAAACCCTTCGTCCCGAAGACCTAAGCCACATAGGGTACCTCGCGAAGAGTTATAGCCGCCTCTGCGGGGCGGAGAACACCAGAGAGAAAAGAGCTCTCCGGCGGGCAGGAATCCGCCGGGGAAATTCCCTCCCAGAGGGGGAAATCGACGCCATCGTCACCGTCATCGAGCTGGACATCATCTCCACCACCATCATCATCATCTCCACCATCGTCACCGCCGTCTCCACCGCTGGACACCGTCACCGCCGTAGCAATTTGGGTTTGATCTTGATTGTTTGATAGGGGAAACTCTCCCGGTATCGATTTCTACTTGTTGTTGATGCTATTGAGTGAAACCATTGAACCAAGGTTTATGTTCAGATTGTTATTCATCATCATATCACCTCTGATCATGCTCCATATGATGTCTCGTGAGTAGTTCGTTTAGTTCTTGAGGACATGGGTGAAGTCTAAATGTTAGTAGTGAACTATGGTTGAGTAATATTCAATGGTATGATATTTAAGTTGTGGTGTCATTCTTCTAGTGGTGTCATGTGAACGTCGACTACATGACACTTCACCTTTATGGGCCTAGGGGAATGCATCTTGTACTCGTTTGCCGATTGCGGGGTTGCCGGAGTGACAGAAACCTAAACCCCCGTTGGTATATCGATGCAGGAGGGATAGCAGGATCTCAGAGTTTAAGGCTGTGGTTAGATTTATTCTTAATTACTTTCTTGTAGTTGCGGATGCTTGCAAGGGGTATAATCACAAGTATGTATTAGTCCTAGGAAGGGCGGTACATTAGCATAGGTTCACCCACACAACACTTATCATAACAATGAAGATTATTTAGCCGTATGTAGCGAAAGCACTAGACTAAAATCCCGTGTGTCCTCGAGAACGTTTGGTTATTATAAGTAAACAACCCGGCTTGTCCTTTGCGCTAAAAAGGATTGGGCCACTCGCTGCAATTGTTACTCTCGCACTTTACTTACTCGTACTTTATTCAACTGTTACATCAAAACCCCCTGAATACTTGTCTGTGAGCATTTACAGTAAATCCTTCATCGAAACTGCTTGTCAACACCTTCTGCTCCTCGTTGGGATCGACATTCTTACTTATCGAAAATCCTACGATACACCCCCTATACTTGTGGGTCATCAAGACTATTTTCTGGCGCCGTTGCCGGGGAGTGAAGCGCTATTGGTAAGTGGAATTGGTAAGAAAAACCTTTACTATTTGTGCTGATTTTATTTACTTTCTTTGCTATAAGTCATTATGGAGAGATCTTCTCTTCAATTTCTATTTGGGAAATCTACTACTACTGCAACGGTAGTGGATGAGGCGCCAGGTGAGGAAGTGATACCATATAAAATACCTATGAAAATTATTGAACGTGTTATGGACACTACTAGAAAAAGGCTTATAGCCGCACTCCTTACCGCCGGCGAGTACGATTCCAAGATGCCGGCGGTAAGGCCTTTCAGGGTCGCCTCACGTTACCGCCGGCGAGTTGGTTTTAGGTCGCCGGGGATAGGGCACTTACCGCCGGCGAATCGGAATTGAAACAGCCAGGGGTAAGGTGGGCTAAGAGCACCTGGATGGACCTCCTCTTACCGCCGGCATGTTTGTCTCGAAGATGCCGGGGGTAAATTAACTATCGCCGGCGAAACCGATTTGCACCTGCCAGGGATAAAGTAGGCTGATGTGTGCCATTTGGGCTGAAATTACCGCCGGCCTCCCAGTTTCATTTTCGCCGGGGGTATTTCACACATCCACACCGAACAAAAGTACACAACCCCACACACGCTCGTCTCCTCGCGATCCCCTTTCTCTCTCTCTCCCTGTGCGGCGCGGCGGCCTTCTCCCTCAACCCCTGCGCCCTCCACCTCCATTCCTCATCTGCTCGCCCCGCTCCTCCTCCGCACCCTCCAGCCGCCGCCGCCGACACAGCTGCGCCGCGTACACAGCCCTGCGAACCCCCGCGCCGATCGAGCCAACACCGTCCGATTCCTCGCTGTAACGCCGCCGCCACCGCGTCGCGGGTTCAGTGGCCATCAGGACTCTCCAGATCCGCACCCTCATGGTGTCGCAGTTCATGGTCGAGCTGGTGGGCACCAAGGTCGTAGACGGCGAGGCGCCGCCCAGGATACTGCACTTCAACCCCAGGATCCGCGGGGACTACAGCGGCAGGCCGGTGATTGAGATGAACAGCTGCTACAGGATGCAGTGGGGCCGCTCGCAGCGATGCGAGGGCTTCGCGTCCCGGCCCGCAGAAGAGACTGGTGAGTTATTACGGACCTCCTGCGCGCTTCAGATTTGCTTGGGTAATTGTTCAGTTCATGTTGATTTCATTTGATTCAATCTTGCCATAGCCGCGTGTTCTTCAATTACACTGCAAATCTGGCTTAGTAAGAGATTCGAGTCGCTAGGAACTAGGAAGGGATGGTCTGTTAGTTAGGAAAATACATAGAAGCCATCAACTTGAGTGGTCGGATTGCGTGGAGTAGCGCGGATTCGTGGAATCTGGCAAGGAAAATGTGCAAAGCTTGGCCGAATTTTCCACGGAAGGTTCGGTTTTTTTGGCTTGCTAGAGAATGATCCTGATGGTGATTTTGCAGCTTGATTTGTCAAATTAGTGGAAATGTGGAATATTGTAAGAGTCAGACAAGCATGGACCTGCAACCGTGTTTGACGGATACATGTTGAGTTTGACTTCAACTTGGCGGTGGTTACTTAACTGCTTCGTGTTCCCATTTTCTGCTTCGCAAATTGTTCGCGAATAACTGATTGCTTAGTTATGCATCTATACTCTAATTGTTCCATTAGTTGCAACCAAACTAGTTCGGCGATTAATCAATTATTCTGATTGTTTAGAAGGTTGTGAATGAAATTTTTCTTTTTTCCAATAAAGGAATGAAACTTTCCTATGAACGAGTGAATTACATTAGTGCCTCTTTCGGTTCTAGCATGATGTATCCCCGTGAAAAATATACTATGTTGTATTGATCATGGTTAGCAATGGAAGTTGAGAGTTGGTAGGAAATCAACTGATATAAGCGCACACTTCTCGATTCGATGCCTCTACATGGATGCGAACTCTCTGCTAGTGTAGAACGTGAATTTGTTTTCGGTGATACAACAAGACATCACTGTGATGTTTATTTGTTGATTTTTTTCACATGATATGCATAGGGAAATGCCTTCCCATTCCGTCACTGAAGATTGAACAGCCATTTAGCATAGCCTTTTCTAGTTGGGGCTGCTGCTTGCTATCTTATTGGTTTACTTTCAAAAATACTCCAAAAGACATTTACCTGCCCTTACTCCTTAGTATGCGTGGGAATTATATCTTTTAGTGCTCCTACATTCGGTGACTACCAACAAACTGTCCATTATACGAAACTACCATGTTTACTTGGCTTCTCGTCCCGATCGTCATTTAACTTCTCAAATTGCTTACCATTCCGTCTCGTTTCCACGTTAAGCATAACCAATCAATTTATGTGCGCACATACAAACCGATTCCAGCTCACTTGGTTCCTCATCGCCTCATACAAAAGATGATGCATGTTCAAGTTCATTCACTGTCTCGGTTAAATATTTTTGAAGCAACGGAAGTGGGAAATATTTAAGTTATATCCCATGTCATGTAGCTTGTGAGCTTGGATGGCTTATTCTTGAATGAAAAAGCGGCAACATAAGGAAGTCGATGTAGGTTTGGGGTCAACTTTGCTAGCTTGTAGATGCATCGGTGTTGCTATGTCGTGTGGGTCATGTTGAAACCTTCCTTTACAATTTCGTTTTTGCTAAATCTGGTTTTGAGTCGACAATTATGTTTATTCTTCTTGTGCAAGGAGATCAAGGCGAGGGCTAGATGATGGATTTTGCGGCTGCGGTTGTATCCATCACTTTGTATGTGTATGTACAAACTCGTGAAGAAAGGTGAATCCTTTCTCTCTAATATAACATTGTATGTGTGTTCTTCATATATTATATACATGGTTTTGTGTTAATTTTGTCTGAAGATTGCACAAAGTATGATATCCATTCATAGTCTATCTTTGGAAACTAGACTGAAATGATGTATTATATAACATGTTCATTACGGCAAAACATGTGGTATTGTGCAAAAACAATCCATGTACGTCATTATATCTAGCTTGATGTACTTGTGAAAGTAAATCAGTAGACTCAAAGCTTTGTTAATTATTGATTGATTCAAAGCATGTTCTGGTTCTTATTCTCTTACAAATTTGATCCTTCACATGAACATCATTAACCAAGACTACACCAAGTCATGGTCCTAGTCTTGCATGATATATTCACAAGATATAATTGTTACAATGATACTATACTACTCTATATTTCAAAAAAAAAACGGTACTACTCTAATCAAGAACATATTTCTACAAAGAATAACTTCTCAAGTCATATGTACTTACTATCGCAATAAATCTTGTCTTCTGTAGTCATGGTCATAGGATCTCCAAGTGCGTACGACATCATTAACTTGATCTTCATTTTCTGTGATAGATTTTGTGTTATTTTGATTTTCATTATGTAGCCACTTGCACGTGATTATACGGTGATTGTAAAATCAAATATACCTGCTCCTAGACATGTTTTGGAATCGGAACACGGAGTATCACGTGGGAAATGTATGGGATGGAGCCCATGTGATTTTTTTAAATCCTAAAGTATTACCGTGGCGAACCGGGCCTATGTGCCGGGGTAAGATGAGATACCCACAGCGCATTGGTAAAACGCCGGTGGTAAATCTGGGTTACCTCGGCGGATTGAAAGCGGTGGTAAATATTACCCCGGCGGTTTGGGATAATGCGCTTGCGTATTCTGGTTACCCCCGGCGTTTTGCAATGTGCCGGCGGTAAGACATTACCACCGGCGAGGTGATCGCCGGCGAATGCGAATGCGCCGGCGGTAAGCTTTTCAGGGTCGCCGGCGGTAAGGCTTTTTCTAGTAGTGGGATAACCGCTATGAAGGGGATGGAACTGTCCACCCTGGAGATCATTTATTGTTCTTGCATGAATTATGTGGTTTATTCAAATGTGCAGGTATTGCTATGGATGAAGTGAGGAAGAAACTATTCTCTATATCGCTGTCTGGTAAGGCGGCTCATTGGTATAAATTACTGGATAATGGGGATTCTCTTGAATGGAATGATATTGTGCCCCAGTTTTGTTCTAAGTTCTATCCTCCAAGTGAAATTCACAAGGATCGGAATCGCATATATAATTTTTGGCCTCATGATGGAGAGAGTATTGCCCAAGCTTGGGGGAGATTGAAGTCTTTAATGCTCAAATGCCCCATTCATGAGCTTCCTGGTAATGTTATTATTGATAACTTCTATGCAAGACTTTCTTTTCAAGACAAGACCTTGCTGGATACTTCTTGTTCTGGATCATTTACACGCAACAAAGAAGAGTTTAAAAGGGACCTTCTTGATCGGATCCAAGAAAATACTGAAGGTTGGGAGAACGACAAGGATAGAGAATCGGGTATAATTTATGATTATAAGTGCATTGAAGCTTTTATGGATACTGATAAATTTCATAATATGAGTGCTACATATGGTCTTGATTCTCAAGTTGATGCAAATCTTTATAAAGCTTTTGCCTCTCATTATGAATTGCCTAAGAAGAATTTTGATAAGTACCATGAACCGTATAAAGATAAAATTGATTCATCTATTAATAAATGCGTTGTAGTTGAAACTGCTGATCATGTTATTCCTGAAGCTTATCTTGAAAAAACTCCTTTCCCTGCTAAAATGAAGGAGTACTCTGTTATAAATAGTGCGGTTCATAAAAGTGAAAAGAAACCTGTAGAACCTGAAGAACAAATAAAAGTTGAACCTACTGTTGCAATAGTTAAAGATCTTGTGACTGAAAATGTGGAGGATGGTCATATTATTTTCTGTGAAGATGCTTCTAATATTGTTTCACATCCTAATAAACCCAAACAAGTTAGTGTTCCTATGCTATCTGTTAGAATTGGTGATCATTGCTATTATGGTTTATGTGATATTGGTGCAAGTATTAGTGCTATTCCTTTTGAGCTTTATACGGAGATTATGCACGAAATTGATTCTTGTGAATTTGAAGATATTGATGTGGTTATTCAGCTGGCTAATAGAGAAACTATTTCTCCAATTGGTATTGTTCGAGATGTGGAAGTTTTATGCGGTAAGATTAAATATCCTGCTGACTTTTTGGTACTTGGTTCTGCTGCTAGTGATTATTGTCCTATTATTTTTGGTAGACCTTTTCTAAATACTTGTGGAGCTATTATAGATTGCAAGAAAGAGAAAATTTTGACTAAATTTGCTGGTGAATCTTATGAGTTTAACTTCTCTAAATTTACCAAAACTCCTTATAAAGCTGATTTGCCTAATGATGATTTTAAAATGGAGCAGTGTGCATCTATTGTTCTTGTTCCTAATAATCCTTTGCAGCAACATTTGGAGAATAGCGAGAGTGAAGTTTTTAGGAAAGAAAGAGATGAGCTTGAGGAAATTTTTCTCCGCCAACCTATTCTCAAGCATGATTTACCCGTGGAAGATTTGGGTACAACACCGCCACCAAAGGAAGATCATGTTTTTGAATTAAAGCCTTTGCCTGATAATCTTAAATATGCTCATATTGATGATAAGAAAATATATCCTGTTATTATTAGTTCTAAGCTTTCAGAGATTGAGGAAGAAAGGTTATTGGAAATATTGAAGAAACACCGAGGAGCTATTGGCTATACTCTTGATGATTTGAAGGGGATTTCTCCTTCTATTTGCCAACATGCTATTAATATGGAAGATGATGCAAAGACTGTTGTTGAACATCAACGTCGTCTAATTCCGAAGATGAAGGAGGTGGTAAGGAATGAGGTATTAAAACTTCTTGAAGCTGGTATTATATATCCTATTGCTGATAGTAGATGGGTTAGTCATGTGCATTGCGTTCCCAAGAAAGGAGGAATGACTGTTGTGCCTAATGATAATGATGAGCTCATCCCTCAAAGAGTAGTTGTAGGGTATAGAATGTGCATTGATTTTCGAAAAGTTAATAAAGTTACTAAGAAAGATCATTACCCTTTACCATTTATTGATCAAATGCTAGAAAGATTGTCTAAAAATACTCATTTTTGCTTTCTTGATGGTTATTCTGGGTTTTCACAAATTGCTGTTAAAACTAAAGATCAAGAGAAAACCACTTTTACTTGTCCCTATGGAACTTATGCTTATAGGCGTATGCCTTTTGGTTTATGTAATGCTCCTGCTACTTTTCAAAGATGCATGTCTGCTATTTTTCATGGCTTTTGTGAGAGTATTGTGGAAGTATTCATGGATGATTTTCCCGTCTATGGGAATTCTTTTGATAGTTGCTTGCGAAACCTTGATAAAGTTTTGCAGAGATGTGAAGAAACTAACCTTGTTCTTAATTGGGAGAAATGCCACTTTATGGTTAATGAAGGAATTGTATTGGGACATAAAATTTCGAGAGAGGTATTGAAGTTGATAGAGCTAAAGTTGAAGCAATTGAGAAGATGCCCTATCAGGGATGTTAAAGGTATTCGTAGTGTTCTTGGTCATCTTGGGTTTTATAGGAGATTTATTAAAGATTTCTCCAAGATTTCAAAGCCTCTTACTAATCTTCTTCAAAAGACGTACCTTTTGTTTTTGATGATGATTGTAAGGAAGCTTTTGAAACTCTAAAGAAAGCCTTAACAACCGCACGTAGTTGAACCTCTGATTGGAATTTGCCTTTTGAAATTATGTGTGATGCTAGTGATTTTTCTTTGTAGAGTATTGTTCTTGAATGACGAGTAGATAAAAAACTGAATGTTATTCATTATGCTAGTAAAACTCTTGATCTTTGCTCAAAGAAATTATGCTACAACTGAAAAAGAATTATTAGTTTGTAGTCTTTGCTTGTGATAAATTTAGATCTTATATTGTTGATTCAAAAGTTACGATTCATACCGATCATGCGCAATTAGATACCTTATGACAAAGAAAGATGCTAAGCCGAGGCTTATTAGATGGGTACTTCTTTTGCAAGAATTTGATTTACATATTGTAGATAGGAAAGGTGTTGATAATCCTGTTCTTGATAATTTGTCTAGATTGGAAAATATTGCTTATGATCATGTTCTGTTAATGATAGTTTTCCAAATGAACAATTGGCTGTAATAAAGGTGAGCTCGCGAGACAGTCCTTGGTATCTTGATTATGCTAACTTTATTGTTTCCAAGTACTTGCCTCCAACCTTTTCAGCTCAGCAAAGGAGGAAATTCTTTTATGACTTGAGGCATTATTTCGGGATGACCCACACTTATATAAAGAAGGAGTGGATGGTATTCTGCGAAGGTGTGTTCCCGAATATGAACAACAAGAGATATTGAGTAAATGTCATGGTAGTGCTTATGGAGGACATCACGTGGAGAAAGAACCGCGCAAAAGGTTCTACAATCAGGTTTTTATTGGCCAACTCTCTTCAAGGATGCGAGAAAGTTTATTTTATCTTGTGATGAATGCCAAAGGGTTGGTAATATCTCCAGACGTAATGAAATGCCTATGAATTATACTCTTGTTATTGAACCATTTGATTGTTGGGGATTTGACTTCATGGGACCTTTTCCGTCTTGAGGAAGGTAACACTCATATACTTGTTGCTGTTGATTATGTTACTAAATGGGTGGAAGCCATACCTACAAAAAGTGCCGATGGTGAGACCTCTTTAAGAATGCTTTTAGATATTATTTTTCCTAGATTTGGAGTGCCTAGATATATTATGACTGATGGAGGTTCTCATTTTATTCATGGAGGTTTTAGAAAAACTCTTGCTAGGTATGGTATTAATCATAGAATTGCTTCCGCTTATCATCCTCAAACTAGTGGGCAAGTAGAATTATCAAATAGAGAAATTAAATCTATCTTGCAAAAGACTGTTAATAAAACTAGAAAGAATTGGGCTAGTAAATTGAAGGATGCACTATGGGCTTATAGAACTGCTTATAAAAATCCCATGGGAATGTCACCTTATAAAATGGTTTACGGAAAAGCTTGTCATTTACCTTTAGAACTAGAGCACAAAGCTTATTGGGCAGTTAGAGAATTAAATAAAGATCCTAAACTTGCCGGTGATAAGAGGTTGTTGCAATTAAGTTCTCTAGATGAATGGAGAAGTGAAGCTTATGAAAATGCTAAACTCTTTAAAGAGAAAGTTAAAAAATGGCATGATAGAAGGATTATCAAAAGAGAATTTAATATTGGGGATAAAGTCCTATTGTATCGGTCTCGTCTCGATTCTTTGTGGAAATTACTCTCGAAATGGGAAGGACCGTATGTTGTTGAGGAGGTGTATCGTTCAGGAGCAATTAAAATTAGCTCTCTCCAAGGCAATGCTACGCAAGTGGTGAATGGACAAAGACTCAAGCATTATATCTCAGGTGATTCTTATAATGTTGATGTTGATATTATTCGAGTGGAAACACCGGAGGCTTTCATCAAAGGACAAATTGACAAATCACTTAACTTCGACTTTGAATAGGTAACAAGATCTTGGTAATGAAAAGTTCGCAATTCACTTTCCGAACTATATTTTTGCTGTTTTTGGAAAATATGAAAAATTACGAGTTCGAAACGGAGTGGAAAAGACGCACGAGGGCGTGCCACCATAGGCCGGCGCGGCCTGACCTGGGCCCGCGCCGCCCTATGGTCTGGCCGCCTCGTCGCCCCTTTCCGACTCTGGTTCGATCTGGTACTTTCCTTTTGTCGTGAATTTTTTTGCTATATAATCCCCCGGACCCCTGGAGGCCCGTATATCGTTTTCTCGACGTGTTTTGTTTCGAGCTGTTTCTGCCAGGATTTGCTTCGGATCTAGAGCCATCATGTCTTCGTCGGAAACTCCGAAGGACAGCTCCTGCAAGGATGTTGGCAACTTGTACATGGAGGAGCTGAGGATGCACCCCAAGGAGTTGCTGCTCGTTGAAGGAGAACTGCAGATCAAGGACGTCCAGGGTCCTAAAGGAGAAGGAAGCTTGGAAGACAGGATGGAGAAGCTAGAACAAGAGGTTTTCAAATACAAGAAGATGGCTGAGCGTGAGGTGGATATCTTCCACAGGATTGTGTCTGAACTCATTGCTGAACATGAGAAGGAAACTGCAAAGCTTTGGGGCGACATCCTCTCACTTCACGACACCACCAACAAGCTCCAAGCACAACTCTATGACGTTCAGAATCAGAAATGTGAGTATGAAAACAGGTTTAAATACATAAGCCGTGCTGCTAGTTTCAGGATTCCCGAGACCAAGATGTCGTTTCTTGATGGAGAGCCTCTTCCTTGGAAGTTTGATGATGGGAGTTCATCACCACCATCGCTGAAGGAGTAATTCATCATCGGTATTGGCATCCCCTTGGTTTGTTCCAAGCTTGGGGGAGTGCCGCGGTATCACATCATCACTACCTTTTACTTTTTATTGTCAAGTAGTGTCATATCATGAGTAGGGAAGTTATCATATAAGATGGGTTGCAGTTTGGAAGTATCTCTGCTTTAGTTGGTTATCTATGTATCCCTTGGTGTGAGTTATCGTTATGGAATATTAATGAGAAGTCTTATCATTTACATATTGCACATCTTATTTTAGTTTGCAATCTCTACTATATGATTTACCTTGTTGTTAGTATTGGTATCACTTTGGGAGCATTGAATAAATCTATTTGGTTTTGGCAAACTTAGCATTGGTCAATAGCAACAACACTTTGAGGTTTAAGTAGAAAAGAGAAATACATGTAGTTATTTCATTGTCTTTCTTTCTTGTTAGCTCATAGCTTATTATTCTGAAGTTAAAATTGTTTGTGCTTACAAGGAAGATGCATGATTGTTTCCATCACATGTATATTTGTTTGTTTCCTTCAACTCTTATGCTTGCTAATTAGCCTTGCTAGCCAAAGACTTGTACTGAGAGGGAATACTTCTCGTGCGTCCAAACCTTATCCCAAACCTATGTCATTTGTGTCCACCATACCTACCTACTACATGGTATTTTCTGCCATTCCAAGTAAATACTTCATGTGCTACCTTTAAACAATTCAAAACTTAGTATCTCTAATTTGTGTCAATGTTTTATAGCTCATGAGGAAGTATGTGGTGTTTTATCTTTCAATCTTGTTGGGCAACTTTCACCAATGGACTAGTGGCTTCATCCGCTTATCCAATAATTTTGCAAAAAGAGCTGGCAATGGGATTCCCAGTCCCAAACTAATTAAACTAATTAGACACTCCTCCATGTTATGTGATTGATGGACGGCACCCGAAGGATTCGGTTAGCCATGGCTTGTGTAAGCAAAGGTTGGGGGGAGTGTCATCATCATAATAAAACTAAAACAAAAAGGCATTCCTTCATGGTATGAGATTGTTGGCGGGCACCCGAGGATTCGGTTAGCCATGGTTTGTGAAAGAAAGGTTGGAAGGAGTGCCACACAAAATGAAAATAATATGGGAGCCGCTCTTTGAAGGTTGTCTGGCAAGGGGGTTAGAGTACCCGCTACCAGTCGTTGACAACAACAAACACCTCTCAAAATGTTACTTTTATTCTCTTTATATGATTTCAAAACTGAAAAAGCTCTAACACATGATTTAATCCCTGCTTCCCTCTGCGAAGGGCCTGTCTTTTACTTTATGCTGAGTCAGTAAACCTATTTCCCTCCATCTCAAGCAAGCATTTGAGTAGTTGTGATCAAACCATTATATTGTGATTTGCTTTATCATGTCTTTTATTCTTCCTTGTTTAGTACAAGTTTTATCTGAATGAATATAGCTTTGCAAGTTATCAATGATCATGAGGAGACCATTATGATTGAGTATGCAAGTTGTGCCTTATAAACTTTAACATGAGAGCGCTGCTCAATGAGATAAGTACAATCTGTTAATTGTTCTCTGACCAAGAACGAAGTTTGCCATCACCAACTATGATTTCTTATGCACCTTTATTTTTGATTACTTTATACTTCTTTCAAGTTGAGTTATATGAGGAAGTTGTTTACTAGAATGTCTTGTGTGAATGAATATGATGCTTCTTGCCCGTATTTTATTTATCGACTCTTCACTCCATAAACATGTGGTCCTGTTTACCGAGTTCAGTTTCGCTTGGGGACAAGCGAAGTCTAAGCTTGGGGGGAGTTGATACGTCCAATTTGCATCACTATTTTATATCATAATTTGCTGTTATTCATTGATATATTTGATACGTCTCCAACGTATCGATAATTTCTTATGTTCCATGCCACATTATTGATGTTATCTACATGTTTTATGCACACTTTATGTCATATTCGTGCATTTTCTGGAACTAACCTATTAACAAGATGCCGAAGTGCCGATTCTTTGTTTTCTGCTGTTTTTGGTTTCAGAAATCCTAGTAAGGAAATATTCTCGGAATTGGACGAAATCAACGCCTGTGGTCCTATTTTGCCACGAAGCTTCCAGAAGTCCGAAGAGGAGACGAAGTGGGGCCACGAGGTGGCCACACCCTAGGCGGCGCGGCCCCCTTGGCCGCGCGGCCCCGTGGTGTGGGCCCCTCGTGCCGCCTCTGACCTGCCCTTCCGCCTACTTAAAGCCTCCGTCGCGAAACCCCCGCACCGAGAGCCACGATACGGAAAACCTTCCGAGAGACGCCGCCGCCGCCAATCCCATCTCGGGATTCGGAGATCGCCTCCGGCACCCTGCCGGAGAGGGGAATCATCTCCCGGAGGACTCTACACCGCCATGGTCGCCTCCGGAGTGATGAGTGAGTAGTCTACCCCTGGACTATGGGTCCATAGCAGTAGCTAGATGGTTGTCTTCTCCCCATTGTGCTTCATTGTCGGATCTTGTGAGCTGCCTAACATGATCAAGATCATCTATCTGTAATTCTATATGTTGCGTTTGTTGGGATCCGATGAATAGAGAATACTTGTTATGTTGATTATCAAAGTTATGTCTATGTGTTGTTTATGATCTTGCATGCTCTCCGTTACTAGTAGATGCTCTGGCCAAGTAGATGCTTGTAACTCCAAGAGGGAGTATTTATGCTCGATAGTGGGTTCATGTCTCCGTGAATCTGGGAAGTGACAGAAATCTCTAAGATTATGGATGTCTTGTTGCCACTAGGGATAAAACATTAGTGCTATGTTCGAGGATATAGTCACCGATTACATTACGCGCAATACTTAATGCAATTGTCTGTTGTTAGCAACTTAATACCGGAGGGGTTCGGATGATAACTTTGAAGGTGGACTTTTTAGGCATAGATGCATGCTGGATAGCGGTCTATGTACTTTGTCGTAATGCCCAATTAAATCTCACAATACTCATCATAATATGTATGTGCATGATCATGCCCTCTTTATTTGTCAATTGCCCAACTGTAATTTGTTCACCCAACATGCTGTTTATCTTATGGGAGAGACACCTCTAGTGAACTGTGGACCCCGGTCCAATTCTCTATACTGAAATACAATCTACTGCAATCTTTGTTCTACTGTTTTCTGCAAACAATCATCTTCCACACAATACGGTTAATCCTTTGTTACAGCAAGCCGGTGAGATTGACAACCTCACTGTTTCGTTGGGGCAAAGTACTTTGGTTGTGTTGTGCAGGTTCCACGTTGGCGCCGGAATCTCTGGTGTTGCGCCGCACTACATCCCGCCGCCATCAACCTTCAACGTGCTTCTTGGCTCCTCCTGGTTCGATAAACCTTGGTTTCTTTCTCGAGGAAAACTTGCTGCTGTGCGCATCATACCTTCCTCTTGGGGTTCCCAACGAACGTGTGAGTTACACGCCATCAAGCTCTTTTTCGGCGCCGTTGCCGGGTGAGATCAAGACACGCTGCAAGGGGAGTCTCCACTTCCCAATCTCTTTACTTTGTTTTTGTCTTGCTTAGTTTTATTTACTACTTTGTTTGCTGCACTAAATCAAAATACAAAAAAATTAGTTGCTAGTTTTACTTTATTTGCTATCTTGTTTGTTATATCAAAAACACAAAAAAATTAGTTACTTGCATTTACTTTATCTAGTTTGCTTTATTTACTGTTGCTAAAATGGCTACCCCTGAAAATACTAAGTTGTGTGACTTCACAACCACAAATAATAATGATTTCTTATGCACACCTATTGCTCCACCTGCTACTACAGCAGAATTCTTTGAAATTAAACCTGCTTTACTAAATCTTGTTATGCGAGAGCAATTTTCTGGTGTTAGTTCTGATGATGCTGCTGCCCATCTTAATAATTTGGTTGAACTATGTGAAATGCAAAAATATAAAGATGTAGATGGTGACATTATAAAATTAAAATTGTTCCCTTTCTCATTAAGAGGAAGAGCTAAAGATTGGTTGCTATCTCTGCCTAAGAATAGTATTGATTCATGGACTAAATGCAAGGATGCTTTTATTGGTAGATATTATCCCCCTGCTAAAATTATATCTTTGAGGAGTAGCATAATGAATTTTAAACAATTAGATACTGAACATGTTGCACAAGCATGGGAAAGAATGAAATCTTTGGTTAAAAATTGCCCAACCCATGGACTGACTACTTGGATGATCATCCAAACCTTCTATGCAGGACTAAATTTTTCTTCGCGGAACCTATTGGATTCAGCTGCTGGAGGTACCTTTATGTCCATCACTCTTGGTGAAGCAACAAAGCTTCTTGATAATATGATGATCAATTACTCTGAATGGCACACGGAAAGAGCTCCACAATGTAAGAAGGTAAATTCTGTCGAAGAAACCTCTTCCTTGTGTGATAAGATTGATGCTATTATGTCTATGCTTGTGAATGATAGGACAAATGTTGATCCTAATAATGTTCCGTTAGCTTCATTGGTTGCACAAGAAGAACATGTTGATGTGAACTTCATTAAAAATAATAATTTGAACAACAATGCTTATCAGAACAATTCTAGTAATAACTATAGGCCATATCCTTATAATAATGGTAACGGTTATGCTAATTCTTATGGGAATTCTTACAACAATAATAGGAGTTCACCCCCTGGATTTGAAGCCATGCTTAAAGAATTTATTAGTACACAAACTGCCTTTAACAAATCTGTTGAAGAAAAGCTTGGGAAAATTGATATACTTGCTTCTAAAGTCGATAGTCTTGCTGCTGATGTAGATCTTTTGAAATCGAAAGTTATGCCTAATAGGGATATTGAAAACAAAATTACTACTACAGCAAATGCCATTCAAGTTAGAATTAATGATAATATAAGATTAATGGCCGAATTGCGTGCTAGGTGGGATAGAGAAGAAAATGAAAAACTAGCTAAAGAGAAGAATATAGCTAAAGTTTGGACTATTACCACCACTAGTAATGCTAATGCTACACATGTTGCTGCACCTCCTACTATTAATAATAAAAGAATTGGTGTTAGCAATGTTTCCACTTCTAATGCAAAGCGCGAGAAACTGCCCGAAACTGCTAAAACTGCTGAAACTGCCTGTGATAAAACTGCTGAAATTTTTTCCAACATTGGGGATGATGATCCCATTGCTTTAGATTATAATGGTTTGAATTTTGATGATTGCCACATCTCTGAAGTTATAAAGTTCTTGCAAAAACTTGCTAAAAGTCCTAATGCTAGTGCTATAAATTTGGCTTTCACGCAACATATTACAAATGCTCTCATAAAAGCTAGAGAAGAGAAACTAGAGCGCGAAGCCTCTATTCCTAAAAAGCTAGAGGATGGTTGGGAGCCCATCATTAAGATGAAGGTTAAAGATTTTGATTGCAATGCTTTATGTGATCTTGGTGCAAGTATTTCTGTTATGCCTAAGAAAATTTATAATATGCTTGACTTGTCACCGCTGAAAAATTGTTATTTGGATGTTAATCTTGCTGATCATTCTACAAAGAAACCTTTGGGGAAAGTTGATAATGTTCGCATTACCGTTAACAATAACCTTGTCCCCGTTGATTTTGTTGTCTTGGATATTGAATGCAATGCATCTTGTCCCATTATATTGGGAAGACCTTTTCTTCGAACCGTTGGTGCTATCATTGATATGAAGGAAGGTAATATTAAATATCAACTTCCTCTCAAGAAAGGTATGGAACACTTCCCTAGAAAGAGAATGAAGTTACCTTTTGATTCTATTATTAGAACAAATTATGATGTTGACACTTCGTCTCTTGATAATACTTGATTCACACTTTCTGCGCCTAGCTGAAAGGCGTTAAAGAAAAGCGCTTATGGGAGACAACCCATGGTTTTTACCTACAGTACTTGGTTTTTATTTTGTGTCTTGGAAGTTGTTTACTACTGTAGCAACCTCTCCTTATCTTAGTTTAGTGTTTTGTTGTGCCAAGTAAAGTCGTTGATAGAAAAGTTCATACTAGATTTGGATTACTGCGCAGAAACAGATTTCTTTGCTGTCACGAATCTGGGCTGTTTTCTCTGTAGGTAACTCAGAAAATTATGCCAATTTACGTGAGTGATCCTCAGATATGTACGCAACTTTCATTAAATTTGAGCATTTTCATTTGAGCAAGTCTGGTGCCTCGATAAAATTCGTCAATACGAACTGTTCTGTTTTGACAGATTCTGCCTTTTATTTCGCATTGCCTCTTTTGCTATGTTGGATGAATTTCTTTGATCCATTAATGTCCAGTAGCTTTATGCAATGTCCAGAAGTGTTAAGAATGATTGTGTCACCTCTGAACATGTTAATTTTTATTGTCGCTAACCCTCTAATGAGTTGTTCTAAGTTTGGTGTGGAGGAAGTTTTCAAGGATCAAGAGAGGAGTATGATGCAACATGATCAAGGAGAGTGAAAGCTCTAAGCTTGGGGATGCCCCGGTGGTTCACCCCTGCATATTCTAAGAAGACTCAAGCGTCTAAGCTTGGGGATGCCCAAGGCATCCCCTTCTTCATCGACAACATTATCAGGTTCCTCCCCTGAAACTATATTTTTATTCCATCACATCTTATGTGCTTTGCTTGGAGCGTCGGTTTGTTTTTGTTTTTGTTTTGTTTGAATAAAATGGATCCTAGCATTCACTTTATGGGAGAGAGACATGCTCCGCTGTAGCATATGGACAAGTATGTCCTTAGGCTCTACTCATAGTATTCATGGCGAAGTTTCTTCTTCGTTAAATTGTTATATGGTTGGAATTGGAAAATGATACATGTAGTAAATTGCTATAATGTCTTGGGTAATGTGATACTTGGCAATTGTTGTGCTCATGTTTAAGCTCTTGCATCATATACTTTGCACCCATTAATGAAGAAATACATAGAGCATGCTAAAATCTGGTTTGCATATTTGGTTTCTCTAAGGTCTAGATAATTTCTAGTATTGATTTTGAACAACAAGGAAGACGGTGTAGATTCTTATAATGTTTACAATATGTCTTTTATGTGAGTTTTGCTGCACCGGTTCATCCTTGTGTTTGTTTCAAATAAGCCTTGCTAGCCTAAACCTTGTATCGAGAGGGAATACCTCTCATGCATCCAAAATACTTGAGCCAACCACTATGCCATTTCTGTCCACCATACCTACCTACTACATGGTATTTTCCGCCATTCCAAAGTAAATTGCTTGAGTGCTACCTTTAAAATTCCATCCTTCACCTTTGCAATATATAGCTCATGGGACAAATAGCTTAAAAACTATTGTGGTATTGAATATGTACTTATGCACTTTATCTCTTATTAAGTTGCTTGTTGTGCGATAACCATGTTCACTGGGGACGCCATCAACTACTCTTTGTTGAATTTCATGTGAGTTGCTATGCATGTTCGTCTTGTCTGAAGTAAGAGCGATCTACCACCCCATGGTTAAGCATGCATATTGTTAGAGAAGAACATTGGGCCGCTAACTAAAGCCATGATCCATGGTGGAAGTTTCAGTTTTGGACAATATCCTCAATCTGATATGAGAAAATTATTAATTGTTGATTACATGCTTATGCATAAAAGAGGAGTCCATTATCTGTTGTCTATGTTGTCCCGGTATGGATGTCTAAGTTGAGAATAATCAATAGCGAGAAATCCAATGCGAGCTTTCTCCTTAGACCTTTGTACAGGCGGCATAGAGGTACCCCTTTGTGACACTTGGTTAAAACATGTGCATTGTGATGATCCGGTAGTCCAAGCTAATTAGGACAAGGTGCGGGCACTATTAGTATACTATGCATGAGGCTTGCAACTTGTAAGATATAATTTACATGATACATATGCTTTATTACTACCGTTGACAAAATTGTTTCATGTTTTCAAAATCAAAGCTCTAGCACAAATATAGCAATTGATGTTTTTCCTCTATGGAGGACCATTCTTTTACTTTTATTGTTGAGTCAGTTCACCTATTTCTCTCCACCTCAAGAAGCAAACACTTGTGTGAACTGTGCATTGATTCCTACATACTTGCATATTGCACTTATTATATTACTCTATGATGACAATATCCATGAGATATACATGTTATAAGTTGAAAGCAACCGCTGAAACTTAATCTTCCTTTGTGTTGCTTCAATGCTTTTACTATGAATTATTGCTTTATGAGTTAACTCTTATGCAAGACTTATTGATGCTTGTCTTGAAGTACTATTCATGAAAAGTCTTTGCTTTATGATTCACTTGTTTACTCATGTCATTTACATTGTTTTGATCGCTGCATTCACTACATATGCTTTACAAATAGTATGATCAAGGTTATGATGGCATGTCACTCCAGAAATTATCTTTGTTATCGTTTTACCTCGCCGGACGCAGCGTAACTAAGCTTGGGGATGCTGATACGTCTCCAACGTATCGATAATTTCTTATGTTCCATGCCACATTATTGATGTTATCTACATGTTTTATGCACACTTTATGTCATATTCGTGCATTTTCTGGAACTAACCTATTAACAAGATGCCGAAGTGCCGATTCTTTGTTTTCTGCTGTTTTTGGTTTCAGAAATCCTAGTAAGGAAATATTCTCGGAATTGGACGAAATCAACGCCCAGGGTCCTATTTTGCCACGAAGCTTCCAGAAGTCCGAAGAGGAGACGAAGTGGGGCCACGAGGTGGCCACACCCTAGGACGGCGCGCCCCCCCCCTTGGCCGCGCGGCCCTGTGGTGTGGGCCCCTCGTGCCGCCTCCTGACCTGCCCTTCCGCCTACTTAAAGCCTCCGTCGCGAAACCCCCAGTACCGAGAGCCACGATACGGAAAACCTTCCAGAGACGGCGCCGCCGCCAATCCCATCTCGGGGGATTCAGGAGATCGCCTCCGGCACCCTGCCGGAGAGGGGAATCATCTCCCGGAGGACTCTACGCCGCCATGGTCGCCTCCGGAGTGATGAGTGAGTAGTCTACCCCTGGACTATGGGTCCATAGCAGTAGCTAGATGGTTGTCTTCTCCCCATTGTGCTTCATTGTCGGATCTTGTGAGCTGCCTAACATGATCAAGATCATCTATCTGTAATTCTATATGTTGCGTTTGTTGGGATCCGATGAATAGAGAATACTTGTTATGTTGATTATCAAAGTTATGTCTATGTGTTGTTTATGATCTTGCATGCTCTCCGTTACTAGTAGATGCTCTGGCCAAGTAGATGCTTGTAACTCCAAGAGGGAGTATTTATGCTCGATAGTGGGTTCATGTCTCCGTGAATCTGGGGAAGTGACAGAAATCTCTAAGATTATGGATGTGTTGTTGCCACTAGGGATAAAACATTAGTGCTATGTTCGAGGATATAGTCACTGATTACATTACGCGCAATAATTATGCAATTGTCTGTTGTTAGCAACTTAATACTGGAGGGGGTTCGGATGATAACCTGAAGGTGGACTTTTTAGGTATAGATGCATGCTGGATAGCGGTCTATGTACTTTGTCATAATGCCCAATTAAATCTCACAATACTCATCATAATATGTATGTGCATGGTCATGCCCTCTTTATTTGTCAATTGCCCAACTGTAATTTGTTCACCCAACATGTTGTTTATCTTATGGGAGAGACACCTCTAGTGAACTGTGGACCCCGGTCTAATTCTCTATACTGAAATACAATCTACTGCAATACTGTTCTACTGTTTTCTGCAAACAATCATCTTCCACACAATACGGTTAATCCTTTGTTACAGCAAGCCGGTGAGATTGACAACCTCACTATTTCGTTGGGGCAAAGTACTTTGGTTGTGTTGTGCAGGTTCCATGTTGGCGCCGGAATCTCTGGTGTTGCGCCGCACTACATCTCGCCGCCATCAACCTTCAACGTGCTTCTTGGCTCCTCCTGGTTCGATAAACCTTGGTTTCTTTCTGAGGGAAAACTTGCTGCTGTGTGCATCATACCTTCCTCTTGGGGTTCCCAACGAACGTGTGAGTTACACGCCATCAATATTTCATATTGGGACACAATACTTATGTTATTTCATCTATTTTGCATGTTTCATCATTATTGGAGGATCAAGCACCGGAGCCAGGATTCTGCTGGAAAAAGCACCGTCAGAACGCAATATTTCGGAAGATCAACTGTGGAAGGAAATTATACCAAAAATCCTATTTTTCAAGATGACGAAGGAAGCCAGAAGGAGGGGCTGAGAAGGCCCAAGGTGGGGCCAGACCACAGGCCGGCGCGGCCCATGGCCTGGCCGCGCCACCTTGTGGTGTGGGGGCCCCACAGCCCCTTTCGCCTCCTTTTCTTCGCGAAACCCTTCGTCCCGAAGACCTAAGCCACAGAGGGTACCTCGCGAAGAGTTACAGCCGCCTCTGCGGGGCGGAGAACACCAGAGAGAAAAGAGCTCTCCGGCGGGCAGGAATCCGCCGGGGAAATTCCCTCCCGGAGGGGGAAATCGACACCATCGTCACCGTCATCGAGCTGGACATCATCTCCACCACCATCATCATCATCTCCACCATCGTCACCGCCGTCTCCACCGCTGGACACCGTCACCGCCGTAGCAATTTGGGTTTGATCTTGATTGTTTGATAGGGGAAACTCTCCCGGTATCGATTTCTACTTGTTGTTGATGCTATTGAGTGAAACCATTGAACCAAGGTTTATGTTCAGATTGTTATTCATCATCATATCACCTCTGATCATGCTCCATATGATGTCTCGTGAGTAGTTCGTTTAGTTCTTGAGGACATGGGTGAAGTCTAAATGTTAGTAGTGAACTATGGTTGAGTAATATTCAATGGTATGATATTTAAGTTGTGGTGTCATTCTTCTAGTGGTGTCATGTGAACGTCGACTACATGACACTTCACCTTTATGGGCCTAGGGGAATGCATCTTGTACTCGTTTGCCGATTGCGGGGTTGCCGGAGTGACAGAAACCTAAACCCCCGTTGGTATATCGATGCAGGAGGGATAGCAGGATCTCAGAGTTTAAGGCTGTGGTTAGATTTATTCTTAATTACTTTCTTGTAGTTGCGGATGCTTGCAAGGGGTATAATCACAAGTATGTATTAGTCCTAGGAAGGGCGGTACATTAGCATAGGTTCACCCACACAACACTTATCATAACAATGAAGATTATTTAGCCGTATGTAGCGAAAGCACTAGACTAAAATCCCGTGTGTCCTCGAGAACGTTTGGTTATTATAAGTAAACAACCCGGCTTGTCCTTTGCGCTAAAAAGGATTGAGCCACTCGCTGCAATTGTTACTCTCGCACTTTACTTACTCGTACTTTATTCAACTGTTACATCAAAACCCACTGAATACTTGTCTGTGAGCATTTACAGTGAATCCTTCATCGAAACTGCTTGTCAACACCTTCTGCTCCTCGTTGGGATCGATATTCTTACTTATCGAAAATACTACGATACACCCCCTATACTTGTGGGTCATCACATGCATATAACCATACTCTCACTGTATTATGCAGAATGAAGATTCGCGAATACCGCAAGGGGCAAATCTATGATCTTGGGTTCGTTGACCCATATACCGTGAATGGGTATACTGTCGACAACTCTCCCAAGGACACGGAGAATAACTTGGTATATGTCTTAAGGAAAAACTCATACAAAAGGGCAATACTATTTCCTTACAACTTCGCGTGAGTGTTACTGTCTTCACACATTAAATCTTTTTCGCTTACTCCATGTGTTAAGTGTAATTGATGAGTTATGCATATATATATGTGTGTGTCCGCAGGTTTCACTATATCCTGCTAGTCATTGAACCCGACACCGGGATAGTAGAAGTCATGGACTCGAAGAGTAAACCCCTTGAGGCGTGGGGGGGACATGGCTGATATCCTCCACAAGGCTTGGAAACGGTTCACCAACAAAGCTCCGGGTTTAAAGAATAAAGAACTTTGAATAAAACATGTACCGGTAAGTACTACTGGCTAGGCCGCACATCTCTTTGATTCTAGTTTCAGTACCATTATTATCATCCTTGATTATATATATTATTTTGATTGAACTTTGTTCTCGTAAAGTGCTTGAGGCAAGAGGACGGGAATAATTTATGCGGGTTCTACGTTTGCGAGTTCATCCGCCAGAATACCCACCATGTGAGGGACATTTTGGAACAACTTGATGTAAGTAATTAAACAACATTCATGGCTTTATTTTATCACCTTGTGTTTCATTCACATACACACACACATATATATATTGACCACCGTACCTTCTTCAAATTATTAGATCGAACGGTTGCGGGACGGTCTTCTAGCAACTGAGCATGTACGAGCAATTCAAGAAGAACTGGCGGGATTCTTACTTGAGCAAGTCATAGCTCCAGACGGAGAACACTATGTGGCCAACCACCAATATCAAAGTTGATGTAGACATATATATATATATATATGCATGAACGTGTGTCACTTTGATCGATATATGTAATATAATGGTTTCCTATATATATATATTTGAATTTTCTGCATTAATATTATACCGTGTTTTCGAATGGGGCAGAGTCTCTGCCGCGGCATAGTTTTAGTGCAATTCCCTGCCGCGGCAGAGTTTTAGTGCAATTCCCTGCCGCGGCAGGAGTCTCTGCCGCGGCAGAGTTTTAGTGCAATTCCCTGCCGGGGCAGAGTCTGCCGCGGTAAGGAATTGCACTAAAACTCTGCCGCGGCACAACCCTTTTGCACCGGTTCGTATTACGAACCGGTGCAAAAGCTCCCCCGCCGAGCGCCCCACAGCCTGCCACGTGGTGACCCCTTTAGCACCGGTTCGTAAGTGAACCGGTGCAAAAGGGGGGGCTTTTGCACCGGATGGTTTGCACCGGTTGGCCATCCGGTGCATATGGCCCATACCAACCGGTGCAAAAGGCCCCGTTTCCACTAGTGCCAGTGTAGTCTCCTTGTCGGACCTGCCGGCGCCGTGGACGTTGCCGAGGTTTTATTAGAAAGTGATGACTTGCCGAGTTTCCGCCCCCACGGAGGTGGCCAGCGCCTGGCGGTGAACAGGTTCGAGTTGACGCCGGCGTCGGGCGGCATGTCGGAATCCACCTAGAAGAAGAACTCCAGGCCATAACACACGTACGTAGATGTAATGTCTCGTGGGACCGGCCTCAGCGTATGGCTGATCGAGTAGGAGACGATGAAATCCTTAGAGCATCCCCACTCGTTGGCACTCCCCACGCCCAAATCCGGCGAAATTTTCGTCCGGATTGGAGGAAGATTTGGCGTGGGAAGGAGTAGTTTCCCAGTCGTGTGCTCCCCAAGCGGCGTTTCTCGGGGAAAAAGAGGATGGCTCGGGGAATCCGCACGAAAGAGGAGACACGTGGGCGTGGGCGGTTGGTTTAGCTTCATCCGGAGTCCCCGGGAGACCCCCGGAAAACCGAGGATGGCATGGGGAGTCCGGACGAAAATAGGCTCAAATCCGGACCAAAACGAGGAACCGGGGGCCTGACTGGACCTTTTTCGCCGTCCGGATGAAAAAAAGTGGCCGTGGGGGGCTCTGTGGGGAGACGAGTGGAGATGCTCTTAAAGTTGCAAGTCGACTTAAGGCTGGCCTTCTTTTCAAGCATTCAGACACCATCCTTCGTTATGGCCCTCTACTTCTCTTGTGTCTTCGCCAGCAGATCTGATTGCATGGTCGAGTGTGGTCTCCGGCCATCAGCAACCTCCGTCATGACATCTATGCCGACTTTCTAAACCGGCGCATAAGTGTAGGGTGGCAAGGAGACCAGATGGGCGTCACGAACCTTCTGTCGCTAGGATCCTTGACGTAGGACCATCACAAAAGTCGTTGATCGATTCTTCGCTTCAATTGATTGATCGGTGTATATATGGACGTCCAGATAAGGTGTAGTCGAGAAGGACTCCTACTCCCATCGAGGCCAGAGACCGCATATGATACGTACGCTCGTATATGGCAGGTTACATACGGGACAGACAACAGATGAACAAAATCAACGGGACAGACGACGACCGAACGAAACCAATGCGATAGACGGAGGAAACCAAGGAAACACTTCTCCTTTTATTATTATTAGGTATACTAGGACAATGCCCGCGTGTTGCTGCGGAAGAGCAAAATACGTAGACTTTAAAATACAAAACAAAAATTGTTCTAGCAACATAGCATAATAAGTTGTTACAGTACTGTATAGCATTAGTAAATTTACCCATAAAATGTTTATCTGGTTCCATATCAAGGACTTAACACGTACGAGCCAATCTGTTGACACTATTCAATCACAAAGTACATATGGACCCATATTTCAGAGCCTAGCAAAACTGGATGGAAATCCATTGATCAGAGAGAATTTGCTAAAATTCATAATTAGAAATAGCTCATCCCTCCCCCCCCCCCCCTCTCCCCTCTACAGTACTTTGAGAGTCCTTGAGACCTCACCGGCTCCTCTCCCTCTCCTCTCTACAGTACTTTGAGAGTCCTTGAGACCTCACCGGCTCCTCTCCCTCTCTTCTCCGGCGGCTCTGCCGGCCGGAGGCGTTGGGGGAGAGGAGGCCGGCCTTCTGTATATAGTAGTATAGGGTTTCGTCGAGTTAGTTTGGTAGTTTGCCAGTCTGGCGTCATGCCGTGTATCTGGAGGGTCTGGTGGTCGGAGCTAGCGAGCAGCTCAGGCCGGCCAGTGGCGGAGTTTCTCCTCTCTGTGCTGCTCCGGTGGTCGGAGGAAACTGCAGCGGAGGAGATCTCTTCTACACCTCCATCCAATAAGCTCGGGGGAGTTCGATTTCAATCCGATCTTGCCGGATCTGGCCGCCATGGTGGAGGCCAGAGCTTGGCGACGGCTAGATCTCGAGCTCCGGGGATCGTTGAAGCTTCTTCTGGCGAAGGATCTAAGCACCGGCTTCATGGCGCCGCTGCTACATCTGGCCAAAGGGGCCCCTTCGCACCGCGGAGCTCCTGGCTCTTGCGGCTCTTCTTCCTCCAGGCCTCTGAGCCATCGTGGATGATCTTCATCAACCTCACCGCGACGATCATCGGCGACCTTGCCCCAAGTGGTGTAGTCCCCTGCGGCATCGAGGTCAAGCACTGTCGGTGGAGGAGGACCGGATCACGTTCTGCTTTTCAGTTCGAAGTCATCTTAGCAAAAAAAAAAAAACAAGGACTATGTTGTAATTTCAGTTTTTCTTTTGTTCCTTGATGTAATTTTATCCCACCGCTATAAATGAAGCTTCTAGGGCCTCCAGGCCCTACCCTTGTTTAATTTTTTTTAGAAATATGGTACATCAACTTTGAAATTCAGAATCAAAACTGAAGTAGAGAAAAACAATCAGGCTGTTAGTGTTGGTACAACTGTGTCGTAGGAAACAGCTAGCTTCAGTCCACGTCGCAATCAGGTCAAATCAAATGATTCTAATTTCTGAGCTCCACGAAGAAACCTTTTGATAGTTAGATCTAATTTTCTTTTCAAACATGATAAGTCTCTTGTCTGCTAGTGCCCAAATCCCAATCTCCAAATCTCATGACTCCACGTGAGGAAAATTGAAGAATTAAAGAAAGGGATGACTGGGGAAGGGCGATTTACACAAAAATAACCCTTTGTTGCAACTATAGCACAGACTGATCCTCCGGGCAAACTATTTCACTCATCTAACCCTTTTGTGTGGCGCTCCTCTCATGGGCGCCACACATGCCCGAGTGGCGCCCGTGCCTTCGGCGCCACTCTTCCAGCCGACGTGGCGCCCTCGATGCTGAGCTGGTGCGCCGTTCCGACGTGGCAGGATGTGTGGCGCCGCTCCCATCGGCGCCACACATGCACTTGTAACTGCCCAAAACATACTGTAAGACACACCGCCTGGCACTTAGCCGTTTTGGCGAGGCTCTATGTGTGGCGCCGATGCCACGGCGCCACACTTCACAGTGTGGCGCCGATACCACGGGCGCCACACAAACAGCCTCGCCAAAACGGCTAAGTCCCAGGCGTCCGGAGCCCCTGGATGTTTTCGACATATAATCAACATATGTGGCGCCGATGCCATGGGCGCCACATAGTGAGGTGTGGCGCCAGTATGAGGGGCGCCACTTGTTGACTTGTGTTAAAACCATGAAGATTCTTGCCTTAGTTAAATAGTTTTGAACACAACAATAGCAATTTCATACACATAGAACATACACATATAACACATCATAGCTCACATCGTAGCACGTAGATTCAAACAACAAGTAGCATTACAGACATGGTTCGAAATGACACGATACTTAGTAAGATAGAGTTCACAACAACACGTAGAAAATCCTAGTATCGTCCTCGACGTGCCGTCCTCACGGACTGCTTCCGGACGGCCATCCTTTTCGTCCGCTGCCGTGGCTCTTGTTGCTGCTGCTCCTCCTGCTCCTCCTCCTCTGAAGATAACGGCTCGTCATTCCTCATCCTCGACAAAGATGATCTCCGCGGCGGCGCCTCATCCTCCTCAATGACAACCTTCTTTCCTCGGTTGACATAATCTTCCGGAGTGTATCGGTTTGGAGCCTTGCCCCTTGGCTTCAACTGATAAGTAGACCGTGTGGCTTGCTTCTTGCCGCGACTAATGCTTTGACTCAAAATTTCATCGTCGTCAGGAATCTTCACAAACATGAACACATGAGATTACAAAAGTTGAAATTAGTAAGAACATGTTTGACGGCAACAAAATAGTCCATACCTCCGGCTCTTCAGAAGAGGATGTAGCGATTTCGGCGTCGCGGCAGCCTAGCAAGTTGGCTAACCGCCGCATCTTTCGTGCAGTGTTCTGCGTCATGGAAGTCATGGTTACAAAGCCACCCGAACATAATAGCTTACATTCAAAGTTGGTCATCATACCTTAATGAAATGCCGCAACGGTCCGACAGGCTTTTCATCTCTAAGGCTCTGATCCCACATAACCTCGCACTCGTTAGCTGTTTTTTGGATCTCCGACCGCTGTGACAAACATATTATACACTATTTAAGCGAGCACATGGCAATGTAGATGATGTACTAGTTGATGAGAGAATCCATTACCACGAAGTTCAGCTCGGAAGCAATAGAATTCGATCTCCCTTTGCGAGCATAGATGTCGTGTTGGCTTTGCGCAACCTCATCGAACTCGATGGGGTCGTCCAAGATGTCATCATCATACGCGTGTTTCACTAACTCGATATGCGTGCTTTGATGAAACCACTGGAGATAGTTGTTGAAAGCGGCCAAGTCGTGAGGCACAATCTCCACAGGGCCAGCATTCCGTATCGCTTCCAAACAGTGTTGGAACGCTGTGACGTGGCCGCTATGATGGACAGGCCAATTTGTGATCTTTCTCTGCCGCTGCCTATCAAGCCTGCAAGAATCAACAAGTTAGATTCTACATCTTCAATCAAGAATCTTCCATCGCATGATTCCAGAAGTTTACCTATGAAGCGCCTGGTCCGTGTCTTGCCACTGAGGTGGGCACTCCTGATACAGCCCAAACTGTCTCATCACTCTGTGCGGCTGGTGGTATTCAACAAGCCACATGCATATGAGTGGGCAGTGCATATGCCAGAACCGCGCCTCCTCAAGGCACTTGTGGTTGAGGTCAGGAATCCCCGCGCCAATACGGTAGTAGGTACCATATGGCTCCCAATCCACCTGCTCAGCGGTAAGAGTGTCCAACTCCTCAGTGTAGTGCATGTACATGATCTTTGGATCGCTCGTCATCTCGGAGACATTGTCCCAAAGGTATGCCCAAGTCGGCTCCCGATCAAGGTTGTTCCGGTGATGAGGCCATGGCCTCTCCTTGAGTGGCCTGGGCCGCCCAACTGATAGGCGGTCCCAGCTCCATACGGAAAGTAGGAGCAAGCATCCACCAATACCGCCCTTTCCAGTCCTGCGACAAGCTTCGTCCAACTGCGAAAATAAGACATTAGGTTAGTAATTTGTCTAGCACACTACTATAGAAGAATAGTACATACATCAAATCATCACCTGCCGGTAGAGATAGGCAAGTGCCGCTGTTCCCCAACTCCATGGGTGCTCCAACACCGTAATCGCCTTGAGCCAACACCAATGGGCAAGCTTCCCACCACTGTCAGGAAAGAGAGTCCTCGAAATCATGTACCATAAGTACACGCGAGTGTACGTCCTGATAGTGTCCCTGTTGGCCCCTTGAGGGCATTGTCCAAAGATAAGCCTAATCCAAGAGAAAGATGCGCCGGCGGGAGCTCTCGTCTTTGGATCTTCTGGCGCCGGAGGAGCCATGCCAATAAGCGCCTCCATCTGCTGGCGCCACCCATCAGAAGTTGTGTTCATACACAGTGGGTCGCCCTGAATAGGAAGTCCAAGGATCATGGAAACATCCTGAAGAGTAGGGGTCATCTCGCCGGCCCTCAAGTGGAAGGTGTGCGTCTCCGGTCTCCACCGGTCGACAAGGGCGGTGAGTGCCGCGGCGTTCATGTTCGGCGCCCCACGGCTTACAAGCGATATGAACGGGAGAAGACCGGTAGGCTCGATGAACTCCGTGTACCTCTCGTCATACGCTATATCCACTGTGCCATGGTAACGAATCTTCAAAGGTTGAAGATCCGTTCTCCTCTCCGTCATATGAAAATCCCGGTGACCTCTGTCATACTCTTTATCTAGGAGCCACACCATCCTACATGTTTACACAAATACACCATATTATGAGCCATTCCTAACAAATATGAGCAACACATACATGAGAATATATCCAAATAAGGCATCACACATACATCACATACATACATATACATACTTATCTAGGGATAAAAATCATATTATGAGCCATTCCTAACAAATATGAGTTATTCCATCACAAATATGAGTTATTCCATCACAAATAATGGTCATGCTCTAACACAAATATGGATACATACATATCTAGGTTTCCTACACATACACACATTCATGAAATTTGATGTCTAGGGTTCCTCCACAAATCTAGGATGCATACATATCTAAGGTTCCTACACATACACATTCAACACATACATAGCCATTTCAACACATACATAGCCATTTCAAATCGAGTTTCCATGTCTAGGGTTCATGTACAAATCTAGAAAGATCTATGAAATTAGTGGATGAATGTGAGGGATTCGAAGGGGATTACCTTGAGGAATGGATGGGGAAGAGATTGGCCGGTCAGATCTGACGAAATCGTGGCCGATTTGGTGGGTGGAGAGGGGGGGAGGAGGAGGAACTGCCGGCCGCCTTGCAGTCTTGAAGAAACATATAAGAGAAAGAAGAAGAGTTTCGGGCTGGGGGCGGGCGCGGGCGCCACACTTAAGTGGATGTGTGGCGCCCTTGGCATCGGCGCCACACATAGAGCCTCGCCAAAACGGCTAAGTCCCAGGCGATTTGTCTTACGGTATGTTTTGGGCAATTACAAGTGCATGTGTGGCGCCGATGGGAGCGGCGCCACACATTCTGCCACGTTGGAACGGCGCACCAGCTCAGCGTCGAGTGCGCCACGTCGGCTGGGAGAGTGGCGCCGATGTGTGGCATCCATGAGGAGGGCGCCACACAAAAGGGTTAGATGAGTGAAATAGTTTGCCCGAAGGGTCAGTCTGTGCTATAGTTGCAACAAAGAGTTATTTTTGTGTAAATCGCCCCGGGGAAGAGGAGCAGATTTTCAGTTCTGCTTCCAATTCTGATTCTGCAGCTCCATCTCAGAGCCAGCGTCCGCGCTAGTTCTTTTCATGGACAGTACAAATCAGAGCAAATGGATTAATTTGCCCATCAGCTGAACAACATGCAGCAACAGCAGTGCAGCAGCAATAGGTGCAGAAGCAGTCATAGCGGTAGCCATCGCTGAACTCGTCTATGGCACTGCTTTCGTGCCTATTTTGTATCCGTTTCCCATCGATAGAGAGAGGCTATCCACGCCTCCTCTAAGGCGATCTGCACAAAAATAACCCAAAAGTGAAAGAAAAGCACAGACTGACCCTTCGGCGAAACTATTTCACCCATCTAACCCTTTTGTGTGGCGCCCCTCCCATCGGCGCCACACATGCCAGTGTGGCGCCCCTCCTGCCGGCGCCACACACCCATCCGACGTGGCGCCCTCGACGCTGAGCTGGTGCGCCGATCCAACGTGGCAGCATGTGTGGCGCTGATACGTCTCCAACGTATCTATAATTTCTGATGTTCCATGCTTGTTTTATGACAATACCTACATGTTTTGTTCACACTTTATATCGTTTTGATGCATTTTCCGGAACTAACCTATTGACGAGATGCCGAAGTGCCAGTTCCTGTTTTCTGCTGTTTTTGGTTTCAGAAATCCTAGTAAGGAAATATTCTCGGAATTGGACGAAATCAACGCCCAGCATCTTATAATTCCACGGAGCTTCCAGAACACCCGAGAGGGACCAGAGGAGGGCCACAGGGCCACCACACAGGGTGGCGGTGCGGCCCAAGGGGGGGGGCGCGCCCCCCCTATTGTGTGGCGCCCCCGCCAGCCTTCCGACTCTGCCTCTTCGCCTATAAGAAGCCCCCTGACCTAAATCTTTGATACGAATAAGCCACGGTACGAGAAACCTTCCAGAGTCGTCGCCATCGCGAAGCCAAGATCTGGGGGATAGGAGTCTCTGTTCCGGCACGCCGCCGGGACGGGTAAGTGCCCCCGGAAGGCATCTCCATCGACACCACCGCCATCTTCATCACCACTGTTGTCTCCCATGAGGAGGGAGTAGTTCTCCCTCGAGGCTAAGGGCTGTACCGGTAGATATGTGGTTAATCTCTCTCCTATGTACTTCAATACAATGATCTCATGAGCTGCCTTACATGATTGAGATTCATATGAGCTTTGTATCACTATTCATCTATGTGCTACTCTAGTGATGTTATTAAAGTACTCTATTCCTCCTCCATGATGTAATGGTGACAGTGTGTGCATCATGTAGTACTTGGCGTAGTTTATGATTGTGATCTCTTGTAGATTATGAAGTTAACTATTACTATGATGGTATTGATGTGATCTATTCCTCCTTTCATAGTGTGATGGTGACAGTGTGCATGCTATGTTAGTACTTGGTATAGTTGTGTTGATCTATCATGCACTCTAAGGTATTTAAATATGAACATCGAATGTTGTGGAGCTTGTTAACTCCGGCATTGAGGTGCTCTTGTAGCCCTACACAATTAATGGTGTTCATCATCCAACAAGAGAGTGTGGAGTGGTTTTATTATGTGATCAATGTTGAGAGTGTCCACTAGTGAAAGTATGATCACTAGGCCTTGTTTCCAAATACTGCAATCATCGCTTGTTTACTGTTTTACTGCATCTGTACTTCCTGCAATATTACCACCATCAACTGCACGCCAGCAAGCTATTTTCTGGCGCCGTTACTACTGCTCATATTCATTCATATCACTTGCATTTTACTATCTCTTCGCCGAACTAGTGTACATATACATCTGACAAGTGTATTAGGTGTGTTGGGGACACAAGAGACTTCTTGCTTTGTGATCGCAGGGTTGCTTGAGAAGGATATCTTTGACCTCTTCCTCCCTGAGTTTGATAAACCTTGGGTGATCCACTTAAGGGAAAACTTTCTGCTGTTCTACAAACCTCTGCTCTTGGAGGCCCAACACTGTCTACAGGAAAAGGAGTGTGCGTAGACATCAAGCTATTTTCTGGCGCCGTTGCCGGGGAGGAAAGGTAAAAGGCATTCACACTCTGGTCCCAGGTAACTAAGTTATTTTCTGGTACCGTTGTAAGTGCTCGAAGCTATTTCCTTTAGATCCTGCAATTGCATCTATTTGTTTCTTGTTAAACACTAGTATGGCATAATGGAAAGCAACTATGAGCTTTTTAATCTATTTCCTGAGTTAAGACATAAATGGTGTGTTGCAAAAATTGAAAAACCTATGGAACCTTATTTACATGCTAATGGCAATGTTATTAGTATGAATACTTTGAACACCATTGTTGCTTATGATATGGAAAATTCTAAGCTTGGGGAAGCTGGTTTTGATGAGCATCATATTTTTAGTCCCCCAAGCATGGAGGAGAAAATTTTCTTTGATGATACTTTGCCTCCCATTTATGATGATTATAATGATAGTAGTCTTTTGGTGCCGCCTACTATGGAGAGTACATTTTATTATGATTATACTATGCCTCCTACACTTGATGAGAATAATAATGATAGCTACTTTGTTGAATTTGCTCCCACTACAACTAATAAAATTGACTATGCTTATGTGGAGAGTAATAATTTTATGCATGAGACTCATGATAAGAATGTTTCATTTGATAGTTATATTGTTGAGTTTGCTCATGATGCTACTGGACATTATTATGAGAGAGGAAAATATGGTTGTAGAAATTTTCATGTTACTAAAACACCTCTCTATATGCTGAAATTTTTGAAGCTACACTTGTTTTATCTTCCTATGCTTGTCACTTTGCTCTTCATGAACTTGTTTATTTACAAGATTCCTATGCATAGGATGAGGGTTAGACTTAAATGTGTTTTGAATTTTCTTCTTGATGCTCTCTTTTTGCTTCAACTCTCATCTTTATGAGTGCATCATTTAAATTACTGAGCCCATCTTAATGGCTATAAAGAAAGCACTTCTTGGGAGATAACCCATGTGTTTATTTTACTACAACAATTTTGTTTTATATTTGAGTCTTGGAAGTTGTTACTACTGTAGCAACCTCTCCTTATCTTACTTTATTGCATTGTTGTGCCAAGTAAAGTCTTTGATAGTAAAGTTCATACTAGATTTGGATTACTGCGCAGAAACAGATTTATGTCTGTCACGAATTTGGGCAGTGTTCTCTGTAGGTAACTCAGAAAAATCTGCCAATTTACGTGAGTGATCCTCAGATATGTATGCAACTTTCATTCAATTTTAGCATTTTCATCTGAGCAAGTCTGGTGCCTCTAAAAAATTCGTCTTTACGGACTGTTCTGTTTTGACAGATTCTGCCTTTTATTTCGCATTGCCTCTTTTGCTGTGTTGGATGAATTTCTTTATTCCATTAGCTTCCAGTAGCTTTGTGCAATGTTCATAAGTGTTAAGAATGATTGTGTCACCTCTGAACATGTGAATTTTTTATTATGCACTAACCCTCTAATGAGTTTGTTTCGAGTTTGGTGTGGAGGAAGTTTTCAAGGGTCAAGAGAGGAGGATGATATATGATTAAGAAGAGTGAAAAGTCTAAGCTTGGGGATGCCCCCGTGGTTCATCCCTGGATATTTAAAGAAGACTCAAGCATCTAATCTTGGGGATGACCAAGGCATCCCCTTCTTCATCAACAATTTATCCGGTTTCTTCTCTTGAAACTATATTTTTATTCGGTCACATCTTATGTACTTTACTCGGAGCGTTTGTTTGTTTTTATTTTTGTTTTGTTTGAATAAATGCTTGTGTGGGAGAGAGACACGCTTCGCTGGTTCATATGAACACATGTGTTCTTAGCTTTTAATTTTCATGGCGAAGGTTGAGACTGCTTCGTTAATTGTTATATGGTTGGAAACGGGAAATGCTACATGTAGTAATTGGTATGATGTCTTGAATAACTTGATATTTCGCAATTGTTGTGCTCATGTTTAAGCTCTTGCATCATATACTTTGCACCTATTAGTGAAGAAATACATAGAGCTTGCTAAAATTTGGTTTGCATGATTGGTCTCTCTAAAGGTCTAGATATTTTCTAGTAAGGGTTTGAACACCAAGGAAGACGATGTAGAGTCTTATAATGCTTGCAATATGTTTTTATGTGAGTTTTGCTGTACCGGTTCATACCTGTGTTTGTTTCAAACAACCTTGCTAGCCTAAGCCTTGTATTGAGAGGGATTACTTCTCGTGCATCCAAAATCCTTGAGCCAAACACTATGCCATTTGTGTCCACCATACCTACCTACTACATGGTATTTCTCCGCCATTCCAAAGTAAATTGCTTGAGTGCTATCTCTAAACACTTCAAAGTTATTACCTCTTATTTGTGTCAATGTTTTATAGCTCATGAGGAAGTATGTGGTGTTTATCTTTCAATCTTGTTGGGCAACTTTCAGCAATGGACTAGTGGCTTCATCCGCTTATCCAATAATTTTGCAGAAAGAGTTGGCAATGGGGTTCCCAGCCCCAATTAATTAACTTTCATGATTTTACAAAAAAATAGACACTGCTCCATGGTATGTGTTTGTTGGACGGCACCCGAGGATTCGGTTAGCCATGGCTTGAGAAAGCAAAGGTGGGGAGGAGTGTCATCTAAATAAAACTAAAATAAAAAGGCACTCCTTCATGGCATGAGATTGTTGGCAGGCACCCGAGGATTCGGTTAGCCATGGTTTGTGAAAGCAAAGTTGGAAGGAGTGCCACCCAAAAATAAAAATCTTTTATGGGAGCCGCTCTTTGAAGGTCTGTCTGGCAAGGGGGTTAGAGTGCCCACTACCATTCGTTGACAACAACAAACACCTCTCAAAATTTTACTTTTATGCTCTCTTTATGTTTTAAAATAAAAGCTCTAGCACAAATATAGCAATCCATGCTTCCCTCTTCGAAGGGCCTTTCTTTTACTTTCATGTTGAGTCAGTTTACCTACTTCTCTCCATCTTAAGAAGCAAACACTTGTGTTAACTGTGCATTGATTCTTACATGCTTGCTTATTGCACTTATTATTTTACTTTATGTTGACAATATCCACGAGATATACATGTTACAAGTTGAAAGCAACCGCTGAAACTTAATCTTCCTTTGTGTTGCTTCAATGCCTTTACTTTTAATTTATTGCTTTATGAGTTAACTCTTATGCAAGACTTATTGATGCTTGTCTTGAAAGTACTATTCATGAAAAGTCTTTGCTATATGATTCAGTTGTTTAATCATTGTCTTTACCATTGCTTTGAATCACTTCATTCATTTCATATGCTTTACATTATTATTGGATCAAGATTATGTTGGTAGCATGTCACTTCAGAAATTATCTTTGTTATCGTTTACCTACTCGAGGACGAGTAGGAACTAAGCTAGGGGATGCTGATACGTCTCCAACGTATCTATAATTTCTGATGTTCCATGCTTGTTTTATGACAATACCTACATGTTTTGTTCACACTTTATATCGTTTTGATGCATTTTCCGGAACTTACCTATTGACGAGATGCCGAAGTGCTAGTTCCTGTTTTCTGCTGTTTTTGGTTTCAGAAATCCTAGTAAGGAAATATTCTCGGAATTGGACGAAATCAACGCCCAGCATCTTATAATTCCACGGAGCTTCCAGAACACCCGAGAGGGACCAGAGGAGGGCCACAGGGCCACCACACAGGGTGGCGGCGCGGCCCAAGGGGGGGGGGGGGGCGCCCCCCTATTGTGTGGCGCCCCCGTAAGCCTTCCGACTCCGCCTATTCGCCTATAAGAAGCCCCCTGACCTAAATCTTCGGTACGAATAAGCCACGGTATGAGAAACCTTCCAGAGCCGCTGCCATCGCGAAGCCAAGATCTGGGGGACAGGAGTCTCTGTTCCGGCACGCCGCCGGGACGGGGAAGTGCCCCCGGAGGGCATCTCCATCGACACCACCGCCATCTTCATCACCGCTGTTGTCTCCCATGAGGAGGGAGTAGTTCTCCCTCGAGGCTAAGGGCTGTACCGGTAGCTATGTGGTTAATCTCTCTCCTATGTACTTCAATACAATGATCTCATGAGCTTCCTTACATGATTGAGATTCATATGAGCTTTGTATCACTATTCATCTATGTGCTACTCTAGTGATGTTATTAAATGACTATATTCCTCCTCCATGATGTAATGGTGACAGTGTGTGCATCATGTAGTACTTGGCGTAGTTTATGATTGTGATCTCTTGTAGATTATGAAGTTAACTATTACTATGATGGTATTGATGTTATCTATTCCTCCTTTCATAGTGTGATGGTGACAGTGTGCATGCTATGTTAGTACTTGGTATAGTTGTGTTGATCTATCATGCACTCTAAGGTATTTAAATATGAACATCGAATGTTGTGGAGCTTGTTAACTCCGGCATTGAGGTGCTCTTGTAGCCCTACACAATTAATGGTGTTCATGATCCAACAAGAGAGTGTGGAGTGGTTTTATTATGTGATCAATGTTGAGAGTGTCCACTAGTGAAAGTATGATCCCTAGGCCTTGTTTCCAAATACTGCAATCATCGCTTGTTTACTGTTTTACTGCATCTGTACTTCCTGCAATATTACCACCATCAACTGCACGCCAGCAAGCTATTTTCTGGCGCCGTTACTACTGCTCATATTCATTCATATCACTTGCATTTTACTATCTCTTCGCGGAACTAGTGCACCTATACATCTGACAAGTGTATTATGTGTGTTGGGGACACAAGAGACTTCTTGCTTTGTGATCGCAGGGTTGCTTGAGAGGGATATCTTTGACCTCTTCCTCCCTGAGTTCGATAAACCTTGGGTGATCCACTTAAGGGAAAACTTGCTGCTGTTCTACAAACCTCTGCTCTTGGAGGCCCAACACTGTCTACAGGGAAAGGAGTGTGCGTAGACATCAGGCGCCCCTCCCATCGGCGCCAAACATGCCAACTTATATCAACTTTTGGGTCGAAAACATCCAGGGGCTCCGGACGTCTGGGACTTAGCCGTTTTGGCGAGGCTCTATGTGTGGGGCCGATGCCACTGGCGCCACACTAGCATGTGTGGCGCCGATGCCACGGGCGCCACACATAGAGGCTCGCCAAAATGGCTAAGGACTAATCGTCCGGAGCCCCTGGATGTTTTCGACCCAAAAGTTGATATAAGTTGGCATGTGTGGCGCCGATGCCACGGGCGCCACACAGTGTAGTGTGGAGCCAGTGGGAAGGGCGCCACACATTGACTTGTGTTAATACCATGAAAAATCCTACAATACTCCAACAGTTTTGAGTACAACATTGGACACAACAAGTACCAATTTCAGAACATACACATATAACACTTGATAGCTCACATCGTAGCACGTAGATTCAAACAACAGGTAGCATTAAAGACATGGTTCGAAATGACATAGGGTTCACAACTCGATACTTATGAAGATAGAGTTCACAACAACACGTAGCACATCCTAGTGTTGTCCTCGACGTGCCGTCCTCACGGGCTTCTTCCGTACGGCCATCCTTTTCATCCGCTGCCGTGGCTCTTGTTGCTGCTGCTCCTCCTGCTCCTCCTGCTCCTCCTCCTCTGAAGATAACGGCTCGTCGTTCCTCATCCTCGACAAAGATGATCTCCGCGGCGGCCCCTCATCCTCCTCAATGACAACCTTCTTTCCTCGGTTGACATAATCTTCCGGAGTGTACCGGTTTGAAGCCTTGCCCCTTGGCTTCAACTGGTAAGCTGACCGTGGGGCTTGCTTCTTGCCGCGACTAATGCTTTGACTCAAAATTTCCTCGTCGTCAGGAATCTTCACAAACATGAACACATGAGATTACAAAAGTTTAAATTAGTAAGAACATGTTTGACAGCAACAAAATAGTCCATACGTCCGGCTCTTCAGAAGAGGATGTAGGAATTTCGCCGTCGCGGCAACCTAGCAAGTTGGCTAACCGCCGCATCTTTCGTGCAGTGTTCTGCGTCATGGAACTCATGGTTACAAAGCCACCAGAACATAATAGCGTACATTCAAAGTTGGTGATCATACCTTAATGAAATGCCGCAACGGTCCGACAGGCTTTTCATCTCTCCCGCTCTGGTCCCACATAATCTCGCACTCGTCAGCTATTTTTTGGATCTCCGACCGCTGTGACAAACATAGCATACACAATTTAAGCGAGCACATGGCAATCTAGATGATGTACTAGTTAATGAGAGAATCCATTACCACGAAGTTCAGCTCGGAAGCAATAGAAGTCGATCTCCCTCTGCGAGCAAAGGTGTCATGCTGGCTTTGCGCAACCTCATCAAACTCGATGGGGTCGTCCAAGATGTCCTCAGCATACGCGTGCTTCACTAACTCGATACGCGTGTTTTCATGGAACCACTGGAGGTAGTTGTTGAAAGCGGCCAAGTCGTGAGGCACAATCTCCACAGGGCCAGCAGTCTGTGTCGCTTCCAAACAGTGTTGGAATGCTGCGACGTGGCCGCTATGATGGACTAGCCAATTTGTGATCTTCCTCTGCCGCTGCCTATCAAGCCTGCAAGAATCAAGAAGTTAGATTGTACCTCTTCTATCAAGAATCTTCCATCGCATGATTCTAGAAGTTTACCTATGAAGCGCCTTGTCCATGTCTTGCCACTGAGGTGGGCACCCTGATACAGCCCAAACTGTCTCATCACTCTGTGCGGCTGGTGGTATTCAGCAAGCCACATGCATATGAGTGGGCAGCGCATACGCCAGAACCACGCCTCCTCCGTGCACTTGTGGTTGACGTCAGTCATCGCCGTGCCAATACGGTAGTAGGTACCATATGGCTCCCAATCCACCTGCAGCATACAAATATTTCAGAATTTAGAACATGCCAACAGAATTTATGAAAACTAGGATTGCAAAGTCGTGATCGGTTACCTGCTCAGCGGTAAGAGTGTCCAACTCCTCAGTGTAGTGCATGTACATGATCTTTGGATCGCTCGTCATCTCTGAGACATTGTCCCAAAGATGTGCCCAAGTCGGCTCCCGATCAAGGTTCTCATGGTGATGAGGCCATGGCCTCTCGGTGAGTGTCCTAGGCCGCTGATACGTCTCCGACGTATCGATAATTTCTTATGTTCCATGCCACATTATTGATGATATCTACATGTTTTATGCATACTTTATGTCATATTTATGCGTTTTCCGGAACTAACCTATTGACGAGATGCTGAAGGGCCAGTTTCAGTTTTCTGCTGTTTTTGGTTTCAGAAATCCTAGTAAGGAAATATTCTCGGAATCGGACGAAATCAACGCCCAGCATCCTATTTTTCCACGAAGCTTCCAGAACACCCGAGAGTCGCAAGAGGGGAGCCCTGGTGGGCCCAGGAGGTAGGCCGGCGCGGCCCAGGCCCTGGCCGCGCCGCCTTACCATCTCACCGCCTCTTCGACCCTTCGACTCCGCCTCTTCGCCTATTTAAGCCCCCTCGACCTAAAACTTCGAGATGGAAAAGCCACGGTACGAGAAACCTTCCAGAGCCGCCGCCATCGCGAAGCCAAGATCTGGGGGACAGGAGTCTCTGTTCCTGCACGCCGCCGGGACGGGGAAGTGCCCCCGGAAGGCTTCTCCATCGACACCACCGCCATCTTCATCAACGCTGCTGTCTCCCATGAGGAGGGAGTAGTTCTCCATCGAGGCTCGGGGCTGTACCGGTAGCTATGTGGTTCATCTCTCTCCCTATGTACTTCAATACAATAATCTCATGAGCTGCCTTACATGATTGAGATTCATATGATGATGCTTGTAATCTAGATGTCGTTATGCTAGTCAAGTGGATTTTACTTATGTGATCTCCGGAGACTCCTTGTCCCACGTGTGTAAAGGTGACAGTGTGTGTACCGTGTGGGTCTCTTAGGCTATATTTCACAGAATACTTATTCACTGTTATGAATGGCATAGTGAAGTGCTTATTTATATCTCTTTATGATTACAATGTGTTTTGTATCACAATTCATCTATGTGCTACTCTAGTGATGTTATTAAAGTACTCTATTCCTCCTGCACGGTGTAATGTTGGCAGTGTGTGCATTGTGTAGTACTTGGCGTAGGTTATGATTGTGATCTCTTGTAGATTATGAAGTTAACTATTACTATGATGGTATTGATGTGATCTATTCCTCCTTTCATAGTGTGATGGTCACAGTGTGCATGCTATGTTAGTAATTGGTTTGGTTGTGTTGATCTGTCATGCACTCTAAGGTTATTTAAATATGAACATCGAATATTGTGGAGCTTGTTAACTCCGGCATTGAGGGTTCGTGTAATCCTACACAGTTAGTGGTGTTCATCATCCAACAAGAGGGTGTAGAGTCTAGCATCTATCTATTTATTCTGTTATGTGTTCAATGTTGAGAGTGTCCACTAGTGAAAGTATGATCCCTAGGCCTTGTTCCTAAATACTGCTATCGCTGCTTGTTTACTGTTTTACTGTATATGTACTGCCTGCCATATTACCACCATCAACCACACGCCAGCAAGCACTTTTCTGGTGCTGTTGCTACTGCTCATACTTATTCATACCACCTGTATTTCACTATCTCTTCGCCGAACTAGTGCACCTATTAGGTGTGTTGGGGACACAAGAGACTTCTTGCTTTGTGGTTGCAGGGTTGCATGAGAGGGATATCTTTGACCTCTTCCTCCCTGAGATTGATAAACCTTGGGTGATCCACTTAAGGGAAACTTGCTGCTGTTCTACAAACCTCTGCTCTTGGAGGCCCAACACTGTCTACAAGAATAGAAGCACCCGTAGATATCAAGCACTTTTCTGGCGCCATTGACAGGGAACGAAGGAAAGATACACCATTTCCTCCCTCGTCAACCACGCGCCAAGCACTTTTCTGGCGCTGTTGCTGGGGAGGAAAGGTAAAAGGCACTCATACTCCGGTTCCAGGTAACAGTACTTTTCTGGCGCCATTGTGTTTGTGCTCGAAGCTATTTCCTTTAGATCCTGCAATTGCATCTTTTTGTTTCTTGTTTACACTAGTTAGGCATAATGGAAAACAACAAAAATATGAGAGATATTTATGAACTTTATCTTGAATTAGGACATGATGTGTTTGAAGAGAGAATTAAAAATACCATGGAACTTTATATGCATGCTAATGGGAATGTTATTAATATGAATGCTTTGAACACTATTGTTGCTAATGCTATGGAAAATTCTAAGCTTGGGGAAGCTGGCTTTGATGAGCATGATATTTTTAGTCCCCCGGGCATGGAGGAGAAAATTTACTTTGATGATACTTTGCCTCCTATTTATGATGATTATAATGATAGTAGTCTTTTGGTACCACCTGTTATGGAGGATAAATTTGATTATGAATACAATATGCCTCCTATATTTGATGATGAGAATAATAATGATAGCTACTTTGTTGAATTTGCTCCCACTACAACTAATAAAATTGATTATGCTTATGTGGAGAGTAATAATTTTATGCATGAGACTCATGATAAGAATGCTTTATGTGATAGTTATATTGTTGAGTTTGCTCATGATGCTACTGAAAGTTATTATGAGAGAGGAAAATATGGTTGTAGAAATTTTCATGTTACTAAAACACCTCTCTATGTGCTAAAATTTTTGAAGCTACACTTGTTTTGTCTTCCTATGCTATTCACTTTGCTCTTCATGAACTTGTTTATTTACAAGATTCCTTTTCATATGAAGCATGTTAGACTTAAATGTGTTTTGAATTTGCCTCTTGATGCTCTCTTTTGCTTCAAATACTATTTCTTGCGGGTGCATCATCAAAACTGCGACAAGCTTCGTCCAACTGCGTACATAAGAAATTTGGTTAGTACTTTGTCTAGCACACTACTATAGGAAAATAGTACATAGAACAAATCATCACCTGCCGGTAGAGGTAGGCAAGTGCCGCTGTTCCCCAACTCCACCGGTGCTCCAACACCGTAAGCGCCTTCAGCCAACACCAATGGGCCAGCTTCCCCCCACTGTCAGGAAAGAGAGTCCTCGAAATCATGTACCATAAGTACACGCGGGTGTACGTTCTGATAGTGTCCTCGTTGGCCCCGTTCGGGCATTGTCGAAAGTTAGTCCTGATCCAAGAGAAAGACACGCCGGCGGGAGCTCTCTCCTTTGGATTTGCTGGCGTCGGAGGAGCCATTCCAATAAGCGCCTGCATCTGCTGGCGCCACCCTTCAGAAGCTGTGTTCATACACAGTGGCTCGCCCTGAATAGGAAGTCCAAGTATCATGGAAACATCCTGGAGAATAGGGGTCATCTCACCGGCTCTCAAGTGGAATGTGTGCGTCTCCGGCCTCCACCGGTCGACAAGGGCGGTGAGTGCCGCGGTGTTCATGTTCAGCCCCCCACGGCTTACAAGAGATATGAACGGGAGAAGACCGGTAGGCTGGATGTGCTCCGTATACCTCTCGTCATACGGTATATCCACTGTGCCATGGTAACGAATCTTCAAAGGGTGAAGATCCATTGTCCTCTCTGTCATATGCAAAGCCCGGTGATCCCTGTCATACTCTTGATCTAGGAGCCACACCATCCTACATGTTTACACAAATACACCATATTATGAGCCATTCGTAACAAATATGAGCAACACATACATGAGAATATATCCAAATAAGCCATCACACATACATCATATACATACATATACATTCATATCTAGGCATTCCTAACAAATATGAGTTATTGCATCACAAATATGAGCCATTCCTAACAAATATGAGTTATTGCATCACAAATACTAGGCATACATAACACATTTGAATGCATTTGCTAGGCAAATATTAGACATTTGAACACATACATACATAGTGTTTGAACACATACATGTAAAATTTCATATCTAGGGTTCAAACAAATCTTTGGTTCAAACACATAGACTACAATGTAGATTCCACCAACATTAATTTCCATATCAATGGTTCATATCCAAATCCACCAACATAAATTTCCATGTCTAGGGTTCATATCCAAATCTACCAAATCCACCAACACTAGTGGATGAATCGGAGGGAATCGAAGGGGAATAACTTGAGGAATGGATGAGGAAGGAGTTGGCCGGATAGATCTGACGAATCCTTGGTGGATTTGGTGGGGACGAAGGGGAGGCGGGCGGCGGCGGCGGTTTCCTGTGAGCAGAGAAGAAAGAAGAGAGAAGAAGAGGTGTGGTCGGGCTGGGGCGGGCGCGGGCGCCACATTTAAATGGATGTGTGGCGCCCTTCCGAGCGGCGCCACAGGTTCCACAGTGTGGCGCCGATGGGTGGGGCACCACACATGCTGCCACGTCGGATCGGCGCACCAGCTCAGCGTCGAGGGCGCCACGTCGGATGGGTGTGTGGCGCCGGCAGGAGGGGCGCCACGCTGGCATGTGTGGCGCCGATGGGAGGGGCGCCACACAAAAGGGTTAGATGGGTGAAATAGTTTCGCCGGAGGGTCAGTCTGTGCTTTTCTTTCAATTTTGGGTTATTTTTGTGCAAATCGCCCTCCTCTGAAGTGTGGCTGCGGTCATCGGCATCGTCAGATTGCGTTCTCGGCTTCTCGCGGGCAGGCGCTATGAGCAGCTTGGCGTGAAAGGGGGGCCACGAGGAGTAACTACGCCACAGGGGCCACCACGGTCGTTTGTGGTCCGGCGGCTGCAGCTCGCGATGCGCGAAACCATCCCGGGCATGGGTTTTGAAGACACACGCCGCCGTGCGTCTTACGGCAACTGCGCCTGATACGTCTCAAACGTATCTATAATTTCGTATGTTCCATGCAACTTTTATGATGATACTCACATGTTTTATACACACTTATGTCATTATAATGCATTTTCCGGCACTAACCTATTGACAAGATGCCGAAGCGCCAGTTCCTGTTTTCTGCTATTTTTGGTTTCAGAAATCCTACAAAGGAAATATTCTCGGAATTGGACGAAATCAACGCCCAGGGTCTTATTTTTCCACGGAGCTTCCAGAAGACCGAAGAGGATACGAAGTGGGGCGACGAGGCGCCCAGACCACAGAGCCGCGCGGCCAAGGGTGGGCCTGCGCCGCCGTATGGTGTGGGGCCCTCGTGCCTCCACCGACTCTGCCCTTCCGCCACTTAAACTCTCCGTCGCGAAAACCCTATTACCGAGAGCCACGATAAGGAAATAGTTCCAGAGACGCCGCCGCCGCCAATCCCATCTCGGGGGATTCAGGAGATCGCCTTCGGCACCCTGCCGGAGAGGGGAATCATCTCCCGGAGGACTCTTCATCACCATGATCGCCTCCGGATTGATGTGTGAGTAGTTCATCCTTGGACTATGGGTCCATAACAGTAGCTAGATGGTTGTCTTCTCCGAATTGTGCCATCATGTTTAGATCTTGTGAGCTTCCTATCATGATCAAGATCATCTATTTGTAATGCTACATGTTGTGTTTGTTGGGATCCGATGAATATGGAATACTATGTCAAGTTGATTATCAATCTATCATATATGTGTTGTTTATGATCTTGCATGCTCTCCGTTGCTAGTAGAGGCTCTGGCCAAGTTGATACTTGTAATTCCAAGAGGGAGTATTTATGCTCGATAGTGGGTTCATGCCTCCATTGAATCTGGAACAGTGACAGAAAGTTCTAAGGTTGTGGATGTGCTGTTGCCACTAGGGATAAAACATCGATGCTTTGTCTAATGATATTTGTGTTGATTACATTACGCACCATACTTAATGCAATTGTCTGTTGTTTGCAACTTAATACTGGAAGGGGTGCGGATGCTAACCCGAAGGTGGACTTTTTAGGCATAGATGCATGCTGGATAGCGGTCTATGTACTTTGTCGTAATGCCCAATTAAATCTCATAGTAGGCATCATGATATGTATGTGCATTGTTATGCCCTCTCTATTTATCAATTGCCCAACTGTAATTTGTTCACCCAACATGATATTTATCTTATTGGAGAGACACCACTAGTGAACTGTGGACCCCGGTCCATTCTTTTACATCTGAATATAATCTACTGCAATCATTGTTCTCTGCTGCTCATTGCAAACAAACATCATTTTCCACACCATACGTTTAATCCTTTGTTTACAGCAAGCCGGTGAGATTGAAAACCTCACTGTTAAGTTGGGGCAAAGTATTTTGATTGTGTTGTGCAGGTTCCACGTTGGCGCCGGAATCCCTGGTGTTGCGCCGCACTACACTCCTCCGCCAACAACCTTCACGTGTTCCTTGACTCCTACTGGTTCGATAACCTTGGTTTCTTACTGAGGGAAAACTTGCTGCTGTACGCATCACACCTTCCTCTTGGGGTTCCCAACGGACGTGTGCTTCACGCATTATCAAGCTCTTTTTCTGGCGCCGTTGCCGGGGAGATCAAGACACGCTGCAAGGGGAGTCTCCACATCCAATCTCTTTACTTTGTTTTTGTCTTGCTTTACTTTATTTTATTTACTTCTTTGTTTGTTCTCTATATCAAAAATATAAAAAATTAGTTACTTGCATTACTTTATTTACTGTCTTGTTTGCATTCTCTATATTAAAAACACAAAAAAATTTAGTTACTTGCTTTTACTTTATTTTATTTGCTTTATTTACTACTGCTAAAATGGGTACTCCTGAAAATACTAAGTTGTGTGACTTCACAAGCACAAATAATAATGATTTCCTATGCACACCTATTGCTCCACCTGCTACTACAGCAGATTTTTATGAAATTAAACCTGCTTTACTAAATCTTGTTATGAGAGAGCAATTTTCTGGTGTTAGTTCTGATGATGCTGCTGCCCATCTTAATAACTTTGTTAAACTTTGTGAAATGCAAAAGTATAAGGATGTAGATGGTGACATTATAAAACTGAAATTGTTTCCTTTCTCCGTAAGAGTAAGAGCTAAAGATTGGTTGCTATCTTTGCCTAAGAATAATATTGATTCATGGACTAAATGTAAGGATGCTTTCATTGGTAGATATTATCCTCCCGCTAAAATTATATCTTTGAGAAGTAGCATAATGAATTTTAAGCAATTGGATAATGAGCATGTTGCCCAAGCATGGGAAAGAATGAAATCTTTGGTAAAGAATTGCCCTACCCATGGACTGACTACTTGGATGATCATCCAAACCTTTTATGCAGGATTGAATTTTTCTTCGCGGAACCTATTGGATTCAGCTGCTGGAGGTACTTTTATGTCCATCACCTTAGGCGCCGCAACAAAGCTTATTGATGATATGATGATAAACTACTCTGAATGGCACACTGAAAGGGCTCCACAAGGTAAGAAGGTAAATTCTGTTGAAGAAACCTCCTCCTTGAGCGATAAGATTGATGCTATTATGTCTATGCTTGTGAATGGTAGATCTAATGTTGATCCTAATAATGTTCCTTTAGCTTCATTGGTTGCTCAAGAAGAGCATGTTGATGTGAACTTCATTAAAAATAATAATTTCAACAACAATGCTTATAGGAATAATTCTGGTAACAACTATAGGCCATATCCTTCTAATAATAGAAATGGTTATGGTAATTCTTATGGTAATTCTTACAACAATAATAGGAATGTACCCCCTGGTCTTGAAGCCATGCTTAAAGAATTTATTAGTACACAAACTGCTTTTAACAAATCTGTTGAAGAAAAGCTTGATAAAATTGATATTCTTGCTTCTAAGGTTGATAGTCTTGCTGCTGATGTTGATCTTTTAAAATTGAAAGCTATGCCTAATGAAACTAAAGATATTAAGTCATTTGCTACAGCAAACGTCATCCAAGTTCGAATTAATGAGAATATTAGATTGATGGCTGAATTGCATGCTAGGTGGGAAAAAGAAGAAAAATTTGCTAAAGAGAATAATGTAGCTAAAGTTTGGACTATTACCACCACTAGTAATGTTGATGCTTCACATGTTGCTGAACCTCCTACTATCAATGGTAAAATAATTGGTGTTAGCAATGTTTCTACTCCTAATGCAAAGCGTGCAAAACTGCCTGAAACTGCTAAAACTGCTGAAACTACTTGTTATAAAACTGCTGAAATTTTTCAAAATATTGGGGACAATGATCCCATTGTTGTAGATCATAATGGTTTAGATTTTGATGATTGTCATATCTCTAAAGTTGTAAAGTTCTTACAAAAACTTGCTAGAAGTCCCAATGCTAGTGCTATAAATTTGGCCTTTACAAAACATATTACAAATGCTCTCATTAAAGCTAGAGAAGAGAAACTAAAACTTGAAACTTCTATTCCTAGGAAGTTAGAAGATGGTTGGGAGCCCATCATTAAGATGAAGGTCAATGATTTTGATTGTAATGCTTTATGTGATCTTGGTGCAAGTATTTCTGTTATGCCTAAGAAAATCAATAATATGCTTGACTTGCCACCATTGAAAAATTGTTATTTGGATGTTAATCTTGCTGATAATTCTACAAAGAAACCTTTGGGGAGGATTGATAATGTTCGCATTACGGTTAATAATAACCTTGTCCCCGTTGATTTTGTTGTCTTGGATATTGAATGCAATGCTCCTTGTCCCATTATTTTGGGAAGACCTTTTCTTCGAACTGTTGGTGCTATTATTGATATGAAGGAAGGTAATATTAAGTATCAATTTACTCTCAAGAAAGGTATGGAACACTTCCCTAGAAAGAGAATGAAGTTACCTTTTAATTCTATTATTAGAAACAATTATGATGTTGATGCTTCATCTCTTGATGTTACTTGATTCACACTTTCTGCGCCTAGCTGAAAGGCGTTAAAGAAAAGCGCTTATGGGAGACAACCCATTATTTTACTTATGCACTTTTGTTTTATATTTGAGTCTTGGAAGTTGTTACTACTGTAGCAACCTCTCCTTGTCTATATTTTATTGCATTGTTGTGCCAAGTAAAGTCTTTGATAGTAGAGTTGATACTAGATTTGGATTACTGCGTAGAAACAGATTTCTTACTGTCACGAAATTGAGCAGCCCTGTCTGTAGGTAACTCAGAAAAATCTTCCAATTTACGTGCGTGATCCTCAGATATGTACGCAACTTTCATTTAATTTAAGCTTTTTCATCTGAGCAAGTTAAGTGCCCCAGAAAAATTCGTCTTTACGGACTGTTCTGTTTTGACAGATTCTGCCTTTTATTTCGCATTGCCTGTTTTGCTATGTTTGATGGATTTCTTTGTTCCATTAACTTTCAGTAGCTTTGTGCAATGTCCAGAAGTGTTAAGAATGATTATGTCACCTCTGAATATGTGAATTTTTGATTATGCACTAACCCTCTAATGAGTTTGTTTTGAGTTTGGTGTGGAGGAAGTTTTCAAGGATCAAGAGAGGAGGATGATACAATATGATCAAGAAGAGTGAAAAGTCTAAGATTGGGGATGCCCCCGTGGTTCATCCCTGCATATTTCAAGAAGACTCAAGCATCTAAGCTTGGGGATGCCCAAGGCATCCCTTCTTCATCGACAACTTATCAGGTCACCCCTAGTGAAACTATATTTTTATTCTGTCACATCTTATGTGCTTTACTTGGAGCGTCTGTATGTTTTTATTTTTGTTTTTGTTTGAATAAAATCGGATCCTAGCATTCTTTGTTTGGGAGAGAGACACGCTCCGCTGTTGCATATGAACACTGGTGTTCTTAGCTTTACTTTTCATGTTCATGGCAAAGCTAAAAGCCTCAGCATTGATTGTTATTTGGTTGGTTCAGAAAATGTTGCATGTGGTAGTGGTATAATGAAATACTTGTATATCATTGAGCTTTGATAACCTGATTCTTTGCAAACATTTTGAGGTATTTAGATGGTAAAGCTTGCTGTTTAAATAAGGTAAAATCAGTAGTGGATTGTTGTCTTTAAGCTTGTGCCGTACTATAAAATCTACTTAAATGGTTGAAGGTGTAGTTGGACTTGATAGCTTTCCACGTCTAAGGGTTCATCGTAATAACTAAGTTGTGCTGAAGGTCGAGGGAGCTAGCGGGGTACTTGTGCCACCGTGAACGGCCCTCCTTGGAGTGAATTTTAATCATCCTCTTAATTTTGAACCTGCTAGTTGTTTGCAATAAGCTTGTGAGTTCTTTTTGACTAATGTTAAGCTACGGTTTTTGGCACTTCCACCATCCAAATTTGCTAGCCTCTTCGGTACTGTGCATTGCCTTTTGCTCACATTAAGAATTGTGCATACTTCGCCAGTACATCCAAACCCGTGGGAGGACTTTCTCTTGTTCTCCTACACATAAGCCCATACATTTTCCTCAAAACAGCCACTATACCTACCTACCACAGCATTTCCATAGCTGTTCCGAGATATATTGCCATGCAACTTCCATTTTACATTACATGACTTGTTGTCATTTATTATTTATATATTGCTTTGCATGGTTCTATACAGCTGATGCGTGGTTTACCCATGTTACGCTAGATCATTGCACATCCTGCTACACTGGCAGAGGCATACAGTTTTATACATCATGTTTTGTTCATTATGAGTTATTTGTACCAAAAAGTGTGTTTTCATATTAGGATGTTGCCCCTAAAAGTGAAAAGAGCCATGGAGGCCATCGAAAAGATAAAAAGAAAAAGAAAAGAAAAAAAAAGAAAAAAAAGAAAAAGGGGGCAACATTACTACCCTTTATCCACACTTGTGCTCATGATTTAGCACCTGCAGTATTCATAGTCATCATTTGTGCTCATGTTCAGCACCTATACTCCATGTGAGAGAGTTTTCATGTTTTACTAGTATAACTATGTGGAGAATTTACACTATAGAACTTGGGTTGTATATTCCAATGATGAGCTTCCTCAAAAGTGCTCTAGGTCTTCGTGAGCAACCAAGTTGGATGCACCCCCACTAGTTCCATTGGAGAGCTTTCATACACATATAGCTCTATGTGCATCTGTTGCATGGCAATCACTACTCCTTACATAGCTTCGATTATAAGACTTCCTCTTGTCTAATGATCACTTATAGCTTTGTGAGACTTTCTTCCATTGGCCTTCCAAACCCCCATTAACATTCTTTTTGCCATAACATCCTGGTGCCAATACCAAATGCTTGCGCTCACCGGTTGAGTGGGCTTCGAAACAGTTGATTCATGACGTTCATGTTTATTTTTACTTGACTGAATCCTTCTATGTTGTAAAAATTTACTTGATGCTTGGAATGAAGGATAGAACTTCTACGCTGGATACTTAAAACATCTTTAATGAACTTTGTACGGTTACATGTCTTTAAAGCAATAGTTCATGAAAACTTTTAGCTTGTTTAACTCTTGCATTATCATCTCTTATATCAACTATAGAAATTTGCTTTGAATAATTTGATCTCAGTTCATATGCTTTACAATAGTATTGATCAAGATTATGATCGCATGTCACTTCAGAAATTATCCTTGTTATCGTTTTACTACTCGAGGGCGAGTAGGAACTAAGCTTGGGGATGCTTGATACGTCTCAAACGCATCTATAATTTCTTATGTTCCATGCTACTTTTATGATGATACTCACATGTTTTATACACACTTTATGTCATTATTATGCATTTTCCGGCACTAACCTATTGACAAGATGCCGAAGCGCCAGTTCCTGTTTTCTGCTGTTTTTATCCTACAAAGGAAATATTCTCGGAATTGGACAAAATCAACGCCCAGGGTCTTATTTTTCCACGGAGCTTCCAGAAGACCGAAGAGGATACGAAGTGGGGTGACGAGGCACCCAGACCACAGGGCCGCGCGACCAAGGGTGGGCCCGCGCCGCCCTATGGTGTGGGGCCCTCGTGCCTCCACCGACTCTGCCCTTCCGCCACTTAAACTCTCCGTCGCGAAAACCCTATTACCGAGAGCCACGATAAGGAAATAGTTCCAGAGACGCCGCCGCCGCCAATCCCATCTCGGGGGATTCAGGAGATCGCCTCCGGCACCCTGCCGGAGAGGGGAATCATCTCCCGGAGGACTCTTCATCACCATGATTGCCTCCGGATTGATGTGTGAGTAGTTCATCCTTGGACTATGGGTCCATAACAGTAGCTAGATGGTTGTCTTCTCCTAATTGTGCCATCATGTTTAGATCTTGTGAGCTGCCTATCATGATCAAGATCATCTATTTGTAATGCTACATGTTGTGTTTGTTGGGATCCGATGAATATGGAATACTATGTCAAGTTGATTATCAATCTATCATATATGTGTTGTTTATGATCTTGCATGCTCTCCGTTGCTAGTAGAGGCTCTGGCCAAGTTGATACTTGTAACTCCAAGAGGGAGTATTTATGCTCGATAGTGGGTTCATGCCTCCATTGAATCTGGGACAGTGACAGAAAGTTCTAAGGTTGTGGATGTGCTGTTGCCACTAGGGATAAAACATTGATGCTTTGTCTAAGGATATTTGTGTTGATTACATTACGCACCATACTTAATGCAATTTTCTGTTGTTTGCAACTTAATACTGTAAGGGGTGCGGATGCTAACCCGAAGGTGGACTTTTTAGGCATAGATGCATGCTGGATAGCGGTCTATGTACTTTTTCGTAATGCCCAATTAAATCTCATAGTAGTCATCATGATATGTATGTGCATTGTTATGCCCTCTCTATTTATCAATTGCCTAACTGTAATTTATTCACCCAACATGATATTTATCTTATTGGAGAGACACCACTAGTGAACTGTGGACCCCGGTCCATTCTTTTACATCTGAATATAATCTACTGCAATCATTGTTCTCTGCTGCTCATTGCAAACAAACATCATTTTCCACACCATACGTTTAATCCTTTGTTTACAGCAAGCCGGTGAGATTGACAACCTCAATGTTAAGTTGGGGCAAAGTATTTTGATTGTGTTGTGCAGGTTCCACGTTGGCGCCGGAATCCCTGGTGTTGCGCCGCACTACACTCCTCCGCCAACAACCTTCATGTGGTCCTTGACTCCTATGGGTTCGATAACCTTGGTTTCTTACTGAGGGAAAACTTGTTGTTGTACGCATCACACCTTCCTCTTGGGGTTCCCAACGGACGTGTGCTTCACGCGTTATCAGCGCCTCCAACACCTCGTGGGCTCCGCCGGCCGGCACTGCCATAGGCATGGTCTGTTCGCTGCAGCTCGCCACGCACATCCTAGCCTTGGTTGACTCTGCTCGCCGCCGAGCTGCGAGACACTGCAGATAGCCAGGTCCAGCGTGATCCGCAGAGGCAGTTTCGGGAGGGAGGCCGGCTCCAGTGTGATCCGCCCAACCTTGTGCTGCTCCCAGATGTCCAGCCAACCGTAGGTGACTGGTGTGCTAGATCTCCATGAAGGAACAACCTCAGTACGGCCCGTGATCCAGCACATGATCCTCATCTTTATCCCAACCATGCTGCAGCCTGCGGCTCGACCACCGCTTCCTGCGTTGCCTCGTCGCTGTCTCCTACAAAGCGCGTCAGCCACCTCTAGCTCTTCCTAACTCTCCAAGATATTATGCCGCTCGCCCGTCCCCTGCTACATAGCCTGATGTTGAAGCTCTGCCTGATGTGCATCGACACTGAAGCACCCATCGTCATTAGCGCGTGGAGCAGCGAGCGCGACGGGAAAAGGCCGAGGAACCCAGGGGGCAGGAGCCAACGCGCTCGTGACCTTGCCGCCGCGTAGCACAGGATCGCCGACCTCCCCGCCGAGATCGTTTCGTGATGTCCTGTCTAGGTGCCGCCGCCTAGCACATGGTCGCCGAGATCGCTTCCTGATGCTATAGCGTGGCTATGTCACGTGTATATATAGGGATTCAATGAAACGTAGCCGATGCAAAGACCTAAACAGACCTCGATCGCCGCGTAGCATAGCGATCGGAAACCAAACGTACAAAGGACGGAAACCTTGAGGCGAATATCGTGGAGAAGGAACCGGCAGAAAAATGAACCGGTATGACGGCATTGTGTTGTATTATGAGATTTGGTGGGAGGGCAAAACGGTCCAAAAAATATTGTTGATATAGATATAGAAAAATACGGAGTCAAATCGGATAACTTTCTTGTCACAGAAGAAGCGCTGAACAGATGATGGTTACCACGTAAGGGCTCGTTCGGTACAGGTGGTTTCGCTGGTTTTGCCGTGTATTTTCCCTTCCCAGGCCTGGCCAAACTCTCATCAACCGTTCGGCAGGCCGGGCTTCAACGGGTTGAGCCTGGTTAACCTGCTGGAAACTCGTCGTATCGAAGCGGAACAAAAACGCGAGTACCTCCTCGCGTTTTGTTCGTTGCTCGACATGTGGCAGTTACAAATCTACCTACTCGTGTGTTTCCTCCGGCCGCCCGGTACTATCTCATCTGTTTGTACGCATGACTTCAAGCATTTTGCGACACTTAGTAGTGCTGCATGAATCCAGCTGGTGGTATACCGATATTATTACTGCATTCCCCGTGTGGGCGGACTGAAAACTCCCCTGCATGATCTGGTTCCACCCAATCCACGTCAGTTAATACTCAACCAAACACGTGAAACCTCCCCTGCCGAACGAGCCCTTAGATTCCCAGCACCCGGATGTTGTTTTACCTCGACCGTCGGATTTCCGGTTCACTTCCATGTCCGGTCTAGTGCGCCTAACAGACTGGTGGAGGCGCCGGTCCGATCTGGTTTTTAAAACTATGCCGCCAGGGTGTTAAGTGAAATCCCATCTAAATCTCATTTGTATTGTTTTTTTAGTTAAATTTTGGCACTAAAATTTGAAATATAAAAAATAATATACACTATAAGTGAAATTTCAGTGGGATCCCACATTAACAACATATTCTCATGAACATTTAGTTACAAGCAAGGATGCCCCGCACACTTATTGATCTTTGTTATTGTTGATATGTTGAAGATCTTGTAACGCCTATAATTCTTGGTAGGCTAGTTTTAGAAACAATCAAAGCATGAAGGGAATGTGAGAGTATGACTACCCTCTAGAGAGCTATTTGTTGTTCACTTCCCTATAAAGAAGAAGGTTTGTCGTGAGATCCGAAGATGGGTAACTTGTGCCTCCCCATTACGGTGGCTCCCCGCCTTGCTCCCTAATCTCTATCTCCCCTCCGTGAGGTACCCTCATGGTGGACTCATCGAATACACAACAACAAAGATGTTGCTAAATCGCCTATCATTATTGTTTCGTTGCACACCAAAGTTGATTCGTCGCACACCAAAGTTGTTTCATCATGCACCAAAGTTTCTTCATCATGCACCAAAGTTTCTTCGCCAGGCACCAAAGTTGTTTGGTTGTGCTCCAAAGCTGCTTCATCGAGCACCAAACTTGTTTGGTCACGCAGAAAAGCTGATTCGTCATGCACCAAAGTTGCTTCGTCGCACACCAAAGTCATTTCATCGTGCACCAAAGTTTCTTCATCATGCAGTAAAGTTGCTTTTCTGTGCACCAAAGTTGCTTAGTTGCTTTCCGACGGTTGTATCTCTCATCCATAATTTAGCTTCTTATTAAATCTTGCACGCCAAAAATTTCAATTGTTAACGGGAGCCACAATATAGGCCGCATAGTCAAATACTAGCACACTGGGTCGTTTTTGTTATGTACTCAAGGTAAAATGCACCATTGTGCATGCATGGCAGCCTGCTGGGCTGACCGAGGCAGGCAGCTCATGGTTAGCTTTTGTTCACCGGAGCAAGCTCGTGTATGCTGGGGTTGGCACTTGGGACTTGGCAGGGACAGCAGGTTAACGCGACGCTGGCGGAACGGGCACAGCTGTGGTCGGACAGCTTTTCAGATATAGGGTGCGCTCAGTTCTATACGGGTCCAAGTAGTTTTTGATTCAGATTGTACGGAAGTCGGAGATTTTGATCGAGAGTTGGAGACTATGAACATCTCACCTGCAGCCGTGAGCCAGTCTTCCGGACGTTTGGTTTCCATCCGGTTCGGAGCCCGAACCCATCCGGAATAACGCCCGGAGCCGCTTCCGGATTGGATTCTGCATCCGTCTTCTACACCGTACCCCTCCCCTACCCGTCTATCAATAAATACAGCCCGACGCTTACGAATCAACCACCGAAAAACCCCGACGGGAAGAAAAGCTGGACACACGAGATCGAGCAAGTTCCCACAATCCGCGAGACCCCGATCGCCGCTTCGTTTTAGCCTCGACCCCGTCCACCGGAATCGCTCGTCGACGCCGCCGTCGATCGCCATGACGGATCTGGAGACGAAGAACCCGGCGCAGGAGCAGGCGAGCCACATGTCCCTCGACGACGTCGCCAGGATGCTGCGGCTGGATCAGACAAGGCCAGAGGAAGCTCCTCCTACCACCGAGAAGATCGCCGCCGATGCTGCTAAGCCCGACGAGTTTGCTGCTATGAAGGCACAGCCTGATGTCAAACTTGTTAGATCCACTTCATCACAGGAAGGTTTCGTCCCACCGGCGCGGTTGCGGATATACATCTCGTCCGCGCGTTATACTTCCTCCCTCCCGAAATTCGCGGGCTACCGTTTCCCTTGTTATTGATACACGACTTTGGCTACTACTATTAGTACTACTGTATTATGAATTTGGAATGTATCAGTGGTATCATTGGATTATTCTTGTAAGACAAGATTATCTAGCTATTTCATATATTTTTATCTTCTTTACTATAATGGTGAGACAATGTCACACGACTTTGCCTGCCAAAAATCACAGAATGTCCCACCTTCTTCGGTGAAACCACCTAGAAATTGCTGTAACAAACCTGTTCCACGCTCCTAATTTTTCTCTGCTCAAGCTCCCATCGGTAGTTTAGCATGATCCTTTTCTCTCCAACGAAATTAGTAGATTTGCAACATCTTGTTACAGGTATAATCGTCAGTTTCCATATTTTCCTCGCCCTCGGGCACATGATATTACCAATGGGTATTCAAAGTCAAAAGTAATTGAATGCAAAACCTAAAGGTTCAAAATTTGTTTAACCCCCGTCCTCTTCAACAAGATCAAACTAGAGTCTAAACTTTGGGTTTTAGAGGGTGATAAATGTATGAGTAATTTGATGCTGCGAGAGAAGGACCTTTTGTGTTGAGGGTGTGCTCGGATGTTTGTAAACTTATTATTCTTCTTCTTAATCAATGGAATAGAGCAAAGCTTTTGCCCTCTTTTCAAAAAAAAAAATTTGTTTAACCCTAAAGCACACACAAAGATCGACTTGTCCAGTACTAAATGAAAAGGTTCACAATTTTTTCGTAACAACAACTGAACTGCAAGGTTTGGAAGCGTGAATGCGTGATATGATTGCATAGTCCTTAACTTGAAAAAGAATTTCTTTTAAATCTCAAGATATGTAACCATGCATTGGTCAAATATTGGTCTTCTTGTTCCCCAACTTATTATTCATGTAGTTTATTGAAGATAAAAAGTTATCAACATTCTGCTGTAGCCCAACGCCGGTTGCCAGATTCAGGATCCCTGCCGGCTCTAGCTTCTGGTGCTTCCGCCGCTCGCTGGCGCCCGGAGCGACCGAGCGAGCCTGCAGCTGGACTCGTGGAGGGCTCACAGAATGGGAGCCAACCTACTGCTATTTTTTCCAAGAACAAGCCAGACTACTGCTATTGTTGAGCTAGAACATTAAGCCAAGATGATATGGGTCAAGAGGACACGTGAATTTACTAGGCTAGCTAACTAAATACTACACGATTCTTTTTTGCCAAAAATAATGGGTATACATGATGTGCCGCGCAGAAGCCCATTGCAATTTCTCTCTTGTCTCTACTCCGTCCTTGCGCCATCACCAGGGTGCTCTCTCATTCTCTCATGCCACTGCGGCTCCACCTCCGCCTCTTGTGGCCGGTCCCTAGAGGCGGACCTACATGGTGATGTATATATATATGTATATTGTCGTTTTTTCATATGTTAGGGGGTTCCTGCATATTTGCACATGTACACGTACTATATATTGTGGCCTTTGGCCCCTGGTAATACAACAAGCATATTGCCCTAACATGGTATCAGAGCGAAAATTGGTCCTCTTTTTCTTCTAGTCCGTACGGCCTCTTTGGCTTGTTCCGGCCGCTGCTCCGGCCGCCGCACCTCCGGCCCGGCCGCCTCTCCCCGGCCGCCTCTCCTCCGCCGGCCGCCGCCTCTCCCACCGGCCGCCGCCTCTCCCGCCGGCTAGCCTCTCCCCGGCCGCTGCTCCCCGCCGGCCGCCTCTCACCGCGCCGGCCATCGCCTCTCCCGCGCCGGCCGCTGCTCCCTCGTCGGCCGCCTCTCCCTTGCCGGCCGTCGCCTCTCCCCCACCGGCCGCTACTCCCCCGTCAGTCGCCTCTCCCCCGCCGGCCGCCGCCTCTCTCGCTCGTCCCCGCTCGGGTTGTTTTCCGTCGAGTTGTTGTCGATCTGTTTCCTTTGATCTGAGGTAAAAAATAAAAAATAAAAAAAAAGAGCTATGTCTTCCTCGGGCTATGTTGCGATCCCTCGCTGCCCGGTGATCTTTGATGGCGCGAATTACCCTGATTTCGCTGCCTTCATGCGCGTCCACATGCGCGGTCTTCGTCTTTGGGGTGTGCTTTCTAGCGAGGTCTCCTGTCCGCCGCGCCCCGTTGCTCCTACGGTGCCTGTTGCACCGCCACCTGTTGCCCTTCCCCCTGATGCTACTCAGGCGGATAAGGATGCAGCCAATAGTGCTGATGACATTGCTCTGGTTGATTATGACCGGAAGGTCCAGGACCACTCTACTGCCGTTGCGACTTACCAGCTGGATCTAACCGAGTACACTCAGTGGATAGATGAGGATGCTCGTGCTGCTGTTGTTCTTACCTCCAGTGTTCTGCCTCAGTATGCGAATGAGTTTATGGGTCTTCCCGCCGCTGCTGCTCAGTAGGCTGAGGCTGTCGCTATGTCGACTTACCTCATTAACATTCAGCTGTATGATGCCCTTCAAGGTGGCATTCCTCTCGAGCGTCTTTCTGGTAGCTCTCCAGATTACTCGACTCTTCGTTTATTTGGTTGTGTTTGCTATGTTCTTCTCCCTCCTCGTGAACGCACCAAACTGACCGCTCAGTCTGTTGAGTGTGTTTTTTCGGATACAGTGATGAGCATAAGGGCTATCGCTGTTGGGACCCTGTTGGTCGTAGGATGCGCATCTCTCGTGACGTCATGTTTGATGAGACGCGTCCCTTCTATCCTCGCCCCACCTCGGGTACTTACCCGGTGGATGATATCTATTTTCTTCTTTTTTCGGATTCACCCCCTGTTGTCCCTCCTCCTCTCCCTCCTACTTCTGATGCGCCCCCTTCGGCGACATCCTCTCGTTCGTCTAGTCCACCTAGTACTTGAAGGGATTCGTAGCATAGAAAACAAAAAAATTCCTACCGCAACAACGAAACACAAGCCAAGATCTAATCTAGAAGTCGGTAGCAACGAGGGGATCACGAGACTAACCCTTGAAGATTTCCAAAGCCTACGAGATTAGATCTCGTTGTTGCAGAAGATGATCACTTGCCGCTTTCAAAAGCGCGTAGAAGATCTTGACGGTGCCACAATCGGGCAGCACCTCCGTACTCGGTCACACGTACGGTGTTGATGAACACGACGTCCTCCTCCCCGTTCCAGCGGGCAGCGGAAGTAGTAGATCCTCCTCGGAATCCCGGTAGCACGACGGTGTGGTGACGGTGGTGATGGAGAACTCCGGCAGGGCTTCGCCTATGCGCTGCGGGAGTATTATGTGGAGGAGGAGAGGCTAGGGTTTGGGGAGAGAGGGGGTCTTGGGCGCCGACCACTTGGGGGCTGCGGCCAAGAGGGCTTTGGTGTGGCCGGCCCCTCCCCTATGCTCCTCATTATATAGGTGGAAGCCCCCAAGAGTTGTAGTCCAAGTCTTCGAATAAGACCCCAACAACAAAACTTGCCATAGGTGGGAAACCTACTCAAGGGGGAAGTCCTACTCAAGGTGGGACTCCCACCTTTCCTTGAGGCCTTGTTTACTTCTCTCGTATTTTTCTTCCCAATAGGTATGGGGATGGGAGGGGATTTGGTGTTCACCCAATCCCCTCAAATACCCTTCCCCAAAAATACACTAGTATGATGTAGAGTTTTTGATTTAGGCAAAAAATATGGGGATGAAAGGGGATGGGAGGGGATATCTCGGGATTATGTCGTTCAAAACCGGAGAAGTAAATGAACTAGTGGGGATTTTCCGGGATACGAAATAATCCCCTCCCATCCCCATAAATACCCTAGAAGTAAACAAGGCCTGAGGGGGGTGGCCGGCCACCTTTAGGTGGAGTCCACCTGGGACTCCTCCCCTTAGGGTTGGCCGGCCATGCTTGTGGAGTCCCTCCGGAACTCCGCCTTCCATAGTGATTTCTTCCGGACTTTTCTAGAACCTTCTAGAACCTTCCATAAATGCACCGGATCATTTCAAACTTGTAAAATGACTTCCTATATATGAATCTTATTCTCCGGACCATTCCGGTACTCCTCGTGATGTCCTGGATCCCATCTGAGACTCCGAACAAAACTTCGAACTCCATTCCATATTCCATATCTACTTAAACGACATCAAACCTTAAGTGTGTCACCCTACGGTTCGTGAACTATGCAGACATGGTTGAGACTTCTCTCTGACCAATAACCAATAGCGGGATGTGGAGATCCATAATGGTTCCCACATATTCAACGATGACTTAGTGATCGATTGAATCATTTACATACGCTACCGATTCCCTTTGTCACGCGATATTTTACTTGTCCGAGGTTTGATCATCGGTATCTCTATACCTCGTTCAACCTCATCTCCTGACAAGTACTCTTTACTCGTACTGTGGTATGTGGTCTCTTATGAACCATTCATATGCTTGCAAGCTAATTAGACGACATTCCACCGAGAGGGCCCAGAATATATCTATCCGTCATCGGGATGGACAAATCCCACGGTTGATCCATATGCCTCAACTCATACTTTCCGAATACCTAATCCCATCTTTATAACCACCCATTTACGCAGTGGAGTTTGATGTAATCAAAGTACTCTTCCGGCATAAGTGATTTGCATGATCTCATGGTCAAAAGGACTAGGTAACTATGTATCGAAAGCTTATAGCAAATAGAACTTAATGACGTGATCATATGCTACACTTAATTGGGTGTGTCCATTACATCATTCACATAATGACATAACCTTGTTATTAATAACATCCAATGTTCATGATCACGAAACTATGATCATCTATTAATCAACAAGCTAGTTATACAAGAGGCTTACTAGGGACTCCTTGTTGTTTACATAACACACATGTATCAATGTTTCGGTTAATATAATTTTAGCATGGTATGCAAACATTATCATAAATACAAAGATATATTATAATAACCATTTTATTATTGCCTCTTGGGCATATCTCCAACAGTCTCCCACTTTCACTAGAGTCAATAATCTAGTTTACATTTGTAAAGATATAACACCTTGGCCTTCCGGTGCTTTATCATGTTTTGCTCACGGGAGAGGTTTTAGTCAACGGATCTGACATGCTCAGAAACGTATCTATTTTGCAATTCATTTTGCGTCTCAACGCATCACTCATTTTCCAAATGAGTCGGCATAATCATATATGTTCAGTCCTCTGGTGGAATCTTAATTCCGCGGTCTGAAATATGTCACTAATATTGTCATACACAATATAGCTTCAAAGTTCTGACACTAATGGAACTACACCAAGTTCTCAAAGAACTCTTCGACATAAACATCCTTAGTCATTGTCAAAACAATGACATACTCTGCCTTCGTTTGTAGAATCCGTCACAATATTTAGAACTCATCTAAATCTAGCATAGATTTCATCTAGATCATTGTGCTACCTTTTAATCATCACTTATCCTAATTGAGATTTGAAATTCATTTTTATATGTGACCAAACTAATATCGGTGCAACAACTTACAGCGATTTGTTTGTTGTTTCTCCATACAAAACTATATATATCTTTGGTTCTTCTAAAGTACTCAAGGATATTCTTACTGTCGTCCAATGATCATCACATGAATCCATCTGCTATATGCTCATAACACTTTAGAGCACAGGACATCTGTGTAGGATAACGTTGCATAGAAAACAAAAAATTTCCTACCGCGAACACGCAATCCAAGCCAAGATGCAATCTAGAAGACGGTAGCAACGAGGGGGTATCGAGTCTCACCCTTCAAGAGATTCCAAAGCCTACAAGATGAGGCTCTTGTTGCTGCGGTAGACGTTCACTTGCCGCTTGCAAAAGCGCGTAGAAGATCTTGATCACGATCGCTTCCGGCGCCACGGACGGGCAGCACCTCCGTACTCGGTCACACGTTCGGTTGTTGATGAAGACGACGTCCACCTCCCCGTTCCAGCGGGCAGCGGAAGTAGTAGCTCCTCTTGAATCCGACAGCACGACGGCATGGTGTCGGTGGTGGTGGAGAAGTCTGGCGGAGCTTCGCTAAGCGTGCGGGACGTGGTGGAGGAGAGAGGCCGCTAGGGTTTGGGGAGAGGGGCGCCGGCCACTATAGGGGTGCGGCCACCTTGTGGTTCTTGGGTGGCCGGCCCCCTCCCCTTGGCCCCTCATTATATAGGTGGAACCCCAAGTGTTGGTCTCCAAGTCTTCGAATAAGACCCGAACCAAAAACCTTCCATATGGTGGGGAAACCTACCCAAGCTAGGACTCCCACTAGAGGTGGGAGTTCCACCTCCCATATGGGGGGGTGGCCGGCCCCCTAAGGGGGAGTCCACTTGGGACTCCACCCCCACTAGGGTTGGCCGGCCATGGAGGTGGAGTTCCACGTGGACTCCACCTTCCTTGGTGGTTTCTTCCGGACTTTTCTAGAACCTTCTAGAACCTTCCATATAACCTTCCGCATCATTTTAATTCACATAAAATAACATCCTATATATGAATCTTATTCTCCGGACCATTCCGGAACTCCTCGTGATGTCCGGGATCTCATCCGGGACTCCGAACAAATATTCGAACTCCATTCCATATTCAAGTTCTACCATTTCAACATCCAACTTTAAGTGTGTCACCCTACAGTTCGTGAACTATGCGGACATGGTTGAGTACTTACTCCGACCAATAACCAATAGCGGGATCTGGAGATCCATAATGGCTCCCACATATTCAACGATGACTTTAGTGACCGAATGAACCATTCACATACGATACCAATTCCCTTTGTCACGCGATATTTTACTTGTCCGAGGTTTGATCTTCGGTATCACTCTATACCTTGTTCAACCTCGTCTCCTGACAAGTACTCTTTACTCGTACCGTGGTATGTGGTCTCTTATGAACTTATTCATATGCTTGCAAGACATTAGACGACATTCCACCGAGAGGGCCCAGAGTATATCTATCCGTCATCGGGATGGACAAATCCCACTGTTGATCCATATGCCTCAACTCATACTTTCCGGATATTTAATCCCACCTTTATAACCACCCATTTACGCAGTGGCGTTTGATGTAATCAAAGTACCTTTCCGGTATAAGTGATTTACATGATCTCATGGTCATAAGGACTAGGTAACTATGTATCGAAAGCTTATAGCAAATAACTTAATGACGAGATCTTATGCTACGCTTAATTGGGTGTGTCCATTACATCATTCATATAATGATATAACCTTGTTATTAATAACATCCAATGTTCATGATTATGAAACTAATCATCCATTAATCAACAAGCTAGTTTAAGAGGCATACTAGGGACTTCTTGTTGTCTACATATCACACATGTACTAATGTTTCGGTTAGTACAATTATAGCATGATATATAAACATTTATCATAAACATAAAGATATAAATAATAACCACTTTATTATTGCCTCTAGGGCATATCTCCTTCAGTCTCCCACTTGCACTAGAGTCAATAATCTAGATTACATTGTAATATACCTAACACCCATGGCATTCTGGTGTTGGTCATGCTTTGCCCTAGGGAGAGCTTTAGTCAACGGATCTGCTACATTCAGATCAGTGTGTACTTTGCAAATCTTTACTTCTCCATCTTCGATGTACTCGCGAATCGAGTGGTAACGCAGCTTGATATGCTTCAGCCTCTTGTGTGACCTTGGCTCTTGTGCATTGGCGATGGCACCCATGTTATCACAGTAAATGATTAATGGGTCCAATGCACTAGGAACCACACCGAGCTCTACAATGAACCTCTTCATCCATACCGCTTCGATGAAGCCTCTCGAAGCCGCTATGTACTCTGATTCTGTTGAAGACTTCGCCACCGTGCAATCGCTTCGAGCTTGCCCAGCTTACTGCAGCACCATTCAATATAAACACGTACCTGTGTGACTTAGAGTCATCAGGATCAGTGTTCCAACTTGCATCGGTGTAACCGTTTACAACGAGCTCTTGGTCACCTCCATAACAAAGAAACATATCCTTAGTTCTTTTCAAGTACTTTAGGATATTCTTGACCGCTGTCCAGTGTTCCATTCCTGGATCACTTTGATATCTGCTAGTCAAACTAACAACATGTGCTATATCCGGTCTAGTACATAGCATGGCATACATGATAGATCCTACTGCCGAGGCATAGGGGATATTACTCATCCTTTCTCTTTCTTCTGCCGTAGCCGGTCCTTGAGTCTTACTCAAGACCTTGCTGTAACATAGGTAAGAACCCTTTCTTACTTTCGTCCATTCTAAACTTCTTTAGAATCTTGTCCAGATATGTACTCTGTGATAGCCCTATTAGGCGTCTTGATCTATCTCTATAAATCTTGATGCCTAATATATACGATGCTTCACCAAGGTCTTTCATTGAAAAACTATTATTCAAATAACCTTTAACACTGCTTAATAGTTCTATATCATTCCCGATCAATAATATGTCATCTACATATAATATCAGGAATGCTACAGAGCTCCCACTCACTTTCTTGTAAATACAGGCCTCTCCATGACACTGTATAAACCCGAAGTCTTTGATCACCTTATCAAAGCGTCGGTTCCAACTTCTCGATGCTTGCTTCAGTCCATAGATTGAACGCTGAAGTTTGCATACTTTGTCAGCATTTTTAGGATCGACAAAACCTTTGGGTTGTACCATATACAACTCTTCCTCAATGTCTCCATTAAGGAACGCCGTTTTGACATCCATCTGCCAAATCTCATAATCGAAAAATGCAGCTATTGCTAACAAAATCCTCACAGATTTTAGTTTCGCTACAGGTGAGAAAGTCTCATCGTAGTCAAATCCTTGAATTTGTCGGAAACCCTTTGCGACAAGTCGAGCTTTATAGACAGTAATATTACCATCAGCATCTGTTTTTCTCTTGAAGATCCATTTATTCTCGACAGCCTTTCGGCTATCAGGTAAGTCTACCAAAGTCCATACTTTGTTATCATACATGGATCCCATTTCGGATTTCATGGCTTCTTGCCATTTGTTGGAATCTGGGCTCATCATCGCTTCTTCATACGTCGCAGGGTCCTCATCATTGTTATCCACAATCATGACATTTAGACAAGGATCATACCAATCAGGAGTGGTACGTTCCCTTGTCGATCTGCGAGGTTCAGTAGTTTCCTCGTTCGAAGTTTCATGATCATTATCATTAGCTTCCTCTGTTGCCGGTGTAGGCGGTACAGGTACAACTTCCGATCGCGCTACTCTGATCAACGAGTATAGATTCATCAATCTCATCGAGTTCTACTTTTCTTCCAGTCACTTCTTTAGTGAGAAATTCTTTCTCAAGAAAGGTTCCGTTCTTAGCAACAAATATTTTGCCTTCGGATTTGTGATAGAAATTATACCCTATAGTTTCCTTAGGGTATCCTATGAAGACGCATTTCTCCGCTTTGGGTTCTAGCTTGTCCGGTTGTAACTTATTTACATAGGCTTCGCAACCCCAAACTTTCAGGAACGACAACTTAGGTTTCTTATTAAACCATAATTCTTACGGTGTCGTTTCTACGGATTTTGATGGTGCTCTATTTAAAGTGAATGCGGCTGTCTCTAATGCATAACTCCAAAAAGATAACGGCAAATCAGTAAGAGACATCATAGAACGAACCATATCTAAGAGAGTTCGATTACGACGTTCGGACACACCGTTACGTTGAGGTGTTCCCGGCGGTGTCAATTGTGAAAGTATTCCGCATTTCTTTAAATGCATGCCAAACTCATAACTCAGATATTCACCTCCACGATCAGATCGTAGAAATTTGATCTTCTTGTTACGTTGATTTTCTACTTCACTTTGGAATTCCTTAAACTTCTCGAAAGTTTCGGATTTATGTTTCATGAAATAGATATACCCATATCTACTCAGATCATCTGTGAAGGTTAGAACATAACGATAACCACCGCGCGATGCTACGCTCATTGGTCCGCACACATCGGTATGTATGATTTCCAATAAGTCAGTAGCTCGCTCCATCATACCAGAAAATGGAGTCTTAGTCATTTTTCCCATTAGACATGCTTCGCATCTATCAAGTGACACAAAGTCAAGTGATTCAAGTAATCCATCAGTATGGAGTTTCTTCATGCGTTTCACTCCAATATGACGAAGACGACAGTGCCACATATAAGTAGAATTATCATTCAATTTAATTTGCTTAGCATCAATGTTATGTATATGCGTATCACTACTATCGAGATCTAACAGAAATAAGCCATTCTTTTGTGGTGCTCGACCATAAAAGATATTATTCATAAAAATAGAACAACCATTATTCTCAGACTTGAATGAATAACTGTCTTGCATTAAACAAGATCCAGATATAATGTTCATGCTCAACGCGGGTACAAAATAACAATTATTTAGGCTTAAAACTAATCCCGAAGGTAGATGTAGAGGAAGTGTGCCGACAGCGATCACATCGACTTTGGATCCGTTTCCAACGCGCATCGTCACTTCATCTTTCAGTAGTCTTCGTTTATTCTTTAGTTCCTGTTTCGAGTTACAAATATGAGCAACCGAACCAGTATCAAATACCCAGGTACTAGAATGAGAACCAGTGAGATAAACATCTATAACATGTATATCAGATATACCTTCTTTCTTCTTCTTGACAAGGCCGCTCTTCAGATCAGCCAGATACTTGGAGCAATTACGCTTCCAGTGTCCCTTCTCCTTGCAGTAATAGCACTCAGCATCAGGCTTAGGGCCGTTCTTAGGTTTCATAGGAGGCGTGGCAGCTTTCTTGCCACCCTTCTTGAATTTTCCCTTAGACTTGCCCTGTTTCTTGAAACTGGTGGTCTTGTTGACCATCAACACTTGGTGCTCTTTCTTGATCTCAATCTCAGCAGCTTTTAGCATGCCAAAGAGTTCATGTAACTCCTTGTTCATGTTCTGCATATTGTAGTTCATCACAAAGTTCTTGTAACTTGGTGGCAGTGATTGAAGGACACGATTAATCCCCAGTCTGTTAGGAATCACTATTCCCAAGTCACTGAGTTTCTTCGCATGCCCGGTCATGGCGAGCATGTGCTCACTAACGGAGCTGCCTTCTTCCATCATACAGCTGAAGAATTGTTTCGATGCTTCATAGCATTCCACGGCCGCATGAGTCTCGAATATAGCTTTCAGCTTATTCATCAACTCATGAGGATCGTGGTGCTCAAAACATTTTTGAAGATCGGATTCCAGACTGCACAGGATGGCACACTGAACTTGAGAGTACCGAGTTTTCTGAGTCTCGTAAACAGCTTTTACTTCATCGGTTTCAGTTTCTGCAGGAGGGTCACCTAGCGGTGCATCAAGCACATATTGCAGATTTCCGCCAGAGAGGAAGATCCTCACATGACGGAACCAGTCGGTGAAGTTGCTACCGTTGCTCTTAAGTTTTTCTTTCTCTAGGAACTGGTTAAAATTGATTGGGGACGCCATCTCTACAACATATATTTGCAAAAGTTTAGACTAAGTTTATGACAAATTGAGTTCAAATTTTAATTCAACATAATTAAAAAACTAGGTGAACTCCCACTCAAAACAATATCCCTCGCATTGTCTTAGTGATCACACGAACCAAATCCACCGCACCTATGTCCGATCATCACGAGACAAGGTGTGATTTCAATGGCGAACACTCAAAGTGTTCATCATATCAACCATATGATTCATGCTCTACCTTTCGGTATCACGTGTTCCGAGACCATGTCTGTACATGCTAGGCTCGTCAAGGCCACCTTAGTATCCGCATGTGCAAAACTGTCTTGCACCCGTTGTATGCACTTGTTGATTCTATCACACCCGATCATCACGAGATGCTTCGAAACGACAAGTCTTGGCAACGGTGCTACTAAGGATGAACACTTTATTATCTTGAGATTTTAGTGAGGGATCATCTTATAATGCTACCGTCGCGATCTAAGCAAAATAAGATGCATAAAAGGATTAACATCACATGCAGTTCATATGTGATATGATATGGCCCTTTTGTCTTTGCGCCTTTGATCTTCATCTCCAAAGCACGGACATGATCTCCATCATCTTCGGGCATGATCTCCATCATCGTCGGTGTAGCGTCAAGGTCAAAGGCGTCGTCTTCATGATTGTCCTCCATGTAGCAACTATTACAACTACTTTGAAATACTACTCAACATGAAATTTAAAGACAACCATAAGGCTCCTGCCGGTTGCCACAATACAATAATGATCATCTCATACATATTCATCATCACATTATGGCCATATCACATCACCAAACCCTGCAAAAACAAGTTAGACGTCTCTAATTTGGTTTGCATATTTTACGTGGTTTAGGGTTTTCGAGAGAGATCTAATCTACCTACGAACATGAACCACAACGTTGATACTAATGTTTTCAATAGAAGAGTAAATTGAATCTTCACTATAGTAGGAGAGACAGACACCTGCAAAGCCTCTTATGCAATACAAGTTGCATGTCGAACGAGGAACAAGTCTCATGAACGCGGTCATGTAAAGTTAGTCCGAGCCGCTTCATCCCACTATGCCACGAAGATGCAAAGTACTCAAACTAAAGATAACAAGAGCATCAACGCCCACAAACCATTGTGTTCTACTCGTGCAACCATCTATGCATAGACACGGCTCTGATACCACTGTAGGATAACGTTGCATAGAAAACAAAAAATTTCCTACCGCGAACACGCAATCCAAGCCAAGATGCAATCTAGAAGACGGTAGCAACGAGGGGGTATCGAGTCTCACCCTTCAAGAGATTCCAAAGCCTACAAGATGAGGCTCTTGTTGCTGCGGTAGACGTTCACTTGCCGCTTGCAAAAGCGCGTAGAAGATCTTGATCACGATCGCTTCCGGCGCCACGAACGGGCAGCACCTCCGTACTCGGTCACACGTTCGGTTGTTGATGAAGACGACGTCCACCTCCCCGTTCCAGCGGGCAGCGGAAGTAGTAGCTCCTCTTGAATCCGACAGCACGACGGCGTGGTGTCGGTGGTGGTGGAGAAGTCCGGCGGAGCTTCGCTAAGCGTGCGGGACGTGGTGGAGGAGAGAGGCCGCTAGGGTTTGGGGAGAGGGGCGCCGGCCACTATAGGGGTGCGGCCACCTTGTGGTTCTTGGGTGGCCGGCCCCCTCCCCTTGGCCCCTCATTATATAGGTGGAACCCCAAGTGTTGGTCTCCAAGTCTTCGAATAAGACCCGAACCAAAAACCTTCCATATGGTGGGGAAACCTACCCAAGCTAGGACTCCCACTAGAGGTGGGAGTTCCACCTCCCATATGGGGGGGTGGCCGGCCCCCTAAGGGGGAGTCCACTTGGGACTCCACCCCCACTAGGGTTGGCTGGCCATGGAGGTGGAGTCCCACGTGGACTCCACCTTCCTTGGTGGTTTCTTCCGGACTTTTCTAGAACCTTCTAGAACCTTCCATAGAACCTTCCGCATCATTTTAATTCACATAAAATGACATCCTATATATGAATCTTATTCTCCGGACCATTCCGGAACTCCTCGTGATGTCCGGGATCTCATCCGGGACTCCGAAAAAATATTCGAACTCCATTCCATATTCAAGTTCTACCATTTCAACATCCAACTTTAAGTGTGTCACCCTACGGTTCGTGAACTATGCGGACATGGTTGAGTACTTACTCCGACCAATAACCAATAGCGGGATCTGGAGATCCATAATGGCTCCCACATATTCAACGATGACTTTAGTGATCGAATGAACCATTCACATACGATACCAATTCCCTTTGTCACGCGATATTTTACTTGTCCGAGGTTTGATCTTCGGTATCACTCTATACCTTGTTCAACCTCGTCTCCTGACAAGTACTCTTTACTCGTACCGTGGTATGTGGTCTCTTATGAACTTATTCATATGCTTGCAAGACATTAGACGACATTCCACCGAGAGGGCCCAGAGTATATCTATCCGTCATCGGGATGGACAAATCCCACTGTTGATCCATATGCCTCAACTCATACTTTCCGGATACTTAATCCCACCTTTATAACCACCCATTTACGCAGTGGCGTTTGATGTAATCAAAGTACCTTTCCGGTATAAGTGATTTACATGATCTCATGGTCATAAGGACTAGGTAACTATGTATCGAAAGCTTATAGCAAATAACTTAATGACGAGATCTTATGCTACGCTTAATTGGGTGTGTCCATTACATCATTCATATAATGATATAACCTTGTTATTAATAACATCCAATGTTCATGATTATGAAACTAATCATCCATTAATCAACAAGCTAGTTTAAGAGGCATACTAGGGACTTCTTGTTGTCTACATATCACACATGTACTAATGTTTCGGTTAATACAATTATAGCATGATATATAAACATTTATCATAAACATAAAGATATAAATAATAACCACTTTATTATTGCCTCTAGGGCATATCTCCTTCAATCTAATTGTGTACATATTATTCATGATCTATAATCACTCATGTGTTTTTACTCATTGAGTGTCAGATACACTCAAGTCTTGTTAAACCTTCACATGACAAGAATATTTTCTTAATAATTCTATATTGAACTACTTCAATATCCATTCTATGTACTTTGACTTAAACTTATTATGTGTTTCAATCTATCTTCATAGATCTTGACACTAAATATGTTTCAGTCCATATCCTTTCATTGAAGTTAATTCTCAATGAAACCTTTTATAATCAAGTATATAATTACATTATTTATAACCAACTATATGTCATCTACATAAAGTATTATAAATATGTCTCAGCGCTCCCACTTAATTTCTTATAAATGCAAGCCTCTTCATCGTCTCTGATGAAATCAAAAACTCTTTGACTATTTCATCTGGTGAAGATTCCGACTCCGCGATACTTACTTCATCCAATTGAAGTTCGTATACCTATCTAGTATTCCACGGACTAGCAAAAATCTTGGTTGTATCTTGTATACACCTTTAATACACACTTCGGTTAAGTAATGTATTTTGCCATCCTACTATCATATCTCATAAAAGAAATATGTAGCGATTACTAGAATAATCCACATAGACTATAAGCATCGCTACGGAAGATCTAATCTTATCGTAGTCAATTCTTTGAACTTTGTCGTAAACTACTTTTCGACAAGTCGAGCTTCTTCAAGGATATTCCATCCAAGTTCATCAATTTTATAGATCCATTTACTTTCAAAAAGTATTCATCTATCTTGGATTTCATGGCGTATAGCCATTTTAACGGAGTCAGGGCCCATCATAACTTCTTTGTTTGTAGTTGGTTTATCATTGTTCAAAATCAATCCTTTGTCCACAAATCATTTATTTGATCACAAAGGAAACCATACCTACAAGGTTCAATATGTACTTCGATCTTCATGGCTAAAACACTTTGTAGTCATGGGAGCCAAGATCGTCGTGGCCGCTTCCGGAATCATTTCCGATGTTGCGCTACTCTGATCATTATGCTCAGGTTCATAAACCTTATCAAGTTCTATTGTCCTCCCACTCAAATACTTCGCTAGAAAACAATTTCTTGGAAATAAGAAACATTGACAAACACTTTTGTCTTTGTCTCCATAGTGGAAACAATTCCCAATCAAAACTCTGGGATAACCAACAAAGACATTCATCCGATTTTGGTTGTAAACTTATTTACATATGCTATGCATACCAAAATTTAAGAAAGGACTATTAAGGTTCATACCCATGCCATAACTCGCATGGTGTCATTTCAACGGATCATGATCATGCTCTATTCAGTGTAAAAGCGGTAGTCACTAAAGCATAATCCACAAAAATATAATGGCATCATTTTATTTTTATCTCATCATTAACCCAACAAGGCTTGGATACATCTCTCGGATACTATATCATCACTATGATACTCCAAGAAATGTGAGTTGTAGAACAATTTCATAACTCTCTTAGATGTTCGCTAAAACTCGTAATTCAAATATTTTCCCAATGATCCAATCATAGATATTTGACTTTTCTATTACGATGATTTCCACTTCATGCTGAAATTTATTTGAATCCATTCAAATGTTTCAAACTTCTTCCTTATCGAATATATCCACATATATATACTCAATTCATTGTTGGAAGTTTTCATGAAGTAGAAGAATCTCCCGCACACAACTATGCCGAGTGAACCACATACATCATCATATATGTTTCCACTAAGTTAGTTGCCCGTTCAACTCTTTGCCTATGAACGGTATTTCAGTCATTCTCTTTAGAAAAGATTTGCAAGCGCCAGACAATTCAAAATTCGAATGACTCCAAAAATCCATTTGCATGGAGTTCCTTCATGCGTTCCTTTCTAACATGACCTAAATGGCGGTTCCACGGATAAGTGGAATTCAAATCATTTGCCTTATGGCATTTTAGCGTCAGTGTTATGCATGTGTGTTTCACCATTAAGATTTATAATAACTTATCCATCGTACATGGAGTAATGTCATAATTTGAACAACTCATTGCTTTCATTTGACCAGAGCAAAATAACAATTATTAAGCTCTTTATTATAAATTCTAAGGGCTAGATAGAATGCCAATGACGAACATAATAACACTTTATTTTTGTTCCAGACGTTCATTCCTATCATATTCCTTGTCAGTCACTTAGGCCATTGTATTATTGTATTACTGTCAACACCCGGATTTTTAAGTCTAGATGCCTATTGTGTCATTCATCGCAATCCCAGGAATATTGTTGTTGCGAGGCATAATAGTTAAGTATCATAGTCATCATTCATTACAACCCATATTGTCTTACAACTTCAGATCACATGATCCATATTACACAAATAGTTGATCTATTGATCAACGAACAAACACAAGTTCATAGCGGAAGCGTAAATTAAGATAAATGGACTCTCTAGTCCACAGGCCAACGCTTGACGTTGGAAGACTCCTAGTTGTCGTAGGCGTCCTGCTGGTCATCTCCTTGGTAGTTCTGTTCATCTTCATACTCTGGCCATTTGAATAGCCAGGGACAAAGCCGTGAGTACTTTAAGTACTCGCAAACTAATACTAGTGTAAGTGCTAACAATTCTAGTAAGGGGGTTGCTAAGCTCTAGTTTAATTTGCATAAAGCCAATTTTAGTTCACAAGTATTTGAGAAAATCCTTATTCACGTGCTAACTAACTCAAGTGCAACTCTGTGGTGATTCAAAAACAAGTCACCATTCACCATTCACTTCACCAATATTTTAAGGGAATCTGACACCGGAAACTGTATGGCCTTTCCAACCGTCCGTAACTGTGGACACGGCTATTCGAATAGGTTTACACTCTGCAGACGTTGCACACTTGTGCCACAACATTTGATTTCATCCATCGGGATAACCCCGAATCATCGTAACACAGTACGCGGATCATCAACCATAACCTTTCACTTACAAACCCTAGTATGAGCACCTCTCCCCATGAGCTTGGCCTCCCAGTGAAGACCAACTGTCAACCTGGGAACTGCACAGGGCTTGGCCGTACAATTCACCTCGATTCACATCATTTCTCAACAACGGAGGTAGCCTCGGCATAACCCCTATGATGTGTGTTCAGAGGGAACCCATACTAAAATGTATAAATTTCTAGTTAAGCCCTACCCATAATCAGGTATTGTGGGGGTACTCAAAAATTTGAAAGGTATCGCATCCAAACCAATATCAGTTTTTAATCAAAAATCACCATCTTCTCCAAGTCATATTCACCTTCAAAAATCATTCAATGGAAATTACTCATCATTCCAAGGTTTCAAATTATTTCAAGTCACATGTTCCCATCTAGAGTAGTCAAGTTTTAGTATTTAGCACTAGCACTAATCATAAGGGGTGCTATCTTGCTTGGCTAGCTTGAGACTAACTTTGCTACTCTAGTAACCTTCTTATCTTAGACCAAAGTTAACTATAAAAGTAACTCTTTAATAAATCAAGTAAAAACTTGTAAGGTAAAAACTTGGGATAGGATTGGGGTAAGTAAGGTATAACTAATGGTGCCTTGCCCCAAAGGGCTTTGCACTTTGCAATAATATTAGCTTGCCTTGGTAGTGGTCAAAGTTCTCCTCTTCCTCCTCTTGGTAGCAACCTTCTTCTTCCTGATATTCTCCGGTGCTAGCGTCTAAATTCGAATACGAGGTATAATCACTCAACAAGTTCAAGAGCTATACTAAGCATCACATGCATTCACACAAACTATTCTAATCACACACTTAATACAACTAGTAAACCGCACGTGCTTTGCACGGTCGACAATACACACGACATACAAACAATGATCATATACCTCTCCGTGGACATTGATTTGAGCCTTCATTCGACGGTATGTGTAAGTTTTGTCCATTTTTTCCTACTTCCAAAAAATATAATTAAACTAATATCAATTTCAATGGTGCTTGAAACGACCTAGAAAGAGTTGTAAAATGTTTGTGTCACATGTTAATAATTAATATTTTAACATCTCATGGAATATTGCATGACACGGAAAATATTTTTACCAACCAGGAAAATATTTTCATAATACAATGACATTGTTAATGTAGCCATAGGCAAGAATCTACGACACACGAATTTGGTTTCCATCACAATAACATAATACAAGGACCTAATATTCTCATCCGTGGTGATAGTCTAATCTGTAAAGAGAGTTGTCAATGCACAATTTATTTGAAATGTCCATGCTTGGGTGCAATTTTATGATTCAATATATGTACTACATATATTCGTGTGGAAACATACGTACAATTCATGTCTTGTCTTAGAAGGCTTGTGATAAAACTTTGTTATATACAAAAATTAACCTTGGATAATTTCGATCTTGTCATAATTTCTTTTATATTTCATAAAAAAACCACTAATTTTATTCGTCACAGTTTTACATTTATGTGCTCAATTAATCATACTAAAAATAAATATAAAAAGTAGATGGAAGATACTATATATTTCTGATATTTTGTATTCATAGAATAGCTTATACTATAGCCAAAAATCTAATTTTGATCTACGGTGCATATGCTCCTACTATTGGAAAAATATTTTAAAATGTCAAAAACTCCTAAAGAAAAATTCCGCGTGTACCAAAAATCGATATTCTATATGCGCACGTCAAGTTTCGCGGAAAATAGACATTTTTTATGTCTTGTGTGAAAAATATAAGAATATGTCCTTTTGAAGAGCACTTTTAAGAACCAAAATTTCATTTTTACACATGACACAAAAAGTATCGATTTTTTATGAAAAAAATTTCCAAGCCCGTAGAACATTAAGATGTACGTCTATTATTTTTTATCAAATTATTTTAATATTTTAATATATGTTCAAAAGTTATTTTAAAAACCAGGAGCATATGTGTGTGAGCCAAAACGGGCCGCGGCCAATATACAATAGTCTCTTGTTCTCTCCCTCTTTCTAAGAGGGGTTTTGTAGTTGATGTGCCAAGAATAATTTATTGGGTAAATCCGTTTAAAATGTCAATATCTGCAGGAAGGATATTTGTGCTAAGTGTGGAGTTAGTGAAATCTTCACATTTAGTGGTAGCAGTTAGTTTATTCCTGGCCGTGAAGCGACAAAGAAATTAGAGGACGCATGTCACATGGATGAGGCCCTCAACCTGGGAACTCACTGATAGATGCTGAAGCTTTTTTGGCTGGCGCGGGACTTCACCCGAAGTTTCCAGCACTTCACCAGAGTCACGAGCGAGGGAACTCAGGTGGCGAATCCCAGCAATGGTGGCCGTTAGATCAAACTTGTTTCGCTCTGATGAACGGCACATGGATGCTCCAATATGCAAATCGACGGCTCGGATTACTTCAAATGTTGCATTGGCCGGAAGCTTGTGGAACTAAGTGGTACAAATTCAAATTCAAAAACTCGTGTATTATATAGTGGTATAGATTAGGTGCATTGGTTTTCTTGATTTGAGGAAAAAATAATTCCCTCTCATTACATATGTAAATGATAGTTTCCATTTAGTGTGGGAGGAAATAATTTCCTCTCATCGAATCTTCTTAAGATTTAACTTCTCAAACAATTATACATGAAATCATGTTGACCTAAGTCAACCATTCATCATCATCATTTGAGAAATGATTTAAATGAGGTAGAATACCTCATACTATTTAACAATGCTAATTATGATTTAACATCACCAAGTATTTCATGTGAGAGTATTTGACCAGGGGTCCAAACTTCATATGAAAGTACTTGGGACAAGATTTAAATGAAGTGAAACACTTCATATGATTTGCATAATAGTTTTGGACAATATCACTTAATTAAACTAGCCATATAGTCCTTTATTTAAACTAGGCCATGATCATCCAAGGTGACCACACCATATTTTTGCAGAAACAATTAGTGTAAGTAAAATGTGAGCTATTAGAGTTGGAATTAACTAAATATCATTTTTGGTTGATTTTTAAGATTTATTTAAATGTGCAAAAGTCTCTGACTTGTTCTTTTTGTCACATTATTTCTACAAAAGATCTCACAATGAGACCAGTGGGGTTTTGTAGAACTTTTCAGTAGCTTTCCAACAATATAAAGTTTGTTAAATTTGGCCAAGACAATTTGAAACTATTCAATTTCAAAGACAGGGCCAGTATTGAATTTAAATAGAATCTGGAATTTCGAATTTGAATAAATGGGCTGAGCGGGAAAATCTAACGGGCCAGATTCAAAAATTAACGGCCTGCCCAGCCCACCACGGTCCACAGACGCGTGGGCTGCCTGACAGCGTGGGACCCGCCTGTCAGCGGCTTATTAAACCCGAAACGGTACGGGGGCTGTGGGGCGTTCGATTAGAGGGTGATCGTGCGGCGCACGATCATCTTCTTCTCCGGCGAGATGCCGTAGCTCTGGCGGCGAACCTAGGGGGTCGGAGGGAGTACCAGGGCTCCGGCGGTCGGCGGCGAGGTTCACAGCGAGGTTATCGACGGTGCTGAAGTGGCTGGTACAAGTGGCGTCGCTTGGGGAGGCTTGAATCGACGGCTGCAACCTCCGGGTACTGGCGGCGTCGATCGTGCAATTCCAGCGACTCCGGCGATGGTCGGGCTAGCTACTGGTGTGAGCCGAAGCGGTGAAGAGAGGGGAGTGAGATGGTGTGCTTGGTTTGTGCTCGATGCTGCTCTATTTATAGAATCAAGAGGGTGCCGCAGGTGCTGTGACGAGGTCGACATCGACGCGGGCGCTCCGGCGAGCTAGCGATCTAGACGATGGCGGGGCACTGTGCTACGTGTCCAGGCGGTTCTTTTGGCGGCAACAGCGCGGTCGGACGGTGCCTAAATCGGTCGGGTGGTCGCGGGGTACTGCGCGGTAGAAGCGGGATGTGGTCGTCGTCTCCGGCGACGGCGGGCACGGGTCGGTGTCTTGCACGTGTCCTGCGCGTTCGCGGTGGCACGGCGAGGCTCGAGGTGAACAAAGGGGGGCCAGGGGTGGAGTGATGCGGCGAGGCGACTCGTGGCCAGTGGTGCCCGTGGCGCGCGCGTGTGCGACGCCAACGGCATGCCGATGTCGTTCTGGACGCGTGCGTTCCGGCGGTGGTCTGTGTTCCCCTTGGCAATGGCGGTGCTAGGCAGGTGTAGGGAGGCCAGGTGGTGCTCTGTGGCGCCATGGCCAGGGTTGGGGAGGAAGGAGAAGAGAGGGTGAGGGACATGGTGAGACATGGCCGGCATGGCCATGTCCTTGCCATCCTAGAGCTCCTCCTAGGGTTTCTATGCAGGCAAGAGAGAGAGAGGGGACCAGGGAACAAGGTAGAGCTCAAGTGGTGGCTTAGGGTTGGCCAAAACACTATTCCCAATAGTGTTTGAATTTATCCCTATTCGAAATTTGCCAAATCTTGCCAAATTTGGTTGAGCTCAAATGGTTCCAAAATTTGAAAATGGTGCATTTGGATAAGTTGCAAATGACCAGAGACAAATACAAGTGGTGGTAGAATTTTAAAAACCAAAGAAATGCAAATTTGCAAAGTGTGAGATTGTTGCACAAGTTAAAAAGTCTCAACTTTGCATGAGCATAGTTTTTGATCCAAGATGATTTTGGCATGGTGGTCTTTACCAAAGTTGTTCACCTTAATGTGCTCTTGGATGAGGTGCAAAGAATTGGGAAAGTTTAGTTTGAAAAACTTGAAATACAAGGTCTCAAAGTGGTGACCAGAATATAAATGGCAGATTTGACCATTATCATATGTGATCACTATTTGAGTTTGAATTTGATTTGATTTGTGTTTCTTTGGTTCCAAAAGTTGTAATAAGTGTTTAGTAACATAATACAACTAATGGTGAAGGTCAAATTGGTCTAGGGTAAAGATTTGTAAAAATGGCATAAACCATATGTGAAGGTTTTTAGGTTTTCTTATTTGATTTCTTTCTCTTTTTATTTTATTTGGTTTGTGATCTTCACTTGATCACTTTAGGGTTTTAGGATTTATCACATAAGCTTTAGGATTTATCACATAAGCATAAGAATAATCATCATGGCATATCACTCAAAATGCACAAGTCCTATGCATGGCACTATATGCAATATAAAAGTTTTTGTTGGTTCTAAATTTTGGATCTCTGGCATTCTTCTTCTTCTTCTTCTTATTGAAATTTGGCATGTTACAATTATGTTGTTTTGTATGACACTTCATACCAACCAATATGGTACAGATACCCAAGAATTTCATTGTGTGACCAAACTAGGAATACATTCATAACATGTATATCATTTATATACACCTGAACTAGACTTTCTAGTCTTTTCTTTCTTTCTGCCAAAATATATTTTGTAGTTTCTCTTTTAGTTTTCCTCATTCTTAGAAAACACTTCACCTTCAATAACTTCTAAGTCCATTGGTCAAATACCAATAACCTTGAGGTTCTTACTTTGAAGTTGATCATCATATGACAAGTGTTCTAGATTTCACAATTAGTAACTTTTTAATATGATGAACAATTTCACTCATAATTTTATCCATCATATCATGACGAATTTCTGAGACCATGTATGTACATGCTAGGCTCGTAAAGTTTAACCTTAGTATTCGCATGTGCAAATCTGGCTTGCACCCGTTGTATGCACACGTAGAATCTATAACACCTGATCATCACGAGATGCTTCGAAACGACGAGTCTTAGCAATGGTGCATACTAAGGACGATCAATTCATGGATATGCGAATATCGTTAGTGCCCCAATAGTTGGAGGATTGGGACGCCTGGCGTCTTCAACCTTCATACATTCCCATAAAACTTATGAGTTTATGTAGTCTCACCAAATTATATTCTATCACCTTGCAACAAGGTCTTAGATATCACATATATCTCATACCTCGCTTATTTCTGAAAACAAAATTTTCAGCTCCTTACTTTTCAAACAGATTTGAACTTCAAGTTTCACGGAGACAAGATAATTCTAGGTACTAATTGAAACCATTGTTCTTTGAATCAGCAATGTGAGGTTTACTAAAAGTTTGCAATAGGACTTAATCATATCTTGTTTTTTTAACAATACGGTACCAATATGTAAAGTTTCTTGTCAGACTTAACAGTATATCTTTCTCAATTACAAGACTAGCGCATGGTAGAAAACGGATGCCAATACTACAAAATTAATTCAAAATACTACTCAGACTATGTTCATGATAATTAGTTCATGTTTTAATCTCATTACTAATGAACTTCCACTTAATACAACATCCCTCATAGTTGATAGGTGGTACACGATCCAAATCCACTACACCAAAACCGATCATCACGTGAGATGATGTAGCTTCAATGGTGAACATCAACATGTTGATCATATATATCATCCATATGACTCGTGTTCAACCTTTCGGTTTCCGTTGTCCCTAGGCCATGTCTGTATATGCTAGGCTCGTCAAGCAAACCCAAGTATTCCGCGTGTACAAACATGGCTTACGCCCGTTGTATGTGAACGTAGAGTCTATCACATCCGATCATCACGAGATGCTTCGAACCGACGAACTGTAGCAACAGTGCATACGAGGGGAGAACACTTTATTATCTTGATATTAATGTGAGGGATCATCTTATAATGCTACCGTCGCTATCTAAGCAAAATAAGATGCATAAAGGATTAACATCACATGCAATTCATATGTGATATGACTAGTTGAATGTCCGTGCGTTGCTACGGGTTAATTTCAATTTTATACATTTCATTTATGGCTCGTCGTGTTTTATTACTGAGAATTAGTTTTTATGGGACAAAATGACATACTCTTTCCCATTAAAGATGTCTTATCTTTATCAATTTTGAATGTCTACATACAGCTAAATTTAGACTAATACATGACAGCATGTTTTACTTGCTATAAGACTAATTATCCTCAAAAAAAATAAGATCATCTTTTACTTGTCATAAGACTGTTTATTCTAAATATTGGCCATTCTGAATTTGAATGATATAAATGTTTCGTACATGGAACCCAAATGATTGAACAGTTCATGCCTTTTATCTCAGAAAGGGAAGTTAAAGTACAATTAAGCTTTTTGTCAATGGCATGCTCTTGGCATGCCATAGTTTTATAGTTGGTGGAAATATTTTTAAGAGATTGACAATTTGTTGCGAACAACAACCGCCACAATGAGGTCCGGTTAGTAGGTCAGTATTTACATGAAAAAAAAATGCAACAGAAACAGAGGTTGCACCTTCAGAGTTTAACACAAACCATCAATTTCTGCAGGAAACAAATGCACCATATGAAGAGACAAGAAATAGAACTGGACATAATACACAATCACATATCAATTGTAGATGTATAACAAAAAGAACTAATTTAGGCTTCAGTTTGAAAACTTGGACAAAAAAACAACCACTTATAGCCATTTTCGAGATAAGCTAAGGCGACTCACAACCTAGCTTGGTTTTTCGAGAGAAGGGGTATGAAAACGTTGTTGATCACCCGGAGGATGCGTCGCTGTCTTTTCTCCGGGTCGAGCATGCAACACGCATCCCGGTGGGTGATGGGTCCCGCTCACCTTCCTATCTGCTCCTACTTTCTTTCTTCTTCTCCCAAGTCCCAACACGTTTCTTCTCCACCTAATATCTCTCACCAACGTAAAACCACAGAAGAAGGTACCCGCCGGCGACATTCGCTCCTCCTCGTCCGCTGGCATCGTGCCTCGCCTCTAGTCGCTTCTCCCCATCCGATGGCGTCGTGCCTCGCCTCAATCCTCTCCCCTAGTCTGCTGGTGCTTTCACCCGATCCTTTTCGGCGAGCTCGACCTGACCAGACGCTCACCATCGCACCTCCGCCGTGGACAAACCGTGGCCAGCGTTGCTCCAATCGGCGGGCACCTGTGCTCCCATAGACGGGCGCCGCTGCTCCCATCGGCGGGCGGCGGTGCTCCCAGGGGCGGGCGCCTCTTCCCCCATCGGCGGGCCGCGCTGCTCCAAGCGGCAGGCGCCTATGCTCCCATCAACAGGGGTCACTGCTCCCATCAGTGTGCCGCGTTTCTCCAAGCTACGGGCGCGACTGCACCCATCGATGGGCGCCGCTGCTCCCATCGGCAGGCCGCGCTGCTCCAAGCTGCGGGCGCGTCTTCTCCCATCGACGGGCGCTGCTGCTCCCATCGGCAGGCCGCGTTGCTCCAAGCTGCGGGCGCGTCTGCTCCCATCGGTGGGTCGCGTTGCTCCCAGCTGACGGCGGTCGCTTTGCTCCCAGCTACCGACGCCTCTGCTCCAATAGACGGGCGCCGCTGCTCCCATCGGCAGGCCGCATTGGTCCCGGCGGCGGGCGCTGCTACTCCCGGAGGAGGGCCACGTTGCTCCCACAGTTCGACGGCGTTGCTTCCGGCGGAGGACCGCGTTGCTCCTGGCGGAGGACGTTGTTTCCGCCAGTGGCCGACGGTGCTGCTGCCAACGGCAACTTGCGGTGGTCCAAAGGCTCGGGGTGGTGCAAATGGCCATCGACGATGACGACAGGGACAATGCTGCCATGGTAGCTGGCGCTGCTACATGCAATGTGCTTGCAAGGGGAGGGGAGGGGAGGGATGGTGCCAGGCGAGGGTGTAGGTGCTGCGAGCCTTGCTTCCAAGGGAGCACGTCGGAGGACCTCACCGGGTTTTTTTTTGAGGCAGCGGCATGTTTCTTGAGGCGGAGTTGTGGTGGGAGAGGGTGCCGGAGCGAGAGATTTGGGCGAAGGTCGAAGACGGAGGCTGCGGAATAGTTGGAGATTTTTGGTCAGCGCATTTGTTCTCATCTTTTGACCCATTGGAAGAACATGTGTCGGCCTCTCCACCCGGGGGATCGTAGGTTTTGATCCCCGGGGACACCTTGCGTTGCCCATATACAATTGTGAATGCTGCTACTGAGTATTTAAGGACTGGGCAATCGTGAAAAAACATGTACAGTTGATTGAAAGTAAAGGTTTTGCTAATTTTGTGTCAATGCGTAGAACCATCGACCTGACGTTAAGGACCTTGCAAAAAAAATCAATTTTCAGAGTGAAAATAAAACTGTAGTTGCTAAAACCACCTTGAAGCACTTGACCGAGGATTTAAATTTCTAGAGCATGTAATCCGTTGATATAGAAGCATGACAACACTGGATTGATGCTTTTATGCGAGCTTCACGGTCAGCAAACCAACTTCCTTTTTTGTCTTAACCATGGCGGTGATGGGCCTACATACATACATGCTACATCCATACGTAGCTAGTTTCTGAGCAAGATTGGAAAATTGCCACGTCGAACAAGAATTCCGAGTGTGGTACGCCCCTCTAATGAACGCGTACCCAGTGAGAAATACGTGTAGGTTTTACCTGCCATGGGTCAACCTTATATACGAGTCTCCAAATAAACAACTGATCCAGTCCGGTTAGGATCTGGCTTGGTTGGTGTAACAACCCAAAAATTTCAAAACAAACAAATTGAATTTTCCCTAGTTCCAAATTTTGGAACCAACAAAAACTTTTATTAAAATAAGATTGATACATATAGACCTTGTTTAAATCTTGTGTTTTGCCATGATGAGTGTTATTATGCTTATGTGCTAAACCCTAAAACCCCAAAGTGATCAAGTGAAGATCACCAATCAAATAAAATACAAGAAAAATAATTCAAATAAGAAAAACCTTAAACCCTAAGCTTCTCCTTAAATCAATTGGATCTATTTTTGAGAAACCCAAAATAAAATAAAAGACCTAGGGGGACATATAGCCCTAATAGGTAAACCTTGAACCCTATCTTTATTAATTATGCTAAATGGTGGTGAACCTTTGAGAACCCCACAAAACCCTAAACCTCACCCCTCTTCTCACCACCCTAGTTAAAATGAAATAAAAAGAGAATTAAATAAGAAAAAGGCATATGTGCCTATGGCTATTTTTATAAAACTTTACCCTAAGCTTTGCTACTTTGCTTAGAGGTTTGGAAAACCTTCATACACCTTACCTAGTACTTATCAAACCAAATCCAAGTGATTTCCAAAAGAAATAAAAAGAAACTAAAAATGCCATAGAGGCATATGTGAGAAAAATGCAAATTTGTGAATTTGAGAAGTTTGACCCTAGGACTTGTTGTGAATGGTTGGATCACTTCCAAATACCATTTCAATACTCAACAACATCAATTGGGCCAAGAACACTCAAATCAAAAATCAATACAACATATGCATAGAAGCATATGTGCCACATAGCCATTCCACCAAACTTTGACCTATGGCTTTAAACCTTGACCAAATGGTGTGAAACCATCTCTCAACCTAATATAACACTAAATTGACCCTAACCCATGCCCAAGTGAAGCAAGGTGAACCCTTTTCAAAAATAATAAAACTTAACACATCACCTCTTATGTGTTATGGCCATTTTTGCAAATCTTTGACCAAGACCCTTTTAATTAGTTTCAATGGTTTGAAAATGTTTCTAAACCAATAAGAATCACATTAGAGTCAACCAAAGTCAATTCAAATGAAGAGAAATCACATAGTGAGAAAATCCCCAAAATTCCCTCACATACACTTAGCCCAATTTGCAAATCTTCAACCAAGGCCACCATTGCTTGATCTATTGCTTGTAAAACTCTTTATATGTGATAAACAAACACAATTGCATCAAAGAAACAAGAATCCAATCAAAGGAAATCTCAATTTCAATTCACATATGATAATGGTCATATGTCACTTTTATATTATCTTCACCACTTTGCACCCTTTTATCTTCTGATTCCTCAACCAAACTTAGTCAACTCTCTCCATGTCATCCAAGACCATGTCAAGGTCAACAACTTTCATGTTGACCACCACACCTCTTGTTGACCAGGTTGACCAGTATAGTGCTGCCAAGTGGAGACTTTGAAATAAAGAGAAGATCATCTCACTTTTGCCATTCTGCATTTCTTCACCAAATTGACCACCACCACCATCATTCCACTTCTATGAATATATGTTTGAGATCCACCAAAGGATTTTCAAAAATTTGAAACTTTTTCTCTTGCGGGCATTTAACCAAACACACAGCGGGGCGAGGAGTAAACTTTGTGCCCATACCTCATTTTCACCTTGGACCAAGTCCAAAGCTGACCATCCCTGCTGCCCTGGAGCTCCCTCACACCTCCCATCACCAGTACAAGCCACTGCTCCCCTCTCTCTTGGTCACCATGACCCAAAACCCACACCATGCCGGCCACTTGACACCTCACATGCCATCCCTTCCTCCTCTCCCATCCATCACCTCTCACCTTGTCAGCTGACCTCCCCTGACCCTCCTGAAGCTGACCATGCACGCGCTGACCCGAGACGACGTCGGCATTGACCAGCCAGCCTGCTCGTCCGGACCACGCCAGACGCGCCCCGTAAGACGCTCACCCGCGCCAGGACGCGCCCGATGGCAACCCTGGACGCGACGGAACGCCGCTGTGCCCCATCGCCTCACGCCTCCTCTCACTCTGCCCAGGCCCCAGTCGCCTCGCCATGACGCCAGCAGCCTCCCAGACAACCTCACTGGCCCGCGGGAACCCTGTGCACGACGCCATGATCGGCGACCACCCGCCACTGCCGCCAGAGTGCGAGGACGATGACGAGCGCCATCGGCCCTCGTTTTCACCACAATCAAGCTCTACAGCTCCGCCATGACGTCGCCTGCACGAGAGCATCATCGCCAGTACCCCTGCGACCCCCCTACCGTCGTCACCATGACCGACCAAACCATGTCGCGCTGCCCTCCCTCGCCGCTATAAAAGGAGGCATCCCCGCACCTAGCTCTCCACACCAATCTTGCTCACCTTCCCCTTCTCAAGCTCCTCGTCCACTCGCCTTGCTCGATTAGCCTCCGCCGCCGTCCAATTTGACCACCGGAGCCGCGGAGGTGCTGAGAAGAGCGCCGTCGTTGCTGCAGCGCACCCCGGCGCGACGAGACTGCACAGGCTGCCTCCCCTTCCTCGACAACTTCTTCTCCGCGCCTCGCCGACCCTCTCCGCGCCGCCGGTGAGCCTCCGACCCCCCACCGTCGCCGCCAGTGGCCGCGCCTCTCGTCGCCATCGACGAAGGCCGTGGACCGTCGATCCCAAATCTAATCCTACGGCTCACCTCCTGCGTACCGATTCGCAGTTTAAAGAGGCACTGACTGGTGGAGCCCACCTTGTCAGGTGGCCCGCTCGCGTCGGATGCGTAGTTGGGCCAGCCCAACCCCTTCTCCCTTGTTCTGGCCCAAATTCTTTCCCGCCAAGCCCACCAGTTTGAATTCCGTTTAATTAATCTGTGTCAAATTCAATACTGATGCTGAATTAGAAATTGAATATTTTCAAAACCACTGAACCAATTTTGACAAATTTTATATATTTAGAAAGCTCATGAAAGGCCCCATCCAACCACACTGGATTCAAATCAAAATATGTTGTAGAATTTGAATAGTAAAAATAACAAATCAGTAACTTTTCAAACTTCAAATAAATCTTAAAAATCAACCATAAACTATTTTGAGGTGGTTCCACCTCTCAAAAATCACATTTGATGTGGTCTAATTTATTATGTAATAAAATACTATAGTTGTTTCATATGATCTTGGGCTAGATTCAAATAATGGCTATCTGGCCATTTCTAGCCCATTTAAATTATTGTCCAAATTTAAGATTTCAAATCTATGAGGTATAGCACCTCATTTAAATCATCTTCTCAAGTTGTATGAAGTAGTGTGATAACCCTGGTTGCTTGGTCTCATATTTGTTCACTTATACTAAATGTTTGCCATAGTAGCATGATAAATTGTTCCAACAAATTATTAAATCCTATGGGAGTGTTTCTCTCATTTAAATCTTGTCATGAACAATTCAAAATGAGGTAGAGACTCTGGTCATTTAGGTCTCATATGAATTGTTGATGATATTAAATCTTTACCTTGTTAGGATTAAAAGGTATGAGGTGTTCACCTCATTTAAATCACTTTCTCAAATGATAAGTATGAAGAGGTTGACTTGGGTCAACCTAGGTCATATTTTATTCATAAGAGAAATTAAATCTTAATGAGACAATGAGAAGAAGTTATATCTCTGAATAATTAAAAGCAACACCTTATTTAGTATGAGAGGAAATTATTTTTCCTAAATAAGATAACAACACTTTTACCCACTTAATAGTAATAAGTGATGCTAGTTTACTTGTGTAAATTATATGAGGTGTTTTACTTCATTTAAATCTTGTCCCAAGTACTTTCATATGAAGTTTGAACCTGGGTCAAAAACTCTCACATGAAATACTTGGAGATTTAAATCATAATAGTCACTATTAAATGGTATGAGGTATCCCTACCTCATTTAAATCATTTTCTCAAGTGATGATGATGAATGGTTGACCTAGGTCAACATAAATTCATGTGTGATGATTTGAGAAATTAAATCTTAAAGAAGATTCAATGAGAGGAAACTATTCTTCCTCAAAACAATACCACCAATGCACCAAATTGTATTAATTATGTGAATAGAATAGTTTGTGTGAATATATGTGATGTTGGGAAGAGCCAATGAATTGTTTGGTGATTGTATCCTCGTATTCGTATTTTAGACGCTAGTACCGAGGAGTATCAAGAGGAGGAAGAAGTCTACTTCCTAAGAGGAAGACCACTTTGATCAGTACACCACTCAAGGCAAGCTAGTATTCTTGCATGCTATTACCAATGCAAGCTATGTTTTTGAAAGCTATTACCAATGCAAGCTAACACCCTTGCAAGCTAATAGTCTTGCAAAGTGCAAAGCTCTACTAGAGCAAGGCACACCCACCATTACTTTTTACTTTATGCTTATGATCCTATTTCCCAGTTTTATTCTTACAAGCTTTGGTTTTTGATTATTTATAACTTGCTTTTATAGTTAACTTTGGTCTAGAAATAGAGTACTACAAGAGTATCAAAATTAGCCTAGCAAGCTCCAAGATATTTAGCATCCCTCAGGACTAGTTGCTAGTGCTCAATATCAGAATTGACTACTCTAGATGGGAACTTGTGAAATGAAAAGACTTTGAAAACCTTGGAATGATGAGTCATTCTAGTGAAAGATTTTGAAGGTGAATATGACTGGTGAATGACTTGGTGAATTTTACAAAAACTGATGGTTGGGTTTGGATGCGATACCATTCCAATTTTGCAAGTACCCCCACAATACCTGATATGGGTAGGGCTTAACTAGAAGTTTATGTATCTTAGTATGGGTTCCCTCTAAACAAGCGTCATCGGGGTTATGCTGGAGGCTGCCTCTACAAAAGTGAAGTGATATGAAATGACGTGAAATGAGGTGAATGTCCGGCCCAAGCCCTGTGCAGTTCCCAGTGCCGATGCTTTGTCTTCACCGGGAGGCCAAGCTCATGGGGAGAGATGCCTATACTAGGATATGTAAGTGAAAGGTTATGGTTGGTAGTCCGCACACGGAGTGTGGTAAATCAGGGCCGCTTAACCCCGACGGATTATTGCAAATGTTGTGGCACAAGTGTACGACCTCTGCAGAGTGTAGATCTATTCGAATAGCCGCGTCCACGGTTATGGACGGTTGGAAAGGCCATACTGTTCCGTCATCAGACCATTTTTCTTTCAAAATGTGACATATGAAGGGTGATTTTGAACTTGAAAAGTTGAATGGTGCCTTGTGATTTGAATTGAAAGGTGACTTTGACTTTGAATCACAACTGAGTTGTGGGAATGACACTAATGTTCCCGCTTGAGTTAGTTGAGCAAGTGAAGGTTTTTGATTATTAAAGTGTTTATGAAATAAAACTAGCTTTATGCAAATGAAACTTAGAGCTTAGCACCCCCTTACTATAGTTGATAGTGTTTACCTTAGTATTAGTTTGCGAGTACTTTAAAGTACTCATGGCTTTGTCCCTGGCTATTCAAATGGCCAGACTATGAAGAGGAGTACCAGAACCCGGAAGAAGGACAAAGAGGACGTCTACGACAACTAGGATCACTCCTGACGTCAACAGTTGCCTGTGGAATAGATGGACCACGACCGCTACGCTACTTCGCTTCCGCTATGTGTTTTGTAATTGATCAATGGATCATCTAGTATTGTAATGAGACTGGATCATGTGATCCTTTGTTGTAAGACAATTATGCGTTGTAATAAATGATGTGTTGTGATATTAATCTATTATGTCTCGCAAAAACAATATTCCTGGGATTGCGATGAATGACATAATAGGCATCTGGACTTAAAAATCCGGGTGTTGACAAGTTGGTATCAGAGCCATTGTTTGACCTTAGGAGACCCTAGTTAGAATGGACGTCTGCAAAACTTAGCTTCAAAAACCAAAGAAGTGAATAATTGTGAAAAACTTATTCTCACTCTTATCCTTGAAATCTTTTTCAAAATGAGAAATTCATACTCTACTTTCTTTGTAGCACTATCTAAAATTTTGCACACTTGAATACTTCTCTAAATTTACTCCTCCTCTTTGCTCACAGATGAAGTACCAATGGGAGTCCTATAAGCTTGGATCCGGAGACGACAAAAGTTTCGAAAAGGAATTGAAGCAACTGGTGGACTATCTGGGACATCCGTATCCCGAGTTCTTCGGAATACCCCTCAAGGCTCAGTCAGGAGAACCACCTCAGTGGGACGTCTCTACTGATCTACGAAGGAAGCTTGATGCCCCAGTATGGGAAACCATATGGTTTTCTGTAACGGGAAACACTTGGAAGGAAGGACTAGACAAAGCTATGCAAGAAGCAATTTCCCGTCTGTGTGGACAAAATGAGGACAAGATCAAGAACACTCGCTTCATTTACTACCCAAGACATGACTCCATGGGAAGATCAATGACCATGCCCCCACCACAACCAAAGATGAACCCCTATGAAGCACCTCAGGACTTCAGGCAGTACAAAACCCGCAGGGATTTGGACAACGCCCTCGCCTCTCGCCAAGCACCTCACCCGTGAAGACGAAGAAACCCCCCCCTGAAGAGTAGTATCACCCAAGCACTTAAGTAGGTGTGAGTTGTATCAGGATCCCCCTTGTATCGTAGAGCGATGAATGGTTCTTCAAACCAACGGTGTGTTAGATTTGTAATGTATGATGCTTGGTATGAATGAAAAAGTGTTGTTGGTTTTTACCCCCGCAACACTACTCAAGTTTTCAATTTTATGAACTTTTAAACTTAACAAAACAAACCATAGAAAATTCCCTCTTATCTTATCATCTACATCCATGTTCAGATGGCCCCTCCCAATCGCACCAACGACGCGATGATGCAACTGCTGCAGACAATGATGGCAGACCGAGAAGTCGAAAGAGCTGAACGCCAAGCCAACCTTGCGGCACTGCAACAGATAGCTCAGAACAATCAAGGCCATCATGATCACCCAGGATCAAAGCTAAAGAACTTCCAGAACACACACCCGCCGGTATTCAACAAGCCTGAAGAGCCCCTCGATGCTGATGACTGGCTCCAGACCATGGAGAACAACCTCGAAGTTGCGCAAGTTGAAGCCGCAGAGAAAGTGCTGTTTGCCACCCATTATCTGGCAGGACCAGCCAGAGCTTGGTGGACCAGCACCCGTGCCATGAATGCAGGACAGATGATGACCTGGGAAGACTTCAAGATTAAGTTTAGCAAATACCATGTGCCCCAAGGACTGATCAAAAAGATGAGAGACGAGTTCCGTGAACTCAAGCAAGGAAGAATGTCCGTGGTGGAATACCGCGACAGGTTTCTTACTCTGTCAAGGTACGCCCCGGATGAGACCGACACCAATGAGAAGCGAAAGGAAAGATTTCTGAACGGACTGCACGACGAGATGCAAACTGTGTTAGTGAACATTCCGTTCGCTGACTTAGAAGCCCTGGTAGACTCAGCCATACAGATGGAAGGAAAGCTGCATCAGGCCAACGAAAACCGCAAGAGAAGAATGATGAACCAGAGTGGACCCCACCATAACCAGAAGTATCGAAATAACTCCTCTGGAGGATTCACCCCAAGATACAACAAGCCCCCTGCCCAGAATTATCGCCCCAACTACACCAACAACAACGGAGGACCCCCGAAGCACGGAGGGAACAACAACAACAACAACAACCGCCCCAACAACAGCAACAACAATGGAAACAACAACAACCCCAATACCGCCCCAAGGACTGGAAGCAATGCTACCCCCGTCAACCCCAAAGACAAATCCACCGTCAACTGCTATGAATGTGGAGTTGTGGGTCACTTCTCCAAGGAGTGCCCCAAGAAGCTTGCCAGGATTGCCGCCAATACCGCAGCACCTGCTCAACAACAGCGCCGCTTTGCTGGAAGAAGGAACCAGAACAACAACAACGGACGTTTCTACCACATGACTGCCACTGAAGCTCAGGAAGCACCCCAGACAATGCCAAGTATGTCCTCCTGTTATTAAAATGCTCAATCTCTCTTAGGAACCTAACTTTTCTTAAAATCTCGGGACGAGATTTGTTTAAGGGGGAAGGGTTTGTAACAACCCAAAAATTTCAAAACAAACAAATTGAATTTTCCCTAGTTCCAAATTTTGGAACCAACAAAAACTTTTATTAAAATAAGATTGATACATATAGACCTTGTTTAAATCTTGTGTTTTGCCATGATGAGTGTTATTATGCTTATGTGCTAAACCCTAAAACCCCAAAGTGATCAAGTGAAGATCACCAATCAAATAAAATACAAGAAAAATAATTCAAATAAGAAAAACCTTAAACCCTAAGCTTCTCCTTAAATCAATTGGATCTATTTTTGAGAAACCCAAAATAAAATAAAAGACCTAGGGGGACATATAGCCCTAATAGGTAAACCTTGAACCCTATCTTTATTAATTATGCTAAATGGTGGTGAACCTTTGAGAACCCCACAAAACCCTAAACCTCACCCCTCTTCTCACCACCCTAGTTAAAATGAAATAAAAAGAGAATTAAATAAGAAAAAGGCATATGTGCCTATGGCTATTTTTATAAAACTTTACCCTAAGCTTTGCTACTTTGCTTAGAGGTTTGGAAAACCTTCATACACCTTACCTAGTACTTATCAAACCAAATCCAAGTGATTTCCAAAAGAAATAAAAAGAAACTAAAAATGCCATAGAGGCATATGTGAGAAAAATGCAAATTTGTGAATTTGAGAAGTTTGACCCTAGGACTTGTTGTGAATGGTTGGATCACTTCCAAATACCATTTCAATACTCAACAACATCAATTGGGCCAAGAACACTCAAATCAAAAATCAATACAACATATGCATAGAAGCATATGTGCCACATAGCCATTCCACCAAACTTTGACCTATGGCTTTAAACCTTGACCAAATGGTGTGAAACCATCTCTCAACCTAATATAACACTAAATTGACCCTAACCCATGCCCAAGTGAAGCAAGGTGAACCCTTTTCAAAAATAATAAAACTTAACACATCACCTCTTATGTGTTATGGCCATTTTTGCAAATCTTTGACCAAGACCCTTTTAATTAGTTTCAATGGTTTGAAAATGTTTCTAAACCAATAAGAATCACATTAGAGTCAACCAAAGTCAATTCAAATGAAGAGAAATCACATAGTGAGAAAATCCCCAAAATTCCCTCACATACACTTAGCCCAATTTGCAAATCTTCAACCAAGGCCACCATTGCTTGATCTATTGCTTGTAAAACTCTTATATGTGATAAACAAACACAATTGCATCAAAGAAACAAGAATCCAATCAAAGGAAATCTCAATTTCAATTCACATATGATAATGGTCATATGTCACTTTTATATTATCTTCACCACTTTGCACCCTTTTATCTTCTGATTCCTCAACCAAACTTAGTCAACTCTCTCCATGTCATCCAAGACCATGTCAAGGTCAACAACTTTCATGTTGACCACCACACCTCTTGTTGACCAGGTTGACCAAAGTATAGTGCTGCCAAGTGGAGACTTTGAAATAAAGAGAAGATCATCTCACTTTTGCCATTCTGCATTTCTTCACCAAATTGACCACCACCACCATCATTCCACTTCTATGAATATATGTTTGAGATCCACCAAAGGATTTTCAAAAATTTGAAACTTTTTCTCTTGCGGGCATTTAACCAAACACCTGGCAGGCAGGAGTAAACTTTGTGCCCATACCTCATTTTCACCTTGGACCAAGTCCAAAGCTGACCATCCCTGCTGCCCTGGAGCTCCCTCACACCTCCCATCACCAGTACAAGCCACTGCTCCCCTCTCTCTTGGTCACCATGACCCAAAACCCACACCATGCCGGCCACTTGACACCTCACATGCCATCCCTTCCTCCTCTCCCATCCATCACCTCTCACCTTGTCAGCTGACCTCCCCTGACCCTCCTGAAGCTGACCATGCACGCGCTGACCCGAGACGACGTCGGCATTGACCAGCAGCTGCTCGTCTGCACCACGCCCGCACGCGCCCGTAAGACGCTCACCCGCGCCAGACGCGCCCGATGGCAACCACGGACGCGACGGAACGCCGCCGTGCCCCATCGCCTCACGCCTCCTCTCACTCTGCCCAGGCCCCGCCGCCTCGCCATGACGCCGCAGCCTCCCGGACAACCTCACTGGCCCGCGGGAACCCTGTGCACGACGCCATGATCGGCGACCACCCGCCACTGCCGCCAGAGTGCGAGGACGATGACGAGCGCCATCGGCCCTCGTTTTCACCACAATCAAGCTCTACAGCTCCGCCATGACGTCGCCTGCACGAGAGCATCATCGCCAGTACCCCTGCGACCCCCCTACCGTCGTCACCATGACCGACCAAACCATGCCGCGCTGCCCTCCCTCGCCGCTATAAAAGGAGGCATCCCCGCACCTAGCTCTCCACACCAATCTTGCTCACCTTCCCCTTCTCAAGCTCCTCGTCCACTCGCCTTGCTCGATTAGCCTCCGCCGCCGTCCAATTTGACCACCGGAGCCGCGGAGGTGCTGAGAAGAGCGCCGTCGTTGCAGCGCACCCCCGGCGACGAGACTGCTACAGGCTGCCTCCCCTTCCTCGACAACTTCTTCTCCGCGCCTCGCCGACCCTCTCCGCGCCGCCGGTGAGCCTCCGACCCCCCACCGTCGCCGCCAGTGGCCGCGCCTCTCGTCGCCATCGACGAAGGCCGTGGACCGTCGATCCCAAATCTAATCCTACGGCTCACCTCCTGCGTACCGATTCGCAGTTTAAAGAGGCACTGACTGGTGGAGCCCACCTTGTCAGGTGGCCCGCTCGCGTCGGATGCGTAGTTGGGCCAGCCCAACCCCTTCTCCCTTGTTCTGGCCCAAATTCTTTCCCGCCAAGCCCACCAGTTTGAATTCCGTTTAATTAATCTGTGTCAAATTCAATACTGATGCTGAATTAGAAATTGAATATTTTCAAAACCACTGAACCAATTTTGACAAATTTTATATATTTAGAAAGCTCATGAAAGGCCCCATCCAACCACACTGGATTCAAATCAAAATATGTTGTAGAATTTGAATAGTAAAAATAACAAATCAGTAACTTTTCAAACTTCAAATAAATCTTAAAAATCAACCATAAACTATTTTGAGGTGGTTCCACCTCTCAAAAATCACATTTGATGTGGTCTAATTTATTATGTAATAAAATACTATAGTTGTTTCATATGATCTTGGGCTAGATTCAAATAATGGCTATCTGGCCATTTCTAGCCCATTTAAATTATTGTCCAAATTTAAGATTTCAAATCTATGAGGTATAGCACCTCATTTAAATCATCTTCTCAAGTTGTATGAAGTAGTGTGATAACCCTGGTTGCTTGGTCTCATATTTGTTCACTTATACTAAATGTTTGCCATAGTAGCATGATAAATTGTTCCAACAAATTATTAAATCCTATGGGAGTGTTTCTCTCATTTAAATCTTGTCATGAACAATTCAAAATGAGGTAGAGACTCTGGTCATTTAGGTCTCATATGAATTGTTGATGATATTAAATCTTTACCTTGTTAGGATTAAAAGGTATGAGGTGTTCACCTCATTTAAATCACTTTCTCAAATGATAAGTATGAAGAGGTTGACTTGGGTCAACCTAGGTCATATTTTATTCATAAGAGAAATTAAATCTTAATGAGACAATGAGAAGAAGTTATATCTCTGAATAATTAAAAGCAACACCTTATTTAGTATGAGAGGAAATTATTTTTCCTAAATAAGATAACAACACTTTTACCCACTTAATAGTAATAAGTGATGCTAGTTTACTTGTGTAAATTATATGAGGTGTTTTACTTCATTTAAATCTTGTCCCAAGTACTTTCATATGAAGTTTGAACCCCGGGTCAAAAACTCTCACATGAAATACTTGGAGATTTAAATCATAATAGTCACTATTAAATGGTATGAGGTATCCCTACCTCATTTAAATCATTTTCTCAAGTGATGATGATGAATGGTTGACCTAGGTCAACATAAATTCATGTGTGATGATTTGAGAAATTAAATCTTAAAGAAGATTCAATGAGAGGAAACTATTCTTCCTCAAAACAATACCACCAATGCACCAAATTGTATTAATTATGTGAATAGAATAGTTTGTGTGAATATATGTGATGTTGGGAAGAGCCAATGAATTGTTTGGTGATTGTATCCTCGTATTCGTATTTTAGACGCTAGTACCGAGGAGTATCAAGAGGAGGAAGAAGTCTACTTCCCGGAAGAGGAAGACCACTTTGATCAGTACACCACTCAAGGCAAGCTAGTATTCTTGCATGCTATTACCAATGCAAGCTATGTTTTTGAAAGCTATTACCAATGCAAGCTAACACCCTTGCAAGCTAATAGTCTTGCAAAGTGCAAAGCTCTACTAGAGCAAGGCACACCCACCATTACTTTTTACTTTATGCTTATGATCCTATTTCCCAGTTTTATTCTTACAAGCTTTGGTTTTTGATTATTTATAACTTGCTTTTATAGTTAACTTTGGTCTAGAAATAGAGTACTACAAGAGTATCAAAATTAGCCTAGCAAGCTCCAAGATATTTAGCATCCCTCAGGACTAGTTGCTAGTGCTCAATATCAGAATTGACTACTCTAGATGGGAACTTGTGAAATGAAAAGACTTTGAAAACCTTGGAATGATGAGTCATTCTAGTGAAAGATTTTGAAGGTGAATATGACTGGTGAATGACTTGGTGAATTTTACAAAAACTGATGGTTGGGTTTGGATGCGATACCATTCCAATTTTGCAAGTACCCCCACAATACCTGATATGGGTAGGGCTTAACTAGAAGTTTATGTATCTTAGTATGGGTTCCCTCTAAACAAGCGTCATCGGGGTTATGCTGGAGGCTGCCTCTACAAAAGTGAAGTGATATGAAATGACGTGAAATGAGGTGAATGTCCGGCCCAAGCCCTGTGCAGTTCCCAGGCTGACAGTTTGTCTTCACTGGGAGGCCAAGCTCATGGGGAGAGATGCCTATACTAGGATATGTAAGTGAAAGGTTATGGTTGGTAGTCCGCACACGGAGTGTGGTAAATCAGGGCCAGTTAACCCTGACGGATTATTGCAAATGTTGTGGCACAAGTGTACGACCTCTGCAGAGTGTAGATCTATTCGAATAGCCGCGTCCACGGTTATGGACGGTTGGAAAGGCCATACTGTTCCGTCATCAGACCATTTTTCTTTCAAAATGTGACATATGAAGGGTGATTTTGAACTTGAAAAGTTGAATGGTGCCTTGTGATTTGAATTGAAAGGTGACTTTGACTTTGAATCACAACTGAGTTGTGGGAATGACACTAATGTTCCCGCTTGAGTTAGTTGAGCAAGTGAAGGTTTTTGATTATTAAAGTGTTTATGAAATAAAACTAGCTTTATGCAAATGAAACTTAGAGCTTAGCACCCCCTTACTATAGTTGATAGTGTTTACCTTAGTATTAGTTTGCGAGTACTTTAAAGTACTCATGGCTTTGTCCCTGGCTATTCAAATGGCCAGACTATGAAGAGGAGTACCAGAACCCGGAAGAAGGACAGCAGGACGTCTACGACAACTAGGATCACTCCTGACGTCAACAGTTGCCTGTGGAATAGATGGACCACGACCGCTACGCTACTTCGCTTCCGCTATGTGTTTTGTAATTGATCAATGGATCATCTAGTATTGTAATGAGACTGGATCATGTGATCCTTTGTTGTAAGACAATTATGCGTTGTAATAAATGATGTGTTGTGATATTAATCTATTATGTCTCGCAAAAACAATATTCCTGGGATTGCGATGAATGACATAATAGGCATCTGGACTTAAAAATCCGGGTGTTGACAGTTGGTTTCCATATAAGCTACCTCCAAGTTTAGCTCTGTTTCGTTTCTTCTGTACGTAGTACCATAAGCAGTCCGGAATCGATACCTCTTGAATATAAGCCTGACCTGACCCTGTGTCCCACCGGAAATAAACGAAAATCTTGGATGTAAAAAAGCCTGACGTGATCCTGTGTCCCACCGGAATGAAACCAAAATCAAAGAGACTTGTTCAGATGGGCGACGTGGGCCTCTATGAAATTCCAAATAGGCCCACGGCAAAAATTATTTGGCCTGTTTGTGACACCAGTCAGTCACCTATTGCAATTTAATAGTAAAGATATGGCCCTTTAGTCTTTGCGCCTTTGATCTTCATCTCCAAAGCACGAACATGATCTCCATCATCAATGGGCATGATCTCCATCATTGTCGGCGTAGCGTCAAGGTCCATGGCGCCGTCTTCATGGTTGTTCACCTCATGTAGCAACTATTACAACTACTTTGAAAAACTACTCAACATGAAATTTAAAGACAACCATAAGGCTCATGCCGGTTGCCACAATACAATAATGATCATCTCATACATATTCATCATCACATCATGGCCATATCACATCACCAAACCCTGCAAAAACAAGTTAGACGCCTCTAATTTGGTTTGCATATTTTACGTGGTTTAGGGTTTTCGAGTAAGATCCAATCTACCTATGAACATGAACCACAACGGTGATACTAATGTTGTCAATAGAAAGAGTAAATTGGATCTTCACTATAGTGGGAGAGACAGACACCCGCAAATCCACTTATGCAATACAAGTTGCTTGTCGAGCGTGGAGCAAATCTCATGAACGCGGTCATGTAAAGTTAGCCCGAGCCGCTTCATCCCACTATGCCACAAAGATGCAAAGTACACGAACTAAAGACAACAAAGCATCAACGCCCACAAAATAATTGTGTTCTACTCGTGCAACCAATCTATGCATAGACACGGCTCTGATACCACTGAAGGGATGCGTAGCATAGAAAACAAAAAAAATTCCTACCGCAAGAACGAAACACAAGCCAAGATCTAATCTAGAAGTCGGTAGCAACGAGGAGATCACGAGACTAACCCATGAAGATTTCCAAAGCCTACGAGATTAGATCTCGTTGTTGCAGAAGATGATCACTTGCCGCTTTCAAAAGCTGTTGACCACCAAAACCCACCGGCGAGCAGCGACGGGCAACACGTAGAGCCGGGAGGCTCCCAGGACTGCTGGTGGGCCCTGGTCCCTCGGGCGACGGCCCGCAATGCTCCGGCACACGTCCAAGCTGGTGCAAGGGCGTGCCACCTGACCTATACCTGGTCAGGAAGGTGATGGATTGCTTCGACTAGTTTCCTGCATGGCATACAAGTAAACATTAAATACGAGCCTCGATCGGCTCTCAGGTTATCCTGTGAATCGGCTCAAGGAGCCGATCCACCCATGACTCGTACGAGATCTACGATAACATGGTGGTCCTGCTTGATCAATATTAAGTTAAAACGATCTACAACGATCTAGGGTTTTCACCACATAACCGGAACATCCTACACGTAATTGAGCCTGGCAGACACGAAAGATGATAATAGACCAACCCTAGACAAGGCCTAAAAACCAACGTGGAGTTGATTCCCGGAACATCCTCTCTAGGATTGGCAAACTATACCTTACGTACTACTGGATCCTTCAACCCGTTTGCAAGGCCTAACTATGTAGATATCAAACTAATCCTTGAAGAACAAGGAGCAATCATAACAGATCAGATCTACCGAACAACGATCAAGCAAGGTGCTGCCCTTACACCAGGGATAGGCGTAAAAGTAGCTAGATGTCTGGGGATAGCATATATAAATGCATACATCAAGATAGAACGATGCTAACCCTAACACATCTATGATAACTACATTGCTCGCCATCAACAAGGCTTCAGCACGAGCAACGCATGAACAACGAATAGACTCAATACTGCCTAGATCGCGAGATGCGGTCTAGGCAGCATGGTGCTTACCCGGAAGAAACCCTCGAAACAAGGGGTGGCGATGCACCTAGATTGGTTTGTTGTGAACGTGATCGTCCTCCTTTCTCAATAACCCTAGATACATATTTATAGTCCGTAGACTTTCTAACTTGGGAATAATCCCAACCGTACACGAGCTAAACTCTATCTTTTAATTCTAACCGACACGTAACCTACTATAATTTACAGATACACGAGCAATCTAGCCCAAACTCTTGCACGAGGCCGATTCATGAAAATTTCCCGTGTATATTCTCCAAGCCCATCTCAATCACGGCCCACCTCCTGACTTGGTTAAAATCTGGTGATAACACATGCCCCCCTGGTTTTGGCAATGATAATTCCAAAACCACTCTGTTTTTTTTTTCTTCGTAGGGTCATGCCGTGGCAGAGCAGAACCGTCGCAGTATCCTTCATCATGATGCCTTGCCTTCTCAACTTCTCCGCGTGATTTGACAGTTTTTCCTACCCCCTTTTTTTCTTCTTTTTGGCACCACTTCCTCGGAAACTGCTGTGGCATTAAATCTCCACTATATCCCCTTTATTTAACCGCGCCGAACAGTTCGCCTCTTTATCCCCTTGCTCTGTACTAGCCATCGGCACAAAAACCCCCTTCCTCTGTAGCAATGTCTTCCTCTTCCTCCTCCTCCGCCTCGTCGGGTCTCTCTTTCCAATCTTCCTCCTCCAGCGAGCCGATACCAGAGAACGACCTAATGGCGCAGTACGAGAAGGAAGCCCCCGAGCATTGGGACGATGAGGAGTGGGATTTCACCGTCAGGGTGAACGACGCACCCCTGGTCCCTGTCGGGTCAGACGACGACTTGTCCCTGACCGACGGGGAGGCGGACCTCCAGTTCCTCGTCGACGGGGAATTGGAAGCGGAGAGCGAGGACGACCTCTTCTCCTGGGCGAGCTTCTCCTCCTTCGACGAGGAGGAAGAAGAGGAGGATGACGCCTCCTCCGACGAGCCACCGGTGAAACGCTTCCGCGCCGGGTGGGAGGACGACGACGATGATGATGATGAGGAGGAAGAAGCCCCGGCCGAGGGCTACGGCAGCAGCGACGAGGAGCTCGCCGGAAGCAGCGCCGACGGCAGCTACGACGGCGACGACGAGGCCAGCGACAGCCCTTAGAATAGGAACTACTAGTATAGGACTAGTAGTAGTTCTTGAGCAATCGGCTCTTCTTTTGTTCTTCCTTCTTTGAGCAATCGGCTCTTCGTTGTAAAAAACCCCCTTTATTAATGAAGAAGTGTTTCCAATTGATCTTGCCGATAGTCAAAGTTAGTCAACTCTCAAAGAGCCGATGGCATCGCATCGGCCTTTACCATAAAAACGCGAGTAAGGCCAAATCAGTTGCCTATTCAAACGGTAACCTGCACCCTTCGTCTGAGAGAGTAAACTCAGATCCCCAAATCGTCGTTCGAACAGATCCAAATCGCGGCCACACGAATCTCAGATCTCAATCGCTCCAAACAAACTCCGCAGCGAATCCAATGGCGGAATCATCCAACGCCAATGCTTCGGTCGCCGGTCTGAAGGTAATCCTTAACCGCTCCTCGCCATCCGAGTAAATGTTAGGATTAACAGCAAACACCTGAATTAATGTCCTATTTCGTTATTAATTTTTAGGTTTCAGACATTCTGCTGCCGCATCCTTCTCTCCCAAATTCTCTTTGTCTTGGTCCCCGTTCTTCCGAGAGTCCTTCCCATTTAATTTCATGCGAGGCCAATAGAATTCCCTTCGTAAACCAGAATTTAGATCTGACTTCTTGGGCCGACTGCCTACGAGCCTGGCCTAATCCTCCTGAGGGTTGGGTGGCATGGTACAGTAGAGTATCCAAAACTCACTATGCCACATGGGAAACTATAGGGATAGCTGATGCTTTGTCATTATCATTGTCTCCCCTTGAGAAGAACGAGAACCTTCTAAAAACCATCGGCTACTTTTGGTCTGATGCACTGAATTGCTTCATGTTTGGCCATGGCCCTATGACACCAACTCTGCTAGACGTGGCCATGATCACAGGTCTAGACATTGCATCCCCAAGCCCTTCTGCCTTTATGCTGCCAAAGGTTCCTTTCACCCTCTCCTCCAAAACAGAGTGTACAAGCTGGGGTGCCTAGACGTTACATGAAAACCAAAGGCCCTGTGACAGAGAAAGAACACACGGCCTTCCTGAACTTCTGGTTGGAACACTTCATATTCTGCGGCCCTTCACTCGCCCCAACCAAGAATTACCTCTCCCTGGCCTATGAACTTGCCAAAGGCACTCAGCTTGGCATCGGCAAACTATTCCTTGGAGAGGTCTATCGATCTCTCCAGCTGATGTCTGTCAAACTGTTCTCCCAAAAGACAGTTAAAACAGGAGGCCCCTGGTGGTTTATTCAGTTATGGGCTCAACTGTACTTCCAAAACCAGATCCCAAACTCCCCGCCTTTGACCACTTGCACCTTCCCAGATGCTAACGGGAAGCAGATCCGATGCACTAGCTACGGCCAAGCTCTGTATAGCCTTCCAGGCAGCAAACTGATCCCTAAGGAAGCATCAGAATGGTTCAGGATTTTCTTCCAAGGCCTGGACAATCCCCTGTTCTTTCCTTACACCGAATCTGGAGATTTTGAAAATCCAGTCTCCTTCAGGTTAGATAGCTTTGCCGATGACCCTAGCACTCGGCACTTATATTCCATTATGATCCGTCCCTGCTTCCTTCCAGTTGGCATGAGCACCTCTAACAGGATCATCAAGCCTGGTTATGAGTCTTACCAGCCGGTCGTAGTAGCCCGACAGTTTGGTCTTGGGCAGGTGTCTCCACACTTCTTCCTTCACCACTTGACAGAAAGCAGAGCCGAGTTGCATGATGTCCTCACCGGCCAAAGGTGTTACTCCTTCTTTGATGCTCTAGCAATTCCAATCCCCCACAACCTCCATTTCATCTCGTCAACCAATGGCTTTGAGACCTGGTGGTCAATGTGGAAGACCCACGCCTTCAGGAGAGCTCTAGGACCGTTGCTGAAACAACTTGATGCTGAATACGATATCCCTGCAGAACAGGTACCACTACTCACAAATTTCTTGCAGTGGCTCATAATGATTGTTTGTATCCTGACTCTGTTTCCTTGCAGCAACAAGATGGTCCAGAATCTGTACATGAGGATGGCTCCTCCTTCAAGTTCCTTCCCCCAGCTCCAGTGGTTCTCTTCTGCAAGAGTTCACCACCCTTGAAGAAGGTTGTGATGCAGAGTCAGCCGATTCCGCCAACATCGGCTCCTAAGAGCGCAGCATCTTCTAGGCCAGCTGCCCCCCGAGCCTCAATCAAGGCGAGAAAAGCAGTAAGGAAAGTAGCTGCCAGGAAGACCTTGAAGCGCCAAAACCCTACTCCCGCTCAAGAAAGTTTGCACGTAAGCTGATCCATGCCTTGGTTAATTTCATCTATCTTTCCAGGTTTTTTCGCAACATGCTTGTATTTCTTTCGCAGGCCTCTACTGAAGAAAACTCTAGCGAGGAGACACAGTCTAGTCGAGAGAATTCCAGCTCGGGCAACTCTGGGAAAACCACCACGCAGAGCCAGCCAGACTTACCACCGTCGGCTTCCAAGAAAAGGTCAGCTCCTGAACCTGCTTCCTCCCAAGCTCCCATCAGAACAGGGCTGCGCACTAAGAGCCGATGCGTCAAGAGAGCTCGCAAGGAACCGCAAGCTTCTTCAACAAGCCAGGAGGTTTCAAATGTAATTATTCCCCCTGGCTCATATTTCATACCAATCCATTGTTACTCGCATCGGCTGACCACTTCCTTTGTAGACTGATGACACTTCTAGCGGGGACGTCGAGGAGGTACTGATGCCATCCGCCACCCTAGATCTAGCAACTTCAAAGAGCACGGCTGACACGGTGGCCAACCTAGCCAAGCTCCCAGAGAAGCCGATCACCACAACATCGGCTATCCCTCCTGTCTTAGGAGAGGTACACTCCATTCCCTTGGCTCTACCCTTTTCTTTTGCTGCATACTGACGCTGTTCTTGTTTGTCTGTCAGGGTTATGACCTCTCAAGCTTGCTGACGTTCGACCCTGAGTCCATCGAACCAGCTATTTCCAGGGCTAGTGAAGAGCCAGGACCCAGCACTACCCATGGACAACTCCAGCGTCTCAGGGCTTTACTCTCCTCTTCAATTGAGACATTGATTGAAAACCCCGAGGAGGTAAAAAGCATTCTTGAAGACATTCAGCCCCATCTCCCGGTGACACTGCAGGTGAAACTCTGGCCAGTCGTGACTCTGTCAGCCTTCAGGTCAAGGGTGAGATTGGCCCGTCAGAGAATTGACCTTCGCCACGCCCAGCTTCCGTTGAAAGACGATATTGCAGACAAGTGTCAACGGCTTAATGAGAAAAAGGCTGCCTTGGACACCAAAACTGACACTTCCGTCAGCAGCACCGAACTTGAGAGCCTGCGCAAGGAACTGGAGAACCTTGAAGAGAGGGTCAGGGTAACCAAACAGCTTATCCAAGATAAGGAAGCTCTTATTGCCCGCTCCCGAGAGGAAGCGGAAGGCCTCAAGGCTGAACTGAAGACTGATCTGGCCGAACTACGCGCCCTGAACAGCCAGCTGGTGACAGGCAAGGACGAGGATGATGAGGCCGAGATCGCCGAGGTGGATCATGTCCGTGCTGACGCCCTCCATGCCCTTAGTGTATTTCTTCAGTAGAGCCTCCCTTTGTAATTTGATACCTGCTGATAACTGCTCAATCGAGCTTTTCCATTCTGAAGTCGATGTCTGTGCATCGGTTGTGATTTGTATGTACACATTTTTTTTTACTGGCCGATTTTTATGCATCGGCCCCCATATTTCACTGTCTATGTATACTCCGTTTAGATGCCCCCCGAGCCGAATCTTTCAAGTAATTGAAGATATCGGCTCTCCAGTCATCCTATCTGTATGGCTTGATGAACCCGGCATCCAACACCTCCTTGATCTCTTTCTTGACTTCTTTAAGAATTTCGGCCTTCATCTGACGTGCTCGTTGCTGGAAAGGCCGAAATCCTTTCTTGAGAGGGAGCCGATGCTCAATTATGCTCCTGTCTAACCCAGGCATCTCTGTGTAATCCCATGCAAAACAATCTGGGTATTCTTTCAACAGAGCTATCATCAGGCTCCTCAGATGCGGATCTAACTTTTTGCTGATAAAAGTTGGTCGTGGCTTATCCCCAGGACCAATGTCAACCTCTTCTAGCTCATCAGCCGATGTAACCCATACCCTAGCTTTCCGTCTCCTGCTAGATCGATGCTCAACACAGGGAAAACATATGGCGAGGATAATATGGGTCGATTGCTGGAATCGGCCCCCATTTTGATTGCATTGCTCAATGAAGGTTTACATCTTGTTTGCGCTCTACTATATCTACGTGACATGCTTGAGTTGAGATCATCACTTCCTATTTTTTGGGGCCGATCACAGGGATCGGCCTTGTCACGCAAGTCCATAGACTTTGCTCTTGCTATACTGCCAGGCCGATGGATAAGACCAGCCTCACCCCGTTTTTTGTCACTTCGATGCGCTCACAGCCGTCCAAACTGACTCCGTAGAGTGGCTCTTGGTCTACCGCGTCCCAAATGTTCATGCCAGCCGTTGAAATTTCGGCTGAGTCATCTGCATGGACGACCTCCACTTCATCTCCATCCCACTGTATCAAGCATTGGTGCATTGTGGATGGAATGCAGCAGTTGGCGTGAATCCAATCCCTTCCCAGCAGGACAGCGTAGGTGCTTTTGCTGTCGACGATGAAGAATGACGTGGGGATGGTCTTGCGGCCTACAGTCAGATCCACGCTTAGAACACCTTGCGCTTCTGATGCTTGGCCGTTGAAATCGCTCAATGTGACGTTAGTTTTGATCAGATCCGCGCTAGAGCATCCCAGGCGACGTAGCATGGAGTACGGCATTATATTGACTGCCGCTCCCGTGTCCACCAGCATCTTGTTGACAGGCTGCCCGTTGATATAACCTTTCAAGTATAGGGCCTTCAGATGTCTGTAGCTCCTCTCCCGCGGCTTCTCAAAGATAACTGGCCGTGGGCCGCAGTCAAGTTGTGCTACAGATGCCTCTTCTGCTCTCGGTGCACAAAACTCCGACGGAAGTATGAACACCATGTTTGTGCTAGCCGATGTCTGATCATCGGCTTTCTTTGGTTTGGGGCGCCATTCTTTCTTCTGTGGACGACCCTCTTCGTCCAAAGCTTGCTGAATTTTAGCGGCCAGATCGGGCCGCGCCTTCCTCAGCGTGTGCAGGTATAACCTTTCGGCTTCCTCCAAGCTACGTAGCCGCTGCACCCTGCACTTTTGAGAATGGCTGAGTCCATCAGGGCACCACCTTGGCCGGTGGTATCTATCTTCTTCTTCTTCTTCATCTTCTAACTCCTCGAGATCTTCCACTCGAGAGGACTCAGCTTTGTTGTTCCGAGATGGGAGAGGCCCTAGACGTTTGAACACTGACACGTCTCCTGCGTCCTTCTTCTTCGGTCTACATATTGGGCAGCTTTCGATTGTAGGCAATCGGCTCATTCCTGAGTCCTAGCAGTGTTTAAAGAAGGGACAGTCCCAGTGACGGTCCAGGTCTTCTTGCTCCCTTGACCTTCCCCTAGCGCGGCGCTCATATCCTTCGTCGTCTCAATCATACCGACGATATTTTCTGTCGTCGACGTCAAGCCGACGATCTCTTTCGTTAGCCGTGTCATACCGCCGGCGTCGGTCATATTGACGCTCATATTTGTTAAGAAGGTGCTCGGAGAGTGGCCGTTGGTACCGCACGCTTCTCACTTGTTCCTCGGTGACGTACCGTTTGTCATCATATCGGGGCCGGTCGCGTGAACCGGCCTCCTCCTTGTCCTTACCACGAGCACGGCTGCTCTCTTCTTTGTCCTTGCCAGGGTGGTATACAGGCCCTGCCATGTTAATACTGAACGAGAAATCTGGCTGACGCCTCGTAGGGTAACTGTACTCCACCATGTTGACGGCAGGGAATGGTTGCGTGTCCACTTTCATGGCATACTGGCTGAAAATCAGACGGCCTTGTTCTATCGCCATTTGGATCTGCTGACGCAACACTTTGCAGTCGCTGGTGGTATGGGTGAACGAATGATGCCATTTGCGGTATGGCCTTCCGTTTATCTCTTGCACCGTAGGGATTCTATGGGCTTCGGGTAACTTCAGCTGCTTCTCCTTAAGCAAAAGATCGAAAATCTGCTCAGCTTTGCTTACGTTGAAGTCGAACCCTTTTGCAGGACCTTGTGGCTTAACCCACTTGCAGGACACGGGGTTTGCCCCCCGAGCCCATTCAGCCACGGCTACTTCCTGGTCTCCTGCAGAGTCTTCATCCTCGTCTGTCTCAACCAGGCTTATTGCGCGTTTGAATTTGTCCTGGTACAATTCTGGGTGGCGCTGTTCATACAATGAAAGTTTTTGAACCATATGCGCCAGTGAAGTGTACTCCGCTTGGGAAGCCATGTCCTTGATCGGCGACGCGAGACCTACCACTGCCAGATCAACTGCTTCTTTCTCATTCAAACAAGCCGAATAGCATCGGTTCCTCACGTCCCTGAAGCGCTGAATATATTCTGACACTGTTTCTCCGCGCCTCTGTCGTACTTGTGCCAGATCGGCAATGCCAGCCTCGGAAGCTTCTGAGTGATATTGCATGTGGAACTGCTCTTCCATCTGCTTCCACGTCCTGATTGAATCTGGTGGCAACGAGGTGTACCATCCAAAAGCCGATCCCGTGAGAGACTGCGCGAAGAACCTTACGCGTAGCGGGTCTGATGCTGAGATCATGCCCAACTGTGCCAAATATCGGCTCACATGCTCAATTGAACTAGAGCCCTCTTAGCCATTAAACTTTGAGAACTCAGGGAGCCATTACTTGGGTGGCAGTGGGATCATGTCATACTCGTTGGGGTACGGCTGGGAATAGCCGATTGCCCTCCATTTCGGCACCATGCCGAACTGGTCTCTCAAGATTGCGCTGATCTAGTCCACTGTAGGAGCCGCAGGGGTTGAATTTTGCTGATCTGTTGGGGTGGCGTATTTAGCCAGCCACGCCTGCTTCTCGGCGTCTCCTCCAGTAATTGCTCCTGTGGCTCCAGAAATTCCTCTTGTGGCTCCAGAACTTCCTCCTGCTGTAGTCTGGTTCGTGCGCGCCAAGTTGTTGCAGTCTGGCACGTACATGCACGTGTATCCATGCGGGATTTCCTTGGGCGGTTCCAGCATGAACTGGTAATCGGCAGGGTCGCCTCCAATCTTGTAGACGACGAACGCCGGTGAACCCGGCGGCTCTGGAGCTGCTAACGAGAACGGCAGCTGCGGTCTGGTGTAGAGCGGCATCTCTCCTTGGTGAGTCCCTAGTGTAGGTCCTGACGGAGAGTACTGATGCTTCATGATTTCCTGGACCACACGAAGCGCAACGCGCTCGAAAGCATTTACCAGGCTCTCAGAATGGCGGTGTAGCGAATGAGCTACCATGTAATTGACCTCCTGGCGTAGAGCTCTGGTGCGTTCTTCTGAAGCAGTAGATAGATCCACCTCATCGAGCGCGCCTTCAGCTGAGAACCATTTCCACCTAATGACGTGTGAGCGGGTCCTCTGGAAAGAGCCGATGAGGTTGGCTTCGAAGAGAGCTTTGATCTCGTCATACTTCTTCTTGTACTCCTCAGTCAGATCTTCGTACGTGACTGGGTCTTCCGCCAACTCTGATGCAGATGTTGATGTAGATGTTGACGTAGTTGAAGGTCCCGCCGGGCGTGCCAGAATGTGTTGACCACCAAAACCCACCGGCGAGCAGCGACGGGCAACACGTAGAGCCGGGAGGCTCCCAGGACTGCTGGTGGGCCCTGGTCCCTCGGGCGACGGCCCGCAATGCTCCGGCACACGTCCAAGCTGGTGCAAGGGCGTGCCACCTGACCTATACCTGGTCAGGAAGGTGATGGATTGCTTCGACTAGTTTCCTGCATGGCATACACGTAAACACAATATTAAGTTAAAACGATCTACGATGATCTAGGGTTTTCACCACATAACCGGAACATCCTACACGTAATTGAGCCTGGCAGACACGAAAGATGATAATAGACCAACCCTAGACAAAGCCTAAAAACCAACGTGGAGTTGATTCCCGGAACATCCACTCTAGGATTGGCAAACTATACCTTACGTACTACTGGATCCTTCAACCCGTTTGCAAGGCCTAACTATGTAGATATCAAACTAATCCTTGAAGAACAAGGAGCAATCATAACAGATCAGATCTACCGAACAACGATCAAGCAAGGTGCTGCCCTTACACCTGGGATAGGCGTAAAAGCAGCTAGATGTCTGGGGATAGCATATATAAACGCATACATCAAGATAGAACGATGCTAACCCTAACACATCTATGATAACTACATTGCTCGCCATCAACAAGGCTTCAGCACGAGCAACGCATGAACAACAAATAGACTCAATACTGCCTAGATCGCGAGATGCGATCTAGGCAGCATGGTGCTTACCCGGAAGAAACCCTCGAAACAAGGGGTGGCGATGCGCCTAGATTGGTTTGTTGTGAACGTGATCATCCTCCTTTCTCAATAACCCTAGATACATATTTATAGTCCGTAGACTTTCTAACTTGGGAATAATCCCAACCGTACATGAGCTAAACTCTATCTTTTAATTCTAACCGACACGTAACCTACTATAATTTACAGATACACGAGCAATCTAGCCCAAACTCTTGCACGAGGCCGATTCATGAATATTTCCCGTGTATATTCTCCAAGCCCATCTCAATCACGGCCCACCTCCTGACTTGGTTAAAATCTGGTGATAACAAAAGCGCGTAGAAGATCTTGACGGTGCCACAATCGGGCAGCACCTCCGTACTCGGTCACACGTACGGTGTTGATGAAGACGACGTCCTCCTCCCCGTTCCAGCGGGCAGCGGAAGTAGTAGATCCTCCTCGGAATCCCGGCAGCACGACGGTGTGGTGACGGTGGTGATGGAGAACTCCGGCAGGGCTTCGCCTATGCGCTGCGGGAGTATTATGTGGAGGAGAGGCTAGGGTTTGGGGAGAGAGGGGGTATTGGGCGCCGGCCACTTGGGGGCTGCGGCCAAGAGGGCTTGGGTGTGGCCGGCCCCTCCCCTATGCTCCTCATTATATAGGTGGAAGCCCCCAAGAGTTGTAGTCCAAGTCTTCGAATAAGACCCCAACAACAAAACTTGCCATAGGTGGGAAACCTACTCAAGGGGGAAGTCCTACTCAAGGTGGGACTCCCACCTTTCCTTGAGGGGGGTGGCCGGCCACCTTTAGGTGGAGTCCACCTGGGACTCCTCCCCTTAGGGTTGGCCGGCCATGCTTGTGGAGTCCCTCCGGGACTCCGTGATACGTCTCCGACGTATCGATAATTTCTTATGTTCCATGCCACATTATTGATGATATCTACATGTTTTATGCACACTTTATGTCATTTTGTGCATTTTCTGGAACTAACCTATTAACAAGATGCCGAAGTGCCGATTCTTTGTTTCTGCTGTTTTTTGTTTCAGAAATCCTAGTAAGGAAATATTCTCGGAATTGGACGAAATCAACGCCCAGGGTCCTATTTTGCCACGAAGCTTCCAGAAGACCGAAGAGGAGACGAAGTGGGGCCACGAGGTGGCCAGACTATAGGGCGGCGTGGCCCAAGCCCTGGCCGCACCGACCTGTAGTGTGGGCCCCTCGTGACGCCCCTTGACCTTCCCTTCCGCCTACAAATAGCCTTCGTCGCGAAACCCCCAGTACCGAGAGCCACGATACGGAAAACCTTCCAGAGACGCCGCCGCCAATCCCATCACGGGGGATTCAGGAGATCGCCTCCGGCACCCTGCCGGAGAGGGGAATCATCTCCCGGAGGACTCTACGCCGCCATGGTCGCCTCCGGAGTGATGAGTGAGTAGTCTACCCCTGGACTATCGGTCCATAGCAGTAGCTAGATGGTTGTCTTCTCCCCATTGTGCTTAATTGTCGGGTCTTGTGAGCTGCCGAACATGATCAAGATCATCTATCTGTAATCCTATATGTTGCATTTGTTGGGATCCGATGAATAGAGAATACTATGTTATGTTGATTATCAATTTATATCTATGTGTTGTTTATGATCTTGCATGCTCTCCGTTATTAGTAGATGCTCTGGCCAAGTTGATGCTAGTAACTCCAAGAGGGAGTATTTATGCTCGATAGTGGGTTCATGTCTCCGTGAATCTGGGGGAGTGAGAGAAACCTCTAAGATTATGGATGTGCTGTTGCCACTAGGGATAAAACATTGGTGCTATGTTCGAGGATGTAGTTACTGATTACATTACGCGCAATACTTAATGCAATTGTCTGTTGTTAGCAACTTAATACTGGAGGGGGTTCGGATGATAACCTGAAGGTGGACTTTTTAGGCATAGATGCATGCTGGATAGCGGTCTATGTACTTTGTCGTAATGCCCAATTAAATCTCACTATACTCATCATAATATGTATGTGCATGGTCATGCCCTCTCTATTTGTCAATTGCCCAACTGTAATTTGTTCACCCAACATGCTGTTTATCTTATAGGAGAGACACCTCTAGTGAACTGTGGACCCCGGTCCAATTCTCTTTACTGAAATACAATCTACTACAACTGTTCTACTGTTTTCTGCAAACAATCATCATCCACACTATACATCTAATCCTTTGTTACAGCAAGCCGGTGAGATTGACAACCTCACTGTTTCGTTGGGGCAAAGTACTTGGTTTGTGTTGTGCAGGTTCCACGTTGGCGCCGGAATCCCTGGTGTTGCGCTGCACTACATCTCGCCGCCATCAACCTTCAACGTGCTTCTTGGCTCCTACTGGTTCGATTAAACCTTGGTTTCATACTGAGGGAAAACTTGCCGATGTACGCATCACACCTTCCTCTTGGGGTTCCCAACGGACGCGTGTTGTACGCGTATCAAGCAACTTTTTCTGGCGCCGTTGCCGGGGAGATCAAGACACGATGCAAGGGGAGTCTCCACATCCCAATCTCTTTACTTTGTTTTTGTCTTGCTTAGTTTTATTTACTACTTTGTTTGCTGCACTAAATCAAAATACAAAAAAATTAGTTGCTAGTTTTACTTTATTTGCTATCTTGTTTGCAATATCAAAAACACAAAAAAATTAGTTACTTGTATTTACTTTACTTATTTCATCATGTTCCCTTTTAATTTTACCGTAAAAAACATGCCGGTAGGACGCGGGTCTATAATTGGGAGAAATAATATAGAAGAATTTTTCAACCATGTTAGTACCGTTGACGATTTTGAAGATAGACACTTGGTAGATCTTGCTCCTACTTATGAAATTGCTACTGCTGCTCTAGTTCGCATGCTGGAAACTAAATTTGTTAATCTCAATCCTATAATCCAACACATGTTTCTTACACTCGGTGATATGGAAGAGGAGGAAAAGAAAGATTTTGTCTTAGAAACCCTTCTTAGAGAATTTGGTGGTCTAGCAAGGGAGGCTAGAAAGGTCTTTGCTAAATATGATATGCTTGGTTCTTGCACCAATTTTGTTAGTCTCCTTGAAAAGATGGACATGGATAGAATAAGGTACACTAATAATATTAATGATGGTGGGGAGATCAAAGCACCAATACCATGTAAGCTCCTAGCGATGAATGATGCACTAGAAAATAACTATGCTTGGCTTGTTCCTGAAAATTTGTTTGATGAGAGTAGCAAGCCTAATACTAATGAAAAGGGAGACGCTAAAACTTATGTATCCAATATACTATGCTTGGCTGAGAAAACTCCAAACCCCGCTGTAGATGCACCACCCTTTGATAATACTTGATACACACTTTCTGCGCCTAGCTGAAAGGCGTTAAAGAAAAGCGCTTATGGGAGACAACCCATGTTTTTACTACAGTACTTTGTTTTTATTTTGTGTCTTGGAAGTTGTTTACTACTGTAGCAACCTCTTCTTATCTTAGTTTAGTGTTTTGTTGTGCCAAGTAAAGTCGTTGATAGTAAAGTTCATACTAGATTTGGATTACTGCACAGAAACAGATTTCTTTGCTGTCACGAATCTGGGCAAAATTTTCTGTAGGAAACTCAGAAAATTATGCCAATTTACATGAGTGATCCTCAGATATGTACGCAACTTTCATTCAATTTGAGCATTTTCATTTGAGCAAGTCTGGTGCCTCAATAAAATTCGTCAATACGAACTGTTCTGTTTTTGACAGATTCGGCCTTTTATTTCGCATTGCCAGTTTTGTTATGTTCGATGGATATTTTGATTCCATTGACTTTCAGTAGCTTTGTGCAGTGTCCAGAAGTGTTAAGAATTATTATGTCACCTCTGAACATGTATATTTTGATTGTGCACTAACCCTCTAATGAGTTGTTCTAAGTTTGGTGTGGAGGAAGTTTTCAAGGATCAAGAGAGGGAGATGATACAACATGATCAAGGAGAGTGAAAGCTCTAAGCTTGGGGATGCCCCGGTGGTTCACCCCTGCATATATCAAGAAGACTCAAGCGTCTAAGCTTGGGGATGCCCAAGGCATCCCCTTCTTCATCGACAACATTATCAGGTTCCTCCCCTGAAACTATATTTTTATTCCATCACATCTTATGTGCTTTTCTTGGAGCGTCGGTTTGTTTTTGTTTTTGTTTTGTTTGAATAAAATGGATCCTAGCATTCTTTGTGTGGGAGAGAGACACGCTCCGCTGTAGCATATGGACAAGTATGTCCTTAGGCTCTACTCATAGTATTCATGGCGAAGTTTCTTCTTCGTTAAATTGTTATATGGTTGGAATTGGAAAATGATACATGTAGTAATTGCTATAATGTCTTGGATAATGTGATACTTGGCAATTGTTGTGCTCATGTTTAAGCTCTTGCATCATATAATTTGCACCTATTAATGAAGAAATACATAGAGCATGCTAAAATTTGGTTTGCATATTTGGTTTCTCTAAAGTCTAGATAATTTCTAGTATTGAGTTTGAACAACAAGGAAGACGGTGTAGAGTCTTATAATGTTTACAATATGTCTTTTATGTGAGTTTTGCTGCACCGCTTCATCCTTGTGTTTGTTTCAAATAGCCTTGCTAGCCTAAACCTTGTATCGAGAGGGAATACTTCTCATGCATCCAAAATACTTGAGCCAACCACTATGCCATTTGTGTCCACCATACCTACCTACTACATGGTATTTCTCCGCCATTCCAAAGTAAATTGCTTGAGTGCTACCTTTAAATTTCCATTCTTCACCTTTACAATATATAGCTCCTGGGACAAATAGCTTAAAAACTATTGTGGTATTGAATATGTACTTATGCACTTTATCTCTTATTAAGTTGCTTGTTGTGCGATAACCATGTTCACTGGGGACGCCGTCAACTACTCTTTGTTGAATATCATGTGAGTTGCTATGCATGTTCGTCTTGTCTGACGTAAGGGCGATCTACCACCTTATGGTTAGAGCATGCATATTGTTAGAGAAGAACATTAGGCCGCTAACTAAAGCCATGATCCATGGTGGAAGTTTCAGTTTTGGACAATATCCTCAATCTCAAATGATAAAATTAATTGTTGTTACATGCTTATGCATAAAAGAGGAGTCCATTATGTGTTGTCTATGTTGTCCCGGTATGGATGTCTAAGTTGAGAATAATCAATAGCGAGAAATCCGATGCGAGCTTTCTCCTTAGACCTTTGTACAGGCGGCATAGAGGTACCCCTTTGTGACACTTGGTTAAAACATGTGCATTGCGATGATCCCGGTAGTCCAAGCTAATTAGGACAAGGTGCGGGCACTATTAGTATACTATGCATGAGGCTTGCAACTTGTAAGATATAATTTACATGATACATATGCTTTATCACTACCGTTGACAAAATTGTTTCTTGTTTTCAAAATCAAAGCTCTAGCACAAATATAGCAATCGATGCTTTCCTCTTTGAAGGACCATTCTTCTACTTTTATTGTTGAGTCAGTTCACCTATTTCTCTCCATCTCAAGAAGCAAACACTTGTGTGAACTGTGCATTGATTCCTACATACTTGCATATTGCACTTGTTATATTACTCTATGTTGACAATATCCATGAGATATACATGTTATAAGTTGAAAGCAACCGCTGAAACTTCATCTTCCTTTGTGTTTCTTCAATGCTTTTACTTTGAATTATTGCTTTATGAGTTAACTCTTATGCAAGACTTATTGATGTTTGTCTTGAAGTACTATTCATGAAAAGTCTTTGCTATATGATTCACTTGTTTACTCAAGTCATATACATTGTTTTGATCGCTGCATTCACTACATATGCTTACAAATAGTATGATCAAGGTTATGATGGCATGTCACTCCAGAAATTATCTTTGTTTATCGTTTACCTGCTCGGGACGAGCAGGAACTAAGCTTGGGGATGCTGATACGTCTCCGACGTATCGATAATTTCTTATGTTCCATGCCACATTATTGATGATATCTACATGTTTTATGCACACTTTATGTCATATTCGTGCATTTCCTGGAACTAACCTATTAACAAGATACCGAAGTGCCAGTTGCTGTTTTCTGCTGTTTTTGGTTTCAGAAATCCTAGTAAGGAAATATTCTCGGAATTGGACGAAATCAACGCCCAGGGTCCTATTTTGCCACGAAGCTTCCAGAAGACCGAAGAGGAGACGAAGTGGGGCCACGAGGTGGCCAGACTATAGGGCGGCGCGGCCCAAGCCCTGGCCGCGCCGACCTGTAGTGTGGGCCCCTCGTGACGCCCCTTGACCTGCCCTTCCGCCTACAAATAGCCTTCGTCGCGAAACCCCCAGTACCGAGAGCCACGATACGGAAAACCTTCCAGAGACGCCGCCGCCGCCAATCCCATCTCGGGGGATTCAGGAGATCGCCTCCGGCACCCTGCCGGAGAGGGGAATCATCTCCCGGAGGACTCTACGCCGCCATGGTCGCCTCCGGAGTGATGAGTGAGTAGTCTACCCCTGGACTATGGGTCCATAGCAGTAGCTAGATGGTTGTCTTCTCCCCATTGTGCTTAATTGTCGGGTCTTGTGAGCTGCCGAACATGATCAAGATCATCTATCTGTAATCCTATATGTTGCGTTTGTTGGGATCCGATGAATAGAGAATACTATGTTATGTTGATTATCAATTTATATCTATGTGTTGTTTATGATCTTGCATGCTCTCCGTTATTAGTAGATGCTCTGGCCAAGTTGATGCTAGTAACTCCAAGAGGGAGTATTTATGCTCGATAGTGGGTTCATGTCTCCGTGAATCTGGGGGAGTGAGAGAAACCTCTAAGATTATGGATGTGCTGTTGCCACTAGGGATAAAACATTGGTGCTATGTTCGAGGATGTAGTTACTGATTACATTACGCGCAATACTTAATGCAATTGTCTGTTGTTAGCAACTTAATACTGGAGGGGGTTCGGATGATAACCTGAAGGTGAACTTTTTAGGCATAGATGCATGCTGGATAGCGGTCTATGTACTTTGTCGTAATGCCCAATTAAATCTCACTATACTCATCATAATATGTATGTGCATGGTCATGCCCTCTCTATTTGTCAATTGCCCAACTGTAATTTGTTCACCCAACATGCTGTTTATCTTATGGGAGAGACACCTCTAGTGAACTGTGGACCCCGGTCCAATTCTCTTTACTGAAATACAATCTATCAGAATCGTTTCTACTGTTTTCTGCAAACAATCATCATCCACACTATACATCTAATCCTTTGTTACAGCAAGCCGGTGAGATTGACAACCTCACTGTTTCGTTGGGGCAAAGTACTTGGTTTGTGTTGTGCAGGTTCCACGTTGGCGCCGGAATCCCTGGTGTTGCGCCGCACTACATCTCGCCGCCATCAACCTTCAACGTGCTTCTTGGCTCCTACTGGTTCGATTAAACCTTGGTTTCATACTGAGGGAAAACTTGCCGCTGTACGCATCACACCTTCCTCTTGGGGTTCCCAACGGACACGTGCTGTACGCGTATCACTCCGCCTTCCATAGTGATTTCTTCCAGACTTTTCTAGAACCTTCTAGAACCTTCCATAAATGCACCGAATCATTTCAAACTTGTAAAATGACTTTCTATATATGAATCTTATTCTCTGGACCATTCCGGTACTTATCGTGATGTCCTGGATCCCATCTGAGACTCCGAACAAAACTTCGAACTCCATTCCATATTCCATATCTACTTAAACGACATCAAACCTTAAGTGTGTCACCCTACGGTTCGTGAACTATGCAGACATGGTTGAGACTTCTCTCTGACCAATAACCAATTGCGGGATCTGGAGATCCATAATGGCTCCCACATATTCAACGATGACTTAGTGATCGATTGAACCATTTACATACGATACCGATTCCCTTTGTCACGCGATATTTTACTTGTCCGAGGTTTGATCATCGGTATCTCTATACCTCGTTCAACCTTGTCTCCTCACAAGTACTCTTTACTCGTACCGTGGTATGTGGTCTCTTATGAACCATTCATATGCTTGCAAGCTAATTAGACGACATTCCACCGAGAGGGCCCAGAGTATATCTATCCGTCATCGGGATGGACAAATCCCACTGTCGATCCATATGCCTCAACTCATACTTTCCGAATACCTAATCCCATCTTTATAACCACCCATTTACGAAGTGGCGTTTGATGTAATCAAAGTACTCTTCCGGCATAAGTGATTTACATGATCTCATGGTCGAAAGGACTAGGTTACTATGTATCGAAAGCTTATAGCAAATAGAACTTAATGACGTGATCATATGCTACACTTAATTGGGTGTGTACATTACATCATTCACATAATGAAATAACCTTGTTATTAATAACATCCAATGTTCATGATCACGAAACTATGATCATCTATTAATCAACAAGCTAGTTATACAAGAGGCTTACTAGGGACTCCTTGTTGTTTACATAACAGACATGTATCAATGTTTCGGTTAATACAATTTTAGCATGGTATGCAAACATTATCATAAACACAAAGATATATTATGATAACCATTTTATTATTGCCTCTTGGGCATATCTCCAACAGTACTCCTTGTTCTCCGGCTTCGGATTCTTCCGATGTTGTTCCTTCTTCCTCTTCTTCTGATGAGTTGTCTTCTGCCGATGAGCTTCCTCCTTCATGGCCTGTTCGTCAGCGTCATGCTCCAGTTCGTTACTCTCCTAGTCAGTATGGTCTCTTTGTTGTTTCCGAGCCGAATTCTCATCGGGATGCCGAGCGTCATCCTGAATGGCAGCTTGCCATGGCTGAGGAGATCGATGCGCTTGAGCGTACTGGCATTTGGGATCTTGTTTCTCCCCCTTCTGGTGTTCGTCCTATCACGTGTAAGTGGGTCTATAAAATTAAGACTCGCTCAGATGGATCTCTTGAGCGCTATAAAGCGCGTCTTGTGGCTCGTGGCTTTCAGCAGGAGCACGGTCGTGACTATGATTAGACTTTTGCCCCTGTGGCTCATATGATTACTGTGCGTACCCTTCTTGATGTTGCTTCTGTTCACCGCTGGTCTATCTCCCAGCTAGATGTTCAGAATGATTTTCTTAATGGTGAGTTGAGTGAGGAGGTTTACATGTAGCCTCCTCCTGGGTATTTTGTTCCCGATGGGATGGTTTGTCGTCTTCGACATTCTCTCTATGGTCTCAAACAGGCCCCTCGTGCCTGGTTTGAGCGCTTCTCCTCTATGGTGACTGCTGCTGGTTTCTCTCCTAGTCTTCATGATCCAGCGCGCACTCATTGTTCACTTCTCCCCGTGGACGTACTCTTCTTCTTCTCTATGTTGATGATATGATCATTACTGGCGATGATCCTGAGTATATTGCCTTTGTCAAGGCTCGTCTTCGCGATCAGTTTCTTATAACTGATCTTGGTCCTCTTCGCTATTTTCTTGGCATTGAGGTTTCCTCCACTTCTGATGGCTTTTCTATCTCTCAGGAAAAGTACATTCAGGATCTTGTTGCTCGTGCTGCTCTTGGGGATGAGCGCACGGTTGATACTCCTATGGAGCTTAATGTTAAGCTTCGTCCTACTGATGGCAATCCTCTTCCTGATCCCACCCGTTATCGCCATCTTGTTGGGAGTCTTGTTTATCTTGCTGTCACTCGTCCTGATATTTCTTATCATGTTCATATTCTGAGTTAGTTTGTCTCAGCTCCTACCACAGTTCACTATAGTCATCTCCTCAGTGTTCTTCGTTACCTTCGTGGCACGATCACTCGTCGCCTTTTCTTTCCTCGTTCTAGCTCTCTCCATCTCTAGTGCTACTCGGATGCTACGTGGGCGAGTGATCCTACGGATCATCGTTCACTTTCTGCTTACTGTGTGTTTCTTGGTGGTTTGCTTGTTGCTTGGAAGACGAAGAAACAGGTAGCAGTTTCACGTTCGAGTGTTGAGGCTGAGTTGCGAGCTATGGCTTTGTTGATTGCTGAGGTGACCTGGTTATGGTGGTTGCTTGCAGATTTTGGGGTTTCTGTTACGACACCACTTTTGTCTGACAGTACAGGAGCTATCAATATTGCACGTGATCCGGTCAAGCATGAGCGGATGATGTTGTTGCGGTTTATTATGTGCCTTCAGATTTGCAGTTGGCGGATTTCTTTACGAAGGCACAAACTCGAGCGCATCATGATTTCTTACTCTCCAAACTCAGTGTTGTGGATCCACCATGAGTTTGAGGGGGTGTTAGATGTATATATCTGTATATTGTCGTTTCCCCATATGTTAGGGGGTTTCCTGTATATTTGCACCTGTACATGTACTATATATTGTGACCTTTAGCCCCTAGTAATACAACAAGCATATTGCCCTAACACATGGTATTAAATCAAGCTGAGCAATCATTCAGCCTGCAACACAATGCATGTCTCGTTCAGAGATACGCTGTGATTAGCTTTTGTACTGCGTGTAGTCCCACGTGTAAGCGGTAGCTATGACCATACGCCCATACCCCATGGCCAGAGGCCCATGCACCATGTATTCATGCTAGCTATTTTGATAATGTACCATTAGCTATGATGTCTAATTAAAGAAAAAATATTAACTATTGTATGGCGTTGGAGCGGCTATACACTGCATTTTAATCAAGGGTTTTTTGTTCTCGTGCCCCTGGTTCGTTAGTTGTACTCAGTTTTCCCCAGCCTCTTAACTTTTCCTCAGTTTTCCCCTCCCTCTAGTTTGAAACCCCTCGCAGACGCTCGGACGGGAGGGTTGCCGTCTGGTCAGAGGCCTTCCGTTACCGGTGGCGGCTAGGGAGCCGCTGTGGTTTTGACTTGACCGTTGCTTTCGAAATGTGTTGACTGTTGACTGGAAGAGCTGACCCAAAGCTTCCCCCCCCCCGCCCGAGACTGGAGGAGCTCACACACCGCCCGTCCACCGCCACACCGTCCTGCCCACCTACCTTATGGCGTCGTCCGCCACCGAGCCGGCCCCACCCCCACCACCACCCCCGGGAGGCGGAGAGGGCTCCGCCTCCACCAGATCTGGATCTACCCCTGTCCTCTTTGTATTTCCGTCTGGTGTGCCGCCTAATCCCGCCAGCCGTGGAGAAGATTGGGAATCGGAGGGATCTAACGCATGGATTCCATCTGGGTAAGCATCGGCTGCCTATGTGAATTAACAGTAGGCAGTTTTTGAGCACCAATCATTGTTCCTCAACTAACTGCGTTGCTTTTCGAATAGGATGGATCCAGCGCTGGCTTTTCGGCTGGTGGTTAGGCTGGATTCTAGCTTTACGCGTGATTCTAAACGCTATAAGAATGGGTTTTACTTCCCTGCGGTGGTTGCAACCACCATCTCGTTGAGGGATTTCAAAGCTAACATCTACGATAAGTACACCTGGAGCTCTTTCGATGCAGTTCATTTCGAATATTTCAACAGCCCGGAGCGAAGATTTGTTCCACTAATTTCCGAAGACGATCTGGGAATTCTTTTTGCTTTGAATGCTTCTTGCCAGTTCGGTAAAATTCGCATCCATGTGGACAGGGCCAGGCATCATCTGGTGCTGGGGCATCATCAGGTGGTCGGGCATCATGTCTCTCTCATCGCCCGCCTCTTGCTAATAGTGTAGCAGTGGCGCTCCTTGTAGGTCCACAACAGCACCATCTGTCCCCAGTGCTAGTGGTAGCCTGATCGTTCGTACGGTCGATGTGGAGGACGATGCAGACATTGAGGATCAGTCTCCTCAAGATGATGAGGATGAGTTGATGTTTCCTGAATTGGTAGATCGATGCAGTAAGCAAGCAATGGAGGATCAATACATGGAAGATATTGCTTTTGGTGCCAGATTTGATGACACTAATGATGAAGAGAAGAATGAGAACAATGATAGCCTCGTTTTAGCCGATTACGAAGGTGATGACTTGCCAACAATTGAGTGGAACAGGGAGGATCCTCAGCTTGCAGAAGGCATCGTGTTTCAAACGATGATGGACTGCCGTAATGCAATTACTACATATTGCATTCTACCTAAGAATAATTATGAGGTTATTAAAAGTGAGCCAGGTAGGTTCATAGTTAAATGCCCATACAAGAGGTGTAGGTGGAGGCTGCATGCATCCACAATGCGCATAAGCAGCTTGGTTCAGGTACTACGCCAACCAGTTGTGTATTTTAGATCACGGTGTAAAATTTGTTATCTATTACTGACATCCCTTATCATTATGTTTCAGATAAAGAAGAATGAGCCCGTCCATTCTTGTCCACCTCTAGGGGGAGAGCCAGAGCTGAAAACAAAGCTAGCCAAGACTAGGTGGTTGGCAGATATAATCCTAGATTGGCTGAGAGAAACTCCTTCACTTGGTCCAACAAAGACCTTAAAAAGATGGTTGAGAAGTTTAAAATGAAAGTACCTTACATGAGGATGTTCTATGCAAAGGAAATGGCTCTTGACAAGATCAATTATCCATGGAATGAAAGCTTTCAGTTGCTTTACACTTTCAAAGCTGAAGTGGAGATGGCTAGTCCAGGCAGTGTTGTAGCGATAGACAAGCATACAGTTCCCTACAAATTGAAAAGCGGGAAGGTAATGCACAAGGAATGTTTTAGAAGGGCTTTTGTTTGTTTCAAAGCATGCTGGAAAGGCTTTTTGGACGGTTGCATGCCTTATTTGGCCGTGGATGCAACAGCTCTTCATGGCAGGTTCAAAGGACAGCTAGTTGCTGCTACTGCAGTTGATGGACATAATTGGATGTTCCCTGTTGCTTATGGAGTTTTGGAGGTTGAGTCAGAGGAAAGTTGGACTTGGTTTCTGCAGAATTTGCGTGACCTTATAGGTCATCCACTGTAACACCCCAAATTTCAATAAAAAGAAAGTTAGAGAATTCCAGAGAGCAAAATTTCAAACCAACAAAAAACTTTTCTTTTGCATATAGTACCATGCATAGGACTTGTGCATTTGAGTGATATGCCATGATGATTGTTATTACTTGTATTGGATATGCTCTAAAACCCTAGGGTGATCATAGGAAGATCACCAACCAAATAAAACAAAGAGGAAGAAAATCCAATATTTGGAAAACCCTAAAAACCCTCACATATGCCCTATGGCATTTTTATAAATCTTGACCCTAGACCTATTTGGTCTTCACCATTAGTTGGATAATGTTATTAAACACTTATTACAACTTTTGGAACCAGGGTTGCACAATTCAAATGAATTTCAAACACAATTCCCACTCACATATGATAATGGTCATTTTTCACAATTATAGTCTGATCACCACTTTGAGCCCCTGCAAATCAATTTTCCCAAACCACTTCTTGCTAACTCTTTGCACCATTTCAAAGTCAACATCAAGGTGAACAACTTTGATAAAGATCACCCTGCCAAATTCATCTTGGATCAATAGCTATGCTCATCCAAAGTTGCAACATTTTAACAAGCGCAACAATCTCCACTTAGCCATTTTGGCCAATCTTTGAATTCTAATTTTTCCACCACCACCTCAATTCACCTCTGGTCATTTGCAACTAATACCAGCACTCACATTTCAAAAACATTCACCTTTTGAATTAATTCAAATTTGGATAATTTTCATATTTTCCAAATATGGCACTATTTGCACTATTTGCAAATAGTGAATCTACTCCACCCCATCTACCCTAACCTGCCCCAATTGGTCCCCTGGTTCCCTCTAACCATGAATGGAGCATAGTAATGCTAAGGGAGAGAGAGAGCAAGCTAGGGCATGGCCATGCCGGCCATGTCCCCGAGCTCGTCGAGCTCCCTCTCCTCTCCTTGCTTCTCTGCCCTGCCCACCTTGCCATAGCACGCCACCTCGCTCCTCTACGTCGCCTAGCACCAGCCGTTGTCGAGGAGGAGCACCGCACCGGCCAGACAAGCACGCGTCCATGGCGGCCGGCATGCCGCTCGCGTCGCACGAGAGCGCGCCACGGGCACCCACTGGCCACGCGCCGCGCAACCACCTCGCACTCGCCCCGGCCCCGCTTGCCTGCCGTTGAGCATCACCGCACCACCACGACACCGCCAGACCTGGCCACAACCAGACCCTGGACCGCCGTCACCGTAGACGGGGAAGAAGATCCCGCCACTGCCGCCGCACGACATGGAAGCAACGCGAACTATTCTGACGCCGCCCGACCAAACTGTCGCCGCCAACAGCATCGCCAGGAACCGCAGAACAGCGCCACGCCCTCGCCTAGCTCACTAGCTCGCCGGAGACGCCGCGAGCATGTCGATCACCACCCTGCCCCGCACCCCTTGCTCAATCCTATAAATAGAGCGTTCCCTGGACCAAACCAAGCACACCAGCTCACTCCCCACCTCTCACTGCTTCGCCACCACCGCTCCACCCACTCGATCGTCGCCGGAGCTGCCCCAATTTGAAGATCGGAGCTGCCCGTACCCGGAGGTCGCCGCCGTCGATTGGAGCTGTTCCAGGAGGAGCCGCCGGTACCAGGAGCTCCGCCGTCGTCCACAACTTCCCCACGCACACTGCCATCCCTCGCTGGAGCACTGGTTAGCCCTCCGACCCCCTAGGTCCGCCGCCAGAGCGTCGGGTTCTCGTCGGAGAAGACGATGAACCTCGACCGTCGGATTCACTTCTAATCCGACGCCTCACTTTAAAACATACCGATTCGGGTTAGATGAGCCGCTGACAGGTGGACCCCACCCTGTCAGGCAGCCCGCGCGTCTGTGGACCGTGGTGGGCTGGACTGGGCCATTTTTATTCGAATCGGGCCCAGTTTCGTTTCCCGCCGGCCTTTTAATTCAAACTGAGTTTAATTAATCCAAATGAATTTCAATACTGCCCAAACTTTGAAATTAAATAGTTTCAAATTGGCTAAACCAAATTTAGAAAATTTTATATTGTTAGAAAGCCACTGAAATTCTCTACAACATGCCACTGGCCTCATGGTCAAATTCTTTGTAGAATTAATGTGACAAAAATAACAAGGCAGGGACTATTCCCTATTCAAATAATTCCTAAAAATCAACCAAAATAGATATTAAGTTAATTCCAACTCTAATAGCTCACATTTGACTTACACTAATTGTTTATGCAATAAAATGGTGTGGTCACTTTGCATGATCATGCCATGGTTTAATGAATGGATATTATGGCTAGTTTAACTAGTTGATATTATCCAAAACTATTAAGTTAAATGGTGTGAAGTCTTACACTTCATTTAAACTTGTCTCACATGGATTCATGGGATGTTTGGACCCCTGGTTCCAAACTCTCTTATATGGATTACTTGAGATTTAAATTAAATGTAGTGTTGTTTAAATGGTATGAGGTGATCCACCTCATTTAAATCATTTTCCCAAATGATGATGATGAACATTTGACTTAGGTCAATATGAGTTCATCCATGATTGTTGGAGAAATTAAATCTTAAGAAGATTTCAATGAGAGGAAATTATTTCTCAAGAACCCTATGGAAACTATCATTTACATATGGAATACAAATTCTATTTAAATCCCACAACCCATGCACCCTAGCTTATTTATTTGGTGTGCATAGAGTAGTTTGTGTGTTTACTTGTGATGTGTGGAATAGCCATTGAATTAGTGAGTAATTATACTCGTATTCAAATTTAGACGGTAGCACCTGGAGAGTACGCCGAAGAAGAAGGTTGCTACCAGGGAGGAAGAGGAGGAACAGTTTGAGAACTACCAAGGCAAGCTATACTCTTGCAAGCTACTACCAATGCATGCTAATAGTCTTGCAAAGTGCAAAGCCCTTGGGGCAAGGCACCATGTTCTTACCTTTTCTTATATGAACCCATCCCAAGTTTTTACTTTACAAGTTTTTACTTGTTTTCCTAAATGAGTTACTTTTATAGTTAACTTTGGTCAAAGTACAAGTTGAGTCCTAGAGTAGTGAGTTAGTCTTCCCAAAGCAAAGCAAGTTAGCACCCCTCATGAATTAGAGCTAGTGCTAAAGAATTAAAACTGGACTACTCTAGATGGGAACCTTGTGAATTTGAAAGGATTTTGAAACCTTGGAATGAAGATGCATTCCATTGAATGATTTTTGAAGGTGAATATGACCAAGAGAAGATGGTGATTTTTGATAAAACATGATGTTGGTTTGAATGCGATACCTTTCCAATTATCAAGTACCCCCACAATACCTGATTATGGGTAGGGCGTAACTGGAAGTTTATGCGTCTTAGTATGGGTTCCCTCTAAACAAGCGTCATCGGGGTTATGCCGAAAGCTGCCTCTACCACAAAAGAAACGATACGATATGATGCGAAATGAGGTGAATGTCCGGCCCAAGCCCTGTGCAGTTCCCAGGCTGACTGTCTGTCTTCACTGGGAGGCCAAGCTCATGGGGAGAGGTGCTCATACTAAGGTTCGTAAGTGAAAGGTTATGGTTGATGATCCGCGTACTGTGTTACGATGATTCGGGGAAATCGCGACGGATGAAATCAAATGTTGTGGCACAAGTGTGCAACCTCTGCAGAGTGTAAACCTATTCGAATAGCCGCGTCCACGGTTACGGACGGTTGGAAAGGCCATACAGTTTCCGATGTCATATCTTTGAAAATGATGTTGAAAAGGATGATGGTGAAATGACTTGTGGTGGATTGAATTGAAATCACCACTTGAATGGTGGGAATGACACTAATGTTCCCACTTGAGCTAGTTAGCACTTGAGTAAGCTTTTCTCAAAACTTTGTGAATTAAAACTGGCTTTATGCAAATAAACTAGAGCTTAGCAAACCCTACTAGAATGTCTAGCACTTACTTTAGTATTAGTTTGCGAGTACTCAACGTACTCACGGCTTTGTCCCTGGCTATTCAAATGGCCAGAGTATGAAGATGAACAAGGAGATGACCAGCAGGACGCCTACGACAACTAAGCGCCTTCCGACGTCAAGCGTTGGCCTGTGGACTAGAGAGTCCTTGTATCTTACGCTTCCGCTATGTTGAACTATGAACTTGTGTTTGTTCGTTGATCAATAGATCAACTATTCGTGTAATATGGATCATGTGATTCCAAATTTGTAAGACTTATGGTTTGTAATGAATGATGACTGTGATACTTAACTATTATGCCTCGCAACAACAATATTCCTGGGATTGCGATGTATGACATAATAGGCACTCGGACTTAAAAATCCGGGTGTTGACAAGTTGGTATCAGAGCCATTGCTTGACCTTAGAAGACCTTAGTTAGAATGGGCGTTCTGAAAAATTTAACTTGGAAATCAAATGAAAGAAACTATTTGTGAAAATTTACTACACTCTTGTCTTTGAGACTTTGCCAAAATTTGATGAATCATGTTTTGAATCAACTTAAAATTTTGCCACACTTTGCACTCTCTAACTTACTCATCCAATTCTCTTTCAGATGGAGCCGAATGAACCCCTCAACACCAAGTTTTACCAGCTTGGAAACGGAGGAAGCTTGATCTTCGAGCATGACCTCGACTCCCTGTCGGATCACCTTGGCCGCCCACACCCCGAGTTTCACGGGATTCAGGTGGACGACCAGCCGGGAGGGGAACTGCAGTGGATTATCACCGCTGACTTGAGGGGCAAGCTGGAGCCTCCCACCTCGGAGAGGATCCTTTTCTCTTTCAGGGAAAGCAACTGGCTCGACGGGCTTGCACGTGCTCTTCAGGAAGCACTTGCCTGCCCGTGCGGACAGAATGCGGAAGCACTTCGTGAGGAACGCTTTGCGCATCTCGCGAGGCGTAACTCTGACGGAAGACCCATGGATGTGCCACTGCACCCCCAGTTGAGGCACCATGTGGATCACTTGGACTTCATGCTCTACCAGACTCAGAGGGACCTCGACGCCTCTCGCGCTTATGCGAATCAGACCCATGCTCACATCACCGAGCAGGGCGAGGCGATCAAGCTACTCAACAATGACCGCAGAAGCCTTCGCCAGCAGCGTGCCAAGAAAGACGCTACGATTCGCCGCCTTCGCGCCCGGATCGCGTCACTTGAGGCCACTGTCAAGGCCCAGGAAGATCAGATTCGTCAGCTGGAGGATGACGATGGAGGCATCGACATTCAGGGAGGAGACGCCTTTCTGAGCGATGACGACGACTTTGAGGAGGACGAGAACACCGAGGAGGAGGACTACGAGTTCCTGGAGGCAGGACCTGACGACTACGTCCCGATCGATGTCGATGATGAGGAGTAGTTGCACTAGTTCCACTTATAGTAGGTGTGAGTTGTATCCCGTCCTTTGTATAGTAGCATCAGAATGGTTCTTAAAACCATTGGAGGATGTGTGTAGTTTGTACTATGTGTTGCATGAATGAATGAATGTTATGTTTGTCATGAAAATATTACAAGTTTTCTAATGCTTTTCAAACTTAACCAAAATGAACCATAGAATGTTCCCTCTTATCTCATGATCTTCTACATCTTCAGATGGCCCCTCCGAATCGCACCAACGACGCGATGCTGCAACTTCTGCAAACCCTGCTTGCAGACCGGGAAACCGAAAGAGCCGAACGCCAAGCCAACCTCATCGCCTTGCAGAACATCGCCAACCAAGGCCCTGGAAATCATGACCACCCCGGATCCAAGCTCAAGAACTTCCAAAACACCAACCCTCCGGTGTTTAGCAAGACCGAGGAGCCCCTCGACGCCGACGATTGGCTCCAGACTATGGAGAACAATCTGGAAGTAGCTGGAGTGGAAGCCAACGAGAAGGTGTTGTTCGCCACTCACTATCTCGCTGGACCAGCTCGCGCTTGGTGGACCAGCACCCGTGCCATGAACGGAGGTCAATTCATGACTTGGGAGGATTTCAAACTCAAGTTCAGCAAGTACCATGTACCCCCGGGTCTTATCAAGAAGATGAGGGATGAATTCCGTGAGCTGAAACAAGGTCGCATGACGGTGGTTGAATACCGCGACAAGTTTCTCACTTTGTCAAGGTATGCCCCTGATGAGACCGACACCGTTGAGAAGAGGAAGGAGAGATTCCTGAACGGACTGCATGATGAGATGCAGACTGTCCTCGTCAACATCCCCTTCGCCGACCTCGAAGCCCTTGTTGACTCCGCCATCCAGATGGAGGGCAAGTTAAACCAAGCCAATGAGAACCGCAAGCGCCGCATGGCAAGTCAGAGTGGATCAAGCCACCCCCAAAAGTTTCGCCCTAGCTCAAGCGGAGGTTTCACTCCGAGAAACAACAAACCCCCGATGCAGAACTCTCGCCCCGGTTATCAGAACCGGAGTGGAGGAAACTCCAAGCCAGGAGGCTACAACAACAACTACAACAACAACAACTACAACCGCGCTCCACCCCGAGCCCCTAACAACACCAACACCAACACCAACACCACCCCCAGAACCGGAAGCAATGCCATTCCCGTTGCGAACAAGCAGGACAAGAGCACGATCACTTGTTATGAGTGTGGTGTAGTGGGACACTACTCCAACGAGTGCCCCAAGCGCCTTGCCAAGCTCGCCGGCAACACCGCTGCACCTGCTCAGCAGCAACGCCGTGTCTCCACCGGCAAGAAGTTCGCCCCCAACAACCCCAACAACCGCAACGGCCGCCTCTACCACATGAATGCCGAAGAAGCCCAGGAAGCACCAGATGTTGTGCTGGGTATGTTTTCTGTCAACCACACCCCTGCTAGAGTGTTGTTTGATTCCGGAGCATCTCATTCCTTTGTCACCGAAGATTTTGCATCAACAAGTAAAATTCAACCCCTCAGTTTGAAGCATGTTATGATAGTTCAAATCCCCGGATCAACCACCAAAGCCAGAAAATTTTGCAAAAATGTGCCAATCAAAATCCATGATGTAGATTTCTTTGCAAATCTAATAATACTTGGAACCAAAGGTTTGGAAGTTGTCCTAGGAATGGATTGGATGTCCAAGCACAATGGATTGATAGACTGCGCCAAGAAAGCCATAACCATGACTAGCAGCACCGGCATCGTAGTTGAGCACGTCTCTGAAAAACTACCCAGAAAATTTACCTGCAACCAAAGTGTATCCAAGCCAACTCTGGATCAAATCAGGGTCGTTTGTCGCTACCCTGATGTGTTTCCGGATGATCTACCCGGTATGCCCCCAGATCGGGATATCGAGTTTATCATCGAGTTAATCCCCGGAACTGGACCCATCGCCCAGAGAGCCTACAGCATGAACGCAACCGAGCTTGTGGAGCTGAAGAAGCAAATAGATGACATGTTAGCCAAAGGTTTGATTAGACCAAGTGCATCCCCACTGGAGATCCCCGTCTTGTTTGTCGACAAGAAGGATGGTGCAAATCGTTTATGCACGGACTATCGTAAGCTTAACGATGTCACCATCAAAAACAAATACCCCTTACCCAAGATCGAAGACTTGTTTGACCAACTCACCGGATCCCGAGTTTTCTCCAAGATAGATCTTAGAACTGGATACCACCAACTGAAGATCCGAGCCACCGACATTCCAAAAACTGCCTTTACCACCAGATATGGGTTGTATGAGTACAACGTCATGTCGTTTGGACTGACCAATGCTCCCGCTTATTTCATGAACCTCATGAATAAGATCTTCATGAACTTTTTGGACAAGTTTGTCGTTGTGTTCATCGACGACATCCTCGTCTACTCCAAGTCCGAAGAGGAACATGAACAGCATTTGGAGATTGTTCTAGAAACCCTTAGACAGCACAAGTTGTATGCCAAGTTTAGCAAGTGCGAGTTTTGGCTGGAAGAAGTTGGATTCCTCGGACACATCTTGTCTGCAGGAGGAATTGCCGTAGATCCCGCCAAGATCAAAACTGTTATGGAATGGAAAGCCCCAACCACACAAACCGAGGTCCGCGCTTTTCTTGGATTAGCCGGATACTACCGCAGATTTGTAGAAGGTTTTTCGAGCATCGCTCGACCAATGACCCAACTGCTGAAAAAGGACAGAAAGTTTGAGTGGACTGACAAGTGTGAAGAGAGCTTTCAGCAGCTCAAGAGTAGACTGACAACAGCCCCCATCCTGATCATGCCAGATATCGCAAAGCCCTTTGACGTATATTGCGACGCCTCCAAGACTGGACTCGGATGCGTGCTTATGCAAGAAGGCAAGGTTGTATCCTACCTTTCAAGGCAACTCAAGCAACATGAACAGAATTACCCAACCCATGACCTCGAGCTTGCAGCCGTGGTCTTAGCCCTGAAAGTTTGGCGTCATTACCTCATGGGTAATCGATGCGAGATCTACTCCGACCACAAAAGCCTCAAATATATATTCACCCAGAAAGAGTTGAACATGAGACAACGCCGATGGATCGAATTGATCAAGGATTACGACATGGAGATTCACTACCACCCCGGCAAGGCCAATGTGGTAGCGGATGCTTTGAGTCGATCGCCGTGCCAGTTGAACTCCATGCTCGCAACCGAACAGCCCAGTTTGCACCAAGAGTTTGAACAGTTCAGACTTGAACTTGTGAGTGAAGGATTCCTAGCCAGCATAGAACTGCAACCCACCTTGATTGGTTAGATCAAGGAAGCCCAGAAGGACAACGCTAGCATTGACGGAATCAAGAAACAGATAGCCGAAGGAAAAGCCCCCGGATTCACCGTAGACGAAGCCGAAGTGCTTTGGTACAAAGAACGTCTCTGCGTACCATCGGACTCTAACTTGAAACAAGTCATTCTGCAAGAAGCCCATGACACCCTTTATTCAATCCACCCCGGAGGTACCAAGATGTACCAAGACCTAAAAGAACAATTTTGGTGGCACGGAATGAAGAGAGAGATCGGTAGCTATATCGCTAAGTGTGACATCTGTCAGAGAGTCAAGGCAGAACACCAACGACCCGCCGGACTGTTGCAACCCCTTCAGATTCCCGAATGGAAATGGGACTCCGTAGGAATGGACTTTATCACCGGACTGCCCAAATCCAGCAAAGGCAATGATTCAATATGGGTAGTGGTCGATAGATTGACCAAAGTCGCCCATTTCATCGCCGTTAAAACCACCTATCAAGGCCCCAAGTTAGCTGAACTTTACATCTCCAGAATAGTCGCTCTGCACGGAACCCCCAAATCGATAGTGTCAGATAGAGGATCACAGTTCACCTCAAGGTTCTGGCAGAAAGTGCATGAAGGACTAGGCACCCGCCTAAATTTCAGCACCGCCTATCACCCTCGTGACCGACGGACAGATCGAGAGAGTAAACCAGATATCGGAAGACATGCTTAGAGCATGCGCATCGGAATACGGATCCAAGTGGGAAGACCGCCTACCTTACGCAGAATTCTCTTACAACAATAGTTATCAAGCCAGCCTACGTATGGCCCCCTTTGAAGCCTTGTACGGAAGGAAGTGCCGTACCCCGAACTGGTCAAGTCGGAGAAAGCCAAGTTTTCGGCCCAGATGTTCTTCGTGAAGCCGAAGAGAAAGTCCACAAGATCCGCGAGTACCTCAAGACTGCGCAATCTGCATGTAAGAGCTACGCCGACAAGAGACGTCGGGAGATGACCTTTGAGATCGGAGATTTCGTCTATCTCAAAGTATCCCCCTTGAAAGGGATGCAAAGGTTCCAGTTGAAAGGAAAGCTTGCACCCCGCTATGTTGGACCTTTCCAAGTCCTCAGCCGCCGAGGTGAAGTATCTTATCAACTGGAGTTGCCTGAAGAAATGTCGGCTGTGCACGACGTTTTTCACATCTCACTTCTCCGGAAATGCCTTGAAGTCCCTGAGAAGACTGAAGTGTTCAAGAACATCGATCACAGATTGGTGGATATCAACAAGGATCTGACTTACCGCGAAGTGCCGATTCGCATATTGGAAGAAGCTTACCGAACCACCCGCACCCGAAGCATCAAGTTTCTGAAGATCCAATGGAGCAATCATACCGAGGATGAAGCCACATGGGAACGCGAAGACTTCATGAAGAAGGAGTACCCAGATCTCTTTAGTACCTAACTTTCTTTTCGATCTCGGGACGAGATCTTTTGTAAGGGGGAAGGGTTTGTAACACCCCAAATTTCAATAAAAAGAAAGTTAGAGAATTCCAGAGAGCAAAATTTCAAACCAACAAAAACTTTTCTTTTGCATATAGTACCATGCATAGGACTTGTGCATTTGAGTGATATGCCATGATGATTGTTATTACTTGTATTGGATATGCTCTAAAACCCTAGGGTGATCATAGGAAGATCACCAACCAAATAAAACAAAGAGGAAGAAAATCCAATATTTGGAAAACCCTAAAAACCCTCACATATGCCCTATGTCATTTTTATAAATCTTGACCCTAGACCTATTTGGTCTTCACCATTAGTTGGATAATGTTATTAAACACTTATTACAACTTTTGGAACCAGGGTTGCACAATTCAAATGAATTTCAAACACAATTCCCACTCACATATGATAATGGTCATTTTTGACAATTATAGTCTGATCACCACTTTGAGCCCCTGCAAATCAATTTTCCCAAACCAATTCTTGCTAACTCTTTGCACCATTTCAAAGTCAACATCAAGGTGAACAACTTTGATAAAGATCACCCTGCCAAATTCATCTTGGATCAATAGCTATGCTCATCCAAAGTTGCAACATTTTAACAAGTGCAACAATCTCCACTTAGCCATTTTGGCCAATCTTTGAATTCTAATTTTTCCACCACCACCTCAATTCACCTCTGGTCATTTGCAACTAATACCAGCACTCACATTTCAAAAACATTCACCTTTTGAATTAATTCAAATTTGGATAATTTTCATATTTTCCAAATATGGCACTATTTGCACTATTTGCAAATAGTGAATCTACTCCACCCCATCTACCCTAACCTGCCCCAATTGGTCCCCTGGTTCCCTCTAACCATGAATGGAGCATAGTAATGCTAAGGGAGAGAGAGAGCAAGCTAGGGCATGGCCATGCCGGCCATGTCCCCGAGCTCGTCGAGCTCCCTCTCCTCTCCTTGCTTCTCTGCCCTGCCCACCTTGCCATAGCACGCCACCTCGCTCCTCTACGTCGCCTAGCACCGGCCATTGTCGAGGAGGAGCACCGCACCGGCCAGACAAGCACGCGTCCATGGCGGCCGGCATGCCGCTCGCGTCGCACGAGAGCGCGCCACGGGCACCCACTGGCCACGCGCCGCGCAACCACCTCGCACTCGCCCCGGCCCCGCTTGCCTGCCGTTGAGCATCACCGCACCACCACGACACCGCCAGACATGGCCACAACCAGACCCTGGACCGCCGTCGCCGTAGACGGGGAAGAAGATCCCGCCACTGCCGCCGCACGACATGGAAGCAACGCGAACTATTCTGACGCCGCCCGACCAAACTGTCGCCGCCAACAACATCGCCAGGAACCGCAGAACAGCGCCACGCCCTCGCCTAGCTCACTAGCTCGCCGGAGACGCCGCGAGCATGTCGATCACCACCCTGCCCCGCACCCCTTGCTCAATCCTATAAATAGAGCGTTCCCTGGACCAAACCAAGCACACCAGCTCACTCCCCACCTCTCACTGCTTCGCCACCACCGCTCCACCCACTCGATCGTCGCCGGAGCTGCCCCAATTTGAAGATCGGAGCCGCCCGTACCCGGAGGTCGCCGCCGTCGATTGGAGCTGTTCCAGGAGGAGCCGCCGGTACCAGGAGCTCCGCCGTCGTCCACAACTTCCCCACGCACACTGCCATCCCTCGCTGGAGCACTGGTTAGCCCTCCGACCCCCTAGGTCCGCCACCAGAGCGTCGGGTTCTCGTCGGAGAAGACGATGAACCTCGACCGTCGGATTCACTTCTAATCCGACGCCTCACTTTAAAACATACCGATTCGGGTTAGATGAGCCGCTGACAGGCGGACCCCACCCTGTCAGGCAGCCCGCGCGTCTGTGGACCGTGGTGGGCTGGACTGGGCCGTTTTTATTCGAATCGGGCCCAGTTTCGTTTCCCGCCGGCCTTTTAATTCAAACTGAGTTTAATTAATCCAAATGAATTTCAATACTGCCCAAACTTTGAAATTAAATAGTTTCAAATTGGCTAAACCAAATTTAGAAAATTTTATATTGTTAGAAAGCCACTGAAATTCTCTACAACATGCCACTGGCCTCATGGTCAAATTCTTTGTAGAATTAATGTGACAAAAATAACAAGGCAGGGACTATTCCCTATTCAAATAATTCTTAAAAATCAACCAAAATAGATATTAAGTTAATTCCAACTCTAATAGCTCACATTTGACTTACACTAATTGTTTATGCAATAAAATGGTGTGGTCACTTTGCATGATCATGCCATGGTTTAATGAATGGATATTATGGCTAGTTTAACTAGTTGATATTATCCAAAACTATTAAGTTAAATGGTGTGAAGTCTTACACTTCATTTAAACTTGTCTCACATGGATTCATGGGATGTTTGGACCCCTGGTTCCAAACTCTCTTATATGGATTACTTGAGATTTAAATTAAATGTAGTGTTGTTTAAATGGTATGAGGTGATCCACCTCATTTAAATCATTTTCCCAAATGATGATGATGAACATTTGACTTAGGTCAATATGAGTTCATCCATGATTGTTGGAGAAATTAAATCTTAAGAAGATTTCAATGAGAGGAAATTATTTCTCAAGAACCCTATGGAAACTATCATTTACATATGGAATACAAATTCTATTTAAATCCCACAACCCATGCACCCTAGCTTATTTATTTGGTGTGCATAGAGTAGTTTGTGTGTTTACTTGTGATGTGTGGAATAGCCATTGAATTAGTGAGTAATTATACTCGTATTCAAATTTAGACGGTAGCACCGGAGAGTACGCCGAAGAAGAAGGTTGCTACCAGGAGGAAGAGGAGGAACAGTTTGAGAACTACCAAGGCAAGCTATACTCTTGCAAGCTACTACCAATGCATGCTAATAGTCTTGCAAAGTGCAAAGCCCCTTGGGGCAAGGCACCATGTTCTTACCTTTTCTTATATGAACCCATCCCAAGTTTTTACTTTACAAGTTTTTACTTGTTTTCCTAAATGAGTTACTTTTATAGTTAACTTTGGTCAAAGTACAAGTTGAGTCCTAGAGTAGTGAGTTAGTCTTCCCAAAGCAAAGCAAGTTAGCACCCCTCATGAATTAGAGCTAGTGCTAAAGAATTAAAACTGGACTACTCTAGATGGGAACCTTGTGAATTTGAAAGGATTTTGAAACCTTGGAATGAAGATGCATTCCATTGAATGATTTTTGAAGGTGAATATGACCAAGAGAAGATGGTGATTTTTGATAAAACATGATGTTGGTTTGAATGCGATACCTTTCCAATTATCAAGTACCCCCACAATACCTGATTATGGGTAGGGCGTAACTGGAAGTTTATGCGTCTTAGTATGGGTTCCCTCTAAACAAGCGTCATCGGGGTTATGCCGAAAGCTGCCTCTACCACAAAAGAAACGATACGATATGATGCGAAATGAGGTGAATGTCCGGCCCAAGCCCTGTGCAGTTCCCAGGCTGACTGTCTGTCTTCACTGGGAGGCCAAGCTCATGGGGAGAGGTGCTCATACTAAGGTTCGTAAGTGAAAGGTTATGGTTGATGATCCGCGTACTGTGTTACGATGATTCGGGGAAATCCCGACGGATGAAATCAAATGTTGTGGCACAAGTGTGCAACCTCTGCAGAGTGTAAACCTATTCGAATAGCCGCGTCCACGGTTACGGACGGTTGGAAAGGCCATACAGTTTCCGATGTCATATCTTTGAAAATGATGTTGAAAAGGATGATGGTGAAATGACTTGTGGTGGATTGAATTGAAATCACCACTTGAATGGTGGGAATGACACTAATGTTCCCACTTGAGCTAGTTAGCACTTGAGTAAGCTTTTCTCAAAACTTTGTGAATTAAAACTGGCTTTATGCAAATAAACTAGAGCTTAGCAAACCCTACTAGAATGTCTAGCACTTACTTTAGTATTAGTTTGCGAGTACTCAACGTACTCACGGCTTTGTCCCTGGCTATTCAAATGGCCAGAGTATGAAGATGAACAAGGAGATGACCAGCAGGACGCCTACGACAACTAAGCGCCTTCCGACGTCAAGCGTTGGCCTGTGGACTAGAGAGTCCTTGTATCTTACGCTTCCGCTATGTTGAACTATGAACTTGTGTTTGTTCGTTGATCAATAGATCAACTATTCGTGTAATATGGATCATGTGATTCCAAATTTGTAAGACTTATGGTTTGTAATGAATGATGACTGTGATACTTAACTATTATGCCTCGCAACAACAATATTCCTGGGATTGCGATGTATGACATAATAGGCACTCGGACTTAAAAATCCGGGTGTTGACATCCACCAGGACTTGTTATCCACAAAGACACTTGCAAAGGTTTGGAGAGTGCGGTAGAAGCAGTATTCCCTGGAGTGGAGCATAGGGAATGTATGCGACATTTGGTACATAATTTTGCAAAGAAATTCAAGGGAAAAGTTTTTACTGACAACCTATGGCCAGCTTCATACACATGCAGCTCTAGGAAGCACCTGTTTCATTTGGATGTGTTGTATAAACAAAAACCTGGGGTGAAGGAGTACTTGGATGAAGATCATGGTAGGGTGTGGTCAAGAAGCCAATTCAATGAAATTTGCAAGGTAGACTATGTAACAAGTAACCTTGCGGAGAGTTTCAATTCAAAGGTCAAGTCATTGAAAGGGCTTATGCTGTGGCAAATATTTGATAAGATTAGGCAGATGATCATGATAAAGATCGATCTGCGTCAAAGAATTGCATCTACAAAATATGCTGGCCATCTCATGCTCCCATCTTTGATTAAGTCTTTGCATGACAGGGCAAAACAATTGAGGATGCAATGCGTCAGAAAAGGAATGGAGGCTGAGGTAACCTACACTGACAGTAAAAACAGGCAGTGGAGGTATCCAGTGAGTTTTGTTGATAGGACATGCCATTGTAGGGGATGGCAAATCCGTGGGATACCCTGCATACACGCATTGTTTTTCATGAGTGTTATAGGGGGTGAAGATGGTGAAGTTGATCAGTATGTGTCAGAGTATTTCTCTGTTGCCAAATTTAGGGCTGCATATGCTATGAATGTTCCTACCTTGTTGGGAAAAGATCAATGGATGAAAGTCGATCCAGGCTTCAAACTGTACTCTCCAGTAACTAGACTGGCAGGTAGGCCGAGGAAGAATAGGATCAGAGCTAGTGCAGAGGGTGGTGCACCGATTCAAAAATGTAAGTGCAAACGTTGTGGAATCCCTGGACACATTGCTAGGCTTTGTAAAAATCCAGTTGACCCAACTTTTGGAATGGAAGATCAGGCGGGAGCAGCAAATGCAGAGGAGAATGAAGTTACAATTCAACTTGAGATTGAAGCAGTAGTTCAACATGAGGAGATTGAAGCAGCAAATGCAGAGGAGATTGAAGCAGCAATTGAACATGAGGAGATTGAACCAATGGATCGTGAGCAGAGGGAACAGATGGATGTAGAGCTGCTTGAACCGATGGATCGAGAGCAGAGGGAACAGATGGATGTAGAGCTGCTTGAACCGATGGATCGTGAGCAGAGGGAACAGATGGATGTAGAATGGCTTCAAGCGATGAGTCCAGAGGATAAGGAACAGTATGATCGAGATTGCACCGAAAGTGGTATGGCCCAGTTTGCTGCTAACTTCGAAGAGCAGATGGCAGAAGAAGAAGCACAAGCTTCGCAGAAGAAGAAGAAGAACAAGAAAGAGGGCAAAAGGAAGGTAGACACCGGTAATATCCCTGGTAGCTAGGGTTACCCGGAGTAAGGTGGTGGCCCCAGCGAGTCACACCAGGAGCAAGAGAAAGATTTTATTCTGAACAACTAATTTGAATTTGTATGAACAATTTGTATTGGGGTTCCCTTTGTATTGGGGATGCCTTTGTGTTGAACAATTTTAATTTGTATGAACAATTTGAATTAGTATGAACAATTTGAATTTGTATGAACAATTTGTATTGGGGTTCCCTTTGTATTGGGGATCCCTTTGTGTTGAACAATTTGTATTTGGGTTCCCTTTGTATTGGGGATGCCTTTGTGTTGAACAATTTTAATTTGTATGAACAATTTGAATTAGTATGAACAATTTGAATTTGTATGAACAATTTGTATTGGGGTTCCCTTTGTATTGGGGATCCCTTTGTGTTCCACAATTTGAATTTGTATGAACAATTTGTATGCCACATTTAAGCCACATTTATCATTTTCTCTAGGGTTTAGGGTTTTAGGGTTTTAGGGTTTAGGGTTTAATTCAAAATAATTCAAAACATGGTGGAACCTTCCCATGGAGTCTTGTTATGTTACCTACAACCTAGAGAAATCAAAATGGAAAAGGAAATATAGAGATATGAAGTTTTTATGCCAAAAGCTTCAAAACCACTTCCTAGTCCATGAGCTACTAGCTATGAAGATGCAGGGCTTTCTGCTCAATACATCTCCCAAATACCCACTATGCTTACAAACTTTGTCCAAATGAGTCCAAATTCGTCACACTTGTGTATCTTTGAATTGCAAACAATATCTAGTCGGCCAAAATGTAATATATTGTTCAAATAACACGATTTTACCATTTTTATGCCAAAAGCTTCAATTTCCCTTAGTCCCTTTATTATTTGGGTGCCCCTGTTTTACTTAGTGTTACTCAGTTTTCCCCCTCCGGGCCCACTTGTTTTACTCAGTCCTACTCAGTTTTGCCCTTCCGATAAACATTTTCTCACTTTTCCCCCTCTTAGTTCTACTCAGTTTTCCTAACTTGTACTCACTGGCTGATCTCTGATTGGTCGAGATGTATGTCACACGGATCTTGGTTGGTTGAAAGCTCAACGAACGCTTGCACCGTTCGATCATTTATGATCGGACGTCCTGTATATCTCTCTCTACCACGATGGACGCATACGGAGACAAGAGCAGAGCACATACCTACCAACCCTGGCAGTCACATATTCCAGTCGCATCTTCCTCTCTCCTATTTCCTCTCTTACTCCGGTGGTCGCGGCGGCGCAGATCTAACCGTGCGTGCGGTGGTGTGCGGCGGCGCGGATCTAAGAGTGCCGGTGAGGATCTAACCGTCAGAAATAGTTGAAATGTCTCTCTCTGTCTCACTTTCGTTTCTCTTCTCAGATCTGTTGAATGATGAAGAACCCCAAGACGGCGGCCGTGCCGACAGTGGTCATCGATGCCACGAACATTGAAGCCATCGCCTACAACATCGCTTCGACGGCGCAGATCCAGCATTCAATGTCGGAGGCTGTTGATGTCTCACTTCCGTTGCCCTCCTCAGATCCATTGCTGATGAAAGAAAACAAGACGGCGGCTGTGCCGACAATGGTCATCGATGCCACGAACATTGAAGCCATCGCCTACAACATCGCTTCAACGGCGCAGACCCAGCCTTCAATGTCGGAGCCTGTTGATGTCTCACTTCCGGTGCCGAGAGTGTGAATCGATGCCAAGACGATTGAAGCCATCGTCTACAACCGTGCTGCAAAGCCGCCGATCCAGCCCTCCGCAGATCTGTCGCTGATGAAGTACACCAAGATAGCGGCGGTTCCGACAGTGGTCATCGATGCCACGAACATTGAAGCCATCGCCGATAACATCGCTTCAACGGCGGATGGCGCAGATGACCACCTCTCTGCCGCCCGTCGTCCCGGCCTTTCTTGCCCATCGCTGCGCGGCCATGTTCGACGCCGCAAATTGGGATAAATTACGATAAATTTGTATTTTTCAATTTCCAATTGGGATAAAAAAAAATTCGAACTACAACCTCCGTCTCAAAAAAAGCTTCTCCACGTTCTTGATGTGTCCATGTACATCCGTATGTATGATTTGAATTCTATCCCAACTTGATTGGGAAGATATTGATATGTATTTGATCCGGAGGCTGGTACATGCTTTCACTTTTGGGATCCCTTCAATTTTATAAAATGTTCATGCATGCTAAAATTATCGTGCGCATTACTTAGCACAACTAGGAAATTGTACGCCAAAATACAGTGCTTAGAGCCAGAACAAAATATAGTGGTTAGAGCCATCTACTGAATAACAATTCTATACTAAATCGTCTACCAGAACCACATAACTGCTAGGACAGGGATGACACCTAATAAAACTGCCCAGATGAATCTACTTTTCTCCTCTCCCATCACTTTAAGTTCATGTTCTAGATTTTCTACCACTTGATCAAATACGGTAAGATCTGTCTCAACTCTCAACTTCTCCTTACGAATAAGCTCTGAATTCTTCTTTTCTTCCTCCACAATACGCTTCAGCTCGAATATCATCAGGTTTTTACGGGCCAATTCATCACCTAAATTGGCCACCTTCTCCTCCAAAACCATCCTCTGGCTACACCACTGGGTTGATTCATCTTGGTATGCAATGTACCATGGATCATCGGCATGTCTGGCTAACTGTAACAATAATGGAAAAAAGAACAACTGAAATCACTCCAACAGGCCATGGCGGCACTTCAAATTCAACGGTAGTACAGAGAGCTGAAGCTAGATACCTGCACTTCCGACGAGGTAGGAGAAGTAGAACGTGGCCACGACATGATCGAATCCCCACCCTCGCCGGTGTACCCGCTACGACCAGACATTGAGGACTATTTCGTACCTGCAAATTCCAATAAATTACGGGAACCGAATCGATTAGGGGGCGGGGGAGGCAGAAGCGGAGGTCTTACCAAGCTATACTACCAATTGGTGCGCGGAACAAATCCCGGTCGTCGTGAGCGGCGGATCTGCTTGCGGCGGACTTTCCTGCGGTGGGTACAATGCGTGCGGACGAAACAAGTGCTGGAGCCATGGTTGACGTGCAGCGCCGCAGTCCGTCCGACGCCGCCGGGGAACAGAGCCGGCGGCGCGACGAGGCGCCGGCGATGGCTGCTCCGTCCGACGGTGGGGAACGAGCTGCCAGCGGTTCTCCGGTCTAGCTTAAGAATAATTAATTAGCGAACTTGTTGCTTCTCTCTATGATATTCTCTAAAGACATATATCAGAGCGGCAATATGTGTCTTTTCCTGAAAAATAGACGACCCCACTGGTCATTGACTGCGGAGGCCCCACAGAGCGGCAATATATGATTTTCTCTAAATAAATAGACGACCCCACTGGTCATTGGCTGCGGCAGCCCCACAGAGCGATAATATGTCTTTTCCTGAAAAATATACGACCCCATTGGTCATTGGCTGCGGCGGCCCCACAGAGCGGCAATATATGATTTTCTCTAAATAAATAGACGACCCCACTGGTCATTGGTTGCGGCAGCCCCACAGAGTTGCAATATATGTTTTTTCCTGAAAAATATACGACCCCACTGGTCATTGGCTGCGGAGGCTCCACAGAGCGGCAATATATGATTTTCTCTAAATAAATAGACGACCCCACTGGTCATTGGCTGCGGCAGCCCCATGGAGCGGCAATATATGTCTTTTCCTGAAAAATATACGACCCCACTGGTCATTGGCTGCGGCAGCCCTATAGAGCGGCCCCATTTGTCATTGGCAGCACCGCGTATAAAATCATGAAATAAAACGGCCCACTCGTCAGCGATAGATGGATGGCTGCTTCGACGTGTCTCCTGACCCTACCCGTCAGCACGAGACGGTCAGGGAGGAGCTGCCCCTGTGCGGCCCCACCCGGTCAGACTAATGGTCAAGGCCTCTGACCTGACGGCTACCGGCCGTTTTAGCACTTGTGCGTGTTTCAAACTAGAGGAGGGGAAAACCGAGGAAAAACTAAGGGACTGGGGAAAACTGAGTACAACTAACGAACCAGGGACACGAAAATAGAAATCCCTTTAATCAAATAATAGTTAGTCTTCAATAGTAAGTGTATCATTAATTTTTAGATGTTTTGTTGAACCTTTTGGTAACATCTTTTTTACATACTTTGCTGTTTATTTTAGTATAATCCAACTATGTCTCATAGTGTTGTTGAAATGATCACCTCGTGGTCGAATAATTCAGAAACTTAGGGTCGCACCCAACAGCGAGAATTTTGCGCAATACTAGAACGCCCCATCCATGGTGAATCTGCCCAACAATTTAGCTTATAAATATAATGTAAAAATATGTTTTTTTATTAAATTACTTTCTCATATATTACAATAGTCAATTTTTCTCTATATGTCTTGACAAAATCGTTCTCAATAGACACGCCAACATTTTGGTGGCATACCCTTTGCAAAAATCCTAGGTCCGCCGTTGCCTAGAGGCGCACGTTCTCCGCACTGGTGATGTGGTGAGTACGAGCGGCAGCAAGCGGACAACTCCGGGCATCTTGTCCAACGTTGATGACGGTTGGTAAAGACAGTGCAGGAGCCGACGTCGACCTTCAGGAAGGGAATGGCTGTTGGTGTGAGCAGTCCATGATGTTGTCTTTGTGCTGGATCGGAATGCTTCCACCCCGTGAGGAAACCATGTCTTTTTTGTTAGTTGATTTGGGTTGCTCATCAAGCATATTGCTCGAGATCGTGAGACAGCCATGTTGACTGCGTGCACGACATGGAAGCGTAGAGTGCCGCCCTCTTGTGATTGTCCTCCACCGCCCACACGAGCTTGAAGACGTTTTTGGTGACAATGGACCAGCCAGCGTTTGATGCATATTACCGATTGACACTTATTATACTCCACCTTTATTCCTGCTCGTGCAATCTAATCCATTGGCGAGAAACCCCGTTGCTTTTGGTATGGACAAATATAACCTCCGATGGGTATGAACATGGATATGGGTAAACCCAAACCCTATTAAACGGTACCATCCTGGCACCGACGGTGCCACGCGGATTCATTTGCCTCATAGCAATGCTTCTCATTGACAGGCCTGAAGGGCGTCGATCGACTGTGAGTTGATTTGCTTGCAGGTTGATGGAAGATGTGATTATTCGTTCTATTTTCATCGTGTGCCTCCCGGTGTTCAGAAATTTCAACATTGTGTACTTCTTTTTAAACATCAGGGCTTTGCAGCCCAACTTAAAATTAATTAAGCCACACACGGCAAATGAATACATTGGTGCTGACAACAGCTTAGGAAATAGGAAACAAGCAAAGATTAAGACTAAGTTCGTAATTATTATGAGTTCAAGTTATAACCAAATTATTAAATGAGCTCCCCTAAAACATCATTCCTAAAAATGTTTTGATTAGACGACCTCTATTCAAAATACCACCCCAATCGTCACGGTCGGCGGCATAGTTGCAAAGGTGGACATCGAAATACCTATCACAACATTCATGCGACTCAAGGTCATGTCTACACATGCTAGGCTCGCCAATTTAATCTTAGTGTACTCGTAGTGCAACATGGCTTACATCCACCGTATGCGAACACCGATATGTCTGACATCCGATCTTCACGGCCTACCTCATACCGAAAAACTCTCTTGGTAGTGCACTCTAATGGAGAGCAATTTTTTTTTTTTGAGAAACACAGTACAAACGCAGACGCTCACATACACGCGCATACACTCACCCCTATGAACGCACACACGCACACCCTACCCCTATGAGCACCTCCGAAAGACTGAGCCGGCGTAAGTTCATGAATCATCTTATTTAGTGTTACCGTCGTGTAACTAACACTAGCAACTTACAAGATGCGCTCAAAGACATCTACATCAAATGTATTAGTGATTCATTTACGCAACTAGATCTCCATCGTGCGCTCTAACATGGTGCCCACTGCGTGGTGCCTCCAGTTGATCGACCAATGTGGTGGTGGTGATGGGCTATCACTACAACTTAGCAACAACAAGCCGAAAACTACTAAACACCAGACCATAACATGTTACAAGCCGCCTTGCAACATAAATCTAGACGCCTCCACTTTATCTCTTGTAAATTTTACCTGGCCCTAAGGCTTTCATAAAAAGAGCCCGTTCTTACCTAAGAACAAACAACCACAACACCGATTAGATATTTGTCTCTTTTATAGCCCCTTCGGAGCCCTCGGTTGCAACTATCATACCAACTATTGTAAGAGAGACATACACCCTCAGTTGCATACATTGTATAAGCCATGTGTCAAGTGCGGAACCAGTCTCGCGTAAGCATACGCGTAACATCGGCCAGGGCTGCTTCATCAAACCATGAAGGGATATACACAAGTACATGTGAAAGGGTAACATATATAGAATCGATGCACACATGAAAGCATTTGTTCTAACCGTACAAGCATAATACGCATAGCTCGGCTCGGATACCACTGTAGGGGTTCGTAGCAGAAAACAAAAAAATTCTAACTAGCGTACTCCGATTGCCCATGTCTATCTAAGAGTCATGTTGTAACAGAGATGGTTTCGGTGACGTACCATCGTGTACCGAAAGCGGTAAACGTTTCTCTAGAACATGGATGATGTAGTCGTACTCGTCGTCGACCTCATGGTCGAGGGTAGTCCTCTCGTACGACATCAAGTGCCGCAAGTGGCATCACCTTGTAGTTTCGCACACGTGCGATGCTCAATGATGTTCCCGTCTCCGATCTAGAAGAGGTGCGGAAGTAGATTTCTGGATCCGGATCCTAACAGTGCTCCTACGTATTGGGTGGGGTCCCAGTGTAGCTCTTCAAGGAACCGCGCGGAAGAAAAACTGCTCTATTTTTTGTGTGTATTTTACTCCCTCCATGTGTCCATTATATATAGGTGGAAGGGGAGGGGAGGGGCTCATTGCTTGGCAAGGTGGGACAAAAGGAGGGGGTGCTTCGGTCGACCATCTTGGAGCCAGCACCCCCCACCTTAGCCCGCCCGGATCCCCCCTTTGGCCCACGGGATAGCTGGTCATCGCCCTTAATGGGCTCCCCTCTCGGGAGGGGCTCATTTAGGGTGGGAAGCCTTTTTGTAATTAAATAAATCATTTTTCTTTCTCTCAAAAAATAAATCAATATATTTTCTATATTAATTAATTCATTTAATTAATATATATTACATATTATTTAATCGGCAATGATCATTTTTAATTCAATAAATCATTTTAATTCATTTAATTAATATATATTACACCTTACGAACCACTCCAAACATCTTTCGGATACTCCTGGAACCCTTTCCGGTTCCCCCTGTTCTATTTTTTGATGAATCCAAAACTATCTTAAGTTTTGTTGAAACCTTAAGTGAAGGAGATATGCCCTAGAGGCAATAATAAAGTGGTTATTATTTATATCTTTATGTTTATGATAAATGTTTATATATCATGCTATAATTGTATTAACCGAAACATTAGTACATATGTGATATATAGACAACAAGAAGTCCCTAGTATGCCTCTTAAACTAGCTTGTTGATTAATGGATGATTAGTTTCATAATCATGAACATTGGATGTTATTAATAACAAGGTTATGTCATTGTATGAATGATGTAATGGACACACCCAATTAAGCGTAGCATAAGATCTCGTCATTAAGTTATTTGCTATAAGCTTTCGATACATAGTTACCTAGTCCTTATGACCATGAGATCGTGTAAATCACTTATACCGGAAAGGTACTTTGATTACACCAAACGCCACTGCGTAAATGGGTGATTATAAAGATGGGATTAAGTATCCGGAAAGTATGAGTTGAGGCATATGGATCAACAGTGGGATTTGTCCATCCCGATGACGGATAGATATACTCTGGGCCCTCTCGGTGGAATGTCGTCTAATGTATTGCAAACATATGAATAAGTTCATAAGAGACCACATACCACGGTACGAGTAAAGAGTACTTGTCAGGAGACGAGGTTGAACAAGGTATAGAGTGATACCGAAGATCAAACCTCGGACAAGTAAAATATCGCGTGACAAAGGGAATTGGTATCGTATGTGAATGGTTCATTCGATCACTAAAGTCATCGTTGAATATGTGGGAGCCATTATGGATCTCCAGATCCCGCTATTGGTTATTGGTCGGAGTGAGTACTCAACCATGTCCGCATAGTTCACGAACCGTAGGGTGACACACTTAAAGTTGGATGTTGAAATGGTAGAACTTGAATATGGAATGGAGTTCGAATATTTGTTCGGAGTCCCGGATGAGATCCCGGACATCACGAGGAGTTCCGGAATGGTCCGGAGAATAAGATTCATATATAGGATGTCATTTTATGTGAATTAAAATGATGCGGAAGGTTCTATGGAAGGTTCTAGAAGGTTCTAGAAAAGTCCGGAAGAAACCACCAAGGAAGGTGGAGTCTCGGAGGGACTCCACCTCCATGGCCGGCCAACCCTAGTGGGGGAGGAGTCCCAAGTGGACTCCCCCTATGGGGGCCGGCCACCCCCCATATGGAAGGGGGGAATCCCACCCCAAGTGGGATTCCCACCTTGGGTAGGTTTCCCTATCATATGGAAGGTTTTGGGTTCGGGTCTTATTCGGAGACTTGTAGTCCAACACTTGGGGCTTCCACCTATATAATGAGGGGCCAAGGGGAGGGGGCCGGCCACCCCAAGACCACAACCTGGCCGCCCCCCTTGAGTGGCCGGCCAGCCCCTCCCAAACCCTAGCCGCCCCTCTCTCCTCCATAGCTCCCGCGTGCTTTAGCGAAGCTCCGCCGGAGTTCTCCACCACCACCGACACCACGCCGTCGTGCTGTCGGATTCAAGAGGAGCTACTACTTCCGCTGCCCACTGGAACGGGAGGTGGACGTCGTCTTCATCAACAACCGAACGTGTGACCGAGTACGGAGGTGCTGCCCGTTCGTGGCGCCGGAGGGATCGTGATCAAGATCTTCTACGCGCTTTTGCAAGCGGCAAGTGAACGTCTACCGCAGCAACAAGAGCCTCCTCTTGTAGGCTTTGGAATCTCTTCAAGGGTGAGACTCGATAAACCCCTCGTTGCTACCGTCTTCTAGATTGCATCTTGGGTTGGATTGCGTGTTCGCAGTAGGAAATTTTTTGTTTTCTATTTAACGTTATCCAACAATGGTATCAGAGCCGTGTCTATTCATAGATGGTTGCACGAGTATAACACAATGGTTTTGTGGGCGTTGATGCTCTTGTTATCTTTAGTTTGAGTACTTTGCATCTTTGTGGCATAGTGGGATGAAGCGGCTCGGACTAACTTTACATGACCGCGTTCATGAGACTTGTTCCTCGTTCGACATGCAACTTGTATTGCATAAGAGGCTTTGTGGGTGTCTGTCTCTCCTACTATAGTGAAGATTCAATTTACTCTTCTATTGAAAACATTAGTATCAACGTTGTGGTTCATGTTCGTAGGTAGATTAGATCTCTCTCGAAAACCCTAAACCACGTAAAATATGCAAACCAAATTAGAGACGTCTAACTTGTTTTTGCAGGGTTTGGTGATGTGATATGGCCATAATGTGATGATGAATATGTATGAGATGATCATTATTGTATTGTGGCAACCGGCAGGAGCCTTATGGTTGTCTTTAAATTTCATGTTGAGTAATATTTCAAAGTAGTTGTAATAGTTGCTACATGGAGGACAATCATGAAGACGGCGCCATTGACCTTGACGCTACGCCGACGATGATGGAGATCATGCCCGAAGATGATGGAGATCATGTCCGTGCTTTGGAGATGAAGATCAAAGGCGCAAAGACAAAAGGGCCATATCATATCACATATGAACTGCATGTGATGTTAATCCTTTTATGCATCTTATTTTGCTTAGATCGCGACGGTAGCATTATAAGATGATCCCTCACTAAAATCTCAAGATAATAAAGTGTTCATCCTTAGTAGCACCGTTACCATGACTTGTCGTTTCGAAGCATCTCGTGATGATCGGGTGTGTTAGAATCAACAAGTACATACAACGGGTGCAAGACAGTTTTGCACATGCGGATACTAAGGTGGCCTTGACGAGCCTAGCATGTACAGACATGGTCTCGGAACACGTGATACCGAAAGGTAGAGCATGAATCATATGGTTGATATGATGAACACTTTGAGTGTTCGCCATTGAAATCACACCTTGTCTCGTGATGATCGGACTTAGGTGCGGTGGATTTGGTTCGTGTGATCACTAAGACAATGCGAGGGATATTGTTTTGAGTGGGAGTTCACCTAGATTTTTAATTATGTTGAATTAAAATTTGAACTCAATTTGTCATAAACTTAGTCTAAACTTTTGCAAATATATGTTGTAGAGATGGCGTCCCCAATCAATTTTAACCAGTTCCTAGAGAAAGAAAAACTTAAGAGCAACGGTAGCAACTTCACCGACTGGTTCCGTCATGTGAGGATCTTCCTCTCTGGCGGAAATCTGCAATATGTGCTTGATCCACCGCTAGGTGACCCTCCTGCAGAAACTGAAACCGATGAAGTAAAAGTTGTTTACGAGACTCAGAAAATTCGGTACTCTCAAGTTCAGTGTGCCATCCTGTGCAGTCTGGAATCCGATCTTCAAAAACGTTTTGAGCACCACGATCCTCATGAGTTGATGAAAGAGCTGAAAGCTATTTTTGAGACTCATGCGGCCGTGGAATGCTATGAAGCATCGAAACAATTCTTCAGCTGTATGATGGAAGAAGGCAGCTCCGTTTGTGAGCACATGCTCGCCATGACCGGGCATGCGAAGAAACTCAGTGACTTGGGAATAGTGATTCCTAACAGACTGGGGATTAATCGTGTCCTTCAATCACTGCCACCAAGTTACAAGAACTTTGTGATGAACCACAATATGCAGAACATGAACAAGGAGTTACCTGAACTCTTTGGCATGCTAAAAGCTGCTGAGATTGAGATCAAGAAAGAGCACCAAGTGTTGATGGTCAACAAGACCACCAGTTTCAAGAAACAGGGCAAGTCTAAGGGAAAATTCAAGAAGGGTGGCAAGAAAGCTGCCACGCCTCCTATGAAACCTAAGAACGGCCCTAAGCCTGATGCTGAGTGCTATTACTGCAAGGAGAAGGGACACTGGAAGCGTAATTGCTCCAAGTATCTGGCTGATCTGAAGAGCGGCCTTGTCAAGAAGAAGAAAGAAGGTATATCTGATATACATGTTATAGATGTTTATCTCACTGGTCCTCGTTCTAGTACCTGGGTATTTGATACTGGTTCGGTTGCTCATATTTGTAACTCGACACGGGAACTAAAGAATAAACGAAGACTACTGAAAGATGAAGTGACGATGCGCGTTGGAAACGGATCCAAGGTCAATGTGATCGTAGTCGGAACACTTCTTCTACATCTACCTTCGGGATTAGTTTTAAGCCTAAATAATTGTTATTTTGTACCCGCGTTGAGCATGAACATTATATCTGGATCTTGTTTATTGCAAGACGGTTATTCATTCAAGTCTGAGAATAATGGTTGTTCTATTTTTATGAATAATATCTTTTATGGTCGAGCACCACAAAAGAATGGCTTATTTCTGTTAGATCTCGATAGTAGTGATACGCATATACATAACGTTGATGCTAAGCGAATTAAATTGAATGATAATTCTACTTATATGTGGCACTCGCTGCCTTGGTCATATTGGAGTAAAACGCATGAAGAAACTCCATACTGATGGATTACTTGAATCACTTGACTTTGAGTCACTTGATAGATGCGAAGCATGTCTAATGGGTAAAATGACTAAGACTCCATTTTCTGGTATGATGGAGCGAGCTACTGACTTATTGGAAATCATACATACCGATGTGTGTGGACCAATGAGCATAGCATCGCGCGGTGGTTATCGTTATGTTCTAACCTTCACAGATGATCTGAGTAGATATGGGTATATCTATTTCATGAAACATAAATCTGAAACTTTCGAGAAGTTTAAGGAATTTCAAAGTGAAGTAGAAAATCAACATAACAAGAAGATTAAATTTCTACGATCTGATCGTGGAGGTGAATATCTGAGTTATGAGTTTGGCATGCATTTAAAGAAATGCGGAATACTTTCACAATTGACACCGCCGGTAACACCACAGCGAAACGGTGTGTCCGAACGTCGTAATTGAACTCTCTTAGATATGGTTCGTTCTATGATGTCTCTTACTGATTTGCCGTTATCATTTTGGAGTTATGCATTAGAGACAGCCGCATTCACTTTAAATAGAGCACCATCAAAATCCGTAGAAACGACACCGTATGAATTATGGTTTAATAAGAAACCTAAGCTGTCGTTCCTGAAAGTTTGGGGTTGCGAAGCCTATGTAAATAAGTTATAACCGGACAAGCTAGAACCCCAAGCGGAGAAATGCATCTTCATAGGATACCCTAAGGAAACTATAGGGTACACTTTCTATCACAGATCCGAAGGCAAAATCTTTGTTGCTAAGAACGGAACCTTTCTTGAGAAAGAATTTCTCACTAAAGAAGTGACTGGAAGAAAAGTAGAACTCGATGAGATTGATGAATCTATACTCGTTGATCAGAGTAGCGCAAAGATCGGAAGTTGTACTGCATCGCCTACACCGGCAACAGAGGAAGCTAATGATAATGATCATGAAACTTCGAACGAGGAAACTACTGAACCTCGCAGATCGACAAGGGAACGTGCCACTCCTGATTGGTATGATCCTTGTCTAAATGTCATGATTGTGGATAACAATGATGAGGACCCTGCGACGTATGAAGAAGCGATGATGAGCCCAGATTCCAACAAATGGCAAGAAGCCATGAAATCCGAAATGGGATCCATGGATGATAACAAAGTATGGACTTTGGTAGACTTACCTGATAGACGAAAGGCTGTCGAGAATAAATGGATCTTCAAGAGAAAAACAGATGCTGATGGTAATATTACTGTCTATAAAGCTCGACTTGTCGCAAAGGGTTTCCGACAAATTCAAGGAGTTGACTACGATGAGACTTTCTCACCTGTAGCGAAGCTAAAATCTGTGAGGATTTTGTTAGCAATAGCTGCATTTTTCGATTATGAGATTTGGCAGATGGATGTCAAAACGGCGTTCCTTAATGGAGACATTGAGGAAGAGTTGTATATGGTACAACCCAAAGGTTTTGTCGATCTTAAAAATGCTGACAAAGTATGCAAACTTCAGCGTTCAATCTATGGACTGAAGCAAGCATCAAGAAGTTGGAACCGACGCTTTGATAAGGTGATCAAAGACTTCGGGTTTATACAGTGTCATGGAGAGGCCTGTATTTACAAGAAAGTGAGTGGGAGCTCTGTAGCATTCATGATATTATATGTAGATGACATATTATTAATCGGGAATGATATAGAACTATTAAGCAATGTTAAAGGTTATTTGAATAATAGTTTTTCAATGAAAGACCTTGGTGAAGCATCGTATATATTAGGCATCAAGATTTATAGAGATAGATCAAGACGCCTAATAGGGCTATCACAGAGTACATACATGGACAAGATTCTAAAGAAGTTTAGAATGGACGAAAGTAAGAAAGGGTTCTTACCTATGTTACCAGACAATGTCTTGAGTAAGACTCAAGGACCGGCTACGGCAGAAGAAAGAGAAAGGATGAGTAATATCCCCTATGCCTCGGCAGTAGGATCTATCATGTATGCCATGCTATGTACTAGACCGGATATAGCACATGCTGTTAGTTTGACTAGCAGATATCAAAGTGATCCAGGAATGGAACACTGGACAGCGGTCAAGAATATCCTGAAGTACTTGAAAAGAACTAAGGATATGTTTCTTTGTTATGGAGGTGACCAAGAGCTCATTGTAAGTGGTTACACCAATGCAAGTTGGAACACTGATCCTGATGACTCTAAGTCACAGTCTGGGTACGTGTTTATATTGAATGGTGCTGCAGTAAGCTGGGCAAGCTCGAAGCAGTGCACGGTGGCGAAGTCTTCAACAGAATCAGAGTACATAGCGGCTTCAGAGGCTTCATCAGAAGCGGTATGGATGAAGAGGTTCATTGTAGAGCTCGGTGTGGTTCCTAGTGCATTGGACCCATTAATCATATACTGTGATAACATGGGTGCCATCGCCAATGCACAAGAGCCAAGGTCACACAAGAGGCTGAAGCATATCAAGCTGCGTTACCACTCAATTCGCGAGTACATCGAAGATGGAGAAGTAAAGATTTGCAAAGTACACACTGATCTGAATGTAGCAGATCCGTTGACTAAAGTTCTCCCTACGGCAAAGCATGACCAACACCAGAATGCCATGGGTGTTAGGTATATTACAATGTAATCTAGATTATTAACTCTAGTGCAAGTGGGAGACTGAAGGAGATATGCCTTAGAGGCAATAATAAAGTGGTTATTATTTATATCTTTATGTTTATGATAAATGTTTATATGTCATGCTATAATTGTATTAACCGAAACATTAGTACATGTGTGATATATAGACAACAAGAAGTCCCTAGTATGCCTCTTAAACTAGCTTGTTGATTAATGGATGATTAGTTTCATAATCATGAACATTGGATGTTATTAATAACAAGGTTATGTCATTGTATGAATGATGTAATGGACACACCCAATTAAGCGTAGCATAAGATCTCGTCATTAAGTTATTTGCTATAAGCTTTCGATACATAGTTACCTAGTCCTTATGACCATGAGATCATGTAAATCACTTATACCGGAAAGGTACTTTGATTACACCAAACGCCACTGCGTAAATGGGTGGTTATAAAGGTGGGATTAAGTATCCGGAAAGTATGAGTTGAGGCATATGGATCAACAGTGGGATTTGTCCATCCCGATGACGGATAGATATACTCTGGGCCCTCTTGGTGGAATGTCGTCTAATGTCTTGCAAGCATATGAATAAGTTCATAAGAGACCACATACCACGGCATTTATAAAGAGTACTTGTCAGGAGACGAGGTTGAACAAGGTATAGAGTGATACCGAAGATCAAACCTCGGACAAGTAAAATATCGCGTGACAAAGGGAATTGGTATCGTATGTGAATGGTTCATTCGATCACTAAAGTCATCGTTGAATATGTGGGAGCCATTATGGATCTCCAGATCCCGCTATTGGTTATTGGTCGGAGTGAGTACTCAACCATGTCCGCATAGTTCACGAACCGTAGGGTGACACACTTAAAGTTGGATGTTGAAATGGTAGAACTTGAATATGGAATGGAGTTCGAATATTTGTTCGGAGTCCCGGATGAGATCCCGAACATCACGAGGAGTTCCGGAATGGTCCGGAGAATAAGATTCATATATAGGATGTCATTTTATGTGAATTAAAATGATGCGGAAGGTTCTATGGAAGGTTCTAGAAGGTTCTAGAAAAGTCCGGAAGAAACCACCAAGGAAGGTGGAGTCCCGGAGGGACTCCACCTCCATGGCCGGCCAACCCTAGTGGGGGAGGAGTCCCAAGTGGACTCCCCCTATGGGGGCCGGCCACCCCCCCTGTCAACACCCGGATTTTTAAGTCCGAATGCCTATTATGTCATACATCGCAATCCCAGGAATATTGTTGTTGCGAGGCATAATAGTTAAGTATCACAGTCATCATTCATTACAACCCATAAGTCTTACAAATTGGATTCACATGATCCATATTACACGAATAGTTGATCTATTGATCAACGAACAAACACAAGTTCATAGTTCAACATAGCGGAAGCGTAAGATACAAGGACTCTCTAGTCCACAGGCCAACGCTTGACGTCGGAAGGCGCTTAGTTGTCGTAGGCGTCCTGCTGGTCATCTCCTTGTTCATCTTCATACTCTGGCCATTTGAATAGCCAGGGACAAAGCCGTGAGTACGTTGAGTACTCGCAAACTAATTCAAGAAAAAAAAATGCTAGACATTCTAGTAGGGTTTGCTAAGCTCTAGTTTATTTGCATAAAGCTAGTTTTGGTTCACAAAGTTTTGAGCAAAACTTATTCAAGTGCTAACTAACCCAAGGGGGAACATTAGTGTCATTCCCACCATTCAAGTGGGGATTTCAATTCAATTCACCACAAGTCAATTCACCATCACCTTTCAACATCATTTTCAAAGATATGACATCGGAAACTGTATGGCCTTTCCAACCGTCCGTAACCGTGGACGCGGCTATTCGAATAGGTTTACACTCTGCAGAGGTTGCACACTTGTGCCACAACATTTGATTTCATCCGTCGGGATTTCCCCGAATAATCGTAACACAGTACGCGGATCATCAACCATAACCTTTCACTTACGAATCCTAGTATGAGCACCTCTCCCCATGAGCTTGGCCTCCCAGTGAAGACAGTCAGTCAGCCTGGGAACTGCACAGGGCTTGGGCCGGACATTCACCTCATTTCGCATCATATCATATTGTTTCTTTTGTGGTAGAGGCAGCTTTCGGCATAACCCCGATGACGCTTGTTTAGAGGGAACCCATACTAAGACGCATAAACTTCCAGTTAAGCCCTACCCATAATCAGGTATTGTGGGGGTACTTGAGAATTGGAAAGGTATCGCATTCAAACCCACATCATGTTTTATCAAAAATCACCATCTTCTCTTGGTCATATTCACCTTCAAAACTCATTCAATGGAATGCATCTTCATTCCAAGGTTTCAAATCCTTCCAAAATCACAAAGTTCCCATCTAGAGTAGTCAAGTTTAGTTCATTAGCACTAGCTCTAATTCATGAGAGGTGCTACCTTGCTTTGCTTGAAAAGGCTAACTCACTACTCTAAAAACCAACTTGTGTTTTGACCAAAGTTAACTATAAAAGGAAATCATTTGGAAAACAAGTAAAAACTTGGGATGGGTTCACATAAGAAAAGGTAAGACATGGTGCCTTGCCCCAAGGGGCTTTGCACTTGGCAAGAATAAAAGCTTGCATAGTAATTTAGCTTGCCTTGGTAGTTCTCAAACTGTTCCTCTTCCTCCTCCTGGTAGCAACCTTCTTCTTCGGCGTACTCTCCGGTGCTACCGTCTAAATTTGAATACGAGTATAATTACTCACTAATTCAATGGCTATTCCACACATCACAAATAAACACACAAACTACTCTATGCACACACATAAATAAACTAGGGTGCATGGGTTGTGGGATTTAAATAGGATTTGTATTCTATATGTAAATGATAGTTTCCATAGGGTTCTTGAGAAATAATTTCCTCTCATTGAAATCTTCTTAAGATTTAATTTCTCCAACAATCATGGATGAACTCATCTTGACCTAGATCAAATGTTCATCATCATCATCATTTGGGAGAATGATTTAAATGAGGTGGATCACCTCATACCATTTAAATAACTCTACCTTTGATTTAAAACTCAAGTAATTCATATAAGAGAGTTTGGAACCAGGGGTCCAAACATCCCATGAATTCATGTGAGACAAGTTTAAATGAAGTGTAAGACTTCACACAATTTAAATCTAATAGTTTTGGATAATATCAACTAGTTAAACTAGTCAACATATCCATTCATTAAACCATGGCATGATCATGCAAAGTGACCACACCATTTTATTGCATAAACAATTAGTGTAAGTCAAAAGTGAGCTATTAGAGTTGGAATTAACTTAATATCTATTTTGGTTGATTTTTAAGAATTATTTGAATAGGGAAAAGTCCCTGGCTTGTTATTTTTGTCACATTAATTCTACAAAGAATTTGACCCTGAGGCCAGTGGCATTGGATAGAGAATTTCAGTGGCTTTCTAACAATATCAAATTCACTAAATTTGGTTTAGCCAATTGGAAACTATTTAATTTCAAAGTTTGGGCAGTATTGAAAATGTTTGGAAAATGTTTAAAACGAATTTGAATTAAACAGGCCGGCGGGAAAAGCTAACGGGCTGAAATGGTTTAAACAGGCCCAAGGCCAGCCCACCACGCGTCTGTGCCCGCGTGGGCTGCCTGACAGGGGGTCCCGCATGTCAGCGGCGTTTAAACGCCGAAGCGGTACGGGGCGACGTGGAGCGTAGGATTAGAGAGGGATCTAACGGCTGAGGTGCATCGTCTCGCCGGCGAGAGAGAGGTTCGCCGGCGGCTCGGGTAGGGGGTGGGAGAGCTAACCAGGGCTCCCGCGGTGGCTGGCAGTGTGCGTGATGTCGATGTGGACGACGGCGAAGCTCCTGGCACCGGCGGCGTCTCCTGGATCGGCTCCAATCGACGGCGGCGAGGTGCGGTACTGGCGGGCTCCGGGCTTCAAATTGGAGCAACTCCGGCAACAATCGAGTGAGTGGTTGGGTGGAGGAGAAGCAGTGGAGGATGGTGAACGAGATGGTGTGCTCAACTTCGTCCAGGGAACGCGGTATTTATAGATGGCCAAGGGTGCGGCGTGGCCGTGATGAAGTCGACCGAGGTGCGGCGATTCCGGCGAGGTGTTGGGCTAGGCCAGGGTGCTACGGTGTTCTCCTCGTCCAGGCGAATCTGTAGGTGGCGATGGCGCGGTCGGGCGGCGTCTGTGGGCGAAGCATTGCTTCCGTGTCTGCCGTGCTGGTCGCGGGATCGCGTTGTCGTCTCCGGCGACGGCGGCCACGGGTCGGGGTCGAGAGCATGTCTGGTGGTTGCGTGGCGACGCGGCGATGCTCAACGGCTGGTCAGCGAGTCCAGGGCGTGCTTGAGGTCGTGGCGCGGCGCGTGTCCAGTGTATGCCCGCGGCGTGCCCACGCGCGACGCGAGCGGCGTTCAGGGCGCCATGGACGCGTGCTTGTCTGGCCTGTGCTGTGTTCCTCCTCGACAACGGCCGATGCTAGGCGATCCAGTAGAGTGAGGTGGAGTGCAGGGACATGGTGGCCAGGGTCGGCGATGAAGGAGAGAGGAGGTGGTGCGGCATGGCCGGCATGTGGCCGGCATGGCCATGCCATGCTTGTTCTCTCTCCCTCCCTAGGGTTTCTATGTTGAGGTTAGTGAGAGAGGGGACCAGGGGACCATTTGGGGTTGGTTAGAGTAGGTTAGTTTGAGTAGATCACTATTTGCTATAGTGTAGGAATAGTGTTCAATTTTGGAAAATACAAAAATATCCAAAATGGAAATAATTCAAATGGTGAACCTTTTTGAAAAGTGAGTGTTGAGATAAGTTGTAATTGACCAGAGATGAATGGAGGTAGTGGTGGAAAAATTAGATTTCAAATTTTGGCCAAAATGGCTAAGTGGAGATTGTTGATCTTAATATAAAGTTGCAACTTTGGATGAGCATAGCTAGTGATCAAAGATGAATTTGGCAGGGTGGTCTTCATCAAAGTTGTTCACCTTGATGTTGACTTTGAAATGGTGCAAAGAGTTAGCAAGAATTGGTTTGAGAAAATTGAATTGCAGGGGCTCAAAGTGGTGATCAGACTAAAATTGGCAGATTTGGCCAATATCTCATGTGAGTGGAAATTGTGTTTGAAATTTATTTGAAAAGTGAAACCTTGGTTCCAAAAGTTGTAATAAGTGTTTAATAACATTATTCAACTAATGGTGAAGACCAAATAGGTCTAGGGTCAAAATTTATAAAAATGCCATAGAGCATATGTGAGGGTTTTTAGGGTTTTTCAATTATGGGAATTTCTTCCACTTTGATTTATTTGGTTGGTGATCTTCACATGATCACTCTAGGGTTTTAGAGCATCACAAATACAAGTAATAACAATCATCATGGCATATCACTCAAATGCACAAGTCCTATGCATGGTACTATATGCAAAAGAAAGTTTTTGTTGGTTTGAAAATTTGTTTTTCTGGAAATCTTCTAACTTTCTTTTTTTATTGAAATTTGGGGTGTTACAAACCCTTCCCCCTTACAAAAGATCTCGTCCCGAGATCAAAAAGAAAGTTAGGTACTAAAGAGATCTGGGTACTCCTTCTTCATGAAGTCTTCGCGTTCCCAGGTGGCTTCATCCTTGGTATGATTGCTCCATTGGATCTTTAGAAACTTGATGCTTCGGGTGCGGGTGGTTCTGTATGCTTCTTCGAGGATGCGAATCGGCACTTCGCGGTAAGTCAGATCCTTGTTGATATCCACCGATCGGTGATCGATGTTCTTGAACACTTCGGTCTTCTCAGGGACTTCAAGACATTTCCGGAGAAGTGAGATGTGAAAAACGTCGTGCACAGCCGACATTTCTTCAGGCAACTCCAGTTGATAAGATACTTCACCTCGGCGGCTGAGGACTTGGAAAGGTCCCACGTAGCGAGGTGCAAGCTTTCCTTTCAGCTGAAACCTTTGCATCCCTTTCAAGGGGGATACTTTGAGATAGACAAAATCTCCGATCTCAAAGGTCATCTCCCGACGTCTCTTGTCGGCGTAGCTCTTCTGTCTGGATTGCGCAGTCTTGAGGTACTCACGGATCTTGTGAACCTTCTCTTCGGCTTCACGAAGAACGTCTGGGCCGAAAACTTGACTCTCTCCGACTTCTGACCAGTTCAGGGGGGTACGGCACTTCCTTCCGTACAAGGCTTCAAAGGGGGCCATCTGTAGGCTGGCTTGATAACTATTGTTGTATGAGAATTCTGCGTAAGGTAGGCAGTCTTCCCACTTGGATCCGTATTCCAGTACGCATGCTCTAAGCATGTCTTCCAAGATCTGGTTTACTCTCTCAGTCTGTCCGTCGGTCTGAGGGTGATAGGCGGTGCTGAAATTTAGGCGAGTGCCTAGTCCTTCATGCACTTTCTGCCAGAACCTTGAGGTGAACTGTGATCCTCTATCTGACACTATCGATTTGGGGGTTCTGTGCAAGGCGACTATTCTGGAGATGTAGAGTTCAGCTAACTTGGGGCCTTGATAGGTGGTTTTGACGGCGATGAAATGGGCGACTTTGGTCAATCTATCGACCACTACCCATATGGAATCATTGCCTTTGCTAGATTTGGGCAGTCCGGTGATAAAGTCCATTCCTACGGAGTCCCATTTCCATTACGGAATCTGAAGGGGTTGCAACAGTCCGGCGGGTCTCTCGGTGTTACTGCCTTAACTCGCCGGGCAGATGTCACACTTAGCGATATAGCTACCGATCTCTCTCTTCATTCCGTGCCACCAAAATTGTTCTTTCAGGTCCTGGTACATCTTGGTACCTCCGGGGTGGATTGAGTAAAGGGTGTCATGGGCTTCTTGCAGGATGACTTGTTTCAGGTCAGAGTCCGATGGTACGCAGAGGCGTTCTTTGTACCAAAGCACTCCGGCTTCGTCAATGGTGAATCCGGGGGCTTTTCCTGCGGCTATCTGTTTCTTGATTCCATCAATGCTAGCGTTGTCTTTCTGGGCTTCCTTGATCTGACCAACCAAGGTGGGTTGCAGTTCTATGCTAGCTAGGAATCCTTCACTTACAAGTTCAAGTCTGAACTGTTCAAACTCTTGGTGCAAACTAGGCTGTTCGGTTGCGAGCATGGAGTTCAACTGGCACGGCAGTCGACTCAAAGCATCCGCTACCACATTGGCCTTGCCGGGGTGGTAGTGAATCTCCATGTCGTAATCCTTGATCAATTCGATCCATCGGCGTTGTCTCATGTTTAACTCCTTCTGGGTGAAAATGTATTTGAGGCTTTTGTGGTCGGAGTAGATCTCGCATCGATTACCCATGAGGTAATGACGCCAAACTTTCAAGGCTAAGACCACGGCTGCAAGCTCGAGGTCGTGGGTTGGGTAGTTCTGCTCATGTTGCTTGAGTTGCCTAGAAAGGTAGGATACAACCTTTCCTTCTTGCATAAGCACGCATCCAAGTCCAGTCTTGGAGGCGTCGCAATATACGTCAAAGGGCTTTGCGATATCTGGCATGATCAGGATTGGGGCGGTTGTCAGTCTACTCTTGAGCTGTTGAAAGCTCTCTTCACACTTGTCGGTCCACTCAAACTTTCTGTCCTTTTTCAGCAGTTGGGTCATTGGTCGAGCGATGCTCGAGAAACCTTCGACAAATCTGCGGTAATATCCGGCTAATCCAAGAAAAGCACGGACCTCAGTTTGTGTGGTCGGAGCTTTCCATTCCATAACAGTCTTGATCTTGGCGGGATCTACGGCAATTCCTCCTGCAGACAAGATGTGTCCGAGGAATCCCACTTCTTCCAGCCAAAACTCACACTTGCTAAACTTGGCGTACAACTGGTGCTGTCTCAGGGTTTCTAGAACAATCTCCAGATGCTGTTCATGTTCTTCTTCGGACTTGGAGTAGACCAAAATGTCGTCGATGAAAACAACGACAAATTTGTCCAAGAAGTTCATGAAGATCTTATTCATGAGATTCATGAAATAAGCGGGAGCATTGGTCAGTCCAAATGACATGACGTTGTACTCATACAACCCATATCTGGTGGTAAAGGCAGTTTTTGGAATATCGGTGGCTCGGATTTTCAGTTGGTGGTATCCAGTTCTAAGATCAATTTTCGAGAAAACTCGGGATCCGGTGAGTTGGTCGAACAAGTCTTCGATCTTGGGTAAGGGGTATTTGTTTTTGATGGTGACATCGTTAAGCTTACGATAGTCGGTGCATAGACGATTTGCACCATCCTTCTTGTCGACAAACAAGACGGGGGATCTCCAGGGGGATGCACTTGGTCTGATCAAACCTTTGGCTAACATGTCATCTATTTGCTTCTTCAGCTCCACAAGCTCGGCTGCGTTCATGCTGTAGGCTCTCTGGGCGATGGGTCCAGTTCCAGGGATTAACTCGATGATAAACTCGATATCCCGGTCCGGGGGCATACCGGGTAGATCATCCGGAAACACATCAGGGTAGCGACAAACGACCCTGATTTGATCCAGAGTAGGCTTGGATACACTTTGGTTGCAGGTAAATTTTCTGGGTAGTTTTTCAGAGACGTGCTCAACTACGATTCCGGTGCTGCTAGTCATGGTTATGGCTTTCTTGGCGCAGTCTATCAATCCATTGTGTTTGGACATCCAGTCCATTCCTAGGACAACTTCCAAACCTTTGGTTCCAAGTATGATGAGATTTGCAAAGAAATCAACATCATGGATTTTGATTGGCACATTTTTACAAAATTTTCTGGCTTTGGTGGTTGATCCGGGGATTTGAACTATCATAACATGCTTCAAACTGAGGGGTTGAATTTTACTAGTTGATGCAAAATCTTCGGTGACAAAGGAATGCGATGCTCCGGAATCAAACAACACTCTAGCAGGGGTGTGGTTGACAGAAAACATACCCAGTACCACATCTGGGGCTTCCTGGGCTTCTTCGGCGTTCATGTGGTAGAGGCGGCCGTTGCGGTTGTTGGGGTTGTTGGGGGCGAACTTCTTGCCGGTGGAGACACGGCGTTGCTGCTGAGCAGGAGCAGCGGTGTTGCCGGCGAGCTTGGCAAGACGCTTGGGACACTCGTTGGAGTAGTGCCCCACTACACCACACTCATAACAAGTGATAGTGCTCTTGTCCTGCTTGTTCGCAACGGGAATGGCATTGCTCCCGGTTCTGGGGTTGGTGTTGGTGTTGGTGTTGGTGTTGTTGGTGTTCGGGGCTCGGGGTGGAGCGCGGTTGTAGTTGTTGTTGTTGTAGTTGTGGTTGTAGCCTCCTGGCTTGGAGTTTCCTCCACTCCGGTTCTGGTAACCGGGGCGAGAGTTCTGCATCGGGGGTTTGTTATGTCTCGGATTGAAACCTCCGCTTGAGCTAGGGCGAAACTTTTGGGGGTGGCTTGATCCACTCTGATTTGCCATGCGGCGCTTGCGGTTCTCATTGGCTTGGTTTAACTTGCCCTCCATCTGGATGGCGGAGTCAACAAGGGCTTCGAGGTCGGCGAAGGGGATGTTGACGAGGACGGTCTGCATCTCATCATGCAGTCCGTTCAGGAATCTCTCCTTCCTCTTCTCAACGGTGTCAGTCTCATCAGGTGCATACCTTGACAAGGTGAGAAACTTGTCGCGGTACTCAACCACCGTCATGCGACCTTGTTTCAGTTCACGGAACTCATCCCTCATCTTCTTGATAAGACCCGGGGGTACATGGTACTTGCTGAACTTGAGTTTGAAATCCTCCCAAGTCATGAATTGACCTCCGTTCATGGCACGGGTACTTGTCCACCAAGCGCGAGCTGGTCCAGCGAGATAGTGAGTGGCGAACAACACCTTCTCGTTGGCTTCCACTCCAGCTACTTCCAGATTGTTCTCCATAGTCTGGAGCCAATCGTCGGCGTCGAGGGGCTCCTCGGTCTTGCTAAACACCGGAGGGTTGGGGTTTCGGGAAGTTCTTGAGCTTGGATCCGGGGTGGTCATGATTTCCATGGCCTTGGGCGATGTTCTGCAAGGCGATGATGTTGGCTTGGCGCTCGGCTCTCTCGGTTTCCCGGTCTGCAAGCAAGGTTTGCAGAAGTTGCATCATCGCGTCGTTGGTGCGATTCGGAGGGGCCATCTGAAGATATAGAAGATCATGAGATAAGAGGGAACATTCTATGGTTCATTTTGGGTTAAGTTTGAAAAACCTTTGACAACTTGTAAACTTTTCATGACAAACATAACATTCATTCATTCATGCAATACATAGTACAAACTACACATACTCCAATGGTTTTAAGAACCATTCTCATGCTACGATACAAAGGACGGGATACAACTCACACCTACTATAAGTGAAACTAGTGCAACTACTCCTCATCGTCGATATCAATCGGGACGTAGTCATCCTGTCCGGCCTCCAGGAACTCGTAGTCCTCCTCCTCGGTGTTCTCGTCCTCCTCAAAGTCATCGTCATCGCTCAGAAAGGCGTCTCCTCCCTGAATATCGATGCCTTCATCGTCCTCCTCCATGTGACGAATCTGATCCTCCTGGGCCGTGACAGTGGCCTCAAGTGACGCGATCCGGTCGCGAAGGCGGCGAATCGTAGCGTCCTTCTTGGCACGCTGCTGGCGAAGGTTCCTGCGGTCGTTGTTGAGTAGCTTGATCGCCTCACCCTGCTCGATGATGTGAGCATGGGTCTGGTTCGCGTAAGCGCGAGAGGCGTCGAGGTCCCTCTGAGTCTGGTAGAGCATGAAGTCCAAGTGATCCACATGGTGCCTCAACTGGGGGTGGAGTGGCACATCCATGGGTCTCCCGTCAGAGTTACGCCGTGCGAGATGCGCAAAGCGTTCCTTACGAAGGGCTTCGGTATTCTGTCCGCACAGACGAGCAAGTGCTTCCTGAAGAGCACGTGCAAGCCCGTCGAGCCAGTTGCTTTCCCTGAAAGAGAAAAGGATCCTCTCCGAGGTGGGAGGCTCCAGCTTGCCCCTCAAGTCGGCAGTGATAATCCACTGCAGTTCCCCTCCCGGCTGGTCGTCCACCTGAATCCCGTGAAACTCGGGGTGTGGGCGGCCAAGGTGATCCGACAGGGAGTCGAGGTCATGCTCGAAGATCAAGCTTCCTCCGTTTCCAAGCTGATAGAACTTGGTGTTGAGGGGTTCATTCGGCTCCATCTGAAAGAGAATTGGATGAGTAAGTTAGAGAGTGCAAAGTGTGGCAAGGTTTTAAGTTGATTTAAATAAGATAGACATGATCAAATTTTGGCAAAGTCTCGAAGGCAAGAGTGTAGTAAATTTTCACAAATAAGTCCTTTCATTTGATTTCAAAGTTAAATTTTTCAGAACGCCCATTCTAACTAAGGTCTTCTAAGGTCAAACAATGGCTCTGATACCAACTTGTCAACACCCGGATTTTTAAGTCCGAATGCCTATTATGTCATACATCGCAATCCCAGGAATATTGTTGTTGCGAGGCATAATAGTTAAGTATCACAGTCATCATTCATTACAACCCATAAGTCTTACAAATTGGATTCACATGATCCATATTACACGAATAGTTGATCTATTGATCAACGAACAAACACAAGTTCATAGTTCAACATAGCGGAAGCGTAAGATACAAGGACTCTCTAGTCCACAGGCCAACGCTTGACGTCGGAAGGCGCTTAGTTGTCGTAGGCGTCCTGCTGGTCATCTCCTTGTTCATCTTCATACTCTGGCCATTTGAATAGCCAGGGACAAAGCCGTGAGTACGTTGAGTACTCGCAAACTAATTCAAGAAAAAAAAATGCTAGACATTCTAGTAGGGTTTGCTAAGCTCTAGTTTATTTGCATAAAGCTAGTTTTGGTTCACAAAGTTTTGAGCAAAACTTATTCAAGTGCTAACTAACCCAAGGGGGAACATTAGTGTCATTCCCACCATTCAAGTGGGGATTTCAATTCAATTCACCACAAGTCAATTCACCATCACCTTTCAACATCATTTTCAAAGATATGACATCGGAAACTGTATGGCCTTTCCAACCGTCCGTAACCGTGGACGCGGCTATTCGAATAGGTTTACACTCTGCAGAGGTTGCACACTTGTGCCACAACATTTGATTTCATCCGTCGGGATTTCCCCGAATAATCGTAACACAGTACGCGGATCATCAACCATAACCTTTCACTTACGAATCCTAGTATGAGCACCTCTCCCCATGAGCTTGGCCTCCCAGTGAAGACAGTCAGTCAGCCTGGGAACTGCACAGGGCTTGGGCCGGACATTCACCTCATTTCGCATCATATCATATTGTTTCTTTTGTGGTAGAGGCAGCTTTCGGCATAACCCCGATGACGCTTGTTTAGAGGGAACCCATACTAAGACGCATAAACTTCCAGTTAAGCCCTACCCATAATCAGGTATTGTGGGGGTACTTGAGAATTGGAAAGGTATCGCATTCAAACCCACATCATGTTTTATCAAAAATCACCATCTTCTCTTGGTCATATTCACCTTCAAAACTCATTCAATGGAATGCATCTTCATTCCAAGGTTTCAAATCCTTCCAAAATCACAAAGTTCCCATCTAGAGTAGTCAAGTTTAGTTCATTAGCACTAGCTCTAATTCATGAGAGGTGCTACCTTGCTTTGCTTGAAAAAGGCTAACTCACTACTCTAAAAACCAACTTGTGTTTTGACCAAAGTTAACTATAAAAGGAAATCATTTGGAAAACAAGTAAAAACTTGGGATGGGTTCACATAAGAAAAGGTAAGACATGGTGCCTTGCCCCAAGGGGCTTTGCACTTGGCAAGAATAAAAGCTTGCATAGTAATTTAGCTTGCCTTGGTAGTTCTCAAACTGTTCCTCTTCCTCCTCCTGGTAGCAACCTTCTTCTTCGGCGTACTCTCCGGTGCTACCGTCTAAATTTGAATACGAGTATAATTACTCACTAATTCAATGGCTATTCCACACATCACAAATAAACACACAAACTACTCTATGCACACACATAAATAAACTAGGGTGCATGGGTTGTGGGATTTAAATAGGATTTGTATTCTATATGTAAATGATAGTTTCCATAGGGTTCTTGAGAAATAATTTCCTCTCATTGAAATCTTCTTAAGATTTAATTTCTCCAACAATCATGGATGAACTCATCTTGACCTAGATCAAATGTTCATCATCATCATCATTTGGGAGAATGATTTAAATGAGGTGGATCACCTCATACCATTTAAATAACTCTACCTTTGATTTAAAACTCAAGTAATTCATATAAGAGAGTTTGGAACCAGGGGTCCAAACATCCCATGAATTCATGTGAGACAAGTTTAAATGAAGTGTAAGACTTCACACAATTTAAATCTAATAGTTTTGGATAATATCAACTAGTTAAACTAGTCAACATATCCATTCATTAAACCATGGCATGATCATGCAAAGTGACCACACCATTTTATTGCATAAACAATTAGTGTAAGTCAAAAGTGAGCTATTAGAGTTGGAATTAACTTAATATCTATTTTGGTTGATTTTTAAGAATTATTTGAATAGGGAAAAGTCCCTGGCTTGTTATTTTTGTCACATTAATTCTACAAAGAATTTGACCCTGAGGCCAGTGGCATTGGATAGAGAATTTCAGTGGCTTTCTAACAATATCAAATTCACTAAATTTGGTTTAGCCAATTGGAAACTATTTAATTTCAAAGTTTGGGCAGTATTGAAAATGTTTGGAAAATGTTTAAAACGAATTTGAATTAAACAGGCCGGCGGGAAAAGCTAACGGGCTGAAATGGTTTAAACAGGCCCAAGGCCAGCCCACCACGCGTCTGTGCCCGCGTGGGCTGCCTGACAGGGGGTCCCGCATGTCAGCGGCGTTTAAACGCCAAGCGGTACGGGCGACGTGGAGCGTAGGATTAGAGAGGGATCTAACGGCTGAGGTGCATCGTCTCGCCGGCGAGAGAGAGGTTCGCCGGCGGCTCGGGTAGGGGTGGGAGAGCTAACCAGGGCTCCGCGGTGGCTGGCAGTGTGCGTGATGTCGATGTGGACGACGGCGAAGCTCTGGCACCGGCGGCGTCTCTGGATCGGCTCCAATCGACGGCGGCGAGGTGCGGTACTGGCGGGCTCCGGGCTTCAAATTGGAGCAACTCCGGCAACAATCGAGTGAGTGGTTGGGTGGAGGAGAAGCAGTGGAGGATGGTGAACGAGATGGTGTGCTCAACTTCGTCCAGGGAACGCGGTATTTATAGATGGCCAAGGGTGCGGCGTGGCCGTGATGAAGTCGACCGAGGTGCGGCGATTCCGGCGAGGTGTTGGGCTAGGCCAGGGTGCTACGGTGTTCTCCTCGTCCAGGCGAATCTGTAGGTGGCGATGGCGCGGTCGGGCGGCGTACGTGGGCGAAGCATTGCTTCCGTGTCTGCCGTGCTGGTCGCGGGATCGCGTTGTCGTCTCCGGCGACGGCGGCCACGGGTCGGGGTCGAGAGCATGTCTGGTGGTTGCGTGGCGACGCGGCGATGCTCAACGGCTGGTCAGCGAGTCCAGGGCGTGCTTGAGGTCGTGGCGCGGCGCGTGTCCCGTGTATGCCCGCGGCGTGCCCACGCGCGACGCGAGCGGCGTTCAGGGCGCCATGGACGCGTGCTTGTCCGGCCTGTGCTGTGTTCCTCCTCGACAACGGCCGATGCTAGGCGATCCAAGAGAGTGAGGTGGAGTGCAGGGGACATGGTGGCCAGGGTCGGCGATGAAGGAGAGAGGAGGTGGTGCGGCATGGCCGGCATGTGGCCGGCATGGCCATGCCATGCTTGTTCTCTCTCCCTCCCTAGGGTTTCTATGTTGAGGTTAGTGAGAGAGGGGACCAGGGGACCATTTGGGGTTGGTTAGAGTAGGTTAGTTTGAGTAGATCACTATTTGCTATAGTGTAGGAATAGTGTTCAATTTTGGAAAATACAAAAATATCCAAAATGGAAATAATTCAAATGGTGAACCTTTTTGAAAAGTGAGTGTTGAGATAAGTTGTAATTGACCAGAGATGAATGGAGGTAGTGGTGGAAAAATTAGATTTCAAATTTTGGCCAAAATGGCTAAGTGGAGATTGTTGATCTTAATATAAAGTTGCAACTTTGGATGAGCATAGCTAGTGATCAAAGATGAATTTGGCAGGGTGGTCTTCATCAAAGTTGTTCACCTTGATGTTGACTTTGAAATGGTGCAAAGAGTTAGCAAGAATTGGTTTGAGAAAATTGAATTGCAGGGGCTCAAAGTGGTGATCAGACTAAAATTGGCAGATTTGGCCAATATCTCATGTGAGTGGAAATTGTGTTTGAAATTTATTTGAAAAGTGAAACCTTGGTTCCAAAAGTTGTAATAAGTGTTTAATAACATTATTCAACTAATGGTGAAGACCAAATAGGTCTAGGGTCAAAATTTATAAAAATGCCATAGAGCATATGTGAGGGTTTTTAGGGTTTTTCAATTATGGGAATTTCTTCCACTTTGATTTATTTGGTTGGTGATCTTCACATGATCACTCTAGGGTTTTAGAGCATCACAAATACAAGTAATAACAATCATCATGGCATATCACTCAAATGCACAAGTCCTATGCATGGTACTATATGCAAAAGAAAAGTTTTTGTTGGTTTGAAAATTTGTTTTTCTGGAAATCTTCTAACTTTCTTTTTTTATTGAAATTTGGGGTGTTACACCCCCCCCCCCATATGGAAGGGGGGAATCCCACCCCAAGTGGGATTCCCACCTTGGGTAGGTTTCCCTATCATATATAAGGTTTTGGGTTCGGGTCTTATTCGGAGACTTGTAGTCCAACACTTGGGGCTTCCACCTATATAATGAGGGGCCAAGGGGAGGGGGCCGGCCACCCCAAGACCACAACCTGGCCGCCCCCCTTGAGTGGCCGGCCACCCCCTCCCAAACCCTAGCCGCCCCCCTCTCCTCCATAGCTCCCGCGTGCTTTAGCGAAGCTCCGCCGGAGTTCTCCACCACCACCGACACCACGCCGTCGTGCTGTCGGATTCAAGAGGAGCTACTACTTCCGCTGCCCGCTGGAACGGGAGGTGGACGTCGTCTTCATCAACAACCGAACGTGTGACCGAGTACGGAGGTGCTGCCCGTTCGTGGCGCCGGAGGGATCGTGATCAAGATCTTCTACGCGCTTTTGCAAGTGGCAAGTGAACGTCTACCACAGCAACAAGAGCCTCCTCTTGTAGGCTTTGGAATCTCTTCAAGGGTGAGACTCGATAAACCCCTCGTTGCTACCGTCTTCTAGATTGCATCTTGGCTTGGATTGCGTGTTCGCGGTAGGAAATTTTTTGTTTTCTATGCAACGTTATCCTACATTAAGTGTGTTACCCTACGGTTCGAGAACACCACACACAAGATGGAGATGCCTCTCCGATCAATGATCCCCAGGGGGTCTAGAAAACCATAGTAATACATTGTCTTCTACGATCGTTGTTTGAACCATCACGTCGAGTCCTAGTCTCTTTGTTCTTCGATACCAACACTCGTTCGAGATGTGATCATCGGTATCATCATACCTAGTTCGATCTCATTACCGACAAGGACATTCAACTCGTTCCCATGTGATTCCATCACAATGACCTAGTCATACGCTGCATAGCTTCATGGATGTAATCTCACTGCGTGGGCCGAGAGTATTTATCCATCACATGCATGAACAAATCCCGCTCTTGACACATACGCCTCAGACTACCCCTTCGCAATACCTAAGAACACCTTATGATCACCCTGTTACGGAGCGACGGATGATGCAATCAAAGCAGCCTCCAGTGATAGCCATTATATATGATCTCACGGTCTAAGGATTAAGTCACTACGTTTTTATAAATATCGTAATGCTAAACTTTGTAACTTGATCACATTACAATACTTTTATATTGGGTATGTCCATCATATCATTCACCCAATGATATGACCCAATTGTCAAATAACTTATACTTCCATGATCGGGAAGCCTCGATCATCAAATGGTCACAATGAGCTAGTTTGCATATATGCTCACTAGGGACCCTGTTTTATTTACAATGCCACACGTGTATCAATGTTTTCGATTAATATAGTTATAGCATGGAATGAAACTATTATAAACTATTGAGATATCATAATAATTACTCGTTATTATTTAATTCTAGGGCTTATCTCCAACACTTTGTTGAGCTAGGCGTCGTAGGCCGGGTATGTTACCTCCACCGTTTAAGAGAGTATATACCAGCGCCACCTTCGTCACATCCGCAAAACGTAGAAGGCAGACACCACTGAGAGTACACATGATGGTTGGTGCAAGTGAGCTTTTCGCTGGGCGGAGCTCCAAAGAGGTGTCGATGCGGAGGAAAAACTTCGATATGTGTAAGATATGCATTCATATGGGCATCACGTCCTAACATAGAGATGATGCATGATACGTCTCCGACGTATCGATAATTTCTTATGTTCCATGCCACATTATTGATGATATCTACATGTTTTATGCATACTTTACATCATATTTATGCATTTTCCGGCACTAACCTATTAACAAGATGCCGAAGAGCCAGTTGTTGTTTTCTACTGTTTTTGGTTTCAGAAATCCTAGTACGGAAATATTCTCGGAATTGGACGAAATCAACGCCCAGGGGCCTATTTTCACACGAAGCTTCCAGAAGACCGAAGAGTCAACGAAGTGGGGCCACAAGGTGGCCAGGAGGTAGGGCGGCGCGGCCCAGGTCTTGGCCGCGCCGGCCTGTCTCCTGGGCCCCTCGTGTGGCCCCCTGACCTGCCCTTCCGCCTACAAATAGTCTTCGTCGCGAAACCCCCAGTACCGAGAGCCACAATACGGAAAACCTTCCAGAGACGCCGCCGCCGCCAATCCCATCTCGGGGGATTCAGGAGATCGCCTCCGGCAGCCTGCCGGAGAGGGGAATCATCTCCCGGAGGACTCTACGCCACCATGGTCGCCTCCGGAGTGATGAGTGAGTAGTTCACCCCTGGACTATGGGTCCATAGCAGTAGCTAGATGGTTGTCTTCTCCTCATTATGCTTAATTGTCGGATCTTGTGAGCTGCCTAACATGATCTGATCAAGATCATCTATCTGTAATGTTATATGTTGTGTTTGTTGGGATCCGATGAATAGAGAATACTATGTTATGTTGATTATCAATTTATGTCTATGTGTTGTTTATGATCTTGCATGCTCTCCGTTATTAGTAGAGGCTCTGGCCAAGTTTTTGCTAGTAACTCCAAGAGGGGGTATTTATGCTCGATAGTGGGTTCATGTCTCCGTGAATCTGGGGGAGTGACAGAAACCTCTAAGGTTATGGATGTGCTGTTGCCACTAGGGATAAAACATTGATGCTATGTCCGAGGATGTAGTTATTGATTACATTACGCACAATACTTAATGCAATTGTCTGTTGTTAGCAACTTAATACTGGAAGGGGTTCGGATGATAACCTGAAGGTGGACTTTTTAGGCATAGATGCATGCTGGATAGCGGTCTATGTACTTTGTCGTAATGCCCAATTAAATCTCACAATACTCATCATAATATGTATGTGCATGGTCATGCCCTCTCTATTTGTCAATTGCCCAACTGTAATTTGTTCACCCAACATGCTATTTATCTTATGGGAGAGACACCTCTAGTGAACTGTGGACCCCGGTCCAATTCTCTATACTGAAATACAATCTACAATACTTGTTCTACTGTTTTCTGCAAACAATCATCTTCCACACTATACATCTAATCCTTTGTTACAGCAAGTCGGTGAGATTGACAACCTCGCTGTTTCGTTGGGGCAAAGTACTTGGTTTGTGTTGTGTAGGTTCCACGTTGGCGCTGGAATCCCTGGTATTGCGCCGCACTACATCTCGCCGCCATCAACCTTCACGTGCTTCTTGACTCCTACTGGTTCGATAAACCTTGGTTTCTTACTGAGGGAAACTTGCCGTTGTGCGCATCACACCTTCCTCTTGGGGTTCCCAACGGACGCGTGTCGAACGGAAAGACAATACGTCAACCACGCGCATCAAGCAAATTTCTGGCGCCGTTGCCGGGGAGATCAAGACACGCTGCAAGGGGAGTCTCCACATCCCAATCTCTTTACTTTGTTTTTGTCTTGCTTTATTTTATTTACTACTTTGTTTGCTGCACTAAATCAAAATAGAAAAAAAATTAGTTGCTAGTTTTACTTTATTTGCTATCTTGTTTGCCATATTAAAAACACAAAAAAATTAGTTACTTGCATTTACTTTATCTAGTCTATTTTATTTACTATTTCTAAAATGAGTAATCCTGAAGTTGAAGTTCGTTCGTTTAAGCAACAAGGGGGAGAATGTTTAAGAGATGCTTGGTATAGAATTAGTGATGCCCATAATAGGTGCATTAAGAAACACTCCACCACTATCTTACTCAGGAATTTTTATGTTGGTATCTCTAGCTGGAATAGGTATGGTCTTGATTGTCTCGCGGGAGGTAACTTCCTAAGTACTCCTGCTTTAGAAGCTAGTTGCATTATTGAGAGTCTATTTGGAATACCACCTGTTAATGAAGTTAAAATTGAAACCTCTCTTGAAGATGTCATGAAAAAGTTGGAAACCATAGAGAAAAAATTTCCAAGTGTTGAAACTAAATTGGAAATGTTACTTGATAAAACTGATGAACTTGACAAATCCTTAGGAGGAATTGATGAAAGAATTAGTATCCTAGGAACTTGTGTTGTCCATGATGATCAAATCAATAGGATTGGCGAACTTGAAAAAGCTATGGGAACCTTGGGTTCAACTTTTTCTTCTCTTAAACATAAGGAGAAAGCTTATGTGGGTAAGGAGCAAGAATTTATGTATGTCTCTAAAGTGTCTAAACCAAAAAAAATTATTATAGGCCTAAAATTGACAAAACCCTTAGTACCACTACATATGGGGGAGCTTATGGTATCGACGCTTCATCTTTCGATAACACTTGATACACACTTTCTGCGCCTAGCTGAAAGGCGTTAAAGAAAAGCGCTTATGGGAGACAACCCATGTTTTTACTACAGTACCTTTGTTTTTATTTTGTGTCTTGGAAGTTGTTTACTACTGTAGCAACCTCTCCTTATCTTAGTTTAGTGTTTTGTTGTGCCAAGTAAAGTCGTTGATAGTAAGGTTCATACTAGATTTGGATTACTGCGCAGAAACAGATTTCTTTGCTTTCACGAATCTGGGCAAAATTCTCTGTAGGCAACTCAGAAAATTATGCCAATTTACGTGAGTGATCCTAAGATATGTATGCAACTTTCATTAAATTTGAGCATTTTCATTTGAGCAAGTCTGGTACCTCAATAAAATTCGTCTTTATGAACTATTCTGTTTTGACAGATTCTGCCTTTTATTTCGCATTAACTGTTTTGATATGCTCGATGGATTTTTCGATTCCATTGACTTTCAGTAGCTTTGTGAAATGTCCAGAAGTGTTAAGAATGATTATGTCACCTCTGAACATGTATATTTTGATTGTGCACTAACTCTCTAATGAGTTGTTTTGAGTTTGGTGTGGAGGAAGTTTTCAAGGATCAAGAGAGGGAGATGATACAACATGATCAAGGAGAGTGAAAGCTCTAAGCTTGGGGATGCCCCGGTGGTTCACCCCTGAATATATCAAGAAGACTCAAGCGTCTAAGCTCGGGGATGCCCAAGGCATCCCCTTCTTCATCGACAACATTATCAGGTTCCTCCCCTGAAACTATATTTTTATTCCATCACATCTTATGTGCTTTGCTTGGAGCGTCGGTTTGTTTTTGTTTTTTGTTTTGTTTGAATAAAATGGATCCTAGCATTCTTTGTGTGGGAGAGAGACACGCTCCGCTGTTACATATGGACAAGTATGTCCTTAGGCTTTACTCATAATATTCATGGCGAAAGTTTCTTCTTCGTTAAATTGTTGTATGGTTGGAAACGGGAAATGTTGCATGTGGTAGTGTATAATAAAATACTTGTAGACCATTGAGCTTTGATAACTTGATTCTTTGCAAATGTTTTGAGGTATTTAGATGGTAAGGCTTGCTGGATAAATAAGTTAAAATTAGTAGTGGATTGTTGTCTTTAAGCTTGTGCCGTACTACAAACTCTATTTAAATAGTTGAAGGCGTAGTTGGACTTGATAGCTTTCCATGTCTGAGAGTTCATCGTAATAACTGAGTTGTGCTGAAGGTCGAGGGAGCTAGCGGGGTACTTGTGCCACCGTGAACGGCCCTCCTTGGAGTAAATTTTAATCATGCTCTTAATGATGAACCTGCTAGTTGTTTGCAATAAGCTTGTGAGTTCTTTTTGACTAATGTTAAGCTACGGTTTTTGGCACTTCCACCATCCAAATTTGCTAGCCTCTTTGGTGCTGTGCATTGCCTTTTGCTCACATTGAGAATTGTGCATACTTCGCCGGTACATCCAAACCCGTGGGAGAACTTTCTCTTGTTCTCCTACACATAAGCCCATACATCTCCTCAAAACAGCCACCATACCTACCTACCACAGCATTTCCATAGCTGTTCCGAGATATATTGCCATGCAACATCCATTTTTACATTACATGCCATGTTGTTATTTATTATTTATATATTGCTTTGCATGATCATATACAGTTGATGTGTGGTTTACCCATGTTACGCTAGATCATTGCACATTCTGCTACACTGGCAGAGGCATACAGTTTCATACATCATGTTTCATTCATTATGAGTTATTTGTACCAAAAAGTGTGTTGTCATATTAGGATGTTGCCCCTAAAAATGAAAAGAGCCGTGGAGGCCATCAAAAAGAAAAGAAAAAAAAAAGAAAGAAAAAAAAATGAAAAGAAAGAAAAAAGGAAAAGAGAAGAAAAGAAAAAGGAAAAAGAGAATAAAGAAAAAGGGGGCAGCATTACTATCTTTTATCCACACTTGTGCTCATGTTTTAGCACCCGCATTATTCATAGTCATCATTTGTGCTCATGTTTAGCACCTACATTCATATGAGAGAGTTTTCATATTTTACTAGTATAACTATGTGGGGAATTTACACTATAGAACTTGGGTTGTATATTCCAATGATGAGCCTCCTCAAAAGTGCTCTAGGTCTTCGTGAGCAACCAAGTTGGATGCACCCCCACTAGTTCCATTGGAGAGCTTTCATACACATATAGCTCTATGTGCATCCGTTGCATGGCAATCACTACTCCTTGCATAGCATCGATCATAAGGCTTCCTCTTGTCTAATGGTCATTTACAGCTTTGCAAGCCTTTCTTCCATTTGGCCTTCCAAACCCCCATTAACGTTATTTATGCCATAACATCCTGGTGCTAACACCAAATGCTTGCGCTCACCGGTTGAGTAGACTTCGAAACAGTTGATTCATGACGTTCATGTTTATGTTTACTTGACTGAATCCTTCTTATGTTGTGAAAATTTACTTGATGCTTGGAATGAAGGATAGAACTTCTATGCTGAATACTTAATACATCTTTAATGAACTTTGTACGGTTGCATGTCTTTAAAGCAATAGTTCATGAAAACTTCTAGCTTGTCTAACTCTTGCATTATCATCTCTTATATCAATATAGATACTTGCTTTGAATGATTTGATCTCAGCTCATATGCTTTACAATAGTATGATCAAGGTTATGATGGCATGTCACTCCAGAAATTATCTTTGTTATCGTTTACCTGCTCGGGACGAGCAGGAACTAAGCTTGGGGATGCTGATACGTCTCCGACGTATCGATAATTTCTTATGTTCCATGCCACATTATTGATGATATCTACATGTTTTATGCATACTTTACATCATATTTATGCATTTTCCGGCACTAACCTATTAACAAGATGCTGAAGAGCCAGTTGCTGTTTTCTATTGTTTTTGGTTTCAGAAATCCTAGTAAGGAAATATTCTCAGAATTGGACGAAATCAACGCCCAGAGGCCTATTTTCACACGAAGCTTCCAGAAGACCGAAGAGTCAACGAAGTGGGGCCACGAGGTGGCCAGGAGGTAGGGTGGCGCGGCCCAGGTCTTGGCCGCGCCGGCCTGTCTCCTGGGCCCCTCGTGTGGCCCCCTGACCTGCCCTTCCGCCTACAAATAGTCTTCGTCGCGAAACCCCCAGTACCGAGAGCCACGATACGGAAAACCTTCCAGAGACTCCGCCGCCGCCAATCCCATCTCGGGGGATTCAGGAGATCGCCTCCGGCACCCTGCCGGAGAGGGGAATCATCTCCCGGAGGACTCTACGCCGCCATGGTCGCCTCCGGAGTGATGAGTGAGTAGTTCACCCCTGGACTATGGGTCCATAGCAGTAGCTAGATGGTTGTCTTCTCCTCATTATGCTTAATTGTCGGATCTTGTGAGCTGCCTAACATGATCAGGATCATCTATCTGTAATGTTATATGTTGTGTTTGTTGGGATCCGATGAATAGAGAATACTATGTTATGTTGATTATCAATTTATGTCTATGTGTTGTTTATGATCTTGCATGCTCTCCGTTATTAGTAGAGGCTCTGGCCAAGTTTTTGCTAGTAACTCCAAGAGGGGGTATTTATGCTCGATTGTGGGTTCATGTCTCCGTGAATCTGGGGGAGTGACAGAAACCTCTAAGGTTATGGATGTGTTGTTGCCACTAGGGATAAAACATTGATGCTATGTCCGAGGATGTAGTTATTGATTACGTTACGCACAATACTTAATGCAATTGTCTGTTGTTAGCAACTTAATACTGGAAGGGGTTCGGATGATAACCTGAAGGTGGACTTTTTAGGCATAGATGCATGCTGGATAGCGGTCTATGTACTTTGTCGTAATGCCCAATTAAATCTCACAATACTCATCATAATATGTATGTGCATGGTCATGCCCTCTCTATTTGTCAATTGTCCAACTGTAATTTTTTCACCCAACATGCTATTTATCTTATGGGAGAGACACCTCTAGTGAACTGTGGACCCCGGTCCAATTCTCTATACTGAAATACAATCTACAATACTTGTTCTACTGTTTTCTGCAAACAATCATCTTCCACACTATACATCTAATCCTTTGTTACAGCAAGCCGGTGAGATTGACAACCTCGCTGTTTCGTTGGGGCAAAGTACTTGGTTTGTGTTGTGCAGGTTCCACGTTGGCGCTGGAATCCCTGGTGTTGCGCCGCACTACATCTCGCCGCCATCAACCTTCACGTGCTTCTTGACTCCTACTGGTTCGATAAACCTTGGTTTCTTACTGAGGGAAACTTGCCGATGTGCGCATCACACCTTCCTCTTGGGGTTCCCAACGGACGTGTGTCGAACGGAAAGACAATACGTCAACCACGCGCATCAATGCAACATATATCTCTTATACTCCACAAGAAAGGGAAAAATCCATGCAATCTTGTATTAATAATTAACAAAGCATAGCCATAAGTACTTTGACATGATGTTTAAATATCAAATATGCTACCTTGAACAAACGAGATCATCACTTTTATCACGTGATGAACATAGCACATGCATTCATTTTATCTCTAGTGAGGTAGCAAAAGAAAAGGCAAAGCCATAATAGGTCATGAATTTGTTGACACTATCCAATCACTATAACCAAGCTACTTCATCTAACACACACATCTCCCCACACATGTTCTTACATACAAGTTGGATAAGAACCAATACTTAAGAACGGGGTACTTAATATAAATATATCAATATATCTTACACAAAATAGATTCAAATCTCATATCACAATATCATATAATAAAGATCCACCACATAGGAATTACATATATGACCATAATCATGATAGACATCTCATATGGTACTAAGATCTATGAAGAGCAAGAGAGAAATATATCAAGATACTGCTACAAACATGTATTCCAAAGGTGGAATACTCCCCCTTGATCATGGTGTTGACGAGGAAGACATTGGAGAAGGTGGAGATCACTCCGGCGGCGGCTCCAGCGGAGTTTCCCCCTCCAATCTTCACTGTTGCAGCTTCCGTTTTCATGTTTCTGTATTTTTGCGGCGCTCTCCACACGAGAACCCTCAGGGGGTCATATATATAGAGTTTTTTAGGGAAAAAGAAGTCGGTTTGCGAAAGAATCAAGTGAATCAGACGGTCGACGGCGAAAAGATGTGGGGTGGCGCGCCCCCTGCTGGGCGTGCCACCTGCCATCTTTTGGGCCTCCAGGCCCTCGAGGTTAGGTCCTAGTGCTCATGCTGCTTCTCTTGATGAAAAAATGACGTCCCCGAAATCCTAGCTCAATTTGACTCCATGTAGGTCTATGAAAGTTAAAAATACACAAAATAGGGGTTTCATGTTATGCAGAGTTATACACCAAATAAAGGGGATCATTGGTAAATCCCCATAAATCAATATATGTTGTAAATATGTGGAAATATGTGGTAATAAAGTACAAAGTTCATGTACGCCTTTTACATTCCCATCTTTTGAATCAATAATACCCATGTAGTTCTTAAAAAAGGTCCCCCAAGATTATAGGACTAGATGTATTGCTACCCATGTCAATGACAATAAAATCCACATGTGCATATGTCATATGTAATTGAACCATAACATTATTAACTCTTCCTAATGCTTTTTAGTTGAATCACTAGCAAGTAAAAGATCTATAAAGCATTTTTCCATATTCTTAAGATTTAACAAACCATATAGCTCTTTAGATAAAACAGAGAAACTAGATCCTAAATCTAGAATAGTATGTTGTGTCTCTTTGTCTGTATCAATTAATATCTTGGGGATCCAAGCATCCCCAAGCTTAGGTGATATCATAGCTTCTTTGTTATATCTTTCTATATTTTCTTTGATAACATAATTAGCAATATCAGAGCCAAACCCAGCTTGATGAACATTGATAGTGGGATCTTTAGAAATTTTTATCATTTGTTTATCATTTGCAAGCATAAGTGTTTCTTTATCTTCCATAGCATTAAGAGTCTCCCAAGATTTTTCTATTACCTCTTGCACATATTTGATAGTTTCTTCATGATTCTTTTGTTGTAGGAGATTCTTCAAAGACAAAACTTCTTGTGTTAAGAGATCAATTTCACATTTAAAGCATCTTGTCTTTCAAACTTTGATATGAACCTTTGTTTAATTCTTTTTGTGTGGATATAAAGGATTTAATGGTATTTTCTAATTCATTAGAGTTATTATTATCACTAGTATATTTATTGGGTACATATGGGGGATGGCCATATGTATTATTGTAGTTGTTCCTATACCCATTATTACCAAATTTTATTATATAGTTGACATCTAAATTTTCATTGGTGTTTCCTATTAATTCTTGTAGAGGAACATTATCATTATTTTGCTTTCTTATGTAAGCTAGTATGGCATCAATTTTATTTGATAAGGGATCTACTTCTTCAATAGAGTGAATTTTCTTTGTTGGATCAGGTGTTATTTCAATGTACCATTGACTATGATTATGTAGCATGCTTTCTAAGATGTCTTTAGGTCCAGGAACAGTTTTACCATGAATGCACCAGCGCAGCAGAGGCTATCATGCTTCTTGACATTATATTTAATTTAAACCATTATAAATAGAGTGTAGGAGGGTCCATACTCCATGTGATGGGCAAGTTCTAAGCATGTTTTTACCTCTTCCCCAAGTTGTTGCTACATGTTCATTATTATTTTTCCTAAATGATAGGATGCTATTTACACAGATCAGTTGTAGCTAGTTTCGAAATAAGAGTATCGAACCAAGATGAACTACTGGTTAGGGTCTTAATGCCCCTTGCTACTTTCTACTAAAGATTACCTAATAATTTTTTTCTAATCTCAAAATGCTTAAAGGGGGTGTTGAAAATGGCTGCAAATAAAGTAAATATAGCAGTAAAAACATTATAAGAAATGGGTTGAAACTTAATGAGACAAAGTGTTCTTAGAGATTATTGGATCTATCTCTAGCACTAGGATTCATTTTAATTAAGATAAAATATGTTTTTCAGCATGTTTTGTGTGGGAGAGCTCCGTAATAAGATGCGCCTAGAAAGCCATCGGTCATCGCATCTCTAAATAACCATAGCAGCTAGCCTTCTGCAAGCCACATTTTTACTATTGCTATTTCAGAGTTTACCCCGCGGTTATCAATATGAGCTTTGTGAATCCCTATTATCCCCCTCATTCATGTGTCAAAGCGCTGATACGGTGGTGTCACTTCCCGCTGTTCACTTTACCACACTTCAAAGAGTAGATCCCTCTCAAGACCATAAGGAATATATTACATGGTGCACAACACGTAATATCAAGAGAGAAAACTAACACACATTAATACTTTAAACCATAGATCATCTTAGATTCATCTCATATTCATGCTAGGGTTTCTCCATCTCTCCAATAATTAAGAGGACTACTCACACATGGAGACAATCAAGAACATCATCATAATCTTGTGGAAGGAATTAAAGGAATGGAACGAATTCGAATACAAATCCACAATAGCAATGAAGATTACAACTATGGTTGGAGGATGATGATAGTGGAGGTGCGGCGGTTGATGATGATGAAGGGGATGATGCCTTGTCCTCCGAGGATCCACGTAGCAGCCCCGATCTTATCTTCTCCAAAGTTTCTTCTTGAGATCTGTTGTGGGGCGGTGTTTCTCGGTTTCGCGGAGTTGTGTGTGTCTGATCTCCGACCTGTCTGCGGGAGGTGAAAGTATTTGACGAGTCGGTGCTTCTGGAGGGTGGTACGGGTGGATGGTACGGGCGGCCTTGCCTGTACCGATAACCCGTTAAAGCTGCTGGAAGCTGTCCTCGCATTGTCCTTTCGCCCAGGTGCGTGATTACATGCGAAAATGATTTCTATCATGTCAAAATGCCAGAAAATGTCAGTTTTCATTGATATTTTATTATTGACTTATTATTTTGAGATCCTGTGTAGACAAGCATAAAAGGGCACGGTGGTGCGGTGAAATACAAAAATCCTAGCACTACTCCATGATATCTTGATAAAATAACAATGCAAAAACATGCTAAAATGCACTCATAAGTGCCCTTTCAGTGTGCCATCGACTATGATTATGTAGCATGCTTTCTAAGATGGCTTTAGGTTCAGGCACAATTTCACTCATGAATGCACCCCCTGCAGCAGAGTCTATCATGTTTCTTGATATTATATTTAACCCATTCTAAAAAAGAGTGTAGGATGGTCCATTCATTTACTCCATGTGTGATGGGCAAGTTCTAAGCTTGTTTTTAATTCTTTCCCAAGTTGTTGCTACATGTTCATTATCATTTTGCATAAATGATAGGATGCTATTTCTGTTTTGCAGGATCTTAACATGTGGGTAATATTTTTTTAATAAATGCTTCTTTAAGATCATCCCAAGAATTTATGCTAGTAGTAGGTAATGATAAAAGCCATTATTTAGCTTTTCCTCTAAGTGAAAATGGGAATAATTTAAGCTTTACAATATTATTTTCCACATTTTCAAACTTTTGCATATCACAAATTTCACAGAAATCATGCAAACGCATAGAGGCGTCTTCACTAGCACTATGATACGTCTCCAACGTATCTATAATTTCTGATGTTCCATGTTTGTTTTATGACAATACCTACATGATTTGTTCACACTTTATGATGATTTTATGCGTTTTCCGGAACTAACCTATTGACGAGATGCCGAAGTGCCAGTTCCTGTTTTCTGCTGTTTTTGGTTTCAGAAATCCTAGTAAGGAAATATTCTCGGAATCGGACGAAATCAACGCCCAGCATCTTATAATTGGACGAAGCTTCCAGAACACCCGAGAGGAACCAGAGGGGGGCCACAGGGCCACCAGATGACAGGGCGGCGCAGCCCAGGGGGGGCGCGCCCCCCTAGTGTGTCACCGCCTCGTCAGCCTTCCGACTCTGCCTCTTCGCCTATTTAAAGGTCCCTGACCTAAACCTTCGAGACGGAAAAGCCACGGTACGAGAAACCTTCCAGAGCCGCCGCCATCGCGAAGCCAAGATCTGGGGGACAGGAGTCTCTGTTCTGGCACGCCGCCGGGACGGGGAAGTGCCCCCGGAAGGCATCTCCATCGACACCACCCCCATCTTCATCAACGTTGTTGTCTCCCATGAGGAGGGATTAGTTCTCCATCGAGGCTAAGGGGCTGTACCGGTAGCTATGTGGTTAATCTCTCTCCCTATGTACTTCAATACAATAATCTCATGAGCTGCCTTACATAATTGAGATTCATATGATGAGCTTGTAATCTAGATGCCGTTATGCTATTCAAGTGGATTTTACTTATGTGATCTCCGGAGACTCCTTGTCCCACGTGTGTAAAGGTGACAGTGTGTGCACCGTGTGGGTCTCTTAGGCTATATTTCACAGAATACTTATTCACTGTTATGAATAGCATAGTGAAGTGCTTATTTATATTCCTTTATGATTGCAATGAGCTTTGTATCACTATTCTATGTGCTACTCTAGTGATGTTATTAAAGTACTCTATTCCTCCTCCATGATGTAATGGTGACAGTGTGCGCATCATGTAGTACTTGGCGTAGTTTATGATTATGATCTCTTGTAGATTATGAAGTTAACTATTACTATGATGGTATTAATTTGATCTATTCCTCCTTTCATAGTATGAAGGTGACAGTGTGCATGCTATGTTAGTACTTGGTATAGTTGTGTTGATCTATCATGCACTCTAAGGTTATTTAAATATGAATATCGAATATTGTGGAGCTTGTTAGCTCCGGCATTGAGGGTTCTCGTAGCCCTACACAATTAGTGGTGTTCATCATCCAACAAGAGAGTGTAGAGTGGTTTTAGTATGTGATCAATGTTGAGAGTGTCCACTAGTGAAAGTATGATCCCTAGGCCTTGTTCCCAAATACTGCAATCATCGCTTGTTTACTATTCTACTGCATCTGTACTGCCTGCAATATTACCACCATCAACCACACGCCAGTTGTAGCATCAAGCTATTTTCTGGTGCCGTTACTACTGCTCATATTCATTCATACCACCTGTATTTCACTATCTCTTCACCGAACTAGTGCACCTATACATCTGACAAGTGTATTGGGTGTGTTGGGGACACAAGAGACTTCTTGCTTTGTGATCGCAGGGTTGCTTGAGAGGGATATCTTTGACCTCTTCCTCCCTGAGTTCGATAAACCTTGGGTGATCCACTTAAGGGAAAACTTGCTGATGTTCTACAAACCTCTGCTCTTGGAGGCCCAACACTGTCTACAGGAAAAGGAGTGTGCGTAGATATCAAGCTATTTTCTGGCGCCGTTGCCGGGGAGGAAAGGTAAAAGGTACTCACACTCCAGATCTCGGCTACTAAGCTATTTTCCGGCGTCGTTGTAAGTACTCGAAGCTATTTCCTTTAGATCCTGCAATTGCATCTTTTTGTTTCTTGTTTTACACTAGTGTGGCATAATGGAAAGCAACAGTGAGCTTTTAAAATTATTTCCTGAGTTAAGACATGGATGGTTTGATGCGAAAATTAAAAAACCCATGGAACATATTAGTATGAACACTTTGAACACCATTGTTGCTAATGATATGGAAAATTCTAAGCTTGGGGAAGCTAGTTTTGATGAGCATGATCTTTTTAGTCCCCCAAGCATTGATGAGAAAATTTTCTTTGATGATTGATGACCCACAAGTATAGGGGATCGCGGCAGTCTTCGAGGGAAGTAAAACCCAAATCTATTGATTCGACACAAGGGGAGGTAAAGAATACTTATAAGCCTTAACAACTGAGTTGTCAATTCAGCTGCACCTGGAAAAGCACTAGCAACAGGGGTGATGTGAAAGTAGCAGTAATATGAGAGCAATAGTAACAGTAACACAGCAGCAGTAATAGCAATATGAGAGCAATGGCACCAGAAAATAGTTGATACTACTTCCAATGACATGTAGAACGAGTATATGATGATGAGAGATGGACCGGGGTTCCCAGCGATCTACACTAGTGGCAACTCTCCAATAAGTGACAAGTGTTGGCTGAACAAATTACAGTTGGGAAATTGATAGGATTGATAAAGAATTAAGAAAGAACATCAATTCATTAATTATGTAGGCATGTTTTCCATATATAGTCGTACGTGCTCGCAATGAGAAACTTGCACAACATCTTTTGTCCTACCAGCCGGTGGCAGCCGGGCCTCAAGGGAATCTACTGGCTATTAAGGTACTCCTTTTAATAGAGCACCGGAGCAAAGCATTAACACTTGGTGAAAACATGTGATCCTCACATCACCGCCATCCCCTCCGGTTGTCCCGATTCTTGCCACTTCGGGGCCATTGGTTCCGGACAGCGACATGTGCATACAACTTGTAGATACAATCTAAGCAATAAGTATAGAGCTCAAATCTAAGATCATGCCACTCGGGCCCTAGTGACAAGCATTAAGCATAACAAGATTGCAGCAACAATAACTTCACAAACTTTATAGATAGACTAATCATAATGTATCATCCATCGGATCCCAACAAACACAACACCGATTACATCAGATGAATCTCAATCATGTAAGGCAGCTCATGAGATCATTGTATTGAAGTACATGGAGGAGAGTATACCAACTAGCTACTGCTAGAACCCGTAGTCCATGGGGGAACTACTCACGGAGCATGATGGAGGCGGTGGCGTCAATGGAGATGGCTTCCGGGGGCACTTCCCCGTCCCGGCAGGGTGCCGGAACAGAGAGTTCTATCCCCCGAATTGGAGTTTTGCGATGGCGGCGGCGCCCCTGGAGTCTTTCTGGAGTTTCGTCAATTGGTACTGCGTTTTTAGGTCGAAAGGGGTTATATAGGCGAAGAGGCGGCGCAGGAGGGTCGACAGGGTGGCCTCCACATAGGGGGGCGCGGCCAGGGGCTGGCCCGCGCAGCCCACCCTCCTGGTGGCCCCCTGGCTCTCCTCCGACTCTTCTTCGGTGTTCTGGATCCTTCCGGGAAAAATAGGATTTTTGGCGTTGATTTCGTCCAATTCCGAGAATATTGCCCGAACAGCCTTTCTGGAACCAAAAACAGCAGAAAACAGGAACTGGCACTGTGGCATCTTGTTAATAGGTTATTTCCGGAAAACGCATAAAATCATTATAAAGTGCAAGCAAAACATGTAAGTATTGTCATAAAACAAGCATGGAACATCAGAAATTATGGATACGTTGGAGACGTATCAGCATCCCCAAGCTTAGTTCCTACTCGTCCTTGAGTAGGTAAACGATAAAAAGAATAATTTCTGTAGTGACATGCTACTTACATAACCTTGATCATACTATTATAAAGCATATGAGATGAATGAAGTGACTCAAGGCAATGATTTATAGTTGCTAACAAATAGATAACATATAGCAAAACTTTTCATGAAGAGTACTTTCAAGACAAGTATCAAAAGTCTTGCACAAGAGTTAACTCATAAAGCAATAAATTCAAAGTAAAGCTATCGAAGCAACACAAAGGAAGATATAAGTTTCAGCGATGGCTTTCAACTTTCAACATGCATATCTCATGGTTATTGTCAACACAAAGTAATATGATGAATGCAAACATGCAAGTATGTAAGAATCAATGCACAGTTAACACAAGTGTTTGCTTCTAAGATGGAAGGAAGTAGGTAAACTGACTCAACATAAAGTAAAAGAATGGCCCTTCGCAGAGGGAAGCATTGATTGCTATATTTGTGCTAGAGCTTTGGTTTTGAAATCATAAAGAGAGCATAAAAAGTAAAATTTTGAGAGGTGTTTGTTGTTGTCAACGAATGGTAGTGGGCACTCTAACCCCCTCGCCAGACAAACCTTCAAAGAGCGGCTCCCATTTTATTTTTATTTTTGTGTGGCACTCCTTCCAACCTTTCTTTCACAAACCATGGCTAACCGAATCCTCGGGTGCCTGCCAACAATCTCATACCATGAAGGAGTGCCTTTTTATTTTAGTTTTATTATGATGACACTCCTCCCCACCTTTGCTTTCTCAAGCCATGGCTAACCGAATCCTTCGGGTGCCGTCCAACAATCACATACCATGGAGGAGTGTCTATTTTTGTTAATTAATTTGGGACTGGGAATCCCATTGCCAGCTCTTTTTGCAAAATTATTGGATAAGCGGATGAAGCCACTAGTCCATTGGTGAAAGTTACCCAACAAGATTGAAAGATAAACACCACATACTTCCTCATGAGCTATAAAACATTAACACAAATTGAGAAGCATTTTGAATTGTTTAAAGGTAGCACTCAAGCAATTTACTTTGGAATGGCGGAGAAATACCATGTAGTAGGTAGGTATGGTGGACACAAATGGCATAGTGGTTGGCTCAAGGTTTTGGATGCACGAGAAGCATTCCCTCTCAATACAAGGTTTTGGGCTAGCAAGGTCATTTGAAGCAAACACAAGTATGAACCGGTACAGCAAAACTCACATAAGAACATATTGCAAGCATTATAATACTCTACACTGTCTTCCTTGTTGCTCAAACACTTTTACCAGAAAATATCTAGACCTTAAGAGAGATCAATTATGCAAACCAATTTCAACAAGCTTTACAGTAGTTCTCCACTAATAGGTTTAAACTACATGAAAAAACTTAATCATGATCTACTTGAGAGCTCAAAACAATTGCCAAGTATCAAATTATCCAAGACATATGAGGCATTTTCTGTTTCCAACCAAATAACCATAAGTGCTGTAGCTTCCAACTTTTATCATTGAACATTAAAAATAAACGAAGAACAAGTGTTCATATGAAAAAGCGGAGCGTGTATATCTCCCAAACAAGGATTGCTAGGATCCGAATTTATTCAAACAAAAACAAAAATAAAAGCATACTGATGCTCCAAGTAAAGCACATATGATGTGACCGAATAAAAATATAGTTTCAATAGAAGAAACCTGATAAGTTGATGAAGAAGGGGATGCCTTGGGCATCCCCAAGCTTAGACGCTTGAGTCTTCTTGAAATATGCAGGGATGAACCACGGGGGCATCCCCAAGCTTAGACTTTTCACTCTTCCTGATCATATATCATCCTCCTCTCTTGACCCTTGAAAACTTCCTTCACACCAAACTTCTTATAAACTTCATTAGAGGGGTTAGTACTCAAAAAAAAACTTGAATCCACCTTGGTCCTGTAGTGACACATTGCAAGAACTCAATAAAACATTAGCTACAGCTCTCCACGTCTAGAAAGCCTTGCTTAAAGTCCACAAGAGACAATGCAAAAAATAGAGACAGAATCTGCCAAAACAGAACAGCCAGTAAAGACGAATTTTAAAGAAATACTTCCGTTGCTCAAATCAGAAAACGCAAAACTAATGAAAGTTGCGTACATATCTGAGGAACACGCACGTAAATTGGCATATTTTTCTGAGTTACCTACAGAGAAAACAGCCCAGATTCGTGACAGATAGAAATCTGTTTCTGCGCAGAAATCCAAATCTAGTATCAACCTTCGATTAGAGGCTTCACTTGGCACAACAAAACACAAAACTAAGATAAGGAGAGGTTGCTACAGTAGTAAACAACTTCCAAGACACAAATATAAAACAAAGTACTGTAGCAAAATAACACATGGGTTATCTCCCAAGAAGTTCTTTCTTTACAGCCATTAAGATGGGCTCAGCAGTCTTAATGATGCACTCGCAAGAAATAGTATTTGAAACAAAAGAGAGCATCAAGAGGCAAATCCAAAACACATTTAAGCCTAACATGCTTCCTATGCATAGGAATCTTGTACACAAATAAATTCATGAAGAACAAAGTGGCAAGCATAAGAAGATGAAACAAGAGTAACTTCAAAATTTTAAGCACATAGAGAGGTGTTTTAGTACCATGCAAATTTCTACAACCATATTTTCCTCTCTCATAATAATTTTCAGTAGCTTCATGAACAAACTCAACAATATAACTATCACATGCAGCATACTTTTCATGATTTCCAAACACATAATTTTTATCAAACTCAAAAATAGTGGGATTAAAACTTTCAAATCCACTTTTATCAATAATATAACATGATGATTGATCAATCTCAAGAGATATGGGACTCATAGAATAAGTCAAGAACTCTCCAATCCCATTTTCATTCGTAGTACAATTAATATTATCAAGTAACATAGGACCATCATCTAGAGCTTTATCATAAACATTTGCTACGCAAAACTCTTTAGTACCATGCATTTCGACATCAGGCCCAAACAAAGCATTATCATAAGATTTATCAAAGTAGCATGGATTATCATATATAACAGTAGCATAATTATTCTCACAAGTTTTACTCATAGGTAATATTTCAAGAGAATCCATAGGAACATAACATTCAACCTCTTTCGGTAAGCATGGAGGACAATCAAATAGTGTAAGAGATAAAGAGTTACTCTCATTAGAAGGTTGGCATGGGTAGCTAATCCATTCTTCCTCCTTTTGTTTGTCGCTCTCCTCTTCTTTTTCATCCAATGAGCTTTCAGGTTCATCAATTTCCTCCTCTTTTTCATCCAATGAGCTTTCAGGTTCATAAATTTCTTCTTCCACCGGTTCCTGCAAATTGTGAGTGCATTCTTGTGCATTAATGAGTCTCTCTTTATAATCAATGATATAAGGATTATCACTGTAGCATTCTATGCAACAATTAAGGATAGAAGAGACATAATCTTTAAGGTCCTTACAAACAGCACAAGTTTCATAATTCTTAACCATGAAGGATTCTATCTCAGAGGCTCCCATAAATAAGACAAATTGTTCTACCTCTTCGAACCCATAATGAATATAGCAGTTCCGATTATAGTTCTTAATTAAAAAATCCTCACTAGAGCCACATTGAAATTTAAGATGTTTAGTATCCTGTTGAGAGCAACAGTTTATATCATGGCATTTAAGCAAGATTTTAGCAATTGTATTCAATTTTTCTATCATAGCACTCATTACTTTACCAATTCTTGATTCTCTATAATTATTATAACATTCTATAAGCTCCAAGTAGGTTGTAGGTTCTCCCATAACGGCAGTTTTTAATTTTCCGGTTTTTCAAATTTTTATGGATTTTTTGATATATGAGAAAAATAAAACAAGACAAAAAGAAACTAAGCAAAAGTAAACTAATAAAACAGGACAGAAATAAACTAAGCACAAATAAACTAGGCAAAAGTAAACTAAGCAAAACAAAATAAAATAAAATAAAAACAGAGAGAGAGGTAGAGTGTACTCCCCAGGTGAACTTATGAGTAGAGCTATGCCTCCCCGGCAACGGCGCCAGAAAACAGTCTTGATGACCCACAAGTATAGGGGATCGCGACAGTCTTCGAGGGAAGTAAAACCCAAATTTATTGATTCGACACAAGGGGAGGTAAAGAATACTTATAAGCCTTAACAACTGAGTTGTCAATTCAGCTGCACCTGGAAAAGCACTAGCAACAGGGGTGATGTGAAAGTAGCAGTAATATGAGAGCAATAGTAACAGTAACACAGCAGCAGTAATAGCAATATGAGAGCAATGGCACCAGAAAATAGTTGATACTACTTCCAATGACATGTAGAACGAGTATATGATGATGAGAGATGGACCGGGGTTCCCAGCGATCTACACTAGTGGCAACTCTCCAATAAGTGACAAGTGTTGGGTGAACAAATTACAGTTGGGCAATTGATAGGATTGATAAAGCATTAAGAAAGAACATCAATTCATTAATTATGTAGGCATGTTTTCCATATATAGTCGTACGTGCTCGCAATGAGAAACTTGCACAACATCTTTTGTCCTACCAGCCGGTGGCAGCCGGGCCTCAAGGGAATCTACTGGCTATTAAGGTACTCCTTTTAATAGAGCACCGGAGCAAAGCATTAACACTTGGTGAAAACATGTGATCCTCACATCACCGCCATCCCCTCCGGTTGTCCCGATTCTTGTCACTTCGGGGCCATTGGTTCCGGACAGCGACATGTGCATACAACTTGTAGATACAATCTAAGCAATAAGTATAGAGCTCAAATCTAAGATCATGCCACTCGGGCCCTAGTGACAAGCATTAAGCATAACAAGATTGCAGCAACAATAACTTCACAAACTTTATAGATAGACTAATCATAATGTATCATCCATCGGATCCCAACAAACACAACACCGATTACATCAGATGAATCTCAATCATGTAAGGCAGCTCATGAGATCATTGTATTGAAGTACATGGAGGAGAGTATACCAACTAGCTACTGCTAGAACCCGTAGTCCATGGGGGAACTACTCACGGAGCATGATGGAGGCGGTGGCGTCGATGGAGATGGCTTCCGGGGACACTTCCCCGTCCCGGCAGGGTGCCGGAACAGAGAGTTCTGTCCCCCGAATTGGAGTTTCGCGATGGCGGCGGCGCCCCTGGAGTCTTTCTGGAGTTTCGTCAATTGGTACTGCGTTTTTAGGTCGAAAGGGGTTATATAGGCGAAGAGGCGGCGCAGGAGGGTCGACAGGGTGGCCTCCCCATAGGGGGCGCGGCCAGGGGCTGGCCCGCGCGGCCCACCCTCCTGGTGGCCCCCTGGCTCTCCTCCGACTCTTCTTCGGTGTTCTGGATCCTTCCGGGAAAAATAGGATTTTTGGCGTTGATTTCGTCCAATTCCGAGAATATTGCCCGAACAGCCTTTCTGGAACCAAAAACATCAGAAAACAGGAACTGGCACTGTGGCATCTTGTTAATAGGTTAGTTTCGGAAAACGCATAAAATCATTATAAAGTGCAAGCAAAACATGTAAGTATTGTCATAAAACAAGCATGGAACATCAGAAATTATGGATACGTTGGAGACGTATCAATGATACTTTGCCTCCTATTTATGATGATTATAATGATAGTAGTCTTTTGGTGCCGCCTGTTATGGAGGATAAATTTGATTATGATTATACTATGCCTCCTACACTTGATGAGAATAATAATAATGATAGCTACTTTGTTGAATTTGCTCCCACTACAACTAATAAAAATGACTATGCTTATGTGGAGAGTAATAATTTTATGCATATAGCTCATGATAAGAATGTTTCATTTGATAGTTATATTGTTGAGTTTGCTCATGATGCTACTGGACATTTTATGAGAGAGGAAAATATGGTTGTGGAAATTTTCATGTTACTAAAACACCTCTCTATGTGCTGAAATTTTTGAAGCTACACTTGTTCTATCTTCCTATGCTTGTTACTTTGCTCTTCATGAACTTGTTTATTTACAAGATTCCTTTTCATGGGAAGCATGTTAGGCTTAAATTTGTTTTGAATTTGCCTCTTGATGCTCTCTTTTGCTTCAAATACTATTTCTTGCGAGTGCATCATTAAAACTGCTGAGCCCATCTTAATGGCTATAAAAAAGAACTTCTTGGGAGATAACCCATGTGTTTATTTTACTACAGTATTTTTGTTTTATATTTGTGTATTGGAAGTTGTTACTACTGTAGCAACCTCTCCTTATCTTAGTTTTGTTGCATTGTTGTGCCAAGTAAAGTCTTTGATAGCAAGGTTGATACTAGATTTGGATTACTGCGCAGAAACAGATTTCTGTCTGTCACGAATTTGGGCAGGGTTCTCTGTAGGTAACTCAGAAAAATCTGCCAATTTTTGTGTGTGATCCTCAGATATGTACGCAACTTTCATTCAATTTGAGCATTTTCATCTGAGCAAGTCTGGTGCCTCTACAAAATTCGTCTTTACAGACTGTTCTGTTTTGACAGATTCTGCCTTTTATTTTGCATTGCCTCTTTTGCTATGCTGAATGGATTTCTTTGTTCCATTAACTTTCAGAAGCTTTGGGCAATGTCCAGAAGTGTTAAGAATGATTGTGTCACCTCTGAATATGTGAATTTTTGATTATGCACTAACCCTCTAATGAGTTTGTTTTGAGTTTGGTGTGGAGGAAGTTTTCAAGGGTCAAGAGAGGAGGATGATACAATATGATCAAGGAGAGTGAAAGCTCTAAGCTTGGGGATGCCCCCGTGGTTCATCCCTGCATATTTCAAGAAGACTCAAGCATCTAAGCTTGGGGATGCCCAAGGCATCCCCTTCTTCATCGACAAATTTATCAGGTCACTTCTCTTGAAACTATATTTTTATTCGGTCACATCTTATGTACTTTACTTGGAGCGTCTGTTTGTTTTTGTTTTTGTTTTTGTTTGAATAAATGCTTGTGTGGGAGAGAGACACGCTCCGCTGGTTCATATGAACACATGTGTTCTTAGCTTTTAATGTTCGTGGCGAAGGTTAAAACTGCTTCGTTAATTGTTATATGGTTGGAAACAGAAAATGCTATATGTGGTAATTGGTAGAATGTCTTGAATAATGTGATACTTGGCAATTGTTGTGCTCATGTTTAAGCTCTTGCATCATATACTTTGCACCTATTAATGAAGAAATACATAGAGCTTGCTAAAATTTGGTTTGCATGATTGGTCTCTCTAAGGTTTAGATATTTTCTAGTAAGGGTCGAACAACAAGGAAGACGGTGTAGAGTCTTATAATGCTTACAATATGTCTTTTATGTGAGTTTTGCTGTACCGGTTCATACTTGTGTTTGTTTCAAATAACCTTGCTAGCCTAAACCTTGTATCGAGAGGGAATACTTCTCATGCATCCAAAATCCTTGAGCCAAACACTATGCCACTTGTGTCCACCATACCTACCTACTACATGGTATTTCTCCGCCATTCCAAAGTAAATTGCTTGAGTGCTACCTTTAAAATTTCCATTCTCTATCTTTGCAATATATAGCTCATGGGACAGATAGCCTAAAAACTATTGCGGTATTGAATATGTACTTATGCATTTTATTTCTTATTAAATTGCTTGTTGTGCGATAACCATGTTGCTGGGGACGCCATCAACTACTCTTTGTTGAATATCATGTGAGTTGCTATGCATGTTCGTCTTGTCTGAAGTAAGGGTGATTTACCATGAGTTGAATGGTTTGAGCATGCATATTGTTAGAGAAGAACATTGGGCCGCTAACTAAAGCCATGATCCATGGTGGGAGTTTCAGTTTCGGACAAATATCCTCAATCTCATATGAGAATATTAATTGTTGTTGAATGCTTAAGCATTAAAGAGGAGTCCATTATCTGTTGTCTATGTTGTCCCGGTATGGATGTCTAAGTTGAGAATAATCAAAAGCGAGAAATCCAATGCGAGCTTTCTCCTTAGACCTTTGTACATGCGGCATAGAGGTACCCCTTTGTGATACTTGGTTAAAACATATGTATTGTGGTGATAATCCAGGTAATCCGAGCTAATTAGGACAAGGTGCGGGCACTATTGGTAATCTATGCATGAGGCTTGCAACTTGTAGGATATAATTTACATAATACATATGCTTTATTACTACCGTTGACAAAATTGTTTCTTGTTTTCAAAATAAAATCTCTAGCACAAATATAGAAATCAATGCTTCACTCTGCGAAGGGCCTTTCTTCTACTTTTATGTTGAGTCAGTTCACCTATTTCTCTCTATCTCAAGAAGCAAACACTTGTGTGAACTGTGCATTGGTTCCTACATACTTGCATATTGCACTTATTATATTACTTTGCATTGACACTATCCATGAGATATATATGTTACAAGTTGAAAGCAACCGCTGAAACTTAATCTTCCTTTGTGTTGCTTCAATACCTTTACTTTGAATTTATTGCTTTATGAGTTAACTCTTACGCAAGACTTATTGATGCTTGTCTTGAAAGTACTATTCATGAAAAGTCTTTGCTATATGATTCAGTTGTTTAATCATTGTCTTTACCATTGTCTTGAATCGCTGCATTCATCTCATATGCTTTACAATAGTATGATTAAGATCATGTTGGTAGCATGTCACTTGAGAAATTATCTTTGTTATCGTTTACCTACTCGGGGACGAGTAGGAACTAAGCTTCGGGATGCTGATACGTCCCCAACGTATCTATAATTTCTGATGTTCCATGCTTGTTTTATGACAATACCTACATGATTTGTTCACACTTTATGATGATTTTATGCGTTTTCCGGAACTAACCTATTGACGAGATGCCGAAGTGCCAGTTCCTGTTTTCTGCTGTTTTTGGTTTCAGAAATCCTAGTAAGGAAATATTCTCGGAATTGGACGAAATCAACGCCCAGCATCTTATAATTGGACGAAGCTTCCAGAACACCCGAGAGGAACCAGAGGGGGGCCACAGGGCCAACAGATGACAGGGCGGCGCGGCCCAGGGGGGCATGCCCCCCTAGTGTGTCACCGCCTCGTCAGCCTTCCGACTCCGCCTCTTCGCCTATTTAAAGGTCCCTGACCTAAATCTTCGAGACGGAAAAGCCACGGTATGAGAAACCTTCCAGAGCCGCCGCCATCGCGAAGCCAAGATCTGGGGGGACAGAGTCTGTTCCGGCACGCCGCCGGGACGGGGAAGTGCCCCCGGAAGGCATCTCCATCGACACCACCGCCATCTTCATCAACGCTGCTGTCTCCCATGAGGAGGGAGTAGTTCTCCATCGAGGCTAAGGGGCTGTACCGGTAGCTATGTGGTTAATCTCTCTCCCTATGTACTTCAATACAATAATCTCATGAGCTGCCTTACATGATTGAGATTCATATGATGAGCTTGTAATCTAGATGTCGTTATGCTATTCAAGTGGATTTTACTTATGTGATCTCCGGAGACTCCTTGTCCCACGTGTGTAAAGGTGACAGTGTGTCTACCGTGTGGGTCTCTTAGGCTATATTTCACAGAATACTTATTCACTGTTATGAATAGCATAGTGAAGTGCTTATTTATATTCCTTTATGATTGCAATGAGCTTTGTATCACTATTCTATGTGCTACTCTAGTGATGTTATTAAAGTACTCTATTCCTCCTCCATGATGTAATGGTGACAGTGTGTGCATCATGTAGTACTTGGCGTAGTTTATGATTATGATCTCTTGTAGATTATGAAGTTAACTATTACTATGATGGTATTAATGTGATCTATTCCTCCTTTCATAGTATGAAGGTGACAGTGTGCATGCTATGTTAGTACTTGGTATAGTTGTGTTGATCTATCATGCACTCTAAGGTTATTTAAATATGAATATCGAATATTGTGGAGCTTGTTAACTCCGGCATTGAGGGTTCTCGTAGCCCTACACAATTAGTGGTGTTCATCATCCAACAAGATAGTGTAGAGTGGTTTTATTATGTGATCAATGTTGAGAGTGTCCACTAGTGAAAGTATGATCCCTAGGCCTTGTTCCCAAATACTGCAATCATCGCTTGTTTACTGTTCTACTGCATCTGTACTGCCTGCAATATTACCACCATCAACCACACGCCAGTTGTAGCATCAAGCTATTTTCTGGTGCCGTTACTACTGCTCATATTCATTCATACCACCTGTATTTCACTATCTCTTCGCCGAACTAGTGCACCTATACATCTAACAAGTGTATTGGGTGTGTTGGGGACACAAGAGACTTCTTGCTTTGTGATCGCAGGTTTGCTTGAGAGGGATATCTTTGACCTCTTCCTCCCTGAGTTTGATAAACCTTGGGTGATCCACTTAAGGGAAAACTTGCTGCTATTCTACAAACCTCTGCTCTTGGAGGCCCAACACTGTCTACAGGAAAAGGAGTGTGCGTAGACATCACACTACCACCAAATTGTTCTCTAGTTATCAGATTTAATAACCCAGGACAAACCTGATGCGGATCCAGGCAAACGCGGAGCCTGCCCATATCGATCTCCTGCTAATGTATCCGGCTCAATGGCAGTCCGTGCAGGGCTTGATCAGGCAAACCTAGTGGAATCGCTGGTCTAGCCGATGAAGAGGTGAATTCTGCCGAACGGAATTGTGGAGCAGTGGACAGCGTTGGTTCTAGCCGGAGTCCATCACTCGTCATTGGGGACGATGGTGATGTTTACAGTGTAGAGGATGCGTCTGACGGCGACGGTGTCACCGATGCCTACGAAGCGAGATCCCGTCCGGATCCACTCTCCTAGCGCTGTTGGCCCCACGATTGGCGCCAACTATCGTTGCATATTCGATGGTACCCCGGTGAGGGGATCCTCACGGAGGGGGGAAGAAGAAGGGGCCATGTAGCAACGAGTAACTGCTTGTGACGGTAAAGCACACGTCCGTTGGGAACCCCAAGAGGAAGGTATGATGAGTACAACAGCGAGTTTTCCCTCAGTAAGAAACCAAGGTTATCGAACCAGTAGGAGATGAAGATCACATGAAGGTTGTTGGTGAAGGAGTGTAGTGCGGCGCAACACCAGGGATTCCGGTGCCAACGTGGAACCTGCACAACACAATCAAACTACTTTGCCCCAACTTAACAGTGAGGTTGTCAATCTCACCGGCTTGCTGAAAACAAAGGATTAAACGTATGGTGTGGAAAATGATGTTTGCTTGCAGAAAACAAAAGATAAGAATGATTGTAGTAGGTTGTATTTCAGATGTAAAAGAATGGACCGGGGTCCACAGTTCACTAGTGGTGTCTCTCCAATAAGATAAATAACATGTTGGGTAAACAAATTACAGTTGGGCAATTGACAAATAGAGAGGGCATAACAATGCACATACATATCATGGTGACTAATATGAGATTTACTTACGGCATTACGACAAAGAACATAGACTGCCATCCAGCATGCATCTATGCCTAAAAAGTCCACCTTCGGGTTAGCATCCGCACCCCTTCCAGTATTAAGTTGCAAGCAACATACAATTGCATTAAGTACTGTGTGTAATGTAAACAATACAAATATCCTTAGACAAAGCATTGATGTTTTATCCCTAGTGGCAACAGCACATCCACAACCTTAGAACTTGTTGTCACTGTCCCAGATTCAATGGAGGCATGAACCCACTATCTAGCATAAATACCCCCTCTTGGAGTTACAAGTATCAACTTGGCCAGAGCCTTTACTAGCAACGGAGAGCATACAAGATCATAAACAACACATATATGATAGATCAATAATCAACTTGACATAGTATTCCATATTCATCGGATCCCAACAAACACAACATGTAGCATTACAAATAGATGATCTTGATCATGATAGGCAGCTCACAAGATCTAAACATGATGGCACAGTAGGAGAAGACAACCATCTAGCTACTGCTATGGACCCATAGTCCAAGGATGAACTACTCACGCATCAGTCCGGAGGCGGGCATGGTGATGTAGAGCCCTCCGGTGATGATTCCCCTCTCCGGCAGGGTGTCGGAGGAGATCTTCTGAACCCCCTGAGTTAGGGTTGATGGCGGCGGCGTTTCTGGAACTGTTCTGGTATTTTGGCTCTCGGTGCTAGGGTTTTCGGGGACGAAGGAATAAATAGGCGAAGGGGTAGCGTCGGGGGAGCCAGGGGGCTCCCTCCCCACATCTTGGCGCGGCAGTCGGGCCCCCCGCGCCGCCCTATGGGGTGGGCCCCCTGCTGCCCTTCCTCGACTCTTCTTCGGTCTTCTGGAACACTCTGTGGAAAATAGGGCCATGGGCTTTTGTTTCATCCAATTCTGAGAAAATTTGTAAACCAACTTTTCTGAAATCAAAAATAGCAGAAAACAGGAACTGGCACTGTGGCATCTTGTTAATAGGTTAGTCCCAGAAAATGCATAAAAACATTATAAAGTGTGAATAAAACATGTAGGTATTGTCATAAAACTAGCATGGAACATAAGAAATTATAGATACGTTGGAGACGTATCAAGCATCCCCAAACTTAGTTTCTACTCGCCCTCGAGTAGGTAAACGATAAAAAGAATAATTTCTGAAGTGACATGCTACCAACATAATCTTGATCAATACTATTGTAAAGCATATGAGATGAATGAAGTGACTCAAAGCAATGGTCTATAGTTTGCTAACAAAAAGATAATGACTAAACAACTGAATCATATAGCAAAAACTTTTCATGAATAGTACTTTCAAGACAAGCATCAAAAAGTATTGCATAAGTGTTAACTCATAAAGCAATAGATTCTTAATAAAAGGTTTTGAAGCAACACAAAGGAAGATTTAAGTTTCAGCAATTGCCTTCAACTTTCAACATGCATATCTTATGGATAATTGTCAACACAAAGTAATATAATAAGTGCAATAAGCAAGCATGTAAGAATCAATGCACACAGTTGACACAAGTGTTTGCTTCTAAGATAGAAATAAGTAGGTAAACTGACTCAACATAAAGTAAAAGAAATGCCCTTCGCAGAGGGAAGCAGGGATTAAATCATGTGCTAGAGCTTTTCAATATTTGAAATCATAAAGAGAGCATAAAAATAAAGTTTTGAGAGGTGTTTGTTGTTGTCAACGAATGGTAGTGGGCACTCTAACCCCCTTGTCAAACAGACTTTCAAAGAGCGGCTCCCATGAAGGACGTTATCTCTACCAGCAAGGTAGATCATCCCTCTTCTCTTTTGTTTACACATGTATTTTAGTTTTATTTATAGATGACACTCCTCCCAACCTTCTGCTTTCACAAGCCATGGCTAACCGAATCCTCGGGTGCCTTCCAACATTTCACATACCATGGAGGAGTGTCTATTGCAAAATTAAGTTGCTTACTGATAAATCAGGGCAAAACATGTGAAGAGAATTATTAATGAAAGTTAATTAATTGGGGCTGGGTACCCCGTTGCTAGCTCTTTTTGCAAAATTATTGGATAAGCGGATGTATATGCCACTAGTCCATTGGTGAAAGTCTGCCCAACAAGATTGAAAGATAAAACACCACATACTTCCTCATGAGCTATAAAACATTGACACAAATAAGGAGTAATAAAGTTTTGAATTTTTTAAAGGTAGCACATGAAGTATTTACTTGGAATGGCAGAAAAATACCACATAGTAGGTAGTTATGGTGGACACAAATGGCATAGGTTTTGGCTCAAGGTTTTGGATGCACGAGAAGCATTCCCTCTCAGTACAAGGCTTTGGCTAGCAAGGTTGTTTGAAGCAAACACAAGTATAAAACGGTACAACAAAACTTACATAAGAACATATTGCAAGCATTATAAGACTCTACACTGTCTTCCTTGTTGCTCAAACACTTTTACCAGAAAATATCTAGACCTTAGAGAGACCAATCATACAAACCAAATTTCAACAAGCTCTACGGTAGTTCTCCACTAATAGGTTTAAACTACATGATGCAAGAGCTTAAACATGATCTACTTGAGAGCTCAAAACAATTTCCAAGTATCAAATTATTCAAGACAGTATACCAACTACCTCATGAAGCATTTTCTGTTTCCAAACAAATAGCAATAAGTGCTGCGGCTTTCAGCTTTTGCCAGGAACATTAAAAGTAAAACGAAGAGCACCAGTGTTCAAATGAAAAAAGCAGATCTTTTCTCTCTCCCACACAAGCATGTTAGGATCCTATTTATTCAGAGAATGAGAATAACAAAACGAAAATAAAAGCACACAGACGCTCCAAATAAAGCACATAAGATGTGACGGAATTAAAATATTGTTTCACTAGAGGTGACCTGATAAGTTGTTGATGAAGAAGGGGATGCCTTGGGCATCCCCAAGCTTAGACGCTTGAGTCTTCTCGAAATATGCAGGGGTGAACCACGGGGGCATCCCCAAGCTTATACTTTTCATTCTTCTTGATCATATTATGTCATCCTCCTCTCTTGATCCTTGAAAACTTCCTTCACACCAAACTCAAAGTAATCTCATTAGAGGGTTAGTGCATAATCAAAATGTCACATGTTCAGCAAGGACACAATCATTCCCAACACCTCTGGACATTACCCAAGGCTACTGAAATTTAATGGACCAAAGAAATCCACTCAAACACAGTAAAAGAGGCAATGCAAAATAAAAGGCAGAATCTATCAAAAACAGAACAGTCCGTAAAGACGAATTTTTCGAGGCACTTAACATGCTCAGATGGAAAAGCTCCAGTTTAATGAAAGTTGCGTACATATCTGAGGATTACTCATGAATATTTTCAGGATTTTTAGATTTTTCTACAGAGAGAAAAACTCAAAACCGTGATAGCTAAAAATCTATTTCTGCGAAGAAATCCAAATCTAGTATCAACTTTCTATCAAAGACTTTACTTGGCACAACAATGCAATAAAATAAAGATACAAAGGTATTGCTACAGTAGTAACAAGCACCTTGACTCAAATATAAAACAAAAATTGCAGAAATAAAATAATGGTTGTCTCCCATAAGCGCTTTTCTTTAACGCCTTTTAGTTAGGCGCAGAAAGTGAAAATCAAGTAACATCAAGAGAAGAAGCATCAATATCATAATTTGTTCTAATAATAGAATCAAAAGGCATCTTCATTCTCTTTCTAGGGAAGTGTTCCATACCTTTCTTAAGAGGGAATTGATATTTAATATTTCCTTCTTTCATATCAATAATAACACCAACGGTTCGAAGAAAGGGTCTTCCCAAAACAATAGGACAAGATGCATTGCATTCAATATCCAAAACAACAAAATCAACGGGGGGCAAGGTTATTTTTAACTGTAATGTGAACATTGTCAATTCTCCCCAAAGGTTTCTTTATAGAATTATCAGCAAGATTAACATCCAAATAACAACATTCCAAAGGTGGCAAGTCAAGCATATCATAAAGTTTCTTCGGCATAACAGAAATAGTTGCACCAAGATCACATAAAGCATTACAATCAAAATCATTGACCTCCATTATAATGATGGGCTCCCAACCATCTTCCAACTTCCTAGGGATAGAAGCTTCAAGTTTTAATTCCTCTTCCCTAGCTTTAATGAGAGCATTTGTAATATGTTTTGTAAAGGCCAAATTTATAGCAATAGCATTAGGACTTCTAGCAAGTTTTTGCAAGAACTTAATAACTTCAGAAATATGACAATTATCAAAATCAAAACCATTATGATCTAAAGCAATGGGACCATTGTCCCCAACACTTTGAAAAATTTTAGCACTTTTATCACAAATAGTTTCAGCAGTTTTAGGAAATTTTGCACGCTTTGTAGAAGAAGTAGAAACATTGCCAACACCAATTATTTTACCATTGATAGTACGAGGTTTAGCAACATGTGAAGCATCAACATTACTAGTGGTGGTAATAGTCCAAAATCTAGCTATATTATTCTCTTTAGCAAGTTTTTCTTCTCTTTCCCATCTAGCATGCAATTCAGCCATCAATCTAATATTGTCATTAATTCGAACTTGGATAGCATTTGCTGTAGAAAATGACTTAGTATCTTTAACTTCATTAGGCATAACTTTCAGTTTTAAAAGATCAACATCAAGAGCAAGACTATCAACCTTCGAAGCAAGAACATCAATTTTACCAAACTTTTCCTCAATGGATTTGTTAAAAGCGGTTTGTGTACTAGTAAATTCTTTAAGCATGACTTCAAGATCAGAGGGTACACTCCTACTATTGTTGTAAGAATTACCATAAGAATTACCATAAGAATTACCACTATTAGAAGGATATGGCCTATAGTTGTTGTTACCAAAATTATTCCTATAAGTATTGTTGTTGAAATTATTATTTTTAATGAAGTTCACATCAACATGCTCTTCTTGAGCAACCAATGAAGCTAAAGGAACATTATTAGGATCAACATGAGATTTACCATTAACAAGCATAGACATAATAGCATCAATCTTATCACTCAAGGAAGAGGTTTCTTCAACAGAATTTACCTTCTGACCTTGAGGAGTCCTTTCAGTGTGCCATTCAGAGTAGTTGATCATCATATCATCAAGAAGCTTTGTTGCAGCACCCAAAGTGATGGACATAAAAGTACCTCCAGCAGCTGAATCCAATAGGTTCCTTGAAGAAAAATTTAATCCTGCATAAAAGGTTTGGATGATCATCCAAGTAGTTAGTCCATGGGTAGGGAAATTCTTTACCAAAGATATCATTCTCTCCCATGCTTGGGCAACATGTTCATTATCCAATTGCTTAAAATTCATAATGCTACTTCTCAAAGATATAATTTTAGCAGGAGGATAATATTTTCCAATGAAAGCATATTTACATTTAGTCCATGAACTAATACTATTTTTAGGCAAAGATAGCAACCAATCTTTAGCTCTTCCTCTCAAGGAGAAAGGAAACAATTTCAGTTTTATAATATCCCCATCTATATCCTTATACTTTTGCATTTCACAAAGTTCAACAAAATTATTAAGATGGGAAGCAGCATCATCAGTACTAACACCAGAAAATTGCTCTCTCATAACAAGATTTAGTAAAGCAGGTTTAATTTCATAAAATTGTGCTGTAGAATCAGGTGGAGCAATAGGAGTGCATATAAAATCATTATTATCTATGCTAGTGAATTCACACAACTTAGTGTTCTCAAGAGTACTCATTTTGAAAATAAGTATAGAAAAACCGAATTAAATAAAGTATAACAAGTAACTAATTTTTGTGTGTTTTTGATATAAAGAAAGCAAACAAGACAGAAAATAAAATAAAGCAAGACAATAAACAAAGTAAAGAGATTGGGTGTGAGAGACTCCCCTTGCAGCGTGTCTTGCTCTCCCTGGCAACGGCGCAAGAAAAGTAGCTGCTTGTGACGGTAAAGCACACGTCCATTGGGAACCCCAAGAGGAAGGTATGATGAGTACAACAGCGAATTTTCTCTCAGTAAGAAACCAAGGTTATCGAACCAGTAGGAGATGAAGATCACGTGAAGGTTGTTGGTGAAGGAGTGTAGTGCGGCGCAACACCAGAGATTCCGGTGCCAACGTGGAACCTGCACAACACAATCAAACTACTTTTCCCCAACTTAACAGTGAGGTTGTCAATCTCACCGGCTTGCTGAAAACAAAGGATTAAACATATGGTGTGGAAAATGATATTTGCTTGCAGAAAACAAAAGAGAAGAATGATTGCAGTAGGTTGTATTTCAGATGTAAAAGAATGGACCGGGGTCCACAGTTCACTAGTGGTGTCTCTCCAATAAGATAAATAACATGTTGGGTAAACAAATTACAGTTGGGCAATTGACAAATAGAGAGGGCATAACAATGCACATACATATCATGATGACTACTATGAGATTTACTTACGGCATTACGACAAAGAACATAGACCGCCATCCAGCATGCATCTATGCCTAAAAAGTCCACCTTCGGGTTAGCATCCGCACCCCTTCCAGTATTAAGTTGCAAGCAACAGACAATTGCATTAAGTACTGTGCGTAATGTAAACAATACAAATATCCTTAGACAAAGCATTGATGTTTTATCCCTAGTGGCAACAACACATCCACAACCTTAGAACTTTCTGTCACTATCCCAAATTCAATGGAGGCATGAACCCACTATCTAGCATAAATACCCCCTCTTGGAGTTACAAGTATCAACTTGGCCTGAGCCTCTACTAGCAACGGAGAGCATGCAAGATCATAAACAACACATATATGATAGATCAATAATCAACTTGACATAGTATTCCATATTCATCGGATCCCAACAAACACAACATGTAGCATTACAAATAGATGATCTTGATCATGATAGGCAGCTCACAAGATCTAAACATGACGGCACAATAGGAGAAGACAACCATCTAGCTACTGCTATGGACCCGTAGTCCAAGGATGAACTACTCACGCATCAGTCCGGAGGCGGGCATGGTCATGTAGAGCCCTCCGGTGATGATTCCCCTCTCCGGCAGGGTGCCGGAGGAGATCTTCTGAACCCCCGAGTTAGGGTTGACGGCGGCGGCATCTCTGGAACTGTTCTGGTATTTTGGTTCTCGGTGCTAGGGTTTTCGGGGATGAAGGAATAAATAGGCGAAGGGGCAGCGTCCGGGGAGCCAGGGGGCTCCCTCCCCACATCTTGGCGCGGCAGTGGGGCCCCCCGCGCGCCCTATGGGGTGGGCCCCCTGCTTCCCTTCCTCGACTCTTCTTCGGTCTTCTGAAACACTCCGTGGAAAATAGGGCCGTGGGATTTTGTTCTTCCAATTCCGAGAATATTTGTAAACCAACTTTTCTGAAATCAAAAACAGCAGAAAACAGGAACTGGCACTGTGGCATCTTGTTAATAGGTTAGTCTCAAAAAATGCATAAAAACATTATAAAGTGTGAATTAAACATGTAGGTATTGTCATAAAACTAGCATGGAACATAAGAAATTATAGATACGTTGGAGACGTATCAGTAACCGGCACGGGGACACACGAGCTACATAGCTTCTGAAACCTCACGACGGTGGGGAGGCTCTAATGTTGCTTGTCTGAAATTATTGGGCAACTAGTGCGAGGTTCCAATGATTTGTATCGTGTCTCTAGGGCTCAAAGGATCCGGCTTATAAAGACTCTGGATCTAGGGTTACAAGGAGTAGAGTTCCATCCGGATATGACTAAGTCTAGTCTTCTACGCCAAGGATCCGGCAATTCCAAGGTCGGTACGGATCCACCCACTTACCATCTGGCTGGACTCCTCCATCTTGATTCCTCCGGTAACTGGGCCGCCCGATGAGCCATAGGTCTCACAACTATCGGTGGTACATCCAGTTAAAGTATCCACGACACTATTGATCGATATTAAGCATGACTAGGAACTTTGCTTATGCGTTGCACCGGGTTGATTTTTATTGAATGCTTATTTAGATCATATCGAATAAAATAAAATAAAATATTTTGAATAAAAAAGGAGAAGACCTTCCACCTATTGAAAACGGTTTGAAAACAATCAGAAATAAAATAAAATAATGTTTTGAATAAAAAAGGAGAAAGCTCCACCCGGCCAGGCCCAGCAGCCTCATCCGGCCTGGAGCAAACCCTAGGCTGGAGACAATCTTGCAGGCACCCCCTCCCCCGCCGCCTGTCAATTTTGCAAAGAACCCCTCTTCCTCCCACCAACACGACCGAGTGAGGCCGGGCTCCTCCACGGCTCTGCCCCTCTCGCTCGCCTCACTCCCTCTCCTTCATCTTTGCCCGCTCGGCCTTCCGTCGCCACCGCCTCGCGCAGGCGCGCCGCCCCGCCTTCGACCGCCCCGCGCACCATGCGGGCTGAGGACCTCCTCCATTCCCCTTCACACACGCTTTACGCGCGCCCCTCCCGCGAGCCAGCTGCTGCTCTAGCCATCGCGCGTCCTCGATGCCAGGGGACCGCACCAGCCCGCCTCCTCGCTGCACCTCGTGCGGCCGCCCGCCTCAAATCTGCGCGGACGCTCACTTCCCTCTGTCCCTGCCTTTCGATTTGAAATCGATTTGCCAAATTCTTCTCTGATCAAATAATGCTCATATTTCGCCCGTAGCTTTTTTCTCTCATATTTCTCATACAATCCCCTCATCCGATTTCCCCAATTCTTCTTATCCTGCAGAGCATTTTCTCTCATATATTTCTCGTACAATTTCCTGCTTTAATTTGCTTCGGATAGATGCCCCTTGTAGTTCCAAGGCAGCTTGATGTACCCCAAAAACTCGTGTATAGAAACTGCTCTGACTATTGACACAAAGAAATATCTGTGCCTGAATGTCTTGGGCTGCAGCGGTAGCAAAAGATCGGCCCAGAAGCAGCGATGGATGAACAGAGACCGAACTAAATGAACCAGTATGTAATGTGGCGTGGCAGTTGTGCAGTATTATGCTGATTGGTGGGAGGATAAAACGTTCCAATGAAAAGTTGGACGAAAATTTTAGCAGAAATCTTAGCTCCTTTATTGTTATATAGATATAGATATAGAGATAGATATAGATATAGATATAGATATAGATAGATATAGATTTTTATCGTAGCTTTGTTGGACCATGGTACTATCTTTTGCAATTAATACAGAGCTGCCATGTTGAAGACTGCTCCAATCAAACAACATTTTACGATAATATAAAATCAAGTGGCATCAATTGTGCGGGTCAATCGGCTAGTAAAGAAAATAAAGATGACAATTTAATTATAATAATCGAAAATGAAAAGATTGAATACCATTTTTTTTGCGAATAAGATTGAATACCATTTACACATGATCAACGGAAATTGAATCCTGTATTAAGCTACTCTGTTGATGCACATGATGAGTACCAATCAAAGGAATCTAGTGTCTGGACTGTAGACATGCACCATGAGAAGGAACTCCAGGATCATCGACCACGCTCCGTCTGGGATACCACGAAACGAACAAGCCACCAATGTGATGGATTAGAGCTTGGCGTGGTCGCGGCAGTCCTGGCCGCGGATGCCCATGTCCGGGAAGCCGACGACGACGTGGCAGTCGGAGTAGGCGACGACGTTGATCTTGAAGACGCCGAAGACGGCAACCCTCCCAGGGATCCTGGCGTTGGCGTCCAGCGGCAGGGACCCGGCCTCGATGTCCTCGAGCAGCTGCGTCATGTTCGCCGTGAAGCCGGCTGTGAAGACCGTCATCTCCAGCTCCACGACCGTGTCTCCCTTGCTGGGGATGCTGCCGGGGTCGACCTGGGCATCGCCGACGTGGGTGCCGCGGTACCAGAGCCCGGTGGTGCCGGAGGCGAAGGAGAAGGAGGCCGGGTTGGGGTTGTGAACGGACGCGGTGATGAGCAAGGTGAAGTTGGGCTGGGTGAGGCTCGGGGCGACGCCGACGATGCGGCTGGAGATGAGGTGCGTGCGGGGGTCGCGGACGCGGAGCACGGTGAGGAAGAGGGCGAGGAGGGTGACGCCCAGGATCACGAGCACGCCGAGGGTGACGAGAAAGCAGATGCAGCAGCACCTGCGGCGGCGTCGGCGCGTCTGGAGCTCGGGGTCGTCGGCCGGGGCTTTGGACTGTGGGAGAGGGCAGGCTTGGGTCGGGAGGTCGGCAGCTGGTGAGGCCATGGTGGATGTTCGACCGTGGCCGAGCAAGTGGCCGATGGATGCAGATTAATAGTCGCAAGCAACTAGCGAGTTGCACTGTTACTGTTGCAGTGAAAAGTGAGCGAGGGAGTGAGAGCTTTTAACGGAGAGAGAGCTGGATCACTTGATTGATGGTGTGTAATAAGAAATGATTGGACTTGCTTGACGGTAGATGATGCCGTACGGACTAATGACATGAAGCCATCCCCGTTGGACAAGCTAAGCAGCGTGACGCCGTTGCGTGTGGTATCTCTCGACTGCTCGTTGTTCATTTGATTAATCATGCCGTATCACTCATTTACTAGACAGCAAAATTATCACTACTAGTAGAAATTGGAACATGGCGTGTTGAACACGGGATACACGCGGTCACTTGATCGGTTTATTTTCATTTTTATTTTTTTTAGTGCACATCAGTTCATTTTCATGGTTCTAAAATCGCTCGACCCACTCCACTTTAAAAACGGTTTTGCTATGTCTCAGTCAACTGAGATTTTCTTAAGTCTAAGTCACTTACAAAAAATTACTTGAGTTGCACTTTTCTGTTAAAAAAGTGCAATTACACTTTTTTACCAGAAATGTGCAACTGGATCGAGTTGCACTTTTCTTTAAACTGTAGTTGCACTTTTCTAAGGTGATTGAGACTTCAGAAAATCTCAGTTAACTTAGATATAGACACACCCCTTTAAAAAAACCCTTACATTCAAGAACCAGTAAAAGAAATCTCGAATGTGATGTCTAAGTATAATCAAAAGCACAAATTAGCACACGTATGATATAGGAAGGGAATAGGTCGACCGGCACTCTGATCGCTCCTTCATCCTCACCTTCTGCTGGATGTCCTTGTCGCCCGTCGAAAACCAGGTGCTAGGCGATGTGTTTTTGGCTCTGACGTGAAATTTGGTTGCTTCAAACGAATTTAGGAACTATACTGTGTGTGCCTAGTGTTGTCTCAAGACGTGGTCTAAGCGCGTACTCAGATGCGTGTTTACCATCATCGGATGAGAATTTTCAGGCTCATCACACATATTGTAAATCTATGCGTAATCTTCGATGGATAAGATCTAGTGAAGACAAGAAACAGTTATTATGGTTCGAACAAACCTGATATAATGAATTATCAAAAGACCCAAACCAACCCAGTAGGAATGATTTAAACTGCGAGAGATCAAATTGAAGGAAATCAAACCGCAAAAGAATAAACATAAGTTTACCTGAAACCCTGATATGAACTCAACGAGAACGAATATCAAGTTTGGAACAACCACTAATGAACTGAAACTTCTTCTGGAATGTAGTTTTTTTTTAAAGATGGATGGGCATTTCAGGACTCTGTGCGAATGCCCAACTAAAACTCTTGACTTAAACCCACGTATCAGTATTAATTTTGAGCTCAACTGATGGCGAGAAATGAAACTACACACATCGTGAAATTATGTATATCCATCACCTAAATCTTAGAAAATCTGTAAGGATCTAAGTTGATTGCCCTCCATTTACTCTCAGAGATTACCCTTTAAGTTTTCACGAAATCAATTACCGCAATTTGAAAATATTTCGAGATATTTCGAGATATTTTTTTATTCGCACAAATTTAGAGCCTACAATGACACAGGTGTTGAAATAACTCAGCAATGGAAAATATTATATTACAATACACGGGCATTTGATTCTGTAGGCACACACGAGTATAGCTAGTCTTGGAAAAGAGCTGGTACCACACTGTACAGGTAAAGCAACTAGGAGTTGGGAAGGGGATAATTGTTTTGACATGTACTTCGTACCGCACTCTCTTCCTGGAAGACTATTTGTGTCCTGCCCAGTGAGGCAGTGACTAACAACGTTCTTCCTAATTCTCAAAGTAAACTCCAATCTGTAAACCCTAAAGCGATTTCCATAGTAGCAGCAAGCGAAGTGACAGCAATTAAACGTGGAAATACATCAGCCCTAAATAAAGCCACTCTTCCCTTTTTGCCATCATGGAGATAAATACCAACTAATCCAGGAAAATTGATTAACTCATTGACTTCCTGAGTTTGTGGGAAAACAAAAGTAAATATTGCCCGAAGCCCACAAGTACAAACCCGCATTGTATCTCTCGTACAACACGACAGTACTAGTCACGCCTTAAACCAAGAATCTTAGCACTGTACTCCCAGGCAACAATCGCTGCTGCATTCGCAGGGAATGCTCTTGCTAGTGTTGGTCCTAGACCAGCATAACAGCCAGCCAGACCAGCTCTCCTATAGACCTGCAACAGGTCAAGCATGGTTGCCACGATCAGGCACATGCCACTACACCTAACGAAAACAGAAATAACTATTGCAGGGCACATACCATGTTTAAAACCCGAAAGGGGTTTCGGCTCGACCGAGGGTCAGGATCAGTCTGAATAATAGTTTTTGCAACATCCAGTGGCAGGGTAGCTGTCCAGAACTGCGGAGTGAAAATTGGTCAAATTGAAGAAAATGTGTCTTGCATTGGAATTTAAAAGGAATTGAGATACTTACAGCCATTCCACTAATCCCACCACTCATGACTCCTATTCCGACATCTTTTGCCGCAACTAAGTGACTGTTGTCAGAAAATCGTCGAGAATCTATATAGTTATGCATCCAATATCGGCTGTACTCATAAGTGCAGAAGAAGAAAGCATTGCCAATTGCCTCTCTGAACAATGTTGCTAAACCACCACGAAATATACCCCTAACCTGTAACATAACAACATCTCCTTATACTAGAAACAGCATAGAAGAGCTTGCAGAAGGCAATTAAGCTCACCCCTTCACTTTGAAGTGTTTTCACAGCACAATCTAGAGGGCTGGAATATCGAGTCGCATACATTGCTTCCTTCCCTTGAACTTGCATTCTGCACTGGAGATGTCTATTACATCATTAAATGCCACCTGAATCATGTCTCCTATGTACTCGCTAACTAACTGGAAAGAGAGATTGACGGCAGGACTGACCTTGGTCAGCTCAGTCGGAGCAAGGATGCAGCTGATCAGGGCTCCACTACAGGCAGCAGAAGGGATAATTACATGTAGCTGAGGTTTAGAATCCTCAGACTTTCCCTAAAATAAAAATAAACAGATACATATTACTAAGATAAAGACTTGACACAAGCATGTTTCGTCCTACTGCTATAACAAAGAAGAAAAGGAATACCTGTAGTAATTGTTTGGCCTGTGCATATGTGCCAAAGAAAAGGGAGCTTTCAAGTGCTATACCAACAAATGAAGATGATGCGCCTCTATACAACCCTCTTACCTGTAATGGGAAATAATCATGCAAGGAACTTCCAGTATCATGTTGATAAAATTATATCATTTTAAAATCTAGATAAACTAACCTATGTTGGTTTTCAGTTTAATAACTGTAAAGTCTAAAATGTGGTTAGCATTATCTGTGGATAAAATGGTAATCTGATCCTTTAAACTAGATGAATGATGACAGCACAACAGTTAATAATTGATCTAACTAATACCATGTGTAGAAAGGTGCAATGCAAATGCTATCATAAGGTAGTTGCTATGTTTGTAATTTTCTTAGTGACGCAAACTAGAGATGTATGAAGAGTGCTATACAAAATTAGTCTCCATAAAAGTATGCTTTCAACTGACAAAAATATAGTCATATGAACACACAGCGCTATCTAGGCAATTTTCCTAGCATGAATTGCAGCTTATAATTGCCAGAAAAGAAAAATATTTATGGAATAGACGATGGGATGTATATGCAGAACTAAAGCAACATGATGTACTTTGTGCATAAGCTATACACCTCGATTAATTGAGCAAGACAAAGCATTATTAAATCTAAAGTGAGAAATAAGAAAGAAGGGGCTTACTCCTTCCTCAACCAGTATCCTACTAGTGCAGTGGAATGCATTCTTGTAGACCTTTCCGTGAGCGGTGGTATTGTGAGCTTGCAGTTTGACCTATTGGTGAACAAAGCTATCTTTATTGTACATGTACAAAAATATGCAGAAAATGGTAAACATATATTCCATCAAAACTACAGAGTTTTACCTAGTACATGCACAGAAAAAGAAAAATAGTATGCGAATTCTCATGCACTGGCTAAAAAAAGGTTCTTTCATGCTGTAACCTAATTACAGCAAAAACACTAGTTCAATTAGCCCAAGTATGTGCCAGTATCGCCTCACATACAATGGGCAGTCAGACCTTGTGTAGTCATAGAGTGCCAAAAGCACCTGACATATGGATCTTAGGGCAAAAATGCCTTCTGTAGGCGTACGGAGTGTTGTCTTGTCAGGAAATTACAAATTTAACATTGATTAGCATGTCTCAAAAATCTCCAACATCAGCATTAGAAAGGTCCACTACAGAATGATTTAATAAACAACTTGTCAGGACCGCTAAAGTGTTCACTGTGAAACAGAAAATCATAGAATTAAGTCGAGACAAGTAATAAGATCCTACGGATAAGATCACTTATGGGTGAAACGTTTAATTAGGTAGCACATGTGCATCTGCAAACATTAAAAAAAATCCTAACTCACAGAAGATATACAGCTTGGCATCCCTTGAATCAATGCAGTGATGCCTGCCTAGTCGTGTCTAAAGATGGAAAATGCACCCAGCTAAATTCGGTGCTGTACACAACTGCTATGAACGACAGCATTCTAAACACAATCAATATCTGGTAATATCAACCAAATTATCAACAGGTATTTCATCAAACTTCATAATCAGAAAGCTCCATAACAGACAGACAGACAGACAGACATGTTAATGATGAAAAGAGCAAAGCATTCTCAAGCAAGCAGTAACATTGCACTTGTGATCTTATAGTAGCAACTAGTAGCTGCAGCAATCATACTCTAATTAGCTGTCAGTACTCCTCTCATCTCAATTCTTAGCCATATGAATTCCGGCCCCATTTGAGGAGCTTCACTAGGCCTTGATATGGTGCATTAACCTTTCTAGCGAATATTTTATGTGTGGGTTATCGAGGAATGATCACTGTGCTTCTCTTTCTGTGTAAGACTCGCAGCACTACAAATTGAGCAACAAAAACATTCTAGTTTGGTGGGATGTTTTGTGCCAATGGAAACTGTGCATTCATCATTAGTAGTGCCCCCTGCAAACCAAACACTCCACCCACGTTTACTCCGGAAGAAGGTGAGCTGACACACTGGTGGCTATCTAGCTACAGGATGAAACGAAGGAAGCATTTGACCGAACAGCAACGCTGCAGGCATTGCCTAGCATACAGAAGACAACCAAAGCATGAAGCAAGCACAACAGATGAAACAGGCGAAGAAAGATGCACGGCAATCGCTAGCTTGGAAGAAAAATTGAACGGATGAAAGGAGGAAACAGAATTACCTTCACAGTGTCGAAAGGGTGGCCGACGACCACCTGGGCTACGCCGGCAACGGATCCAGCGATGTATTCCTTGGCGGCGTCGCCTAAGCCAGCCATCCGAAAAGAAGAAGTGCAGGCGATAGTACGCCGCCCAAGAAAAAAAGTGAGAAGGCAGGGACCAATTGAGATTCCCGGCCACGCACGCCGGTGCCGGCGCCGCCCTGTACTGCGTTTGCAGGAAGGAGGAAAGGAAAGCCTATAGTGGTTGGGTGATCCGGTGAGAGCACAGCAGGGAAACTGGTTGGGCCATCTGGGCCGGCGGGAGGTTAGGTGACGTGGGAAAGGACAAACATGGCCACCGTGGACTCTAGTCTAAGCCCATTTCCCAATGAAAAAAAGAATCAAGATACGCCAGATGCAATTTTCTTTTGAGGAACACGCAATCAAAATCCATTGAGATCATAACACTACGTAATCATTAGTTATGGCCTATGGGAATGTGTAAACGGGACATGTGGGATAAGAATACTCACTGTGAAGGTAAAAATAAGATTAGTAAATAGTGAGAAGTAATATGGACTAGTAACGTAAGATGTGTATGAATACATGAGATGTGGATGAATATAGGAGACACTCAACCACTCCGCCAGGCCCTGTTAGAATACATGTACGGTTGAGATTAGACTAGGTTTAGATCATCTTGTTCTCCAAGTCTATCTCCCCCCTTGTACCTCTATATATACCTCCAAAGGATCATGGAATACAACACACAAGAATTAGGGTTCTACAATTTCCACATGGTATCAGAGCGGTTAGCCTCACGGCGCCGATCCTAGGTTCTCCCATCACTTCCGCATCGCGCCGCCCCCGGGGAGATCTCTCCTCGGGGGCGCGGCACCCAGTCTTGATCATTGATCAGATTGGTTCTTTAGACTAGATTAGATCCAATTTTCTAAATTTTAGTTTCCAATCTCTAGATTAGCTTCAAGTAGCCACCAAATAAATCCCTAGGAAATTACCGTCCGGTGCAAATCAGTGAAAGAGCTGCCATCGATCGATCTACAAGGTTCGTGGCGGCGCAGGGCAGGCCGGGCGTCCGGCACTCCACTGCCCGGCCGACCGAGCCGGCACGCACGCTCAGTCCAGGCCCCGGCCACAGCGCGCGCGGGCAAGCAAGCAGATCGACACCTCCACGGCTTCAACAGATCACGCGCTGATGGCAGCTGCCCAGATCGGCGACTCGTCAACCTCCACGGTCCATGCACTAGGAGACAAGGAACGCCATATGCACATGCATGCATACAAGCTCTTTGCAGGGACAAGGCCACGCACGCGGGCGCCATCTGCATGAATCTACTGCTACTACGGCCGCGAGTCCGTGGATGTGCATCAGCGGCAATCCACGCGTGAATGGCCACGCGCGGGATCTTCATCAACTCCGACACCGCTCGGATGCGATCTCCACCGAGCCGACATCATCGACCCTACGCGCGCCGGCACACTTCTACACCAACATCAAGCAGCCTCGCAACTACGACGTCAACCAAGATCTGTACTCCACCGAGCCGAACTACACCGATCCGAGCAACTACGTCAAGCTTTACGACTACATCAAGAACTACGTCGAATTCTACATCGCCAAGGACTACATCAACATGGTCACCGCCGACATCCTCATCAACACTGCCGTCGCCGCCTACGACACAAAAACCCCGCCGCCGCCGCGCTACGACAAAAACCCGCCGCCGCCGCAGACCCGCTGCCGCCGCCACGCTACGACAAAACCCGCCGCCGCTGCAGAACCACTGCCGCCACCGCGCTATGACAAAAACCCGCCGCCGTAGAATCGCTGCCGCCGCCGCGCACAACCTAAAACCCTACGACCAAAAACGCGCAAAAAAATTTACGCCTTCGGCGAATACGGCTACACCACATATGACGACTACGACATCGACCATACCTCGACCACGGCTACATCACGCTCGTCTACCTCGACATCGACATTAAGAATACGTCTACAGCAACTCAAGAACTCCAGTCAACAGCGTTCGCGTCGTCGGGGACGCCGATGATGACAAGGAGGAGAAGCGACGGGAGCGCATGACTTCTCCAGTCGCAAGCGTTCGCTTCACTCCCGCTACGACTGAGGGGGTATGTTAGAATACATGTACGGTTGAGATTAGACTAGGTTTAGATCATCTTGTTCTCCAAGTCTATCTCCCCCCTTGTACCTCTATATATACCCCCAAAGGATCATGGAATACAACACACAAGAATTAGGGTTCTACAATTTCCACAGGCCCAACTAGCCTTCTTTAACAAGAGCGCTAACTAAAAAAATGTAATGCGGAAACATTTATCTATGATTGTTTAAGCACATACTTGATTCATCCTTTTGATTAACAGAACCTCGAAAGTAATAAAATTATTAATAGATTATTGGGCAACCTAGAGTGACGACTAAAAACACTAGCACCAACTGAAACTTGTTGTAGAAAAGATTGTCGTGGTAAAACTTGTTCTAGAAAATAAACAAGAAATATGTGTTCATATCAAAATTTACGTTGGTAGGTTGACTTTGACCAAACAAAATTCATATCAAAATTTTAAAACCACTTTTTTACATCAGAAATATGTGTTCTACTAGAAAAGCAAGCTAAAATAAGTTAATACGGTTTGAATCTCCATATAACAGACCTGTGTGGCCACCCATGTGGGTAGCAAACCCGGCCACTCTCCCTCTTTGATCTACGTACTCTGACATCTTTACAATCCATGTGGAATCACCAAAGTCTCCAACATACTCCTTTATTCTACTCCTTCATGGTCCACGATGGAGTGTTTTCTCTTCTATCTACTCCTTCATTTCAATTGTTCTTTTGATGGATGGGAAACCAACCTTCCCACCGTGGCGTATGTGTTAAGTACGTGTGCACTTGACTTTTCTCGTCTCATTACACAAACGTAACGTACGTTCGACTAATTATGACAGTAATTAGCCGTAATTCCAAGCTGTTAATTCCAAGCACTAGACCGAGAGATAATACATTTTCTCAAATCAGTTTAACAGGCGAGCGCGTGGTTTAAAAAGCTACTTTGATCATTATTTTGATCAAGAAAATATGAATTACATGTCATAAAAATTATATCATTAAATATCTTTTTGAATACAAATATAATGAAGCTTATATAGACATACAGTTCACATTTTATTAACCAAACTAATGGTTAAGATTTATCTTAAATTACTCGTGTGCACCTGTTAAATTGTATCGGAGGGAGTACATCTCCCTGTATTTTCTTTTTTATATTTTTGGTCTGTTTTATAAGAGGTTTTTCTCTCTACTTTGTATCGGTTTGGTCGTATGTGGCTTTATTTGTAAAGCGGGACGAAAGCCTATTTCACCGAGGGAGTACATCTAGAGCAGCAGAACTATTTAATCTTGGTTATTAACACAAATTTATTGTCCAGTAACAAGTTTTATATCCGCGAATGCCGCACCGTTAATTCAATCATTGAACTTATTCAGGACTTGTGTGTAGGATCAGAAGACCATGAGAGTCAATTTTGTGCAACAGTGACGGATAGATGGCTCCGAGCCTCCAAGGACTTGTCTAGTTGTGTCATATTGTGTGTACAACCAGAAGGCCCGAGTGGACTTTGTGCAACTACTCCATCCATTTTTATTACTTCGCGTTCTAGGTTTAGTCAAAGTTAAATTTTACAAAGCTTAACCAAAAATATAAGAAAAAATATCAATATTTATAATGCCCAGCTAAACCGGTACGGAAACAGCAAGGCGTTTTGAGGCGGCTCTAAAACCTTTCGTCCCTCTTGCCGGCGATGCTGCCGGTCCGCTCCGCCTCCGGTGACCTTGGGGTTTTGGAGGTGTGGTGGACCGCGGCCTCTCGCCGGCGGGAAGGTTTCAGAATTCAGTTCTTCGTTTAGTTTGTTTTTGGTGTCTTCTTCGGGATGGTGAGGCGGCGGCTACTTCTTGAAGTCAGAATAAGGTCCTCCCCGTCCTATCCTCGCTCTAGTGGTGCATCTAGCGCCGGCGGAGGACGCGTGGAGTTGTGTGTCCGGCAAATCCCCCGTGATCTAATCGTCTTTCGTGTTCAATTGTGTGGTTTTAGGTCAGTCTCTTCCGATCTACGGTTGTCATCATTGGCGATAGTTGCTGCTCTGGTCCACTGGTCCTTTGGGGCCTTAGCACGACGACTTCCCGTCTGTCTACTACAACAAGCTCTACTACGACAAGTTTTGCCTGCCTCCGATGATGGAGGGGCGAGGACGGCGGCGCGCCTTCGGCTCGTGCTAGTGTCTGTAGTTATCCTAGGTGGTCCAACGACCTATTTGTAATTTTTATTACTTTTAGGCATCTTTGTACTTGATGATTATTAATGGATCGGTGGAATTTACGAAAAAAAACATGAAAATATACTTCATGACAGTTCTAAGGCAATAAATTTTATATTATATATGTTGATAATTTTTTGTAAATATTTGATCAAAGTTTACAAAGTTTGATATTGACCAAATTCAGAATGCCAAGTAAATCTGAATGGAGAGTACTTGCTAGGATACCCCATATTAATTTAAATATATTTCTCCAGGTTAAGACGACAGCCACCAAAAGTTCAATATGGAACAACAAGATGGTTTGGAAAAATATGACTTGACAAAAGAATCGTCAACTTTGGTTGTACCTTTAACTTGCCAAAGAAAACTTTAAGCTAAGCACATAGAGCAATCTTGAAATGAGATAATTAATTTAGTACAACAGTACTGACTATTGATTTCGCTAGAAAAGAAAGCAGACAGGAACTCAGCTTTCCTGAAATATACTACTCCCTCCAGCTTAAATCAACTGAGGCAACTCTAGTCTCGAGAGTACAATCAGTGGACATAGTATGTAGCTGCGCCAATTAGCTTGGACCGAAGGGACCATGTTTAAATAATACTCCCTCTGTCTAATATAAGATGTTATTACAACCAATATACTGGTTGTAATAACATCAATATAACATATTATTAAAACCATATACAGGTTGTAATAACATTCATTGATCAAGAAGGAAATCCAAAAGAAACTCGAGTTTTTGGAACAACATTAAAGAAAAAAACAAATTGTTGGTGAAAATTATCTCAGATCTGACAGATGAGAGTTTGAACAAAGAAAACTCGGGAAAAGATAACAAGCAAGTGCCAATGGTACCCAAACATGAATGGTGATTTCAGTGTCTTGGGTAGCCACTAGGGTGTTAAAAGTACCTACATGTGGGCACCTGGCACCTGGTACCTGGGCAAGCACCGCTAGACAAAATAGATAGAATATATAGGTTCAGCGAATTGTTATAACCACTTTCTTGTCGATAATTTATAGAAAAAAATTTACGGACATGTAATACCCAGTATGAATCCAATTTCCCAGATTCACATCAAGAAAATGACACTTCACAGAAACATAATGATTTTCTACCACATCACAGGCGTATTTGGAGGGCCCACTTGTGACTTATCACACAGGGAACACTACGCGACTGCAAATGGCACAAAACATTGTGATATTGGGATAATCAAAATCACCAAATATCATGACTAACAAGCCAACGCTCGCACTAAGATTCATGATTCGCATCTTTGAAAGCATATACTCTCTGCATTCGTAACTTCCTAGAAAGTGTGCAGTCAAATATCAACAGAGAAAAATATATCTAGTTTGGCAATGTGAAAATAGTATCAGATTGTCATGAAAATTAATTTCATAAGACAAAATTCACAATTTTTCACTAACACACAGGTATGAAAAAGTAACAGTAGAAGTCTAGAAGATATATATTGGAGATCACATAACTATCTAAATCAACATCTATTTATGAAGGGAGGGAGGATTGATTAGTGTTAATACTAACTAGCAAAAGCTGAACCAACCTTATTATTCATTTTCCAAAACTTAGACTTGCTTGAAACAAAGAAGTGGATTCAGCAAGACTGACATTTTTGTTCTGTTTATGATTTACTTCTGAAAGTAAAGAAAGTGCACCTACCATTTTCTTTTGAAAAGAACAAAAATGTGTTACAGGAAGTAGTATCTTTGGTACAGGATCATTTAACTCCATGGAACTAATAGGTGCCAATAACAGCTAGGAAAACTAGAACAAGATAATCTTTGAAACAACAATATGGTCAAGAAGGTTTGCCAGGTTGCCTGCCTAAGCTGTAGGATTACCGGACGTTGCACAAAACTTAAATAAAGTTCGTAGACGCACAAAACGAGGACTAAATTAAGGCAGATATAGGAATGCAGATTATACACATGGAGAATATTTCATTCTGCAGAAGAGACAGCCCTTAGAGAACAAGGAAACATATATTGGGCAGAACAATGCAAATGTTGTTTCAGGCAGGGTACACTAGTCCACATCTACTACTGACTTTGTAAACAGAGGAACATAGGGCAGATATGGACCTGTAAAGCCTTCCTCAAGATTACAAATACGACGAAATTCCTGTCGCCGTATATCATATGATGCCAGTGTACCAGTGTCCCTTGAAGAAAGGAAAATAATATCACCATATGGATGAATCGCAATCATGCTGTCTGCCTGTTCAGTCCCTCCAAACAGCTCTTCAGTGCGGACAGTAAGCTTCAGGACCCATTCTTTACTGTCATAATCCTCAAGACACAAGATTGATATCTTGGAATCTGGGGTCATAGTGACATAATGCAAGAAACCCCGCGACAATCCAATGAAACCGAAATACAGACTGTGTGGCATATGAATAGTGCCCCACGACTTCCCCTCTGTGTCCACCGTTACCAGCGCAGGCTCAGCGGTGATCAAGTGCAGCATGCCATTCAGAAAGACGCTTCTAGTTGTGAAAGGCAGGACAGTACGCGCATCCCACACGCTGTCCCTATGATTCCAGGCTCCTCTTTGTGACGAGTAGATGTTCACTCCTGTGATGTGCATTTCCTTATCTGTCTCTTCAAACTGGAAAACATGGAAATGGGACGAGACCGCCGGGTTGAAAGCCAAACGGACGATGCTGATGCAATCCGGTTCATCGGGCGTAGGGTGAGGGGGCAGCTCTAACCATCTCTGGGTGACGGGATTGCAGACGATGTAATCGAATTCGTTCTCTGAAGGTGTCTTGTAGCATCGGCAGAGTACGAGGCCATTGCAGGTGTCCAACTGGTCGACGTTGCTGTACTTGGGCAGGAAAGGTAGGGAGGCGTCGACGGGTAGATGTGGGCCGGCGGCGGAGACATCGGCGAAATGGCGAGAGATCCGGGGGACGTGGCCGCTGTGGTAGCTCCCGTAGAAGAAGCCCGCGAGGGTCTGGGGCAGCTTCTTGCGATGGTCCGGGTGGGAGATGAGGTCGCGCCAGGTCTTGGAGACGCACCTGCAGCGGTGGACGAGCCTGACCGGGAGGCGGGAGAGGATCTCCACGATAAGGTCGTCGGTGAGGCTGGCAGGAGGGTCGGTCTGCAACTTCTTGGGGCTCTTCTCCTCCATGGCGCGGAAGGTCAGTCTGTAAATCCAGCGATGGGATGTTATTGGCCGATCTGGAGTGAGAGGAAGGGCGCGCCGTGCAACAGCGATAAAGAGTAGAGAAGAACCTTAGGTGGCGGCGGCGCCGGCGACGTTTGACGAGAACGCGGCGGCGCCGGCGCCGGTGACGGTTGACGAGAACGCGGCGGCGCTTCTTGAGTTCTTGGGAGGGATGTGGAGAATGGGACGGGGGTCGCAAACGCAGGCCTAAATGTGATTAGCGTGGCCGTGTGGGCCCAATGACACGAGACGCCTGCACAAGGAAAATTCCTATTCTCAAAAAGAAAAAAACAAGGAAATTTCCTGCTTAGGGCCTCTTTGATTCGAAAAAAGGGGAACAGGGCAAACATAAGATTATAATGCCATGTCTATTATAGTCCTATTGAAATTCATATGCACCAAAAAAAAATTGACTTAAGAGGGGAAAAACAAAGAAAACTTGCAAACAGGTTTAAGTGGATGTTAAATGACCAAAGGAAAACTTTCTAAGGATTGGAAATCGTAAGAATTCCTTTCATAATGTGTTGCTTGGTTCTTAGGATTCTCATATGGTTTTTTTCCTAAGCAGTAGTTTGCTACATTTCATTGGAATATAACATCCACTCGAACCTCTTTTTAATAATCATCGGCTCTTCCTATGGTGGAATAAATCATAATTTGATATATAAAAAAATCCCATAAGATTTAAATAGACATGAAATTGAACCCCCTATTTTTTCTATTCCTCCGTTTCCGAATCATGTGAATTGAAAAGGCCCTTGGTATTGTTTAGAAAGGGAAAGTCTGAGTTAAAAATGCATCTCACAATTACAACAAAAAAGATCACTTGCTTGTTGCTTCTATCGAGCACACGTTTCATAGAATGCTCCCTTGTCCGTTTCTATGTGCCAATTTGTAGGAAAATGTTCTCGCGTGACAAGTTACTCTATTCATAATTCAGTTCCACATGTTGGTGTGTCAAATTGATCATACGTGACAAGTTTACATATGCGATGAATTACCTTTACATATAATGTTGTATGTGGAAATAGCATGCTCAAGCTAAGCTAAAATCGAACAAGTTTTCTAAATGGAATGCATTTCCTATGGAATTTTGTCAAGTACTCCCCATCCTAAATACATGGTGTATAAGTCTATAATATACTTATTCAATATTGTATTGATTGATATTTTGTTTATATATTTGGCTAAACATTGTAAGGTTTAACTCTTGAATCAATTTATATGCCTTACATTCGGGAAGGAGGGAATATACCTCAACGAACACTACACTGCCAACTAGAAGAGCGAAGAAGAAAACATGTCAATTGAAATGTATTTATAGTGCAGGTGGAGGTCGTTTCACGTTTGTATTTGCCATATTAGTTAGTGGTTACCCAATCATCAGTTTTCACAAAGCAGTTCCAGAGTATGCACGAAAAAATGGCATGTACTATGTTGAATATCATGCTCAACCTAAACTTTAAGGCATCAGGTTTCTTAAATGCTAACTCTCTGCTTCCAAAATTTTGCCAGGTAGTATATTTCAAGGATTTGGTGAATTTTTTTTTTTTTTGAAAGAAATGCAGCAGGAGAAGCAACTAGAACAATTTTAAAAAAAAATAAGTACTCAAATCTGAACATGTGTAGCTGAGTTAGTTGTACATCCACTTCTTTAGCCAAGTGAGCTAGTCTCACTTAAGCATATTTTATTATGAATGTCATTGGGTCTTAAACAGACTTTTTTTAAAATTCAGTGTAAGGAACACTCGTATGGTACAGAAAACTAGCAAGGAACTTGTCGTGTGCCTTCTTCCCAATGAAACAAACGGAATAGGAGGGAAAAAAAAGCGCTAGAAGCAAGTACTGTAACAATAATAATAATAAAAGCATAACAGGGCTGCAGCATTATGCAGATTAACTGAAATAGGTAGCACTTGTCTGGCAAACATGCATCAAGATATTTGTGAAACTGACCTCTAAAATTTATCGAAAGTTTTCACAGGTGGTCATAGACGTCCCACAACTTTATTAAATGTTGATTACCCCAATTACCATCCACCCGGTTCATAAAGTAACAAGAACTATTCTTCAATTATGGGCACCACTCATATTATAGGTTCACAGTAACAAATCCTGATATAATTTCTCCACCATCTGCTATTTGCTGAGAATTTATTCCATAGTTGCACTTGAACCCACAACCTCTAAATCTGTTATCTAACACCCATAATTGGACCAGAGGCACCAAAGGGGACACAGAGGTTGGAAGTTCAGAGAGTTCTACTGTAATATCCCAATAAATAGCTATATCTGAATATACTATAGATACGTTCAAAAAGATGGTATCTACCTTTTGTGTATCAAATGGCTTTCCCAGAGGTATCCACTTTCATTCGGGTGAAAATCCACGTTCTAAGGCTGTAAGATCAGACATTGCAACTACATATAGCAGCAAGTGAACCGGGCAAGTTACTAGCTCAAATAGACAAAAAATAGTTTCAGACTTAGGATCCAATTTTGGAACTGGATAGGACGTGTAGTAAATCAGGAAATTTTACTGATGGAATAAAAGAAGGTTAGTATAAGACATGAACTGATCATTTCAATACGAGCAAAGGAACATGAACTCCCATTCTTAATTGTTCACTAGTATGTCAAAGGTAAAATGAAATACAAGATCTCACTAGATAATGGAATTCACCACCTAATAAAAAAGAGTAGCTTTGGTTTACTAGTTCTATTTCCACATTGACAAGAGGATAATAACATATACTCCCTCCCATGATTTCCGCTACATAGAATTACACAGTTTCAACGCACAGTAAGTTTTAAACCTAGAGCATGGATAAAATACTTGGAAAGAGGAACCAACAGCCCAACACAATAATCTCAACATTACAAACATGAATCATGGTACAACAAAACAATAACTACACAAAGTTAGGCTGCTACCCATATGCTACTAGCAACCATAAACACGTATGTTTACATAAGACAAGCAGCTGGCGTTACAAAGTTAACTGAAATAGATAGCATCATAAACTGATGTTACAGAGTACACTCAAGAACTAACGAGAAGTGCACAGCATAGAAAGCCTAGAAGGATCCAGCCAAGGCCCTGGTGAGAGGCTCATAACTCTGATATCATCTGAAAGGTTGACGAAGTAAGAACTGTGATAGGTGAACCAGATTATCAGTACCCATCTGCCAATGACTCGGAGTACAAGGGAACATATGGAATATAAGGTCCATCGGTAACATGACCAAGATCATGGATAAACTGCACTTTCCCGCTGTCCATCTCATAAGACATCAGTACTTTGCCGTGCCCATAAACTAGGAAAATTGTGCTTCGTTCTGGGTAGATCGCGACAATATGATAGTATTGTCCCAGATAGACATTCACTCCAAATAGATTCAAATACCTAACATTGTGCTTCAGGACCCATACTTCACTGCTGTAGTCTTCAAGAACCCAGATTGACAGTTTACATTCCTCTAGTCATCACTATTTGCAAAATACAAACACCCCTGTGACAGATCAATGAATCCGGCATTAGTATTTATGAAAAGAGCATCCTCATAGTCATCGTGTGGCAGAGGAATCACCCTCCAAGTGGTTCCCTCCACATCCACTGCCAGCACCAAAAACTCCATGGCAAGCAAATGCAGAAAACCATTAACGAAGACACTTTTAGAATCACTAACTATCCTAGGTACCAATTCCAAACCGTTGTCCTTGTGACTCCAGACCCCAGTTTTGGAGGAGTAGATCCCAACCCCTTGGACGTGTCCATCGCCACGGACATCAGGAGCATCCATAAGCCCATCCGAATTAGGAACACCGTGCTCCACAAACTGAAACACATGGAAGTGTGAGGAGACAGCAGGGTCAAACCCCAAGCGAGCTGTTGGTATCTTTTTGAACCAGCCGGGCAAGACGACCCATTTCTCAGTGGCAGGATTGCACACGACGTAAGTAAATGCCAGCGAATCAGTAGTGGCGAAGCAGCGGCAGAGAAGGAGGCCATTGCAACTGTCCGCGATGTTAAACATCCCACAGTTAGGCAGGAAGGGGCGGGAAGGGTTGATAATAGGCCTGCCTCCCACTGAGACAGTGGCGAAATTGTGAACCAATCTAAAGTTGTGGTCATGGGTCCTGCAGAAGAAGCCGGCGAGGGCTTGTAGATGGTACTGCGCCAGCGCCTTGCGGTGGTCGGGGTGGGAGATGATGCTGCGCCAGCGCCTGCACACGCACTTGAAGCGGCACAGCGACTTGTACGGCACGCGGGACATGATCTGGACGAGGGAGTCTCGGGTGAGCTTCTCTGCTGGATTCGGCTGTGTACTGATGTCATCGGAGTCGGTCGCCATGACCGTGGAAATAAGAAACAGTCAATCTGTATACGGGGACGGGGGATGAGGGATTTGAGATTCATCGGTGAGCGAAGCAGGAAGGAAAAGGGGATCTGCTGCGAATGTAGTGTACGTACCAGATGAGAATAGACTAACGGCGAAATAATCCATTTGATCGAGGTGCTCCCATACTCGCCGGCGAGTGGATGGCGGCTATGTCTTGGGTGCGCCGGCGAGGTCTACTGAGTTGGGGCGGAGCGTGGAACTGGAAGAAGGGCGTTGGACGGGGAGTGGGCGTAGAGAGTGAGAAGTGTTGCTATCTTGGGCTTTTTTTTTTTTAGAATGTCTTGGGCTTTTCTTGTGGGCTGTAGAAGCAGATGATGCAGGATACCAATAAAAAAAAAAAACAGGGCCAGGGATGTAGCACAACTTTTATTAAATCAAAAACAGTATTATAGAACTTTAGAAATTTATGAATGTTATATACTAAAAGTGTGTTTGACATATGACCACTAGTGCTCTTGGTTTTTAAAAAGGGATTTCTATTTTCGTGCCCCTGGTTCGTTAGTTGTGCTCAGTTTTCCCCAGCCTCTTAACTTTTTCTCAGTTTTCTCCTCCCTTTAGTTTGAAACCCCTCGTAGACGCTCGGACGGGAGGGTTGCCGTCAGGTCAGAGGCCTTACCGTTACCGTTAATCTGACGGGCGGGGCTGCACAGAGGGCAGTTCCTCTCTGACCGTCTCGTGCTGACGGGTAGCCATCCATCTGTCGCTGACGCGTGGGCCGTTTTATTTCCTGATTGTATACGCGGTGCTGCCAATGACAAATGGGGCCGCTCTATAGGGCTGCCGCAGTCAATGACCAGTGGGGTCGTCTATTTTTCAGGAAAAGACATATATAACCGGTCTGTGGGGCTGCCGCAGCCAATGACCAGTGGGGTCGTCTATTTTTCAGGAAAAGACATATATTGCCGCTCGGTGGGGCTGCCGCAGCCAATGACCAGTGGGGTCGTCTATTTTTCAGGAAAAGACATATATTGCCGCTCTGTGGGGCTGCCGCAGCCAATGACCAGTGGGGTCTTCTATTTATTTAGAGAAAATCATATATTCCCGCTCTGTGGGCCTCCGCAGCCAATGACCGCTGGGGTTGTCTATTTATTTAGAGAATATCATATAGAGCCGCTCTGTGGGGCCGCCTCAGCCAATGGCAGGTGACTATTTTTGCATCTTAATCTAAAGTGAATCTTATGCTAAACATGGTGCTTCCCGACGGTGACCTAGCAGTGGCGGCGAGCATAGCCGTTCTGACCATGCCGATATCGGCATCGTTTGGAGGCTGTGGTGCTCGAATCATGGTGGAAATTGCGATATAATTTTTTAAATGCATAATATATAGGAAAATAGCTAGATCTCTAAATCGATGCATATGAAGCTACATATATATTCTTGGTCATAATCCCCTTATCTAAAGGGGATGGATGCATGGCTTCACGTCGTCGTCGCTTTCATCGTCACTATCTTCGTCGTTCGAGTAGTAGTACTTCCTGCACATTGTTCCGTCAAACACCTTCATTGTGAGCACATCATCGCCTTCATATTTGAAGTGTACGAAGCAACCGTAATCCACACCGTGCGCGATGGCGAAATTCTCCCAGCCCTTGTCGAGGTACATCCAGCCTTGACCGTCAAATAGGACCTCCACCGTCCAGAGACGAGCACCACAGTCAGCTGCTCGCAGATACACCTTAGCTGGCTCCTGGCCGTCAAGATAGTCCGCAAACTTTTTTGGGAGTGCCTGCAAAGAGACCGAGCGTCGATCGTTTGAAATTAAAGGTTTTTTTAAAACATGCCCATAATTAATCACATGCATCATATATGTGGGAACGCGTACGTACCTTCTTGACCAAAGGGTCTTCATAGACGATGATGAAGAACTCCTCTATGATCAATGACAGTGTTGACGGTGGTAGTGGCAATGATGATGATCCACCACCCCGGCCGCCCCTTCCCCTTCACATTCCGGTCCGCGTCCGAGACGTGGAAGCCATGGCAATGGATCAAGTGTATGTGAACGAAGAAGAGAGAGGCAGAACCTATTGACACAAGGGATGGCCGTTGTGGGTGTTTATAAGGGAGAGATGACCGTTGTAGGGGTTTACACAATAACGCGCCCTTCCGTGCGTCCAGGGACGCGCCACAGCGCCGCCACGGTGTGGTCTCCGGCGTGGTTCGCCGGAGTTGACCACCGGCGGTTGACCGCCGTGGGGCCCGCCCCTTTTCTCTTTTTATTTTTCTTATTTTCTGTAAATTGATAAATATATGACATGTGTGCCCCTCTGTCAGGTTTTTAATAATTTTGGAAATAATTAGGAAAAAGAATAAAACCCTGACATGTGGGTCCAGGTCTGTCAGATTTTAATAATTTCTGGAATTTTCAGAAAATGATTTAAAATGATTAAATCTTGTAAAATTCATAAGTATTACATTTTAAATCACAAAAATATGTATACTATATCGAAATTTTCAGAAAAATGAGATCTACAATTTGGTTACACAATCATGCATTGTTAAACAACTTGAACCCTAGTGATTTAGAGGAACTAAAATCAACCCCTCTGAGTTTTCCGGAACTGCTAACCCTAGTTCCCCGAAACCCAGTTAAATTGATGATCATTCCTAGGTCTTATTTTAATACCTATAATATGTCATATGATCATCCTTCTATGCGCATTGCATCGATGCCATGTGTTGATTGTTGTTCTACCTTTCCGGTGTTTGCTTCTTCGCGATCGATGGAGCAAGTGCCCGAGGCGATGAAGATCGACAACGATGCCACTCAATAATTGTCCACCGACGAACAAATCAAGCATGGGGTCTCCGAAGATCCATATTGGTTTGTCAGGGACAAAGGCAAGCCCTAACCTCGTTCATATTATGATTACTAAATGCTTTTACTTCTGGTTCCTACATATTGCATTCGATTCCAATATGTTTTATCGGCAGATATAGTTATCCTATATGTGTTGCATTTACCATCTTTGTAGCCTAAATACTCTGATCCACTGCTCCCAGCAAGACTAGGTTCGAGCTATGTGTGCATCGCTAGAGCCGTTATATCAGATATGCTTAGCCATGCTTAGTTGACGAATCCTGATCCATCCGGTTGATGAATCAGAGCTGCGAATGAACCTAGTACGGCAGGATGACGTGGTAAGATGAGTGGTGATAATTAAACATGCTTAAAGGCTTGGATGGGCCACCACATGGGGATGTGGTGATTTGACTCGTTCTCGCCGATACTAGGACCTGAGGTTCTCGCCTTCGGAACCAAGACTGAGCGTACAACCACACGGGGCCCATTGGAACCCCTTGGCCCGAACTTGCCTAGCTTACCCATGAGTCAATTAGTTTGCAAGTTCCATTTGCCATACGCATGGTGAATTAGTTTGCAAGTGCATCATAGAGGGCGTGCCCGGGGTCAAGGATGCTGGAGGCATTGAACTGGATCCCCTGCGCACAATGACCGGGACCACCTCGGAGAATGGCTACCTACGATGACGGAGCTCCCCAGTTAGTTTGACTCATGGAATAGGCGAAGCAAGGGAAAGGTTTTGGTCGACCACCCTCTGCAGGCACACCAAGGAAGTGTGTTAATCATGTGGCGTTAAGAGTCGGTCGACGCGTGTGGGTAAAGTTGTACACCCCTGCAGGGTAAATGTCAACACTCGAATTTTTAAGTCCAGATGCCTATTATGCCATACCTCGCAATCCCAGGAATATTGTTTTTGTGAGACATAATAGTTAAGTAGCATAGAGTCATTATTTATTACAACACATACTTGTCTTACAACCATAGATCACATGATCCAATATTACACAAATAGATTGTTCAACAACAGAAATAATTAGCGGAAGCGAAGTAGTAGTGGACTATCTATTCCACAGGCAACGCTTGACGTTAGAAGATGATCCTAGTTATCGTAGACGTTCTGTTGTCCGTCATCCTGATACTGTTGCTCCTCTTCAAAGTCTGGCATTTGAATAGCCAGGGACACAGCCATGAGTACTTTAAAGTACTCGCAAACTAATACTAATGTAATTACTTATTAAGTGTAGTAAGGGGTGCTAAGCTCTAGGTTTATTTGCATTAAGCCAAGTTTTAGTTCAATAAACATTTAGTAAAGACCCATCATTTGCTAGACTAACTCAAGTGGGAACAGTAGTGTCATTCCCACAAATCATTTGTGATTCAAGTCAAAAATCACCTTTCAATTCAACATTCCTTTTTACGACAAAGATTCTGACAACGGTAATAATAATGGCCTTTCCAATCGTCTGTAACCGTGGACACGGCTATTCGAATAGGTTTAACACTCAGCAGAGGTTGTACTCTTGTGCCACAACTTTTGATTACATCCGTCGAGGATAACCCCGAATCATCGATCTTGGCTTGGATTGCGTTCTCGCGGTAGGAAATTTTTTGTTTTCTATGCAACGAATCCCTACAAATGTACGACCCAAGCCCTGTGCAGTTCCCGGGTTGACAGTTGGTTTTCACCGGGAGGCCAAGCTCATGGGGAGAGGTGCCTATACTAGGGTGTATAAGTGAAAGGTTAAGGTTGATGATCCGCGTACTGAGTTATAGAAGACGGGAGCAACGAGGGGATGAACGAGACTAACCCTTGAAGATTTCCAAAGCCTATAAGAGTAGGCTCTTATTGCTGCGGTAGACGATCACTTGCCGCTTGCAAAAGCGCGTAGAAGATCTTGATCACGGTGCCACGATCGGGCAGCACCTCCGTACTCGGTCACACGTTCGGTGTTGATGAAGACGACGTCCTTCTCCCCGTTCCAGCGGGCAGCGGAAGTAGTAGATCCTCCTCGGAATCCCGGCAGCACGACGGCGTGGTGGCGGTGTCGATGGAGATCTCCGGCGGAGCTTCGCTAAGCATATGCGGGAGAAGTAGTGGAGGAGGGGTGCTAGGGTTTGGGGAGAGGGGGTTTGGGCGCCGGCCCTCAAAGGGGTGCGGCCAAGGCTGAGCCAAGAGTGGCCGGCCACCCTCCCCTTGCCCCTCATTATATAGGTGGAAGCCCCAAGAGTTGTGGTCCAAGTCTTCGAATAAGACCCCAACACCAAAACTTCCCAAAGGTGGGAAACCTACTCAAGGGGGAAGTCCTACCCAAGGTGGGACTCCCACCTTTCCTTGAGGTGGGGCTGGCCGGCCACCAAGGTGGAGCCCACCTGGGACTCCACCCCCTTAGGGTTTGGCCGGCCATGCTAGTGGAGTCTCTCCGGGACTCCACCTTCCATAGTGTCGTTCTTCCGGACTTTTCTAGAACCTTCTAGAACCTGCCATAAATGCACCGGATCATTTCCAAACTTGGAATATGACTTCCTATATATGAATCTTATGCTCCGGACCATTCCGGAACTCCTCGTGATGTCCTGGATCCCATCCGAGACTCCGAACAAAACTTCGAACTCCATTTCATATTCCATATCTACTTAAACGACATCAAACCTTAAGTGTGTCACCCTACGGTTCGCGAACTATGTAGACATGGTTGAGACTTCTCTCCGACCAATAACCAATAGCGGGATCTGGAGATCCATAATGGCTCCCACATATTCAACGATGACTTTAGTGATCGAATGAACCATTCACATACGATACCAAATCCCTTTGTCACGCGATATTTTACTTGTCCGAGGTTTGATCATCGGTATCACTCTATACCTTGTTCATCCTCGTCTCCGGACAAGTACTCTTTACTCGTACTGTGGTATGTGGTCTCTTATGAACTTATTCATATGCTTGCAAGACATTAGACGACATTCCACCGAGAGGGTCCAGAGTATATCTATCCGTCATCGGGATGGACAAATCCCACTGTTGATCCATATGCCTCAACTCATACTTTCCGGATACTTAATCCCACCTTTATAACCACCCATTTACGCAGTGGCGTTTGATGTAATCAAAGTACCTTTCCGGTATAAGTGATTTATATGATCTCATGGTCATAAGGACTAGGTAACTATGTATCGAAAGCTTATAGCAAATAACTTAATGACGTGATCTTATGCTACGCTTAATTGGGTGTGTCCATTATATCATTCACATAATGACATAACCTTGTTATTAATAACATCCAATGGTCATGATCATGAAACGATGATCATCTATTAATCAACAAGCTAGTTATACAAGAGGCTTACTAGGGACTCCTTGTTGTTCACATAACACACATGTATCAATGTTTCGGTTAATACAATTATAGCATGGTATGTAAACATTATCATAAACACAAAGATATAATAACCATTTATTATTGCCTCTTGGGCATATCTCCAACAGTCTCCCACTTGCACTAGAGTCAATAATCTAGTTTACATTTGTAAAGATATAACACCTTGGCCTTCCGGTGCTTTATCATGTTTTGCTCACGGGAGAGGTTTTAGTCAACGAATCTGACATGCTCAGAACCGTATTTTGTAATTCATTTGCGTCTCAACGCATCACTCATTTCCAAATGAGTCGGCATTAAATATGTTTGGTCTTCTGGTGGAACCTTAATTCCGCGGTCTGAAATATGTCACTAATATTGTCACACACAATATAGCTTCAAAGTTCTGACTCTGTCGGAACTACACCAAGTTCTAAAAGAACCTCTTGACTTAACATCCTTTGTCATTGTCAGAACAATGACATACTCTGCCTTCTTTTGTAGAATCCGTCACAATATTTAGAACTCTTCTAAATCTAGCATAGACAACTTCTAGCTCATTGTGCTACCTTTTAAACAACACTTTAGTCTAATTTGAAATTGAAATTTTATTTTCATATGTGACAAAACAAATATCGGTGCAACACTTTACAGCGATTTGTTTGTCATTTCTTCATACAAAAACTATATATATATTCTTGGTTCTTCTTAAGTACTCAAGAATATTCTTACTGTTTTTCAATGATCATCACATGAATCATTCTGGTATATGCTCCTAACTTTTTAGAGCATAAGATATCTGATTATGTACATATTATTCATGATCTAAAATCACTCATGTGTTTTTTACTCATCGAGTGTCAGATACACTCAAGTCTTGTTAAACCTTCACATGACAAGAACATTTTCTTAATATTTCTATATTGAACTACTTCAATATCCATTCTATGTACTTTGACTTAAACTTATTATGTGTTTCAATCTATCTTCATAGATCTTGACACTAAATTTGTTTCAGTCCATATCCTTTCATTGAAGTTAATTTCTCAATGAAACCTTTTTAATCAAGTATATAATTACATCATTTATAACCAACTATATGTCATCTACATAAAGTATTATAAATATGTCTCAGCGCTCCCACTTAATTTCTTGCAAATGCAAGCCTCTTCATCGTTTCTGATGAAATCAAAAACTCTTTGACTATTTCATCTGGTGAAGATTCCAACTCCGTGATACTCACTTCATCCAATTGAAGTTTGTATACCTATCTAGTATTCCACGGACTAGCAAAACAATTGGTTGTATCTTGTATACACCTTTAATACACACGTCTGATAAGTAATGTATTTTGCCATCCTACTAGCATATCTCATAAAAGAAATATGTAGTGATTACTAGTATAATCCACATAGACTATAAGCATTGCTACGGAAGATCTAATCTTATCGTAGTCAACTCTTTGAACTTTGTCGTAAACAACTTTTCGACAAGTCGAGTTTCTTCAAGGATATTTCATCCAAGTCCATCAATTTTATAGATCTATTTACTTTCAAAAAGTATTTATCTATCTTGGATTTCATGGCGTATAGCCATTTTAACGGAGTCAGGGCCCATCATAACTTCTTTGTTTGTAGTTGATTTATCATTGTTCAAAATCAATCCTTTGTCCACAAATCAATTATTTGATCACAAAGTAAACCATACCTACAAGGTTCAATATGTACTTCGATCTCCATGGCTAAAACACTTTGTAGTCATGGGAGCCATGATCGTCGTGACCGCTTCCGGAACCAATTCCGATGCTGCGCTACTCTGATCATTATGCTCAGGTTCATAAACTTTATCAAGTTCTATTGTCCTCCCACTCAAAAATTTCGCTAGAAACAATTTCTTGGAAATAAGAAACATTGACAAACACTTTTGTCTTTGTCTCCATAGTGGGAAGAATTTCCAATCAATTCTCTGGGATAACCAACAAAGACATTCATCCGATTTTGGTTGTAAACTTATTTACTTATGCTATGCATACCAAAATTTAAGAAAGGACTATTAGGGTTCATACCCATGCCATAACTCGTATGGTGTCATTTCTACGGATCATGATGATGCTCTATTCAGTGTAAAAGCGATAGTCACTAAAGCATAATCCACAAAAATATAATGGCGTCATAATATTTTATCTCATCATTAATCCAACAAGGTTTGGATACATCTCTCGGATACTATATCATCATTATGATACTCCAAGAAATGTGAGTAGTAGAACAATTTCATGACTCTCTTAGATGTTTGCTAAAACTCGTAATTCAAATATTTTCACCATGATCCAATCATAGATATTTGACTTTTCTATTACGATGATTTCCACTTCATGCTGAAATTTATTTGAATCCATTCAAATGTTTCAAACTTCTTCCTTATTGAATATATCCACATATATACTCAATTCATTGTTGAAAGTTTTCATGAAGTAGAAGAATCTCCCGCACACAACTATGCCCAGTGAACCACATATATCATTATGTATGTTTTCACTAAGTTAGTTGCCCGTTCAACTCTTGGCCTATGAACGGTATTTTAGTCATTCTCTTTAGAAAAGATTTGCAAGCACCAAGCGATTCAAAAATCAAATGACTCCAAAAATCCATTTGCATGGAGTTCCTTCATGCGTTCCTTTCTAACAAGACCTAAATGGCGGTTCCACAAATAAGTGGAATTCAAATCATTTTCCTTATGGCATTTTAGCGTCAGTGTTATGTATGTGTGTTTCACCATTAAGATTTATAATAAATTATCCATCGTACATGGAGTAATGTCATAATTTTAACAACTTATTGTTTTCATTTGACCAGAGCAAAATAACAATTATTAAGTTCTTTATTATAAATTCTAAGGGCTAGATAGAATGCCAACGACGAACATAATAACACTTTATTTTGTTCCAGACGTGCATTCCTATCATATTCCTTGTCAGTCACTTAGGCCATTGTATTCTTGTATTGTGTTGTTTTGTATGACACTTCATACCAACCAATATGATACTGATACCCAAGAATTTCATTGTGTGACCTAACTAGGAATACAACCATAACATGTATATCATTTATATACACCTGAGCTAGACTTTCTAGTCTTTTCTTTTCTCTCTGCCAAAATATCTTTTGTAATTTCTCTTTTAGCTTTCCTCATTATTCAGAAAACACTTCATCTTCAATAACTTCTAGGTTTGTTGGTCAAATACCAATAACCTTGAGGTTCTTACTTTGAATTTGATCATCATATGACAAGTGTTCTAGATTTCACTATTAGTAACTTTGTAATACGATGAACAATTTCACTCATAATTTTATCCATCAATTCATGACGACTTTCTGAGACCATGTCTGTACATGCTAGGCTCATAAAGTTTAACCTTAGTATTCGCATGTGCAAATCTGGCTTGCACCCGTTGTATGCACACGTAGAATCTATAACACCCGATCATCACGTGATGCTTCGATACGACGAGTCTTAGCAACGGTGCATACTAAGGATAATAATTTCATGGATATGCGAATATTGTTAGTGCCCCAATAGTTGGAGGATTGGGACGCCTTGCGTCTTCAACCTTCGTACATTCCCATAAAACTTATGAGTTTATGTAGTCTCACCAAATTATATTCTATCATCTTGCAATAAGGTCTTAGATATCACATATATCTCATACCTTGATTATTTCTGAAAACTAAATTTTCAGCTCCTTACTTTTCAAACAGATTTGAATGGAGACAAGATAACTTTAGGTACTAATTGAAAACATAGCTCTTTGAATCAACAATGTGAGGTTTACTAAAAGTTTGCAATAGGACTTAATCAATTCTTGATTCTTAACAATACGGTACCAATCCGTAAAGTTTCTTGTCAGATTTTAACAGTATTTCTATCTCAATTACAAGACTAGCGCATAGTAGTAAACGGATGCCAAAACTACAAAATTAATTCAAAATACTACTCAGACTAAGTTTATGATAATTAGTTCATGTTTTAATCTAATTACTAATGAACTCCCACTTAATACAACATCACTCATAGTTGTTAAGTGGTACACGATCCAAATCCACTACACCAAAACCGATCATCACGTGAGATGATGTAGCTTCAATGGTGAACATCAACATGTTGATCATATCATCCATATGACTCGTGTTCAACTTTTCGGTTTCCGTTGTCCCGAGGCCATGTCTGTACATGTTAGGCTCGTCAAGCAAACTCAAGTATTCCGCGTGTGCAACATGGCTTACACCCATTGTATATGAACGTTGAATCTATCACATCCGATCATCACGAGATGCTTTGAAACGACGAACTTTGGCAACGGTGCATACGAGGGGAGAACACTTTATTATCTTGATATTAATGTGAGGGATCATCTTATAATGCTACCGTCGCGTTCTAAGCAAAATAAGATGCATAAAGGATTAACATCACATGCAATTCATATGTGATATGATATGGCCCTTTTGTCTTTGCGCCTTTGATCTTCATCTCCAAAGCACGGACATGATCTCCATCATCAACGGGCATGATCTCCATCATCGTCGGCGTAGCGTCAAGGTCCATGGCGCCGTCTTCATGGTTGTTCACCTCATGTAGCAACTATTACAACTACTTTGAAATACTACTCAACATGAAAATTAAAGACAACCATAAGGCTCCTGCCGGTTGCCACAATACAATAATGATCATCTCATACATATTCATCATCACATTATGGCCATATCACATCACCAAACCCTGCAAAAACAAGTTAGACGTCTCTAATTTGGTTTGCATATTTTACGTGGTTTAGGGTTTTCGAGAGAGATCTAATCTACCTACGAACATGAACCACAACGGTGATACTAATGTTGTCAATAGAAGAGTAAATTGAATCTTCACTATAGTAGGAGAGACAGACACCCGCAAAGCCTCTTATGCAATACAAGTTGCATGTCGAACGAGGAACAAGTCTCATGAACGCGGTCATGTAAAGTTAGTCCGGGCCGCTTCATCCCACTATGCCACAAAGATGCAAAGTACTCAAACTAAAGACAACAAGAGCATCAACGCCCACAAAACCATTGTGTTCTACTCGTGCAACCATCTATGCATAGACACGGCTCTGATACCACTGTAGGGATTCGTTGCATAGAAAACAAAAAATTTCCTACCGCGAGAACGCAATCCAAGCCAAGATGCAATCTAGAAGACGGGAGCAACGAGGGGATGAACGAGACTAACCCTTGAAGATTTCCAAAGCCTATAAGAGTAGGCTCTTATTGCTGCGGTAGACGATCACTTGCCGCTTGCAAAAGCGCGTAGAAGATCTTGATCAAGGTGCCACGATCGGGCAGCACCTCCGTACTCGGTCACACGTTCGGTGTTGATGAAGACGATGTCCTTCTCCCCGTTCCAGCGGGCAGCGGAAGTAGTAGATCCTCCTCAGAATCCCGGCAGCATGACGGCGTGGTGGCGGTGTCGATGGAGATCTCCGGTGGAGCTTCGCTAAGCATATGCGGGAAAAGTAGTGGAGGAGGGGTGCTAGGGTTTGGGGAGAGGGGGTTTGGGCGCCGGCCCTCAAAGGGGTGCGGCCAAGGCTGAGCCAAGAGTGGCCGGCCACCCTCCCCTTGCCCCTCATTATATAGGTGGAAGCCCCAAGAGTTGTGGTCCAAGTCTTCGAATAAGACCCCAACACCAAAACTTCCCAAAGGTGGGAAACCTACTCAAGGGGGAAGTCCTACCCAAGGTGGGACTCCCACCTTTCCTTGAGGTGGGGCTGGCCGGCCACCAAGGTGGAGCCCACCTGGGACTCCACCCCCTTAGGGTTTGGCCGGCCATGCTAGTGGAGTCTCTCCGGGACTCCACCTTCCATAGTGCCGTTCTTCCGGACTTTTCTAGAACCTTCTAGAACCTGCCATAAATGCACCGGATCATTTCCAAACTTGGAATATGACTTCCTATATATGAATCTTATTCTCCGGACCATTCCGGAACTCCTCGTGATGTCCTGGATCCCATCCGAGACTCCGAACAAAACTTCGAACTCCATTTCATATTCCATATCTACTTAAACGACATCAAACCTTAAGTGTGTCACCCTACGGTTCGCGAACTATGTAGACATGGTTGAGACTTCTCTCCGACCAATAACCAATAGCAGGATCTGGAGATCCATAATGGCTCCCACATATTCAACGATGACTTTAGTGATCGAATGAACCATTCACATACGATACCAATTCCCTTTGTCACGCGATATTTTACTTGTCCGAGGTTTGATCATCGGTATCACTCTATACCTTGTTCATCCTCGTCTCCTGACAAGTACTCTTTACTCGTACTGTGGTATGTGGTCTCTTATGAACTTATTCATATGCTTGCAAGACATTAGACGACATTCCACCGAGAGGGTCCAGAGTATATCTATCCGTCATCGAGATGGACAAATCCCACTGTTGATCCATATGCCTCAACTCATACTTTCCGGATACTTAATCCCACCTTTATAACCACCCATTTACGCAGTGGCGTTTGATGTAATCAAAGTACCTTTCCGGTATAAGTGATTTATATGATCTCATGGTCATAAGGACTAGGTAACTATGTATCGAAAGCTTATAGCAAATAACTTAATGACGTGATCTTATGCTACGCTTAATTGGGTGTGTCCATTATATCATTCACATAATGACATAACCTTGTTATTAATAACATCCAATGTTCATGATCATGAAACGATGATCATCTATTAATCAACAAGCTAGTTATACAAGAGGCTTACTAGGGACTCCTTGTTGTTCACATAACACACATGTATCAATGTTTCGGTTAATACAATTATAGCATGGTATGTAAACATTATCATAAACACAAAGATATAATAACCATTTATTATTGCCTCTTGGGCATATCTCCAACAACATTCACCTCATATTCACATCATTTCACTTTCAACGGAGGTAGCCTCGGCGTAACCCCTATGATGCTTGTTAAGAGGGAACCCATACTAAGATACACAAATTTCTAGTTAAGCCCTACCCATAATCAGGTATTGTGGGGGTACTTGTATAATTGGAAGGGTATCGCATTCAAACCCAATCATCAGTTTTCATTAAAATTCACCAAGTCAACCATGTCACGTTCACCTTCACATCTTTCAAAGTCATATCACTTCACATGTTCCCATCTCGAGTAGTCAAGTTTTATTTGATTAGCACTAGCAACTATTTCATGAGGGGTGCTATCTAGCTTTGATTTGCTTTAAGCTAACCTTGAATCTTGTTCTACTCTAGACAAAGTGAATCATAAATCAAAAAGTACTTTGAAATAAGTAAGTAAAATAATTGCAAGGTAAAAACATGGGATAGGTAAAACATCAAATAAAGTGTGATGGTGCCATGCTCTTGTAGAGCTTTGCATTATGATGGTTGGCAAGAATATTAGCTTGCCTTGAGCAGGGTAGTGGTCAAAGTTCTCTTCCTCCTCCTGAGAGTAGGCTTCCTCCTCTTGATACTCCTCGTTACTAGCGTCTATATACGAATACGAGGTATACCGTCACCAAACCAATCTTACATGCTAGACTAAAACACACCAAAGGTTCACACAACTAATTCTAGCATCACATCATTCATGGCATAGTGATTTACTTGTTTTTTCTTATTTAAGAGAAAAAATAATTTCCTCTCATCATACTTATTAATTTGGTTTGCTATTTAACTCTTTAGAGAAAATAATTTCCTCTCATTAAATCCTATTAAGATTTAATATCCTCAAATAATAATAAGGTATGAAATATAGGTTGACCAAGGTCAACATTTCATATCTATTATATGGGAGTATAATTTAAATGAGGTGCTACACCTCATACAATTTAAGGATAACATGGTAATGATTTAAAATCACTAAGTAATTGAATAAGAGGTTCATTAGCTTAAGGTAATTACCTCTCATTGCATTAGTTAGGATCAAGATTTAAATGAGAGAGTAGGTCTCATACTATTTATAGAATTTGAATTCTAAGATTTAAATGCACTAGAAATGGCTCCATAGCCATTATTTTGATCTAGTCCATGACCATACAAACAACTTGGCTATCTTTTTGCATAATCTATTAGAGGACATCAATTGTGATTTATGAGAGTTGGAATCAACTCAAAATCAATTATGGTTGAATTTTAAATAAATTTTCAATGTGTAAAAGTCCCTGCCTTGTCATTTTTAGCATTTTAATTCTACTACGAATTTGGAGGTGGGACCAGTGGCATTGGTTAGATAATTTTATGGGCTTTCCAGAGATATAAAGTTTGCTAAATTTGGAGTTGCAGATTTGAAACTATTCAAAATTTACCAAAGCATCTGCAGGCTATTTGAACTATTCTAAAATTTGGATTTAAATAAGTGGGCTTGGCGGGAAAAGGAAACGGGCCGCAACGGGGAAAATTAAATAGGCCAGCCCATCTACGCGTCTCGCGCGAGTGGGCCGCCTGGCTAGTGGGTCCCGCTGTCAGTGGCTTAACGCACGCGAAGCGGTACGCGTGAGGAGGTCCGTTGGATTAGAAGGTGATCATGCGGCGCACGATCATCTTCTTCTCTGGCGAGAACCCGAGGCTCTGGCGGCGAACCTAGGGGGTCGGAGGGCCTACCAGGGCTCCGGCGGTCGGCGGTGAGGTTCACGGCGATGTTGGCGAGGGTGAGGAAGCTCCTGGTACTGGCGGCGTAGCTTGGGGAGGCTTGAATCGACGGCAGCGATCTCAGGGCTCCGTCGGCTTCGAGCTTGCAATTCCGGTGACTCCGGTGACAATTGGACTAGCTACCAGTGTGAGAAGAAGCAGTGAAGATAGGGGAGTGAGATGGTGTGAAGGGTTTGTGCTTGGGGCTGCTCTATTTATAGTGTTGAGGGGGTGCCGCGGGTGCTGTGAGAGGGCATCCATGGAGCGGCGTCTCCGGCGTGCGAAAGGGCAAGGTAAGGACGGCGTTCGATGGGCGACGGTATGGCGATGCTGCGCATGCCTCTGGCGCAGAGAAAAGGTGACAAGATCGCTCGGGCGTGTGCGAATCATGCCGTGGTACTGGCGGCAGGTCTCCGGCGAGGACGAGGGCGACGGGTGATACGTCTCCAACGTATCGATAATTTCTTATGTTCCATGCTACTTTATTGATGATACCTACATGTTTTATACATACTTTATGTCATATTTATGCATTTTCCGGCACTAACCTATTAACAAGATGCCGAAGAGCCAGTTGCTGTTTTCTGCTGTTTTTGGTTTCAGAAATCCTAGTAAGGAACTATTCTCGGAATTGGACGAAATCAACGCCCAGGATCTTATTTTTCCACGAAGCTTCCAGAAGTCCGGAGAGGAAACGAAGTGGGGCGACGAGGCGGCCACACAATAGGGCAGCGCGGCCCAAGCCCTGGCCGCGCCGGCCTGGCGTGTGGGCCCCTCGTGGCGCCCCCTGACCTACCCTTCCGCCTACTTAAGCCTTCGTCGAGAATAACTCCAGTACAGAGAGCCACGAGACGGAAAACCTTGCAGAGACGCCGCCGCCGCCAATCCCATCTCGGGGGATTCAGGAGATCGCCTCCGGCACCCTTCCGGAGAGGGGAATCATCTCCCGGAGGACTCTACACCGCCATGGTCGCCTCCGGAGTGATGTGTGAGTAGTTCACCCCTGGACTATGGGTCCATAGCAGTAGCTAGATGGTCGTCTTCTCCTAATTGTGCTATCATTGTTTGATCTTGTGAGCTGCCTAACATGATCAAGATCATCTATCTGTAATACTATATGTTGCGTTTGTTGGGATCCGATGAATAGTGAATGCTATGTTATGTTGATTATCAATCTATCATCTATGTGTTGTTTATGATCTTGCATGCTCTCCGTTGCTAGTAGAGGCTTTGGCCAAGTTTTTGCTTGTAACTCCAAGAGGGAGTATTTATGCTCGATAGTGGGTTCATGCCTCCATTAAATCTGGGACAGTGACAGAAAATTCTAAGATTGTGGATGTGTTGTTGCCACTAAGGATAAAACATCAATGCTATGTCTAAGGATATATTCGTTGATTATATTACGCACCATACTTAATGCAATTGTCTGTTGTTTGCAACTTAATACTGGAGGGGGTTCGGATGATAACCTGAAGGTGGACTTTTTAGGCATAGATGCATGCTGGATAGCGGTCTATGTACTTTGTCGTAATGCCCAATTAAATCTCACACTACTCATCATAACATGTATGTGCATGGTCATGCCCTCTCTATTTGTCAATTGCCCAACTGTAATTTGTTCACCCAACATGCTTATTCTTGTGGGAGAGATACCTCTAGTGAACTGTGGACCCCGGTCCATTCTTTTACATCGAATACAATCTACTGCAATACTCGTTCTACTGTTCTCTGCAAACATCATCATCCACACTATACATCTAATCCTTTGTTACAGCAAGCCGGTGAGATTGATAACCTCACTGTTACGCTGGGACAAAGTACTTTGGTTGTGTTGTGCAGGTTCCACGTTGGTGCCGGAATCACTGGTGTTGCGCCGCACTACACTCCTCCGCCATCAACCTTCAATGTGCTTCTTGGCTCCTACTGGTTCGATAAACCTTGGTTTCTTACTGAGGGAAAACTTGTCGCTGTACGCATCATACCTTCCTCTTGGGGTTCCCAACGGGCACATCGACTGCGTGGTAGCATCAAGGCTTTTTTCTGGCGCCGTTGCTGGGGAAATCAAGACACGCTGCAAGGGGAGTCTCCACTTCCAATCTCTTTACTTTGTTTTTGTCTTGCTTTATTTTATTTACTATTTTGTTTGCTGCATTATATCAAAACACAAAAAAATTAGATGCTAGCTTTACTTTATTTACTGTCTTGTTTGCAATCTCCATATTAAAAATACAAAAAAATTAGTTACTTGCATTTACTTTATTTGCCTTTTGTTTATTTCATCATGTTTCCTCCTAATTTCACTTTAACGGATATACCGGTAGGACAAGGGTCTATAATTGGAAGAGATAATATAGAAGAATTTTTCACCCATGTTAGTATGCACGAAGATCTTGAAGATATACCCCTGGCAAAAACTGTCCCTACCTATGAAAGTGCCTCTGCTTGTTTGGTAAGCATGATAGAAACTAGATTTATTAGTCTCAACCCCATGATACAACACATGTTTCTTACACTGTCTGATATGGAGAGGGGAGAAAAGAGAGATTTTGTTTTAAAAGTCCTTGTTCGAGAATTTGAGGATATAGCTAAAGAAGCTAGAAAAGTTTTTATTAAGCATAAGAGGCTTGGTATGTTCACCGATTTTAAAAGAACACTTGAAAAGATGGACATGGATAGAATAAAGTATACTAATAATGTTAATGATGGTGGGGAGATTAAAGCACCAATACCTTGCAAGCTCCTAGGAATGCATGAAGCTCTAGATGATAATAGCAAGCCTAAGACTAATGAAAAGGGAGCCTCTGAAACTTACATATGCAAAATACAATGCATGGTTGAGAGAACTCCAAACCCCACTGTTGATGCTTCGTCTCTTGATAATACTTGATACATACTTTCTGCGCCTAGCTGAAAGGCGTTAAAGAAAAGCGCTTATGGGAGACAACCCATGATTTTACTTCTGCACTTTTGTTTTATATTTGAGTCTTGGAAGTTGTTACTACTGTAGCAACCTCTCCTTATCTTAATTTTGTTGCATTGTTGTGCCAAGTAAAGTCTTTGATAGTAAGGTTCATACTAGATTTGGATTACTGCGCAGAAACAGATTTCTTGCTGTCACGAATCTGGGCTGAATTCTCTGTAGGTAACTCAGAAAATTCTGCCAATTTACTTGAGTGATCCTCAGATATATACGCAACTTTCATTCAATTTGAGCATTTTCATTTGAGCAAGTCTGGTGCCTCGTAAAAATTCGTCTTTACGGACTGTTCTGTTTTGACAGATTCTGCCTTTTATTTCGCATTGCCTGTTTTGCTATGCTTGATGGATTTCTTTGTTCCATTAACTTTCAGTAGCTTTGTGCAATGTCCAGAAGTGTTAAGAATGATTATGTCACCTCTGAACATGTGAATTTTTATTGTGCACTAACCCTGTAATGAGTTGTTTTGAGTTTGGTGTGGAGGAAGTTTTCAAGGATCAAGAGAGGAGGATGATACAATATGATCAAGGAGAGTGAAAGCTCTAAGCTTGGGGATGGCCCGGTGGTTCATCCCTGCATATTTCAAGAAGACTCAAGCATCTAAGCTTGGGGATGCCCAAGGCATCCCCTTCTTCATCGACAACATTATCAGGTTCCTCTAGTGAAACTATATTTTTATTCCGTCACATCTTATGTGCTTTGCTTGGAGCGTCTGTTTGTTTTTTGTTTTTGTTTTGTTTGAATAAAATGGATCCTAACATTCATTGTGTGGGAGAGAGACACGCTCCGCTGTTGCATATGGACAAATATGTCCTTTGGCTTTACTCATAATGTTCATGGCGAAGGATAAACTGCTTCGTTAATTGTTATATGGTTGGAAACGGAAAATGCTACATGTGGTAATTGGTAGAATGTCTTGGATAATTTGATACTTGGCAATTGTTATAGATCATGTTTAAGCTCTTGCATCATATACTTTGCACCTATTAGTGAAGAAATACATAGAGTTTGTTGAAATTTGGTTTGCATGATTGGTCTCTCTAAAGTCTAGATATTTTCTAGTAAGGGTTTGAGCAACAAGGATGACAGTGTAGAGTCTTATAATGCTTGCAATATGTTTTTATGTGAGTTTTGCTGTACCGGTTCATGCTTGTGTTTGCTTCAAATAACCTTGCTAGCCTAAGCCTTGTATTGAGAAGGATTACTTCTCGTGCATCCAAATCCTTGAGCCAATAACTATGCCATTTGTGTCCACCATACCTACCTACTACATGGTATTTCTCCGCCATTCCAAAGTAAATTGCTTGAGTGCTACCTTTAAATTTCTATCCTTTGTATTTGCAATATATAGCTCATGGGACAAATAGCCTAAAAACTATTGTGGTATTGAATATGTACTTATGTATCTTATTTCTTATTAAGTTGCTTGCTGTGCGATAACCATGTTCCTGGGGACGCCATTGATAACCCACAAGTATAGGGGATCGCAACAGTCTTCGAGGGTAGTATAACCCAATTTATTGATTCGACACAAGGGGAGACAAAGAACACTTGGAAGCCTTAACAGCGAAGTTGTCAATTCAGCTGCACCTGGAAACAGACTTGCTCGCAAGAGTTTATCAGTAGTAACAGTTTTATAGCAGTAGTAGTAGTGAAATAACAGCAGCAGAGTAACAAAGACAGCAGTAGTGATTATAGTAAACAGCAGGATTAAAATACTGTAGGCACGGGGACGGATGACGGGCGTTGCATGGATGAGAGAAACTCATGTAACAATCATAGCAGGGCATTTGCAGATAATAATAAAACGGTGTCCAAGTACAAAGCAATCAATAGGCATGTGTTCCAATTATAGTCGTACGTGCTCGCAATGAGAAACTTGCACAACATCTTTTGTCCTACCAGCCGGTGGCAGCCGGGCCTCAAGGGAAACTACTGGATATTAAGGTACTCCTTTTAATAGAGTACCGGAGCAAAGCATTAACACTCCGTGAACTCATGTGATCCTCACATCGCTACCATTCCCTCCGGTTGTCCCGATTTCTGTCACTTCGGGGCCATCGGTTCCGGACAGCGACATGTGTATACAACTTGCAGGTAAGATCAATAAACAATGAATATCATGATGAAACAATAACATGTTCAGATCTGAGATCATGGCACTCGGGCCCTAGTGACAAGCATTAAGCATAACAAGTTGCAACAATATCATCAAAGTACCAATTACGGACACTAGGCACTATGCCCTAACAATCTTATGCTATTACATGACCAATCTCATCCAATCCCTACCATCCCCTTCGGCCTACAGCGGGGGAATTACTCACACATGGATGGGGGAAACATGGCTGGTTGATGGAGAGGCGTTGGCGGTGATGATGGCGATGATCTCCTCCAATTCCCCGTCCCGGCGGAGTGCCAGAACGGAGACTTCTGGCTCCCGAGACGGAGTTTCGCGATGTGGCGGCGTTCTGGAGGCTTTCTGGCGATTTCGACTTCTCCCCGTGCGTTTTTAGGTCGAAGGCAATTTATAGTCCGAAGGAGGGCGTCGGAGGCCGGCCGAGGGGGCCACACCATAGGGCAGCGCGGGCCCCCCTAGGCCGCGCCGCCTTATGGTGTGGGGCCCTCGGGCCTCCACCTTACTTGTCCTTCTGGCTCCGTCAGTATTCTGGGAAAATAGGGCCTTCTGCATAAATTCCGAGGATTTTCCCGAAAGTTGGATTTCTGCACAAAAACGAGACACCAGAACAGTTCTGCTGAAAACAGCGTTAGTCCGTGTTAGTTGCATCCAAAATACACAAATTAGAGGCAAAACAATAGCAAAAGTGTTCGGGAAAGTAGATACGTTTTGGACGTATCAACTCCCCCCAAGCTTAGCTTATTGCTTGTCCTCAAGCAATTCAGTTAACAACTGAGCGATAAAAGAACTTTCACGAACACATTTGCTCATATGATGTATATATTCTCATGCTATGGCTAATACTTAAGCAGTTCATAATGAGATACATGCAAATAAGATCATCTAACAGCTATGTCAATCATGGAGAGGTACCAACAATTAATAATAAGCATCATGAATCATGTATATAAGCAGGATTGCAATGTTCATAAGAGAGCATGATAAAGTGGTATCTCGCTTGCCCGTATTTGATCGGCAAAACATAAATGCCCGGGCACCTCTGGAGTTCATAGAAAGACTAGAAGTAGTGATTGTCAAAGATAAAAGCATCAAAGTTATACCACAATCATTCATATTTTGGGACAAGCATATTATACTAAGAATGACAGTTGTGCTCTCAAGATAGTGCTCAAAGAAAGAATGGAGACACAACATAAAAGTAAAAGATTGACCCTTCGCAGAGGGAAGCAGGGATTAACATGTGCTAGAGCTTTTCATTTTTGAAATCAGGAGTAAAATTATTTTGAGAGGTGTTTGTCGTTGTCAACGAATGGTAATGGGTACACCAACTACCTCGCCAACCGGACTCCCAAGAGCGGCTCCCATGAATTATTTGCATGTTTATGTGGCACTCCTTCCAACCTTTCTTAAACAAACCATGGCTAACCGAATCCTCGGGTGCCTGCCAACAATCACATACCATGAAGGAGTGCCTTTTTATTTTAGTTTTATTATGATGATGACACTCCCCCCAATCTTTGCTTACACAAGCCATGGCTAACCGAATCCTTCGGGTGCCGTCCAACAATCACAAACCATGGAGGAGTGTCTATTTAAGTTAATTAATTTGGGACTGGGAATCCCATTGCCAGCTCTTTTTGCAAAATTATTGGATAAGCGGATGTGCCACTAGTCCATATGAGAGTCCGTCAAAAGTAAATGACAAGGTTGAAAGCTAAACACCACATACTTCCTCATGAGCTATGAAACATAAACACAAACTGAGAAGCATTTTGAAGGTTTTAAAGGTAGCGCATGAGAATTTACTTGGAATGGTTTGAAATGCCATGCATAGGTATTTATAGTGGACACTTTGGAACAACTTAGTTTTCAGGTGTTTGGAAGCACGAGCAGCGTTCCCGCTCAGTACAAGTGAAGGCTAGCAAAAGACTAGGGAGCGACAAATCAAGAGAGCAGTAACTGTCATAATCATGCTTGCGGCAAAATAAATTAACGGAGGCATAAAAGTGATACAAGAACTCTGAAGCAATATAGATCATCGAGGCTTAATTGACTTTTGTTCAGTCATATGCATGCGTGAGCATGTGCCAAGTCGATATAAATGAATTATTCAGAGGAGGATACCACAATGCCATACTTACTTATGAATAAAACAATGCAAGCAAACATCCATGACATGCTACTCATATTAATAAATTGGAGCTAAACATGAGAGATCATAAACTACTAGACTTTCTCAAATAACATATACCTCACATGAACCAACTAAGCATGCTCACATGGATGAGTATATGTACAAAAATGAAAACAAATAGAGTTCATACCAGCCTCTCACCACAATCCAATTGTCGTAGATCGTCATTATTGCCTTTCACTTGTGTAGCTTGGATAATATGAAATGAAAACCACGCTCCAGCCATCGAAGACCATTGAACTCAAGATGAACTTTACAAACCAAAGAAGAACAGCAAATATTTTTGGTGTTTTCGAATTAGAAACAAGAACAAAAGGAAACAAGCAAACAAAGCAAAATCTTTTTGGGTTTTCTTATAGCAAATTAGCAATAGCAAATAAAGCGAAACAAATGCAAGAAACCAAAGCAAACAAATGATGAAGAGAAACAACAGAAATATTTTTGGTCTTTTTGTGTTTTGGGAAAGAAACAAAGCAAAAACAAGAAATGGCAAACTAGAAAACTCACATAAACACAAAGCAGCAGAAATTCGTCAAACTTGACAGCAGTACAGTACTCGATTTTTAATAAATTCTTCCACTGCTCAAATCGAAAAGTGTTCAACTAATGAAAGTTAGATAACAACCTGGGGAAGGCGCACAAAAATTGGCTTCGCAAAATACCGTTTTGGGTATTTTTGAGAATTTTTACGGTAACAGTCCAGAATCTATTTTCAGGCAGCACTTCCCCAAATATCATCTTCCTCTTATTAGAAAACCACTCAAACAAACAAAACAAGTATATACAAGTATCCAGCAATCATAATATGCAAAGAATGAGTGATGCCGGTATACCTCCCCCCAAGCTTAGGCTTTTGGCCTAAGTGGAGTTCAACCCCAACGAGGATCGCTGTTCCTCGCCGGTGGATAATTCATGGCGTAGTCATAGTAAAGTTCCTGTGCAGAAGAAAAGCGTGGAGGCTCCACATGTCCAACATGTTGATGCGAGGAACTTGCTGCATCGGATGATGAGTCGAGGTGCTCCTCGGCCTCCGTGTCGTCTCTTGCATGATGGCCTCCTCCCTCTATGTGTGCATCCAGTGCACCTTCTGTGACCGACCAATCTTCCCTGGAATCAAGATTAGACAGAACAGGCACAGGCAATCTTACTAGTTTCTCAGTTTTCTTAGTTATTCTCCAGACTTTCTTATAAAATGTCATCTTGTAAAACAGGTTACCCAAGTTGGAGGAATCAGAAACAAATTCATGTTTAATCATAGAGGCTATGTCAAGTTTTTCTATGGAAAATGGAATATCAAAATGATGAGGTTCTACATTATGAAAAGCTAGTAAACGAGAGGCGATGAGACCTCCACAAATTCCACCTTTCTCACGGTTAGTAGCGAGTCTATAAGCTATCAATGCCCCCAAATTATAAGTCCTACTACTTTGCAGTGCCGCAGCTAGAAAAGCTAAATCCGGGATAGAAAGTTTACCACCAATCTTTCTAGCAAGAACGCATTTAGTAATGAAATAAGCAAAGTAGCGGATAGCCGGGAGCTGAATGCTAGTGATTTTACCACTATCCTCTGAGAAACTCCTTCCATAGCAAATCATCTTGAAGAGGCTTAAGAGTTCTTGCGGCGATCCCCTTATCTTCTCGCATGATCCCCATTGCGGTACTCTAATTGCTGCACAAAAATCACTGAATGGCAAGTTGACAGCTTTATTGTAAATTTTATACTGAACCGTGGGGTTAGATTGCGACCAATTGAACTTAAAGTCCTGCACAATAGACATAGTTAATTTTGCATATTGTCTTGGCTCTCCTTCAACAAAATCACTCAGCCCTGCTCGAGAAATTAGACTCCGAACATCTTCCAATATTCCCGCGCTTCTCATGAAATCACAAGACGGGTAGTAAGAGGGGTATACTCCCTCTTCACGGTTCACTCTCATAACTTGTTGGACCTCCAATTCTTGTTGGTTAAGTTGATATCTATTCCACTCCATTTTCTGAAATTTTCAACAAATAATATAAAATTTGATTTGGTGACATATAATCAAGGGAAACTACTATGGGAACTTGCTAGAGTACTAATCATGCATCAAAACTAGTTTATACAACTTAGAACAAGCATGCAAGCTCACTAAACATGTTACCTACAGCAGCAAAATACTCAAGATATACTCAACCAAACAAAATTCTATTTGGATAATCGGAGGAGTCACATACCGGAGAGCAAATGTGCCAAATTTCAGACCGAAATCTGGGCTGAGCAAAGAGATCGAAAAATCCTGAGCTCTTGAGCAAAAACGTGAGTGAGAGAAAGCTGGTTCAAGTTTTTTCGGGAGAGAGAAGATGCTGGGAGAAAGAGATGCTAAAGTGGGGCAAGGAGGGGCCCACACCACAGGGTGGCGCGCCCCTCTCCTTGGCCTCGCCGGCCTGTGGTGTGGCACCCTGGGGTGCCCCACAGGTCATCCTCTGGTGCTCCCAGGTGCCTCTTCGAAAAATAGGACCAACAGTATAATTTTTGTGAATTTTTGAAAACTTTGAAAAATGCACATTTCTGGGTATTAAGTTTATTATTACTGGCCAGGAAATTTTTTAAAAACTCTAATTAACTAAGGAACTTTGCAAATCAAAAGTGCTACAGCAAGTAAGACAAGTGGAGTGAGAAAGAGATGTTGTTTACCGCCTCTATGCATATAAAAGGTATTCGTTAACAAGGTTGATCAAGTCTTGCCACCGAATAATTTTTACATAGCATAAGAAGAAATAAACCTCAAATCAATCATGTTACCTTGAATTGTATTGATATGGATCCAATCATAAGATTTTGATAACCTTCCTTAGGCTCATATATAGGACAATCAATAGTTCCAACTTTGATAGTTCTCACATTAGAAATAGTATTGACTCCACATACTTTATCAATCTTCTTGGGGAAATAGACGGCATGCTCCTTATCATCAACATTGAAAGTAACCCTTCCTTTATTGCAATCAATAACAGCCCCTGCGGTGTTAAGAAAAGGTCTCCCAAGAATAATAGACATATTATCATCTTCAGGCATTTCCAACACAACAAAATCAGTTAATATCAAGCAGTTTGTAGTAACTTGAACAGGAACATCCTCACATATACCAACAGGAATAGTAGTAGATTTATTAGCCATTTGCAAAGATATATCAGTAGGTATCAACTTATCTAGATAAAGCCTCTTATAAAGAGAAAAAGGCATAACACTAACACCGGCTCCCAAATCACATAGAGCAGTTTTAACATAATTATTCTTGATAGAACAAGGAATAGTAGGTATACCTGGGTCGCCCAACTTCTTTGGCACTTTGCCATTGAAAGAGTAATTAGCAAGCATAGTGGAAATTTCCTCATTGGGGATTTTCCTCTTGTTAGTAACAATATCTTTCATATACTTTGAATAAGGAGGCAATTTAATAGCATCAGTCAAAGGGATTTGCAAGAATAAAGGTTTCATCCAATCACAGAATTTATTATAGTGTTCTTCTTCCTTTGATTTTAGTTTCTTAGCAGGAAAAGGCATTTGCTTTTGCACCCAAGGTTCTCTTTCATTACCATGTTTCTTAGCAATAAAATCTTCTTTAGTATACTTTTTATTTTTATCATGCTTTTCAGGTTCATCTTCTACTTCTTCTTTATTAGAAGCATCATTCTTATTATTATCATTATCATTATCATGTTCATTACCACTTTCAGTTTCAGCATCGGAAATAGAAATACTATTAGGATCATTAACAGGTTCTGAGGATTTTACAACATTTTTATGTTTCTTCTTCTTTTTCTTCTTAGAAGGAGCACTAGGTTCAATGCGTTGAGAATCTTGTTCAATTCTTTTGGGGTACCCTTCAGGATATAGAGGATCCTGGGTAGAGACACCGCCTCTAGTTGTTACTTCATAAGCATGTTTCTCTTTAGAATTATTATTTAGCAAGTCATTTTGCACTTTAGTGAGTTGATCAATTTGAGTTTGAATCATTTAAAAATGTTTAACAAGCACCTTAACATCATTGGAGGTTCTCTCCACAATATCATGCAAATTGCTAATAGCTTGAGAATTTTCCATTAGATGATTCTCTACTCTCGTATTAAAATTTTCTTGCTTAACAATATAATTATCAAACTCATCTAAGCATTGCGCAGGAGGTTTTGAATACGGAATATCTTCCCTAGTAAAGCGTTGAAGGGAGTTTACCTCAATCATGGGTGAAGGGGGAATTATCTCACATATATCTTCTATGGGAGGTAGATACTTCACATCTTCGGATTTAATACCTTTCTCCTTGAGAGGCTTCTTAGCTTCCCGCATATCTTCATCATTCAATTCAATTAAACCCCCCTTCTTCAATATTGGCGTTGGAGTTGGTTCAAGTGTTTCCCAATCATCATGATTCCGGCTTATTCTAGCCAATAAATCTTCAGCTTCTTCTGGAGTTCTTTTCCTGAAAACACAACCAGCACAACTATCCAAATATGCTCTAGATTCAATGGTTAGTCCACTATAAAATATATCAAGTAGATCATTCTTTTCTAAATCATGTCCAGGTCGAGCTCTGATAAGAGAACAAAATCTTGCCCATGCCGCAGGCAATTTCTCTTCATCTCCCTGATCAAATCTGTAAATTCTCTGTAAAGCAGCATGTTGAGCACTAGCAGGAAAGTATTTTCGAAAGAAAACATCACGCAACTCAGTTGGATTTTTAATAGAACCAGGAGGCAAATTATTATACCAAGTTTTAGCGTCATCCTTTAATGAGAAAGGAAAAATTTTAGCGACAAAGTAAGTACGCATCTTGACATCATCAGAAAACAAGCTACTCATAGAAGAAAGTTCAATCATGTGTTCTACATCACTTTCTTTTTCAGTACCACAAAAAGGTGTTTTCTCTACAATAGCTATATGAGATAGATCAAGAGAAAAATCATAATCTTTATCCTTAATGCATATAGGAGATGTGGCAAATTCAGGATCAGGAGATAGCTTATGTTTAACAGTATATTGTGCGAGAAACTTTTTAATGTTTCTTGCATCAGTAATACAATTGCATTTATCAATAAAATCATCATTAAGCTCCACATAATCTTCATCAGGATCATCACTAAAATAATCAAGTTCAGGTGAACTAACAGGTGTAGTGGCATTTTCATTAGGAGTTTCAGCATTTTCAATTTGTCTAGACCTAGCAATTGTAGCATCTAGAAAGGATCCCAACGAACCACTATCATCAAGCACAGCAGAAACATTATCAATATTATGAGAGTTTTCAGATTCAGCAGACGTACCAGCTTGTGGCGGTGAAACAAGTTGACTTATCACAGATGGTGAATCAAGTGTAGCGGAGGTACTCAGAATTGTACCTTTTCTTGTAGTGGATGGTAATATGGTGACTTTAGAATCGCGAGGTTTACCCATGATGGAGAATTTGCAGCGAACAATATTAATCCAAGTGAACTTCCAAATAAAGCTATGTTCCCTGACAACGGCGCCAGAAAACGGTCTTGATAACCCACAAGTATAGGGGATCCCAGCAGTCTTCGAGGGTAGTATAACCCAATTTATTGATTCGACACAAGGGGAGACAAAGAACACTTGGAAGCCTTAACAGCGGAGTTGTCAATTCAGCTGCACCTGGAAACAGACTTGCTCGCAAGAGTTTATCAGTAGTAACAGTTTTATAGCAGTAGTAGTAGTGAAATAACAGAAGAGTAACAAAGACAGCAGTAGTGATTATAGTAAACAGCAGGATTAAAATACTGTAGGCACGGGGACGGATGACGGGCGTTGCATGGATGAGAGAAACTCATGTAACAATCATAGCAGGGCATTTGCAGATAATAATAAAACGGTGTCCAAGTACAAAGCAATCAATAGGCATGTGTTCCAATTATAGTCGTACGTGCTCGCAATGAGAAACTTGCACAACATCTTTTGTCCTACCAGCCGGTGGCAGCCGGGCCTCAAGGGAAACTACTGGATATTAAGGTACTCCTTTTAATAGAGTACCGGAGCAAAGCATTAACACTCCGTGAACACATGTGATCCTCACATCGCTACCATTCCCTCCGGTTGTCCCGATTTCTGTCACTTCGGGGCCATCGGTTCTGGACAGCGACATGTGTATACAACTTGCAGGTAAGATCAATAAACAATAAATATCATGATGAAACAATAACATGTTCAGATCTGAGATCATGGCACTCGGGCCCTAGTGACATGCATTAAGCATAACAAGTTGCAACAATATCATCAAAGTACCAATTACGGACACTAGGCACTATGCCCTAACAATCTTATGCTATTACATGACCAATCTCATCCAATCCCTACCATCCCCTTCGGCCTACAGCGGGGGAATTACTCACACATGGATGGGGGAAACATGGCTGGTTGATGGAGAGGCGTTGGCGGTGATGATGGCGATGATCTCCTCCAATTCCCCGTCCCGGCGGAGTGCCAGAACGGAGACTTCTGGCTCCCGAGACGGAGTTTCGCGATGTGGCGGCGTTCTGGAGGCTTTCTGGCGATTTCGACTTCTCCCCCGTGCGTTTTTAGGTCGAAGGCAATTTATAGTCCGAAGGAGGGCGTCGGAGGCCGGCCGAGGGGGCCACACCATAGGGCCGCGCGGGCCCCCCCTAGGCCGCGCCGCCTTATGGTGTGGGGCCCTCGGGCCTCCACCTTACTTGTCCTTCTGGCTCCGTCAGTATTCTGGGAAAATAGGGCCTTCTGCATAAATTCCGAGGATTTTCCCGAAAGTTGGATTTCTGCACAAAAACGAGACACCAGAACAGTTCTGCTGAAAACAGCGTTAGTCCGTGTTAGTTGCATCCAAAATACACAAATTAGAGGCAAAACAATAGCAAAAGTGTTCGGGAAAGTAGATACGTTTTGGACGTATCAGCCATCAACTACTCTTTGTTGAATATCATGTGAGTTGCTATACATGTTCGTCTTGTCTGAAGTAAGGGCGATTTACCATGAGTTGAATGGTTTGAGCATGCATATTGTTAGAGAAGAACATTGGGCCGCTAACTAAAGCCATGATCCATGGTGGAAGTTTCAGTTTTGGACAACAACCCTCAATCTCTTAAGAGAAAATTAATTGCTGTTGAATGCTTAAGCATTAAAGAGGAGTCCATTATCTGTTGTCTATGTTGTCCCGGTATGGATGTCTAAGTTGAGAATAATCAAAAGCGAGAAATCCAATGCGAGCTTTCTCCTTAGACCTTTGTACAGGCGGCATAGAGGTACCCCTTTGTGATACTTGGTTAAAACATATGTATTGCGGTGATAATCCAGGTAATCCGAGCTAATTAGGACAAGGTGCGGGCACTATTGGTAATCTATGCATGAGGCTTGCAACTTGTAGGATATAATTTACATAACACATATGCTTTATTACTACCGTTGACAAAATTGTTTCTTGTTTTTAAAATAAAAGCTCTAGCACAAATATAGCAATCGATGCTTCCCTCTTTGAAGGGCCTTTCTTCTACTTTTATGTTGAGTCAGTTTACCGATTTCCTCCCACCTCAAGAAGCAAACACTTGTGTTAACTGTGCATTGATTCTTACATACTTGCATATGTGCATTCATCATATTACTTTATGTTGACAACTATCCATGAGATATACATGTTACAAGTTGAAAGCAACCGCTGAAACTTAATCTTCCTTTGTGTTGCTTCAACACCTTTACTATGAATTTATGGCTTTATGAGTTAACTCTTATGCAAGACTTATTGATGCTTGTCTTGAAAGTACTATTCATGAAAAGTATTTTGCTATATGATTCAGTTGTTTACTCATTGTCTTTATCATTGCTTTGGATCGCTACATTCATTACATATGCTTACAATAGTATTGATCAAGATTATGATGGCATGTCACTTCAGAAATTATCTTTGTTATCGTTTACCTACTCGGGACGAGTAAGAACTAAGCTTGGGGATGCTGATACGTCTCCAACGTATCGATAATTTCTTATGTTCCATGCTACTTTATTGATGATACCTACATGTTTTATACATACTTTATGTCATATTTATGCATTTTCCGGCACTAACCTATTAACAAGATGCCGAAGAGCCAGTTGCTGTTTTCTGCTGTTTTTGGTTTCAGAAATCCTACAAAGGAAATATTCTCGGAATTGGACGAAATCAACGCCCAGGATCTTATTTTTCCACGAAGCTTCCAGAAGTCCGGAGAGGAAACGAAGTGGGGCGATGAGGCGGCCACACAACAGGGCGGCGCGGCCCAAGCCCTGGCCACGCCGGCCTGGCGTGGGCCCCTCGTGGCGCCCCTGACCTACCCTTCAGCCTACTTAAGCCTTCGTCGAGAATAACTCCAGTACAGAGAGCCACGAGATGGAAAACCTTCCAGAGACGCCGCCGCCAATCCCATCTCGGGGGATTCAGGAGATCGCCTCCGGCACCCTGACGGAGAGGGGAATCATCTCCCGGAGGACTCTACACCGCCATGGTCGCCTCCGGAGTGATGTGTGAGTAGTTCACCCCTGGACTATGGGTCCATAGCAGTAGCTAGATGGTCGTCTTCTCCTAATTGTGCTATCATTGTTTGATCTTGTGAGCTGCCTAACATGATCAAGATCATCTATCTGTAATACTATATGTTGCGTTTGTTGGGATCCGATGAATAGTGAATGCTATGTTATGTTGATTATCAATCTATCATCTATGTGTTGTTTATGATCTTGCATGCTCTCCGTTGCTAGTAGAGGCTCTGGCCAAGTTTTTGCTTGTAACTCCAAGAGGGAGTATTTATGCTCGATAGTGGGTTCATGCCTCCATTAAATCTGGGACGGATGTAAAGTTCTAAGATTGTGGATGTGCTGTTGCCACTAGGGATAAAACATCAATGCTATGTCTAAGGATATATTCGTTGATTACATTACGCACCATACTTAATGCAATTGTCTGTTGTTTGCAACTTAATACTGGAGAGGGTTCGGATGATAACCTGAAGGTGGACTTTTTAGGCATAGATGCATGCTGTATAGCGGTCTATGTACTTTGTCGTAATGCCCAATTAAATCTCACACTACTCATCATAACATGTATGTGCATGGTCATGCCCTCTCTATTTGTCAATTGCCCAACTGTAATTTGTTCACCCAACATGCTTATTCTTGTGGGAGAGACACCTCTAGTGAACTGTGGACCCCGGTCCATTCTTTTACATCGAATACAATCTACTGCAATACTCGTTCTACTGTTCTCTGCAAACATCATCATCCACACTATACATCTAATCCTTTGTTACAGCAAGCCGGTGAGATTGACAACCTCACTGTTACGTTGGGACAAAGTAGTTTGGTTGTGTTGTGCAGGTTCCACGTTGGCGCCGGAATCACTGGTGTTGCACCGCACTACACTCCTCCGCCATCAACCTTCAACGTGCTTCTTGGGTCCTACTGGTTCGATAAACCTTGGTTTCTTACTGAGGGAAAACTTGCCGCTGTACGCATCATACCTTCCTCTTGGGGTTCCCAACGGGCACGTCGACTGCGTGCTAGCATCAACGGGTCTTCTGCGCGTCGTTGAGCATGTCTAGGAGCTAGAGGGAAGCGAGACGGTGTGCGACGCAGTGGTAGCCTTTGCAGGGGAGGACGAGGGCGATCGGTCGAGCGGCGCTCTGGCGCGTCCAGTACGCGGTGAGCGCGCATACTGGCGTGCACTGGCATCGTGCTGGGCGTGCCTCGCCTGGCCAATGCCACGCTCGCGCGAGCCAGGGCCGTGCATGGTCATGATCATCAAGCTCCAGGGATTCTCCAGGACAAGGTTTTGCTGAGAGAGTGAGGCCAGAGAGAAAGTGAGAGAGGGTGGCCGACATGGTACGGCATGGAGAGAAAGGAGCTCTCTCCTCACTTTAATCAGCACCAGCAAGGACGAGGCTTGATGCAGGGGATGCAGGAGATGCTCATCATCACAAAATTAAAGTGGTTTAGGCTTAGAACTGTTGGGTAATGAGGTGTAACACAAATCTGAGATGCTGCCTGCCAACTGTTCGACATAATGGCCGCAAGAACTTTTTATTCGAATTTTGGAAATCTTTTTGGTGCATCTCAATCATATGTTTAAAGAGGCAGAATGGTGGTGGTGGTGGTCAATTTGATGAAAGTTTGCAAGATTTCAAAATGGAGATCATCTTCTCTTTGTTTCAATGTCACATCTTGTCAACTCTTTTCTGGCCAACCTGGTCAGAGTCAACACTGTTGGTTAACATCAAAGTCGTTCACCTTGACATGGTCTTGGATGAGGTGGCAAGTGTTGACCAAGTTTGGTTTAGAAATAATCAGATCCAGGGGTGCAAAGTGGGTAAGATGTTATAAAACGGCCAAATGACCATTATCACATGTATGTTGGATTTGAGTTCGTTCTTTGATTTGATTCTGGTTTCTTTGATGCATTTGATTTTGTAATTTGTATACAAGTGTTTTACAACCAAAGGAGCAAGCAAAATAGGCCTTGGTTGATGATTTGCAAAAGTGGCTAAATGTGTATGAGAGGGAAAATTGAATTCTTTTCCATTTCTTTTATTCCTCTCAAATTAGGGTTGGATGATCTTGGTTTAGGGTTTAAGCACACTTGATCAACAATAAACACTCATCCTGGCAAATGCACACAAGAAGAATGCACACTATGCATAAAACTATATGTAACACTATATGCATAGAAAAGTTTTTGTTAGTTGTGAATTTTGAGTATTTGAAAATCTCTCTCTTTATTTATTTGGTTGAAACTTGGGATGTTACAAACCCTTCCCCCTTACAAAAGATCTCGTCCCGAGATCTTAAAGAAAATTAGGTACTAAAGAGATATGGGTATTCAGTCTTCATGAAATCTTCTCGCTCCCAAGTGGCTTCTTCTTCGGTATGGTTACTCCATTGGATCTTCAGAAACTTGATACTCCTGGTGCGGGTGGTTTTGAAAGCTTCTTCCAAGATGCGAATAGGTACTTCGCGGTATGTCAAATCTGAGTTGATATCCACAGCTCGATAATCGATGTTCTTGAAAACCTTTGTCTTCTCTGGTACTTCCAAGCACTTCCGGAGTAACGAGATGTGAAACACATTGTGCACCGCTGACATTTCTTCCGGTAACTCCAATTGATAGGATACTTCTCCTCGGCGACTCAGGACCTTGAAGGGTCCGACATATCGGGGTGCAAGCTTTCCTCTAAGCTGGAATCTATGCATTCCTTTAAGGGGGGACACTTTGAGATATACAAAATCTCCGATCTCGAAGGTCATCTCTCGGCGTCTCTTGTCGGCGTAGCTCTTCTGTCTTGATTGGGTTGTCTTGAGGTACTCGCGGATCTTGTGAACCTTTCTTCAGCTTCTCGGAGAATATCTGGTCCAAATACTTGACTCTCTCCGACTTCCGACCAATTCAGAGGGGTACGTCACTTCCTTCCGTACAGTGCTTCAAAGGGGGCCATCTGCAAGCTGGCTTGATAGCTGTTGTTGTACGAGAATTCTGCGTACGACAAGCAGTCTTCCCACTTGGATCCATATTGAAGCACACATGCTCTCAACATATCTTCCAGTATCTGATTGACTCGTTCAGTCGGTCCATCCGTCTGCGGGTGATAGGCTGTGCTGAAATTCAGCCGAGTTCCGAGTCCTTCATGTACCTTCTGCCAGAATCTGGAGGTGAATTGGGATCCTCTATCGGATACTATCGAATTCGGGGTTCCGTGCAAGCTGACTATCCTTGAGATATATAACTCTGAGAGTCTTGGTCCTTGATAGGTGGTCTTGACGGGGATGAAGTGGGCTACCTTGGTCAATCTGTCGACCACTACCCAAATAGAGTCATTTCCTTTACTAGATTTGGGCAGTCCGGTGATGAAGTCCATTCCTACGGAATCCCACTTCCATTCGGGAATCTGTAGGGGTTGCAACAATCATGTGGGTCGTTGATGTTCTGCTTTGACTCTTTGACAGATATCACACTTGACGATGTAGCTTCCAATTTCTCTCTTCATTCCATGCCACCAAAATTGTTCCTTCAAATCTTGGTACATCTTGGTTCCTCCAGGATGAATGGAGTAAAGGGTGTCATGGGCCTCTTTCAGAATAACTTGCTTCAACTCTGAATCTGACGGCACGCAAAGGCGTCCGTTGTACCATAGCACTCCTTCTTCATCTTCGGTGAATCCCGGTGCCTTTCCCGCAGCTATTTGGCTCTTGATCCCATCAATGCTAGCATTTTCCTTCTGGGCTTCCTTGATCTGACTAATCAAGGTAGGTTGGAGTTCAATGCTGGCTAGAAATCCTTCGCTAACAAGTTCAAGTCTAAACTGTTCAAACTCATGAAACAGGCTGGGTTGCTCGATTGCAATCATGGAGTTCAACTGACACGGCAGTCTACTCAGAGCATCCGCTACCACATTGGCCTTGCCGGGGTGATAGTGAATTTCCATATCGTAATCCTTGATTAGCTCTATCCATCTGTGTTGCCTCATATTCAGCTCCTTCTGAGTGAAGATATACTTCAAGCTCTTGTGATCCGAGTAGATCTCCCATCGATTACCCATGAGGTAATGACGCCATACTTTCAGGGCTAAAACCACAGCTGCTAGCTCTAAATCATGGGTTGGATAGTTCTGCTCATGTTGCTTCAGTTGTCTTGACAGGTAAGATATCACCTTGCCTTCTTGCATTAGCACACATCCAAGACCAATCTTGGAGGCGTCACAGTACACGTCAAATGGCTTGGTGATGTCCGGCATAACCAATATTGGGGCTGATGTCAATCTGCTCTTGAGCTGTTGGAAACTCTCTTCACACTTGTCAGTCCAGTCAAACTTCTTGTCCTTCTTCAGCAACTGAGTCATCGGTCTTGCTATGCTCGAGAATCCTTCAACGAATCGGCGGTAATATCCCGCCAATCCGAGAAATGCACGGACTTCAGTCTGAGTGGTTGGGGCCTTCCATTCTTCAACGGTCTTGATTTTTGAGGGGTCAATGGCAATTCCTCCTGCAGACAAGATATGTCCCAGGAATCCTACTTCCTTCAACCAGAACTCACACTTGCTGAACTTGGCGTACAACTGATGCTCCCGAAGGGTATCTAGGACAACTTCCAAATGTTGCTCATGTTCTTCTTCGGATTTGGAGTAGATAAGAATGTCGTCGATGAAGACAACGACAAACTTATCCAGGAAGTTCATAAAGATCTTATTCATGAGGTTCATGTAGTAAGCGGGGGCATTGGTCAATCCAAATGACATGAAATTGTACTCATACAATCCATATCGGGTGGTAAATGCAGTTTTGGGGATATCGGTGGCACGATTCTTCAGTTGGTGGTAACCAGTCCTCAGATCAATCTTCGAGAACACTTTGGCACCGGTTAGTTGGTAAAACATATCTTCTATCTTTGGCAAAGGATACTTGTTCTTGATGGTGACATCGTTAGGCTTACGGTAATCCGTACATAAACGAGTGGCACCATCCTTCTTGTCCACAAACAAAACTGGTGATCTCCAAGGCGACGCACTTGGTCGAATCAGACCTTTGAATAGCATATCATCCAGTTGCTTCTTCAGTTCCACTAACTCTGCCGGGTTCATACTATAGGCTCTTTGGGCTATAGGTCATGTTCCAGGGATTAACTCAATGATAAACTCGATATCCCGATCTGGGGGCATACCGGGTAGATCATTAGGAAACACATCGGGGTATCGACAAACGACCCTGATCTGATCCAAGGTGGGTTAGGCTAAACTCTGGTTGCAGGTAAACTTTCTGGGCAGTCTTTCAGATATGTGCTCTACTAACACTCCGGTGCTACTAGTCATGGTGATGGCCTTCTTGGCACAATCAATCAGTCCATGATGTTTCGACATCCAGTCCATACCCAGTACTACTTCCAAACCTTTTGTTCCCAGAACAATCAAATTTGCATAAAATTCTATTTCATGAATTCTGATAGGCACATCTTTGCAAATTTTTCTAGCTTTAGTTGTTGAACCAGGTATTTGAACTATCATGACATGCTTCAAACTGATGGGTTGAATCTTACTAGTGCATGCAAAATCTTCAGTAACAAACGAATGCGATGCTCCAGAATCAAACAGCACTCTTGCAGGTATTGAGTTAACAGAGAACATACCCAGCACAACATCTGGGGCTTCCTGGGCTTCTTCCGCACTCATGTGAAAGAGGCGGCCGCTGCGGTTGTTCGGGTTGTTGGGGGTGAACTTCTTGCCGTTGGCGACACGACGTTGCTGCTGAGCAGGGCCAGAGGTGTTGGCGGCAGTCTTGGCGAGTCTCTTGGGGCACTCGTTGGAGTAGTGCCCCACCATTCCACACTCGTAACAAGTGATGGTGGACTTGTCCTTGGGGGTGATGGGAATGGTGTTGCTCCCAGTCCTTGGAGCGGTGTTGGAGTTGTTGTTGTTGTTGTGGTTGGGGGCTCTGGGCGGAGCGCGGTTGAAGTTGTTGTTGTTGTTGTAGTTGCTGTTGTTGTGGTGGCCTCCTGGCCTGGGGTTTCCTTCACTCCGGTTCTGATAACCCGGACGTGAATTCTGCATCTGGGGCTTGTTGTTTCTTGGGGCAAACCCTCCGCTTGAGCTGGGGCGATACTTGTGGGTATTGCTGGGGCCACTCTGATTCATCATGCGGCGTTTGCGGTTCTCATTGGCTTGGTTGAGTTTCCCCTCCATCTGGATGGCGGAGTCAACAAGGGCTTCCAGGTCAGCAAAAGGGATGTTGACCAGCACAGTCTGCATCTCATCATGCAGTCCATTCAGGAATCTCTCCTTCCTCTTCTCGGTGGTGTCCGTCTCATCTGAGGCGTACCTTGACAGAGTGAGGAATCTGTCGTGGTATTCTACCACGGTCAGTCTGCCTTGCTTGAGTTCCCTGAACTCGTCCCTCATCTTCTTGATCAGGCCCGGGGGCACATGATACTTGCTGAACTTGAGCTTGAAATCTGCCCAAGTCATCATTTGCCCCGCATTCAATGCGCGGGCACTCGTCCACCAGGCACGTGCAAGTCCTGCCAGATAGTGGGTGGCAAACAACACCTTCTCGTTGTCCTCAACTCCGGCAACCTCAAGATTGTTCTCCATGGTTTGGAGCCAATCATCAGCATCAAGGGGTTCTTTCGTCTTGCTAAACACCGGTGGGTTGGTGTTCTGGAAGTTCTTCAGTTTGGATCCCGGGTGATCGTGGTTTTCATGGCCTTGATTGCCCTGAGCAATCTGTTGAAGTGCAGCGATATTGGCTTGCCTTTTGGCTCTTTCAGCCTCTCTATCAGCCATCTTCATTTGCAACATCTGCATCATCGCATCCTGATTCATGCTGCGAGTTTGGGGTGCCATCTGAACATGGATATAGATCATGAGATGAGAGGGAAATTTCTATGGCTCATTTTGGATAAAATTTCACAAAGTGTAAAACTTGAGTTCTTGATATGCTGAACTTAAACACACAAACATAGCCATTAAGGTAGCAAATATTACAAACCAACAAACCGGAGGGTTTGAAGAACCCTTTCAACAATCTACGATACATGAGACCGATACAAATCACGGGACGCAAGTGCTCAGGCGGGACTACTCTCCATCGACGTTGATCGGGAAGGTGTTATCCATCCCGGCTGCCAGGTGCTCATGGCCATCCTCATAGGGGTGGAAAGCTAGGTCGTCGTCTTCCTCCTCCTCGTAGTCGTCGTCGTTGCTCACATAGGAGTAGCCGTCTCCCTGGATGTCTTCCCCTTCACCTTCCCCCTCCAGGTCCCTGAGCTGCTCATCTTGGGCCTCGATGGTCGCCTTCAGTGAGGCGATCTTGGCCTTGAGGCGGTTGATGGTGTAGTCCTTCTTCAGGTTGAGGCGGCGAAGAGTCCGGCGCTCCTTGGCGATGACCTTGATGGTCTCGGCCTGTTGAGCCAGCTGGAGGTGGGTGTGGTTGGCGTACTCGCGGGAGTTGTCCAACTCCATGCGGGTCTCACTCAACATGAAGTCGAGGTGATCCACATGGTGCCTCAGCTGGGGGTGAGACGGCAGGTTCAGGGGCACTCCAAGAGAGTTGTGCCTTGCATAGTGAGCAAAGCGTTCCCCCTGGAGATCCATCGCGTTCTGCCCGCACAGACGTGCGAGCGCCTCCTGCAGACCACGAGCGAGTCCGTCTGCCCAGTTGATACGTCTCCAACGTATCTATAATTTCTGATGTTCCATGCTTGTTTTATGACAATACCTACATGTTTTATACATACTTTATGTCATATTTATGCGTTTTCCGGAACTAACCTATTGACGAGATGCCGAAGTGCCAGTTCCTGTTTTCTGCTGTTTTTGGTTTCAGAAATCCTAGTAAGGAAATATTCTCGGAATTGGACGAAATCAACGCCCATCATCTTATAATTCCACGAAGCTTCCAGAACACCCGAGAGGGACCAGAGGAGGGCCACAGGGGGGCCACACGTGTGGCCAGCGCGGCCAAGGAGCCAGGCGCGCCGCCCTACTGTGTGGTGGCCCCAGACCCCCTCCGACTCCGATTCTCCGCCTATTTAAGCCGTCCTGACCTAAATCTTCGAGACGAATAAGCCACGGTACGAGAAACCTTCCAGAGCCACCGCCATCGCGAAGCCAAGATCTGGGGGACCAGAGCATGACCAAAACAACAATATCCCCAATACAGCGGCGACCACCACGCGGCCTCTACTCCGCGGACGCAGCGTCGCTCAGCAGCGATGAATGGTGCTCCAGCCGCGCTCGTCTTCACCGTGGAGCCAGGTCCCGGGTGCTGCCCTGCTCGAGATGCAGTCCGCGAGCACGAGCTCTGTCGGGCTCCATCTGCCGGCGTGGCGGCCACGGCTGCTCGACGTTGGACTGCGGAGCCGAAGTCCGAGCTCAACGAGCCGGCGGCGAGCGTTTGCTGTGCCGTGAAGGAGGCGGGGTTGCGGGCGTCGGTGGGAGCAGGCGCGGCGGCGCGACTGCTTCGGCCACCGCAGCGCTCGTGAAGTTTCTCACGCCAGAGCCAAACATGAAGATGGAGGCTCCGGTCGGCGCCGAGACATAGGCGAGCACCTCGCCAACGGGCTCGACGACCGCGGGGGTCGGAGGCAGCAGGGGTGCGGCCTCGTCCACGTCATCAAGGAAGATGATGTCGTTCCCCAAAGGCGCTGGTACTGTTGTGAAGTGTTTAAGTAGATTGCCTAGCCCTTTCCATCAGTTCGGACTTTTGGTTCAAGTGGCTAGTGCATGAAGCTTAACATGGTATCAGAGCCCCAGGTCTCAAGTTCAAATCCTGGCTTTCACATGATTTTCGCAATTAAGCCTAAAAATTGTTGTTGCCCCCCTCTCTTTAGCCACCGCTGTTTCGGTGTGCTCTTCCTCTTTCACGTGTTGACTTTCTCTTCTCCCGTCACACGTGAGTGGGGGTGTTGTGAAGTGTATAAGTAGATTGCCTAGCCCTTTCCATCAGTTCGGACTTTTGGTTCAAGTGGCTAGTGCATGAAGCTTAACAGGTACCTCTACAGGGGTGACGGGAGCGACCGCCGGCACCGGTGGCGCGAGTTGCTGCGCGGCCGGCTAAAAAGCCTGCACCGGAAGTGATGCGTGGGGCGTCGGGGGCGGCACAAGGGCCTGCACGGGCGCTCACGCGGCGCCGATCTGGTTCTGGTGGTAGCGGCGAGGATCCTGGGAGCCTTCGGCGTTGTGGCGGCGCCGGTTCTAACCTCCAACGAAGTGGCGTAGGTCGCGCACTTCACGGTAAATGCGGCGGCGACCTACTCCGTGGCGGCGGTGGCGAGCGATGAATAGACGGCGACGGCTGTCTTCCCAAAGTAGTCCAAGAAACAGCGAAGAGAGTCCTCGAGGAATTTCTCTTCTGACCTTTTGCCTGCAAGACTCTCGATCGATATCGTTTCTTTCTTCTTCTCGTCGATCCAGTGATCTCGAAATCGCTCAGATTGTAGAGCGTGCTGATAACGTGTTGAAAGTAATCTAGATGTAAAATGAGAGAGACAACAAAATGATTCAACTGAACGCTTATTCCATTGATGATCTCACTATATATACAAAGGGAGGAGACACGAGTGGAGAGTCGCGTCTGTACGAGAGGGTGCGAGGATGTCGGTTGTCATATTGCAAACCGACATAGAGAATTACATGGGAGGATTATCTCCTTAATTAATCTAATCTATTATTTAAATCCTAACACAATCCATGTGGAATCACCAAAGTCCCCAACATACTCCTTTATTCTACTCCTTCATGGTCCACGATGGAGTGTTTTCTCTTCTATCTACTCCTTCATTTCAATTGTTCTTTTGATGGATGGGAACCCAACCTTCCCACCGTGGCGTATGTGTTAAGTACGTGTGCACTTCAATTTTCTCGTCTCATTACACAAACGTAACGTACGTTCGACTAATTATGACAGTACTTAGCCGTAATTCTAAGCTGTTAATTCCAAGCACTATACCGAGAGATAATACATTTTCTCGAATCAGTTTAACAGGCGAGCGTGTGGTTTAAAAAGCTACTTTGATCATTATTTTGATCAAGAAAATATGAATCACATGTCATAAAAATTATATCATTAAAAATCTTTTTGAATACAAATCTAATGAAGCTTTTATAGACATACAGTTCACATTTTATTAACCAAACTAATGGTTAAGATTTCTTAAATTACGTGTGCACCTGTTAAATTGTATCGGAGGGAGTACATCTCCTGTACTTTCTTTTTATATTTTTGGTCTGCTTCGCTCTCTACCTTGTATCGGTTTGGCCGTGTGTAGCTTTATTTATAAAGCGGGACGAAAACCTATTCGAGACTGAGGGAGTACATCTAGAGCAGCAGAACTATTTAATCTTGGTTATTAACACAAATTTATTGTCCAGTAACAAGTTTTATATCCGTGAATGCCGCACCGTTAATTCAATCATTGAACTTATTCAGGACTTGTGTGTAGGATCAGAAGACCATGAGAGTCAATTTTGTGCAACAGTGGCAGATAGATGGCTCCGAGCCTCCAAGGACTTGGTTTAGTTGTGTCATATTGTGTGTACAACCAGAAGGCCCGAGAGGACTTTGTGCAACTACTCCATCCATTTTTATTACTTCGCGTTCTAGGTTTAGTCAAAGTTAAACTTTACAAAGCTTAACCAAAAATATAAGAAAAAATATCAATATTTATAATGCCAGATACATATAACATGAAAATATACTTCATGACAGTTCTAAGGCAATAAATTTTATATTATATATGTTGATAATTTTTTGTAAATATTTGATCAAAGTTTACAAAGTTTGATATTGACCAAATTCAGAATGCCAAGTAAATCTGAATGGAGAGTAGTTGCTAGGATACCCCATATTAATTTAAATATATTTCTCCAGGTTAAGACGACAGCCACCAAAAGTTCAATATGGAACAACAAGATGCTTTGGGAAAATATGACTTGACAAAAGAATCGTCAACTTTGGTTGTACCTTTAACTTGCCAAAGAAAACTTTAAGCTAAGCACATAGAACAATCTTGAAATGAGATAATCTTTCTATTCTTAATAGGTGATCCCATTTCTCTTCACATGCAGCCTATCCACCTCATCAAGCATCTCTGACCAATCCTAGCCTACCACATGTCATCAAATATGCCACCTCAGCCATCCATGTCACCAGGGTTAAAATCTCACTAATTATGTCTCGTAAGTAAAAATAAGCCACGATTAAAATCCCACTAATCCTCTTCCTCTTCCAGTAACGTACCTTCCACTCGCTGCCATGATGATCTGTTCGTAATTCTTGCTATTTTATACCGCTCCTCGTGAACTGAACCTTGCCAAGCCAAACTATGCAATTACTACATGTTCCTCCCGTGAGTTACTTGAGGCCACGACACCGGCGATCCCCTTCATCATATCACATCTGAGCAAGCTATTAGTCTTCGAGACCTGCCCTCTTCATCGGCAACGTGAGGCAGCTCGCCAGTGACCCGAAGGTGGAGCGGGATCTCTATGGGTGATGATATTGTGCACGGCGGAAGGCTTGATGCCGTTTGGTGATTTAGATCATATGCTCCTTCCTCGTATGTTTCCTGGGTGCTCATGAGTCTGATCTATTTGAAAAAATATGTTGCAGCGATGGGTGTAGTTCATCTAGATCTGCAAGGTATGGATCTTCTTTTGTGTATATGGTTCGTAGGTAAAGCAACCCATATACGGGACATGCTGGCGCCGGGAGCTTGCCGCAGCAGCAGTCCAGTCTGACGATCTCTCAAATTTTACGAGCGAGCGTTTCAGTATCCCAAAAGGCCAAAACAAAGCATCGTATCTTCCTATCTTCCTCCAACAGCGTGATGTCATCCATCGACTCCCTACAAGTCCCTGCAACCGACATTTTACACATTCAGTTAGTTAGTTCTTACATTATAAGTTAACTGATTAATATACTATATGTTTCGCCTATAAATAAGTGTACTCATCGATGAAACGCTTCATTCCCTACACACAATATTCATTTTCCTGGTATGCCACTCTACTCTTCTTCCAATATAGTTCTTTTTCACAATATACAATTTTTATTAGTCTACGTAATCTTTTCTATCCTCTTCTTCTGTTGGAGAGTTTTAAACAGTTCAATGAAGGCCATGATATTTTCAGCAATACACTTTCAAATGGTTTATTCCTCTGAATATTCATGAATCTATATATGTAGCTAAATTGTGATTTTTGGAATCTCACATCATCTGAAGTACACGTGCGTGCTCTAACATGAACTTGCTCATACAATAAGCTTTCCTATGCAGAAAATGGTTCTTTACGAGTGGAGCTTTGGTACACAGACATTGATTATTTCATAGAAGAACCTGCGCATCACTCAACTGCTACTTTACAGAAATATAAGGTATGTATGCAATTATTGGTATGCTTCAAGAAATTTCTCTCAACCATTACATTGTCTTCAAGTATGAGATTCATTTATTTTATCTTTTGGGCTGATCAATTGCTAAGTTACAATGGATTTTTTTCAGAATACATTTGTTGCTGCATCGAAGCAAACACAGTTGAAGTATTTCTGATTTGTTATGGAAGATATATATCAAGATATGTTGGATGTTACATTAACTACCGAAATGATGAACAACATTAAGATTATTTCTAATGTTCATAAGGAGTGTGCCACGGCCTCAATAGTTGAACCATAGTTTTAGTGCTATCGTTGTGAGGATAGAGACCCATTGGTCTCAAAATTTGGTCTTCGGCCCTTTGATTGGTCTCAAAATAGAAATGGCGGGTAATGGAAGTTTATTCAACACACAAAACTCATAGTGATGTTTACATGGACCCATGGAGATCCCACCCCACATCGAAAATCAATTTTGATAATACTCGCTCTTCTGAAGATTGATCTGCGCTTGGGTTTTATTTCTTATAAGCTGGCCGAGTTATTGCAACATCATGACACTAATTTTGTGCAGCGCGATGATCCAATTGCAAAGTAGTCATGTATCATATTTTTTGAAATAGTGCGAAAGGTTTTCTGTACAATTGTTTGCTACAAATCTCGCTGCAACGCGCGGGGTATTATCTAGTTAATTTAGTACAGCAGTACTGACTATTGATTTCGCTAGAAAAGAAAGCAGCCAGGAACTCAGCTTTCCTGAAATATACTACTCCCTCCATCTTAAATTAACTGAGGCAACTCTAGTCTCGAGAGTACAATCAGTGGACATAGTATGTAGCTGCGCCAATTAGCTTGGACCGAAGGGACCATGTTTAATATAATACTCCCTCTGTCTAATATAAGATGTTATTACAACCAATATACTGGTTGTAATAACATCAATATAACATATTATTACAACCATATACAGGTTGTAATAACATTCATTGATCAAGAACGAAATCCAAAAGGAACTCGAGTTTTTGGAACAACATTAAAGAAAAAAAAAAATTGTCGGTGAAAATTATCTCAGATCTGACAGATGAGAGTTTGAACAAAGAAAACTCGGGAAAAGATAACAAGCAAGTGCCAATGGTACCCAAACATGAATGGTGATTCATAGTGTCTTGGGTAGCCACTAGGGTGTTAAAAGTACCTACATGTGGGCACCTGGCACCTGGGCAAGCATCTAGGTTCAGCGAATTGTTATAACCACTTTCTTGTTGATAATTTATAGAAAAAAACTTACGGACATGTAATACCCAGTTGAATCCAATTTCCCAGATTCACATCAAGAAAATGACACTTCACAGAAACATAATGATTTTCTACCACATCACAGGCGTATTTGGAGGGCCCACTTGTGACTTATCACACAGGGAATACTACGCAACTGCAAATGGCACAAAACATTGTGATATTGGGATAATCAAAATCACCAAATATCATGACTAACAAGCCAACGCTCGCACTAAGATTCATGATTCGCATCTTTGAAAGCATATACTCTCTGCATTCGTAAATGCATGACTTCCTAGAAAGTGTGCAGTCAAATATCAACAGAGAAAAATATATCTAGTTTGGCAATGTGAAAATAGTATCAGATTGTCATGAAAATTAATTTCATATGACAAAATTCACAATTTTTCACTAACACACAGGTATGAAAAAGTAAGAGTAGAAGATATATATTGGAGATCACATAACTATCTAAATCAACATCTATTTATGAAGGGAGGGAGGATTGATTAGTGTTAATACTAACTAGCAAAAGCTGAACCAACCTTATTATTCATTTTCCAAAACTTAGACTTGCTTGAAACAAAGAAGTGGATTCAGCAAGACTGACATTTTTGTTCTGTTTATGATTTACTTCTGAAAGTAAAGAAAGTGCACCTACCATTTTCTTTTGAAAAGAACAAAAATGTGTTACAGGAAGTAGTATCTTTGGTACAGGATCATTTAACTCCATGGAACTAATAGGTGCCAATAACAGCTAGGAAAACTAGAACAAGATAATCTTTGAAACAACAATATGGGAACAAGATAATCATTTAACTCCAATGTACAAGATTCACATCAACAAAATGACATTTCACAGAAACAGAATTAGTTTATGCATTTCAAGGACTGACTAATGCATAATGGTTCCCTACCCCATCACAGGCATATTTAGACGGCTGACTTGTGACTTATCACACATGGACCACTATGAATACTGCAAATAGCACAAAACATTGTGATATTGGGATAATCAAAATCACCAAATCATGGCTAACAAGACAACGCCCGCACTAAAGATTCTTATGATTCCCATCTTTGAAAGCAAATACTCTCTGTATTCGTAAATGCACGACTTCCTAGAAAGCGTGCAGTCAAATATGAACAGATAAAAATATATTTAGTTTGGCAATGTGAAAATAGTATCAGATTGTCATGAAAAATAATTTCATAACACAAAATTCACAATTTTTCACTAACACGCAGGTATAGAAAGTAACAGTAGAAGATATATACTGGAGATCGCATACCTATCTAAATTGTCATCTACTTATAAAGGGAGGGAGGATTAATTAGTGTTAACACTAACTAGCAAAAGCTGAACCTACCTTATGATTCATTTTCTACAACTTAAGACTTGCGTGAAACGAAGAAGTGGATTCAGCAAGACTGGCATTTTTGTTCTGTTTATGATTTCCTTCTGAATGTAAAGAAAGTGCACCTACCATTTTCTATTGAAAAGAACAAAATGTGTTACAGGAAGTAGTATCTTTGGTACAGGATCATTTAACTTCATGGACTAAAGGTGCCAATAACAGCTAGGGAAACTAGAACAAGATAATCTTTGAAACAACAGTACAGTGAAGAAGGTTTGCCTGGCTGCCTAAGCTGTAGGATTACTGTACGTTGCACAAAACTTAAATAAAGTTCGTAGATGCACAAAACGAGGACTAAATTAAGGTAGATATAGAAATGCAGATATATACACGAGTTTTATCTTAATCAAAAGCGCGATAAGCAATAGAGAGAGAAATAGCCGCTGGTCGCTCCCCGCGGGCGACGGGCGGCGATTCCCCAAACCCTAGCCCCAGCTCCCTCCTCCCCGCCCCCGCCCCCCCCCCCAGGGCGGCAAAGCCCTGGCGGTGCCGGCGGCGGCGGGCCCCTGGATCTTGCTCATGTGGAGGTGGCGCGGGGCCTCTCCCGTGGGCGGTGGAGATCCTCTACGAGGAAGCGACGGCTCCTTGTGCGGCGGGCCGGCGCACCGGGACGAGGCGCTTCCTCGAGGTCGAGGCGGCGGAGCTCGGCGGCGCGGTCGCCTCCTCACGGGCGTCGGCTGCATCTTGTCGGCTTCTACGGGCCGCTCCGGCGGTAAGGGTCCCTGCGTGTGGTGTGTGTTTGTCCTGCCCAGGGGGGTGGCTGCTGGCCGGCCTGGCCGTGGGCGCCGGCAGGGGAGCGAGGACGACGGCGGATCTGGCGGCTCCATCCGGGATCCGGCCGGTGTGGCTCGGCCTGCTGCTGGAGAGGCCACCTCGGCGTGCGCAGATGGTCAGATCTGGGGCCGATGGGAGGTAGGTTCGGTCGGCTTGGACCAACGGTGCTGTTGTGGTGGGTTCTTGTGAGGTCCGGCGGCGCGGCCGCTTCCTTGTGCGCTGGCTTGGGAGGGTTTGGGAAGAAGGGTTGTGCCAGCGCAGTCTAGGGTGACTCGCTGCCGCCAGGACCGGAGCAGGGGCTCCCTCAGTCCTCCTCTTCTCTTCCATGGCTGCTCTCACCGGCGTCGCCGAGTGACTGCGCTGTCCTAACCTCCACTCGGCCCGCATTCGGCTCTCTTTGGTCCTGCGAGGAAAAGGTCCCAACTTTCGGGCTTCCGGTGCTCCTCCGGTGAAGTGGTACTATGGTGGGTGGGCATTGATGTCCACGCTCGTGGAGTGGCTGGTGTGGGTTTGTAGTCGACGGCTCGGGCGAAAGCCATGGCCGGTTTACCCGGAGCCGATGACGGTGACGCCCGTGGGCGCCATCTTCCTCCTTTGAGGCGTCTTCGTTGCCCCATCACGGCTGTATGTCTCTAGGTGAAAACCTTGACCCTTGATGGATCGAGCAACGGTGTCACCATGGTGTCACTCCCCTTCCTGGAGGCGTTGCTTCTGAGACTTTGGCGTTCTCTTGCTTCCCATTCTGTGGTCTCTTGTGCCTGGCGTCTGCACTTCGGTAGTCAGTTGGTGGGGATTCCGGTGGTGTTCACCGGCGGCTTCCTCTGTTCTTCGTTTGTTCGAGACGACGACCCCAAGGCTTCAAGTTCTCTGTTTAGTGTAGTCGTTCTCTTCTTGTGTAGGAGTCATTTTGCTCTGCCCTGTGCTGGTATTGTAAGCTGGTAACCCCAGCGGTGTGCGTGTGTGTGTGCTCGAGGTGTGTTGTATTCCTGGCCGGTTGATGGCTTTGTTAATTCAAAGTCGGGCTCTCTGAGCCTTCTGTTTAAAGAAATGCAGATTATACATGTGGAGAATATTTCATTCAGCAGAAGAGACAGCCCTTAGAGAACAAGGAAACATATATTGGGCAGAACAATGCAAATGTTGTTTCAGGCAGGGTACACTAGTCCACATCTACTACTGACTTTGTAAACAGAGGAACATAGGGCAGATATGGACCTGTAAAGCCTTCCTCTAGATTACAGATACGATGAAATTCCTGTCGGCGTATATCATATGATGCCAGTGTACCAGTGTCCCTTGAAGAAAGGAAAATAATATCACCATATGGATGAATCGCAATCATGCTGTCTGCCTGTTCAGTCCCTCCAAACAGCTCTTCAGTGCGGACAGTAAGCTTCAGGACCCATTCTTTACTGTCATAATCCTCAAGACACAAGATTGATATCTTGGAATCTGGGGTCATAGTGACATAATGCAAGAAACCCCGCGACAATCCAATGAAACCGAAATACAGACTGTGTGGCATATGAATAGTGCCCCACGACTTCCCCTCTGTGTCCACCGTTACCAGCGCAGGCTCAGCGGTGATCAAGTGCAGCATGCCATTCAGAAAGACGCTTCTAGTTGTGAAAGGCAGGACAGTACGCGCATCCCACACGCTGTCCCTATGATTCCAGGCTCCTCTTTGTGACGAGTAGATGTTCACTCCTGTGATGTGCATTTCCTTATCTGTCTCTTCAAACTGGAAAACATGGAAATGGGACGAGACCGCCGGGTTGAAAGCCAAACGGACGATGCTGATGCAATCCGGTTCATCGGGCGTAGGGTGAGGGGGCAGCTCTAACCATCTCTGGGTGACGGGATTGCAGACGATGTAATCGAATTCGTTCTCTGAAGGTGTCTTGTAGCATCGGCAGAGTACGAGGCCATTGCAGGTGTCCAACTGGTCGACGTTGCTGTACTTGGGCAGGAAAGGTAGGGAGGCGTCGACGGGTAGATGTGGGCCGGCGGCGGAGACATCGGCGAAATGGCGAGAGATCCGGGGGACGTGGCCGCTGTGGTAGCTCCCGTAGAAGAAGCCCGCGAGGGTCTGGGGCAGCTTCTTGCGATGGTCCGGGTGGGAGATGAGGTCGCGCCAGGTCTTGGAGACGCACCTGCAGCGGTGGACGAGCCTGACCGGGAGGCGGGAGAGGATCTCCACGATAAGGTCGTCGGTGAGGCTGGCAGGAGGGTCGGTCTGCAACTTCTTGGGGCTCTTCTCCTCCATGGCGCGGAAGGTCAGTCTGTAAATCCAGCGATGGGATGTTATTGGCCGATCTGGAGTGAGAGGAAGGGCGCGCCGTGCAACAGCGATAAAGAGTAGAGAAGAACCTTAGGTGGCGGCGGCGCCGGCGACGTTTGACGAGAACGCGGCGGCGCCGGCGCCGGTGACGGTTGACGAGAACGCGGCGGCGCTTCTTGAGTTCTTGGGAGGGATGTGGAGAATGGGACGGGGGTCGCAAACGCAGGCCTAAATGTGATTAGCGTGGCCGTGTGGGCCCAATGACACGAGACGCCTGCACAAGGAAAATTCCTATTCTCAAAAAGAAAAAAACAAGGAAATTTCCTGCTTAGGGCCTCTTTGATTCGAAAAAAGGGGAACAGGGCAAACATAAGATTATAATGCCATGTCTATTATAGTCCTATTGAAATTCATATGCACCAAAAAAAAATTGACTTAAGAGGGGAAAAACAAAGAAAACTTGCAAACAGGTTTAAGTGGATGTTAAATGACCAAAGGAAAACTTTCTAAGGATTGGAAATCGTAAGAATTCCTTTCATAATGTGTTGCTTGGTTCTTAGGATTCTCATATGGTTTTTTTCCTAAGCAGTAGTTTGCTACATTTCATTGGAATATAACATCCACTCGAACCTCTTTTTAATAATCATCGGCTCTTGAGCATGACCGTTAACACGTCCGAAGGCGACGCGGGCGGCGATCTCGCCCCCACGGCCCCGGCGACCGTCGGCGAGATCGGAGATCCGGCGTCCCTGTGCAAGGGCAAGTTCTGGGCGATCTCTGATCTTGCTGATGGAGGGTCGGAGAGCGAGGTGGAGGGCGAGGAATCGGCAAACTCGTACTGTTCTCTCAGGTATGTATGTCGTTCTCCTTCACCGGTCAGTGGGAGATCCATGCAGGTTTCCGATGGGATATCGCAGAGGGCGGCTAGGCGTGCTCGTCGTCAGTGTTTGCTGCGGGAAGCGGCGCTTGTTTTCGCATCGCCGGTGACTACTCAGGGAGACGATGACCGTTTGAGTGCAAATGACAGAAAGCTCAAATCATACAAAGATGTTTCTCGTCGCCCAGTCTTAGAACCATCTTCTTTCCCAGATGATGGGAAGGGAGGCTGGACTTTGGTGCGTAGAAGGGGACAGGCTCCGGCGATCACCGGACATGGGGATGCCCAGATCCATGATCGACCTGCAGTTTCAAATGTTTGGGCCTACGGGCCGCAAATGCGTAATGCAGGTGGGCCCCTGGCTGCTGAGCCAAGCCCAAAACCTTGTCGTGATCGCATGAGCAGACATCAGCCGCCGAAGGTCACGAGTATCCCTACGCCCAATCTCGTTGTTGGACGAGCGTTTCGGCATTTGTTGGGGTATACCTGGCGCCGCAAAACCCTAGTCGCCCCTGACGCCACACAGGTGCCGTCGACAGCGATGAACCGCGGTGCCGGAGGCTCCGGTCGGGCGCCGGGCAGAGGGGGAGATGGGCGAGGACGCCAGTACCAGACTGGCGGCATCAATCGAGGCGGCGGCAGGTTTGCGGGAACAAACCCCTTTGCTCGTCAACGCAATTTCGTGCAAGGGGAATCAAGTGGATCGGCGGCGTGGGACAACCACGGTGATGACCGTTTCCAAGAAGGTAATGTTGATGGTTCTGGATATGGGAATTCTGGGGGCTTTGGCAATGGTGGTTTTGGAAATTTCCATCGTGGTTCGGGATATAGTTTCAATGCCAGGCGGAACTACAATCAATATCAACGTCAGGGAATCTATCAGCCTCGTAATCAGACGAATGTCGGAGGGTACAGAGCTGTGCAATCTCGAAATAATTTTGCAGCAGGGGCAGATGGAGTTCGTAGGGAGGGGGGAATCGATCAGGACCTCCTCCAGCAAATTGTTCAAGCTGTGGTAGCAGCAGTTACAGCAGCATCCAAACCAGTGGTGGAGGGGACCGTACCGGCTGCTACTACAGCCAATGCCACGACTCAGATGAATCCTACTGTGGTGCAATCTGTTACAGTACAAGCTGGGAATGGTGCGGTAGAAGATGGTGCCGCAGCGGCAAAGAAGAAGAAGACGGAGAGCTGTTTCCGTTGCAAGCAACCAGGACATTTTATTGATGATTGCACAGTACCTATGTGTGATATTTGCGAGTCTGTTAATCATGCTACCACTGCGTGTCATCTTCTTAATGCTCCAAAACAGACTGTAGCAATGTATGGGTATGCCAATGAAGCTTTGATGTTCTTTGAGTTACCATTTAGAGGTACTTATAAGCCAAAGGTTGAAAATGCCAAACTTGCTAAGCTGACTATTCTGGGAGATGCAATGACAATCTCAGAAATTGTTGAGCAATTGAAGTGGATAGTGCCTTCAGATAATTTTCAGTGGGAAGTTATGCACTTTCATAATAATATTTACAAGGTGAGATTCCCTAGCAAAAATGAGGTGCAAAGAATGAAGAAATTTAAGACATACCCAGTGCCTAACCGTGCAACTGACATGGAATTTGATGAATGGTCAGCAATGGAGGAGCCCACTTTTATGCTACCAGAGGTTTGGGTGAGAGTCACAGGAATTCCATCTGATGTAAGAAATGACTACATTGCATTATGGGCTCTAGGATCTCTGTTTGGGAAAACTATGGAGGTGGACATGGCATTCACAAGGAAGAATAAAGTGCTAAGGATGAGGATTGGGTGTATGGATGCATCACTTATTCCAGAGACCTCTGATGTGTATATATCTAGAGGTTTTTTCCGCTTAGGTTTTGAGGTGGAAAATAAGAATTCAGATGTTGAGATAGATATGGCTGAAGATGCTCACAAGGATGAAAATGACAAGGATGAAAATGGGGGAAATGAAGAAGATAGAAGGAATGAAAACAATAGAGATGAGGTCACTCATATGGAGGTAGAGCAAACAATGAATCCAGGGATAAATCAGGGTGGAGTTGGAGAAAATAGACACAATACAAATGTTAAACATAGTAGTTTGATGATGACTTTTGGAACTCTTCCTCCATCTCCCATCGATGTTAGCATGCCATGTGTTTTTGCTGTTCCACCTCGTGGGCCTATGAATTCAGAGAGGACAGAAAATTTTTTGAGCCAAAACAGAGGTCAAATTATGAATCTGGATCAAGTTCTATCTCAGTCACAAGATGACAAAACTGGTGCTGATCTTGAGGAAGATTTTGTACCGGTTCCTAGGCCAATCATTGGGAGCAGCTCAATCAAATCCAGAGCTTCGTCCTCGGCTGATGTGCGGAGCCAATGGGAACTGACACAGGGGGACAGACCTGCAGCAGTGCCGGCAGCGCCCCTGTCTCCCATGCGGCAGGGCCTGCTCGATGCTGTCCCAGTAGAGACGGCGAACCCGTCTCTCGGTGACACGAGGCGGGACATGGCGGGTATCGAGGCCGGATCATCTGTGAAGCCTCTGCAGCCGCAGGCGAATGGATCGTCTGAGCCACATAATGGTGAGGTCAATGCTTGTAACACCCCAAATTTCAATAAAAAGAAAGTTAGAAAATTCCAGAAAGCAAAATTTCAAACCAACAAAAACTTTTCTATTTGCATATAGTACCATGCATAGGACTTGTGCATTTGAGTGATATGCCATGATGATTGCTTTTACTGGTATTTGCTATACTCTAAAACCCTAGTGTGATCATATGAAGATCACCAACCAAATAAAACAAAGAGGATGAAAATCCATAAAATACAAAACCCTAAAAACCCTCACATATGCCCTATGGCATTTTTATAAATTTTGACCCTAGACCTATTTGGCCTTCACCATTAGTTGAATAAGGTTATTAAACACTTATTACAACCTTTGGAATCAAAGTTTCACATTTCAAAGGAAATTCAAACACAATTCCCACTCACATATGATAATGGTCAAAACTGAAATTTATAGTCTGATCACCACTTTGAGCCCCTGCAATCCAATTTCCCCAAACCAATTCTTGCTAACTCTTTGCACCATTTCAAAGTCAACATCAAGGTGAACAACTTTGATGAAGATCACCATGCCAAATTCATCTTTGATCATGAGCAATGCTCCTCCAAAGTCTTAACTTTTTAACAAGTGCAACAATCTCCACTTAGCCATTTTGGCCAACCTTTGAATTCTAATTTTTCCACCACCACCTCAAATCACCTCTGGTCATTTACAACTAATATCAACACTCACTTTTCAAACACATTCACCTTTTGAATTATTTCAAATTTGGAAAATTTTGTGAATTCCAAAATCGGGCACTATTTGCAACTATTGCAAATAGTGATTCTACTCTAACTAACCTACCCCAACCTATTCTAAATGGTCCCCTGGTTCCCTCTCTCACTAACACCAGCATAGAAACCCTAGGGAGAGAGAGAGAACAAGCAAGACATGGCCATGCCGGCCCATGCCGGCCATGTTCTTCTCCCCCTCTCATCCTTGCACCTCAGCCCTGGCCCTGGTGCCCACACTCGCCACCGCACACTCCTACACCACCCTAGCCAAGCCACGGTCGAGCTCGACGCCAACCATCGCTGGAGATCGCGCGCCAAGATCAGCCCTGGATGCCGCTCGCGTCGCGCATGGACGCCACTGGCCACGCGCCGTTCCACCGCCTCGCACTCACTCTGGACCCCCTGTGAACGCGTTGAGCACCGCAGTGACACCGCGACGCCGCCAGACACGCGCCCAGCCCAGACCCGTGACCGCCGCCGCCGGAGACGACGACCCCATCCCGTGAACGCCGCGGCCATCGTGGAAGCAATGCGACCCAACCAGGCCCTCCCCGACCAAGCCGTCGCCACCGTTCGCCTCGCCTGGACACGTAGAGCATCGCCATGACCACGCCTAGCTCGACCAGCCGCCGGAGAAGCCGCGCCATGGTCGACCTTGCCACTGCCTCGCCACCCTCTCTCAATCCTATAAATAGGAGGTTCCCTGGACCAAACCAAGCACACCAGCTCACTCCCCACCTCTCACTGCTTCGCCACCACCACTCCACCCACTCGATCGTCGCCGGAGCTGCTCCAATTTGAAGATCGGAGCCGCCCGTACCCGGAGGTCGCCGCCATCGATTGGAGCTGTTCCAGGAGGAGCCGCCGGTACCAGGAGCTCCGCCGTCGTCCACAACTTCACCACGCACACTGCCATTCCTCGCTGGAGCACTGGTTAGCCCGCCGACCCCCTACCGCCGCCGTGCCAGTACCACGATCTCGCCGGAGATGACGATGGCCCTGTGCCGTCCGATCCCATTCTAATCCTACGCCCCACATTGAAACATACCGCTTCGGGCGTTATGAGCCGCTGACAGGCGGACCCCACCCTGTCAGGCAGCCCGCGCGTCCGTGGACCGTGGTGGGCTGGCTCGGGCCGTTTTTAAATCTTCTGGCCCGTTAGCTTTTCCCGCCGGCCTGTTAAATTCAAATCCAGTTTAATTATTACAAATCCATTTCAATACTGCCCAAACTTTGAAATTCAATAGATTCAAATTGGCTAAACCAAATTTAGTGAACTTTATATGGTTGGAAAGCTACTGAAATTATCTAGCCAATGCCACTGGCCTCATGGCCAGATTCTTTGTAGAATAAATGTGATAAAAATAACAAGACAGGGACTTTTCCCTATTCAAATAATTCTCAAAAATCAACCAAAATAGATATTAAGTTAATTCCAACTCTAATAGCTCACATTTGACTTACACTAATTGTTTATGCAATAAAATGGTGTGGTCACTTTGAATGATCATGCCATGGTTTAATGAATGGATATTATGGCTAGTTTAACTAGTGGATATTGTCCAAAACTATTAAGTTAAATTATGTGGAGTCTTACACCTCACTTAAACTTGTCTCACATGAATTCATGGGATGTTTGGACCCCTGGTCCCAAACTCTCTTATATGAATTACTTGAGATTTAAATCAAAGATAGTGTTATTTAAATGGTATGAGGTGATCCACCTCATTTAAATCATTTTCTCAAATGATGATGATGAACATTTGACTTAGGTAAATATGAGTTCATCTATGATTGTATGAGAAATTAAATCTTAAGAAGATTTCAATGAGAGGAAATTATTTCTCAAGAACCCTATGGAAACTATCATTTACATATGAAATACAAAGAAGTGAATTCTATTTAAACCCCACAACCCGTGTACTCTAGTTAATTTAATTGTGTGCATAGAGTAGTTTGTGTGTTATATGTGATGTCTGGAATAGCCATTGAATTAGTGAGTAATTATACTCGTATTCAAATTTAGACGGTAGCACCGGAGAGTACGCCGAAGAAGAAGGTTGCTACCAGGAGGAGGAGGAGGAACAGTTTGAGAACTACCAAGGCAAGCTACTACCAATGCAAGCTAATATTCTTGCAAAGTGCAAAGCCCCTTGGGGCAAGGCACCATGTTGCTTACCTTTTCTTATATGAACCCATCCCAAGTTTTTACTTTCCAAGTTTTTACTTGTTTTCTAAATTAGTTACTTTTATAGTTAACTTTGGTCAAAGTACAAGTTGAGTACTAGAGTAGTGAGTTAGTCTTCCCCAAGCAAAGCAAGTTAGCACCCCTCATGAATTAGAGCTAGTGCTAATGAATTAAAACTTGACTACTCTAGATGGGAACCATGTGATTTTAAAAGGATTTTGAAACCTTGGAATGAAGATGCATTCCATTGAATGATTTTTGAAGGTGAATATGACCAAGAGAAGATGGTGATTTTTGATAAAACATGATGTTGGTTTGAATGCGATACCTTTTCAATTATCAAGTACCCCCACAATACCTGATTATGGGTAGGGCTTAACTGGAAGTTTATGCGTCTTAGTATGGGTTCCCTCTAAACAAGCGTCATCGGGGTTATGCCGAAAGCTGCCTCTACCACAAAAGAAACGATATGATATGATGCGAAATGAGGTGAATGTCCGGCCCAAGCCCTGTGCAGTTCCTGTGCCGATCGTCTGTCTTCACTGGGAGGCCAAGCTCATGGGGAGAGGTGCTCATACTAGGATTTGTAAGTGAAAGGTTATGGTTGATGATCCGCGTACTGTGTTACGATGATTCGGGGAAATCCCGACGGATGAAATCAAATGTTGTGGCACAAGTGTGCAACCTCTGCAGAGTGTAAACCTATTCGAATAGCCGCGTCCACGGTTACGGACGGTTGGAAAGGCCATACAGTTTCCGATGTCATGATGTTGAAAAGGATGGTGGTGAAATGACTTGTGGTGGATTGAATTGAAATCACCACTTGAATGGTGGGAATGACACTAATGTTCCCACTTGAATTAGTTAGCACTTGATTAAGCTTTTCTCAAACTTTGTGAACTAAAACTAGCTTTATGCAAATAAACTAGAGCTTAGTAAACCCCACTAGAATGTCTAGCCCTTACATTAGTATTAGTTTGCGAGTACTCAACGTACTCACGGCTTTGTCCCTGGCTATTCAAATGGCCAGAGTATGAAGATGACCAAGGAGATGACCAGCAGGACGCCTACGACAACTAAGCGCCTTCCGACGTCAAGCATTGGCCTGTGGACTAGAGAGTCCTTGTATCTTACGCTTCCGCTATGTTGAACTATGAACTTGTGTTTGTGCATTGATCAATAGATCAACTATTCGTGTAATATGGATCATGTGATTTCAATTTGTAAGACTTATGGTTTGTAATGAATGATGACTGTGATACTTAACTATTATGCCTCGCAACAACAATATTCCTGGGATTGCGATGTATGACATAATAGGCATTCGGACTTAAAAATCCGGGTGTTGACAATGCTGCATCCGAGGTAAATCTGAGAAATAATTTAAATGAAGCTTCTGATTCCATTAAAAATCTTGAGGTTAATCTTGTTATTTTGAATGAACAGTTATGTGAGGAGATCCGTGAGGATATATCTGAACCCAGTCCGGCCCAAATTAAAAAGTTTGATATGGTACACTCGAATCATAATTATAATTATGCTTATGACTCGTTTGGTTTTTCTTCTTCTGATGTTATTGAGATTAATAAAAACAATGATCAGGCACTTGATGGAGTGGCCAATAAAGCTCAGAACATGATGCCGAAGAGACAATCTTTGCCGTCCGAGGAGGAGGTAATTGCTTTTGGTGGTATTGCTCCTCCTTCGGCTCGCGCGAGTGTACGTCTGCAGTCTAAGGTTGATGCTGATGATGAAGCTATGGCCAAGGCTATGAATTTGCTTCAGCAACAATCTGCTCCGTTGACAGGTACACATAAGTCTTCCAAACTCTCTTTCATTAATAAAGATAATTCGGAGATAATAGACTTAGCGTCTCGGTTAGGGGTTTCTTTAGGGAAAGATTTTAATGAGGCAAATCAAACGGTAGAAAATATTAAACAAGTTGAAGAAAGCCGCAATATCCAATTCCTACAGAAAAATATTAATTATTACATAGAAGGGGATAATGGTCCCTCTAATCTAGTACTGACTAATGTGTCAGCTCTCTGTGAAGATTTAATTGATGATAATAAGGACTTTAGTGAAACAGATGATTTAATAGGAGACCCTTTACCACCTGTAAAAGAGAAAAAGATAAGGCATAGAAAGGTGTATGATTCATCTAATATTCGTCGGAGTAATAGAAAGAGAGTAAAAAAAGTATACTAAAATGCAGAATATTAAAGGTATGATTTGGAATGTGGGGGGCTTTGGTGATACGGCTAAACACCTATCTGTTAAAGAATCTATTAGGGAACATACTCTTGATTTCATTGCTTTATTAGAGACAGGGAGATCTAATTTTGCAATTCCATTTCTAAACCAGCTAGCCGGCCCGTTTAATTATTCCTGGTTTTGTCTTCCTCCTCAAGGGAGGTCCGGAGGCATATTAGTAGGAGTAAATTATGACACTATCGATGTACTCAAAGTTACCACTGGGGACTTCTCTGTACGAATGCACATGAAATGCAAGAGAGATGGTTTTGAGTGGAATTTTGTGCCGGTTTATGGGGCTGCCCAAGACGCACAAAAACCTGATTTTTTGGCCGAATTAGTGAGGATGTGTGACAATCAAGATTTACCTATGATGGTAGGTGGAGATTTTAATATTATTAGGAAAAGAGAGGAAAAGAATAATTATAATTTCAATGCTAGATGGCCTTTTATTTTTAACTCCATAATTCAATCTCTAAACTTAAGGGAAATTGCTCTCTCAGGAAGACAATACACATGGGCCAGTCGAAGAGACAATCCAACCTATGAAAAATTAGATCGAATATTAACCACGGTTGATTGGGAACAAAAATTTCCACTAGTATCAGTAAGAGCTTTATCCAGGACAGGGTCTGATTCTGATCATACACCTCTCCTAATTGATTCTGGAATTAAAGCACATAACGGGAATCAATCCTGATTCTCTTTTGAGCTTTTTTGGTTCAGACAAGAAGGTTTTTACGAAATGGTACAAAAGGAATGGAATTCTATTAATTCTGGTCGTAATCCTATTGAGCGATGGCAAAATAAGATTAGACATTTGAGGCGTTTCCTTAAAGGTTGGGCTAAAAGTATGAGTGGAAATTATAGAAAAGAGAAAGAAAGATTAATTGATGTTATAGACAGGTTGGATTTAAAGGCCGAAACCATTCCCTTATCCCAAGCCGAAAGAGATACTTTGAAAAATGCAAATGAAAAAATTACTAAGCTAAGGAGGGATGAAGAGACAAAGTGGGCTCAGAGGGCTAAAGTCAAACATATCCAACAAGGGGGGAGTAATACTAAATATTTCCATCTGATTGCAAATGGTAAAAAAAGGAAAAAGAAAATTTACCAACTTGAACAAGATGAAGGAACTATTACTGGGGATGAAGATCTAAAAGTATATATTTCAGAATTTTATAAAAAACTTTTCGGGGAACCAATTCCATCCAATGTTGATCTAATTGAAGACAACAATCAGGATATACCGAAGCTCAGTTTGGTGGAAAATAATCTTCTTACTTCTCCTTTTACTAAAAAGGAGGTGCATGAAGCTATTTGTCAAATGGAGCATAATAAGGCCCCTGGCCCGGATGGGTTCCCTGCTGAGTTTTATCAAAATTTTTGGGAAGTAATTAAAGAAGATCTAATGGCGCTTTTTGGTCAGTTGCATAATGGAGAATTGTCTCTATTTAAACTAAACTATGGCATCATTACTTTGCTACCTAAAAAGGAAAATGCAGTTCAAATCCAACAATATAGACCTATTTGTTTGCTTAATGTAAGTTTCAAGGTTTTCACTAAAGTTGGTACAAATCGTGTGACGGGGATCGCGTCCAAAGTAATAAGACCTACGCAAACGGCGTTTATGCCAGGTAGACATATTTTGGAAGGAGTGGTTATTTTGCATGAAACTATTCACGAAATGCATACTAAGAAAATGGATGGGGTTTTATTTAAGATTGATTTCGAGAAGGCCTATGACAAGGTCAAATGGTCATTTTTGCAACAAACGTTGAGAATGAAAGGTTTTGCGCCAGAATGGTGTCGGTTCATCAAAGATTTTGTCCAAGATGGTTGTGTCGCGGTCAAGGTCAATGATGATATTGGACATTATTTTCAAATAAGAAAGGGTTTGAGACAGGGTGATCCTTTATCACCTATTCTTTTCAACATTGTTGTGGATATGTTGGCTATTTTGATTGAGCGAGCTAAGGCAGATGGCCAAGTAGGAGGCTTAATTCCTCATCTTGTTGATGGGGGTATCTCCATATTACAGTATGCGGACGATACGATTTTGTTTATGAAGCATGACGTACAAAAGGCATTAAATATGAAACTTATTCTTTGCATATTTGAACAATTATCGGGTTTGAAAATAAATTTTCATAAGAGTGAATTATTTTGCTTCGGAAAAGCCAAGAAAGAGGAACATCAATATAAACATATTTTTGGATGTGAGATGGGCTCTCTACCTTTTAAATATTTAGGAGTTCCCATTCATTACAAAACTCTTCGAAATTCAGATTGGTATCCGGTAGAAACTCGATTTGAGGGCAAATTGGGTTGCTGGAAAGGCAAGCTCCTATCTTATGGAGATAGACTTCTGTTGATCAATTCTGTGTTGACAAGTTTACCAATGTTTATGTTATCTTTCCTTCAAATTCCGAAAGGGGTTTTAAAGAGACTTGATTTTTATCGATCTAGATTTTTTTGGCAAGGGGATGAGGAAAAACGAAAATATAGATTAACAAAATGGAATATTATATGTAGACCAAAAGATCAAGGTGGCCTTGGTATTGAGGTACTGGAATTAAAAAATAAATGTCTTCTAAGTAAATGGCTTTTTAAATTGTTGAATGAAGAAGGAGTTTGGCAGGAGCTATTACATAATAAATATCTATCCCAAAAAACTCTCTCTCAAGTTCAAGTTAAACCATCCGATTCTCCTTTCTGGAAGGGGCTAATGCAAGTGAAAGATGATTTCTTTGCACGTGGACACTTTAAGATAGGTGATGGTTCAACGGTTAGATTTTGGGAGGATATTTGGTTGGGGGATAAAACGTTGGCACAACAATATCCATCTCTGTATCATATAGCGCAGCATAGAAATGTCTTGGTTGCCGGTGTGTTAACCCATGTACCTCTGAATATCCAATTTCGAAGGGGTTTGCATGGGAATAAATGGATGGATTGGTTGAATTTATGTCGACGCCTCATGAATGTTACTCTTCAAGATCAAACGGATAGCTTTGTTTGGAACCTAACAACCACAGGACTTTTCACTGTCAAATCTATGTATGAAGACTTGATGAATGATCATACTCCTTTCTTGCGGAAATATTTATGGAAGCTTAAAATCCCCCTAAAGATAAAAATATTTATGTGGTTTCTAAATAATAAGGTGTTGCTAACTAAAGATAATCTTGCGAAAAGGAATTGGAAGGGATGTACGAAGTGTTGTTTTTGTGGGGCTCAAGAATCTATTGAACACTTATTCATATCATGCCCGTTTGCAAAATTAGTTTGGCGGATGGTATTTTTTGCTTTTGACCTCCCACCTCCATCTAACATTACTAATATGTTTGGTAATTGGTTAAATGGTGTAGACAAAAAAGCAAAGGATCGAATACGCATTGGAGTGTCCGCTCTATGCTGGTCAATATGGAGGTGTCGCAATAATATCGTCTTTAACAATTCAACTACTTTCAACATTATGCAGGTTATCCATATGATAGTCCACTGGGTGCAAATGTGGGCATTGGTGCTACCTCAAGACCAGCGGGCGTTTATGGATACTGGATGCAACCATCTACAGACGGTCGCTCAGGCTATCTTGTCCCAGGCTGGTTGGTGTCACACTAGTCGACTACAGGATGCTTAGTTTGCTAGTTTCGCTGTTCTCATGTTTGATTTATGTATTGATCATGAGTGAGACCTGAATTGTGTTACGCTTAATCTTGTAAGACTGTTGCAACTATTAATAAAGGCCGTGTGCATCACCACGATGCAGAGACTGGGGCTTTTTCCCCTTTTCGAAAAAAAAAATCATCGGCTCTTCCTATGGTGGAATAAATCATAATTTGATATATAAAAAAATCTCATAAGATTTAAATAGACATGAAATTGAACCCCCTATTTTTTCTATTCCTCCGTGTGGAGAGGGATGCAACTCACAATGTATTGATTGGGTGCATATGACGTTACATATATAGGCCACGTCCTCGACTATACAAGGAAGGAAGCGGGCCCAATAATCAATACAAAGATATGTATCGCTATATATAACTACAGAAGATACACATCCGGATATACAAGGATATGTATCTCAACACCCCCCCGCAGTCGAAGCGTCGCCTAGTCGAACGCATAGACTGGACCGGAACTCCTCAAATGATGCCGTAGGGAGACCCTTGGTCATGATATCCGCAAATTGTTGGGAGGTGGGCACATGAAGTACTCGAATGTGTCCAAGGGCCACCTATTCCCGAACAAAGTGAATGTCCAGCTCAATATGCTTGGTGCAGCGATGGTGGACCGTGTTGGCGGAGAGGTAGACGGCGGAGACATTGTCGCAATAGACCACGGTGGCTTTGGCAACAGGACATGAGAGCTCAACGAGGAGTTGCCGCAGCCAAGAGACCTCGGCAACCGCGTTAGCAACAGCCCGGTACTCCGCTTCGGCGCTGGAGCGAGAGACCGTGGGTTGTCGCTTAGACGACCAGGAGATGAGCGAAGGTCCGAAGTAGACGCAGTAGCCAGACGTGGAGCGACGCGTGTCGGGGCAACCTGCCCAATCGGCATCCGAGTAGGCGACGATGTCCGTGGCGGTGGAGGCGTGGAGGGAGAGGCCGAAGTCCATGGCGCCACGAATGTAGCGGAGGATCCGCTTGACCGCAGCCCAATGAGGATCCCGCGGAGCATGCATGTGAAGGCACACCTACTGGACAACATACTGCAGCTCGGGGCGGGTCAAGGTGAGGTACTGCAGGGCACCGACGATGGAGCGATAAAATGACGCATCCGTGGCCAACGAATCATCCGTGGCGGAGATCTTGGACTTCGTGTCGACAAGCGTGGCCGCGGGTTTGCAATTAAGCATATCGTCGCGGTCCAGGAGCTCGTGGGCGTACTTGCGCTGATGAAGGAAGAAGCCGTCGATGCGACGTACGACCTCGATGCCGAGGAAGTAGTGCAGGGGCCCCAAGTCCTTGAGGGAAAACTTAGCGTGAAGACGCTCGGTGATCTGTCGCAGGAGGTCCGTGGAGCTGGCCGTCAAGATGATGTCGTCGACGTAGAGCAGCAGGTACACGGTGGTGGCACCATTGTTGTACACAAACAGCGAGGCATCGGAGCGGGTGGAGCGGAAGCCGAGTTGGTGAAGAAACGCTGTGATGCGCTGGTACCAGGCGCGTGGGGCCTGCTTGAGCCCGTATAACGAGCGCGAGAGCAGACACACATGGTCGGGGTGGGCGCTGTCGATGAAACCCGTGGGCTGCTGGCAGAAGACCTGCTCCTCGAGATGGCCGTGAAGAAAGGCGTTGGAGACGTCCATCTGGTGCACGGGCCACACACGGGAGACCGCGAGCTGAAGGACGGTGCGGATCGTCCCAGGCTTGACAACAGGGGCGAAGGTGTCGGTGAAGTCGACGCCGGCACGCTGGCGAAAGCCACGAACCACCCACCGCGCCTTGTGACGGTCGAGAGTACCGTCCGGATGGAACTTGTGCTTGAAGACCCACTTCCCGGTGATGATGTTGGCGTGAGGGGGTCGGGGAACAAGCGTCCATGTCTGGTTCCGCTGCAGGGCGTCGAACTCGTCCTGCATGGCCGCAAGCCACTGCGGGTCGCGGAGAGCAGCCCGAGCAGAGGCGGGCAGGGGCAATGGCGTGGATGCTGAAGGCGCGGAAGTCGACGCGGTGCAGACATACTCGTCTGAGGGGTACCGCGTTCTCGGGACGCGAATCCCTGCACGGGCGCGCGTGAGGGGCCTCCTAGCCGGCGGCGGAGGAGGCAGCGGCGGAGCCGGAGGCGAGGCGTTGCCCGGCGAGGACGGTGCGGCGCCTGAGCTGAGGCTCGAGGGCGACACAAGCGGCGTCAAGGCGGATGAACCCGGCGAAGGGGCGTCGCCCGGCGAAGACGGCGTGGCGCCCGAGCTGAGGCTTGAGGGCGATGCAGGCGGCGTCGAGGCGGGCGCCGGCGCAGGTGTCGGCGCGGGTGTCGGCGTGGGGTCACCCAAGACATGGCTCGAGGGTGACCCAGAGAGTGGCGAGGATGTCGAGGATACTCCTCGGCAATGCCCTCCGATTGGGGCTTAGGGTTGATGGAATCCTGTAGGCTGACACGAGACATCGGTTCACAGACAAGCGGGGAGAGCAATTTACCCAGGTTCGGGGCCCTCGATGAGGTAAAACCCTTACGTCCTGCCTGTCTGATCTTGATTATGAAAATATTGGGTTACAATGGGGTGCCGAAGGGTTCGGCTGAGATCTCGTCGAGAGGCTAAGTGCTGCGGCGACCTAGCTCTAGACTTCTGGTGGCTAAGATTGCTATGATTGAACGTGTTCCTCGGCAGCCCCTCTCCTGGCCTTTATATAGGAGGCCAGGTCTCAAGAGGTCTAACCGTGTACGACTAGATTTACAGTAGTTCTAAATCTAAACTTTCCTTGTTCGGCTCCTTCCTTGTCTTGCCCGCCAAGGAACCTTCTGGTGCGCCATCCAAGTGGCCCGCCTTGCCTTCAAGTGCCTTCATGGGCCTCCAACTAGGTTGTACAGGATAGGGCAATATCGGTTACCCGAAGGGTAATGCCCACGTCAGTAGCCCCCCGAGTGTCTAGCCAAAAATAGTTTGGGTAGAGACTAAAGCATGCCTCCTCTTAACGTTCTTCTCCTTGATTGCTCTTGTTCATCTTGAATCAGCATCATCTTCTTCTGTCGGGTGCGCGATGGGAGTAGCCCCCGAGTCTAGGTACGGATGCTTGCAATCCGTGCGTAGACTCAAGTTGTACCACTTGAACGTTTTGCTCTGCCGAAGTTTGTCTGCAAGTCTTCATAGGTCATCCGATATATTTCCTGCGCGTAAGGGATAATGAGTAACGTGCCCAACTTTTGCTGGTTAACTGCCGATGGCAAAACAACGTTACCCTACACAGAATCAAGTCCCCGGGCATGATCCTGGAGTGCAAAAAAGTTCTCTCGGGTGCGCGTTCAGCGCTCCCGATGGGAGTAGCCCCCGAGTCTGGGCACGGACGCTTGCCACCGGGTGCAGACTCGAGCTGAGCAACTATCTTTTTCTTCAGACGTTTCTTCGTAGGAATATCTTCGAGTCCTCATTTTATCGGGTGCGCATCCAGCGCTCCCGATGGGAGTAGCCCCCGAGTCTAAGTGCGGATGCTCGTAATCCGTGCATAGACTCAAGTTCACCATCCGATACCTTTTCCATTCCTTCGAATGCTTCGAGCATTCCTCACGACGTCACTGATGACGTTACTGACATTTTGATTTTGACTGACAAGATGCGAACTGCTGGGCCCATTTTTCCTCTGTCTGGCCCTATTTTTAAGTAATATCCACCTTTCTCGTACGGTTACCAAGGCGCCTCCTCGATTTCCGTGATCACCAAAGGAAAAAGGTCCCCTTAATGAACTGGCAGCAACGACACGTGCCCACGCAGTCCTCAAGTTCTCCCTCTCTTAAAATCTTCAGAGGACAAAATCTTTAATCTTCTCCCATATTCACCGTAGCATCTTCATGTCCTTCTTCTTCCTCTCTCTTTCACAACCGCTGCGCCGCCACCACCGCTTTTCAGATCTTCCCTAGATCTTGCAATGGTGAAGAAGAAGAACCTCGCTGCAACCGCCAGCTCCACGAGCGGTGGCGCCGCCGCCAAGGCCTCCTCGAACCTTCCGAAGAGGAGCGCTCCAGATGCTCCCCCCAGCTCCGGCGCCGCCAGCGCCGCCAAGCTCGATAGCCAAACCCGGAGATTGGCTAGCGTCCTCCATCACGAAGCGTGATGAGAAGAGGGCCCGAAGCCTCGGGTTAATCTCCTCCGACGAGGGGAATGTGATTCTTCCAGGTGCGATTTCTCGGCCCAATCCCCCTGCTGGTTTTACCGTGATGTTCCTGTCGTTCTTGTAGCTCAAGGGCGCGGCGGAGAACGACGAGGTAGTGCCCGAGTCTGAGCTCGAGGGCGCGGCGGACCTGCAGGGGGTCGACGCCGGGGACCATCAGTAGTCGAAGGAGGAGTGGCGACCACCTGTCTTTGTGCAAAAGGAAAGCAATGCTCATCAAAGTACACGTGCCGGGAAGTGATGACGCGGTGAGAAACCGGATCATAGCAGCGGTGGCCTTTGGTGTTAGCCGGGTAACCGAGGAAAACACACGGAACGGAACGAGGGGCGAGTTTATGAGGAGTGGTGGCGGCGATACTAGGATAACAACGACAACCGCAAATCCGAAGACCGTCGTAGGATGGAGGGGAACCGTAAAGGAGGTGATGAGGTGCATAGCTCCAACGGGGACGACACGGACGAAGGTTGAAAAGGAGGGTGGCGGTGGCTAAGGCGTCAGGCCAAAAGGTGGGGGGAACGTGGCTGTGGAATAGGAGTGTGCAGACGCAGTCGTTGAGGGTGCGGAGGATACGCTCGGCGCGGCCGTTTTGTTGGGACGTGTATGGACAGGTTAGACAGAAAATAGTGCCGTGAGAGGAGAGTAGGGTGCGGACGGCGACATTGTCAAACTCTTTTCCGTTGTCAGTTTGTAGGGCGTGGATGGGGCGACCGAACTGGGTGGAAACATAGGCGTAGAAGGCTGTGAGAGTGGTGGCGACATCGGACTTTTTACGGAGGGGAAACGTCCACACAAAATGAGAAAAATCATCAAGAATAACTAGGTAATAAAGAAGACCAGAATTACTCGGGATTGGAGAGGTCCATACATCACTATGAATTAACTCAAAAGGAAAAGACGCAACAGTGGAAGACTGACTAAAAGGAAGACGAACGTGTTTACCAAGACGACACGCTTCACAACTATGTGAAGACTGTTTAGTAGATGAAAACGAAAAACCCCTCATTATTTGGTGAAGCGTGTTGGCACTGGGATGTCCAAGACGAGCATGCCAAAGATCAACGCCTGCGGAGAGAGCACGAGGTGCGGCGCCGGGGGTGGAAGGCGACATCACCGGATACAAATCGCCGGGGCTCTCACATCGATGGAGGACCATCCGGGTGCGGGCGTCCTTACCAGAAAAACCAAAAGCATCAAATTCAACAGTCACAGAGTTGTCACGAGAAAGAGTTTTAACAGAGACTAAATTCTGAATAAGCTGGGGAGACACAGGAACATTATTGAGAGACAGTGGTTTAGAAGTAGATGGAAAATTAGCAGAACCAATTTGAGAAATAGGAGATGCGAGACTCGGTGGAAGTGGGAAAGGAATGGGAAAGGTTACCAGGGTGAGCGGCCATGTGAGACGAGGCGCCCGTGTCCATAAACCAGTTGCCGCCACCGGCAAAAGAGCCAGGTGTGGTAGGCCGGGGCGTAGGACGGCGGCGTGGCGGTGAAGGCCGGGGCGAAGGGCAGTGTCGCGGTGAAGTGCACCTGGTGAGTCGGCGGGCGCGGCACCGGCATGTTGTAGGCGTGGATGAGCCCCGTCCATGGGTTGTAGGCGAAGGGGTTGCTGCCGTTGGAGACCGACGACATGATGACGCGCGCGCGGGGGATGGCGACGGCGCGGGGTTGGGGAGGGAGGCGCGGCGTGAGGAGGGGCACACGCGGCGGCGGCACAAGGGCGGCGGCGCTAGGGTTGGAGGGTGGGGCGGCGCGCGCGGGGAGAGAGGGGCGCGGCGGCTAGGTTAGGAACGGTAGGTGTCTGATACCATGTAGAGAGGGATGCAACTCACAATGTATTGATTGAGTGCATATGGCGTTACATATATAGGCCACGTCCTCAACTATACAAGGAAGGAGGCGGGTCCAATAATCAATACAAAGATATGTATCGCTATACATAAACACATCCGGATTATACAAGGATAAGGATATGTATCTCAACACTCCGTTTCCGAATCATGTGAATTGAAAAGGCCCCTGGTATTGTTTAGAAAGGGAAAGTCTGAGTTAAAAATGCATCTCACAATTAAAAATGCTTCTATCGAGCACACGTTTCGTACAATGCTTTCTTGTCCGTTTCTATGTGCCAATTTGTAGGAAAATGTTCTCGCGTGACAAGTTACTCTGTTCATAATTCAGTTCCACATGTTGGTGTGTCAAATTGATCATACGTGACAAGTTTACATATGCGATGAATTACCTTTACGTATAATGTTGTATGTGGAAATAGCATGCTCAAGCTAAGCTAAAATCGAACAAGTTTTCTAAATGGAATGCATTTCCTATGGAATTTTGTCAAGTACTCCCCATCCTAAATACATGGTGTATAAGTCTATAATATACTTATTCAATATTGTATTGATTGATATTTTGTTTATATATTTGGCTAAACATTGTAAGGTTTAACTCTTGAATCAATTTATATGCCTTACATTCGGGAAGGAGGGAATATACCTCAACGAACACTACACTGCCAACTAGAAGAGCGAAGAAGAAAACATGTCAATTGAAATGTATTTATAGTGCAGGTGGAGGTCGTTTCACGTTTGTATTTGCCATATTAGTTAGTGGTTACCCAATCATCAGTTTTCACAAAGCAGTTCCAGAGTATGCACGAAAAAATGGCATGTACTATGTTGAATATCATGCTCAACCTAAACTTTAAGGCATCAGGTTTCTTAAATGCTAACTCTCTGCTTCCAAAATTTTGCCAGGTAGTATATTTCAAGGATTTGGTGAATTTTTTTTTTTTTGAAAGAAATGCAGCAGGAGAAGCAACTAGAACAATTTAAAAAAAAAAATAAGAACTCAAATCTGAACATGTGTAGCTGAGTTAGTTGTACATCCACTTCTTTAGCCAAGTGAGCTAGTCTCACTTAAGCATATTTTATTATGAATGTCATTGGGTCTTAAACAGACTTTTTTTAAAATTCAGTGTAAGGAACACTCGTATGGTACAGAAAACTAGCAAGGAACTTGTCGTGTGCCTTCTTCCCAATGAAACAAACGGAATAGGAGGGAAAAAAAGCGCTAGAAGCAAGTACTGTAACAATAATAATAATAAAAGCATAACAGGGCTGCAGCATTATGCAGATTAACTGAAATAGGTAGCACTTGTCTGGCAAACATGCATCAAGATATTTGTGAAACTGACCTCTAAAATTTATCGAAAGTTTTCACAGGTGGTCATAGACGTCCCACAACTTTATTAAATGTTGATTACCCCAATTACCATCCACCCGGTTCATAAAGTAACAAGAACTATTCTTCAATTATGGGCACCACTCATATTATAGGTTCACAGTAACAAAACATGATATAATTTCTCCACCATCTGCTATTTGCTGAGAATTTATTCCATAGTTGCACTTGAACCCACAACCTCTAAATCTGTTATCTAACACCCATAATTGGACCAGAGGCACCAAAGGGGACACAGAGGTTAGAAGTTCAGAGAGTTCTACTGTAATATCCCAATAAATAGCTATATCTGAATATACTATAGATACATTCAAAAAGATGGTATCTACCTTTTGTGTATCAAATGGCTTTCCCAGAGGTATCCACTTTCATTCGGGTGAAAATCCACGTTCTAAGGCTGTAAGATCAGACATTGCAACTACATATAGCAGCAAGTGAACCGGGCAAGTTACTAGCTCAAATAGACAAAAAATAGTTTCAGACTTAGGATCCAATTTTGGAACTGGATAGGACGTGTAGTAAATCAGGAAATTTTACTGATGGAATAAAAGAAGGTTAGTATAAGACATGAACTGATCATTTCAATACGAGCAAAGGAACATGAACTCCCATTCTTAATTGTTCACTAGTATGTCAAAGGTAAAATGAAATACAAGATCTCACTAGATAATGGAATTCACCACCTAATAAAAAAGAGTAGCTTTGGTTTACTAGTTCTATTTCCACATTGACAAGAGGATAATAACATATACTCCCTCCCATGATTTCCGCTACATAGAATTACACAGTTTCAATGCACAGTAAGTTTTAAACCTAGAGCATGGATAAAATACTTGGAAAGAGGAACCAACAGCCCAACACAAGAATCTCAACATTACAAACATGAATCATGGTACAACAAAACAATAACTACACAAAGTTAGGCTGCTACCCATATGCTACTAGCAACCATAAACACGTATGTTTACATAAGACAAGCAGCTGGCGTTACAAAGTTAACTGAAATAGATAGCATCATAAACTGATGTTACAGAGTACACTCAAGAACTAACGAGAAGTGCACAGCATAGAAAGCCTAGAAGGATCCAGCCAAGGCCCTGGTGAGAGGCTCATAACTCTGATATCATCTGAAAGGTTGACGAAGTAAGAACTGTGATAGGTGAACCAGATTATCAGTACCCATCTGCCAATGACTCGGAGTACAAGGGAACATATGGAATATAAGGTCCATCGGTAACATGACCAAGATCATGGATAAACTGCACTTTCCCGCTGTCCATCTCATAAGACATCAGTACTTTGCCGTGCCCATAAACTAGGAAAATCGTGCTTCGTTCTGGATGGATCGCGACAATATGATAGTATTGTCCCAGATAGACATTCACGCCAAATAGATTCCAATACCTAACATTGTGCTTCAGGACCCATACTTCACTGTTGTAGTCTTCAAGAACCCAGATTGACAGTTTACATTCCTCATAGTCATCACTATTTGCAAAATACAAACACCCCTGTGACAGATCAATGAATCCGGCATTAGTATTTATGAAAAGAGCATCCTCATAGTCATCGTGTGGCAGAGGAATCACCCTCCAAGTGGTTCCCTCCACATCCACTGCCAGCACCAAAAACTCCATGGCAAGCAAATGCAGAAAACCATTAACGAAGACACTTTTAGAATCACTAACTATCCTAGGTACCAATTCCAAACCGTTGTCCTTGTGACTCCAGACCCCAGTTTTGGAGGAGTAGATCCCAACCCCTTGGACGTGTCCATCGCCACGGACATCAGGAGCATCCATAAGCCCATCCGAATTAGGAACACCGTGCTCCACAAACTGAAACACATGGAAGTGTGAGGAGACAGCAGGGTCAAACCCCAAGCGAGCTGTTGGTATCTTTTTGAACCAGCCGGGCAAGACGACCCATTTCTCAGTGGCAGGATTGCACACGACGTAAGTAAATGCCAGCGAATCAGTAGTGGCGAAGCAGCGGCAGAGAAGGAGGCCATTGCAACTGTCCGCGATGTTAAACATCCCACAGTTAGGCAGGAAGGGGCGGGAAGGGTTGATAATAGGCCTGCCTCCCACTGAGACAGTGGCGAAATTGTGAACCAATCTAAAGTTGTGGTCATGGGTCCTGCAGAAGAAGCCGGCGAGGGCTTGTAGATGGTACTGCGCCAGCGCCTTGCGGTGGTCGGGGTGGGAGATGATGCTGCGCCAGCGCCTGCACACGCACTTGAAGCGGCACAGCGACTTGTACGGCACGCGGGACATGATCTGGACGAGGGAGTCTCGGGTGAGCTTCTCTGCTGGATTCGGCTGTGTACTGATGTCATCGGAGTCGGTCGCCATGACCGTGGAAATAAGAAACAGTCAATCTGCATACGGGGACGGAGGATGAGAGATTGGAGATTCATCGGTGAGCGAAGCAGGAAGGAAAAGGGGATCTGCTGCGAATGTAGTGTACGTACCAGATAAGAATAGACTAACGGCGAAATAATCCATTTGATCGAGGTGCTCCCATACTCGCCGGCGAGTGGATGGCGGCTAGGTCTTGGTTGCGCCGGCGAGGTCTACTGAGTTGGGGAGTGGGCGAAGAGAGTGACAAGTGTTGCTGCCTTGGGCTTTCTTCTGGGCTGTAGAAGCAGATGATGCAGGATACCAAAAAAACAGGACCAGGGATGTAGCACAACTTTTATTAAATCAAAAACAGTAGTATTTTATAACTTTAGAAATTTATGAACGTTATAGACATGTACATAAATATGCGCAAAGTATGCAATTTCATATATTTGAATGTGGGCTACGTAAAATTGACAATAATTACTAGAGTATTTGCCATTGGGGATTCCACCGATCTCTCTTTTTTGTGTACCTACAAATTAACACACTTTTAATATATTTTCTAAGAACAAGATGTATATGTGAAAAAAATGGTCAATATCTATCATGTATGTTGGGAATTCCTGCTTTTCATGGAGCTCGGAAGCCAATTTTCTGAAACAAACGCTGCGAGGGAGAACCCCACAACGAGTTTCTTTTTCCGTGACTACAGCGAGCATAAGCCAGCCTAAGCATATATTCAGCCAGGTTGCCTATGTAGCTTTCCAGCTTCTACAAGATGGGTTCAAATGAACCAAAATACACAGGGGTTGAAGAATAAAAAGAAAAACACACACCGACACAAACACAAGACCGAGAAGAAGAAACGGCCAACCCAACCGCGAGGGGCGGTTGGCCGATGAGAAGAACTCATCGCAACCCAAGCACAACGATCACAAGGAAAAGCCTCGAGGACACGCGGGAGGGATATCCTAGATCGAGGCCTCGCTGGAGCAATCGAACAACTTTGGTCCACCGAGACCCAGCAATGACACTGCACCATCGACGTAATCGAAGGGCAGCGCGCATCCGAGAACACACTACGCACCGAAACCATCTACGTCGAGGTTGTGGCCGAAAGGTCGCGCGTGGCTGAGACGACGCTACGACGCATGTATGTCACCAGCTGGAGCCGAAGGGCATCGCAAAGCAGAGATGCACCCATTGAGTACTCAGGCATGTAGCACCCTCAACGCGCCAAGGAGCTCCGATAAGGACCCGACACCGGAGTCCACCAACCGGCAAGAGCAAGCCACCACCATAACTGCCACGGCTCACCTCGCATCGTAGGGGAGATCGCACCCACATCCGCCATCTGTAGAACCATAGGGCACACCGGTATAGAAGGAAGCAGTGTCCTCCACCACCGATGGCAGGATAGAGGGGCTCGATACCCATCCACGACGCCCCCCTGGGTGGGAAGCACGTTGCCACCATGGCCGCCACTACTAAACCATGGAGCTCGCCAGCCCCAGCGGCACCCCGTTGTATGTTGATGGCTCAGAAAGTGGCAACTTCCCTCGCAGCCATGCCAGTGACCACTAGAGGTCGGCAAGCCACAAGCAGGCACACCGCCGCCCGACACCACGCTGGCCAGCGAGAGGACTATCCCACATCCATTGTTGCCGAGACGACACTACACCGAGGCATGGGAGGGGTGGGCGCCTTGCCACCGAGGCAGGAGACACCGGAGTCCACCCAATGATCTGAGACATCAGATCTGGGAGCCACGGTTGTCGCCGACCCGAGCGCCAGCAGTAGCACCTCGCGGCCCACCACGCTGTCGGCCAGCACTCGCAGCTCCGCCGTCGGTGCACGCCGCCGTGCCCCACGCTAGCCTGCCGCCGCCGCTCGACGCCGACATCCCTCGCCGTCGCCACCGAGCGGGGGGAGAGAGATCTCTGCCGCCGTTGATGCTGGTCGGGCTTCACCCGCTAGCGCGCCCCGACGGTGACGAGGAGTGGGGAGGGAGGGGTGGGGGCGCGAGGTGGCGGCTAGGGTTTCCTCCCGGTCGCTCGCGGGAGGTCTCGAGGATTCCAGTTTGGGTGCAATCTGTTGGATAATTAGGCACAATTTCCATGATTAATTCCAGAATATAAAACATGATGGCAGCAACTAGTAACATGTGAAACTCAAACATACTAGATGCATTAATCAACATGAGTAGCAAGAATAAGAAACGGTACAGCATCCATCGCTAAACAGATCGAGATATGTCGCACGTACCGATCTGGTGGAGGTGGCGGTGGAGGTGTAGCAGACGATGTTGCAGCAGTAACGTTGTTGATGACAACGTTGTTGATGACGGGGACTGATGTCTACGCCCCCTCCTTTTCCTGTAGACAGTGTTGGGCCTCCAAGAGCAGAGGTTTGTAGAACAGCAGCAAGTTTCCCTTAAGTGGATCACCCAAGGTTTATCGAACTCAGGGAGGAAGAGGTCAAAGATATCCCTCTCATGCAACCCTGCAACCACAAAGCAAGAAGTCTCTTGTGTCCCCAACACACCTAATAGGTGCACTAGTTCGGCGAAGAGATAGTGAAATACAGGTGGTATAAATAAGTAGTAGCAACGGCACCAGAAAAGTGCTTTGCCCAGGACAGAAAACAAAAAGTAGTAAAGCAGTAAAACAGTAAACAAGCAGCGATAGCAGTATTTAGGAACAAGGCCTAGGGATCATACTTTCACTAGTGGACACTCTCAACATTGATCACATAACAGAATAGATAAATGCATACTCTACACTCTTTTGTTGGATGATGAACACCATTGCGTAGGATTACACGAACCCTCAATGCCGGAGTTAACAAGCTCCACAATTCAATGTTCATATTTAAATAACCTTAGAGTGCATGAAAGATCAACACGACTAAACCAAGTACTAACATAGCATGCACACTGTCACCTTCACACTATGTAGAAGGAATAGATCACATCAATACCATCATAGCAATAGTTAACTTCATAATCTACAAGAGATCATAATCATAGCCTACGCCAAGTACTAACACGGATGCACACACTGTCACCATTACACCGTGCAGGAGGAATAAAACTACTTTAATAACATCACTAGAGTAGCACATAGATAAATTGTGATACAAAACACATTGCAATCATAAAGAGATATAAATAAGTACTTCACTATGCCATTCATAACAGTGAATAAGTATTCTGTGAAATATAGCCTAAGAGACCCACACGGTGCACACACTGTCACCTTTACACACGTGGGACAAGGAGTCTCTGGAGATCACATAAGTAAAATTCACTTGACTAGCATAACGACATCTAGATTACAAGCATCATCATATGAATCTCAATCATGTAAGGCAGCTCATGAGATTATTGTATTGAAGTACATAGGAGAGAGATGAACCACATAGCTACCGGTACAGCCCCGAGCCTCGATGGAGAACTACTCCCTCCTCATGGGAGACAGCAGCGGTGATGAAGATGGCGGTGGTGTCGATGGAGGAGCCTTCCGGGGGCACTTCCCCGTCCCGGCGGCGTGCCGGAACAGAGACTCCTGTCCCCCAGATCTTGGCTTCGCGATGGCGGCGGCTCTGGAAGGTTTCTCGTACCGTGGCTTTTTCCGTCGAGGTTTTAGGTCGAGGGGGCTTAAATAGGAGAAGAGGCGGCGTCAGAAGGTCAACGAGGCGACGACACCATAGGGGGGCGCGGGCCACCCCTAGGCCGCGCCGGCCTATGGTCTTGTGGGCCTGTGGCCCCCCTCTGGCGACTCTCGGGTGTTCTGGATGCTTCCGGGGATTCTAAGATGCTGGGCGTTGATTTCGTCCGATTCCGAGAATATTTCCTTACTAGGATTTCTGAAACCAAAAACAGCAGAAAACAGCAACTGGCCCTTCGGCATCTCGTCAATAGGTTAGTTCCGGAAAACGCATAAATATGACATAAAGTATGCATAAAACATGTAGATATCATCAATAATGTGGCATGGAACATAAGAAATTATCGATACGTCGGAGACGTATCAGCATCCCCAAGCTTAGTTTCGTCGTCCGAGCAGGTAAACGATAACAAAGATAATTTCTGGAGTGACATGCCATCATAACCTTGATCATACTATTTGTAAAGCATATGTAGTGAATGCAGCGATCAAAACAATGTAAATGACATGAGTAAACAAGTGAATCATATAGCAAAGACTTTTCATGAATAGTACTTCAAGACAAGCACCAATAAGTCTTGCATAAGAGTTAACTCATAAAGCAATAATTCAAAGTAAAGGTATTGAAGCAACACAAAGGAAGATTGAGTTTCAGCGGTGGCTTTCAACTTGTAACATGTATATCTCATGGGTAGTTGTCAATGCAAAGTAATATAACAAATGCAATATGCAAGTATGTAGGAATCAATGCACAGTTCACACAAGTGTTTGCTTCTTGAGATGGAGAGAAATAGGTGAACTGACTCAACATAAAAGTAAAAGAAAGGTCCTTCAAAGAGGAAAGCATCGATTGCTATATTTGTGCTAGAGCTTTGATTTTGAAAACAAGAAACAATTTTGTCAACAGTAGTAATAAAGCATATGTATCATGTAAATTATATCTTACAAGTTGCAAGCCTCATGCATAGTATACTAATAGTGCCCGCACCTTGTCCTAATTAGCTTGGACTACCGGGATCATCGCAATGCACATGTTTTAACCAAGTGTCGCAATGGGGTACCTCTATGCCGCCTGTACAAAGGTCTAAGGAGAAAGCTCGCATCGGATTTCTCGCTATTGATTATTCTCAACTTAGACATCCATACCGGGACAACATAGACAACAGATAATGGACTCCTCTTTTATGCATAAGCATGTAACAACAATTAATTTTCTCATTTGAGATTGAGGATATATGTCCAAAAATGAAACTTCCACCATGGATCATGGCTTTAGTTAGCGGCCCAATGTTCTTCTCTAACAATATGCACGCTCTAACCATAAGGTGGTAGATCTCCCTTACTTCAGACAAGACGAACATGCATAGCAATTCACATGATATTCAACAAAGAGTAGTTGATGGCGTCCCCAGGAACATGGTTATCGCACAACAAGCAACTTAATAAGAGATAAAGTGCATAAGTACATATTCAATACCACAATAGTTTTTAAGCTATTTGTCCCATGAGCTATATATTGTAAAGGTGGAGAATGGAAATTTAAAGGTAGCACTCAAGCAATTTACTTTGGAATGGCGGAGAAACACCATGTAGTAGGTAGGTATGGTGGACACAAATGGCATAGTGGTTGGCTCAAGTATTTTGGATGCATGAGAAGTATTCCCTCTCGATACAAGGTTTAGGCTAGCAAGGCTATTTGAAACAAACACAAGGATGAACCGGTGCAGCAAAACTTACATAAAAGACATATTGTAAACATTATAAGACTCTACACCGTCTTCCTTATTGTTCAAACACTTTACTAGAAATTATCTAGACCTTAGAGAGACCAATTATGCAAACCAAATTTTAGCAAGCTCTATGTATTTCTTCATTAATAGGTGCGAAGTATATGATGCAAGAGCTTAAACATGAGCACAACAAATGCCAAGTATCACATTATCCAAGACATTTTAGCAATTACTACATGTAGCATTTCCCGATTCCAACCATACAACAATTAATGAAGCAGTTTCAACCTTCGCCATGAAAATTAAAAGCTAAGAACACATGTGTTCATACGAACCAGCGGAGCGTGTCTCTCTCCCACACAAGCATTTATTCAAACAAAAACAAAAACAAAAGCACACAGACGCTCCAAGTAAAGTACATAAGATGTGACCGAATAAAAATATAGTTTCAAGAGAAGGAACCTGATAATTTGTCGATGAAGAAGGGGATGCCTTGGGCATCCCCAAGCTTAGATGCTTGAGTCTTCTTGAAATATGCAGGGATGAACCACCGGGGCATCCCCAAGCTTAGAGCTTTCACTCTCCTTGATCATAGTATATCATCCTCCTCTCTTGACCCTTGAAAACTTCCTCCACACCAAACTTAGAACAAATCATTAGAGGGTTAGTGCACAATAAAAATATACATATTCAGAGGTGACATAATCATTCTTAACACTTCTGGACATTGCACAAAGCTACTGAAAGTCAATGGAATCGAAAAATCCATCGAACATATCAAAACAGGCAATGCGAAATAAAAGGCAGAATCTGTCAAAACAGAACAGTTCGTAAAGACGAATTTTATTGAGGCACCAGACTTGCTCAAATGAAAATGCTCAAATTGAATGAAAGTTGCGTACATATCTGAGGATCACTCACGTAAATTGGCATAATTTTTTGAGTTACCTACAGAGAATTTTGCCCAGATTCGTGACAGCAAAGAAATCTGTTTCTGCGCAGTAATCCAAATCTAGTATGAACCTTACTATCAACGACTTTACTTGGCACAACAAAACATAAAACTAAGATAAGGAGAGGTTGCTACAGTAGTAAACAACTTCCAAGACACAAATATAAAACAAAGTACTGTAGCAAAATAACACATGGGTTATCTCCCAAGAAGTTCTTTCTTTATAGCCATTAAGATGGGCTTAGCAGTTTTAATGATGCACTCGCAAGAAATAGTATTTGAAGCAAAAAGAGAGCATCAAGAGGCAAATTCAAAACACATTTAAGTCTAACATGCTTCCTATGCATAGGAATCTTGTAAATAAACAAGTTCATGAAGAGCAAAGTGACAAGCATAGAAAGATAAAACAAGTATAGCTTCAAAAATTTCAGCACATAGAGAGGTGTTTTAGTAACATGAAAATTTCTACCACCATATTTTCATCTCTCATAATAACTTTCAGCAGCAACATGAGCAAACTCAACAATATAACTATCACATAAAGCATTCTTATCATGAGTCTCATGCATAAAATTATTACTCTCCACATAAGCATAATCAATCTTATTAATTGTAGTGGGAACAAATTCAACAGAGTAGCTATCATCAAATATAGGAGGCATATTGTAATCATAATCAAATTTATCCTCCATAACAGGTGGAACCAAAAGACTACTATCATTATAATCATCATAAATAGGAGGCAAAGTATCATCAAAGTAAATTTTCTCCTCAATTCTTGGTGGACTAAAAAGATCATGCTCATCAAAACCAGCTTCCCCAAGCTTAGAATTTTCCATAGCATTAGCAACAATAGTGTTCAAAGCATTCATATTAATAACATTCCCATTAGCATGCATATAAAGTTCCATGGGTTTTTTAATTCTCTCTTCAAACACATCATGTCCTAATTCAAGATAAAGTTCATAAAGATCTCTCATATTTTTGTTGTTTTCCATTATGTCTAGCTAGTGTGAACAAGAAACAAAAAGATGCAATTGCAGGATCTAAAGGAAATAGCTTCGAGCACAAACACAATGGCGCCAGAAAAGTACTGTTACCTAGAACCGGAGTATGAGTGCCTTTTACCTTTCCTCCCCGGCAACGGCGCCAGAAAATAGCTTGATGTCTACGCCCCCTCCTTTTCCTCAGAGAGTGTTGGGCCTCCAAGAGCAGAGGTTTGTAGAACAGCAGCAAGTTTCCCTTAAGTGGATCACCCAAGGTTTATCGAACTCAGGGAGGAAGAGGTCAAAGATATCCCTCTCATGCAACCCTGCAACCACAAAGTAAGAAGTCTCTTGTGTCCCCAACACACCTAATAGGTGCACTAGTTCGGCGAAGAGATAGTGAAATACAGGTGGTATAAATAAGTAGTAGCAACGGCACCAGAAAAGTGCTTTGCCCAGACAAGATAAACAAGCGTAGTAACGCAAAGAAGAGTAACGCAAAGTAAAACAGTAAACAAGCAGCGATAGCAGTATTTAGGAACAAGGCCTAGGGATCATACTTTCACTAGTGGACACTCTCAACATTGATCACATAACAGAATAGATAAATGCATACTCTACACTCTTTTGTTGGATGATGAACACCATTGCATAGGATTACACGAACCCTCAATGCCGGAGTTAACAAGCTCCACAATTCAATGTTCATATTTAAATAACCTTAGAGTGCATGAAAGATCAACACGACTAAACCAAGTACTAACATAGCATGCACACTGTCACCTTCACACTATGTAGGAGGAATAGATCACATCAATACCATCATAGCAATAGTTAACTTCATAATCTACAAGAGATCATAATCATAGCCTACGCCAAGTACTAACACGGATGCACACACTGTCACCATTACACCGTGCAGGAGGAATAAAACTACTTTGATAACATCACTAGAGTAGCACATAGATAAATTGTGATACAAAACACATTGCAATCATAAAGAGATATAAATAAGCACTTTGTAAGGGTACATTGCCCCTATGTGTGGTTTCGGTAATTAATGACAACCCCTATGGACTAATGTTTTCATTGAGTTTATATGAAGGAATATTCCATAGGTACTACTTGCTCTCCATGTGTTGGATTCGAGTATGGATGCCATGAAGATAAAGATATACCTTGTGTATTGGCATCAAGATCATCAGTATGAAGATATATATGTGATATGATCAAGAAGAAGAAATGAAGATGGAGTTCCTATGTGGAACTCAATATTATCCATGCTCTATCTTAAGTGAGTATGAGAAGATACAAGGTTGAGTTGGGCAAGTTCAAGATGAGCATCTTGAGCGGATCACATGCTTGAAGCTTGCCGTCCATTTGGTGATAGTGGACATGTGAAGATGTGCATCAATGAAGCTTTCCCATCATTGTGTATGGGGGAGCATTTGTGAGTATACACGAAGCGACAATGAACAAGTGATGGGATGCGCAAGGCAAAGGTATGACCTTGATAGGTTTTCCTTTTACCGGTCTCGAGGTGGTTGATGGGAGACCGGATTATAGGATAGATAGCCGCACTATCAAGAGGGGCTTCCGGTTGGGTAACTTGATCACATCGTCTTAGGGAGCTCAATCCTTGCATGCGTTGCATATTCTTATTGCTTCTTGGTATTTCTCGGTGTGAGGTTCTTGAGCTTGTTGCTAGCTTTACAACAAGCCCAAGTTCATCGAAAACGGAGTTCACATGCATCTTCTATTGCGTTTTCGAGGTTGGGTGATTTTACCGGTTATTCATGATATAAGGTTCTACCTTTTATATTCATGATAAAATCCCCTCCTACAGATTCTTGGGTTTTCATTTTCTATAAGATAGCATTCGTTGTTATCTTCCAAACAAAATTGGTTTCATGCGATTCGGAGTTCGGGAGCATTTGTTATTAAAGAAAAGGGAAAAAGGGAAAAGGATAAAAAGGAAAGAAAAGAAAAAAAACAGAGGGGTGGCAGCCGGCCGGCCGCCCGGTCAGCCGGGCCGTGCGCCGGCCCACCCGGTCCCTGACCGGCCTGGTGACCGGTGACATCCGGGCCGCCTCCAGGGGTCCTTGGCCCACGACCGGCGGCTGGCCCGGTCGCCAACCGGCCAGCTCCGGCGTCTCCTCCGGTCCGCCGGACCCTTAACCGGCCGCCACCCCGTCCGGCCCGCTCCCCGTCGCGCCCCGGCGGCCTGCGCTCCGCGCCGCTCAGCGCTGCTGGGCCGCAGCCCAAGCGGCCTGCTGCTTCGTCCCCGCGCGGCCTGAGCCAATCCGCCGCCCATGCGCGCGTCCTGCCTCGCCCGGTCGGTGGGCCGGCCGGACCGGACGCCTGACCGGCCTCCCCGGCCCAGGCTCCGGTTGGCCGGCCTGCTGGCCGGCTGGGCTGCTTTTTTAGCTCGTTTTTAATGCGTTTTTCTCCTGGTTTTTTCCCCAACAGCTCTATTTCTCCCTTTGCTATAAATAGGCTTCTTCCACCTTGAGCCAAAGTAGTTCTTCCCATTCTCTCTCCTCCATTGCTACTATTTGAAGAACTTGCTCTCCCCCTTGAATCCTCCAACCATTCTTGCTCATATTTGAGGATTTGGGAGAGGGGATCTAGATCTACACTTCCACCGATCGATTTCTTCTCTAAGTGAGGGAAACTCTTGGGATCTAGATCTTGGAGTCTTTGGTTGACTTTCCCCCTTGTTCTTCCTCTCCAATCTCATCCTAGCATTCGTTGCTTTGGTGGGATTTGAGTGTGAAGGACTTGAACACCTCCGGTGTTCTTGCTTTGCATCATTGCATAGTGTTGAGCTCTCCACCACGATTTGTTCGAGTGAGAGACCGTGAGCTTGTTACTCTTGGAGGGTGACCTCCTAGTTGGCTTGGTGATTGGTGCTCCGGTGATCTCTTCAAGAAGATTGTGAAGAGGCCCGGGCTTCTCCTTCGTGGAGCTTGTGAAGTGGTTGTGGAGCTTGCCATCTCCGGAGCGGAGGAAAAGCTAACCATAAGGAAAGGGGCCATTATCCTTCGTGGGTGTGGTTCGGAGAATAGGGTGAGCCTTCGTGGCGCGGGGAATCCTTCGTGGGACCTCCACTCCTCCAAACGTGACGTACCTTGTTGCAAAGCAAGGGAACACGGGAATACATCCTCGTCTCCGCGTGCCTCGGTTATTTCTATACCCGAGCTCTCTTTCCTTGTGATAGCCATCGTGCTTGAAGTACATATATCTTGCTATCACTTGTGCTACATATATCTTGTGCCTATCTTGCTTAGCTCTAGTTGCTATTGTTACACTTAGTTGAGCTTAGCATATTTAGGGTTTGTGCTTGTAAACTAAACGATAGTTTAATTCCGCATTCATACAAGACAAATCCGCAAGAGTTTGTAATTGCCTATTCACCCCCCTCTAGGCGACATCTCGATCTTTCAATTGGTATCAGAGCAAGGTCTCTCCTTGTTTAAGGCTTCACCGCCTTGAGAGTAAAGATGTCGGCTAGTATAGTGCACAATGACACAATTGTCTTTAATGGCACAAATTATCTTTTGTGGAGAAATTGCTTGCTTTGTAAGCTTCGGACCTTGTGTCCACATATAGAGCAATTTCTAGATGTCGGTTTTTCTCCTCCGATGGATTCTCAAAATCTATCTTTAGAGGATGAGAAAAACTTACATCTTGAAGCTCAAGTATCTAATGAGCTTTTATTCTCTTTGAGACCCGATTTTCGTAGGTTCTTGATATATATAAAGCGAAAGTCGTCTCATGAGATGTGGATCAAGCTTAAGGAAATGTTTGGTCGATCCACTTCTCATTTGGTCGGTGGTGACTCCGAGGAGCTCTCTTCTTCTTCACATCATGAAGAGCTCCAAGTTGCTTCCACCTCCGGCCGTGATGAGTCATCATCTTCTTCCACTTCACCAACGTGTTGCAAGACACAAGGTAATGATATGGTGAGTGGTGAGGGAAATTGCAATGTTGAGATTGTGCTCAATAGTGATGACTCTTCATCTCTATCTCATTGCAATGTTTCCTCTTTGGACTTAAACACATCTTGCTTTGAAAATAATCTACATGCTTGTGTTGATAGTCCTTGCATATCATGTGTAAATTGCTTACATAGATCTCATGAGGATATGCTTGCCTTGTCTTGCTCCCATAATCAAAATGTTTCTATTTCCTCTAGTTGCTTGTTGACTAACATTGTAGAGGAAACCGAACACTCTATGGATCAAGACATGATTTCAAATGAGGATTCAAGAATATCTTCATCTTCATCCTCCGGTATGCACATGTGCCTTATGGCAAATGGACCAAAGGTATCTCCTACTTTGACTCCTAACACATCCTCTAATGATGAGAGTGATGATGATGATAATGATGAAGAATATAATACCTTGGTGCATAATATGGCAATGATATATGCTTCTCTTCATGGTAATAAAGAAGCTCGTGCTAATCTCGAATACTCTATGGATATCTTGAATAAATATAAGGAAACCATAGTGAAGTTGGAATCCCATGTTGAAAATGAGGAAATGAGATTCACTCTCCTCAAACATGAGCTAAAAGATGAGAAGCATGCTAATTTCATGCTTACACAAAAAGTTGAATCCTATATGCATGAAAATGAGAAAACTATTGTTGATGCTTGTGCTACTAACTCTAATTCTTGTGAAGCATCGACCTTAAAGGAGAATGTTGAGCTAAGGGCTCAACTTGAGTTGCTAACTAGCAATTATAGGGAATTGGAAGAAAGTCATAAAAAGCTCTCAAGCTCTCATGATGAACTTCTAATTTCCTATGATGGGCTAAAGTTAGCTCATGAGGCTAGTATCACTAAGGTAACATCTTGTGAGCCTCATGTGGACATTAGCACAATCTCTACTACAAATGCTATATCTTCATGTGCTAGTCCTTGTAATCCATCTAGTCAAACTAGTGATACACCTTGTGTTGGATTACTCACTTTGCCTTGTTGCTCTAACAATGAAGCTTCTACTTCCTCTAGTACTTGTATTTCTACTAACCATGTAGAGGAAATAAAAGAGCTCGAGGCCCAAGTCCTTTCTTTGAAGAAAGACTTGGAAAAGCGTCATGAAGGGAAATCCGCACTTGACAAGATGCTAAGTGTGCAACAATCCCCCAATGACAAGTGTGGACTTGGATTCAACTCCAATAACAAGAACAAGTCCAAGAGCAAGAGCAACAAGAAGAAGGGCCAAGACAAAGTCAAGGATTCGGCCAAGTTGGTTTGTTTCAAGTGCAAGGTTGAAGGGCATCATGTTAGATCATGCCCATTGAAGAAGAAGAAGAAGCACTTGAGTGAGAAACAACAAGGGAAACGGCCACAAGGTAAAGGTCAAGCTCATGCTCGACCTCAAGTTGAAGATAGGCCACTTCCTAAGAAGAATCAAGATATTGTTCCCCAAGAGAAGAAATCAATAAAGAAGAGAAAGGGGAACACTTGCTACTTATGCCGTGAGAAGGGGCACTTTGCTTCTTCTTGCTTAGGTGGTACCTTATCTAACCCTATAGTTGTTGATAATGATTATTCTCTAGGGAAGGATAAGGATGGCAATGTGTTTGCCAAGTTTGTTGGAACTCAAAGTGGTTTCAAGAAAAGAACCATTTGGGTTGCCAAGCCTATTGTGACTAACCTCTTAGGACCCAACTTGGTTGGGGACCAACAATCTCAAACTTGATCAATAGGTACAAGTGGAGGGCATTGGAGAGTTGGCTTCTTCATGAAGAATTAAGGGATCTTCATATATTGTATTTTTACCAAGCCAAGTCGTATGGATTATCGTCTATATCTTATAATCCAATGTTCCTCCTTGCGGTAACTTATACTTCAACTCTTCATGTTTATTGTAAGTTACTTGCCCCTTTGCATGTTTGGTTTTGTACCAAATATATGTATGTATGTGTTGTGTCTTACTTACTTATCTTGTGTATTCAAGTATGTTTGTTTGACTCACCATATACTTGTGTATTGTTTTGAGCCTAATGCACCTTGATGATATCTTATTTGGCTCTCTTTGAAGTGATTAATGGAACATCCCATTTTGGGGGAGTGATATGCTTTGTGCATCTCCCTTTCTTTAAAATGTGTGTACATGGGTACCACCACTTAGTATTGATATTGCAAGATTATCTAGTCACTATGTGGTGTGCCATACTCATGAGAAATTCAAATTCTAAATATCCATTAATCATCTCTAGTTGAATTTTAGTTGCCTCTTATTTAGAAGAAATGTTTTATCACATTATGGGGGAGTAATATGTTTTGTACATATCACAAGCCTAGAAAATGTGAACATATGAGGTTATGCCACTTAGAGTTGATGCTCTTAATTATCTTGTTCCTAGGTGGCATGTTTGCTCAAACAAGCTCCATTCATAATAAAAATATTTTATTACTCATCTTGTGGGCTCTTGTTTGAATATGAAATTCTTGGTGCGGTTTTTCCTCAAATACATATCTCTATATCTTATTTGGAACACCGTTTGCTTCAAGTTATTCTAATCATTGCCGTGCGTGATTGTGTGACTAGTTGAAGTTATCAAGAATCTTCATCCGTGCATAGTGCTTAATTCTATATACTTATCCTATGCCTTTTATTGTGAAGATTGATCCTTACTATCTTTGTCAATTCACCACCGGAAATTATTTCCAATATACTCATTGTCTTTGACAATTGATAACCTTATATGTGGTTGAATTTATGGATCACCTTCACCTTGGATTGTTTCTTACTTCCTTATTTTATTTCCAAGAAATCTTTGTTGCTCCCATGGGTCTTCCTTGTCCCTTTAAAAAAAAAATTGTTTTGATAAATTCTCTTGATTCATATCAAGTGTTTGTTTTGGAAGACAAACCTTTTCCTTACGGTACATTGTGCCATTGTGAAAAGTGTATAGGGTTTTGTTTATTTTGTTTGAACCTTGCTCTTTTGGGGAGTTTGCTATCTCATTCTTTCTTACATGATTTATTTGCTTGAATGAGATAAATCCTTGAGCATGTTTGCTTTATTTCATCCGTTATGCTCAATGGTTTCTTCTTAGTTCATTTGTTGAACTTTGTTGAATAAATCTTTTGTGATTTGCTTCTTAGATATATCTTGGACAACAAATTTGTTTTGTGGCACCTCTATGCCTTATCTAATTCTTTTGATGTTTTGTCCAAAGTATATCTTTCTTGGATCTTTAAAGGTTTTGGTGCATGCTTATATGTAATTTGTTTATACTTGTAGTATGCTTGCTTTCTTTTGATCCATTATGTAGGATATACTCCATCAAATCCTAAATGGCTAAGATGTGCATGAAATTCAAACTTCATCTAAATATGCACATGTTTATATGGAGTGTGTCCTATATATTGTGGTTAGTCTAACCATGTTGGACCCAATGAGTTTGGGGACCAAGATGTACTTGAATGATGTTTTAGGTACATTGGAGATGCAATGGAGGCTTGTCTCATCTATAAGGAAGGTGTTATCATCATATGAGAATTGGAGTCAAGCTAGGATGATCGATGAACTATTACCTACTACATCAAGCCATTGCTATCTCGGTAACAAGTATCTTATTCATGCATACTCATATATCATCCAACCTCTTGTAGGTTGCATCTTGGCATGAAATTCCTTATTTCGAAAATATTGAGGTTCTTGAAAAATCCTTTTAAAAGAAAACTTCTTATTGTACACTTGAGTAATTTGAGAAGATGCATATGGTAGGTTATATATATATATATATCATATTTTATGATTCACCTATCACAAATATGCCCTCTAGCAATTTATTGCATATCAATTCCTCAAAGAGCTCTTGTGTGCAATATTGATGAATTTGTGAAATAAATCCATTTTTGTGATACTTGTTGCCTTTCTCAAAACACTCCAACTAGCTCTACTTCCCTTATTGTTAGTTGTAATGTTTTTGAGGTTTAACTTGGTTGATGTTCATTCATATACCATAAGTGAAAATTGGAGCCATAGGCTATATATGCTTCTTAAGCAAACATCCTTTGGTATATTTTATGACTTCATCTAGGATATCTTGTCTTATCTATTTTGTTAACCTCTTGTGTGTGCATGTTTCTTTATGGATCACTTTGTCCACTTTAGAAACTCATATACATAAGAGCGTTAATCCATCATCTTGATATCCTTGCCCTTTACCGACCATCTTTTCCTTTTTTTTGTTTTTTTTGGGTTGGTAAAGAAAATTTATGAGTGCTTGGTTTATTTATTTTCTTCATGCACTCATATCTCGTAATTGTTGGACTAAAGTTGTTCTTGATAAGCATACTCTCTTCATCTTAGTTGTGTTCTAAATGATATATAGGGAGTGAGGTTTCCATGTTTGTGCATATTGTATTCAAATGCAAATATTATAAATTGTGCACGAACCTTGGGGAGCTTTCTTATTTCTAGAAGCACTATATCTCTCTTATCATGATATCTTTGTTTGTCCAATTGGATCTTTGTTTGCTTGCTTTATTTGTTGAAGCTCACTTCACCATGTTATCTTTATGCATCTTTGATCCTCAATATAGTTTGACTTCCTTCAAGTATTCATCATTGGATATGTGCATTTGTTTTCACTCAAATTATGAGAAGTGCACACTTTGGGGAGGAACTCACATTATATTGGCCTTCTAAATTTTTCACCCATTTTGACAATCGATGCCAATGGGGGAGAAGTTTAGAGGGTTTAAGGGAATGGTTTTGTACTTAAGCTTGGTTTGTGCTTAAGTGTTTTGCCTCTCATGCATTCCATATTTATATGTCTTGCATGGTTGTATATATATAGTGGAAACTATCCCAAAGGTTAATCTTGGCAATGTATGCAATGAATTCATGTTCATCACACGTGCATACATTGTGGGGGAGTTTTCTCTATATATATTGGTTCTACTCACATTCATTGCATTTGTTGTAGTTGTGTGAGTAGAGCCGGTTTTGATATGGACTAGTAGCTTTGTGTTACTTGACCATATCAAATACAACCTCTTGTATACAACTTATTCTCGGATAAGTTGCGTACTTGTCACTAATATTCATTATATAAACCCTCTTATTGTGGTTGTCATCAATTACCAAAATGGGGGAGATTGTAAGGGTACATTGCCCCTATGTGTGGTTTCGGTAATTAATGACAACCCCTATGGACTAATGTTTTCATTGAGTTTATATGAAGGAATATTCCATAGGTACTACTTGCTCTCCATGTGTTGGATTCGAGTATGGATGCCATGAAGATAAAGATATACCTTGTGTATTGGCATCAAGATCATCAGTATGAAGATATATATGTGATATGATCAAGAAGAAGAAATGAAGATGGAGTTCCTATGTGGAACTCAATATTATCCATGCTCTATCTTAAGTGAGTATGAGAAGATACAAGGTTGAGTTGGGCAAGTTCAAGATGAGCATCTTGAGCGGATCACATGCTTGAAGCTTGCCGTCCATTTGGTGATAGTGGACATGTGAAGATGTGCATCAATGAAGCTTTCCCATCATTGTGTATGGGGGAGCATTTGTGAGTATACACGAAGCGACAATGAACAAGTGATGGGATGCGCAAGGCAAAGGTATGACCTTGATAGGTTTTCCTTTTACCGGTCTCGAGGTGGTTGATGGGAGACCGGATTATAGGATAGATAGCCGCACTATCAAGAGGGGCTTCCGGTTGGGTAACTTGATCACATCGTCTTAGGGAGCTCAATCCTTGCATGCGTTGCATATTCTTATTGCTTCTTGGTATTTCTCGGTGTGAGGTTCTTGAGCTTGTTGCTAGCTTTACAACAAGCCCAAGTTCATCGAAAACGGAGTTCACATGCATCTTCTATTGCGTTTTCGAGGTTGGGTGATTTTACCGGTTATTCATGATATAAGGTTCTACCTTTTATATTCATGATAAAATCCCCTCCTACAGATTCTTGGGTTTTCATTTTCTATAAGATAGCATTCGTTGTTATCTTCCAAACAAAATTGGTTTCATGCGATTCGGAGTTCGGGAGCATTTGTTATTAAAGAAAAGGGAAAAAGGGAAAAGGATAAAAAGGAAAGAAAAGAAAAACAGAGGGGTGGCAGCCGGCCGGCCGCCCGGTCAGCCGGGCCGTGCGCCGGCCCACCCGGTCCTCGACCGCCTGGTGACCGGTGACATCCGGGCCGCCTCCGTGGGTCCTTGGCCCACGACCGGCGGCTGGCCCGGTCGCCAACCGGCCAGCCCGGCGTCTCCTCCGGTCCGCCCGGACCCTTAACCGGGCCGCCACCCCGTCCGGCCCGCTCCCCCCGTCGCGCCCCCGGGCGGCCTGCGCTCCGCGCCGCTCAGCGCTGCTGGGCCGCCGCAGCCTGTGCGGCCTGCTGCTCGTCCCCGCGCGGCCCGAGCCAATCCGCCGCCCATGCGCGCGTCCTGCCTCGCCCGGTCGGTGGGCCGGCCGGACCGGGACGCTGACCGCCTCCCCGGCCCAGCTCCGGTTGCCGGCCCTTGGCCGGGCTGGCTGCTTTTTAGCTCGTTTTTAATGCGTTTTTCTCCTGGTTTTTTCCCCAACAGCTCTATTTCTCCCTTTGCTATAAATAGGCTTCTTCCACCTTGAGCCAAAGTAGTTCTTCCCATTCTCTCTCCTCCATTGCTACTATTTGAAGAACTTGCTCTCCCCCTTGAATCCTCCAACCATTCTTGCTCATATTTGAGGATTTGGGAGAGGGGATCTAGATCTACACTTCCACCGATCGATTTCTTCTCTAAGTGAGGGAAACTCTTGGGATCTAGATCTTGGAGTCTTTGGTTGACTTTCCCCCTTGTTCTTCCTCTCCAATCTCATCCCAGCATTCGTTGCTTTGGTGGGATTTGAGTGTGAAGGACTTGAACACCTCCGGTGTTCTTGCTTTGCATCATTGCATAGTGTTGAGCTCTCCACCACGATTTGTTCGAGTGAGAGACCGTGAGCTTGTTACTCTTGGAGGGTGACCTCCTAGTTGGCTTGGTGATTGGTGCTCCGGTGATCTCTTCAAGAAGATTGTGAAGAGGCCCGGGCTTCTCCTTCGTGGAGCTTGTGAAGTGGTTGTGGAGCTTGCCATCTCCGGAGCGGAGGAAAAGCTAACCATAAGGAAAGGGGCCATTATCCTTCGTGGGTGTGGTTCGGAGAATAGGGTGAGCCTTCGTGGCGCGGGGAATCCTTCGTGGGACCTCCACTCCTCCAAACGTGACGTACCTTGTTGCAAAGCAAGGGAACACGGGAATACATCCTCGTCTCCGCGTGCCTCGGTTATTTCTATACCCGAGCTCTCTTTCCTTGTGATAGCCATCGTGCTTGAAGTACATATATCTTGCTATCACTTGTGCTACATATATCTTGTGCCTATCTTGCTTAGCTCTAGTTGCTATTGTTACACTTAGTTGAGCTTAGCATATTTAGGGTTTGTGCTTGTAAACTAAACGATAGTTTAATTCCGCATTCATACAAGACAAATCCGCAAGAGTTTGTAATTGCCTATTCACCCCCCCCCCCCCCCTCTAGGCGACATCTCGATCTTTCACACTTCACTATGCCATTCATAACAGTGAATAAGTATTCTGTGAAATATAGACTAAGAGACCCACACGGTGCACACACTGTCACCTTTACACACGTGGGACAAGGAGTCTCCGGAGATCACATAAGTAAAATTCACTTGACTAGCATAACGACATCTAGATTACAAGCATCATCATATGAATCTCAATCATGTAAGGCAGCTCATGAGATTATTGTATTGAAGTACATAGGAGAGAGATGAACCACATAGCTACCGGTACAGCCCCGAGCCTCGATGGAGAACTACTCCCTCCTCATGGGAGACAGCAGCGGTGATGAAGATGGCGGTGGTGTCGATGGAGGAGCCTTCCGAGGGCACTTCCCCGTCCCGGCGGCGTGCCAGAACAGAGACTCCTGTCCCCCAGATCTTGGCTTCGCGATGGCGGCGGCTCTGGAAGGTTTCTCGTACCGTGGCTTTTTCCGTCGAGGTTTTAGGTCGAGGGGGCTTAAATAGGCGAAGAGGCGGCGTCAGAAGGTCAACGAGGCGACGACACCATAGGGGGGCGCGGGCCACCCCTAGGCCGCGCCGGCCTATGGTCTTGTGGGCCTGTGGCCCCCCTCTGGCGACTCTCGGGTGTTCTGGATGCTTCCGGGGATTCTAAGATGCTGGGCGTTGATTTCGTCCGATTCCGAGAATATTTCCTTACTAGGATTTCTGAAACCAAAAACAGCAGAAAACAGCAACTGGCCCTTCGGCATCTCGTCAATAGGTTAGTTCCGGAAAACGCATAAATATGACATAAAGTATGCATAAAACATGTAGATATCATCAATAATGTGGCATGGAACATAAGAAATTATATAGGCTCGGGAAACCCTAGGCAACGTGGGCCACGCCCACGTCGCATGAACGTTTCGAGTCGGTTACAGATAGCCCACGATCCGGGAGCGACCCGAACCGACTAACTGCGACGCGTCCGTCTAGGACTCTGTTTGTTTTCCTGAGCTGCAAAAAGTAAGGAAAGTCTCGGCTCGAGGCTCAATCCACTCACCACGAGCGCGGCGCGCGCGTCGTGACGTGACGTGTCGAGACGAGCGAGGAGGAGGAGGAGCGCGCGCGTGTAGCACTCCTATTCTCACTCACTTACTAGTGGTGGAACAACCCACCTTATAAGGTGGTCTAACTTCCTCCCAACTTTCCATGTGGGACTAAACTTCCCACCTCTTGCCACTCCCTAGTGAGCTGCCACCAACTTGGGCTCAAACTCACAAGGCTGCCACTATGTGGGCTTTGAGATTTATAGGAAAAACTGAAATCTAATTTGGGCCACTAAAAGTGGGTCCAATATTTCAACACAATCGTCAACGATTTTCATTTTAACTAATTAGAACTCAAATATCTAAGGTTTGAGGATTTGATTTTAGGTGGATGGATTGTACCACATTGGACAGTAGAGTCACTGAATGTAGGCTATACTTCTAGAGGTGCTGACTCGGCGACATAAAGAATCTCTCCCCCTAGCCCGACGTTCAAAATCAAGGGCTCGATAGAAAAATAGGCCTTGGATGTTCAATTTTTTTCTTAGCCATTGTGGTTGGAGATGCCTCGGCACGTCGTCACCAACCTCCACACAAGGACACGACAGAGGTTCGTGTGGAGAATGCAGGCGCAAGTCTTTGGAAGATTCGCTGTCAAGATAGTGCTAGGAACACAGTTTATGTCCAGTGCAAAAATCTGTAATCTGAACTTTACTGGTTGGACCCACTAGCAACACGCTCCGTCGATGTTCAGTTTCAGCATCTCATCTTCTGCCACCTTCCACTGTAAATTGAGATTATCAGCAGTCTGGTTTCTTAATTCCATAGAAATCTTTAAATTCTTGGGCATGCCTTTGGAGTTTGGATGCTGCGCATGTTCGACTCAGGATTTGCCAAATTTTCATCAGTCTGCTTGTTACCTACCTTTAACATCTTAGGTTGGTGCCAACACGGGCGCTAGGAGGGGCGGTACCGCCGGGTTCGGGGCGAGAGGGAGGCGAGAGGCGGGCGAGACGGGAGCGCGGGGCGGTGGATCCACCGCCCGGCGGTAGCGCCCGCTACCGCCCGGCTGCCGCCCACGCTGGGGGCGAGAGGGGGGCGGGAGGGAGGCGGCAGCGTTGGCAGGTGGGGGCGATAGGCGGGGCGAGAGGGAGGGGGTAACGGCTAGCTGAGGTGGCGCGATCTGATTCGTCCACGTTAGCTAGCCGTTGGGGTAGCCGTTGCTGGCTAAAAAAAATCGAAAAAAAGCCAAAAACCCCAAAATTTCATCCCCACCCCTATAAATACCCCCCATATGGTTTCACTCATTCCACACCTCACTTCATCTCCTCCACTCTCCATTTCCACTCCTCTCAACGCCATGTCTTCGTCTAGCAGTAGTTCGAGCGACGGAATGGAGGGTGATATGATCGGTGCATTCCAGGCGGAGTATGAGGAGGCGATGCTCAACGAGGAGGCGGAGCCAAGATGGCCGCGACGCCGCCGAGAGTTCATCAGGCGTGATCGTCTGGGTGTCCACGATCGGCTCTTCGAGGACTACTTCGCCGACGACTGCAATTATCCTACGAGCTACTTTCGGCGAAGGTATCGGATGAGGCGATCCCTTTTTCTGCGCATTGTGAATAGATTGGGTGAATACTCTCCGTATTTCACCCAAAGAGTTGATGCTCTCAACCGTGCTGGTTTTTCTCCCCTACAAAAGTGTACTGCGGCTTTGCGTCTGTTAGCTTATGGAGCCGCTGCAGATACGATAGATGAGTGCATGTGTCATTCTGCACAACATGATCATCGACGAGGAGCGTGATAAAAATTTGGAGAACATCTATGAGACAGTTGATTCCAATGTCGGCCCTGCGATACACAACCATGCACCACCAAGCCTAGCAGCCATGATTCAGATGGACAACGAAATGAGGGACTCACCGATGTATACACAGCTCCAGCATGATTTGATTGAGCATGTGTGGGCTAATGCCTAGATTATGTAATTTTTTCAATTTTTTATGTTATTTTTTCAAATTTTTATGTAATTTTTTTATAATGTAATCGGTAACAATTTTAGTTGAATAAAATAATTTTCTTGCATTATTTTGAATGTTGTAATCTGAAAAAGAAATGCTGATGTCGAGGAGAGAGAAAAGCTGATGTGGAGTAGAGAGAAGTGAGAGCTGGCACTATAGCCCGTGCACTGGCACCGTGGGGTGAGAGTGAGGAAAAAAGCTGATGTGACGAGGCTATAGTGAGTGATGCATTGACACCAGCCTTATCCATCACCTATGTTGGGCTATGAAAGTGTGACGTAATGATCCTGAAATTACCAACCAGTGTCAGTCTTTGTTAGGCTGGTGCCAATGCATCACAGGCTATAGCCTCGCCACGTCAGCTTTTATCCTCACTCTCACCCCACTCTCAGCCCACGGTGCCAGTGCACGGGCTATAGTGCCAGCTCTCACTTCTCTCTCCTCTACATCAGCTTTTCTCTCTCCTCGATATCAACATTTCTTTTTCAGATTAAAACATTCAAAATAATGCAAGAAAATTATTTTATTCAACTAAAATTGTTACCGATTACATTATAAAAAAATTACATAAAAATTTGAAAAAAATACATAATCTAGGCATTAGCCTACACATGCTCAATCAAATCATGCTGGAGCTGTGTATACATCGGTGAGTCCCTCATTTCGTTGTCCATCTGAATCCTGGCTGCTAGGCTTGGTGGTGCATTGTTGTATCGCAGGGCCGACATTGGAATCAACTGTCTCATAGATATGCTCCAAATTTAGATCACGATCATCGTCGATGATCATGTTGTGCAGAATGACACATGCACGCATGATCAACCCAAGAGTACGCCTCGAGTAGGAGCGTCCCGGAACTGCTAGAATGTTGAACCTAGCCTTCAGCACTCCAAAGGCACACTCAACATCTTTGCGCCAAGCTAATTGAGCAGCAGTTAACAGTCGATGCTTTTCACTTTGTGGAAGAGTAACTGTTGGGGGGATGACCCCCGGTATGCCAAAGGCATGCCAAACCAGATGGTTTGAGCCATCAGGATACCGGTTAGATGTTCATGCCGGAGTCTAAGATAGGCGTTTGGCTGAACAGGCTAAGCCGGTATCCTCAGAGGAGGGATACCGGAACCGGATAGAGAAGGTACCGGGCCACCGGAAGGAAGAGCTTGTCGGCAAGGCTGGTCAAAGATCCTCTCCAGAGCTAGAAGACAAAGATGAGCTAAGCAAAGTAGCTTTAAACGAAGGGGCTGACGATAAAGAAGAAGATGACGAAGAAAGAAACCGGAGGACGTCAGCCTCCCTGATTAAAGAAGACCCCGGTGTCATCTATGATTAAAGTAGCTTTGTAAAGTAGTTTGTCTAGTCAAAGATGCCATTAGGGTTTCTTGCACTGTAAGCCACCCTCTCCCCTATATAAGGAGAGGGGGCAGCCCTCCTTCACGGGCGCGGAACACAAAGGGAGAGAAAAACCTGTAACTTGTGAGAATCAATGAACATAGTGATCTAGAGCGAGTTCTTCCTTGTGTCTTTCTTCTTCAACCTCTGGCCTTGGCCAAGTTCTTGAGGAAACCATCCGGAAGTTCATCCCACCTGATCACAAACCCTCCCCCGAATCCTCTAGCGCCCATTCGGCCCCAATCTAAGCCATCCTATGGCATCTGTCTGTTCACCACGACGACAGTTGGCGCCCACCGTGGGGCTGGAAGTGGCGCTTGAAGGAGTTCATATTCGGGCGGGCATCCTCGAGGTCGCCGGCGAGCGTACGGTGTCCGCGCTCGTGCAGCGCATCTACGCCATGGACTTCATCAACGACAACGCGGGCTGCTTCGCCAACGGCGGCGTCTTCCCCAGGAACGGCCGCGTCATCGAGTTCGGCAGCCACCGCGTCTACTTCGGCACCGTCCCTGTGCGCCAGCGCCTCTCGCCGGTGCCGGTGGCACCGGACCCGCCAAGGTGGCTCTGTGCTGGCCGCGCCGCCGGCAGCGTCGAGGTAATGATGACCGGCGTGGTTGGTGCAGGAAAAGAAGCTGTGGGTGAAGGTGCTGGTCGCGCGGTTTCGACCCGTGCAGCTAAGCCACCACTGGAGCGCGACGCAGGCGCAGCGGGAGCATCATCCGTGCCACCGGAGACACCGCTCCAAGCGGCGATGAACGTCCTCGCCACCCCCATCGCGCAGAACGTCGATCCGGCAGCGGCTCAGGCGGAGCTGGAGGCGCAGCGCCAGAAGGTGCTCGAGAGCGGCAAGGATATCCTCCGGGCGCAGCGCGAGCTGAACCTTACCCTACGTGAGTACAACGCTGCCCATGGCTTTGCTTCTGTTAGCGCGCATGCTGCTAGGATGCCGGAAAACCGGCTAAAAGCTCGCAACCTAGATCAGGATTTGCGCAAAGAAATTCTTACCGGCAAAAGTACCTCTGCATCTGTTAGCATCGTGGAAAAACCTAAGTACAGTAGCCCGGATAAAACTATAAAAGCTGCTAAAGCTGCCGTAGAGCTATGCGAGTCGCTTTCCGGAGATGCTTTGGCGAAACAGCAAGAGCGTGTTAGAGAGCTGCTAGAAACTATTGAGCAACAGAACGCTGAGCAGCTGGCTAAGCTGAACAAGGCAGCGGCCTCAAAATCCGCGCGTTCAACAAAGAATGCCGGTAGCAAGTCCCATGGGCAGGCTTCGTCCTCCCATCCGGACAGAAGAAGAGAAAAGGAAGTGAATGCGCAGCAGATGACTGTGTATGATCCGGTTCTTGCCGGAAAGCAACAAGCCGGGCAACATGATGCCGGTAGAAAAAGCCAAGGGGCAGAGCGAGGCTGCGCCAGAGGAGGCTATGCCGGAAACAATCATGCCGGTAGATATGAGACCGGGCAAAATTATCGAGCTGCAAGGGCAGCGTACGATGAGGAGGAAATAGATCCCCCAAGGTACCGGCAGGCAAGGGCCGCGGTACCGGAATGTTATGATGAAGCTGATTCTGCGAGACCGGCAGCATACCGGAACCCATTGGGAGAACGCTTGGGAGAAAGATACTTACCGGAACGGGATGCGAGGCACCGTCTGGATAGAGTGTACTTGTCAGAAATGATCGAGGAAGAAGGTCCTCCAGGCCCTAAGTGCTTTGGCCCAAGGATCATGAGAGAAAAACCACCAGTTCGCAACTTTACGTTGCCCCGTGACACAAAAACATACGATGGCACTACGAAGCCGGAAGATTGGCTCGCGGATTACGTGACCGCGGTATATGTCGCAGGCGGTGGAGGAACCGTAGCAGGAAGAGGAAACAGGCGTTGGGCCGTGAGAATCATACCATCATTTTTGGTTGGACCGGCAAGAATCTGGCTAAACAACTTGCCGGCAGGAAGCATAAATGGCTGGCTGGATTTTGGGGAAGCTTTTGTGAGTAATTTCAGCAGCACCTACCAAAGGCCAAACAGGCCGCAGCAACTTGCTCTGTGCGTACAGCGCCCGAACGAAACAGACCGGGATTATCTGGCCCGGTGGAACACTACGAGGAACTCCTGTGAAGGGGTAATCGAGGCACAGGCCATTGCTTGGTTTAGCAGTGGGTGCAGAAGAGGTTCACCGTTGTGGCAAAAGCTGCAGCGGAACATGCCGACAACGTTGGCAGAAATGATACGTGTGGCGGATAGCTATGCGTTGGGAGACCCAACGCAGCCGGCAGTGCAACCTGAGCCGGAACAGCTACGCCAAGAGCAACACCGGGATAACCGGAATAACAAAAGAAGAGAAGATTTTCCGGATCGAAGGTACGGTCCGCAGCAAGTTGCTGCTGTGCAGGAAAACTCTGAGGCCAGCAGCAGTCAGAGGCAAAGAACCGGATCGCAGCCGTGGGCGGGTCCTAAGAAACAATGGGTGGAAAAGAAACCCTGGGTCCAGAAAAGAAACTGGCAAGAACCCGCAAAATACACCATGGAAGCTGCCATGGACCAACCATGCCGGTGGCACACACCGAATCCGGCACACCCGTCAAACCACCTGACGAAGGATTGTACCTGGACAAAGTACTTGATGCAAAAGGGAGCGGTAAAAGATGCACAACCACCACAAGACATGCCGCGGCAACAACAGCTACCGCCACCACCGCCACTTACCGGGGCAAACGCCTTACCGGTGCAGCCAAACCGGCAGCAGTATCAGCAAGTTAACCGGGTGGAGCAAAATGATAACCAACCACCTCCACCGGCACCTTTAGGCCGGAATGTTTACGAAGACCCGCATCTGTGCTGTGTTGTTTTTGTCACTGAGCCGACAGACAGGCAAAGTATGCATCGCCGCTCCATGGAAGTAAACGCCGTGATGCCGGCGGTTCCCAAATATATGATGTGGTCCAATCAAGAAATTACCTGGTCATCTAAGGATCACCCCAAAATCATGCCGAATCCGGGTGGATATGCTCTTGTTGTGGACCCAATCATGAAAGGGCCGCAAACTCGAGTAAAATTCAGCAAGGTGCTGATAGATAACGGCAGCAGCATAAACATCATGTACAAGCATACCATGCATACGCTGGGCATAACAGAAAACATGCTTCAGCCAACGCGCACAACGTTCCACGGAATCGTTCCGGGCTTGTCCTGCGCCCCGATAGGAAAAGTTCGGGTGGACGTAGCATTTGGAGGATGTGACAATTGCCGGGTTGAAAATGTCGAGTTTGAGGTGGTGGATCTAGACAGTCCCTACCATGCATTGCTGGGGAGACCGGCATTGGCAGCCTTCATGGCCACAACTCATACGGCTTACCTCAAGAGGAAGATGCCGGCACCTCGTGGACCCTTGACTGTGGTGGGAAACTACAAAGTCTCACTGGAAACTGCATCTGCCGGATCAAACCTAGCGGAATCGCTGGTGATCGCGGAGGAAAAGAAAAGGATGCAAACAGCTGTTGCGCTAGCTCAGTCCTCACAGTTGAGCTTAGCGGCAATGAGTGGAAACTTGGGCTCACCGGCATTCAAGCCAACAAATGAAACAAAGGACATTGTGCTGGATCCGGCTTACCCAGAGCGCACCGTTCGCATCGGTGCCGGACTCGATCAAGCATAGGAAAGCGCGCTCGTCAGCTTCCTCCGTGAGAATCGAAATATCTTCGCCTGGTCAACTGATGATTTGGTGGGTGTTCCGAGGGAGCTGGCTGAGCACTCCTTAAACGTCCGGAAAGATGCCAAGCCGGTGCAGCAACCACTGCGCCGGTTCGCTGAAGATAGAAGAAAAATCATAGGAGAAGAGGTAACCAAACTGCTTGTTGCCGGATTCATTGTGGAGGTCACGCACACAGAGTGGCTGGCCAATCCGGTAATGGTTGAAAAGAAGAAAGATGAGAACCTGGAGGCAAAAGCTCCAAAGGTGTGGCGCATGTGCATTGACTACACCAACCTAAACAAGGCTTGCCCAAGAGACCCTTTTCCTTTGCCACAAATCGATCAAGTGATTGATTCAACTGCTGGGTGTGAGTTGTTGTCCTTCCTGGATGCGTATTCCGGTTTCCACCAGATTCCCTTGAAAAAAGAAGATCAAATAAAAACTGCGTTCATTACCCCGCACGGGCTTATTGCTATGTTACTATGCCTTTTGGTTTGCGCAACGCTGGTGCAACGTACCAGCGCTGTATGCAAAAATGCTTGTTTGATCAAATCGGAAAGAATGTGCAAGTCTATGTGGATGACATTGTGATAAAAACTAAGGTAAAGAACACCTTAATCGATGACATCCGGCAAACATTCGATAACCTGAGACGGTTTCGGATGAAACTTAATCCGGCAAAATGCACCTTCGGTGTCCCTGCCGGCAAGCTGCTCGGTTTCCTGGTATCAAGCCGGGGCATAGAAGTCAATCCGGTAAAAATCCGGGCAATAGAAAGAATGGCTGTCCCTCGGGAGTTAAAAGATGTGCAAAAGTTTACCGGAAGCTTGGCATCGCTAAGCCGGTTTGTAAGCAGGTTGGGAGAAAAAGCTCTGCCACTCTATGCTCTGATGAAAAAATCTGACACGTTCGTCTGGACCCCTCAGGCAGACGCAGCGTTTAAGGAGCTAAAAACAATGCTAGCCACAGCACCTATACTGGCTTCACCTCTAGAAAGAGAACCTATGCTATTATACATAGCGGCAACAAACCGGGTTGTGAGTGTAGTGGTTGTGGTTGAAAGAGAAGAGGAAGGAAAAACCGTCCAGAGGCCGGTATACTACCTGAGCGAGGTGCTCTCCCTCTCAAAACAAAACTACCCTCACTTCCAAAAAATGACTTATGGCGTGTACATGGCCGCCACAAAACTCAAGCATTACTTTGAGGAGCACCCCATGAAGGTGGTGAGTGAAGCACCAATCTCCGACATCATGTGCAACAAAGACGCCAGCGGCCGGATTGCAAAATGGGCAATCCAGATATCACCATACGTACCGGTATATGAAAGAAGAGATGCCATAAAATCACAGGCTTTGGCTGATTTCCTCGTTGATTGGGCGGAGATGCAATACAAACCGCCAGATCAGAGGATAGAGTACTGGAAAATGCACTTTGATGGATCCAAACTCAAAGAGGGTCTAGGTGCCGGTGTGGTGCTTACCTCGCCAAAAGGAGATCACCTCCGGTATGTTTTGCAAGTGCATTTCAGGGCATCGAATAATGTCGCTGAATATGAAGCTTTGATCCATGGGCTTAGGGTCGCAAAAGAAATCGGTGCGCACCGGATCATTTGCTATGGAGATTCAGATCTGGTGGTACAGCAGTGTTCCGGGGATTGGGATGCGAAAGACGCCAACATGGCCTCGTACCGGTTTCACGTGCAAAAGATTGCCGGATTCTTCGAAGGCTGTGAGTTTCACCATGTGCCACGCGCAGAAAATGAAGCCGCGGATGCTTTGTCCAAGCTGGGCTCATCTAGGCAAGAAATTCCTCACGGAATAGCTTTGGCTCACTTAAGAGTACCATCGATCAAACCAAGCCCGGAATCGGAATCAATTTTTGTACCGGAATCGCATGTAGTACCCATGGATATCGATGAAGGGAACTCGGGGACTGCTCCGGCAAGCTCGGGGACTGCTCCGGTAAGCTCGGGGACTGCTGTGCCCATACCGGAAGAAATGATGCTGGTGGATAGCATGGAGATAGATGCACCGGTGTTTCTGGTTCGAGAGACACCGTCATGGGTTAAACCTATTAAGGAATTCCTGATCAACGGCACCTTGCCGGCTGACGAAAATGAATCAAGGAGAATCCAAAGAAGGTCCAAGGCATATACGTTCATCAATGGTGAAGTGTACAAGAGAAGCGTTACCGGTATCCTTCAAAGATGTGTGGAACCGGAAGAAGGGAAAGAAATGCTTGAGGAAATTCACCAAGGAGAATGTGGGCATCATGCTTCGTCAAGGGCGCTGGTAGCAAAAGTATTCCGGCATGGGTTTTATTGGCCCACTGCTTTGGAAAACGCTGAGGATTTAGTGAGAAAATGCAACGGGTGCCAGAGGTACGCCAAGCAAAATCATACCCCAGCGTCCGGTTTAAAAACAATACCATTAACATGGCCGTTCGCCGTTTGGTGCCTCGACATGGTTGGCCCATTCAAAACTGCAAGAAGCAGCATGACCCACATCTTGGTTATGGTGGATAAATTCACCAAGTGGCTAGAAGTGAAACCTATCGCAAAATGTGACGGGCACACAGCGGTGAAGTTCTTAAAAGATGTCATTTTGCGGTATGGATACCCGCACAGCATCATCACTGACAATGGAACCAACTTTGCTCAAGGTGAGTTCAAAAGGTTTTGTGAGGACAAGAACATCCGGTTGGATTTGTGCTCAGTAGCACATCCACAAGGCAATGGCCAAGTGGAAAGAATGAATGCGTTGGTACTTTCCGGTATCAAACCTAGACTCATTGATGCAGTGGAAAAGTCACCGGGATGTTGGCTCGATGAGTTACCATCAGTACTATGGAGTATAAGAACAACTCCAAACCGGTCTACCGGATACACTCCTTTCTTCATGGTTTATGGAGCAGAAGCGGTCATACCGACTGACATCATTCATGATTCACCAAGAGTACAGCTCTATACTGAGCAAGAGGTCAAAGAGGCCAGAGAAAATGATGTGGACTTGCTAGAAGAAGCAAGAGAGCTGGCTCTGGCAAGAACAGCCATTTACCAGCAAAACCTCAGACGCTATCATAACCGGAAAGTTAACCCGAGAGTTTTCCGGGAAGGAGATCTTGTGCTTCGCCTAGTGCAGCGCACTGAAGGCCGGCATAAGCTTTTGCCACCATGGGAAGGTCCCTTCATTGTAAGCAAGGTGCTTCACAATGATGCATACTACTTGATCGATGCGCAGGAGTGGAAGAAAGGAAAGGCGGACAGGTCCGGAGAAGAGAGCAAGCGTCCATGGAACGTAGCTCTGTTGCGTCCTTTCTACTCTTGAAGTGGTGGTGTAAGAAGTTCCTTTTTGTACCTTATATGCTATGAATAAAAGATGCCGGAACCTTGAATGAATCTCGGGGACTACCCCAATAAGGTTGCATGTAACTTGTTTATTTTTTCAGTTTACCGGTTGCTTATTGAATGTTTTTCTTTCCGGTTTAGTAGTGTGCTAAATCCTACCGGAGTCTTCGACTCTGCTGCTGTCCGCAAACCGGCTTCATGGCAAGCAAGATAAACCGGTAGGGGATAAGCACATGAACTGCGGAGAGGAACAGCAGGAAAGAACAATCCGGAAAATTTAACTAACCCCGGTTAAACCGGTTTTTTGCAAAATTTCAAAGTTATTTCTAAGTTCAAGAAGATGCTCGTTTGGTGAAAGAACCTTGTGCTCATACGCCAAAGAACACCCAGAGAAGGCAGGCAGAGCCAAGGCAAAAGAACCAAGTATGCATCAAATTGGATGCGGAAACAATTGGGAAATCTTTGCAGTGCAGGATAAAAGCAGAACCAAAAGCAAATATGCTAAAGCAAACATAAGATAATTAGCTACCGGTATAACTTACCGGCATAAAATGTTGTAGGATAAGCAAAAGCGGACTTAAGGTTTTACATCATACACCCCGGCATACCGGGGTCAAATTTAACAAAGTCTGTTGTAAAGCAAGCAGGAGCAGATAACTTGTTCAGGCCGCGGGGGCATCAGGTGGAGTGGCACCAGTCTCAGCGTCTTCAGGGGGAGCAGTGCTGGCCTCGGGAGCTTCCGGCGGCACGTCCTCAGCAGCCTCATCTTCATCTCCCTCGTCTTCTTCTTCCTCATCGCTGAGGTAGTCCTTGACACCAGGAGGGGGAGGGATGAAGGTGCGGACCTCGGCATACTCAGCAAGCCGGTAGGCCCGGTCCTGCCGCTTCGCGGTGAGCGCCGGATCCGTGTCCGTGGGAGCATCTTGGCGTACGCCTTGAAGGGCATCCAGATTCAGATCAGGGTACCAGGAGCATGCGGAGCGCAGCGCCGTGTCAGCTCCGGCACGAGCCGCGGAGCATTGCCACTCGCGAATCCGGTGCCCGGCATCCTTGAGCCGGTGGGCAGTAAGCGTGATGTTTTCCGGCAGCTCCTCCTCAGGCCACAGCACCTTGAAGATGTGGATGGCGGCAGATGGTAGGTCGGCAAGGAGCCGGTCGACGCAGCGCATGTGTTGGACTCGCGCGGAGAGGGCGACAAGATAGTCGTACCCATCCCAGTGCGCGTCCATATTGGGAAATTCCCGCGCCACCCGATCCTCCCTCACCTTCTTCACGGCGTAGACCTGGGATTCCGGGAAATGCTCTACAGGAAGAAGGAAAAAGCATAAACACAAGACACCGGAAAAAAGCATGTCGGAAGAACAAGGAACGAAGGTACATTTTCAAAAGGAGAAAGCTTATAAGCGAAAGAAGGGGCAAGGCAGGGACTTACGGAGAGCCAGCGCGTCAATCTTCATAACCAACCGATCGTATTCCCGGTGATCAGTGGTCATGGTATCAATGAGGCGCTCAGCTGCTTTCCGCGCTTTCCTCTCCTCCTCCAGCTCTGCCGTTAATACGGTGTTGGAGTTCGTGGAGTCCTCCACGACCTCCGCCAACCTGGCCTCAGCCGCGACCCGGGCGTCCTTGAGAGCTTGCTCGTGCTGAAGCACGGCTTGCATAGCCTGTTCCTTCAGCTTCCCGAAGGCGATCTTCTGGGCGTCCAGTGCCTCGTTGTGCTCCTTGAGAAGCTGCTCTTTCTCGCCTAAGTACCGGAAAGAAAGGTTTTAACAAGCGACAATAGATGAAATGAAAAAAGAACGGGTTAGCCGGAAAAGAAAGGGTGGTACCTTGGAGCTTGGCAACCTGGGCCTTAAGGGCCTCGATGGTAGCTTCCGGAACAACTGTTAAACAAAAAGATGCGTAAATATCAAAGAAGAAAACATTCCGGTGAAAAGATGCCGGAGGGAAAAGAACAAAACAAACCTTGGCAATGGCTGTGGGCCTCGGCAAGGTCCCGATGCTCCCACAGAAGCTCCTCAAAGAGTTGCTTCCGGGCGTCCGCGGTGCTCTGTTCAAAGGAAGAGGGTTGTGAAAAAGAAAGAAGCAAAGATCTTAACCCGAAACTCGGGGACTGGCTATGACGGTTTCGCGCGTTTCTAGTTGAAGTTTCGCGCTAAAAGCTACGCTCTCAACACGAAACTCGGGGACTGGGAGGATAGACAAGAGCCGGAAAGAAAAGAAACTGGCATCAACAAAAATTACAAGAGAGTTGGTAAAACTTACCACCACGTTGCTGGTAGCATCGTACCAGGCACTGTCAAACTCTTTCACGGCGCGTTTAAGCCGCGTGAAGTGTTCTTCAGTGCACCGAGGCCCAGCAGGGTCTGGCGCTGGAAGGCGGTCCTTCCCCAAGCCGCGGGTGGATGCAGAGATATCCGCATCGTTCCACTTTTGGGCGTAGGGGAGAAGGTGCCCCAGGTCCTTGCCCGCGCGATTCAGCGTAACGATCCGGCCTAGGACGCCGGAAGGTTTTTCCGGGACAGCAGCAGCAGCAGGACCGACGTGCAGCACCACGTCCCGCGAACCGCCTGAGGCGGCGCCCTCCACAGCCTTGCCACGGGAAGCCCCGGGCTTGAGGAACTTGGTGATCTTGGGGGTCTCTGGCGGCGCCGTTCGCTTGGCCACGGAAGGTCCTTGGCTTGGCGGCAGTGTCGGCGTGGTCCCGGTAGGAGGCGCGGGAGATACCGGCGCGGAAGTATCCGGCGCGGTGGAGGAGGAGCTTGGCTGCTTCTTTTTCTTCTTCGGGGAAGGAGGAACCAGAGGTTCCGCCTGCCCGGCATCTGTCTGGCCAGCGCCGATGTTGCTGGCGCCGGTGTCTTGGGCTTCTGGAGGGGAGGTGAAGTCCTCCTCCGCGCGGTGATCAGGAGGTGTTGGGGCCGCGCACCCCGAACTTGTAGTACCTCCCGAAGGGGAGGCAGAGGTGTTGCCGGCACCAGATGGTACCGGACTTGAGTGAGGAGGAGGAGTTGAGGTCCTTGCGGAGCCGGCAGAGCCCTCCGGCTTGGAGCCAAGCTCAAGCGCAGGGCTGAAAGAGAGAAAAAGAAAGCGGATTGGAAAAAAGCAACCGGAAAGGGACTCGGTGAAAATAGGGAAAACGCAAGAAAGAAAAGAAGAACTTACCCGGAAGAAACCGGCATCCGCTTCTGCTTGTAGCGCTTGGTGCTAACCTGCTTCCCTCCAATGACTTCTGTCCGAGGGCGTTTGGCAGGGGGAGCATGGCTAGGGCCGGCGCCAGCAGCTGGAGGATCACTCTCCTGGCCTTCGGCCATGAGTTTGTCCAGAAACTCGTCCCCAACCTCGGCCTGCAGGGGGGGCTCATGCTCATGGACCTGTGGGTTGATGCTGGCTGAGGGAATGTCTACAGAATGGCAGTAACAAAAAGAATATAAGAAAACGAACAGAAAGGCTACCTCAAGCAAGGTCAAGTCATCAGACGAACCAGCTGGTTCCGGCGGAGACTTGCCGAGGCGAGAAGCTGGAGTCCGGCCCATCCTCAGATCCAGCCAATGAATGACGGGATCCGGATCGTACTTGTCCAGAGGCCTCTTCCGGCAAGGGCCTCGTCGGTCTGAGTCAATCCGGGGGAAGCGGGCCTTAGCCTGAAAACAAAGGAAAAAAGGGAGATTAGTCGCAAGTATGAAAGTTACCGGTAATACGACCCGAGCCGCATATTCTCTTACTTCTTGGGACGGAGGATTTCTGGCGCTGAGAGGGCAAAGGCCCCACTCCCAGTCATCCAGCATGTCCGTTTGGCAGATTTGGCTAGCCTTTAGGACCACATCCTCCTTGCTCAAGGGCAGGCCGGTGATCTTGGTGGGATCACCGGGGCCGTACATCTCACTAATCTTGTGAGCGCGCTGCTGAAGGGGAAGCACCCGGCGGCAGATGAAGGCGCGGATGATATCGTCGGAGCAGATGTTGGTGCCCTTCATCAACTTCAACATGAAGCGTACCACCCGGTTCGTCTCGCTGTGATCCGTACCAGGGTTGTACTGCCAGTTGACCTTGGCGGGCAGCGCCGGGTTGAACGCCGGCAAGTTGATGAGGTCGACGGCGCCCTCGTTCTTCACGTAGAAGAACGTCGTCTGCCACAACCGGCAAGACTCGAGGCCGTTGAACTTAAAAAAGGGGCTCCCTTGGCGGGAGCCGATGATACAAGACCCGCATTGAACGGGGGGTTTGGGCTTGGGAATGTCCTTGCCCTGGACCGAGTTGATCCGGAGGGAGAAAAAGTGGGCAAACGTCTCGCGAGCGGGACGGATGCCAATGTAGCCCTCCATGAAGGCCACAAAACAAGAAAGATAAAAAATGGCATTGCCGGGAAGGTGGTGAGGTTGGAGTCGATAGAAGTTAAGGAATTGGCGAAAGAAATCGGAGGCAGGAAGGCCGAAGCCACGCTCAAAATGAGCAAGGAAAACAACGACCTCACCGGGTTCGAGCACCGGTTCGATCTCGTCACCTGGAAGCCGGCAGATGACTCCTTCCGGAATCCTCCTAGACCGGTAGAGCCAGTCGATCTCAAACTGAGTCACGTCGGAACCCCTCCAGGCTCCGCGTGTCTTATCCTTTCCGGAGGCCCGGCTAGATGTGCCGGCCTCTTGGTCTCGGCTAGATGCCAGATCCATCCGGGCCAGATCTTCGGTTAGCCCGTCGGAGGTGCTACTACCTTGGTTACTAGAGGTAGCAGCGGGGAGAGACCCTTCGCTGGACATATGGATCTAGGCGGCACCGGAATCTATCGGAAAACAGTTTTCCCCAAAGAGACCCTCGCGCGAAGATCTACGAGTAAGAGGAAAAGCAAAATAAAGAAGGGATAAATACTCTACCGCCCCCAAGATCTGAAATGCAAGAAGAAAAGGGGTAAAGGCGCATCGGGCCTAACCTGAGGCGGCGGAGTCGCGGAGGAAGAGGTTCGCCGAAGAAACGGTGAGCCTGCGGCCGGCGAAGAAGTCCGTCGACGGCGAGGTGAGGAAGAACTCGAGGAAGCACGAATGCAGCGGACGCGGTGAGGGCGCTGCAGAAGGTTCCCGCACGACGAAGTCCGGCGGAAGTACGGCGTGACTTCACCGGGCGACGGAGCTCGAGCGAGCGACGGCGGACGGAGAACGGTGAAGGCGCAGAGGCGAGGAGCACTGTGCGCGAGGAAGTGGAGAATGCGAGAAAAGGAAGAAGGAGCGGCGGTTGTCCTTATAAAGAAGAAGGGAGGTGGGCTGAAAACCGCTGGGCCGCGGCGGTTCGCCTCGCGGCCCGCGGCGGTTCGCACCATGGGCCGCCACGTGGCGGAGAGGTACACGCGAGATAATAGGAGGCCACACGGAGGCACACACGGGATCCAAAACGGCTAGTGGGATCCGCAGCGGTGCATTAAATGGGCGCGCGGGAGTCGAAGCGAAGTGACAACTGACACTGGCGCGTCAGTCACAGTGCGCATGTCTCTGTCGCGCGCGGGGCCCGAGATATTCTCGACTCCGCCGAGGAGGCGTTAAGTGACTAAGATACCGGAGAATGACTTGAAAAGAAAGATAACAAAAATCTGGGCAAAGATGCCGGATCCAAGCCCTAAGCCGGATGGATTAAACTGGTATCCAAAGACATGAGAAACTGGCATGGTCTGTTGGATAGAATCCGCCAGACTATACCAGCTTCGGGGACTAATGTTGGGGGGATGACCCCCGGTATGCCAAAGGCATGCCAAACCGGATGGTTTGAGCCATCAGGATACCGGTTAGATGTTCATGCCGGAGTCTAAGATAGGCGTTTGGCTGAACAGGCTAAGCCGGTATCCTCAGAGGAGGGATACCGGAACCGGATAGAGAAGGTACCGGTCCACCGGAAGGAAGAGCTTGTCGGCAAGGCTGGTCAAAGATCCTCTCCAGAGCTAGAAGACAAAGATGAGCTAAGCAAAGTAGCTTTAAACGAAGGGGCTGACGATAAAGAAAAAGATGACGAAGAAAGAAACCGGAGGACGTCAGCCTCCCTGATTAAAGAAGACCCCGGTGTCATCTATGATTAAAGTAGCTTTGTAAAGTAGCTTTGTAAAGTAGTTTGTCTAGTCAAAGATGCCATTAGGGTTTCTTGCACTGTAAGCCACCCTCTCCCCTATATAAGGAGAGGGGGCAGCCCTCCTTCACGGGCGCGGAACACAAAGGGAGAGAAAAACCTGTAACTTGTGAGAATCAATGAACATAGTGATCTAGAGCGAGTTCTTCCTTGTGTCTTTCTTCTTCAACCTCTGGCCTTGGCCAAGTTCTTGAGGAAACCATCCGGAAGTTCATCCCACCTGATCACAAACCCTCCCCCGAATCCTCTAGCGTCCATTCGGCCCCAATCTAAGCCATCCTATGGCATCTGTCTGTTCACCACGACGACAGTAACACCTTTCATGAACACCGGCCAAGAGGGGTAGATGCCGTCGGCAAGGTAGTAACCATAGTTGTACTCGTGTCCATTCACCGTGAAGTTCACTATGTGTGCTTCTCCCCTAAGCACATCAGTGAACAACGGCGACTGATTGAGTACATTGATGTCGTTGTTGGACCCGGCCACTCCAAAAAAGGCATGCCAGATCCAACGATCATACGACGCAACGGCTTCTAAGATTATGGTAGGGTGTTTGATGTCTCCCCTTGTGAATTGACCGGCATGCGCCACTGGGCAGTTCCTCCACTGCCAATGCATGCAATCGATGCTCCCTAACATGCCCGGAAAGCCACGCTCCTCGGCTTTCGCTAACAGACGCTGAGTATCCGCGACAGTTGGTCGATGGCAAAACTCTTCCCCGTAACAGTGAATGATGCCTTCACAGAATCTATCTAGACAATCTGATGAAGTTTGTCTAGCTAACTTAAGCCACTCATCTATCGTATCTGCAGCGGCTCCATAAGCTAATAAACGGAAAGCCGCAGTACACTTTTGTAGGGGAGAAAAACCAGCACGGTTGAGATCATCAACTCTTTGGGTGAAATACGGAGAGTATTCACCAAATCTATCCACAATGCGTAGAAAAAGGGATCGCCTCATCTGATACCTTCGCCGAAAGTAGCTTGGAGGATAATTACAGTCGTTGGCGAAGTAGTCGTCGTAGAGCCGATCGTGGGCACCCAGACGATCACGCCTGATGAACTCTCGATGGCGTCGCGGCCGTCTTGGCTCCGCCTCGAGGTTGAGCATCGCCTCCTCATACTCCGCCTGGAATGCACCGATCATATCACCCTCCATTCCATCGCTCGAACTGCTGCTAGACGAAGACATGGCGTTGAGAGGAGTGGAAATGGAGAGTGGAGGAGATGAAGTGAGGTGTGGAATGAGTGAAACCATATGGGGGTATTTATAGGGGGTGGGGATGAAATTTTGGGGTTTTTGGCTTTTTTTTCGAATTTTTTGAGCCAGCAACGGCTACCCCAACGGCTAGCTGATGTGGACGAATCAGATCTCGCCACATCAGCTAGCCGTTACCCCCTCCCTCTCGCTTCCGCTCTCGCCCCGACCCGCCAACGCACCGCCTAGCTCTCGCCCCCCTCTCGGCGCCAGCGCGGGCGGCAGCCGGGCGGTAGCGGGCGCTACCGCCAGGCGGTGGATCCACCGTCCCGCGCTGCCGTCTCGCCCCCCTCTCGCCCCCCTCTCGCCTCCCAGCGGGCGATACCGCCCCGCCTACAGCCCGCGTTGGCACCAGCCTTACATGCAAAGGCGCCATTGGGACAACTTTAGTTTGCCTGTGCATTGTGATACCATTCCACAAATTTGATTCCGTTAGAGCCTGCCGGTGCTACCTGACGTCCTTGCAAGTTATATATCAGGAGCGCTAAGATAAGCCTTATGTCCAGCAGACAGAACAGGTCAGAGACTAAAACATTATCAGAAGGAAAGTGCTGAGGATCCTCCGGAGGATATTCGCCCCCGAACCTCCGCCTCCCCTGCCCGACACGTGTCCTTCAGGACCACACCCATGTGAAGCACTCCGGTTCCCCGCGCACGCACAGAAAGAAAAAATAAAAGCAAAACAATCCCCATAGACAGGGCAAACATGCCCCTACTGGCCGCACATTCATCCCCCAACGCACGGACCTCGCCGGCGACGCATCGACTCCGGTTGGCAGCACCTCCACCAGTCTATGCAACATCAGGACCTTGCAGCACCGCCGGTAGCACTCCGACGGCTGAGAGCACGGAGGCGGCGTCGAGGTCAGCGAGCTTGCAACACCACCACGGATCTTGACGGTAGGCTTGCAGCATGGAGGTGGCGCCATCAACGGCGACGTTCACCGCTCGCAGCTCCAACCGCCGCTTGCAGCTCCAGCGGCGTAGCGTTGCAGCTCCGGCGGCGCACCATTGCAGCTCCAGTGGCATACCATTGAAGCTTCGGCCGCTGCTTGCAGCTCCGACGCCGTAGCTTTGCAGCTCTGGCGTCGCACCATTGCAGCTCCGGCGGCGCACCTTTGCAGCTCCGGTGGCCACCGTTTGGAGCTCCGCTGGCCAGCCATTGCAGCTCTGGCGGCTAGCGTTTGTAGCTCCCGCGGCCAGGCATTGCAGCTCCGGCAACACACCAACGCAGCTCTGACGGCAAACGTTTGCAGCTCCGGTGCCGTACAATTGCAGCTCCGGCGCCGGACCACTGCAGCTCCCGCGTCGCACCTTTGCAGCTCTAGCGGCGCACCACCGGTGACGACCGGTAGCACCACCATCTTCCCCCCCTGGAAACACTTCTCCTAAGTGCAGGAAGCACCCTCGCCCTCCCTTGGTAGCTCCTCCATTACCGCTCGCAGCACCCTTGGCGCCGCTCGCAGCATCCCTGGCGCCGCTCGTAGCGCCGCCGCTCCCAGCAACGTCGACGACCCTCGCGGTGCTGGCTCCCTCTTGCTGCGACGAGCTGTCGTCCTCGCATCAAGGCGGCGCTGGCTTGGAGCGACGGGAGAGGGTGAGAGGTGCTCGACGGCGGAATGGCGAGGGGATGCGGAGGTTGGCATGGTGGAGGGGCGGTTCGCCGGTACGGCTCGATCTGGCCGGAGGAGAGAGAGGGCGCTGGTGAAGATAGAAAGGGGAAAATTTTGTGGAGAAGAAAGGAGAAGGCTCAACGTGGTGGGCCTCACCCGTTTCCTATCGACCACGCGGAGGGACGCGTGGCGAGCTCTGGAGTCGGAGGTTGCTAGCGTTGTATCCTCTGATGGTTTTAAAGCATTTTCCTTATCAGAAACCAGAATAACATGATCAATCAAATCCGAGACAGAAGTAAGCACTACGTTCCCATCGAGAGTAATCGGCTGGCGACTGCCAACTCTTGGCAGCCTGACCAACTCCAACCCTCTTAATCACACAAAGCTTTAACAGCTCAATTATCTTCAAGATGCATCTCCAACTGTATGATATGCTATCTCTCACCAACGCAGCACCTTCTAGGTTGACATCCATCATCAAAGTAGGGAAGTGCTACCATTCTACTTGAGCCCCACCCGCCAAGGCACTAATCTTTTTTCCCAATATTTTCTACTTCCACTAGCTAGTGTACTATCCTTCTTAAGTGTGAAACTCCTCTTATGTGCATATGTAGCACTGGCATTTTGTGCTCATTTTTGCAAATGCTTTTGTGATAGAGGATGTCTTTCAAAACAGCTGCTACATTTGGTCTTGGCAAGGAGCTGGTCGATCAGAAGCAAATGCAGGATTAACTAACTCATCCATGGAAATTTACTTCGGAATTTCAGAACATTGAATTGAACTTTGCTACATGGAATTTAAGATTGCCAGACACGAAAATCTAATTATTTCGTGGTTTACATAATTGCTAGTGAGGTTGCATTCCACACGATCTTTAGTTCTTTACATGTGAACATCTGCCATGACTCCATATATTCATCGAACAAGATGGCCTATGGTAGGAAGAATATGAATGCCGGTTCACACTGTCATCACAATAAAAGGTTTGCTAGTATCAAAGCATTTAGTCAGTATTGTGCCCTTTTAAGTGCAGCTATCAAATGTCAACATATAATAGAATTACTCACAAGCAAGTAACTGAATCACTGATAATGCAAAATCAACTTATATGATCTCCATGGTTCCAAACTGAAATTGCTATAAAAAGTAGGTTTGAATCAAAAGTACAGACAAAAGTACCGCAAAACCAAATACCCAAGGTGCTGCTCCATGGTATAATTTTGCCACAGCTCAAGATCAATAAATGGAAAGGCATCGATGTCATCTCAAGGAATCAGTTATTGACCTTTGCGTTGTGCATATCATATCTAGTCATGATTAGCCAATGATTCCGTGAACAAGGGCACATATGGAAGATATGGACATGACCCATATAATTTTACCCTGAGGCTACAGATAGGACGAACCTCCCCATGATCCATGTCATATGACATTAGCACATCCCCGCCACGCATAATATAGAAAATCAAACTGCATTCTGGGTGAATTGCAATCAAAGTGTATTGTCCTCCATTTATCAAACCCTTATGTCCGAGAAGCCGGGAGGTGCTAATGTTGTACTTAAAGTTCCATTCACCGCTCTGGTAGTTCTCCAGGATCCAGACTGAGAGTGTAGAGGCATCTCTTTCCCTAACATTCAGATAATGCAACCGACCCTGAGACTGATCAATGAAAGCAGCATTCAAATTCCAAATATTTTCAGCACCCATAGTGTCCAACAAAGGAATAGTCCTCCATGACTTGCCCTCCCTGTCCACAGCAACTATGGTTGAATCAAGAGAGATGAAATGCAGCATGCCATTGAGAAAAACGCTTTTGTCATACAATGCAACATCATCGCCCCAACCATTTTCACTGTGACTCCAAGCTCCCACTCTTGACGAGTATATATCTACTCCGGTGATGTACCCTTCCACATCCTCTAGCATTGAGAACAGATGGAAATGGGAGGAAACTGCTGGATCGAAACCCAAGCGACTTACGTAGACCTGGGTCTTCCGGTCAGAAGAGGGCAAGATTAGCCATTTCTCGGTCGCTGGATTGCACACCACGTAATCGAATTCATATCTGGGACTGGGGGAAACCTTCCGGCAGTGAAGGAAGAGTAGGCCGTTGCAGCAGTCCTTAGGTACAATGGTTGTGTAGCCGATCAGGAAAGAAAGTGACGGATCAGAAACAGGCTGTTCTTCCGCTCCTGAAATGCTGACAAAATCGGAAACAGTTAACATGGCGCCGAGCCGTGGTGTGATTCCGCGGAAGAAACCCAAGAGGGACTGGGGGAGCTTCTTGCGGTAGGCCCGGTGGGTGATGAGGCCGCGCCAGTGCCATGAGACGCACTTGAAACGGCAGACAGATTTGACGGGCAGCCTCGAGAGGATCTCAACGACAAGGTCGTCGGTGAGATCGGCAGCGGGGTTGCGGCTCTTGGCGGAATGGTCCATCGGTCGGCAGGCGGAACACCAATCTGTTAATCTGGGGAATGGATGAGAAAGATTAGAGATCCGTGAAGAGAAGAATCATGTTATCAAGGGAGTGTTTCAAATGAAGGGAAAGACGAGCGGGAAGGCACCAAGATCAACCGGGCCGGCTACGGCGCAGCCGCCATGGTCGTGGAAGAGGGCAGGGGCCGAGGGGGCTGGGGGCGGACGGCGGCGGCAGAGCTTGGGGTTTGCGACGAGACTTTGGGGCTGGGCCGCGGTCCGCTCCTGCTACAACGTTTGCTTCTGTTCGGCAGACTTTTTTCTTTTCTAGACCAGCTTTGGGTCGTTTCGATCCAGGCTTCATGGCTCCCGGTAATTTGGAGAAAATATTAGGTATTTCCAAAATTCTGATTTGCTTGCTGGGTGGCCTACACCTCCAATATTTGCAGAGTTTCGATAAAACATACATATATTTTGGGCCACACAAAATGTTACGGAGTATTTTTGTTGATCTGAAAAATAAGAACTCGTTTTATCTTTTTTGAGGTTTCAAATGTGGTTTTTGAATTAAAAGTAGCTGTAGGGAGTTAATAGCAACTTTTAGTGTTTATGAAGTTTTAAAGATTCCAATGCTTCGCAGAAGTGCAAGCACATAAGAGGATGACCGGGATACGAAGCGATGCATTGACTTCGCCATATGTATTGTTTTATGTATATTATCAATGTGATTTGTCTTATAACTATAGCCACGGATTGAGCGAAAGCCGCCCAAATGAAGATCTTTCCTTTCCACAAAAAGTGAGCCGGGTTTCCCTTTGTTACCATGTTATTTTTTTATTGACTTTGAAACCAAAGCAACGATGCTACCCAAATTTGTATGGATTGGATTTTTGTGACTTGAATACAGGATTATAAACATCCAGTCTAACCTCCTTTTAAGAGTCAATCAGTATAATGAAGGCACCTTTTGGGTTCTATCAAAACAATTGTTCCTACATTAGTTAGTGATACTAGGCAGCGTCCTGTCGTGCTGGTCGCGGGGCAAATCGTTACCGTCGAAGAAGAATGGTCACCGCCTCTCCATGTTGCTCCGCACTTCCCCAAGCTGACGCAGATCAAGGAGGAAAATTGTGCTGGCAACCGCGCTCCATGTCACCCTCCTCGATCCCCACGGCGTCGCATCTCCATGAGCCACCGATCTTGACCGCTCTCCACTTGAATCTGCCGCCTCCTCTTCTCTGAGCAGCCTCTCCACCAGTACATACAAAAAATAATGAGAAAGACTGGGAGAGGTAGCACGCATCGGGCCATAAACAGCCCACGCGTGGGGACACAGTCACCAGCGCCGCTTTGACCGACCCACAAAGCTCCAACATCCGACAATTTAAACAGAACTGGTTCACCCCTATCCAAGCATGTTGCAGCTATGGGCACACCCGTATCATACCAAGCGAGCCCACACTGCTCACATGTTCGTAGGAAAACAAACTCTCGGCTACACAAAAACGCTACCAAGACCCAAAAGTGCACACATAAAAGAAACAACGGGAGGTATATCCACGTGACTGCGCCATGTTAATCCAGAGATAGGCCTCAACATTCTTAGTATATTACTTATACTTATGCCTTGCACTGCCCTGCTTTGTACTCGCAAGGTCTGTCAAACTCTCGTATTTTATTTTCTTATTATTTTTGTAATCAGACAACGAGAGAACATGGGTATCTCGAACAAGGTGATCGCACGAGGATGTGTTAGGCATGCGGGAGTTTAACGTCAACCTTATATCAAGTGAAAGTTAACAGCGAGCTTTCTGACCTTGTTATCCCCACTAGAGGACTAAGACAGGAAGACCCTCTCTACCCCTATCTTTTCCTCTTTGTTGCTGAAGGTCTCACTACAGCCCTCCAAGATGCAATCAGTAGGAGAGAAATGAAAATTTGCAGAAGAGCTTATGGGATATCCACCTTCTTTTTGCGATGACAGTCTCCTCTTCTTGCAGACAAATGCCGAGCAAGCGCTTGTTATCAAGTCAGCCATACAAAATTTGAAAGAGGAACAGGCCAGCTCATTAGCCCAAATAAAGGTTCAATTCTCTTCAGCAGCCAGTGCTCTGCACAATTACAAATAGATATCAAACACGTTCTGTCAGAGTACCTTTGAGGAAAAATATCTGGGGTTTCCCACCATTGAAGGGAGAGTCAAAGCTATATTATGGGGCTTTTTAAACTACCGGCTAGGTTCCATGGTCACATGAAAATGACAAGATAATTTTGGTGTGGAGAAGATGATGAACATAGGAAGGTGCATTGGTCAGCGTGGGAAAATCTTACAAAACCCAAATGTATTTTAGGGGTAGGCTTTAGAGATACAATAATGCTCTTTAATCAGGCCTTGCTTGCTAGGAAAGCATGGAGAATACTAAATAAACCTGAAGGTCTCTATGCAAAACTATTAAGAGCCATCTACTATCCTAGAGGGAAACCTACTGGACAATGTTTTCAAAGGAGATGCGTCTCCAGGATGGAGGGGAATCGAGCATGGATTGGAGCTCCTAAAACAGGGAGTTTTATGGTGCATTGGACATGGATCAAGTGTTAGGATTTGGCGTGATAGTTGGATCCCAAGGAGGAGTGGTCTGAAAATCTCCTCCAAACGGGAATCTTCAAGACTTATCAAGGTTATTTTTTTGACCGGGGCTACGGCGGGCTTACGCCAGCCTGAACAACTTAATAACAGCGATAGTACATGGGATCATTACAAATTTTTAGAGGGAAGAGAGGAACAGGAGATCTAGAAAGATTCAAGGCGGCTCGAACCCATTACACCAATTATTAAGAGAGAGGGAGGGAGAGGGGGTGTTACAGCGGTGGGCCCAAAGTCTAATGTCCTCAATGCACCTACGGAAAACCACAGCAATGTCTTCAATGACGCCATTGAAGGTTCGGGTGTTTCTTCTCTTCCAGATGTTCCAGGCGATGGCGGTGCAGATGGTGGTTTCCTCGTAGAGTCTGCATCGCGTCATCCAGAGGTCGGAGGTCGGTGAGGTTGGAGGGGGGCGCGCCCCCCCCAGTGTCGAAGCCTGGGAAGAAGGATTTCCAAACTTCGCGAGCCTAGGGGCACGTCAGCAGTAGGTGGTGCGTGTCTTCATGTTGGAAGCAGGAAAGGCAGGCAGCAGTGTTGCAGAGTTGGTGTCGGAAACACCGCTCGTTGGTGGGGAGACGTTTCTTCCAGGCGAGCCAGCAGAAGACTTTGCACTTGAGGGGGGCAGCACTCCTCCAAACCTTTCCCGCAACCTCCTCGATTTGCAGATGCCTGAAAGAGTTGGTATAGACACTTTTGTTCGAGAGTTTTTTGTTGGTGAGGCGGTCCCAACGGGTGTCCGGGGAATCATGTCGCAGGGCCACTGAACAAAGCTCGCTGGCAAGGGTACGGAGGTCGGTCTCCGCAGCCAACGAGAGGCGCGGTCTAAGGGTGTCGCGCAAGTCGGGTGCCAGAGCAGTGGCAACATTGATATTAGGGCTGGTGGAGTGGGAGAAAAGGTCTGGGAACCGGTCCTGAAGAGGGGTATCGCCAAACAAAAGGTCAGCCCAGAAGGCGGTCGAAACTCCATTGGCAACGAAGACCTTGGTAATGGCACGGAAGGTACTAAGCCCGACCGCAATGTCCTTCCAAACGGGGGTGTCTAGGTAATGGTAGTCCCCAAGATCTCTGGTGCCATTCCAGCCGTACCTACGGCGGAACTAGGAGGCCCAGGGGGCAGTGTTGTCGGAGTGGAGCTTGGTGAGGAATTTTGTTAGGAGGGCAGAGTTTTGAGAGTGGATGGAGAGAACGCCCAACCCCCCACGGTCTTTTGGAACACATACGTCTTTCCAGGCAACCTTGCACTTGCCTCCATGGCAGGTTTCTTCTCCAGTCCAGAGGAAAGCCCGACAACGCTTGTCGATAGCCTCAATAACCCCAGCGGGGAGGAGCCCAGCGGCCATGGCGTGAGCAAGCATGGCCGTTAGAACGGAATTTACAAGGACCATGCGTCCTCCAATGGGCAGACACCGGTCGCATCACCCCGAAAGGCGCATGTCACTTTTCTGAATAATGGGGGCAAGGTCTAAGGGTCTAAGTTTATAGGTAGAGAGGGAAGACCAAGATAGGTCTGGGGGAAAGAGGAAACGGGGCACCCAAAGGCGTGGGCCATGGAGAGGGCTATGGTTTTGTCGGTCTTGATGGGAACGAAGGTGCTTTTGTGGAAATTGATGGCGAGACCAGCGGCCGCAGAGAAATTATCGAGAACAGCTTTGAGATTTGCCACATGCTCAGGGATAGCCCGAATAATGATAAGAGTGTCATCGGCATATTGGAGGATGGGGCAAGGGAGGTCATCGACAAGGGGGTGCAAGAGAAGGCCCTTGCGCGAGGCTTGGAGAATCATCTGATGAGCACATCTCTATGATAGATACAACCAATACTCCTACAACCACATCTCAGGTACATTCATTACTAGGAATCCTTCCTGATAGATTAAGCAACACTGTAGGTTTTTGGTTGAAGTCTATTCCTGTAACCTCTGAACCGATGGTCGGAGATGATTGTAATACTGTTGTTATGCAAAATCCTGGTGGTTCTAAAAAAAAGTTTAAATAGGTTTGGGCACTCTGTTGGAGCCTGACCTGTTCTTAAACGCTCAACACACTCATATGTTAGGGAAGCATCAAATGAGACTTTTTTTCCTTGTTCGTTTGGATCCGGAGAAAGTGCCTTTATATAAAGGATCCTCGAACCCTCAATGAAATTTCAACCCATCATGGAAACATAGTAAGGTGAGCCTGACCAGAGGGTCATATTGCTAGCTGAAGCAGGAGTGTGCTCTACCTAGCAACCCGGGTTCAAGTCTCAGACACCGCGGTTTGCTGCTCATAGCTCCCCTATAAGAATATGCCATGGGTGCTCGCCCATGGGTCTCGTTTTTTTAAACATAATAAGGTCGCCATTATCAAGACCTAACTTTGTAGGTCAAATCTAGTCGTTGTATTATGTAATCTTTACATCCATATTCACATACAAGCAGAGGTAGGGCTATTACCATTCTCAGGGGCCTAGGATAAATCATACTGACATTGTTGTCTCGGGGGGTCCATCGAATTCATAGCCTCCACATATACCGTCTTCATGAACACCCTCACAATGATAATGTCAGCATAAACTAATTATCAACAGTAGGCGTGCACCATGGAGCACTGGAGCCCAAGCGGATTTGACCTTCTCCAAAGTCATTCCCACACTCATCCTTACTAAAAAGGGATTCTAATTAAACGTTAGCACCTCCCACGCTCATCCTTACTAGAAAGGGATTTTAAGGATAGGATACAACATTGACTACGTCCACCTATTTGCTTCAGGATATTTTTTGGAATGTTTGAATTCGAAATTTTGAAGCTTCAAAAGAAAGGACCCTGAAGCCCGAGCACAATTTTGAGTTTTCGGAGGACATCCTGACTACTGTTACATCCAAAGCCCCGAAATATTTACCTACTCAGATGGCGAAGATACAAGGATCACTCACTCGAGCTTGTGCAGAACTGAACTAGCATTAATTTCCTTCCTGAGAATAGCTCCTAATACTCATCAGAACATGACGCTGCCAACGTCGGATGCATTTATCCTATTTAAGAATGTAGGATCTAGGATGTACATGAAGGATAAACAGTGGAGCATGAATGTGCGATCACCTTAACTTAAGCAGTATGGGCGTGAAACTTGTTCACCCTTGTAGTACCAGGGTACTGTTTTCAGAGAGTAAATAGAGAGAACAAATAATAAGCGTATCTATTTACAACCGAACTGTGATATCCTTGATTACCTGTTCCAAGGCGAATGAGAATTTTGGCCTCTGATGGAAACTTCCAGCAGTATATCTGTCAAAATCAACTTCAACTATTCACATTTGCAATGAATGGTGCAAAGCTTTATGTTTGCGCTCAACCAGATAGAAAATCAGGCAGTGCACCATGCATTTTCCAACTGAGCGATAGAATAAAAGAAGAAAGAGAAAATCCATGTGTAATCTCCTCCTGAAAGCACAAGAAACGTGTACTCTCACATGGATCACAAGTATCGTAGGTGCAGGCAAATATTTAGGAACAGTATAAACAAGCAAAAGAGTAGAATCAGATAAACATATATCTTTAAAAATCATATTTTTGCAGTCTTCTTGACTAATCAATATTTCCTAGAACAAGCCAGAGTACATCAACAAGCTTACAGAAAGTGTCAAATGATCAAGCAGATTTACCAAGGTCTCATGCCTCAATTTGTTAACAAGCGCACGACCCGAGCTTCACTCTCATCCAATGTAGTAAATGGGCATCTTCACTTCAAACTTTGTAGGGTATACACCACTTCTAGTTCTGATCAGCCGGTGACTCAGAGAACAAGGGTACATATGGAAGATATGGCCCGCAGAAATCATATTCAAGATTGCGGATAACAGAAACTTCACCACGATCCTTGTCATACGAAACCAGCGCATTCTCACTCTTGAGGAAAAGGAAAACCAGTGAACACTCTGGATGAACAGCAATCACATTGTAGTCCTGAAAAATGAAATCTTTCTTCGTGGAAAGCTGAGAAGAACAAGGGGTGATGCTGTACTTAAAGACCCATTCACCGCGGCAATAGTCCTCCAGGATCCAGACAGATAGATTGGATGGATACCTTTTCCTAGTGTAACTGACATAACAAAGGCGTCCCTGAGTTTGAGAAATAAAACCATCACTCCCAAAAGCAAAGATTTCAGCAACCACGTTCTTCAGCGATCGGATAGGGATAGTCCTCCATGTCTTCCCCTCCATGTCCACGGCCACTACCGCAGGATCATCAGTGACCAAATTCAGCATGCCATTGAGAAAGACACTTCCTGATGCAGAAGCTATCTTCTGAGTTTCATCATCCCAACCAGTTTCCCTCTGGCTCCACTCTCCGGTCTGGGACGAGTAGATCTCCAAACCAGTGATGCATCCAACCCGATCTTCCTGCAGCAGCGCAACCAGGTGGAAGTGCGAGGAGACGGCCGGATCGAAACACAGGTGCACTGGCACCTTGCGATCCATGTACCCGGGGACTACTCGCCATTTCTCGGTGGCGGGATTGTACACAACTCGATCGAACTCTTCTGGCGGATACTCATGCGAGCAGTTGCAGAGGAGAAGACCATTGCAGTGGTCCTTGAGAACGGTATGCTTGTAGCCGCGTGAGAAGGACAGCGCTGGATCGGAAAAGGGCTGGTCTTGCTGGTTCCCCGAGAAGCCGGCGAAAGAGGGAGCCACGCCCGAGTGCCCGATGCGGTTGAAGAAGAAGCCGGAGAGGGTCTGGGGGAACCTCTTGCGGTGGGCGGGGTCGGAGATGAGGCCGCGCCAGTGGCGGGAGACGCACTTGAAGCGGCAGAGCGATTTGGCTGGGAGCAGAGAGAGGATCTCGATAATTAGGTCGTCGGTGAGGTTGGCGGCGGGGTTGCTACAGAGGTCCATCGGTGGAGAAGCATTGGGCGTTGGAGACGAAAGATTATGATTATTTGTGGCCTTGGAGAAAGGAAATCGAAAGGGACGCACCTAAAAATACGGACAGGGTGCTTTGTTCCCATCCATGCTCCGGCTCTGCCTGGCAAGTAATCCCCGAACCCTATTCGCCGGGAATCTCCAACCGGGCGACCCAAACCGCACCGCACGATCCGGATGAGTCGAGCTGGACAAAAACGTGGACCGAGCGCGCGGACCCATCCCTAAAATGGATGGTCGCGGCGTCCGGGACGACCCAAATCCGGCCCAAATCTGGGGTGAGTATGCGTGGCCGCGGACGCCGAAAATAGAAACGTTTTTTTCATTGGAAAATAACCATTACAATTTTTTTTAGCCTACTACTTCTGTCCCAATACGTACGGGGCCGGCGGCCTCGCCGGTGCGGCGGAGGACTTCAGCCTCCTCCTTTCCGCTCGCGCGTCGGCTCGCTGCCGGGGCCGTGGATTTCACTCGATGCGGGCGGCCTGTACGCGTGAGGATCCGATTCCAGCTTATGAGCTGGGCGGCGTGGCGGAGGTCTTCATCCTCCTCCTTTCCGCTCGCGCGCCTCGAGCGCGCTCGCGCTCCGCCTCCTGACGCGGCACCACCCGCTTCCCGCATAGCTCCAGCTCCTGCAGGGCGACGCGTTCCACAGCGGTGCGCGCCTCCAGGCGGACGCGGCCGGCGGCCTGGGCCTCGTGGTTCCCGTCCCACCACCACATGCGCTCTTGTCGGCCGCGCTCCGCCGACACAGCATCCTCCCGGGCGCGCCGCTCGGGCAAGGGCATCTGGATGAGGTGGCGGGCTGCTCGCATAGCGTGCAGCTCGTTCTTCTGCCCGAGGAGGTCGCCTAGTCGGCGGCGACCGGCCCGGCAGGTCGCCTCGTGCTCCTTCGTCACGCGCGTGAGGTCGGCGAGACGCTCCTCGATGGCGGCGTTGATGTTGGCCAGCGTGAGGTCCTCCTCGTTCACGGGCTCCTCCTCCGCGGCGGCCGCGGCCTCGTACCGGCCCGTCCGCGGTCTCGTGCCGCCCGTCCGCGGCCGCCTCCACCATCTCCGCGTCCGCTTCCTTCTTCGCCGCCGCCTCGCGGCGCGAGCGCGTCGTCGTCGGCGACCCACCGCGCGTCCGCGCGCTCCTCCTCCTCCGTCCGCGGGAACCTAGCCCGGGCGGCGAGGGAGAGCTTGGCCCACGTGGACTGCAGGGTGCGCGGCATGGCGCCGGAGAAGGTGGAGGGGGAGAGGACGGCGGAGAGGGTGTGGTGCGGTCTCTGGCCGCCGCCGTCTTCTATAGCCGGCGGCCTGGCGGGAAACTTGGGCGCGAGCGCGCGCCAAAGGGCTTTTCGCGCGTGCGGGAACGTTGGTGCGCGCGGGAACTTTCCCGCGCGTTCTCCCGCCCGCCGTTGATGTCCCGTCGAGGCCTGCCATGGCGCAGAGCCGCGCGTTGAAGACGAACCACGTGGTGTCTTTTTGGGTCGCCGCGTTGGGCGCAGCGTGCGACCCAAACGGACACGCGGACGCGGGCCGCTGTCCGCGTGTCCGCTCGGCCACCCAAACGGCCCAAACCGGACGGCCCAGCGCGTCCGTTTGAGTCGCCCGGTTGGAGTTGCCCTTATTGCGGGAGCGATTCGCTCCCGCTCAAGCGACGGACTGGGTGGGCCGGCCCATTAGCGCTTAGGTTGATTTTCCCTTTTTTTTGTTTTTTTTTCAGGGTTTCTCATGTTTTTTTGGTTTTGGATGGTTTCTTTTATGGTTTTTTGCTGTGCTGGTTTTGTTCAAATATAATTTTTGTTCGAAATAAATTCTTTGAACATTTCAAAATTTGAACTTTTTTAGATCTGAACATTTTTAATATTTGAAAATTTTTGAATTTCGAACTTTTTGAGATTCAAACATTTTTAAATTCGAACTTTTAAATTTTGATTTTTTTGAGATTCGAACATTTTTTAATTCGAACATTTTTGGTTTTTGATTTTTTTTATTTGAACATTTTTTGAATTTAAACATTTTGAAAGATCTAAACTGAAAGAGAAAAAAAAGAAGAGAGAAACAATACCTTTTGTTGGGCCCAGTTTTGGAGCGGCCCAGGGGGAGACACTTCAGGCGGAGCGAGCGCTCGCTCCCGCTTAAGGCGGAGAGTAGGTGCTCCCCAAGTAATCGGACATCCCACTTTTTTCTCAAAAAAAGATTTTAGAGATTTGTCTAAATTTAGATATCTAATATACCTAATAATAAAAAAAATAAGGCTTCTTGTTCATCCATTTTTAATAGCCCCTGGATTTGACGGAAATTACTCCCACTGCCACCGGCAAGTGGAAAGACTTCGAGGGTTATTTTTGCGCCATCCCGTCCGAGCCCGCATCAGAATTGAGATCCCCTTTCATGCCCGACACATCTCCAAACATCCCCACCGCTTGCCTCACCCCTCCCCGTCGTTGTCCCATCGCGTCGCTAGAGTAGCGCGGGAGGTGGAACTCCATCAGCTGGTACGCTGCAGGCACCAAACCGACCTCCTCCGCTGCAGCATACACACTCTTCTCTAGAACCAGACACTCGATTGACCTTGCTCTCGCGGTTGTCTCTCCCGGTAGATTTGGTCGCAGGGTTCACGGCGCCGGCTGGATGTTACCAGCACAGATCGACTAAGGGTGTGTTTGGTTTGTGTCCAAGATTGCCCCACCAAAATTTTGGCTAGCCAATATTTTGGTTGAGCTATTCCTTGCCCATAAGTTGGCCAACATTGACTAAAAAATTGAACTAGAATTGGTAGTGGAACATTGGCAAACCAAAAAATTGGCAACTATCCAAACAACAACCAATCTTTTGGTCATGACCAACAACCAATCTTTTGGTCATGACCAAAAAATTGGTAGGGTATGATTTGGTAGCAATCCAAACACACCCTAACATACCAATGACCTACCACCGCATCGCTCCCCGTTGCTCACTCTCAGCAGACCATGGCGGCTGGGATTGGGGATTGGGGATTGGGGATTTTGGTGATTTCCTACAGCTCAAACACGATGTGCGGTCGATGGATCTGAGGCTCACCCTGCAAACGGGGCGGCGATCAACCCGGCGATTTCTCTATCGCGCTTCGAAGAGTACTTCCTCTCCTGCGACCACCCCGTTGTTGCGCGACCAGTTCGATGGATCGCGGCCGATCCCGCTCATGAACGGCTCGCGGTGCTCTCATCACAACTCCTCGACGCCGCTGCGGAGGGTGGAGACCGTGCAGCTGTCCTGGAGAGGTCGCTGGTGTGTGCCGCGCCCCCGGCGACCCGCGCAGCGTGCTCTCCGTGGGTCTCTTTCTTGCCCAGCTCACCCTGCGTTCTCTTCACTAAGCAGAACTTCCTGATCGATCGATGGGAAGAACTGGCCATGCACCCATCCATGCCGCTCCTTGGGTCAGTTTCAATCTCTGCGGAAACGAAATAGAAGAGAGCGGGTGAGATATTGATAGATCGAGTTAATTGATTTCTGTGAAACTTTCAGCCGGCGGAGATCACCACAACAGCGATGCTGCGCATGCTCTGCATATCAATTTGAAGGGGAAAAAATACGTAAGAACAGTTATGCGAGGATAAGAAAAATGTGGTGGAAAATTTACATGCCTAAGCATGTAGTTAGCTAATAAACTAAACATGACACATCGCTTTAATCAGAAAAGGCAAAGATGATTAAATTTGATCTTACATTTAATTATCACTCTAATCTATAATGCAAATTTTCGTCCCATGTGTCTTTTTTCGAAAATTCTATGCTACTGCGGATGTGACCATCTTACACAGTACTTGCCTCTAAGGCGAGATTAATTTATTAGCAATTTACTTTACTCGTGGTAAGCCAAAAGAATTATATAAAAAGGACTCAAGTCCCTCTACGCGAACTGTTTTGCTGATATTTCCGAAACTTCGTCTGCACATGTATCAATCATGCCGACAAGAACGATGTTCGAGGCATAAAGCGTAGCCACAATCAGCGATCGGGTAAAACTGTTCGCCGTAAAGAGGCTAGGTGAAAGGTTTCACCATCACTTGGCGATGATACAATAACCATCACAGCCATACCATGACCAATTTCTCAGAGAAAGATTCACACAAAAATGCGCCTGATAAGCAAATATCGATTAAATTTCAAATCTAATGATGGTGGCTGGGCCAGTGACAACTACGGGCTCATCTTGGACGAAGTGGTCAACTTCATAAAGTTGAGGGTTTAGAAGACATCAATGTCAACGGCGAGATGGGCACCCTCAACCATGTCAGGTAGACGACAAAGGGGAAAAAGATCACATGTTTCTGAGGGCAAGAAAGACATACATTATTTTTGACCATTTAAAATTTTTGATCGACTAAAAAAATATTAAGCAAAAATAGACCCGTAACAACGCACGGGCAAATTTACTAGTAACCACTAAAAATGTTTGCGATACTTTTTATAGACAGAGGTAGATTATTGTTTTCATGGAAAGCAATTTTTCATTACCAAACGTGCGTAGCAAAATCGTCGGCAACCAGAGACTGGGCAAAGGTGGGTACATGGCCCAACCATACGGCTTAGGGTTCCGAGACCATCTTCGTGTTAAGCTTCATGCACTAGCCACTTGAACTAAAAGTTCGAACTGATGGAAAGGGCTAGGCAATCCACATATACACTTCACAACACCCCCACTCGCGTGTGACGGGAGAAGAGAAAGTCAACACGTGAAAGAAGAAGAGCACACCAAAACAGGGCATCAGCGGTGGCTAAAGAGGGGGGCAACAACAATTTTTAGGCTTAATTGCGAAAACCAGGATTTGAACTCGAGACCTGGGGCTCTGATACCATGTTAATCTTCATGCAATAGCCACTTGAATCAAAAGTCCGAACTGATGGAAAGAGCTAATCCACATATACACTTCGCAACACTTCGCTCCAAATTTCGCTAAAGCATCAGCAACAGTATTACAAGCCCTACAGTAATATGAAATCGAAAACAAATAAAAATTTAAGCATACTAAAGCCTTGATTTCACCGGACAACACCCCATTTGGGTAATATCATACTCCTTCGACTTAACTGCATGAACAAGCAATTTTCCTGTATTTTGTGCGTGTCCCGCTGCTGAGCATATGACAATGCATCAATACAAGCTTCAGCTTTGGTTTGTAGAGCATCTTGAGCATACTCCACTCTGCCTGCACCGGAGCCACAACATCACCATCTGACTCTCTGATAACGAAGTCCCAGCCTCCCTTTCCCTCTTCAGCCTTGAAGCTACCACCGATGTTGATCTTTAGCACATCCGAGCTTGGGGGCTTCCAGTAATCCACCACCGTCAGTTTAGTTCCAACGGGTCTGCTAAAGAAGTCCTGGAACTCAAGTGCTGATCTCCTCAAATGCGCCAGTAATTGGTCATAGGTGTGGTTTTCCATCGGCATTTTTTACTTTATTACGACTATTCCACCAGGTCTAGCACAGAGATATGCAAAGAATTCTTGTATTGTGGTTTTCCTGAAGAATCTCTTCAATCAGTCTCCGCTCGTTCAACACGCTCCTCGCTTGTGTTTTTTTTCTATGTAGCATTACAATTTTATGACACATTTATCAGAACACACCCTATGGCTAAAAGGGAAAAGACTTGCACATTATCTTCAAAACCGGTCATAGCATGTTCATCCCATACAAATTTGCCAAACTTTCCGTTTTGCGTCGTGTGGTGTGTTCCGATAAATATGCCACAAAATTGTAATGGTACTAGGTAAAAACACGAAATTGTATTGTGTGTTTTGGCAAACGTCAAAAAATAACAACGATATCCTATAGCAAATGTTCCCTTCACAATATGGCTACTTCTTTTTCCCCTTTCTTCAATTTCGAGGAGGGGATGATGCTGCCAACACCATTCCCTCCTGTCGCCACCCCTTCTCCGTGTCTGCTAGCAACCTTTGCCTCTCGCAAACCCTTCGTGAGCACGTCTGCTTTTTTCTAACTGCATTTCATATACCATGCATCCGCCGATGTCTCACATTGGTCCCCTACATTTCTATGTATCGACAAACTTCTATAGATCCATTGTGCGGGAAGTAAGTATTCGTTCGCCCGCGAGTATGCGTACTTGGATGGTGACTCTGTCAGGATATATAATAAAAAGGTTTGTGTTTCCTCTGCTTTAAATTGATCCGGATGGGTTAGTATGTACAACTTGATAACTACTATATTAAAGGGCAACCAACTTTTTTTCTCAAAATTTTGAGGTCTTTTGAGAATTAATATGGGGCTGACGTGAGAACCAACCTGAGGTTGGGTGGTTAGGAGGGTGGTTGTACCCCGAGCCCACCAGAGTTCAAACCCCAGGTTTGACATCTGTGTGTCTCATAAAGGCGGAATTTTCTTTCAGTGGGAGGCGACGTTCCCGTCGATAGCGAGGCGCCTGTGGTGACTTCGTCAATTTCAAGATCCAATCCGCCGGCTCGGTCTTCCGGAGGTGCTCATAGGGGTAGGGTGTGCGTGTGTGCGTTCATAGGGGTGAGTGTATGCGCGTGTATGTGAGCGCCTGCGTTTGTATTGTGTTTCTCAAAAAAATAATATGGGGCTGACGTATCTGCACTTCATACTTTTAGATTTCTTCTGAGTTTTTATGTGTGCACTTCCGGGACGATTTACACAAAAAAAACCCTTTTGTGCCTCCGGCGAAATTATTTCACTCATCTAACCCTTTTGTGTGGCGCTTCTTCTATCGGCGCCACACCTCACTGTGTGGCGCCCATGCGGGCGGCGCCACCTGCCCATCCGACGTGGCGCGGTCGATGCTGATGTGTGCTCGAGTCTGACGTGGCAGGATGTGTGGCGCCGCTCCCATCGGTGCCACATATTGAAAGTGTGGCGCCGCTCTGAAGGGCGCCACACATCCACTTATAATAGCCCAAAACATACTGTAAGACAATTCTCCAGGGACTTAGCCGTTTTGACGACCCTGCTTGTGTGGCGCCGACGACAAGGGCGCCACACTATGCAGTGTGGCGCCGGTGCCACGGGCGCCACACAAACAGGGTCGCCAAAACGGCTAAGGACTAAGCGTCCAGAGCCCCCCGGATGTTTTCGACATATAAGTTGATATAAGTTGACATGTGTGGCGTCGATGCTATGAGCGCCACACTGTGCAGTGTGGCGCCAATGCGATGGGCGCCACACATTGACTGGTGCTACACCACGAAAATATCTACCACATTTCAACAGTTTTGAATACAACATTGCACACAACATGGACGAGACAACATAGTGGTTCAAATAACACATAAGGTTCGACGACATCAACGTTCCAATTACAATAAGGTTCAACGACATGAAGGTTCGAGAAGATCAAGGTTCACACAACATCAAGGTTCGACAACATAAAGGTTCGACAACAAGAACATAGCCAAAGGAACATCACTGTGTGGCAAAGGCTCCCTCCCCCCTCGCCTTCTTCTTCTTAGATTCTTCAGCCAGTTCTTCCTTCTCCCTTATGTCACGAGCCAACGGAACCACCGAGTCGAAGAAATTGTGGCGCTCCTCCGTCTTTGAAGCTTCCGCTTGAGCTCTTTCCTCCTTGATGCGCTCAGCCTCCTTAGCCACCTCCTCTAGGTGCATCCTATTGGCCCTCTCCCTCGCTATTTGAGCAAGTTGCCAGTTCTTATGGATTTTTCCCCTGCATAGACGGTCCCGTTCGGCCTTGATCTTCTCATTCCTCTTCTTCTCGCGCCATATGTATTTCTGATACTCCCTTTGCATACGGGCACGCTCGGCCATCTTGTTCTCGTGCTCCTCCTTCTCCTTCCTCGCAACTTCTTCCTTCTCCCTCTTCCGCACCGTCCTCATAGCCTCCTCCCAAACGGACTCGTCCTTCTCATTGCCCTCCCACGCCTCCTTCCCCTTGGTGGGTTGAGTTGCCATACCTGAAAACAAAATTGAAAAAACCAAAGTTAGTCACGGAATAGGAAAATAGAAAGTACAAAACAATTAATATATTGGAGACACATACGGATAAGGCCCCGCTAGGTATCCTAGCATACTAGTACCCCGACGTCCACCATGGCAACCTCTACTAAGCCCTACATGAATCCTTGGTTGCCTTGGAGCTTGTCGCCATTGTGATTGATGGCTTGGGGCTTGTTGCCGTGGGGCTTGTTACCTTGGAGCTTGTCGCCATGGGGCTTGTTGAGTTGGAGGTTGTTGCCTTGGAGCTTGTTGCGAAGGAACTTATTACCTTGGAGCTTGTTGGCTTGGACCTTGTTGCGAAGGAGCTTGTTGGCTTGGACCTTGTTGCCGTGGGGTTTGTTGGCTTGGAGCTTGTTGGCTTGGAGGTTGATTTGAAGCTTGTTGGCTACTTGATTGTTGGCTTGTGCTAGCATCATTCCCCTTAGAATTTTTGCCGGATGTACATTTTCTTCTATTGTTCCCCTTACTATTGCATGATCCACAATTAGTTAATTTGTTTCCGGAATGACCCCATCTATCCATATCTCTGTGATACCTCTTTGTCTTTCTTCTTCCACGTTTCACAACCTTCCATTCCGGATCGGGCCAAACTTGCACTCCATGATATTCCGGCCATTGTGATTCGTCCAAGTAGGGAGAAAACCTTGGAGCCCATGTCCTTTTTGTGGCTTCGATGGAGAACTCGGACTCCCGAACGGTGAGCGGGTTATTGTAGTCCACACGTCTAGTGCGTGCCGCTGTGAGCAAGTGGGAGCAAGCCAAATGAAGCAAAGAGGGCCTCCTACATGTGCATTCACTTGTCTTTAGGGACACACGGAAAGCCCGGCCTCCGTGTTGGACAGCACCTTGTGTGGTGCCTCTCGGCTCATTCACTTGATACACCCAGTCAACATTGTCATAAAATGTAGCCGTTTGGGAGTCCGCTTTCCTCGCCTGAAAGTCCATGAACTCTTGAACCTTCGTTGGGTACTCGCAGTTCCTAGCAATTTCCTTCTCCGTTTCTTCGGTGTAGTTCTGGAAATAGACATTCAACTTCTCGAATGTGTATTGAATTATTGCCGTCACGGGCAATGCACGGACACCCTTCAACACATTGTTGAAGCACTCAGCCATGTTGCTTGTCATTTGACCATATCTCCTCCCATCATCATCATAAGCTCGTGCTCACTTTGAGTTAAATATAAGGTGCCTCTGAAGAAACTCAAAACCACCTGGGTTGAGGTCTTTGTGCTTGAGCAAGCCATTGTATAGGTTTGCGAAGCGGCGCTCGGAGTAAGCGAGGCAACAATATTGAAGAAGGTCAGACAACTCTTTGTTTTTGTATGCCCACTAGAAATTTGCACAAAAATGCCTCATGCACCATCGGTGGTGCAAGGGAGCATGCCCGGGAATGTGAAGCTCCACCGCATTGAGAATTCCTTGATGACGATCCGAGATGACATACACATCCTTTGAGGGTGGTATGACCCTCGTCCTCGATATATGGAAAAACCATTCCCAGTTATCATTGTTCTCAACCTCTACCAATGCAATGGTACTAAGCGGTTGCTCGCATCATTTGCTATTGCCACCAATAGTGTGCCCTTGTATTGCCCGGTCAAGAAGGTACCATCGATGGCGATGACCGGCCTACAATGTTCGAATGCCCTCGTGCATTGCTCGAATGACCAAAATGCACGGTGAAATACCCTCACTCTTTTACCATCATGCAATGTCATTTTGGTACTAGAAGGCTCCACCACATGCACCATGCCCGGGTTAGTAGCGGCCATCGCTAACAACAACCTAGGGACTCAGTTGTATGCTTCCTCCCAATCACCGTACAACATCTTGAATGCGGCTTGTTTGGCCTTCCATGCCTTCCCATAATTGACGTCGTAGTCAAACCGGGATTTCACAGTATCTTGCACGGACTTAATGCTCATGGTTGGAAGTGATGATATCTCCGCCGAGAGCTTGTATGCAATGAACTCGGATGTGAGTTGATGGTGGTCCGGCTGCGCATCCTTGCCATCAAGCTTCGGCCCCCGGCACATGTGAGTGGCTACACAACTTGTTATGTGCCAAGCGGGCCTTTGTTTTGAAAGGTCTTGCACGGACAACCCATGGACACCTTTTATCTGCACATTTTAGCGTGTACCGCTTCTTCAAGTCCGAGTGCACAACGATGTAAGGGCGATGATGCTTGATACGTCTCCGACGTATCGATAATTTCTTATGTTCCATGCTACTTTATTGATGATACCTACATGTTTTATGCATACTTTATGTCATATTTATGCATTTTCCGACACTAACCTATTAACAAGATGCCGAAGAGCCAGTTGCTGTTTTCTGCTGTTTTTGGTTTCAGAAATCCTAGTAAGGAAATATTCTCGGAATTGGACGAAATCAACGCCCAGGGGCCTATTTTTCCACGAAGCTTCCAGAAGACCGGAGGACTTACGAAGTGGGGCCACGAGGCGACGACACACTAGGGTGGCGCGGCCTGGCCCTTGGCCGCGCCGGCCTGTCGTGTGGGGCCCTTGTGTGGCCCCCTGACCTGCCCTTCCGCCTACAAATAGCCTTCGTCGCGAAACCCCCAGTACCGAGAGCCACGATACGGAAAACCTTCTAGAGACGCCGCCGCCGCCAATCCCATCTCGGGGGATTCAGGAGATCGCCTCCGGCACCCTGCCGAAGAGGGGAATCATCTCCCGGAGGACTCTACACCGCCATGGTCGCCTCCGGAGTGATATGTGAGTAGTTCACCCCTGGACTATGGATCCATAGCAGTAGCTAGATGGTTGTCTTCTCCTCATTGTGCTATCATTGTCGGATCTTGTGAGCTGCCTAACATGATCAAGATCATCTATCTGTAATACTATATGTTGTGTTTGTTGGGATCCGATGGATAGTGAATACTATGTTATGTTGATTATCAATCTATCATGTGTTGTTTATGATCTTGCATGCTCTCCGTTGCTAGTAGAGGCTCTGGCCAAGTTTTTGCTTGTAACTCCAAGAGGGAGTATTTATGCTCGATAGTGGGTTCATGCCTCCATTAAATCTGGGACAGTGACAGAAAGTTCTAAGGTTGTGGATGTGCTGTTGTCACTAGGGATAAAACATCGATGCTATGTCCGAGGATGTAGTTGTCGGTTACATTACGCACCATACTTAATGCAATTGTCTGTTGTTTACAACTTAATACTGGAAGGGGTTCGGATGATAACCTGAAGGTGGACTTTTTAGGCATAGATGCATGCTGGATAGCGGTCTATGTACTTTGTCGTAATGCCCAATTAAATCTCACAATACTCTTCATATCATGTATGTGCATTGTCACGCCTTCATTATTTGTTAATTGCCCAACTGTAATTTGTTCACCCAACATGCTAATTCTTATAGGAGAGACACCTCTAGTGAACTGTGGACCCCGGTCCTATTCTTTACATCTGAAATACAATCTACTGCAATTGTTCTTTACTGTTTTCTGCAAACATCATTATCCACACTATACATCTAATCCTTTGTTACAGCAAGCCGGTGAGATTGACAACCTCACTGTTACGTTGGGGCAAAGTACTTTGGTTGTGTTGTGCAGGTTCCACGTTGGCGCCGGAATCCCTGGTGTTGCGCCGCACTACATCCCTCCGCCATCAACCTTCAACGTGCTTCTTGGCTCCTACTGGTTCGATAAACCTTGGTTTCTTACTGAGGGAAAACTTGCCGTTGTACGCATCACACCTTCCTCTTGGGGTTCCCAACGGACGCGTGCTGTACGCGTATCAAGACTGTTTTCTGGCACCGTTGCCGGGGAGATCAAGACACGCTGCAAAGGGAATCTCCACTTCCAATCTCTTTACTTTGTTTTTGTCTTGCTTTATTTTATTTTGTACTTTGTTTGCTGCATTATATCAAAACACAAAAAAATTAGTTGCTAGCTTTACTTTATTTACTGTCTTGTTTGCATTCTCTATATTAAAAACACAAAAAAAATTAGTTACTTGCATTTACTTTATCTAGTTTGCTTTATTTACTATTGCTAAAATGGGTACTCCTGAAAATACTAAGTTATGTGACTTCACAACCACAAATAATAATGATTTCTTATGCACACCTATTGCTCCACCTGCTACTACAGCAGAATTCTTTGAAATTAAACCAGCTTTACTGAATCTTGTTATGAGAGAGCAATTTTCTGGTGTTAGTTCTGATGATGCTGCTGCCCATCTCAATAATTTTGTTGAATTATGTGAAATGCAAAAGTATAAGGATGTAGATGGTGACATTATAAAATTAAAATTGTTTCCTTTCTCATTAAGAGGAAGAGTTAAAGATTGGTTCCTATCTCTGCCTAAGAATAGTATTGATTCATGGACTAAATGCAAGGATGCTTTTATTGGTAGATATTATCCTCCTTCTAAAATTATATCTTTGAGAAGTAGCATAATGAATTTTAAACAATTGGATAATGAGCATTTTGCCCAAGCTTGGGAAAGAATGAAATCTTTGGTTAAAAATTGCCCAACCCATGGACTGACTACTTGGATGATCATCCAAACCTTTTATGCAGGACTGAACTTTTCTTCGCGGAACTTATTGGATTCAGCTGCTGGAGGTACCTTTATGTCCATCACTCTAGGCGACGCAACAAAGCTTCTTGATAATATGATGATTAATTACTCTGAATGGCACACAGAAAGAGCTCCACAAGGTAAGAAGGTAAATTCTGTCGAAAAAACCTCTTCCTTGAGTGATAAGATTGATGCTATTTTGTCTATGCTTGTGAATGGTAGGACAAATGTTGATCCTAATAATGTTCCTTTAGCTTCATTGGTTTCCCAAGAAGAACATGTCGATGTGAACTTCATTAAAAATAATAATTTCAACAACAATGCTTATCGGAACAATTCTAGTAACAACTATAGGCCATATCCTTATAATAATGGTAACGGTTATGGTAATTCTTATGGGAATTCTTACAACAATAATAGGAATACACCCCCTGGACTTGAAGCCATGCTTAAAGAATTTATTAGTACACAAACTGATTTTAACAAATCTATTGAAGAAAAGCTTGGGAAAATTGATATACTTGCTTCTAAAGTCGATAGTCTTGCTGCTGATGTTGATCTTTTGAAATCGAAAGTTATGCCTAATGAAAATAATAATAAAAAAATTGTTACTACAGCAAATGCCATCCAAGTTAGAATTAATGAGAATATAAGATTGATGGCCGAATTGCGTGCTAGGTGGGAGAAAGAAGAAAATGCTAAAGATAACAATATTGCTAAAGTTTGGACTATTACCACCACTAGCAATGCTAATGCTTCACATGTTGCTGCACTTCCTACTATTAATGGTAAAAGAATTGGTGTAGACAATGTTTCCACTTCTAATGCAAAGCGTGAAAAACTGCCTGAAACTGCTAAAACTCGAAATCGCTGTGATAAACTGCTGAATTTTTTTCTAATGTTGGGGATAATGATCCCATTGCTTTAGATCATAATGGTTTAGATTTTGATGATTGTCACATCTCTGAAGTTATAAAGTTCTTACAAAAAGTTGCTAAAATTCCTAATGCTAGTGCTATAAATTTGGCCTTTACAAAACATATTACAAATGCTCTCATAAAAGCTAGAGAAGAGAAATTAAATCTTGAAGCTTCTATTCCTAGGAAGCTAGAGAATGGTTGGGAGCCCATCATTAAGATGAAGGTCAATGACTTTGATTTTAATGCTTTATGTGATCTTGGTGCAAGTATTTCTGTTATGCCTAAGAAAATCTATAATATGCTTGACTTGCCACCATTGAAAAATTGTTATTTGGATGTTAATCTTGCTGATAATTCTAAAAAGAAACCTTTGGGGAGAGCTGATAATGTTCACATTACGATAAACAATAATCTTGTCCCCATTGATTTTGTTGTCTTGGATATTGAATGCAATGCATCTTGTCCCATTATATTGGGAAGACCTTTTCTTCGAACTGTTGGTGCTATTATTGATATGAAGGAAGGTAATATTAAATATCAATTTCCTCTCAAGAAAGGTATGGAACACTTCCCTAGAAAGAGAAAGAAGTTACCTTTTGATTCTATCATTAGAACAAATTATGATGTTAATGCATCATCTCTTGATAATACTTGATACACACTTGCTGCGCCTAGCTGAAAGGCGTTAAAGAAAAGCGCTTATGGGAGACAACCCATGATTTTACTACAGTACTTTTGTTTTATATTTGAGTCTTGGAAGTTGTTACTACTGTATCAACCTCTCCTTATCTTAGTTTTGTTGCATTGTTGTGCCAAGTAAAGTCTTTGATAGTAAGGTTCATACTAGATTTGGATTACTGCGCAGAAACAGATTTCTTGCTGTCACGAATCTGGGCCTAATCCTCTGTAGGTAACTCAGAAAATTATGCCAATTTACGTGAGTGATTCTCAGATATGTACGCAACTTTCATTCAATTTTATCATTTTCATTTGAGCAAGTCTGGTGCCTGTTAGAAATTCGTCTTTACGAACTGTTCTGTTTTGACAGATTCTGCCTTTTATTTCGCATTGTCTGTTTTGCTATGTTTGATGGATTTCTTTGTTCCATTAACTTTCACTAGCTTTGTGCAATGTCCAGAAGTGTTAAGAATGATTATGTCACCTCTGAACATGTAAATTTTAATTGTGCACTAACCCTCTAATGAGTTGTTTTGAGTTTGGTGTGGAGGAAGTTTTCAAGGATCAAGAGAGGAGGATGATACAATATGATCAAGGAGAGTGAAAGCTCTAAGCTTGGGGATGCCCCGGTGGTTCATCCCTGCATATTTCAAGAAGACTCAAGCATCTAAGCTTGGGGATGCCCAAGGCATCCCCTTCTTCATCGACAACATTATCAGGTTCCTCTAGTGAAACTATATTTTTATTCCATCACATCTTATGTACTTTGCTTGGAGCGTCTGTTTGTTTTTTGTTTTTGTTTTGCTTGAATAAAATGGATCCTAGCATTCATCTTGTGGGAGAGAGACACGCTCCGCTGTTGCATATGGACAAATATGTCCTTGGCTTTTACTCATAATGTTCATGGCGAAGGATAATCTGCTTCGTTAATTGTTATATGGTTGGAAACGGAAAATGCTACATGTGGTAATTGGTAAAATGTCTTGGATAATTTGACACTTGGCAATTGTTATAGATCATGTTTAAGCTCTTGCATCATGTACTTTGCACCTATTAGTGAAGAAATACATAGAGCTTGTTGAAATTTGGTTTGCATGATTGGTCTCTCTTAAGTCTAGATATTTTCTAGTAAGGTTTGAGCAACAAGGATGACAGTGTAGAGTCTTATAATGCTTGCAATATGTTTTTATGAGAGTTTTGCTGTACCGGTTCATGCTTGTGTTTGCTTCAAATAACCTTGCTAGCCTAAGCCTTGTATTGAGAAGGATTACTTCTCGTGCATCCAAATCCTTGAGCCAATAACTATGCCATTTGTGTCCACCATACCTACCTACTACATGGTATTTCTCCGCCATTCCAAAGTAAATTGCTTGAGTGCTACCTTTAAACAATTCAAAATTTATCACCTCTGATTTGTGTCAATGTTTTATATCTCATGAGGAAGTATGTGGTGTTTATCTTTCAATCTTGTTGGGCAACTTTCACCAATGGACTAGTGGCTTCATCCGCTTATCCAATAATTTTGCAAAAAGAGCTGGCAATGGGATTCCCAGTCCCAAATTAATTAACAAAAATAGACACTCCTCCATGGTATTGATTGTTGGACGGCACCCGAAGGATTCGGTTAGCCATGGCTTGAGAAAGCAAAGGTGGGGAGGAGTGTCATCATAATAAAACTAAAATAAAAAGGCACTCCTTCATGGTATGAGATTGTTGGCAGGCACCCGAGGATTCAGTTAGCCATGGTTTGTGAAATAAAGGTTGGAAGGAGTGCCACCCAAAAATAAAATAAAATGGGAGCCGCTCTTTGAAGGTTTGTCTGGCAAGGGGGTTAGAGTGCCCACTACCATTCGTTGACAACAACAAACACCTCTCAAAATTTTACTTTTTTGCTCTCTTTATGTTTTCAAAATAAAAGCTCTAGCACAAATATAGCAATCGATGCTTTCCTCTTTGAAGGAACTTTCTTTTACTTTTATGTTGAGTCAGTTTACCTATTTCCTCCCACCTCAAGAAGCAAACACTTGTGTTAACTGTGCATTGATTCTTACATACTTGCATATTTGCATTCATCGTACTACTTTATGTTGACACCTATCCATGAGATATACATATTACAAGTTGAAAGCAACCGCTGAAACTTATTCTTCCTTTGTGTTGCTTCAATACCTTTACTACGAATTTATTGCTTTATGAGTTAACTCTTATGCAAGACTTATTGATGCTTGTCTTGAAAGTACTATTTATGAAAAGTCTTTGATATATGATTCAGTTGTTTACTCATTGTCTTACCATTGTCTTGGATCACTGCATTCATTACATATGTTTACAATAGTATGATCAAGATTATGATGGCATGTCACTCCAGAAATTATCTTTGTTATCGTTTACCTACTCGGGACGAGTAGGAACTAAGCTTGGGGATGCTGATACGTCTCCGACGTATCGATAATTTCTTATGTTCCATGCTACTTTATTGATGATACCTACATGTTTTATGCATACTTTATGTCATATTTATGCATTTTCCGACACTAACCTATTAACAAGATGCTAAAGAGCCAGTTGCTATTTTCTGCTGTTTTTGGTTTCAGAAATCCTAGTAAGAAAATATTCTCGGAATTGGACGAAATCAACGCCCAGGGGCCTATTTTTCCACGAAGCTTCCAGAAGACCGGAGGACTTACGAAGTGGGTCCATGAGGCGACGACACACTAGGGCGGCGCGGCCTGGCCCTTGGCCGCGCCGGCCTGTTGTGTGGGGCCCTCGTGTGGCCCCCTGACCTGCCCTTCCGCCTACAAATAGCCTTCGTCGCGAAACCCCTAGTACCGAGAGCCACGATATGGAAAACCTTCCAGAGACGCCGCCGCCGCCAATCCCATCTCGGGGGATTCAGGAGATCGCCTCCGGCACCCTGCCGGAGAGGGGAATCATCTCCCGGAGGACTCTACACCACCATGGTCGCCTCCGGAGTGATGTGTGAGTAGTTCACCCCTGGACTATGGGTCCATAGCAGCAGCTAGATGGTTGTCTTCTCCTCATTGTGCTATCATTGTCGGATCTTGTGAGCTGCCTAAAATGATCAAGATCATCTATCTGAAATACTATATGTTGTGTTTGTTGGGATCCGATGGATAGTGAATACTATGTTATGTTGATTATCAATCGATCATGTGTTGTTTATGATCTTGCATGCTCTCCGTTGCTAGTAGAGGCTCTGGCCAAGTTTTTGCTTGTAACTCCAAGAGGGAGTATTTATGCTCGATAGTGGGTTCATGCCTCCATTAAATCTGGGACAGTGACAAAAAGTTCTAAGGTTGTGGATGTGCTGTTGTCACTAGGGATAAAACATCGATGCTATGTCCGAGGATGTAGTTGTCGGTTACATTACGCACCATACTTAATGCAATTGTCTGTTGTTTACAACTTAATACTGGAAGGGGTTCGGATGATAACCTGAAGGTGGACTTTTTAGGCATAGATGCATGCTGGATAGCGGTCTATGTACTTTGTCGTAATGCCCAATTAAATCTCACAATACTCTTCATATCATGTATGTGCATTGTCATGCCTTCATTATTTGTTAATGGCCCAACTGTAATTTGTTCACCCAACATGCTAATTCTTATGGGAGAGACACCTCTAGTGAACTGTGGACCCCGGTCCTATTCTTTACATCTGAAATACAATCTACTGCAATTGTTCTTTACTGTTTTCTGCAAACATCATCATCCACACTATACATCTAATCCTTTGTTACAGCAAGCCGGTGAGATTGACAACCTCACTGTTACGTTGGGGCAAAGTACTTCAGTTGTGTTGTGCAGGTTCCACGTTGGCGCCGGAATCCCTGGTGTTGCGCCGCACTACATCCCGCCGCCATCAACTTTCAACGTGCTTCTTGGCTCCTACTGGTTCGATAAACCTTGGTTTCTTACTGAGGGAAAACTTTCCGCTGTACGCATCACACCTTCCTCTTGGGGTTCCCAACGGACGCGTGCTGTACGCGTATCAATGCTTAATCGAGAACTCCTTCAACCATATCTTCCATTCCAAGAAGGTATCAAACATGAGCCCTTTAGAGATCATAGACGTCCTACCCCCCACATCTCTCTTGGAAATTGGCCTAGCTCCAAGAAGTAAACTTTTGCCACCATCAACCACGGCTCCATCCGCAAGACTAACAGCATGGAACAATGGTATCCGAATATCCCGTCCGGTTACCTTCTTGAATATCTCGGCTCTTTCGGCTTCCTTAGTTGTCAAGCCATCCTCATCAAGTTCCTCATCGGGTCCATTGCTGCTTGTGACGGTAAAGCACACGTCCGTTGGGAACCCCAAGAGGAAGGTATGATGCGTACAGCGGCAAGTTTTTCCCTCAGTAAGAAACCAAGGTTATCGAACCAGTAGGAGTCAAGAAGCACGTTGAAGGTTGATGGCGGTGGAGTGTAGTGCGGCGCAACACCAGGGATTCCGGCGCCAACGTGGAACCTGCACAACACAACCAAGATACTTTGCCCCAACTTAACAGTGAGGTTGTCAATCTCATCGGCTTGTTGTAACAAAGGATTAGATGTATAGTGTGGATGATGATGTTTGCAGAAAACAGTAGAACAAGTATTGCAGTAGATTGTATTCGATGTTAAAGAATGGACCGGGGTCCACAATTCACTAGTGGTGTCTCTCCCATAATATAAATAGCATGTTGGGTGAACAAATTACAGTTGGGCAATTGACAAATAAAGAGGGCATGACCATGCACATACATGTTATGATGAGTAGTGTGAAATTTAATTGGGCATTACGACAAAGTACATAGATCGCTATCCAGCATGCATCTATGTCTAAAAAGTCCACCTTCAGGTTATCATCCGAACCCCTTCCAGTATTAAGTTGTAAACAACAGACAATTGCATTAAGTATGGTGCGTAATGTAACCGACAACTACATCCTCGGACATAGCATCGATGTTTTATCCCTAGTGGCAACAAAGACATCCACAACCTTAGAACTTTCTCACATCGTCCTGCATTTAATGGAGGCATGAACCCACTATCGAGCATAAATACTCCCTCTTGGAGTTACAAGTAATGACTTGGCCAGAGCCTCTACTAATAACGGAGAGCATGCAAGATCATAAACAACACATGGATAATAGATTGATAATCAACATAACATAGCATTCATTATTCATCGGATCCCAACAAACGCAACATGTAGCATTACAGATAGATGATCTTGATCATGTTAGGCAGCTCACAAGATCCAACAATGATAGCACAATTAGGAGAAGACGACCATCTAGCTACTGCTATGGACCCATAGTCCAGGGGTGAACTACTCACACATCACTCCGGAGGCGACCATGGCGGTGAAGAGTCCTCCGGGAGATGATTCCCCTCTCCGGCAGGGTGCCGGAGGCGATCTCCTGAATCCCCCGAGATGGGATTGGCGGCGGCGGCGTCTCTGGAAGGTTTTCCGTATCGTGGCTCTCGGTACTGGAACTATTATCGACGAAGGCTTCTTATAGGCGAAGAGGTAGGTTTAGGGGCGACGCGAGGGGCCCACACGCTAGGGCCGCGCGGCCAGGGCTTGGGCCGTGCCGCCCTAGTGTGGCGTCGCCTCGTCGCCCCACTTCGTATCTCCCCCGGTGTTCTGGAAGCTTCGTGGAAAAATAAGATCCTGAGCGTTTATTTCGTCCAATTCCGAGAATATTTCCTTACTAGGATTTCTGAAACCAAAAACAATAGAAAATAGCAACTGGCTCTTCGGCATCTCGTTAATAGGTTAGTGCCAGAAAATGCATAAATATGACATAAAGTATGTATAAAACATGTAGGTATTGTCATAAAACAAGCATGGAACATAAGAAATTATCGATACGTTGGAGACGTATCAGCATCTCCAAGCTTAGTTCCTACTCGTCCCGAGTAGGTAAACGATAACAAAGATAATTTCTGAAGTGACATGCCATCATAATCTTGATCAATACTATTGTAAGCACATGTAATGAATGCAGCGATCCAAAGCAATGGTAAAGATAATGAGTAAACAACTGAATCATATAGCAAAGACTTTTCATGAATAGTACTTTCAAGACAATCATCAATAAGTCTTGCATAAGAGTTAACTCATAAAGCAATAAATTCATAGTAAAGGCATTGAAGCAACACAAAGGAAGATTAAGTTTCAGCGGTTGCTTTCAACTTGTAACATGTATACCTCATGGATAGTTGTCAACATAAAGCAATATAACAAGTGCAATAGGTAAATATGTAAGAATCAATGCACACAATTAACACAAGTGTTTGCTTCTTGAGGTGGAAGGAAATAGGTACACTGACTCAACATAAAAGTAAAAGAAAGGCCCTTCGAAGAGGGAAGCATCGATTGCTATATTTGTGCTAGAGCTTTTATTTTGAAAACAAGAAACAATTTTGTCAACGGTAGTAATACAACATATGTATTATGTAAATTATATCCTACAAGTTGCAAGCCTCATGCATAGTATACCAATAGTGCCCGCACCTTGTTCTAATTAGCTCGGATTACCTGGATTATCACTGCAGTACATATGTTTTAACCAAGTATCACAAAGGGGTACCTCTATGTCGCCTGTACAAAGGTCTAAGGAGAAAGCTCGCATTGGATTTCTCGCTTTTGATTATTCTCAACTTAGACATCCATACCGGGACAACATAGACAACAGATAATGGACTCCTCTTTAATGCATAAGCATTCAACAACAGATAATATTCTCATAAGAGATTGAGGATTGTTGTCCAAAACTGAAACTTCCACCATGGATCATGGCTTTAGTTAGCGGCTCAATGTTCTTCTCTAACAATATGCATGCTTAAACCATGCAACTCATGGTAAATCGCTCTTACTTCAGACAAGACGAACATGCATAGCAACTCACATGATATACAACAAAGATAGTTGATGGCGTCCCCAGGAACATGGTTATCGCACAACAAGCAACTTAATAAGAAATAAGATACATAAGTACATATTCAATACCACAATAGTTTTTAGGCTATTTGTCCCATGAGCTATATATTGCAAAGACAAAGGATAGAAATTTAAAGGTACCACTCAAGCAATTTACTTTGGAATGGCGGAGAAATACCATGTAGTAGGTAGGTATGGTGGACACAAATGGCATAATTATTGGCTCAAGGATTTGGATGCATGAGAAGTAATCCCTCTCAATACAAGGCTTAGGCTAGCAAGGTTATTTGAAGCAAACAGAAGTATGAACCGGTACAGCAAAACTCACATAAAAACATATTGCAAGCATTGTAAGACTCTACACTGTCATCCTTGTTGCTCAAACCCTTACTAGAAAATATCTAGACTTTAGAGAGACCAATCATGCAAACCAAATTTCAACAAGCTCTATGTATTTCTTCACTAATAGGTGCAAAGTATATGATGCAAGAGCTTAAACATGATCCTTATGAGCACAACAATTGCCAAGTATCAAATTATTCAAGACATTCTACCAATTACCACATGTAGCATTTCCCGTTTCCAACCATATAACAATTAACGAAGCAGTTTCAACCTTCGCCATGAACATTATGAGTAAAGCCTAAGGACATATTTGTGCATATGCAACAGCGGAGTGTGTCTCTTTCCCACACAATGAATGCTAGGATCCAACTTTATTCAAAGAAAACAAAACAAAAACAAACAGACGCTCCAAGTAAAGCACATAAGATGTGACGGAAAAAAATATAGTTTCACTAGAAAAACCTGATAATGTTGTTGATGAAGAAGGGGATGCCTTGGGCATCCCCAAGCTTAGATGCTTGAGTCTTCTTGAAATATGCAGGGATGAACCACCGGGGCATCCCCAAGCTTAGAGCTTTCACTCTCCTTGATCATATTGTATCATCCTCCTCTCTTGATCCTTGAAAACTTCCTCCACACCAAACTCAAAACAACTCATTAGAGGGTTAGTGCATAATCAAAATTCACATGTTCAGAGGTGACATAATCATTCTTAACACTTTTAGATATTGCACAAAGCTACTGAAAGTTAATGGAACAAAGAAATCCATCAAACATAGCAAAACAGGCAATGCGAAATAAAAGGCAGAATCTGTCAAAACAGAACAGTCCGTAAAGACGAATTTTTAAGAGGCACCAGACTTGCTCAGATGAAAATGCTCAAATTTAATGAAAGTTGCGTACATATCTGAGGATCACTCACGTAAATTGGCAGATTTTTCTGAGTTACCTACAGAGAATTCGACCCAAATTCGTGACAGCAAGAAATCTGTTTCTGCGCAGCAATCCAAATCTAGTATGAACCTTACTATCAAAGACTTTACTTGGCACAACAATGCAACAAAATTAAGATAAGGAGAGGTTGCTACAGTAGTAACAACTTCCAAGACTCAAATATAAAACAAAAGTGCTGTAGTAAAATCATGTGTTGTCTCCCATAAGCGCTTTTCTTTAACGCCTTTCAGCTAGGCACAGAAAGTGTGTATCAAGTATTATCAAGAGACGAAGCATCAACAGCGGGGTTTGGAGTTTTCTCAACTATGCATTGTATCTTATCTATGTAAGTTTCAGAGGCTCCCTTTTCATTAGTCTTAGACTTGCTATTCTCATCAAATAAATTTTCAGGGACAAGCCAAGCATAATTATCTTCTAAAGCTTCATGCATTCCTAGGAGCTTGCAAGGTATTGGTGCTTTAATCTCCCCACCATCATTAACATTATTAGTATACCTTATTCTATCCATGTCCATATTTTCAAGTGTTCTTTTAAAATCGGTGAACAAACCAAGCCTCTTATGCTTAATAAAAACTTTTCTAGCTTCTTTAGCTATATCCTTAAATTCTCGAACAAGGACTTTTAAAAGAAAATCTCTCTTTTCTCCCCTCTCCATATCAGAAAGTGTAAGAAACATGTGTTGTATCATGGGGTTGAGACTAATAAATCTAGTTTCTATCATGTGTACCAAACAGGCAGAGGCACTTTCATAGGTAGGGACAGTTTTTGCCAGGGATATATCTTCAAGATCTTCATTCATGCTAACATGGGTGAAAAATTCTTCTATATTATCTCTTCCAATTATAGACCCTTGTCCTACCGGTATATCTTTAAGAGCAAACTTAGGAGGAAGCATGATGAAATAAGTAAAATAAATGCAAGTAACTAATTTTTTTGTGTTTTTAATATGGCAAACAAGACAGTAAATAAAGTAAAGCAAGTAACTAATTTTTTTGTGTTTTTGATATAATGCAACAAACAAAGAAGTAAATAAAATAAAGCAAGACAAAAACAAAGTAAAGAGATTGGAAGTGGAGACTCCCCTTGCAGCGTGTCTTGATCTCCCCGGCAACGGCGCCAGAAAAAGCTTTGTTGCTTGTGACGGTAAAGCACACGTCCATTGGGAACCCCAAGAGGAAGGTATGATGCGTACAGCGGCAAGTTTTTCCCTTAGTAAGAAACCAAGGTTATCGAACCAGTAGGAGTCAAGAAGCACGTTGAAGGTTGATGGCGGCGGAGTGTAGTGCGGCGCAACACCAGGGATTCCGGCACCAACGTGGAACCTGCACAACACAACCAAGATACTTTGCCCCAACTTAACAGTGAGGTTGTCAATCTCACCGGCTTGCTGTAACAAAGGATTAGATGTATAGTGTGGATGATGATGTTTGCAGAAAACAGTAGAACAAGTATTGCAGTAGATTGTATTCGATGTTAAAGAATGGACCGGGGTCCACAGTTCACTAGTGGTGTCTCTCCCATAAGATAAATAGCATGTTGGGTGAACAAATTACAGTTGGGCAATTGACAAATAAAGAGGGCATGACCATGCACATACATGTTATGATGAGTAGTGTGAAATTCAATTGGGCATTACGACAAAGTACATAGACCGCTATCCAGCATGCATCTATGCCTAAAAAGTCCACCTTCAGGTTATCATCCGAACCCCCTCCAGTATTAAGTTGCAAACAACAGACAATTGCATTAAGTATGGTGCGTAATGTAACCGACAACTACATCCTCGGACATAGCATCAATGTTTTATCCCTAGTGGCAACATCACATCCACAACCTTAGAACTTTCTGTCACTGTCCCAGATTTAATGGAGGCATGAACCCACTATCGAGCATAAATACTCCCTCTTGGAGTTACAAGTAATGACTTGGCCAGAGCCTCTACTAATAACGGAGAGCATGCAAGATCATAAACAACACATGGATAATAGATTGATAATCAACATAACATAGCAATCATTATTCATCGGATCCCAACAAACGCAACATGTAGCATTACAGATAGATGATCTTGATCATGTTAGGCAGCTCACAAGATCCAACAATGATAGCACAATTAGGAGAAGACGACCATCTAGCTACTGCTATGGACCCATAGTCCAGGGGTTAACTACTCACACATCACTCCGGAGGCGACCATGGCGGTGAAGAGTCCTCCGGGAGATGATTCCCCTCTCCGGCAGGGTGCCGGAGGCGATCTCCTGAATCCCCCGAGATGGGATTGGCGGCGGCGGCATCTCTGGATGTTTTCCGTATCGTGGCTCTCGGTACTGGAACTATTATCGACGAAGGCTTCTTATAGGCGAAGAGGTAGGTTTAGGGGCGACGCGAGGGGCCCACACGCTAGGGCCGCGCGGCCAGGGCTTGGGCCGCGCCGCCCTAGTGTGGTGATACGCGTACAACACGCATCTGTTGGGAACCCCAAGAGGAAGGTGTGATGCGTACAGCGGCAAGTTTTCCCACAGTATGAAACCAAGGTTTATCGAACCAGTAGGAGCCAAGAAGCACATTGAAGGTTGATGGCGGCGAGATGTAGTGCGGCGCAACACCATGGATTCCGGCGCCAACGTGGAACCTGCACAACACAAACCAAGTACTTTGCCCCAACGAAACAGTGAGGTTGTCAATCTCACCGGCTTGCTGTAACAAAGGATTAGATGTATCGGATGAAGCTTGCTACCCGCATGGGTAGCTACACACCCATGCAGTATACCAATATGCAAGCCATATTAACTTGTTTTAGCTCAGTTTCCTAGTAGAACGTGGAATTCTAGTGTATAAAAGTGGTTTCCGAATTTTGATTTGAACTTTTTTTTGTCAAAGTCAACTCAATATTCAAAAAGTCAATGCAAAATATGTTGGTGAGTTGACTTTGATCAAAAAATATTCGTATCAAAATTCGGAAACCACTTTTGTACACTAGAATTCCACGTTCTACTAGAAAACCGAGCTAAAACAAGTTAATATGGCTTGCATATTGGTATACTGCATGGGTGTGTAGCTACCCATGCGGGTAGCGAATGCACTCTCTAGAGAATTGGACCGGGGTCCACAGTTCACTAGAGGTGTCTCTCCCATAAGATAAATAGCATGTTGGGTGAATAAATTATAGTTGGGCAATTGACAAATAGAGAGGGCATGACCATGCACATACATATTATGATGAGTATTGTGAGATTTAATTGGGCATTACGACAAAGTACATAGACCGCTATCCAGCATGCATCTATGCCTAAAAAGTCCACCTTCAGGTTATCATCCGAACCCCCTCCAGTATTAAGTTGCTAACAACAGACAATTGCATTAAGTATTGCGCGTAATGTAATCAATAACTACATCCTCGGACATAGCATCAATGTTTTATCCCTAGTGGCAACTGCACATCCATAACCTTAGAGGTTCTTGTCACTCCTCCAGATTCACGGAGACATGAACCCACTATCGAGCATAAATACTCCCTCTTGGAGTTACTAGCATCAACTTGGTCAGAGCCTCTACTAATAACGGAGAGAATGCAAGATCATAAACAACGCATAGATATAAATTGATAATCAACATAACATAGTATTCTCTATTCATCGGATCCCAACAAACACAACATATAGAATTACAGATAGATGATCTTGATCATGTTCGGCAGCTCACAAGAGCCGACAATTAAGCACAATGAGGAGAAGACAACCATCTAGCTACTGCTATGGACCCATAGTCCAGGGGTGAACTACTCACTCATCACTCCGGAGGCGACCATGGCGGCGTAGAGTCCTCCGGGAGATGATTCCCCTCTCCGGCAGGGTGCCGGAGGCGATATCCTGAATCCCCCGAGATGGGATTGGTGGCGGCGGCGTCTCTGGAAGGTTTTCCGTATCGTGGCTCTCGGTACTGGGGGTTTCGCGACGAAGACTATATGTAGGCGGAAGGGCAGGTCAGGGGGCGTCACGAGGGGCCCAGGAGACAGGTCGGCGCGGCCAAGGGCTGGGCCGCGCCGCCCTAGCCTCTAGCTGCCTCGTGGCCCCAATTCGTTGACTCTTCGGTCTTCTGGAAGCTTCATGTGAAAATAGGCCCCTGGCGTTGATTTTGTCCAATTCCGAGAATATTTCCTTACTAGGATTTCTGAAACCAAAAACAGCAGAAAACAGCAACTGGCTCTTCGGCATCTTGTTAATAGGTTAGTTCCAGAAAATGCATAAATATGACATAAAGTATGCATAAAACATGTAGATATCATCAATAATGTGGCATGGAACATAAGAAATTATTGATACGTCGGAGACGTATCAGCATCCCCAAGCTTAGTTCCTGCTCGTCCCGAGCAGGTAAACGATAAAAAAGATAATTTTTGGAGTGACATGCCATCATAACCTTGATCATACTATTGTAAGCATATGTAATGAATGCAGCGATCAAAGCAATGTAAATGACATGAGTAAACAAATGAATCATAAAGCAAAGACTTTTCATGAATAGTACTTCAAGACAAGCATCAATAAGTCTTGCATAAGAGTTAACTCATAAAGCAATAATCCAAAGTAAAGGTATTGAAGCAACACAAAGGAAGATGAAGTTTCAGCGGTTGCTTTCAACTTATAACATGTATATCTCACGGATATTGTCAATGTAAAGTAGTATAACAAGTGCAATATGCAAGTATGTAAGAATCAATGCACAGTTCACACAAGCGTTTGCTTCTTGAGGTGGAGAGAGATAGGTGAACTGACTCAACAAAAAAGTAAAAGAATGGTCCTTCAAAGAGGAAAGCATCGATTGCTATATTTGTGCTAGAGCTTTGATTTTGAAAACAAGAAACAATTTTGTCAACGGTAGTAATAAAGCATATGTGTCATGTAAATTATATCTTACAAGTTGCAAGCCTCATGCATAGTATACTAATAGTGCCCGCACCTTGTCCTAATTAGCTTGGATTACCGGGATTATCGCAATGCACATGTTTTAACCAAGTGTCACAAAGGGGTACCTCTATGCCGCCTGTACAAAGGTCTAAGGAGAAAGCTCGCATTGGATTTCTCGCTATTGATTATTCTCAACTTAGACATCCATACCGGGACAACATAGACAACAGATAATGGACTCCTCTTTAATGCATAAGCATGTAGCAACAATTAATTTTCTTATATGAGATTGAGGATATATGTCCAAAACTGAAACTTCCACCATGGATCATGGCTTTAGTTAGCGGCCCAATGTTCTTCTCTAACAACATGCATGCTCTAACCATTAGGTGGTAAATCTCCCTTACTTTAGACAAGACGAACATGCATAGCAACTCACATGATATTCAACAAAGAGTAGTTGATGGCGTCCCCAGGAACATGGTTATCGCACAACAAGCAACTTAATAAGAGATAAAGTGCATAAGTACATATTCAATACCACAATAGTTTTTAGGCTATTTGTCCCATGAGCTATATATTGTAAAGGTAGAGGATAGAAATTTTAAAGGTAGCACTCAAGCAATTTACTTTGGAATGGCGGAGAAATACCATGTAGTAGGTAGGTATGGTGGACACAAATGGCATAGTGGTTGGCTCAAGGATTTTGGATGCATGAGAAGTATTCCCTCTCGATACAAGGTTTAGGCTAGCAAGGTTATTTGAAACAAACACAAGGATGAACCGGTGCAGCAAAACTCACATAAAAGACATATTGTAAACATTATAAGACTCTATACCGTCTTCCTTGTTGTTCAAACTCAATACTAGAAATTATCTAGACCTTAGAGAGACCAAATATGCAAACCAAATTTTAGCATGCTCTATGTATTTCTTCATTAATAGGTGCAAAGTATATGATGCAAGAGCTTAAACATGAGCACAAAAATTGCCAAGTATCACATTATCCAAGACATTTTAGCAATTACTACATGTATCATTTTTCAATTCCAACCATATAATAATTTAACGAAGAAGAAACTTCGCCATGAATACTATGAGTAAAGCCTAAGGACATATTTGTCCATATGCAACAGCGGAGCGTGTCTATCTCCCACACAATGAATGCTAGGATCCATTTTATTCAAACAAAACAAAAACAAAAACAAACCGACGCTCCAAGCAAAGCACATAAGATGTGATGGAATAAAAATATAGTTTCAGGGGAGGAACCTGATAATGTTGTCGATGAAGAAGGGGATGCCTTGGGCATCCCCAAGCTTAGACGCTTGAGTCTTCTTGAAATATGCAGGGGTGAACCACCGGGGCATCCCCAAGCTTAGAGCTTTCACTCTCCTTGATCATGTTGTATCATCTCCCTCTCTTGATCCTTGAAAACTTCCTCCACACCAAACTCAAAACAACTCATTAGAGGGTTAGTGCACAATCAAAATATACATGTTCAGAGGTGACATAATCATTCTTAACACTTCTGGACATTGCACAAAGCTACTGAAAGTCAATGGAATCAAAAAATCCATCGAACATATCAAAACAGGTAATGCGAAATAAAAGGCAGAATCTGTCAAAACAGAACAGTTCGTAAAGACAAATTTTATTGAGGCACCAGACTTGCTCAAATGAAAATTCTCAAATTTAATTAAAGTTGTGTACATATCTGAGGATCACTCACGTAAATTGGCATAATTTTCTGAGTTACCTACAGAGAATTTTGCCCAGATTCGTGACAGCAAAGAAATCTGTTTCTGCGCAGTAATCCAAATCTAGTATGAACCTTACTATCAACGACTTTACTTGGCACAACAAAACACTAAAATAAGATAAGGAGAGGTTGCTACAGTAGTAAACAACTTCCAAGACTCAAAATAAAAACAAAGTACTGTAGTAAAAACATGGGTTGTCTCCCATAAGCGCTTTTCTTTAACGCCTTTCAGCTAGGCGCAGAAAGTGTGTATCAAGTATTATCAAGAGACGAAGTGTCAACATCATAATTTGTTCTAATAATAGAATCAAAAGGTAACTTCATTCTCTTTCTAGGGAAGTGTTCCATACCTTTCTTGAGAGGAAATTGATATTTAATATTACCTTCCTTCATATTAATGATAGCACCAACAGTTCGAAGAAAAGGTCTTCCCAATATGATGGGACAAGATGCATTGCATTCAATATCCAAGACAACAAAATCAACGGGGACAAGGTTATTGTTAACGGTAATGCGAACATTATCAACTTTCCCCAAAGGTTTCTTTGTAGAATGATCAGCAAGATTAACATCCAAATAACAATTTTTCAACGGTGGCAAGTCAAGCATATTATAGATTTTCTTAGGCATAACGGAAATACTTGCACCAAGATCACATAAAGCATTACAATCAAAGTCATTGACCTTCATCTTAATGATGGGCTCCCAACCATCCTCGAGCTTCCTAGGAATAGAAGCTTCGCGTTCTAGTTTCTCTTCTCTAGCTTTTATGAGAGCATTTGTAATATGTTTCGTGAAAGCCAAATTTATAGCACTAGCATTAGGACTCTTAGCAAGTTTTTGTAAGAACTTTATAACTTTAGAGATGTGGCAATCATCAAAATTTAAACCATTATAATCTAAAGCAATGGGATCATCATCCCCAATGTTGGAAAAAATTTCAGCAGTTTTATCACGGGCAGTTTCAGGCAGTTTTTCGCGCTTTGTATTTGAAGTGGAAACATTACTAACACCAATTATTTTATTATTAATAGTAGGAGGTGCAACAACATGTGGAGAATTAGCATTGCTAGTGGTGGTAATAGTCCAAACTTTAGCTATATTATCTTCTTTTTCATTTTCTTCTTTTTCCCACCTAGCACGCAATTCGGCCATCAATCTTATATTCTCATTAATTCTAACTTGGATGGCATTTGCTGTAGTAACAATTTTATGATTATGATTTTTATGAGGCATAACTTTCGATTTCAAAAGATCAACATCAGCAGCAAGACTATCGACTTTAGAAGCAAGTATATCAATTTTCCCAAGCTTTTCTTCAACAGATTTGTTGAAAGCAGTTTGTGTACTAATAAATTCTTTAAGCATAGCTTCAAGTCCAGGGGGTGTGTTCCTAATATTGTTATAAGAATTCCCATAAGAATTACCATAGCCGTTGCCATTATTATAAGGATATGGCCTATAGTTGTTACTAGAATTGTTCCGGTAAGCATTGTTGTTGAAATTATTATTTTTAATGAAGTTGACATCAACATGTTCTTCTTGAGCAACCAATGAAGCTAACGGAACATTATTAGGATCAATATTAGTCCTATCATTCACAAGCATAGACATAATAGCATCAATCTTATCACTCAAGGAAGAGGTTTCTTCGACAGAATTTACCTTCTTACCTTGTGGAGCTCTTTCCGTGTGCCATTCAGAGTAATTAATCATCATATTATCAAGAAGCTTTGTTGCTTCACCAAGAGTGATGGACATAAAGGTACCTCCAGCAGCTGAATCCAATAGGTTCCGCGAAGAAAAATTCAGTCCTGCATAAAAGGTTTGGATGATCATCCAAGTAGTCAGTCCATGGGTTGGGCAATTTTTAACCAAAGATTTCATTCTTTCCCATGCTTGTGCAACATGCTCAGTATCCAATTGTTTAAAATTCATTATGCTACTCCTCAAAGATATAATTTTAGCAGGGGGATAATATCTACCAATAAAAGCATCCTTGCATTTAGTCCATGAATCAATACTATTCTTAGGCAGAGATAGCAACCAATCTTTAGCTCTTCCTCTTAATGAGAAAGGGAACAATTTTAATTTTATAATGTCACCATCTACATCTTTATACTTTTGCATTTCACATAGTTCAACAAAATTATAGAGATGGGCAGCAGCATCATCAGAACTAACACCAGAAAATTGCTCTCGCATAACAAGATTCAGTAAAGCAGGTTTAATTTCAAAGAATTCTGCTGTAGTAGCAGGTGGAGCAATAGGTGTGCATAAGAAATCATTATTATTTGTGGTTGTGAAGTCACACAACTTAGTATTTTCAGGAGTACCCATTTTAGCAACAGTAAATAAAGCAAACTAGATAAAATAAATGCAAGTAACTAATTTTTTTGTGTTTTTGATATAGAGTGCAGCAAACAAAGTAGTAAATAAAATAAAGCAAGACAAAAACAAAGTAAAGAGATTGGGATGTGGAGACTCCCCTTGCAGCGTGTCTTGATCTCCCCGGCAACGGCGCTTTAAAAGAGCTTGATACGCGTACAGCACGCGTCCGTTGGGAACCCCAAGAGGAAGGTGTGATGCGTACAGCGGCAAGTTTTCCCTCAGTATGAAACCAAGGTTTATCAAACCAGTAGGAGCCAAGAAGCACGTTGAAGGTTGATGGCGGCGAGATGTAGTGCGGCGCAACACCAGGGATTCCGGCGCCAACGTGAAACCTGCACAACACAAACCAAGTACTTTGCCCCAACGAAACAGTGAGGTTGTCAATCTCACCGGCTTGCTGTAACAAAGGATTAGATGTATAGTGTGGATGATGATTGTTTGCAGAAAACAGTAGAACAAGTATTGCAAAGAGATTGTATTTCAGTATAGAGAATTGGACCGGGGTCCATAGTTCACTAGAGGTGTCTCTCCCATAAGATAAATAGCATGTTGGGTGAACAAATTACAGTTGGGCAATTGACAAATAGAGAGGGCATGACCATGCACATACATATTATGATGAGTATTGTGATATTTAATTGGGCATTACGACAAAGTACATAGACCGCTATCCAGCATGCATCTATGCCTAAAAAGTCCACCTTCAAAGTTATCATCCGAACCCCCTCCAGATTAAGTTGCTAACAAATGAGACAATTGCATTAAGTATTGCGCGTAATGTAATCAATAACTACATCCTCGGACATAGCATCAATGTTTTATCCCTAGTGGCACAAAGACATCCATAACCTTAGAGGTTCTTGTCACTCCTCCAGATTCACGGAGACATGAACCCACTATCGAGCATAAATACTCCCTCTTGGAGTTACTAGCATCAACTTGGCCAGAGCCTCTACTAATAACGGAGAGCATGCAAGATCATAAACAACACATAGATATAAATTGATAATCAACATAACATAGTATTCTCTATTCATCGGATCCCAACAAACACAACATATAGAATTACAGATAGATGATCTTGATCATGTTCGGCAGCTCACAAGACCCGACAATTAAGCACAATGAGGAGAAGACAACCATCTAGCTACTGCTATGGACCCATAGTCCAGGGGTGAACTACTCACTCATCACTCCGGAGGCGACCATGGCGGCGTAGAGTCCTCCGGGAGATGATTCCCCTCTCCGGCAGGGTGCCGGAGGCGATCTCCTGAATCCCCCGAGATGGGATTGGCGGCAACGGCGTCTCTGGAAGGTTTTCCGTATCGTGGCTCTCGGTACTGGGGGTTTCGCGACGAAGACTATATGTAGGCGGAAGGGCAGGTCAGGGGGCGTCACGAGGGGCCCAGGAGACAGGTCGGCGCGGCCAAGGGCTGGGCCGCGCCGCCCTAGCCTCTGGCTGCCTCGTGGCCCCACTTCGTTGACTCTTCGGTCTTCTGGAAGCTTCGTGTGAAAATAGGCCCCTGGGCGTTGATTTCGTCCAATTCCGAGAATATTTCCTTACTAGGATTTCTGAAACCAAAAACAGCAGAACAAAGAATCGGCTCTTCGGCATCTTGTTAATAGGTTAGTTCTAGAAAATGCATAAATATGACATAAAGTATGCATAAAACATGTAGATATCATCAATAATGTGGCATGGAACATAAGAAATTATCGATACGTCGGAGACGTATCAGCATCCCCAAGCTTAGTTCCTGCTCGTCCCGAGCAGGTGAACGATAAAAAAGATAATTTCTGGAGTGACATGCCATCATAACCTTGATCATACTATTGTAAGCATATGTAATGAATGCAGCGATCAAAGCAATGTAAATGACATGAGTAAACAAATGAATCATAAAGCAAAGACTTTTCATGAATAGTACTTCAAGACAAGCATCAATAAGTCTTGCATAAGAGTTAACTCATAAAGCAATAATTCAAAGTAAATGTATTGAAGCAACACAAAGGAAGATGAAGTTTCAGCGTTTGCTTTCAACTTATAACATGTATATCTCACGGATATTGTCAATGTAAAGTAGTATAACAAGTGCAATATGCAAGTATGTAAGAATCAATGCACAGTTCACACAAGCGTTTGCTTCTTGAGGTGGAGAGAGATAGGTGAACTGACTCAACAAAAAAGTAAAAGAATGGTCCTTCAAAGAGGAAAGCATCGATTGCTATATTTGTGCTAGAGCTTTGATTTTGAAAACAAGAAACAATTTTGTCAACGGTAGTAATAAAGCATATGTGTCATGTAAATTATATCTTACAAGTTGCAAGCCTCATGCATAGTATACTAATAGTGCCCGCACCTTGTCCTAATTAGCTTGGATTATCGGGATTATCGCAATGCACATGTTTTAACCAAGTGTCACAAAGGGGTACCTCTATGCCGCCTGTACAAAGGTCTAAGGAGAAATCTCGCATTGGATTTCTCGCTATTGATTATTCTCAACTTAGACATCCATACCGGGACAACATAGACAACAGATAATGGACTCCTCTTTAATGCATAAGCATGTAGCAACAATTAATTTTCTCATATGAGATTGAGGATATATGTCCAAAACTGAAACTTCCACCATGGATCATGGCTTTAGTTAGCGGCCCAATGTTCTTCTCTAACAACATGCATGCTCTAACCATTAGGTGGTAAATCTTCCTTACTTCAGACAAGACGAACATGCATAGCAACTCACATGATATTCAACAAAGAGTAGTTGATGGCATCCCCAGGAACATGGTTATCGCACAACAAGCAACTTAATAAGAGATAAAGTGCATAAGTACATATTCAATACCACAATAGTTTTTAGGCTATTTGTCCCATGAGCTATATATTGTAAAGGTAGAGGATAGAAATTTTAAAGGTAGCACTCAAGCAATTTACTTTGGAATGGCGGAGAAATACCATGTAGTAGGTAGGTATGGTGGACACAAATGGCATAGTGGTTGGCTCAAGGATTTTGGATGCATGAGAAGTATTCCCTCTCGATACAAGGTTTAGGCTAGCAAGGTTATTTGAAACAAACACAAGGATGAACCGGTGCAGCAAAACTCACATAAAAGACATATTGTAAACATTATAAGACTCTACACCGTCTTCCTTGTTGTTCAAACTCAATACTAGAAATTATCTAGACCTTAGAGAGACCAAATATGCAAACCAAATTTTAGCATGCTCTATATATTTCTTCATTAATAGGTGCAAAGTATATGATGCAAGAGCTTAAACATGAGCACAACAATTGCCAAGTATCACATTATCCATGACATTTTAGCAATTACTACATGTATCATTTTCCAATTCCAACCATATAACAATTTAACGAAGAAGAAACTTCGCCATGAATACTATGAGTAAAGCCTAAGGACATATTTGTCCATATGCAACAGCAGAGCGTGTCTCTCTCCCACACAATGAATGCTAGGATCCATTTTATTCAAACAAAACAAAAACAAAAACAAACCGACGCTCCAAGCAAAGCACATAAGATGTGATGGAATAAAAATATAGTTTCAGGGGAGGAACCTGATAATGCTGTCGATGAAGAAGGGGATGCCCAAGGCATCCCCAAGCTTAGACGCATGAGTCTTCTTGATATATGCAGGGGTGAACCACCGGGGCATCCCCAAGCTTAGAGCTTTCACTCTCCTTGATCATGTTGTATCATCTCCCTCTCTTGATCCTTGAAAACTTCCTCCACACCAAACTCAAAACAACTCATTAGAGGGTTAGTGCACAATCAAAATATACATGTTCAGAGGTGACATAATCATTCTTAACACTTCTGGACATTGCACAAAGCTACTGAAAGTCAATGGAATCGAAAAATCCATCGAACATATCAAAACAGGCAATACGAAATAAAAGGCAGAATCTGTCAAAACAGAACAGTTCGTAAAGACGAATTTTATTGAGGCACCAGACTTGCTCAAATGAAAATTCTCAAATTGAATGAAAGTTGCGTACATATCTGAGGATCACTCACGTAAATTGGCATAATTTTCTGAGTTACCTACAGAGAATTTTGCCCAGATCCGTGACAGCAAAGAAATCTGTTTCTGCGCAGTAATCCAAATCTAGTATGAACCTTACTATCAACGACTTTACTTGGCACAACAAAACACTAAACTAAGATAAGGAGAGGTTGCTACAGTAGTAAACAACTTCCAAGACTCAAAATAAAAACAAAGTACTGTAGTAAAAATATGGGTTGTCTCCCATAAGCGCTTTTCTTTAACGCCTTTCAGTTAGGCGCAGAAAGTGTGTATCAAGTATTATCAAGAGACGAAGTGTCAACATCATAATTTGTTCTAATAATAGAATCAAAAGGTAATTTCATTCTCTTTCTAGGGAAGTGTTCCATACCTTTCTTGAGAGGAAATTGATATTTAATATTACCTTCCTTCATATCAATGATAGCACCAACAGTTCGAAGAAAAGGTCTTCCCAATATGATGGGACAAGATGCATTGCATTCAATATCCAAGACCACAAAATCAACGGGTACAAGGTTATTGTTAACAGTAATGCGAACATTATCAACTTTCCCCAAAGGTTTCTTTGTAGAATGATCAGCAAGATTAACATCCAAATAACAATTTTTCAACGGTGGCAAGTCAAGCATATTATATATTTTCTTAGGCATAACGGAAATACTTGCACCAAGATCACATAAAGCATTACAATCAAAGTCATTGACCTTCATCTTAATGATGGGCTCCCAACCATCCTCGAGCTTCCTAGGAATAGAAGCTTCGCGTTCTAGTTTCTCTTCTCTAGCTTTTATGAGAGCATTTGTAATATGTTTCGTGAAAGCCAAATTTATAGCACTAGCATTAGGACTCTTAGCAAGTTTTTGTAAGAACTTTATAACTTCAGAGATGTGGCAATCATCAAAATTTAAACCATTATAATCTAAAGCAATGGGATCATCATCCCCAATGTTGGAAAAAATTTCAGCAGTTTTATCACAGGCAGTTTCAGGCAGTTTTTCGCGCTTTGTATTTGAAGTGGAAACATTACTAACACCAATTCTTTATTATTAATCGTAGGAGGTGCAGCAACATGTGGAGCATTAGCATTGCTAGTGGTGGTAATAGTCCAAACTTTAGCTATATTATCTTCTTTTTCATTTTCTTCTTTTTCCCACCTAGCACGCAATTCGGCCATCAATCTTATATTCTCATTAATTCTAACTTGGATGGCATTTGCTGTAGTAACAATTTTATGATTATGATTTTTATGAGGCATAACTTTCGATTTCAAAAGATCAACATCAGCAGCAAGACTATCGACTTTAGAAGCAAGTATATCAATTTTCCCAAGCTTTTCTTCAACAGATTTGTTGAAAGCAGTTTGTGTACTAATAAATTCTTTAAGCATAGCTTCAAGTCCAGGGGGTGTGTTCCTATTATTGTTATAAGAATTCCCATAAGAATTACCATAGCCGTTGCCATTATTATAAGGATATGGCCTATAGTTGTTACTAGAATTGTTCCGGTAAGCATTGTTGTTGAAATTATTATTTTTAATGAAGTTGACATCAACATGTTCTTCTTGAGCAACCAATGAAGCTAACGGAACATTATTAGGATCAATATTAGTCCTATCATTCGCAAGCATAGACATAATAGCATCAATCTTATCACTCAAGGAAGAGGTTTCTTCGACAGAATTTACCTTCTTACCTTGTGGAGCTCTTTCCGTGTGCCATTCAGAGTAATTAATCATCATATTATCAAGAAGCGTTGTTGCTTCACCAAGAGTGATGGACATAAAGGTACCTCCAGCAGCTGAATCCAATAGGTTCCGCGAAGAAAAATTCAGTCCTGCATAAAAGGTTTGGATGATCATCCAAGTAGTTAGTCCATGGGTTGGGCAATTTTTAACCAAAGATTTCATTCTTTCCCATGCTTGTGCAACATGCTCAGTATCCAATTGTTTAAAATTCATTATGCTACTCCTCAAAGATATAATTTTAGCAGGGGGATAATATCTACCAATAAAAGCATCCTTGCATTTAGTCCATGAATCAATACTATTCTTAGGCAGAGATAGCAACCAATCTTTAGCTCTTCCTCTTAATGAGAAAGGGAACAATTTTAATTTAATAATGTCACCATCTACATCTTTATACTTTTGCATTTCACATAGTTCAACAAAATTATTGAGATGGGTGATACGTCTCCAACGTATCGATAATTTCTTATGTTCCATGCCACATTATTGATGTTATCTACATGTTTTATGCACACTTTATGTCATATTCGTGCATTTTCTGGAACTAACCTATTAACAAGATGCCGAAGTGCCAGTTGCTGTTTTCTGCTGTTTTTGGTTTCAGAAATCCTAGTAAGGAAATATTCTCGGAATTGGACGAAATCAAAGCCCAGGGGCCTATTTTTCCACGAAGCTTCCAGAAGTCCGAAGGAGAGACGAAGAGGGGCCACGAGGGGGCCACACCCTAGGGCGGCGCGGCCCCCCCCTTTGCCGTGCGGCCCTGTGGTGTGGGGCCCCCGTGCCGCCTCTTGACCTGCCCTTCCGCCTACAAATAGCCTCCGTGACGAAACCCCCAGTACCGAGAGCCACGATACGGAAAACCTTCCAGAGACGCCGCCAACGCCGATCCCATCTCGGGGGATCCAGGAGATCGCCTCCGGCACCCTGCCGGAGAGGGGAATCATCTCCCGGAGGACTCTACGCCGCCATGGTCGCCTCCGGTGTGATGTGTGAGTAGTCTACCCCTGGACTATGGGTCCATAGCAGTAGCTAGATGGTTGTCTTCTCCCCATTGTGCTATCATTGTCGGATCTTGTGAGCTGCCTAACATGATCAAGATCATCTATCTGTAATTCTATATGTTGCGTTTGTTGGGATCCGATGAATAGAGAATACTTGTTATGTTGATTATCAAAGCTATGTCTATGTGTTGTTTATGATCTTGCATGCTCTCCGTTATTAGTAGATGCTCTGGCCAAGTTGATGCTAGTAACTCCAAGAGGGAGTATTTATGCTCGATAGTGGGTTCATGTCTCCGTGAATCTGGAGGGGTGACAAGAACCTCTAAGGTTATGGATGTGCTGTTGCCACTAGGGATAAAACATTAGTGCTATGTTCAAGGATGTAGTCACTAGTTACATTACGCGCAATACTTAATGCAATTGTCTGTTGTTAGCAACTTAATACCGGAAGGGGTTCGGATGATAACTTTGAAGGTGGACTTTTTAGGCATAGATGCATGCTGGATGGCGGTCTATGTACTTTGTCGTAATGCCCAATTAAATCTCACTATACTCATCATGATATGTATGTGCATGGTCATGCTCTCTTTATTTGTCAATTGCCCAACTGTAATTTGTTCACCCAACATGCTGTTCGTCTTATGGGAGAGACACCTCTAGTGAACTGTGGACCCCGGTCCAATTCTCTTTACTGAAATACAACCTACTGCAATACTTGTTCTACTGTTTTCTGCAAACAATCATCTTCCACACAATACGGTTAATCCTTTGTTACAGCAAGCCGGTGAGATTGACAACCTCACTGTTTCGTTGGGGCAAAGTACTTTGGTTGTGTTGTGCAGGTTCCACGTTGGCGCCGGAATCCCTGGTGTTGCGCCGCACTACATCTCGCCGCCATCAACCTTCAACGTGCTTCTTGACTCCTACTGGTCCGATTAAACCTTGGTTTCTTACTGAGGGAAACTTGCCGCTGTGCGCATCACACCTTCCTCTTGGGGTTCCCAACGGACGTGCCAACCACACGCATCAAGCAAATTTCTGGCGCCGTTGTCGAGTGAGATCAAGACACGCTGCAAGGGGAGTCTCCACTTCTCAATCTCTTTACTTTGTTTTTGTCTTGCTTAGTTTTATTTACTACTTTGTTTGCTGCACTAAATCAAAATACAAAAAAATTAGTTGCTAGTTTTACTTTATTTGCTATCTTGTTTGCTATATCAAAAACACAAAAAAAAATTAGTTACTTGTTTTACTTTACTTAATATCATGCAAGTTTTTATTTCACTAGTTAAGCATAATGGAAAACAACAAAAATATGAGAGATCTTTATGAACTTTATCTTGAATTAGGACATGATGTGTTTGAAGAGAGAATTAAAAAACCCATGGAACTTTATATGCATGCTAATGGGAATGCTATTACTATGAATGCTTTGAACACCATTGTTGCTAATGCTATGGAAAATTCTAAGCTTGGGGAAGCTGGCTTTGATGAGCATAATCTTTTTAGTCCCCCAAGCATTGAGGAGAAAATTTTCTTTTATGATTACAATATGCCTCCTATATATGATGATAGCCACTTTGTTGAATTTGCTCCCACTACAACTAATAAAATTGATTATGCTTATGTGGAGAGTAATAATTTTATGCATGAGACTCATGATAAGAATGCTTTATGTGATAGTTATATTGTTGAGTTTGCTCATGATGCTACTGAAAGTTATTATGAGAGAGGAAAATATGGTTGTAGAAATTTTCATGTTACTAAAACACCTCTCTATGTGCTGAAATTTTTGAAACTACACTTGTTTTATCTTTCTATGCTTGTTGCATTATGCTTCTTGAACTTGTTTATTTACAAGATTCCTATGCATAGGAAGCATGTTAGGCTTAAATTTGTTTCATACTTGCCTCTTGATGCTCTCTTTTGCCTCAAATACTATTTCTTGCGAGTGCATCATTAAAACTGCTGAGCCCATCTTAATGGCTATAAAGAAAAGAACTTCTTGGGAGATAACCCATGTGTTATTTTGCTACAGTACTTTGTTTTATTTTGTGTCTTGGAAGTTGTTTACTACTGTAGCAACCTCTCCTTATCTTAGTTTTGTGTTTTGTTGTGCCAAGTTAAGCCGTTGATAGAAAAGTAAGTACTAGATTTGGATTACTGCACAGTTCCAGATTTCTTTGCTGTCACGAATCTGGGTCCACCTCCCTGTGGGTAGCTCAGAAAATTAAGCCAATTTACGTGCATGATCCTCAGATATGTACGCAACTTTCATTCAGTTTGAGCATTTTCATTTGAGCAAGTCTGGTGCCATTTTAAAATTCGTCAATACGAACTGTTCTGTTTTGACAGATTCTGCCTTTTATTTCGCATTGCCTCTTTTGCTATGTTGGATGAATTTCTTTGATCCACTAATGTCCAGTAGCATTATGCAATGTCCAGAAGTGTTAAGAATGATTGTGTCACCTCTGAATATGTCAATTTATATTGTGCACTAACCCTTTAATGAGTTGCTTCGAGTTTGGTGTGGAGGAAGTTTTCAAGGATCAAGAGAGGAGTATGATGCAACATGATCAAGGAGAGTGAAAGCTCTAAGCTTGGGGATGCCCCGGTGGTTCACCCCTGCATATATCAAGAAGACTCAAGCGTCTAAGCTTGGGGATGCCCAAGGCATCCCCTTCTTCATCGACAACATTATCAGGTTCCTCCCCTGAAACTATATTTTTATTCCATCACATCTTATGTGCTTTTTCTTGGAGCGTCGATTTGTTTTTTTTTTGTTTTGTTTGAATAAAATGGATCCTAGCATTCACTTTATGGGAGAGAGACATGCTCCGCTGTAGCATATGGACAAGTATGTCCTTGGTTTCTAATCATAGTATTCATGGCGAAGTTTCTCCTTCGTTAAATTGTTATATGGTTGGAATTGGAAAATGATACATGTAGTAATTGCTATAAATGTCTTGGGTAATGTGATACTTGGCAATTGTTGTGCTCATGTTTAAGCTCTTGCATCATATGCTTTGCACCCATTAATGAAGAAATACATAGAGCATGCTAAAATTTGGTTTGCATATTTGGTTTCTCTAAGGTCTAGATAATTTCTAGTATTGAGTTTGAACAACAAGGAAGATGGTGTAGAGTCTTATAATGTTTTCAATATGTCTTTTATGTGAGTTTTGCTGCACCGGTTCATCCTTGTGTTTGTTTCAAATAAGCCTTGCTAGCCTAAACCTTGTATCGAGAGGGAATACTTCTCATGCATCCAAAATACTTGAGCCAACCACTATGCCATTTGTGTCCACCATACCTACCTACTACATGGTATTTTCCCGCCATTCCAAAGTAAATTGCTTGAGTGCTACCTTTAAAATTCCATCATCACCTTTGCAATATATAGCTCATGGGACAAATAGCTTAAAAACTATTGTGGTATTGAATATGTAATTATGCACTTTATCTCTTATTAAGTTGCTTGTTGTGCGATAACCATGTTTACTGGGGACGCCATCAACTATTCATTGTTGAATTTCATGTGAGTTGCTATGCATGTCCATCTTGTCTGAAGTAAGAGAGATCTACCACCATATGGTTAAGCATGCATATGTTAGAGAAGAACATTGGGCCGCTAACTAAAGCCATGATCCATGGTGGAAGTTTCAGTTTTGGACAACAATCCTCAAATCTCAAATGAGAAAATTATTAATTGTTGTTATATGCTTATGCATAATAGAGGAGTCCATTATCTGATGTCTATGTTGTCCCGGTATGGATGTCTAAGTTGAAGAATAATCAATAGCGAGAAATCCAATGCGAGATTTCTCCTTAGACCTTTGTACAGGCGGCATAGAGGTACCCCTTTGTGACACTTGGTAAAAACAGTGCATTGTGATGATCTGGTAGTCCAAGCTAATTAGGACAAGGTGCGGGCACTATTAGTACACTATGCATGAGGCTTGCAACTTATAAGATATAATTTACATGATGCATATGCTTTATTACTACCGTTGACAAAATTGTTTCATGTTTTCAAAATCAAAGCTCTAGCACAAATATAGCAATCGATGCTTTTCCTCTATGGAGGACCATTCTTTTACTTTCAATGTTGAGTCAGTTCACCTATTTCTCTCCACCTTAAGAAGCAAACACTTGTGTGAACTGTGCATTGATTCCTACATACTTGCTTATTGCACTTATTATATTACTCTATGTTGACAATATCCATGAGATATACATGTTACAAGTTGAAAGCAACCGCTGAAACTTAATCTTCTTTTGTGTTGCTTCAATGCCTTTACTTTGAATTATTGCTTTATGAGTTAACTCTTATGCAAGACTTATTGATGCTTGTCTTGAAGTGCTATTCATGAAAAGTCTTTGCTTTATGGTTCACTTGTTTACTCATGTCATATACATTGTTTTGATCGCTGCATTCACTACATATGCTTTACAAATAGTATGATCAAGATTATGATGGCATGTCACTCCGTAAAATTATCTGTGTTATCGTTTTACCTGCTCGGGACGAGCAGAACTAAGCTTGGGGATGCTGATACGTCTCCAACGTATCGATAATTTCTTATGTTCCATGCCACATTATTGATGTTATCTACATGTTTTATGCACACTTTATGTCATATTCGTGCATTTTCTGGAACTAACCTATTAACAAGATGCCGAAGTGCCGATTCTGTTTTCCGCTGTTTTTGGTTTCAGAAATCCTAGTAAGGAAATATTCTCGGAATTGGACGAAATCAAAGCCCAGGGGCCTATTTTTCCACGAAGCTTCCAGAAGTCCGAAGGAGAGACGAAGAGGGGCCACGAGGGGGCCACACCCTAGGGCGGCGCGGCCCCCCCTTTGCCGCGCGGCCCTGTGGTGTGGGGCCCCCGTGCCGCCTCTTGACCTGCCCTTCCGCCTACAAATAGCCTCCGTGACGAAACCCCCAGTACCGAGAGCCACGATACGGAAAACCTTCCAGAGACGCCGCCAACGCCGATCCCATCTCGGGGGATCCAGGAGATCGCCTCCGGCACCCTGCCGGAGAGGGGAATCATCTCCCGGAGGACTCTACGCCGCCATGGTCGCCTCCGGTGTGATGTGTGAGTAGTCTACCCCTGGACTATGGGTCCATAGCAGTAGCTAGATGGTTGTCTTCTCCCCATTGTGCTATCATTGTCGGATCTTGTGAGCTGCCTAACATGATCAAGATCATCTATCTGTAATTCTATATGTTGCGTTTGTTGGGATCCGATGAATAGAGAATACTTGTTATGTTGATTATCAAAGCTATGTCTATGTGTTGCTTATGATCTTGCATGCTCTCCGTTATTAGTAGATGCTCTGGCCAAGTTGATGCTAGTAACTCCAAGAGGGAGTATTTATGCTCGATAGTGGGTTCATGTCTCCGTGAATCTGGAGGGGTGACAAGAACCTCTAAGGTTATGGATGTGCTGTTGCCACTAGGGATAAAACATTAGTGCTATGTTCAAGGATGTAGTCACTAGTTACATTACGCGCAATACTTAATGCAATTGTCTGTTGTTAGCAACTTAATACTGGAAGGGGTTCGGATGATAACCTGAAGGTGGACTTTTTAGGCATAGATGCATGCTGGATGGCGGTCTATGTACTTTGTCGTAATGCCCAATTAAATCTCACTATACTCATCATGATATGTATGTGCATGGTCATGCTCTCTTTATTTGTCAATTGCCCAACTGTAATTTGTTCACCCAACATGCTGTTCGTCTTATGGGAGAGACACCTCTAGTGAACTATGGACCCCGGTCCAATTCTCTTTACTGAAATACAACCTACTGCAATACTTGTTCTACTGTTTTCTGCAAACAATCATCTTCCACACAATACGGTTAATCCTTTGTTACAGCAAGCCGGTGAGATTGACAACCTCACTGTTTCGTTGGGGCAAAGTACTTTGGTTGTGTTGTGCAGGTTCCACGTTGGCGCCGGAATCCCTGGTGTTGCGCCGCACTACATCTCGCCGCCATCAACCTTCAACGTGCTTCTTGACTCCTACTGGTCCGATTAAACCTTGGTTTCTTACTGAGGGTAACTTGCCGCTGTGCGCATCACACCTTCCTCTTGGGGTTCCCAACGGACGTGCCAACCACACGCATCAATGGGCAGCAGCATCATCAGAACTAACACCAGAAAATTGCTCTCGCATAACAAGATTCAGTAAAGCAGGTTTAATTTCAAAGAATTCTGCTGTAGTAGCAGGTGGAGCAATAGGTGTGCATAAGAAATCATTATTATTTGTGGTTATGAAGTCACACAACTTAGTATTTTCAGGAGTACCCATTTTAGCAACAGTAAATAAAGCAAACTAGATAAAATAAATGCAAGTAACTAATTTTTTTGTGTTTTTGATATAGAGTGCAGCAAACAAAGTAGTAAATAAAATAAAGCAAGACAAAAACAAAGTAAAGAGATTGGGATGTGGAGACTCCCCTTGCAGCGTGTCTTGATCTCCCCGGCAACGGCGCCAGAAAAAGAGCTTGATACGCGTACAGCACGCGTCCGTTGGGAACCCCAAGAGGAAGGTGTGATGCATACAGCGGCAAGTTTTTCCTCAGTATGAAACCAAGGTTTATCGAACCAGTAGGAGCCAAGAAGCACGTTGAAGGTTGATGGCGGCGAGATGTAGTGCGGCGCAACACCAGGGATTCCGGCGCCAACGTGGAACCTGCACAACACAAACCAAGTACTTTGCCCCAACGAAACAGTGAGGTTGTCAATCTCACCGGCTTGCTGTAACAAAGGATTAGATGTATAGTGTGGATGATGATTGTTTGTAGAAAACAGTAGAACAAGTATTGCAGTAGATTGTATTTCAGTATAGAGAATTGGACCGGGGTCCACAGTTCACTAGAGGTGTCTCTCCCATAAGATAAATAGCATGTTGGGTGAACAAATTACAGTTGGGCAATTGACAAATAGAGAGGGCATGACCATGCACATACATATTATGATGAGTATTGTGAGATTTAATTGGGCATTACGACAAAGTACATAGACCGCTATCCAGCATGCATCTATGCCTAAAAAGTCCACCTTCAGGTTATCATCCGAACCCCCTCCAGTATTAAGTTGCTAACAACAGACAATTGCATTAAGTATTGCGCGTAATGTAATCAATAACTACATCCTCGGACATAGCATCAATGTTTTATCCCTAGTGGCAACAGCACATCCATAACCTTAGAGGTTCTTGTCACTCCTTCAGATTCACGGAGACATGACCCCACTATCGAGCATAAATACTCCCTCTTGGAGTTACTAGCATCAACTTGGCCAGAGCCTCTACTAATAACGGAGAGCATGCAAGATCATAAACAACACATAGATATAAATTGATAACCAACATAACATAGTATTCTCTATTCATCGGATCCCAACAAACACAACATATAGAATTACAGATAGATGATCTTGATCATGTTCGGCAGCTCACAAGACCCGACAATTAAGCACAATGAGGAGAAGACAACCATCTAGCTACTGCTATGGACCCATAGTCCAGGGGTGAACTACTCACTCATCACTCCGGAGGCGACCATGGCGGCGTAGAGTCCTCCGGGAGATGATTCCCCTCTCCGGCAGGGTGCCGGAGGCGATCTCCTGAATCCCCCGAGATGGGATTGGCGGCGGCGGCGTCTCTGGAAGGTTTTCCGTATCGTGGCTCTCGGTACTGGGGGTTTCGCGACGAAGATTATATGTAGGCGGAAGGGCAGGTCAGGGGCGTCACGAGGGGCCCAGGAGATAGGTCGGCGCGGCCAAGGGCTGGGCCGCGCCGCCCTAGCCTCTGGCTGCCTCGTGGCCCCACTTCGTTGACTCTTCGGTCTTCTGGAAGCTTCGTGTGAAAATAGGCCCCTGGGCGTTGATTTCGTCCAATTCCGAGAATATTTCCTTACTAGGATTTCTGAAACCAAAAACAGCAGAAAAACAAAGAATCGGCTCTTCGGCATCTTGTTAATAGGTTAGTTCCAGAAAATGCATAAATATGACATAAAGTATGCATAAAACATGTAGATATCATCAATAATGTGGCATGGAACATAAGAAATTATCGATACGTCGGAGACGTATCATGTGGCGTCGCCTCATCGCCCCACTTCGTTTCTCCCCCGGTGTTCTGGAAGCTTCGTGGAAAAATAAGATCCTAGGCGTTGATTTCGTCCAATTCCGAGAATATTTCCTTACTAGGATTTCTGAAACCAAAAACAGCAGAAAACAACAACTGGCTCTTCGGCATCTCGTTAATAGGTTAGTGCCGGAAAATGCATAAATATGACATAAAGTATGTATAAAACATGTAGGTATTGTCATAAAACAAGCATGGAACATAAGAAATTATCGATACGTTGGAGACGTATCATCCATCATCATCCGAGTCCGATGCATAGCATCGGGAATAAGGAATGGAGTGGTCAATCTCCTCTTGTGTCCAATATTTATCCAAATCACCGACATTGATGTCATTCATCTCGAAACCATCATCACCATCTTCATGCTCCTCATACTCCTTCTCCAACGGAGGTTGTTGGGCAATGGGAGATTGGACAATGGGAGATTGGGTGGCTTCTTCTTGGCTCATGGGTGGTGGACTCCTAGCTTAAACGGGGGAGGAGCGTCGGTTAAGGTCAAGCTCAATACGAGCATCAACCATGTTGGTTGCAAACAACTCCAAAGCCTTGTCTTGTGACCCGACCACCGTCTCCTTGTAAACGGACCAACGTTGCTCGGAGTTGATACGCATTGTCTGCCAACGGGTGTGCATTCCAAACCCCACATTGTGTCTTCCCTCTAGCTCGACACCATCATTTGGCTAATTCCAATTCAACTCAACCCTCACTTGTGCTACCACCTCCGCAAAGCTAGGGCTAAGGTCAAACACCAAATCAACCTCTTCCGGGTTCGGCTCTATGTTTCCCTTCAAGAAAGCATCCTTGTCCACATGATGAACATGAACAATTCTTTCCATCCCCCTAGCATAATGTGAACAACACATACATACATGTGTTCATTAGTTACCATAATCAACATAATCTACCCATACAACCTAGCACACTACCATTTCTCCTACTTCAACAACCCTAACATCCAACCAAATCCAAATCCACCCTCAAATCAACCTAGAGTTTCACATCTAGGGTTTCACATGTAGATTCAACCAAATACACAAAATCAATGGATGAAAAGTAGGGGAGCGGAGGAGATTACCTCAAGGAACGGGTTGGGAATGATCTCCACGGGCAGATCTGACGAAATCCAAGAGATTTGAGTAGGGATTTGAGGTGGGGTGATACGTGTACAGCACGCGTCCGTTGGGAACCCCAAGAGGAAGGTGTGATGCGTACAGCGGCAAGTTTTCCCTCAGTAAGAAACCAAGGTTTATCGAACCAGTAGGAGCCAAGAAGCACGTTGAAGGTTGATGGCGGCGGGATGTAGTGCGGCGCAACACCAGGGATTCCGGCGCCAACGTGGAACCTGCACAACACAACCAAAGTACTTTGCCCCAACGTAACAGTGAGGTTGTCAATCTCACCGGCTTGCTGTAACAAAGGGTTAGATGTATACCGTGGATGATGATGTTTGCAGAAAACAGTAAAGAACAATTGCAGTAGATTGTATTTCAGATGTAAAGAATAGGACCGGGGTCCACAGTTCACTAGAGGTGTCTCTCCCATAAGAATTAGCATGTTGGGTGAACAAATTACAGTTGGGCAATTGACAAATAATGAAGGCATGACAATGCACATACATGATATGAAGAGTATTGTGAGATTTAATTGGGCATTATGACAAAGTACATAGACCACTATCCAGCATGCATCTATGCCTAAAAAGTCCACCTTCAGGTTATCATCCGAACCCCTTCCAGTATTAAGTTGTAAACAACAGACAATTGCATTAAGTATGGTGCGTAATGTAACCGACAACTACATCCTCGGACATAGCATCGATGTTTTATCCCTAGTGGCAACAGCACATCCACAACCTTAGAACTTTCTGTCACTGTCCCAGATTTAATGGAGGCATGAACCCACTATCAAGCATAAATACTCCCTCTTGGAGTTACAAGCAAAAACTTGGCCAGAGCCTCTACTAGCAACGGAGAGCATGCAAGATCATAAACAACACATGATAGATTGATAATCAACATAACATAGTATTCACTATCCATCGGATCCCAACAAACGCAACATAGAGTATTACAGATAGATGATCTTGATCATGTTAGGCAGCTCACAAGATCCGACAATGATAGCACAATGAGGAGAAGACAACCATCTAGCTACTGCTATGGACCCATAGTCCAGGGGTGAACTACTCACACATCACTCCGGAGGCGACCATGGTAGTGTAGAGTCCTCCGGGAGATGATTCCCCTCTCCGGCAGGGTGCCGGAGGCGATCTCCTGAATCCCCCGAGATGGGATTGGCGGCGGCGGTGTCTCTGGAAGGTTTTCTGTATCGTGGCTCTCGGTACTGGGGGTTTCGCGACGAAGGCTATTTGTAGGCGGAAGGGCAGGTCAGGGGGCCACACGAGGGCCCCACACAACAGGCCGGCGCGGCCAAGGGCCAGGCCGCGCCGCCCTGGTGTGTCACCAGCTCGTGGCCCCACTTCGTAAGTCCTCCGGTCTTCTGGAAGCTTCGTGGAAAAATAGGCCCCTGGGCGTTGATTTCGTCCAATTCCGAGAATATTTCCTTACTAGGATTTCTGAAACCAAAAACAGCGTAAAACAAAGAATCGGCTCTTCGGCATCTTGTTAATAGGTTAGTGTCGGAAAATGCATAAATATGACATAAAGTATGCATAAAACATGTAGGTATCATCAATAAAGTAGCATGGAACATAAGAAATTATCGATACGTTGGAGACGTATCAGCATCCCCAAGCTTAGTTCCTACTCGTCCCGAGTAGGTAAACGATAACAAAGATAATTTCTGGAGTGACATGCCATCATAATCTTGATCAATACTATTGTAAACATATGTAATGAATGCAGCGATCCAAGACAATGATAAGACAATGAGTAAACAACTGAATCATATAGCAAAGACTTTTCATGAATAGTACTTTCAAGACAAGCATCAATAAGTCTTGCATAAGAGTTAACTCATAAAGCAATAAATTCGTAGTAAAGGTATTGAAGCAACACAAAGGAAGATTAAGTTTCAGCGGTTGCTTTCAACTTGTAATATGTATATCTCATGGATAGGTGTCAACATAAAGTAGTACGATGAATGCAAATATGCAAGTATGTAAGAATCAATGCACAGTTAACACAAGTGTTTGCTTCTTGAGGTGGGAGGAAATAGGTAAACTGACTCAACATAAAAGTAAAAGAAAGGTCCTTCAAAGAGGAAAGCATCGATTGCTATATTTGTGCTAGAGCTTTTATTTTGAAAACATGAAGAGAGCATAAAAGTAAAATTTTGAGAGGTATTTGTTGTTGTCAACGAATGGTAGCGGGTAATCTAACCCCCTTGCCAGACAAACCTTCAAAGAGCGGCTCCCATTTTATTTTATTTTTGGGTGGCACTCCTTCCAACCTTTCTTTCACAAACCATGGCTAACCGAATCCTCGGGTGCCTGCCAACAATCTCATACCATGAAGGAGTGCCTTTTTATTTTAGTTTTATTATGATGACACTCCTCCCCACCTTTGCTTTCTCAAGCCATGGCTAACCGAATCCTTTGGGTGCCGTCCAACAATCACATACCATGGAGGAGTGTCTATTTTTTTTAATTAATTTGGGACTGGGAATCCCATTGCCAGCTCTTTTTGCAAAATTATTGGATAAGCGGATGAAGCCACTAGTCCATTGGTGAAAGTAGCCCAACAAGATTGAAAGATAAACACCACATACTTCCTCATGAGCTATAAAACATTGACACAAATCAGAGGTGATAAATTTTGAATTGTTTAAAGGTAGCACTCAAGCAATTTACTTTGGAATGGCGGGGAAATACCATGTGGTAGGTAGGTATGGTGGACAAAAATGGCATAGTTATTGGCTCAAGGATTTGGATGCACGAGAAGTAATCTTTCTCAATACAAGGCTTAGGCTAGCAAGGTTATTTGAAGCAAACACAAGCATGAACCGGTACAGGAAAACTCACATAAAAACATATTGCAAGCATTATAAGACTCTACACTGCCATCCTTGTTGCTCAAACCTTACTAGAAAATATCTAGACTTTAGAGAAACCAATCGTGCAAACCAAATTTCAACAAGCTCTATGTATTTCTTCACTAATAGGTGCAAAGTACATGATGCGAGAGCTTAAACATGATCTATAACAATTGCCAAGTGTCAAATTATCCAAGACATTTTACCAATTACCACATGTAGCATTTTTCGTTTCCAACCATATAACAATTAACGAAGCATATTATCCTTCGTCATGAACATTATGAGTAAAAGCCAAGGACATATTTGTCCATATGCAACAGCGGAGCGTGTCTCTCTCCCACAAGATGAATGCTAGGATCCATTTTATTCAAACAAAACAAAAACAAAAAACAAACAGACGCTCTGTGATGGAATAAAAATATAGTTTCACTAGAGGAACCTGATAATGTTGTCGATGAAGAAGGGGATGCCTTGGGCATCCCCAAGCTTAGATGCTTGAGTCTTCTTGAAATATGCAGGGATGAACCACCGGGGCATCCCCAAGCTTAGAGTTTTCACTCTCCTTGATCATATTGTATCATCCTCCTCTCTTGATCCTTGAAAACTTCCTCCACACCAAACTCAAAACAACTCATTAGAGGGTTAGTGCACAATTAAAATTTACATGTTCAGAGGTGACATAATCATTCTTAACACTTCTGGACATTGCACAAAGCTACTGAAAGTTAATGGAACAAAGAAATCCATCAAGCATAGCAAAACAGGCAATGCGAAATAAAAGGCAGAATCTGTCAAAACAGAACAGTTCATAAAGACGAATTTCTAACAGGCACCAGACTTGCTCAAATGAAATTGCTCAAATTGAATGAAAGTTGCGTAAATATCTGAGGATCACTCACGTAAATTGGCATAATTTTCTGAGTTACCTAGAGAGGATTAGGCCCAGATTCGTGACAGCAAGAAATCTGTTTCTGCGCAGTAATCCAAATCTAGTATGAACCTTACTATCAAAGACTTTACTTGGCACAACAATGCAACAAAACTAAGATAAGGAGAGGTTGCTACAGTAGTAACAACTTCCAAGACTCGAATATAAAACAAAGGTACTGTAGTAAAATCATGGGTTGTCTCCCATAAGCGCTTTTCTTTAACGCCTTTCAGCTAGGCGCAGAAAGTGTGTATCAAGTATTATCAAGAGACGATGCATTATCATTACCTTGGGCTTTACACCTACCTTTCTTGTTCTTTTTCTTACTCTTTGATTTAGGGAATACATGTCTACCCCCTGGTGTAGAGGTGAATTTTAGGGTGCCTTCTCCCATATCTATGACTGCTCCCAATAGCTTCAGCAGGGATCTTCCGAGTGTGATTTGTCCCGTTCCTGCACATTCAATAACAAGATAATCAATGGATATTGTTCTTCCAAGAATGGTGGTATGCACACCTGCGGCTATTCCCTTAGGAATTATAACAGAGTTATCAATAAGAGATATTCCTTTTCCCCCTTCAACGAGTCCCCAAAGTGTCAAAGATTCATGAATACTCTTAGGCGTAAGGCAAAATTAAGACATAATATCACAATTGGCATGAAAAGTTTTACCACAGATAAAAATTTTAATAGTAGGGTCCCATAATGAAGGTTCAGAGTTCACTAAAACTTGATCAAGACGATTACGAACATAGCTATAATTTTCGTTCAAGCGAGATGCACTTGTCTCAAGAGTGTTTAATCTATTGTAAATGCTAATAAGGGCTGAATCAAAGTTATTAGCTGAATCATGTGATGCAACCAACTTTTTTATGGCATTAAAAGCTTGATCCCCATCGCAATGAAGGAAATCTCCTCCCACTACAGCATCCAAGGCATATCTATAGCGAATCATAAGCCCAAAATAAAAGTTACTAAGAAGCAAGCTTAGAGTCATTTGAGGTTCAGCTTTACGATAAGAATCAAAAATTCTGGACCAAGCATCTCCTCATCCCCTTGTTTGAAAGTGAAGACTAATTCCTCAGGTGAAGAAGTAACAAGTGCAGAACTAGACATGGTAACAAAAGTAAAATGCAAATAACTAATTTTTTTTGTGTTTTTAATATGGAGAATGCAAACAAGACAGTAAATAAAGTAAAGCTAGCAACTAATTTTTTTTGTGTTTTGATATAATGCAGCAAACAAAGTACTAAATAAAATAAAGCAAGACAAAAACAAAGTAAAGAGATTGGAAGTGGAGACCCCCCTTGCAGCGTGTCTTGATCTCCCCGGTAACGGCGCCAGAAAACAGTCTTGATACGCGTACAGCACGCGTCCGTTGGGAACCCCAAGAGGAAGGTGTGATGCGTACAGCGGCAAGTTTTCCCTCAGTAATAAACCAAGGTTTATCGAACCAGTAGGAGCCAAGAAGCACGTTGAAGGTTGATGGCGGCGGGATGTAGTGCGGCGCAACACCAGGGATTCCGGCGCCAACGTGGAACCTGCACAACACAACCAAAGTACTTTGCCCCAACGTAACAGTGAGGTTGTCAATCTCACCGGCTTGCTGTAACAAAGGATTAGATGTATAGTGTGGATGATGATGTTTGCAGAAAACAGTAAAGAACAATTGCAGTAGATTGTATTTCAGATGTAAAGAATAGGACCGGGGTCCACAGTTCACTAGAGGTGTCTCTCCCATAAGAATTAGCATGTTGGGTGAACAAATTACAGTTGGGCAATTGACAAATAATGAAGGCATGACAATGCACATACATGATATGAAGAGTATTGTGAGATTTAATTGGGCATTACGACAAAGTACATAGACCGCTATCCAGCATGCATCTATGCCTAAAAAGTCCACCTTCAGGTTATCATCCGAACCCCTTCCAGTATTAAGTTGTAAACAATAGACGATTGCATTAAGTATGGTGCGTAATGTAACCGACAACTACATCCTTGGACATAGCATCGATGTTTTATCCCTAGTGGCAACAGCACATCCACAACCTTAGAATTTTCTGTCACTGTCCCAGATTTAATGGAGGCATGAACCCACTATCGAGCATAAATACTCTCTCTTGGAGTTACAATCAAAAACTTGGCCAGAGCCTCTACTAGCAACGGAGAGCATGCAAGATCATAAACAACACATGATAGATTGATAATCAACATAACATAGTATTCACTATCCATCAGATCCCAACAAACACAACATAGAGTATTACAGATAGATGATCTTGATCATGTTAGGCAGCTCACAAGATCCGACAATGATAGCACAATGAGGAGAAGACAACCATCTAGCTACTGCTATGGACCCATAGTCCAGGGGTGAACTACTCACACATCACTCCGGAGGCGACCATGGCGGTGTAGAGTCCTCCGGGAGATGATTCCCCTCTCCGGCAGGGTGCCGGAGGCGATCTCCTGAATCCCCCGAGATGGGATTGGCGGCGGCGGCGTTTCTGGAAGGTTTTCCGTATCGTGGCTCTCGGTACTGGGGGTTTCACGACGAAGGCTATTTGTAGGCGGAAGGGCAGGTCAGGGGGCCACACGAGGGCCCCACACAACAGGCCGGCGCGACCAAGGGCCAGGCCACGCCGCCCTGGTGTGTCACCAGCTCGTGGCCCCACTTCGTAAGTCCTCTGGTCTTCTGGAAGCTTCGTGGAAAAATAGGCCCCTGGGCGTTGATTTCGTCCAATTCCTAAAATATTTCCTTACTAGGATTTCTGAAACCAAAAACAGCAGAAAACAGCAACTGGCTCTTCGACATCTTGTTAATAGGTTAGTGTCGGAAAATGCATAAATATGACATAAAGTATGCATAAAACATGTAGGTATCATCAATAAAGTAGCATGGAACATAAGAAATTATCGATACGTTGGAGACATATCAGGGGGAGAGAGAGAGTCGGATGCCTTGTTCTTGAGGGAGGAAGAAACAAAGAAGAGAATGGCTGGCTCGGGCTGGGGTGGGCTCGCGCGGCCACAAATAAGTGGATGTGTGACTCCCTTCAGAGTGGCACCACACTTTCAATGTGTGGCGCCGATGGAAGCGGCGCCTGATACGTCTCCGACGTATCGATAATTTCTTATGTTCCATGCCACATTATTGATGATATCTACATGTTTTATGCATACTTTTATGTCATTATTATGCGTTTTCCGGAACTAACCTATTTACGAGATGCCGAAGGGCCAGTTGCTGTTTTCTGCTGTTTTTGGTTTCAGAAATCCTAGTAAGGAAATATTCTCGGAATCGGACGAAATCAACGCCCAGCATCTTAGAATCCCCGGAAGCATCCAGAACACCCGAGAGTCGCCAGAGTGGACCCACATGGGCCCCAGGAGGTAGGCCGGCGCGGCCCAGGCCCTGGCCGCGCCGCCCTATCGTGTCACCGCCTCTTCGACCCTCTGACGCCGCCTCTTCGCCTATAAGAAGCCCCTCGACCTAAAACCTCGAGACGGAAAAGCCACGGTACGAGAAACCTTCCAGAGCCGCCGCCATCGCGAAGCCAAGATCTGGGGGACAGGAGTCTCTGTTCCGGCACGCCGCCGGGACAGGGAAGTGCCCCCGGAAGGCTTCTCCATCGACACCACCGCCATCTTCATCACCGCTGCTGTCTCCCATGAGGAGGGAGTAGTTCTCCATCGAGGCTCGGGGCTGTACCGGTAGCTATGTGGTTCATCTCTCTCCTATGTACTTCAATACAATAATCTCATGAGCTGCCTTACATGATTGATATTCATATGATGATGCTTGTAATCTAGATGTCATTGTGCTAGTCAAGTGGATTTTACTTATGTGATCTCCGGAGACTCCTTGTCCCACGTGTGTAAAGGTGACAGTGTGTGCACCGTGTGGGTCTCTTAGGCTATATTTCACAGAATACTTATTCACTGTTATGAATGGCATAGTGAAGTGCTTATTTATATCTCTTTATGATTGCAATGTGTTTTGTATCACAATATATCTGTGTGCTACTCTAGTGATGTTATTAAAGTAGTTTATTCCTCCTGCACGGTGTAATGGTGACAGTGTGTGCATCGTGTTAGTACTTGGCGTAGGCTATGATTGTGATCTCTTGTAGATTATGAAGTTAACTATTGCTATGATAGTATTGATGTGATCTATGCCTCCTTTCGTAGCATGGAGGTGATAGTGTGCATGCTATGTTAGTACTTGGTTTGGTTATGTTGATCTGTCATGCACTCTAAGGTTATTTAAATATGAACATCGAATATTGTGGAGCTTGTTAACTCCGGCATTGAGGGTTCGTGTAATCCTACACAGTTAGTGGTGTTCATCATCCAACAAGAGGGTGTAGAGTCTAGCATCTATCTATTTATTTATGTGATCAATGTTGAGAGTGTCCACTAGTGAAAGTATGATCCCTAGGCCTTGTTCCTAAATACTGCTATCGCTGTTTGTTTACTGTTTTACTGTATCTGTACTGCCTGCAATATTACCACCATCCATCACACGCCAGTCCTGGACAAAGCACTTTTCTGGTGCCGTTGCTACTGCTTATATTTATTCATACCACCTGTATTTCACTATCTCTTCGCCGAACTAGTGCACCTATTAGGTGTGTTGGGGACACAAGAGACTTCTTGCTTTGTGGTTGCAGGGTTGCACGAGAGGGATATCTTTGACCTCTTCCTCCCTGAGATCGATAAACCTTGGGTGATCCATTTAAGGGAAACTTGCTGCTGTTCTACAAACCTCTGCTCTTGGAGGCCCAACATTGTCTACAAGAATAGAAGCTCCCGTAGACATCAAGCACTTTTCTGGCGCCGTTGCCGGGGAGGAAAGGTAAAAGGCACTCATACTCTGGTTCCAGGTAACAGTACTTTTCTGGCGCCATTGTGTTTGTGCTCGAAGCTATTTCCTTTAGATCCTGCAATTGCATCTTTTTGTTTCTTGTTTACACTAGTTAGGCATAATGGAAAACAACAAAAATATGAGAGATCTTTATGAACTTTATCTTGAATTAGGACATGATGTGTTTGAAGAGAGAATTAAAAAACCCATGGAACTTTATATGCATGCTAATGGGAATGTTATTAATATGAATGCTTTGAACACTATTGTTGCTAATGGTATGGAAAATTCTAACCTTGGGGAAGCTGGTTTTGATGAGCATGATCTTTTTAGTCCACCAAGCATTGAGGAGAAAATTTTCTTTGATGATACTTTACCTCCTATTTATGATGATTATAATGATAGTAGTCTTTTGGTGCCGCCTGTTATGGAGGATAAATTTGATTATGATTACAATATGCCTCCTATATTTGATGATGAGAATAATAATGATAGCCACTTTGTTGAATTTGCTCCCACTATTACTACTAAAATTGATTATGCTTATGTGGAGAGTAATAATTTTATGCATGAGACTCATGATAAGAATGCTTTATGTGATAGTTATATTGTTGAGTTTGCTCATGATGCTACTGAAAGTTATTATGAGAGAGGAAAATATGGTTGTAGAAATTTTCATGTTACTAAAACACCTCTCTATGTGCTGAAATTTTTGAAGCTACACTTGTTCTATCTTCCTATGCTTGTTACTTTGCTCTTCATGAACTTGTTTATTTACAAGATTCCTATGCATAGGAAGCATGTTAGACTTAAATGTGTTTTGAATTTGCTTCTTGATGCTCTCTTTTGCTTCAAATACTATTTCTTGCGAGTGCATCATTAAAACTGCTGAGCCCATCTTAATGGCTATAAAGAAAGAACTTCTTGGGAGATAACCCATGTGTTTATTTTACTACAGCAATTTTGTTTTTTATTTGTGTCTTGGAAGTTGTTTACTACTGTAGCAACCTCTCCTTATCTTAGTTTTGTGCACTGTTGTGCCAAGTAAAGTCGTTGATAGTAAGGTTCATACTAGATTTGGATTACTGCGCAGAAACAGATTTCTTTGCTGTCACGAATCTGGGCCAAATTCTCTGTATGTAACTCAGAAAATTATGCCAATTTACGTGAGTGATCCTCAGACATGTACGCAACTTTCATTAAATTTGAGCATTTTCATTTGAGCAAGTCTGGTGCCTCAATAAAATTCGTCTTTACGGACTGTTCTGTTTTGACAGATTCTGCCTTTTATTTCGCATTGCTTCTTTTGCTATGTTGGATGAATTTCTTTGTTCCATTAACTTCCAGTAGCTTTGGGCAATGTCCAGAAGTGTTAAGAATGAATGTGTCACCTCTGAACATGTGAATTTTTGATTATGCACTAACCCTCTAATGAGTTTGTTTTGAGTTTGGTGTGGAGGAAGTTTTCAAGGGTCAAGAGAGGAGGATGATACAATGTGATCAAGAAGAGTGAAAGTTCTAAGCTTGGGGATGCCCCTGTGGTTCACCCCTGCATATTTCAAGAAGACTCAAGCGTCCAAGCTTGGGGATGCCCAAGGCATCCCCTTCTTCATCGACAAATTATTAGGTCCCTTCTCTTGAAACTATATTTTTATTCCATCACATCTCATGTGCTTTGCTTGGAGCGTCGGTTTGTTTTTGTTTTAGTTTTGTTTGAATAAAATGGATAGCATTCATTGTGTGGGAGAGAGACACGCTCCGCTGTTGCATATGGACAAGTATGTCCTTAGGCTTTACTCATAATATTTATGGCGAAAGTTTCTTCTTCGTTAAATTGTTATATGGTTGGAATTGGAAAATGATACATGTAGTAATTGCTATAATGTCTTGGATAATGTGATACTTGGCAATTGTTGTGCTCGTGTTTAAGCTCTTGCATCATATACTTTGCACCTATTAATGAAGAAATACATAGAGCATGCTAAAATTTGGTTTGCATAATTGGTCTCTCTAAGGTCTAGATAATTTCTAGTATTGAGTTTGAACAACAAGGAAGACGGTGTAGAGTCTTATAATGTTTACAATATGTCTTTTATGTGAGTTTTGCTGCACCGGTTCATCCTTGTGTTTGTTTCAAATAAACCTTGCTAGCCTAAACCTTGTATCGAGAGGGAATACTTCTCATGCATCCAAATCCTTGAGCCAACCACTATGCCATTTGTGTCCACCATACCTACCTACTACATGGTATTTCTCCGCCATTCCAAAGTAAATTGCTTGAGTGCTACCTTTAAACAATTCAAAATTTATCACCTCTGATTTGTGTCAATGTTTTATAGCTCATGAGGAAGTATGTGGTGTTTATCTTTCAATCTTGTTGGGCAACTTTCACCAATGGACTAGTGGCTTCACCCGCTTATCCAATAATTTTGCAAAAAAGAGCTGGCAATGGGATTCCCAGTCCCAAATTAATTAACAAAAAAAATAGACACTCCTCCATGGTATGTGATTTTTGGACGGCACCCGAAGGATTCGGTTATCCATGGCTTGAGAAAGCAAAGGTGGGGAGGAGTGTCATCATAATAAAACTAAAATAAAAAGGCACTCCTTCATGGTATGAGATTGTTGGCAGGCACCCGAGGATTCGGTTAGCCATGGTTTGTGAAAGAAAGGTTGGAAGGAGTGCCACACAAAAAAATAAAAATAAAATGGGAGCCGCTCTTTGAAGGTTTGTCTGGCAAGGGGGTTAGAGTGCCCACTACCATTCGTTGACAACAACAAACACCTCTCAAAATTTTACTTTTATTGCTCTCTATATGTTTTCAAAATCAAAGCTCTAGCACAAATATAGCAATCAATGCTTCCCTCTGCGAAGGGCCTTTCTTCTACTTTCATGTTGAGTCAGTTCACCTATTTCTCTCCATCTCAAGAAACAAACACTTGTGTTAACTGTGCATTGATTCTTACATACTTGCATATTGCACTTGTTATATTGCTTTGCATTGATAATATCCATGAGATATACATATTATAAGTTGAAAGCAACCGCTGAAACTTCATCTTCCTTTGTGTTGCTTCAATACCTCTACTTTGAATTATTGCTTTATGAGTTAACTCTTATGCAAGACTTATTGATGCTTGTCTTGAAAGTACTATTCATGAAAAGTCTTTGCTTTATGATTCATTTGTTTACTCATGTCATTTACCATTGTCTTGGATTGCTGCATTCACTACATATGCTTACAATAGTATGATCAAGTTTATGATGGCATGTCACTCTAGAAATTATCTTTGTTATCGTTTATCTGCTCGGGACGAGCAGAAACTAAGCTTGGGATGCTGATACATCTCCGATGTATCGATAATTTCTTATGTTCCATGCCACATTATTGATGATATCTATATGTTTTATGCATACTTTATGTCATTATTATGCGTTTTCTGGAACTAACCTATTTACGAGATGCCGAAGGGCAGTTCTGTTTTCGTCATTGCTTTTGGTTGAAATCCTAGTAAGGAAATATTCTCGGAATCGGACGAAATCAACGCCCAGCATCTTAGAATCCCCGGAAACATCCAGAACACCCGAGAGTCGCCAGAGTGGACCCACATGGGCCCCAGGAGGTAGGCCGGCGCGGCCCAGGCCCTGGCCGCGCCGCCCTATCGTGTCACCGCCTCTTCGACCCTCTGACGCCGCCTCTTCGCCTATAAGAAGCCCCTCGACCTAAAACCTCGAGACGGAAAAGCCACGGTACGAGAAACCTTCCAGAGCCGCCGCCATCGCGAAGCCAAGATCTGGGGGACAGGAGTCTCTGTTCCGGCACGCCACCGGACGGGGAAGTGCCCCGGAAGGCTTCTCCATCGACACCACCGCCATCTTCATCACCGCTGCTGTCTCCCATGAGGAGGGAGTAGTTCTCCATCGAGGCTCGGGGCTGTACCGGTAGCTATGTGGTTCATCTCTCTCCTATGTACTTCAATACAATAATCTCATGAGCTGCCTTACATGATTGAGATTCATATGATGATGCTTGTAATCTAGATGTCATTGTGCTAGTCAAGTGGATTTTACTTATGTGATCTCCGGAGACTCCTTGTCCCACGTGTGTAAAGGTGACAGTGTGTGCACCGTGTGGGTCTCTTAGGCTATATTTCACAGAATACTTATTCACTGTTATGAATGGCATAGTGAAGTGCTTATTTATATCTCTTTATGATTGCAATGTGTTTTGTATCACAATATATCTGTGTGCTACTCTAGTGATGTTATTAAAGTAGTTTATTCCTCCTGCACGGTGTAATGGTGACAGTGTGTGCATCGTGTTAGTACTTGGCGTAGGCTATGATTGTGATCTCTTGTAGATTATGAAGTTAACTATTGCTATGATAGTATTGATGTGATCTATGCCTCCTTTCGTAGCGTGAAGGTGACAGTGTGCATGCTATGTTAATACTTGGTTTGGTTATGTTGATCTGTCATGCACTCTAAGGTTATTTAAATATAAACATCGAATATTGTGGAGCTTGTTAACTCCGGCATTGAGGGTTCGTGTAATACTACACAGTTAGTAGTGTTCATCATCCAACAAGAGGGTGTAGAGTCTAGCATCTATCTATTTATTTATGTGATCAATGTTGAGAGTGTCCACTAGTGAAATTATGATCCCTAGGCCTTGTTCCTAAATACTGCTATCATTTGTTTGTTTACCGTTTTATCAGATCCGTATCGCTCGCAATATTACCACCATCCATCACACGCCAGTCCTGGATAAAGCACTTTTCTGGTGCCGTTGCTACTGCTTATATTTATTCATACCACCTGTATTTCACTATCTCTTCGCCGAACTAGTGCACCTATTAGGTGTGTTGGGGACACAAGAGACTTCTTGCTTTGTGGTTGCAGGGTTGCATGAGAGGGATATCTTTGACCTCTTCCTCCCTGAGATCGATAAACCTTGGGTGATCCACTTAAGGGAAACTTGCTGCTGTTCTACAAACCTCTGCTCTTGGAGGCCCAACACTGTCTACAAGAATAGAAGCTCCCGTAGACATCAGCGCCACACATCCTGCCACGTCAGACTCGAGCACACATCAGCGTCGACCGCGCCACGTCGGATGAGCGAGTGGCGCTGCCCGCATAGGCGCCACACAGTGAGGTGTGGCGCCGATGGGAGGTGCGCCACACAAAAGGGTTAGATGAGTGAAATAGTTTCGCCGGAGGGTGTTTCGCGTACGGTGCCCTTTCATGTGTGTGTGTTTGGTCGTTTCCTATATCTTGAACTTTGTGCACGTCCATGTGTTGACGCGTAAAGCACACGCCCGTTGGGAACCCCAAGAGGAAGGTGTGATGCGTACAGCAGCAAGTTTTCCCTCAGTAAGAAACCAAGGTTTATCGAACCAGTAGGAGTCAAGGAGCACGTGAAGGTTGTTGGTGACGGAGTGTAGTGCGGCGCAACACCAGAGATTCCAGCGCCAACGTGGAACCTGCACAACACAATCCAAATACTTTGCACCAACTTAACAGTGAGGTTGTCAATCTCACCGGCTTGCTGTAAACAAAGGATTAAATGTATGGTGTTGAAAATGATGTTTGTATGCGAAGAACAGTAAAGAACAATGTTTGCAGTAGATTGTATTCAGATGTAAAAGAATGGACCAGGGTCCACAGTTGTAACGGCCCCGGGTAGCACCCCTACTAGATTTGTTTGCCCTTTTTCTTTTGTGCATTATCATGCATCATGCATCATAGCATCCTTGTTTTACAAAATAACATTATTTTATAAACCCTAAACTATTTTCTTTTCCCTCTCATGTGCTTGAATAAAACCTTCCCTTCTCCTTCTTTTAACAAACCCTTCCTTCCCCTTGGGCTCTCTCTCTTCCTGGCCCAGCTATCTCTACCTCTCTCTCTCTCCCTGCAGCCCAGCAACCTTCTCCCCTCTGGCTCATCTCTTCCTGGCCCGAGTTAGCCCAACCCGGCGGCCTTGCTGCAGCCCAACCAACCGGGCGTACCGCTTCGTCGATGGACCCAGTCGCCTCTTTCCTTCGCCCTTGTCACGCAGCACAGCAAGAGAGCGACAGCACTCACCTTCCCCGCGTGAGCAACCTCCCTTGCCTTGCTTTATCTGGACCACACTCGCAGCTCTCGTGTCCAACCACTCCGCCTCGCCCTGCTTTTCCTTCCTTCTTTCTCTCCAAGCCACGGACGGGAGAGAAAAACTCCAATGATATCGGCGCTCAGTTCCCCGTCGATCTGTCAACTCCGGTCGCCCCTCGTCGTCTTGAGAGCACCACCAGAACCCCCTCGTTCCCCTCCATCTCTGGGTGCAAAAAATCGAGCCAGGGAGCCCGTATATCGACGCCACAGACCTCGTTTCTCTGCCACGGCCACCGCGCTCCGGCGAAATTGGCGACGCCGTTCGACCTCCCCACCTTCTCCGTCTCGTTTCTCGGCGTCCTGGTGAGGTTCTTCATCCCTGGACTCCTCCTTCTTCCTCCTCCATGCCTGGTTTGTTCCCCCGATGGTGACCTTCGCCGTTGTCTCGCAGATCCTCATCGCCGACCATCTACTGGTGGTCGTCCGCCCCAAGCGCGTCCAGCTTCTGGTTCGTCTAGTCGAGGCGCGTCTTCCTACGTGTCTAGCGCGCCCTCGCGCGCACCATCTTCTCGAGGCCGTCAACGACCTGCCTGTCTGTGCGTGGCCTGCGCCTCTTCCGCACGTGCGCGCCCGTCGCCGGCCTTCTCCGGTCGCACCACGACGTCGGCCTCTACATCAACACCGGCAGCCGCTCGTGAAGGCCAGCTCGCCAAGATCTCCACCTGCACGTCGTCGTCTACCCCGGCCACCTTCTCCTTCCTCGTCGCCGGCAGCATCCTCCGTCGCCTCCACCTCGTCGACGACCTCCTGGGTGAGCAGGACCACTATTCCTTCCCCCTGCATGTTCCTTGTTCTCTGGTTTCGAGAGGAAAACGAGATCCACCGGAGTTCACCACGGCACCCTGTTTTCCGGCGAGTTTCACCGGCGACACTGGCCATCTCAGAACGAACCACTTGATCTACTCGATGCACATCACCACGTAGTTCATATCTGTCTTTTGTTTCTCGCCAATCAACGAAGAATCGCGATGCCCAGGACGACGTAAGATCAGCCCGTGAAGTTTCCCGTTTTGTTGCTGTTCCACACCGCCGCCGCGGCCTCTTTTCCGGAGATGTTCACCGGCGTTCCAGACCACTTCAGCACGCTATTCTTGCACCGTTGGAAGCACAACATCACCCTTTCTCTGTTGATCTTTGAATCTCCCAAAACGGTGTAGTATCGGCGATGCCATCTTCAATCAAAGTTGATCCCAGAAACAGTTTTCAGTTTTCGCTGTTCGTCGCCGTGCCGCAGTCCCGTTTTCCGGCGAACTTCGCCGCCGTTTCTGTGCACCGTTTCCAGCCTAGTCGATCCCATTCGATTCTTGGAACTCCCATCTTGCTCAAACTCTTTTGTATCGTTCAAAAACATTCGCAGATTCGCCGCTGCCATCGCTTTAAAATCCGTGCACTTCGCTGTCTACAGTAAATGGCAAGTGTCTTCTTTTCAGTTACAAGTGTCGTGCTTCTTCAGCTAATTCAGTTAACTTGGAGATCACCTCTTCCATGCTGAAGCTTGTATCGTGCCAAACCTGAAACAGCAGCTCACTGGTCCCGTTCCTTGCATCCGAGCGACCCTTTCTGTCAGCGACTCTGGCTATAACCGAACCCGGTGGAAATGTTGAGAAACCATAGTTTCCAATTCCTGTTATCTTTTTACTATTTCTAAACTGTTTTCCATATTTCAAACACTAAAAACTATTCCATTAATAACTTTTAATTGGTAACTCAAAATAAAAAAGTGTTATATATGAATTTTGATCAGGAAAATGTGATGAACATGATTATGCCATCTGTGCTTGCTGTTGCCTTATGCATCATATAAATTCGTGATAGTTTGCATTATCACCTAATATGTAACAAATGGAATATGTGGGATATTATATAAATGTTGTCTCGGTTCCATTTAACTTTGATGTAGCTCACCCCTGCCATGTTTGCTATGCTAAACCACCCTTAATTTTGGCGGTAGAAAATGCAACTCCAACTCTAATTTGCTTGTCCGGGGTTCCGACTCCGATTAATATGGATAAGTTGCATTGCATCATATATGCCATGTCATGCATATCATCTTTTAATTGGTAACTCAAAATAAAAAAGTGTTATATATGAATTTTGATCAGGAAAATGTGATGAACATGATTATGCCATCTGTGCTTGCTGTTGCCTTATGCATCATATAAATTCGTGATAGTTTGCATTATCACCTAATATGTAACAAATGGAATATGTGGGATATTATATAAATGTTGTCTCGGTTCCATTTAACTTTGATGTAGCTCACCCCTGCCATGTTTGCTATGCTAAACCACCCTTAATTTTGGCGGTAGAAAATGCAACTCCAACTCTAATTTGCTTGTCCGGGGTTCCGACTCCGATTAATATGGATAAGTTGCATTGCATCATATATGCCATGTCATGCATATCATCTTGATCATGCTGGATCTTCTTTATCCGTAGTAGTAAGACTTGCATCCGTTGATTGTCCAGCATTTGCTTCTTCCCGGATAGGATCGCGAAGTGGTGTTGTGAGATACGACAAGTTCTTCTGCAGCTTTTCACAAAGTAGCCCACCCTTCACCTATTTTACATTTACATGCTCTTTTGATCTATTGCTATCCCTATGTTGCGATTCTGTTGTGTCACGTGTCCTATCCACCTGTTACCTATATGTCCGAGATACACCTCCTCGCTCTACCTATTGTTTGTTGTTTGCCAGCTTTGCGAGTCGTAGGCGAGTTTAGGGTCTTGTTGATATCTCGAGATGTTCGGGATATGTTGGGTTGTTGGGAGGTTTTCACATGCTATATCAGTTGTTGGAGATACACATGCTTTACTTAATTGTTAACAACTAAAATTGTAAGCAGAGGCATCTGTGAGCCCCTTTGCGAAAGCATCGGAACTTTGACTTGCTAATGTCCCCTAGGACCCGAGTTCTTGTTATCTGTTCCGAGATTGAGCGCTCTACCCGTACGTGGGGGAGTGGGACCCCCATCACCCACTACCTTTCCTCGAGTCTGTTTATTGGGAGCCACAACCTTGGTTTTATTTGCTCATATGCACGATATGCACGATTTACTTCTTGTTGCCTTCGGGTGTTTATATTCTGTACTGTACTCATATTGCGTGCCGACTTATCCTTGACCGGTCGTTAGTGCCCGCCTTGGACGCCATCGCAACCTCTGGGTCCGTATCGGAGTACGGCCGGACTTCATCACGGGTAGCTTAGTTGGGTGGCTCCCATTAAACTTTCTCTTGCATTGGGAACGGTCTTGATGTGAGACTCCACCTGTAGTAAGTGGGTTCGAGCATGCGTATGGTTACATTTGGGCAACCCCTGCAGGGTGTACATCTTATCGATAAGCCGTGTCCGCGGTTATGGACGACTTGGAATTGTATAGCTTGATCATAGAACAACTTACACCTTATTTCCTGTTGCTAATAATTTGCTAATAAAACTTTTTCAAAAAGTGTGTGTGTACCTTTGACAGTACCTCTTTGCGAAGGGGGATCGCATCGGCTGTGTTATGTTTGCAGAGTATAGAACTGTTACCTTGTGCGCTCTCTTATCTTCTCTGAGTAGATGGATGTTGTAGCGTGTCTCTATTGGATAGTAGCTTTGCTGCCGCTAAACTCCACATATAGCCGGGTGAAGTTTATACCGCCCACCAGCGAGCATAGCTGGTCTTGTCTCGCAAGTACGTGCCAATGGTACTTACCCTCGCCTTTCTTTTCTTTTGTCTTCTCCCCTTTTGTCGGCAACCGATGGCCCGACTTTGACAGGTACAAGATGACGACGTTAGCAAGGTTACCCTTCCGGCTTGGCCTGGGCAGGGTTATGGACGCCGCTGGTTATCTCCAGGACTCTTAGTCCAATTTTGTATCTTGTCCGTACTCGGATGTATTCGCTCTTCTGTATGATTTGGATCTTTGTATGTATATTTGTATCTTGACTCGTTGGAGTTGTTGTTGTATATATGTATCTTGTGGGCTCTATTGTAAACCTGTTGTAATGTTACCGCTCGTGTTAATTCCTCTGGCATCACGTGTGTGATTCGTCGCGCACGTCGTGTCGGAGGGCGTCTCTGAATCGATATCATGCGGATTTCGGCGGGTTCGCTGGGATCCTCATGGTACCGGTTCCGGGGCGTCACAACAGTTCACTAGTGGTGTCTCTCCAATAAGAAATAGCATGTTGGGTGAACAAATTACAGTTGGGCAATTGACAAATAAAGAGGGCATAACAATGCACATACATATCATGATGAGTAATATGAGATTCAATTGGGCATTACGACAAAGTACATAGACCGCTATCCAGCATGCATCTATGCCTAAAAAGTCCACCTTCGAGTTAGCGTCCGCACCCCTTCCAGTATTAAGTTGCAAACAACAGACAATTGCATTAAGTATGGTGCGTAATGTAATCAACACAAATATCCTTAGACAAAGCATTAATGTTTTATCCCTAGTGGCAACAGCACATCCACAACCTTAGAACTTTCTCACATCGTCCTGCATTCAATGGAGGCATGAACCCATTATCGAGCATAAATACTCCGTCTTGGAGTCACAAGTATCAACTTGGCCAGAGCCTCTACTAGCAACGGAGAGCATGCAAGATCATAAACAACACATATATGATAGATTGATAATCAACATGACATAGTATTCCATATTCATCGGATCCCAACAAACACAACATGTAGCATTACAAATAGATGATCTTGATCATGATAGGCAGCTCACAAGATCTAACATGATAGCACAATGAGGAGAAGACAACCATCTAGCTACTGCCATGGACCCATAGTCCAGGGGTGAACTACTCACACATCAATCCGGAGGCGATCATGGCGATGAAGAGTCCTCCGGGAGATGATTCCCCTCCCAAGCAGGTGCCGAGGCGATCTCCTGAATCCCCCGAGATGGGATTGGCGGCGGCGGCATCTCTGGAAGGTTTTCCGTATCATGGCTCTCGGTACAGGGGTTTTCGCGACGAAGGCTATAAGTAGGCGGAAGGGCAGGGTTGGAGGCGGCGCGAGGGGCCCACACCATAGGGAGGCGCGGGCCCCACCCAGGCCATGCGGCCCTGTGGTGTCGGCACCTCGTCGCCCCACTTCGTATCCCCTTCGGTCTTCTGGAAGCTTCGTGGAAAAATAAGACCCTGGGCGTTGATTTCGTCCAATTCCGAGAATATTTCCTTTGTAGGATTTCTGAAACCAAAAACAGCAGAAATAACAGCAACTGGCTCTTCGGCATCTCGTCAATAGGTTAGTGTCGGAAAATGCATAACAATGACATAAAGTGTGTATAAAACATGTGAGTATCATCATAAAAGTAGCATGGAACATAAGAAATTATAGATACGTTTGAGACGTATCAAGCATCCCCAAGCTTAGTTCCTACTCGCCCTCGAGTAGGTAAACGATAACATGGATAATTTCTGAAGTGACATGCTATCATAATCTTGATCAATACTATTGTAAAGCATATGAGATGAATGAAGTGATTCGAAGCAATGGTAAAGACAATGAATAAACAACTGAATCATATAACAAAGACTTTTCATGAATAGTACTTTCAAGACAAGCAACAATAAGACTTGCATAGGAGTTAACTCATGAAGCAATAGATTCTTAGTAGAAAGTTTTGAAGCAACACAAAGGAAGATATAAGTTTCAGCAGTTGCTTTCAACTTCAACATGTATATCTCATGGATAATTGTCAACACAAAGTAATATGATGAATGCAAATAAGCAAGTATGTAGGAATCAATGCACACAGTTGACACAAGTGTTTGCTTCTAAGACAGAAAGAAGTAGGTAAACTGACTCAACATAAAGTAAAAGAAAGGCCCTTCGCAGAGGGAAGCATGGATTGCTATATTTGTGCTAGAGCTTTTATTTTGAAAACATAGAAACAATTTTGTCAACGGTAGTAATAATTCATATGTGTTATGCATAAGACATCTTATAAGTTGCAAGCCTCATGCATAGTATACCAATAGTGCCCGCACCTTGTCCTAATTAGCTTGGATTTACATGGATTATCATTGCATAACATATGTTTCAACCAAGTGTCACAAAGGGGTACCTCTATGTCGCATGTACAAAGGTCTAAGGAGAAAGTTCGCATTGGATTTCTCGCTTTTGATTATTCTCAACTTAGACATCCATACCGGGACAACATAGACAACAGATAATGGACTCCTCTTTAATGCATAAGCATTCAGCAATAGATAATATTCTCATAAGAGTTTGAGGATTGATGTCCAAACTGAAACTTCCACCATGGTTCATGGCTTTAGTTAGCGGCCCAATGTTCTTCTCTAACAATATGCATACTCAAACCATTTGATCATGATAAATCACCCTTACTTCAGACAAGACGAACATGCATAGCAACTCACATGATATTCAACAAAGGTGAAATAGTTGATGGCGTCCCCAGGAACATGGTTACCGCTCAACAAGCAACTTATAAGAAATAAGATACATAAGCTACATATTCAATACCACGATAGTTTTAAGCTATTTTTCCCATGAGCTATATATTGCAAAGACAAAGAATGAAATTTTAAAGGTAGCACTCAAGCAATTTACTTTGGAATGGCAGAGAAATACCATGTAGTAGGTAGGTATGGTGGACACAAATGGCATAGTTTTTGGCTCAAGGATTTTGGATGCACGAGAAGTAATCCCTCTCAATACAGGGCTTAGGCTAGCAAGGTTGTTTGAAGCAAACAAAAGTATGAACCGGTACAGCAAAACTTACATAAAAACATATTGCAAGCATTATAAGACTCTACACTGTCTTCCTTTTTGTTCAAATCCTCACCAGAAATTATCTAGACTTTAGAGAGACCAATCATGCAAACCAAATTTCAACAAGCTCTACGGTATTTCTTCGTCAATAGGTACAAAGTACATGATGCAAGAGCTTAAACATGATCTATTTTAGCACAACAATTGCCAAGTATCAAATTATTCAAGACATTATACCAATTACCACATGAAGCATTTTCTGTTTCCAACCATATAACAATAAACGAAGCAGTTTCAACCTTCGCCATGAACATTAAGAGTAAAGCTAAGAACACATGTGTTCATATGCAACAGCGGAGCGTGTCTCTCTCCCACACAAAGAATGCTAGGATCCAATTTTATTCAAACACAAACAAAAACAAAAACATACAGACGCTCCAAGTAAAGCACATAAGATGTGACAGAATAAAAATATAGTTTCACTAGAGGTGACCTGATAAGTTGTCGATGAAGAAGGGGATGCCTTGGGCATCCCCAAGCTTAAATGCTTGAGTCTTCTTAAAATATGCAGGGATGAACCACGGGGGCATCCCCAAGCTTAGAGTTTTCACTCTCCTTGATCATATTATATCAGCCTCCTCTCTTGATCCTTGAAAACTTTCTCCACACCAAACTCAAAACAAACTCATTAGAGGGTTAGTGTATAATCAAAAATTCACATATTCAGAGGTGACATAATCATTCTTAACACTTCTGGACATTGCACAAAGCTACTGAAAGTTAATGGGACAAAGAGATCCATCAAACATAGCAAAACAGGCAATGCGAAATAAAAGGCAGAATCTGTCAAAACAGAACATTCCGTAAAGACGAATTTTTCTGGGGCACATAACTTGCTAAGATGAAAATGCTCAATATGAATGAAAGTTGCGTACATATCTGAGGATCACGCACGTAAATTGGCAGATTTTTCTGAGTTACCTACAGAGAATCCTACTCAAATTCGTGACAGCAAGAAATCTGTTTCTGCGCAGTAATCCAAATCTAGTATCAACCTTACTATCAAAGACTTTACTTGGCACAACAATGCAATAAAATAAAGATAAGGAGAAGTTGCTACAGTAGTAACAACTTCCAAGACTCAAATATAAAACAAAAGTGCAGAAGTAAAATAATGGGTTGTCTCCCATAAGCGCTTTTCTTTAACGCCTTTCAGCTAGGCGCAGAAAGTGTGAATCAAGTATTATCAAGAGATGAAGCATCAACATCATAATTTTCACAACTTGTCACAATACGTATCTTATATGTTCCATTATCTATAGTGGTACTAAGGGCTTTGTCAATTTTAGGCCTATAATAGTTTTTTTTAACTTAGGCACCTTAGAGACATACATGAACTTTTGCTCCTTACCCACATAGGCTTTCTCCTTAAACTTAAGAGAAGAAAAAGTTGAACCCAAGGTTCCCATAGCTTCTTCAAGTTCACTAATCCTATGGGTTTGATTATCATGAGTAGCACAAGTTTCTAAGACGGCAATTCTCTCATTAATTCCACCTAGAGATTTATCAAGTTTATCAGTGCTATTAAGTAATATTCCCAATTTAGTATTGATACTTGGAAGATTTTGCTCTATGGTCTCCAACTTTTTCATGACATCTTCAAGGGAGATTTCAATTTTAACTTCATTAACAGGTGGTATTCCAACTAGACTCTCAATAATACAACTGGCTTCTAAAGCAGGAGTGCCTAGGAAATTACCTCCCGGGAGAGTATCAAGAACATACCTATTCCAGCTAGAGATACCAACATAAAAATTCCTGAGTAGGATAATAGTGGAGTGTTTCTTAGTGCACCTATTATGAGCATCACTAATTCTATACCAAGCATCTTTTAAACATTCTCCCCTTGTTGCTTAAACGAACGAACTTCAACTTCAGGATTACTCATTTTAGCAATAGTAAATAAAGCAAACTAAAAAAAGTAAATGCAAGTAACTAATTTTTTTTTTGTGTTTTTGATATGAGGTAAACGAAGGGCGGGCCTGGTGCAGCGGTAGAGCCTCACCGCCTATGACCGAGAGGTCTTAGGTTCGAGTCGCGGTCTCCTCACATTGCACTTCGTGAGGGTAAGGCTGCCACTAACACCTTCCCCAGACCCCGCACAGTGCGGGAGCTCTTAGCACTGGGTACGTCCTTTTTTTTGATATGAGGTAAACAAACAAGACATTAAATAAAGTAAAGCAAGTAACTAATTTTTTTTTGTATTTTGATATAAGAAAGCAAACAAAGCAGTAAAGAGATTGGAAGTGGGAGACTCCCCTTGCAGCGTGTCTTGATCTCCCCGACAACGACGCCAAAAAAAGAGCTTGTTGACGCGTAAAGCACACGCCCGTTGGGAACCCCAAGAGGAAGGTGTTATGCGTACAACAGTAAGTTTTTCCTCAGTAATAAACCAAGGTTTATCGAACCAGTAGGAGTCAAGGAGCACGTGAAGGTTGTTGGTGACGGAGTGTAGTGCGGCGCAACACCAGGGATTCCGGCGCCAACATGGAACCTGCACAACACAATCCAAATACTTTGCCCCAACTTAACAGTGAAGTTGTCAATCTCACCGGCTTGCTGTAAACAAAGGATTAAATGTATGGTGTGGAAAATGATGTTTGTATGCGAAGAACAATAAATAACAATGTTTGCAGTAGATTGTATTCAGATGTAAAAGAATGGACCGGGGTCCACAGTTCACTAGTGGTGTCTCTCCAATAAGAAATAGCATGTTGGGTGAACAAATTACAGTTGGACAATTGACAAATAAAGAGGGCATAACAATGCACATACATATCATGATGAGTAATATGAGATTCGATTGGGCATTACGAATAAGTACATAGACCGCTATCCAGCATGCATCTATGCCTAAAAAGTCCACCTTCGGGTTAGCGTCCGCACCCCTTCCAATATTAAGTTGCAAACAACAGACAATTGCATTAAGTATGGTGCGTAATGTAATTAACACAAATATCCTTAGACAAAGCATTGATGTTTTATCCCTAGTGGCAACAACACATCCACAACCTTAGAACTTTCTGTCACTGTCCCAGATTCAATGGAGGCATGAACCCACTATCGAGCATAAATACTCCCTCTTGGAGTCACAAGTATCAACTTGGCCAGAGCCTCTACTAGCAACGGAGAGCATGCAAGATCATAAACAACACATATATGATAGATTGATAATCAACATGACATAGTATTCCATATTCATCGGATCCCAACAAACACAACATGTAGCATTACAAATAGATGATCTTGATCATGATAGGCAGCTCACAAGATCTAACATGATAGCACAATGAGGAGAAGACAACCATCTAGCTACTGCTATGGACCCATAGTCCAGGGGTGAACTACTCACACATCAATCCGGAGGCGATCATGGCGATGAAGAGTCCTCCGGGAGATGATTCCCCTCTCCGGCAGGGTGCCGGAGGCAATCTCCTGAATCCCCCGAGATGGGATTGGCGGCGGCGGCGTCTCTGGAAGGTTTTCCGTATCGTGGCTCTCGGTATAGGGGTTTTCGCGACGAAGGCTATAAGTAGGCGGAAGGGCAGGGTTGGAGGCGGCGCGAGGGGCCCACACCATAGGGCGGCGCGGGCCCCACCCAGGCCGCGCGGCCCTGTGGTGTCGGCGCCTCGTCGCCCCACTTTGTATCCCCTTCAGTCTTCTAGAAGCTTCGTGGAAAAATAAGACCCTGGGCGTTGATTTCGTCTAATTCCGAGAATATTTCCTTTGAAGGATTTCTGAAACCAAAAACAGCAGAAAACATCAACTGGCTCTTTGGCATCTCGTCAATAGGTTAGTGCCGGAAAATGCATAATAATGACATAAAGTGCGTATAAAACATGTGAGTATCATCATAAAAGTAGCATGGAACATAAGAAATTATAGATACGTTTGATACGTATCACCCTGCGATCAAAGCGGTGGTCATAGTTCCGCATCACTGCTTAATGCTCCATTTGGTTCATTCGATCATTCTACTTGCCCCCATCTCTCCGATTTGCTCTCTTCTAATGCAGCCCCGACGACATCTTCCACCAGGGCCGGTGCCCTACTTTCTCTTCTTGGCAACCACAATACCTAATGAGCATCCATCGACGGGACAAGCCAGCAACGCGGAGGAGGAACTCCTCGCACTTATCTCCATTCCGAGCGGCTAGATCAAGCGTCTGGCGACGGCTCGGTCCGCGAGCGGCTGTGTTGGCCCTGGTGGATTTTCCTAGAGATGAATAAAATGTGGAGAGGGGAAAGGGTGCGGAGCGGCGGCGGCGGCGGGAGGGAGCAGCACTAGGGCTCTTGGAGGGTTGGATGAGGCGGTGCGAGGGAGCGGAGTGGAGCGCCCCCTCTCCCTCCATGGTAGTCGGGCACCCTATCCTCGCGGGCATCGGCTCCATCCTCTGCAACTCCCCGCCCTTATCCTCGCGGCATCGGCACCCTCCTCTCCCTCCATGGTAATCGTGGCACCTACCGAGGCGGCTGGTGGCACGCCACACCCTCCTTTCCCTCCCGAGGCGGCTGGACTCGCTTCCATGCCCTTATTTCTCTCCCGGACGGCTGGCGGCGTGTAGGATATGGATGTAAACGGACACGTCTGTGATGTCCGTAGCATCAATTGCTTAGGCCGTTTCAACTAATTCAGCGATCCGTGATTTCCGTGTAAATTGTTTCAGCTGTTGGTGGACTTCCGCTCGACATACACGGACTAAACGCATCTTACTCCCCAGACGGCAAGGGGAAGCGCACCTAGGCCGAGGGGGTGCTCAGGTCAGAGAGCCATGGCAGCGACGAGGAGGAAATCGGGCGGCGGCCGACGCCCAGGCGCCAGGCGGCGGAGACCTTCAAAGACCTGCGAGGAGGGAATCGGGCGGCAGCCCACGCCCAGGCGTTCGACGGCGGAGACCTTCAAAGACCTGCGAGGAGGGAATCGGGCGGCGGCCGACGCCTAGGCGCCCGGCGGCGGAGACCTGCGAGGAGCTCCTCGGCGTCTCAAAGGAGATCACCGGGACTAGGTAGTTGGAGGGCAGGCTGGCGGCGACGAGCTGAGCGCAGGCTGGCGGCGACGAGCCCGTCGAGCGTGGCTGCTTGCGTTATCGACTGAGATGAAACTCTGTTTCGAGGACAAACGGGCCTGGCAGGCTTTGCAGGCCATGTCCGTAGAATCCGTGTAAAATACGCGAGGCGAGCGCTGAGCGTCGGACGACTGATTTTGGGGGAGAAATCGGTCATCCCGCGCACCGTCGGATGGACCCCCGTATGGCCGTTTCATGTTACCCCACGTCGCTTTCACATGACGTCACCCCACGTGCTACAGCAACGAAAGCGTCTCACGTTTGGAAACCGTAGGAAACCCGGGTACCAGTACAACAAATCTTAGTATCTTACCACAAAATAATTACAACTGATCTTAGCTAAACTGGTGACACATACAACATTAATCTTATGCGAAAATCTCTTTGCAATATCTTACAGATTTATTTACAACAATATTTACCAACCATTTTTACAAAATAATAATAATAAAACAACATTAATCTCATCTTAAAAAAAACCTCTTTACAACATATTATAAAAGTCATTTACAACAAATAATTATCAACTTTTTCAACAAACAAATTAACAAAAACAACATTAATCTCATCTGAAAATCCCTTTACAACATAGTCATTTACAACAAATAATTATCAATTTTCTTAACAAAAATCTCTTTGCATATTATAGATTGATTTACAACATTAATTAACAACAAAAAACAACAACTAATTTTGGTGTTTACAACAAAAAGGCAACAATAATTTTAATAAAAAACAACATTTTCCATGCCAAAAATATATTTACAATAAATCACCAATATATTTACAACAATAATTGACAACAAAAACAACAAGAAAAAAGTTAATGTACCTGCTCCCCACGTCGACATCTCCACCAGTTCCTCCGGCGCCGGCGACAGCACCAACGTTGACACCACCGCAGTGCGCGGGGTACCCGAGCAGTAGGAGGCGCAGAGAGCGCTCACTGGGGGAGGAACAGGGGGCGCGCTCGCCGGAGGAGGCGCTGGGGCGGCGGCGCTCTCGCCGGAGGAGGCGCTGGGGCGGCGGCGCTCGTCGGGTGAGCAACACGGCGGTCTGCTCGCTATCGGAGGAGCAGGGCCGGTGCGCTCGCCGGGGAGGAGCTGCGGCAGCGTGCTCGTCGGGGGAGGAGAAGGGGAGGTGCGCTAGGTGAGGAAGAAGATTCAGCAGCGCCGCTCGCCTGGAAGGAGATTGGACGGCGCATGGCTGACTCCGTCGGGTGCAGGTCGGAGAAAGAAGTGAGGAAGAAAGAGATAAGGAAGGAAGTAGTATTTGCGTGGATTGGACCGTGATGGATAGGGAACGGTGGGACCCATCTACGTGGGGTTTCTGTGCCCACGAAGCAACGACCGATTTTCTGCGTGGGACCGGTGGGCTGATGGCGGACTGATGGACACCACGGATCTCCGTGTCCATTTGCATTCTGAGTGTAGGAGCTCCGCGTCCTCCACTCCCTCCCGAGGTGGCTAGAAGCACAGAGGATAACATCGGCACACTCCTCTACCTCTCAAGGCGACGTGCTGCTCTGTCCCCAGCTTCCGGATTTTTCAATCTGCATACGAGTACGAGAAAAATTATGCGGACACGAGGACGGGCAATCTCCATCCCTGCCGGCTGGTCAGTAGTGTGAGCTCCCGATGGCCAGCGGCACCACCGCCCCACTCGCTCCCGAGGCCGCCGGCAACGCAGAGGCGGACATCAGCGCACTGCAGTGCTCTGTCCACAACCTCCCAATACGCGCACGAGGGCATCGATGCGGACAGGAGGACGGGAAATCTCCAACCCCGCTAGCTGGTTGGCCATGTGAGCGCTCGACAGCAGCGGCACCGCCTCCTGCACCTATTCTTGGACTGCTACGTCATGTGGAAGACTCCCTGCTACCACCCCTGGACGAGGACCATGACGCCCACAACACGGTCAGCAAGCGGAGCCCGGACGACCGTGGCACGGTGGCAGCCGTCAGAAGAAGCTCACAACAAGGCTACAGTTGGAGAACTTGCTGGTACTTTACTGTCCTTTCTTCTCTTTCGGATTGATACTGAAAGATACCCAAGGTTTAGGTTCACAATCGTTTTCCCTGTTAATGGGCTCTGAGCCTCTGATGGACATTGCCACTCATGTTTTATCTTTTCATTCCGTTTTTTATATGCTTTTTGCCTACTCTGGTTAATTATGGTGGCCAGGGATTTACCGGATGCAAGTCTAATATGTACTTGGATGGATCTTCATTGATACATCATCGCGTGTAATCGATCCTTTGCCACTGAAGTTATGCTAATGTGTTACTCACTGGTCATAGCTGTCGATAAATTTTCTTTGCTGTAGAAAATATATTTTCATGTGAGAAGATGTCAAGCCTGAAGGTCCAGATATCTGGATTGCTAGAGGCCAATGTCATTCCTTTGCTTCTTTCTATTATTTTCCAATCGCATAGATTACAGGGAGGTTACATATGTGTATATACCTAGCTCTGACTAACTAGGATTATCATACTAATTCATACTCCCACCTTCCCACGCCAGCCCCTTTTCTGCCCGGTGCTCCTCTCTCTGTTTTTAACTAGAGTTCACTGATGCTTCGTCTCTGACATGCAGGTCTGCGTGGCTTCTGATGGCATGCCATGTCGCCTCGGCCGGCAACGCCTCTAGGTTATCTATAATGTTTGCAGAGAGGGGCTGATATGGATGGTCGAGTAGTTTTCAAGTCGAGGTGCATAAGTTCCTTCCCCGAGACATTGTTCAGTTTACATTTGTGTATACAATATTTTGAGTGGTTGCTGATAGTTTGTATTTCATTTACTTGCATTGCCATCGGTCTGTATTGAATATGTACCCGTGCATATAAGCTGATTTTCAGTGAGATTTGATGGTAGATTTTTCTTTGTGTTCTTCACAAAATGCTTACAACTTCATATCCAGATCAGTGAAATGTTTGCTTAATGTGGCTAAAAAGGAAGAGTGTAGAATGGGATCAGTGAACGGATCATGTGTCGTTTATGATTTCCGAATGACCAAAACTGACATGAATGTATTTATATGTGCTTTTTCACCTAGACTGAATGAAAATTGACTCCTAGCTTCAGAATGATTTTCAGGGGTTACTTTGGTTTGCTATTAGTGCATCCTGATATATATGTTTGCCTTGGAGCTTATGGTGATAGTTCTGGTGATAGTGATGCATTGCTATCAAATTAGATCTTCTCAGATGTTGGATTTTAAAAACAATGCCGTAATCAGCCTTGTGGATGCCTATCACATGCTTCTTTATTACTTTGTGGTTCTTATGAGACAAGCTTGCTGACAGAGTTTACTTACAACTTCCCTGCAAGTTAGCTATGTTAAATGTTCTCCTGGGCCCTTCATCCATAGAGTTGTATGTATATACACTGACCAGTATTATACGTAATGTGGTCTTTAGCTTTGGATGGAGACTATATAGAGCAGAAATCACTTATATCCCCATGCTACCACGGCACAGAGTGCCATTTTTTTTTTTTGTTATAGGTGGTTGAATAGAGAAGAAGAAAACTGAACCATTTCCCCATCCATTAGCTCATGTTCTTTGACCACCAACTTATTAGAATAATTGAAATGAGTGACCATGATCAATCAGGTGTAACTATTGTTCTTTTCCTCATCTTGACGGGTTTCTGTTTGTTAAACTGTACCAACAATGCAAACAACCTTGAACAAAGGTGTGTCAAAATATAGGCACAACGTAGGAAACTTGCACGTGGTCGAATCTGGGAAACAAAGATAGAGAGGCTGGAGGAATTGTGTACGAATTATGTTCTTCGCCATGGCAGATCGCCTGGTAGAGGTTACATAAAGGGTCTTCGCTTCAGTTTTCCTTCTTAGGAATAGCTACTGTTTACTCATGCCACTACAGGGGAGAAACCTTGGAAGGCTCTATACCAAGGAATCTGGAGTTCATAGTACACATGTATTTCCTCATAAACCAATTAGTAATTTCTTTTATTTTCTGCTCATTGGATAAAATTCATTGACCTACTGCATAATTTTCATGTAACACTGTTGCGAGGTATTTTTGTAAAAACGAACATCAGAAATAACAGGCATATTTACCTTTTCTAATTCTTGCGGATAACTGAATTAATTAGTAATTCAGCTCTTGAGCCTGTTGTTACAAGGAATCAATTTATAGATCAAACAAATAAATATGATATTTAAGCTCTCTATTTGCTAGACGAACCGAACGTAATATGTTGCTTTTTCTGTTAGCCATGAATATTTCTAGCCATGAATGATTTCTAAAAATTGTATGATCCGTTAAATAAGTTTCACTCTTATCTATACGAAAGCACATGTTATAGAAAGCGTATACACGGAGTGTTGGGAAAAAATACAAATATTGATTGCTATTTCATATTTAGGCTCTAGGAACTTCTCATTTCCTACAGTGGTTCCTATTTCACATAAACCTGACATTTTTATTATAAGATGTGCCTCATCTTAGTTCAACGCGAACTAGCTAAACCTTTGCTTTTTGATTGCATTTTGCTTGATGACCTGGTTTCACAATGGGATCAAACTATAGACATTACCATCTCTTCTGGGATTTATCTCCCTATCACAAATTTTGATACCTTCAATTGGTCACCAGCTGTTTAAACATAGATGGTTTCCTGGTGCCATAAGAATAGTAGTCTGGCTTACCATAGCCAAGTGATGTGTCTCCTTTTGCAATTAGATCTGGGCTATTTCTTCGGTGAGGAATAAGATCATTTTTTGCTCTAAATACAGAAGGTGAATTCAGTGCACATCCTAGGTTGTTGGTACGACATCATGTAGATATCTATAACAATGAATTAAAGGCAATCTGTTTTTGTACTTTTTTCATTAGAAATGGGAGTCTGTTATGATGATAACATAAATCAATTCCTAAGTCCTAGCTATTCCTTCTCTAAGAATTTGAGAAGGTTTCTGCATATTTGTGGTGAAAGCCAGGCAGCTAAATTTCATCTGGGACATGGAATAGCTCTCATGGACAGTAGCCGGATTAGAGGTGGGGAAGCAGAGCAAAGGTAGAACCAGGGTAGGCAAGAAAGAAGGATAAATTAGTAGATCATTATCCCCAACTAAATTTGGTCATCCTCAAGCAACCTAGGTAAATTTATGTCAAAGAGCACAAATAGTTTTTTTTTGAAAAGGGATAAACCCGGCTTCTGCATCGTGATGATGCACACAGCCTTTTATTAACATCCAGCATATTTTGTTCAGAAGTACTTATTACATCTCAAGGTTCGCTTAAAGTTGATACAAAAATCAACCAGCGAAAAAAGGAAAACAGCACAAAGTGACTAAGCATCCTCTAGTCGACTAATATGCTGCCAGCCAGCCCGGCACAAGATATCCTGAGCGACCATCTGGAGCCGTGTGCATCCAGAAGCCATGACATCCTGTTGCTCTTGCGGTGAAAGGAGAGCCCAGAGTTGGATCCAATGCACCATGGAGAAGATCACCTGTAAAAAATTGAAATTTTTCTTGTTGTTAAAAATTATATCATTGCGGCATCTCCATATTGACCAACATAAGACTGATACGCCAATGCGAATTAAAACCTTGGATTGTTTGTCAACACCGTTTAACCAATTTCCAAACATATTTGTAATATTGGTTGGTGGAGGGAGATTATTAGTGAAATTAACAGTTCGCAATATTAGTTTAGCAAAGGGACACGATAAGAATAAGTGTTCCACCGTCTCTTGTTCTCCGCAAAAAACACATTTAGTACACCCATTCCATTGTCTCTTTTCTAGATTATCTTTTGTTAATAGCACCTTATTACTTAGGAACCACATAAAAATTTTAATTTTTAGGGGGATTTTCATCTTCCAAAGATATTTCCGCAAGTACGTTGTATGATCATTCATAAGATCCTCATACATAGATTTGACTGTAAACAACCCATTAGTTGTTAGCTTCCACATAAAACAGTCTGGTTCATTATTTAAATTAACCATCATTAATCTTTGGCATAAGTGTAACCACGCTGTCCACTTATTACCAGATAGTACACGTCTGAAACCAATATTCAGTGGTACGTGTGCTAATACGTGAGCCACCAACACATTCTTATGGTTCACAATATTATATAAAGATGGGTACTGACTAGCTAACGAGGATTCCCCTAACCAATTATCTTCCCAGAATCTTGTCGATGTACCATTACCAATTTTAAAATATCCTTTAGTAAAAAAATTGTTTTTTATCCGCATGAGCCCCTTCCAAAAGGGGGAATCAGTCGGTTTTGCTTGTACTTCTGCAAGTGTTTTTTGGCTTAGGTATTTGTTATGTAGTAATTCTTGCCACATCCCTTCCTCATTAAGTAATTTAAAGAGCCATTTACTCAGTAAACATTTATTTTTGAGTTCAAGGACTTCAATACCTAAACCTCCTTGATCCTTTGGTCGGCAAATTATATTCCATCTTGTGAGCCTATATTTTCTCTTATCTTCGTCCGATTGCCAGAAGAATCTAGATCTATAGAAATCAAGACGCTTCCTTACCCCGACGGGTATTTCTAGAAAAGATAACATGAACATTGGAAGACTTGTTAAGACAGAATTGATAAGTACTAATCTATCGCCATACGATAGTAATTTTCCTTTCCAGCATCCCAATTTTCCTTCAAACCGGGTCTCTACTGGGTACCAATCTGAATTTTTAAGCTTCCTATAATGAATAGGGATTCCCAAGTATCTGAATGGGAAAGCCCCAATATCACATCCAAAAATTTGTTTATATTGTTGTTCTTCCTCTTTAGCCTTCCCGAAACAGAATAGCTCACTTTTGTGAAAATTAATCTTGAGGCCCGATAGTTCTTCAAATAAACATAGAATTAATTTCATATTTACCGCCTTTTGCAAATCGTGTTCTAAGAAGAGAATTGTATCATCAGCATACTGTAGGATAGAGATTCCACCCTCAACAAGATGAGGAATGAGACCACCTACTTGACCATCCTCCTTTGCTCTTTCAATTAAAATAGCAAGCATGTCTGCTATAATATTAAAAAGCATTGGAGATAATGGGTCACCCTGCCTGACACCTTTTTTTGTTTGAAAATAGCGACCAATGTCGTCATTTACTTTAACACCAACACTTCCTCCATGCATGAAAGATTCAATTAACTTACACCAGCCAGTTGCAAAACCTTTCATTCGCAGCGATTGTTGCAAGAAGGACCATTTTACCTTATCGTATGCCTTCTCAAAATCAATTTTAAAGAGAACACCATCCATTTTTTTACTATGTAATTCATGGATAGTTTCATGTAAAATCATCACCCCCTCCAGAATGTTACGGCCCGGCATAAATGCGGACTGAGTAGGTTTTATTACTTTGGGGGCAATCCCCGTAATACGATTGGTAGCTACTTTAGTGAAGATTTTGAAACAAACATTCAGAAGGCAAATAGGCCTATATTGCTGAATCTGGATCACATCCTGTTTCTTTGGAAGTAAAGTGATAACACCAAAATTCAGTAATTCTCTGACTAAATGGACTCTTCTTTTCCCCCGTGTCATGATTTTAAATCATAAAGGGGTAATATAAAATTAGAACGGGAAAGAAAAGAACCTCAGATTTATGCTATATGGATGAAGTTATAAACTCATTTAGCTACCGTTGCTATCTACATTTAACATTTTCTTGGCATGTGTGTTGAAGGATGAAGAGTTCAGTAATGGTAGAATATACTATTTTGAGACCAGCCAATAGGAAGTCGTAGCTTCAGTTTCAGCTATAGTTGTGGGGGTGTACGATGTGAGCTTATTACATGCTAATTAACTAATTTACTTGCATACTACCATGTCTTGTAAATTAGAACTGATGTGGTGCCCCTGCGTAGTGAAATGCTTGCATGTATACTTTTGGTTTTGGTGTTTCGAAACTAAACTGAAGCCTGGGCTTTGTCGGTTCAGTCGTCCCTATGGCCGTAATTGTCGATGATGAAGGCTACGGGGTCTTCGTGGAGGCGGTCGATGGACACGGTTTTGTCATCCTCGGTGACAGGATCGTAAGTCGAGTCCTTTGTCCTGATCTAGACATGGATGGGCGCCAGAGCTGCGGATTGCCTGGAGGCGCTCCAGCTCGCCACAGCCTCGGTACCCCCGCTGTCCAAGCGGTGGCAGTGAAGGATCAACGTGTTGCTAGGTAGTGTTCTGTTATGCATGGCCAGTGGATTACCAAAGATACATAAGATTGCACACTAGAAGGTATAATCAGCCCCACTATATTTCTTACTTGGGCTAATTTATTCAGTAAAGATTTTGACCAGATATAAAGTACCTACCAGAAGCATAGCTGCACATGCTGATGTAGAATCAAATTTGCAGAGCTTGCATTGACATTGTAGAAGATGATACTTTGGTCTTTGACTACATTGCAGATTCAACGCTTAAAGTTACCATCTTCAGGTACAATTGATGCAAGAAGATCCATGACCATCATACTTAGAGATCAACGTGAAATAACTTTTTGTTCATCAGTATAGCTATCCATGCTATCGCTTAAGTTCTATGTATATAACAGTTCTCCTGTATTTTACTCTCTGAGATTACCAATTGATCAAATTGATCATCCATTGTAGCATGATGATCAATATGCAGTACCAGTTATTATTATTAGACTAAATTTTTGTGTCTCTTTGATGCCCGCTTATTTACTTGACCCTTGAGATCAACCTTTTATGCACATGATTTGAGTGTATTCTGTATCAGATTTCATTACCAACCATCTTAAATTGCATTGCTTAAACAATAAAATATTCATTACTTTTATCAATTCAAGTGTGGTTTTAAAAATTATTACAACTATCGTATTACATAGTAGGCACGCGTGCCGCCGCGCCCATCCATTCTAGTATGCATAATCGTGTGTCCCCCTCCCCCGCCCATACACACACACCATGTATACCAGAAGTTTCATAACAAAAAATTTAAAAATATTTTTTCATAATTATATCTATATATTTTACACATTCTCTATATCATATTTATAAGTTTGCGTAAGAAATCCAAAAAAAATCCAACAACCAATCACATTCTATTGTTTAAATTTATTTGCGTAAATTTATTGAAGTAATTGAAATATGAGCCACATATATGTGAAATATGGATTAGAAAATCATGAAAATATATTTATGCACCTATGTGCAAATGTTGCGAAGATCCATCGATCAGAAGATGAAAATTCAATTGTTTGTTTGTTGAAAATTATGACTTGTATTTGCATGGCATTTTGAATAAATTAATATAGTATGTAAAAAAGACTACTTGAAAATCCTAAACTTGATAGAGAGTCATATTACGTGTATAAAGTGTTGCACCAAAATATTATCTTGACACAATTAAAAAATACACGCTTCACTCATCAAATGAAATTTTAATGGAAAGCAACCATAAGGACCATGTTTATGACTTCAAATTTGCTGCATACCAATTAAAACCGCATCTTGTTGTGGAATAATTTTAGTTTCCTATTTTTAAATGAATAAAAAGGGGTTGCCTGTTAAGCAAATTGCGATATATTTTGTTATATTTTGTATATACGCTATACCATACGTCCATACCAGAAAGGTTGTGAACTAGTTTCAAGTTGTTCCCAACTATTTTAGTACATTCTAGTATTGTTTAAATGAAAAAAAAAACAAATTTAAAGTATAGCTGAAATTATTTAATGGACATAATTATCTTTAAAAACACCCTAGTAAGCAATCACACTTCTGTAAACCTACCATAACGTGCGCGGCTTGTTTTGCATGAATTTCTCCTACGTAACCGAACAGTGCGTAGCGTATCATACAAGGTTGGTAGTTTTTACTCGTGTGCCATCTATATCGCACGTGCAAGTGATTTCTAAACCATGTTGCACACATATATTATTCCTCTTATGTTAAGTGATGTAACTCTTATTAGCAATGAATAAAGAGGTTTAAGTTGTCAATTTATGTTCTCAAACGTGCACATGGTTTCTTATCTTCATGTAGGTAATAGGGTAAAAGCAAGATATGTACTCCATCCTAAAATTTAAAGCTTTTTTTTTAAATCAAACCAAGTAAAGTTTGACTAAATTTTTAGAAGAATGTATCAAAAAATATAATATTTTGCAGACATCGTACGAAACTATGTTTCATTATCTATCTAATGACACTACGGAAACCAGTCAAGGTGTCAATGACTTGCATAGGATGTGTCGACGGTGGCCGTCAGAACAATATGGCCTCAGCACAAGCCCATTTGCCGTAGGCACAGCCTAGCCATCAGTATAGAACTAATGGCCGTTTGGTAATTCTGGCTCGAATTTTGGTAAAAAAAATAATTTTTTAATCTCCCACATGGATCATTTTAATTCTATCTACACTTAATCTTAGGTAAAGTTACATTTATGGTCAAACTTTCCAATTGGTCACCCATTCTCACACTACTCTAACCCTAGCACATTTAACTTCTTCGTTTTTGTCTGTTGAGCTTCCACGAAAGAAACGAGACCTTGTTGATAGTACTACCATATCAATCCTACTAACCCTTAGACCGTGATATCACAACTCTTTATTATTTTGATTTTTAAACAATTATTTAAATAAAAATTAATTAAGTAATAATAATCTTTATGGAGAATGCAATTATTAGTTTTATTTTAAAAAAATCCTGAATTTTTGGCAAAAACTAAAATCTTCCTGGTTTCATATTTCCCTTTGGTAGTTTGAGAATCTAAAAAATAGCAACCGGGTAAAGCCTAATGAATTCAGATGTAACTTTTTGAGACGATCATTTTGATAGGTTATACATTTTTCCCGAGTCGTATGCAGAAGGTGATCCACGGGGAGAAGGGGTGTGTGGAGGGAAAAAGGCATAAGGATAGAGGGGAAAATTTCACGGCGTCGCCTCACAATCACGCGTGGAGACCCTGTGCCGACGCCTCCTCCCCCCCACCCCATTAGCATGTGCCAACGGTGGCGTTTATGTGCCAACCACCTTTTTGTGGCATGACCTGTTCGGGACTTGTACCGATGGCACCGATAGCTGTCGGCACCTTGACGATTTCCTGTAGTGTGATATTGATTTTGTATTTTGGATGTTAATTGTTTTTTGGTAAAAACTTAGTCAAACTTGATACTGTTTGACTTTTTAAAAATAATACTCCCTCTGTTCCATTCTATAGTGCCTATTGTTTTTTAGCACGGAAATTAGCGCAAGAGTATTTTTTACACAAGACCCCTTGCTGAACGAGTTGAGATCAACGTAAAATTTGGTAAATCCATATATTTCTAACTTACCATAACAATTTTTGGGAGCTGAACGATTTGGGAGCTGAACGGGGAGGGGTAATTGAAAAAAAGCTACTCTAGAACCTTATATTCTGAAACAAATGCCAAAAATCTATAGGCACTATATAAAGGAACGGAGGGAGAATAAGTCTTAAATTTGGGATGAAAGTAGTGGGCGAGATTTATGTTCTAAGAGCATCTCCACTCGTTGGCGCTCCCCACGGCGAAATCCGGACGAAACAACCGCCAGATTGGCCGAAATAAAGTCGTGGGGAGTACCGTATTTCCAGTCGTCCACCCGGAGTTCGGCGGACATAGTTTAAATTCAAACAAAGCGTCGTCCCGCGCTACAAGTACGGCCAGTTGATCGGCAAAAGGAGCAAAAGGATCAGCCACAGATCGACGATCGGAGGGAAATTACACGGAAACAGGCTCATCGGCAGTCCCGGCCGGCACGGCGGTGTCCGACGGACTAGTTTCCTCACACGCCGTGGCCGAAGCGGCTGCGGCAGTCGACGACGAAGCAGCAGCAGTCGACGAGGTAGACGGGATATGCAAGCAAATTGGAGGGAAAATCGACAGGATTTGGTTTTCCTGTCGCCGACTACGCGGGTCCACACAATGTTTCGCGCCAAAATCTTTCGTCCGGAGTCCCCGAGCGCGCCCCGGAGGACCGGGGATGGCGTGGGCTCGCCGGATGGATGAAGGGCCAAATCCGGACGAAAACGAGGTACCGGGGGCGCGACTGGGCCGATTTACGCCGTCCGGATGGAAAAAAACGTCGCTTGGGAGCCTCGTCGGGGAGACGAGTGGAGGTGCTCTAAACCACACACATTGTTTCTTCTCTTCCGTGTGCGTGATTGTTGGCGGTAAACATGTGCCCCTTGGCCAGCAGGGCGGCTACAACATCATGGCTCCTGTGTGGGCTGTGTGCTGAAGTTCAGCCGGAAAATCAGCACTTGAACGCTGCCTCCCCACGCTCGTTGAAGTTGTGGGTGACGAGTCGATGATGTGGTCAGAGATTCAAACGCAGGTCGCGATCGATGAAAGCCACCAGACAACTCAAAGCCGATCTATATATGATCCGCTAAAACTGAAATCTAGTAACTAGTTCAGGTTGCATGAGAAACGGCAACTGTTTGCGGTAATAAATGGCGCAAATGAAGCCCCGTGACCTTTGACTTGGCCTATCGTTGACTAAGTTGCTAGTTCAGGCAGTGTAAAGTCAAAGTTCTGTATTAACGGCCCGTTTGATTCGTCACGCAAGGTCTCCCTTAATCAATTGAATCTCATTTGAATGAACAAGCTAGCTAGAATCAACGAAAGAGGAAAACGTCAGCAGCATGGGATGGACGGCATCGCGGTAATTCGCAGCCAGTACTTACGTGAGAACTGAGATAAGACTTAGGATTAATTCAAGAAGGAAAGTCATCACCCTCAAAAAAAAGAAAGAAGGAAAGTCATCATCGCCACGAAACAAAGTCCGCCCGCATGCAATGACAATAGATATTCTATCTACTGCCCGTATATGCCCAAATTAGGTGCTGTTTCCACGGAAAATACCAGAATGAGTTTGGGTACGTGTATTATGTCGATATTTACTCGTGTAAGTTTTCACGGGAAATACAATTGTGTATGTACTGTTCATAGAAATAGGGAATTTTATTTTCACATTTATATGTAGAGGTCATATATGGTCGTTCTTTATGCCAAAATTTGCACAAATAAGTGTCGACATAGGATATACATGCGTGCATTTTAAAAAATAAATCTGAAACTTTGAAATAACACTTTTTAGAATTTTTCATAATGGAGTGCACATGCACCCTTCTACCGAAAATACATGTGTGTATACACCTGACAACCCGTTTCCACAGGTTATATATGTGTGTATACACCTGACAACCCAAATGCACGCATCAGCTCGCTGAACAGCCATGGCCGATCTCTTGTGCCAATCTCTACTTGTCTCCGTCGTGGTGGTGGTGCTACTCCAGATCCTTAAGCTCTCCCTCCGGCCGAGAGCGAGGACACCACCTGGTCCGTGGAAGCTTCCTGTGATCGGCAGCATGCACCACCTGCTGAACCTGCTCCCGCACCGCGCCCTCAGGGACCTCGCCGCCGTCCACGGCCCGCTCATGATGCTCCAGCTCGGGGAGACCCCTCTCGTCGTTGTGTCGTCGAGGGAGATGGCCCGCGAGGTGCTCAGGACGCACGACGCCAGCTTCGCCACCCGCCCCAGGCTCCTCGCCGGGGAGATCGTGCTCTACGACTGTGCCGACATCCTCTTCTCGCCCTCCGGCACCTACTGGCGCAAGCTCCGACAGCTCTGCACCGCCGAGATACTGAGCCCCAGCCGTGTCCTTTCCTTCCGGCACATCAGGGAGGAGGAGGTATGGATCGTCCATTTGTCCGTCATCACCAAAGAGCTGCATACACAGTTACACACATACTATACTAGGAATGTCAGTCTTGATTTGTGCCAGTTTTAATTCTACGTACCCTGACTACATGGGTCCGCATACGATCGCAATCATTCGCTAACGTCAAAGCAGGAAAATTGGTACAGAGAGCACCGGATCCTAGGGTAACTGAGAGATTATTATAGCCCAAACCTCTTGACTTAATTTGTATGATAAAAATTGGTAGATACACATTAGGATAAGTTTTACTAGGTCCGATTGAGAATTTCTTGCAAAAAGTGTATACCTTGAATGATTTGTGGATGATTCCTATTCACATGAAGCGCTCCGAATTTGCATCTGCTTGAGTGGTCCCATCTGCTGGTCCTTGGCTTTATTAGTTTTGTTGTGAAATGTATATGTGGATTGCCTAGCCCTTTTCATCAGTTCGGACTTTTGGTTCAAGTGGCTAGTGCATAAAGCTTAACATGGTATCAGAGCCCTAGGTCTTGAGTTCAAATCCTGGTTTTCACATGGCTTTCGCAATTAAGCCTAAAAATTGTTGTTGCCCCCCTCTATAGCCACCGCTGTTTCGGTGTGATCTTCTTCTTTCACGTGTTGACTTTCTCTTCTTCCGTCACACGCGAGTGGAGGTGTTGTGAAGTGTATATGTGGATTGCCTAGCCCTTTCCATCAGTTCGGACTTTTGGTTCAAGTGGCTAGTGCATGAAGCTTAACAAGTTTAAAGTCCGACTCGCTTGAGCCTCCAGTAAAAAAAAAATGCTTCACATTCCTCTTCTCCAATGAGGCTCCAGCAGTGATGTTGCCAACTCCAACGAGGTTAGGGTTTGGTGTTTCATGACAAAGAATCATTCAAGATGGTGTCAGTTGAGGATGAATTAGAACAAGTAGCAGGCGGTGAATCATTCAAGTGATTTGCATCTGCTTCACTACGGGAAAAAGCCTTTACCGGGCAAAAAAGGATCTTTGCCGTGCGATCTGTCGCACGGCAACAACAAGTTTTCGCGTAGTGCTTGGCCCTGGTGATCATGAGATGGTGCGTAGTGGAACACAAATTTTCTAGTGGTGTCGGTGCTTGCTGATCATTGTTCAACCACTCATTCATTTCCTAGGATTCGTGCTAGGGTAGGGGTACTTTGTTTCTCATTTTGTAATCCCAGACAAAGGCACGACGTAGATATACAGAAATTCAACAAATCTACCCATCTACCTTCTCACTCCATGACATATGATAACGCCGGCATGTACCTAGGTGTAAGTGAGCGAAAGGGTATGTCTGGAGGTAAAAGCGCAATCTTTCTATCCACCCACAAACATGCTATTTATGTTTTGAACCAAAGGTCCAAAATTTTTTATCTCTTTTTTTTTATTTGAGATCATGGTGATATAATTTTCAAAACAAGATCAATCTTGGACACGGATCGAAGAAGGTTGAAACTTGAATTTTGAAACTAAACTAATTTAACATATTTACATGTTGACGTGACATGCATGTTTAAGTATAATAGAAGTTTCCTGCACATAAATTTTCAATATTTGTGAAACATATTTGAAAATATTTTTGGAACTGTCACATCATAGGAAAATTATCAAATAATAGAATGATGTGGACTTTTAACAATTTAAAATAATTTATGCAAATCCATTGAGATGATATCATCCTTAAAATTATTAATAAATTAATTTTTTAGCAGAATACATGATATATGTGAATATGAGATTGGTCGTATTGACTGTGAACGAATCACGATGAAACTCAAGTCGAGATCCTTGGAAAGACATAGGCTCCTCTAGAAATGCTATTTTTTCGTCTGTAGTGATGACGCTGCTGGTCACTAGAAAATATCAACTTCCTCAAAAAGTAATACGTAGACAAGTTGAAAGTACGCAGACAGCTTCAGCCTAGCTCAGCGAGTGAAATACGGAGTAATTAATAGTAAACGGTGCCAAGTGTATATACTACCTCCGTTTCAAGGAATAAGGCGCACGCGTATTCCAAGACGAACTTTGACCATATAATTTTAGCAACAAAATCTTGATTATGTTATATGTATATAGTATCGTTGGATTCGTATTGAAAAACACTTTTTAATGATACTAATTTCATACAAACAATGTTTATCTATTTGAAGTAATTCTTGGTCAAACAAAAAGCTCGTAAAACGAGGACGCCTTATTCCTTGAAACGGAGGTAGTAATTGCTGCTGGTACGTATTCCGAGACGCAAAGTAAAACCCACGTTCAAGAATTCCAGGGCGACGAGTTTAAGCTGCTTCAGACCTTCAGCGCCTCGTTCAACGTGGGCAGAATTAAGCTCATGGTTCCAAAAGCATTTTTTTCATGGTTCCAAAAGCATTTTTTTTCATGGTTTCAAAAGTTTATTCTGCTAGTATTTGTCCTTTATACCGTACATCACAGAGACCCTTGTGTAAATGTACAGGTGAGGAGTCAGGTAGAAGACATCCATGCGGCCGGGCCATCGACGCCGGTAGACGTCACCATGACTTTCTATGGCCTAGCTATCGGCATCGTCTCCCGGGCATCCTTCGGAAAAAGGCAGAGGAAGAAGAGCGCCCAAGAGTTCCTGTCGGCGATCAAGTCCGGGGTCGCTCTGGCCAGCGGCTTCAAAATCCCCGACCTTTTCCCGACCTTGCGCTCCGTTCTCGCCACAGCAACCGGCATGCGCCGCACCTTGGAGGATGTCCACAGGACGGTGGACTCCACCATGAACGAGGTTTTAGAAGAGAGGAAAGCCGTCCGAGCTAGTTGCGGCGCGTCGGCCTCGGCCGTCGAGGAGAACCTCGTCGACGTTCTCATCGGCCTACAAGAGAAAGGCGGCCTAGGGTTCAGCCTAAGGACGAACAGCATCAAGGGCGTCATACTCGACATGTTCGTGGCTGGAACTGGCACGCTGGCGTCGTCGCTGGACTGGGGCATGGCGGAGCTGATGAGGAACCGGAGGGTGATGGACAAGCTGCAGGGAGAGATCCGGCAGGCCTTCCGTGGCAAGGCGGCCATCAGCGAGAGCGACATCGAGGCAAGCGGCGGTCTCCCCTACCTGAAGCTCGTCATCAAGGAGAACCTCAGGTTGCACCCTCCGGTGCCGCTCCTGGTGCCCAGGGAGAGCGTCGAGGCTTGTAAGGTCGACGGATACATGATTCCGGCTGGTTCGCGCATCATCGTCAATGCGTGGGCTATCGGGAGAGATTCAAGGTACTGGGAGGACGCTGAGGAATTCAGGCCCGAGCGGTTCGAAGATTGCGCCGTCGATTTCATGGGCAGCGACTACGAGTTTCTGCCGTTCGGGGCCGGCCGGAGGATGTGCCCAGGCATCTCCTACGCGGTCCCCGTCTTGCAAATGGCGCTTGTGCAACTCTGCTACCACTTCGACTGGTCTCTGCCGGAGGGTGTCGCCGAGGTGGACATGACGGAAGCGGATGGCCTTGGCCTCCGCCGCAAGTCGCCGTTGCGGCTCTGTGCCACGCCATTCGTCTCCGAGTCGAAGCACGACTAGCTAACTGAGCTACTTGGCATCCTTGTGCTATTACTAGTATTACATTTAAATTGTACTGTTGTGGGTGGAGATTCATACTATATTTCGAAACCGATGCAAAAATTTATCTCTACTACTATGATGTGAGTGTTTTGAATTTGAATTTACCACACTCCTCCCAGCTTCCCCGCCATGGAACTATTGTAGCCGTTCATTTTCAATTCAAAACTATCATCTACCATCAAATATTAATGGGAACTAGTTGAATGCCCGTGCGTTGCCACGATCCTTTTAATATCTTCTCTCCTCACAAATATTATAGTAAAAAATCATGTGTAGGAAAGATATGTATATATAATATTCAAAAGCATACTTGGTAATCAATTATATTCTAAAAACATTAAAGATTCAACTTTGTCTTTTCTGTAGTGGATAAAGATAATTTTTTGAATAGAAGCATATAAAAAATGGGTTATGCCAACTCTATATTCACCTCCTTCATGGGAAATCACAGATCAATTAGTCAAGGCTATGTTGATATTTCTAGAACATAGAAATAATCTATTGTTGATCTTCAGAGGTGAAAAACATATTGAAATATGCAACATGATTGCAAAAAAAGGTTGCACAATTATTTATCGCCGTTGCCATGTCCAGATAAGGCCTTCGATCCCATGGACTCACATGACAGCTGAGAGTGGCCATCGCTACCACGCCGACCCCCACAACGGAGACACGGTCAGCCTACTCATGTGATTGGTAACGCATGGATACAATGGTTGCATCATATGCCTGATCGAACTTGCTTCCTCCACAAGAAAATAAAAATAAGAAAAAGAAACTGAACTTGCCTCTCTATGCACGATCTAATTGGTTATTTGGGTGATTTAATTGTTGTTGCCAACCTTACCATATCAAACAACTGATTCCATCTTACTTCTCACACAATTCTAAACTGAAACATTATTCGGTTGTACACACGTAAGACATGTTTTTGTCCAGCACTGCAGAACAAAACAAAAGTAAGCTTCATCCTAGCTGAACGAATTTCCACAACAGACACGACTATGTTCAGAACAGTCCACTTGAAGAAAATGCAGGTTTTTAAAGAATGTACACCAGAAATTGCATATTAGTACACGAAAGCTTTATCCACCTTTCCAACAAATGTTGGAGCACGTCCATGATCCATCCTAAAAAAGACCGTCTTCTAGTGCAAATATAAAAGAATAAAAACTTGAATAAACATGACGACATTATACCCTATATAATTTTCAATCAGTTTAGGGCCCTTCATAATGATCTAAGTACTGTAGATGTGCAAATTATCCACTCATTTGTCCAACCATCGCCCGACGCGTTGCTATTTTTCACTTCAGTTATCTGCTCGGTTACATCTTTTGCTTTTTTTATTGGCCGAAAGGTGACCGGCTACCGGTTGTTTGCCCTGTCGCTTCCTCTCCCGTTTTCCACCGCTTTGACCGAACGCTCGAGAACCAGAACGATCGGAACGCCTTCTCCGTCGCTTAAAGTTCTGTCCGCCGCAGGAGGCGGCACCTCCAAGTCTCCAACATTTTCTATAGATTCCAGATTTCCAGCCAAGCACATCAACAATCAACAGAGGAGACGGCATCGTCCGAGCCGCCGGTGGTCGCTGGGGTTAGGGTGAGAAAGCTGTCATGGCGGCTGACCGAGGCGCCGGCGGCGGCAACTATCTCGCTGGCGGAGCGGAGGGGTCAGAAAAAGCGGCCAGCATCGCAAATTTCAAGTTGATATACATGGCCCACGAGGGAAACGCGGAGGGAATACGCGAGCTACTCGACGCCGGCGCCCACCCCAACTTCCGCGACTTAGATGGCCGCACGGCGATGCATATCCCCGCCTGTGAGGAGCACGCAGTGGCCGTACAGCTGCTCTTCGAGCCCGGCGCGGGGTGTTGGTCGGAGTCGTGGTTCTTCTGCTGGTACTGTCTCCGCGTGCGCCCTTCCACTTCTCTCTCTGTATGCGCAGCTGTTGTTTCTTTCTTTCGCTCATTGTGCCGCTAGCAGCTCTCTATGATTTCCGTTGCCGCTGCTCCTCTCTCTCTACTATTGCTCCTCCTGCCATACGATTTCTCTTTCCTCTCTCCCTTGGTGGATAAGTCCGTGCAGATCCTTAATTTTTTTTGGTCTACTTATGTATGAGCTCATGCCTTCTACCTGTTCGGTATTATGCTCATAAGAACTAAAACTGATTGTTTCATGTTTTTTTTGTGGGATTCTAAGAGTTAGGACAATTGCAAATTGACAATACACTGCGAGCACGCATGGTTCAAGATTTTGTGTTGATTTTGATCTGGTGACTTTTGCCTTGCTATATGGGCGGCGCAGAGCCGATTGCTCGATATAGTTTACCCTGGAGTTGTGAAGATGCACAAGGTTGTAAAGGGAAATCTGATGCCTTATCGTTTTAGAGTGGAGTGTCTTAGATGACCGTGATGCTTATTTTGGGACGTTTTGCAGGTGAATTTTGATGCGAAGAAGGACATGATCCACCACTATAGGGTTCTCTAGGACATGTTTAACAAGCTGCAGTTAAGCAAGGTACAAGCTCTCGCGTTGCCATTTTCTCTCAGCGTTGCCATTTTCCCCTTGATCCATGGATTGCTCATGATTTGTTCTTGCGGTTTTCATGTATGAGTATGGTGTGTTAATGTCCAAACTGGAATATATGTTTGTTCCTGCTGCTAGCATCGGGTAATGGCCAACTCATTTGACAGTGAAGCCGAGTAGAGGTGGTCAGGTGGAAATGAAATTCAGAAATGTGTTTATGTGATTTGAAATATATTGTCCATGGATTGGTTTTCTGAAGGAGGGGGCATCGTAGGTTCAGATGGCTGATTTAACTGGAGATGGGAGATTTATGTTATTTGGTTTTTCTATCATTTCTAGGTTAGTTTAGTTGATAATAGGTTGGTTCAGATGGTTTGTGTATCTGCATAGGTACATTCCGATACTTTTCGTACTTTATACTTAGATATTTTTATATTGTTCTGCAACACCATCTTTCTTAGTTTGACATGGGTTGGTAGCCTGTAGCCGTCATTTAGTGTAAACTTTTGCTGCATTTAAAATTCTACTCTTTTCTTGGTAAGCTTTTAGCTTTCATGTGATTTTATTATTAAATTGGTTACTAGATTGCTCTTATGCTCTGTAACTGAATGTACTTAATAAGCTTGAAACACGAAATGTGATGGTCCTGGTTCCATTACATAAGCATGAAACAATGCATCAGATTCAGTGGAAACTACAAGAATGAAAAGAAGATGTCTTTTTGCATGTACGAGCGCTACAAAGATGAAAGCAAAACACACGCTACACTGTTTCTTACATACATTGATTCTCCATACCATCCGATCAAGATATAGAACCCATTGACGTCTCACACTCCCATGGGCTTCTCAATTTTATCGCTCGAGCAACAGCTGTATCCATGTGATTGTCTATATTCAGGTTTACATGATCTAAGAAAAATAATCATGTAGTGTTCAAGGGAAGTTGTTTCATTGCTAAATAGATAAACAGTTGAGATTTATCTTTTTCAATATTCACGCAAAGGCTCAATAACATTTTTTTTGTTTCATTTTGGTGGAATTACCAGTGGTTGGTATATTTTCTTGGTAACCTATATATACAGCAGTTTCAGTAATGATTAGATGCAACATATATCATGGAGCAGTGTGAGATTGTTTTTTTTTTTACTTTGGTTTACTAATGTTCACCTGGTCTGGGTTTGTGGATTTTCTTTGCTGCACCAGAAAAGTAAGATGGTCATTAATTGTGGTGTAGTACACTCGAACCTGTTGAGCATAAGCTTCATTTTTTCTTTTTGCATGATTGATGCTTTTACAATTCCTTTTGCACTTCCATACGCGAGTTATTGCTTAAGAGAGGCTTGAAGCAGCGGTTGTATATGGAATCATTACGTAGCAAGCATTTAGGCACCGATGAAATGTAGATTGGGCCAATCTAAGAAATTTAGTGCATCACATCATTTCTACTGACAGGAAAAGGCTGAATACGGCGACAAGCCGCGGCTTTAGCAGCAATAGAAAGACAACAAATAATCAAATTTAACTGTATGTTGCAGATGCTGCAAATATCTGTAGATCTGTATGTTGGAACTTAAAAATCATCAGTCGTTAAACATATCTAAAAGTTTCATAAAAGGCTCATGTGTAGTCTCTGATGCTATCCTATTTCTTATGCAGCCAAATTCAAACTCTGAACTCCAAGCACAACCTGTTCGAACAAAGCACTGGATGTTTCTGAGGTGTTGGTCTTCCTCTTCGGGGCGCCCACACCCACTACTCCGGCGGCGCCGTGGGTGGCCAAGTCTGCATTCATTGATCAATCGGTGCCCTAAGGGTGCCTCAGCGGGGAAGATGAATATTCTAGATGGGCGTCTCGGCGGATGTCGACAAATGCGAAGAGGAAAGACGGGATGGCTTGCACCATAGCCAGAAACAAGTATGTACTTCTTCCTTATCCGTGTGACTATCTCTGAAAATCTGTAGTTGCACACTACCAGTAAGATACAAGACTGAGGAAATTGTGTGATTATTTCCTCAAAAATATGTGCTAGCACTAAAATAATATTCAGCTCATTTAGACATATATTTGCCTTCCAATAATGAGACCCTGGACATGTCGACAAGATCATGGCAACTATAGGACACTTGAACAGTGTGTATGTTGTCTTTCTGGTTGATGGCCATGATCGATTCTCACACCAATCAAGGGCTGAGTGGGTTAATTTTATATAGCATTGTTGTTTTAAAAAAAGCGTACAGAATACTAGAAAAGTGAGGAAATTTTGTGCTCATATCCTCATAGATATTAGCATTATTAGGAGTGCAATGTGTTGGCACTGAAATGGCATTAAGCCCATTTAGACATAGGGTTGCGCTCCTACGTATATGATCAGACCCTGGTCATTGTGTGAATATCATGGCAACAACCATAGTGTAGTTTAATTAGCAGTGTGTGCATTGTTCTTCTGGCTCAAGAACATGTTCGATTCACACCAACCATGTCTTGAGCAGATTATTTGTATGCAGGATTTCCAATATAATTGTATGGCATTTCAACTGTGGTTTACTGATTAGGCCGTTGGCCTTTAAATGACTAAATTAAACAATCCCCTAAAGAAATAGTCGAATGGTTGTATTAGGTATATTTGAGATACCACTGTTGATTTCCATGCATGATCATAGTTGCTTTTAAACCTGGAGTTTTCAATGGCGGAAGCAAATTGTAACTGAAAATCTTTTTTTCGTATCCTGGTTTTACTGTCAGATGTTATGTTTAGTTACAGAGCTAATTTTACAGCATTTCATTTCCATTGGCTAAGCCACAAGAATAAATGTACATATGATTTAGATAAATGATATTCTGATTTTGAACTTTTGTTCCTTATCAGGACTAAGAGAAAATACAACAAATTCCATTCATGGGTGAGGACTCTTGAAGAAAACAACAGGCTGACGACAAAGGAAGAAGAAAACAGAACACCTTACGGACACCCTCTTCGACAATGAAGTTGAGCCCTCGATCCCTACTGACGAGAACGCAGGCCCCGGTCCAGCTGTTGTCCTCCCAACTCTGCTTGATCCCGACGACAAAGCAAAACTCGCTCCAGTTCACAACCTCCCCACACCAACAATGGAACTGACCATCACCCTCTCCTCCAACTACGCAATGCCAGCTGACAGCTTGAAGAAAAAGGAACACCAGCACCAGTCTTAGCATGATATCCACTAAGTAGCTATGTAGTGATCTACTGTCTTATTATCATTGCCTAATATAACGCTTTAGTGACTCAATTCTATAAATAAGTGATCGAGTGCGATGTACCAACACCAATAGCCAATCTCTATTTCACGAACGAAATAGCCTTCTAGCACCATCACTTTTCAGCACTGTCAAGCATAGGTGGCAATCATTGATATTGTTGTCCGAAGGACGAAGACAACCATGCAGAGTACTGACACCCTAGATCGTCCGCCTCAACAATCGCGCAGCTAATTTGGGTACCATCAGCAAAGCCACTCAGAATCTTCAGCCTCCACTCCTCAAACTAGCTACATCCACTATACAATTTTCCTAGAACATGCAGAGACGTTATCTGGCTTAGCCCAGTGTAGATACAAATCGGCAACCCGCAGAATGGTTACAATCTCCACCATGTATACGTATGGCAGTGCTACAGCTAGATAGTTGTTACCTATTAGAGTAGTACATTTTATCTGCCAAAGTTAGTTTCAGATTTCCCAGTCTACACTGAACTTTGTCATCGCTCTTCAGACATCGTGTCACGGGCGCGGCGTGTCGCCGCGCCGATGCCTCCTAGTAAGTTCAGAAGGTAGACAAGATATCCCTTTCGTTATTACATGCACAGGGCACGGGGACCAGGACCAACTCCACATCTGCATTGTGATGGCACGACGCTCCGGTGGCAGTCGACGAAATCCCCGCCACACCAGGTCACCTCCCTCAGACTACAATACAACAATTGAACACACTGGTGACATCGGACTGCAGTGGCTGATGGTGCTGCATATTTGTTTTGCCACCAAATTTGAGGCACAAAAAATATAAAGCTCTGGGCCTTTGGCAACAATCATCGTGAAGTATAGCTCTGAAAAAAACATACAAATTCCAAGATGATCTCTTCCTTTTCCTTTTATTATCTTAGGATATGCAAAGAGAGTCCAACATTGTTTGTTAACCATAAGCATATACTCCCTCCGTCCCAAAATATAAGGCGTCTAAGGATTAGTCAAAAGTCAACGTTTTTTAAGTTTGATCAAGTTTATACACAAAAATATAAACATTTACAATACTAAACCAACATCAATAGATTCTCCATCAAGTATATTTTCTTAATATGTCCATTCGATATTGTAGATGTAAATATATTTTCCTAAATATTTGGTCAAAGTTTGTAATGTTTGACTTTTGACCAACCCTTAGACGCCTTATATTTTGGGATGGAGGGAGTACATACAATAATTAAAGGACTGCATGTATAGTGAAGAAACGCTGTATCTCACGTTACTTACTACCATATCAATCTGTGAGAAAAGAATAATAAGTCCGACGTTTTGGGATATAAGAATTGCCTGAACTTCTGAATCTTTAGGATCTCCTTGCACCAATCTGAAACATCCATGACCATCTTGGCATTGGTGTTAGAAAAAGGATAAATCAAGTGAAGACAAACAAATTAATCAGAAGCAGGATCATGCAACCATGAGCGAATAAAATAGTTTCCTAGATTGCTTATGCATATTACAAATTCCAAGGTGATCATTGATGCCACACTAACATAACCAGCTGCCACCGACAGTAAATGTGAAAAGCCAAAAACACTTCTGCATCTACATAGGCTTAGCAGACTAAAAAGGTAAAATAATGCAAGTCTAGATTCTAGACTATCTGTGTGGGAAAAAAATAACGTAATAACTATGCAACAAATGGAGAACGCCAAAAATTTACAGTCAAACACTTCATGCTTAGAGGCTGTAAAATAGTGCAATGGTGGAAACACAATTGTAGTCCCAGAATTTACATTTTTCTACCAACATCAAAACATAGCTCCTGATCTGAACATTTTTCAACTGGCATTTAATGAACATGAATCTATTATCGTCCAATCTTTGAAGCCTGCCTTTGCATCCCCATTCTATAATGCACACATAAAAAATACATGGGTATTAATAATCTTGTAACACATTTTGTAAAAAAAAAAAGCAGAACGAGAACAGAATATGCAATTGAATAAAAGTATTTAAAAGGGATTGGTGCAGATGTATTCATATCAAGACATTAATTGCTTGACTTCTCGTAGCGGCAAGGAGACCATATTCAGGGATTCAAAAAAAGGACCATGTTCAGGGTATGAGACTAGTCACAATGGGGAGTATCATATAGTAGTATCATGCATATGATACTAGTGTGTGATACTATCTTCACAATGCATAGTATCATGTAGTAGTATCATAAATTAATTATATTTAGTGATTTGTAGAATCTCAATGAAAAAGTGTGTACAAGATTGATTTGACATTAATTTTTATAGTTCTACGTGCTATGATACAATATCTACCTATGATATTACTACCATCTCTTTCTTCATTTATTAATGTGACACGTCAGCTTTTTGCATGCATGTGATGCATGATACTAGCTATGATACTCCCATTGTGGGTAGTCTGAAGTAATAACTGGATGTGGAGCAAACAACAAAGTAATAGGCGCTGATGGCAAACCTACCTGTAATTTGATTTTTTAATAGCAAAGAGATCTATTGGAAAAAATTGAATACTTGTGTAAATTTATGGTAGTGCTCAGAACAAATTTGCAAGCAAAAATGCCAAGAATTTTGTAGTGGTATACTATTACTAATCTGAAACTATTCAAATTTGTGAAGAACATAAATTTGTAACCTATTTTGGCTTTTTAGTTAAGAAGCTAGCACGTGTCATTCCTTCCTCACCTAGTCCCGCATTGAACTGAAAAAAAAATTATGCAAAAAAAAAATGAACAAACAACTTTAGTATAAGCCGATCCTTACAACTTCACATCTCATACTTGATAAAATACCAGTTTATGAATACATATAATAAAAAACCATCGAAAACTTGTATGACACCGTCACTCAATAAAGAAACATTTGCATCGTAGAAGTTGACTTATGAACCTACTTTCCGCATTGATTTTGACACCCTTATTCAATCCATATATTGCTGTGTTACTGTCCTCCCTGTAGTTAATAAAATCCCTGTCAAAAAAGGTAGGAAATTAGCACTTCTTTAAGAACACTTGCAGTACAGAAATAAGCATGCCGATAGGCACATGTTGCTGAAGTTTGCTTAAATCTATGAAATTACTCATCACAGTGAATAAGAAGCTCAGATTAGTTACATGTGTGGTTGAGAGAAGAATCCTTGAATATATAAGAAAGACATGCCCGAGTGATGCAGACCTGGTGAGGTACAACACCACATCCTGCTATGACTCCTCGATACAATACAGAATGACGAAAAAGTTGCACATGCTCACCTGTGAAAAATTCTGGGATTTGACGGAACAACTTCTTGCAGGACCTTCTTAAATCAATCCAGACCCGCGACGTCGTTCCACCTACATGTTCCATGTTGACAGCGCCTCCGCCAAGATCTTTCCATACTTGTCGCGCACCGGGCCGCGCGGCCCTATTTGTGCCCAGGCGTCGAGGAGGCTGAGCGACCACCGGCAGTTCCGGATGACGAAGCTGCCGGCGTTGGTGCCCATCCAGTTCCTGGCGCCGTACACCGCCTCGTCCCAGCCGTGGATCACGAGGATGTTTGACTTCTCGGTAATTCTGGCCAAGATGAGATCGGGCCTCGCCTTGGACTGCTCGGACTCATCTGCACCACCGTTTCCACCATCCTCGCCCCTACTCTTGTGCGGCATGGAGACGGTCGCGTCAATGCAGTCGGCGCCCTGGGTACTCGCCGCCTGCCTCATCGAGGACGGCACGGGTTTCGTCGGTGCATCTTGGGGGAGCTAAAGCACCGCATTTAAAGCGGGTTCCGATGAATCGACGGGGGGATTGATCTAGGACGGCGAATTTTTGGGAGGCCTGTGGCGGTTGCCCTGGGTTTCAAGAACGAGGGGGAGAGATGAGTAGGAAAGTGGAACGAGCCTGAAGTCGAGAAAATGAAGGAGTATAGCGCGCTAAGGGGCTGTTTGGTTTCCAGCCACACTTCGCCAAGCCAAAGTTTGGTAATTTGGCATGTGTTTGGTTCTTGCCACACTTTAGAGCTGCCACACTTCACTATTCATATGTCCCACTTGTCATAGAGTGAATTTTTTGCCAACTTTTGCCACACTTTGTGGCTTCCAAAATCCTAGCCACACTTTTGTGGCTGCCACACTTGCCAAAGTTAGGCTTGGCAAAGTATGGCTGGGAACCAAACAGGCCCTAAACCTCCGTTTCGGCGCGCTGCAAACCGCTGGCGCGCGTGATACCGAATTTTCCTCCACCGGAGGCTGTATTTTGCAGCGCGCGTTGGTGCGGGAAAAAAGCACCTCCGCCGGAGACTGTATTTTGCAGCGCGTTTCGACCGTTTTTTTCAAAAATAATCAAACGAACAATGGAAATTTGATCGAAAATACGAATGTAATTAAAAAGTTCAACGATACAGCGCGACATAGAGGACGAAAATGCAAATCTAAGCTACTCGGAGGAGTCCCAATCGAAGTCCGACGAGTGGGTGCTCGGAGTCGTCTCCGACACCGGCGTCGTCGTCCACTCGAAGGAGGAGGAGGAGGAGAGGACGATCGTCGACGGCCCTGCGCCCTTCTTCTTTTCCTCCTCCTTCCTCGCCGCCTTCGCGGCCCTCGCCGCCTTCCTCGCCGCGGCCTCGGCGCGGCGCTTCTCGCGCGAAGCTTTCTTCTTCGCCTTCTCCGCCGCCTTCTCCTCCTCCTTCTGCGCGTAGAAGGCCTCCGTGGCGGCGACGTCTTCGGGGAAGCGGCGCGCCCACTCGAGGCGCAGCGCCTCGTCGCGCTCCGCGATGAGGAGGCGCTGCTCCAACTCCCGTTGCCGGCGCTGCTGCTCCTGCGCCATGACGGGCGGCGGCGGCGCGAGCATCTCCGCTTGCTCGCGCGTGTAGACATCGTGGAAATTCATCGACCGCCGGGAGCGGCCGAGACGCCAAGCGACGGCGTCGTATGCCCGCGCCGCCTCGTGCGCCGTGTCGTAGGTACCGAGGCGGATCCGCTCGTCGCCGGAGCGGATCTCCGCGTCGAACCGGCCGCCGGCCGCGCCCGAACGCCGTGGTAGCCGGAGGCGGGGCGGCGGCGCGGAGGCATCGTCGGCGGCGCGGAGGCGGAGCGTCGGCGGGAGAGGGGGAGAGGTGTCGTCGGCGCGGAGGCGGAGCGTCGGCGGGAGAGAGGGAGAGAGGGAGAGACGCGTGGAAAGTTCAGTCTGTTGGCGCGCTCGCGCGTGTCGCGTTTATAGCGCGCGCGGCAGCGGAAGCGGCAATTCTCCCGCGCGGGATAGCGCAAACGCGGACGCGCGGCAAAGTTTTTAGCGCGCGCGCTTTTTTCCCGCGTCCGCTGGAGCTGCGCGCGAGCGCCCGCGCGCGCCAAATCGGTAGTTTTTTTTCCGCGCGGCTGTTTTAGTGGGCCTGTTGGAGATGCTCTTACGTCGGGGTTTCGGGCGTCAAAGGAGTGGCTGGATTTTTACCTGCGGGAGGGGGAGACGACGTACCATGGACACCACCTCTAGAGATTTAATATAGTAGAGATAATCTGCTGGATTCGCCTCTTCGCACGCATGTGTGGATCTCCTTGGAGCTAGCTAGGTAGAAGATTTTTCGGGAGAAAAATTGATGTGCACCGTGAGGCCTCCTTGAAGCTAGAAGAATTTTCTAGAGAAGAGTCAATGCAGACTTGCAGCATGGATTCTCTAGGCCAATTTCTTTCCATTTAGTCACCAGCAGTACGACCTGCTAGACATGCTACGATCAGCGACCGTGTCACCATGAGTTACCCGGGCAATAATTTCAATGTGTAACAGCCTTATTAGCCGTACGTGCTATGCGAAATATAAATGTACAATTGCCGACAATATAAATAATTAAATGTCTCTGTTTGACATGGTTATCTTCAAAAACATTAAAAAAAATGAATGGTTAACCCCTTTTATCTACAACCTGAGACTCGCCTACCTTAAGATATTAAATTTAATAAGTTATTAAAAGTAAAATAAAACCTTGAACTTTTACACATTTAACGCAAACATATACATACTCATATTGAGTTGTCCATAAAAAAATTGTGACACTTGTATTAAAACTTTAATAGACTATACTTCTATTCAAACTAAAATTTTAATATTTTCAAGGCAACATATGTCCCTACATCATATTTATATATGTTTCTTTAGAGCATTTCAACCTAATCCTGCAAACACGCCTGAAATCACAAAGTAACCGCAATTTTACGATTTTTAACACGCCGAATAAATCCCGCATAAGGGCCCGACCAGCAAATATTGTCGCATGCAAACTCAAAACGGCCGCCAGAACCCGCATAAACGCGGCACATGCGCCATGTTTGCGATTTCCCGCATAGTTGACCCGAGCTTGGCATGATAGACATTTTAGCCCCTTGTTTCCTGCTCCCTTGCCAACGCCAATCTCCTTGCTTTATGTGTCGTCACCCTTCTGCTCAGAGGTCGTGTGGCCCTAATTGGGGCCTCCTATCGTGCTTGCGCCTCCCGGAAGTGCATCGTCACAGGAATCAATCCCCATCCTCAGTGCATTCGCATCATCCATGCTCTCTCCCTCGTTAGGTGGCACCATTCTCTGCTCTACCGGGACGGTGTCGTCTCGGAGGTGGGAAAAACGGCGGCATCCAGGCCGAAGATGATGAAGAAGCCAACCTATCACAGGATGAAGAATATTTGGCTTGTGGTACGATTTAAGGAGACCATCTCTTACGGAACCAGCGGCATACCGCAAAAGCGGTTTATGGTTTACCGCAAACAACTTTTACATGATCTGATAGAGTTGCTCTCAAAGCTTTAGGAGTACCCTTGTACTTCTTTTATACCACAACGTGCAAATCACGTGCTACTTACTAGTGGAGTTTATACTCCACTTCACAAGCACAATGTTTTTACAAGCGAGAACATGCTTATACACTTTTTTTTTTTTTTTGAAATTTCGCATGTATTCATCAGAAACAGAGTACAAACACCGATACAGGAACAGCCAAATACATACGAAAAGAGTACACGACGCAACGCAAAGCATCAGCCGCACCGCCGTCGTCGGAGCAGAAGGAACCGAACCACCTCGAAGCCGCAACCCGAGAGCACCTCCACGCATGAAGAACGGCCGCAAGATCCGCCTGCCACGCCGTGACAGGACCTGAGACGGTGAACGACCACGACCAGCACCCTCTCCCACCAACTGCACCACCGCCTAGACTCCTCCACCGCCGACGAAGACGGCGAAGCCTGCTTGCTGGCGCCGCTAATCCTCCTACACACCACCTCACAAGCTTCCCGCCGCCGCTGGAGGAGGCAACAGCGGAACGAGGACGAAGCAAATCATCCGCTCTGCCACCAAATATAGAAATTATACATAAGATATCTAGAGAGCGCATGAACATATTGCTTAGATTCATTTAAGTACATCAACTTGCAAATGCAATGACAAGGACAATTTCGTGTGATCATTTTGTCCAAATCACCCCAGGTTGGCTATGTTACAAAGGTGACAATCAAAAGAATGAAAAAGGAAGAAACAACACACATGCCATACAAGATTTTAACGTGAAAACCCTTTAAAAGAAAGAGAGAGAAAACCACAGGCACCAGCCAACAAAAAATCACTATATGAGGAGTGTTTACAGAAAATGAAGTGATAAACTTAGCCGGCGGCTTACAAGATGTATTTATAGACATGGATAACGATTGGCCCAAGCATCGCGATGATGACTCGCCCCGCTCGTCGAAAGTTAGCCTCCCTTTTTTATATGAATTCAAATCACAATATATATAATAAACTCCACCTTGAGACAAATTTCATATGGTAGCATTAAGAACAACAATCTTCTAAACAACAAAGAAATACTTGGAGTGTCAATACTCCACTAGGGCTAAAGAGTTATACCAACCAAGCTAAAGCGAAGTCCAAACTTGGCAACATGAACTTGTTTTATTATCATATCAATATGATTATCATGAGTTTCAATATATCTTGCATATATTCGGTTTACCTTGTGCAACAATGTCACGAATATAATGGTACTTGACCTTAAGGTGCTTCGTTCTCTCATGGAACATTTGACCCTTTGTAAGGTATAAGGCACTTTGAGTGTCACAAAAGAGGTTAACACAAGAATTATCTCCACAAAGCTCAAACAAAACCTTCCAAACAAAGAAGTTATATGCAATAGTCATGTATTCAGCCGCAATAGTAGATTGCGCAACAACTCGTTACAACATTGTCTTCCAACTCACAACACATCCACCAACATACATAAGCTATGAGGGACCTTCTCTTATAATATGAATCTACATAGCCATCGAGTTTCTCATCGGCCTTGCCAAATTTCAAGTAAGCTTTAGATGTGCCACTGAGGTACTGATGTCTACGCACGCTTCTATTCCTGTAGACAGTGTTGGGCCTCCAAGAGCAGAGGTTTGTAGAACAGCAGCAAGTTTTCCCTTAAGCGGATCACCCAAGGTTTATCGAACTCAGGGAGGAAGAGGTCAAAGATATCCCTCTCAAGCAACCCTGCGATCACAATGCAAGAAGTCTCTTGTGTCCCCAACACACCTAATACACTTGTCAGATGTATAGGTGCACTAGTTCGGCGAAGAGATAGTGAAATACAAGTTGTATGAATGTATATGAGAAGTAATTGCAATCTGAAATATAAATTGCAGGAAGCGAACATGTAGCAGAACAGTAAACAAACGGAGATCCGATGTTTGGAAACAAGGCCTAGGGATCCTGCTTTCACTAGTGGACACTCTCAACATTGATCACATAATAAAACTACTCTACACTCTCTTGTTGGATGATGAACACCACTAATTGTGTAGGGCTACAAGAGCACCTCAATGCCGGAGTTAACAAGCTCCACAACATTCGATGTTCATATTTAATTAACCTTAGAGTGCATGATAGATCAACACAATTATACCAAGTACTAACATAGCATGCACACTGTCTCCGTCAAGCTATGAAAGGAGGAATAGATCACATCAATACCATCATAGTAATAGTTAACTTCATAATCTACAAGAGATCACAATCATAGCATATACCAAGTACTTCATGATGCACACACTGTCAACATTACATCATGGAGGAGGAATAGACTACTTTAATAACATCACTAGAGTAGCACATAGATGATATTCAACTAGATCACAAAGAGAGAGAGATGAACCACATAGCTACAGCGGAGCCCTCAGCCCCGGGGTGAATTACTCCCTCCTCATCATGGAGACAGCGATGGCGGTGAAGATGGCGGTGGAGACGACTCCGGGGGCAATTCCCCGTCCCGGCAGGGTGCCGGAACATAGACTTCTGTCCCCCGAATTGGAGTTTCGCGATGGCGGCGGCTCTGGAAGGTTTTCTCGGGTTTCGTCAATCGGTGTCGATGTTTTAGGTCAGGAGGCTTTAAATAGGCGAAGAGGCGGAGTCGGAGGGGCCACGGGGCCTCCTCACACTAGGGGGGCGCCCCCCTGGGCCGCGCCGCCCACACGTGTGGGGCCCCCAGGGCTCCCCCCTGGCCCCCCTTTGACTTTCTGGAAGGTTTTGGGAAAAATAAGATGTTGGGCATTGATTTCGTCCGATTCCGAGAATATTTCTGTAAGGGTATTTTACCCTTATCCATTATTTTGGTAACGATGACACCGTGCTAAAGTATTTGGCCTAATATGTTTATAAGGATAATCTCAGGTATTAGGCAATGAGGCGTAAATGGTGTATCAAAGGAACAAGAAGGCTAAAGGAGACCCCCCATTTCAACAACAATCAAAAAGGGGTTACAGGAGAAATCCGGTCTACAGCCCGGTCCAACCGGGCCAGCAACCGGCCAGTCCGGCGTGCTGGCCGATCAACCGGGCTCCAAACGAGGAGCCAGCAGATCCGGTTTGCGCCCGGTCAACCGGGCTACTGACCGGCGGGTCCGGCGCTCCGTCCGGTCGACCGGGCGGCAACCGGGCGCCAACCGGCCACCAACCGGAGAAGCGCCAGGACGACGCAAAGGATATCCGGTCACTGATCCGGTCTGACCGGCCTCACGACCGGGCTGTCCGGTCTGTGGCCCGGTCAACCGGGTTTGTCGAGGAAAAATGCTGAGGTGGCAAGTGGCAACGGCCAGATTTTGAAGAACACTATAAATACCCCTTCTTCTACCTTGGAAGGGTTAGGCAACATACTACAAGCTGTTCTTGAGCTCTCTCTCTCTTACTCCATTATTAGAAACACCAAAAGCCTCCGATCTCCCTCCTCCTCCACCCAAACTCAAATCCCTCCGGGGAATCACTAGAGGAGGACCCGATCTACTGTTCTACCAAGCCAAATCTCATTCCCCCTTGTATTCATCGAGAAGCTTGCTTCCTAGGGTTCCTTGGAAACCCTAGGTGGGCAAGAGGAGTCCGGAAGCATCCGGGCTGTGGATTTGCTCCGGGCAAGATTGTGAAGGTTTGGAGGCTACCTCAAAGTCTACCACAAGTAAGTGAGCTATTCCTTTGTGGGATAGGCTCCGGAGAATAGGGTGAGCCTTCGTGGCGTGGGGAATCCTTCGTGGGACCTCCACCCCTCCAAACGTGACGTACCTTGTTGCAAAGCAAGGGAACACGGGAATACATCCTTGTCTCCGCGTGCTATCAGTTATCTCTAACCGAACTCCTTACTTGTGATTTAAACTGCCTGAGAGAGCCTTCGTGCTCGAGATAGTTGTATCTTCATATAGGTTGCTTCACCTAGTTTGCATTAGGCTCATCTTTATATTCCGCAAAGCCTAATATTGCAAAGAAAGAATTAAAATTTGTAGAAACCTATTCACCCCCCCTCTAGGTTTACCATCTCTATACTTTCAATTGGTATCAGAGCCTGGACTCTTATTAAGGGCTTCACCGCCTTAAGAGTGAGATGGAAAAACTATTCGAGGGTCTAGATGAAAACTCTAACCTTTCGGTTAAAGAGATGAAATCTAGATTCTTGGCATATGATGCCGAGAAGAAGAAAAAGGAGGATGAGCTACAAAGCCAAATGGCAGAGATGTCTACCATGCTTAAGAACTTGACTAGTGGGCCTTCTAGTACGGCTTCGGCCTCACTAGAGAGCTATCGCGAAGTCAACCATAACTATCCCAAAAACACTTCACCCATGCCTCATATAAACCATAGTGGGAATGTTCCCCATTTTGATGGAACTCACTTTCCTTTTTGGAAATCTTCTATGGAATCTCATATTCGCAGCTGCAGCGTGGAGTTGTGGGAGATCATTGTTCATGGATACCGGGAGCCACAAGATCCCATTCGGTTGACCTCCACCGAATTCTACAACCGTCAACTCAACACCTCCGCCCGTGACAAGATTAGGAGTGGCATCAACCGCAAGCTCCTTGATCAAGCCAATGACATAGAGTCCGCTAAAGAGTTGTGGGATCGAATCGTAGTACTCCAAGAGGGAACCGATTTGATCCAATCCACTCTTTATGAGATCGCAAAGCAAGAGGCTCATCAATTCATGATTCGAGAAGGAGAGTCCGTGGCCGATGCTTATGCAAGACTCGGTGCGCTTAGAGTAAGGGTCAAGGGACTCGGTGTTGAGAAGTACAATGACGGCTTCGAGATGAATGAAGCATTCATAAAGTCCAAGGTCATTGCTATGATTGCCGTCAAACAAGAAGACACCAACCTTGCCCTCAACTTGCAAATCATGACCAAGAGTGCCGACCTCAACTCCGATGATCTAGTCTCCTATGTGGCCGCCAATGAAAACATGGCCAAAGCGGGAAAGAGGCTCATGGCAATGAACCGTGTTGATGAAGCCTCACACAACCATGAAGCGCCACGCAACCTTGCTCTCAAAGCTAGGGCCGATCATGAAAGCAAGGAAGACTATGAGATTGAAGAAGAGGAAGAGATGACTTCAACTAGTGACATGGCTACCGACTTTGCTTTCTTTGCCAAGAAGTACAAGGCTAAGTTCCCTATGCTCCTCAATGACAAGAAGAAGAAGATAACTTGCTACAATTGTGATGAAGATAGCCACTTTGCAAATGAGTGCCCTTATGAGAAAAGGGTGGACAAGCCAAGATTCATCAAAGGGGTCAAGCCAAGATTGAAGCCAAACCCAATCAATGACCGATACAAGAAGAACAAGGGAAGAGCCTTTGTTGGGGCCGAGTACTTGTCCGATGATGAAGAGGAAGATGAGGAGAAGGAGGCCGGGGTGGCCGGCTTGGCTTTCTCTAAGCCCGGGTCACTCTTCACATATGACTACTCCAAGGACTACTCCACGGAGAATGATGTTGGATCCTCCTTCATGGCAAGGATAACTCAAGATGATGACTCCGATGACTCTACCTCATCTACAACCATTGGCTCTTGTCTTATGGCAAGGGAAACCAAGGTAATGGAACCTCCACCTTCCCTATCTAGTGTTCTTGATGATGAGAACGAAAATCAAGATGAATTAATTGTGCTTAAAGAACTCTATGATGTTAGATGCACCCTTCGTGGTGAAGCTCTTGTCAAGTTTGATTTCTTGATGGACTCACTCAAAGAAAAGGATGAATCCATTGAGGAATTAGAATATCATTTGAATGAGAAGGAACGGAGATTAAATCTCCTAAGACAAGAGCTAAAAACCGAAAGGTGCATATCTCAAGGCCTTAAGCAACAAATTGAAACTTATGAACTTGATAAAGTTAAGGACCTAGAAACTATTGATAGGGCTCAATTATTGACCCAAGAGCTCAATGCCTCAAAGGAGGAGCTTGAAGTTGCTCATGCTTCTCTCACTAGGGATCTTGACCACCTTGAAAGAGCTAACAAGCTTGTCAAGGATGAGCTCAAGAAACTTGGAGAGAACCATGATCTACTTCAAGAATCCTACAAAAAGGCTCTTGGATCAATGAAGGATCCCATTGATGTTGAAAAGCTTGCTTGTTCCTCCACTTCCTTTACTAGTGAGCATGCTAAACTTGTTGAGGAACATGTTCGTTTACAAGAGGAACTTTCTTTGCATGTTGAGACCAATGAATATCTTGAGTCCTTGGTGACCAAATATGGTCTTGACTATCATCCTAATGAATCTTCTTGTGAGCAAGCATCTATTCTTGAGGAAAATGTTAGGCTAACGAAGGAACTTGCAAAGTTCACCACCGCCAAGAACAAGATGGGATTGGATGACCTCTTGAGTAAGCAAAGGTCAAACAATCAAAAGTATGGACTTGGATATGCTCCCAAGTCACACAAGAAGAACAACTACAAGAAGGAGAAACCCGCTCAAGATAAGAACAAGAAGGTCACTAACAATGGCAAAGCCTCAAAGGGCAAAGCCACTAGTGGTGATCGCACGGGGCCAAACGATCACTATGCATTATTTGTTGATTATTATGGTGATGTCTATGCTAACTATGTTGGCCCTCCTAATGGCTATGCTTATAGAGAGTACTCAATTTGGGTACCAAAAGATATTGTTGCCATTGCAAAGGAACCCATTAATCGATGGGTTCCTAAATCCTCTACTTGATTTTGTAGGGGTATTCCTCCGGTGGTCCAAAATGGGTGTTTGATAGTGGATGCACCAATCATATGACCGGAGGAAAAGGTGTGCTTGATCAATTCATTGAAGATATCAACAAGAAGTCAAGCATTACCTTTGGTGACAACTCAAAGGGAAAGGTACTTGGGTATGGCAAGGTAGCAATCTCTAAGGACTTGTGCCTTGAGACGGTTATGCTTGTTGAACACCTTGGCTATAACTTACTTTCTATATATCATCTTGCCGATGCCGGTTACAATTCATATTTCACTAAATATTATGTGCAAGTCTTTAGGAGTGACAATCTCAAATTGGTCCTTGTTGGATATGTGGAGAACAACCTTTACGTGGTTGACCTCTCGAAAGAGAGCCCCTCCTTCTCCACATGTCTAATGGCGGCCAAGCATGACGAAGGTTGGTTGTGGCATCGCCGCCTTGGTCATGTTAACATGAGGAATCTTAAACAACTCCTAAAGGGTGAGCACATTGTGGGACTAACCGGCATTTCTTTTGAGAAAGATCGTGTTTGTAGTGCATGTGTAGCCGGAAAGCAACTCAAGAAGAAGCATCCCATCAAGAGTATTGTTACCACATCTAGGCCTTTGGAGCTCCTTCATTTGGATCTCTTTGGGCCATCACATTATGATACTCTTGGTGGGAGCAAGTATGGACTTGTCATTGTTGATGATTACTCAAGATACTCTTGGGTCTTTCTTCTTAAGTCTAAGGACGAGACCCATAGAGAGTTCATCACCTTCGCCAAGAAAGCTCAACGTATGTAAGAATCCGAGATCAAGGCAATTAGGACCGACAATGGCACCGAGTTCAAGAACTACACTATGCAAGAGTTTGTTGATGATGAGGGCATCAAGCATTAGTTTTCGGCGCCATACACCCCTCAACAAAACGGTGTTGTTGAAAGGAAGAACCGGACTATCATTGAGATGGCAAGAACCATGTTGAGTGAATTCAACTCACCCCACAACTTTTGGGGAGAAGCCATCTCTACGGCCGTCCACTACTCCAACCAGCTCTTTCTCCGTCCTCTCCACAACAAAACCCCATACGAGCTCCTTACCGGTAACAAGCCTAACGTCATGTACATTCGTGTTTTTGGTTGCAAATGTCTTGTTAAAAACAACAAAGGAAAGCTCGGTAAATTTGAAACTAGAACCATAGAGGGTATATTTGTTGGATATGCGGAGAACTCTCACGCCTATAGATACTACAACCGGTCCACCGGGACTATTGAAGTATCTTGTGACGTGGTGTTCTTGGAGGATAATGGCTCCCAAGTGGAGCAAGTTGTTCCATGTGTTGCAGATAATGATGATGATCCATCTAGTGCCATCAAGCATATGGGCATTGGACACATCCGGCCCATGGAGGTTCATAATGATGATCAAGATGATGGAGTAGATGTTTCAAGCACGCCACAAGTGGAGCCTAGCTCAACTCAAGCCGAACCATCAAGTGCAACTCAAGAACCATCCTCTACTCAAGATTAGTCACAATCCGAAGAACAAGAAGAAGATCCGCATTCCACGGAGCAAGACCATGATGATGATCAAGAAACATCCTCAACTCATGATCAAGCTCAAGTGGTCCCTCATGATCAAGTACTAGCAAGAGATGAATTCATTGATCATGAAGGAACCGTTTGGAAGATCAAGGCCGCTACAAGGGCAAGTGACATGAAAGTGGATCAAGTCCTTGGTAGCATCTCAAGAGGAGTGGTAACTCGTAGACACCATGCATTACTTATCACTTATTGTCAATATCATGCTTTTGTGTCTAGTTTTGAACCACTTAAGGTACATGAAGCCTTGGTCGATCCGGATTGGGTAATATCCATGCAAGAAGAATTGGAGTGTTTCACCCGTAATGAAGTATGGTCTCTAGTTGAGAGACCCAAGGATCATCGCATCAATGTCATTGGGACCAAATGGGTATTCAAGAACAAGCAAGATGAGAATGGCATTGTCATACGAAACAAAGCAAGGTTAGTGGCGCAAGGGTTTGCCCAAATAGAAGGTATGGATTTTGAGGATACCTTTGCGCCGGTAGCCCGTCTTGAAGCTATTCGTCTTTTGCTTGCATTTGCATCTTTCCAAAATTTCAAATTATATCAAATGGATGTGAAAAGTGCATTTTTGAATGGTCCCCTAAAAGAAACCGCATATGTGGCTCAACCCCCCGGTTCTAAGACCCATGCCGACCCAACCACGTGTATTTACTCCATAAGGCACTCTACGGTCTCAAGCAAGCTCCACGTGCTTGGTATGAGTTCCTTAGGGATTTCTTACTACATGATGGGTTTTGCATGGGTACGGTCGATTCCACCCTTTTCACCAAGCGGGTTAAAGGGGGTGGCCTCTTTATATGTCAAATATATGTTGATGATATTATCTTTGGAGGAACTAACCCCAATCATAACAAAGCTTTTGAGCTATTGATGACTAGGAAATTTGAGATGTCCATGATGGGAGAGTTGAAGTTCTTTCTAGGCTTCCAAGTGAGGCAACTTGCGAAAGGCACCTTCATCTCTCAAGAAAAGTATGTGAGGGACATGCTCAAGAAATTCAACATGACCAATGCGAGTCCAATGAAGACACCCATGCCTGTAAAGGGGCAACTTGGTTCATGTGATGGTGAGAAGGATGTGGACATAAAGGTATACCGCTCCATGATAGGATCCTTGCTCTACCTTTGTGCCTCTAGGACGGATATCATGCTAAGTGTAGGGATGTGTGCTCGTTTTCAATCCGCTCCCAAGGAGAGCCATTTAGTGGCGGTCAAACGGATACTAAGATACCTTGTTCTCACTCCTACTCTCGGGCTATGGTATCCAAAGGGTTCAACCTTTGAACTCATTGGCTATTCGGATTCCGATTGGGCCGGTGATAAGGTTGATCGGAAGTCTACCTCCGGGGCTTGCCAATTTATTGGCCGGTCATTGGTGAGTTGGTCATCCAAGAAACAAAACTCCACCGCCCTATCTACCGCCGAAGCCGAATACATATCCGCGGCATCTTGTTGCACTCAATTGTTATGGATGAAGCAAACCTTGAAAGACTATGGTGTGTCTCTTGGTACGGTGCCTCTTCTTTGTGACAATGAAAGTGCAATAAAGATCGCCAACAACCCGGTTCAACATTGTCGCACCAAACATATTGACATTCGCCATCACTTCCTACGTGATCATGTTGCCAATAAGGATATTGATCTCACTCATGTGGGAACAACCTACCAATTGGCGGATATTTTCACTAAGCCTTTGGATGAAGCCCGCTTTGTTAACTTGAGAGGAGAACTTGGTATTCTTGATCCTAAAAACTTGGATTGACTAACTTCTTGCACTATATTCTTGCATTTATCTTGCTATCTAGCTTAGAGGCATAGCACATATGGGGATAGTCATTTTACCATGTCTTGGTATGATGCATACCTATGTGTGCAACATAAATAGACCCAATGTCATTATATGGACCCAAGCATGTCTCTTCGCGGTCACATGACATTTGCGCTTTCACATAGGGGGAGTAATCCCCCGCCCCTCATTGAGCCATCATTACAACTTGATTTGACTATATAAGGCCCAATGATCTTATTGCGAGCATCATTTCAAAAATGACTTATGATTCTTGATATACACTTCGAATCATGCCCATTGTTGCTATTCACATCTTGTTTGGATTTTCTCTCCAATGGGTATGCCTAGAGAACTTTGTGTTTCCAACCCCATGTCTATGCTCATCTCATCATCATCTATCTATCTATATGTACATGTCATCATTTGAGCACTCACACACATTTACACAAAGCATAGGGGCAAAAACGAGGCAAAATTAGACAAATCTGGGCTGGCCGGTCCCTGGCCCGGTTGGACCGGGTCCCTGACCGGATGGTCCGGTTGACCGGGCGGCAACCGGGGTCTGAGCCGGGTCAGCCGGTCACCAGCCCGGTCGACCGGACTCCTGACCGGTCGCGCTGCCTACTATATATTGGGGAAGGTATACCCCTTGGGGTCATCTTCCCATTGTTCCCCAACCTCCACACTCCATGGCCGGCGCCCTGACCATCTCCACTACAGCCTAGGTCCTTCCCACCGCTAGTTTCTCCCCAAACTTCACCCAACCGTAGATCGGGGTCTCTCAAGCTTCTTCACCGAAGGATTTGGTCCTTCTCAAGCTCGTTTGGGAGATCTTGGGGATTTGGCCCTCAAGTCATCTTCACGTGTTCTTCTTGCTCACTTGGGCAACAAGGACAATGTCATCGGGTAAATCTCCCTTCTATTCCCTCTCCTTCTTGCTTTCCCTCTCCCATTGCCACATGTTGAGGAAAGTTGAGAAAACTTAGGGTTAGGGTTAGGGTTTGTAAGTCCTCATGCCTTTAGAGTGTCTCACACCACAATGCACTTCTCCACTATATTGCTATAGTCTATATTCAAGTTTATGAGCTTTTGCATGGTTTTGTGGTAGAAAATCTGGGCACAACATCACAACTCGACAGACCCGGTCACCCGCCCAGTCGACCGGCCGCTCAACCGGCCGGCCCGGTCAACCGGGCGCAAACCGGCCTGTCCGGTCTGCTGCCCGGTTGGACCGGCCTGTGCGCCGGGTTGCCCAGTTTTCGCACAATTTCATCACTACACTTGGATATATGCTATGCTCTTTTGGCTTCCCTCTTACTGATGACATGTACACTTACCCCACTTGAAAGGACACGGATGTCGCCTAGAGGGGGGGGGGGTGAATAGGCGATTTAAAACTTTTACGAGATGGGCTTAACAAATGCGGAATAAAACTAGCGTTTACTTTGTCAAGCCCAAAGCCTATATACTATGGTTCACCTATGTGCACCAACAACTTATTCTAAGCAAGAGTTCACCTATGTGCACCAACAACTTATGCTAAGCAATACAAGCAAGTATGTGATAGCAAGATATATATAACTTCAAGCACGATGGCTATCACAAGGTAAAGTGCATAAGTAAAGAGCTCGGGTATAGAGATAACCGAGGCACGCGGGAGACGATGATTTATCCCGGAGTTCACACTCTTGCGAGTGCTAATCTCCGGTGGAGAGGTGCGGTTGCTTAGTGCTCCCGAACGCCACAAGAGGCTCACCTTGAGGTGTGGTTGCTCGATGCACACCAACGCCACAAAGGCCTCACCCCAAGATGCGGTACTCACACCACACACCGAACGCCACGAAGGCGCCTCACCTAAATCTCCGGTGACCCTCGCCACAAAGGCCTAGGTCACGGTTCCACTAAGGGATTTCCTTCGAGGCGGAAACCGGGCCTTACACAAAGATTGGGGCACACATCCACAACTTAATTGGAGGCTCCCAACAAATCGCCACAAAGGCCTAGAATCCGTCTAGGGTTCCAAGAACCCAAGAGTAACAACTTCCTTGCTTTCACCTCCACGAATCACCGTGGAGAACTCAAACCGATGCACCAAATGCAATGGCAAGAACACCACAAAGATGCTCAAGTCCTTCTCTCTCAAATTCCAACAAAGCTACAAAAGCTATTGGGGGAATAAGAGAGGAAGAACAAAGGAATTCACAAAGAACACCAAGATCAAGATCTAGAGAGTTCCACTCACAAAGAGATGGATTTGATTGGTAGAAATGTAGATCTAGATCTCCTCTCTCTTTTCCCTCAAATGGGGGCAAGAATCATGGAGGGATTGAGAGATGGAGCAAGCTTCTCTAGTTCAACAATGGAGGGGAGAGAGAGTGAGAGAAGCACAGCCCAAGGAGGAAGAAGGGGGGTATTTATACCCCCAAGAAAATCGAGCCGTTTGGGCAAAAACGGGCCGGATATTCCGGCCCAAGTTGGGGCCGGATTATCCGGGGCCGGATAATCCGGCCTCGTGGACAAAACCTGGACAAAATCCGGCCAAAAATCCGGCCCCTATCCAGAGCTGCTTTTCTTCCGGTCCTTAGACGATTTCGGGGGCCGGATATTTCCGAAATATCCGGCCCGGATAATCCGGCCCGGATATTTCCAAAATATCCGGCCTAAGAAAACTGCAGAAACACCAAAACTAAAACGGGCATAACTTTTGCATCCGGACTCCGATTTCGATGATCTTGGGCTCGTTGAAATCACAACAATGAGCTCTACAACAATATGCATAGAAACATCATAGTCCAGCAAAGGAGGATAGAAACAAATGAAGAAAGGTTTGACCTATCTCAAAAAGACATACCGGTAAAACCTCCAATCTTGAAAATGCAACAAGTTGCCCATGGAAAAACCATTCTCAATGAACTAGAGCTTGTCATGAGAATAAGCACAAGCTCTAAAACATCACATGGATAAGATCCAAATAAAACCAAGAAAGATGATGAACCAAACTCGAAAACGCAACAAGTGATCTATGCGAAATCCGTTTCGATGAACTAGAGCTTGTCATGAGAATAAGCACAAGCTCTAAAACATCACATGGATAAGGTCCAAATAACAACCAAGAAAGATGATGCAAGGATGCAAAGGTTTGAGCTCTCTCCGAACGATACGATCGAGTTACTCACTCGAGAGCCCTCTTGATAGTACGGCAACTAAACTATAAACCGGTCTCCAACTACACTATGAGACCGGTGAGAAACAAACCCTATCAAGAGCAAACCTTATACTTGCGCATTCCACTTGAGCTCGATGACGACGATCTTGACCTCAACAAGATGGAACGCCTTTCTTGCTTGTGCTTGCTTGACGAAGTCTTGTGGATTGCTCCCCCATAATCCACCATGGGAGAGCTTCTTCTTCGGCGCATCTTCACATAACCATGACCACCATGTGGATTGCTCCCCCATAATCCACCATGGGAGAGCTTCTTCTTCGCGCATCTTCACATATCCATGATCACCATATGGATGGCAAGACTCAAGCAAAGGATCTCTTCGAGATGGCTCATCTTGAACTTGCACTTCATTTCTTCATTCTTCATCATGTTGATGTCTTGAAGTAGCTTGAGGGCTCACTTCATCTTCATCTTCAAGACATACTTGACACTTGATATCCTTCATCAATTTCTTCTTATTGCAACCTTGAAGCCAACATATGGTTCAAGAATTGCCTATGGACAACTCCTACAAATATAACTCAATGCAAACATTAGTCCATAGGGATTGTCATTAATTACCAAAACCACACATGGGGGCTCCATGCACTTTCAATCTCCCCATTTTGGTAATTGATGACAATCTCTTTGAGAGGGTTTATATAAGGAATTGAAGTAACAAATAAGTTGAATATATAGAGCAAACTCCCCCATAATATATGCATGTGTGAATGATCTTGACTTTCATTGCATATATTGGCATTCAAAGCCTAGTGGAGTTTCCTCTAAATATTCAACTATGCAAAGCAACAAGATGCAATGCAATAAAAGCACATGCTTAAGCACAAAGCAAAGACATAACCAAATTCCTTAAACCCTCCAAACTTCTCCCCCATTGGCACCAATTGCCGAAATGGGTGAAAAATTTAGAAGGCCAATATAGTGAGAGTTCCTCCATAGCGTGTGCATTTCTCATAATTTGAGTGGAATCAAATGCTCATATCCAATGACGAATATTCGGAAGGAATCACACTATAGATAGGATCAAAGATTGCAAAAAGATAACAAAGTCAAGAAGCTTCAACAAATGAAGCAAGCAACCAAATGAACCACAAGGAAGATACCAAAAGAAAGATAGATATTATGATAAGATCAAGAAGATTGCTCTAAATAATATGAGGAAGCTCCCCAAGGTTTGTGCACAAAACTAGACAATTTCCATTAGAGTATAAAGTGCACAAACATGGAATCATCACTCCCATAATATCATTCAAAAATAAAAGATACCAAGTGAATCAAACTCTAATGATCGCCACAAGATAGTGCTCTAAATCAAATGAGGAAGCTCCCCAAGGTACATGCATAAATTAAAATGTTGTATTTGAATACAATATGCATAACATGGAATCCTCACTCCCTTATTACCATTTAAAACACAAACATTTGCAATAGATCATAGATAGAACAATAAGCTTAACACTTGCAACAAACAAATAGTTGAGCAACAAGTAAGAGGCACCATAATAAAAAAGGCTCAACCAAGAGGATATGTGAAAGGCATGATAAAGCATATTATAAGACTATTACAAGGATGAGCAAAAAGCATCATCATAGTCTTCAATGAATTATATTGCTTGGCATGACCAATCAACATGCAATAAATAAAAAAGATATCAAAAGGAGATGTATCATCTCTTATGTGTATAAGTTTCTCTAAGTGGGCAATATCACAAAGATATTTATCCACAAAGAAACATGCACACACAAAATAGATACGCAAGAAAAATAGTATGATATTCAAGACGAAGTCATGCAATATACCAATAAGAATTTTTGCTTAATAGCATGGCCAAAGGCTCAATTTTATCTTATTGTACATTCATGAACTTCAACCACAAACAACTAAAATACATCACAAATATCAACAAGGGATAGAAGATAGTTGGGATGCATTTGAGAAAGGCAACAAGTATCACAAACGGGGATACCAAAAGAAGTAACTAAATTTGCACTTTCATCTATATTGCACATGTGAGAGCCTTGAGGAATTGATATGCAACAAAATTGCTAGATAGGCATAGTTGGGATGGATGAATCATGAGCATGATTTAAAATACTTCCCAACAAATGCACTCATCTCAAATTACTCACATTCACAATAAAGAGGTTTCATTAAGACTTTTGCAAGAAGCACAACATTTGCAAATCAAGAGATTCATGCCAAGATGCAACCATAAGGTTGGATACAAGAAAAGTATGCATGAGAAGATACTTGTTACCAAGATAGCATTGGTGTGGATGTAGTAGATATGTGTTCGTTGATCATCCTAGCTTGCCTCACGTTACCATTGAGTCACCACTTCTTTCCAAGAGTGAGACAAGCATTCAATGCATATCCATTGTACCTAACACAAAGGTAAGTACAAAATGGTCCCCAAACTAATTGGGTCCGAAGTAGTTAGACACACTACAACATATAGGACAAACTCCACAATTCTATGTGCATATAGATATGAAATTGAATTTCATGCACATCTTAGCCAAATTAGGATTTGATGGAGTTTACCCTATATATTGGATCAAAGAAAGTGACACATGTCATAAGATATACATATATTAAATATGCATGCACAATACTTTCAAGAACCAAAGGAGGATACAATTTGGACAAAACACCAAATAAACCAAGAGACAATGGTTGTCCAAATTATATCAAAGAATCAAATCAACACAAGATTGACTCCAAAGACTTATCTCATTATAAGAAGCTAATTAAACCTAAGCACAAAGGAATGAGATAACCAACTCCCAAGAGAGCAAGGTTCCAACAAATAAACCAAACCCTCGACACTTTTTATGATGGCACACAGTACCAAAAAGAAAATTTATGACTCCCAAAACCAAATTTTTGATAAAGATCAAGAGAAGTTTATATAACAAATATAGGAGAGCTCCCCCAAGATTAGTGCATTATCTAGGATTTAGAATATGGATACAAAATGCACACAACTAGGATCATCACACTACCTATATCTACTAAAAAAAGCTAAGAAAGTTTGAATAGAAAAAAGAACACATGGGAGTCAAAGCACAACAAATTCATGGCAATAAATAAGGCAATTTAAACACACGAGCCAATGTAGATATGATCAATAAATATCTACCTCATAATTGATTACCAATTGTCCTAGGACAAGAGGTATTAGGAAATATTTCCCGGTGGTAGTTTGTAAGTATACATAAGATCATATTTACAACGAACAAAGCATATGGTAAAAGATAAGAGTTAACCATCATGCAAAGATAGTTTCTTGATAGCTTCATTTAGTCATACCAACATGCAAGGCAATTAATAGTATTCATACCAACATGCGAAGCAATTAATAGTATTCATACCAACATGCAAAGCAATTAATAGTATGACTTGAAGCACATGGTTTTCCAAAAATGTATTGATGGACACGTTGTGAAAAACCATGCCAAGAAAAACTTTCACAAATAAGATCCACAAAGATATTAGCAATGAAGCCATTTAAGCAAATTGGAGCTTGTTTGAGCAAACATGCCACATAGGAGAGATAATCTACAATATCAATTCTATGTGACACAACCTCAAATGTTCACATTTCCTAGGCTTGTAATATGCACAAAGCTTATTACTCCCCCATAATGTGATAAGGAATTTATTTTCACAAGAGGCAAATAAGATCCAACTAGAGATATTAATGAACATTAGAATTTGAATTTCTCATGAAGATGACATACCACATAGAGACTAGATAATCTTGCAATATCAATTCTAAGTGATATTCCTCATGTACACACATTGTTAGGATTGTGAAATTCCTAAAGGCATATCACTCCCCCAAAATGTTATAGTCCAATAATCTCTCATAAGAGCCATATAAGATACAACAAGATGCAAAGAGGCTCCAACACAAGCACAAATACATGGTGTGCAACCTAACATACATAGCCTTGATTTCTCAAGAAAAACACGTAGGATGCACAACATATACAAACACATGTTAGGAACAAAACTAACACATGCAAAGGGGCGAGTAACTTTCAATATAAATGAGTTGAGCACATGTTACCGCAAGGAGGAACATTGGGTGTATGATAGAAGTAAGATAACCAAAAGACTTGGCTTGAGATAGTATAAATGATGAAGATCCCTTAACTCTTCATGATGTAGCCAAGTCTCCAATGCCCTCCAAAAAGCACCTATTGATCAAGTTTTGGATTGTTGGTCCCCAACTAAGTTGGGTCCTAAGAGGTTAGTCACAATAGGCTTGGCAACCCAAATGGTTCTTTTCTTGACACCACTTTGAGCACCAACATATTTGGCAAACACATTGCCACCCTCATCCTTACAAAGAGAATAAACATCATCAATGGAGATAGAGTTGGATGAGGTACCAATAGTGCAAAAAGAGGAGATGTGGCCCTTCTCACGGCATATGTAGCAAGTTCTTTTCTTCTCCTTCTTCTCACTAGATTTCTCCACAATGGGAGCATTGGCTTGATTCTTCTTGGGAAGTGGAATTTCTTCAACTTGAGGTTGAATATGAGTTTGAGCTTGAGGCCGCTTCCCTTTTTGCTTCTTCTTCAAAGGGCAAGATCTAACATGGTGCCCTTCAATTTTGCACTTGAAGCAAACAATCTTGGCCGGGTCTTTGACTTGTACTTGGCCCTTCTTGTTGTTGTTGTTCTTGGACTTGTTCTTGTTGTTGGATTTGAATCCAAGTCCACTCTTGTCATTGGGGGATTGTTGCACACTTAACATCGTGTCAAGTTTGCATTTCCCTTCATGACTCTTTACCAAGTCGGTCTTCAAAGAAGTGACTTGGGCCTTGAGCTCTTTGATTTCCTCTACATGGTTAGTAACAACACAAGTACTAGAGGAAGTAGAACCTTCATTGTTAGAGCAACAAGGCAAGGAAGATAATTCATCACAAGATTTAGCAATACTATGAGTGGATGAATTACTAGGACTAGCACATGGCAATATAGCATTTTGGGTAGTAGTGCTAGTATCCACATGAGGCTCACAAGGTGTTGCCTTCGATATGATAGTCTCATGAGCTAACTTTAGCCTATCATGGGAGGCTAGAAGATCCTCATGGGAGCTAGAAAGCTTTCCATGATTTTCTTCCAATTTCCCATAATTGCTAGTTAGCAATTCAAGTTGAGCCCTTAGCTCAACATTCTCCTTCAAGATAGATGCTTCACAAGAAGTAGAGTTAGTAGCACAAGCATCATCACAAGACATATTAAGAAGAGAAGGTAACATAGCATGCTCTTTTAAATATGAAGCTTGTAGTTGCTCATATGACTTGGTGAGGATAGAGTGTTCGCTCTCCAAGGCCTTGTGGGCCTTGTCTAGATCATCTAGATCCTTAACAAGTTTATCATGGCCAACACCAACTTTGAACTTTTCATTTTTAAGCAATTTTAATTTAGCTTTAGCATGGTCTCTTTCTTTAGTGAGTTTAGCAAATATTTCATTTTGAGACACCTCAAGGGTTTGAAGTTGCTCCTCAAGAGAGGCTACGGTCTCTTGTTCTTCTTCAAGATCATTCTTTAAAGATGCTACATCATCGGCATACTCTCGTTCAAGAGCACCCTTTTTATCAATGGTGTTCTCATGCATCCAAATAAGTTTTTGGCTCTCAATAGCGGTAGTCAAGATTTCAAAGAAGTGAGAGCTAGCAATTTTATCTTTGTAAAGAACCTTGAATACACTCTCACCTTTATCGCGTAGAGAGACAACCCAATCCTCTTCTTCATATTCATCCTCATTCTTATCACCACGAGACATATTAGGTTCCATGGTAGGAGGTACCGTGGAACCCTTGGCCATAAGGCATATATGAGGACCGTGAAATAAAGATGAGGAGTTACTTGAGGCTCCTTTCAAGATCTTGTCTTGACCAATAGAATCTTTGGTTTCCTCTACATTGTTAGACACACAACAACTAGAGGAAATAGAATCATTTTTATCATGGCCACAAGACAATGCAAGCATATCATCATTAGATTTTTTCAAGCAACTTACACATGATATGCAAGGACTATCAACACAAGCATGTAAATCATTTCTAGTGCTAGATGTGTTTAAGTCCAAAGATGAACCATTGCAATGAGATATAGATGAAGGATCATCAATAGTAAGCTCAATACCAACATTGCAATTTCCATCACCACTCACCATATCATTACCTTGTGTCTTGAAACACTTTGGTGAAGTGGATGAAGATGAGAACTCATCACGGCCGGAAGTGGAAGCAATACAATCATCCTCAATGATATTGGACACATCATATTTATCTCGAAGCTTTGTCCATAATTCATGAGCGCTCCCAAAAGGCATGATTGAAGAAGTAACTACATTGCTCACAACAATGGAAAACACATGAGAAGCAAGAGCATCGAGACAAGAGTTTTTCTTCTCCTCATAAGATAAATTTTGGGGATCCTTAGGAGAAGAAAAACCCATGTCAAGAAATCGCTCCATGTTCGGGAAATACCCCGCAAAATATTAAGCACATAAATTTTCCATAGATCATAATTTGTGCCATCAAATATAAACAAGTTATTGTGATCTAATCCCCTAACCGACATCTTTACTCTCAAGGCGGTGAAGCCTAAGAATGAGAGACCTTGCTCGATACCAATTGAAAGGACACGGATGTCGCCTAGAGGGGGGGGTGAATAGGCGATTTAAAACTTTTACGAGATGGGCTTAACAAATGCGGAATAAAACTAGCGTTTACTTTGTCAAGCCCAAAGCCTATATACTATGGTTCACCTATGTGCACCAACAACTTATTCTAAGCAAGAGTTCACCTATGTGCACCAACAACTTATGCTAAGCAATACAAGCAAGTATGTGATAGCAAGATATATATAACTTCAAGCACGATGGCTATCACAAGGTAAAGTGCATAAGTAAAGAGCTCGGGTATAGAGATAACCGAGGCACGCGGGAGACGATGATTTATCCCGGAGTTCACACTCTTGCGAGTGCTAATCTCCGGTGGAGAGGTGCGGTTGCTTAGTGCTCCCGAACGCCACAAGAGGCTCACCTTGAGGTGTGGTTGCTCGATGCACACCAACGCCACAAAGGCCTCACCCCAAGATGCGGTACTCACACCACACACCGAACGCCACGAAGGCGCCTCACCTAAATCTCCGGTGACCCTCGCCACAAAGGCCTAGGTCACGGTTCCACTAAGGGATTTCCTTCGAGGCGGAAACCGGGCCTTACACAAAGATTGGGGCACACATCCACAACTTAATTGGAGGCTCCCAACAAATCGCCACAAAGGCCTAGAATCCGTCTAGGGTTCCAAGAACCCAAGAGTAACAACTTCCTTGCTTTCACCTCCACGAATCACCGTGGAGAACTCAAACCGATGCACCAAATGCAATGGCAAGAACACCACAAAGATGCTCAAGTCCTTCTCTCTCAAATTCCAACAAAGCTACAAAAGCTATTGGGGGAATAAGAGAGGAAGAACAAAGGAATTCACAAAGAACACCAAGATCAAGATCTAGAGAGTTCCACTCACAAAGAGATGGATTTGATTGGTAGAAATGTAGATCTAGATCTCCTCTCTCTTTTCCCTCAAATGGGGGCAAGAATCATGGAGGGATTGAGAGATGGAGCAAGCTTCTCTAGTTCAACAATGGAGGGGAGAGAGAGTGAGAGAAGCACAGCCCAAGGAGGAAGAAGGGGGGTATTTATACCCCCCAAGAAAATCGAGCCGTTTGGGCAAAAACAGGGCCGGATATTCCGGCCCAAGTTGGGGCCGGATTATCCGGGGCCGGATAATCCGGCCTCAGGGACAAAACCTGGACAAAATCCGGCCAAAAATCCGGCCCCTATCCAGAGCTGCTTTTCTTCCGGTCCTTAGACGATTTCGGGGGGGCCGGATATTTCCGAAATATCCGGCCCGGATAATCCGGCCCGGATATTTCCAAAATATCCGGCCTAAGAAAACTGCAGAAACACCAAAACTAAAACGGGCATAACTTTTGCATCCGGACTCCGATTTCGATGATCTTGGGCTCGTTGAAATCACAACAATGAGCTCTACAACAATATGCATAGAAACATCATAGTCCAGCAAAGGAGGATAGAAACAAATGAAGAAAGGTTTGACCTATCTCAAAAGACATACCGGTAAAACCTCCAATCTTGAAAATGCAACAAGTTGCCCATGGAAAAACCATTCTCAATGAACTAGAGCTTGTCATGAGAATAAGCACAAGCTCTAAAACATCACATGGATAAGATCCAAATAAAACCAAGAAAGATGATGAACCAAACTCGAAAACGCAACAAGTGATCTATGCGAAATCCGTTTTCGATGAACTAGAGCTTGTCATGAGAATAAGCACAAGCTCTAAAACATCACATGGATAAGGTCCAAATAACAACCAAGAAAGATGATGCAAGGATGCAAAGGTTTGAGCTCTCTCCGAACGATACGATCGAGTTACTCACTCGAGAGCCCTCTTGATAGTACGGCAACTAAACTATAAACCGGTCTCCAACTACACTATGAGACCGGTGAGAAACAAACCCTATCAAGAGCAAACCTTATACTTGCGCATTCCACTTGAGCTCGATGACGACGATCTTGACCTCAACAAGATGGAACGCCTTTCTTGCTTGTGCTTGCTTGACGAAGTCTTGTGGATTGCTCCCCCATAATCCACCATGGGAGAGCTTCTTCTTCGGCGCATCTTCACATAACCATGACCACCATGTGGATTGCTCCCCCATAATCCACCATGGGAGAGCTTCTTCTTCGGCGCATCTTCACATATCCATGATCACCATATGGATGGCAAGACTCAAGCAAAGGATCTCTTCGAGATGGCTCATCTTGAACTTGCACTTCATTTCTTCATTCTTCATCATGTTGATGTCTTGAAGTAGCTTGAGGGCTCACTTCATCTTCATCTTCAAGACATACTTGACACTTGATATCCTTCATCAATTTCTTCTTATTGCAACCTTGAAGCCAACATATGGTTCAAGAATTGCCTATGGACAACTCCTACAAATATAACTCAATGCAAACATTAGTCCATAGGGATTGTCATTAATTACCAAAACCACACATGGGGGCTCCATGCACTTTCACCACTGCTATCCATGCTCTATTTTTCTCATTCACAGGTAGTTGGAGTGGTGAGCCCAACCGTGGCAATGTTGCCAAGCGAGGAAGGACTGTTGATCCTCCCCGCCGTTCTAGTAGTCGCGCACCACCTCAAGCTCATCAAGGCACTGACATTGGCAGCTCAGCTCGGGGTAGAAGCAAGTCTGTTGCTAACAAGAAAAAGGATAAGCATGTCGCCCAAGAGGATGATGAGATAGTGCCAACTATCAATGTTGGGAATGCAAACCGTCTTGAGTGGCAGGAATGGAGGACAGTGAATCCGTATCGCTTTGAGAAGCCGACTTACACTGCTGGGGATAAGTCCTTCTGGACCAAGACACAAGCAGCCCTCTGGGAGGGTTACTATGATTCTCATGAGTTTATGAAGCATGGTAATGTTGTATCACCCAAGGCCATCAATCCTGACGAGCTTGCCTTGCATGACGCCACAAAGTACCGCTTTGTGGTTCAAACCTTGAAGCGTATGGGATTGTATGACCTTGTGTGCCTCAAGCCTGATGATACCCAAGATGATCCTACCTTTTGTCCCATCCTTGTCCGTCAGTTTCACTGCACCGTCTTATTCCATGATGATGTGGACCGCACCCTCACCTGGATGACCGGCAGGGAGAAGTACTCATGCTCCTACTCTCAGTTCCGTGCAGCCATGGGTTGTGGTGATGACAGTAATCCAGGGTACATGATTCATTCACGGTCCAGGCTTACTAAGGGTGACATCTCCTTCTGCTATCCTGCGAACCCTACGCCTGGACCTCCCACTATCTCTGGGATGTACTACTCCTATCTGGTACTTGCCAAGATGTTCCGTGAGAACCTCATCAGCAAGTCTGGCGACTCCAGTCAAGTCCGGAACTATCACCTCAACTTGATGTACTATTGTCATCCTGACAGGGTAAGGAAGATTGATGGCTGTGATCTTATCTTCTGTGAACTGAAGAGAGCCATTATGGACCGCATGACTCCCAACTACGCTCAGTATGTTCAGCGGCTAATCAACTACATTGTTCCCGCTCCTCAGAACGTTCTTGGTGAATGAGTCATCATGGACCCATTCAGGTTCCCCATTCAGGAGGCCACTCGTCCAGACGTTCCCTCCATGATGCCCCCCTCTGAGCGCCGTTCCAAGGCACACCATGATCATGATGCTAGCTCCAGTCACTCTCGGCGCTTCCAGCATGGGGCCGCTTGATTCTTCACCAGCATGTGGCAAATGTGCAAGAACAGCAATGATGTTGCACATCAGACCCTTACTATGACCCAGGAGACACGGAGGCGCCAGAATGACTTCATGGCCTCAAGGAACCACCCTGTTCCTCCTCCTGGACCTAAGATGGAGCCTGTGGTAGCACCTCAGTGGGAGATGCCTCCTCTTACCGATGACATTCTCCAGAACTTCGACTTCTCCGTATACGCTCATGGTGCTCTTCCTACTAGGACTGCTCGTGCTCCCACTCCTACTGATGATGATGCTGATGATGATGATGATGCGGGTGATGATGATGCACGCGATGGTGATGGCGAGAGCTCCTCCTTGATCGGGCTTGGTCACTACTGATGGGTGCGATAGCATCTCTCCTCTTTTCTTCGCCTTTTTGGTGTTCCGATGCCAAAGGGGGAGAAGAGAGTAGAGTCTAGGACCACGGGGTTCGTTGATTGCCACAAGCCATGGGAGTTGCTTTATTTGGATTTTATATGGCTTGTGCTTGTTTACTTTGAGTTTTTCAAGAACCATTTGCTATTTCCAATAATTCATGTATGGATGTGTATGGACGACTATTATGTGTGCTACTCTATGTTAGGATGATTATGTGTGCTATGCTTATATATCTTGATATGCACATCTCCATACCATGCTTGTTTCCTAAAGATATTGGGGGAGCTTCTCATGTTTCACAAATGGTGCACTTTGCATTCAAACGCAAATTCTCCAAGTGCACACATTATGGGGGAGCTTTCGTAATATCTTATATGGAATCAAGGTTTAGAGCTTATCATAATATATATTTGTGACTCTAGCTCGGTTTGTCATCGTATACCAAAAAGGGGGAGATTGTAAGGGTATTTTACCCTTATCCATTATTTTGGTAACGATGACACCGTGCTAAAGTATTTGGCCTAATATGTTTATAAGGATAATCTCAGGTATTAGGCAATGAGGCGTAAATGGTGTATCAAAGGAACAAGAAGGCTAAAGGAGACCCCCCATTTCAACAACAATCAAAAAGGGGTTACAGGAGAAATCCGGTCTACAGCCCGGTCCAACCGGGCCAGCAACCGGCCAGTCCGGCGTGCTGGCCGGTCAACCGGGCGGCAACCGGGCTCCAAACGAGGAGCCAGCAGATTCAGTTTGCGCCCGGTCAACCGGGCTACTGACCGGCGGGTCCGGCGCTCCATCCGGTCGACCGGGCGCCAACCGGGCGCCAACCGGCCACCAACCGGAGAAGCGCCAGGACGACGCAAAGGAGATCCGGTCACTGATCCGGTCTGACCGGCCTCACGACTGGGTTGTCCGGTCTGTGGCCCGGTCAACCGGGTTTGTCGAGGAAAAATGCTGAGGTGGCAAGTGGCAACGGCCAGATTTTGAAGAACACTATAAATACCCCTTCTTCTACCTTGGAAGGGTTAGGCAACATACTACAAGCTGTTCTTGAGCTCTATCTCTCTTACTCCATTATTAGAAACACCAAAAGCCTCCGATCTCCCTCCTCCTCCACCCAAACTCAAATCCCTCCGGGGAATCACTAGAGGAGGACCCGATCTACTGTTCTACCAAGCCAAATCTCATTCCCCCTTGGATTCATCGAGAAGCTTGCTTCCTAGGGTTCCTTGGAAACCCTAGGTGGGCAAGAGGAGTCCGGAAGCATCCGGGCTATGGATTTGCTCCGGGCAAGATTGTGAAGGTTTGGAGGCTACCTCAAAGTCTACCACAAGTGAGTGAGCTATTCCTTTGTGGGATAGGCTCCGGAGAATAGGGTGAGCCTTCGTGGCGTGGGGAATCCTTCGTGGGACCTCCACCCCTCCAAACGTGACGTACCTTGTTGCAAAGCAAGGGAACACGGGAATACATCCTCGTCTCCGCGTGCTATCGGTTATCTCTAACCGAACTCCTTACTTGTGATTTAAACTGCCTGAGAGAGCCTTCGTGCTCGAGATAGTTGTATCTTCATATAGGTTGCTTCACCTAGTTTGCATTAGGCTCATCTTTATATTCCGCAAAGCCTAATATTGCAAAGAAAGAATTAAAATTTGTAGAAACCTATTCACCCCCCCCCCCTCTAGGTTTACCATCTCTATACTTTCAATTTCCTTTGTAGGATTTCTGAAACCAAAAACAGCAGAAAACAGCAACTGGCACTTCGGCATCTCGTCAATAGGTTAGTTCCGGAAAACGCATCAAAACGATATAAAGTGTGAACAAAACATGTAGGTATTGTCATAAAACAAGCATGGAACATCAGAAATTATAGATACGTTGGAGACGTATCAGCATCCCCAAGCTTAGTTCCTACTCGTCCTCGAGTAGGTAAACGATAACAAAGATAATTTCTGAGGTGACATGCTACTTACATAATCTTGATCATACTATTGTGAAGCATATGAGATGAATGCAGCGATTCAAAACAATGGTAAAGATAATGAGTAAACAACTGAATCATATAGCAAAGACTTTTCATGAATAGTACTTTCAAGACAAGCATCAATAAGTCTTGCATAAGTGTTAACTCATAAAGCAATAAATTCAAAGTAAAGGTATTGAAGCAACACAAAGGAAGATTTAAGTTTTAGCGGTTGCTTTCAACTTTCAACATGTATATCTCATGGATAGTTGTCAATGCAAAGTAATATGATGAATGCAAACATGCAAGTATGTAAGAATCAATGCACAGTTGACACAAGTGTTTGCTTCTAAGATGGAAGGAAGTGGGTAAACTGACTCAACATAAAAGTAAAAGAATGGCCCTTCGAAGAGGGAAGCATGGATTGCTATATTTGTGCTAGAGCTTTTATTTTGAAAACAAGAAACAATTTTGTCAACGGTAGTAATAAAGTATATGTATTATGTATAAGATGTCCTACAAGTTGCAAGCCTCATGCATAGTATACCAATAGTGCCCGCACCTTGTCCTAATTATCTCGGATTACCTGGATTATCATCGCAATACATATGTTTTAACCAAGTATCACAAAGGGGTACCTCTATGCCGCCTGTACAAAGGTCTAAGGAGAAAGTTCGCATTGGATTTCTCGCTTTTGATTATTCTCAACTTAGACATCCATACCGGGACAACATAGACAACAGATAATGGACTCCTCTTTAATGCATAAGCATTCAGCAACAAATAATATTCTCATAAGAGATTGAGGATTGTTGTCCAAAACTGAAACTTCCACCATGGATCATGGCTTTAGTTAGCGGCCCAATGTTCTTCTCTAACAATATGCATGCTCAAACCATTCAACTCATGGTAAATCGCCCTTACTTCAGACAAGACGAACATGCATAGCAACTCACAGGATATTCAACAAAGTGTTGATGGCGTCCCCAGGAACATGGTTATCGCTCAACAAGCAACTTAATAAGAAATAAGATACATAAGTACATATTCAATACCACAATAGTTTTTAGGCTATTTGTCCCATGAGCTATATATTGCAAAGACAAAGAATGGAAATTTAAAGGTAGCACTCAAGCAATTAACTTTGGAATGGCGGAGAAATACCATGTAGTAGGTAGGTATGGTGGACACTGTAGGGATATGTTGCATAGAAAACAAAAAATTTCCTACCGCAAACACGCAATCCAAGCCAAGATGCAATCTAGAAGACGGTAGCAACGAGGGGATGATCGAGACTCACCCTTGAAGAGTTCCAAAGCCTACAAGATGAGGCTCTTGTTGCTGCGGTAGACGTTCACTTGCCGCTTGCAAAAGCGCGTAGAAGATCTTGATCACGGCGCCACGAACGGGCAGAACCTCCGTACTCGGTCACACGTTCGGTGTTGATGAAGTCGACGTCCACCTCCCCGTTCCAGCGGGCAGCGGAAGTAGTAGCTCCTCTTGAATCCGGCAGCATGACGGCGTGGTGTCGATGGTGGTGGAGAATCCCGGCGGAGCTTCGCTAAGCGTGCGGGAGAGAAGGAGGAGTGGGGCGGCTAGGCTTTGGGGAGAGGGGGGCGCCGGCCACTTAAGGGGTGCGGCCACCTTGTGGTGTTCGGTTGGCCGGCCCCCTCCCCTTGGCCCTCATTATATAGGTGGAACACCCAAGAGTTGGTCTACAAGTCTTCGAATAAGACCCCAAACCAAAACCTTCCATATGACATGAAACCTACCCAAGCTAGGACTCCCACTAGAGGTGGGATTCCCACCTTCCCTTGGGAGGGGGTGGCCGGCCACCTTAGGTGGAGTCCACCTGGGACTCCACCCCCTAGGGTTGGCCGGCCATGGTGGTGGAGTCCCTTCGGGACTCCGCCTTCCAAAGTGACTTTCTTCCGGAATATTCTAGAACCTTCTAGCACCTTCCATAAATGCACCGGATCATTTTCAAACTCATAAAATGACTTCCTATATATGAATCTTATTCTCCGGACCATTCCGGAACTCCTCGTGATGTCCGGGATCTCATCCGGGACTTCGAACAAATCTTCGAACTCCATTCCATATTCAAGTTCTACCATTTCAACATCAAACCTTAAGTGTGTCACCCTACGGTTCGCGAACTATGCGGACATGGTTGAGTACTCTCTCCGACCAATAACCAATAACGGGATCTGGAGATCCATAATGGCTCCCACATATTCAACGATGACTTCAGTGATCGAATGAACCATTCACATATGACACCAATTCCCTTTGTCTCGTGATATTTTACTTGTCCGAGGTTTGATCATCGGTATCACTCTATACCTTGTTCAACCTCGTCTCCTGACAAGTACTCTTTACTCGTACCGTGGTATGTGGTCTCTTATGAACTTATTCATATGCTTGCAAGACATTAGACGACATTCCACCGAGAGGGCCCAGTATATCTATCCGTCATCGGGATGGACAAATCCCACTGTTGATCCATATGCCTCAACTCATACTTTCCGGATACTTAATCCCACCTTTATAACCACCCATTTACGCAGTGGCATTTGATGTAATCAAAGTACCTTTCCGGTATAAGTGATTTATATGATCTCATGGTCATAAGGACTAGGTAACTATGTATCGAAAGCTTATAGCAAATAACTTAATGACGTGATCTTGTGCTACGCTTAATTGGGTGTGTCCATTACATCATTCATACAATGATATAACCTTGTTATTAATAACATCCAATGTTCATGATTATGAAACTAATCATCCATTAATCAACAAGCTAGTTAAGAGGCATACTAGGGACTCTTTGTTGTTTACATATCACACATGTATCAATGTTTTGGTTAATACAATTATAGCATGGTATATAAACATTTATCATAAACATAAAGATATATAATAACCACTTTTATTATTGCCTCTTGGGCATATCTCCTTCAGTCTCCCACTTGCACTAGAGTCAATAATCTAGATTACATTGTAATGTACCTAACACCCATGGCATTCTGGTGTTGGTCATGCTTTGCCCTAGGGAGAGCTTTAGTCAACGGATCTGCTACATTCAGATCAGTGTGTACTTTGCAAATCTTTACTTCTCCATCTTCGATGTACTCGCGAATCGAGTGGTAACGCAGCTTGATATGCTTCAGCCTCTTGTGTGACCTTGGTTCTTGTGCATTGGCGATGGCACCCATGCTATCACAGTATATGATTAGTGGGTCCAATGCACTAGGAACCACACCGAGCTCTACAATGAACCTCTTCATCCATACCGCTTCTGATGAAGCCTCTGAAGCCGCTATGTACTCTGATTCTGTTGAAGACTTCACCACTGTGCACTGCTTCGAGCTTGCCCAGCTTACTGCAGCACCATTCAATATAAACACGTACCCAGACTGTGACTTAGAGTCATCAGGATCAGTGTTCCAACTTGCATCGGTGTAACCGCTTACAACGAGCTCTTGGTCACCTCCATAACAAAGAAACATATCCTTAGTTCTTTTCAAGTACTTCAGGATATTCTTGACCGCTGTCCAGTGTTCCATTCCTGGATCACTTTGATATCTGCTAGTCAAACTAACAGCATGTGCTATATCCGGTCTCGTACATAGCATGGCATACATGATAGATCCTACTGCCAAGGCATAGGGGATATTACTCATCCTTTCTCTTTCTTCTGCCGTAGCCGGTTCTTGAGTCTTACTCAAGACCTTGCCTGGTAACATAGGTAAGAACCCTTTCTTACTTTCGTCCATTCTAAACTTCTTTAGAATCTTGTCCAGGTATGTACTTTGTGATAGCCCTATTAGGCGTTTTGATCTATCTCTATAAATCTTGATGCCTAATATATACGATGCTTCACCAAGGTCTTTCATTGAAAAACTATTATTCAAATAACCTTTTACACTGCTTAATAGTTCTATATCATTCCATTCAATAATATGTCATCTACATATAATATCAGGAATGCTACAGAGCTCCCACTCACTTTCTTGTAAATACAGGCCTCTCCATGACACTGTATAAACCCGAAGTCTTTGATCACCTTATCAAAGCGTCGGTTCCAACTTCTTGATGCTTGCTTCAGTCCATAGATTGAACGCTGAAGTTTGCATACTTTGTCAGCATTTTTTAGGATCGACAAAACCTTTGGGTTGTACCATATACAACTCTTCCTCAATGTCTCCATTAAGGAACGCCGTTTTGACATCCATCTGCCAAATCTCATAATCAAAAAAATGCAGCTATTGCTAACAAAATCCTCACAGATTTTAGCTTCGCTACAGGTGAGAAAGTCTCATCGTAGTCAACTCCTTGAATTTGTCAGAAACCCTTTGCGACAAGTCAAGCTTTATAGATAGTAATATTACCATCAGCATCTGTTTTTCTCTTGAAGATCCATTTATTCTCGACAGCCTTGCGGCTATCAGGTAAGTCTACCAAAGTCCATACTTTGTTATCATACATGGATCCCATTTCGGATTTCATGGCTTCTTGCCATTTGTTGGAATCTGGGCTCATCATCGCTTCTTCATACGTCGCAGGATCCTCATCATTGTTGTCTACAATCATGACATTTAGACAAGGATCATACCAATCAGAAGTGGCACGTTCCCTTGTCGATCTGTGAGGTTCAGTAGTTTCCTCGTTCGAAGTTTCATGATCATTATCATTAGCTTCCTCTGTTGCCGGTGCAGGCGATCTGACTTGATTTACAATCTTTGCGCTACTCTGATCAACGAGTAAAGGTTCATCAATCTCATCGAGTTCTACTTTTCTACCAGTCACTTCTTTAGTGAGAAATTCTTTCTCAAGAAAGGTTCCGTTCTTAGCAACAATGATTTTGCCTTCGGATCTGTGATAGAAAGTGTACCATATAGTTTCCTTAGGGTATCCTATGAAGACGCATTTCTCCGCTTTGGGTTCTAGCTTGTCCGGTTGTAACTTCTTTACATAGGCTTCGCAACCCCAAACTTTAAGGAACGATAGCTTAGGTTTCTTATTAAACCATAATTCATACGGTGTCGTTTCTACGGATTTTGATGGTGCTCTATTTAAAGTGAATGCGGCTGTCTCTAATGCATAACTCCAAAATGATAACGGCAAATCAGTAAGAGACATCATAGAACGAACCATATCTAAGAGAGTTCGATTACGACGTTCGGACACACCGTTTCGTTGTGGTGTTCCCGGCGGTGTCAATTGTGAAAGTATTCCGCATTTCTTTAAATGCATGCCAAACTCATAACTCAGATATTCACCTCCGCGATCAGATCGTAGAAATTTAATCTTCTTGTTACGTTGATTTTCTACTTCACTTTGGAATTCCTTAAACTTCTCGAAAGTTTCGGATTTATGTTTCATGAAATAGATATACCCATATCTACTCAGATCATCTGTGAAGGTTAGAACATAAAGATAACCATCACATGATGCTACACTCATTGGTCCGCACACATCGGTATGTATGATTTCCAATAAGTCAGTAGCTCGCTCCATCATACCAGAAAATGGAGTCTTAGTCATTTTTCCCATTAGACATGCTTCGCATCTATCAAGTGACTCAAAGTCAAGTGATTCAAGTAATCCATCGGTATGGAGTTTTTTCATGCGTTTCACTCCAATATGACCAAGACGACAGTGCCACATATAAGTAGAATTATCATTCAATTTAATTCGCTTAGCATCAATGTTATGTATATGTGTATCACTACTATCGAGATCTAACAGAAATAAGCCATTCTTTTCAGGTGCTCGACCATAAAAGATATTATTCATAAAAATAGAACAACCATTATTCTCAGACTTGAATGAGTAACCGTCTTGCATTAAACAAGATCCAGATATAATGTTCATGCTCAACGCGGGTACAAAATAACAATTATTTAGGCTTAAAACTAATCCCGAAGGTAGATGTAGAGGAAGTGTGCCGACAGCGATGACATCGACTTTGGATCCGTTTCCAATGCGCATCGTCACTTCATCTTTCAGTAGTCTTCGTTTATTCTTTAGTTCCTGTTTCGAGTTACAAATATGAGCAACCGAACCAGTATCAAATACCTAGGTACTAGTACGAGAACCAGTGAGATAAACATCTATAACATGTATATCAGATATACCTTCTTTCTTCTTCTTGACAAGGCCGCTCTTCAGATCAGCCAGATACTTGGAGCAATTACGCTTCCAGTGTCCCTTCTCCTTGCAGTAATAGCACTCAGCATCAGGCTTAGGCCCGTTCTTAGGTTTCATAGGAGGCGTGGCAGCTTTCTTGCCACCCTTCTTGAATTTTCCCTTAGACTTGCCCTGTTTCTTGAAACTGGTGGTCTTGTTGACCATCAACATTTGGTGCTCTTTCTTGATCTCAATCTCAGCAGCTTTTAGCATGCCAAAGAGTTCAGGTAACTCCTTATTCATGTTCTGCATATTGTAGTTCATCACAAAGTTCTTGTAACTTGGTGGCAGTAATTGAAGGACACGATTAATCCCTAGTCTATTAGGAATCACTATTCCCAAGTCACTGAGTTTCTTCGCATGCCCGGTCATAACGAGCATGTGCTCACTAACGGAGCTGCCTTCTTCCATCATGCACTGAAGAAGTGTTTCGATGCTTCATAGCACTCCACGGCCGCATGAGTCTCAAATATAGCTTTCAGCTCATTGACCAACTCATGAGGATCGTGGTGCTCAAAACGTTTTTGAAGATCGGCTTCGTCGCACAGGAGGGCACACTGAACTTGAGAGTACCGAGTTTTCCGAGTCGCGTAAACATTCTTTACTTCATCGGTTTCAGTTTCTGCAGGAGGGTCACCTAGCGGTGCATCAAGCACAAATTGCAGATTTCTGCCAGCGAGGAAGATCCTCACATGACGGAACCAGTCGGTGAAGTTGCTACCGTTGCTCTTAAGCTTTTCTTTCTCTAGGAACTGGTTAAAATTGATTGGGGACGCCATCTCCTTAACATATATTTGCAAAAGTTTAGACTAAGTTTATGACAAAATGAGTTCAAATTTTAATTCAACATAATTAAAAATCTAGGTGAACTCCCACTCAAAACAATATCCCTCGCATTGTCTTAGTGATCACACGAACCAAATCCACTACACCTAAGTCTGATCATCACGAGACAAGGTGTAATTTCAATGGCGAACACTCAAAGTGTTCATCATATCAACCATATGATTCATGCTCTACCTTTCGGTATCACGTGTTCCGAGACCATGTCTGTACATGCTAGGCTCGTCAAGGCCACCTTAGTATCCGCATGTGCAAAACTGTCTTGCACCCGTTATATGCACTTGTTGATTCTATCACACCCGATCATCACGAGATGCTTCGAAACGACAAGTCTTGGCAACGGTGCTACTAAGGATGAACAATTTATTATCTTGAGATTTTAGTGAGAGATCATCTTATAATGCTACCGTCGCGATCTAAGCAAAATAAGATGCATAAAAGGATTAACATCACATGCAGTTCATATGTGATATGATATGGCCCTTTTGTCTTTGCGCCTTTGATCTTCATCTCCAAAGCACGGACATGATCTCCATCATCTTCGGGCATGATCTCCATCATCGTCGGCGTAGCGTCAAGGTCAATGGCGTCGTCTTCATGGTTGTTCGCCTCATGTAGCAACTATTACAACTACTTTGAAATACTACTCAACATGAAATTTAAAGACAACCATAAGGCTCCTGCCGGTTGCCACAATACAATAATGATCATCTCATACATATTCATCATCACATTATGGCCATATCACATCACCAAACCCTGCAAAAACAAGTTAGACGTCTCTAATTTGGTTTGCATAATTTACGTGGTTTAGGGTTTTCGATAGAGATCTAATCTACCTACGAACATGAACCACAACGGTGATACTAGTGTTGTCAATAGAAGAGTAAATTGAATCTTCACTATAGTAGGAGAGACAGACACCCGCAAAGCCTCTTATGCAATACAAGTTGCATGTCGAACGAGGAACAAGTCTCATGAAAGCGGTCATGTAAAGTTAGTCCGAGCCGCTTCATCCCACTATGCCACAAAGATGCAAAGTACTCAAACTAAAGATAACAAGAGCATCAACGCCCACAAAACCATTGTGTTCTACTCGTGCAACCATCTATGCATAGACACGGCTCTGATACCACTGTAGGGATACGTTGCATAGAAAACAAAAAATTTCCTACCGCGAACACGCAATCCAAGCCAAGATGCAATCTAGAAGACGGTAGCAACGAGGGGATGATCGAGACTCACCCTTGAAGAGTTCCAAAGCCTACAAGATGAGGCTCTTGTTGCTGCGGTAGACGTTCACTTGCCGCTTGCAAAAGCGCGTAGAAGATCTTGATCACGGCGCCACGAACGGGCAGCACCTCCGTACTCGGTCACACGTTCGGTGTTGATGAAGTCGACGTCCACCTCCCCGTTCCAGCGGGCAGCGGAAGTAGTAGCTCCTCTTGAATCCGGTAGCACGACGGCGTGGTGTCGGTGGTGGTGGAGAATCCCGGCGGAGCTTCGCTAAGCGTGCGGGAGAGAAGGAGGAGTGGGGCGGCTAGGGTTTGGGGAGAGGGGGGGGGGCGGCCACTTAAGGGGTGCGGCCACCTTGTGGTGTTCGGTTGGTCGGCCCCCTCCCCTTGGCCCTCATTATATAGGTGGAACACCCAAGTGTTGGTCTACAAGTCTTCGAATAAGACCCCAAACCAAAACCTTCCATATGACATGAAACCTACCCAAGCTAGGACTCCCACTAGAGGTGGGATTCCCACCTTCCCTTGGGAGGGGGTGGCCGGCCACCTTAGGTGGAGTCCACCTGGGACTCCACCCCCTAGGGTTGGCCGGCCATGGTGGTGGAGTCCCTTCGGGACTCCGCCTTCCAAAGTGACTTTCTTCCGGAATATTCTAGAACCTTCTAGCACCTTCCATAAATGCACCGGATCATTTTCAAACTCATAAAATGACTTCCTATATATGAATCTTATTCTCCGGACCATTCCGGAACTCCTCGTGATGTCCGGGATCTCATCCGGGACTTCGAACAAATCTTCGAACTCCATTCCATATTCAAGTTCTACCATTTCAACATCAAACCTTAAGTGTGTCACCCTACGGTTCGCGAACTATGCGGACATGGTTGAGTACTCTCTCCGACCAATAACCAATAACGGGATCTGGAGATCCATAATGGCTCCCACATATTCAACGATGACTTCAGTGATCGAATGAACCATTCACATATGATACCAATTCCCTTTGTCTCGCGATATTTTACTTGTCCGAGGTTTGATCATCGGTATCACTCTATACCTTGTTCAACCTCGTCTCCTGACAAGTACTCTTTACTCGTACCGTGGTATGTGGTCTCTTATGAACTTATTCATATGCTTGCAAGACATTAGACGACATTCCACCGAGAGGGCCCAGAGTATATCTATCCGTCATCGGGATGGACAAATCCCACTGTTGATCCATATGCCTCAACTCATACTTTCCGGATACTTAATCCCACCTTTATAACCACCCATTTACGCAGTGGCGTTTGATGTAATCAAAGTACCTTTCCGGTATAAGTGATTTATATGATCTCATGGTCATAAGGACTAGGTAACTATGTATCAAAAGCTTATAGCAAATAACTTAATGACGTGATCTTATGCTACGCTTAATTGGGTGTGTCCATTACATCATTCATACAATGATATAACCTTGTTATTAATAACATCCAATGTTCATGATTGATACGTCTCCGACGTATCGATAATTTCTTATGTTCCATGCCACATTATTGATGATATCTACATGTTTTATGCATACTTTATGTCATATTTATGCATTTTCTGGAACTAACCTATTAACAAGATGCCGAAGAGCCGATTCTTTGTTTTCTGCTGTTTTTGGTTTCAGAAATCCTAGTAAGGAAATATTCTCGGAATTGGACGAAATCAACGCCCAGGGGCCTATTTTGCCACGAAGCTTCCAGAAGACCGGAGAGTCAACGAAGTGGGGCCACGAGGTGGCCAGGGGGTAGGGCGGCGCGGCCCCACCCTTGGCCGCGCCGACCTGTCTCCTGGGCCCCTCGTGACGCCCCCTGACCTACCCTTCCGCCTACAAATAGCCTTCATCGCGAAACCCTGATGCGTGTGGTTGGCACGTCCGTTGGGAACCCCAAGAGGAAGGTGTGATGCGCACAGCGGCAAGTTTCCCTCAGTAAGAAACCAAGGTTTAATCGGACCAGTAGGAGTCAAGAAGCACGTTGAAGGTTGATGGCGGCGAGATGTAGTGCGGCGCAACACCAGGGATTCCGGCGCCAACGTGGAACCTGCACAACACAACCAAAGTACTTTGCCCCAACGAAACAGTGAGGTTGTCAATCTCACCGGCTTGCTGTAACAAAGGGTTAACCGTATTGTGTGGAAGATGATTGTTTGCAGAAAACGGTAGAACAAGTATTGCAGTAGATTGTATTTCAGTAAAGAGAATTGGACCGGGGTCCACAGTTCACTAGAGGTGTCTCTCCCATAAGACGAACAGCATGTTGGGTGAACAAATTACAGTTGGGCAATTGACAAATAAAGAGAGCATGACCATGCACATACATATCATGATGAGTATAGTGAGATTTAATTGGGCATTACGACAAAGTACATAGACCGCCATCCAACTGCATCTATGCCTAAAAAGTCCACCTTCAGGTTATCATCCGAACCCCCTCCAGTATTAAGTTGCTAACAACAGACAATTGCATTAAGTATTGCGCGTAATGTAACTAGTGACTACATCCTTGAACATAGCACTAATGTTTTATCCCTAGTGGCAACAGCACATCCATAACCTTAGAGGTTCTTGTCACCCCTCCAGATTCACGGAGACATGAACCCACTATCGAGCATAAATACCCCCTCTTGGAGTTACTAGCATCAACTTGGCCAGAGCATCTACTAATAACGGAGAGCATGCAAGATCATAAACAACACATAGATATAACTTTGATAATCAACATAACAAGTATTCTCTATTCATCGGATCCCAACAAACGCAACATATAGAATTACAGATAGACGATCTTGATCATGTTAGGCAGCTCACAAGATCCGACAATGATAGCACAATGGGGAGAAGACAACCATCTAGCTACTGCTATGGACCCATAGTCCAGGGGTAGACTACTCACACATCACACCGGAGGCGACCATGGCGGCGTAGAGTCCTCCGGGAGATGATTCCCCTCTCCGGCAGGTGCCGGAGGCGACCTCTGGATCCCCCGAGATGGGATCGGCGGCGGCGGCGTCTCTGGAAGGTTTTCCGTATCGTGGCTCTCGGTGATCTTTGGGGGTTTCGTCACGGAGGCTATTTGTAGGCGGAAGGGCAGGTCAAGAGGCGGCACGGGGGCCCCACACCACAGGGCCGCGCGGCCAAGGGGGGGGCCGCGCCGCCCTAGGGTGTGGCCCCCTCGTCGCCCCTCTTCGTCTCTCCTTCGGACTTCTGGAAGCTTCGTGGAAAAATAGGCCCCTGGGCTTTGATTTCGTCCAATTCCGAGAATATTTCCTTACTAGGATTTCTGAAACCAAAAACAGCAGAAAACAAAGAATCGGCACTTCGGCATCTTGTTAATAGGTTAGTTCCAGAAAATGCACGAATATGACATAAAGTGTGCATAAAACATGTAGATAACATCAATAATGTGGCATGGAACATAAGAAATTATCGATACGTCGGAGACGTATCAGCATCCCCAAGCTTAGTTCTGCTCGTCTGAGCGGGTAAAACGATAACACGTATAATTTCTGGAGTGACATGCCATCATAATCTTGATCATACTATTTGTAAAGCATATGTAGTGAATGCAGCGATCAAAACAATGTATATGACATGAGTAAACAAGTGAATCATAAAGCAAAGACTTTTCATGAATAGCACTTCAAGACAAGCATCAATAAGTCTTGCATAAAAGTTAACTCATAAAGCAATAATTCAAAGTAAAGGCATTGAACCAACACAAAAGAAGATTAAGTTTCAGCGGTTGCTTTCAACTTGTAACATGTATATCTCATGGATATTGTCAACATAGAGTAATATAATAAGTGCAATAAGCAAGTATGTAGGAATCAATGCACAGTTCACACAAGTGTTTGCTTCTTGAGGTGGAGAGAAATAGGTGAACTGACTCAACATTGAAAGTAAAAGAATGGTCCTCCATAGAGGAAAAGCATCGATTGCTATATTTGTGCTAGAGCTTTGATTTTGAAAACATGAAACAATTTTGTCAACGGTAGTAATAAAGCATATGCATCATGTAAATTATATCTTATAAGTTGCAAGCCTCATGCATAGTGTACCAATAGTGCCCGCACCTTGTCCTAATTAGCTTGGACTACCTGGATTATCACCGCAATACATATGCTTTAACCAAGTATCACAAAGGGGTACCTCTATGCCTTTGTACAAAGGTCTAAGGAGAAAGCTCGCATTTGGATTTCTCGCTTTTGATTATTCTCAACTTAGACATCCATACCGGGACAACATAGACAACAGATAATGGACTCCTCTTTTAATGCTTTAAGCATTCAACAACAATTAATTCTTTTCTCATTAGAGATTTGAGGATGTTTGTCCAAAACTGAAACTTCCACCATGGATCATGGCTTTAGTTAGCGGCCCAATGTTCTTCTCTCACAATATGCATGCTCAAACCATTCAACTCAGTGTAGATCGCCCTTACTTCAGACAAGACGAACATGCATAGCAACTCACATGAAATTCAACAATGAATAGTTGATGGCGTCCCCAGTGAACATGGTTATCGCACAACAAGCAACTTAATAAGAGATAAAGTGCATAATTACATATTCAATACCACAATAGTTTTTAAGCTATTTGTCCCATGAGCTATATATTGCAAAGGTGATGATGGAATTTTAAAGGTAGCACTCAAGCAATTTACTTTGGAATGGCGGAAAATACCATGTAGTAGGTAGGTATGGTGGACACAAATGGCATAGTGGTTGGCTCAAGTATTTTGGATGCATGAGAAGTATTCCCTCTCGATACAAGGTTTAGGCTAGCAAGGCTTATTTGAAACAAACACAAGGATGAACCGGTGCAGCAAAACTCACATAAAAGACATATTGAAAACATTATAAGACTCTACACCGTCTTCCTTGTTGTTCAAACTCAATACTAGAAATTATCTAGACCTTAGAGAAACCAAATATGCAAACCAAATTTTAGCATGCTCTATGTATTTCTTCATTAATGGGTGCAAAGCATATGATGCAAGAGCTTAAACATGAGCACAACAATTGCCAAGTATCACATTACCCAAGACATTTATAGCAATTACTACATGTATCATTTTCCAATTCCAACCATATAACAATTTAACGAAGGAGAAACTTCGCCATGAATACTATGAGTAGAAACCAAGGACATACTTGTCCATATGCTACAGCGGAGCGTGTCTCTCTCCCATAAAGTGAATGCTAGGATCCATTTTATTCAAACAAAACAAAAAACAAAAACAAACCGACGCTCCAAGAAAAAGCACATAAGATGTGATGGAATAAAAATATAGTTTCAGGGGAGGAACCTGATAATGTTGTCGATGAAGAAGGGGATGCCTTGGGCATCCCCAAGCTTAGACGCTTGAGTCTTCTTAATATATGCAGGGGTGAACCACCGGGGCATCCCCAAGCTTAGAGCTTTCACTCTCCTTGATCATGTTGCATCATACTCCTCTCTTGATCCTTGAAAACTTCCTCCACACCAAACTCGAAACAACTCATTAGAGGGTTAGTGCACAATATAAATTGACATATTCAGAGGTGACACAATCATTCTTAACACTTCTGGACATTGCATACTGCTACTGGACATTAGTGGATCAAAGAAATTCATCCAACATAGCAAAAGAGGCAATGCGAAATAAAAGGCAGAATCTGTCAAAACAGAACAGTTCGTATTGACGAATTTTAAAATGGCACCAGACTTGCTCAAATGAAAATGCTCAAATTGAATGAAAGTTGCGTACATATCTGAGGATCATGCACGTAAATTGGCTTAATTTTCTGAGCTACCTACAGGGAGGTGGACTCAGATTCGTGACAGCAAAGAAATCTGGAACTGTGCAGTAATCCAAATCTAGTACTTACTTTTCTATCAACGGTTTAACTTGGCACAACAAAACACAAAACTAAGATAAGGAGAGGTTGCTACAGTAGTAAACAACTTCCAAGACACAAAATAAAAACAAAGTACTGTAGGTAAAACATGGGTTGTCTCCCATAAGCGCTTTTCTTTAACGCCTTTCAGCTAGGCGCAGAAAGTGTGTATCAAGTATTATCAAGAGATGGTGCATCGTTATCGTGAGCTCCCCCATCCATAGTGGTACTAAGGGCTTTGTCAATTTTAGGCCTATAATAATACTTCTTTGGTCTAGGCACTTTAGAGACATACATAAACTTTTGCTCCTTACCCACATAAGCTTTCTCCTTATATTTAAGAGAAGAAAATGTTGAACCCAAGGTTCCCATAGCTTTTTCAAGTTCGTCAATCCTATTGATTTGATCATCATGGACAGCATTAGTTTCTAGGACACTAATTCTTTCATCAATTCCTCCTAAGGATTTATCAAGTTCATCAGTTTTATCAAGTAATATTTCCAATTTAGCTTCAATACTTGGAAAATTTTTCTCTATGGTTTCCAATTTTTTCATAACATCTTCAAGAGAGATTTCAGTTTTAACTTTATCAACAGGGGGTATTCCAAATAAACTCTCAATAATGCAGCTAGCTTCTAATGCAGGAGTACTTAGGAAGTCACCTTTTGCGAGACTATCAAGAACATATCTATTCCAGCTAGAGATACCAACATAAAAATTCCTGAGTAAAATAATGGTGGAGTGTTTCTTAGTGCATCTATTATGAGCATCGCTAATTCTATACCAAGCATCTCTCAAACATTCTCCCCCTCGTTGCTTAAACGTGCGAACTTCAACTTCAGGATTACTCATTTTAGTAATAGTAAATAAAGCAAACTAGATAAAGTAAATGCAAGTAAACTAATTTTTTTGTGTTTTTGATATAGCAAACAAGATAGCAAGTAAAGTAAAACTAGCAACTAATTTTTTTGTATTTTGATTTAGTGCAGCAAACAAAGTAGTAAATAAAACTAAGCAAGACAAAAACAAAGTAAAGAGATTGAGAAGTGGAGACTCCCCTTGCAGCGTGTCTTGATCTCCCCGGCAACGGCGCCAGAAATTTGCTTGATGCGTGTGGTTGGCACGTCCGTTGGGAACCCCAAGAGGAAGGTGTGATGCGCACAGCAGCAAGTTTCCCTCAGTAAGAAACCAAGGTTTAATCGGACCAGTAGGAGTCAAGAAGCACGTTGAAGGTTGATGGCGGCGAGATGTAGTGCGGCGCAACACCAGGGATTCCGGCGCCAACGTGGAACCTGCACAACACAACCAAAGTACTTTGCCCCAACGAAACAGTGAGGTTGTCAATCTCACCGGCTTGCTGTAACAAAGGGTTAACCGTATTGTGTGGAAGATGATTGTTTGCAGAAAACGGTAGAACAAGTATTGCAGTAGATTGTATTTCAGTAAAGAGAATTGGACCGGGGTCCACAGTTCACTAGAGGTATCTCTCCCATAAGACGAACAGCATGTTGGGTGAACAAATTACAGTTGGGCAATTGACAAATAAAGAGAGCATGACCATGCACATACATATCATGATGAGTATAGTGAGATTTAATTGGGCATTACGACAAAGTACATAGACCGCCATCCAACTGCATCTATGCCTAAAAAGTCCACCTTCAAGTTATCATCCGAACCCCCTCCAGTATTAAGTTGCTAACAACAGACAATTGCATTAAGTATTGCGCGTAATGTAACTAGTGACTACATCCTTGAACATAGCACTAATGTTTTATCCCTAGTGGCAACAGCACATCCATAACCTTAGAGGTTCTTGTCACCCCTCCAGATTCACGGAGACATGAACCCACTATCGAGCATAAATACCCCCTCTTGGAGTTACTAGCATCAACTTGGCCAGAGCATCTACTAATAACGGAGAGCATGCAAGATCATAAACAACACATAGATATAACTTTGATAATCAACATAACAAGTATTCTCTATTCATCGGATCCCAACAAACGCAACATATAGAATTACAGATAGACGATCTTGATCATGTTAGGCAGCTCACAAGATCCGACAATGATAGCACAATGGGGAGAAGACAACCATCTAGCTACTGCTATGGACCCATAGTCCAGGGGTAGACTACTCACACATCACACCGGAGGCGACCATGGTGGCGTAGAGTCCTCCGGGAGATGATTCCCCTCTCCGGCAGGGTGCCGGAGGCGACCTCCTGGATCCCCCGAGATGGGATCGGCGGCGGCGGCGTCTCTGGAAGGTTTTCCGTATCGTGGCTCTCGATGCGGGGGTTTCGTCACGGAGGCTATTTGTAGGCGGAAGGGCAGGTCATGCGGCGGCCGGGGGCCCCCACACCCCCGGGCCGCGCGGCCACGGGGGGGGGCCGCGCCCCCCTAGGGTGTGGCCCCCTCGTCGCCCCTCTTCGTCTCTCCTTCGGACTTCTGGAAGCTTCGTGGAAAAATAGGCCCCTGGGCTTTGATTTCGTCCAATTCCGAGAATATTTCCTTACTAGGATTTCTGAAACCAAAAACAGCAGAAAACAGCAACTGGCACTTCGGCATCTTGTTAATAGGTTAGTTCCAGAAAATGCACGAATATGACATAAAGTGTGCATAAAACATGTAGATAACATCAATAATGTGGCATGGAACATAAGAAATTATCGATACGTCGGAGACGTATCAAACCCCCAGTACCGAGAGCCACGATACGGAAAACCTTCCAGAGACGCCGCCGCCGCCAATCCCATCTCGGGGGATTCAGGAGATCGCCTCCGGCACCCTGCCAGAGAGGGGAATCATCTCCCGGAGGACTCTACACCGCCATGGTCGCCTCCGGAGTGATGTGTGAGTAGTCTACCCCTGGACTATGGGTCCATAACAGTAGCTAGATGGTTGTCTTCTCCCCATTGTGCTTAATTGTCGGGTCTTGTGAGCTGCCGAACATGATCAAGATCATCTATCTGTAATTCTATATGTTGTGTTTGTTGGGATCCGATGAATAGAGAATACTATGTTATGTTGATTATCAATTTATATATATGTGTTGTTTATGATCTTGCATGCTCTCCGTTATTAGTAGAGGCTCTGGCCAAGTTGATGCTAGTAACTCCAAGAGGGAGTATTTATGCTCGATAGTGGGTTCATGTCTCCGTTAATCTGGAGGAGTGACAAGAACCTCTAAGGTTATGGATGTGCTGTTGCCACTAGGGATAAAACATTGATGCTATGTCCGAGGATGTAGTTATTGATTACATTACGCACCATACTTAATGCAATTGTCTGTTGTTTTCAACTTAATACTGGAAGGGGTTCGGATGATAACCTGAAGGTGGACTTTTTAGGCATAGATGCATGCTGGATAGCGGTCTATGTACTTTGTCGTAATGCCCAATTAAATCTCACTATACTCATCATAATATGTATGTGCATGGTCATGCCCTCTCTATTTGTCAATTGCCCAACTGTAATTTGTTCACCCAACATGCTGTTTATCTTATGGGAGAGACACCTCTAGTGAACTGTGGACCCCGGTCCAATTCTCTATAATGAAATACAATCTACTGCAATACTGTTCTACTGTTTTCTGCAAACAATCATCTTCCACACTATACATCTAATCCTTTGTTACAGCAAGCCGGTGAGATTGACAACCTCGCCGTTTCGTTGGGGCAAAGTACTTGGTTTGTGTTGTGCAGGTCCCACGTTGGCGCCGGAATCCCTGGCGTTGCGCCGCACTACATCTCGCCGCCATCAACCTTCAACGTGCTTCTTGGCTCCTACTGGTTCGATAAACCTTGGTTTCATACTGAGGGAAAACTTGCCGCTGTATGCATCACACCTTCCTCTTGGGGTTCCCAACGGACGCGTGCTGTACGCGTATCAATGATTATGAAACTAATCATCCATTAATCAACAAGCTAGTTAAGAGGCATACTAGGGACTCTTTGTTGTTTACATATCACACATGTATCAATGTTTCGGTTAATACAATTATAGCATGGTATATAAACATTTATCATAAACATAAATATATATAATAACCACTTTTATTATTGCCTCTTGGGCATATCTCCTTCAGACACAAATGGCATAGTGTTTGGCTCAAGGATTTGGATACACGAGAAGTATTCCCTCTCAATACAATGCTTAGGCTAGCAAGGCTATTTGAATCAAACACAAGTATGAACCGGTACAGCAAAACTCACATAAAAGACATATTGCAAGCATTATAAGACTCTGCACCGTCTTCCTAGTTGTTCGATCCTTACTAGAAAATATCTAGACCTTAGAGAGACCAATCATGCAAACAAAATTTTAGCAAGCTCTATGTATTTCTTCACTAATAGGTGCAAAGTATATGATGCAAGAGCTTAATCATGAGCACAACAATTGCCAAGTATCACATTGTTCAAGACATTATACCAATTACTACATGTAGCATTTCCCGTTTCCAACCATATAACAATGAACGAAGCAGTTTCAACCTTCGCCATGAACATTAATAGTAAAGCTAAGAGCACATGTGTTCATATGAACCAGCGGAGCGTGTCTCTCTCCCACACAAGGAAGCTAGTATCCAACTTTATTCAACCAAAACAAAAACAAAAACAAACAGACGCTCCAAGTAAAGCACATAAGATGTGATGGAATAAAAATGTAGTTTCACTAGAGGAACCTGATAATGTTGTCGATGAAGAAGGGGATGCCTTGGGCATCCCCAAGCTTACATGCTTGAGTCTTCTTGAAATATGCAGGGATGAACCACCGGGGCATCCCCAAGCTTAGAGCTTTCACTCTTCTTGATCATATTGTATCATCCTCCTCTCTTGACCCTTGAAAACTTCCTCCACACCAAACTCAAAACAACTCAATAGAGGGTTAGTGCATAATCAAAATTCACATGTTCAGAGGTGACATAATCATTCTTAACACTTCTGGACATTGCACAAAGCTACTGAAAGTTAATGGAACAAAGAAATCCATTCAACACAGCAAAACCGGCAATGTGAAATAAAAGGCAGAATCTGTCAAAACAGAACAGTCCGTAAAGACGAATTTTTAAGAGGCACCAGACTTGCTCAGATGAAAATGCTCAAATTGAATGAAAGTTGCGTACATATCTGAGGATCACTCAAGTAAATTGGAAGAATTTTCTGAGTTATCTACAGAGAATTCAACCCAGATTCGTGACAGCAAGAAATCTGTTTCTGCGCAGTAATCCAAATCTAATATCAACCTTTCTATCAAAGACTTTACTTGGCACAACAATGCAATAAAGTAAGATAAGGAGAGGTTGCTACAGTAGTAACAACTTCCAAGACACAAATATAAAACAAAAGTACTGTAGCAAAATAACACATGGGTTATCTCCCAAGAAGTGCTTTCTTTATAGCCATTAAGATGGGCTCAGTAATTTTAATGATGCACTCGTAAGAAATAAGAGTTGAAGCAAAAGAGAGCATCAAGAAGCAAATTCAAAACAAATTTAAGCCTAACCCACTTCCTATGAAAAGGAATATTGTAAATAAACAAATTCATGAAGCATAATGCAACAAGCATAAAAAGACTAAAGAAGCGCAACTTCAAGATTTTCAGCATATAGAGAGGTGTTTTAGTAACATGAAAATTTCTACAACCATATTTTCCTCTCTCATAATAATATCCAGTAGCATCATGAGCAAACTCAACAATATAACTATCACATGAAACATTCTTATCATCAGCTTCATGCATAAAATTATTACTACTCCCAACATAAGCATAGTCATTCTTATTAATTGTAGTGGGAGCAAATTCAACAAAGTAGCTATCATTATTATTCTCATCAAGTGTAGGAGGCATAGTATAATCATAATAAAATTTACTCTCCATAGTAGGTGGCACCAAAAGACCACTATCATTATAATCATCATAAATGGGAGGCAAAGTATCATCAAAGTAAATTTTCTCCTCCATGCTTGGGGGACTAAAAATATCATGCTCATCAAAACCAGCTTCCCCAAGCTTAGAATTTTCCATATCATTAGCAACAATGGTGTTCAAAGCGTTCATACTAATATGTTCCATAGGTTTTTTAATTTTCACATCAAACCATCCATGTCTTAACTCAGGAATTAGATTAAAAAGCTCCATGTTGCTTTCCATTATGCCTAACTAGTGAAATAAAAACAAGAAACAAAAAGATGCAATTGCAGGATCTAAAGGAAATAGCTTCGAGCACTTACAACGGCACCAGAAAATAACTTAGTTACCTGGGACCGGAGTGTGAGTGCCTTTTTACCTTTCCTCCCCGGCAACGGCGCCAGAAAATAGCTTGATGTCTACGCACGCTTCTATTCCTGTAGACAGTGTTGGGCCTCCAAGAGCAGAGGTTTGTAGAACAGCAGCAAGTTTTCCCTTAAGTGGATCACCCAAGGTTTATCGAACTCAGGGAGGAAGAGGTCAAAGATATCCCTCTCAAGCAACCCTGCGATCACAATGCAAGAAGTCTCTTGTGTCCCCAACACACCTAATACACTTGTCAGATGTATAGGTGCACTAGTTCGGCGAAGAGATAGTGAAATACAAGTTGTATCAATGTATATGAGAAGTAATTGCAATCTGAAATATAAATTGCAGCAAGCGAACATGTAGCAGAATAGTAAACAAACGGAGATTCGATGTTTGGAAACAAGGCCTAGGGATCCTGCTTTCACTAGTGGACACTCTCAACATTGATCATATAATAAAACTACTCTACACTCTCTTGTTGGATGATGAACACCACTAATTGTGTAGGGCTACAAGAGCACCTCAATGCCGGAGTTAACAAGCTCCACAACATTCGATGTTCATATTTAATTAACCTTAGAGTGCATGATAGATCAACACAATTATACCAAGTACTAACATAGCATGCACACTGTCTCCGTCAAGCTATGAAAGGAGGAATAGATCACATCAATACCATCATAGTAATAGTTAACTTCATAATCTACAAGAGATCACAATCATAGCATATACCAAGTACTTCATGATGCACACACTGTCAACATTACATCATGGAGGAGGAATAGACTACTTTAATAACATCACTAGAGTAGCACATAGATGATATTCAACTAGATCACAAAGAGAGAGAGAGATGAACCACATAGCTACAGCGGAGCCCTCAGCCCCGGGGGTGAATTACTCCCTCCTCATCATGGAGACAGCGATGGCGGTGAAGATGGCGGTGGAGACGACTCCGGGGGCAATTCCCCGTCCCGGCAGGGTGCCGGAACAGAGACTTCTGTCCCCCGAATTGGAGTTTCGCGATGGCGGCGGCTCTGGAAGGTTTTCTTGGGTTTCGTCAATCGGTGTCGATGTTTTAGGTCAGGAGGCTTTAAATAGGCGAAGAGGCGGAGTCGGAGGGGCCATGGGGCCTCCTCACACTAGGGGGGCGCCCCCCTGGGCCGCGCCGCCCACACATGTGGGGCCCCCAAGGCTCCCCTCTGGTCCCCCTTTGACTTTCTGGAAGGTTCCGGGAAAAATAAGATGTTGGGCATTGATTTCGTCCGATTCCGAGAATATTTCCTTTGTAAGATTTCTGAAACCAAAAACAGCAGAAAACAGCAACTGGCACTTCGGCATCTCGTCAATAGGTTAGTTCCGGAAAACGCATCAAAACGATATAAAGTGTGAACAAAACATGTAGGTATTGTCATAAAACAAGCATGGAACATCAGAAATTATAGATACGTTGGAGACGTATCAAGTACCTAAAAATCCAATAAACAACTTTTCAATGTTCATTACTAGGATTAGCCATGTATCAACTGACCAAATTTATAACATATGATAAATCGGGATGAGAACAAACCATGACATGCATCAAAGAACCAATAGAATATGGAACTCATGACATGTACGCAAAATCTTTTTCAGAAGTAGGACATTGGAAAGCTGAAAATTTGAAGTGAGGAACAATTGGAGTAATAACAAACTTAGCATCAAGCATATGAAAATGTTGAAGGACTTTATTAATGTAAATTTGTCTGACTAAGAAATAAAAAAACCTATATTTATGTCCTTTGTAATTTCCATACCTATTTTCTTAACAACACCAAGATCCTCCATATCAAACTCACTACTTAACTAAGACTTTAAAGTAGTGATCCTTTTCTTACTCTTGGCAACAATTAACATATCATCAACATATAACAATATGTACATATGTATCCATCAACAAACTTAATATAGACACAAATATCATATCGTGAGCTTTTAAAATCATGTGCAAGCATAAATTAATCAAACCTTTTGTACCACTGTCTTGAAGACTATTTCAGACTATAAATTAACTTAGGAACCTATTTAATTTCCAAACCACACCCTCCTTACCAGGCACAATAAAACCTTCACGTTAGTTCATGTATTACTCCTCTGTAGTTCTCCATGAATAAAATCAGTCTTTACATCTAGTTGCTCAAGCTCAAGCATGGACACAATACTAAAAAAATGCATGAATGGAACTATGCTTCACAGTCGGAGAGAAAGCATCATTATAATCAATACCTAGAATCTGGTTGAAACTTTTGCTACTAACCTTCCATTAAACCTTGGAGACTCATTAGGAGACAAACCCGCCTTTCTTTTAAATACCCATTTGTAGTGAATGTCCTTTTTTAAAGCAAGCGCACAATATCCCATGTACCATTTTTCTCAAGTGATTGCATCTCCTTCTGCATAGTAGAAATCCACTTCTCGCGGTTAGTAGATTGCATCTCCTATCGGTCAATGGATTGCATAGAAGAAATCCACTTCAAGAGATTGCATCTTCTCTCGGTTCAAGCCTCCTGGCGACGGTCCCCACTCTGCTCGTTAGAAGTTAGCCCCTCTTTTATACAATTTCGGATCACAACAAAATAGTACACGTGGCATGCCATGTTGGAAACATATGCACATGAGCATTATCTACACCCTTTTATACCATTTGCTGATAGCCATATGTTCTATCCCACGTTTAGTGCATCAAAAGTACATTCATTTGTTAGGTGTTAAGGCTCAACCAAACAATTAATATGTTGCCATATATTTACCATGATTTGGGTCTCTTGGTGTGATGAAACAAACCATACCCATGCATTCGAATTGTATTGATATGGACACGACACATATATGATTACAAAGCGGCTCCCGATGAGTTGAATGACTAACTCACTAGGTCGACCTAGGGTTTAGGGCTATATGGTGTATGTCGATGGTTAATGTGTAGATGAATAGCCTATATCTTCTCATGTGGTCTTCTTAACCCTTATATAAGAGTAGGTATTGAGAGTCATCATATATATGTCACATGATGATATTTTAACTTATACGCCAAGCCTTGCATATATGTCCTTCCATATCTTGAATCCAGTAGATCTTTATTTGAACATAGTCAGTGTAGCACTTCAGGTTAGGTCGGTGGAGTCCTAAAGTGCCCCTAAGGCGTTAGTCGTAGCGGGATGGTACATGACCGTAGGGTGTAGGACCTGGGCCCTCACGCGTTAGTCTAGTTGTAGTGGGATGTGATTAGTGTTTAGGACGCTTGTGCTAGCCCCGTATATCATTGATGATTTTGGGACGATAAAGAAAGTTTCTTGGGACGACAACAACAACAACAATAACTGAGGAGCTTTATCATTGGCAACATTTTCTCACATCCTCTCCCCGAGATTTAACGGGTCCACTCCCCCCCCCCCCCCACACACACACTAGCATGATTGAGGGGATAGTTTGTCTTAGGGATGGTCTAGATTGGAAAAGCTTAATGTACTAAGGTAATCCATGGTGTTTTCCCTGAACATGGAAATACCGTGATAAAAGTATTGAAATAAAATAACTTAAAGAAAAAAACCAAAAGTGCTAAGCTCACTGGAAACGGCGCCGGAAAATAGCTTCATGTTTTCAAGAGCACAAGACATATGTAGCTAGTTTTGCAAAGTAAGAGTATCGAACCACGGTGGAGCTGATTGGTAATTATTTTATTGCTTATTTTTATCTTCACTAGAATGTATTTAATAACTATTCTTAATTCTGGGCAAGGTGAATGAAAGTAATTTGAAATGGGTAACAACTTAATAGTAAATAAAATTGTAAAGAGAAACGAGACAATGCTTATGCTATGAAGTACTTGAAACTCAATGGGGTGAAATGTTCTCGGGGAGTTGTGGATTTATCACTAGCATGGTTACTAAGTTGATTAGGATTCAATATGTTTGTTGCTACATGTGTGTTCATTGAGGTGAGGCCCGTATAAAGGTGCTCCCACTGTTCCACACCCCTCATAACCACTACCTTTTTCTCATCGCATGTTGCATAGGTCTAGAAATTAAGGGTCTCCCCGTGGCTATGGTCATAGGCTCTTGTACTTATTGCTCCTCGTTAAGAAATGATCGAAAGAGGTGGTGGATTGTTTTCACTTGTATGCCTAGGTACCCCCAACCATGCTTAACACGATGATTGCCTTCAATGTCCCCAATGGAAAATATTGTATGGTGCATGAAATACAATATTATCGAAGACAACGAACACTTTCACATATTGAAACTAAACAACACAACTATTTATTTCAAATCATATGAATGCTAGGGTTCCTCCATCTCCCCAAGAACATATGGAACTACTCACTCATGGGGATGAAGTGCGATGGACCAGGTGGACACAAGTGCAAACCAATCTAAGAGTTGGTATTACAAACATATGGATGATGATTAGGTTGGTGATGGATGTAATGGTGTTGATGAAGATGATGCCAAAGCCTCCAAGATCCAAGCAACGGTGTGATGGACCCCTTTGGCGAGTTCCCCCTCTAGATTCCTTCTGGAGGCGAGGTTTCATGGTTTTCTGGCGTCTCTACGTCTCTGATTCGAGATCCATCTTCACATGGTTGACATGCTTGACGGGTGTGACCATACCCCAGGTCGTTAAGTCTTGTGTCTACTCAGTTGTGTGAATTTCCTCCTTCATTCGACTTATGGGTATGTGGCAGGTGTAAGGAAGGTGTTTTAAAGCCCTCAATCGTCATTTTTACTCCCAGATATGATCTCTTTTATTGATTTGTCAAATTTCCTTCTTAATTGTGGGATCCTGTAGAAACAAGCAAAGTAGGTGGTGTAATATCCCAGTATTCGAGACGATTGCGGGGTAGATTTTAGAAAGGGATGTGCATTGCATCGTAAAATCTGGGGAAATTCCGTGCTTTATTACAAACTACATCTTAAGGGGGGACAAGTTTCTCTCTCTACACCAGATAGGGTTAGGGTTTCGAGAGTGCGATAAAATTGGACCTATCCTATCTTAAATTAGGGTTTCGAGAAGAGAGGGGAACATTTCACATTTTAACTTAAGTTGCATGATTGAATTCAAATAAGTTAGGTTTGAATTTCAAACTCAAACCTCATTTAGGCATAGTATAATTCAAATAAAGAATAATTCATAAAACAATACTATAAATTGGAAAAGTATGATTATAAAAGAATACAAATTCATATGAAATTCTCATGAGAGAAACTTGAGCTTTATTGATTATCACACACGAGATACATTGTCATTTACAATATCCATATGAATTATAAATATTACAACACATTTCAGAAATTGAATAAATGAAAAATAAAAAGGAAAATCACAAAGAATTGTAATATGCTAAACTACACGAGTTAATTTTCAAGAACTTCTTGATCAACATGGTCTTGAAATCTTCTTGACCATCCAATTGATCCCCGCACACACACACAAAACAGAAATATGGCATTAAGCCAAGTGGCAAAGCCACTTGGCAGGTTAGGGAAAGAAACCGAATTTGGATGGATAATATCAAAGCTCAGCCGAGCTGATCCACCAACAACCCAAGTTCCAACCAAGGAACACACAGGCAGCTCACAAGGCATAGTGCATGCCCAACATCACACAGGCCAGGGGAGAGTCACCAAAATGGTGCCAGGCATTGCTGTCGACCAAGAGAGCAAGGAGAGGATCACATATAAACTTTTTCAAGACAAAACCCTAGCAGCTCATCGACAACAGCTTCACCAGGGTAAGAACAGGAAGAACAACAAACCACCAGAAACCATCCAAAAACAGTTCCACCAAGAACTGCTGACTGTTGATCAAGCACATGATGGTGTATATCATCACAAGCCACCAGGAGGATCAGGGCAAGCACAAACAACAATCCAGAAGCAAAACCTCTACACCAACACCATTTTCTAGGAGATGGAGTGAGGTATAACCAATAAATCCATGAGCAAGCATTTGTTTTGCTCATAATTAAGCATATGCATCACACACAAGCCAAAGGATAGGAATACCCTATGTGTTTCATCATCTGGTGATTAGCCACTAGTTACTGGCAAAATAAGAGCCAAGACAGTATAGTTAATCCTAGGGAAACACTGGTTAGAGCCAAGTGTATCACCACTACAACCAACCAAAGGATCCAGCAAGGATTTGATGCACCACTAGCCTAGCCCAACTCACCTAGCAGCTAGAGGTTCACTAAAACGATCAGAAATAAAGACAGTAAGCTGTCTATTTGATTTTCAACACCAAAAGCAACTGGAAATCCAAAAGAGGATCAACCAGAAAGCATTTATCAAGCCACAGAAAGCCATAGAAGGGGAGCTACCCTAGGACAGAAACTAGGTGTTGTCAGGGTCACCTCAACCCCAAAACAGATAAGCCAAGCCACTACATCATCACCCAGAAGGGTTCAGAGTGAGCTAGGGTTGGCATCCCTCTAGCTCAAGACAATCAATTGAAAGAATCATCACTGTATCATAGTTCATCTCATTTATCCATTTAATCAAGTCAAGCTACACAGATAAATGAAAATACACAAGCAACCGGTGGCCTAGACACTTGCGAAAGATCCAGAGGATCACTGCAAGCATCAGCAGATGCTTGATCAAGCAATAGCATGCACCAGCACAAGGTTTGGAGCTACACATGCACAAGGATAAGCATCAGAGGGGCACATACATTAAGATAGCAAGCAACCAACAAGCAGCTGAAGAGCTTGCTAGAGCATATTAGATTCAAGCCTAGCATCAATTCATGGACCAGTTAAATGAAATGGCCACAGTTAAGCAACAATTGCATCACAGAAAATCATATGGTTTTTTTATAATTGTATCCAGAAGCACATCATCAAGAAATGGATGCATTTAGACAACAACCAAGCCTATCAGAGCTTTACCATGAGCTAGAGCTCAATAAGCAGCACTCACATAGCACTGGTCCTTGCATAAGCAAGGATTACTCACATTAATCAAGCCAGGGGCAAGATTTATGAAGGAACATGACCATCTAGTAGTAGCAGCAGCAGCTGGAGCAACATGGCAAGCCATGAGCATCACAGCATGCTCATGAGCAATTGCACAAGTGCCACAACATCAACAATAGCATGAGCATAAGCATAGGAGTAGCTGCAGAAGATATACATGCATAAGCAAGCCAATAGCATCTAGGAATTTCACAGAACCATGCACAACAAGTAGGGAGGAGCAACATAGGCTAGAGCATGGAGAGAGCAATAGCACATGCATGGTCACAGAGCAATAGCATGGCAAGTTAGGGTACACAGGAACAACAGCTAGCACACGCAACACAACAACAGCTAGCACACGCAGCACAACAACAGCTAGCACACACAAAGACAAATAAAAGCTAGCACACGCAAAGACAAGATAACGGCAAAGACAAATTTGAAAGAACATCTCTCACATTATGTTTTGTGTGTTTGATGTCAATATATGTGATACACTAATGTTTGTTTAAGTGGTACATGGATTACATAGATACATATACTTGTGTGTTGGATATGGTCGGTCTGTCGAAAGAAAAACAGCAAAGTTGGTCAGGCCGGATAATCCGGGCCGGATATTGTTGAAATATCCGGCCCCCTGATTTCGGCTAAGTCAAATGAGGAAAAGCAGCGCAGTATAGGGGCCGGATTTTTGCCCGGATATTGTCCCGGTATTGTACCAGGACCGGAATATCCGGGTCGGATATTTTGGAAATATCCGGCCCCCTCGAATTTGGCTAAGGACTGGAAGAAAAACAAGTCTGGCATAGGGCCGGACATTTGGCCGGATAAAGTCATGGTTTTGTCCCGAAGGCCGAATTATCCGGGGGGGGGGGGGGGATTATCCGGCCCTTACTTAGGCCGGAATATCCGCCCCCCGGAAGCTGCAACGGCTCATTTTTGTGGGGGGGGGGTATAAATACCCCCTTCTTCTACCTTGGTTGCTTGCTCAATCATTGCACAAGAAAGCTGCCAAGCCACCTCCATTAGAGCCACCTCAAGAAACTCAAGATTTGAAAGATCTCCTTCCTCCCCCAACCAAAGCTCTTGATCTTTGGAGATTCGAAGGAGAAGACACCGATCTACATCCTCACCGAAGCGATTCTCATTTCCCCCTCTCTTGTTTGAGGGATCTCATGCTAGTGTTCCTATTTGGTTCCCTAGTTGATTTGTGTTGATGTATTGTTGTTGATTGTTGTGTTGTAACAGATTTGGGAGCCTCCAATTCGGTTGTGGATGTGTGCCCCAAGAACCTTGTAAAGGCCCGGTTTCCGCCTCGAGGAAATCCCTTAGTGGAAGTGGGCTAGTCCTTCGTGGCGTTGCTCACCGGAGATTTGAGTGAAGCCTTCGTGGCTGTTGGTTTGGCTTTCGTAGCAACCACACTCCTCCAAACGTAGACGTACCTTCTTGCAAAGGAAGGGAACTACGGGAATCATCTCCGTGTCATCGCGTGCTCCACTCTCGGTTACCTCTATCCTATTCTATCTCTTATATTGCCTAGCTATATCTTGCCTAGTTGTTAGCCTTGTCATATAGGTAAATTCACTTAGTTGCATATCTAGAGAATTTACCTTTTGTGTCAAGCCTAAATTGAAAAAGAACTAAAAATTGGTTAGCACCTATTCACCCCCCCTCTAGGTGCGGCATACGATCCTTTCAACAGCACAGCCGCAACAGCCTGGCATGGTAGCATCTCCAGGAGGAGAAGCAATCAGCAGCCAAGGCTAGACGAAGAGGAGAAGGAGAAGAAGAGAAGGAAGATAAGAATGGAGGAGGCGTACCTGGAGCAGAGCACCGCAGCGTGCCATGGCGGCACAGCGGCACAACCGGCCACGGTAGTACCTATCCGCGGCTAGGCCAGGCATCGACGAGGCACGCACGCTTCAGCACAACCACGATGTGGTTCACCGCCGCACCACCGTGACCAAAAGCCTCGGCGACCGGCGAATCGCCGCAGCGCCGTGAACCCTGGAGACAGTAGGGTCGAGGACGAGAGGGCAGGGACGAATCCGTAGGATCGAAGTGGACATTTTGACGCGCTGTCGCAAGACGCGTTGAATGCGCCCCACGGCATCGGTGGAGGCGACTGGAGTCGGCCGGAATAAAACGGCGACGACGGTGGCGACCACGGGGTCGCGCAAGAGAGGAAAAGTTAGGGTTAGGACGAGGTGAGGAGGACGACCGCGTCTGGATCAGTTGGAGTGAGCCCAACGGGCTGGTCCAACCTAACCAGCTCGGCCTACTAACATGTGGGCCTAGATGGGTATTTTGGGCATTTCTAGAATGTCTAAACAACAGAAACTTTGACAAAATTCTATAAACTGAATATCACTCTAAAAAAATAAAGAAAAATATGCAAACCACTTAAAATTTTATTCTCTAGCATAATAAAATATGAGATAGAATTTTTGAAACAATAAAATTTGAACCAATATTTAATTCAAAGAAAAATGAGTTAATAAAGGATCATTAAAAATAAGACCATATTTTTTAATGATAACATAAGTCCATAAATTAAAAAGGACTTCAACATAACTTGGCAATATTCCAAGTTGATATTTTCACTCTTAAGGAGTATTCCTAAATTGTTCTTATTCGACACCTCCGACATAAAATAAAAAAGCACCAGGAAGGGGGGAACCAAACCCTAAAAGTCGAAAGCATGCATATTTGAATCTTTAAATATTGCCCTTATCGGACAATGATGCTATCTTTCAGAAACAGAGGACCATGGTCAGTCCAAACAATCCAACTGCACTACATTGCAGTCGCCAGGCAAGTTCATCGCTTGCTCATGTTACTTTGGGTATTTTTACCAAATTACTTGCAAAGTACTATGCTTATCACTCTTGCATGAAAAGCAAAGATGTTAATTTCATAACTATAAATATGACTATGTGGTGGGCAATAAAACCATGGTATGAGTATGGTGGAGGTTCCATTGCAAGGGTTTATATCCATCTAGGATTAACAACCAATATCGTCCAGTGATTCTTGTGTCGTAAAACTCGTGTTAACCATAAGATCTGGAGTGGGATGGAGTAGTCAATTGTATTTATTCCTCTCGTACATCAACGGATGCGCTTACCATAGCAGTTGTGTCTTGCGAGAACAACTGGTGGGTGGGGATCCCATGCTAATTCCCCACGGTAATGCAATATATGATGAATTGCAACGACCAGTGAAGGTATCAAGGTCGCGAAACCTGATAGTTGTCGAGGTCGGAAGGTATCCAAGTGATACAGACCGGTGAGGACCCAAGGTCGGAATTGCAACAAAGGGTGGGTGTGCGAGGTCACGAAGGAGTATAATTTGACTAAGACCTTATACCGGGCCTCACACCATGGAAGTGTGGATGGGAAAGTTGCCCGGTTGGCACCAAGGTTAAGATCTCTTATGGGTAAAGCAACAAACCTCTGCAGAGTGTAACAAATCGTGACCTGTCACTCCTTGTTCCGGGATTTGAAACTGCGAAAGCTGCCGGAAAGGAACTACATGAAGTTCTAGTAAACCGGTGAAGGCTGACTGACATAGTTCTTCTGAATAAAAGCAACCTTTTGAAGAATGATTATGAAAACTTGCATTGGTATTAGACTTTCTGGTCTAATGCCGTAGCTAGTGCATTAAATACCTCTTTCCTATAATGAACTTCTTGAGTACGCTCGTACTTATACCTCTTATAATCCCCTGCTTAGATTGTCTGAATCAACTTGAGGAGGCCACCGAAGGACCAGACAAAGCAGATGAGATCTGCTACGAAGAACCAGATCTCTCTGGAGGAGTAGAGGGGGTCGACAACCTGATTGTCTACAGAACCGGGGAGGTTCCAGAAGGAGAACAAGAGTGAACCACGATAGTAGTAGTAGTAATCGAGCAACACAAACTCTTTAGAATTTAGCTGCTCGAGTCCAATAATGTTTCACTTATTAAGACTTATATTATGTAAGTTAAGTCGGGTTTAACTCGAACCTAGGAGTAAACCTCTATGGACCCAGGAGGAGCTCCGAGATGATGTACATATATGGATTGTAATAATATGTGAATGAGTTTAAGACCAGCTATGTTTCTGTTGTACTACTCTGATGGATGTAATATTTACGGATTGGTACTTCATGAATGTTATATCAACGACTGGCATACTACAACATGCAGTGGTATGCAGGGTCACCACAGGTGGGCTCTAGCACTGTAAAATGACAAACTCCCTACTACCACTACAACATTTATAAGTCACAAAACATGTATCTTTTTTGCACCCATCAGGATCCTCCATAAAATCCATGACTCTTCTATATTTTGTGTTTCTTCATATTTCTTGGGTACTTAGAGCAACTCTAGCAGATTTCGTAAACCGTGGCCTGTAAAAACGCGAGTACATGGCGCAGAAAACATGATTTCTACGCCCATATGGGCAGCATACGATCAGATCCCGTAAACCAAAACTGCAAAACAGAATCAGATATTCTGTTTTGCAATTTCAGTTTAAAGGATCTGGTCGGATGAAGGGGACTTCAAACCAAAACCGTAAACATCAAATTCGACAATATGACAACAAATGCAACACCATGACATTGTTTGACAGCAATGTTTGCATCTAAACCCATAAAAAATAAACGAAAAACATCATATTCACACATTTGGTGTTTAAGCATTTGGTGGTAGGATTATAATCAATTCTTAGTGCTAGCGGGATCGAAGAATCCCACGCACGAAACAAAGGCGACAACTAGGGTGGAAACAATAGCAGCCGCCACCATCTGCCTCGTCCTCGCCATCTATCACCGAAATCGACGGATCCTCGCTTCCTCTACTTGCCACTTCAGCGGCTGTAGGAGGTGGGGACCTTGAACCTGCGCGCTGTAGAAGGGTTTTTATTGGTTCACCAACATCGTTGTTATGGTAGCTATAATTATGTTTTCCGAGACAAGAATAAGGTATACCCGCCTCCTCTGCCACCTCGTCAGCGGCAATCTCGCTTGTGGTACTGAGGAGGGTGAGGAGTCGTCTGGAAATGGTGGATCTCATCCAGCTTACTTGTGTGATAGGTTTGGTGTTAGAAGCTTCAGATCAATTAAAGGGTTCTGACGACGACTTCAGATCTGGGGCGCTAGTCCTTCGGGGCACGTGCATGGCGACTTCTTATTGTCATCAACATCGTCATGCCGGCTCCGTAAAAGAGCAACGACAACGATGCGTCGGCGGCTTGCTCTGGCAGCAGTAGTGGTCGTTTGCTGGTTGAAGAACCTCGATATAAGGGTACTTTACTTACGAAATCATGGAATAGATTGGAATCTTTCCCGCAAAAAAATTAAAATTGAAGAAGAGAACAAGAAACAAAATAGTACTCCGCCTGATAGGCCGGCCCAGCAGACGGAGGAGGTAGGCAATGGCAATCTGCAGAAATTTTGCAAGTCCTCGTAGCCCAGTACTACTGTACTGACAACTGTGCTGCTGCTGCCTGCTCTGCATTCCGCGCGTTCCCGGCCATGGCTATCGCCTCGCCCTCCCCTCGCTTCCACCTCTCCCTCCACCTCCAAAACCCCAACCCAGCCCCCAACCGCAAGCCCCGCCCGACGCCGACCACCGAGACCATTCGCCGTCGCCTCCTCCGCAAGGGCGTATCCGCGACGCCCAAGATCCTCCACGCCCTCCGCAAGAAGGAGGCCCACAAGTCGCTCCGCCGCGCCAGGAAGGACATCTCCACCGCCAACGCGCCGCCCAAGGAGGAGGCGCTAGTGGCAGAAGAGGAGGCCAGCTTCCGCGCCGCCGCCGAGGAGTACCGCGCTCTGATGGGGCGGCCCTGGGACGGCGCCCGCAGCGGTGCGGGCCCGCCGCGCGTCGCCTCCGGCCAGGAGGGGCTCGATGGCCTGCGGAAGATGCTCGAGGGAAGGAGGGGTGGCGGATTCCAGTGGCTTCTCGACGACGACGTAGAAAAGGAGGAGGCGGAGGGAAAACAGAGGCGTGTCGGCTCCGGCTGGATTACGGAAGTGGGGGACGAGGAGAGGAAGATTGAGATGCTGCTGACTAGGTAAGCCATGTTTACTGCGCTTGCTCTTTCAAGACGTTCTTGATTTAACCGTGTACTGCTATGGAGTAATGTTGGCTGCGGCCCCTGCTTCTTAACTTTTGCCACCAGGCTCACTGGAGTGGACCTAAGTTCGGGTGATTGGAGGCTTACTAGAATGATGAAACAAGCTGACCTCATATATAATGAAGATAATCTACTGCAAATTCTGAAAGGGCTTGAGGCACAAGGAAACTGGAGGCAGGCTATTGCTGTAACTGAATGGGTGTATAATGAGAACAGCTACAAGCATCGAAGAAGCAGGTAATTTTCTGTTTGTGCGTTCATATTCTATACTCACTTCTTTCTTTCCTGCCACTGCAAGCATAATTTATAAAGCACATTTGTCCTGGAAAATATTGATAGTATTAACTAATAGGACTATTCCATATCCAGGTTTGTGTATACAAAGTTACTCTCAATCCTTGGGAAAGCATCGATGGCAACTGAAGCACTTCGAGTTTTCACCATGATGCGGGTATTTTTTTTGCCCATAATAATAATTAATTAATCAACTTAATTTGTATGGTTCTTCCTTCCAAAACTAGGAAAAATAAATGCCACAAACGTTTTACGTTGCTTCACCTCAGGGAGATGCTCAAATATATCCTGATATGGCTGCATACCATAGTATCGCCGTTACACTTGGTCGAGCTGGCCTTCTCAGTGAGCTAATTAAGATAATAGATAATATGAGACAGAAGCCTTCAAAAAGGGTAATGGCGATGCGACGCAAAGATTGGGATCCTTTGTTGGAGCCTGATGTTCTCGTTTATAACTCGGTGAGGGTAGCTTCTGAAGCTTCTCTTGTCATTTATTTTCCGTAGTTCCAAGTCCGAAGAAGTCTTGATCTTGTTGGAAACATGATTGTCTTTTCACTTTGACCTTTGGTTTTATAGGTTCTAAATGCATGCGTACTATCACAGCAGTGGAAAGGGGTATTTTGGGTGTTTCAGAAAATGCGATTTAGTGGATTGACGCCTACAGGTGCAACATTTGGTTTGGCAATGGAGGTAACGATGTGTTAGTTGATCACTGTTATTTATATTTGCGTAATTTGGTGCATCTATCTATTCTTGTTTGGTCTGCATACTTACAGATCTTTGTGGAGTTCATAACTCGATGAGGATATCGCTAACTTCTTTGATTATTGGCATATTTTAAATCATTATCACAGCATCATCTGTTAAGATACGATGGAAACTATGATCTAGACATTCTTATATTGTAGACACAAGTTGTGTTTATTTTTTTAAGAATATGCATGCATCTGGTTTAGAAGTGTTGGCCTATATTTACATTGTTCGAGACTTCCACTGCTCTGGACTTGTCCTGCCTATATTCCCCTATGTCAAGTTATTTATCTTCCTCCCCCGCAATTTTTATTTTATTTATCTGCTCCTTCTTGTACATTTCCTTTATCTCATATCTTCATAGACTCAAGAACCATTGTGATATTGTAATGTGGTTAAACCTCTCTGCTGTCCAATCCGTTCTACTCTTGAGCAACTAATATGGTATCAGTTTCTACAATAGAATTGTGGTTTTTCTTGGTTGAATATTTGATCTGTTATGACATATTACTATTCTTACTGGAGCTGCTTTCTGAAAGGTTATGCTTAAAGCCAAGAAATATGAGTTTGTCCAGAAGTTCTTCGAAAAGATGCAGAGAAAAGGGGTTCCTCCAAGAGCGATAACTTATAAAGGTAGTGTTGCAGTAAGCTTCGTCTGGTGTACTGCATTCGTGCATTGTGGTGGGATATACCATTTGAAATTTCGGTTATGTAGTTGACTGTTGACCTTCTAATATTTTCAATCAGTGCTAGTAAGAGCCTTCTGGGAACAAGGGAAAGTAAATGACGCAGTTGAAGCAGTTCAAGACATGGAACAAAGAGGAGTTGTTGGAGCTGCAAGTGTGTACTATGAATTAGCTTGCTGTCTTTGCAATAAAGGAAGGTGGAAAGATGCTATGCTACAGGTTGTGAATGATTATGCATTTATATCTGGCTATCTGCATCTCTATTGCTTTCTTGTTTTCATTACAAGTAGTCAGATATCGCTGCCTTTTAGAGTTTGTGCTATTTGTCAACAACAACAACAACAACAACAACCAAGCCTTTCAGTCCCAAACAAGTTGGGGTAGGCTAGAGTTGAAACCCATAAGATCTCGAAGCAAAGTCATGGTTCCGGAACGTGGATAGCTAACTTCCACGCACCCCTATCCATGGTTAAATCTTTGTCGATATTCCAAACCTTCAGGTCTCTCTTAACGGACTCCTCCCATGTCAAGTTTGGTCTACCACGACCCCTCTTAACATTCTCATCACGCTTTATCCGTCCGCTATGCACCGGCGCTTCCGGAGGCCTCCGTTGGATATGTCCAAACCATCTGAGACGATGTTGGACCAGCTTCTCTTCAATTGGTGCTACCCCAACTCTCTCCCGTATATCGTCATTCCGTACCCGATCCTTTCTTGTGTGGCCACATATCCATCTCAACATGCGCATCTCTGCTACACTTAACTGTTGGATATGTCGTCTCTTCGTTGGCCAACACTCAGCGCCATACAACATCGCAGGTCGGATAGCTGTCCTATAAAATCTGCCTTTTAGCTTTTGTGGCACTCTCTTGTCACAGAGTACGCCAGAAGCTTGGCGCCACTTCATCCAACCAGCCTTGATTCGGTGGCCCACATCTTCATCGATATCGCCATCCTTCTGCAACATGGACCCCAAATATCGAAAAGTGTCTCTCTCCGGTACCACCTGCCCATCAAGGCTAACCTCTCCCTCCTCGTGCCTAGTTTGTGCTATTTGTATGATTTTTTTTTATTTCTTCATCGAGATTTGCTAACTAAACAGCTCAGGATGTGCTACGAAGCTTACGAAAACATGTGATTGGTTTCTTTTTGATGGCAAAAAAGCTGAAGAAGAAAAAAAAACTCTGAGAAACCCACTAGGGATCAAACCTGCTGAAAGTTGAGTTTTGTCTGTACAAAATCTCGGACGTTACTAAAACATATGTGGTGTTTAGTTTTGGAGGTGGTTTGTTCTAATTTTCAGATTGATTAAAGGTGCCACATTTCTCAATATGTTTCAAATGTATAAATAGTCCTTTACTCCTGTTCACAAGTACGTGATATTTTAGAATTTGAGTGATTGAACTTCCCTTCAACTGATAATTTGTACTAAACTAACTAGATTAATTATATGCCAATCGTACCAATATAGATTTTGAGGTAAAGTAAGTACTTCAGTAGAAAGATGCTCCTTCCATTCCAAATTAATTCACTCAGCATTGTCTAGATACGCATGTATGTACACGCTAAAAAGCGTCTGCGTACATACATATCTAGACAAAGTTGAGTCAATTAATTTGGAACTGAGGGAGCACTACAGAAGTTCTTGGTCAAACTTGCTTATTGAAACCTCTAGCTTGTCACAGGTGTCATATATTCTAGATATGCTCTTTCCTCTTCCTTTAGGGTTTTGTTTAGTAGGTCCACTCCTGCATCATTTTGCTTCCCAGTTATTTTAATTAATCTTACTTTCACAAAAAGCTGGCATTACATTTGCATCCTTATTGCACAAACAGTATCTCCTTCTGGGGACTGGGAGAATAAAGACAATAGAAATAATTTTAATGATAATTTTTCTGTTTCAGCTTGAGAAGTTGGAACAACTTCGCCTCACTAAGCCACTGGAGTTTGCATTTACTGGCATGATCTTAGCCTCTTATGATGGTGGATATATCTCTGAGTGTATCTCGATATTTGATTCAATGAAGGACTACTGTACTCCAAATATTGGGACCATAAATGTCATGCTAAAAGTGTATGGGCGTTGTGATCTGTTTGGGAAGGCAAAAGACTTGTTTGAGACCACCACATATAGCTTTTCTAGTTTGCAGCCACATATCCAGGATCATTCATCACTTAAAGCGGATGCATATACATACAGCTCTATGCTTGAAGCATCTGCATCTGCCCAACAGTGGGAATATTTCGAAAATGTTTATAGGCAGATGACTCTCACTCATCACCATCTAGATCAAAGGAAATATTCATGGTTGCTCATCAAGGCATCCAGAGCTGGAAAGGTGCGTTAATTATCTACTATCTGCTGACCTTTTTTTGAGATATATATGACTTGGTGGTTCGATTCTCAATGCAGTACTGGGTCAAAACCAAAATTTCTTTAGGATGATATGTTTTATGATATTTCCCCAAAGAAAAATGTTTATTGATATTTGTGCAAATATGGCCTTTACATCTTATTTGAATATTAGTAGTAAAGTTGAGTTCATCATGGAGTTTAATGCGTGTTTGTTATCTTATTAGTGTAATATGGATCCATCCCCAATTGTGTTACAGTTTTTACTCCTCAAAGGAAATGTGGCGGGTCAACTTCCACCTTAGAATGATCCTCATTGTCATCATCATCCAAGTTTTTATTGCTTTCATATCTGAATTTAGTCTCAATTTGCATTGGAAAAACTTATTTTCAAGTATTTACTGTTTTGTGCATCTAACCTCAAGGGAGGGCATTCAAATACTTCTAGCCTGTGGTGACCAAGTGCAGAAATTATTTGCTCATCTTGATTTTGTTTGCAGCCCTATTTGCTGGAGCATGCGCTTGATTCAATACTTGAAAGAGGGGAAATCCCTGATGTGCAGCTGTTCACTGAAAATATTTGCCAGACTATTGCTCAAAGTGACTACGGAAGGACACTGCATCTCATGAATGTTATGGCTGCGGCTTCAGTCAATGTCACTGAACTGGAATGGAGTGATCTACTTCAGCAAAATTTGCATCGATTCAATGTGGATGCGTTGAAAGACCTTATAACGCACCTTAGTGCCGGTGAAACCATCAAAACAGATCCTGTGCATGGTTTTGTAAGAGTGTTGCAGTCCCAGTGTGCGACAACCTTAGTGAAAGAGAAATCTTCTGTGACTGATTGTGGTGATACTGAAGAACCTCAAGTAGATAAATGTTCAAATAGCAATCTGATGGACTCATCGGGCACGAATATATTTCCTGATGAGAAAGGTAGTAGTGAACTCGATTGCAGTACTAATATCCCTGAATTAGATGCCAAAACTGGCTTGGGTGGGGACATTGTATTATGCGATTCACATTCTGAAAACAAAGAAAATGAACAACACAATCTTGGGCATTGGGGCAAGCAAGTATCTGCAATTGACAGAGTACTTGATTCCATGAACTCATATGGTAATAGTAGTTCATATGAGAAGATGCCAGCAGCATCAGAAATTCTTGAGTTATGGGAACAGGAGGGTTTGAATGACATATTTGTTCAGAAAAAAGAAACCAGAGCAACTATGAGAGAATAATTGAAGCACTCGAGTATTGTCTGATGTTACCAGTGTAATTCTGTGAAACTGGCCTGGTAAATGAGCAAATTATGCAGTTCCATAAGCTGGAGTCCCATAAGCTTTCGTGGCTTAGGGTTTTTGTGATCACATCGGAGGATTCTATAGAAGAGTAGGATTACTACTGTTCGGACGGTAGCGTTACTTATTTGCACAGGTGTTGATAAGGGCTGCCCCAGAGGTAAATGCTAAACATTTTGTAATATTTTAGTGACAACACTGTGTATTAGCTCATATAAGTTGATTTAGATCATTACACCTAGATATATTGAAGGCATGTATTCTTTGTAGGTACTATATAAAAGAACTTTGTTTCAAACTAGCCCCATCACATGAAAAATTATGGTTAGATGGTTAGTTGGGCAGTTGTACCCTAGCATAGGGATTGAACTTCAGGTTTGATGCCCGAGATGTCCCATTGTGCAGAAATTCTTTCAGTAGCATACAAAGTTAACCTTGATAGTGAGGTGTATAAGATGACTTGATTAATCTGGAAGTAGTCCATGGCCGGTTTAAGGCTTCGTTAATTCAAAGCCAAGATCCTTCTGTCTAAAAAAATAATCTGGAAATCTTTAGCAGACGATTTTTTCTTCCAAAAATAACATACGTTGTGTCAATTTGTGTGGGTTGTGCGTGTATGCATGTTTATGATGTGCTATCATTATTCTCTATGTACTAGACGTGCACAGTTGCTTAGCCGTTCCCACCTGCCACCGCTGCGCTGACGCGCGCGATGCGTATCGTGAGTGGAGTCACCATGGTCAGGCCGCAAAGGAAGACTTGCTTGATTCCATTCATACGTGGACTCACGCGTAGAGGAGAGACTCTCAAGAGTCAAAGCCAAAGCAGATCATTCTCAAGCTAGCTACCTCTTCAGTTGAGCGTTCCTCCATGTCGCCATTAATTAGTTGCACCAGTCCTGACTCCTGAGTAGCGATAGATTTCCTTGTGGGAGAGTGACCCTAATAATGGCCGAGATGGTTGCTTCTGCCGTGGTCGGTGAGACGCTGAGCAGGATCTCCGCCTTCCTCATCGACCAGCCCGAGCAGAAACCAAGTGAACAGGACGACGAGGAGAGGCTGGAGATGGCGCACATCAAGATGGAGGCTGCGCTGCGACTGTCCAGCAAATGGCAGATCACCGAGGTGCCGATGCTACGCTGGCGGTGCAAGCTGAAGCGCGCTGCCCAGGAGTGCGACAGCTGGCTGCGCCACCGCAAGCAGCGCGCCCTGGAGCTGGAAAACGACGACACCAGGCGGTCCTCCTTCCCCAGACGGGTCGCTCGCGCGGCCAAGTCGTTCGTCTCGTCTTTCCACAGCCGCGGCAAGGCCGACGCGGACGAGTCAAGCAACAGCTCCGTGGATATCAGAAGGCTGGAGCGGTTTGCGGAGGGCGCGAGTGAGTTCCTCAGGTTCGTCGAGTTCGGCGGAGCCCCGGGGCGGCAGCACGTGTTCTTCAACCCTCTCGTCGGCGACCTCCTCGCCGGGAAGACTCTGCGTTACCGAGCGCTGCGAGGAGGACGGCTCTACCATCTCGGCATGCGTCCCACCAGGTTCGCAGAGCGCGGAGTGGAGGCGATGGTCTGGTTCGCCTTTCAGGATCTCAGGGAGCCTGCAAAGAGCATCAACTTCAGGTTCATGCTGCGTCTCTCCGAGAGCAGCGACGTGTTTGGGATCATAATCGAGTGCCTGCGATCAGCAGCTACGCCTCACTTCATGGCTGCCGCTGAGGATGTGAGGAGAGAGCTCGTCCAGCTTCCCACGCAGGATTTTCGCTGGGTGTCACAGTTTCCTTACGCCGAGAAGGAGTATTGGGTCGATGTTCACAGCACTTTGACTCGCTGGCTTCGTCCAGACCCACTCTGCTGCGACCAGCATGAGCATGACCTGGCTACCGTTAGCAACAGCAACGCAAACTCATCGTCATCGACAATGCCACGGTTGTCGAGTTTGTATCCTGAAGAGGTTATTGTGCTGTATTTGCAGTGCTACGTCGAGCTCTCCGACGAGCAAAGAAGCCGGCAGAAAGCTACTGAAAACGGAAGAACAAGCAACCGAAATTCAGGTTTGGCTCCTCCTCTGAAGCTGGGAGCTCTATTTATTCCACATGACACACCGATCGGCATAGATCATGGAGCTGAGACCTATGCGTTGGAGGTGATTGATGGAAAGGAGCAAGAAACAGTCCACAAAAATCTAAGTCTACAAGATGTAGATGAGAAGTTGCTTCACAAGGCCATAGACCACCTCTGTCAGAATCCTAATTCCAGGACATATCAAATGTGTCTGAGGTCCAGCCATGGCACTGCATATCTCTGCGCGGACAAGGCAGGGACACGGGCACCAAGTTCAGGTAGAAGTAAAACCGCTGGATCACCGTCGACACGGGTTCGGAACAAGAGGATGATGGGTAAAAAACAAGAGGGGGACGGTATGGAGGGATGGCTGGAGGTATCCAGGGACCTGCTCAAGTTATGGGCAGTTTGTGCATCTGACCAGCTACACGGCTCAGTCAGGTCCTGGATAGTTAACTCCCCTCAGCCCTAGGCATAACTAATCTCTCCCTCGATAGGTTACGAGATTTGACATGCACATTTACGCACCTAGATTTGTTAAGTGGTTTATGTTTATGTTAACTTTGAGATGGTGGTTTATGTTTATGTTAACTTTGAGATGGTGCTGTGCCGTTAGAGCATTTTAAATTACATAAACCTTGTAGCCCAAATTCATCATACGAAAATGTATACCCTATTAGATTCTCTCAGAGTTATTTGTCTCGCACAAACATTGCTCAATGTAGTAGTTTGCCTCTATATGACAAGGCCTATGACATGCCAATCGAAATTAAGGCTCTCAATGGTTTCTTGTCCTGCTCGATGGAGCTCGATGGAGTCAGTAAGGAGATTTGTGGACAATCGGATATATCCTTATGCTTTTTCTTGGTGTGCATGGCATCTTCATGACGATGGCAAGGCGGTCATCAGAGCCAGCGTGATGTTTCCTCAGAACTGTTGAATGTGCATGTATGATCCCTATGAGGTTTTTATCGAAAAAAATGTATATATGATCCCTATGAGGTTTTTGGCAATGAGATTATCAAACACACTTGTTTAGGTGTTGCGTGTTTTAGTTAGAATTTAGCCTAAACCCTACACACTGGTTCCTTCTCAATGTTTTGGACTGTCAGTCTCTTGTTCTAACAGGTTACCAAATTCCAAAGATTTCATTAGAATGTCCAACAAATTTCATTGTGCTGCATAGGTACCTCCAAACTAGTGAAAGAGCTTGGCAATCTAATGCTTGCATTGATGGCACTAGATGAACCAAGAAGACCCACATGTAGAAGCTCAAGTGGTCATTTGGTCGTCATGATGTTGCTGGTCAGATGGACTTTCAGCTTGCTTGTCGGATCGGCATTGGATGCAAGGCAGTGCAAGCCTCTAGAAGGTTTATCCCAATGCCACTTGGAAGAAATCCTGTGTTCAAAAGGAGAAACTTGCAGAATAAGGTGATCAAATTGGAGAAAATAAAAGAAGGCGTGAATCACATGAAAGGACTTTCAGCCATTGACCCTCCAAAGCTCCAACTCAATATAAAAAGAGGACATGAGGTTCTTCCAAAGGCCAAACTCTTGAGAGCTACAAGAGCGCATACCCCCTCCACCGTCATTTTCATCCAGAAGCTGGATCGATCTGTGGCACCCGCATTTTCGAACCCCACAGCATCTTTTGAGTTCATCATCTTTCTTCTCGAGGTTACACCCTTATAATCCTATGTGTAAGTCCTCATATAAAACAATCTAAGACATGAGAGCTTTACCCGCACAAAAAACTAGCCTAGAACTGAACCTGGATAAATTGTGCCCCCGTGGCATCGGGTGATCTAGTCGTCTGCATGATCAAACAGGTAAGTACCCAATTAGGTACACTCGTGAGATCTCCAAGGTTATGAGACTCGACTCTACATGAGAATGGTAAATTTTCGGTAGCTTCCATGTACAATGCACTTATTCATCCGGATTTACCAATCGATACACCTAATAACAATAAACTTTGGAAGTTGAAAATCCCTTTGCGAATAAAGGTATTTGGATGTACCTCCGAAAAGACGTTATTCTCACCAAAGATAATCTAGCTAAGCAGAATTGGCAAGGGAGTAAACAATATGCTTTATAAAGCACTTATTTTTCCATTGCAGGTTCGCTAGGTCTATATGGTCAGTCATCCAGTTAGCTTCGAGCTTGTATCAGCCACGTAGTGTTACCAATATCTTCGGGAATTGGCTAAATGGCATTGATCCTAGGTTCAAGAAGCATATTAGGGTGGGAGCGATTGCCATTATTTGGTCGCTTTGGCTATGTAGAAATGATAAATTGTTTAATGGTACTAATTTTTCTCTGTTGCAGGTTATATACCGGTGTACCAACACCCTCCGCTTATGGTCGTCGCTCTAGCGTGTGGAGCACCGAGATCTGTTTACGGAGGTCTGTTCACGGTTGGAAGCTACGGCAAGCGATATTTTTTCCTACATGGATGGCAGCATAATCTAAGGATCGAAGCTCCTCCAGTTTAGGCGTCTTTACAATTTCTCAATATGATATGTAATCTCGCCTTTTATTTTGATATCAAGACTAAACAACGGCTGTGCGCATCTTAGATATAGAGGTTGGGTGTAATGGCTTAAAACTCTTAAGTAATAAAAGCGTCCCTTATCGAAAAAATTTGGTAATTTGTCGTAATTGGAAATGAAACGGACAGAAGACCCATATCTAGTTGGGGGTCCTCGTTCCCCCTCGTCGCTCCCGTGGGCGACGGGAGGGAACCCTAGCCGCCACCGGCCCAGGCCCCTCCCCCTGCTCCTCCCTCCCCTCGCTGCCGCCGGAGGGCGTCGCTGGGCAAAGCCCGGGCGCTGGCGGCGGCGGGGATTCCTCTCCCCCTCGCGCGGAAGCCTTGGCGCGGGCCGACGCGGCCGGTGAGGGCGGCGCGCTCGACGAGGGCGCGGCGGCGCGGCTGCCTCAGCAGCGGCGTGGCGGCTTCGTGGCGTGGCGGCGACCCCGTGCCGGAGGCGGCGGCTGCCCTCGGCGACCACCAAGTCCGGCGGCGGGCGGCGCGACCAAGCTGTAGGGGTGGCCAGCGACGGCGACGGCGCTGGGGATGGCAGCGACGGCGCTGGGGCAACGGCGACGGCGCTGGCGGCTGGTTGTGCTGGGCGGCCGGAGTTGACATCATGGCGGCGCGGGCTTGCTGGCTCGGATCTGGGCCCTTTGGGCCCGATCTGGGTTTGGCGGGCCCCGGCCGTCCTGCCCTCCAGCGCCTGGGTGCGGCCAGGCACCTCCTCCTTGTCCGTCCTTCTCGGCTCCGAGCGCATGTCTTCTTGCCGCTCGGCCGGGTTGGGCGGAACCCTACGCCATCTTGGCGTGGCGGCTCGTGGCGTCCGCGCGGCGCTGGTGACAAGGTGGACGATGCTGGGTGGCCGGCGATGCTCTCTGAGGTGGATGTGTGCAGTCCCGCAGTCCCGCAGCGACCCACCCCATGGTGGCACCTGCGCCGCTTGCGGCTCAGTAGTGCCCCTCTTAGGCAGCCTGTCCCTTTGTGGGCATGGCTGCCCCCGACCTGGCGCGCTGGACGTGCTGCCGGCGAGTTGCGCTGCCAAAGCTAGCGCTTTGAGAGAAAAGGGTCAGCGTAGGAGGTCTTGGCGAAGGATGATAGTGCCTGCAGTGGTGAGGAACCATGCTCTGGGTGAAAGCCCTGCCTTTCGGGGCCGGTGACGGCGACGCCTGAGGGCGCCGTTTTCCTCTTGTGGCGTCACCGAGGAGTTTCGGCACCTCCCTTGCCTAGGGTCTCATGTTTCGGGTGAAAACCTCAGATTTGGCTAGCCAAATCGGGCGACGACGGCGTCTTGGACGTCGTACCCTCCTTGGAGGCGTCGTCTTGGGAACTTGAGTTCGGGCCGTAGGTCTTCCTCGTGGATCTCAGCGCTGACCACATGGGAGGTGTCTTGCGATGCAGGTAGCGCGCCAGCCTCTCGAGTAGTATCGCGGTGGCTTGCGCGATGAGGATCTTCCTCGATCAGCGCGAGCATGCCTCTGGATGAGCAGTGTTGGGCTGGCCTCTGTGTTTGTTGGCGGGCTGCTGAAGATTGTACGCTTGCACGTCTATCGAGGTTGCCGGGAGCTAGCCGCTGCGCCGACGGCGTTCCTCGGATTTGGGTCGAGGCCGGAGCAGCAATGCTCCCAGCTGAGCCGTGGTGGGCTCGCGGGATTCAGGTGGTACGCGTCTTGGCTGCAGCTGGCAGGTTCTTGGTAATTTCGACGATGCGCGAGCACTGCGACTTTCATCGGCAAGGGTTCTGTCTTGCGGAGGAGCTCACTCTGTAGTGTCCCGGAGGAGCACTCTTCGGATTTCGGCCTTTTTGTCGTAGTCTAGTTTGAGTGTCGGATGTGTATTGTGGGTGTTCGGCCTTTTCTTAGGCTTGTAATGTAAACTTCCTTTCTATCAATGAATCGAAACGCAAACCTTTTGCGTTATCGCGAAAAGAAGACCCATATCTCCCGCAAAAGAAAAATCAGGAGCCTGTATTTATGGCAAAACAAAATAGATAGATGACCAATGCCTTCAAGACTTGACATTACCAAGTCTTCTTCTTTGGCGGTATCTTGCTTCGTCTGCCGTTTCTGCCAGTTCGTAACTCGTAAGGTGGCAGGAGCGCACATAGGACATCCGTGTAAACTATTTACGACCCACTCTGCTACCACTAGATTATCTCTGCCAGGTCCAATATCATCCATCCATGTTTGCATTGCAGCCACTAATTCTGTGTACGAGCGAGCAATTAGGCCTGCTCGATGGAACGGCCGTCAAGACCAGAGACTTCCAGCGGTACTCCAAGGCTGACCAGTGATCACTGCAATTGATTTCGTCGTCATAGACGCACTGCGTCGTGCAAGTACTGTTACATCCACTGCCAACCAAATGATTGCCGCCAGTTTGCACTCACCACTGCAAGTTTATCTTCCCATTACGTGTTCTGAATATACAATTAACACTGGATCAGATCCAAGTATATTTCCAACTTCTAGAGGAACATGTGCGCGACTTTGGTTCCAAGGTTGCTGCTATCAGATGCACCCACGAGTCCGATCGATAAGGATGGAAGCTCGCAGGTCCTCAGCACAAGTTCGCCATTTCGCACTCATGTAGAATTTTCTAACCAATACAAGATTATCTGCCCACGGTTGCCATCAATCAGGGGGCATAAATCATGCATTTCACCTTAAAAGAAAGTACGACTACGGCATCATGAGATCTGTTTTGTCCCTTCTAAGTTCTATCTATAAGAAAACGATGAAACGACGTGCACTCTCGCTTAGAAAAAAGATCTATCTTGTTTGGCAGTGACTAATTCCCAGTTGACTGGGAATTAATTTAATTTAGTAAAACTGATTGAGAATTACGACAGATCCTTCTTACCCGCCAATCAACATCACATTTTAACATGTTCTTTTTGCACCACTGCAAAAAACATGTTCTTTTTTTCTATACATAAATTCTGCCTTGCCCCTACGACGTATGGGAGCTGTTACTATGAATAGAGGTGAAAAATGTTACCGAACCCTTATAACTTTGTACATTTGCAAAAAAAAAAAAACTTGGTAGGGTAGAAACAAAAACAAAAACAAAAACTTTAGGAACCCCAAGATAGACTAAATCATCTTTACCAGGGAAAAGTAAACAGAGACATGATGACAACTTTTGATGAAAACGAAACAGAAATGGAATGATGATTTGAATGAACGATGATTTCGGATGAACACATGGTATAAGGTCTTTATCGAAAAAACATGGTATAAGGGGAATCTAATTTGCACGACCCATTGCCCATCTCGGTTGTTTGTAATGATTTTTTATGTTGTGTTTTATGTTTGAAGAAAGTTCATGCACTATTAGTTCTTCAACTCATGAGAGGGTTTTCTTGTCATCATAAAACTTATGTTTGGTCCAAAACAAACATTGAACTCCCTGAAAAACTTACATCCTGTCCAACCAAGGAAAAATGGTAATTTGAACACAATAAACATTTTCTCCAACCCGAGCCATAATGCACCACAAGATCATAAATAGTCTTACTTAACGATTTTTAAAATTTAGAACTTGGTATGCGGACTGAATTGTTTTTGTGATTTTTGTACTGATCACGAATCTTCGTACTCCTATTTAATTTTGAAAATTTGCATGCACATTCTTATCCATTCTTTACATTTGTAGGGTAGAAACGAAAACAAAAACTTTAGGAACCAACATAGACTAAATCATCTTTACCAGGGAGAAGGAAACAGAAACATGATGACAACTTCTGATGAAAAGGAAACAGAAATGGAATGATGAGTTTGGATGAACGATGATTTCGGATGAACACATGGTATAAGGGGAATCTAATTTGCACGACCCATTGCCCATCTCGGTTGTTTGTAATGATTTTTTATGTTGTGTTTTATGTTTGAAGAAAGTTCATGCACTATTAGTTCTTCAACTCGTGAGAGGGTTTTCTTGTCATCATAAAACTAATGTTTGGTCCAAAACAAACATTGAACTCCTGAAAAATAACTTACATCCCGTCCAACCAAGGAAAAATGGTAATTTGAACAGAATAAACAGTTTCTCCAAACCGAGCCATAATGCACCACAAGATCAAAAATAGTCTTACTTAATAATTTTTAAAATTTAGAACTTGATATGCAGACAGAATTGTTTTTTGTGTTTTTTGTACTGATCACAGATCTTCATATTTAATTTTGAAAATTTACATGCACATTCTTATCCATTCTTGACATTTGTACCGGTAGATGCTTAAATATGGATTCCGGTGTACCTAGATTTCAAAAATTCCCCCTTTACAGACTGCACAATATCTCTACATTCCACACCGGTACGGCATCTGTACACCAGTACTACACCACGTCTTTATTGCAAACTGGTAGCAATATCAACAGTTGAACTCTTTGCACAGTTCATTTGCTTCCTTTGGCATGGCTTCTCGGCGAGCTGAGCACCTTGTGGTGCGGTTTCGCCGGCGGTGAGGCGACCTTCCTCTTCTCCATAGACCGCCTAAGGTCGGCGCCGTTAGAGCAGCTGCTGCTTAGGCTGGGCACGAGGTACCACGCGATGGAGGTGCAGCAGATGGCGAACGTCCTACCGAACACGGCCAGGCTCAGCAGCGTGAGCGCCATGACTGCCAGCCAGTAGCACGCCGGCGGCCGCAGCCTCCCCCGAGAGAACGATGTGGTCCTCCCACGAGAGAACGATGTGATCCTCCTCCTCGCCGGCTCCACGCCTAGAGCAGTAGCTTTCTTGGCGGCGCCGTCCCTCGAGCTGGCCGAATCCGGCAAGGGGCAGGACGAGGGCGACGCGGACGTTCTGGGTACTTTCTTGGGGGCGTCGGCGTCCTTGAGCTGCTTCTCGCCGCCGGGAAGCTTGACGACGATGGGCACCCAGGTGCCGTTGCACTGGACGAAGCGGACCATGACGAGGCCGCTGTCGGAGCCGACGCGGCGGAGGATCTTTTCCCGGCGGGACTCGAGGTCGGATCGCACGGTGGAGAACTTGTCCAGGCCGCGACCAGCGAACGGGTTGTCGCCATGCCTCCTCCTCCTCCTGGGCTTGGGCGAGTCCTCCGCCGGGTCGTCGTCGATGTGCTTGAAGCTACCCGTGCCGCACAGCATGGTTTAATTGTCGAGTTGGCTTTGTCAGTTCCGGCGCGTTAAGGGCGAGCAGCTTTTAAGGACGTACTCGCTCAAGTGGTGGTCGTAGTGAGGAAAAGTTGGGCAATCAGGACTATGAGCAGAATGGTCAAGCAGAACCTTCTCCGCACAGGGCTTGACTTCGTACATAGTGGCTGGTCATTCCTTCTGCGGCCACCGCTAGGATATAGAAATTCACCGTAGATCGTATTACTACTTTATTTACAGCACGATTTGGCGACTGGTACACTGAAATAAGAAATTCTTGAAGTTTCAGTCAAATGTTGACCTCCTCCACAGTAGACTCTTCCTCCTCTGGTCGACTGCCACCTACGAATCTGAATCAAAATTTTAACCTCGTCATACTACCCAGCAGGCTATTCCTCCTCTCTGCCTGCCTCGTCAGATGAACCATTCCCCCGCGTTCTAGCAATCTACAAGCCAGAGAGATTTTTTTGCGGGCAAGATGTGGCTAGATCTTTAGGATGACACTACATGTTGATGCAGTGCCATTTCATGCTCGCTTTCAGATAGTTGATAGCTTTGAACAACGTGGACAGAATACCAGCCCATACGAACGAACTGATATTCAGATTGATTCTACAACCCTCGCTTCACATGCACAGTGAAACCCATATTAAACTGAACAATTTCCTTCCGCTACAGAAAAAGATCTGTCTTTTAAATTACAGAACAATCGTTCAAGTTAATCAAAATACAAATCAGGACGACAATAACAAAAGGCACACCAGAAACAAGATGCTGAGTTTGTCGACCAAAATCATGATGCTGAAAGATGAATTACTTGACCTGGTCAATGGGAGGAGCTCCAAGGAGTCAAACATGCCAAGCTTTTGCCGATGTGATCTTGGTGCCCTCGTGTTACCTTTCAATAGTACAATAAATCTGGTGTCCGCAGACCCTGAGCTAATGACCTGGCAGCACCTTAGTTTACTTGGCCTTCTTGACAACCGTTGAGGTGCGGAATTCTGCATCATCTTTAATGAAGCTCCACCAGAGATACGTGAGAGGAATCGTGCTTGCGTGCCACATCGAATGTGCATCAGCATACCCCTTGTATGGAGGAAAGTCATAGACTTCAAGAAGCATAGCTAGCGCTCCTCCAAATACAACCACCCAAAGCTTAAATCGTGACGGGTGATGGGTCACACCAGCCCAGATTGCCCATGCAAGAAGTTGAACCGCACCCATCGCAATACAAACTTTCATGTTCCATCCTGAAAGGGGGGATTTGGCACATAAACACAGATGCACATAAATTAACATGCTGGTGCAAATAACCACAAAGGCAAGTCTGCGCAAGCCGAAATCAAGACATGATTATTTAGTTATTCCGTCGTGAATTTTATCTATGAGTAACTTGTGAGATCACAAAGATATGGTAAAAAGAGCAGCTGGACGATTATTGAGCATGTTAAAATATTTATGTGTGCAGGATAAATCTTGTATGAAGATGGCAAAAGATCAAATACTTAAGCAAAAGCAGAAGGAACTTTACCATAGTCGAGGTCATAGAAGTTAAGGTACAAGATGTGTGTTGTAACGAATGCCAAAATAGGCGCGGCAAACATCACCCTCGTAGCCTCATCCTTGACATTAAAAGTTCTTAGCAATGAAAGGATTAAAGAGTAGCCAAGTAGGGCCACAGCTGAAGAGTAATCCAATTTCTCAGTCAAGTCAATATCCCTACAAATGAATAAGGATGCTCAGCAAGATATCAAGTATTATGACAGCATAGTGAAGCTTTGAGTAATGCACACCTCGTATGGAATATAGAGCTCCAGAACCATGCATTCATTGATAATATTGCATAAATATGCCATAAGCCAGTGTATTCGTAGTATGTTCTCTTAGTCTGGGGTCTAATAGGTAATCTGTAATTCACTAGCAGGAAAAATGAAAGCCAGCCAGTGAAATGCATCAATAGGTTGAGGGCAGACAAAGCAGTTGAGAGGGGCTCCTGATAAAAGGATGGCAAACAAGTTAGACATGTAGTAACCATGGTGAAGTAGTTGTATACTTGTATCAGCCATGAACATGCAAGCCACAAAACATGCCTGGAAGACAGAAACACGTATGAAGGGCCATTTTCCATGATATTTAACAGGGCTCAGGCCACCTGATTGTCGTTCCTCTTCTCTTTGCATCATACAGTAGTAGCGGCAGTCCGTCATACAGTTTAGTTGCTTCCACTGTGTGTAGAGTGGCTCCTGTGTGTACCAAGAACTTCCAGCAGGTGTACTGTCATTCTCTGGGGACTGGCAGTGGCTGATGATGTTACTTCCAATAATCGCTGTACTCTGACATTCCTTCACACAAGTTCTGCATGTTGATCAACAACGCAAGTATTACAAGAAACTTCTAAACAATGTAATATCAAAATGACAGCAACTTAAAGGTGGATAAATAAACAAACTTGAGGAACCCAACCAGTTTTTCAGGTCAAATTTTCTTAATGAAAACAAAAAGGAAAAATACATATGGTGAATTCGGTTACTTTTACAAAATATATCTGAGAAGGGAAAAAAAAGGACAGGCACAGAGCAGATATTACTAGTGATAGACTGGTTGTAGACGCACAATGGAGGGAACCTAGAAGAAAATTAGTACCACAAGCATGAAACTATAAAACTCTGCCTATGTTTAATTAGGCATAAAGGGTCCTAAGACTGAGTAAAGGAGGTGGGTTGTGATAGACTTGGCGAGCCAACGTAACAACTAGCCATTTCCTATGGATATGAGAAAAAGAGGTGATATGGAAAGTGGCGGTAAAAAGGGACTTGAAGGATTGGAGTGCACCTAGAGATTTGGCACTTGATAGGAGTGCATGGAAATCAGCAATCCATGTGCTGGAACTTTAATTTACATTTTGTTTACCTTTTTCTCTCTTCACTCTTTGTTGCCACAGTTTTCGAGCCTACCCCAACTTGCTTGGGATAAAAGGCTTTGTTGTCCTTTTTGTTGACTTATTGTAAGTATGAAACTAGAACTAATGATGGGCAAGTTAAACACTGGAAAATAAATAGTTTTCACAAGTGTTGCCTACTTACTGACTTATGTCAATGTATGAGAACTGGGGTTATTCTGCAATACTATTGTGCTGTTACATCTCCAAAAATGCAACCAATTAAATCAAAATACGTACTATATGAGATACTATTTACTATTTGTATTTGTATCGACTAACTGCACGAGGACCCAGGCATCCTGTGACCCCAAGGTTGCGTCAACTCGCTATCACAACACAACTATGGAACAAACTATGTTTAAACAAAAGCGTCAGTGCTTAAGACCATACCTTTAACCATGCCTCACAATTTAGCAGAATGCCAGAATCTAGTCAACTGCGTCTGAACTTTTATTTACATATTCAGATAGCTAATCATATGTTATGGACTTATGGTAAATGACTAAGGTTTTTTGGATTGAAGGAAATTCATAAGATTCCTGGAGGAAACTAAATCATTTGTAATTTGATTCTACCCCTTCGAACAAACAAATGAGCCCATAAAATTTTATAGGAGCAATGTAGCTTTCCTACAATTCAATAGGAATCAACAACTGTTTCTACTCTTGTGCGTAGGAATGGGACAGTTTTCCTCTGTTCTGCGCTTGTATCCTGTAAAATTCATTTGCGCAATAATAAAAAGACGCCTGAAGTTGCAGTTCAAATAGGAGCAGATGTCCACAGCAGAGACTAACAGCAACTGGGTCACACAATGAAATGGCAATATAAAGCATGTAGTTCATTTATGAGTCACTGACAAAAAAATGTTGGATAGTATTATACTCTAGTTAGAGAGTTTGAGAAAGAATAAAATGACCATTATAGCATTCTAAGTGTCATAGGTAAACGGGTTTGCTCAGATATACTCCCTCTGTCCCGAATTAGATGTCACAGATTTGTGTAGATTCGCATGTATCTGTGCACTAAAACGCGTCTACATACATGCGTATCTAGACAAATCAGCGACAAGTAATTCAGGACAGAAGGAGTATCATTCATGAAACGCGACAGGACCTATTAACACAAGCTGGTGTGTGAATTAACTCCTAGCCAATGGTTCCACAATATGGTACAAATAAAGAACTGTAAGAAAACAAAATTCCAGCAATTATTGATGCTACAACGTCACAGTATTAGCCAAAGGTGGTCAATATATGCACACCAGCTACTGTAAAAATTGAGTCTAATCAGTACAATTATCATAATCAAACAAAAGTGGAAGAAGACATACTATGTTTTGTTAACAATGTCAACCACCTGCTGGAATAATGGTCTGCCATTCACAGCTTACATAAGAAAACATATCCACATCATGATAGCCAAGTATCACTTTGAACTTAGTGTTTTTTTTCAAAATAAGGTATGAATTACTAGAGTATTTCAGTTAAGTTAGCAAGGAAAAAAAACATATTTCACAATGAAGTAGTACCAAGAAAGGATCAAACATAAGGTATAACCATTATCACAATTCTAAACATACAAAGCAGTCAAGTAAGCAAGAGAAATAACATAATACCCAATGAAGTAACAAGCAAGGATAAAAAAAGGTGGCAACAGACATTATCAGTCCTTAACATATCACCCACTGCCCTGGATTTCGCCCCTAAAGAGTTGCTGCTCCATAATTCAAGGTATGATATGTCTATATACTTTTAGATTCCCCCACGTAAGTGAAGTAATATAGTAGAAAGCCCCGAGTTGCAACTAACCAATAGCTAGTCCTCCACTGCAAGGAATCACTCATTGTTTATCCTTCCACTGTCCCTGTTCTATTCCATCACCATGGCTAAAATACTGATCATCTTTCATCACTTAATCTTTGTGCGTCTAAAGCATATATAATGGGAGACAGAATTATAGAATTGAAATTATGGCACCATTTTCTCACATAATATTACTCCATGCGAGTGTTCACTACCAGATCCACTTAATATTTCAAGCAACTGGCAAGTGCTGTGCCTTCTCGTTGAGTATGGAAAGATTTCACTGGCTAATGAGGGAAACCAACCGAAAACCAAATCAAGGATCTAAAGCCTACTACACCTGGAGCCCACACATGTCAAATGCAACAAGTAGACCCACCACTTGACCACCAAAGGCCAAAGGACAACCAACCATGACAGGAAGAAACCCACTTCATGACTCTACCAAAAACTGTATCCACCTTCCTACCATTTTCCGATTACACTAGAAAGTAGAGTGTGATATCTGAAAATTGACTAATTGGTCATATGACAGCAGGGAGTATAAATTGTATTCTTGAAAAAATACCCACAATAGTTTATGGAGTTTCAGGTTGTATAGTTCCATTGTCAGGCTGAGTCAAAGAATAACCATCTTAGACCCACAATGTCCAGATTTTCTGTTGAGATGTTTTCAATTACTTAGGATGGTCCAATGTGGATTCCAAACATGCTTACCAACAGGTCTAAGGCTAACAATATCACTATTTGGAGACAGTAAAAGAGATCAAATACTTTTAACTTTTAAGCAACTAGATATGTAAAAATTACCTACTCCCTCCGATCCATAATAAGTGTTGGGAACTTGGTACGTATAAAAGTTGTACTAAGTACTAAATCCCCAACACTTTTTATGTATCGGAGGGAGTACTAACTACAACTAGAAGGGCAGCCCAGCTACGCAAACTACCGGTATTCCATAGCCGACTTATCCAGCACGCCTCGAATCAAGTAAGAAAAAAATAAAAAGCAATCTGGCGCAATAATACATCACTGCAGCAAGAGACGAGTCAAGAAGTGCACAGAGATGCTTCCTTGGTCTCACCTGTAGTGCGGATCAACATCGCCCTGGCTGGCCTGGACGGAGCCGAGCACGAATCCGAGTGCAAGAAGGGAAGCCAAGTGAACCACCCGAAGGCTGCCTCCGGCCATCTCGGCGGCCGCGCCCTGGGTCCAGTCCGTGAACCCCTCACGCACGGCAACCAGCTAGGGATCCGTTACCGGTCAAAGGGATCGCCTCCGGATGGATCTCCACACTCAACGCCAGTCCAGTAGAGGATAGGAGGAGCAGGAGGACTAGGAGAGAAACGAGCTTAGAGGTGGCCGGCGGCGTGTCCCTGGGGTGGGTGCGAGGACTGGAGGTGGGTTTCGGCGGCGCTGGCAACGACGAAGAGACTTTGGGTCGAAGAGGAGTGGTCGCAGTCGCACGGACGCGTGAGGTGTGGTGATGTGAATTTTGGATCAGGAGGCAGGAGAAAGAAGTAGAAGACCCCCGGTTTTGAGACTAGGATTCAGATTTGATTTTAGCTCAACACAATCCCTGCAGAGATGTCTTGTGCTAATTTTGTTTTTGGCTCTGATTCCTTAAATTGCTTATTTTTAAGTTTTTTTTTCTTTTTTCGAAATGGGTAGCTCAGCTTCTGCATCAATTGATGCACACGGCCTCTTTTATTAAAAAAAATAGTTTAGCGATACAATACGTAGCTAGACGATTCTTATTACAATTAAAGATCCTAAAGAGTCTCGACAAAGATAGGCCATCTAAAGAGCATAACATGAAGCGTCTTTGCATCATCATGTCAGACGACGATCAGCACGCCGGTTGTAGAAATCACGTACTACTGTTGCAGTCGGTTGTACCTGGTGCTCCTCCGCCGCCTGAAGATAGGATCACATATGGATCCAATGTGTAGCCTAATGGATAACCTGCAAAAATGGTGGAAAGCTTTTTCTATTAAAAATATAATCATTGCGTACATTCCAAATTGCCCAAAGAAAGCGCACACACCAACTCTAATGTGGACTTTGTCTTTATTTGCAACTCCATTTAACCAATTGCCAAACATATTTGTAATATTCGGGTATATTAAAAGCCATATAAACAATCCTCCAAATCATCTTAGTAAAAGGGTATGAAATAAAAAATGTGTTGTATTGTCTCATCTTGATCACAAAAACAACATTTAACACAACCCTGCCAATTACGTCGAGCCAAGTTATCTTTTGTAAGAATCACCTTTTTATGAAAAAAAACATATAAAAATCTTTATCTTTAGAGAAACTTTCATCTTCCAGATATACTTCTTTAGGAAAATAGTATTGCCATTAAGCAAGTCCATATACATAGATTTAATCGAAAAAATGCCAGATGTAGTTAACTTACATTTGAATGAATCCTCACTATCGGTTAACTGAACCAATATGAGTCTATGCAAAAGGTGTGTCCATATATCCCATTTGTTGCCATTCAAAGTCCTCCTAAAACCTATATTTAGAGGATTTGAGGCCAATACATTTTCAACAATGGCATTCTTGTGATCAGCAATATTATAAAAATATGGATACTCATTAGCAAGAGACTTATCACCTAACCAAATATCCTCTCAAAACCTTGTATTACGCCCATTACCAACAACAAAAGAGCCCCAGGAAAAAAATCCTCCTTTACATTCATTAAGCCTTTCCAAAAAGATGACTCAGTAGGTGAAGTTGAAACTTGAGATAAAGTTTTAGAACGTAAATATTTTTTATGCAACAACTCTTGCCACATACCATCCTCATTCAAGAGTTTAAAAAGGCATTTGCTAAGTAAACTCTTGTTTTTTAGTTCTAAAACCTCCACTCCTAACCCCCTTGATCTTTGGGTCGATATATTATGTTTCATTTAGTTAACCCATATTTTTTATTATGCCCATCACTTTGCCAAAAGAAGCGTGATTTGAAAAAATATAAGCTCTTCCGAACTCCTATCGGAATTTTGAGGAAAGATAACATGAACATGGGGAGGCTAGTTAAAACTGAATTAATCAATATAAGCCGATCGCCATACGAAAGCAATTTGCCAATCCAACTACTTAACTTTGATTCAAACCGATCCTCCATCGGTTTCCATTCACCATTTCTCAGCTTGCGGAAATGTATTGGAATACCAAGATATCTAAAAGGTAATGAACCAATGTCACACCCAAATAGAGTTTTGTAATCATTCTCCGCTTGTTTTGCCGCCCCAAAACAAAAAATCTCGCTCTTATGAAAGTTTATTTTAAGACCAGACAACTGTTCAAAAATGCATAGAACTAATTTCATATTTAGAGCTTTATCTATGTCGTGTTCCATAAATAAAATGGTGGCATCTGCATACTGAAGAATCAAAACCCCCTCATCTACAAGATGAGGAATAAGACCAGCAACCTCACCATCTTCTTTGGCCCTAGCGATAAGAATAGCCAACATATCCACAACAATATTAAATAGAATGGGAGACAGAGGGTCGCCTTGTCTAAGACCTTTTTTGGTTTGAAAATAATGACCTATGTCATTGTTTACTCTAATACCCACACTACCTTTCTCAATATAATTTTGAATCCATGAACACCACTTAGGATCAAAATCTTTTATACGCAACGCTTGTTGCAAAAAAAGCGCAATTTACCTTGTCATATACCTTTTCAAAATCTATCTTAAACAAAACACCATCTAATTTCTTCCTATGAAGTTCGTGTATGGTTTCGTGAAGGATAACAACACCCTCAAGAATGTGTCTACCATGCATGAAAGCAGTTTGGGTCGGCTGGACCACACTTTCAGTAATATTAGAAACACGATTAGTCCCTACCTTGGTGAAAACTTTGAAGCTTACATTTAACAAGCAAATAGGACGATATTGTTGTATTTGGATGACATTTTATTTTTTGAAGATAATTTCTAAGGTTGCAAGAGCATCTCCAGCCGCGTCCCCCAAATAACGTTTGGGGACCGCAGACAAGAAATGGGAAAAAAAGTATTCCAGTCGCATCCCACAAAGCTAAATAGCACCTCATTTTGTATCCGGCGTCCCTGATACGTCTCAAACGTATCTATAATTTCTTATGTTCCATGCTACTTTATTGATGATACTCACATGTTTTATACACACTTTATGTCATATTTATGCATTTTCCGGCACTAACCTATTGACGAGATGCCGAAGAGCCAGTTGCTGTTTTCTGCTGTTTTTGGTTTCAGAAATCCTACAAAGGAAATATTCTCGGAATTGGACGAAATCAACGTCCAGGGTCTTATTTTTCCACGAAGCTTCCAGAAGACCGAGGAAGATACGAAGTGGGGCGACGAGGCGACGCCACGCCAGGGCCGCGCGGCCAGGGTTGGGGCCGCGCCGCTCTGTTGTGTGGGCCCCTCGCGTCGCCCCTGACCTACCCTTCCGCCTACTTAAAGCCTTCGTCGAGAAAACCCCAGTACCGAGAGCCACGATACGAAAAACCTTCCAGAGATGCCGCCGCCGCCAATCCCATCTCGGGGGATTCAGGAGATCGCCTCCGGCACCCTGCCGGAGAGGGGAATCATCTCCTGGAGGACTCTTCATCGCCATGATCGCCTCCGGAGTGATGTGTGAGTAGTTCACCCCTGGACTATGGGTCCATAGCAGTAGCTAGATGGTTGTCTTCTCCTCATTGTGCTATCATTGTTCGATCTTGTGAGCTGCCTAACATGATCAAGATCATCTATTTGTAATGCTACATGTTGCGTTTGTTAGGATCCGATGAATATGGAATACTATGTTATGTTGATTATCAATCTATATATGTGTTGTTTAAGATCTTGCATGCTCTCCGTTGCTAGTAGAGGCTCTGGCCAAGTTGATACTTGTAACTCCAAGAGGGAGTATTTATGCTCGATAGTGGGTTCATGTCTCCATTAAATCTGGGGGAGTGACAGTAACCCCTAAGGTTGTGGATGTGCTGTTGCCACTAGGGATAAAACATCAATGCTATGTCTAAGGATATTTGTGTTGATTACATTGCGCACCATACTTAATGCAATTGTCTGTTGTTTGCAACTTAATACTGGAAGGGGTGCGGATGCTAACCTGAAGGTGGACTTTTTAGGCATAGATGCATGCTGGATAGCGGTCTATGTACTTTGTCGTAATGCCGAATTGAATTTCACACTACTCATCCTAATATGTATGTGCATTGTTATGCCCTCTTTATTTGCCAATTGCCCAACTGTAATTTGTTCATCCAACATGCTATTTCTTATTGGAGAGACACCACTAGTGAACTGTGGACCCCGGTCCATTCTTTACATCGAATACAATCTACTGCAATACTTGTTCTTACTGTTCTTCGCAAACATCATCATCCACATTATACATCTAATCTTTTGTTACAGCAAGCCGGTGAGATTGATAACCTCACTGTTATGTTGGGGCAAAGTACTTTGGTTGTGTTGTGCAGGTTCCACGTTGGCGCCGGAATCCCTGGTGTTGCGCCGCACTACACTCCGCCACCATCCACCTTCAACGTGCTTCTTGGCTCCTACTGGTTCGATAAACCTTGGTTTCTTACTGAGGGAAAACTTGCTGCTGTACGCATCACACCTTCCTCTTGGGGTTCCCAACGGACGCGTGTTGTACGCGTATCAAGCTCTTTTTCTGGCGCCGTTGCCGGGGAGATCAAGACACGCTGCAAGGGGAGTCTCCACTTCCAATCTCTTTACTTTGTTTTTGTCTTGCTTTACTTTATTTACTGCTTTGTTTGCTCATTATATCAAAAATACAAAAAAAATAGTTACTTGATTTACTATCTTGTTTGCGTTCTCCATATTAAAAACACAAAAAAATTAGTTACTTGCATTTACTTTATCTAGTTTGCTTTATTTACTATTGCTAAAATGGGTACTCCTGAAAATACTAAGTTGTCTGACTTCACTAGCACAAATAATAATGATTTCTTATGCACACCTATTGCTCCACCTGCTACTACAGCAGAATTCTTTGAAATTAAACCTGCTTTACTAAATCTTGTTATGAGAGAGCAATTTTGTGGTGTTAGTTCTGATGATGTTGCTACCCATCTTAATAATTTTGTTGAACTTTGTGAAATGCAAAAGTATAAGGATGTAGATGGTGACATTATAAAATTAAAATTGTTTCCTTTCTCATTAAGAGGAAGAGCTAAAGATTGGTTGCTATCTTTGCCTACGAATAGTATTGATTCATGGACTAAATGTAAGGATGCTTTCATTGGTAGATATTATCCTCCTGCTAAAATTATATCTTTGAGAAGTAGCATAATGAATTTTAAGCAATTGGATAATGAGCATGTTGCCCAAGCATGGGAAAGAATGAAATCTTTGGTTAAAAATTTCCCAACCCATGGACTGACTACTTGGATGATCATCCAAACCTTTTATGCAAGATTGAATTTTTCTTCGCGGAACTTATTGGATTCAGATGCTGGAGGTACTTTTATATCCATCACTCTAGGCGCCGCAACAAAGCTTCTTGATAATATGATGATTAATTACTCTGAATGGCACACGGAAAGAACTCCACAAGGTAAGAAGGTAAATTTTGTCGAAGAAACCTCCTCCTTGAGTGATAAGATTGATGCTATTATGTCTATGCTTGTGAATGGTAGATCTAATGTTGATCCTAATAATGTTTCGTTAGCTTCATTGGTTGCTCAAGAAGAACATGTTGATGTGAACTTCATTAAAAATAATAATTTCAACAACAATGCTTATCGGAATAATTCTAGTAACAACTATAGGCCATATCCTTATAATAATGGTAATGGTTATGGTAATTCTTACAACAATAATAGGAATGTACCCCCTGGTCTTGAAGCCATGCTTAAAGAATTTATTAGTACACAAACTGCTTTTAACAAATCTGTTGAAGAAAAGCTTGGTAAAATTGATATTCTTGCTTCTAAGGTTGATAGTCTTGCTGCTGATGTTGATCTTTTAAAATTGAAAGTTATACCTAATGAAAATAAAGAGATTAAGTCATTTGCTACAGCAAACGCTATCAAAGTTAGAATTAATGAGAATATTTGATTGATGGCCGAATTGCGTGCTAGGTGGAAAAAAGAAGAAAATGCTAAAGAGAATAATGTAGCTAAAGTTTGAACTATTACCACTACTAGTAATGATAATGCTTCACATGTTGCTACACCTCCTACTATCAATGATAAAATAATTGGTGTTGGCAATGTTTCTACTCCTAATGCAAAGCGTGCAAAACTGCCTGAAACTGCTAAAACTGCTGAAATTGCTTGTGATAAAACTGCTGAATTTTTTTCAAATATTGGGGACAATGATCCCATTGCTTTAGATCATAATGGTTTAGATTTTGATGATTGTCACATCTCTGAAGTTATAAAGTTCTTACAAAAACTTGCTAAGAGTCCCAATGCTAGTGCTATAAATTTGGCCTTTACAAAACATATTACAAATGCTCTCATAAAAGCTAGAGAAGAGAAACTAAAACTTGAAACTTCTATTCCTAGGAAGTTAGAAGATGGTTGGGAGCCCATCATTAAGATGAAGGTCAATGATTTTGATTGTAATGCTTTATGTGATCTTGGTGCAAGTATTTCTGTTATGCCTAAGAAAATCTATGATATGCTTGACTTGCCACCATTGAAAAATTGTTATTTGGATGTTAATCTTGCTGATAATTCTACAAAGAAACCTTTGGGGAGAATTGATAATGTTCGCATTACGGTTAACGATAACCTTGTCCCCGTTGATTTGTTGTGTTGGATATTGAATGCAATGCATCTTGTCCCATTATATTGGGAAGACCTTTTCTTCGAACTGTTGGTGCTATTATTGATATGAAGGAAGAAAATATTAAATATCAATTTCCTCTCAAAAAAGGTATGGAACACTTCCCTAGAAAGAGAATGAAGTTACCTTTTGATTCTATCATTAGAACAAATTATGATGTTGATGCTTCATCTCTTGATGTTACTTGATACACACTTTTTGCGCCTAGCTGAAAGGCGTTAAAGAAAAGCGCTTATGGGAGACAACCCATGATTTTACTTCTGCGCTTTTATTTTATATTTGAGTCTTAGAAGTTGTTACTAGTGTAGTAACCTCTCCTTATCTTTATTTTATTGCATTGTTGTGCCAAGTAAAGTCTTTGATAGTAAGGTTCATACTAGATTTGAATTACTGCACAGAAACAGATTTCTTGCTGTCACGAATTTGAGTAGTATTCTCTGTAGGTAACTCAGAAAAATCTGCCAATTTACGTGAGTGATCCTCAGATATGTACGCAACTTTCATTCAATTTGAGCATTTTCATCTGAGCAAGTCTGGTGCCTCTAAAAAATTCGTCTTTACGGACTGTTCTGTTTTGACAGATTCTGCCTTTTATTTCGCATTGCCTGTTTTGCTATGTTTGATGGATTTATTTATTCCATTAACTTTAAGTAGCTTTGTGCAATGTCCAGAAGTGTTAAGAATGATTATGTCACCTCTAAACATGTGAATTTTTGATTATGCACTAACCCTCTAATGAGTTTGTTTCGAGTTTGGTGTGGAGGAAGTTTTCAAGGGTCAAGAGAGGAGGATGATACAATATGACCAAGGAGAGTGAAAGCTCTAATCTTGGGGATGCCCCCGTGGTTCATCCCTGCATATTTCAAGAAGACTCAAGCATCTAAGCTTGGGGATGCCCAAGGCATCCCCTTCTTCATCGACAAATTATCAGGTCACCTCTAGTGAAACTATATTTTTATTTCGTCACATCTTATGTGCTTTACTTGGAGCGTCTGTTTGTTTTTGTTTTTGTTTTTATTTGAATAAATTGGATCCTAGCATTCATTGTGTGGGAGAGAGACACGCTCCGCTGTTGCATATGAACATATATGTTCTTAGCTTTATTCTTAATGTTCGTGGCGAAGGTTGAAACTGCTTCATTAATTGTTATATGGTTGGAAAATGGAAACAGAAAATGCTACATGTGGTAAATGGTATAATGTCTTGAATAATTTGATACTTGGCAATTGTTGTGCTCATGTTTAATCTCTTGCATCATATACTTTGCACCTATTAATGAAGAACTACATAGAGCTTGTTAAAATTTGGTTTGCATGATTGGTCTCTCTAGAGTCTAGATATTTTCTGGTGAGGTGTTTGAACAACAAGGAAGACAATGTATAGTCTTATAATGCTTGCAATATGTTCTTATGTAAGTTTTGTTGTATCGGTTCATACTTGTGTTTGCTTCAAACAACCTTGCTAGCCTAAGCCTTGTATTGAGAGGGAATACTTCTCGTGCATCCAAATCCTTGAGCCAAAAACTATGCCATTTGTGTCCACCATACCTACCTACTACATGGTATTTCTCCGCCATTCCAAAGTAAATTACTTGAGTGCTACCTTTAAAATTCCATTCTTTGTATTTGCAATATATAGCTCATGGGAAAATAGCTTAAAAAACTATTGTGGTATTGAATATGTACTTATGTATCTTATTTCTTAATAAGTTGCTTGTTGAGCGGTAACCATGTTTCTGGGGACGCCATCAACTATTTCCTTTGTTGAATATCATGTGAGTTGCTATGCATGTTCGTCTTATCTGAAGTAAGGGTGATTTATCATGACCAATGGTTTGAGTATGCATATTGTTAGAGAAGAACATTGGGCCGCTAACTAAAGCCATGATCCATGGTGGAAGTTTCAGTTTGGACAATTAATCCTCAATCTCTTATGAGAATATTAATTATTGTTGAATGCTTATGCATTAAAGAGGAGTCCATTATCTGTTGTCTTTTTTGTCCCGGTATGGATGTCTAAGTTGAGAATAATCAAAAGCGAGAAATCCAATGCGAGCTTTTTCCTTAGACCTTTGTACAGGCGGCATAGAGGTACCCCTTTGTGACACTTGGTTGAAACATATGCTATGCAATGATAATCCATGTAAATCCAAGCTAATTAGGACAAGGTGCGAGCACTATTGGTAATCTATGCATGAGGCTTGCAACTTATAGGATGTCTTATACATAACACACATGCTTTATTACTACCATTGATAAAATTGTTTCTTGTTTTCAAAATGAAAAGCTCTAGCACAAATATAGTAATCCATGCTTCCCTCTGCGAAGGGCCATTCTTTTACTTTATGTTGAGTCAGTTTACCTACTTCTTTCTATCTTAGAAGCAAACACTTGTGTCAACTGTGCATTGATTCTTACATGTTTACCTATTGCACTTGTTATATTATTTTATGTTGACAATTATCCATGAGATATACATGTTGAAGTTGAAAGCAACCACTGAAACTTATATCTTCCTTTGTGTTGCTTCAAAGCTTTCTACTATGAATTTATTGCTTTATGAGTTAACTCTTATGCAAGTCTTATTGATGCTTGTCTCGAAAGTACTATTCATGAAAAGTCTTTGCTATATGGTTCAGTTGTTTACTCATTGTCTTTACATTTGCTTCGAATCGCTGCATTCATCTCATGTGCTTTACAATAGTATTGATCAAGATTATGATAGCATGTCACTTCAGAAATTATCTTTGTTATCGTTCACCTACTCGGGGACGAGTAGGAACTAAGCTTGAGGATGCTTGATACGTCTCAAACGTATCTATAATTTCTTATGTCCCATGCTACTTTATTGATGATACTCACATGTTTTATACACACTTGATGTCATATTTATGCATTTTCCGGCACTAACCTATTGACGAGATGCCGAAGAGCCAGTTGCTGTTTTCTGCTGTTTTTGGTTTCAGAAATCCTACAAAGGAAATATTCTCGGAATTGGACAAAATCAACGCCCAGGGTCTTATTTTTCCACGAAGCTTAGGGAGATACGAAGTGGGGCGACGAGGCGACGCCACGCCAGGGCCGCGCGGCCAGGTCTGGGGCCGCGCTGCCCTGTTGTGTGGGCCCCTCGCGTCGCCCCCTGACCTACCCTTCCGCCTACTTAAAGCCTTCGTCGAGAAAACCCCAGTACCGAGAGCCACGATACGAAAAACCTTCCAGAGACGCCGCCGCCGCCAATCCCATCTCGGGGGATTCAGGAGATCGCCTCCGGCACCCTGCCGGAGAGGGGAATCATCTCCCGGAGGACTCTTCATCGCCATGATCGCCTCCGGAGTGATGTGTGAGTAGTTCACCCCTGGACTATGGGTCCATAGCAGTAGCTAGATGGTTGTCTTCTCCTCATTGTGCTATCATTGTTCGATCTTGTGAGCTTCCTAACATGATCAAGATCGTCTATGTGTAATGCTACATGTTGCGTTTGTTGGGATCCGATGAATATGGAATACTATGTTATGTTGATTATCAATCTATATATGTGTTGTTTAAGATCTTGCATGCTCTCCGTTGCTAGTAGAGGCTCTGGCCAAGTTGATACTTGTAACTCCAAGAGGGAGTATTTATGCTCGATAGTGGGTTCATGTCTCCATTAAATCTGGGGGAGTGACAACAACCCCTAAGGTTGTGGATGTGCTGTTGCCACTAGGGATAAAACATCAATGCTATGTCTAAGGATATTTGTGTTGATTACATTACGCACCATACTTAATGCAATTGTCTGTTGTTTGCAACTTAATACTGGAAGGGGTGCGGATGCTAACCTTAAGGTGGACTTTTTAGGCATAGATGCATGCTGGATAGCGGTCTATGTACTTTGTCGTAATGCCCAATGATACGTCTCCGACGTATCGATAATTTCTTATGTTCCATGCCACATTATTGATGATATCTACATGTTTTATGCACACTTTTATGTCATAATTATGCGTTTTCTGGAACTAACCTATTGACGAGATGCCGAAAGGCCAGTTGCTGTTTTCTGCTGTTTTTGGTTTCAGAAATCCTAGTAAAGAAATATTCTCAGAATCGGACGAAATCAACGCCGAAGATCTTAGAATCCCCGGAAGCATCCAGAACACCCGAGAGTCGCCAGAGAGGGGGCACAGGCCCACCAGACCATAGGCCGGCGCGGCCAAGGGGGGCCTGCGCCCCCCTATAGTGTCGTCGCCCCGTTGACCTTCTGACGCCGCCTCTTCGCCTATTTAAGGGCCCTCGACCTAAAACCTCGATACGGAAAAGCCACGGTACGAGAAACCTTCCAGAGCCGCCGCCATCGCGAAGCCAAGATCTGGGGGACAGGAGTCTCTGTTCCGGCACGCCGCCGGGACGGGGAAGTGCCCCCGGAAGGCTCCTCCATCGTCTCCACCGCCATCTTCACCGCCATCGCTATCTCCATGATGAGGAGGGAGTAATTCACCCCCGGGGCTGAGGGCTCCGCTGTAGCTATGTGGTTCATCTCTCTCTTTGTGATCAAGTTGAATATCATCTATGTGCTACTCTAGTGATGTTATTAAAGTAGTCTATTCCTCCTCCATGATGTAATGTTGGCAGTGTGTGCATCATGAAGTACTTGGTTTATGCTATGATTGTGATCTCTTGTAGATTGTGAAGTTAACTATTACTATGATGGTATTGATGCGATCTATTCCTCCTTTCATAGTGTGATGGTAGAAGTGTGCATGCTATGTTAGTACTTGGTTTGGTTGTGTTGATCTATCTTGCACTCTAAGGTTATTTAAATATGAACATTGAATATTGTGGAGCTTGTTAACTCCGGCATTGAGGGTTCGTGTAATCCTACACAATGGTGTTCATCATCCAACAAGAGGGTGTAGAGTAGTCCTATTATGTGATCATTGTTGAGAGTGTCCACTAGTGAAAGCAGGATCCCTGGGCCTTGCTTCCAAGCATCGAATCTCCGTTTGTTTACTGTTTTGTTGAATGTTTACTCGCTGCCATATTTTATTCAGATTGCTATTACCACTCATACTCATCCCTATTACTTGTATCTCACTATCTCTTCGCCGAACTAGTGCACCTATACATCTGACAAGTGTATTAGGTGTGTTGGGGACACAAGAGACTTCTTGCTTTGTGGTTGCAGGGTTGCTTGAGAGGGATATCTTTGACCTCTTCCTCCCTGAGATCGATAAACCTTTGGTGATCCACTTAAGGGAAATTTGCTGCTGTTCTACAAACCTCTGCTCTTGGAGGCCCAACACTGTCTACAAGAATAGAAGATCCCGTAGACATCAAGCACTTTTCTGGCGCCGTTGCCGGGGAGGAAAGGTAAAAGGCACTCACACTTCGGTTCCAGGTTAAGTACTTTTCTGGCGCCATTGTGTTTGTGCTCGAAGCTATTTCCTTTAGATCCTGCAATTGCAACTTTTTGTTTCTTGTTTACACTAGTTAGGCATAATGGAAAACACCAAAAATATGAGAGATCTTTATGAGCTTTATCTTGAATTAGGACATGATGTGTTTGAAGAGAGAATTAAAAAACCCATGGAACTTTATATGCATGCTAATGGGAATGTTATTAATATGAATGCTTTGAACACTATTGTTGCTAATGCTATGGAAAATTCTAAGCTTGGGGAAGCTGGCTTTGATGAGCATGATCTTTTTAGTCCCCCAAGCATTGAGGAGGAAATTTACTTTGATGATACTTTGCCTCCTATTTATGATGATTATAATGATAGTAGTCTTTTGTTGCCACCTGTTATGGAGGAGAAATTTGATTATGATTACAATATGCCTCCTATATTAGGTTATAAAGAAATTTGATTATGATGATTATAATGATAGTAGTCTTTTGTTGCCACCTGTTATGGAGGAGAAATTTGATTATGATTATAAAGAAGTGAGTCTAGCTCATTCGGTTAGGGAAGTGGATGTACAACCCAGCCACCCAAGTTCAAGTCCCCACGGGCGCAGAATTGGGTTCTTATTATAAAAAAAACACTGTAGGGGCTTCCCTTACCGTATTCCTTTCAAAAAAAATATGCCTCCTATATTTGATGATAGCTACTTTGTTGAAATTGCTCCCGCTACAATTAATAAAATTGATTATGCTTGTGTGGGTAGTAATAATTTTATGCATGAGACTCATGATAAGAATGCTTTATGTGATAGTTATATTGTTGAGTTTGCTCATGTTGCTACTGAAAGTTATTAAGAGAGAGGAAAATATGGTGGTAGAAATTTTCATGTTACTAAAACACCTCTCTATGTGCTGAAATTTTTGAAGCTACACTTGTTCTATCTTCCTATGCTTGTTACTTTGCTATTCATGAACTTGTTTATTTACAAGATTCCTATGCATAGGAAGCATGTTAGGCTTAAATGTGTTTTGAATTTGCTTCTTGATGCTCTCTTTTGCTTCAACTACTATTTCTTGCGAGTGCATCATTAAAATTGCTGAGCCCATCTTAATGGCTATAAAGAAAGAACTTCTTGGGAGATAACCCATGTGTTATTTTGCTACAGTACTTTGTTTTTATTTTGTGTCTTGGAAGTTGTTTACTACTGTAGCAACCTCTCCTTATCTTAGTTTAGTGTTTTGTTGTGCCAAGTAAAGTCGTTGATAGAAAAGTTCATACTAGATTTGGATTACTGCGCAGAAACAGATTTCTTTGCTGTCACGAATATGGGCAAAATTCTCTGTAGGTAACTCAGAAAATTATGCCAATTTACGTGAGTGATCCTCAGATATGTACGCAACTTTCATTCAATTTGAGCATTTTCATTTGAGCAAGTATGGTGCCTCAATAAAATTCGTCAATACGAACTGTTCTGTTTTGACAGATTCTGCCTTTTATTTCGCATTGCTTCTTTTGCTATGTGGGATGGATTTCTTTGTTCCATTGACTTCCATTAGATTTAGGCAATGTCCAGAAGTGTTAAGAATGATTGTGTCACCTCTGAACATGTGAATTTTTGATTATGCACTAACCCTCTAATGAGTTGTTTCGAGTTTGGTGTGGAGGAAGTTTTCAAGGGTCAAGAGAGGAGGATGATACAATATGATCAAGAAGAGTGAGAGCTCTAAGCTTGGAGATGCCCCGGTGGTTCACCCCTGCATATATCAAGAAGACTCAAGCGTCTAAGCTTGGGGATGCCCAAGGCATCCCCTTCTTCATCGACAACATTATCAGGTTCCTCCCCTGAAACTATATTTTTATTCCATCACATCTTATGTACTTTACTTGGAGCGTCTGTATGTTTCTTGTTTTTGTTTTTGTTTGAATAAATACTTGTGTGGGAGAGAGACACGCTCCGCTGGTTTGTATGAACACATGTGTTCTTAGCTTTTAATGTTCATGGCGAAGTTTCTTCTTCGTTAAATTGTTGTATGGTTGGAAACGGGAAATGTTGCATGTGGTAATATATAATAAAATACTTGTAGGACATTGAGCTTTGATAACTTGATTCTTTGCAAATGTTTTGAGATATTTAGATGGTAAGGCTTGCTGGATAAATAAGTTAAAATTAGTAGTGGATTGTTGTCTTTAAGCTTGTGCCGTACTACAAACTCTATTTAAATAGTTGAAGGCGTAGTTGGACTTGATAGCTTTCCATGTCTGAGAGTTCATCGTAATAACTAAGTTGTGCTGAAGGTCGAGGGAGCTAGCGGGGTACTTGTGCCACCGTGAACGGCCCTCCTTGGAGTAAAATTTTAATCATGCTCTTAATGATGAACCTGCTAGTTGTTTGCAATAAGCTTGTGAGTTCTTTTTGACTAATGTTAAGCTACGGTTTTTGGCACTTCCACCATCCAAATTTGCTAGCCTCTTCGGTACTGTGCATTGCCTTTTGCTCACATTGAGAATTGCGCATACTTCGCCGGTACATCCAAACCCGTGGGAGAACTTTCTCTTGTTCTCCTACACATAAGCACATACATCTCCTCAAAACAGCCACCATATCTACCTACCACAGCATTTCCATAGCTGTTCCGAGATATATTGCCATGCAACATCCATTTTTACATTACATGCCATGTTGTCATTTATTATTTATATATTGCTTTGCATGATCATATACAGCTGATGTGTGGTTTACCCATGTTACGCTAGATCATTGCACATCCTGCTACACTGGCAGAGGCATACAGTTTCATACATCATGTTTCATTCATTATGAGTTATTTGTACCAAAAGTGTGTTGTCATATTAGGATGTTGCCCCTAAAAATGAAAAGAGCCGTGGAGGCCATCAAAAAGAAAAAAGAAAAAAGAGAAGAAAGAAAAAAAATGAAAAGAAAGAAAAAAAAAAGGAAAAGAAAAAGAAAAAAAAGAGAATAAAGAAAAAGGGGGCAGCATTACTATCTTTTATCCACATTTTTGCTCATGTTTTAGCACCCGCATTATTCATAGTCATCATTTGTGCTCATGTTTAGCACCTACATTCATATGAGAGAGTTTTCATGTTTTACTAGTATAACTATGTGGGGAATTTACACTATAGAACTTGGGTTGTATATTCCAATGATGAGCCTCCTCAAAAGTGCTCTAGGTCTTCGTGAGCAACCAAGTTGGATGCACCCCCACTAGTTCCATTGGAGAGCTTTCATACACATATAGCTCTATGTGCATCCGTTGCATGGCAATCACTACTCCTTGCATAGCTTCGATCATAAGGCTTCCTCTTGTCTAATGGTCATTTACAGCTTTGCAAGCCTTTCTTCCATTTGGCCTTCCAAACCCCCATTAACGTTCTTTATGCCATAACATCCTAGTGCTAATACCAAATGCTTGCGCTCACCGGTTGAGTAGACTTCGAAACAGTTGATTCATGACGTTCATGTTTATGTTTACTTGACTGAATCCTTCTTATGTTGTGAAGATTTACTTGATGCTTGGAATGAAGGATAGAACTTCTATGCTGAATACTTAATACATCTTTAATGAACTTTGTACGGTTGCATGTCTTTAAAGCAATGGTTCATGAAAACTTCTAGCTTGTCTAACTCTTGCATTATCATCTCTTATATCAATATAGATACTTGCTTTGAATGATTTGATCTCAGCTCATATGCTTTACAATAGTATGATCAAGGTTATGATGGCATGTCACTCCAGAAATTATCTTTGTTTATCGTTTACCTGCTCGGGACGAGCAGAAACTAAGCTTGGGGATGCTGATACGTCTCCGACGTATCGATAATTTCTTATGTTCCATGCCACATTATTGATGATATCTACATGTTTTATGCACACTTTATGTCATAATTATGCGTTTTCTGGAACTAACCTATTGACGAGATGCCGAAAGGCCAGTTGCTGTTTTTTGCTGTTTTTGGTTTCAGAAATCCTAGTAAAGAAATATTCTCGGAATCGGACGAAATCAACGCCGAAGATCTTAGAATCCCCGGAAGCATCCAGAACACCCGAGAGTCGCCAGAGGGGGCACGAGCCCACGGACCATAGGCCGGCGCGGCCAAGGGGGGGGCCCGCGCCCCCCTATAGTGTCGTCGCCCCGTTGACCTTCTGACGCCGCCTCTTCGCCTATTTAAGGGCCCTCGACCTAAAACCTCGATACGGAAAAGCCACGGTACGAGAAACCTTCCAGAGCCGCCGCCATCGCGAAGCCAATATCTGGGGGACAGGAGTCTCTGTTCCGGCACGCCGCCGGGACGGGGAAGTGCCCCCGGAAGGCTCCTCCATCGTCTCCACCGCCATCTTCACCGCCATCGCTGTCTCCATGATGAGGAGGGAGTAATTCACCCCCGGGGCTGAGGGCTCCGCTGTAGCTATGTGGTTCATCTCTCTCTTTGTGATCAAGTTGAATATCATCTATGTGCTACTCTAGTGATGTTATTAAAGTAGTCTATTCCTCCTCCATGATGTAATGTTGGCAGTGTGTGCATCATGAAGTACTTGGTTTATGCTATGATTGTGATCTCTTGTAGATTGTGAAGTTAACTATTACTATGATGGTATTGATGTGATCTATTCCTCCTTTCATAGTGTGATGCTAGAAGTGTGCATGCTATGTTAGTACTTGGTTTGGTTGTGTTGATCTATCTTGCACTCTAAGGTTATTTAAATATGAACATTGAATATTGTGGAGCTTGTTAACTCCGGCATTGAGGGTTCGTGTAATCCTACACAATGGTGTTCATCATCCAACAAGAGGGTGTAGAGTAGTCCTATTATGTGATCATTGTTGAGAGTGTCCACTAGTGAAAGCAGGATCCCTGGGCCTTGCTTCCAAGCATCGAATCTCCGTTTGTTTACTGTTTTGTTGAATGTTTACTCGCTGCCATATTTTATTCAGATTGCTATTACCACTCATACTCATCCATATTACTTGTATCTCACTATCTCTTCGCCGAACTAGTGCACCTATACATCTGACAAGTGTATTAGGTGTGTTGGGGACACAAGAGACTTCTTGCTTTGTGGTTGCAGGGTTGCTTGAGAGGGATATCTTTGACCTCTTCCTCCCTGAGATCGATAAACCTTGGGTGATCCACTTAAGGGAAATTTGTTGCTGTTCTACAAACCTCTGCTCTTGGAGGCCCAACACTGTCTACAAGAATAGAAGCTCCCATAGACATCACCCGATTGAATTTCACACTACTCATCATAATATGTATGTGCATTGTTATGCCCTCTTTATTTGTCAATTGCCCAACTGTAATTTGTTCACCCAACATGCTATTTCTTATTGGAGAGACACCACTAGTGAACTGTGGACCCCGGTCCATTCTTTACATCGAATACAATCTACTGCAATACTTGTTCTTACTGTTCTTCGCAAATATCATCATCCACATTATACATCTAATCCTTTGTTACAGTAAGCCGGTGAGATTGACAACCTCACTGTTACGTTGGGGCAAAGTACTTTGGTTGTGTTGTGCAGGTTCCTTGTTAGCGCCGGAATCCCTGGTGTTGCGCCGCACTACACTCCGCCACCATCAACCTTCAACGTGCTTCTTGGCTCCTACTGGTTCGATAAACCTTGGTTTCTTACTGAGGGAAAACTTGTTGCTGTACGCATCACACCTTCCTCTTGGGGTTCCCAACGGACGCGTGTTGTACGCGTATCAGTCCCCGGTAGAGACTATGTGTATAGAGTCTCTACCGGGACGCTGGACACAAAATCAGTATCCACATGCATGCATACAGCCCCTAGTCCCCACATTCCATTCTCTTTTCCGACACTTTCTCTCACCTACTTTTATCACATAGGATGGTCCCCTCTATTAAAATGCATGCATCCAGACGCTATTTGAGGGACACGGATGAGAATGGCCTCTTTTTTGTATATATTTTTGGTCTCTTTTTATCCTGCATGGTCCCCAAACGTACCCCAAATCATCGTGCCGGACATTTTTTGAGGGACACGACTGGAGATGCTCTAACGACATGTGTAATGGGGTGACGTTTCAGCCTTCCTTTACCTTCGCCAAGCCAAATTTTCCTCTAGTTAGAGGGAAGAGAATGAAACAAGAGAAGGTTATCTCCCCTGGCTAAGGGAGGATGAGAATGAAGTAAGAAAATTTTGTCTTCTCTTAACTTAGGGATGATCCTTAAAACAATGAGATAACTATTTTCTCCATTATACCATATATCTTCACTTATCAACCTAATTTTCTACTAAACTTATTTCATTCTCATTAATTGCTAGAGGTGATACAAGACATAATGCATTGTATCAATTATATTTAGTGTCTGCTATAGATGAGGTGGACTGCTAAGAGAAGGCTCACCTTCCCTACCATTAAACTACTAGTTCTCAGTTGACACTAACTCGGTGAAATGACATAACCATTTTTTATTGTAACTCATGTTGAATTACAAAGCAAATCTAAGTGCCTCTTGGATCATAGGAATGTTGGAGGAAAAGTATAGAAATATGATTTTTTTCCATTGGTGGCACTACAAACTCATTTTATTCAAATGAAATGACCATAGAAAAATTGTAAATCTTCTTTGGTTAGGGTTTCAAAAGAAAAACAAAATAATTCTACAATCCACTTGAACCTCGTTTTACATTCCTATGCATAAAGAATGAGACAAAGGTCATAAATTGCATGATGATGATCTAGTATTACCTTTATATTGATTTTAACCATGATTTAATTATAGTTTTAAAGATTCATGTGTTTTTCCTATTCATTCGAATCCAACATCCAATAAATTTGCATGTTTTTTGTGAAACATGACGGTTCGCTCATCCACTTCTCCACCCTCAGGTAGGGGAGGAAGAGAAGAAAGAGTCTGATGGTTCTATCGAATAAGCAACAAATAAATATAAGGATACAAGGAAACAATATAGGAGTCGAAAAAAGGAAAAAGCACAACTCGAAGGAAAAGATTACTTACTTCGGGAAGGGCGTTGCTGCCGCTGTATGGCCCCACGCGACAAGAGGTTGTAACCTTATCTTTTTTGCTCAGCGACGAAAAACATCGAACAAGCTTCTCCAAGTCCTTCACAGAAAGGTTCTTGGATATGCGGTCAACATCTTCTTCGCAAACATACATCCAGAGGGGTTTTTTACGAGCCTGTAGAGGCTGCACCTTGATCCTAAGGGAGTGCGCAGTGATTTGAACACCTGACAGTTCTTTACCGCGGATGTTCTGAAGCTCATGGGTGCGCTTCATCAGCGCATTTGTCGTCGTTTTCTCTTCCTCGGTAGCTTCGGCGTCCCATGACCGGTATCAAAGGATTTTCACGGCACCGTCAAAAGGAGCGATGTTGTATTCATGCGACTCGACGTGCTCCTCTCGGATGTACAGCCATCTCCTGCGCCACCCTTGGACGGAGTCAGGGAATTTGACGTCGAAGTAAACGACATCGGGACGGATGCAAATAACAACATCACCTACATTGTAGGCGATGTTGCGGGAGCTGTGGCGGCGAAGATAGAAGATACGTTTCCACATGCCCCAATGAGGATGGGTCCCGAGAAAGCATTCACACAAGGTGATAAAGATGGAGATGTGGAGGATGGAGTTGGGAGTCAGTTGGTGTAGCTGAATCCCATAGACAAAAAGCAATCCACGAAGGAACTCGTGGATGGGGGTGGAAAGGCCACAGATGAGGTGGTCCATGAATGTTACCCGGTATCCGATGCGAGGCATAGGGAAGCTTTCGTCCCCAGGAAAGATCATCCCCTCTTCTTTCTTCATCAACCTAAGCTTCTTGAGGGTGCTCATGTCCTGGTTTGAGATCTTGGATCTCTCCCATCCAGAGATCTCAAACTCCTCGGTCGACATGTTGGTTCCTGGAGCAGTGTGCCTGAGGAGCTTGGTGCGCGGTGGCATTCAAACAAGTGGTGGAGGAGAATGGAGATGAGAGGGAGCGCAATGAGCTTGGGGGACAACAGTGGAGATTTTGCAGAGAGAGGGGAAAGTTGAGCGGCACAACGATGTGAAGGTTTGAGGAAGAAGGAGATTATTTATACCAAGAAATTGATCCGTCGCACCGTTGGATAAAAAGGAAATGAATCCGGTGCCCTACACGTGTTATCGAGGGTATAATCGTATATTTACTATGAAGTAACTGGACAGGCGCCGCAGCGCGCATGCCGGAAAAAGCGGAGGACGTGTGTCCCCCACTCCCGCTACGTGTCAAATGCGCAGAGGTTTGGATCCACATATCAGAGACACGACAGGTCTCGCACCTTCCCAATACAGAGTTCGTGGTTGTCTTCAGTGTTGACGTAGTCATTGGAAAATCTCGAATAAGTGTTTTAAAATAGCGGCAGGAGAAATATTGAGCATTCAAATAAGATAAATTTCGAGAGCCTTTGATCAAATACTTATATTTGTTCAAACGCTCGGGGACTACTCTTACCCGAAGTTTTTACTTCTGATAAGAGGATGGCATAAAAGACAAAATATATGGTGGTTCAGAGAAGTTAAAAAATTGAGCCTACAGCCAAGAATAAAATACTTGACTGTAGCCTCGGGGGCTACTCCCATTGGGAGCGCTGGTCGCGCACCCGATAAAATGAAGGTTCAGTACAAGTCGAAATTTCAAAATATAGAGAGAAGGAACAACACAAGTTGAGCCTACAGCCAAGTATAAATACTCGACTGTAGCCTCGGGGGCTACTCCCATCGGGAGCGCTGGTCGCGCACCCGGTAAAATATGCAGATGAAGAGATTGATAAGGACAAAATAAAAGACGAACGATTATCGTCATACATCTTCGAGTTATATATAACTCGACATGTACTCCCATCGGGAGCGTCAAGATATTACCATTATATAATTCGAGCGAATTGGCTATTCCAACAACCGATAAAGGTACTCGACAATATATTCCTAAAGCGCGTCCGCCGCGATAAAAACCTCTGGATGTCGTAAAACTTTACGAAGGTAAGACCCCAGGTTCTGTCCTGAGTGGCGTGGTATCACACCCGAATGCGCTCTACTACTTTTTTCCGTATCAGCAGATGACAAGGGATTAACTTGTCAATGCCTACGGGTTGTAGACTAGGGTTTTAGCTAGAAGTAGAGGGCAAGTAGATCTCGAAGGTTTCAGCCGAAAAGTACTCGACGATATGAAAACTAGGGTTTGTGAGACAATGAATCGATGCTTTCTTTGTCCCTCGGCTCCCCCTTATATAGGAGGTGGAGCCGAGGGATTCGTGATACACAAGTTACAGAGTCTGGGAAGGTTTCCAACTCATCCCGCAATATTACAAGTGTTCTTTCCTAATACAACTCTAGCTTTCCTTAACTAGCAACTTGGGCTTTCGATTCTTCTTATCCTTCGGGTCGTGGGCCTTCAGTAAACCCCGGGTACCTTCTTCGGCAGGCCCATTGGGGATGCCTATGTCAGTAGCCCCCGAGATTTTGCTTGAATCGCAGTGTCAGGGAAAATCTCCACCTTTATATTTATGCGATAACTCTGAACTTTACCACATCTCTTTGCATATGAATTTATATATTGTACAGGGATAATGGTAGTTGGGGCTAGTTCATCTGACGGATCAGGTACTAGTTAACTGCTCTTGTGGCAATCCGCAAAAACCTACTTCAAGATCACGTCCCTGGACATGGTCTCGGGATACTGGTGTAAACTTCGACAGGTGCCGCTTAAGGTCTTACCATTCTGTCGAGTCCCAGTCATGTTTATCGGGTACCTAACGCGTCTGTTAGGATTTTTCTTCGTATCTGTTGATACGGAAAAAAGTAGCAAACCGACGTCAGAGACGGCGCCACGCCACGCAGAACGGATCTGGGGTCTTACCTTCGCAAAGTTTTGCGGCATTCAGAGATTGATCGCAACTTTGGCGCTCTGAGAATATATTGTCAAGTGCTTTTTCGGCTGTTGGAATAGCACATTTTATTGAGTCAACGGATGACTTATATTGCTCTCCCGATGGGAGTATATGTAGAGTTATTTATATAACTCGAAATATGCTCTCCTGTTCTTGTTTCTCTCTCTTTTATAATTTCATCGGACACGCGAACAGCGTTCCCGATGGGAGTAGCCCCCGAGGCTACAACCAAGGACTTGTGCTTGGGTGTAGGCTCCATGCCTTATGTTGCTATATTTTTTCTCTCTCGAAATTTTCAAATCTCTCGGGTGCGCGAACAGCGCTCCCGATGGGAGTAGCCCCCGAGGCTATGAGCAAATACTTTTATTTGATCATAGGCTCTCGCCATTTCTATTTTGTCTTTCTCGAGTTTTTTATTTTTTTAAAGTAGCCCCCGAGCATTTGATCAAAAACTTGTATTTGATCAAAGGCTTTCGAAATAATCCACAATCTTCTGCTGTCGCCATTTTTATGAAGCTGCTGAGTCGAAATTTTCTCTTGATAAGGTGACATCACTGCTGACGATATCCACGACCGCTGTATCGAGAAAACGCGAGAACTACTCTCTCTCTGCCTTGCGGGCCCAAATTACCCATCAAATTGACACGTCGTGCAAGTGGGGGACACACGTCCTCCGCTTTTTCTGGCGCACGTACTGTAGCTCCTGTTCTTTCTCGTCTGAATGAAATTACTTTTTACCCCTTGTCCACGTGTACACCATCTGTCCCGCAATCTCCTCATCCAACGGTGCGTCGATTCACCGCACCTCTATATAAAGGCATCGTCTTCCTCCTCTAGTCCTTTCGCTCGCGCCGCACCTCTGCTTCTCCTCTGCAAAATCCTCCATTACTCCCATTGCCTCAAGCGCTCAACCACACTCACACCTTTCGCCGCCAAGCTCATTGATGCCGCCTCGCATCCGTTTGACTAGGCATAGCACTCCGGAGTCGAAGATGGCGACAGCGGATCTGGGGAGCGCTGAGTGGGAGAGATCTAAGATCTCTGCCCAAGACATCAACTTGCTGAAGAAGATGGGCTTCAACAAGAAGGAGAACTCACTCCGCTTCCCCAAGGAGGAGAGCTATCCAACGCCTCCAATCGAGTATCGGGTCAGTTTCGTTGACCACCTTGATACGCGTACAACACGCGTCCGTTGGGAACCCTGATACGTCTCCGACGTATCGATAATTTCTTATGTTCCATGCCACATTATTGATGATATCTACATGTTTTATGCATACTTTATGTCATATTTATGCATTTTCCGGCACTAACCTATTGACGAGATGCCGAAGAGCCAGTTGCTATTTTTTCTGCTGTTTTTGGTTTCAGAAATCCTACAAAGGAAATATTCTCGGAATTGGACAAAATCAACGCCCAGGGTCTTATTTTTCCACGAAGCTTAGGGAGATACGAAGTGGGGCGACGAGGCGACGCCACAGTAGGGAGCATGCATAATGTTAGAGAAGAACATTGGGCCGCTAACTAAAGCCATGATCCATGGTGGAAGTTTCAGTCTTGGACAAATATCCTCAAATCTCATATGAGAAAATTAATTGTTGCTACATGCTTATGCATATAAGAGGAGTCCATTATCTGTTGTCTATGTTGTCCCGGTATGGATGTCTAAGTTGAGAATAATCAATAGCGAGAAATCCGATGCGAGCTTTCTCCTTAGACCTTTGTACAGGCAGCATAGAGGTACCCCTTTGTGACACTTGGTTAAAACATGTGCATTGCGATGATAATCCAGGTAATCCGAGCTAATTAGGACAAGGTGCGGGCACTATTAGTATACTATGCATGAGGCTTGCAACTTGTAAGATATAATTTACATGACACATATGCTTTATTACTACCGTTGACAAAATTGTTTCTTGTTTTCAAAATCAAAGCTCTAGCACAAATATAGCAATCGATGCTTTCCTCTTTGAAGGACCTTTCTTTTACTTTTATGTTGAGTCAGTTCACCTATCTCTCTCCACCTCAAGAAGCAAACACTTGTGTGAACTGTGCATTGATTCCTACATACTTGCATATTGCACTTGTTATATTACTTTACATTGACAATATCCATGAGATATACAATAGTATGATCAAGGTTATGATGGCATGTCACTCCAGAAATTATCTTTGTTATCGTTTACCTGCTCGGGACGAGCAGAAACTAAGCTTGGGGATGCTGATACGTCTCCGACGTATCGATAATTTCTTATGTTCCATGCCACATTATTGATGATATCTACATGTTTTATGCATACTTTATGTCATATTTATGCATTTTCCGGCACCAACCTATTAACGAGATGCCGAAGAGCCAGTTGCTGTTTTCTGCTGTTTTTGGTTTCAGAAATCCTAGTAAGGAAATATTCTCGGAATTGGACGAAATCAACGCCCAGGGGCCTATTTTCACACGAAGCTTCCAGAAGACCGAAGAGAAGACGAAGTGGGGCCACGAGGCGGCGCCACAGTAGGGCGGCGCGGCCCAGGAGCTGGCCGCGCGGCCCTAGCGTGTGGGCCCCTCGTGACTCTCCCGACTCTGCCCTTCCGCCTACAAATAGCCTTCGTCGCCAAATCCCCAGTACCGAGAGCCACGATACGGAAAACCTTCCAGAGACGCCGCCGCCGCCAATCCCATCTCGGGGGATTCAGGAGATCGCCTCCGGCACCCTGCCGGAGAGGGGATTCATCTCCCGGAGGACTCTACACCGTCATGGTCGCCTCCGGAGTGATGAGTGAGTAGTTCACCCCTGGACTATGGGTCCATAGCAGTAGCTAGATGGTTGTCTTCTCCTCATTATGCTTCATTGTCGGATCTTGTGAGCTGCCTAACATGATCAAGATCATCTATCTGTAATGCTATATGTTGTGTTTGTTGGGATCCGATGAATAGTGAATACTATGTTATGTTGATTATCAATCTATGTGTTGTTTATGATCTTGCATGCTCTCCGTTACTAGTAGATGCTTTGGCCAAGTTGATGCTTGTAACTCCAAGAGGGAGTATTTATGCTCGATAGTGGGTTCATGTCTCCGTGAATGCGGGGAGTGACAGAAGCCCCTAAGGTTATGGATGTGCTGTTGCCACTAGGGATAAAACATTGATGCTATGTCCGAGGATGTAGTTATTGATTACATTACGCACCATACTTAATGCAATTGTCTGTTGTTTGCAACTTAATACTGGAAGGGGTTCGGATGATAACCTGAAGGTGGACTTTTTAGGCATAGATGCATGCTGGATAGCGGTCTATGTACTTTGTCGTAATGCCTAATTAAATCTCACAATACTCATCATATCATGTATGTGCATGGTCATGCCCTCTCTATTTGTCAATTGCCCAACTGTAATTTGTTCACCCAACATGCTATTTATCTTATGGGAGAGAGACCACTAGTGAAATGTGGACCCTGGTCCATTCTTTTACATCGAATACAATCTACTGCAATACTTGTTCTACTGTTCTCTGCAAACAATCATCATCCACACTATACATCTAATCCTTTGTTACAGCAAGCCGGTGAGATTGACAACCTCACTGTTTCGTTGGGGCAAAGTACTTTGGTTGTGTTGTGCAGGTTCCACGTTGGCGCCGGAATCCCTGGTGTTGCGCCACACTACATCTCGCCGCCATCAACCTTCAACGTGCTTCTTGGCTCCTACTGGTTTGATAAACCTTGGTTTCTTACTGAGGGAAAACTTGCCGCTGTACGCATCACACCTTCCTCTTGGGGTTCCCAACGGACGCGTGCTGTACGCGTATCAAGCAGATTTTCTGGCGCCGTTGCCGGGGAGATCAAGACACGCTGCAAGGGGAGTCTCCACATCCCAATCTCTTTACTTTGTTTTTGTCTTGCATTATTTTATTTACTACTTTGTTTGCTGCACTAAATCAAAACACTAAAAAATTAGTTGCTAGTTTTACTTTATTTGCTATCTTGTTTGCACTCTATATCAAAAACACAAAAAAAAATTAGTTACTTGCATTTACTTTATCTAGTTTGCTTTATTTACTGCTGCTAAAATGGGTACTCCTGAAAATACTAAGTTGTGTGACTTCACAACCACAAATAATAATGATTTCTTATGCACACCTATTGCTCCACCTGCTACTACAGCAGAATTCTTTGAAATTAAACCTGCTTTACTAAATCTTGTTATGAGAGAGCAATTTTCTGGTGTTAGTTCTGATGATGCTGCTGCCCATCTCAATAATTTTGTTGAATTGTGTGAAATGCAAAAGTATAAGGATGTAGATGGTGACATTATAAAATTAAAATTGTTTCCTTTCTCATTAAGAGGAAGAGCTAAAGATTGGTTGCTATCTCTGCCTAAGAATAGTATTGATTCATGGACTAAATGCAAGGATGCTTTTATTGGTAGATATTATCCCCCTGCTAAAATTATATCTTTGAGGATTAGCATAATGAATTTTAAACAATTGGATAATGAGCATGTTGCACAAGCATGGGAAAGAATGAAATCTTTGGTTAAAAATTGCCCAACCCATGGACTGACTACTTGGATGATCATCCAAACCTTTTATGCAGCACTGAATTTTTCTTCGCGGAACCTATTGGATTCAGCTGCTGGAGGTACCTTTATGTCCATCACTCTTGGTGAAGCAACAAAGCTTCTTGATAATATGATGATTAATTACTCTGAATGGCACACGGAAAGAGCTCCACAAGGTAAGAAGGTAAATTCTGTCGAACGAACCTCTTCCTTGAGTGATAAGATTGATGCTATTATGTCTATGCTTGTGAATGATAGGACTAATGTTGATCCTAATAATGTTCCTTTAGCTTCATTGGTTGCTCAAGAAGAACATGTTGATGTAAACTACATTAAAAATAATAATTTCAACAACAATGCTTACCGGAACAATTCTAGTAACAACTATAGGCCATATCCTTATAATAATGGCAACGGCTATGGTAATTCTTATGGGAATTCTTACAACAATAATAGGAACACACCCCCTGGACTTGAAGCTATGCTTAAAGAATTTATTAGTAGACAAACTGCTTTTAACAAATCTGTTGAAGAAAAGCTTGGGAAAATTGATATACTTGCTTCTAAAGTCGATAGTCTTGCTGCTGATGTTGATCTTTTGAAATCGAAAGTTATGCCTCATGAAAATCGTAATCATAAAATTGTTACTACAGCAAATGCCATCCAAGTTAGAATTAATGAGAATATAAGATTGATGGCTGAATTGCGTGCTAGGTGGGAAAGAGAAGAAAATGAAAAAGAAGATAATATAGCTAAAGTTTGGACTATTACCACCACTAGTAATACTAATGCTACACATGTTGCTGCACCTCCTACTATTAATGGTAAAATAATTGGTGTAGGCAATGTTTCCACTTCTAATGCAAAGCGTGAAAAACTGCCTGAAACTGCTAAAAGCTATTGAAATCGCTTTGTGATAAAACTACTGAAATTTTTTCCAATATTGGGGATGATGATCCCATTGCTTTAGATTATAATGGTTTGGATTTTGATGATTGCCACATCTCTGAAGTTATAAAGTTCTTACAAAAACTTGCTAAAAGTCCTAATGCTAGTGCTATAAATTTGGCTTTCACGAAACATATTACAAATGCTCTCATAAAAGCTAGAGAAGAGAAACTAGAACGCGAAACTTCTATTCCTAGGAAGCTAGAGGATGGTTGGGAGCCCATCATTAAGATGAAGGTCAATGAATTTGATTGTAATGCTTTATGTGATCTTGGTGCAAGTATTTCCGTTATGCCTAAGAAAATTTATAATATGCTTAACTTGCCACCATTGAAAAAATGTTATTTGGATGTTAATCTTGCTGATAACTCTACAAAGAAACCTTTGGGGGGAGTTGATAATGTTCGCATTACCATTAACAATAACCTTGTCCACGTTGATTTTCTTGTCTTGGATATTGAATGCAATGCATCTTGTCCCATTATATTGGGAAGACCTTTTCTTCGAACTGTTGGTGCTATTATTGACATGAAGGAAGGTAATATTAAATATCAATTTCCTCTCAAGAAAGGTATGGAACACTTCCCTAGAAAGAGAATGAAGTTACCTTTTGATTCTATTATTAGAACAAATTATGATGTTGACACTTCGTCTCTTGATAACACTTGATATACACTTTCTGCGCCTAGCTGAAAGGCGTTAAAGAAAAGCGCTTATGGGGGACAACCCATGCTTTTACTACAGTACTTTTATTTTATATTTGAGTCTTGGAAGTTGTTACTACTGTAGCAACCTCTCCTTATCTTAGTTTTGTGCATTGTTGTGCCAAGTAAAGTCGTTGATAGTAAGGTTCATACTAGATTTGGATTACTGCGCAGAAACAGATTTCTTTGCTGTCACGAATCTGGGCCTAATTCTCTGTAGGTAACTCAGAAAATTATGCCAATTTACGTGAGTGATCCTCAGATATGTACGCAAGTTTCATTAAATTTGAGTATTTTCATTTGAGCAAGTATGGTGCCTCAATAAAATTTGTCTTTACGAACTGTTCTGTTTTGATAGATTCTGCCTTTTATTTCGCATTGCCTGTTTTGCTATGCTTGATGGATTTTTCGATTCCATTGACTTTCAGTAGCTTTGTGCAATGTCCAGAAGTGTTAAGAATGATTATGTCACCTCTGAACATGTAAATTTTAATTGTGCACTAACCCTCTAATGAGTTGTTTTGAGTTTGGTGTGGAGGAAGGTTTCAAGGATCAAAAGAGGGAGATGATACAATATGATCAAGGAGAGTGAAAGCTCTAAGCTTGGGGATGCCCCGGTGGTTCACCCCTGCATATATCAAGAAGACTCAAGCGTCTAAGCTTGGGGATGCCCAAGGCATCCCCTTCTTCATCGACAACATTATCAGGTTCCTCCCCTGAAACTATATTTTTATTCCATCACATCTTATGTACTTTGCTTGGAGCGTCGGTTTGTTTTTGTTTTTGTTTTGTTTGAATAAAATGGATCCTAGCATTCTTTGTGTGGGAGAGAGACACGCTCCGCTGTTGCATATGGACAAATATGTCCTTAGGCTTTACTCATAGTATTCATGGCGAAAGTTTCTTCTTCGTTAAATTGTTATATGGTTGGAATCGGGAAATGCTACATGTAGTAATTACTAAAATGTCTTGGATAATGTGATACTTGGCAATTGTTGTGCTCATGTTTAAGCTCTTGCATCATATACTTTGCACCTATTAAGGAAGAAATACATAGAGCTTGCTAAAATTTGGTTTGCATAATTGGTCTCTCTAAGGTCTAGATAATTTCTAGTATTGAGTTTGAACAACAAGGAAGACGGTGTAGAGTCTTATAATGTTTAAAATATGTCTTTTATGTGAGTTTTGCTGCACCGCTTCATCCTTGTGTTTGTTTCAAATAACCTTGCTAGCCTAAACCTTGTATCGAGAGGGAATACTTCTCATGCATCCAAAATCCTTGAGCCAACCACTATGCCATTTGTGTCCACCATACCTACCTACTACATGGTATTTCTCCGCCATTCCAAAGTAAGTTGCTTGAGTGCTACCTTTAAAATTTCTATCCTCTATATCTACAATATATAGCTCATGGGACAAATAGCCTAAAAACTATTGTGGTATTGAATATGTACTTATGCACTTTATCTCTTATTAAGTTGCTTGTTGTGCGATAACCATGTTCCTGGGGACGCCATCAACTACTCTTTGTTGAATATCATGTGAGTTGCTATGCATGTTCGTCTTGTCTGAAGTAAGGGAGATTTACCACTAAAATGGTTAGAGCATGCATAATGTTAGAGAAGAACATTGGGCCGCTAACTAAAGCCATGATCTATGGTGGAAGTTTCAGTCTTGGACAAATATCCTCAAATCTCATATGAGAAAATTAATTGTTGCTACATGCTTATGCATATAAGAGGAGTCCATTATCTGTTGTCTATGTTGTCCCGGTATGGATGTCTAAGTTGAGAATAATCAATAGCGAGAAATCCGATGCGAGCTTTCTCCTTAGACCTTTGTACAGGCGGCATAGAGGTACCCCTTTGTGACACTTGGTTAAAACATGTGCATTGCGATGATAATCCAGGTAATCCGAGCTAATTAGGACAAGGTGCGGGCACTATTAGTATACTATGCATGAGGCTTGCAACTTGTAAGATATAATTTACATGACACATATGCTTTATTACTACCGTTGACAAAATTGTTTCTTGTTTTCAAAATCAAAGCTCTAGCACAAATATAGCAATTGATGCTTTCCTCTTTGAAGGACCTTTCTTTTACTTTTATGTTGAGTCAGTTCACCTATCTCTCTCCACCTCAAGAAGCAAACACTTGTGTGAACTGTGCATTGATTCCTACATACTTGCATATTGCACTTGTTATATTACTTTACATTGACAATATCCATGAGATATACATGTTACAAGTTGAAAGCAACCGCCGAAACTTAATCTTCCTTTGTGTTGCTTCAATACCTCTACTTTAAATTATTGCTTTATGAGTTAAATATTATGCAAGACTTATTGATGCTTGTCTTGAAAGTACTATTCATGAAAAGTCTTTGCTATATGATTCATTTGTTTACTCATGTCATATACATTGTTTTGATCGCTGCATTCATTAGATATGCTTACAATAGTATGATCAAGGTTATGATGGCATGTCACTCCAGAAATTATCTTTGTTATCGTTTACCTGCTCGGGACGAGCAGAAACTAAGCTTGGGGATGCTGATACGTCTCCGACGTATCGATAATTTCTTATGTTCCATGCCACATTATTGATGATATCTACATGTTTTATGCATACTTTATGTCATATTTATGCATTTTCCGGCACTAACCTATTAACGAGATGCCGAAGAGCCAGTTGTTGTTTTCTGCTGTTTTTGGTTTCAGAAATCCTAGTAAGGAAATATTCTCGGAATTGGACGAAATCAACGCCCAGGGGCCTATTTTCACACGAAGCTTCCAGAAGACCGAAGAGAAGACGAAGTGGGGCCACGAGGCGGCGCCACAGTAGGGCGGCGCGGCCCAGGAGCTGGCCGCGAGGCCCTAGCGTGTGGGCCCCTCGTGACTCTCCCGACTCTGCCCTTCCGCCTACAAATAGACTTCGTCGCGAAACCCCCAGTACCGAGAGCCACGATACGGAAAACCTTCCAGAGACGCCGCCGCCGCCAATCCCATCTCGGGGGATTCAGGAGATCGCCTCCGGCACCCTGCCAGAGAGGGGATTCATCTCCCGGAGGACTCTACACCGCCATGGTCGCCTCCGGAGTGATGAGTGAGTAGTTCACCCTTGGACTATGGGTCCATAGCAGTAGCTAGATGGTTGTCTTCTCCTCATTATGCTTCATTGTCGGATCTTGTGAGCTGCCTAACATGATCAAGATCATCTATCTGTAATGCTATATGTTGTGTTTGTTGGGATCCGATGAATAGTGAATACTATGTTATGTTGATTATCAATCTATGTTTTGTTTATGATCTTGCATGCTCTCCGTTACTAGTAGATGCTTTGGCCAAGTTGATGCTTGTAACTCCAAGAGGGAGTATTTATGCTCGATAGTGGGTTCATGTCTCCGTGAATGCGGGGAGTGACGAAGCCCCTAAGGTTATGGATGTCTTTGTTGCCACTAGGGATAAAACATTGATGCTATGTCCGAGGATGTAGTTATTGATTACATTACACACCATACTTAATGCAATTGTCTGTTGTTTGCAACTTAATACTGGAAGGGGTTCGGATGATAACCTGAAGGTGGAATTTTTAGGCATAGATGCATGCTGGATAGCGGTCTATGTACTTTGTCATAATGCCCAATTAAATCTCACAATACTCATCATATCATGTATGTGCATGGTCATGCCCTCTCTATTTGTCAATTGCCCAACTGTAATTTGTTCACCCAACATGCTATTTATCTTATGGGAGAGACACCACTAGTGAAATGTGGACCCCGGTCCATTCTTTTAAATCGAATACAATCTACTGCAATACTTGTTCTACTGTTCTCTGCAAACAATCATCATCCACACTATACATCTAATCCTTTGTTACAGCAAGCCGGTGAGATTGACAACCTCACTGTTTCGTTGGGGCAAAGTACTTTGGTTGTGTTGTGCAGGTTCCACGTTGGCGCCGGAATCCCTGGTGTTGCGCCGCACTACATCTCGCCGCCATCAACCTTCAACGTGCTTCTTGGCTCCTACTGGTTCGATAAACCTTGGTTTCTTACTGAGGGAAAACTTGCTGCTGTACGCATCACACCTTCCTCTTGGGGTTCCCAACGTACGCGTGCTGTACGCGTATCAAACCCCAAGAGGAAGGTGTGATGCGTACAGCGGCAAGTTTTCCCTCAGTAAGAAACCAAGGTTTATCGAATCAATAGGAGCCAAGAAGCACGTTGAAGGTTGATGGTGGCGGAATGTAGTGCGGCGCAACACCAGGGATTTCGGCGCCAACGTGGAACCTGCACAGCACAACCAAATTACTTTGCCCCAACGTGACAGTGAGGTTGTCAACCTCACCGGCTTGCTGTAACAAAGGATTAGATGTATAGTGTGGATGATGATGTTTGCAGAAAACAGTAAGAACGAGTATTGCAGTAGATTGTATTCGATGTAAAGAATGGACCGGGGTCCACAATTCACTAGTGGTGTCTCTCCGATAAGAATTAGCATGTTGGGTTAACAAATTACAGTTGGGCAATTGACAAATAAAGATGGCATGACAATGCACATACATGTTATGATGAGTAGTGTGAGATTTAATTGGGCATTACGACAAAGTACATAGACCGCTATCCAGCATGCATCTATGCCTAAAAAGTCCACCTTCAGGTTATCATCCGAACCCCTTCCAGTATTAAGTTGCAAACAACAGACAATTGCATTAAGTATGGTGCGTAATGTAATCAACAAATACATCCTTAGACATAGCTTTGATGTTTTATCCCTAGTGGCAACAACAGATCCACAACCTTAGAACTTTCTATCACCGTCCCAGATTTAATGGAGGCATGAACCCACTATCGAGCATAAATACTCCCTCTTGGAGTTACAAGTAACGACTTGGCCAGAGCCTCTACTAATAACGGAGAGCATGCAAGATCATAAACAACACATAGATGATAGATTGATAATCAACATGACATAGCATTCAATATTCATCGGATCCCAACAAACGCAACATGTAGCATTACAAATAGATGATCTTGATCATGTTAGGCAGCTCACAAGATCCGACAATGGTAGCACATGAGGAGAAGACAACCATCTAGCTACTGCTATGGACCCATAGTCCAGGGGTGAACTACTCACACATCACTCCGGAGGCGACCATGGCGATGAAGAGTCCTCCGGGAGATGATTCCCCTCTCCGGCAGGGTGCCGGAGGCGATCTCCTGAATCCCCCGAGATGGGATTGGCGGCGGCGGCGTCTCTGGAAGGTTTTCCGTATCGTGGCTCTCGGTACTGGAGTTATTATCGACAAAGGCTTAAGTAGGCGGAAGGGTAGGTCAGGGGCGCCACGAGGGGCCCACACGCTAGGGCCGCGCGGCCAGGGCCTGGGCCGCGCCGCCCTAGTGTGGCGTCGCCTCGTCGCCCCACTTCGTATCTCCTCCGGTCTTCTGGAAGCTTCGTGGAAATAAGATCCTGGGCGTTGATTTCGTCCAATTCCGAGAATATTTCCTTACTAGGATTTCTGAAACCAAAAACAGCAGAAAACAGCAAATGGCTCTTCGGCATCTTGTTAATAGGTTAGTGCCGGAAAATGCATAAATGTGACATAAAGTATGTATAAAACATGTAGGTATTGTCATAAAACAAGCATGGAACATAAGAAATTATCGATACGTTGGAGACGTGTCAGCATCCCCAAGCTTAGTTCCTACTCGTCCCGAGTAGGTAAAGGATAACAAAGATAATTTCTGAAGTGACATGCTATCATAATCTTGATCAATACTATTGTAAGCACATGTAATGAATGCAGCGATTCGAAGCAATGGTAAAGACAATGATTAAACAACTGAATCATATAGCAAAGACTTTTCATGAATAGTACTTTCAAGACAAGCATCAATAAGTCTTGCATAAGAGTTAACTCATAAAGCAATAAATTTAAAGTAAAGGCATTGAAGCAACACAAAGGAAGATTAAGTTTCAGCGGTTGCTTTCAACTTGTAACATGTATATCTCATGGATATTGTCAACATAAAGTAATATGATGAATGCAAATATGCAAGCATGTAAGAATCAATGCACAGTTAACACAAGTGTTTGCTTCTTAGATGGAAGGAAGTGGGTAAACTGACTCAACATAAAAGTAGAAGAATGGCCCTTCGCAGAGGGAAGCATTGATTGCTATATTTGTGCTAGAGCTTTTATTTTGAAAACAAGAAACAATTTTGTCAACGGTAGTAATAAAGCATATGCATTATGTAAATTATATCCTACAAGTTGCAAGCCTCATGCATAGATTACCAATAGTGCCCGCACCTTGTCCTAATTAGCTTGGATTTACATGGATTATCATCGCAATACATAGGTTTTAACCAAGTATCACAAAGGGGTACCTCTATGCCGCCTGTACAAAGGTCTAAGGAGAAAGCTCGCATTGGATTTCTCGCTTTTGATTATTCTCAACTTAGACATCCATACCGGGACAACATAGACAACAGATAATGGACTCCTCTTTAATGCATAAGAATTCAACAACAAATAATATTCTCATAAGAGATTGAGGATTGTTGTCCAAAACTGAAACTTCCACCATGGATCATGGCTTTAGTTAGCGGCCCAATGTTCTTCTCTAACAATATGCATGCTCAAACCATTCAACTCATGATAAATCACCCTTACTTCAGACAAGACGAACATGCATAGCAACTCACATGATATTCAACAAAGGGTAGTTGATGGCGTCCCCAGGAACATGGTTATCGCACAACAAGCAACTTAATAAGAAATAAGATATATAAGTACATATTCAATACCACAATAGTTTTTAGGCTATTTGTCCCATGAGCTATATATTGCAAAGACAAAGGATAGAAATTTAAAGATAGCACTCAAGCAATTTACTTTGGAATGGCAGAGAAATACCATGTAGTAGGTAGGTATGGTGGACACAAGTGGCATAGTTTTTGGCTCAAGGATTTGGATGCACGAGAAGTAATCCCTCTCAATACAAGGCTTAGGCTAGCAAGGTTATTTGAAACAAACACAAGTATGAACCGGTACAACAAAACTCACATAAGAACATATTGCAAGCATTATAAGACTCTACACCGTCTTCCTTGTTGTTCAAACCCTTACTAGAAAATATCTAGACCTTAGAGAGACCAATCATGCAAACCAAATTTTAGCAAGATCTATGTATTTCTTCACTAATAGGTGCAAAGTATATGATGCAAGAGCTTAAACATGATCCTTATGAGCATAATAATTGCCAAGTATCAAATTATTCAAGACATTCTACCAATTACCACATGTAGCATTTCCCGTTTCCAACCATATAACAATTAACGAAGCAGATTCAACCTTCGCCATGAACATTATGAGTAAAACTAAGGACATATTTGTCCATATGCAATAGCGGAGCGTGTCTCTCTCCCACACAATGAATGCTAGGATCCAACTTTATTCAAACAAAACAAAAACAAGAACAAACAGACGCTCCAAGCAAAGCACATAAGATGTGATGGAATAAAAATATAGTTTCACTAGAGGAACCTGATAATGTTGTCGATGAAGAAGGGGATGCCTTGGGCATCCCCAAGCTTAGATGCTTGAGTCTTCCTGAAATATGCAGGGATGAACCACCGGGGAATCCCCAAGCTTAGAGCTTTCACTCTCCTTGATCATATTGTATCATCCTCCTCTCTTGATCCTTGAAAACTTCCTCCACACCAAACTCAAAACAACTCATTAGAGGGTTAGTGCATAATCAAAATTCACATGTTCAGAGGTGACATAATCATTCTTAACACTTCTGGACATTGCACAAAGCTACTGAAAGTTAATGGAATGAAGAAACCCATCAAACATAGTAAAACAGGCAATGCGAAATAAAAGGCAGAATCTGTCAAAACAGAACAGTCCGTAAAGACAAATTTTTTAGGTGCACCAGACTTGCTCAAATGAAAATGCTCAAATTTAAGGAAAGTTGCGTACATATCTGAGGATTACTCACGTAAATTGGCAGATTTTTCTGACTTACCTACAGAGAACACTGCTCAAATTCGTGACAGCAAGAAATCTGTTTCTGCGTAGTAATCCAAATCTAGTATGAACCTTACTATCAAAGACTTTACTTGGCACAACAATGCAACAAAATTAAGATAAGGAGAGGTTGCTACAGTAGTAACAACTTCCAAGACTCAAATATAAAACAAAAGTGCAGAAGTAAAATCATGGGTTATCTCCCATAAGCGCTTTTCTTTAACGCCTTTCAGCTAGGCGCAGAAAGTGTGTATCAAGTATTGTCAAGAGATGAAGCATCAACATCATAATTTTCACAACTTGTCACAATAGGTATCTTAGATGCTCCCTTATCTATAGTGGTATTAAGAGCTTTATCAATTTTAGGCCTATAATGGTTTTTTGGTTTAGGCACCTTAGAGACATACATGAACTTTTGCTCCTTACCCACATAAGCTTTCTCCTTAAACTTAATAGAAGAAAAAGTTGAACCCAAGGTTCCCATAGCTTCTTCAAGTTCACTAATCCTTTGGGTTTGATTATCATGAATAGCACAAGCTTCTAAGATGGCAATTTTCTCATTAATTCCACCTAGAGATTTGTCTAGTTTATCGTTGCTATTAAGTAATTCTCCCAATTTAGTCTCAATACTTGGAAGATTTTGCTCTATGGTCTCCAACTTTTTCATGACATCTTCAAGAGAGATTTCAGTTTTAACTTCATTAACAGGTGGTATTCCAAATAGACTCTCAATAATGCAACTAGCTTCTAAAGCAGGAGTGCCTAGGAAATTACCTCCCGCGAGACAATCAAGAACATACCTATTCCAGCTAGAGATACCAACATAAAAATTCCCGAGTAGGATAGTGGTGGAGTGTTTCTTAGTGCATCTATTATGAGCATCACTAATTCTATACCAAGCATCTTTTAAACATTCTCCCCCTTGTTGCTTAAACGAACGAACTTCAACTTCAGGATTACTCATTTTAGCAATAGTAAATAAAGCAAACTAGATAAAGTAAATGCAAGTAACAAATTTTTTGTGTTTTTAATATGGAGAACGCAAACAAGATAGCAAATAGAGTAAACCTAGCAACTAATTTTTTGTGTTTTGATATAATGCAGCAAACAAAGTAGTAAATAAAATTAGGCAAGACAAAAACAAAGTAAAGAGATTGGAAGTGGAAGACTCCCATTGCAGCGTGTCTTGATCTCCCCGGCAACGGCGCCAGAAAAAGAGCTTGATACGCGTACAACACGCGTCCGTTGGGAACCCCAAGAGGAAGGTGTGATGCGTACAGCGACAAGTTTTCCCTCAGTAAGAAACCAAGGTTTATCGAACCAGTAGGAGCCAAGAAGCACGTTGAAGGTTGATGGTGGCGGACTGTAGTGTGGCGCAACACCAGGGATTCCGGCGCCACCGTGGAACCTGCATAGCACAACCAAATTACTTTGCCCCAACGTGACGGTGAGGTTGTCAATCTCACCGGCTTGCTGTAACAAAGGATTAGATGTATAGTGTGGATGATGATGTTTGCAGAAAACAGTAAGAACGAGTATTGCAGTAGATTGTATTCGATGTAAAGAATGGACCGGGGTCCACAGTTCACTAGTGGTGTCTCTCCGATAAGAATTAGCATGTTGGGTGAACAAATTACAGTTGGGCAATTGACAAATAAAGATGGCATGACAATGCACATACATGTTATGATGAGTAGTGTGAGATTTAATTGGGCATTACGACAAAGTACATAGACCGCTATCCAGCATGCATCTATGCCTAAAAAGTCCACCTTCAGGTTATCATCCGAACCCCTTCCAGTATTAAGTTGCAAACAACAGACAATTGCATTAAGTATGGTGCGTAATGTAATCAACAAATACATCCTTAGACATACCATTGATGTTTTATCCCTAGTGGCAACAGCACATCCACAACCTTAGAACTTTCTGTCACTGTCCCAGATTTAATGGAGGCATGAACCCACTATCGAGCATAAATACTCCCTCTTGGAGTTACAAGTAACGACTTGGCCAAAGCATCTACTAATAACGGAGAGCATGCAAGATCATAAACAACACATAGATGATAGATTGATAATCAACATAACATAGCATTCAATATTCATCGGATCCCAACAAACGCAACATGTAGCATTACAAATAGATGATCTTGATCATGTTAGGCAGCTCACAAGATCCGACAATAATAGCACATGAGGAGAAGACAACCATCTAGCTACTGTTATGGACCCATAGTCCAGGGGTGAACTACTCACACATCACTCCGGAGGCGACCATGGCGGTGAAGAGTCCTCCGGGAGATGATTCCCCTCTCCGGCAGGGTGCTGGAGGCGATCTCCTGAATCCCCCGAGATGGGATTGGCGGCGGCATCTCTGGAAGGTTTTTCGTATCGTGGCTCTCGGTACTGGAGTTATTATCGACGAAGGCTTAAGTAGGCGGAAGGGTAGGCCAGGGGCGCCACGAGGGGCCCACACGCTAGGGCCGCGCGGCCAGGGCCTGGGCCGCGCCACCCTAGTGTGGCGTCGCCTCGTCGCCCCACTTCGTATCTCCTCCGGTCTTCTAGAAGCTTCGTGGAAAAATAAGATCCTGGGCGTTGATTTCGTCCAATTCTGAGAATATTTCCTTACTAGGATTTCTGAAACCAAAAACAGCAGAAAACAGCAACTGGCTCTTCGGCATCTTGTTAATAGGTTAGTGCCAGAAAATGCATAAATATGACATAAAGTATGTATAAAACATGTAGGTATTGTCATAAAACAAGCATGGAACATAAGAAATTATCGATACGTTGGAGACGTATCACACCTCATCCGAGGTCTCTCTCCCCCAATCCACGAGTTTCTTCGTGGTCTTCTGTTTGTCTATGGGCTTCAACTGCATCAGTTGACGCCCAATTCCATCCTCCACGTGTCGATCTTTATCACACTTTGTGAGTGCTTCCTCGGGGTCCAACCTAATTGGGCTCTGTGGAAACGTATATTCTGCCTCCGCCGTAATGGCTCCCACAACGTCGCCTACAACATTGGCGGCGTTGTTATCTGTGTTCGTTCTGACGTCGAATATTTCGACGTCAAATTCCCCGACTCCGTCCAAGGTTGGCGGAAGAAATGGCTGTATGTCCATGAAGAAAGCCCCAAATCAGTGGAAGACAACATCGCCCCTTTTGACGGAGAAGCCAAAATCCTTCACCGCCGTTCCTGGGATGCTGAAGCTACCGAAGCTGAGAAGTTGGCGACTGAAGCGCTGATGACTCGCATCCATGAGCTACAGAACACCCGCGGCAAGGAGCTGCCGGGTGTTGAGATCACAGCGTATTTCCTTAGGATTAGAGTGCAGCCCCTCCAGGCACGCAAGAATCCCCTTTGGATGTATGCTGGTGAAAAGGACGTCGACAGGCTCTCCAAAGACCTTCCTTTGAAGGATTTTGAAAAGCTTATCCGCAAGATCTCATCGCTCAACAAGAAGGATCCCATTCCATCCTCTTGCCGCATTACGCCATACAGTGGCGCCAATCCCCTTCCCGAGGTACTTTTCCCTCTTAGTTGCTATATTGTCTCTTCGAGTTTTCTTATTTGTCGACTACTATCTTGCTAGCTTTTTTGCACAACTTCTTTTTTTACCGACACTCTTTCTTTTTCTCAGAACCACCCCATTCATGCTTCTCTTCCTCCTCTTCCTGAGGGTGGAGAAGTTGAAGATCGTACCATTGTCGATGATGACAACCAAGGTACCTCGCGCCCTAAAAGTGAAGTCACGGGTTCTCACAAATCCGCGGCTTCTTCTAAAAAGAGGCTGATTCTGAAGCCACTGCCTCGGCACACTCCCTTCCTCCCGCTGTTTCTCCAAGGAACAAAAGGAAAAGGGATGAAGTCGAAGACTCCGGTACCTCCAAGGCCGAAGAAGCTGGTCCTTCAGATAGGAAGGCAGCTTTCAATCCATACGATGATGCCCTCGTCAGCTCATAAGTTCTCCATTGCTTCTTATTGTTTTGCTCTCGATGTTTTTGTCTATCTTGCTTCTTATACTGTCGCCATTTTACTGTAGTGGTGACGAGGAAGAAGCGCAAGCTATTGACGCGACTGCTCGGACGAGTACGTCGCGTACTTTAGTTGTTTCTGAAGCGCAAGCTGATGGAGAAGAATCTTCGCCTCCTCAGCAAAACACCGAACAGCCTACTCCTCTTGCAAGCCCCCGTGGCCCTTCGCCAAAAAGGGCAAGGGTTGAATCAATCACGGAGCCTGCCTTACAATTGGGTGATCCACGACTCCTCTTCTGGATGATGTAAGACCCTTCTCCTTTTTTGTACAAAGTACTTTACGATGCTATCGACTTTTTGTTGTTTGCTTCTTTTTTGCTTTGTGCTGTCGAGCTTTTTATATGTTGACGCTTTCTTTTCTCTCTCTTTCTTCGTCAGCCTTTGATTAAGGAATTCATCCGCTTCGGTCCCCAATTCGTCGGGTACCGCGATCATGCTAGCAAAGCTGAAGGTAATATTTTGCTGCTTCTTCTGGCAAATGACTTCTCGCTCCTTTCTTGTCGTGATTTTGACTGGTTTTGACTATTTTGGCAAAAAATCTTGCGGAGGCCAACAAGCGTGCTGACGCACTTGCTCGTAAACTAGAGCAAAGTGAACAAGATCGTAAGAAGGCTGAAGCAGACGCTAAGAAGGCCAAGGCAGATGCTGCTGGTATCTAAGATCTTCGGAAGAGACTTCACGACACAGAAACTGCTTTGAGCGACAAAGTGGCCGAGCAAATTGCTCGAGAAAAAGAGATTCTCAATCGCTTGCAGTCGCAATGTCGACGGGTTGTTAGTAAGTACTCAAATCCTTGTTTATTTCTTCGCCTTGCTTCACTGTATCGAGCATTCTTATCGACGAGCTTCCTTTTGCTTGTTTTCAGGGAGAACTCATCAAGAATACGAAGTGGAGGATCCTGAAGGCGATGAGCTTATCGACGCGCTTTCTCTTCTTGAAATCCATGGGGACGAAGCACGCGAGGGCCTTGCTGATGCTGAAGCAGGTCCGTCGAAGCTTTTCCCCTATTTCTTCACGAAGAAAGAGGAGCCCAACACTTTTACTGCCCTCGCCAAAAGCTTCAACGTGCCGGAAGATCTTGGGCTCAAACTTTGCCAAGAAGGCCTGAAGATTGGTGTTGAAGGCACCATTGCTCTGATTGCTGATAGCCAGCAAACCGTCGACTGGACTAAAGTTGGCGATATAGGGGAGATGGAGACGAAGAAATGGCAGTCTTTAATTAGAGCTGCCAAGCCTTCCTCAAAACCAATCCTTGTTTTCCTTGGTGTCAAACCAACTCCTGCTCCAAGCACATCCAAGCCGGAGGTCAAGTAGACCACCTTGTCTTTCTTTTTCTTTGTCCTTTTGATGCTGTCGCCAAAGTAGCTTTGGCGACACTTACCTTACTAGTTTGTTAAGGCGACCTCCATTGTAATATCTTGTAAATATTCTGAAAATCAATGGAATTCTATTTTGCTTGATGATTGATGTCGAACTTTTTGTTTCAGTTGACATTTGATAACCGTGCTTCAAGTCCTCGTCCTTCCGATGTTTTTCCTGCTTCCTCTCACTCGAAGAAAACGCCTATCAATGATGAATTTGGTGGAGATTCCTCGAGTAAAGGTTTAGCACAGGAATTGGAAGAACTTCATCAGCAGCTTCAGTATGCAAAGAAGCAAACACTTGTGATGATGGAGCAATCTCGAAAAGCAGCCGAGAAAGAGAAGGTTGCACTACAGCAAGCTCAGGAAGCCATAGCTGCCAAGGAAGCCGCCGTGTCTGAAGCTGAAAAGGCAACTACTCGAGAAAATTTCATGCTCGAGTTGATGAATGAAGCCAGTGTGGATATGTCAGGTATGCTTTTGCAAACTAAAACTTCTGTTTTCCCGCTGTTTCCTTTTTTGAAATTCTTGTGTTGTTGCCAAATAGGTTCCTTTCTCGATGCTGCTGCTAAAGACGAAAGGGTAGACGCAAGGACAAATCTCCTTGTTAACCTCTCTCTTGACCATGGTTCTCTATTCTGGGCCACTCCAGAACGTACTCGATAGATTGTCAGGTTTCAGGACCGCGCCTGTCAGGTTCGCGAGTTCCTTGATTTCTGCACCAGAACCTTTGTAAGGGTACATTGCCCCTATGTGTGGTTTCGGTAATTAATGACAACCCCTATGGACTAATGTTTTCATTGAGTTTATATGAAGGAATATTCCATAGGTACTACTTGTACTCCATGTGTTGGATTCAAGTATGGATGCCATGAAGATAAAGGTATATCTTGTGTATTGGCATCAAGATCATCGGTATGAAGATACATATGTGATATGATCAAGAAGAAGAAATGAAGATGGAGTTCTTATGTGGAACTCAATATTAGCCATGCTCTATCTTATGTGAGTATGAGAAGATACAAGGATTGAGTTGGGCAAGTTCAAGATGAGCATCTCAAGTGGATCACATGCTTGAAGCTTGCCGTCCATTTGGTGATAGTGGACATGTGAAGATGTGCATCAATGGAGCTTTCCCATCATAGTGTATGGGGGAGTATTTGTGAGTCTTCACGAAGCAACATTGATCAAGTGAGGCATTCCGGCTTGTGTAGAGCTTGAAGAGTTATCATCAAGATCAAGCGGGATGCGCAAGGCAAAGGTATGGCCTTGCTAGGTTTTCCTTTTACCGGTCTCAAGGTGGATGTTGGGAGACCGGATTATAGGATAGATAGCCGCACTATTAAGAGGGGCTTTCGGTTGAGTAACTTGATCACATCGTCTTAGGGAGCTCAATCCTTTGCATACTTTGCACATTCTTATTGCTTCTTGGTATTTCTCGGTGTGAGGTTCTTGAGCTTGTTGCTAGCTTTACAACAAGCCCAAGTTCATCGAAAACGGAGTTCACATGCATCTTCTATTGCGTTTTCGAGGTTGGGTGATTTTACCGGTTATTCATGATATAAGGTTCTACCTTTTATATTCATGATAAAATCCCCTCCTACAGATTCTTGTGTTTTCACTTTCTATAAGATAGCATTTGTTGTTATCTTCCAAACAAAATTGGTTTCATTCGAATCGGAGTTCGGGAGCATTAGTTATTAAAGAAAAAGGAAAAGGAGGAAAAAGAAGAAAAAGAAGAAAAAGAAAAAAAGGGGAGGGGCAGCCGGCCGGCCGACCGGCCGACCGGGCCGCACGCCGGCCCACCCGGGGCAGTCGGTTGCCGACCGGTCCACCGGGCCGCGCGCCGGCCTGGCCCGGCCACCACCCCGGCCTGACCGGATCTCTCCGGGCCGCGCCCTTCGCCCGATTGGGCCGCCTCCCCAGCGCGCCCCTGGGCCTTATCCGCCGCTCACTGCGCGGCGCGCGCCCCGCCCGGTCTGCTCCGGTGGGCCGGCCTGCAGACCGGCCTGTCCGGCTGCTGGTCCGTCAGCCGGCTGGGCCGCCGGGCGATTTTTAGCCCGTTTTTCCTTTGTTTTTTTCTGTTTTCCCCCCCAACGGTTCTATTTCCCTCTTAGCTATAAATAGGCTTCTTCCACCTTGAGCTTGAGTAGTTCTTCACTCTCTCTCACCTCCATTGTTGCTATTTGAAACACTCTCTCTCTCCCTTGATTCCTCCAATCAATCTTGCTCATATTTGAGGATTTGAGAGAGGAGATCTAGATCTACACTTCCACCAAACCGTTTCTTCTCTAAGTGAGGGAATCTCTTGGGATCTAGATCTTGGAGTCTTTGGTTGACTTTCCCCCTTGTTCTTCCTCTCCAATCTCATCCTAGCATTCGTTGCTTTGGTGGGATTTGAGTGTGAAGGATTTGAACACCACCGGTGTTCTTGCTTTGCATCATTGCATAGTGTTGAGCTCTCAACCACGATTTGTTCGAGTGAGAGACCGTGAGCTTGTTACTCTTGGAGGGTGACCTCCTAGTTGGCTTGGTGATTGGTGCTCCGGTGATCTCTTCAAGAAGATTGTGAAGAGGCCCGGGCTTCTCCTTCGTGGAGCTTGTGAAGTGGTTGTGGAGCTTGCCATCTCCGGAGCGGAGGAAAAGCTAACCATAAGGAAAGGGCCATTATCCTTCGTGGGTGTGGTTCGGAGAATAGGGTGAGCCTTCGTGGCGCGGGGAATCCTTCGTGGGACCTCCACTCCTCCAAACGTGACGTACCTTGTTGCAAAGCAAGGGAACACGGGAATACATCCTCGTCTCCGCGTGCCTCGGTTATTTCTATACCCGAGCTCTCTTTCCTTGTGATAGCCATCGTGCTTGAAGTACATATATCTTGCTATCACTTGTGCTACATATATCTTGTGCCTATCTTGCTTAGCTCTAGTTGCTATTGTTACACTTAGTTGAGCTTAGCATATTTAGGGTTTGTGCTTGTAAACTAAACGATAGTTTAATTCCGCATTCATACAAGACAAATCCGCAAGAGTTTGTAATTGCCTATTCACCCCCCCTCTAGGCGACATCTCGATCTTTCAATTGGTATCAGAGCAAGGTCTCTCCTTGTTTAAGGCTTCACCGCCTTGAGAGTAAAGATGTCGGCTAGTTTAGTGCACAATGACACAATTATCTTTGTTGGCACAAATTATCTTTTGTGGAGAAATTGCTTGCTTTGTAAGCTTCGGACCTTGTGTCCACATATAGAGCAATTTCTTGATGTCGGTTTTTCTCCTCCGATGGATTCTCAAAATCTATCTTTAGAGGATGAGAAAAACTTACATCTTGAAGCTCAAGTATCTAATGAGCTTTTATTCTCTTTGAGACCCGATTTTCGTAGGTTCTTGATATATATAAAGCGAAAATCGTCTCATGAGATGTGGATCAAGCTTAAGGAAATGTTTGGTGGATCCACTTCTCAATTGGTCGGTGGTGTCTCCGAGGAGCTCTCTTCCCCTTCACATCATGAAGAGCTTCAAGTTGCTTCCACCTCCGGTCGTGATGATATATCATCTTCTTCCACTTCACCAACGTGTTGCAAGACACAAGGTAATGATATGGTGAGTGGTGAGGGAAATTGCAATGTTGATATTGTGCTCAATAGTGATGACTCTTCATCTCTATCTCATTGCAATGTTTCCTCTTTGGACTTAAACACATCTAGCATTGAAAATGACCTACATGCTTGTGTTGTTAGTCCTTGCATATCATGTGTAAATTGCTTACATAGATCTCATGAAGATATGCTTACCTTGTCTTGCCCCCATAATCAAAATGCTTATATTTCCTCTAGTTGTTTGTTGACTAACAATGTAGAGGAAACCGAACACTATATGGATCAAGACATGTTTTCAAATGAGGATTCAAGAATATCTTCATCTTCATTCTCCGGTATGCACATGTGCCTTATGGCAAATGGATCAAAGGTATCTCCTACTTTGACTCCTAACACTTCCTCTAATGATGAGAGTGATGATGATGATAATGATGAAGAATATAATACCTTGGTGCATAATATGGCAATGATATATGCTTCTCTTCATGGTAATAAAGAAGCTCGTGCTAATCTCGAATACTCTATGGATATCTTGAATAAATATAAGGAAACCATAGTGAAGTTGGAATCCCATGTTGAAAAAGAGGAAATGAGATTCACTCTCCTCAAGCATGAGCTAAAAGATGAGAAGCATGCTAATTTCATGCTTACACAAAAAGTTGAATCCTATATGCATGAAAATGAGAAAACTATTGTTGATGCTTGTGCTACTAACTCTAATTCTTGTGAAGCATCGACCTTAACGGAGAATGTTGAGCTAAGGGCTCAATTTGAGTTGCTAACTAGCAATTATAGGGAATTGGAAGAAAGTCATAAAAAGCTCTCAAGCTCTCATGATGAACTTCTAATTTCCTATGATGGGCTAAAGTTAGCTCATGAGGCTAGTATCACTAAGGTAACATCTTGTGAGCCTCATGTGGACATTAGCACAATCTCTACTACAAATGCTATATCTTCATGTGCTAGTCCTTGTAATCCATCTAGTCCAACTAGTGATACACCTTGTGTTGGATTACTCACTTTGCCTTGTTGCTCTAACAATGAAGCCTCTACTTCCTCTAGTACTTGTATTTCTACTAACCATGTAGAGGAAATAAAAGAGCTCGAGGCCCAAGTCCTTTCTTTGAAGAAAGACTTGGAAAAGCGTCATGAAGGGAAATCCGCACTTGACAAGATGCTAAGTGTGCAACAATCCCCCAATGACAAGAGTGGACTTGGATTCAACTCCAATAACAAGAACAAGTCCAAGAGCAAGAGCAACAAGAAGAAGGGCCAAGACAAAGTCAAGGATCCGGCCAAGTTGGTTTGTTTCAAGTGCAAGGTTGAAGGGCATCATGTTAGATCATGCCCATTGAAGAAGAAGAAGAAGCACTTGAGTGAGAAACAACAAGGGAAACGGCCACAAGGTAAAGGTCAAGCTCATGCTCGACCTCAAGTTGAAGATAGGCCACTTCCCAAGAAGAATCAAGATATTGTTCCCCAAGAGAAGAAATCAATAAAGAAGAGAAAGGGGAACACTTGCTACTTATGCCGTGAGAAGGGGCACTTTGCTTCTTCTTGCTTAGGTGGTACCTTATCTAACCCTATAATTGTTGATAATGATTATTCTCTAGGGAAGGATAAGGATGGCAATGTGTTTGCCAAGTTTGTTGGAACTCAAAGTGGTTTCAAGAAAAGAACCATTTGGGTTGCCAAGCCTATTGTGACTAACCTCCTAGGACCCAACTTGGTTGGGGACCAACAATCTCAAACTTGATCAATAGGTACATGAGGAGGTCATTGGAGACTTGGCTACTTCATGAAGAATTAAGGGATCTTCATATATTATATTTTGACCAAGCCAAGTCATATGGATTATCATCTATATCTTATATCCAATGTTCCTCTTTGCGGTAACTTATACTTCAACTCATCATATTTATTGTAAGTTACTTGCCCCTTTGCATGTTTGGTTTTGTACCAAATATGTGTATGTATGTGTTGTGTCTTACTTGCTTATTTGTGTATTCAAGTATGTTTGTTTGACTCACCATATACTTGTGTATTGCCTTGAGCCTAATGCATCTTGATGATATCTTATTTGGCTCTCTTGAAGTGATTAATGGAACATCCCATTTTGGGGGAGTGATATGCTTTGTGCATCTCTCTTTCTTTAAAATGTGTGTACATGGGTACCACCACTTAGTATTGATATTGCAAGATTATCTAGTCACTATGTGGTGTTCCATACTCATGAGAAATTCAAATTCTAAATATCCATTAATCATCTCTAGTTGAATTTTAGTTGCCTCTTATTTAGAAGAAATGTTTTATCACATTATGGGGGAGTAATATGTTTTGTACATATCACAAGCCTAGAAAATGTGAACATATGAGGTTATGCCACTTAGAGTTGATGCTCTTAATTATTCTTGTTCCTAGGTGGCATGTTTGCTCAAACAAGCTCCACTTCTATTAAAAAGCTTTTATTGGCTCATCTTATGGACTCTTGTTTGATTAAGAAATTCTTGGTACGGTTTTTCCTCAAATACATATCTCTATATCTTATTTGGGACACCGTTTGCTTCAAGTTATTCTAATCATTGCCGTGCGTGATTGTTTGACTAGTTGAAGCTATCAAGAATCTTAATCCGTGCATAGTGCTTAATTCGATATACTTATCCTATGCCTTTTATTGTGAAGTTGATCCTTACTATCATTATAATTTCACCACCGGAAATTATTTCCAATATACTCATTGTCTTTGACAATTGATAACCTTGTATGTGGTTGAATTCATGGATCATCTTCACCTTGGATTGCTTCTTACTTCCTTATTTTATTTCCAAGAAATCTTTATTGTTCCTTTATGTCTTCCTTGTCCCTTTGAAAAATCTTTTGATAAATCCTCTTGATTCATATCAAGTGTTTATTTTGGAATACATACCTTTTCCTTACGGTACATTGTGCCATTGTGAAAAGTGAGGGTTTGGTTTATTTGTTCGAACCTTGCTCTTTTGGGGAGTTTGCTATCTCATTCCTTCTTGCATATTTTATTAGCTTGAATGAGATAAATCTTTGAGCATGTTTGCTTTATTTCATCCTCTATGCTCAATGGTTTCTTCTTAGTTCACTTGTTGAACTTTGTTGAACAAATCTTTTGTGATTTGCTTCTTAGATATAACTTGGACAACAAATTTGTTTTGTGGCACCTCTATGCCTTATCTAATTCTTTTGGTGTTTTGTCCAAAGTATATCCTTCTTGGATTGTTAAAGGTTTTGGTGCATGCTTATATGTAATTTGTTTATACTTGTAGTATGCTTGCCTTCTTTTGATCCATTATGTAGGATATACTCCATCAAATCCTAAATGGCTAAGATGTGCATGAAATTCAAACTTCATCTAAATATGCACATGTTTATATGGAGTGTGTCCTATATATTGTGGTTAGTCTAACCATGTTGGACCCAATAAGTTTGGGGACCAAGATGTACTTGAATGATGTTTTAGGTACATTGGAGATGCAATGGAGGCTTGTCTCATCTATAAGGAAGGTGTTGTCACCATATGAGGATTGGAGTCAAGCTAGGATGATCGATGAACTCTTATCTACTACATCAAGCCATTGCCATCTCGGTAACAAGTATCTTATTCATGCACTCTCATATAGCATCCAACCTCTTGTAGGTTGTATCTTGGCATGAAATTATTTATTTCGAAAATATTGCGGTTCTTGAAAAACCCATTTAAAGTAAAACTTCTTATTGAACATTTGAGTAATTTGAGAAGATGCATATGATAGGTTATATATATATATCATATTTTATGATTCACCTATCACAAATATGCCCTCTAGCAATTTATTGCGTATCAATTCCTCAAAGAGCTCTTGTGTGCAATATTGATGAATTTGTGAAATAAATCCGTATTTGTGATACTTGTTGCCTTTCTCAAAACACTCCAACTAGCCCTACTTCCTTTATTGTTAGTTGTAATGTTTTTGAGGTTTAACTTAGTTGAAGTTCATTCATATATACCATAAGTGAAAATTGGAGCCATAGGCTATATATGCTTCTTAAGCAAACATCCTTTGGTATATTTTATGACTTCATATTGGATATCTTGTTTTTATCTATTTTGTTAACCTCTTGTGTGTGCATGTTTCTTTATGGATCACTTTGTCCACTTTAGAAACTTATATACATAAGAGTGTTAATCCATCACCTTGATATTCTTGATCTTTGCCGACCATCTTTTACCCCTTTTGTTTTTAGTGGGTTGGTAAAGAAAACTTATGAGTGATTGGTTTATTTATTCTCTTCATGCACTCATATCTCGTAATTGTTGGATTAAAGTTGTTCTTGATAAGCATACTCTCTTTATCCTAGTTGTGTTCTAAATGATATATAGGGAGTGAGGATTCCATGTTTGTGCATATTGTATTCAAATGCAAACATGATAAATTGTGCACGAACCTTGGGGAGCTTTCTTATTTTTAGAGCACTATATTTCTCTTATCATGATATCTTTGTTTGTCCAATTGGATCTTTGATTGCTTGCTTTATTTGTTGAAGCTCACTTCACCATGTTATCTTTATGCAATCTTTGATCCTCAATATAGTTTGACTTCCTTCAAGTATTCATCATTGGATATGTGCACTTGATTTCACTCAAATTATGAGAAGTGCACACTTTGGGGAGGAACTCACATTATATTGGCCTTCTAAATTTTTCACCCATTTTGACAATCGATGCCAATGGGGGAGAAGTTTAGAGGGTTTAAGGGAATGGTTTTATACTTAAGTTTGGTTTGTGCTTAAGTGTTTTGCCTCTCATGCATTCCATATTTATATGTCTTGCATGGTTGTATATATATAGTGGAAACTATCCCAAAGGTTAATCTTGACAATATATGCAATGAATTCATGTTCATCACACGTGCATACATTGTGGGGGAGTTTTCTCTATATATATTGGTTCTACTCACATCTCTTGCATTTGTTGTAGTTGTGTGAGTAGAGCCGGTTTTGATATGGACTAGTAGCTTTGTGTTACTTGACCATATCAAATACAACCTCTTGTATACAACTTATTCTCGGATAAGTTGCGTACTTGTCACTAATATTCATTATATAAACCCTCTTATTGTGGTTGTCATCAATTACCAAAATGGGGGAGATTGTAAGGGTACATTGCCCCTATGTGTGGTTTCGGTAATTAATGACAACCCCTATGGACTAATGTTTTCATTGAGTTTATATGAAGGAATATTCCATAGGTACTACTTGTACTCCATGTGTTGGATTCAAGTATGGATGCCATGAAGATAAAGGTATATCTTGTGTATTGGCATCAAGATCATCGGTATGAAGATACATATGTGATATGATCAAGAAGAAGAAATGAAGATGGAGTTCTTATGTGGAACTCAATATTAGCCATGCTCTATCTTATGTGAGTATGAGAAGATACAAGGATTGAGTTGGGCAAGTTCAAGATGAGCATCTCAAGTGGATCACATGCTTGAAGCTTGCCGTCCATTTGGTGATAGTGGACATGTGAAGATGTGCATCAATGGAGCTTTCCCATCATAGTGTATGGGGGAGTATTTGTGAGTCTTCACGAAGCAACATTGATCAAGTGAGGCATTCCGGCTTGTGTAGAGCTTGAAGAGTTATCATCAAGATCAAGCGGGATGCGCAAGGCAAAGGTATGGCCTTGCTAGGTTTTCCTTTTACCGGTCTCAAGGTGGATGTTGGGAGACCGGATTATAGGATAGATAGCCGCACTATTAAGAGGGGCTTTCGGTTGAGTAACTTGATCACATCGTCTTAGGGAGCTCAATCCTTTGCATACTTTGCACATTCTTATTGCTTCTTGGTATTTCTCGGTGTGAGGTTCTTGAGCTTGTTGCTAGCTTTACAACAAGCCCAAGTTCATCGAAAACGGAGTTCACATGCATCTTCTATTGCGTTTTCGAGGTTGGGTGATTTTACCGGTTATTCATGATATAAGGTTCTACCTTTTATATTCATGATAAAATCCCCTCCTACAGATTCTTGTGTTTTCACTTTCTATAAGATAGCATTTGTTGTTATCTTCCAAACAAAATTGGTTTCATTCGAATCGGAGTTCGGGAGCATTAGTTATTAAAGAAAAAGGAAAAGGAGGAAAAAGAAGAAAAAGAAGAAAAAGAAAAAAAGGGGAGGGGCAGCCGACGGCCGACCGGCCGGCCGGGCCGCACGCCGGCCCACCCGGGGCAGTCGGTTGCCGACCGGTCCACCGGGCCGCGCGCCGGCCTGGCCCGGCCACCACCCCGGCCTGACCGGATCTCTCTTTGGGCCGCGCCCTTCGCCCGATTGGGCCGCCTCCCCCGCGCGCCTGGGCCTTATCCGCCGCCCTGCGCGGCGCGCCCCGCCCGGTCTCTGCTCCGGCTGGGCCGGCCTGCAGACCGGCCTGTCCGGCTGCTGGTCCGGTCAGCCGGCTGGGCCGCCGGCTGGGGCGATTTTTAGCCCGTTTTTCCTTTGTTTTTTTCCTGTTTTCCCCCCCAACGGTTCTATTTCCCTCTTAGCTATAAATAGGCTTCTTCCACCTTGAGCTTGAGTAGTTCTTCACTCTCTCTCACCTCCATTGTTGCTATTTGAAACACTCTCTCTCTCCCTTGATTCCTCCAATCAATCTTGCTCATATTTGAGGATTTGAGAGAGGAGATCTAGATCTACACTTCCACCAAACCGTTTCTTCTCTAAGTGAGGGAATCTCTTGGGATCTAGATCTTGGAGTCTTTGGTTGACTTTCCCCCTTGTTCTTCCTCTCCAATCTCATCCTAGCATTCGTTGCTTTGGTGGGATTTGAGTGTGAAGGATTTGAACACCACCGGTGTTCTTGCTTTGCATCATTGCATAGTGTTGAGCTCTCAACCACGATTTGTTCGAGTGAGAGACCGTGAGCTTGTTACTCTTGGAGGGTGACCTCCTAGTTGGCTTGGTGATTGGTGCTCCGGTGATCTCTTCAAGAAGATTGTGAAGAGGCCCGGGCTTCTCCTTCGTGGAGCTTGTGAAGTGGTTGTGGAGCTTGCCATCTCCGGAGCGGAGGAAAAGCTAACCATAAGGAAAGGGCCATTATCCTTCGTGGGTGTGGTTCGGAGAATAGGGTGAGCCTTCGTGGCGCGGGGAATCCTTCGTGGGACCTCCACTCCTCCAAACGTGACGTACCTTGTTGCAAAGCAAGGGAACACGGGAATACATCCTCGTCTCCGCGTGCCTCGGTTATTTCTATACCCGAGCTCTCTTTCCTTGTGATAGCCATCGTGCTTGAAGTACATATATCTTGCTATCACTTGTGCTACATATATCTTGTGCCTATCTTGCTTAGCTCTAGTTGCTATTGTTACACTTAGTTGAGCTTAGCATATTTAGGGTTTGTGCTTGTAAACTAAACGATAGTTTAATTCCGCATTCATACAAGACAAATCCGCAAGAGTTTGTAATTGCCTATTCACCCCCCCCCCCCTCTAGGCGACATCTCGATCTTTCAACCTTGTCCCTGGTTTACAAGACAATGTTTCCTCGAAACAAAACACCCGACACTCTTCTTGGTCTGATGGAAAAATTTCGGGATGCTCCTCGTATCCATAACTTTGTGCGAGCTCAATTGTCTGCCGGAGCAAGATTCACCATGATTATGATATAGATCTGCTACCAAAAATTAGACCTGACGACGATTGTCTCCAAGTGCCTAGCCAAGCAGTCGAAACGAAAAAGGAACATCGACAAAATCAATGATATTGTAACTCCTGTAGCCGAAGAAATGATGGACGAACTTCTTCGGATGGACTCTGAATTCTTTGTCAAAGGGAGCTATGCTGAACATACGACAACTGCTGCAAATAACAAAGGTCTATCCATAGATAGTATATTAGGCATTAACTGAATTGTACTATATTGCGAGAAATCATGTCTGTATTTTTGTCGAAATCTTCGTGATAATGAAGTTGTCTATATTGTGAAGTGTAATCTATATTGCGAAGCCCCCGAGCCTTTGGCCGGAGCTCATACTATTTTTTGCGTCTCGATGGATTTACTATTTTGCGAGAGTATATATATATTTTGATGTCGTGGGTTATGAGCCCCCGAGCCTGTCGATGAAAAAAGATGTATATCACCAATATCTTTTACTATATTGCAGCACCGCGAGCCCGCCTCATTAAAAACCTTTCCAGCCCCACTCGGTGCCCTGAAAAGGAAAAGAGTGCGTCTGAAAACTCGCGGGCGTTTCAGTACATTGTATTTTTACAAAGGAGGACTATATTTCGACTCTAAGCGTAGAACCGCCTGAGTTGCGCCACGTTCCAGGGGTTTTTATCGGGAACCCCTGTCTTCTTGTCCTTGATCCTTTACGCTCCTCCTTCGATTACTTCTGTGACGATATAAGGGCCCAGCCATGGCGACTCGAATTTTTCAGTACTCTGTTGATTGAGCCGCAGAACTAAATCTCCGACCTGAAAAGACCTTGGCCGCAATCATCGACTGTGGTAGTTTTTCAAGTCTTGCTGGTACTTGGTGACACGTGATAGTACTTCATCTCGAGCTTCATCAAGTGCATCGATATCGTCCTCTAATGCTCTTCTGGAAATTTCTTCATCATACTCTGTGACTCTTGGGGAATCATGCTCTATTTCTATCGGTAGTACTACCTCAGCTCCATGGACAAGAAAAAACGGAGCTTCCTGTGTCGCTGTATTTGGCGTTGTTCGAATACTCCACAATACACTTGGCAATTCCTCTGGCCAAGTATGCCGAGCCTTTTCCAGTGGTCCCAACAAACGCTTCTTGATGCCGTTGCAGATGATACCATTGGCTTTCTCGACTTGACCGTTGGTTTGCGGGTGCCCAACTGACGCGAAGTGCAATTTGATGCCCACTTCTGCGCAGTATGCCTTGAATTCCTTGGATGTGAAGTTACTGCCATTGTCCGTGACGATGCTATGAGGTACTCCAAACCGAAAAACAATGCTTTTCACGAACTTTATTGCTGACGCTGCATCTGGAGAATTTATTGGCTTTGCTTCTATCCACTTGGTGAATTTGTCGACAGCAACGAGCATATACTCGTATCCTCCTGGCGAGGCCTTGTGTATCTTTCCCACCATATCGAGGCCCCATTGAGCAAAGGGCCAAGACAATGGTATTGGCATCAGCTCTGCTGCTGGGGAGTGGGGTTTTGCGGCAAATCTCTGGCATGCGTCGCAGGTTCGTACTATCTCCTTCGCGTCCTCGATTGTTGTCAGCCAGTAAAATCCAGCCCAAAAAACCTTGGCCGCAATAGCTCGTCTGCTCGCGTGATGACCACATATTCCCTCGTGTACATCCTTTAAGATTATCCTTCCTTCTTCGGGTGTGACGCACCTTTGCAATACACCCGAAATACTGCGTTTGTACAACTCTCCTTTGACCACTTTAAAGGCTTTGGATCGTCGAATAACTCGCCTTGCTTCAACTGGGTCATCGGGTTTCTCTTTCCTTAAGATGTATGATATGTAAGCTTGCATCCATGGTACCTGTACCATCATCACTACCTCCTGATCCTCTTCTTCTTCTGGTGCTTCCTTGAGGGTCGTCGAGGTTTTCTCCTCCTTTTGCTTTTTTCTGCGCCTTCTTTGGCTTTGTGGATCTCTCGGTTATCTCTTCCCAAAACACGCCTGGTGGAATTGCAAGGCACTGCGATCCAATGTTTGCAAAAACATCGGCTTCATCATTACTCAATCTGCTGATGTGATTTACTTCGCATCCATCAAGTAACTTCTCGAGCTCATTGTACAACTCCTTGTACGCCATCATGCTATCATTGAGTGCATCACATTGGTTCATGACTTGCTGCGCCACCAATTGTGAGTTGCCAAAGATCTTCAATCGAGTTGCACCGCAAGCTTTTGCCATCTTCATCCCGTGTATAAGAGCTTCGTATTCTGCCTCATTATTATATGCGTTTGGGAACGTCATCCGCAAGACATACTTCAGTTTGTCGTCTTCAGGTGATATAAGTATCACGCCTGCTCCAGCTCCTTCTACCCTCTTGGACCCGTCAAAGTTCATCGTCCAAGTTCTCGATAAATCTGGGGGTCCAGTGTTTTGCAGCTCCGTCCACTCTGCGATGAAATCTGGCAGAATTTGCGACTTTATTGCTTTTCTTTTCTCATACGTGATGTCCCGAGGGGAAAGTTCTATTCCCCAAAGGGAGACACGACCTGTAGCTTCTGGGTTGTTCAGTATATTTGATAGAGGTGCTTCATTGACCACTATTATCGGGTGTGCCGAAAAATAGTGGCGCAATTTTCTTGCGGTTGTGATCACTCCATATGCTAGCTTCTGGTACTGCGGGTACCACTGTTTTGAAGGCGATAGAACTTCACTGATGAAATATACCGGCCTTTGCACTCCATGGAGTTTTCCTTCTTCCTCTCTTTCGACAACCAGCGCCGTGCTAACCTCCTGAGGTGTGGCTGCGATGTATAACAGGAGGGGTTCCTTCTATTTCGGCACCACCAAGATTGGTGGTGTCGAAATTGTACGTTTAAGATCCTCGAAAGCTCTATCTGCTTCCTCGTTCCACTAGAACTTCTCTCCTTGCTTGATTAAAGCGTAGAACGGTAACGCCTTTTCTCCCAGCCTGGCGACGAATCTGCTTAAAGCTGCGACTCGCCCAGTTAACTGCTGTATTTCTTTCAACATTGTTGGCTTCCTCATTGTTACGATAGCTTGGATTTTTTCGGGATTAGCTTCAATCCCTCTTGCTGAGACTAGGAACCCGAGAAGTTCTCCTGCAGGGACGCCGAAAGAACACTTCGTTGGGTTCAGCTTTAGGCAAAACTTGTCGAGGTTGTCGAAAGTTTCCTTCAGGTCCTCGATTAGCGTTGCCCTCTTTTTTGACGTTATGACGACATCATCAATGTACACTTGTACGTTTTTCCCAATCTGTGTTGCTAGGCACTTCTGCATCATCCTCTGATATGTTTCTCCCGCGTTTTTCAGACCAAAAGGCATTGTTCTGTAGCAAAACACGCCGTAAGGTGTAATGAACGCTGTTTTGACCTCGTCCTCTTCTTTCAATCTGATCTGGTTATAACCAGAGTATGCATCCAGGAAGGAAAGACGTTCACATCCTGCCGTGGAGTCGATAATTTGATCGATCCTCGGGAGGGGAAAGTGATCCTTTGGACAATGTTTATTGGAGACACGTAAAGTCGACACACATGCGAAGGACTTTAGTGTTTTTCTTCGGAACCAACACTGGGTTTGCGACCCACGTGGCCTCTATATGCAGCTCCTTGATGAAACCAGCTTCTCTTAGTCGATCAATCTCTGATAGCATAGCTTTGCGGTTTGGCTCCGAAAAACGCCGCAAAGGTTGTTTTATTGGTCTTGCTAATGGATCCAAGTTTAGGTGGTGCTCGGAAAGTTCCCTGGGTACTCCTGGCATGTCAGCTGGACACCATGCGAAGATTTTCCAGTGCTCACGGAGGAACTCGACGAGCGCGCTTTCCTATGCGAGGTCCATGTCTGTCGCGATGGACGTCGTCTTCTTTGGATCTGTCGGGTGAATCTGCACCTCCTTAGAATTTTTCTCAGTATTAAAGGTTGATTCTTTGTTAGGCCTTCCTACATCTGGCAGCACATCATAATTAGTCGTCAGCCTTGACGCCATGTACTCTGCTTGCATCCCGAAGGTTTCTGACAGTCGATGAAAGTCCTTGTCACATTTATTGGCTAACGCGAATCTTCCTTTAACTGTGATTGGTCCCTTAGGTCCAGGCATCCTCCATAACAAGTATGTGTAATGCGGTACCGCCATAAACCTGGCATATGCTGGGCGTCCCAACAAAGCGTGGTACTGCGATGGGAAATCCACGACTTCAAACTCCAGCCTCTCTATCCTGTAGTTTTCTCGGGTCCCAAACTAAACATTGAGATTGATCTTCCCCAATGGACAACTTGGCTTCTCTGGCGTGATGCCATGGAAACGTGTGTCAGTTGGTTTCAGATTTTCTAGAGATATGTTCATCTTCCTTAGTGTATCTACGTACATAAGGTTTAAACTACTGCCTCCATCTATGAATAATCGAGATACGTCGAATCCTGCAATTACTGCTGGTAAGATAAGTGCTGACTGCCCTGGTCGAGGAACTTGCTGCGGATGATCCGCTATTGTGAAGCCCATGTCTTGCCCTGACCAATTGAGGTACTCAACCGTTGGTGGAGGCATCTTCTCTGCCATGAACACCTGTCGCGAGATTACTTTCTGAGCTCTATTGGATGACCTGCCTTTCTGAATCATCGAGACCGCTCCGTTGGAATTGGGATCAACGTAAGGTGGTGGTGCTGGTGCTGCCGCTATTCTGAGCTGATGTCGATTTTCGTCCGTAATTACGGGAGGAGGTGGCAAGTGGATCTCACTCCTGGGCCCTTGCGGGTTTCTATTTGTCGCCTGGGCATTGGCGTGCCCTGCCCACCTTAGCATTGCTTGAAAGTTTCGACAATCCTTCTACAGGTGTCCTGACTGTCTCTTCCCATTGCTATCGAGATAAAAGTGCATCTGACATGGCCCGTTCATCATCTCCTCAGGGGACACGAAAGGTCTCTGAAACCTTGGCCCGCTATTTTGTCTATTATTGCGAGAGTCGTCTCTATTGTCGCCTCGCTTCTCGTTGCTCCTCTGGTAGTCATCTCTGTTGCTTCCTCCAGCGCTTCCTCAGAAACCAGCCGAGATTTGGCCTAGTCCATCATAACTTGAGTATTGTCGGGGAAATCGTCGCCTATTTTGATAATTTCGACCACGGTCCTCTTCTGGCGACCTGTGCCGTTTATTGTGGACAGCATCTTCTACATCTGCCCATCTGTTTGCTATCTCCATCAACGCTGACACTGTCTTTGGGTTGGTTCTCCCCAAGTCTTCGACAAAATCTCCTCGTCGGATTCCTGCAACAAACGCATCTATCGCTCTCTCGTCAGATATATTCTCTGCCGAGTTTTTAATGATGTTCCACCTTTGAATGTACTTCCTCATTGATTCATCCGGCTTCTGTCGGCATGCTCTTAGCTCCTCAAGCGATGCGGGCTTTTTGCAAGTGGACCGGAAATTCTTGACGAATACATCCTCGAAGCTATCCCAGCTGTCGATAGAACCTGGAGGAAGCTTCTTTATCCACGATCGCACAGCTCCGCTCAAATGCACTTGGATGCTCTGCATGGCTGTTGCTCTGGTTCCTCCTATCAGTTTTACCGTCTCGAGATAATCGACAAACCAATCCTCTGGATCTTGCAAGCCGTCGAATTTTTTGAAGTTATCGGGTAATTTGAACCCCGAGGGAACTCGAGTTTTCCGCACCCTCCTTGTAAAGCACGGCAGCCCGCACATATCCTCGTCATCTATCTCAGGGGAGTGCCGATGTTCCCTTCTATGTTGTCGAGCTCTGTCCACTCTTGCTTGCGCTGCTGTGTCTCTTGCTCCACCTGTTCTCTCGGGAACTAGTGCTGCTGGCGCAGGTCGCGGAATATTTTGCCTTGCTGATCCTTCGGGAGGCGTTGTTACAAACGCGGTTCCCATGGCCCCAACTCCTGCCATAGCCATATTGTACAATGCTTCTCTTGGATCTCCGGGAGGTGGTTTGGATGCGAGGATAAAGGCTTGTGTCGCCATATACCCAGCTTCCGGTGTTTTAGGGATAATGTTCCCTCTTGTGTCTATCGACATAAAGGACATGTCGAGATTTTGAACCAAGTTCTCCCTATCAGCCTCAGGTATGTTTTGCAGCCTAGATCTTGCTCTGTTCTGAGCTTCTCTGTGGCTATCTCCCGAAGTTCCTGAATGTTGACTTAATTCTGCCCTTCGCCTACCTGATGCAGAAGCTGCCTCCCTTCTCCTGTTCAGAGCAGTTGTCTGTTTTTCCAATTCCCTTGCAGCTCGAGCGAGCCTATATTGATATGCTTGCAACTCTTCTGGCGTGGCGGTTGTGGACATTGGTTCTGAACCATCCATAGCTCTTGCGGCTCTATCCCATGCTGCTTGTGGAAGTTGAACCCTAACACGTGGTGTAGGCCCGACATATTTATTGCCTAAACCTCGCCTTAGGTCGGAGGGATCGACGTATGGATTTCCCAAATCGTCGAAAGCCTCTGACGTTTCCTCCTGATCGCAGCTTGGCTCTCCGATGGCATAAATCTGATGATATTTTGAATTCAGATCTTTGCTGGGTTTGGTGACACCATCATAGAGATTGGTGAAGACCTTGCCCATAGTAGTGGATTTGTCGATGAAGTTGAAGCTGTCAACGCTGCTCGAGTCATCGCTTATATAGGAGTCCGCAGATGACTCGAAGGACATGTCACTGAAGATCTTGGCGAGCTTTTCGCTTGCCCTGGTGCTGACGAAGCGTGGCGATGAAGTCTCCTTTTCGCCGGACTCGATTGACGATGCTGAGTTCGAAAAATCGGAATCGACCGCCGATAATCCCGATGAGATTGGAATTTCAAGACCATACGCTCCCTCTTTTCCGACGCGAAAGTGGAACCTTCCGAACGTCATCTCCATAAGCTCCTCCAGATACGCATATGCATCCAAACGGGAGGGCGGGTGAGGAACAAAATCGACAGGATCGGTTTCGATCTGTTTACCTCGATCCATCGCGTTGCTTGCTGTTGACGAAGTCGACGATCTTGAACGTGCCATCGAGATCAGATCCTTGACGCCTCTAATTCCCACAGATGGCGCCAATTGACAAGGGATTAACTTGTCAATACCTACAGGTTGTAGACTAGGGTTTTAGCTAGAAGTAGAGGGCAAGTAGATCTCGAAGGTTTCAGCCGAAAAGTACTCGACGATATGAAAACTAGGGTTTGTGAGACAATGAATCGATGCTTTCTTTGTCCCTCGGCCCCCCCTTATATAGGAGGTGGAGCCGAGGGATTCGTGATACACAAGTTACAGAGTCCGAGAAGGTTTCCAACTCATCCCGCAATATTACAAGTGTTCTCTCCTAATAAAACTCTAGCTTTCCTTAACTAGCAACTTGGGCTTCCAATTCTTCTTATCCTTTGGGTCGTGGGCCTTCAGTAAACCCCGGGTACCTTCTTCGGCAGGCCCATTGGGGATGCCTATGTCAGCAGATGCAAAGAAACATTTCTAGCGGACGCACTATGGATTTTATAAACATAACTGGAATTCGATTCATGAATAAGTCCTAAAGCGGCACATGTTGAATTACGCCAGTATCCCGAGGTCATGTCCAGGGACTTGACTTTGAAGTAGGTTTTTGCGGGTTTGCCACAATAGCAGTTAACTGGTACCTGACCCGTCAGATGAACCAACCCCATCTACCATTATCCCTGCCCCATCTACCATTATCCATGTACAAGATATAAATGTTTTGAATAACTTATTTGTAAATGACTAGGAGAATTTATGGGTAAACTGTATGATGGAGATTTTACTCGACTCTACGATTCAAGCAAAATCTCAGGGGCTACTGACATAGGCATCTGATACGTCTCCAACGTATCTATAATTTCTTATGTTCCATGCTACTTTTATGATGATACACACATGTTTTATACACACTTTATGTCATTATTATGCATTTTCCGGAACTAACCAATTGACAAGATGCCGAAGTGCTAGTTCCTGTTTTCTGCTGTTTTTGGTTTCAGAAATCCTAGTAAGGAAATATTATCGGAATTGGACGAAATCAACGCCCAGTATCTTATTTTTCCACGAAGCTTCCAGAACACCGGAGAGAGACCAGAGGGGAGCCAGGGGCCCCACACGCCAGGGCGGTGCGGCCAAGGGGTGGGGCGCGCCCCCCTATTGTGTGGCCCCACCAGGGCCCCTCCGAGGCTGCCCTTCCGCCTACTTAAGGACTCCGTCGCGAAAACCCTAGACGAATAAGCCACGGTACGAGAAACCTTCCAGAGCCGCCGCCATCGCGAAGCCAAGATCTGGGGGACAGAAGTCTCTGTTCCGGCACGTCGCCAGGACGGGGAAGTGCCCCCGGAAGGCATCTCCATCGACACCACCGCCATCTTCATCACCGCTGTTGTCTCCCATGAGGAGGGAGTAGTTCTCCATCGAGGCTAAGGGCTGTACCGGTAGCTATGTGGTTAATCTCTCTCCCATGTACTTCAATACAATGATCTCATGAGCTGCTTTACATGATTGAGATTCATATGATGAGCATTGTATCACTATTAATCTATGTGCTACTCTAGTGATGTTATTAAAGTACTCTATTCCTCCTCCATGATGTAATGGTGACAGTGTGTGCATCATGTAGTACTTGGCGTAGTTTATGATTGTGATCTCTTGTAGATTATGAAGTTAACTATTACTATGATGGTATTGATGTGATCTATTCCTCCTTTCATAGTATGATGGTGACAGTGTGCATGCTATGTTAGTACTTGGTAATAATTGTGTTGGTCTATCATGCACCCTAAGGTAATTTAAATATGAACATCGAATGTTGTGGAGCTTGTTAACTCCGGCATTGAGGTGCTCTTGTAGCCCTACACAATTAATGGTGTTCATCATCCAACAAGAGAGTGTAGAGTGGTTTTATTATGTGATCAATGTTGAGAGTGTCCACTAGTGAAAGTATGATCCCTAGGCCTTGTTTCCAAATAGAAAAGCTACACCACAAAGATTCCTATCTCCCACGTCAACTGCACGCCAGCAAGCATTTTCTGGCGCCGTTGTCACTGTTTGTTTACTGTTCCACTACATGTTTACTCGCTGCCATATTTTATTCAGATTGCTATTACCATTCATATACATCCATATTACTTGCATTTTACTATCTCTTTGCCGAACTAGTGCACCTATACATCTGACAAGTGTATTAGATGTGTTGGGGACACAAGAGACTTCTTGCATTGTGATCGCAGGGTTGCTTGAGAGGGATATCTTTGACCTCTTCCTCCCTGAGTTCGATAAACCTTGGGTGATCCACTTAAGGGAAAACTTGCTGCTGTTCTACAAACCTCTGCTCTTGGAGGCCCAACACTGTCTACAGGAAAAGAAGCATGAGTAGACATCAAGCTATTTTCTGGCGCCGTTGCCGGGGAGGAAAGGGAAAAGGCACTCACACTCCGGTCCCAGGTAACTAAGTTATTTTCTGGCGCCGTTGTAAGTGCTCGAAGCTATTCCTTTAGATCCTGCAATTGCATCTTTTGTTTCTTGTTTTTCACTAGCTAGGCATAATGGAAAGCAACATGGAGCTTTTTAATCTATTTCCTGAGTTAAGACATGGATGGTTTGATGCGAAAATTAAAAAACCTATGGAACATATTAGTATGAACACTTTGAACACCATTGTTGCTAATGATATGGAAAATTCTAAGCTTGGGGAAGCTGGCTTTGATGAGCATGATATTTTTAGTCCCCCAAGCATTGAGGAGAAAATTTTCTTTGATGATACTTTGCCTCCTATTTATGATGATTATAATGATAGTAGTCTTTTGGTGCCGCCTACTATGGAGGATAAATTTTATTATGATTATACTATGCCTCCTACACTTGATGAGAATAATAATGATAGCTACCTTGTTGAATTTGCTCCCACTACAATTAATAAGAATGACTATGCTTATGTTGGGAGTTGTAATAATTTTATGCATGAGACTCATGATAAGAATGTTTCACTTGATAGTTATATTGTTGAGTTTTCTCATGATGCTACTGGATATTATTATGAGAGAGGAAAATATGGTTGTAGAAATTTTCATGTTACTAAAACACCTCTCTTTTTGCTGAAAATCTTGAAGCTGCACTTGTTTTATCTTTCTACATTATGCTTCATAAATTTGCTTATTTACAAGATTCCTTTTCATAGGAAGTGGGTTAGACTTAAGTGTGTTTTGAATTTGCCTTTTGATGCTCTCTTTTGCTTCAACTCTTACTTCTTGGGAGTGCATCATTAAAACTACTAAGCCCATCTTAATGGCTATAAAGAAAGCACTTCTTGGGAGATAACCCATGTTTTTATTTTGCTACTGTTTTGTTGTGTCTTGGAAGTTGTTACTACTGTAGCAACCTCTCCTTATCTTATTTTATTGCATTGTTGTGCCAAGTAAAGTCTCTAATAGAAGGTTGATACTAGATTTGGATTTCTGCGCAGAAACAGATTTCTATCTGTCACGAATTTGGGCAGGGTTCTCTGTAGGTAACTCAGAAAAATCTGCCAATTTACGTGAGTGATCCTCAGATATGTGCGCAACTTTCATTAGTTTTGAGTTTTCTCATCTGAGCAAGTTTAGTGCCCCAGAAAAATTCGTCTTTACGGACTGTTCTGTTTTGACAGATTCTGCCTTTTATTTCGCATTGCCTCTTTTGCTATGTTGGATGGATTTCTTTGTTCCATTAACTTCCAGTAACTTTGGGCAATGTCCAGAAGTGTTAAGAATGATTGTGTCACCTCTGAACATGTGAATTTTTGATTATGCACTAACCCTCTAATGAGATTGTTTTGAGTTTGGTGTGGAGGAAGTTTTCAAGGGTCAAGAGAGGAGGATGATATATGATTAAGAAGAGTGAAAGGTCTAAGCTTGGGGATGCCCCCGTGGTTCATCCCTGCATATTTCAAGAAGACTCAAGCATCTAAGCTTGGGGATGCCCAAGGCATCCCCTTCTTCATCAACAATTTATCAGGTTTCTTCTCTTGAAACTATATTTTTATTCGGTCACATCATATGTACTTTACTTGTAGCGTCTGTGTGCTTTTATTTTAGTTTTGTTATTTTCATTCTCAGAATAAATGCTTGTGTGGGAGAGAGACACGCTCCGCTGGTTCATATGAACACATGTGTTCTTAGCTTTTAATGTTCATGGCGAAGGTTGAAACTGCTTCGTTAATTGTTATATGGCTGGAAACAGAAAATGCTACATGTGGTAATTGGTATAATGTCTTGAATAATTTGATACTTGGCAATTGTTGTGCTCATATAGATCATGTTTAAGCTCTTGCATCATATACTTTGCACCTATTAGTGAAGAAATACTGTAGAGCTTGTTGACATTTGGTTTGCATGATTGGTCTCTCTAAAGTCTAGATATTTTCTGGTAAGGGTTTGAACAACAAGGAAGACAGTGTAGAGTCTTATAATGCTTGCAATATGTTCTTATGTAAGTTTTGCTGTACCGGTTCATACTTGTGTTTGCTTCAAACAACCTTTCTAGCCTAAGCCTTGTATTGAGAGGGATTACTTCTCATGCATCCAAAATCCTTGAGCCAAAAACTATGCCATTTGTGTCCACCATACCTACCTACTACATGGTATTTCTCTGCCATTCCAAAGTAAATTGCTTGAGTGCTACCTTTAAAATTCCATTCTTTGTCTTTGCAATATATAGCTCATGGGAAAAATAGCCTAAAAACTATTGTGGTATTGAATATGTACTTATGTATCTTATTTCTTATTAAGTTGCTTGTTGAGCGATAACCATGTTCCTGGGGACGCCATCAACTGTTACACTTTTGTTGAATATCATGTGAGTTGCTATGCATGTTCGTCTTGTCTGAAGTAAGGGTGATTTATCATGAGTTGAATGGTTTGAGTATGCATATTGTTAGAGAAGAACATTGGGCCGCTAACTAAAGCCATGATCCATGGTGGAAGTTTCAGTTTTGGACAACAATCCTCAATCTCTTATGAGAATATTATTTGTTGTTGAATGCTTATGCATTAAAGAGGAGTCCATTATCTGTTGTCTATGTTGTCCCGGTATGGATGTCTAAGTTGAGAATAATCAAAAGCGAGAAATCCAATGCGAGCTTTCTCCTTAGACCTTTGTACAGGCGACATAGAGGTACCCCTTTGTGATACTTGGTTAAAACATATGTTATGCAATGATAATCCATGTAAATCCGAGCTAATTAGGACAAGGTGCGGGCACTATTGGTATACTATGCATGAGGCTTGCAACTTATAAGATATCTTATACATAACACATATGCTTTATTACTACCGTTGACAAAATTGTTTCTTGTTTTCAAAATAAAAGCTCTAGCACAAATATAGCAATCCATGCTTCCCTCTTCGAAGGGCCTTTCTTCTACTTCTATGTTGAGTCAGTTTACCCATTTCCCTACACCTTAGAAGCAAACACTTGTGTTAACTGTGCATTGATTCTTACATGTTTGCATATTTGCATTCATCATATTACTTTATGTTGACAACTATCCATGAGATATACATGTTACAAGTTGAAAGCAACCGCTGAAACTTATATCTTCCTTTGTGTTGCTTCAATGCCTTTACTTTGAATCTATTGCTTTATGAGTTAACTCTTATGCAAGACTTATTGATGCTTGTCTTGAAAGTACTATTCATGAAAAGTCTTTGCTATATGATTCAGTTGTTTAATCATTGTCTTTACCATTGCTTCGAATCACTTCATTCATTACATATGCTTACAATAGTATTGATCAAGATTATGATAGCATGTCACTTCAGAAATTATCTTTGTTATCGTTTACCTACTCGGGGACGAGTAGGAACTAAGCTTGGGGATGCTGATACGTCTCCAACGTATCTATAATTTCTTATGTTCCATGCTACTTTTATGATGATACACACATGTTTTATACACACTTTATGTCATTATTATGCATTTTCTGGAACTAACCTATTGACAAGATGCCGAAGTGCCAGTTCCTGTTTTCTGCTGTTTCTGGTTTCAGAAATCCTAGTAAGGAAATATTCTCGGAATTGGACGAAATCAACGCCCAGTATCTTATTTTTCCACGAAGCTTCCAGAACACCGGAGAGAGACCAGAGGGGAGCCAGGGGGCCCCACACGCCAGGGCGGCGCGGCCAAGGGGTGGGGTGCGCCCCCCTATTGTGTGGCCCCACCAGGGTCCCTCCGAGGCTACCCTTCCGCCTACTTAAGGACTCCGGCGCGAAAACCCTAGACGAATAAGCCACAGTACGAGAAACCTTCCAGAGCCGCCACCATCGCGAAGCCAAGATCTGGGGGACAGAAGTCTCTGTTCCGGCACGCCGCCGGGACGGGGAAGTGCCCCCGGAAGGCATCTCCATCGACACCACCGCCATCTTCATCACCGCTGCTGTCTCCCATGAGGAGGGAGTAGTTCTCCATCGAGGCTAAGGGCTGTACCGGTAGCTATGTGGTTAATCTCTCTCCCATGTACTTCAATACAATGATCTCATGAGCCGCTTTACATGATTGAGATTCATATGATGAGCTTTGTATCACTATTAATCTATGTGCTACTCTAGTGATGTTATTAAAGTACTCTATTCCTCCTCCATGATGTAATGGTGACAGTGTGTGCATCATGTAGTACTTGGCGTAGTTTATGATTGTGATCTCTTGTAGATTATGAAGTTAACTATTACTATGATGGTATTGATTTGATCTATTCCTCCTTTCATAGTATGATGGTGACAGTGTGCATGCTATGTTAGTACTTGGTATAATTGCGTTGGTCTATCATGCACTCTAAGGTAATTTAAATATGAACATCGAATGTTGTGGAGCTTGTTAACTCCGGCATTGAGGTGCTCTTGTAGCCCTACACAATTAATGGTGTTCATCATCCAACAAGAGAGTGTAGAGTGGTTTTATTATGTGATCAATGTTGAGAGTGTCCACTAGTGAAAGTATGATCCCTAGGCCTTGTTTCCGAATAGAAAAGCTACACCACAAAGATTCCTATCTCCCACGTCAACTGCACGCCAGCAAGCATTTTCTGGCGTCGTTGTCACTGTTTGTTTACTGTTCCACTGCATGTTTACTCGCTGCCATATTTTATTCAGATTGCTAGTACCACTCATATACATCCATATTACTTGCATTTTACTATCTCTTCGCCGAACTAGTGCACCTATACATCTGACAAGTGTATTAGGTGTGTTGGGAACACAAGAGACTTCTTGCATTGTGATCGCAGGATTGCTTGAGAGGGATATCTTTGACCTCTTCCTCCCTGAGTTCGATAAACCTTGGGTGATCCACTTAAGGGAAAACTTGCTGCTGTTCTACAAACCTCTGCTCTTGGAGGCCCAACACTGTCTACAGGAAAAGAAGCGTGAGTAGACATCAACATCCCAGATGGGCCTGCCGAAGATAGTACCCGAGGTTTACTGAAAGCACATTACCCGAAGTTTATGAAGCCCGGAAGCCCATGAAGACGTCGACTATGGCAAGTAGAGATAGATTAAGGATATAGAGATTTGTAACATCACGGGACGGATTCAAAGAGTCTCCCGGTAATTGTAACTTGTGTAATACGAAACCCTCGGCTCCGCCTCCTATATAAGGGAGAGTCGAGGGACAAAGAAAGGACCGATCTATTTTGTCAATCCAACCCTAGTGTTTAGCAGTCGAGCACCTTTTCGGCTGAAACCTTCGAGATCTACTTGCCCTCTACTTCCGCGAAACCCAAGTCTACAACTTGTAGGCATTGACAAGTTAATATCTTGTCACCGACAACATAGAAGTGGCGAGGATTTTGATATCCTCGCTTACCACACCCACCAAAAATCGGTCCTTCACCAAAGAGTTGATCCTCTGGATAACCGAGAGACGGTCTGAAAGCAAGATGATCTTATTCAAACCTTTTTCTTGAACGAGGGAGACTGCACACCTGACGACTAGTGCTTCTGCTATTTCTAGCACTGAAACTTGTCGAGTAATTGACTACAAGCAGTCAGAAAAATTTCCGTTGTGGTTCCTAATTATGACGCCGACCCCCATCCGAGACGAAGAAGAGAACATAGCTGCATCCACATTAATGACATCAATTCCATCCGGTAACGGTGACCAAGCTTGTGTTGGTAAAGTAGTCACATGTTTATAGACAGAGTACAACTAGATTTCCAGATCCACTTGAAAGTATTTGAAACCTGGATATGTTTGTGAACATGCGCTAAAAAATCTCTGAGGTACACTTCTTTACCCAACAGTATGTCCAGACATCATTACTATCACTCAGAGGATTTTGCCTTAACACCATTTGCAACTCCTGCAACTCATTAAAAGCTTGCCAAGACAAATGCCTATAGAAAAAATCACACAAATCCTCCATCCCATAAACCTCAGCATTCATGATATTCTCATCATGAGCATAAGAGAATTATCTGGGGTATCTAGCTTTAATTGGCTAAGAGCTATCATTGATTAACCAACTATCATTTCAGAATAGAAAAGTATCCCCTCTTGCCAGCTTGACCATAGCCACAACCCTAAAATTATCAACTTGCTTGAGCACATCTCTCCATCAAAAAGAACCACACAAATTCTCTGCATGGGGAATCTTTCCATCATAATGTGCACTCCAGATGAGTTACACCCAAGGAATTTCAAACTTATTATAAAATTTATCTAGGAACTTGATAAGAAGTGTTGCATTTTGCTTCTGAAAATTGAAAATACCCAAGCCACCTCTATCTTTCGATTTACAAACCATTTTCCATGTAGCTAAAGACTGTTTAGGCTAACCATCTTTATCTCTCCACAAACACTTGCGTTAAAATTCTATTAAGCTGAGTAGTAAGCCCAAGAGGCAGTTGCAAAGAACACAAAAAATGCAAGGGTATAGAAGCTAAGGCAGAGTTAATCAACTGTAATATAGCACTCTGAGAAAGAAAACTTGAACTAGAAGTCAATTTCCTCTCCAATCTACACACTAGAGAAGATAGTTCAGTAATCGTCGGTTTCATAGTTCCCAAAGGCAACCCAAGATAAGTGAAAGGCATCCTGCCTAGCTGAGATCTAAACTTCATGGCTAGTTGCTTTACAATATCCTCATCCACATTTATTGGGATCAATTGTGATTTGTCAAATTTGTTCTAAGACCCGTTGATCTAGAGAATTTATTAAGCACCTCCTTTAAAACCATCAATTGATCACCATCCACCGGCAATATAAGCAAAGTGTCGTATGCATACTGGATGATGGGAAAATCCATATCATTAGTCTCAATTGGCCTGCCAAGCCTCCCAAGGTGTACCAACTTATTGACCGCCGACTGTAAAAGATCCGAACCAAAAAGATAGAAGAGAGGCGAAATGGGATGTCCTTGATGAACCCCTCCGTTTACATTCAAACTGCTTTCCCGGAATACCATTGGGAAACATTTTTGCTTTATTTACTCTCTTGCAACCAAGTACAACTCTCTTTAAAACACCCTTACTTGAGATTAAGGAACGACTTACAAGTGACCCTTGATAGATAGTAACAAGGAACATTAGAACTTTAACTACTAACTTCTCGTGGTCTGATACTCTTATTTCGAAACTAGCTACAGTTGAACTGTACATTTGCAGTCATCACAAAGCCTCCGGCAATGCCGTGCTGGCGGCCTACAGACACACGACAAAGGATCGAGAGATGCCGTGTGGGCTAATGGGAGGATCACATCAAAGAATCGGCCAATGCTGTGTCTGCAAATGGGAGGAACATGACAAAGAATCGGGCAATGCCGTGCGGGCAAACAGAAGGAGCACAACAAAGAAGATGCTGAGGTGGCGCCGTCGGGCAGATGGAAAACCGGGTCCACTTTTGCCATGCCAAGGGCGGAAAGGCACACGGCAAAGATGTTTGCCATGTTTGGGGAAGAAAGGCACACAACAAAGATGATTTATTGTGCCTTCTTTTTTTACAGGGGCGCATTCACCGTGCTCAAGGACACGGCGTCTGCTTTGCCGTGTTCTGAAACGGATTTGCCGTCTATTTTACCAACACGGTAAAGTTTGGTCTTTCCGTAGTCTCTATGTTACTCTCCATTATGACTAGTCTTAGAACGAAAAGTGCGGTAGTTAGTTATAATAACAGAGAAGCGGGTGGAAGAACGAAATGTTGAAAACCCAAGCAGCAAACTCAATTCTCTAACAAAACGATCGAGTAGCAATTCTGCTACTTACTCAGCTCGCTTCCATCGGCATGCGATGGAAACTTGTGCTCTTAATTACTGCTCCCGCCGATCTTAGTTACGCGCGCCGGGCAGTAGAAGACGGATCCTCTGGTGGTGTCAAACCTCCAGACGAACAGACAGCCACCGGAGCCGCAGTCAAAACGCATGACGTCGCACGGCGCGGCGACGGAGGTGAGCGTGCCGTTGCGCTCCCACAAGATCCTGGAGTTGCACGAGAATGCCCCTCCGGCGCTCGCCCTAGCCGGCTCGTCAGTGGAGTAGAACCTCCGCACGTCCAGCACCACCTCGCCGTTGATCCGCCACGACGCGCCGGCCGCGTCACCAGGCAGGGTCAGGGAGCCAAGCCACGGGCAAACCGGTTGCCCCACCAGCGCCTTGAACGCGTCGTTGGCCCGGAGGACGCGGTTGCCGGGGTCCGACATGACGGCCGGGAGCGCGTCGCGTTCCATCTCGGCCACCAGCCGCTCCGCCGTCATCCTGCAGGCGGCCAGCTTCACCGGGTTGGCGCCCGTGACGCTGCTGGTGTCGACGCAGACGGTGGTGCGAACGGGCCGCGCGGGACGGGGCGCGATGACCTTCCGGGCCTGGTCGCGCTCCATGGGGATAATTGAGGATGCCGGTGCCGTCTCCAGACAAGACCATGTCCACGGCGACGCGCGGAAGAGGGGGCAAGGACAAGACGACGGCGCGCCCCTGAGCCTCTTGTCCGACGGCGCAGGAACGAGATCCCGCCCGCCGCGCTTGCCCGACCACCTCTGCGAGGACAGGATCACGGCGCTCGTGGGCGGCGGCGTCAGCACGGGCTTCGGCGCGATGGGGCGGAACCGTGCCATGATCTCGTTGGCCTTCACTGCCGCCTCCACGCGGCGCTGCGTCGCCATGACGAACGCCATTGCTCCCAGCCGGTCGATCGGTGTGTTAGTGGGTTTTGGTCGTACTCGCGCCGGCGCCACGAGGTATTGGTTAAGACAGAGGAAGCGGCCGCCAATAAGACGGCACTGGCGCGGCGGTCCGGGCACGTGGGGCTCCACCTCGTGGCTACGTGCCGGAGACGGCGGCGACACGTTGTCCGGTGGTGCATTGCGTGCTTGGGCGGGAGGGTGAAGTGAACGTAGGCTGCTGATTCCGGATGTGTGTTCAGTGCGCTATCGATCAGCTGGGGCTAGCAACCTACTAGCTGCTACTTGTGTTTATCAGGCATGCATGGCGTGAATGAACTGAAGTGAAGGGTGTTGGTGACTTCATGCATGGCCTCCTTGGATCTTTGCCCTCGATCCCTGTACCGCTCAGGCTTCTTCTTCTGTTCGGGCTTGCATGCTCTACCTTTTGGTGGCTTCCGCCTTCCGGGTGGTGTTCTTTGATGCGGTGACGTTGAGCCTAGCTGGCACGATTAGCTCTAGTAGTTTGTTTGGTTCTCTTTATCGACTAACAAACTTGTGTTGCTTGGGGAAATAATGTTCCGTTATTGTCTTATTGACGACTCTGTCCCTCTTGCCCAAAGTAATCTGCTAGGAGTCAGGGCAGACCCAGAAAAAATTCTGACTGGAGTCTATCCTTTGAGTGGGAGCACTTCTTCTATAAGTTTGCAAGATCTGAATAATTTCCATTCAAAATATGTACAAATACAAAGGGATTTAAATTTTTTGAGTGGAGCCCTAGGCCCCCACTCAGCTATACGTAGGTCCGCCCATGCTCGAAGTCATATACTATATGTCTAAGAGAAGTGTACTCGTGCTCCGCTGGAAAGACATTTGTAACGGAGCCGGTTCCTACAAGGCATCCATCCACTGTCCATCTCCCCGCTATCAGCTATCCGTACTAGACCCCTTACCTATATTTAGTGTGTATCATCTTCACCTAACATGTCTTGGGAATCTAAATATAATTTTAGTTAAATCTCGTATTTTTTTAATATAAACCGTGATTCACGGTATTTTAAATGGAAAACAACTAAAATAATTTAAACATGTCTACAATATATGTATAATGTGGTTTAAATAACAATATTTGACTATAATTTCATTTATATCTAATTAATATCATAGATATACCATATTGCAGTGAAATAGGCAACATACTGGAAATAAATCCGCATGAATCGCGAGGCCACCACCGGTTAGATTGAGAATGGTAGGAACCGGTTGTGTTAGAAAATCCGTTATCCATGCTCTGTGTCAACTAGTTTGGGCCCGAGGGAGTAGCAGGTTCTATGAGGCTGATGATGACTGTGTGATGCTGAACTTTTGTAGCAATATGCCGCTCGTGGTAACTAGTTATTGTTCTATCACATTGCTGTCATCGATTAAGTATTACTAGTATAAGACCGATGTTGACTTGGCCAATGGTTATAAATGTATGTGCTATTTTGAAGAGCTTTGGTGCACTGTCCGGATGAGTATAAGAATTGCTTCTTTTTTGTAAAGGTGAAGAAAAAGTAACAAATGGTTATCTGAATATTTGATCTTTTTGTCATCAATTTATAAAGGTAACAACGTTTCATGTGTACACATATGAAAAGTGTAAAAGAAAACTTATCTTTTGATGTAATTACCTTGATGCCAAGGTTATTTATAATTCAGACTAGCTTATTTTGCAATTATAAATTTAGCTTATTTTGCAATCATATTAAGTTGTCTAAGGATTTGACTAGTCTTTATAGAGATCACGTTGACGTTGTGCACAAACCAGATGTAGCTTATTATGTTTGCGTCATAAAGAAAGACACATTTTGATCCTCCTAAGTATAAGATTGTAAGCAATAGCCTAATTTTGTTTCTATCCACAGTGAGGAAGTCAAATATCTATAACTTTATTTGTTGAGAATTGGGAGAGAGTTTCCCTTATAAGTTGGTCTAACTCTCTCCCAGTAATATACCAGTAAACTAAGTTAGACACATGCCCCTAGCTATCATAGTAGATGTGATTTTGAGATTTTAGAATTTGTAGTCTACATGGCCACATGGGCTAAAGACCTTATAAATCCGACAACATGTACATGCTTCATTTCTCAATGCCACCGCAGCTGCATTTCTGGGTGCAAACAAGTGCAATTTCGGGCTTTTAGCATACACATTGACGGTTGTCGGTGCGATTAGAACGCTGCTAGTGAGGCAACCAATTTTTCTTAGTTAAATGGTAGGGATGTAAATGGATTGGATATTGCTATTTCTGTATCCTTTAGAATATCTTTTTTGGAAGATTCAGATCGAATGAGATAATGGATGGATGTGGACTATATTGAATTGCGAATATGGAGCGGATTCGGATGTACCCGGATTGGAAGCAGAGACAATTGAACAAATATACACATAGAATTAGAAGGTTGTTTCTGTTATGCAAAAAAGCGAGCATCCGACGGTGTAACACTACATTATAGCCAAAGTTACAGACTTGTTCGTACAACATAAAAACTTCTATGCTGACACAACATCACGATAATTCAAAGGCAGCCCAACACATCAACAATGCACAATAATAATAGTGCAGATGTGCAATACTGATAATATATGACACAATGAGGGAAGGTATCATGCATAGTGGACCATGGACTAGCTGGGTTGTCTGGGTATTTGAGGTTGGCTAATTTTATGACCTCAGATAACCCACAAAAAAGTTGGATATAACATATTTGTTAGATACTATTAATACCATATTCGTTACCATATACATCAAACAGTTGCTTGACCAATATTTGTATTCACACCCGTATCCGACGAATTCCTAAAACTGCATACCATATCCTCAAAAGCGGACGTGGATGCGAATTTGGAGCAAACATTATCCCGTAACATTCACATCCCTAGTCTCATTGTTTTGTGATTTGTGTCCATTGCTGGTTGTTTCTCTATAATTTAGGCCTCTTTACACCTATTTGGGCTTTAATTTTTGTTTCTCGATGATGTGGGCTTTTATTCAACGTTGTATCCCATTTGGACTTCACTGTGACGTGGCCTGGCCCAATTAGTTGTATGGGAGTCTCCAAAAACAAATAGCTGTATGGGTTTTGGATACCTCTCTTGATTTATTTCACTTTTTTGTTGTCAATACTGCAATATTCTGGCTGTTTGGGTAATTGGAATCATCTGTTGTTGTTACATCGGTATTAGCATTCTAAAAGTTTAATATATGGCAGCAACACAATTATATTCTATACGACTATAGTTACTGATGCATAATTTGGGCAAAATTAATCATAAATCTTCTTTGTGTTCTGCTATTGTTCGCTGTCCCATAACTTTTACTTGAATTTTGTAGAAATAGTTTAATTTTGCCTCCAGACGAGAGAATTCAGTGTTACATAAATTTATATTCTAATAAGAAATATGATTCTTTTGTGGAGTGTGGCATGGGCGTACTCTTAGTTTGCATATTTACTATGTGCAACATTAGTGTCGAAATTTTCAATTGTGCAGCTACATAGTCTGAAGGCGGAAACGACTTTATGTTCACAAATGTAAAAAACACATGGTGTTTTTGTGCAACTACAAGTTTGCAAGTGATCGGTTGAGCGGTTCGGCTGCACATGTGTAGCCCTAAAATGGCACATGCATGCTTCTCTAGCTGCAACTATAGTATTAGAAAATGGATACAGATTTGGTGCACATAGACACCAGTGATCTCGTTTATCTAAAAAAAAAATCAAAAACCATTTTTTGAGCTTTAAAAAATTCTGAAAAGAAATCTGCATATTTCCAATGATGTATCCCACAAATGTGCCAAATATCAATTTCAAATACTTTATATTCTGAGCTACACAAAAAATGACAAAAGTGCATAACTGAGTAGTACATTTTCAAATCTTTAAAACATATCAAATTTTGTTATTTTTGTCTAGCACAAAATAAAATAATTTCGGGTTGATATTTTGCATGATTGTAAGAGGTATCACTTACATTCTCGAGAATTATTTTCAGACTTTTGAATAACTTGTAAGTATGTCTTTTAATTTTTTAAATGATGAGAGCACTAGAGCTCGAGGGCAAAAGGCACTTTCCGTAGAAAAATGAAATTGTTAGTTGTGACTGATTGGTCGAGGACGTGCCCAAACTTGTAGCTCCATGAGACGATGACGTGCAAGGCATGCACGCTATCGCTCGAGCATCACATATCCATCTGGACCTACCAGTTTGGCTCTGTTCTACCAAATAGAATCGCTACCTTATCACAAAATCACATCCATTTCCATGTCCATGTCTCCTCATCCTGCTGCCGCAAGGATAGCGAGCATACCATCGTCAATCTCTTCCATCCTTTTCCTGCTGTGTTCGTCGTCGAGTGGTACTCTACTTCTATTTCAGTTTGTTCCATTATTTCGCCACTAGAATGCGACCCCATTCCTAGTAGAACTCAGTGCGCGCAAGCAAGCCGCGGCATGTGCGATGTTTCGCTACTCAGGTACATGTACGGTATCATCCTTAACCTAGTTACTATTACCGCTCACCAGGTGTGCATAATATATTGTTTGCCAAGAATGTAGAGCAACACTGTGCCCAGCCTGTGAAATAAAAATAACCATGAATCCATGAATAACGGCCAAAGCAGTGACCGACAGATCACCAAATATCGATCACTCTCTACCGTCTTCTCTAACTGTGCGTCAAGTATTCTCCAACCTCTCGGCCTCTTTTGTCCAAGTCAAGCCAATACGTCCATAGGATAGGGTAAAGCCAAATGCTCGATCATTAGCTTAGCTACTAGGGTTGCAAAAGCGGGATCCTCTATTATACTACAAAACGTAGTGATCAGTACCCATACTACACTACAGGGCCCCAATTCTGCATCTACGTTAATTGTAATAGTTGGAAACCAATCCCCACCACTTAATCGCGCCGCTTGCAGCCCTATTAGCTACCTACCCTACAAAAATAGAATACATTCTGAATCGGCATTGACCCGCATGAACAATATGTTCCATTGCATGTGAACAAAATAGAGCTGGAACCGCGGCTTCTTGGAACTTCTCAAGACTAGGCTGACCAAGTATTATACTGCTAAATAATTAATTTAATAAAGAGAACAACTTAATTTATGATGATGATGATGATGACGACGACGACGACTCGAACAATAGCCTTTTCTTATAGAGGTTTATGTCGCTTGCTAGGTGTGCCACGTAACATGAGCTGATTCGACGAACAAAATGACACTTTACGAAGTAATACAAGTTCACAACGTGAAAGATAAGCGAAGTAAAATATTTGACCCACCCATGAGCCAGCATCTGAACCAACCTAGTGCGATCACCTTTTGGCAGGAGATGTAACAACATCTCCATTCGCAACCCCCAAACGACGTCCGGCTAAAGCACCGGATTGGTTGTTTGGAGGACGTCCGGATGGAATTTACGTTTGGAGGAGGTCCATTTTCTAGCCACGTCCCCAAAACGCGATCTCTAAACAAAAAAGCAAGTGTAAAAGTCGTGTCTGGCGTTCTTGATAGAGCCTCTATACACATGGGATGGGCTAGGGACGCCAGACAATATTTGGGGCACGTCCGGACCGAAGCGGCCTTTGGGGCACGCGATTGGGACGTTTTTTTGCCGGCATCCCCCAAATCCCTTTGGGGGACGCTTTGGGGGACGCGACTGGAGATGCTCTAATGGCAGCTCTTGATTCCACGCCCCAAAGGTAATGAGGTCATCTCCGACTTGGCGACCATTGCGCCGGACAAAAATGTGGTCCAAGGCCGCGACGCATCCCAAAAACGGATGGCCGCGGTGTCCGAGATGATGCAAAGCTGACTCAAATTTGGGTCAGGTTTGCGTGGTCGCGGATGGCACGTGGCGTCCTTACGCGTCCGTTGCTCGCATCCCAGTACCCACCTGTCGACCCCCGCACGTCTTATTAAATGTGGACTAGGAGGCAAACTGTATCTATCCAGTCTAGTCCCCACTCCCAATCCCCACGTATGCACTCGAGCTTCTGCCGCCATGGCCCTGAAGCGCGAGCTCGAACCGAGCGCCAACGACCACGAGGCCGGCAGCAGATGACAAGTCGCGTCGGCGCCATTCGCCATGGCGCCGCCGGCACCCCAGTGGGAGAGGATCTACGTCACCGTGGTGGTGGCGCAGATCTTACGGGAGGCCGGCGCCCCAATGTCGTGGGTGACGTGCACCTCCCCCACTTGTGGCACCTAAGCCCAGATCGGGTTCCGGTGCCACCGATCCCAGCCACCGGCCGCGCCCGTCTGGCGGATATCCAGCGACGACTCGCGGAGCTCCCGACGGACCACCGGGAGGACCCCGCCTACGACCTGAAGAGTCCCTATTGGGACCTTTGGTTCGAGGTGGAGCACGATGCGCACCGGCGCACCTTCTTTGCCTCGCGCGCGGCGATGGCGAGGCCTCGCGCGAAGCCTCGCACACCGGTGGCATCGGCGAGGAGGGCAGCCCGCCGGCCCGGCGGGCTCTACATCGACGAGCCCGCTGCTCCACCGCGGGTCGCGCAGGCGCATCCCGATGAGGAGGCCAACCCCAAGATGCGCGTCGCGCTCGCGGTGTTCCTCGAGGTTAATGACCTCGAGCAGCTGGCCAAATGGGAGCATCTCGCCGAGGTGTTGCGCGCCTCCGCGCTGGAGGAGCAGGCCAGGACAGGAAGGCCAAGAAGGATGCCGACGCGTGGGCGTTTCTCGCCAGGTTGCTCATCCTGAAGATGTGCTCCCTGATGCCATGTGCACCTCCACTGTATTTTTCTGTCACCAGCTGCTTCAACAGCTGGGTTGCATATGTCTTTGAAGAACCAGTGAACTGGCTCTTTATCTTTTCTAAGTACTCCTTAGCAGAAGCACACTCTGTAATTGAGCCCACGATGGCGTTCTCAATTGTATTCTTTATAAATGCCATGCACTTTTTGTTGGCAGCCTGCCACTTTCTGTTCTCTAGTGTGTAGGACATCTCCACAGGAGCATGGTCCCTTTTCTTTTTAGCCCATGCATCATCAGTATCCGTGTCATCTCTGACAGGGTCAGCAGGCTTGATGGGCTGCGGTGTGTCAACCACCCAGTCCACCTCAGCACAGACAAAGGCGAATTCCACCTTCTTCCTCCATTCTGTGTAGTTATCCCCTCTAAGGGTGGGAACATCCTTGATGCAGCTCATCAAGTAGAACCCTCCTGAAAACCACAAAGAAGTGAGAACAGTACAATTGCAAATTATAATACAACGTTGGTCCGAATTAAAACATGCAATTATGTTAATGCAAATAAAACTATATCACCGTTGGGCAGAAATAGAGATAAATGCACATATCATGATTGCAACAAAACCATGGTCATGTCATTAATAACGTTGGTCAAAAAATAACAGAACCATAATTGTCACAATAATCACTTTTGCATTTAAAATGCTCCTTTCACTATATGCAGCGGAAACTGTGAATTTAAACTTTTAACTTTTAAACTTTTCAGAGGCATATCCTTTACTTTATAATTTCTGAACAAATATTTCGTTGGTCCTATTAATTCAGAAAAAAACTAGACAAAATTTGGCCAAAGACATTGACCGAAAACTGCCTAAAAATGACTCTGTAATTAATAAAACAGTAAAAAATGTAAACTGTTACTGTTACTGTACTCACGCGGCCCGCAGCACACGCGGCCCGCTCGCACCGAGCGGCACGCAGCCGACGCGGCGTCCACGCGGCCGAGCGGCACGCAGGCACGCGGCGCCCACACGGCCTGCTGATACGTCTCCAACGTATCCATAATTTCTGATGTTCCATGTTTGTTTTATGACAATACATACATGTTTTGTTCACACTTTATATCGTTTTGATGCGTTTTCCGGAACTAACCTATTGACGAGATGCCGAAGTGTCAGTTCCTGTTTTCTGCTGTTTTTGGTTTCAGAAATCCTAGTAAGGAAATATTCTCGGAATTGGACGAAATCAACGCCCAGAACCTTATTTTTCCCGGAAGCTTCCAGAGAGCCAGAGAGGGACCAGAGGGGAGCCCTGGGGGGCCCACACGCCAGGTTGGCGCGGCCAGAGGGGGGGCGCGCCGCCCTACTGTGAGGGGGCCCCAGACCCCTTCCGACTCTGACTCTCCGCCTATTTAAGCCGTCCTGACCTAAATCTTCGAGACGAATAAGCCACGGTACGAGAAACCTTCCAGAGCCGCCGCCATCGCGAAGCCAAGATCTGGGGGACAGGAGTCTCTGTTCCGGCACGCCGGCGGGACGGGGAAGTGCCCCCGGAAGGCATCTCCAACGACACCACCGCCATCTTCATCACCGCTGTTGTCTCCCATGAGGAGGGAGTAGTTCTCCCCCAAGGCTAAGGGCTGTACCGGTAGCTATGTGGTTCATCTCTCTTCCATGTACTTCAATACAATGATCTCATGAGCTGCCTTACATGATTGAGATCCATATGATGAGCTTTGTATCACTATTCATCTATGTGCTACTCTAGTGATGTTATTAAAGTACTCTATTCCTCCTCCATGATGTAATGGTGACAGTGTGTGCATCATGTAGTACTTGGCGTAGTTTATGATTGTGATCTCTTGTAGATTATGAAGTTAACTATTACTATGATAGTATTGATGTGATCTATTCCTCCTTTCATAGCTTGATGGTGACAATGTGCATGCTATGTTAGTACTTAGTATAATTGCGTTGATCTATCATGCACTCTAAGGTTATTTAAATATGAACATCGAATGTTGTGGAGCTTGTTAACTCCGGCATTGAGGTGCTCTTGTAGCCCTACACAATTAATGGTGTTCATCATCCAACAATAGAGTGTAGAGTGGTTTTATTATGTGATCAATGTTGAGAGTGTCCACTAGTGAAAGTATGATCCCTAGGACTTGTTTCCAAATACTGCAATCATCGCTTATTTACTGTTTTACTGCATCTTTACTTCCTGCAATATTACCACCATCAACTGCACGCCAGCAAGCTATTTTCTGGCGCCGTTACTACTGCTCATATTCATCCATACCACTTGTATTTCACTATCTCTTCGCCGAACTAGTGCACCTATACATCTGACAAGTGTATTAGGTGTGTTGGGGACACAAGAGACTTCTTGTATCGTGATTGCAGGGTTGCTTGAGAGGGATATCTTTGACCTCTTCCTCCCTGAGTTCGATAAACCTTGGGTGATCCACTTAAGGGAAAACTTGCTGCTGTTCTACAAACCTCTGCTCTTGGAGGCCCAACACTGTCTACAGGAAAAGAAGCGTGAGTAGACATCAAGCTATTTTCTGGCGCCGTTGCCGGGGAGGAAAGGTAAAAGGTACTCACACTCCGGATCTCGGCAACTAAGCTATTTTCTGGGTGAGTGCTCGAAGCTATTTCCTTTAGATCCTGCAATTGCATCTTTTTGTTTCTTGTTAAACACTAGTAAGGCATAATGGAAAACAACTGTGAGCTTTTTAATCTATTTCCTGAGTTAAGACATAAATGGTGTGTTGCAAAAATTGAAAAACCTATGGAACCTTATTTGCATGCTAATAGCAATGTTATTAGTATGAATGCTTTGAACACCATTGTTGCTAATGATATTGAAATATCTAAGCTTGGGGAAGCTGGTTTTGATGAGCATGATATTTTTAGTCCCCCAAGCATTGAGGAGAAAATTTTCTTTGATGATACTTTGCCTCCTATTTATGATGATTATAATGATAGTAGTCATTTGGTGCAGCCTACTATGGAGGATAAATTTTATTATGATTATACTATGCCTCCTACACTTGATGAGAATAATAATGATAGCTACTTTGTTGAATTTGCTCCCACTATTACTAATAAAATTGATTATGCTTATGTGGAGAGCAATAATTTTATGCATGAGACTCATGATAAGAATGCTTTATGTGATAATTATATTGTTGAGTTTGCTTATGATGCTACTGAAAATCATTATGAGAGAGGAAAATATGGTTGTAGAAGTTTTCATGTTACTAAAAAACCTCTCTTTTTGCTAAAAATCTTGAAGTTACACTTGTCTAGTTTTCCTATGCTTATTGCCTTATGCTTACATAACTTGTTTATTTACAAGATTCATATGCATAGGAAGCATGTTAGGCTTAAATGTATTTTGAATTTGCTTTTTGATGCTCTCTTTTGCTTCAACTCTTATTTCTTGGGAGTGCATCATTGAAATTACTGAGCCCATCTTAATGGCTATAAAGAAAGCACTTCTTGGGAGATAAACCATCTTTTTATTTTAGTACATCAATTTTGTTTTATATTTGAGTCTTGGAAGTTGTTACTACTGTAGAAACCTCTCCTTATCTTTATTTTATTGCATTGTTGTGCCAAATAAAGTCTTTGATAGTAAGGTTGATACTAGATTTGGATTACTGCGCAGAAACAGATTTCTGTCTGTCACGAATTTGGGCAGGGTTCTCTGTAGCTAACTCAGAAAAATCTGCCAATTTTTGTGTGTGATCCTCAGATATGTACGCAACTTTCATTCAATTTGAGAATTTTCATTTGAGCAAGTCTGGTGCCTCTAAAAAAATCGTGTTTACGGACTGTTCTGTTTTGACAGATTCTGCCTTTTATTTCGCATTGCCTCTTTTGCTATGTTGGATGGATTTCTTTGTTCTATTAACTTCCAGTAGTTTTGGGAAATGTCCAGAAGTGTTAAGAATGATTGTGTCACCTCTGAACATGTGAATTTGTGATTATGCACTAACCCTCTAATGAGTTTGTTTTGAGTTTGGTGTGGAGAAAGTTTTCAAGGGTCAAGAGAGGAGGATGATATATGATCAAGGAGAGTGAAAAGTCTAAGCTTGGGGATGCCCCCGTGGTTCATCCCTGCATATTTCAAGAAGACTCAAGCGTCTAAGCTTGGGGATGCCCAAGGCATCCCCTTTTTCATCGACAAATTATCAGGTCACTTCTCTTGAAACTATATTTTTATTTCGTCACATCTTATGTACTTTACTTGGAGCGTCTGTGTGCTTTTATTTTCATTTTGTTATTTTCATTCTCTGAATAAATGCTTGTGTGGGAGAGAGACACGCTCCGCTGGTTCATATGAACACATGTGTTCTTAGCTTTATTCTTAATGTTCATGGCGAAGGTTGAAACTGCTTCGTTAATTGTTATATGGTTGGAAACAGGAAATGCTACATGTGGTAAATGGTATAATGTCTTGGATAATTTGATACTTGGCAATTGTTGTGCTCATGTTTAAGCTCTTGCATCATATACTTTGCACCTATTAGTGAAGAAATACATAGAGCTTGCTAAAATTTGGTTTGCATGATTGGTCTCTCTAAGGTCTAGATATTTTCTAGTAAGGGTTGAACAACAAGGAAGACGGTGTAGAGTCTTATAATGCTTGCAATATGTCTTTTATGTGAGTTTTGCTGTACCGGTTCATACTTGTGTTTGTTTCAAATAACCTTGCTAGCCTAAGCCTTGTATTGAGAGGGATTACTTCTCGTGCATCCAAATCCTTGAGCCAAAAACTATGCCATTTGTGTCCACCATACCTACCTACTACATGGTATTTCTCCGCCATTCCAAAGTAAATTGCTTGAGTGCTACCTTTAAAATTATATTCTTTGTCTTTGCAATATATAGCTCATGGGAAAATAGCCTAAAAACTATTGTGGTATTGAATATGTACTTATGTATCTTATTTCTTATTAAGTTGCTTGTTGAGCGATAACCATGTTCCTGGGGACGCCATCAACACTTTGTTGAATATCATGTGAGTTGCTATGCATGTTCGTCTTGTCTGAAGTAAGGGAGATTTATCACGAGTTGAATGGTTTGAGCATGCATATTGTTAGAGAAGAACATTGGGCCGCTAACTAAAGCCATGATCCATGGTGGAAGTTTCAGTTTTGGACAACAATCCTCAATCTTTTATGAGAATATTATATGCATTAAAGAGGAGTCCATTATCTGTTGTCTGTGTTGTCCCGGTATGGATGTCTAAGTTGAGAATAATCAAAAGCGAGAAATCCAATGCGAGCTTTCTCCTTAGACCTTTGTACAAGCGGCATAGAGGTACCCCTTTGTGATACTTGGTTAAAACATATGTATTGCGATGATAATCCATGTAAATCCGAGCTAATTAGGACAAGGTGCGGGTGACAAGGTATTAACTTGTCAATGCCTACGGATTGTAGACTAGGGTTTAGTTGGAAGTAGAGGGCAAGTAGATCTCGAAGGTTTCAGCCGAAAAGTACTCGACGATTATGAAACTAGGGTTTGTAAACAATGATTCGATGATCTCTTCGTCCCTCGACTCCCCCTTATATAGGAGGCGGAGCCGAGGGATTCGTGCCGTACAAGTTACAGAGTCCGGGAAGGTTTCTAACTCATCCCGTAAGATTACAAATAACACTTCCTATTGCAACTCTGGTCTTCCTTAATAATATCTTGGGCTCCCGAATCTTCTTATTCTTCGGGTAATGGGCCTTCAGTAAACCCCGGGTACTATCTTCGGCAGGCCCATTTGGGATGCCTATGTCAGTAGCCCCCGAGATTTTGCTTGAATCGTAGAGTTAAGGAAAATCTCCATTGTTTATTTTTATTCGGCAACTTTAACTTTTCTATATTTCTTCTCATAAACTTCTATATTGCACAGGGATGATGGTAGTTGGGGCTAGTTCATCTGACGGATCAGGTACTAGTTAACTGCTCTAGTGGCAATCCGCAAAAACCTACTTCAAGATCACGTCCCTGGACATGATCTCGGGATACTGGTGTAAACTTCGACAGGTGCCGCTTAAGGTCTTACCATTCTGTCGAGTCCCAGTAAAATTTATCGGGTACCTAACGCGTCCGTTAGGATTTTTCTTCGTATCTGTTGATACGGATAAAAGTAGCAGAGCGCAGTCTTCGGCGATGCCACGCCCAGCAGAACGGATCTGGGGTCTTACCTTCGCAAATTTGCGGCATTCAGAAATTGACCGCAACTTTGGCGTTCTGAGAATATATTGTCGAGTGCTTATTCGGCTGTTGGAATGGCACATTTTATCGAGTCAAAGATGACTTGTATTGCTTTCCCGATGGGAGTATATGCAGAGTTATTTATAACTCGAAATATACTCTTTTGCTCTGCTATCTTTCTTTTTTCTCTTTCTTTTTTCGCTTCTTTTTTCATGATTTCATCGGGCACGCGAGCAGCGTTCCCGATGGGAGTAGCCCCCGAGGCTACAGCCAAGGACTTGTACTTGGTTGTAGGCTCCACGCCTTATGCCGCTATATTTTCTTTTTATCTCCCGAAGATTTATAATTTCTCGGGTGCGCGAACAGCGCTCCCGATGGGAGTAGCCCCCGAGGCTATGAACAAATATTTGTATTTGGTCATAGGCTCACGCCATTTCTATTTTGTCTTTCTGGATCTTTTTTCTTTTTTCCAAAGTAGCCCCCGAGCATTTGATCAAAAACTTGTATTTGATCAAAAGCTCATCATTATTTTTCCATGTCGCCTTTTATGAAACTGTGGAGTCAAACTTTTTCTTCTGCCAAGGTGACGTTATTGCTGACGATAACCACGATTGCGAGTCAAAATTCGCGAAAAGCCTTCTCCCACTGCCTTGCGGGCCCAATTGATCCACTATCTTGACACGTCGTGCAAGTGGGGGACACACGTCCTCCGCTTTTTCTGGCGCACGTACCGTAACTTCTCCAATGTTGAATTACTTTTTTACCCTCGTGTCCACGTGGCTATCATCTGCCACACATTTTTCTTATCCAACGGTCCGCCGCTTCACCGCACCTCTATATAAGATCTTCTTCTTCTTCCTCGAGCACTTCTGCTCGCGCCGTTCTTCTGCTCTCATCTGCGAATTCTCCTCCTGCGACCCACAGCATCCTAAGCTCCTCGCCTCCAAGCTGCAAACCCTGCGCCATTGTTGATGCCACCGCGGCGGTTGACAAGGCACAGTATGCCGGAATCCTCCATGGCCGCCATGGATCTGGGGGCGGCGGAGTGGGAAAGATCGAAGATTTCCACCCAGGACATCAACATGCTGAAGAAGCTGGGGATCAGCAAGAAACCCAAAGCGCTGTGCTTCCCCAGTGAGGAGAGCTACCCAACCCCTCCAATGGGGTATCGGGTAAGTTTTGTCGACCACCTCATCCGCGGTCTTTCCGCCCCCATTCATCCTTTTCTCCGCGGACTGCTCTTTATTTATGGTCTGCAACTCCACCACCTCACACCAAATTCAATCCTCCATATCTCCATTTTCATCACTCTTTGCGAGGCCTTCCTTGGCGTCCAGCCTAACTGGGCGCTATGGAAGCGCATTTTCTTCTGCCGCCGTAATGGCTCGCCCAATGTCGCCTATAATATAGGCGGCGTTGTAATTTCTGTTCGTCCCACTGTCGACTACTTCGACGTCAAACTCCCTGACTCAGTTCAAGGGTGGCGCAAGAAGTGGTTGTACATTCAGGAGGAGAACCACGGATGTGCTGAAGACAACATCCCTCCTTTTGATGGCGCCGAAAAAATCCTTCGCCGCCGCTCCTGGGACGCAGAGGCTACCGAAGAAGAAAAGGCGTCGACAGAAACCTTGATGGCTCGCATCCACGAGTTGCAAAATACTCGCGGCAAAGAGCTGTCGGGTATCCAAATCACGGCTTATTTTCTTAGGACTAGAGTGCAGCCGCTTCTGGCTCGCAAATACCCTCTCTGGAAATATGCTGGCGACAAGGATGCAGATCGGCTGTCGGTGGATTTGGAGGTCAAGGATTTAGAAAAACTTGTCCGAAAAATCTCGTCTCTCAGCAAAAAAGATCATGTCCCTTCTTCTTGTCGTGTAAAACTATTCAGCGCCGCCAATCCACTTCCCAAGGTAATGTTTGTCGATTGTCTTGTTACTGCTTTACTATCTTTGTTGTAACTCCTTTTCTGATATCTTCCCCTGTTTTATTTTTATTTTGTACAGAACCATCCAAACCTTGTCTCGCTTCCTCCTCTTCCTGAAGGTGGGGAAGTCGAAGAAAGGGCCATTGTCACTGATGACAACCAAGAGGCCCCCTCTTTTGTGAATGAACCCGTGGATTCTCTAAAATCTGCGGGATCTTCTGAAAAAGATGGTGCCTCCAAAGGCACTGCGTCGGCACTGTCTCCTCCTCCTGCTGTTTCTCCAAAGAACAAAAGGAAGAGGAATGATGTCGAAGATTCCGGCACCTCCAAAGCCGAAGAATTTGATCCTTCACGTCAGAAGGCAACTTATGATCCCTATCTTGAATCCCTCATCAGCTCGTAAGTCACTTTGATTTCCCCCTTTTTTTTTTGTACTCGAAGTTTTTTTTGTCTTATCTTGCTTTTTATGCTGTCGATCTTTAATCACAGTGATGATGAGGAAGAAGTACCAACTCTTGACGTGGCTCCTCGAACGAGCACGTCACATACTTTAATTGTTTCGGAGACGCCAGTTGAGGGAGAAGAATCTTCGCCTCCTCAACAAAACGTCGTTACCACCACTCCTCCTTCAAGCCCTCTTGCTCCTTCACCAAAAAGGACAAGAGTGGAAACGATCGTCGATCCTACCCCTCAGTTGGGTAGCTCCTCTAATCCTCTCTTAGATGATGTAAGTTTTTGTTTTCCTGCCAGTTTCTATATTTCCTTTGTTTGCTTCCTTATGCCTTCATATTTTTCTCGTACCGATGTTTTCTTTCTTTGTTCTTCTTTGACAGCCTATGATCAAAGAGCTTGTTCGCATCGGATCCCAATTCATTGGGTACCGTGAGTATGCCAGCAAGACTGAAGGTAATAACTTTTTTGCTGCTCCTTGGTTATAACTTCTTGCTCCTGTTTTTGTCGCAATTTTGACGATTCTTTTCTATTTTGGCAGAGAAACTTGCAGAAGCCAACAAGCTTGTCGACACTCTTGCTCAAAAACTGGAGCAAAGTGAAACGGCTCGCAAGAAGGCTGAACTTGACGCTAGCCAAGCCAAAGCAGAGGCTGATGAAGCCAAGGCAAAAGCTGCTGGTGTCGAAAATCTGCAAAAGAGACTTGAGGATGCCGAAACTGCTTTAAACGAGCATAAGGCCACGCAGGCTGCTCGTGAAAAGGGAATCCTCAAGCGCTTGAACACGCAAAATCGGCGCTTCCTCGGTAACTTTGTCGATCTCTTCTACTTTTCTTAGGACTTGCTTTTTTTTTTACTTGCTGTCGACCAACATATATTTTCTGTGGCAGGTCAAACAAACCAAGAGTTTGATCTTGAGAATCCCACCAATGATCCTCTCCTTGACGCGCTCTCTTATCTAGAATTTCATGGCCAAGAAGTTCGCGAAGGCGTGGTGAATGCTGACGCAGGATTGTCGAAGTTGTTCCCCTACTTCTTCCCGAAGAAAGAGGAGCCCAAGACTTTCCTTGCCCTTGCCAAGGACTTCAATCCACCGGAGGATCTTGGACTGAAGATGCGCCAGGAGAATATGAAGATTGCTGTCGAGAGCACCGTTGCCTTGGTTGCTGATAGCCAACAAACTGTTGTCTGGATGAAGGTTGGCGACACCGAACAAATAGAGCAAACGAAATGGCGGTCGTTGATCAAGGCAGCCAAGCCCAACACGAAGAAAATCCTGGCCTATCTCGGGATCAAGCCATCTGCAACTCCTAGCTCATCAAGGCCGGAGGTCTAGTTGCATGCCTCTTTTTTTTTCTTTCCTTTGCTTTCTCTGTTTCTTTTGCCCTTGTCTCCACTTTAGCTTTGGCGACAATTATCCTAGTAGTCCTTTTGGAGAACTTCTTTTGTAATGTCCATGTAAATTTTCTAGAAATCAATGAAATTCCTCCTGGCACTATCATTGATCCTGGGACTTTTCTTTTCCAGTTAATATTTGATAACTATTCGACCAATCCTTGCTCTGCCGATGCTTCACCTGCTTCTTCCTTCTCGAAGAAAATGCTAGTCGATGATAACCCCCTCGAAGGTTCTTCAAGCAAACATTTGTCGGCAGATTTCCAAGAACTTCGACAACAACTTCAGTCCATGAAGAAACAAACTCTGGCAATGATGGAACAATCTCGAAAAGCATCTGAAAAAGAGAAAATCGCTCTTCAACAAGCCAAAGAGGCTCTGGCTGCCAAGGATGCTGCTGTGTCGGAGGCTGAGAAAGCCACTACCCGAGAAAATAGCATGCTCGAGCTGATGTCTGAGGCTAGCACAAATATGCTAGGTATGTTTTTCCAACTTCGCACTGCCTCTTTTTTGCTTTAATGTGCCTCCCCTTAATTTTCTTGCCTTGTCGCTTAATAGGCTCGGTTCTTGATGCTGCCGCCGAAGACCAAAGAGTGAACGAGAGAACGAATCTTCTCGTCAACCTTTCCCTTAACCATGGGTGTCTTGCTCGGGCCACCCCTGAACGAACCCAGCAAATTGTCAGGTTCCAAGATCGTGCTTGCCAGGTGCGCGAATTTCTCAATTTTTGCACGACAACGTTAACCCTTGTTTACAAGACTTTATTTCCTCGAAATGAGGTTCCCAAAACTCTTCCTGGATTGCTGGAGACTTTTAGAGATGCCCCTTGCATCTATAATTTTGTGCGAGCTCAATTGACTGCCGGAGCAAGGTTCGCCATGATTATGATAAACATTTGCCATCCAAAGTTGGACCTGACGAAGATTGTTGCTGATTGCCTGGCCAAGAAATCACGGCGAAAAAATGATATTGACACAATCAATGAGATGGTAACTCCTGTGGCCGAGTCGATGATGGATGAGCTTCTTCGGATGGATTCAGAATTCTTCGTCAAGGGGACTTATGCTTAACACAAAACAACCAGAGGCTTGTCCATAGATAGTATTTTAGGCCTCGATTGAGCTGTACTATCTTGCAAGACATTGTGTCTGTATCTTTTTTGATTTCCTTTATTGTTTCCAAAGAAATTTGTTTTATATTGTAAAGTGGTCTATATTGTTGAAGCCCCCGAGCCTTTGGCTAGAGTTTATACTGTTTTGCCATCTCGAAATTTTTTCCTCTTGTCGTAAGAAGATGTCTTTATTTTTCCATCGATAGGTTGCAAGCCCCCGAGTATCTTAGTGCCGAAGTTCTATATTTTTGTTGCGAGGTTTTTAGACCAAAGCAATAAGATTTTGACGAGTACACTATATTTATAATTGTTAGCTTCCGATGTTTATATTTGGCGAGGTATTAGTGTACCAAGGCGAAATATTTCGGTAAGACTAAGTTATCTATATTGTACGTATTCTGTAACTTGAAGGCGTTGAGCCCCCGAGCATATCGAAGAATAAGAAGTATATCTCCACTATTTTTATTATATTGCAGCACCGCGAGCCCGCCTCATTAAAAACCTTTCCGGCCCCACTCGGTACCCCGAAAAGGAAAAGAGTGCGTCTGAAAACTCGCGGGCGTTTCAGTACATTGTATTTTTACAGAGGAGGACTATATTTCGACTCTAGGCGTAGAACCGCCTGAGCTGCGCCATGTTCCAGGGGTTTTTCTCGGGAGCCCCTGTCTTCTTGTCCTTGATCCTGTATGCTCCTCCGTCGATGACTTCCGTGACGACGTAAGGCCCCAACCATGGTGATTCGAGCTTTTCAGTACTTTTTTGATTTAACCGTAAGACCAAATCTCCGACCTGGAAAGATCTTGGCCTTAACCGTCGACTGTGGTAGTTTTTGAGGTCCTGCTGGTACTTGGTGACTCGTGAAAGTACTTCATCTCGGGCTTCATCGAGTGCATCCATATCATCCTCCCGAGCTTTTTGTGATGTTTCTTCGTCATACTCTGTTACTCTTGGAGAATCATGCTCTATTTCAATTGGTAATACTGCTTCGGCTCCGTGGACGAGAAAAAACGGAGTTTCTTGTGTCGCCGTATTTGGTGTTGTTCGGATGCTCCACAAAACACTTGGCAATTCCTCTGGCCAGGTATGCCGAGCTTTTTCAAGCGGTCCTAACAGGCGCTTTTTGAGGCCGTTGCAGATGATTCCATTGGCTTTCTCGACTTGGCCATTGGTTTGCGGGTGCCCAACTGACGCAAAGTGCAATTTAATGCCTACTTCTGCGCAGTATTCCTTGAATTCTTTGGACGTAAAGTTTGAACCGTTATCTGTAACAATGCTATGAGGCACTCCAAACCGAAAAATGAGGCCTTTCACAAACTTTATTGCCGACGCTGCATCTGGTGAATTTATTGGCTTCGCTTCTACCCACTTGGTGAATTTGTCGACAGTGACCAGCAGGTACTCATATCCTCCTGGCGAAGCTTTGTGCCATTTTCCACCATATCAAGTCCCCATTGGGCAAAGGGCCATGACAATGGTATTGGTGTCAGTTCTGCTGCTGGAGAGTGAGGTTTTGCGGCAAATCTTTGGCACGCATCGCAAGTTCGTACTATTTCCTTGGCATCCTCAATTGCTGTCAGCCAATAAAATCCTGCCCGAAAAACCTTGGCTGCAATGGCTCGACTACTTGCGTGGTGGCCACATATTCCTTCGTGTACATCCTTCAGAATTATTCTTCCTTCTTCAGGTGTGACGCACCTTTGCAAGACGCCTGAAATACTTCGCTTGTATAACTCCCCTTTGACCACTGTGAAAGCTTTGGATCGTCGAATAACTCGCCTTGCCTCAACTGGATCGTCGGGTATTTCTTTCCTGAGGATATATGATGTGTATGCTTGCATCCAAGGAACTTCTACCATCATCACAAGCTCTTGGTCCTCTTCGTCCTCCATGGTTTCTTTGAGGGGCGCCGAAGTTTTTTCTTCCTTTACTTTTTCCTGCACCTTTTTCAGCTTCGTGGATCTCTCTGCTATTTCTTCCCAAAATACTCCTGGCGGGATTGAGAGGCACTGCGACCCGATGTTTGCGAGAACGTCGGCTTCATCATTGCTCAATCTACTGATGTGATTTACCTCGCATCCATCAAACAGCTTCTCGAGCTCATTGTACACCTCCTTGTATGCCATCATGCTATCATTGATTTGCCACATTGGTTCATAACTTGCTGAGCCACCAATTGTGAGTCGCCAAAGATTTTTAATCGAGTTGCACCGCAAGCTTTCGCCATCTTCATCCCGTGTATGAGGGCCTCATATTCTGCTTCATTGTTGGATGCGTTAGGGAACGTCATCCGGAGGACGTATTTTAACTTGTCGCCTTCAGGTGATATAAGTACCACTCCTGCGCTAGCTCCTTCTACTCTCTTGGACCCATCGAAGTTCATGGTCCAAGTTCTCGACAAATCTGGGGGTCCCGTGTTTTGCAGCTCCATCCACTCTGCAATGAAATCTGGCAGAACTTGCGACTTGATTGCCTTTCTTTTTTCATACGTGATATCCCGAGGGGAAAGTTCTATTCCCCAAAGGGAGACACGCCCTGTAGCTTCTGGATTGTTCAGTATATTTGAAAGGGGTGCTTCGTTGACTACTATTATCGGGTGTGCCGAAAAATAGTGGCGCAACTTCCTTGCCATTGCAATTACTCCATATGCTAGTTTCTGGTACTGCGGGTACCGCTGTTTGGAAGGCGATAAAACTTCACTGATGAAATATACCGGCCTTTGCACTCCATGGAGTTTTCCTTCTTCTTCTCTTTCAACAACTAGTACCATGCTAACCACTTGGGGTGTGGCTGCAATGTACAGCAGGAGAGGTTCCTTTTCCTTCGGCGCCACCAAGATTGGTGGTGTCGAGATTGTGCGCTTCAGATCCTCGAAAGCTCTGTCGGCCTCTTCGTTCCACTGGAATTTCTCTCCTTGCTTTATCAGAGCGTAAAATGGTAACACTTTTTCTCCCAGCCTGGCGATGAATCTGCTCAAAGCTGCGACTCGCCCGGTTAGCTGCTGTATTTCTTTCAACTTCGTTGGCTTCCTCATTGTTACGATAGCTTGTATTTTGTCGGGATTTGCTTCAATCCCTCTTGCTGAAACTAGAAACCCCAGAAGTTCTCCTGCTGGGACACCGAAAGAACACTTCGTCGGGTTCAACTTGAGGCAGAATTTGTCGAGGTTGTCAAAGGTTTCCTTGAGATCCTCGATCAGCGTCACCCCCTTTTTTGACGTTATGATGACATCGTCGATGTATACTTGCACGTTTTTCCCAATCTGTGTCGCCAAACACTTCTGCATCATCCTCTGATATGTTGCTCCCGCGTTTTTCAGACCAAAGGGCATTGTTCTGTAGCAAAACACGCCATAAGGTGTGATGAATGCTGTCTTTACTTCATCTTCTTCTTTCAATCTGATCTGGTTATAACCAGAATATGCGTCCAGGAAGGAAAGACATTCACATCCAGCCGTGGAGTCGATAATTTGATCGATCCTCGGGAGGGGAAAGTGATCCTTTGGACAATGTTTATTGAGGCACGTAAAGTCGACGCACATGCGAAGGACCTTAGTGTTTTTCTTCGGCACCAACACAGGATTTGCTACCCATGTGGCCTCTGTGTGCAGCTCCTTGATAAAACCAGCTTCTCGTAGCCGATCGATTTCTGACAGCATAGCCTTGCGGTTTGGTTTCGAAAAACGCCGCAAAGGTTGTTTGATTGGTCTCGCTAGTGGATCCAAGTTTAGGTGGTGCTCGGCAAGTTCCCTGGGTACTCCTGGCATGTCAGCTGGACACCATGCGAAGATTTTCCTGTTCTCACGGAGGAACTCGACGAGCGCGCTTTCCTATGCGAGGTCCATGTCGTTTGCGATGGACGTCGTCTTTTTCGGGTCTGTCGGGTGAATTTGCACCTCCTTAGAATTTTTCTCAGTATTGAAAGTTGATTCTTTATTTGGCCTTCCAACGTCTGGTAGCACGTCGTAGTCAGTCATACTCCTTGACGCCAAATACTCAGCTTGCATCCCGAAAGTTTCAGATATCCGATGAAAATCCTTATCGCACTTATCGGCTAAGGCGAAGCTTCCTTTGACTTTGATTGGTCCCTTAGGTCCAGGCATCCTCCACAACAGGTATGTATAATGTGGTACCGCCATAAATCTAGCATATGCTGGTCGTCCCAACAGAGCGTGATACTGCGACGGAAAATCCACAACTTCAAACTCCAGCTTCTCGATTCTATAATTCTCTCGGGTTCCAAACTGAACGTCGAGATTAATCTTCCCCAGTGGATAACTTGGTTTCTCCGGTGTGATACCATGGAACCTCATGTCTGTTGGCTTCAGGTTTGCTAGGGATATGTTCATCTTCCTCAATGTATCTGCATACATAAGGTTTAAGCTGCTGCCACCATCTATGAACACTCGAGAGACATCAAATCCCGCAATGACTGCTGGTAGGATAAGTGCTGACTGCCCTGGTCGAGGAACTTGCTGCAGATGATCTGCTATGGTGAAGCCAATATCTTGTCCTGACCAATTAAGATACTCGACTGTTGGTGGAGGCATTTTTTCTGCCATGAACACCTGTCGCGAGATTACTTTCTGAGCCCTATAGGATGACCTTCCCTTCTGAATCATCGAAACCGCTCCGTTAGAGTTAGGATCGACGTAAGGTGGCGGTGGAGGTGCTGCCGCTATTCTGAGCTGGTGTCGATTGTCTTCCGTAATCGCGGGAGGAGGTGGCAAGTGAATCTCACTCCTGGGTTCTCGAGGATTTCTCTGTGCTGCCCTGGCATTAGCATGCTCTGCCCACCTTAACATTGCTTGGAAATTGCGACAATCTTTCTGCAGATGTCCTGACTGTCTTTTCCCGTTGCTGTCGAGGAAAAAGTGCATCTGACATGGCCCGTTCATCATCTCTTCAGGAGACACGAAAGGCCTTGGGAACCTAGGCCCGCTATTTTGCATGTTGATTCGAGAGTCATCTCTATTGTCGCCTCGCTGCTCATTGCTTCTCTGATAATCATCTCTGTTGCTTCCTCCTGTGTTTGCTCGGAAGCCTGCCGAGATTTGTCCTGGGGCATCATAACTCGGGTACTGCAGAGGAAATCGTCGCCTCGGTTGATAATTTCGACCGCGGTCCTCCTCTGGCGACCTGTGCCGTTTGTTGTGAACATCATCTTCTCCATCTGCCCATCTGTTTGCTATTTCCATTAACGCGGATACTGTCTTTGGGTTGGTCCTCCCCAAGTCCTCGACAAAATCTCCACGCCTGATTCCTGCGACAAACGCATCTATCGCTCTCTCGTCAGATATATTTTCTGCCGAGTTTTTGATGATGTTCCACCTTTGGATATATTTTCTCATTGGCTCATCTGGCTTTTGTCGGCATGCTCTCAACTTTTCTAACGACGTACGTTTCTTGCACGTGGACCTGAAGTTCTTGACGAACACGTCCTCGAAGCTTTCCCAGCTGTCGATGGATCATGGAGGAAGTTTCTTTATCCAAGACCGTGCTGCTCCACTCAAATGCACCTGGATGCTTTGCATAGCTGTTGCTCTGGTTCCTCCTGTGAGCTTCACCGTCTCGAGATAATCGACTAGCCAATCCTCTGGATCTTGAAGGCCGTCGAATTTTTTGAAGTTATCGGGTAACTTGAATCCCGAAGGGACTCGAGTTTTTCGCACTCTCCTCGTGAAGCACGGCAAGCCACACATATCCTCGTCGTTTAACTCTGGGGACTGCCGATGTTCCCTCCTGCTTTGTCACGCTCTGTCGACCCTTGCTTGTGCTGCCGTATCTCTTGCTCCACTTGGTCCTTCAGGAGCTGCTGCCGCAGGCCGTGGACTATTTTGCCTTGCTGTTCCTTCGGGAGGTGTTGATACAAACGCCGTCCCCATGGCTCCAACTCCTGCTATCGCCATGTTGTATAGTGTTTCCCTTGGATCTCCTGGAGGTGGTTTAGATGCGAGGATAAAAGCTTGTGTCGCTATATACCCAGCCTCTGGTGTCTTAGGGATGATGTTTCCTCTTGTGTCTATCGACATAAAAGACATGTCGAGGTTTTGGACCAGGTGCTCTCTTTCTCCTTCGGGTACGTGTTGTAACCTCGATCTTGCTCTATTCCGAGCCTCCCTGTGGCTATCACCCGAAGTTCTAGATTGTCGACTCAGCTCTGCCCTTCTCCTGCTGGATGCAGAAGCTGCCTCCTTTCTTCTGTTTAACTCAGCTGTCTATTTTTCCAATTCCCTTGCAGCTCGTGCGAGCCTATATTGATATGCTTGTAATTCCTCTAGCGTGGCTGTGGTAGCCATTGGTTCTGAGCCATCCATAGCTCTCGCGGCTCTATCCCATGCTGCTTGCGGGAGTCGAACTCTGTCTCGCGGCTGTGGCCCGATATATTTATTGCCTAGACCTCGTCGCAAATCAGAGGGATCAACGTATGGATTTCCCAAATCGTCGAAAGCCTCAGATGTTTCTTCTTGGTCATGGCTTGGTTCTCCGATGACATAAATCTGATGATACTTTGTATTCAGATCTATGTTGGGTTTGGTGACACCATCGCTAAAATTGGCGAAGACCTTGCCCACTGTAGTAGATTTGTCGATGAAGTTGTAGCTGTCGACACTGCTTGAGCCATCGCTTATATATGAGTCCGCAGATGACTCAAATGACATGTCGCTGAAGATCTTGGCGAGTTTTTCTCTCGCCCTGATGCTGATGAAGCGTGAAGACGAAGTTTCTTCCTCTCCTGATTCGGTTGACGATGTATAGCTTGAAAAATCGGAATCGACCGCCGGCGATCCCGACGAAATCGGAATTTCGACACGATACGATCCCTCTTTCTCGACGCGAAAGTGAAACCTTCCGAACGTCATCTCCATAGGCTCCTCTAGATACGCATATGCATCCAAACGGGAGGGCGGGTGAGGAACAAAATCAACAGGACCAGTAGCGATCTGTTTACCTCGATCCATTGCGTTGCTTGCGATTGATGAAGTCGATGATTTTGCGGTTGATGAAGTCGATGATCTTGAACGTGCCATCGAGACCAGATCCTTGACGCCTCTAGTTCCCACAGACGGCGCCAATTGACAAGGTATTAACTTGTCAATGCCTACGGATTGTAGACTAGGGTTTAGTTGGAAGTAGAGGGCAAGTAGATCTCGAAGGTTTCAGCCGAAAAGTACTCGACGATTATGAAACTAGGGTTTGTAAACAATGATTCGATGATCTCTTCGTCCCTCGACTCCCCCTTATATAGGAGGCGGAGCTGAGGGATTCATGCCGTACAAGTTACAGAGTCCGGGAAGGTTTCTAACTCATCCCGTAAGATTACAAATAACACTTCCTATTACAACTCTGGTCTTCCTTAATAATATCTTGGGCTCCCGAATCTTCTTATTCTTCGGGTAATGGGCCTTCAGTAAACCCCGGGTACTATCTTCGGCAGGCCCATTTGGGATGCCTATGTCAGCGGGCACTATTGGTAATCTATGCATGAGGCTTGCAACTTGTAGGATATAATTTACATAATACATATGCTTTATTACTACCGTTGACAAAATTGTTTCTTGTTTTCAAAATAAAAGCTCTAGCACAAATATAGCAATCCATGCTTCCCTCTGCGAAGGGCCTTTCTTCTACTTTTATGTTGAGTCAGTTTACCCATTTCCTTCCATCTTAGAAGCAAACACTTGTGTTAACTGTGCATTGATCCTTACATGTTTACCTATTGCACATGTTATATTACTTTGCATTGACAATTATCCATGAGATATACATGTTACAAGTTGAAAGCAACCGCTGAAACTTAATCTTCCTTTGTGTTGCTTCAATGCCTTTACTATGAATCTATTGCTTTATGAGTTAACTCTTATGCAAGACTTATTGATGCTTGTCTTGAAAGTAGTATTCATGCAAAGTCTTTGCTATATGATTCAGTTGTTTAATCGTTGTCTTTACCATTGCTTTGAATCACTTCATTCATCTCATATGCTTTACAATAGTATGATCAAGATTATGTTGGTAGCATGTCACTTCAGAAATTATTCTTTTATCGTTTACCTACTCGAGGACGAGTAGGAACTAAGCTTGGGGATGCTGATACGTCTCCAACGTATCCATAATTTCTGATGTTCCATGCTTGTTTTATGACAATACCTACATATTTTGTTCACACTTTATATCGTTTTGATGCGTTTTACGGAACTAACCTATTGACGAGATGCTGAAGTGCCAGTTCCTGTTTTCTGCTGTTTTTGGTTTCAGAAATCCTAGTAAGGAAATATTCTCGGAATTGGACGAAATCAACGCCCAGAACCTTATTTTTTCCGGAAGCTTCCAGAGAGCCAGAGAGGGACCAGAGGGGAGCCCTGGGGGCCCCACACGCCAGGTCGGCGCGGCCAGAGGGGGGGCGCCGTCCTACTGTGAGGGGGCCCCAGACCCCTTCTGACTCCGACTCTCCGCCTATTTAAGCCGTCCTGACCTAAATCTTCGAGACGAATAAGCCACGGTACGAGAAACCTTCCAGAGCCACCGCCATCGCGAATCCAATATCTGGGGGACAGGCCGGAAGGCATCTCCAACGACACCACCGCCATCTTCATCACCGCTGCTGTCTCCCATGAGGAGGGAGTAGTTCTCCCCCGAGGCTAAGGGCTGTACCGGTAGCTATGTGGTTCATCTCTCTTCCATGTACTTCAATACAATGATCTCATGAGCTGCCTTACATGCTTGAGATCCATATGATGAGCTTTGTATCACTATTCATCTATGTGCTACTCTAGTGATGTTATTAAAGTACTCTATTCCTCCTCCATGATGTAATGGTGACAGTGTGTGCATCATGTAGTACTTGGCGTAGTTTATGATTGTGATCTCTTGTAGATTATGAAATTAACTATTACTATGATAGTATTGATGTGATCTATTCCTCCTTTCATAGCTTGATGGTGACAGTGTGCATGCTATGTTAGTACTTGGTATAATTGCGTTGATCTATCATGCACTCTAAGGTTATTTAAATATGAACATCGAATGTTGTGGAGCTTGTTAACTCTGTCATTGAGGTGCTCTTGTAGCCCTACACAATTAATGGTGTTCATCATCCAACAATAGAGTGTAGAGTGGTTTTATTATGTGATCAATGTTGAGAGTGTCCACTAGTGAAAGTATGATCCCTAGGCCTTGTTTCCAAATACTGCAATCATCGCTTATTTACTGTTTTACTGCATCTTTACTTCCTGCAATATTACCACCATCAACTGCACGCCAGCAAGCTATTTTCTGGTGCCGTTACTACTGCTCATATTCATCCATACCACTTGTATTTCACTATCTCTTCGCCGAACTAGTGCACCTATACATCTGACAAGTGTATTAGGTGTGTCGGGGACACAAGAGACTTCTTGTATCGTGATTGCAGGGTTGCTTGAGAGGGATATCTTTGACCTCTTCCTCCCTGAGTTCGATAAACCTTAGCTGATCCACTTAAGGGAAAACTTGTTGCTGTTCTACAAACCTCTGCTCTTGGAGGCCCAACACTGTCTACAGGAAAAGAAGCGTGAGTAGACATCACCTGCCAACGCGGCCCAAAACACGGCGCCCACGCGGCCTGTCCACGGCGCCGACGTGGCCCGCAGACGGCGCCCACGCGGCCCGCACACAGAGCCCACGCGGAGAGCCTGCCCGCACGCTCCTGGCCATCAGATTCATCCGACGGCTGGCCTTCACTTTCGGACGGTATAAAAGGTGGCCAAACCGGTGCCCCCCGGAAAACCCTAACCCTAGTTCATTTGTCCCCTCGCTGCCTCTCTGTGGCGGCGGCCGGCACCCTCCCGCCGGCGTCCAGCGAGTGCTCGATGGCACCACGGCCGCCTTCCCCCCACCCGTCCTATTTTCCTCTCTCTGGCCGCGCGGAGAGAGCCTCACGCGCGCATACTGTAACATCCCAAATTTCAATAAAAGAAAGTTAGAAGAATTCCAGAGAGCAAAATTTCAAACCAACAAAAACTTTTTAAATTGCATATAGTGCCATGCATAGGATTTGTGCATTTGATTGATATGCCATGATGATTGTTATTACTTGTTTGTGCTATACTCTAAAACCCTAATGTGATCATATGAAGATCACCCACCAAATAAATCCAAGAGGAAGAAAATCCAATAAATGAAAAACCCTAAAAACCCTCACATATGCTCTATGGCATTTTTATAAATTTTGACCTTGGACCCATTTGGTCTTAACCATTAGTTGAATAATGTTATTAAACACTTATTAAAACTTTTGGAATCAATGAATCACAATTCAAATGAATTTCAAACACAAATCTTGCTCACATATGATAATGGTCAAAATTGACAATTATAGTCTGATCACTACTTTGAGCCCTTGCAATTCAATTTTCTCAAACTAAATTTTGCTAACTCTTTGCACCACTTCAAAGTCAACATCAAGGTGAATACTTTTTGTAAAGATCATCATGCCAAAATCTTTCTTTATCATTAGCTATGCTCATCCAAAGTTGCAACTTTTAATTAAGTTCAACAATCTCCACTTCTCCATTTTTGCAAATTCTTGAATTCCACAATTCCACCACCACCTCTCATCATCTCTGGTCAAGTACAACTTATCTAAACACACACAATTCAAATTGGTCAACCATTTGACTTAAATCAAATTTAGACAAAATTCACAAATTTCTAATATGGCACTATTTGACACTATTGCAAATAGTGATCTACTCCACCTAATCTACCTCAAACCTACACCAAATGGTCCCCTGGTCCCCTTAATCCCATACAATGCCAAATAGAACCCTAGGGGAGGGCTAGCAAGGCTTGGACATGGCCATGCCGGCCATGTCGCCACCTTGCCGCACCACCTCTTCTCCCCTTGCTTCTCTGCCCTGGCCACCGTGCCAAAGATTTCCACCACAACTCCCTAGCACCGCCTAGCATCGCCATTATCGAGGAGGACGACAACACTGGCCGGACGACGCGCGCCCAGAACGCGCCCAGACGCCGCTCGTGTCGCGTGTGTGCACGCCGTGGACAAGCTCTGGACACGCGCCGCGCCACCACCTCGCGCTCGCCCTGGACCCCCTGTGAACGAGTTGAGCATCTGCGTGACACCACGACGCCGCCAGACATGGCCTCGACCACGACCCTTGCCCGCCGCCGCCGGCGACGTTGAGCAAACCCCGCCACTGCCGCGACATGCCTGGAAGCAATGCGACCCAACCAAGCCCTGCCCGGCCAAGCTGTCGCCGCCAATAGCATCGCCAGGAACCGTAGAACACTGCCGCCACCTCGCCTAGCTCGACCGCTCGCCGGAAACGCCGCGCCATGGTCGACCACCACCCTGCCCCGCAGCACCCTCGCGCTGCTATAAAAGGAGACCTCCCCTGGACGATTCAAGCACACCACCTCGCTCTCCACCTCTCACTGCTTCTCAACCACACCCATCGAATCCTCGCCGGAGCAAGCTCAATCGGGAGATCGCCGCCGCGGAAGCTCTGCAGCAATCGCCGGCGAACCAGACCACCTCAGGCGATGCCACCTGTACCTGGAGCTTCGCCGTCGTCCACATCTACCCCGAGCACACTGCCCACCCTAGCTGGAGCCACGGTGAGCTCTCCGACCCCCTACCCTCGCCGCGCCAGTGAGCTTCTCTCGCCGGCGACGACGACGACCCAGAGCCGTTGATCTTTGATCTAATCCAACGCCCCACATCAAACATACCGTTTCGGGTTTTATAACTCGCTGACGGGTGGCCCCCTGCTGTCAGCGCGCCGCGCGTCTCTGGACCGTGGCTGGGCTGGCCTTGGGCCGTTTTTAAACCTTTCAGCCCATTTCGCTTTCCCGCCGGCCTGTTTAATTCAAATTTGATTTAAACAATTCCAAACATTTCCAATACTGCCCAAACTTTGAAATTCAATAGATTCAAATTGGCTCAACCAAATTTAATGAACTTTATATGGTTGGAAAGCTAAGAAAATTATCTACAAAATTCCACTGGTCCCATGACCAGATTCATTGTAGAATTAATGTGATAAAAAGAAGAAGGCAGGGACTTTTTCATATTCAAACAATTATTAAAAATCAACCAAAATAGATATTAAGTTAATTCCAACTCTAATAGCTCACATTTGACTTACACTAATTGATTATGCAATAAAATTGTGTGGTCACTTTGCATGATCATGCCCTAGTTTAATTAATGGACAATATGGCTAGTTTATGTAGTTGATATTGTCCAAAACTATTAGGTAAATGATATGAAGTATTATACTTCATTTAAATCTTGTCTCACATGAATTCATGGGATGTTTGGACCCCTGGCCCAAACTCTCTTATATGAATTACTTAGAGATTTAAATCATATGTAGTATTATTAAAGGATATGAGGTGATCTACCTCATTTAAATCATTTTCTCAAATGATGATGATGAACATTTGACTTAGGTAAATATAAGTTCACATATGATTGTTTGAGAAATTAAATCTTAAGAAGATTTCAATGAGAGGAAATTATTTCTCAAGAACCCTATGGAAACTATCATTTACATATTAAATAAAAAGAAGTGAATTATCCTCAAGCAACACAACCCATGCACCCTAATTAGATTATTTGTGTGCATAGAATAGTTTGTGTGTTTATATGTGATACATGGAATAGCCATTGAATTAGTGAGTAATTATACTCGTATTCAAATTTAGACGCTAGCACCGGAGAGTACACCGAAGAAGAAGGTTGCTACCAAGAGGAGGAGGAGGAACAGTTTGAGAACTACCAAGGCAAGCTAATATTCTTGCAAAGTGCAAAGCCCCTTGGGGCAAGGCACCATGAATCTTATCTTTTCTTACATAAGCCTATCCCAAGTTTTTTACTTTAGAAGTTTTACTTGTTGTTTTTCCAAGAGTTCCTTTTATAATTAACTTTGGTCAAAGTAAAGGATGGTTACTAGAGTAGTGAAGTGGTCTCAATCAAGCAAAGCAAGATAGCACCCCTCATGATTTAGAGCTAGTGCTAATGAAATAAAACTTGACTACTCTAGATGGGAACAATGTGAATTGAAATGAATTTGAAACCTTGGAATGATGAAGCATTCCATTGAATGATTTTTGAAGGTGAATATGACCAAGAGAAGATGGTGATTTTTGATAAACATGATGTTGGTTTGAATGCGATACCTTTCCAATTATTAAGTACCCCCACAATACCTGATTATGGGTAGGGCTTAACTGGAAGTTTATGCATCTTAGTATGGGTTCCCTCTAAACACACGTCATAGGGGTTATGCTTGAGGCTGCCTCCGTTGTTGAGAAATGATGTGAAATTGAGGTGAATTGTACGGCCAAGCCCTGTGCAGTTCCCAGGTTGACAGTTGGTCTTCACTGGGAGGCCAAGCTCATGGGGAGAGGTGCTCATACTAGGATTTATAAGTGAAAGGTTATGGTTGATGATCCGCGTACTGTGTTATGATGATTCGGGGTAATCCCGACGGATGAAATCAAATGTTGTGGCACAAGTGTGCAACCTCTGCAGAGTGTAAACCTATTCGAATAGCCGCGTCCACGGTTACGGACGGTTGGAAAGGCCATACAGTTACCGATGTCATATCTTTGAAAATGATGTTGAAGGATGATGGTGAAATGACTTGTGGTGAATTGAATTGAAATCACCACTTGAATGGTGGGAATGACACTAATGTTCCCACTTGAGTTAGTTAGCACTTGAATAAGCTTTTCTCAAATATTGTGAACTAAAACTGGCTTTATGCAAATAAACTAGAGCTTAGCAAACCATACTAGAATGTCTAGCACTTACATTAGTATTAGTTTGCGAGTACTTAAAGTACTCACGGCTTTGTCCCTGGCTATTCAAATGGCCAGAGTATGAAGATGAACAAGGAGACGACCAGCAGGACGCCTACGACAACTAGGAGTCTTCCAACGTCAAGCGTTGGCCTGTGGACTCGAGAGTCCTTGTATCTTACGCTTCCGCTATGAACTATGAACTTGTGTTTGTTCGTTGATCAATAGATCAACTATTCGTGTAATATGGATCATGTGATTCCAATTTGTAAGACTTATGGTTGGTAATGAATGATGACTGTGATACTTAACTATTATGCCTCGCAACAACAATATTCCTGGGATTGCGATGTATGACATAATAGGCATCCGGACTTAAAAATCCGGGTGTTGACAAGTTGGTATCAGAGCCATTGTTTGACCTTAGAAGACCTTAGTTAGAATGGGCGTTCTGAAAAACTCAACTTTGAAATCAAATGAAAGAAAGTATTTGTGAAAACTTACTTACACTCTTGTCTTTGAGACTTTGCCAAAATTTGATGAATCAGGTTCTATCTTATTTGAATCAACTTAAAATTTTGCCACACTTTACACTCTCTAACTTACTCATCCAATTCTCTTTCAGATGGAGCCGAATGAACCCATCAACACCAAGTTTTATCAGCTTGGGAACGGAGGGAGCTTGATCTTCGAGCACGACCTCAACGCCATCTCTGACTTCCTTGGGCGCCCACACCCCGAGTTCCATGGGGTTCAGCTGGACGACACGCCCAGAGGAGAGTTGCAGTGGGTGATCACTGCCGACTTGAGGGGCAAGATGGAGCCTCCCACCTCGGAGAGAATCCTCTTCTCCTTCCGCGAGAGCAACTGGCTCGACGGACTCGCACGTGGCCTTCAGGAGGCACTTGCGCGCCTCTGTGGACAGAATGTGGTGCGCATCCTTGCGTCGCGCTACGCCCACCTTGTGAGGCGTGATGCTGCGGGAGTGCCTGATGCGTGTAGTTGACACGTCCGTTGGGAACCCCAAGAGGAAGGTGTGATCCGCACAGCGGCAAGTTTCCCTCAGTAAGAAACCAAGGTTTAATCGAACCAGTAGGAGTCAAGAAGCACGTTGAAGGTTGATGGCGGTGGGATGTAGTGCGGCGCAACACCAGAGATTCCGGCGCCAACGTGGAACCTGCACAACACAACCAAAGTACTTTGCCCCAACGAAATAGTGAGGTTGTCAATCTCACCGGCTTGCTGTAACAAAGGATTAACCGTATTGTGTGGAAGATGATTGTTTGCAGAAAACAGTAGAACAGTATTGTAGTAGATTGTATGCGATATAAAGAATAGGACCAGGGTGCACAGTTCACTAGAGGTGTCTCTCCCATAAGATAAACAGCATGTTGGGTGAACAAATTACAGTTGGGCAATTGACAAATAGAGAGGGCATGACCATGCACATACATATTATGATGAGTACTGTGAGATTTAATTGGGCATTACGACAAAGTACATAGACCGCTATCCAGCATGCATCTATGCCTAAAAAGTCCACCTTCAGGTTATCATCCGAACCCCCTCCAGTATTAAGTTGCTAACAACAGACAATTGCATTAAGTATTGCGCGTAATGTAATCAGTGACTACATCCTCGAACATAGCACCAATGTTTTATCCCTAGTGGCAACAGCACATCCATAATCTTAGAGATTTCTGTCACTTCCCCAGATTCACGGAGACATGAACCCACTATCGAGCATAAATACTCCCTCTTGGAGTTACAAGCATTTACTTGGCCAGAGCATCTACTAGTAACGGAGAGCATGCAAGATCATAAACAACACATAGACATAACTTTGATAATCAACATAACAAGTATTCTCTATTCATCGGATCCCAACAAACGCAACATATAGAATTACAGATAGATGATCTTGATCATGTTCGGCAGCTCACAAGACCCGACAATTAAGCACAATGGGGAGATGACAACCATCTAGCTACTGCTATGGACCCATAGTCCAGGGGTAGACTACTCACACATCACTCCGGAGGCGACCATGGCGGTGAAGAGTCCTCCGGGAGATGATTCCCCTCTCCGGCAGGGTGCCGGAGGCGATCTCCTGAATCCCCCGAGATGGGATTGGCGGCGGCGGCGTCTCTGGAAGGTTTTCCGTATCGTGGCTCTCGGCACTGGGGGTTTCGTGACGGAGGCTATTTGTAGGCGGAAGGGCAGGTAAAGAGGCGGCACGAGGGGCCCACACCATAGGTCGGCGCGGCCAGGGCCTGGGCCGCGCCGCCCTAGGGTGTGGCCACCTCGTGGCCCCACTTCGTCTCCTCTTCGGTCTTCTGGAAGCTTCGTGGCAAAATAGGACCCTGGGCGTTGATTTCGTCCAATTCCGAGAATATTTCTTTACTAGGATTTCTGAAACCAAAAACAGCAGAAAACAGCAACTGGCTCTTCGGCATCTTGTTAATAGGTTAGTTCCAGAAAATGCACGAATATGACATAAAGTGTGCATAAAACATGTAGATAACATCAATAATGTGGCATGGAACACAAGAAATTATCGATACGTCGGAGACGTATCAGCATCCCCAAGCTTAGTTCTGCTCGTCCCGAGCAGGTAAAACGATAACAAAGATAATTTCTGGAGTGACATGCCATCATAACCTTGATCATACTATTTGTAAACATATGTAATGAATGCAGCGATCAAAACAATGTATATGACATGAGTAAACAAGTGAATCATATAGCAAAGACTTTTCATGAATAGTACTTCAAGACAAGCATCAATAAGTCTTGCATAAGAGTTAACTCATAAAGCAATAATTCAAAGTAAAGGTATTGAAGCAACACAAAGGAAGATTAAGTTTCAGCGGTTGCTTTCAACTTATAACATGTATATCTCATGGATAATTGTCAACATAGAGTAATATAATAAGTGCAATATGCAAGTATGTAGGAATCAATGCACAGTTCACACAAGTGTTTGCTTCTTGAGGTGGAGAGAAATAGGTGAACTGACTCAACATAAAAGTAAAAAGAATGGTCCTTCAAAGAGGAAAGCATCGATTGCTATATTTGTGCTAGAGCTTTTATTTTGAAAACATGAAACAATTTTGTCAACGGTAGTAATAAAGCATATGAGTTATGTAAATTATATCTTACAAGTTGCAAGCCTCATGCATAGTATACTAATAGTGCCCGCACCTTGTCCTAATTAGCTTGGACTACCGGATCATCGCAATACACATGTTTTAACCAAGTGTCACAATGGGGTACCTCCATGCCGCCTGTACAAAGGTCTAAGGAGAAAGCTCGCATTTTGGATTTCTCGCTTTTGATTATTCTCAACTTAGACATCCATACCGGGACAACATGGACAACAGATAATGGACTCCTCTTTAATGCATAAGCATGTGGCAACAATTATTATTCTCATATGAGATTGAGGATATATATCCAAAACTGAAACTTCCACCATGAATCATGGCTTTAGTTAGCGGCCCAATGTTCTTCTCTAACAATATGTATGCTCCAACCATTAAGGTGGTAGATCTCTCTTACTTCAGACAAGACGGACATGCATAGCAACTCACATGATATTCAACAAAGAATAGTTGATGGCGTCCCCTAAACATGGTTATCGCACAACAAGCAACTTAATAAGAGATAAAGTGCATAAGTACATATTCAATACCACAATAGTTTTTAAGCTATTTGTCCCATGAGCTATATATTGTAAAGGTGAAGAGTGGAAATTTAAAGGTAGCACTCAAGCAATTTACTTTGTAATGGCGGAGAAATACCATGTAGTAGGTAGGTATGGTGGACACAAATGGCATAGTGGTTGGCTCAAGGATTTTGGATGCATGAGAAGTATTCCCTCTCGATACAAGGTTTAGGCTAGCAAGGTTATTTGAAACAAACACAAGGATGAACGGCGCAGCAAAAATCACATAAAAGACATATTGTAAACATTATAAGACTCTACACCGTCTTCCTTGTTGTTCAAACTCAATACAAGAAATTATCTAGACTTTAGAGAGACCAAATATGCAAACCAAATTTTAGCATGCTCTATGTATTTCTTCATTAATGGGTGCAAAGCATATGATGCAAGAGCTTAAACATGAGCACAACAATTGCCAAGTATCACATTATCCAAGACATTTTAGCAATTTACTACATGTAGCATTTTCCAATTCCAACCATATAACAATTTAACGAAGAAGAAACTTCGCCATGAATACTATGAGTAAAGCCTAAGGACATACTTGTCCATATGCTACAGCGGAGCGTGTCTCTCTCCCATACAGTGAATGCTAGGATCCATTTTATTCAAACAAAACAAAAACAAAAACAAACCGACGCTCCAAGAAAAGCATATAAGATGTGATGGAATAAAAATATAGTTTCAGGGGAGGAACCTGATAATGTTGTCGATGAAGAAGGGGATGCCTTGGGCATCCCCAAGCTTAGACGCTTGAGTCTTCTTAGAATATGCAGGGGTGAACCACCAGGGCATCCCCAAGCTTAGAGCTTTTACTCTCCTTGATCATATTGCATCATACTCCTCTCTTGATCCTTGAAAACTTCCTCCACACCAAACTCGAAACAACTCATTAGAGGGTTAGTGGACAATAAAAATTAACATGTTCAGAGGTGACACAATCATTCTTAACACTTCTGGACATTGCATAAAGCTACTGGACATTAATGGATCAAAGAAATTCATCCAACATAGCAAAAGAGGCAATGCGAAATAAAAGGCAGAATCTGTCAAAACAGAACAGTTCGTATTGAAGAATTTTATCGAGGCACCAGACTTGCTCAAATGAAAATGCTCAAATTGAATGAAAGTTGCGTACATATCTGAGGATCACTCACGTAAATTGGCATAATTTTCTGAGTTACCTACAGAGAAAACATCCCAGATTCGTGACAGCAAAGAAATCTGTTTCTGCGCAGTAATCCAAATCTAGTATGAACTTTACTATCAACGACTTTACTTGGCACAACAAAACACAAAACTAAGATAAGGAGAGGTTGCTACAGTAGTAAAAAACTTCCAAGACACAAAATAAAAACAAAGTACTGTAGTAAAAACCATGGGTTGTCTCCCATAAGCGCTTTTCTTTAACGCCTTTCAGCTAGGCGCAGAAAGTGTATATCAAGTATTATCGAGAGACGAAGCATCTTTAGCGGGGTTTGGAGTTTTCTCAACCATGCATAGTATATTGGATACATAAGTTTCAGCGGCTCCCTTTTCATTAGTCTTGGGCTTGCTACTCTCATCAAACAAATTTTCAGGAACAAGCCAAGCATAGTTATTTTCTAGTGCATCATTCATCGCTAGGAGCTTACATGGTATTGGTGCTTTGATCTCCCCACCATCATTAATATTATTAGTGTACTTTATTCTATCCATATCCATCTTTTCAAGGAGACTAACAAGATTGGTATAAGAACCAAGCATATTATATTTAGCAAAGACCTTTCTAGCCTCTCTTGCTATACCACCAAATTCTCTAAGAAGGGTTTCTAAAACAAAGTCTTTCTTTTCCCCTTCTTCCATATCACCGAGTGTAAGAAACATGTGTTGGATTATAGGATTGAGATTAACAAATTTAGTTTCCATCATACGAACTAAAGCAGCAGCGGCAATTTCATAAGTAGGAGCAAGTTTTACCAAGTGTCTATCTTCAAAATCTTCAACGGTACTGACATGATTGAAAAATTCTTCTATATTATTTCTCCCAATTATAGACCCACGTCCTACCGGTATGTCTTTCGTGGTAAAATTAAAAGGAAACATGATGAATCTAGTAAAGTAAATGCAAGTAACTAATTTTTTTTTGTGTTTTTGATATAGCAAACAAGATAGCCAATAAAGTAAAACTAGCAACTAATTTTTTTTTGTATTTTGATTTAGTGCAGCAAACAAAGTAGTAAATAAAACTAAGCAAGACAAAAACAAAGTAAAGAGATTGGGATGTGGAGACTCCCCTTGCAGCGTGTCTTGATCTCCCCGGCAACGGCGCCAGAAATTTGCTTGATGCGTGTAGTTGACACGTCCGTTGGGAACCCCAAGAGGAAGGTGTGATGCGCACATCGGCAAGTTTCCCTCAGTAAGAAACCAAGGTTTAATCGAACCAGTAGGAGTCAACAAGCACGTTGAAGGTTGATGGCGGCGGGATGTAGAGCGGCGCAACACCAGAGATTCCGGCGCCAACGTGGAACCTGCACAACACAACCAAAGTACTTTGCCCCAACGAAACAGTGAGGTTGTCAATCTCACCGGCTTGCTGTAACAAAGGATTAACTATATTGTGTGGAAGATGATTGTTTGCAGAAAACAGTAGAACAGTATTGTAGTAGATTGTATGCGATATAAAGAATAGGACCGGGGTCCACAGTTCACTAGAGGTGTCTCTCCCATAAGATAAGCAGCATGTTGGGTGAACAAATTACAGTTGGGCAATTGACAAATAGAGAGGGCATGACCATGCACATACATATTATGATGAGTACTGTGAGATTTAATTGGGCATTACGACAAAGTACATAGACCGCTATCCAGCATGCATCTATGCCTAAAAAGTCCACCTTCAGGTTATCATCCGAACCCCCTCCAGTATTAAGTTGCTAACAACAGACAATTGCATTAAGTATTGCGCGTAATGTAATCAGTGACTACATCCTCGAACATAGCACCAATGTTTTATCCCTAGTGGCAACAGCACATCCATAATCTTAGAGATTTCTGTCACTTCCCCAGATTCACGGAGACATGAACCCACTATCGAGCATAAATACTCCCTCTTGGAGTTACAAGCATTTACTTGGCCAGAGCATCTACTAGTAACGGAGAGCATGCAAGATCATAAACAACACATAGACATAACTTTGATAATCAATATAACAAGTATTCTCTATTCATCGGATCCCAACAAACGCAACATATAGAATTACAGATAGATGATCTTGATCATGTTCGGCAGCTCACAAGACCCGATAATTAAGCACAATGGGGAGAAGAAAACCATCTAGCTACTGCTATGGACCCATAGTCCAGGGGTAGACTACTCACACATCACTCCGGAGGCGACCATGGCGGTGAAGAGTCCTCCGGGAGATGATTCCCCTCTCCGGCAGGGTGTCGGAGGCGATCTCCTGAATCCCCCGAGATGGGATTGGCGGCGGCGGCGTCTCTGGAAGGTTTTCCGTATCGTGGCTCTCGGTACTGGGGGTTTCGCGACGGAGGCTATTTGTAGGCGGAAGGGCAGGTAAAGAGGCGGCACGAGGGGCCCACACCATAGGTCGGCGCGGCCAGGGCCTGGGCCGCGCCGCCCTAGGGTGTGGCCACCTCGTGGCCCCACTTCGTCTCCTCTTCGGTCTTCTGGAAGCTTCGTGGCAAAATAGGACCCTGGGCGTTGATTTCGTCCAATTCCGAGAATATTTCTTTACTAGGATTTCTGAAACCAAAAACAGCAGAAAACAGCAACTGGCTCTTCGGCATCTTGTTAATAGGTTAGTTCCAGAAAATGCACGAATATGACATAAAGTGTGCATAAAACATGTAGATAACATCAATAATGTGGCATGGAACACAAGAAATTATCGATACGTCGGAGACGTATCAGTGCCCATGGAGCTGCAGCCGCACCCGGAGTTGAGGCACCATGCTGAGCACCTGGACTTCATGCTCTATCAGACTCAGAGGGACCTCGACGCCACTCGTGCTTACGCGAACCAGACCCATGCTCACATCACCGAGCAGGGTGAGGCGATCAAGCTACTCAACAACGACCGCAAGAGCCTTCGTCAGCAGCGTGCCAAGAAGGACGCTACGATTCGGTGCCTTCGCGCCAAGATAGCATCACTCGAGGCCACTGTCAAGGCCCAGGAGGATCAGATTCATGAGCTGGAGGATGACAATGGAGGCATCGACCTTCAGGGAGGAGGAGCCTTCCTGAGCGACGGCGACGACTTTGAGGAGGACGAGAACACCGAGGAGGAGGACTACGAGTTCCTGGAGGCAGGACCCGACGACTACGTCCCGATCGATGTCGAGGATGAGGAGTAGTTGCACTAGTTCACTTATGTAGGTGTGAGTTGTATCCAGTCCTTTGTATCGGAGCATGAGAATGGTTCTTAAAACCATTGGAGTATGTGTGTGTTAGTTTGTACTATGTGTTGAATGAATGAATGAATGTTATGTTTGTCATGAAAAGTTTACAAATTTCAAATGTTTTCGAAACTTAACCAAAATAAACCATAGAATGTTCCCTCTTATCTCATGATCTTCTATATCTTCAGATGGCCCCTCCCAATCGCACCAACGACGCGATGATGCAACTGCTGCAAACCCTGCTTGCCGACAGGGAAACCGAAAGAGCTGAACGCCAAGCTAACATCGCCGCCTTGCAGAACATTGCCAATCAAGGCCCTGGAAATCATGACCACCCCGGATCTAAGCTCAAGAACTTCCAGAACACCAACCCTCCGGTGTTTAGCAAGACCGAGGAGCCCCTCGATGCCGACGATTGGCTCCAGACTATGGAGAACAATTTGGAAGTAGCCGGAGTGGAAGCCAACGAGAAGGTCTTGTTTGCAACCCACTATCTCGCTGGACCAGCCCGCGCTTGGTGGACAAGCACCCGTGCCATGAACGGAGGTCAGTTCATGACTTGGGAGGATTTCAAGCTAAAGTTCAGCAAGTACCATGTACCCCCGGGTCTTATCAAAAATATGAGGGATGAGTTCCGTGAACTGAAACAAGGTCGCATGACGGTGGTTGAATACCGCAACAAGTTTCTTACACTGTCAAGGTACGCCCCTGATGAGACCGACATCGTTGAGAAGAGGAAGGAGAGATTCCTGAACGGACTGCATGATGAGATGCAGACTGTCCTCATCAACATCCCCTTCGCCGACCTTGAAGCCCTTGTTGACTCCGCCATCCAGATGGAGGGCAAGTTGAACCAAGCCAATGAGAACCGCAAACGCCGCATGGCGAATCAAAGTGGATCAAGCCACCCCCAGAAGTATCGCCCTAGCTCAAGCGGAGGTTTCACTCCGAGAAATAACAAGCCACCGATGCAGAACTCGCGCCCCGGTTATCAGAACCGGAGTGGAGGAAACTCCAAGCCAGGAGGTTACAACAACAACAACTACAACAACAACTACAACCGCGCTCCGCCCAGAGCCCCCAACAACAACAACAACAACAACAACAACACCGCTCCCAGAACCGGAAGCAACGCCGTCCCCGTTGCGAACAAGCAGGACAAGACCACCATCACTTGCTATGAGTGTGGTGTAGTGGGGCACTACTCCAACAAGTGTCCCAAGCGTCTTGCCAAGCTCGCCGGCAACACCGCTGCACCTGCTCAGCAGCAACGCCGTGTCTCCACCGGCAAGAAGTTCGCCCCCAACAACCCCAATAACCGCAACGGCCGCCTCTACCACATGAACGCCGAAGAAGCCCAGGAAGCACCAGATGTTGTACTGGGTATGTTTTCTGTCAACCACATCCCTGCCAGAGTGTTGTTTGATTCCTGAGCATCTCATTCTTTTGTCACCGAGGACTTTGCATCAACAAGTAAAATTCAACCCCTCAATTTGAAGCATGTTATGATAGTTCAAATTCCCGGATCAACCACCAAAGCCAGAAAATTTTGCAAAAATGTACCCATCAAAATCCATGATGTAGATTTCTATGCCAATCTAATCATTTTGGGAACCAAAGGTTTGGAAGTCGTCCTAGGAATGGACTGGATGTCAAAACACAATGGATTGATAGACTGTGCCAAGAAAGCCATAACCATGACTAGCAGCACCGGTATCGTAGTAGAGCACGTCTCTGAAAAACTACCCCGAAAATTCACCTGCAACCAAAGTGTATCCAAGCCAACTCTGGATCAAATCAGGGTCGTTTGTCGCTACCCTGATGTGTTTCCGGATGATCTACCCGGTATGCCCCCGGATCGGGATATCGAGTTTATCATCGAGTTAATCCCCGGAACTGGACCCATAGCCCAGAGAGCCTACAGCATGAATGCAACCGAGCTTGTGGAGCTGAAGAAGCAAATAGATGATATGTTGGCCAAAGGTCTGATTAGACCGAGTGCATCCCCCTGGAGATCCCCCGTCTTGTTTGTGGATAAGAAGGATGGTGCAAATCGTTTATGTACGGACTATCGTAAGTTTAACGATGTCACCATCAAGAACAAATACCCCCTACCCAAGATAGAAGACTTGTTTGATCAACTCACCGGAGCCAAAGTTTTCTCCAAGATAGATCTTAGAACTGGATATCATCAGCTGAAAATCCGAGCCACCGACATTCCAAAAACTGCCTTTACCACCAGATATGGGTTGTATGAGTACAACGTCATGTCGTTTGGACTGACCAATGCCCCCGCTTATTTCATGAATCTCATGAATAAGATCTTCATGAACTTTTTGGACAAGTTTGTCGTTGTCTTCATCGATGACATCCTCGTATGCTCCAAGTCCGAAGAGGAACATGAACAGCATTTGGAGACTGTCCTAGAAACCCTTAGACAGCATAAGTTGTATGCCAAGTTCAGCAAGTGCGAATTTTGGTTGGAAGAAGTTGGATTCCTGGGACACATCTTGTCTGCAGGAGGAATTGCCGTAGATCCCGCCAAAATCAAAACTGTTATGGAATGGCAAGCCCCAACCACACAAACCCGAGGTCCGCGCCTTTCTTGGATTAGCCGGATATTACCGCAGATTTGTAGAAGGTTTTTCGAGCATCGCTCGACCAATGACCCAACTGCTGAAGAAGGACAGAAAGTTTGAGTGGACCGACAAATGTGAAGAGAGCTTTCAACAGCTCAAGAGTAGACTGACAACCGCCCCAATCCTGATCATGCCAGATATCGCAAAGCCCTTTAACGTATATTGCGACGCCTCCAAGACTGGTCTTGGATGTGTGCTTATGCAAGAAGGCAAGGTTGTATCCTACCTTTCAAGACAACTGAAGCAACATGAACAAAACTACCCAACCCATGACCTTGAGCTTGCAGCCGTGGTCTTAGCCTTGAAAGTTTGGCGTCATTACCTCATGGGTAATCGATGCGAGATCTACTCCGACCACAAAAGCCTCAAATATATCTTCACCCAGAAGGAGCTGAACATGAGACAACGCCGATGGATCGAATTGATCAAGGATTACGACATGGAGATTCACTACCACCCCGGCAAGGCCAATGTGGTAGCGGATGCTTTGAGTCGACTGCCGTGCCAGTTGAACTCCATGCTCGCAACCGAACAGCCCAGCTTACATCAAGAGTTTGAACAGTTCAGACTGTAACTTGTTAGTGAAGGATTCCTAGCTAGCATAGAACTGCAACCAACCTTGGTTAGCCAAATCAAGGAAGCCCAGAAGGACAACGCTAGCATTGACGGAATCAAGAAACAGATAGCCGCAGGAAAAGCCCCTGGATTCACCGTAGACGAAGCCGGAGTTCTTTGGTACAAAGAACGTCTCTGCGTACCATCGGACTCAGACTTGAAACAAGTCATCCTGCAAGAAGCCCATGACACCCTTTATTCAATCCACCCCGGAGGTACCAAGATGTACCAAGACCTAAAGGAACAATTCTGGTGGCACGGAATGAAGAGAGAAATCGGCAGCTACATCGCCAAGTGTGACATCTGTCAGAGAGTCAAGGCGGAACATCAACAACCCGCCGGACTGTTACAACCCCTCCAGATTCCGGAATGGAAATGGGACTCCGTAGGAATGGACTTTATCACCGGACTGCCCAAATCCAGCAAAGGCAATGATTCCATATGGGTAGTTGTCGATAGATTGACCAAAGTCGCCCATTTCATCGCCGTCAAAACCACTTACCAAGGCCCAAAGTTAGCTGAACTGTACATTTCCAGAATAGTCGCCCTGCACGGAACCCCGAAATCGATAGTGTCAGATAGAGGATCACAGTTCACCTCAAGGTTCTGGCAGAAAGTGCACGAAGGACTAGGAACCCGTCTGAATTTCAGCACCGCCTATCACCCTCAGACCGACGGACAGACTGAGAGAGTCAACCAGATACTGGAGGACATGCTGAGGGCATGTGTATTGGAATACGGATCCAAGTGGGAAGACTGCTTACCGTACGCAGAATTCTCTTACAACAACAGCTACCAAGCCAGCCTACAGATGGCCCCCTTCGAAGCCTTGTACGGAAGGAAATGCTGTACCCCCCTGAACTGGTCGGAAGTCGGAGAAAGCCAAGTTTTTAGCCCAGATGTGCTTCGTGAAGCCGAAGAGAAAGTACACAAGATTCGCGAGTATCTCAAGACGGCGCAATCAAGACAGAAGAGCTACGCCGACAAGAGACGTCGGGAGATGACATTCGAGATTGGAGACTTCGTCTATCTCAAGGTATCCCCCTTGAAAGGAATGCAGAGATTCCAACTGAAAGGAAAGCTCGCACCCCGATATGTCGGACCTTTCAAAGTCCTCAGCCGCCGAGGTGAAGTATCTTATCAACTGGAGTTGCCCGAAGAGATGTTGGCTGTACACGACGTGTTTCACATCTCACTCCTCCGGAAATGCCTTGAAGTCCCGGAGAAGACCGAAGTGTTCAAGAACATCGATCACCGATCGGTGGATATCAACAAGGATCTAACTTACCGCGAGGTGCCGATTCGCATCCTGGAGGAAGCTTACCGAACCACCCGTACCCGAAGCATCAAGTTTCTGAAGATTCAATGGAGCAATCATACCGAGGATGAAGCCACATGGGAACGCGAAGACTTCATGAAGAAGGAGTACCCAGATCTCTTTAGTACCTAACTTTCTTTTCGATCTCGGGACAAGATCTTTTGTAAGGGGGAAGGGTTTGTAACATCCCAAATTTCAATAAAAGAAAGTTAGAAGAATTCCAGACAACAAAATTTCAAACCAACAAAAACTTTTTAAATTGCATATAGTGCCATGCATAGGATTTGTGCATTTGATTGATATGCCATGATGATTGTTATTACTTGTTTGTGCTATACTCTAAAACCCTAATGTGATCATATGAAGATCACCCACCAAATAAATCCAAGAGGAAGAAAATCCAATAAATGAAAAACCCTAAAAACCCTCACATATGCTCTATGGCATTTTTATAAATTTTGACCTTGGACCCATTTGGTCTTCACCATTAGTTGAATAATGTTATTAAACACTTATTACAACTTTTGGAATCAATGAATCACAATTCAAATGAATTTCAAACACAAATCTTGCTCACATATGATAATGGTCAAAATTGACAATTATAGTCTGATCACTACTTTGAGCCCTTGCAATTCAATTTTCTCAAACTAAATTTTGCTAACTCTTTGCACCACTTCAAAGTCAACATCAAGGTGAATACTTTTTGTAAAGATCATCATGCCAAAATCTTTCTTGATCATTAGCTATGCTCATCCAAAGTTGCAACTTTTAGTTAAGTTCAACAATCTCCACTTCTCCATTTTTGCAAATTCTTGAATTCCACAATTCCACCACCACCTCTCATCATCTCTGGTCAAGTACAACTTATCTAAACACACACAATTCAAATTGGTCAACCATTTGACTTAAATCAAATTTAGACAAAATTCACAAATTTCCAATATGGCACTATTTGACACTATTGCAAATAGTGATCTACTCCACCTAATCTACCTCAAACCTACACCAAATGGTCCCCTGGTCCCCTTAATCCCATTCAATGCCAAATAGAACCCTAGGGGAGGGCTAGCAAGGCATGGACATGGCCATGCCGGCCATGTCGCCACCTTGCCGCACCACCTCTTCTCCCCTTGCTTCTCTGCCCTGGCCACCGTGCCAAAGATTGCCACCACACCTCCCTAGCACCGCCTAGCATCGCCATTGTCGAGGAGGACGACGACACTGGCCGGACGACGCGCGCCCAGAACGCGCCCAGACGCCGCTCGTGTCGCGCGTGTGCACGCCGTGGACAAGCTCTGGACACGCGCCGCGCCACCACCTCGTGCTCGCCCTGGACCCCCTGTGAACGAGTTGAGCATCTGCGTGACACCACGACGCCGCCAGACATGGCCTCGACCATGACCCTTGCCCGCCGCCGCCGGCGACGTTGAGCAAACCCCGCCACTGCCGCGACATTCCTGGAAGCAATGCGACCCAACCAAGCCCTGCCCGACCAAGCTGTCGCCGCCAATAGCATCGCCCGGAACCGTAGAACACTGTCGCCACCTCGCCTAGCTCGACCGCTCGCCGGAAACGCCGCGCCATGGTCGACCACCACCCTGCCCCGCAGCACCCTCGCACTGCTATAAAAGGAGACCTCCCCTGGACGATTCAAGCACACCACCTCGCTCTCCACCTCTCACTGCTTCTCAACCACCACTCCACCCATCGAATCCTTGCCGGAGCAAGCTCAATCGGGAGATCGCCGCCGCGGAAGCTCTGCAGCAATCGCCGGCGAACCAGACCACCTCAGGCGACGCCACCTGTACCTGGAGCTTCGCCGTCGTCCACATCTACCCCGAGCACACTGCCCACCCTAGCTGGAGCCACGGTGAGCTCTCTGACCCCCTACCCTCGCCGCGCCAGTGAGCTTCTCTCGCCGGTGACGACGACGACCCAGAGCCGTTGATCTTTGATCTAATCCAACGCCCCACATCAAACATACCGTTTCGGGTTTTATAACTCGCTGACGGGTGGCCCCCTGCTGTCAGCGCGCCGCGTGTCTCTGGACCGTTGCTGGGCTGGCCTTGGGCCGTTTTTAAACCTTTCAGCCCATTTCGCTTTCCCGCCGGCCTGTTTAATTCAAATTTGATTTAAACAATTCCAAACATTTCCAATACTGCCCAAACTTTGAAATTCAATAGATTCAAATTGGCTCAACCAAATTTAATGAACTTTATATGGTTGGAAAGCTAAGAAAATTATCTACAAAATGCCACTGGTCCCATGACCAGATTCATTGTAGAATTAATGTGATAAAAAGAAGAAGTCAGGGACTTTTTCATATTCAAACAATTATTAAAAATCAACCAAAATAGATATTAAGTTAATTCCAACTCTAATAGCTCACATTTGACTTACACTAATTGATTATGCAATAAAATGGTGTGGTCACTTTGCATGATCATGCCCTAGTTTAATTAATGGACAATATGGCTAGTTTATGTAGTTGATATTGTCCAAAACTATTAGGTAAATGATATGAAGTATTATACTTCATTTAAATCTTGTCTCACATGAATTCATGGGATGTTTGGACCCCTGGCCCAAACTCTCTTATATGAATTACTTAGAGATTTAAATCATATGTAGTATTATTAAAGGATATGAGGTGATCTACCTCATTTAAATCATTTTCTCAAATGATGATGATGAACATTTGACTTAGGTAAATATAAGTTCACATATGATTGTTTGAGAAATTAAATCTTAAGAAGATTTCAATGAGAGGAAATTATTTCTCAAGAACCCTATGGAAACTATCATTTACATATTAAATAAAAAGAAGTGAATTATCCTCAAGCAACACAACCCATGCACCCTAATTAGATTATTTGTGTGCATAGAATAGTTTGTGTGTTTATATGTGATACATGGAATAGCCATTGAATTAGTGAGTAATTATACTCGTATTCAAATTTAGACGCTAGCACCGGAGAGTACACCGAAGAAGAAGGTTGCTACCAAGAGGAGGAGGAGGAACAGTTTGAGAACTACCAAGGCAAGCTAATATTCTTGCAAAGTGCAAAGCCCCTTGGGGCAAGGCACCATGAATCTTATCTTTTCTTACATAAGCCTATCCCAAGTTTTTACTTTAGAAGTTTTACTTGTTGTTTTTCCAAGAGTTCCTTTTATAGTTAACTTTGGTCAAAGTAAAGGATGGTTACTAGAGTAGTGAAGTGGTCTCAATCAAGCAAAGCAAGATAGCACCCCTCATGATTTAGAGCTAGTGCTAATGAAATAAAACTTGACTACTCTAGATGGGAACAATGTGAATTGAAATGAATTTGAAACCTTGGAATGATGAAGCATTCCATTGAATGATTTTTGAAGGTGAATATGACCAAGAGAAGATGGTGATTTTTGATAAACATGATGTTGGTTTGAATGCGATACCTTTCCAATTATTAAGTACCCCCACAATACCTGATTATGGGTAGGGCTTAACTGGAAGTTTATGCATCTTAGTATGGGTTCCCTCTAAACACACGTCATAGGGGTTATGCTTGAGGCTGCCTCCGTTGTTGAGAAATGATGTGAAATTGAGGTGAATTGTACGGCCAAGCCCTGTGCGGTTCCAGGTTGACAGTTGGTCTTCACTGGGAGGCCAAGCTCATGGGGAGAGGTGCTCATACTAGGATTTATAAGTGAAAGGTTATGGTTGATGATCCGCGTACTGTGTTACGATGATTCGGGGTAATCCCGACGGATGAAATCAAATGTTGTGGCACAAGTGTGCAACCTCTGCAGAGTGTAAACCTATTCGAATAGCCGCGTCCACGGTTACGGACGGTTGGAAAGGCCATACAGTTACCGATGTCATATCTTTGAAAATGATGTTGAAGGATGATGGTGAAATGACTTGTGGTGAATTGAATTGAAATCACCACTTGAATGGTGGGAATGACACTAATGTTCCCACTTGAGTTAGTTAGCACTTGAATAAGCTTTTCTCGAATATTGTGAACTAAAACTGGCTTTATGCAAATAAACTAGAGCTTAGCAAACCATACTAGAATGTCTAGCACTTACATTAGTATTAGTTTGCGAGTACTTAAAGTACTCACGGCTTTGTCCCTGGCTATTCAAATGGCCAGAGTATGAAGATGAACAAGGAGACGACCAGCAGGACGCCTACGACAACTAGGAGTCTTCCAACGTCAAGCGTTGGCCTGTGGACTCGAGAGTCCTTGTATCTTACGCTTCCGCTATGAACTATGAACTTGTGTTTGTTCATTGATCAATAGATAAACTATTCGTGTAATATGGATCATGTGATTCCAATTTGTAAGACTTATGGTTGGTAATGAATGATGACTGTGATACTTAACTATTATGCCTCGCAACAACAATATTCCTGGGATTGCGATGTATGACATAATAGGCATCCGGACTTAAAAATCCGGGTGTTGACACATACTCTGTCTGGGAGCTCGCCGGCGACGGCGGAGCTCCTCCATTCTCCCCCAGCCACCATACATCGACGGCGACCAGGAGACGCAGCTGCAGCGCCCCCTTTGGCCCTCTTGCCGGCGCGTGCATGCACCCTTGCGTGGGCGCACCGCCGGCAAGCGGCTCAAGAGGTGGTGCTCTTTTCTTTCCTTCGTCGGCGCCATGAGCTTGAGCAACAGCAGCCCGAGGTGGCTCAGTGGCGGCGCTGTTTTCTTTGCCGGCGTGCGCGAGCAGCCGGTGACTGTTGGCGGTGGCGGCGCGGTGGCCCCACTTCCCATGTTCTTTCTTGCTGGCGAGCCCGAGGCCCCGCCAGTTGGAATCTTTATTTTCCCTTTACGAACTAGGGTTTCGAGGATTGATCTAGGGTTTCCACTTTGCCTGATTTCCCAGCTCGACGGTAGGGCTAGGCCTGGCCAAGCCTAAGTTTTCAGCTTTGTGCTTTTTTTTGCCCGACCTGAAGCCTAGCCCGGCTCGGCCTAAATTTAGGGAAAGACCACAAAAAAAGTCATATGGCCGAGTTTCATTGTCAACATTGCAGATCTCTTGGTGGCATCTACCGGGTATGGAGGCGGGTTTCCGACCACCATACCCACCTCCGCCACCTCTCCCTGCCACCTCTACCGCCTCCATACCCGTCGATGGGTCCTAAACTCCACCAGACCCACCTCATGACAGGTACCCTTGAAGGTGAAGAAAAGCACACAAATTTGTCGCCTACAGTCGGTGTGGAGACGGGACCTCTTCCGCTGTTCCCGGTGCCAGCTCTGGCAGCAACTGGCGACAAAACGGCGCACTGGCTTGCGCCTGCTCCATGCGCTCGTCTTTAGCTTGACCAGGAGGGGAGCACGCCGAGGAGGAAGCCAAGCCTAGCTCTCCCCTGCCCTTCAACGGGATCTTGAGAGGAGGTTGGTTGTCCAGATGTGGCGGTGGCGTCGCTGTCGCTCCCCTCCATGACCTCGATAGCCTTGGCCTCCATGGCGGTGGCGACAGCTAGTGGGGAGCAGGGTGGAGGGAGATTGGGATAAGATCGAGCAGGATGCAACAAGTAGGGTTTGGGGTCGGGGGGCCTCGGTCTCTCGGGGTGGGGATGGCCAGAGGCGGTGCACAACTGAGTGGGGAAAATGTGGTTGGGGATTGGGGTAGAGACGCATGGTGTATGTGTCTAGTTAGGGTTTCCATTTAGCTAGTGACTGATAGGTGGGTTCCACCAGTCTGATACGAGTTGACGGGTATGGGTTTGCAACCTCCATACCCGCCTCCGCCAGACCTGTTGGGTCAAAAAAAATTACCGCTAAGAGACCCATGGTTTTTTTCCCACTATACCCTCCTCCATTTGATATAGGTACCTACCCGGGTTAAGAGCATCTCCACTCGTCTCCCCGACGAGGCCCCCGAATGACGTTTTTTCCATCCGGACGGCGTAATTTGGCCCAGTCGCGCCCCCGGTTCCTCGTTTTCGTCCGGATTTGGGCCTAAATTCATCCGGCGATCCCACGCCATCCCCGGCCCCCCGGGGAGCGCTCGGGGAGTCCGGACGAAACGAAAGCGCGGGAAACACCGAGGAAACTTCCCGCGCGTCTGGTGGCCCCAACTTGTCGGCGAGAGAAACCGATCGTCGTCCTCATCGCATCGTCTTCTGCGCGCTGTAAAAGCCTGCCGCCGGTCTGCATTCGCCGGCCACGCGGCGAGTTAATGTCGTCGTCTTCCGCGCACACATCGTCTTCCGCGCGCACTAAAGGCTGCCGCCGGTCAGCTCGCCGCGGACGCGTCGCATTCCACGCGTCATTAATCACCCGCGCCAGCCGCGCCTATATACGCCGGTCCGCTCGCCGCGAGGCGTACCCCGTGCTCCACTCTCCCTCCACTCTCCCTCTACTCTCCCGATGGCATTCTACGACGACGACGGCGCAGCCGACAACGGCTTCCCCCGCCGGTCGCTCCACGCGTGGGAGGGGCACCTCCTCCACCAGGCGGGGTACCCCTGCCCACCGGAAACGAGGCCTCCCGGCGGCGGGTGGCGGCTTAGTGCTGGCGGCGTACCAATCCCGCCGCCGCCTCGGGGCCACGCCCTCGACGTCACCATCGAGGAGGCGCGGATGACCTTGACGGACGAGGAGCGCGCCGAGCCACGCCACCACCCCGACAACTACACGGCGTGGAACTCGTACTTCCTGCGGCGGTGGGAGCGGGAGCTCGCCTCCTACGACGGCCCGCCGCCTCCGCCTCCGCGCAACAACGCCACGGGCCGCCGACGTTGGTGGAGCGCGCCGGGCCGGACACTCGAGGCCGTCCTCGATCACATCGAGGGCGGAAACTTTCCGGTGCTCACGATGCCCCCTCCATCGAGGGCATTGGCGAGCCGCCGCCGGGGAAACGTCTGGCAGCCACGGCGCATGGCTGCCAGCTCGTCGTCTTCTGGATCGGCGCCGAGGTCATCCTTGGCGCCGGTGAAGAGGGAGGAGGCGACGTCACCTTCGACGCCGGTGCGCGTCAAGAAGGAGCCGGCGTCTCCGCCGCCGACCAGAGGGCGCAGCAGCGGCGCCCTCGTCATCCGCGACCAACCCTCCCAGCCTGGGCGGAAGAGGAAGGCGGCGAAGAAGGAGGACGCCGCGGCCGCCACTAACGCCGCCGCAAACAGGCTCGCCGAGGAGGAGGCGAGGCGCGCGGAGGAAGCTGCCGTAGCGGAGGCGATCGCCAGGTCGCTCACCGACCTGGTGCCCGCCGACAACGCCCTCCCCGAGGACGCCGCCCTGGCGTGGTCCAGGCGCGACTGGGAGCGCGAGGAGGCGGAGCAGCAGCGGCGGCTGATGGACCTGGCCGCCGCACGCCGACTCGCCGCCCGCGCCGCTCCAACCGCCGCCGACGACGCCGCGCGCTTCCGCCGTCCTGCGACACCTCCATCCGGCGTCGTTGTCCCCGTCGTCGACCTCGAGTCCTCGGACGACGAATGGTACAAGCCATCCCCGGGGTGGGGAGACGCCGGCCAGGGCAGCAGCCGCCAGGCCGCGCCGCCGAAGGTCGAGGACGACGGCTCCGACGACGGCGGCGACGACTACACGGTGTTCTACCGCCGTTTGGGCATGTAGAGCGCCGTGTTTTAAAATTAGCATTTGAATTCCCCTAGCCGAATTCGAAATATAGTTGAATTCGGCCTCTATGTATTAACTCCGCCCGTTTTAGTCTAAATATCATTAAATTTAGTCTATATTCGCCCGAATTTAGCTGAAGTTTATCAAGTTTCCGTTTTTCAAACTCGCATCATCGTCTTCGCCTGGGCACGCGGCTGGGAAACTACTCCTCCCCACGCCAAATCTTCCTCCAATCCGGACGAAAATTTCGCCGGATTTGGGCGTGGGGAGCGCCAACGAGTGGGGATGCTCTAACGGGTGACAGGTACCATTGCCATCCGAATGGATATCACTTGGAATCCACCATCCATTCATCAACCACCAGTGAATGATCATACCTTGTCCGTCCACAATCCACATCCGAAACCGAAACGAAGGTTGCAGCGCGAGTCACTGAACTTTGTCGCCGAAGAATAGAATAGTGGGTGGCGATTTACACAAAAATAACCCAAAACTGAAAGAAAAGCACAGACTGACCCCCCGGTGAAACTATTTCACGGATCTAACCCTTTTGTGTGGCGCCCCTCTCACAGGCGCCACACATGGCAATGTGGCGCCCCTGGCGCTGGCGCCACACACCCATCCGACGTGGCCCGTCGATGCTAAGCTGGTGACCCCGATCCGACGTGGCAGCACGAGTGGCGCCGCTCTCGCCGGCGCCACACTTTGAAAGTGTGGCGCCCGTGGCAAGGGCGCCACACATTCACTTAAGTTTGGGCCGCGCGCGCGCCCCCAGCCCGACCCTTCTTCTTTCTCCTCCCTCTGTTCTTCTTCTCTCCTCCAGGGTGCCCGGTTTTCTCTCTCCCCCTCTCTCCCCCCCACCAAATCAACCACCAAATCGTCAGATCTGTCCGTGGAGATCGTTCCCAACTCGTTGCTTGAGGTAATCTCCTCCGTTTCCCCTCTTTTCATCCATTGATTTTGTGTATTTGCTCCAATCTATATGTGAAACCCTAGATGTGGATTTGGTTGATTTGAGGGTGGAGATGGATTTGGTTGGATGTTAGGGTTGTTGAAGTAGAAGAAATGGTAGTGTGCTAGTTTGTATGGGTAGATTATGTTGATTATGGTAACTAATGAACACATGTGTGTATGTGTTCCCATTATGCTAGGGGGATGGAAAGAATTGTTCATGTTCATCATGTGGAGAAGGATGCTTTCTTGAAGGGAAACATAGAGCCGGACCCGGAAGAGGTTGACTTGGTGTTTGACGTTAGCCCTAGCTTTGCGGAGGTGGTAGCACAAGTTAGGGTTGAGTTGAATTGGAATGAGCCAAATGATGGTGTTGAGCTAGAGGGAAGGCATAATGTGGGGTTTGGAATGCACACCCGTTGGAAGATAATGCGTATCAACTCGGAGCAACGTTGGTCCATTTGCAAGGAGACGGTGGCCGGGTCACAAGATAAGGCTTTGGAGTTGTTTGCAACCAAGACGGTTGAGGCTCGTATCGAGCTTGACCTTAACCGGCCCTCCTCCCCCGTTCGAGAGAGGACTCCTCCACCCATGAGCCAAGAAGAGGCCACCCAATCTCCCATTGTCCAATCTCCCATTGCCCAACGACCTCCGTTGGATAATGAGTATGATGAGCATGACGATGGTGATGATGGTTTCGAGATGAATTGCAACAATATTGGTGATTTGGATAAATATTGGACGTAAGAGGAGATGGACCACTCCATTCCTTATTCCCGATGCTATGCGTCGGACTCGGATGATGATGGACCCGAAGAGGAGGTTGACGAGGATGGCTTCACGGCTAAGGAAGCCGAAAGAGCCGAGATCTTCAAGAAGGTAACCGGACGGGATATCCGGGTACCATTGTTCCGTGATGTTAGTCTTGCGGATGGAGCCGTGGTTGATGGTGGCAAAATTTTACTTCTTGGAGCTAGGCCACTATCCAAGAGAGATGTGGATGGTAGGACGGCTATGATCTCTAAAGGGCTAACGTTTGATACATTCTTGGAATTGAAGATATGGTTGAAGGAGTTCTCCATTAAGCATCATCGCCCTTACATCGTTGTTCACTCGGACTTGAAGAAGCGGTACACGCTAAAATGTGTGGATAAAAGGTGCCCATGGGTTGTCCGTGCACGACCTTTCAAAAAAGGGCCCTCTTGGCACATAACAAGTTGTGTAGCCACTCACATGTGCCGGGGGCCGAAGCTTGATGGCAAGGATGCACAGCCGGACCACCGTCAACTCACATCCGAGTTCATTGCATACAAGCTCTCGGCGGAGATCTCATCACTTCCTATCATGAGCATTAGGTCCATGCAAGATACGGTCAAATCCCGGTTTGCCTACGACGTCAAGTACGGGAAGGCATGGAAGGCCAAACAAGCCGCATTCAAGATGTTGTACGGTGATTGGGAGGAAGCATACAACCGTATCCCTAGGTTGTTGTTAGCGATGGCCGCAACTAACCCGGGCATGGTGCATGTGGTGGAGCCTTCCGCAACCAAAATGACATTGCATGATGGTAAAAGAGTGAGGGTATTTCACCGTGCATTTTGGTCATTCGAGCAATGCACGAGGGCATTCGAACATTGTAGGCCCGTCATAGCCGTGGATGGTACCTTCTTGACCGGTCAGTACAAGGGCACACTATTGGTGGCAATAGCAAGTGATGCGAGCAACCGTTTAGTACCATTGGCTTTTGCATTGGTAGAGATTGAGAACAATGATAACTGGCAATGGTTTTTCCATATATTGAGGACGAGGGTCATACCACCCTCAAAGGAAGTGTGTGTCATCTCCGATCGTCATCAAGGAATTCTCAATGCGGTGGAGGTTGCAATTCCCGGGCATGCTCCCTTGCATCACCGATGGTGCATGAGGCATTTATGTGCAAACTTCTACCGGGCATGCAAGAGCAAAGAGTTGTCTGACCTCCTTCAAGATTGTTGCCTCGCTTACTCTGAGCGCCGCTTCGCAAACCTATACAACGGCTTGCTGAAGCACAAAGACCTCAACGCGGGTGGTCAAGAGTTTCTTCATAGACACCTCATATTTAACTCAAAGTGGGCAAGAGCTTATGATGAGGATGGGAGGAGATATGGCCAAATGACAAGCAACATGGCCGAGTGCTTCAACAATGTGTTGAAGAAGAAAGACAAAGAGGTATCACGGAGATATGGATAGATGGGGTCATTCGGGAAACAAGTTATTCCAAGAGTCTCGCGAGCCAACTAATTGTGGATCATGCAATAGTAAGGGCCACAATAAAAGGAAGTGCACATCCGGCAAAAAATCAAAGGGCAATGATGCCAAGGCAACAAGCTCCTACGCAACAAGCTCCAAGGCAACAAGCCTCAAGGCATCAACCACAATGGCGACAAGCTCCAAGGCAACAAAGGATTCACGTAGGGCTTAGTAGAGGTGGCCGTCGCGGTGCTAGTATGCTACGATACCTAGCGGGGCCTTATCCGTATGTGTCTCCAAGTTACTAATTGCATTGTACTTTCTATTTTCATATTCCATGACTAACTTTGGTTTTTCAATTTGGTTTACAGGTATGGCAACTCAACCCACCAAGGGGAAGGGAGCATGGGAGGGCAATGAGAAGGAGGAGTCCGCTTGGGAGGAGGCGGTAAGGACGGTGCGGAAGAAGGAGAAGGAAGAACTAGAGAGGAAGAAGAAGGAGGAGGAAGACAACAAGATGGCGGAGCGTGCCCGTATGCAAAAACAGTATGAGGAATACATATTGTTCCACAAGAGGAGGAATGCCAAGCTGAAGGCCGAACGGGACCGCGAGGCACGGATAAAATTCCTGAGGAGCTGCCAACTTGAGCAAATTGCGAGGGAGAGAGCCAATAGGATGCACCTAGAGGAGGTGGCTAGGGAGGCTGAACGCATCAAGGAGGAGAGAGCTCAAGCGGAAGCTGCAAAGACGGAGGAGCGCCACAACTTCTTCGATTCGGTCGTTCAGTTGGCTCGTGACTTAAGGGAGAAGGAAGAATTGGCTGAAGAAGCTAAGAAGAAGAAGGCAAGGGGGGAGGGAGCCTTTGCGACGCAGTGATGTCCCTTTGGCTATGTCTTGTTGTCGAACCTTTATGTTGTGTGAACCTTGATCTTCTCGAACCTTCGTGTCGTTGAACCTTATTGTAATTGAAACCTTGATGTCGTCGAACCTTATTTGTCATTTGAACCATTATGTTGTGTCAATGTGTGGTACATATTCAGTGCAATGTTCTTGTTGTCAAAACTGTTGGAATATGGTAGGATTTTTCATGGGTTTAACACAAGTCAATGTGTGGCGCCCTTCCCGCCGGCGCCACACATGCAAGTGTGGCGCCCGTGGCATCGGCGCCACATGTGCCAACTTATATGAACTGTTGGGTCGAAAACATCCAGGGGCTCCGGACGATAAGTCCTTAGCCGTTTTGGCGACCCTCTTTGTGTGGCGCCCTTCCCACTGGCGCCACACATGCTTGTGTGGCGCCCGTGGCATCGGCGCCACACATGCCAACTTATATGAACTATTGGACCCAAAACATACTGTAAGACAAATCGTCTGGGACTTAGCCGTTTTGGTGACCCTCTTTGTGTGGCGCCCGTGGCATCGGCGCCACACATGCTTCTGTGGCGCCCGTGGCATCGGCGCCACACAAAAAGCCTCGCCAAAACGGCTAAGTCCCAGACGATTTGTCTTACAGTATGTTTTGGGCAATTAGACATGCATGTGTGGCGCCGATGCCACGGGCGCCACACTGTGCAATGTGGCGCCAGTGGGAAGGGCGCCACACATTGACATGTGTTAAAACCATGAAAAATCCTACCATATTCCAACAAAACTGCCATCATGTCAAAAGCTATGTCATACACACATCATATCAACAGCCATTTTGTACACACATCATGGACATAACATCATCATACCTAACATCGTAGCACATAGTTTCATACAATTTAAGATAGCATTCAAACAACACGAAGCAACGAAGATAGAGTTGACAACACTCGACGATCTAACTATCGGTGTCGGAGCCGGATTCGCCGGTGTGGGGGTAGTGCACACGGCAGGCGGTGTCGTCGAACACCTTGACGATCATCTCGCCGTCCCCCTCGTACAGGAAGCCGAGCCGGGCAGCGGGCTCGAGGTGGAGGTCACGGGCGAACTTGTCCCACCCCGTGTGCAAGTACATCTTGCCCCGCCCGTCGAACAGTACCTCCACGGACCAGCGGCAGAAGTTGCAGCTAGCCTCCCGTAGCTGCAAGTGCGCCGGCTCGTGGCCGTCGACGAACTCGGCGAACTTGTCCGGTAGCCGCTTGATACCGAGTGGGTCGTCGTCGATGCGGAGGAGGAACTCGAAGCAGCGTTCCTCATGCGAAGACGAGGAGGATGCAGGTGACGGTGACTGTGGGGCCCTTGCTGCTCCACCGCGGCGGCCCCTTCCCCGGCCCGGGGGGCGCCCAGGACCGCGGCGGCCCCTTCCCCGTCCACCGGGACCGGCCATCCTACATGTTTACATTTTTGAACCATATTACGATCCATTCCACTAACAAATATGAGTTACTCCATCACAAATACTAGGCATACATGTGGGTTCATACACATACATACACATACATACATAGAGTTCATACACATACATGTGAAATTTCATATGTAGATTTCTACAAATCTATGGTTCAAACACATGCATACATGAGGCTACCATCTCCAACACAAACAATACAATATAGAGTGCACAAAAGAAAAAAACATGTCTAGGGTTCATGTCCAAATCTAGCCCGATCTATGAAATTAGTGGATGAATGGAGAAGATTTGAAGGAGATTACCTTGACAAATGGATGGGGAACGATCTCCACGGACAGATCTGACGATTTGGTGGTTGATTTGGTGGGGGGAGAGAGGGGAAGAGAGAAAACCGGGCGCCCTGGAGGAGAGAAGAAGAACAGAGGGAGGAGAAAGAAGAAGGGTCGGGCTGGGGGCGCGCGCGGCCAAAACTTAAGTGAATGTGTGGCGCCCTTGCCACGGGCGCCACACTTTCAAAGTGTGGCGCCGGCGAGAGCGGCGCCACTCGTGCTGCCACGTCGGATCGGGGTCACCAGCTCAGCGTCGACGGGCCACGTCGGATGGGTGTGTGGCGCCAGCGCCAGGGGCGCCACATTGGCATGTGTGGCGCCCTTGAGAGGGGCGCCACACAAAAGGGTTAGATCCGTGAAATAGTTTCGCCGGAGGATCAGTCTGTGCTTTTCTTTCAGTTTTGGGTTATTTTTGTGTAAATCGCCATAGTGGGTGGCCCTTGCACGTGCGGAGAGGCCGTCCACTCGGCAGTCGGCACTCTCGGCTTTCACTCACCTACCGCGCGCGGATGGCCGTCGCCGCCCCCGACCCACCAGACGCCGCCGCCCGCCGCCTGCACGGACCATCGGAACAAAGGCGTTCACCCAAGTGAAAAGGAACCCCAGACCCAGAATCGACGCCAGAAAAGGTCCGTTTTTTAGGCAGCACCACCTCACGTATATATCCCGTCCCGGCTCCTCCCCCAGTCAGCCAAGCCCAAACCCAAACCCCCCGTCGCTGCGCGCCAAATCGCTCGCCGCTTCCAAGCTTCCCTCCTACTCCTACTCCTGCCTTTCTCCGTTCTCTTCTCGCCGCGTACGACTCACCAGAACGCCACGCCAAGCTAAAGCCACCGCCGTCAGCTACCGGCCGGCCTAGGTTTCCCGAATCTCACTTCCGTCCGGCCCCATGGCGGCGGCGTCCCTCGCCGCCGCGCGCTTCGCCGGCGAGCCCTCCAAGGCGCCGGCGGCTGCGGCCGGATCGGCGCGGCCGCGGCCCGGGAGGCTCGCGATGCGCGCTCCTGAGCTGCGGCGCCGGTGCTCCGTCGCCGTGCGGTGTAGCGGAGGGGCGAGGCTGTTCGGCGATGGGGGTTTGGAGGGAGGGGAGGCGGAGGAAGGGGGGAGGTTCGTCGGCTGGTTCCGGGAGGCCTGGCCTTACATCCGGGGCCACCGGGGGAGCACCTTCGTCGTCGTCATCTCCGGGGAGGTCGTCGCCGGGTCCCATCTCGACGGCATTCTGCAGGTATCCATCCATCGCTCTCTCTCCCATCATCAATGGTCCCAGTTTGCTTTTTTGGGGAGTGAAAGGGAAATGGACGATTCGCATTCAGGTGGTGTGTGTTTGCAGCGATTCTGCTCTTGTCTTTTTCACTATTTTGATTCTTTTTTTTTGAGGAAAATGCCACGTGCCATTCAAATCAAAACCAAGAGTACAACCCACGCAGCACTCACACGAACTTTCCGGAATCCACCAGTCTCCGGAACAATTACAGCAAGACCCCCAAAAGAAAAGCAAAAAACGAAGAAGCCCCTGGAGGTCCTTGCACACCACCGCTCTGTCGCCCGTCTCCGGCCGCCGCCGAAGCCCAGCCGGAGAAAAGGACGAACTTCCAGCACTCCCAGATCTTTAGAACACCATCGCAGAACAAGCTGCTTTGTGAGCCGATTGAGTGGCTCGCCAACGGCGAGACCAAGGCGTTGGGGCTCGTCGGCCGGGACTCTGCCCGTGCTCACCAGATCTCGGAACCGCCATCTTCGTTCGACGCAGTCGAAGAAGCAGAACAGCTCCGCCTGCCAGCAACCACCCGCCGCGCTCCGAAGCACCCGAGGATCCAGAACAGCCGCCGTAGCCGTCCAAGAAGAGGGCGGGCTCCGTCGGCCAGAAAGCTCCTGTACAACTCCACCCGGCTTCACACCGACATCGGAGAAGATGCCGCTGGGACACGGACGCGGCCGGAGGAACAAAAACTCCACCAATTCCGCCGGTAACGCCGCCATACCGACAGATCCTGGAGAGAGAAGATCCACCGCCCGAACCGAGCGGAGGAAGACGCCTCCCACAAGCCCTTCAACGCCTTCGCTTCTTGTCTTTTTCACTATTTTGATTCTTCTGCTAAAGAAGAGAGCGCATTTCGCTGATTTGTTCCCCATTTCAACCTGCGAGTTTGGGAGAAGAGCCAGTGTGTGAGATTGGATCAGTTTTTCTTTGCCTGTCAAAGTATACTTTCTCCATTGCCCTGCGATTTTAGTGGATCATATTTATCCACTCATAAGCTAGAACATGTGATTTTACTTGACAGAAATATGATAGGGCCAGCCCCTAAACCTAGAGAGTAACTCCTACAAATAGCAGTCATTTGGCATGTCCAATGGCCAAAAGAGCAGAAGTTTATGAGATGGATCAGTTTTTGTTTCTCGCTTAGAATTGTTTTCTCAAGTGTCAGTTATGAGCCTATCATCAAATTTGCTTTCTCCATTGCCATGCGATTTTAGTGGATTCATCCACTTCATAAGCTGGATCCAGTCATTTTACTTGACAGAAATACGACTGGGGCAGCCCCTAAACCTGCAGAGTAATTTTTATAAATAAAAGGGTAAGCAGTCAATTGGCATGTCCAATGTCCAAAAGAGGAAAATTTAGAATTACAAGGAAGTGGAGATCAACCAAATCTTAAAATGTTGTCCATGGATGATTTGCCGGATATCTATAAATACATTGAATCTGAGACCATTAGCTAAAAAGTGTCGGAATTTGAGACCATTTTGATGGCCTTCACTTCGTTATGGTATTGTTCGAGTTGGATACGACACTTGTTATAGTGGTTCTACCAAGATGAGAGCAGCACCGATAGGGAAACAAGCTACCAACTGCTGGTTGCTATCGTAGAGGTTATGCTTGTCCGAGCAAAATTCAAACCAGCGCTGACTCGCTCAGTGATTTCTTGGAGAAGATGAATAAATTAGCAGCCGCACGTGTGCTCCATATTTCTTTTCCTTGCTCCTATCGGCTACCAGTCCTTTGTCACCCAAACACTTTTGTAGAATATTGTTGTTAACAAAATCTTCGATAGCTTGACCTGCTCTTCTTGCTGAAACAAGATCTTAGAAATAGTTAAGATTTTTCCGAGGTGTTGTTTGACAAAGGCAATATTACGATTCTTCTTGTTTCCATCATCATTTTTCGTTTTTGGGGATTATACTCTCACTGAGTGTCGTGCTCTTGCTGGGTCTGTGGTAGGATACAATGTTGTCCAAACTCTTGCACTTACAGTTTGCTATTCCGCCCTAATGAGATGAGATGCAAATGTTTGTTTGCGTGTTTTCTAAAAGATTACCATTTTTTGTCTTTCGTGGAGGAGTTTTTCCTTCTTATGAGGACACTTTACATACTTGAGTTGTTTTCATCCAGTTTGTGGGTGTCTGTTTGGAACAAGTTGTTTAGTCTAGTTAACTGAACGCGCAACATCACTAAGTCATATTTTGTTCACCTACTGAGTCATATTTTTCTTCATCCACTGGGTTGTATTCATTTAGACTTGTTTTTTGCAAGTGTTTATGAAGTTGGGTTGGCTTAGTCTTGTATATTCTCCAGGCTGATGGCTACCAATAGTTAAAGGTTAAACTTTTCACAACTAAATGACCATTGGGCGGCCGGTACAGAGTCAGACAACGGATGTTCTAACAACTCTGGCACTTCCCTTGCATGCAGTATACAGTCTGGCTTCACGTATCTTCTATGATCTTTGATTTCTTTCTTTACCTCAAATTCGTTTCTAATCCAGTCTGTTCTCTGATGCTTCGCAATGCCCCATACTCATATTCTTCCTTAATTTCAATCGGTTATCTTATTTAAGCTTGCCATATAAACAATCAAGTTGCTAAAGTTGTGTAATGGTGTTTTTTTACTCTATATTTTGTACGATATCACTTCAGTTGTCATGTCTTCATGCAAGTCTGCTACATATTTCAAACAAACTACAGTTTGAAGAAAATATTGTACAGAACTACTTAATTTGACATTCCTATCAGAAAAGTGAAATTCTAACAAATTCCTGTTTGACACTTACCGAACAAGTTCACCTGTATGTGGCACGTGGAAATTTATTCGCCACAGATGACCTGCTGGCTGACTTGGTGAAGGCAGGGTGCAGTAGAATACGGTGTTGAGCCCCCTCAGAGCCACACTAGTAGGGTAATGAGGTATTACATGGCCCGTGTGACAGCTTGCAACTTCCCATAATGGAAAGTGTACCGGTAGTTCCTTTTAGATGGGCTTGGGTCAGTGTCCGTTGAGTGGAACAGCAGGTCACTGAAGGTGTAGTTCCGCGGTAAATTAATGGGAGTAGTTTTTTTATTTTTTTTGTAAATGTAATTAGTTTTATACTTTGTGTAGTTCCATGAATTCACAGTCTACTTAAATATGCAGGATATATCGCTTCTACATGGTCTTGGGATCAAATTTGTGCTTGTTCCTGGAACACATGTTCAGATTGATAAGCTCTTGGCTGAGAGAGGTTAGCTGAAGATTTTGCGCTTTTAACTTTTATATGCTTTGAACAGCTATGTTTTTTTTTTGTTTTTTGTTTTGTTTTTTTAGCGTCCACTCTATTAGAGCTATCTGTGTTTGCTTACCGCTAACATAACAAAGCGCATCAGTCAGAAATAAATTTCTCCCCATCCCAGAAAACTCGCAAGATCATCGTATTTTACCTTATCTTTTCTTATTATTTTGCTTCACATTCGCCATATTCGATATTTGCTACAGTAGCATGTAATGAAAGTAGAGGAAGTGTTATTGGGATATGCTGAGTTCTGGATAAAGATTACCTAAAACAAGATTCTTAATTCTGGTTTTGTATATGCATAGCATGGCTGGAGAGCTGGATGCATTCATTTTCACTGGCACAAGTATTCATGGTGCATTCTAGTCATAGTTTGTTGAGCTCACACTTTTGGAAATGGAGATTAATATTAAAGTTAACCATTTCTTGCTTCTTGTAGTGTTGGTAACTAGTGAAGCACTGTAAGTGAAAACTGTGACATAATCAGTGCTGCACTTCGTACTGATGCTGTGGTTGATGCTTTGATGACTTTCCTTAGTATTGGTGATTGTACTACATGTGTGCATGGTGGTGAAGGAGCTCATTTTATGATTTTCTCTCAGGAAAGACACCCAATTATGGTGGTCGTTACCGTATTACAGATTCTGATTCATTAGATGCTGCAATGGAGGCAGCTGGCAGAATACGTCTTACTATAGAAGCAAAACTGTCTCCTGGTCCCCCAATGTTAGATCTTCGTCGACATGGTGTTAATGGTCGTTGGCACGAAATCTCGGATAATGTTGCAAGTGGAAACTTCCTTGGTGCTAAGGTGAATATCGTGTACTTAACTGTATTGGTTTTATTGCAGCATATCACATTTTCGTCTCATTACTAGATGCAAATTACATCACTAAGAGTAGTGAGAGCAGAGATATGGGAAAACATGTTGAAGAGTGGAGCCATCTGTAGTTATTTGGAAGATCAACATCGGAAGCTAGAACTGTATAAACTTTTCTATAACAGTATGGGCATACTCTTAACTTGTTTTTGTCCTAGGGCACCATATCCATAGGTACTAGGACTGTAAAGCATCAAAGGTTAACTGATTTTCCCAAACAAAAGCCAAATAAGTACGACTCTCCGATTATAGATGCAGTTGAAAGGGGTTAATATGCCAATGCACACATAAATAATACATTAGGGAGATCTAACATAATTAAATAACCAATTGAATCCTTTGGGAGGTATTAATAATTTAATATTATGTGCTTATATGAGTTCCAAATTATGTAATTTTGAACTACTTAGCTGTACTTAAATTAACAATTTGGAACCTCTACCTGTCATCTTTTTTCTTTCACTTTTCTTAAGATAATCATGTTTGAATTTATATTGGTTGTATATTAGTTCTGAAATGGTGAATTCAAATGCCTCTCTTCTTGTGGCAGAGAAGAGGAGTTGTTGGTGGCATTGACTATGGATTCACTGGTGAAGTTAAGAAAATCGATGTTTCACGGATAAAAGAAAGACTTGATAGAGATAGCATAGTTGTTGTGAGCAATATGGGATACTCCAGTGCAGGAGAGGTGTTAAATTGCAAGTACGATTTCTAATCCATCCACTTTGTAGTTCTTTTCATCTGATTCATGGTTAAACTTCTACAATTCACTATCAAATAGTTCATATAATTCATTTAAGCATTTTTGAGGATGACAGATACATCATTCTTATCTTTAATACGTGCTAATATTGCGATTACTTTTGCTAACTTTCAGCACTTATGAAGTTGCAACGGCATGTGCTCTAGCTATTGAGGCAGACAAGCTTATCTGCGTTGTCGATGGCCAAATATATGATGAGCATGGCCGAGTCAATCGTTTCATGTCTATCGAGGAAGCAGATATGCTCATCAGAACACGTGCTAAGCAGAGTGAGACTGCTGCAAATTATGTCAAGGTCGTGGGCGAGGAGGATATAAGTTATGCCATTAACTTTCCTATCAAAGAGGAGAAAGAACAAGTATGGAACGGGAGGGACTTCATCGGTGATTACACTGCATCCTTCCGCAATGGTGTGGGTTTTAACAATGGAAATGGTCTGTCTGGTGAGCAAGGGTTTGCTATTGGAGGGGAGGAGCGGTTGAGCAGATCAAATGGTTACCTTTCAGAGTTGGCTGCAGCAGCATATGTATGCCATGTAAGTTTTGGACTTCTTGCTCGAGTCATGTCTTGGGATGCTCTTATTTTTCAAACTGATTATGGTATATGAGTACATGTTGCTACATGCATTGTCACTACATTCATCAATGTCCACCATTATGTCATATACATGTTATAATGTTAGACAAGTATCCTGCTGAAATACACTTTTTTTTTCTTGATTGTATATATTCTGCTTATTGATCTCAGTGGAAGTTGTATCTGTAATATCGCTTCGAGAATGATATCTACTATGATTCATTGAATATTCTGTTTCCATGAGGCAATAGTATATGACATGCATCAGTACATGTTTCTTTCGTATCATTGATTCATTGGTGATGTTCATTTTTCCTGATTTGTATTTCCTCTTCTTCACAGGGTGGTGTCCAGAGAGTTCATATCATAGATGGCACGGTTGGAGGATCATTGTTGTTAGAACTATTCACAAGAGATGGTGCAGGAACGTTGATAGCTAGGTATAGTGAAACTTCTGTCGATTTCTACCTGCTACAGAACACTAGCCGTGATATCTAAGCCCATAATTGCATACTTACTTTGCACCTATATCCCTATTGAGCTATTGATTCATATATTTTTCCCCACTTCATAAGAAGCTGTTCCTGTAATTGCTCAAAATGCATGCATTTCATCAATGCCACTGCGGATAATGTACGGCACAATCTAAATCTGTGCGTTTGTGCGGTTGGTGTTGTGTGCATATGATCTGGATTAGGACATATATAATGCATATATCTTATAGGAGCAAAGTGCAGGGAAATAATATGTTTCCACTCATTCCACAGAGATATGTATGAAGGAACAAGAACTGCTAGAGAGGAAGATTTTTCTGGCATTAGAAAAATCATTCACCCCCTAGAAGAATCTGGTGTCCTAGTGCGGCGAACAGATAAAGAGGTCATTTATTATCTTATGAACTTCGAGCAGTGGGGATACTAAGCCATTAGCCTGAGTTTACAGTTCCCTCTTAAGTCAACTGAACAAAGCATTTTTCTTTTTCTTTCAACAGCTTTTGGAAGCACTGAAATCTTTTATTGTTGTCGAAAGAGATTGTTCAATCATTGCATGTGCTGCTCTCTTCCCCTTTTTTGAGGATAAATCTGGGGAAGTTGCTGCTATAGCTGTATCTGAAGAATGTCGAGGACAGGGTCAAGGAGACAAGTTACTTGGTAAGATTATTGCAAATTAGCATTGTTCCATGGGTTTAAAATTCACGTCAGTTCCTCTATCAGTTTAATACAGATAACGTTGATACAACCATACAACTAGGGTTTGGAAAATATTGTTAACCTGGTAATTCCCACCTTGTTTACTGAGATCATTCCCCAATGAGTTTAGCTAGTAAAGGCTACACAAACCTCTAGAGAGTTTATGTGAATGTTTGTTTTATATGCTGCAAACACTTAATCTTGAATAAACAAGGGCGGCTGAAAAAAAATGCCAGCTGGGGAATGTAAAACAGGTTAGTTTCCTGGTATCAACCAGGTTTCAGGACTTGCCCCCAATAAAACACAAAGTTATATGAAATTGCATTAGTAAAATACTTGAAGCCTGTTTTGTATGCTACCTCCAGAGCATTGACACACTGTTTATTGAGCTTGTCTTATTGCCATTTTGATGTATACTTTTGGAATCAAGTCTACCAACAAAAAATGAATCAATAATTTGATGTTTGGAAGGGATTTTGCTCAACTGAGAGCTACCTCAGTTTTTCCAGGAAAATGTTTCCTGATTTTGTGTTTAAACCAGCCAACCTAAAAAAATAACCACAATTGAGTTTTCACTTCTATGTTGTCATCTTCAAGTTCATCTTTCTGTAGCACACGCGCTGCAGTGAACTGCTGCTCATCAAATACTTATCATGGTGTTTTTGGTTATGCAGATTATGTTGAGAAGAAGGCATTATACCTTGGTCTCGAGAAAATATTCTTGCTTACCACGCGGACAGCAGATTGGTATGTACTTGTGTTCTACTTTTGGTCAAAGTGCTATTTCTGTCTAGACATTTTAATGATCTATAACATGGTACTGAATAATTATCATTGTTAGTAGAAGGTGGTCAATCATGCAATACTGTACGTCTCCTTTGAGAGTTTCAGTATAGTTTCGATATGAATTAAGCGTCAGCCTCACTATCTTTCTTGATTCATCACTAAAACATGATATATCTGCTCATGGCTTTAGAGCACATTCTTTTTCTTGTGGTGAAAATATTCATGTCATAAAGACGATACTAGACCTCCATCTAGTTTAAATTAATACCCATTCTTTCTCATGTTTACATTAAAATTTCCACAGGTTTGTCCGGCGTGGCTTCAAGGAATGCTCAATGGAATCCCTCCCAGCGGAGAGGAGAAAACGGATCAATCTCTCGCGGGGATCAAAATATTACATGAAGCGGCTCCAGCCAGCAGAGATTGGACATATGGCTGCTAATAACTTTGCCATGAAATGATTTCTGGAGGCAAACAGTATAGCAATCTAGTTGCTGCATATGAGGTTCAATATCATAGCTTCTGCAGCAGTTGTACATCGTAGAATCGTGTATGGTATAAAGTCAAGTGAATAGTTGATAGCCATAATGTTTATAGAGTAGCAGTCCACCTCAGCGTTGGTACAGTAGGAGTAATATTTTTCTGGTTCATACCTTTGAGGCGTCTGGTGTCTTGTGGTGCCGTACTGGGAGACAGTACAAAGATCAGCCTCCTTTGGTCGTTACCATGAGAAATGGAACTGCTTGGTGTCCAAATCTTATTTGGATGCTGCGTGTCAGAGAGTTTTTTTTTTGACCCAAAAGCCCAGATCACCGGTTACAGACACCCCGAAAAACAAGAAAATTACAACGTAATCCTTGGGAAAGACGGCCGCTGCCGCCAACAATGCGCACTGAAGGCACGCTGCTGCCATCTTCGCTCCGAGGAGCTTTGCATAGGCAAGCAGCTGGAAGTCCTTCAAGAAAGGGGCCTCGAAGGCCCTACGCGTCGAAGGAGAAGCCATCGTCTTCGAAATCTTCGCCGGTGAACCTCCGCTAGATCCGAGCCTGCTCCTGTACAAACGACCACAGCAACCGGCGAGGACTGCCGGAGCCAGGACGCACCACCCCCAGATCCTTCGCAAGAAGGCGAGGACTGCCGGAGCCAGGACGCACCACCCCCAGATCCTTCGCAAGAAGGCCAGAGCGCACCCGACCGTGACGAAGAGAGGAACAGGGAACAAAAGCTCCACTAGGTGGTCGCCGTCTTCACGTCGTCGACCAAGCCCGGAGCACCACCTCCCACCAGATCGACCAATCTGGGGGCACCAAAAGCCGGATGCTTCACGGATCCGCAAGACAAGGCGTAGCCGTGATGGGGAAGAAGCGTCGGCCACCTTATTCCACACTGTCGCTGCCACCACCACCCTGACAGCGCCGATGGGGAGCCCTACCCTACTATCTACAAGCCTCGGGTACAAATCGACAGTCCCTCCATCCTCCCGCCGCCACAAGGACAGCTGGAGAGGGAGGCGACCGGCGATCCAGCCGTCGGCGGAGCAAGGGATCTCGGAGCTATTTCTTTCGCCTCTCACGAGAACTGTTCACGAGAGGGGAAAGAGGAACACTACTTTGTTGGGAGCAGGTCCTAGAGAGTTCTTTTTTGGTCGTGTGGAACTGTGGATGCACTAAACATCCTCCCCGCAAAAGAAAAAAAAAAAGCACCGAACACCCCTTGTAGTGTTCTGGATTTAAGGGCAGCAACAAACGGTGGGCAAACTTTGCCAAATTCTTGTTTCTTGCGCAAACATTTGAACTGTCCTAAGTCACCTGGTTTTTCGAATTTTCAGTTGACGACATTCCAAATAGCATGCAGTACTAACACACTTTTAGCCTTGCTTTTAGCACTCCCTTGATTTACTTATGTAATTGGCTTGCCATTAATCATCAAAACCTTGATACATCGCTTAATTTATTTTGAGAGCACGGGTGCCAAACATAGGAAAACCCAGACTAAGAGCATCTCTAACGGAGCCCGTAAATCCCGCCGGAACCGAACTTTTCCGGCGGATTTACGGGTTCGGGCCGAAACTGGCGCCGATCAGTGACTGAAAAAGTGGGCCGTCCCGAATACGGAGTTCGGGGGCCCGAGAAACTCCCCGCACGGCCCCTATTAAAAGGGTTCGCGGAGGGGAGTTCGGTTCGGAAACCCTACTCCCCTCCCGCCGCACCTCTCCCGCCTCCGCAGCCTGCCTCCGCTCCGACGAGCAATCCCGGGCCCTCGGACGCTGCTCCGCCGCTACGGCCACCACCCCGCCGTCCGAAATGACGCGTGTAAGACGCGTGGGTAGGGGCGGTGTCCGATCGGGCGGTGGAAGGTCAAGTCGCCGTCCGCCGGTCGTACGGGCGGAGTCGGAGCGTGCCAGGCGGTCGCTCTCCGACGCCGCATGGAAGCGGGCCGGCCGCAAGTGGCCGGAGCTAATGGCGCGCCGCCTTCAAGCGCGCGCGAGGCGGCTGCGGCTGCGGCTGCGGAGAGAGGCTGCGGCTGCGGAGGGGAAGGGAGGCGCCTCCCGCTACCGGCGCGTGCAGCCCGCCACTGCCGCCGCTGCCCCCGCGCGGCGACGATGACGGACCGCCTCTCCTCTGCGGGAGCACCTCCGGCGCGGCGGCCATCGAGGTGGCGGCGCTCGTCGTCGCCTAGCAATCGCCGACGACCAAAAACCCTCCGCCGACGCCCCGGTGACAGTATAGTCTCCGGGTACCTAAGTTTCTAGTCTAATTAGGTCCGTAGTACGTAATGTAGGTCCAATGCGGATGTATTTTGGCACTATTATTGTAAATTATGAATGAATTAAGCTTGATCGGATAAAATCGACTGCAATCGCGAAAATCGATTTCCCGCGACATTTGAGTTTCGCGAGTTCGGTTTGCGTTTACGGTTTCTGTTCTGCGCGGTGCCTAAATGCGCTCTCAATTCGTTTTTCGGGAGACTGAACTCAGTTTATTCGGTTTCGATAAATACGGGCTCTGTTAGAGATGCTCTAACAGGAAGAGGGATGCCCACACCAACACACGGAGCCGCTACTCCGAAATCCACACCAGTCCCGAGACCGCAATTGACTGGATCATCGTATCTGCCGTCCATGCCCACACCGACCCGAGGTCATGGCCCTGCCTAGCCGACGATGGAACTCCCGGCGCATCGCGTCACAGTGCACCCCTTGTAGTCGACTGAAAAATAGTCACACTCAATATAAAAATGTCGGCCGCCCGCTAAAAATTAGAACTATCTCAAAGTGTCGTACCTTGCAAAAAGAATACCAAAAATTAGAACTATCTCAAACTCAAAGTGTCCTACCTTGCAACGCTAGGCGCTTATTTTGAGCGCCAAACAGCCGGTCGCCCGTTGCTCTCCACGCTTATCTAGCAGAGGGAATATCGATCAAGCGTCGGCTCAACTTTGAGTATTTGAGCGTCTATGCTAGCCCAGACACCAGAATTTGTAGCGTACCCATGCAAAATGACTAGGATTCTAATCCATCGGCTCCGTTGTACATGCTCTCAGAGCATCTTTAGTCACGCCCATGTTGCCGCGTCTGGAGTGCATCTTTTCTCAGCCCAAAGGCGTCCCCCGAACTTTTCTTTTGCAAATTCTAATATTTGAACACACAACCAATTTAAACACACGAAGCAGGAACATTTGTTTCGAATGAAAATAGAACAAACAATAAACTAAACAAAAAGAAGTTCAACTAGATCAAGGCGCCGACACAATTGATGACTCTCTTTTGAGCCTCTGTGAATGCTCTCCGAGATCATCTTGAAGTTGCTCATAAGTGCTTGAGTCACGGATTTCTGCATGCATATCGATGGAATAACAAAAGTTGTAGGCACATGGTGATCAACGACCGCAAGAGGACCCTCACACTCATATGGACCAACATGCCTGGCTCGAGTTTTCCGGTCACTCTCGATGATCATGTTGTGCATGATCACACAAGCACTGCATCACCTCTCACATTTAGTCTTGATACCAGGTAAGAGCAGGGTACCGAACAATAGCAAATTCTCTTGGGGATCAACAAAGTGGCAACTCTTCTGACCTAGAGGCGTCGGGATTGTTTTGACAAATGTTGCCAATTTGGGATAGATGCCATCAGCTTGATAATATTCCTTGGTATTTGAGTTTCCATTGATCTCATAGTTGTATGGTAGAGCATGATCTTCCACAAGTTTCGCGAACACTGGAGAGCGCTGCAGCATGTTAATGCCATTGTGCGATCCAGCCATGTGAAAGAAAGAATGCCACCATAGGTCATGATCTTCCACAGCTTCTAGTACCACACTGTAGAGTGATGCCCTTTGTACAAACCTTGTTAAGCAAACAGACAATTCTTCAATGACTAGTGCATGCAATCGATTCTTCCAAGCATCTCAGAAAATTCTCTTGCTGCATTTTGTGCTATGATCTTAGCAGCCTATGCTTCATTTTTCTCTCTCAAATAGTCTTTGCCAAACTTTCCCACCATGGCTCTGTAGAATTTATACATGCATTCGATGGTAGTGGACTCACACATGCGAAGGTAGTCATCATGTGAGTCGGTAGTGGCTCCATATGAAAGCATCCTCATGAAAGCGGTGCACTTCTAGATCGACAAGAAACCAGTTGTGCTCACGGCATCGTGCTTCAACTTGAAGTAGTCATCGTACTCTCTCACGCCATGAAGAATTTCCATGAACACGTCCTTTCTCATCCGATAGTGCCAACGAAAATTATCGGCTTGTGTTGCCTCGTCGGCAAAGTAGTCGTTATAGAGCATAGTATATTGTCCTCCAACATCTGTTGCGGCTTGCACTTCTTTCTTCAAGGCTTTGAACTTTCACGGCATGGCCCTTCTTCCTCTTCTTAGCGTCATCAAGCATTTTTGGAAGGCAACTAATGATTGAAAGGTGCTCCCAACATTGATGTTGAAGTTTTTCTCCTCCTCCATGATTTGTTGGATCCATGTGTACGAGCAAAAAAAAATCATTAACAACCAAACAATTTAAGTGCGTGGTGGACGCATAGGGAAGCCGTCGTGTTCAGGGATGAGTCGGTAAACAACCAGCCAAGCCAATGTCCGGCGCATGCGAAATATTCCATCGGAGTGGCCGGCGATTTGATCGGCGGTGGGAGGGACGGGAGGGAAGTCGTATCGCGAAAGAAAGGAGGGAGGCAACAACGTCAGCTTTGTTCGATGGAAGGTGGGTACCCGCGTCGCTTTTAATTGCATTTGTCACCCCCGCAGCAAACTCCTGTGTAGCGGGGCGGGAAGCGGGAGCCGGACACTCTATTAGGCTGCGCCAGACCGAAGTTGCCTTTGGAACGTGCGGCTGAGGCGGTCAAATGTTCAGTGTGCCCAAATCCCTTTGGAGGACACTCTAGGGGATGCGGCTAGAGATGCTATGGTATCTCCAGTTGAAGCACAACTTCAAAGATGAAGTCCTCAAGAGTGGTTAGCGACACAAACATGTTGTCATGAGGCGGTTCCTATTGACTCCGAAACCACGTGCCTGGTAAAATCGACCAAGATTGATTTTAGCAACCGACTGCTATGGCCTTTTGTGTAGTACCATTTTGGCATCTGCATTTCTCTCATATGGCAAATGACGCAGTTCTCTGTAGGCCGCTAATCTGCCTCATCATATCTTTTATCGTCATTTTCTACATTGTCTTGAATACCGGTTAGTTGTTGGACAAGAAGGTTGGTACTCCTTCTAGAACGTAATTAGTTGCATGCAAGGAATCTCCATCCAAGACAAGTGTCGCTCTCACACTTGGTTGCATGTATCACACGAGCACTAGAAGGCTGTGATGTTTGGTTGGCTGCAAGAGCAGTTTTGGACTTGGTTGACACATACTTGGTAGTGTTTGGTTGCGTTGAAGGATCTTGATATAGCATTCTCCCGTTAGAGTGGTGAGATTACCTGACACTCCACACAATTGCAATTGTCTGAAGTGATATTGATGTGGTGTTTGGTTTGGTTGCCTACAAGAGTAGTTTTGGACTAGCTTGAGGCATGCTTATTAGTGTTTGGTTGCTTGAAGAGATCTTGATGTAATATTCTCCTCTTGGCACTCCACACAATTTCAAGTGTAACCATAAGTGGCTTCACAACACACCATACCATGATATAACCACGAAGCAACTTAAGCTCTTGTGTCATAGCACATTAACTAGCACGGCCATTAAAAGTAACACCCTTAACTAGTACTCCCTCCATCCACGAACAAGTGTATTTCTAGGTTTTATCTAGAAAACATCAAAGAAGATTGCGAGGTTCTTGGACTTCTTCTCTTTCTTGAATAAATCAATAGGTGGTTTTTGTACATAGAACTTTTCGAGGAAACGGAGGTAAGAACATGCCATCTTAAGAATACTAAGTCAAAGTTATTCAAATACTTTTTCAAATTTGACCTGTACAAATACAAAAACATTTATGACACTAAGCTAGTATCACTAGATTCGACTTGACATATAGATTGACTTGGTATATAGATTCATAATCTACCAATTTAACATCATACATGTTCGTACTCATTTCAATAAAGTTAGCCAAATTTGAAGAATTTCACATAAGACAAAAGATACAGATACACTTATTGGTAGACGGAGGAAGTACCCCAATAATAATACTACTACTACTTAACCAAGCTCGCCACAACACATCAACAATCCTATGTCCATATTTACATGCCTTTCTAGTTTTTGTGATTTAACTTTCACCACTAGTTTAACGAATTATACACATGTCATTAAAATTATACCATTGGAAACTTTATTTGAATATAAATTTGATGTTATAATTTTAAGTGAAATAATCCACACTAATTTGGTCAAATTAAATGTCAAACTTTGATCTGAAAAATATTTTTGGCATGGTGTCCAACTGGACTTTTCTTGGACGCTGCCATATCTCACTATGTAATGATGTAATGACAGTGAGGCAATAATAAAACGAGCAGAACAAAGATTATTGATGCACTTTACACCCCGTCGACAACACCAAGAGAAAGGAAAATAAAATAGTACATCGGGTATGTACAATGCTGTTGGATCAATTAAATCTTCCTTAATTCCATTGGAAACATAGACTAGGATGGCTGGATGGAGTATACTAGTAGGTACACCAATCATCCGAGCATACAAAACAGCAGTAATTCTTGTAACCTTCACCAATAATAAGTAATCAACAAGCCAATATAATCCCGATTTCCATCTGGAACACATAGTTGCAACAGACCAGTTCTCTGTTGCTTAGAGCTCAGAAGCAAGCGTCCAACAGGCAGCAGCAGCAAAGGGCAGCCAAGCTGCCAAAACACAATAAAAATGTATGTTAGTTGTGTCAGCACACATAACATTCTTATTTTTCGCATGTTCCATAGCTTTGAAATGAGTGGACGCATGCTATATGCCAAGCTTGGAACAGGAGAAAAAAAAATTACAGCTTGTGCAAAGAAGCTTTGAATTCTGCGGTAATTAAGTCAGGACAAATTATTAAAAATGTTTCAGATAAAACTACTCTGAATTTAACAAATAAAATCTATTTTGGCCGGCAGCTGGTGTCATTTCATAATTTGTATCTTTTGGCACCCAGTGCTTGAGGAGGGGCTGACAGCTAGAATTTCAGTTGAGCCAACCACGCTGACAGATCAGGGACGGCAGGAACAAGTCTGGAAGTTGAGCGACGTGGGGCCGACGCGCTGGGCTTTTCCGAGACCAGGACACCAGGTCATGGTCAGCTCACGAGTAATCACCAACTAACTCAGCAGCCCACTCCCTCTCCCTCTTGGCCAGTGGCCACAAAAAACAATGACCCCCCAACGACGCCGACGACCGTGAGGCACCACCGGCGACTCTTCATAGATCTAACGTGGTAGAGTAGAACCAAGAAGAAGGATGATTGGGGAAGGAGGGAGGAGACGTACCATCCCTCCATGAAGGAGGGCCCGCTGCTCCCCTGCTGCCGGGGCGGCTGCTGGGCGTAGGGAGGAGGGTATCCCTGCTGCGGGTAGCCTTGCTGCGGCGGGTACCCCTGCTGTGGCGGATACCCCTGCTGCGGCGGGTAGCCCTGGGCAGGATAAGCTTGCGCCGGCGGCGGGTAGCCGGCCGGAGGGTAGCCTTGCTGCGGCGGGTACGAGTCTTTCCCTGGATACCCTGAGCAGCAACAAATTAACACAGGCGGATTATTAGTAAAAAGAAAAGACAAGATCGATCACAAAAGCGGCGACCAGATCGTAGAGAAGATGTGGGAAGAAGAGGGAACCGAGGAGATGGATCTTGAGACGACCGGAACGGACCTTGCGGCGGAGGCGCGCCCACGGGTGGCTGCTGCTGGCCGTAATAGCTCATGACTGCGGCGTCGGATGCAGGTCAATTCTCCGTTGGGCGACAGAGGGGGAGGGAGAGAGGCCGCGCGTTGTGTGGGGTGGATAGACAGCGGAGAGGCAGATATAATTAGGCGGAAGAGACGGCACACTGAACTGAAGCCCGCCTGGCCTGGGGTGGAGGGAGCTGTTGGACGTAGCCGTTGGGCTGGGACCACAGGGTTGTTGTGCCCGTTGCATGCCAGTACTACACGCCAACGGGGCAACGGGCAAAAACCTCTCTCTACCAAATTTCTTGAACGCTTGCTCCATTTTTTTAGATCTTAGATATTTTTTCAACAAAGAGAATATATTAGCAATTACAGTACATCCAGTCTTTACAACAACCAAACGTCCTAAAGATATTACAGATGCACACAGCTCTACTATAAAATAAAAAATAAAAATCAGGCTACGATGATTAAAACCTTGTAGCTGCAACACAAACAACAACCAAGATAGCACCCGGAGTTTGCGTTCTCAAAACAATGCCTTCAACAAGATTATTGTCGGACACAATCCGTTACTGTTCTGCACTCCTCTTGTGTTGGCACCCCCGCTTGCTAATGTTGCTCCTGCAAGTCAAGGAACACCAAGCAAAGTCCTCTTTCTCTATGAAGACTCAATCCGTTACTGCTATACCTTAGACCTCAGCCGTCATAACATTCTCCGCCACTATCTTCTCCATGGAAATAGAAAACCGACATGCCCCATGATGACAACAGATAGCGAAGCTTCACAACACTCCCTCTTGAAGCCACACGGCTACAAATATGTGTGTCCATGACTGAATGCCATCCAATCCAGCAATCTATAGGCATCATGCGTGTAAGGAGATCGTAGACGAAGCATTCCAGAACTCGGCACTGACTAGATCAATGAGGATCGGCATCAAGCACAACATAGGAGCGTAATTTATTTTATTTTTGTCGAAAAAAGATGAAAGTTTTGGGTAAATTGTTTGTGTGACCAAGAAATTATTGTTCTGTAATGCCGAGGATCTTTGGGAATATTTTGGTCTCAATATAATAGTGGGCCTAGAATCCGAAAGTATTTAAAACATTATTTTTAATCGATCCAAGTTTCCCATAAGCTTGGACATGCAAAGTTTTATAAAGGTCATAAAGGGTTTGAACTGGTCGGGTTTGGTGACAAAGTCTATCAAGAGATAAATGTGATGGACACTGGTTTTCCATAGGTTCTGTAATCATGCTAACTAGAATATTGACTCTAGTGCAAGTGAGAGACAAGAGGAGTTATGCCCTAGAGGCAATAATATAATATAATTATTTATTAATAACTATGTGTTGGTTGTTAATGTTTATCCATGTATGATGTAATTGATATGGTTCTTGAATATGAGATTTGGAGAAAATAAAATAAAAATGGCTTGCTTGATGATCATGTTTTTCCTGATCATAGGCATAGTTAATGTAACGAGCGCACTGTTGGACAAGGGGACGCCTAGTGAAAGAACATATCTCTAACTTTATAGTTTTCTGTGTTTGATAATAACATTTGTGATACATTGATGTGCGTTGAAATGGTGCAGAGCTAATCTTTGATCGAATTCAAGTTGAAAAGCAAGAAAAAGAAAGGTGCAAATATGCCCCAAGCCGGATATTTTCAAATATCTGGCCCCTGAAAATCGACTAAGGAGTTAAGGTCCGGGGCTATTGGATGTTGGCCGGATATTTTCCTCTGCATCCGCAGGGGGGGGGGGGAATATCTAGCCTTACTTAGGACGGAATATCCGGCCTCCATTTTCTGCAACAGCTCGATTTTGGGAGGGGGGTTATAAATACCCCCTTCTTCCCCAAGCTCAAGGGTTCATGAGGTTTCCAAATGAATATCATCAAGAGATGTATAGAAGGCTCATATCCATTGTCGATGCCTTTCGTAATGTGAGTGCCCAACATATTGATGACTTTTGGATCAAGCACAAGTATATCGATGCCATGATGCCTTATGAACCTATTGATGGGATTCGTAGCATAGAAAACAAAAAATTTCCTACCGCAAGAACGAATAACAAGCCAAGATCCAATCTAGAAGATGGTAGCAACGAGAAGATCATGAGACTAACCCTCGGAGATTTCCAAAGCCTACGAGATTAGATCTCGTTGTTGCTGTAGTCGATCACTTGCAGCTTTCGAAAGCGCGTAGAAGATCTTGACGGTGCCACAGTCGGGCAGCACCTCCGTACTCGGTCACACGTTTAGTGTTGATGATGACGTCCTTCTCCCCGTTCCAGCAGGCAGCGGATGTAGTAGATCTTCCTCGGAATCCAGACAGCACGACGGCGTGGTGGCGGTGGTGGTGGAGAAATCCTGCAGGGCTTCGCCGTAGCCGTGCAAGAGGGAGGAGGAGGAAGGGGCGACTAGGGTTTGGGGAGAGGGAGCTTGGGCTACGACTTGGGCACCTCTTGTGGCTCCCCTTGCCCTCCTTTTATAGGTGGAAAAGGTCCTTGGGTCATCCAAGACCTGCCCCCAAAGTTTGGGAGAGTTCCGGTAGGTTTCTGTCAGCCGAAACCTACTAGAACTAGGACTCTTTTGCCAAATCCGAATCTGCCTTAGGGAAAACTTCTTAACCCTTAAGGAAAACATGGATACTCCTATTATGGAACCCTCCGGACTTCCTTAGACAGCCCGGGTCGTCCCGGACACTTCTGGACCTTCCACAATATTCCGGACTATTCCGGTCCTTCCAAAACCTTCTAGAAGCTCCGGTCAAACACCGGATTTTTTCCAAACCCCGGAAAATGACTTCCCATATATGAATCTTATTCTCCGGACCATTCCGAACCTCCTCGTGATGTCTCGGATCCCATCCGAGACTCCAAACAACATTCGAACTCCATTCCATATTCCATATCTACTTAAAACAACATCAAACCTTAAGTGTGTCACCCTACGGTTCGTGACCTATGCAGACATGGTTGAGACTTCTCTCTGACCAATAACCAATAGCGGGATCTGGAGATCCATAATGGCTCCCACATATTCAACGATAACTTAGTGATCGATTGAACCATTTACATACGATACCGATTCCCTTTGTCACGCGATACTTTACTTGTCCGAGGTTTGATCATCGGTATCTCCATACCTTGTTCAACCTCGTCACCGACAAGTACTCTTTACTCGTATCGTGGTATGTCATCTCTTGTGACCTAGTCACATGCTTGCAAGCTAATTAGACGATATTCCGCTGAGAGGGCCCAGAGTATATCTATCCGTCATCGGGATGGACAAATCCCACTCTTGATCCATATGCCTCAACTCACACTTTCCGAATACTTAATCCCATCTTTATAACCACCCATTTACGCAGTGGCGTTTGATGTAATCAAAGTACCCTTCCGGTATAAGTGATTTACATGATCTCATGATCGAAGGACTAGGTAACTATGTATCGAAAGCTTATAGCAAATTGAACTTAATGACGTGATCTTATGCTACGCTTATTTGGGTGTGTGTCCATTATATCATTCATCTAATGACATAACCTTGTTATTAATAACATCCAATGTTCATGATCACGAAACCATGATCATCTATTAATCAACAAACTAGTTATACAAGAGGCTTACTAGGGACTCCTTGTTGTTTACATAACACACATGTATCAATGTTTCGGTTAGTACAATTATAGCATGGTATGCAAACATTTATCATAAACACAAAGATATATTATAATAACCATTTTATCATTGCCTCTTGGGCATATCTCCAACAGTCTCCCACTTGCACTAGAGTCAATCTAGTTTACATTTGTAAAGATATAACACCCTGGCCTTCTGGTGCTTTATCATGTTTTACTCACGGGAGAGGTTTTAGTCAACGGATCTGACACGCTCAGAAACGTATGTATTTTGCAAGTCATTTGCATCTCAACGCATCACTCATTTTCCAAATGAGTCGGCATTTATCATATATGTTCGGTCTTCTGGTGGAACCTTAATTCCGCAGTCTGAAATATGTCACTAATATTGTCACACACAATATAGCTTCAAAGTTCTGACACTATCGGAACTACACCAAGTTCTCAAAGAACTTTTCGACTTAACATCCTCAGTCATTGTCAAAACAATGACATACTCTGCCTTCGTTTGTAGAATCCGTCACAATATTTAGAACTCTTCTAAATCTAGCATTGTGCTACCTTTTTAAACAACACTTAGCCTAATTGAGATTTGAAATTCATTTTTATATGTGACCAAACTAATATCGGTGCAACACCTTACAGCGATTTGTTTGTCATTACCCCATACAAAACTATATATATATTCTTGGTTCTTCTAAAGTACCTAAGGATATTCTTACTGTCGTCCAATGATCATCACATGAATCATTCTGGTAGATGCTCATAACACTTTAGAGCACAGGATATCTGATTGTGTACATATTAATCGTGATCTAAAATCACTCATGTGTTTTACTCATTGAGTGTCAGATACACTCAAGTCTTGTTAAACCTTCACATGAAAAGAACACCTTCTTAATATTTTTATATTGAACTACTTCAATATCCATTCTATGTACTTTGACACTAAATATGTTTCAGTCTATATCCTTTCATTTTAGTTAATTCTCAATGAAACCTTTTATTCACACCAAGTATATAATTACATCATTTATAATCAACGATATTTCATCTACATAAAGTATTATAAATATGTCTCAGCGCTCCCACTTAATTTCTTGCAAATGCAAGCATCTTCATCGTTTTTGATGAAATAAAAAACTCTTTGAATCTTTCATCCGGTGAAGATTCCAACTCCGCGATACTCACTTCATCCAATTGAAGTTTGTATACTTATCTAGTATTTCACGGACTAGCAAAACTCTTTGGTATGTATCTAGTATACATCCTTCATACATACTTCTGGTAAGAAATGTATTTTTGCCATCCTACTATCATATCTCATAAAAGATATATGTAGCGATTACTAGAATAATCCACATAGACTATAAGCATTGCTACGGAAGATCTAATCTTATCGTAGTCAACTCTTTGAACTTTGTCGTAAACAACGTTTCGACAAGTCGAGCTTCTTCATGGATATTCCATCCAAGTCCATCAATTTTATAGATCCATTTACTTTCAAAAAGTATTCACCTATCTTGGATTTCATGGCTCATAGCCATTTTAACGGAGTCAGGGCCCATCATAAACTTTGTATGTAGTTGGTTTATCATTGTTCAAAATCAATACTTTGTCCACAAATCATTTATTTGATCACAAAGTAAACCATACCTACAAGGTTCAATAGGTACTTCGATCTCCATGGCTAAAACACTTTGTAGTCATGGGAGCCATGATCGTCGTGGCCGCTTCCGGAACCATTTCCGATGATGCGCTACTCTGATCATTATGCTCAGGTTCATAAACCTTATCAAGTACTATTGTCCTCCCACTCAAATACTTCGCTAGAAAACAATTTCTTGGAAGTAAGCAAGTAACATTAACAAACACTTTTGTCTTTTACTTCATAGTGGAAAGAATTCCCAATTTGTTCTCTAGGATAACCAACAAAGACATTCATCCGATTTTGGTTGTAAATTTACTTATGCTATGCATACCAAAATTTAAGAAAGGACTATTAGGGTTCATACCCATGCCATAACTCATATGGTGTCATTTCAGCGGATCATGATGATGCTCTATTCAGTGTAAAAGCAGTAGTCTCTAAAGCATAATCCACAAAAATATAATGGCATCATTTTATTTTAGCTCATCATTAACCCAACAAGGTTTGGATACGTCTCTTGGATACTCTATCATCACTATGATACTCCAAGAAACGTGAGTTGTAGAACAATTTCATAACTCTCTTAGATGTTCGCTAAAACTCGTAATTCAAATATTTCCATCATGATCCAATCATAGATATTTGACTTTTCTATTACGATGATTTCCACTTCATGCTGAAATTTATTTGAATCCATTCAAATGTTTCAAACTTCTTCCTTATCGAATATATCCACATATATATACTCAGTTCATTGATGGAAGTTTTCATGAGGTAGAAGAATCTCCCGCACACAACTATGCCCAGTGAACCACATGCATCATCATGTATATTTCCACTAAGTTAGTTGCCCGTTCAACTCTTGTCCTATGAACGGTATTTCAGTCATTCTTTTTAGAAGAGATTTGCAATCGCCAAACGATTCAAAAATCAAATGACTCCAAAAATCCATTTGCATGTAGTTTCTTCATGCGTTCCTTTCTAACATGACCTAAATGGTGGTTCCACAAATAAGTGGAATTCAAATCATTTGCCTTATGGCATTTTAGCGTCAGTGTTATGCATGTGTGTTTCACCATAAAGATTTATAATAACTTATCCAACATACATGGAATACTGTCAAAATTTGAACAACTCATTGTTTTCATTTGACCAGAACAAAACAAGAATTATGAAGTTCTTTATTATAAATCTGAAGGGTTAGATAGAATGCCAACGACGAACATAATAACACTTTATTTTTGTTCCAGACGTGCATTCCCATCATATTTCTTTCAGTCACTTAGGCCATTGTATTCTTGTATTGCACTATTTTGTATGACACTTCATACCAACCAATATGGTACAAATACCCAAGAATTTCATTGTGTGACCAAACTAGGAATACATTCATAACATGTATATCATCTATATACACCTGAGCTAGACTTTCTAGTCTTTTCTTTCTTTCTGCCAATAACCTTTTGTAGTTTCTCTTTTAGCTTTCCTCATTCTCAGAAAAACACTTCAACATCAATAACTTCTAGGTTTGTTGGTCAAATACCAATAACCTTGAGGTTCTTACTTTGAAGTTGATCATCATATGACAAGTGTTCCGGATTTCACTATTAGTAACCTTTTAATGTGATGAACAATTTCACTCATAATTTTTATCCATCAAATCATGACGACTTTCTGAGACCATATTTGTACATGCTAGGCTCATAAAGTTTAACCTCAGTATTCGCATGTGCAAATCTGGCTTGCACCCGTTGTATGCACACGTAGAATCTATAACACCCGATCATCACGAGATGCTTCTAAACGACGAGTCTTAGCAACGGTGCATACTAAGGACGATCATTTCATGGATATACGAATATCGTTAGTGCCCCAATAGTTGGAGGATTGGGACGCCTGGCGTCTTCAACCTTCGTACATTCCCATAAAACTTATGAGTTTATGTAGTCTCACCAAATTATATCCTATCACCTTGCAATAAGGTCTTAGATATCACATATATCTCATACCTCGCTTATTTCTGAAAATAAAATTTTCAGCTCCTTAATTTTCAAACTAATTTGAACTTCAAGTTTCACGGAGACAAGATGATTTTAGGTACTAATTGAAACCATTGTTCTTTGAATCAGCAATGTGAGGTTTACTAAAAATTTCCAATAGGACTTAATCATTTCTTGATTCTTTAACAATACGGTACCAGTCCATAAAGTTTCTTGTCAGATTTAACAGTATTTCTATCTCAATTACAAGACTAGGGCATGGTAGAAAACAGATGCCAATGCTACAAATTTAATTCAAAATACTATTCAGACTATGTTCATGATAATTAGTTCATGTTTTAATCTAATTACTAATGAACTCCCACTTAATACAACATCCCTCATAGTTGTTTAGTGGCACACGATCCATATCATCCATATGACTCGTGAGATGATGTAGCTTCAATGGTGAACATCAACATGTTGATCATACCATCCATATGCCTCGTGTTCAACCTTTCGGTTTCCTGTGTTCCGAGGCCATGTCTGTACATGCTAGGCTCGTCAAGCAAACCCAAGTATTTCCGCGTGTGCAACATGGCTTACACCCATTGTATGTGAACGTAGAATCTATCACATCCAATCATCACGAGATCCTTCAAAACGACGAACTGTAGCAACGGTGCATACGAGGGGAGAACACTTTATTATCTTGATATTAATGTGAGGGATCATCTTATAATGCTATCATCGCGATCTAAGCAAGATAAGATGCATAAAGGATTAACATCACATGCAATTCATATGTGATATGATATGGCCCTTTAGTCTTTGCGCCTTTGATCTTCATCTCCAAAGCACGGACATGATCTCCATCATCAACGGGCATGATCTCCATCATCTTCGGCGTAGCGTCAAGGTCCATGGCGCCGTCTTCATGGTTGTTCACCACATGTAGCAACTATTACAACTACTTTGAAATAATACTACTACATGAAATATAAAGACAACCATAAGGCTCCTGCCGGTTGCCACAATACAATAATGATCATCTCATACATATTCATCATCACATCATGGCCATATCACATCACCAAACCCTGCAAAAACAAGTTAGACGCCTCTAATTTGGTTTGCATAGTTTACGTGGTTTAGGGTTTTCGAGCAAGATCTAATCTACGTACGAACATGAACCACAACGGTGATACTAGTGTTGTCAATAGAAAGAGTAGATTTAATCTTCACTATGGTGGGAGAGACAGACACCCGCAAAGCCACTTATGCAATACAAGTTGCATGTCGAGCGTGGAGCAAGTCTCATGAACGCGGTCATGTAAAGTTAGCCCGGGCCGCTTCATCCCACCATCCCGCAAGATGCAAAGTACACCAAATAAAGACAACAAAAGCATCAACACCCACAAATCCATTGTGTTCTACTCGTGCAACCAATCTATGCATAGACACGGCTCTGATACCACTGATGGGATTCGTAGCATAGAAAATAAAAAATTTCCTACCGCAAGAACGAATAACAAGCCAAGATCCAATCTAGAAGATGGTAGCAACGAGAATATCATGAGACTACCCCTCGAAGATTTCCAAAGCCTACAAGATTAGATCTCGTTGTTGTTGTAGTCGATCACTTGCCGCTTTCGAAAGCGCGTAGAAGATCTTGACGGTGCCACAGTCGGGCAGCACCTCCGTACTCGGTCACACGTTCGGTGTTGATGACGACGTCCTTCTCCCCATTCCAGCAGGCAGCGGATGTAGTAGATCTTCCTCGGAATCCCGACAGCACGACATAGTGGTGGCGGTGGTGGTGGAGAAATCCTGCAGGGCTTCGCCGTAGCCGTGCAAGAGGGAGGAGGAGGAAGGGGCGACTAGGGTTTGGGGAGAGGGAGCTTGGGCTGCGACTTGGGCACCTCTTGTGGCTCCCCTTGCCCTCCTTTTATAGGTGGAAAAGGTCCTTGGGTCATCCAAGACCTGCCCCCAAAGTTTGGGAGAGTTCCGGTAGGTTTCTGTCAGCCGAAACCTACTAGAACTAGGACTCTTTTGCCAAATCCGAATCTGCCTTAGGGAAAACTTCTTAACCCTTAAGGAAAACATGGATACTTCTATTATGGAACCCTCCGGACTTCCTTAGACAGCCCGGGTCGTCCCGGACACTTCTGGAACCTTCCGCAATATTCCGGACTATTCCGGTCCTTCCAAAACCTTCTAGAAGCTCCGGTCAAACACCGGATTTTTTCCAAACCCCGGAAAATGACTTCCCATATATGAATCTTATTCTCCGGACCATTCCGAACCTCCTCGTGATGTCTCGAATCCCATCCGAGACTCCAAACAACATTCAAACTCCATTCCATATTCCATATCTACTTAAAACGACATCAAACCTTAAGTGTGTCACCCTACGGTTCGTGACCTATGCAGACATGGTTGAGACTTCTCTCCGACCAATAACCAATAGCGGGATCTGGAGATCCATAATGGCTCCCACATATTCAACGATAACTTAGTGATCGATTGAACCATTTACATATGATACTGATTCCCTTTGTCACGCGATACTTTACTTGTCCGAGGTTTGATCATCGGTATCTCCATACCTTGTTCAACCTCGTCACCGACAAGTACTCTTTACTCGTATCGTGGTATGTCATCTCTTGTGACCTAGTCACATGCTTGCAAGCTAATTAGACGATATTCCACTGAGAGGGCCCAGAGTATATCTATCCGTCATCGGGATGGACAAATCCCACTCTTGATCCATATGCCTCAACTCATACTTTCCGAATACATAATCCCATCTTTATAACCACCCATTTACACAGTGGCGTTTGATGTAATAAAAGTACCCTTCCGGTATAAGTGATTTACATGATCTCATGGTCGAAGGACTAGGTAACTATGTATCGGAAGCTTATAGCAAATTGAACTTAATGACGTGATCTTATGCTACGCTTATTTGGGTGTGTGTCCATTATATCATTCATCTAATGACATAACCTTGTTATTAATAACATCCAATGTTCATGATCACGAAACCATGATCATCTATTAATCAACAAACTAGTTATACAAGAGGCTTACTAGGGACTCCTTGTTGTTTACATAACACACATGTATCAATGTTTCGGTTAATACAATTATAGCATGGTATGCAAACATTTATCATAAACACAAAGATATATTATAATAACCATTTTATTATTGCCTCTTGGGCATATCTCCAACACCTATTTATGTTAAGAGTCTCCTTGGGAGGGAAAGCTATCCTAAGCTAAGCTCCTATCAAGGAGTCACTACTAGGAAAAGGCCTAGCCGTAAGGTTGACTTCAGTGGCGCACCTTGATGGCCGTGCGCCACTACTACTTAGCAGTGGCGCACCACAAAATGGTGGGCCACTGTTACAAATGTAGTAGTGGCGCACCTTGTTTGTGGTGCGCCATTACTAATTCCTGGCAGGAGGCCAGCTCCTACCCAAAACTAATAGTGGCGCACGTCTCCATGGTGCGCCACTGCTACTTTGCTTACTTATGGCGCATGGCGTAGTGGTGCGCCACTGCTAGGAGGTGGCCATGGCCCTTTAGAGATGAGGGCTTTAGCAATGGCGCACTGCCGTGGTGCGCCACTACTAGCTATGGCGCACCGCCGACATGGTGCGCCACTGCTAAGTTGGGCAGGGGCGTGGGTTGTAGGTACCAGGTGAGCAGTGGCGCACCACTTAGCAGTGCGCCATTGCTATGTCACCCTAGCAGTGGCGCACGGCTATGTGGTGCGCCACTACTAACCTGGGACCATTTCCTGCTTTTCACCCTCCACTCACATGTGCCACCCACTTTCCCCAAACACTCTTCCACCACCACCTCCCACCAAATCTGGATCTGGTCGTGTTGCCCCTCCTTCCCACCTCATTTTCACCTCTTCATTCACCAAAATTAAGTTGGTAAACTTAATTTTCTTCATAGGTAAGTAATGGTGAAGCTTTCTTAGCTCAATACCCTACTCAATCTCAACTTTTTACCTCATCCAACACTCTAGGTCTCGCCGTATCGGTAACTTTGTTGGTTTTATGCTTTGTGTGTGACCGGTTCCGATCGTCTTGCACACACACGTGTGTGTGCACATATGTTATGCCAAGCTCATGTGTTGTGCGCATGCGCGAAAAGCGTCTCGATCACGTGCATGTGTGTTGTATGCGAAGCCTCCACATGTGTTGTATATGCAAAGCCTCCGATCCACACATGTGTTGCATGTGTTTGTTTGCAGGGATTTGAAATGCGATGGAGTTGCCAATATTTTGCCGAAACGTTGATTCATTTCCGTTTCGACGAATAGTGGGCATACTACGCATATACATATGTCCTATTTTTAGGGAAGGTCATGCCAAAATTTTCTTTTGGTATGCTAAGATATCCATTTTCTCTATACCCGCAGGCGACCATGGTCCGCATGATGAGCGAAGGCGTTGTGGCTAGGTTTTTGAAAGCCGCGACAGCCGAGATGATTAGAAATAACCAAAAGGAGATAAGATGTCCGTGTCGAAGATGCAAGCTGACGAGCCTTATGGACCCTAAAGCCGATATGGTGCGGGACCACCTTCTCATGCGTGGTTTCATGGATGGCTATCGGTGGGAAGGCGACGAAGATGATTATGAATTTGTCCATGGGATTTCAACAAGAAATAAGGAAGGAGGTGATCAGGATGTAGAAGATCTCGGACATGATCAGGATGTAGAAGATCCCGGAGATGATCATGACCACAATGTAGGAGATCCTGGACCTGATGATGAGGAAGATCAAGATGGAGGTCATCATGACGATCATGAAGATGAAGATCACGATGGACCATCGTCGATGGACTGGGTGCAGGACCCTTATATTCAAGAGCTGCTTCTCAAGCAGACGAGTAACGCAAGAGTTGCCGCCCGAGAGAAAGCCAAGATGGATCAACTGGAGGTAGACGCGGTTACTCCATTGTATGAAGGATGCAGGCCGGAGGATACCCGCCTGAAAGTAACGCTCATGGCTCTGGAGATGAAGGTAAAGCACAAAATGACTGACACATCCTTCAACGACAACATGTCATTCTGGCAGGAACGTCTTCCCAAAGGTAACACGTGTCCGACTAGTATCGAGGAGGCCAAGAAAATCGTGTGTCCTCTGGATTTACCGCATGTGAAATATCATGTGTGCTTGAACGATTGCATCATTTATCGGAACGAGCACGCGGCGTGTACCATATGTCCGGTGTGCGGCGTCAGTCGGTACAAGAAGGGGAAGAAAGCTCCTCGGAAGGTGGTGTGGTACTTTCCGATCACTCCTTGTCTGCAGCGGTATTTCGCGGATCCTAAGCAAGCAAAGATAATGCGCTGGCACGCGGAGATGAGGAAGGTAGAAGATGACGCAGATGATCCGGACAAAAAGAAAAAGGACAGGATGTTGAGACACCCTTCGGATGCTAGCCAGTGGAATGCGTTGAACCTCGAGTACCCAGAATTTGGGGACGATCCTAGGAACATAAGGCTGGGCGCGAGCACCGATGGAGTCAATCCGTTTGGCAGCCAGAGCAGCACGCATAGCACCTGGCCCGTGTTTGTGTGGATGTACAACCTCCCCCCTAGTTGTGCATGAAGAGGAAGTACATTCAAATGAGTATGCTAATTGAAGGGCCGAAACAACCAGGGAACGACATCAATCTGTATATGGGGCTTCTGAAAGAGGAGCTAGCCACGCTATGGGGCACGCCTGCCAATACGTGGGACGCCGCCGCGGAAGAATATTTCCCTATGAGAGCCGCACTGCTCACGACGGTGCACGACTTTCTCGGTTACGGATATGTCGCGGGGCAGGTGGTCCACGGATTCAATGCATGCGTCAGGTGCATGGACGACACAACGTACCGCCAGCTAGATAGAGATCCCGGGTCCTCGAAAATGGTGTTCATGGGACATCGAAGGTGGCTTCGCGAGGACGACGCATGGAGGAAACGCAAGGATCTGTTCGATGGTCAAGACGAACCCCGAAGACGGCCACGTACGAGAAGCGGAGAGCAAATAGACGAGCTATTGAAAAATTGGAAAGAGTGCCCACCGCCGGGAAAGAAGCGAAAGGCGCCGGAGCCGCTGCTTAAGGTATGGAAGACGAGGTCTGTTTTCTGGGACTTGCCGTACTGGAAGATCCTCCGTGTGCCTCACAGCCTTGATGTCATGCACATCACGAAGAACGTGTGCGAGAGTCTGCTTGGTACCCTCCTCAACATGCCAGAGAAGACCAAAGATGGGCCGAAAGCAAGGTACGACTTGCAATCAATTGGGATCAGGGAGGAGCTTCACGCGGGATGCCCTAATGATGATGATGATGATGACGATGACGATGATGAGGCGGAGGACACGCAAAGTCGTCGCAAGGGCAAAAATGCCAAAAAGATTGAATATTACTGCCCCCCGCGTGCTTCACTCTAAGTCAGAAGGAGATCGAGCAGTTTTTCGACTGTCTCCTAGGAGTAAAACTTCCCTACGGTTACGCGGGGAAGATAAGCAGGTACCTAGACAAAGCGAACCAGAGGTTCAGCGGGATGAAGTCTCACGACTGTCACGTGCTGATGACGCAGATACTTCCGGTTGCAATCCGTGGGATCATGGACGCGCACGTCCGTGAAACGCTTTTTGGCCTATGCAACTTTTTCGACGTCATCTCTCGGAAGTCTGTTGGCGTGAGGCAACTTAGAAGGTTACAGGAAGAGATCGTGGTGATACTGTGCGAGCTTGAGATGTACTTCCCGCCCGCATTCTTCGACGTTATGGTGCATCTGCTGGTACATATCGTGGAGGATATCATCCAACTGGGGCCGACGTTCCTGCACAGCATGATGCCGTTCGAAAGGATGAATGGTGTCATCAAAGGGTACGTTCGCAACAGGGCACGTCCAGACGGAAGCATAGCCAAGGGCTTTCTGATCGAAGAGTGCATCTCCTTCTGCACGAGTTATCTAGAAATCGAGAACCCCGTTGGCCTGCCCGTAAACAGGCATCTCGGGAAGCTCGCTGGATGGGGTCACCGCGACGGTAGCCGCGAAATGCATGTCGACTTCAAGGGTCAAATCGCCGACTTTGAAAGAGCAAACCTAGTCGCGCTACAACACATAGACGTGGTCGATCCTTGGGTGGTAGAGCACAAAACCTTTATCGCAAAGACGTACAGTGATAAGGGCCAACAGAGGACGGACGTAGATATAATCAAAGAGCACAACTCAACCTTCACGCGGTGGTTCAAGGACAAGATGCTGATGTACCCTATAGACGAGGATTCTTCTGCGGAAGAAAAACTCATATTCGCCTTGTCACAGGGCGCCGAACACAACCTGATGACATTTCAGGCGTACGATATCAACGGCTACATATTCTACACCGAGGAAAAGGACATGAAGAGCGATTATCAGAACTCCGGGGTAACGATGGAGTCCTACACCGGTGACGTCAAGCAGAGATACTACGGAAAGATCGAGGAGATCTGGGAGCTGAGCTACGCCGGAGAGAATGTGCCGATGTTCCGTGTCAGGTGGGCCAAGAACGTCATAAAAGAAGACCGGCATTTCACCACCATGGTTATACCCGAAGCCAAATCCAAGACAGCGGGCGCAAAGGTCACCGCGAAATATGAGCCATGGGTACTAGCTTCCCAAGTGGACCAATGCTTCTTCATTACCGACCCGCAAAAGCCCAGCCGTGTTGTCGTGAGGAGAGGCAAAAGGAGCATCATCGGAATGGATGGAGCCGCCAACGAGCTAGACTTTGACCAGTACGGCGATTCGAAGATGGAAGATGACGACGACGATGATGAAGAACCATACACAACAAGAAGAAGCAGGACCACCCTACCTAAAGGCCGTCCATTCAAGAGAAGAAGTCAAGGAGTTCCGGGGCTAAATTATTCAACCGCAAGAAAGAAGGGCAAGAAGATTGTGAAAAGTTAATTATGTATCATTTTCTTGTATGAATAATGGATGTCATATTGTTAATCTACACATTGTACCGATCAAAATAGACATATAATTTATATTTTTGGATATTTTCTAGATTCTATAGTATTTTAAATATTCTACATAATTATAATTATTTATGCCTTTTATTTTGGTGTATTATGCTATTTTGGATGTTTATTATAGTGTTAAATCAATTTAAAAAGAAAAGGAAAAAAATTGGGGCCGCTAGGGTTCGAACCTGGCCGGCAGGGTTTGGCACAAACCAACCAGGGATAGAGCCAGTGCGGTACTAATCAGAATATGTCAAATCCCCACGCGTTTTGCTTTTGACCTAGACATAAAGTGGTAGTGGCGCACCCCTAGAGGTGCGCTATTGCTAAGCCTCATAGTGGCGCACCACTAGAGGTGCACTATTGCTAAGGGTGTCTGGGACTTAGCCAAAAATCCCCCGTCCCGACCACGCATCCTCCATTCCCCATTCTTCCCCAGTACCCCTCGATCCTCTCCGACGCCGGCGGCCGCCCCTCCCCCGAGCGACGCCCTGCGCCCATTCACCACTGCGCCCTCCTCTCCGTCGGCCACCTGCTCCTGGATCTCCGAAGCCACCAGCTCGCCCTCCTTTGCCTCCACCACTACGCCCATTCCCCACTCGATCTCGATTCACCGGTGCCCCCTCTCCGACGCCACCTCCCACCGGCGTCCGCCTCTCCCTCGATTCACCTCGGACCCCGGCGATGCGAGCGACGACAGACCCCGGCGGCGTCACGCAGGTGGCCTCCTCGTCTGCGACCTCATCGTCGTCTCCTCGTCTGCGACCACAGACCTCCTTGTCTGCGACCTCGTCGCCGCGGAGCAGGTTCTTCCTCGCCGCCGTCCTCGTCTGCTCCAAGACCACCGCCCCCGCCAGGTACCCCTCGATTCACCTCCCCGCTCGATGACTAATAGTCACTGGCAGTTCATGCTAACATGGATAACATGCTTGAGTAAACTGCTAAGTAAACTAGCTACTGCATGCTTGCTGTTGTTGGTAGCTTGCTGCTGCTACTAGGTACTGCATGCTTGCTTGCTGTTGTTGGTAGCTTGCTGCTGCTATGTGCTACTGCATGCTTGAGCTGCTGCAACAAAGAAGAAAGCAAAAATATTTAAGATAAGAGAAAATTAAACAATTTGGTACATCTGTACTGCTGCTGCTATGTGCTTGCTGCTATGTTCTCTGTTAATTAGCTTTATTCTGAGTATAGTTTCTCTGTTAATTAGCTACCAGCTACTACCTAATGTTCTCTAAAAATTTGGAAAATGAAAATTTCGAAATGTTCTCTGTTGACAGTAGGTTTAGTGGTTTGAAAATTTGGAAATTTTCTCTGTTGAAATGGAAATTTGGAAATGTTCTCTCTTGACAGTAGGTTTAGTGGTTTGGAAATTTGGAAATGTTCTCTCTTAGTGGTTTGAAAATTTGGAAATGTTCTCTGTTGAAATGGAAATTTGGAAATGTTCTCTTTGACAGTAGGTTTAGTGGCTTGAAAATTTGGCTGATCCAAGAACTTCATGGTAAATATGTAGTTGGTGTTGTGTCTGCATTTGGCTGCTATAGTATATATCTTGCAAGGTTTTGTTTTGCTAGGTGCTGCTGCTAGCATGCATATTAGTGCTAGGTGCTGCTGCTAGCATGCATATTAGTGTTAGGTGCTGCTGCTAGCTAGCATATTGGTGCTAGGTGCAGTTTTTAATTTCTGCCATCATAGTAGCAACTGTATCTCTTTTATATTCAGAGTTCAAAGCTTACTGACTTTTTATTTTAAACATTTGCAAGGCTGAGAAGGAGGTCATGGCTGAGACTTGAGCAGCAGCTGGAGAAGCAGCTTGGAGCAGCAGCTTGGAGTAGCAGCTGGAGAAGCACGCCGCGCCGCCCTCGACCGCTGACGGCGCCGCAGAGGACCGCCGCCGCACTTGCAGACAGGTAGCCCCCGATGCCCCTCCTCCTCTAGTGCTGTTATCTCAACAATGATGCTGACAGCCATTTTATATGTCAAAAGATATCTGGTTACACACTGTTGCTAGCTGCATTTTGGTTGCGGTGGCTTTGCTGCTGCTTGTGGCTGCTGTTGGCTGGTTGCTAGGTGTTGCTGCTAGCATATTAGTGATAGGTGCTGCTGCTAGATGTAGTTCTTTTATTTCTGCCATAGTAGTAGCAACTTCAGTAATTTTTCCGATTGGATGCATATGACCATGGATTCATTGCTTAATGATTACGATCAACAGAATCAAGCTATTCCATCATGAAGTAGCTAGCAGTAGCAAATAAATCAAAAATAACACCATTGGCATGGGCTGCTTGGAATATTCAGTAGAATCATTTAGATGAAAATAATGAAGAACTCCACTGGTAATTAAGCTGCGCATATTTTATTGATCATTTTCTTACCATATTGTCATTCTTTCACAGCCCTAACCATCGCTGCCGCATCTTCCTCGACCCGGGGCAACACCTCACCTCTCGGCGACTCCACGTGACTCACGGTGAGCATGCTGCTAGCTGCTAGCTGTTGCTGCTTGCTGTTGATGCATGTTGCTAGCTGTTGCTGCTTGCTTGCTGTTGATGCATGCTGCTAGCTGTTGCTGCTGCTTGCTGTTGATGCATGCTGCTAGCTGCTGCTGCTGCTAGCTGCTGTTGCTTGCTGTTGGTGCTCAGCTGGTGCATATGGTGTCATCTTCTTGTGCATGTGCCATGGTGCTCAGCTGGTGTATATGAGGAACAATTGTACATGTGCCATGGTGCTCAGCTGGTGTATATGGTGTCATTTTCTTGTGCAGGGATCGACAGAGTTGCCCATTATCGCTGAAATGTTGATTCATTTCCGTTTCGGCGAAAATGGGGCACTCATATGTCCATAAATTAGCATAGGTCATGCCCAATTTTTCCGTGAAATCTTGCGCTAACTTTATGCATTTTTTCCTACTTAGTTCGAACATGGCCAACAGCGAAGAGGCCGGCGGCAGCGGTAGCAAGCCATTCTGGATGCTAACCGATGAAATGGAGGTGATGGAGTCACAACCTCGCCGCGACGACGGCGAGGATGATGGCACCGATCCAGAGTACCGAGCGGACGATGCCGCTGAGGATGACACCACTGATGGTGCCGGCGAGGATGACACCACGGATGGTGCCGGCGAGGATGACACTGATGCACCGAAGAAGCTACGGAGGGAGCGTCGCCCGAATGTGCTCAGCACCGTGAAGCAGGCATTCACCGAAGTGAACGCCAGTGGGCTTCCAACGGCGCCCCCTGATTTAGTCAAAGGGTACGCTGCCCAACTCGGGTGCATCCTCTGGAGCACGGTCTCGATCAACACCGAGAACCTCAGGCATCCTGACCGAGCGAATTTGCGCACCCTCCTCTTCAAGAAACTGCACGAACGATACGAGTTCCCGGTGGACTGCTCAGAAAAGCGTCTCATGCGGAACAAAGTGCACAATGCCGCCCTCACGAAGATGAGCACCACCCTCGCTAGTTGGAGGAACCGAGTGAAGAAAATGATTAATAGTGGTGAGAGTTACGAGAAGATCAAGGAGTCAAGTCCCTCGATCACCGAGCAAGACTACGCTGATTTCAAGATCAAGTGCGAGAGCGAGTCAACGTCGGATTCTAGTCAGTGGGGGAAGGACATGCGAAAACTGAACTTAGGCACCCACAAACTTGGTCCTGGCGGTTTTAGGGTGGCGCAACCGAAATGGGACGCCGCGGATGAGGAGCGTGTGAAGAACGGCCTCGAGCCCCTCTTCCCGCAATACAAAAACAAGCAAACCAGGAACTTTCTCCTGGCCCGGTACCGTATTGACCCGGAAACAAAGGAGCTCACCACCACTCCGGATGTGAAGCAGTTTGAGGCTCTTCTGGTAAGGAATGCACCCGCTTAATTAGCTCCTTTATGGTTGCATTCTTATTGATGAATCCAAATTTCTAAATGGTTCATGCATGTTCCTCCCGTAGGCTAAGGAGGTTGCTGCGGAAAGTGAAAAGGAAGCTAGTAGCGGCGCGGGGTCCACGAGCTCCTCGCAATGTGCCCCTTGGGACACCCCTTTAAATAGGGCGTTGAATGCCCACAAGAAGAGGGATCCATTGAGTAAGCCGATGTCGGCTGGTCGTGTGGTCGGCGAAGGATGCTCTATGAAATGGTCAGAATACTATAAGTCGGGGAAAAGGAGAAAAAGGCCACCATCGATGAGAAGGAGTCGCACAACTCAAGGCACAAGTTGCGCAGATCCCGACATTGGTTGAGGAGCAAGTGCGGCAACAAGTGCAACAAATCGTGGAGACCCAACAGAGGACGCAACGACAGCAAGTGGAGGACCAAGTGGGCACGACGCTTAGCTCCCTCATCCCTACCTTGGTTGCCGGTCTGGACGCGTGGTATAAGGGAGGACAAAAGGGGGAACCCCCGGTTCCCAGTTTCGTGGGCAGCAACTCCCACAACGTGGATCCATCGGTGAGTCCGTAGGCGGCAACAATGGTGTCTCCGGCGGCGCCAACCTTGGTGGCTCCCGCGGCGCCAACCGTGGTGGCTCCCACGGCGCCAACCTTGGTGTCTCCCGCGGCGCCATTACTTCAGCTCAATGCACCTGTCGCTGCGGATAATACGCCGCCCGGCACCGCGCCAACAAGCGGCCACTCCATCAGTTGCACGCCCGCCGCCGGCGGTGCCTCGACCTTAGCCGAGCTGGACGCCATCACGGTAACCAACCCTTGGCCAATGACTTCCATATCCTTGCCTTTGACTAGCTAGCCATCCCTAACGCCCTACATGTTTTCCGCAGAGCTCCGCCGTCGACGTCCCATGCACTCTCCTGCAGTTTGTGAACGGCGAGTTGATCGATGTTGCCAAGGCCAAAATCGTTCAACCGAGCAACCGTCAGTTACACGGTAGACCCATGCAACCCGACGTGTATAGGATTCAACTGGTTCGGGTGCTTAGCGGCTACGACGACATGCTACCTCCCTTTCAACCCCATGGTGCCGACGAAGATGAGGTCCTTACCCTCCAGCATTGCTTCAATTGGTCCATGGTTTGGCCAAAGAGCCAGATTCGTTTGGGGGCGAGGGACACCACCCCACAGACAGCACCCCCAGTCGTGCCGGCACCAAGCCATGGCAAGACCACCCCAACGGTGCCGCCATTAGCTGATGTGGACATGCAGATGGCACAGGATCCGAACGATGGTCCGGACGAGGACAGTACGTTCGCCAACCTGGACTGCAACTTCGATTTTGGGGTGATGGACTACGATCTCAGTAGCCAACCCTCTCAAGCTGCCGCCGAGGGGAAAACCAATTGCAACAAGCGGCGCCTATTCTGTTCTCAGGAGACGCCTCCTGCTGCCGACTTCACCGAGACTCAGCCGATAGCCGAGGTGAGAAGTGTTATCAGTCCTAACACACTGAAGAAGGCTTGCGAAGAGGAGAATGCAGTCCCAGTAAATACGAAGCCGAAGGGACGGAAAAGAAAGAAGAAGGATGGCAAGTCTGCCAGCCAGCCGGCACCTATCCGTGCTCAGGACGGGCCACCAGTGCCCATGAATATAGAGGCGAGGGTGCATGTGTCCGGTGAGCGGATGCTAATTCAAAGATTGTACGATGCTGCACCCGGTCCTATGCGATCTCTGGTTGACGGTGTTATGTTTATGGAGGAGCGGCGTCTCAGGGAGAAAGATCATGGATACCCAGTGTATGTTGCCAAGGTGCCCTCGGGCCATGGCTTTGTCGATAGTGGCTTCGCGGAGAAGATCTTCCTGCGGTATGATGACATCTTCGCCATGCTGAACAGTTATCCGCTGCACTACACCTTCATTCGCCTATACTCGCTCAGCAAGGCGATGCGGATCATTAGACACAACATCCCGGACATCGCGATAGCCGACCCCTTCTACATGCGTGCCGTCCACTTGGCCACCGCTGGAGACCGGGCAGTCGCGAGTGGATACCTCAAAGACTTCTTTCTAGCGAACCAGAAGAAGTGTAACATCCTCCTGCCTGTATTTCCCGAGTAAGTCACCCCCTCACCGTACCGGTCTTAACTCGTGATTTTTTTAGATTTCAATCGTCATGTTCTAAAACATTATGTGTTCTACGCAGAGACAAAACCTGCACACTCATCTCCATAACCCCGAAACATTCCGTGGCCACATACCTCGATGCGGACGGTAAGTCAACCATGGACTACACGAATGTCAAGGCCGTACTTGATGATGCTCTCAATGGCTACGTCAAAGCGAAAGGCAACATGCAGAGGCCAAATGTTAGGTACGGGAAGCATGTGTTCAAGCACCAAACAAAGTTTCCCTGCGTCAAGAAGCCGCCTTCTAGTAACAAGGATGCCTACTACGCCCTCTATCACATGGATAAGTTCATACGGGACCAGCAGCAGCTTACGCTACCTGAGCATCTCGTAGATGGGCCAACAAATTGTCGCGGGTCCCTGACGACGGCATCAAGCAAGACTTCTTCCGCATCCAAGTAGAGTTTTGTGAAATCATCCATCAAGATGTCGTTAGAAGCGCGGGGGAGTTCTACGCCGGCTATCAGCCGTCAAATAGTGTCATAGACACAATGCTCCATATGCAGGGTGACGACTACCGCTCATGGATGTGCTTGAAGAAAGGCGGCGGTTTTATCCACGCTCCGAGAAAGTCTTGATGTGCGAGCCTAGTTATGTAGTTGTGAACTAAAGACGAGCTTCTATTGTAATAAACTTTATCCAGCACTTTACTTGCTATTAATTACTAGTTCGGCTATGTTTGTGAACTTATATATATGGCTCTGTCGTTTTCCGCACTTGATTTGGTCGTTAATTTTGTTTGCATATGCCGATGATTAGAATGGTTGGTCACTTGTACACTCGGGGGTGGAGCGAGCGAGCCTGGTGTGATGGCACAAATATCCATGTCTTGTGCATCCTACCTGGCCTCGCTCACTCCATCCCTGAATGTTAAAATTTGTTTTGACCAACAATGTATGAGGCATTCCATTTAGTTCATAGTAGCTACTTATCTCTTGTTTGAGTTGGCACTTCTTAATTGCATTTGGCCGATGATTAGAATGGTTGGTCACTTGTACACTCCGTGGTGACGTAAGCGAGCCTGGTGTGATGGCACAAATATCCATGTCTTGTGCATCCTACCTAGCCTCGCTGACGCCATCACGGAATGTTAATATTTGTTTTGACCGACAAAGTATGAGGCATTCCATTTAGTTCATACTAGCTACTTATCTCTTGTTTGAGTTGGCACTTCTTAATTGCATTTGGCCGATGATTAGAATGGTTGGTCACTTATACACTCCGTGGTGACGTAAGTGAGCCTGGTGTGATGGCACAAATATCCATGTCTTGTGCATCCTACCTGGTCTCGCTTACTCCATCACGGAATGTTAATATTTGTTTTGACCGACAAAGTATGAGGCCCTTGTCATTCTTCCATTTGCTTTCGTATTTCAAAATGCCGATGATTAGAATGTTTGGTCACTTGTACACTCGGGGGAGGGGCTAGTGAACCTGGTGTGATGACACAAGTATCAATCTCTTGTGCATCCTACTTGGTTTCACTAACCCCTTCTCTGAATGTTAATATTTGTTCCGACCAATAATGTATGAGGCATATGCTATTTAGTTGATACCACTTGGCTCTTTCTTCCATTTTAGTGCCGATGATTAGAATGTTCGGTCAACTGTACACTCCGGGGTGTCGCTAGTGAGCCTGGTGTGATGGCACAAATATCAATCTCTTGTGCATCCTACCTGGCCTCACTAACGCCATCCCGGGATGTTCATATTTGTTTCGACCAACAATGTATGAGGCATTCCATTTAGTTCATACTAGCTACTTGTTTCTTATTTGAGTTGGCACTTCTTAATTGCATTGGCCGATGATTAAATTTTGTGGTCACTACACTTGGGGGAGGCGCTAGCGAGCCTGGTGCGATGGCACAAATATCAATCTCTTGTGCATCCTACTTGGCCTCGCTAACGCCTTCCCTAAATGTTAATATTTGTTTGGACCGACAAAGTATGAGGCCCTTGTCATTCTTCCATTTGCTTTCGTATTTCAAAATGCCAATGATTAGAATGTTTGGTCACTTGTACACTTGGGGGAGGGGCTAGTGAACCTGGTGCGATGACACAAGTATCAATCTCTTGTGCATCCTACTTGGTTTCACTAACCCCTTCCCTAAATGTTGATATTTGTTCCGACCAACAATGTATGAGGCATGCCTTTTAGTTCATACTACTTGGATCGTTTTTGAGTTTGCTCTTATTCGTTGCAAACATCTATGAGCGTGCACTAATGTTTCTTTGGCTTGTTCATATATGTGCAGATATGACGTGGTATGTCGTGTACAAGGGCAAGGTTCCCGGAGTCTACAATGACTGGGAGGAGTGTCGGAGACAGGTTCACCATTTTAGCGGTAACAGCTACAAAGGGTACACCACTAGAGCGGAGGCTGAAGATAGATACGCACGCTATTTGGCGGGAGAGAGGAGGGAGCGGAGGAGGAACCGGATGAAGACCACTATCATCGGGATGGTGCTAGTAGTGACTCTAGCTCTCTTCTATGTGATTGTACTTTAGATGATCGATCTTGTGTAACCACTAGCTCGTTTGCGACTTTGTAACCCCGTAACTTGCATTGTAACCTTGTAACTTCTCTAATGTGAAATCTTGTGAATCATGTGGGGCTAATGTGAAGAACTATGTATGGATAAGCTGTGCTGTTGTTTATATGTGTTATATATCCTGTATTGTGCTATTGTACTGTGATATACCTGTATAAATACCTGCCAGGATACAAAAAAAAATTCGAAATTCGTAGCAGTGGCGCACTAGTGGCCCATCAGTGGCGCACGTCCACTAAGTAGCAGTGGCGCACTGCGCTGGATCCAGTGGCGCACTGCCCTGTGATCCCCTCCGAGACTAGCAGTGGCGCACCAGGAACCTCAGCAGTGGCGCACGTCCTGGAGACATCAGTGGCGCACGTCCACACGCAGCAGTGGCGCACCACCTCGCTAAAACAGTGGCGCACGCAAAACGGTAGCAGTGGCGCACCTCGTCTAGACAGTGGTGGCGCATCACATCGACCAACAGTGGCGCACCACTTTGGAGTAATAGTGGCGCACTGCTGGACATGTCAATGGCGCACCACGCAGTGCGCCACTGGTATCCAGGCTAGTAGTGGCGCACCCCTAGTGCGCCACTATTAGGAGTTAGCAGTGGCGTGATAGCAGTGGCGCACCACTAGTGCGCCACTGAAGGCTATATGTGGTGCGCCACTGGTTGCCTTTTTCCTAGTAGTGAGTGCACGAGATGCAAGCTCTCAAGGTGGCCGAACAAAATTCTCAAGATTCTCGCAATTGTTCAATGGGGATGGCAAGAGGTGCAAATCTTGCTTTCAATGTCAATGTGGTGGAAGAGGTGAACAATAAAGAACCATATAGAAACTCTTGAAGAATGTCCTATCCAGAGGACTTGGAATACCATTACCATGACCATATGGCATTTAATGCAAGAACCTTTTGGGTTGATCAATCCAAGGCAAAAGAAGAGAACATGAAGAGGAACAAAGCAAGCGGGTGACCATTTCATCGCCGAGCGCCCATATGAGAATAGAGAAACTCGTGGTGGAAGGCTCATTCCCAAGGACAAGAGAAAATATTCAAAAGTTCCCAAAAAGATACCATTCATCAAGAATAAGATGAACAAGAGGCCATCAAGGATTGTGCTATTAACTCAAGAGGACTATTCTTCCGAGGACAATAATAGTGATAGTGATGAAGAAGAAACCTCAAAGGAAGTGGCCACTATTGCTAGGTACTACCTCTACTCCACCTTCATCCCTCTTTGAATCCCCCAGTGAGAACCCTCACATCAAGAATGCACATTGCTTTATAGCAAGATCTTCAATGGATACATCTATTGTGCTCTCAACACTCAAGAAGAATATACTTCCGGGGATGATGATGATGAAGAAGACAAAACTACCAATGGGTTGGTTGCTCTTGCTTCCATCTCCACTACCTCTTAATTACTAATTGAATCCCCCAATGAGGATATTCACACGAAGGAAGAAAATTGTTTCATGACTTAATCTTCCGAGGTATCATACCCTAACCCCCATATGCCTAATATTCCAAATACTCTATGGGTTGATCATGCTAGCTTAAAAGTTAAACAAGAAATGCTTGAGTTAGATGAGTTCATCTTTAACTTGAAAGGTGACAACAAAAAGCATGTTGGGGCTCTCATGTCTCTTCTAGCACAACTAGAAGATATCCTTGATAAAAAATGCCAAATAGAAAGAGAGGATTCTCTTGAAATTGCCTCTTTAAAAAACGCTCTTGAGGAAGAATAAGAAACTATAGCTTTTGTTGAAGAGAAACTAGAAACTCTTGAAGACCCTCAAGATGAAATTGCCAAAATCATCAAAGAAAGAGATCTTGCTAGGAATAAGGTAAAACTTCTTAAAAGGAAAAAGCCCTTACTTAGGTTGGAATATCCACCCTCAACTTTCTGCAACGGCTCGATTTTGGGGGGGGGGGGGGGCGGAGGGCATAAATACCCCTGTTCTTCCCCAAGCTCAAGATGCTCACTCTCTCCAAGTTCATCCACCATTATTGAGCCACACGAAACACAAGAATCACTTGATCTTCTCCTCCAACCATCCAAAGCTCTTGATCTTTGGAGAATCGAAGGAGAAGACCCCGATCTACATCTTCACCGAATCGATTTACATTTCCCCCTCATTTGCTTGAGGACCCCTTTGCTAGTGTTCCTTTTTGGAAACCCCGATTATTGTGAGCCTCCAATTCAGTTGTGGATGTGTGCCCCAATAACCTAGTAAAGGCCCGGTTTCTGCCTCAAGGAAATCTCTTAGTGGACAAGTGAGCTAGGCCTTTGTGGCATTGCTCACCGGAGAATAGGGTGATGTCGTTGAGGCGTTGGTTAGGCATTTGTGGCGACCACACCCCTCCAACGTAGACGTACTTACCCTCAAAAGAAAGGAACTACAAGAATCATCCCTTGTGTCTCCGCGTGCTCCACTCTCAGTTACCTCTATCCTTGATTGCATTATTATATCTTGTCTAGCTATATTTTACTTAGTTGTATACCTTGTCATCTAGGGAAAATTCACATAGTTGCGTATCTAGAGAATTTACCTTCGTGTCAACCCTTAAGTGAAAACGAACTAAAATTTTGGGTAGCACCTATTCACCCCCTAGGTGCGGCATATGATCCTTTCACCTAGTCAACACTTAAGCACGCTTAGGTACTAGGTGACGGGCAAATGCCTCGCCTAGGACATAAGCGGAAGTCTAAGCGGGGCAACCAAGAAATTATCTTTCTCAATTAGAAATCATTCCATACTTACTAACGAGCTAGATGGGCATTATTCTAAAGGTAGTTATTATAAACTTACACATTTACATGCTCTAAATTAATGCTTATTCACATATAATAACCCATATACACACTTGATAGTGTAAACTATGCCCACCTAGGGTACGCCTAGGGCGCTTAAGCATCACCTAGGCACCAGGCGAATGCCAACCGCCTCGCTTATGCCTAGTGATTTTTCCAAACTACGAGCATGCTAACAACAATGGAAGTATATTTTTAGAAGCACAAGAGTACAGAACAGGTCCAATTCTATGATACACTGACATATTTTGTCACAGATTATTAGTATTATCATAAAGTTGTCATCTTATTTATATGCCCTTAGACCATTAATTTATCTTCTTACCTCGTACTAGAAAGTATATTTGAGTTCATCAAACGTTACACCATAAATGGAGTAATTATAAAGGTGCTCTTCGAATATACCGCATAATATGTTAGGGACTGAGGTAGTTCAAGACTGGGATATTGCTCCTCCTGGACAATGAGAGATACACTCTGGGATCTCGCGGTATTGTGATGTCGAGTTATCATCTGCGTAGACATATCGTGATCTTGATAATGAGAACATCATAATATGTGAACGAGAAAAGAGAATGAAACCGATGTCTGGATAATGGTACAGTGAAGAGTTGACTCACCGGGATACCTAAATCTCACCTTGGGTTGTAATTATGTGTCATGAGGCAATAAGGAATAACATATGTATTAACGTCGCTCAAAGTTATTCGTGTATGTGTGGGAGCCATTACAGACTTCTAGGTCCTGCCATTGGTTATCAATATGAAAGGAGTGTTTAGAGTCATGTCCACGTGTTACCAAAATTTCTGGGTCACACACTTAAGTTATATAAATTTGTTGTGAGAGCTGCATTTATGATATGTGGTCGAGAGAAGTGTATGGAATAGTTCTGGTGTCATCTAAATAGGTTTGGTGGAGTACCCGAGTCTTTCTCGTGTTATGGAAATAGTCCATGTTGATATGTGAGAGAAATGTGACATCAGGAAACTTTTGGAGTTATCTTATATGGATTTGGATTTATTATCATAGCTATGGTGAATTTAAATTGGAGGAAATAGGGTTTCAGTGTTTTTTTGGAAAGTTTCAGAAGATTCTGGATCCACCCAAAGGTGTATCCGGAAGGGCACACTTGGCCACATGGTTCCTAGGGGTCCAATGGTACGACCTCACCATGCCTATGTAGACCCCAAATTCAGGGGTGGCCAATTTGGTAAGGGTGGTTAGACGAAACCCCCTGCACCTACCCCTTAGTTGTAAGGAGGAGGTCTGCTAGGGTTTGGGGCCAGTCGGCCTCTTTTTTTTTGTATATGGCTGCCTGCCTTATTTTTTTTGAAGGTGAAACAGTGGGATAACCCACTGCAATTTTTATATTAATAGGAGTTTATCAAAGTACAAGGTAGAGGGAGATCCTCTATAAAGAAAAAACAAGAAAGAAGAAAAGAGTACAAAAAGATCTATGTCTGAGATTGTAGCCATTCCTTAAAAGAATCTGCATGCTTCTTCTTCATTCTGTAAGTGAGCATCTTTGCTTCTTGAAGAAAGATGGCTTTCCAGGATTCAAAACTTGGCTCCTGATTGTTGAAGATTTTATTATTTCTCGAAATCCAAATGCCCCATGCTGCTAAAATTATAAGCTCCATAGCGAAGGGAACATTTAGTTTTTTCTTTATATCATAGAAAGCTTGAAAAATTGTCCCATTTCTTCTTCTCTGAGGACAGATGTAATTCCAGCAGACTTTAGCAAAGTTGCAATTCCAGAATAAGTGAGTGATGTCTTCCTCTTGTTGATGACAGAGATTTTGTACACAATAATAAGAAGGTAGAGTCATATTTTTTCTTTTTAATAAGTTCCTGGTATTGAGCCTGTCATGAAGAAGAAGCCAAAAGAAGAATTTGTGTTTTGGTTGACAAGAAGATTTCCATATCCATCCAAAGTGTGGCTGTGCCTCTTGATATCCAATTAAACAATTATAAGCTCTGTGAACAGAGAAAGTATTACTTCCCCATATGTAACTCCATTTATCAGATTCATCATTACTTATTTCCTCTCTAGCAGTTTGATGATCATTTCCATTTGAAGAAATTCAGAATAAGCTTGCTGTGAGAGAGGCAGGTGAAAAAGATCTTCTAAGAATTCAGTGTCCAGAACATCCCTGACAGTTATCAAATGATTCCTTGCATAAGTGATCAGATGAGGCATACTTTGCATTAGGCAGTTGTCATCCCAATTATCTTGCCAGAACAAGCTTGATTTCCCATTCCCTAAATTGCACTTTGCCAATCCTTTAAAAGTATCAACAAGTTTCAAGTGAGTTTTCCACCAGAAAGATCCTTCCACTGATCCTCCTGGAAGAGTACCATTGTTATAATAAGCTCCTTTCACTAATTTGACCCAAGGGATATCATGATTATTATAGAACTTGTCCAAATTTTTTAACAGCAATGCTCTGTTTTGAGTGTCCAGATCTAACACTCCTAATCCACCTTGATTTTTGGGTCTTGTGATTTTTTTCCATGAAATGAGAGCTGATCCCCTTGCTTGTACATCTCCATTTTTCTTCCTCCAAAGGCAGTGTCTCATGTATTTGACCACTTGATCTTTTATAGTTATGGGTACATCAAAACAGCCCATAAAGAAAATTGGTAGAGATGAAAGAACTGATTTGACTAACTGTGACTTTCCACCATAATTCAGAAAATCAGCAATGCCACCCAATCTTGATTGGACCCTTTGAATTATAGGTATGAAATGCTCCATAGAAGGTTTGATAATGCACAAAGGCAATCCAAGATAAGTAAAAGGAAAGGTTCCAGTTCTACAGTTTATGGTGGCAGCAAAATGATTCAGCTTTTCAGTAGCCATATTGATTGGAATCATATTGGATTTATGGTAATTCACCTTCAAACCAGTGGATTCAGCAAAAGAGTGCAAAAGAGCTTTGAGACTAACCAATTGCATTGCATCAGCTTTTAAAATAATCAGAGTATCATCTGCATATTGTATCACAGGAAAATCATCACAAGCACACTGAATTGGTCTTGAAATTAAGTTCTGATCCATTGCTTTGTTGAGAATGGATTGTAAAAGATCTGCAGCCAAGACAAAAAGAAGAGGGGATAAAGGATCCCCTGTCTAACTCCTCGTTCTGTAAAACTTTTCCCAGGAATACCATTTAGTAAAACAGAAGAAGTTCCAGATGACAAAATGATTTCAATCCATTTAATCCATTTTTCACCAAAGCCTTTAGCTCTTAGGATTCTTAGAATGGATTTGTGTTCAATTCTATCAAAAGCCTTTTCAAAGTCCAATTTCAGAAGTATGATTTCTTCCTGTGATTTGTGGCATTGGAATAAATATTCAAAAGCCCAACCAAGGCAGTCTTGAATTGATCTTTTTTTGAGGAAGCCATATTGATTCTTGTGTACCAGCTTTAGTATGACCTTCTGTAATCTGTTGGCTAATAATTTAGTCACAATCTTTAGGGTACTGTTGAGGAGAGAAATTGGTCTGAAGTCCCCTGGAAGCAGAGGAGTATCAATCTTTGGAATGAGTGTGATGAAGGAAGAATTAATGCTTTCCAAAGAAATATTCCCATCATAAAAATCCTTGATTACTTTTTTGACATCAGCTCCAATAATATCCCAACAATTTTTGATAAAATCATTATTGAATCCATCTGGTCCTGGAGACTTATCATTTGGCAGGCTCTTGATGACCCTATCAATCTCTTCATCAGAGAAAGGAACTTCCAATCCTTCTTTCATCTCACTGCTCATTGGGTTATCATATAAGTCCTGCAAATTGAAATGCATATCTGGATCATCAGATTTACCCATCCTCTCCTTGAAAGCATTCCAAAGAATTTCAGCTTTACTTTCATGATCAGATATATCAATATTTTGATCATTTCTCAAGGAAGCAATGTAATTCTTTCTATAATTAATAGTGGCCTTAGTATGAAAGAATTTTGTATTTGCATCTCCTAACTTCACCCATTTTATTTTCCCTCTTTGTTTCCAATAGGATTTTTCATTTTGAAGTAAAGTGATCACATGGGATTTTAAAATATCTCTGAGATTCCACTCTTCCAGGGATAAAGTCCTGAACTCCTCCATAGTATCCAGAAGACCAATGACTGAGTGTACTTTGTCAATAAGAATCTTTAAAGAAGGAAGATTTTTTGCCCAAAGTTTCAATGCTCTTCTCAAGTTCTTGTATTTGGCATTAATCATCTTTGCACTGTCACTAAAACCCACTGGAATATTCCATGCATTTTTAACAATGTCCTTGAATTGACTGTGCTGCAACCAGTGATTTTCAAACCTAAAAACATTTGATCTGGGTATATTTGTTCCAATGGTGACTACACAAGGTACATGATCCGAGGTTGGTTTAGTCAAAGCATGAGCAAAAGTGGATGGAAAAGAACTTGTCCAAGAGGCTGATGTAAAAATCCAGTCTAATCTTTCAAGGAGAGGATCATGCTGCATGTTGCTCCAGGTGAATTTCCTGCCCTTTAAAGGGACTTCAATAAGACCCAAAGTGCTAATTGCTTCATTAAAACTCAACATATCATTCACATTACCACCAGGCTTGTTTCTATCAGAAGGCTTCCTAATGAGATTGAAGTCTCCCATGATAATCCAATCAGTGTCATCAGGCATGTCAATATTTGCAAACCAATCAATAAAACCATCTTTTCTATCATGTTGGCATGGTCCATAAATGTTTGTTAGGATCCAGGAAGCATCTGATAATTTGCAGGTGAATTTAACTGAAAGAGAAAATTCATTGGAGAAAGCAAGTTCACCATTAAATGCAGAGCCATTCCAAATTATAATAATGCCACCTGAAGCTCCAATTGAGGGCACAAATTCAAATTTATCAAATTTCCTTTGACAAAATTTCCTCAAATACTCCAAATCAAATCTCTCCCTCTTTGTTTCTTGTAAGCAAATAATATCACATCCAGATTCTTCTATTTTGCTATAGAGAGCTAACCATTTTTTCTCAGAGTTAATCCCCCTCAAATTCCAGTTCATAATTTTCCATTTTCTTTGTCTATTCATTGGGAAACCAGTTGTATCTATAATTTGGGGCTAGAAACAACCATTGTTCTAGCAGACAGCACAGGGTGTATGAAAAGATAAAAAACCCAAAGCAAGGAAAAGAATAAGTGATGAACAACCAATTCTTGCAAACAACCCAGGCAGTCAGGACAGGTGGTGAACATTTCAGGTACAAAAGCATAATCTTATTACAAGACACAAGCCCACTGGAAACCATCATGACTAAGTTTCCAACTCCCCCAACATCAAAAGCTCTTGAATTGTGATACATAGGGAACATCTATTTGCTAGGCCTTTTTTTGGCCCCCTGAGCAGCCCCACCAGCAGCTCCATCTTTTTTCTCTTTGCCTGATCCTTCAGACTTCCTGGCAATCTCTTTTCCCTTCTTCACAATCTCTTTGCATGCATTCCCTCCAAGGCTTGAAGCAGATGGGCCTGGAGCTTTGTTTATTCCAGTGTCTAGCTTGCTTTTCTTCATCAACCTCTTATCTATTTCCTTCTCATCAACCTTACAGAAAGATGAAGCCAAATTTTTAACCACCTTGGAATTAATCATAGGGGGAGAAGCATTGCAAGTCAAACAATTTCTATTATTGCAAGAAGCATGATTCTTAAATCCTTCATTTAGTAAAATCAGTCTGGGACTTCTTCTTACCTCAGACTCAACCAGAGGTATCTTACTTTCTCTTCTCTTCCTTTTGGGTGAAACCAAGAGATCCAAACCAGAATCTTCAGGGGTCAAAATTTGATCAGTGTAATCTGTCAGAAGGCATGATGGAGCCTGGGACACAGCACATTTATCAGGAATATAGAAAGAAACAGTTGGTTCAGTAGATATAGGTTCCTGAATAATTTCCCAGAGTTGAGAATAAAGGAATTCTTTTGCCCAATCAAACTTCTCTGGGGTCATGAGCATGAGGGTGACAAAATTAAACCAACTTACAGGAATTTGAAGCACTTTGGTATTTCCTTTTGGATCATTTGAGAGAAGGTTTGGAGCAAAGAATTTCTCCCAAATATCCATGCCTTGCTTTGAGAACCTAGCATGCAGGTTATGTTCTTCAGGAGCAGAGAAGAAAAAAGTTTCTACTCTGCCTAGGACAATGTGAGCTTCTTCAGGAGGCAGCAAATTCATATTGTTTGGAATAATCAGATCTTCTCCCAAGTCATGAACCATGCCATCCATTTCATCTTCAACCAAGTTTTCCTCTTCATCCTGATAAGCATTGATGAGATTGTTCAAACCATCTCCCAAGGGCACATCCAGCTGATTAACTTCATCCTCCACAGGTAGACCAAACACAACCAACTGCATGTTGTTCACAGAATCATTTGAGAGAGCACCTTCAGGACTGTGCACAGAAAAAGTAATGTTGCTGCTGCTGTTATTTGGTGCATTTCCAGGTAGCACATCCATCTCCTCAGCTTGAATAGCATCAAGAAGCTCTTGGAAAGCTGGATTAGGAGCAATGTCAACTTCCAACTGCTGCTCCTCCTGAAGAATATTGTTTCCCATAGCCCAATGTCCCCAACCAACTTCAGCTGCATCAGGCTCTTGTTCTGCTTCCTGCTGTTGCTGATCAACATCAGGAAAAGGGTTTGGCTGCTGAAGAGGAATGCCACCATCCAGGTTAGGAAGTGGATGTGGGTCCACACCAACATCAGGAAGTGGGTCCTCATCTTGTGGGCCCCCACCAAGCAAGTTCTGCTGCAGGACCTCCACTAGAAAAGTCCAAGATTCAGCCTCTGCTCTGTTTCCTTCAGTTAATCTGACACTCCTTGGTATATCCTCCAAATCTGAAACTCTAACTTTTGCCAAAAGCCTACCCTTGTTAGTGGGGTCCCTTTCCCAAAGCAGTACAGAGCCAATATCAGCAAAACAAGCATTGATATCTTCAGTACAAATATGATCAATGGGGGGCCCTACCATCAGCACCCAAGCATCTCTGTTGAAATTGAACCTTCTCCAGTTTGGCCCCTCATTGTGCTTAATGAATGACACATGGACATTACCAAAACCAATAGGACTAGAACTAATCAGCCTATCTCTATCACTGACATTGTTGAACTGAACATAAGCGGCACCAAAAGGACATGGTTGCAAGCTGACAAATCCAACATTCTCCTGCTCTGTGAGGAACTCAGAAAGTACCTCATTGATGTTTGCAAAAGGAATCTGACCTGGAGGAACTGGTTCAATGGTAGCAATCGCATAGTGCTCATGATTTCTTGGTCTTCTCGGAACTACCACCCGCTTCACTCCAACACGCCCTGGAATGTGCAAAATCTGGAATCCATGGACAGCAAAGGTGGCGGAGGGAGTGGCGGTGGATGAATTTCTTCCACGAGACCAGGGTTTTCCGAGGAGGGAGACAGGGGCGAAGAAGACGAGAAGGCAGCAACACTGTGCACTGTCGGAGAAGGGAAAAAAGAAAAATCCCTAAAAGAGGAAACTTCCTCTAACTGCGTGGCAGGCCCATGGGCTTTGAACCAAACAAGGAAAGAATCATCAGGCCATTTTGGTTGCGGGAACGACGGGAATGTGAAAAACGGTAAGAGGCCCGGCAACTTCGCCACCTTTCCGACCAAAAAAGAGCTATCACCGTTCCCAAGACCAGAGCCATTCAAATTGTTCAAAGGAGCAATTAAAACTCTAGAATCACGCTCCTTAACACCATTTGTATCAAAGCTATTAATTATGTCATTACCTCTTGAAACCGCAGAGCCTTGTCGGACAGGAGGAACAGATGAAGGAAATTGTAGCCGTTGGAAAGCAGAAGCTCTTGACCCATTTTTCTTCTGTACCAAAGTCCATTCTTGATCTTGCTCACGATAAAATTTCTTTTCCTCAAATATCCAATTAGGACCTCCATTGCCCCAAAGGCTAACAAAGAACTCAAAATCTGTGTTAGAGAATTTGCAGACATTATATATTTCAAACCCAATAGCACTTGAAGTTACTGAAAAGCTGAATGATCTATCCCTTAAGAATTTGACATCAAAGAGAGCAGCATGACCTCCAAAACAGGCTTGAAGGGCAATAGAAACAGTATGCACATCAAGCTTGAACCTTGCTCTTCCAAAAGAAGCCACTAAAATAAATCCTCTTCTTGAAAAACTCTTGTTTCTGACGATAGGAAGACCAAATTTCCTCATGCAACTGTCCTCAAAGCTTTTACCAATAGAAAAATCCAGACAAATGCCACTGCATGGACTAACCAAAGGTGATTCTGATCTCACATTACCAACTGACCCTTCATTGATCATGTTGATGGCTTGCTCAATAGAATCAGTGATAATCCTCTCCCCCACAAGAACCATACAAATTTTAAGGTCCAAGATAATACCAGAACGAATTTTCTCATTAATAAGCAAGAACCTTGCATCAATCACTTGCTCCTTGGAATCTAGTAACACGATCCTTTGAGCATGAGGCTTGAGGATGAGAAAGGCAGATTTAGCAAAAGCTGGCTTAGAATCAGATCTCACAGATGAAGAAACCAAGGGAGCATAAGTGACACGCCACTTTATCGGGGGAGCTTCAGGAAAAGAAGAAAAACCAGGTGGAGAAACCAAACAAGCTTGAACAAAAACCATGTGAGAGGGGAACCTCACAAAAGAACCAGAGTAGAAAGTCTCCCCATTTGACAAGTGCTTCCCAACAATTGGAGCATCTTTGTGGTTGACCAAAGCTAACCAACCTTTAGGCCAAAGCAAGAGGAACCCTTGTGCAGCTTTGTTCTTACCAACACCATCAAGATCTTCAAAAGAAACTTTCCAACGGCCAAGAGGAGGGGGGAAAGGAGACATGGGTATCACCTTGACAAGGAGACGACGCTGGTGAAGATGATTGGATCAGAAATCCAGGATCACCACTGCCTTGGAAGATCGCCGGCGAAGAAGAGGCCTAAGGCTTGGAGGGTGGGTGGGTGGGAGAGAGAGCCATCCTCTCGGCAGCTGCTGCCTGCCTTATGGGAGTGGTGGCTAGTAAGGTTTCCTCTTCTCCCAAGGCTCCCTACCCCTTGGTCCTCCTATATAAACCCATGACCCCCATATTTCCCTGGATACCCTGAGCAGCAACAAATTAACGCAGATGGATTATTAGTCAAAAAGGACAAGACCGATAAAAAAATCAGCGGCAAGATCGTAGACAAGATGTGGGAAGAGGGAATAATCGAGGAGATGGATCTTGAGGCGACCGAAACGGACCTTGCGGTGGAGGCGCGCCGACGGGTGGCTGCTGCTGGCCGTAGTACCTCATGACTGTGGCATTAGATGCAACTTTGTCTGGTCAATTCTCCGTTTGGCGACAGAGGAGGGAAGGGGAGGATGCGCATTGTGTGGTCTGGCTTGGAGCTGGATAGACAGGGAGGCGGATATAATTAGGCGGAAGAGACGACACACTGAAGCCCCGGCTGGGGTGGAGCTGTTGGACGTAGCCGTTGGGCTGGGACCACAGGGTTGTTGTGCCCGTTAAATGCTACTTCTTGAATGCTTGCTCCATTCTTTTTTAGATCTTACATATTTTTTTAACAAAGAGAATATACTAATATCGTGAAGATACCAGTTACACCCAACCTTGCAACAATGAAAAGTCATAAAGACATTACCCAGGTGCACACAACCCTACTATAAAAAATGAGAGGAAAAAAGATCCCGCTACAATGATCAAAACCTTGTAGCCGCAACACAAAAACCACATCCAAAACAACACCCAGAGTTCGCACTCTCAAAATAATGCCTTCAACAAGGCGATTGCCAGACACAACTAATAAAGGCCAGACCTTAGATTTTCACCATGAAAGATAAGACTATGTACTCCTCTTGTGTTGTCATCTCCACTTGTCGATGTCATAGCCACAAGTCAAGAAACACCAGGCAAAGTCCTCTTTGCTACAAAGACTCAATCTATTATAACTAGACCTCATATCTCAGCCGCCATAATATTATCTGCCACAATCTTCTCCATGAAAATCTAAAACCGACATGCCCCATGATGACAACAGATATCGAAACTTCGCGTCACTCCCTCTTGAAGTCGCACGACTAGAAATATGGGTGTACTTGACCGAATGACATCCGATCCGGCAATCTATAGGCATCATGTACGTAAGGGGATCGCCGGTGGAGCCTTCCGGAACTCGTCACTCACTATATCAATGAGGGTCGGCATCAAGCACAACATAGTGTAGGGATTCGTAGCATAGAAAACAAAAAATTTCCTACCGCGAGAACGCAATCCAAGCCGAGATGCAATCTAGAAGACGGTAGCAACGAGAGGATGAACGAGACTAACCCTTGAAGATTTCCAAAGCCTACGAGAGGAGGCTCTCGTTGCTGCGGTAGACGATCACTTGCCGCTTTCAAAAGCGCGTAGAAGATCTTGACGGTGCCACAATCGGGCAGCACCTCCGTACTCGGTCACACGTTCGGTGTTGATGAAGACGATGTCCTTCTCCCCGTTCCAGCGGGCAGCGGAAGTAGTAGATCCTCCTCGGAATCCCGGCAGCACGACGGCGTGGTGGCGGTGGTGGTGGAGATCTCCGACAGAGCTTCACCTAAGCTATGTGGGAGAGAGAGGGAGGAGGGAACCGCTAGGGTTTCTGGGAGAGGGGGCTCTTGGGGGGGTGTGGCCATGGTGGTCTTGGTGTGGCCGGCCAGCCCCTCCCCTCCCCTCTTCATGTAGGTGGAAGCCCCAAGGATTAGGTCAAAAGTCTCTGAATAAGACCCCAACATAAACCTTCCATATGACCAAACCTAGGGGAAGTGGGACTCCCCCCTTTCCTTTGGTGGGGTGGCCGGCCACCATGGGGAGGAGTCCACTTGGGACTCCTCCTCCCTTAGGCTGGCCGGCCAAGGTGGGTGGAGTCCCTCTGGGACTCCACCTTCCATGCTAATTTCTTCCGGACTCTTCTAGAACCTTCTAGAACCTTCCAGAAAAAATACCGGATCATTTTCAAACCTAGAAAATGACTTCCTATATATGAATCTTATTCTCCGGACCATTCCGGAACTCCTCGTGATGTCTGGGATCCCATCCGAGACTCCGAACAAAACTTCGAACTCCATTCCATATTCAATATCTACTAATACGACATCAAACCTTAAGTGTGTCACCCTACGGTTCACGAACTATGTGGACATGGTTGAGACCTCTCTCCGACCAATAACCAATAGCGGGATCTGGAGATCCATAATGGCTCCCACATATTCAACGATGACTTAGTGATCGAATGAACCATTCACATACGATACCAATTCCCTTTGTCACGCGATATTTTACTTGTCCGAGGTTTGATCATCGGTATCTCTATACCTTGTTCAACCTCGTCTCCTGACAAGTACTCTTTACTCGTACCGTGGTATGTGGTCTCTTATGAACCATTCATATGCTTGCAAGCTATTTAGACGACATTCCACCGAGAGGGCCCAGAGTATATCTATCCGTCATCGGGATGGACAAATCCCACTGTTGATCCATATGCCTCAACTCATACTTTCTGGATACTTAATCCCACCTTTATAACCACCCATTTACGCAGTGGCGTTTGATGTAATCAAAGTACCTTTCCGGTATAAGTGATTTACATGATCTCATGGTCATAAGGACTAGGTAACTATGTATCGAAAGCTTATAGCAAATAACTTAATGACGTGATCTTATGCTACGCTTAATTGGGTGTGTCCATTACATCATTCACATAATGACATAACCTTGTTATTAATAACATCCAATGTTCATGATCATGAAATTGATCATCTATTAATCAACAAGCAAGTTATACAAGAGGCTTACTAGGGACTCCTTGTTGTTCACATAACACACATGTATCAATGTTTCGGTTAATACAATTATAGCATGGTATGTAAACATTATCATAAACACAAAGATATATTATAATAACCATTTTATTATTGCCTCTTGGGCATATCTCCAACAGTCTCCCACTTGCACTAGAGTCAATAATCTAGTTTACATATGTAAAGATATAACACCTTGGCCTTCCGGTGCTTTATCATGTTTTGCTCACGGGAGAAGTTTTAGTCAACGGACCTGACATGCTCAGAAACGTATGTATTTTGCAATTCATTTGCGTCTCAACGCATCACTCATTTTCTAAATGAGTTGGCATTAAATATGTTTGGTCTTCTTGTGGAACCTTAATTCCGCGGTCTGAAATATGTCACTAATATTGTCATACACAATATAGCTTCAAAATTCTGACACTATCGGAACTACACCAAGTTCTCAAAGAACCTCTTGACTTAACATCCTCAGTCATTGTCAAAACAATGAAATATTCTGCCTTTGTTTGTAGAATCCGTCACAACATATAGAACTCATCTAAATCTAGCATAGACAACTTCTATCTCATTGTGCTACCTTTTAAACAACACTTAGCCTAATTTGAGATTGGAATTTTATTTTTATATGTGACCAAACTAATATCGATGCAACACCTTACAGCGATTTGTTTGTCATTACTCATACAAAACTATATATCCTTGGTTCTTCTAAAGCACTCAAGGATATTCTTACTGTTTATCCAATGATCATCACATGAATCATTCTGGTATATGCTCCTAACCATTTAGAGCATAGGACATCTGATATTGTACATATTATTCGTGATCTAAAATCACTCATGTGTTTTTTTACTCATTGAGTGTCAGATACACTCAAGTCTTGTAAAACCTTCACATGAAAAGAACACCTTCTTTATATTGAACTACTTCAATATTCATTCTATGTATTTTTTAACTTAAACTTTTATGTGTTTCAATCCATCTTCATACACTACAAGAAAAGTTGCCATGGCCGACGAAGTTGAAGTCGCGCCGTGGTTGCTGGTGTACCATGGCCGACGATTTTTGGTCTCTCCGTTGTGCATGTCAAAATGTTTTTTTTTCTCGTTTTTGAGGCCACCTAGCCCGACGAAAACGGCCAAAACGTGGCGTATGGTGTCCCAGGACGTGGTGCATCTCGAATTCTCGGGTTCGCCGGCCGAGTCAATGAAAATCCGCACCGCCGAGGGATGTAGGGCCCAGATGGCAGCCTCTCTGGCATTGTTTTTTTCTCGATCGCGCCATCTCGTTCAACGCTCTCTGATCGAGCCATTTACGATGCAGGATCATGGGTCCCGCATGTCATCCTCTATGAACAAAAATTCTTTCTATTCTTGGATTTTTTTGACCCCCTGATTTCTGGCTACTTCCTTTTTCTTTTGATCCCTTGCCACCTTGGAAACGTTGAGACCACTGCTGCTAAATAGGACCCGCATGTCATCCTCTATGTGCAATCAACTTTCTTTTCTTGGATTTTTCTTTGGCACCTCAAATTTGGTCACTTGCCTTTTTCTTTCGATCCCCTGCCGCCTCTCAAACGGTGATACCGCTGCTGCTAAATGGGACCCGCATGTCATCCTCTATGTACTATAAAACTTTCGTTTCTTGAATTATTTTTGGCTCCTCATATTTGGTCACTTGCCTTTTTCTTTCGATCCCGTGCAGCCTCTCAAACGGTGATACCGCTGCTGCTAAATGGGACCCGCATGTCATCCTCTATGTACTATAAAACTTTCTTTTCTTGAATAATTTTTGGCTCCTCATATTTGGTCACTTGCCTTTTTCTTTCGATCTCATGCCACGTTTGAAACGTTGAGGAACCTGCAGGGTCATGGGACCCACATGTCATCCTCTATGTACTATAAAAGTTCATTTTCTTGGTTTTTTTTCACCCTCTGATTTTTGGCAATTTCCTTTTTCTTTTGATCCCCTGCCGCCTTTGAAACGTTGAGGACTCTGCTGGCTCATAGGTCCCACATGTCAGCCTCTATGTACAATCAAGTTTCTTTTCTTGAATTATTTTTGGATCCTGATATTTCGTCACTTGCCTTTTTCTTTCGATCTCATGCCACGTTTGAAACATTGAGGAACCTGCTGGCTCATGGGACCCGCATGTCATCCTCTATGTACAATAAAACTTTCTTTTCTTTGATCTCCTGCCCCCTCTGAAACGATGAGGACGCTGTTGGCAGGTCGGTCCCACATGTCATCCTCTATGAACAATAAAAGTTTCCTTTGATGGATTTATTTTGAACCCCTAATCAATTTCTGGATATTTCCTTTTTTTCTTTTGATCCCCTGTCGCCTTGAAATCACTGAGGATGCTGCTGCCTCATGGGTCCCGCATGTCATCCTCTCAGAACGGTAAATGTTTCTTTTCTTGGATTTTGTTGACCAAACGATTTTTGGCTTATTTTTTCTTTCGATCTCCTACAGCCTTTAAAACGTTGAGGACGTTGCTGGCTCACGGGTCCCACATGTCAGCCTCTATGAACAATAAACGCTGAGGATGCTGCTGCCTCATGGGTCCCGCATGTCATCCTCTTATAACGAAAATGTTTCTTTTCTTGGATATTTTACCAACATATTTTTGGTTTATTTTTTTTCTTTCCATCCCCTGCCGCCTTTAAAACGTTGACGACGCTGCTGGCTCATGGGTCCCCGATGTCAGCCTCCCCGTACAACAAACATGTGATATCTTGATTATTTTGCAGACAATAAACAGTGTATTGCGCTCTGAGCTATTTCAAACGGATAAATTAAATCTTTATTTTTACATAAACAAATTATATGTTGAATCTCCTTGTTTTTTTTGTTTTTGCGAAGCATAGGACTTTCCTGTTTTTTTTAGAAAATTCCGAACTTTCCTGTTTTGGAGTGGGCTGAAATTGTACGAGTCAAAAGGCCAAGCAGGATAGTTCGAAGGCCCAGATGTCTAGATGCAGCCCAATTGAAATCTTTCTTCTTGGATTTTTTTTCACCCCCTGATTTCTGGCTACTTCATTTTTCTTTTGGTCCTGTGCCGCCTTGGACACGTTGAGACCGCTGCTGCAAAATGGGACCCGCATGTCATCCTCTATGTACTATAAAACTTTCTTTTCTTGAATTATTTTTGGCTCCTGATATTTGGTCACTTGCCTTTTTCTTTCGATCCCGTGCAGCCTCTCAAACGGTGAGACCGCTGCTGCTAAATGGGACCCGGATGTCATCCTCTATGTACAATCAAGTTTCTTTTCTTGAATTATTTTTGGCTCCTGATATTTGGTCACTTGCCTTTTTCTTTCGATCTCATGCCACGTTTGAAACGGTGAGGAACCTGCTGGCTCATGGGACCCGCATGTCATCCTCTATGTGCTATAAAAGTTTATTTTCTTGGATTTTTTTTCACCCTCTGATTTTTGGCTATTTCCTTTTTCTTTTGATCCCCTGCCGCCTTGGAAACGTTGAGTAAGATGCTGACTCATGGGACCCGCATGTCATCCTCTATGTACAATAAAGGTTGTTTTGGTGGATTATTATTGGTTCCTGATATTTGGTCACTTGCGTTTGTCTGTCGATCTCATGCCACATTTGAAACGTTGAGGAACCCGTCGGCTCATGGGACCCGCATGTCATCCTCTATGTGCTATAAAAGTTTATTTTCTTGGATTTTTTTCACCCTCTGATTTTTGGCTATTTCCTTTTTCTTTTGATCCCCTGCCGCCTTGGAAACGTTGAGTAAGCTGCTGACTCATGGGACCCGCATGTCATCCTCTATGTACAATCAAGTTTCTGTTCTTGAATTATTTTTGGATCCTGATATTTGGTCACTTGCCTTTTTGTTTCGATCTCATGCCACGTTTGAAACGTTGAGGAACCTGCTGGCTCATGGGACCCGCATGTCATCCTCTATGTGCTATAAAAGTTTATTTTCTTTATTTTTTTCACCCTCTGATTTTTGGCTATTTCCTTTTTCTTTTGATCCCCTGCCGCCTTGGAAACGTTGGGTAAGCTGCTGACTCATGGGACCCGTATGTCATCCTCTATGTACAATCAACTTTCTTTTTCTTTTGATCTCAAGACGCATTTGAAACGTTGAGACCGCTGCTGCTAAATGGGACCCGCATGTCATCCTCTATGTACAATAAAGTTTCTTTTCTTGGACTATCTTTGGCTCCTGATATTTTGTCACTTGCCTTTTTTCTTTCGATCTCATGCCGCCTTTGAAACGTTGAGTAAGCTGCTGGCTCATGGGTCCCGCATGTCATCCTCTACGAACAATAAAATTTTTCTTTCTTGGAGTTATTTTTGACCCCTAATTTCTGGCTATTTGCCTTTTTCTTTTGATCTCCTGCCCCCTTTGAAACGATGAGGACGCTATTGGCAGGTTGGTCCCACATGTCATCCTCTATGAACATTAAAAGTTTCTCACATGGCTCCTGATATTTGGTCACTTGCCTTTTTCTTGCGATCTCATGCCACGTTTGAAACGTTGAGGAACCTGCAGGCTCATGGGACCCGCATGTCATCCTCTATGTACAATAAAACTTTCTTTTCTTGGATTTTTTTGGCACCTCATATTTGGTCACTTGCCTTTTTCTTTCGATCCCCTGCCGCCTCTCAAACGGTGATACCGCTGCTCCTTAAATGGGACCCGCATGTCATTCTCTATGTACAATCAAGTTTCTTTTCTTGAATTATTTTTGGATCCTGATATTTGGTCACTTGCCTATTTCTTTCGATCTCATGCCACGTTTGAAATGTTGAGGAACCTGCTGGCTCATGGGACCCGCATGTCATCCTCTATGTACTACAAAAGTTCATTTTCTTGGTTTTTTTTGCACCCTCTGATTTTTGGCTATTTCCTTTTTCTTTTGATCCCCTGCCGCCTTTGAAAGTTGAGGACTCTTCTGCCTCATAGGTCCCACATGTCAGCCTATATGAACGATAAAGCTTTCCTTTCTTGGATTTTTTTTACCCCCTAATTTCTGGCTACTTTCTTTTTCTTTTGATCTCAAGCCGCATTTGAAACGTTGGGACATCTGCTGCAAAATGGGACCCGCATGTCATCCTCTATGTACAATAAAAGTTTCTTTTCTTGGATTATGTTTCACCCTCTGATTTTTGGTCACTTGCCTTTTTTCTTTCGATCTCATGCCGCCTTTGAAAACGTTGAGGAACCTGCTGGCTCATGGGACCCGCATGTCATCCTCTATGTACTATAAATTTTCTTTTCTTGGATTTTTTTCACCCCCTGATTTTTGGCTATTTCTTTTTTCTTTTGATCCCCTGCCGCCTTGGTAATGTTGACTAATCTGCTGGCTCATGGGACCCGCATGTCATCCTCTATGTCCATCAACTTTCTTTTCTTGGAGTTTTTTTTACCCCCTAATTTCTGGCTACTTTCGTTTTCTTTTGATCTCAAGCCGCATTTGAAACGTTGGGACCGCTGGTGCAAAATGGGACCCGCATGTAATTCTCCATGTACAATAAAAGTTTCTTTTCTTGGATTATTTTTCACCCTCATTTTTGGTCACTTGCCTTTTTCTTTTGATCCCCTACCGCCTTGGAAACGTTGAGTAAGCTGCTGACTCATGGGACCCGCATGTCATCCTCTATGTACAATCAACTTTCTTTTTCTTTTGATCTCAAGCTGCATTTCAAATGTTGAGACCGCTGCTGCAAAATGGGACCCGCATGTCATCCTCTATGCACAATAAAGTTTCTTTTCTTGGATTATCTTCGGCTCCTGATATTTTGTCACTTGCCTTTTTCTTTCGATCTCATGCCGCCTTTGAAACGTTGAGTAAGCTGCTGGCTCATGGGTCCCGCATGTCATCCTCTACGAACAATACAAGTTTTCTTTCTTGGAGTTATTTTTGACCCCTAATTTCTGGCTATTTGCCTTTTTCTTTTGATCTCCTGCCCCCTTTGAAACGATGAGGACGCTATTGGCAGGTCGGTCCCACATGTCATCCTCTATGAACATTAAAAGTTTCTCACATGGCTCCTGATATTTGGTCACTTGCCTTTTTCTTGCGATCTCATGCCACGTTTGAAACGTTGAGGAACCTGCAGGCTCATGGGACCCGCATGTCATCCTCTATGTACAATAAAACTTTCTTTTCTTGGATTTTTTTGGCACCTCATATTTGGTCACTTGCCTTTTTCTTTCGATCCCCTGCCGCCTCTCAAACGGTGATACCGCTGCTCCTTAAATGGGACCCGCATGTCATTCTCTATGTACAATCAAGTTTCTTTTCTTGAATTATTTTTGGATCCTGATATTTGGTCACTTGCCTATTTCTTTCGATCTCATGCCACGTTTGAAACGTTGAGGAACCTGCTGGCTCATGGGACCCGCATGTCATCCTCTATGTACTACAAAAGTTCATTTTCTTGGTTTTTTTTGCACCCACTGATTTTTGGCTATTTCCTTTTTCTTTTGATCCCCTGCCGCCTTTGAAAGTTGAGGACTCTGCTGCCTCATAGGTCCCACATGTCAGCCTGTATGAACGATAAAGCTTTCCTTTCTTGGAGTTTTTTTACCCCCTAATTTCTGGCTACTTTCTTTTTCTTTTGATCTCAAGCCGCATTTGAAACGTTGGGACATCTGCTGCAAAATGGGACCCGCATGTCATCCTCTATGTACAATAAAAGTTTCTTTTCTTGGATTATGTTTCACCCTCTGATTTTTGGTCACTTGCCTTTTTTCTTTCGATCTCATGCCGCCTTTGAAAACGTTGAGGAACCTGCTGGCTCATGGGACCCGCATGTCATCCTCTATGTACTATAAATTTTCTTTTCTTGGAATTTTTTCACCCTCTGATTTTTATCTATTTCTTTTTTTCTTTTGATCCCCTGCCTCCTTGGTAATGTTGACTAATCTGCTGGCTCATGGGACCCGCATGTCATCCTCTATGTCCATCAACTTTCTTTTCTTGGAGTTTTTTTTACCCCCTAATTTCTGGCTACTTTCTTTTTCTTTTGATCTCAAGCCGCATTTGAAACGTTGGGACCGCTGCTGCAAAATGGGACCCGCATGTAATTCTCCATGTACAATAAAAGTTTCTTTTCTTGGATTATTTTTCACCCTCATTTTTGGTCACTTGCCTTTTTCTTTTGATCCCCTACCGCCTTGGAAACGTTGAGTAAGCTGCTGACTCATGGGACCCACATGTCATCCTCTATGTACAATCAACTTTCTTTTTCTTTTGATCTCAAGCCGCATTTGAAACGTTGAGACCGCTGCTACAAAATGGGACCTGCATGTCATCCTCTATGCACAATAAAGTTTCTTTTCTTGGATTATCTTTGGCTCCTGATATTTTGTCACTTGCCTTTTTCTTTCGATCTCATGCCGCCTTTGAAACGTTGAGTAAGCTGCTGGCTCATGGGTCTCGCATGTCATCATCTACGAACAATAAAAGTTTCCTTTCTTGGAATTATTTTTACCCCTAATTTTTGGCTACTTCCTTTTTCTTTTGATCCCCTGCCGCCTTTGAAACGTTGAGAATTCTGCTGGCTCATGGGTCCCACATGTCAGCCTCTATGAACAATAAATCTTTCCTTTCTTGGAGTTATTTTGACCTCTAATTTCTGGCTATTTCGCCTTTTTTAAAATCCTGTGTCGCCTTGGAAACGTTGAGAATGCTGCTGCCTCATGGGTCCCGCATGTCATCCTCTCAGAACGATAAATGTTTTTTTTTGGATTTTGTTACCAACTGATTTTTTTTTCGATCCTCTGCCGTCTTTAAAATGTTGACGATGCTGCTGGCTCATGGGTACCCGATGTCAGCCTCCCTGTACAAGAAACATGTGATATCTTGATTATTTTGCAGACAATAAACAATGTATTTCGCTCTGAGCTATTGCAAACGGAAAAAAATAAATCTTTACTTTTAAATAAACAAACTTATATGTTGAATCTCCTTGTTTTTGTTTTCGCGAAGCATAGGACTTTCCTGTTTTGGAGTGGGCTCAAATTGTACGAGTCCAAAAGTGTCCAGCAGGATAGTTCGAATGCCTAGACGGCCAGATGCAGCCCAATTGAAATCTTTCTTTTCTTGGATTTTTTTGAGCCCCTGATTTCTGGCTACTTCCTTTTTTTTTGGAAACGTTGAGAACGCTGCTGCAAAATAGGACCCGCATGTCATCCTCTATGTACAATAAAAAAAATTCTTGGATTATTTTTGGCTCCTGATATTTGGTCACTTGCATTTTTGTTTTGATCTCATGCCGTCTTTGAAACGTTCAGACCGCTGCTGCAAAATGGGACCCGCATGTCATCCTCTATGTATAATAAAAATTACTTTTCTTGGATTATTATTTTTGGCCCCTGATATTTGGTCACTTGTCTTTTTCTTTCGATCTCATGCCACGTTTGAAACGTTGAGGAACCTGCAGGCTCATGGGACCCGCATGTCATCCTCTATGTACTATAAAAGTTCATTTTCTTGGGTTTTTTTCACCCTCTGATTTTTGGCTATTTCCTTTTTCTTTTGATCCCCTGCCGCCTTGGAAACGTCGAGTAAGCTGCTGCAAAATGGGACCCGCATGTCATCCTATATGTACAATCAACTTTCTTTTCGTGGCTACTTTCTTTTTCTTTTGATCTCAACTCTCAAGCCGCATTTGAAACGTTGAGACCGCTGCTGCAAAATAGGACCCACATGTCATCCTCAATGTAAAATAAAAGTTTCTTTTCTTGGATTATTTTCACCCTCTGATTTTTGGCTATTTCCTTTTTTCTTTTGATCCCCTGCTGCCTTGGAAACGTTGAGGATGCTGCTGCCTCATGGGTCCCACATGTCATCCACTATGAACAATAAAAGTTTCTTTTCTTCGATTTTTTCACCCTCTGCTTTTTGGCTATTTCCTTTTTCTTTTGATCCCATGCCACCTTGGAAACGTTGAGGATGCTGCTTCCTAATGGGACCCGCATGTCATACTCTATGTACAATAAAAGTTTCTTTTTTTTGGATTATTTTTGGCTCCTGATATTTGGTGACTTGCCTTTTTCTTTCAATCTCATGCCGCCTCTCAAACGTTGAGTAAGCTGCTGACTCATGGGACCCGCATGTCATTAACTATGTACAATAAATTTTCTTTTCTTGGATTATTTTTGGCTCCTGATATTTGGTCACTTGCATTTTTCTTTCATTCTCATGCCGTCTTTGAAACTTTCAGAACGCTGCTACAACATGGGACCCATATGTCATCCTCTATGTACAATGAAAGTTTCTTTTTTTGGATTATTTTTGGCTCCTGATATTTGGTCACTTGCCTTTTTCTTTCGATCTCATGCCATCTTTGAAACGTTCAGACCGCTGCTACAACATGGGACCCATATGTCATCCTCTATGTACATTAAAAGTTTCTTTTCTTGGATTATTTTTTGCTCCTGATATTTGGTCACTTTCCTTTTTCTTTCGATCTCATGCCGCCTCTGAAACGTGGAGTAAGGTGCTGGCTCATGGGACCCGCATGTCATCTTCTATGTACAATAAAGTTTCTTTTCTTGGATTTTTCCCCCCTGATTTTTGGTCACGTGCCTTTTTCTTTTGATCCTATGCCGCCTTTGAAATTGAGTAGGCTGCTGGCTCATGGGTCCCACAGGTCAGCCTCTATGAACAATAAACCTTTCCTTTGTTGGATTTATTTTTTACCCCTAATTTCTGGCTATTTGCCTTTTTCTTTTGATCCCCTGCGGCCTTTAAAACGATGAGGACGATGCTGGCAGGTCGGTCCCACATGTCTTCTTCTATGAATAATAAAAGTTTCCTTTGTTGGATTTACTTTTGACCCCTAATTTCTGGCTATTTGCCTTTTTTTTTCTTTTGATCCTCTGCCGACTTTGAAATGATGAGGATGCTGCTGGCAGATCTGTCCCACATGTCAGCCACTCTGAACTATAAATGGTTCCTTTCTATGATTTATTTTTGACCCCTATTTTCGAGATACTTGCTTTTTTTTGGATCTCCTACCGCCTTTGAAATGTTGAGGACGCTGTTGGCTCATGGGTCCCACATGGCATCCTCTTTGGACGATAAACCTTCATTTCTTGTTAATGACAGGTTTATCTGTATTATTTTTGCAGACTAATACAAGCTCTTTCGCTCCAAGATCTTGCAAGTTAATAGAATAAATCATGGAATTATTAGGATATGTTTTAAATTTTAAATCCACTTTATGAATTTTTTTAAAATACTGTGATCCGTGTGGGTATGGAGCGATCAAGGATTTTCATATTGGCCATGAGCAGTTTCAAAAATTGCAACCGGATAATTCTAAATAAATAAAAACAACTTTTATGCAGAATCTCCGTGTTTTTGTTTTTTGCCATCATAGGATCTATGGTTCATTAGAAAAGGGCCGAAATTGCATGAGCAGAAAAGCCCATTTCTAGTTATTGGGCTTCGACAGCCTGAGCAAGTAGGCCTATAGCAAATACCATGTAGATGGCCGTTGGAACCCAAAAGTATTTGTTGCCTAGACTTAGAAAAAGTATTTGTTGCCTAGACTTGGATGCCAAACTCAGGCACTCAGCCTTATTGACATGAACCTTGCTATGCACACGACAATTTCAGTCCGATCCGTGTACGCAACACAAGATCAAACCCAACGTGTGAGGAAGCAGGTGGCAGCACACTTCCAGATGCTCAATCGTACACATATCATATAGGAGTTGTCGTATGTACATTAGTTCCGTATTGACATGTTTGTTTCTTTGGTTAACATGTGGGGTCCGCACAGTCACCTAGGTTGCACATCAACTTCTTTGCTCATAGTTGATGCATGTTTAGTGGCCTGCAGCAAGAATCGCTGCCCCCAGGGATGTACTTTACCCTTTAGCGGCGAAAAAAATAGGAATGGTCCTCTCATGACTATGATCAACAAGAGGTGGCTATATTATAAAGGACGTACACACATTGTAATTATAGTGCTGAAATAAAGTCAATCCTAAAACAGCCATGCATGGGTTATAATATGAAGGCAACACGAAATACAAAAGCAGGGCAGTGTTCAAATAAACTGATTCAAACTAGAACATACTAAAAACAGTGTACTACTTCTCAACACTTCAAGCATAATAAAAAAGTGTGTCAGTGTTTTTTTAAAGGTAACACCGAACGGGCAATGTTTAAAGCAGGCTTAAACCACATAGCCGCTTGTCGGACACTACCCCAACTATCTCTGGGAAGGCTGATAACTCCCATAGTCTCACTTTCATCTGGCTGGAGGTTGCAGCGCAAAATTTTAGGGTATTGATTATGAAGATACTTCCGGTATGCTGTGTAGACGCAGTTTTTCCTCATGAATGGAACCAATGTGCCATCAGAGCTTTGGATTCACGCTTCTTCAGGTTGGCAATGATCGGGTAATTGAGTCCGAGGAACAGAGAGTGGTCGCCGAGGCTGTTAACCTGCCTCCAATGAAAGTCCCCTCGCACGTGCTGCAACGAATGAGAGATATGGGATCCTGCTCAAAGACGTAGGTGGCAACGGAGGATACCGCCGTAGCTGAAGCCCATTAGCAGCATAGGGAATGTCAGGAGGTACTTCAGCATTGGCAATCCCAATGTTGTTTACTGTAAGGATGATCATCAATCGCTTGCCATCAGCAGTTGGAGCGAGGAACCACGCGTACTGCTGATCATCCACCACCGGTGGCGGGATTACGAACATGGACATTGGGTTTTCTGCAATATTAGAAATGGAGACAAATAGGGTGTTACTGGCAACCATATTCAAACAGCAGCACTGTTCATCGTTCATGCTCACAGTATAAATACGACTATGTAAGCTAAGGACATTGGTCATTCATGTGTTCAAATCGAGTGTCCAATATATCAGTTATACTGCATGCATCCCACGAAACTAGTCTTAACTTCGCCAAAACTAGACACTAGTTAGTGTATACACAGTTATATACTACCTCTGTCTCACTGAAAGTGTCTGAGATTTGTCCAAATTCAGATGTATCTAGACAGTGAAAGCATATAGATACATTCAAATTTTGACAAATATATCATCTTAAGTTTAAGTCCTGTGTTGTAGTTAATTCCCTTTGTCTTAAGTGATCCAACGGTGTATATGATTAGATATTTGTATACAATATAGGAGTACGCATAATCTACCAGTTGGTCCAGTTTTAAACTGAGTATAGAGCTTCAATCATGACCCTTGGAGTGCTAAATCTAACGGTGCACAACAGCAGGATTCTCTGTGAAGAGTGCACATAGCTAACTCTACAATATTTTAGAACCATCATGTGAGCCTTGGGTCTACCCCAAAAAATGACCAAATATCTGAAACCCCTGAAGCATAGGAATAACCCCGTTCAAAGAAATCACTATTCAGCACTGCTACATGGATCAATGGAAGGTTCTTACAGTCTCAACTCTCAAGGAAACATCAAAGGAAAAGGTAGATAAGAAACGAGTGAGTGTTAGATGTACACATATTTTTAATTTTTTATTTGTTCCCTTCGTTTGCCGACTGATGGGAAGAAACATCATTTTTTGTAGGACCACTCTTGTTTTCGTATTTTATATATGCATTGTTGGCAATATTTTCTTTCGAAAACCATGAATATAGCTCGAGCTACATGTAGCATGGTTTTTGAAAATTTTGAGAGCTGCATTTTGAAGTTCCAAAGAAAACGGAGATTAAATACGGGTGTCAACAATGTTGTGTTCTACCAACATTCAAATGTCCAAATCAAAATATCTTATATTTAAGGTTTTGCAACAACAAAAAAATCTGACATATATTTTCCAACATTTTGTAACTTCAAAATCTATCAGATTCTGTCATTTTTGTGCGGCCCGAATATAGGGTATCTCAATTTCAGATTTTACACTCTGGTAGAATAATACATTCTCTACATCTATTTTTTTAGATTTTTTATATATTCTTTCAAAACTTGTGAAAGGCATGCTATAAATATTCTTTTGATTATCAAACAGAATCTTTAATGGTTTGACGTGCATACATACTAGTAATATAAAAATATAAAAGTTCTCGCCTTGTACACATTTTGTTGATTTTTTAGAATGAATACAACATTCAATTTGGTAGATAGAGTACTAAACATTTCATGGGAAACTTAAAGCAGCTTGTCAAACAAAGGCTAATAGAAAAAAATAGAGGTATGACAGGCATAACATCCACGATGGGGTTGAAATATGCATAAGCTTCGAGCAATTTGGCAAAGAAAAATCTAGCCGGATAAAGAACAGAATTATAAAAGGTACAAGTTAAACTAAGTAAATTAGGCATAACAAGTATTTCATTCTTGTTTAGTAAATAATTGGATTTTGATTGAGTTACTTTTCTAAGGGAAAAAAGGAGAAGGCAGATATTCAAGACACTTTTGGTGGGACGGAGTGAGTAAATCAAAAGTAAGAAAAAGTTATAACATGTTTCATGAGATGGAGTACTAAATAACGGCCATATGCATCTCTTCGATGCAGAGGCCGGGGTACCTCGCCCTCTATTTCGAGCAAAAATCAACTAGTTATATGAAACAATGGGTGTAAAAGTTAATCAAGAAGGGTGCCTTTATTGTGCTACGTTAACATTTGAGATACTTGTTAATTACATCCATATTCTGTAGTGGATAGAGTTACTAATTCAGGATTGCATTCACATACGGAGTATACTATGTTTGCTGATGACTGATTAGTACTAATTCGTTGCAAGCAACGGTTCATTCATATTCAGATAAAGGATGTTATCGTTAAGTCATATACTTATGAAAGTCCTTATGCATCTCTCTGATGCAGATGGCGGGGGTCTCTCGTCCTCCTTTTGGAGCAAAAATCAATTAGTTATATATGCAACAATGGGTGTAAAAGGTTATCAAAAAGGGTGCCTTCATAGTGCTACCTTATCTTTTGAGATACTGGTTAATTACATCCATATTCTGCAGTGGCGTAGAATTACTAATTCAGGAATGCAATCACATACTGAGCATACTATGTTTGTTGGTGACTAATTAGTACTAATTCATTGCGAGCAACGGTTCATTCATATTCAGCAAAAGGCGGTGTGATCATTAAGTCATTTATGAAAGGTAAAATATAAACAAGGTAGTTCATGAATAACTTCATTGATTAAGGCAGTGTATCATGCAATGCAACATAAGGACTGAAAAAATACCATTTGCGGTGTCCCAGCAGTACGTCCAGCCCCTAATTTCGTCCACCGCAAAAATTTGGCCACCGAGTTCAATGGCATCACAGAACGCCGGCACAATTTGTTCAGGTGTAGGGTTCTTCAGCATTCTCCAGTCGCCACCCCCTTCAAGGTAGAAAATCCTTTTGTCGAAAAAGGCGATGAGCTTGTAATCTGCGTACCTCCCACCTTTTGTGGGCACTTGGCAGATTACAATCTTCAACAAATTAATTGCTCGACTCCAGCAAAGATAGTATAACCAATCTTTAGTAGCAGGTTGATATGTAACACCATGACCAATCTTCGGATCAGGTAGGGATGGAAGGGGGATATGTCGCTCGGTGTAGACGTTCACAAGGCACCACTGGCACCCACGATGATCGGCGGCGGCGATCCAATCGCCGTTCGCACCAAGCCATTTTCTGTCATGCATGAACGTCAGGGTGACAGAACGGCGAGGATGGTCGAGGGGCACCAGGTCGTACACGGTATCATGCAGACGAGATGCTGTCGCCACGAACCAGTGTTCATCGAACCAATAAGCAGGTGGAGGCATCAACAGGCAGGGTTCATCCCAATGGTGCATCTTACCTTCATCATTGCTGATCTGGTCATAGAGCTCCCTGGAACATGCGGCAAGTCGGACGGTGTAGGTAACGTCCAGATGCGCAGCGATGAGGTCGATGTTGTCGCCGGTGAGAGCCTCCAAGTGGCTGTCCCCGCCGCCCCGGCAAAGCCTAGAATATTCCATCACGTGAAGATGGATTTAGGTGGATGGCGGATCCAACTGCGCTTGGGGTTTTCGGAGGAGAGGGCGAGCGCTATGGAAGGAACGATGCGGCGCGCGGCCTGCTGGGGTGAGGAGAGAAAGGTATAGTACTAGTGATGCGGCGTGGTGGGGATCGAGATCCTGCGCGTGCGCGTGATTCTGGGAGGGTGAAGAAAAAGATGATAGACATGCAAGGGGCAAAAGCTAGGCAGTACTCTAGGCTGCTGCTGCTGCGACTGGGCGCCAATTTGACAGTTGGTAGATGGTAGACTAGCACGCCACCCATCTATAAATTCGCGATGACGTTTGGTGCAGTGATGTCTCGTCACATCAGCTTGAGCAGAAAGGGTTTTTTTACAGTTTCCAATACGATATATTTTTCGCCGATAATCGTAGTACTCTATGCCAGAGACACGTACCTTAACACGTGGGCAGCATGCAACCGCGCGAGCACCAAAATAAAATGAGAACTTCATTTTCAATGCATTCCTAGCTTGGTTTGGAAACCGGACGAAGCTTCAGTGACTTGATGCTTCCAAGTCTCATTGTGACTAGGTGCCACCATCTACCATCCATTCATGATCCAACGTTCCAAACTATCTGTTATTTCGAAGCTAAAAAAGAAAAACTATTCAGAAAATTTTGAAAAAAATCCAGTAATATGTAGATGCCTTGTTTTAAAATCTATGAATATTTCATCCCATTCGGACGACTAGCTTGTGATTAAATAGCTTCTTACGTATTCGAGCACTAGTTTAAACTAAATATATATTTGCTCACAAACCTATGATTCAAATCGAATGAAACTCCACCAAAATATGAATCGAAATATGCATGATTTACTGCAATGTTGAGCGGATAATTCAATCCCACGAAAAGACAATATGCTCCAAGACCAGTAATCTCTTCCCTAGCTTATCTGAACATAACTGACAGTGTCCTTAGAGAACATCTTGCAGCCTCAGTAAAGCCTCAGGTATGAACAAGAAGCATTTCCATTTACAGATCACGCTAAGAACCACAACCCAGGATCATCCTCATAGCCTATATCATCAAGGTTGCCCTCCAAAATGCTTATGTTTTTGGAAAGTTTTCTTCACGTTAGGGAAGATTCTGAAGGGCTTAGCTTCGCTACAATAGCAACAAATGGAAAATTTTCACCGCTAAAAAGAGTATCCCGCCATTTTAATATACACTTATTAGTAGTTGATCAATTGTGCATTGCAAAACACAAAGTTCAAATCAAATGTGCAACATACCAACAGAAAGTTAACTCGCAGTTTTACGAGCACATGGCGATATTAAGGTGATGAAGCAATATAAACATCAAAAGAAGAGGCAGAACAAGATCTCCTACTCAGGGAAACTCTTGCTGGACGCCGAGATATAGGTCGCTAGCTGTGCACGGAGATCCTCCTTCTCCTTGATAATCGCCTTAAGGACGGCGGTTTGTCCGCGCATTAGCACCCTCGAGATCTGCCTCTTGAGCTTTAATTTCAACCTCTGTTCCATGAGATACTTGATGAGGTTGCTTCCAGTATCCATCCATGTGATGCTCTTGTTGTTCAGTTCCACCCAGTAGGCGTTCTGCTGCTTAAGCATGTCGACGTATTGTGCAAGATAAAAGGAGATCTCCTTCTCCAACGCCAAAACTCTGTGAAGACGATCACACTCCAGGGTGAGGGAGTGTTCATTCTCCAGCTGGCTGCCTATGTGGGCCTTGTTCTCCTCCTTTTGCTACAACAATCATTGTATGAAAAAAAAAGAAATCAACCCATTCATATATGAGTATTAATTACCTGCAAACAATAGGAGTACTAATTTCTAGCATGGATATTGATAAAGGAATGGACAACACTCGGACGCTCCAAAAATACCACAGGGTTCATCAACACATAATTAATCGGAAAGCAGTGATTCCATAAACTATAAAAAAAACAAGTGGACAGAGGCATACAGCCTACCTGGCTTGGCCGGGAAACGGGGCCGAACTTATCTTCGGACGGCCGGACTTGGGGCGCCACCGTCGTTGTGCTTACCGGGGAGACATTTGAACCGCCGGCCCTGTGAGATGTAAATAAATGTAAAAACAGTTAGAAAATAAGAATCAACTGAAGGACACCCCGCTAGAAACTTACCTGGACGAACCCTCGCCCTTGATGGTGGTGTTTGCATCATCATCATTCATCAATGTGACGCTCTGGTTATGCAGTTCCACACAAACGCGGTTCTGCTCATTAAGCCTGTCAAGCTCGGCAGTAAAGGTATTGATGCCTTGCTGAAGATAAAGGCAGATCTTGTTCTCGGACGCCAAATCTACGTGAACAGGCTCAAACTCCGGGGTGAGGGAGAGTTCATTCCCCAGCTGGCTGCCTATGTGGGCCATGTTCACCTCCATTTGCTGGCACGATCATTGTATCGAAAAAAAGAATCCAACCAATTCATATATGAGTAATTGCACGCAAAAAAATAGGAGTACTACTAATTTCTAGCACAGATCTTGATACAGGAATGGACATCACTTGGACGCTCCACAAATAGCACAGTGTTCATCAACACATAATTAAAAGGAAAGCCGTGATTACATAAACTACTCCATCCGATCCCTTTTAGTACTCCGTAGTAGTAGTTAACACGGATTTAGTAAAGTTGTATTCTCCCTCTGATCCCTTTTAGTTGACTCGGATTTAGTACAAAGTTGTACTAGTACTAAATTTGAGTCAAATAAAATGGATCGGAGGGAGTACTAAATCTGAGTCTATTAAAATGGATTGGAGGGAGTATAAAAAAACAAGCTGGGAGTATACAGCCTACCTGGCTTGGCCGTGAAACGGGGCCGAACTCAGCTTCCGACGATCGGACTTGGGGCGCCACCGTCGTGGTGGTTACCGGGGAGACGTTTGAACCGCCGACCCTGTGAGATTTAAATAAATGGAAAAAACAGTTAGAAAATAAAAATGAACTGGAGGACACGCCGCTAGAAACCTACCCGGACGAACCCTCGCCCACTGGCTCGCTCTCCATCGAATAGAGGATAGACTGCTCTGCGAGAATGCTCAGGTGATCATAAGTGGCCATACAATGACGCGCTAGCTGGCTAGATGTCAAGTTTTTCTCGGCGGTCCTAGTCCTCATCGTCTTCCCTAGGATATCCTGCCGCCGGGCCGCCCGGCTCAATGGAGCCATGGCTTGCGAGGTACTTTACTAGTTAGGGTGGAGGGCTGGTGAAGGCTAGTTACTAGCTACCAGGACAACAGAAAGAGAAGAAGGGTGGAGGGCTGGTCAAGGCTAAATCTTACATACACCCAGAAAAGACCATCGTGCCCTCGCGGGGCTTCTGAGCAATTATAGAGACGTGTGTTCTCAAATGGGCAAGATAGGGTACCTTCCCGAGGAAGCATCTAGCACCCAAGCCGATGGACTGCGCTTTGAACAATGGTTACAATATGTGTAAAAAGAAAAGATAACAAGGGAAATGCCTGACAGGGTCCAGAGGTCCATTTAATCGGACATGGAATTCCATATTTTATTACACCATAGAGTATGTGAACATAAACACAGAATACAATCAAGCGCTTAGTGTTTACATAAAGGGCCCTAACTGAAGATAGGAAACGCAAGCAAGTCCCTCTCCGCAAAATAAGATCATATATCGTCGTTAGGGCCGCCCTGGTGAATCCTCTGAATGTAAAAAGCCCATAGTTGGCAACCTAAACCTGCCGCTCTAGTCCGAATAGGAACTTCCGTCCGACGAGAACCTTTTGACAACAAAAATTAATTAATTCAGTACTGCATAAACCGCAATTTCAATTAGATAAACACGAAGATTAAGATAGGCGCATGTATCACCTGTCGATGCGAACCCAGATAGTCAGCTCCGTGCACGGTTGAAACCATTGCAACGACCACTCTAGTTCCGACGCTTTGGCGGCGCCCGGCGTGGTCGTGCTGTTCGCCAGAATAGTGGCCGTATGGTTGGGGAGCATTAAACCGATCTCAGAGCGATTAGGTGATGGCTTGCCGTGCGACGACATACTCACCTTGTACTCCGGCCACACGCACGCCACCGACCTAACGCACTCAACGGATAGGCTGGCCAGCACGCATCCATTCTCCGAATGGACTTGCGTATATGTGTGCCAGACGAACACGGTACCATCGTTCCCGTAGAAGATGACCAGACGTCTTGGCTATGGTGGTGCCAGCACCGGGATGATGAACGCCATCGCGGTGCCGTACGGGATCATGTCCACACAAATCGAATGGATTTCTCTGAGGTGGGCGCTGAGTGCTGCTGGCGAGGCGGCGAAGTCGCAGCCAGCCTCTGTGCAGTCGCACGGGCCGTGCGGGCACGCGAGCTCGTGGTCGTGGAGCCTGTTGTAGGCGACCACGCTCCCGCACCCGTCGTGGGGGCACTCCATCCTCTTTAATCTGCTTTGAAGAGGATATTGATGGGGAGGGGAGGGGAGGGGTGAGTGGAGGGGAGGGGTGAGTGGAGAAGAAGGATGGTGGTGGCTTTATTAATTCGGGCCTCACCGTCCCACCAGTTTTGCTAAAAAAGGTGACGCTGAATGTTTCACTGTCTATGTTTTCACACGCAGTACACCTTATATGATGGCCAAAAATGGGACATGAAGATTTTCTCGAAATATCAAAAAAAAAAAAGATTTATGTTTGACATATGTGTGATGTTACTCAAAATTGAACTACATGTTACAAATGGATGGTCGGCAATTTTGAGGAAAGAAAATGAATTTTAAATATTGAAATACTTTGAGGGCTCCTTTGATTCAAAGGATTTGCATAGGAATTGTGTAGGATTTGCTTCCTATGGGAAAAATTCCTATACATGTTGTTTGATTCATAGGAACATATCCTATAGGAAAAATTCCTATAGGAATCTTGTAGTGTAATTCCTATAGGAAAAAAACATTAGCTCATACGTCATGGAAAAATTCCTTTGCTAAAATCAAACAAACTTCATCTTCCTATAGGTTTTAAGTAGACATGCCATTCAAATCCTATACCTTTCCTATTCCTATGCTTTTCCTATCCTTTAAATCAAAGGAGCCCTTGAGTGTCTCTGTGTGAAGCCTTGCACTAAGATCATAGAAATTTCCATTACCCTTGTACGGATGGTGGGTCCTAAAAGTTGAAGTAATTTGACTGCAACAAAAAGAACTTCAATGAAAATAAAAATGTGGACTAGCTTGTGTCGTCATATGAGATATAGATGCTATAAAAATAACAAACTACAATCCTAAGGGTGATTTATATAAATCAAGTTTGATTTCTTGCTTTCATGTATTAGTTAATTTATTAACATGGCTTTCTACCCCCCCCCCACCACCCCACCCACACACACTCTCTCTCTCTCTCTCAAATGGGGGTGAGAGGAGAAGAAGGATGTTCGTAACTCAGGCCTCACCATCCTACCAGACTTTGGTCGTTGCCCAAGACATCCATGACCTAAAAAACTGACGTTGACTGTTTCATAGTCTACATTTTCACAAGCATTATACCATATATATTGGCCAAAATGTGATGTGTATATTTTCTCGAATTGTACCGTATTTGGATTCAAGTTTGACGTATGAGCGGTTTTACTCAAAATTCAACTACATGTTCAAATTGCCAGGTCGGAAAATTTGAATGAAGAAAATATAGTTTAAATATTGAAATAAGTGTGCATATATATATATATATATGTGTGTGTGTGTGTGTGTGTGTGTGTGTGTGTGTTTTGTGCACTACGATACGTAAAATTGTCATTACCATTTTACGAATGTGGTGGGTCCTAGAATATTGAAGCTAATTCAAAAAAAATGTGCTAGCTTGAGTCATCGTATGAGATAAAATTGCTATACAAATAACAAACTTACAACCTTAAGGTAATTTAAAAAAGATTTATTTTCTTGCTTACACATGTGTGGTCATGTTGATTGCATTGTATATTAGTATGAACTTACTAATAATTATCCCCAATTTTGGCAGCAATGTCCATCTTACCGTTCACATATATTTTATTCAACTTCATTTCACACAAAAATACATTCTACTTTATTAGTGTAAAATAAGAGCTTTATTGTGAAGTGGCTACCTGAGAGAAGGGCCAAATTTTCAAGGTAACAATTTCGAAACATGGCATACTTCATAAGATGATCATTTAGGTGATATATATGTTGATTATTTCTCAAGTTTGTAATATATGTGGGCTTATGTTGAGTTTTAACCAATTTTGGTCAATTTAAAATTGCATGTTCTTTAAAGTTCGGCATGAGTTTTGGTAGAAAATATGCAGATTTTACCATGGGAGGGTGTTATGCTCCATGCATGACAAAACTACAAAGAAAAGATGAACAATTTGTACAAATGGCGAAGCCGGTGAATTTGAAGCAAATTGAATGCAACCAAAGGAAATTCATTAAAACTAAAAAAAGATGAAGAGTTGACGAGGAAATGGTATGGCGATTTGAAAAGAAAATGAATCACTACATATGTGAATCTGGTCATAATAAACGAAAATGCCAAGTAGAGTTTCCAATTTTGTTCATAAAAATAGATCAAATTTGAACTAGATTTGTGATGTAGATTGGTCATAGAAACCGCTATAAGCCATCGCAATGTACGGAAGTGAATGATTCTAGGCATCCATATTTTAATTACTTCATGTAATGTAATTGAACAAGCTAGATTGGGTATTGCCCCATGAAATTGTACCACACATGCCAACAATAGTAAACCTGATTGCTTCCAAGTACGCCAACATTATGTGGTTTGATTAAATGTGCATTAAACTTAAAATGCCTATTTATTTATTTTGTTTTAGTAGGCGTATGACAGTGAAGGATCCAGAGTTGCATTAATCGGCGAATTGAGTTACATATTACATAGACTAATTCATGGTAAACATAAAATACATCCAATCCCTCAACATTTTTAGATAAAGGTCTAAGTACTAAAGATTGGAACATCAATCAGGTCCTTCCCCACCGAAGTAGATGACCACCTCCAACACTACGGCCGTCCTGACAAGAACCATCAGCAAAACGTCTCTTTTAGTCCTTGTACTGAGTACTTTGAAGCCGGAAGCCCCAGACACACCCTTCCTGTTACGGTGATGAAGCAATATAAACATCAAAAGAAGAGGCAGAACAAGATCTCCTACTCAGGGACACTTGGTGGACGCCGAGATATAGGTCGCTAGCTGTGCACGGAGATCCTCTTCTCCTTTCTAATCGCCCTGTCACAAGAAAAACAAATTAGTTCAGCATTACTTAAATCCGCATTAGCATCGTCCCAATAAGATTGAGGGTAGTGTTATGTTCACTCACTCCTTATCGATGCGCAAATAGATAGTCAGCTGCTTCGATGATTCATTGCTGCACAGGTACCGCGGCGGCACCGAGAGGAACGAAGTGACATCTCCCAAAGAAACTGTGCCCGGAGTCGGGCTGCTCGTCGGCTCTAATACCACCTTCACCACGTCAAACAAGTGTTCCCCGGTAAGCTTACGCGGCCCCGGCATCGGCGGGCTGTTCGCCCACATCGTCACCCTATACCGGGGCAAGTTGCACGCCGCCGGCGTGACGCACACGAAGGATACCGCGGTGTCCATGCCGCAAGGGTGGATGTGCAAGGCGAACACTGCGCCATCCGTCCCGTAGCCGATGAACTGTCGTTTTGGCGAGCCCGGTGCCGGCACCTTCAGATGAACCAATCCGAAGTCCTCGTCGTACGGGAACCTATCCACAACGGTCAAGTGGGCTTCTCTGAGGTGTAGGATGAACAGTACCTGCGAATCGGCGAATTCGCAGCCGGGGTCGTGTAGAAGCAAGAGCCGTGCGGGCACGCCATCATGTGCTTGTCTTCCTCGTTGTAAGGGAACTCCCTCCCGCACCAGTCATTGATGCACTGGATCTTCGGCTTCAGAGGCTGCTTCTTCGGCACAGGCAACTCCATAGTCTAAGATCTGATGAGGGATCGGAAAGGGGCGTGGGGGGTTGTGGCGGCGGCAGCGCGAGCGAGGGGGGAGCAGTGAAAAGCTGAGAACTGAGATGGGAGATTGATGTTTATGGAGATTGATGTTTCTTTATAGAGGGCTCTTCTTTTAACTGGAGCCTCTAGACTAGTGGACACATGACCTGTGCTCACTGAAGTGTGCGACCTCACGCATGGGAACCACACGTAAGTGACAGACCAGTTGGTGTACTCGGGTGATTATTATAATGTATTAGTACTCCATAGTTTCCTATGGATCCAAGGGTAGGAAAGCCAAGTTATCTCATTTACAAGACATTATTTTTTCCATGAAGCCAAGTTAACTCATCAATCAATTGGTATATTTTGGTTATATTCAAACTTTTACTTGAAACTAGTTGGTCATGCCATTCTACTACTCGCTTAAAACTTTTACTGCGGGAAGGGAGGGGGGTGATGCTACCCTGAATTTGTGGGACCCAAAAAAACTCGGAAATACGAGCGATGCATCAAAAAGAAACACATTCACCCCCCTCCCCCAGTGATTTGACCTAGATTTGAAATCAAGGCACACGTGATTCAAAAAAGGCAATCTAAAAACATGGATTATTCATCATTTTGTACATATATATAGGGGAAATACCAAACATGCCATACCAGTGTTTTAGAGAAGAACCCTCAATTAGATTGGCACCATGTTGGACTTCGTCCAACTAAATTTCCTCCCACATGCATGTGAGCTTCGTACCACTACACAAGAATCATGCCAAACTTTTGAATCATGGCCCAATTTTATGTATATATTTGAACTTTTCATCATGCACGCATTAATACTTTGCAAAATATGTGCATTTTGGGTTGTCGCCCGTAAATGTGTTTTTGCTTGTCTACCACCAATCAAGTTTTCATTCGCGGGGAAACATGCATGACAGGATGACCATTTCCAAGGTTTCATGAATTATCTCAATGTGCATCCATATATATACAATTTCTTGGGCTAAATCCGATAAAATGCAAATTTGATACAGTGTGTAGATGAAGTACAGATCAAACTAATAATTTAAAAAATACATGGGTGTGTGACCTGAATGTGTGGATCGAGCCAATTACATTTTTATATAATAATGGCCAAACACATGCACTACACCCTCCTACTAGAACAAATTAAAACAAGAAGGGCGAGAGCATCATGAGATTGCTCGACGTATCTAAATTTCAAAACAAGCCGAATTAATAAGTTATTGTGGGGCTTGATAGAAAAGATCGAAACAAAGCATGCATAGTCATATCATTTGTGGTTCATAATACCTCTATGGATAATACCAAATAAACATGGCATATATACACTTCTATTTTTAAGACAAGAACCCTGCATTTTTTTTGCACCATGTGTTTGAGGCCTCGCTTCCCCAGAAGTGTGTGTGGGAGCATTGCATGCTACGAGAAAACAATGCCAAACATTTGAATCGCATGACTCATTTTTTGGTAGTGATATATAGGTTTATGGTTTATATACAAGGTTTTGTGTTAGGGTCTAGGGGTTTAATATAATTAGGGTTTAGGGTTTATAGAGATTGACATCATCTGTTTCATTTCACATTTGTGATGTACAATACTACATACCTAAGTAAAATCGATCATTGTTAGTCACTCCAAAATGAAGCTCGTGGTCGGGAGGTTTTTGGAATTTACATGTTTGAAACCCAATACCACTTCTCTTCATGCTTGACTTCATAATTAATTAATACAGAGTTTACGGTTAGGGGGTAGATACATGATTTTTCTGGTTTGAATATGTCTAGATCGACCTTTGTACGTTTATCAACTTGAATGATTAATGTATAACATAAGAAGACTATGTGCTTTGGTTTTTCATTTTTTTTATTTTTTATTTTTATGCCCATTTGAATTTTGGTCAAATCCTAGGTTAATTTGACCAAGAGTTAAACACGTTTAAAACATGAATATGAAAAAGTATGCATGTATCCATCTTAATTAGTCACTCCAAAATGAAGCTCGTGGGAGGTTTTTGAATTTCCTTGTTTGAAACCCAATACCACTTCTCTTCATGCTTGACTTCATAAGACAGAGTTTAGGGTTAGGTGGTAGATACATGATTTTTCTGGTTTGAATATGTCTAGATCGACCTTTGTACGTTTATTATCAACTTGAATGCTTACTGTATAACATAAGAAGACAATGTGCTTTGGTTTTTCTTTTTTTTGAATTTTTTTTGAATTTTTATGCCCATTTGAATCTTGGTCAAATTCTAGGTTTGACCAAGATTTGAACAAGTTTAAATCATGAATATAAAAAATTAAGCATCTATCCTTCTTAGTCACTCCAAAATGTAGCTCTTGGGAGGGTTTTTGAAATTTCCATGTTTGAAACCAAAAACCACATATCTTCATGCGTGCTTGACTTCATGAGACAGAGTTTAGGGTTAGGGGTAGATACATGATTTTCCTGGTTTGAATATGTCTAGACCTTGTTTATCAACTTAATTGAATGCTTACTATATGACATAATAAGACCTTGGTTTTTCATATTTTTGATTTTTTTGAATTGTTATGCCCATTTGCATCTTTGTCAAATTCTAGGTTTGACCAAGATTTGAACAAGTTTAAATCATGAATATGAAAAATTAAGCATCTATCCTTCTTAGTCACTCCAAAACTCTTGGGAGGGTTTTTGAAATTTCCATGTTTGAAACCAAAAACCACTTCTCTTCATGCATGCTTGACTTCATAAGACAGAGTTTAGGGTTAGGGGTAGATATATACATGATTTTCTGGTTTGAATATGTCTAGACCTTGTTTATCAACTTGAATTCTTACTATATATATGACATAAGAATGCTATGTCCTTTGTTTTTTCATTCTCTTGATTTTTTTTCTGAATTTTTATGCCCATTTGAATCTTTTGGTCAAATCCTAGGTTTGACCAATATTTAAACAAGTTTAAAACAAGAAAATGAAAAGGTAATCATGGACCCTTCTTAGTCACTCTAAAATGAAGCTTTTGGGATGTTCTTGAAATTTCCATGTTTGAAACCAAAAACGACTTCTCTTCATGCTTGACTTCATAAGATATAATTTAGCGGTTAGGGGTAGATACATGATTTGTCTAGTTTGAATATGTCTAGACCTTGTTTATCAATTTTAATGCTTAGTATATGACATAAGAAGACTATGTGCTTTGTTACTATATGACATAAGAAGACTATGTGATTTGACCAAGATAATTTAAACAAGTTTAAAACATGAAAATGAAAAGGGGAGCTTGTATCCTTCTTAGTCACTCGAAAATGAAGTTTTTTGGGAGGTTTTTGAAATTTCCATGTTTGAAACCCAAAACCACTTCTCTTCATGCTTGACTTCATAAACATGAAAAGGAAGACTATTTGCTAACGGAGGGAGTAAGCACTCTTGCTATCAAAAGTACCAAACGATGCATACCAACATGATTTTTTAGAGGAATACTAGTTCAGATTATTTAATTTTATATTAGCAGGCCAAAATCGAACCCCGTAGTTGCATTTTCTGAAATTGATCCGTAGTACTGGGCAGAACCCTAGTTTAACTTATTAATAGATTCGTAGGTCAATTTTTTTACGTTTTTATTATTATTACTAGGCAGCACATGTGTTTGCCCGTCCAGTGAAACTCTTTCATTTCATTTTTATTTTCCGCAAGGTCGGGAATCGGAGGAAGAGGGATCACACGGGAGGAGACGAAGGGAGAGCAGTCACGGGGCCCCACTTATTTATGGTGTCTACATTTTTTCGGGTGATTTGACTGTTGTGCAGGGTTGTCAGTGCGCAGAGGGTGCGAGCGAGCGAGGCCGAGAATGAGAGAGATGTTTTTTTTGTTGGAGGGACAACCGAACGATCCTGAAGGACCCAGATTTCCAATATGCATCAGAGAGCAGTTTACAGCATGATACAAAATAAATAGGAAATTACGTCTAATTCCCTAAGATTTACATGGTAGACCCCAGGCTGAAAGCAAGAAATGCGATCGGGTCCTTAACAGCCACCGTCCGGATTGATCCTCGTCGCAGCCGGGCTCGAACCACTTGGCGCGACCAAATCGCCATGGCTACAGAGCCTGCACACCATGGCCTCATAGCTGAGCTAGAAACGCCCTGCCAATACCGGCAGCCAACGGAGGTGGATAATTAGAGAGATGGAGAGAGAGAGAGAGTCTTGATGCCTCTCTCTTGACAAAGAAGATGGCTGGGAGTTTGCCTACCTAGCGTACATGACTTGTGCTCACTGAAGTGTGGGACCTCACGCATGGGAACCATACGTAAGTGACAGACTTGTTGCTCTAATAACTCGGGTGATTATTATATTGTATTAGTACATAGTTTCCTATGGATCCTTCTTAATCACTCCAAAATGAAGCTTTTGGTAGGTTTTTGAAATTTCCATGTTTGAAACCAAAAATGACTTCTCTTCATGCATGCTCGACTTCATAAGACAGAGTTTAGCTAGGGTTAGGGGTAGATACATGATTTTCCTGGTTTGAATATGTCTAGACCTTGTTTATCAACTTAATTGAATGCTTACTATATGACATAAGAAGACTACGTGCCTTGGTTTTTCATTTTTTCATTTTTTTACATTTTATGCCCATTTGAATCTTGGTCAAATCCTAGGTTTTTCATTATTTTATTTTTTTTTGATTTTTTATGCACATTTGAACGTTTTGGTCAAATCCTAGGTTTGACCAAGATTTAAACAAGTTTAAAACATGAAAATGAAAATGGAACCTTGTGTCCTTCTTAGTCACCCTAAAATGAAGTTTTTGGGAGTGTTTTTGAAATTTCCATGTTTGAAACCCAAAACCACTTCTCTTCATGCTAGACTTCATAAGACATAGTTTAGGGGTTAGGGGGTAGATACATGGTTTGTCTAGTTTGAATATGTCTAGACCTTGTTTATCAAATTGAATGCTTACTAGCTACATGACATAAGAAGACTATGTACTTTGGTTTTTCATTTTGCTGTTTTTTTAATTTTCTGTCCATTTGAATCTTGGTCAAATCCTAGGTTTGACCATGATTTATACAAGTTTAAAACATGAATATGAAAAATTAAGCATCTATCCTTCTTAAGTCACTCCAAAATGTAAGTCTTGGGAGGGTTTTTGAAATTTCCATGTTTGAAACCAAAAACCACTTCTCGTCATGCTTGACTTTCATAAAATCGACCGAGATTAGGGTTAGGGGGTAGATACATGATTTTTCTGGTTTGAATATATCCAAACATTGTTCATATAGCAAGCATTCAAGTTGATAAACAAGGTTTGGACATATTCAAACCACACAAATCATGTATCTACCACCTAACCCTCAACTAGCTCGGTCGATTTTATGAAAGTCTAGCATGAAGAGAAGTGGTTTTTGGTTTCAAACATGGAAATTTCAAAAAAAACTCCCAAGAATTACATTTTGGAGTGACTTAAGAAGGATAGATGCTTAATTTTTCATATTCATGTTTTAAACTTGTTTAAATCATGGTCAAACACCTAGGATTTGACGAAGATTCAAATGGGTAGAAAATTTAAAAAAATCAGAAAAATGAAAAACCAAAGTATATAGTCTTCTTATGTCATGTAGTAAGCATTCAAGTTGATAAACAAGGTCTAGACATATTCAAACTAGTAGACAAACCAGTATCTACCCCCTAACCCCTAAACTCTGTCTTATGAAGTCTAGCATGAAGAGAAGTGGTTTTGGGTTTCAAACATGGAAATTTCAAAAACCTCCCAAAATCTTCATTTTAGAGTGACTAAGAAGGATACAAGCTTCCCTTTTCATTTTCATGTTTTAAACTTGTTTAAATCTTGGTCAAACCTAGGATTTGACCAAAAGATTCAAATGGGCATAGAAATTCAGAAAAAATTAAAAGAATGAAAAACCAAAGGACATAGCATTCTTATGTCATATATATAGTAAGAATTCAAGTTGATAAACAAGGTCTAGACATATTCAAACCAGAAAATCATGTATATATCTAGCCCTAACCCTAAACTCTGTCTTATGAAGTCAAGCATGCATGAAGAGAAGTGGTTTTTGGTTTCAAACATGGAAATTTCAAAAACCCTCCCTAGAGCTACATTTTGGAGTGACTAAGAAGGATAGATGCTTAATTTTTCATATTCATGATTTTAAACTTGTTTAAACCATGGTCAAACCTAGGATTTGACCAAGATTCAAAAGGGCATAATTTTTAAAAAATCAAAAAATGAAAAACCAAGGCACATAGTCTTCTTATGTCATATAGTAAGCATTCAATTAAGTTGATAAACAAGGTCTAGACATATTCAAACCAGGAAAATCATGTATCTACCCCCTAACCCTAGCTAAACTATGTCTTATGAAGTCAAGCATGCATGAAGAGAAGTGGTTTTTGGTTTCAAACGTTTAAGCCAAAAGTCCCTTTTCAAATATTTCAAACTTATTCAAATTTGGTTCAAATTTGAAAGACATACAAGTTATAGCACACATAGTGCATATATTTTCACACATACTGCACTTGATGCTAACCCTATAGTTTGAGGCCATTTGGATGAGGTCAAAAAAATTCTTGGATTAGAATCGTGTTGTTCGAACCCCGTAGTTGGATTTTTTTTGAACCTTGATCTATAGAACTAGGCAAAACCCTAGTTTAACCTATTTAATTATAGATTCGTATATCGATTTTTCTACAGTACCTTTTATTATTACTATGCAGCACATGTGTGTTTGCCCGTCGAGTGAAACTCGGAGGAAGAGGGATCGCTCAGAAGGAGAGAAGAAGGGAGAGCATTATGGTGTCTCCCCTTTTTCGGGTGATGATGTTGACTGTTGTGCAGGGTTTGTCAGTGAGCAGGAGGTGCGAGCGAGCGAGCGAGTGAGTCGAGCGAGGCCGAGAATGTGAGAGATTTTTTTTTGTGTGAGAGGGACAACCGAAGGATCCTGAAGGACCCAGAGACGTCCAGTACGCATCCTGATGCGTCTTCTCTTGACAAAGAAGATGGCTGGGAGTTTGCGTACCTATTGCACGTGACTTGTGCTCACTGAAGTGTGGGACCTCACGCATGGGCACCACACATAAGTGACAGACCTGTTGGTGTAAAAACTCGATTGATTATTATAGTGCATTAGAACAAAGTTTCCTATGGATTGAAAGGGTAGGAAATCCAAGTTAACTCATTTACATCCATGAAGCAAAGTTAACATATCTATCAGTTGGTACATTTTGGAGTGACTAAGAAGCATCCATGCTTACTTATTCGTTTTCACGTGTTAAACTTGTCTAAATCTTGGTCAAACCAAGGATTTGACCAACAATCAAATGGGCAGAAAAATCAAAAAAACAGAAAAATGAAAAACCAAATCAAATAGTTTTCTTATGTCACATAGTAAGCATTAAAGTTGATAAACATGTTGCCAAACTATTTGAAGGGCTATTTTCTAAAACACTAGTATGGCAGTATGGTATTTTCCCTAGCTATGTAGAAAATGATGAACAATCCATGCCTTTTGATTGCCTTTTTGGAACCACCTTTGGCTTGACTTCAAATTTAGGTAGGGCAAAATCATGCGGGGAGGGGACGAGTGTTTCTTTTGGATGCATCGCTCGTATTTGCAAGTTTTTGGGGTCCCACAAATTCAGGGTAGCATCATGCATGCCCCCTTCCCCTACCTTCCCGAGCTGAAAAATGTGTTAGCCAAGTAGTAGAATGGCATGACCAACAAGTTTCAAGTAAAATTTTGAATATAACCAAAATGTACCAATTGATAGATGAGTTAACTTGGCTTCATGGAAAAAATACTATCATGTAAATGAGTTAATTAACTTGGCTTCCCAACCCTTGGAACCATAGGAAACTTTGTACTTATACAATATAATAAGCACCCCAGTTTAAATCATGAATCTGAAAAATTAAGCATCTATCCTTCTTAGTCACTCCAAAATGTAGCTCTTGGGAGGGTTTTTGAAATTTCCATGTTTCAAACCAAAAACCACATATCTTCATGCGTGCCTGACTTCATGAGACAGAGTTTAGGGTTAGGGGTAGATACATGTTTTTCCTGGTTTGAATATGTCTAGACCTTGTTTATCAACTTAATTGAATGCTTACTATATGACATAATAAGACCTTGGTTTTTCATTTTTTTGATTTTTTTGAATTGTTATGCCCATTTGCATCTTTGTCAAATTCTAGGTTTGACCAAGATTTGAACAAGTTTAAATCATGAATATGAAGAATTAAGCATCTATCCTTCTTAGTCACTCCAAAACTCTTGGGACGGTTTTTGAAATTTCCATGTTTGAAACCAAAAACCACTTCTCTTCATGCATGCTTGACTTCATAAGACAGAGTTTAGGGTTAGGGGTAGATATATACATGATTTTATGGTTTGAATATGTCTAGACCTTGTTTATCAACTTGAATGCTTACTATATATATGACATAAGAATGCTATGTCCTTTGTTTTTTCATTCTCTTGATTTTTTTTCTGAATTTTTATGCCCATTTGAATCTATTGGTCAAATCCTAGGTTTGACAAATATTTAAACAAGTTTAAAACCAGAAAATGAAAAGGTAATCATGGACCCTTCTTAGTCACTCTAAAATGAAGCTTTTGGGATGTTCTTGAAATTTCCATGTTTGATCGAAACCCAAAACGACTTCTTTTCATGCTTGACTTCATAAGACAGAATTTAGGGGTTAGGGGTAGATACATGGTTTGTCTAGTTTGAATATGTCTAGACATTGTTTATCAATTTTAATGCTTACTATATGACATAAGAAGACTATGTGCTTTGCTTACTATATGACTGATACGTCTCCGACGTATCGATAATTTCTTGTGTTCCATGCCACATTATTGATGATATCTACATGTTTTATGCACACTTTATGTCATATTCGTGCATTTTCTGGAACTAACCTATTAACAAGATGCCGAAGTGCCAGTTCCTGTTTTCTGCTATTTTTGGTTTCAGAAATCCTAGTAACGAAATATTCTCGGAATCGGACGAAATCAACGCCCAAGTTCCTATTTTCACCGGAAGCATCCAGAACACCCGGGAAGGACCAGAGGGGGGGCACTGGGCCCCCAGACCATAGGCCGGAGCGGCCCAGGCCCTGGCCGCGCTGCCCTATGGTGTCGTCGCCCCTTCGACCCTCCTGCGCCGCCTCTTCGCCTATATAAAGCCCCTGGATCGAAAACCCTGATACGTTCGACGAAAACCACAGAAACCTTCCAGAGCCGCTGCCATCGCGAGGCCAAGATCTGGGGGACAGGAGTCTCTGTTCCGGCACGCTGCCGGAGCGGGGAAGTGCCTCCGGAAGGCTTCTCCATCGACACCGCTGCCATCTCCACCGCCATCTTCATCACCGCTGCTGCTCCCATGAGGAGGGAGTAGTTCTCCATCGAGGCTCGGGGCTGTACCGGTAGCTATGTGGTTCATCTCTCTCCCATGTACCTCAATACAATGATCTCATGAGCTGCTTTACATGATTGAGATTCATATGAGTTTGTATCACAATTTATCTATGTGCTACTCTAGCAAAGTTATTAAAGTAGTTCTATTCCTCCTGCACGTGTGTAAAGGTGACAGTGTGTGCACCGTGTTAGTACTTGGTTTATGCTATGATCATGATCTCTTGTAGATTGCGAAGTTAACTATTGCTATGATAATATTGATGTGATCTATTCCTCCTACATATGCATGAAGGTGACAGTGTGCATGCTATGTTAGTACTTGGTTTAGTCTATTGATCTATCTTACACTATAAGGTTACTTAAACATGAGCATTATTGTGGAGCTTGTTAACTCCGGCATTGAGGGTTCGTGTAATCCTACGCAATGTGTTCATCATCCAACAAAAGTGTAGAGTATGCATTTATCTATTCTGTTATGTGATCAATGTTGAGAGTATCCACTAGTGAAAGTGTAATCCCTAGGCCTTGTTCCTAAATACTGCGATCGCTGCTTGTTTACTGTTTTACTGTGTTACTACTGCTGCAATACTACCACCATCAACTACACGCCAGCAAGCTATTTTCTGGCACCGTTACTACTGCTCATACTTATTCATACCACCTGTATTTCACTATCTCTTCGCCGAACTAGTGCACCTATTAGGTGTGTTGGGGACACAAGAGACTTCTTGCTTTGTGGTTGCAGGGTTGCATGAGAGGGATATCTTTGACCTCTTCCTCCCTGAGTTCGATAAACCTTGGGTGATCCACTTAAGGGAAAACTTGCTGCTGTTCTACAAACCTCTGCTCTTGGAGGCCCAACACTGTCTACAGGAAAGGAGGGGGAACGTAGACATCAAGCAATTTTCTGGCACCGTTGCCGGGGAGGAAAGGTAAAAGGTACTCACACTCCGGACCTCGGCTACCAAGCTATTTTCCGCTGTCGTAAGTACTCAAAGCTATTTCCTTTAGATCCTGCAATTGCAACTTTTTGTTTCTTGTTTACACTAGTTTGGCATAATGGACAAGAATGATCTTCTTATTCTATTTCCTGATTTAAAACATGGATTGTTTGATGCGAAAATTAAAAAACCTATGGAATCTTATTTGCATGCTGGTAGTAATATTAGTATGAATGCTTTGAACACCATTGTTGATAATAATATAGAAAGTTCTAAGCTTGGGGAAGCTGGTTTTCATGATCTTTTTAGTCCCCCAAGCATTGAGGAGAAAATTTTCTTTGATGATACTTTGCCTCCTATTTATGATGATTATAATGATATTGGTCTTTTAGTGCCGCCTACTATGGAGAGTAATTTTTATGATGATAATACTATGCCTCCAACACTTGATGAGAATAATAATGATAGCTACTTTGTTGAATTTGCTCCCACTACAACTAATAAAATTGATTATGCTTATGTGGAGAGTAATTATTTTATGCATGAGACTCATGATAATAATGCTTTATGTGATAGTTATATTGTTGAGTTTGCTCATGTTGCTACTGAAAGTTATTATGAGAGAGGAAAATATGGTTGTAGAAATTTTCATGTTACTAAAATACCTCTCTATGTGCTGAAATTTTTGAAACTACACTTGTTTTATCTTTCTATGCTTGTTGCATTATGCTTCATGAACTTGTTTCTTTACAAGATTCCCTTTCATAGGAAGCATGTTAGGCTTAAATGTGTTTTGAATTTGCCTCTTGATGCTCTCTTTTGCTTCAAATACTATTTCTTGCGAGTGCATCATTAAAACTGCTGAGCCCATCTTAATGGCTATAAAGAAAAGAACTTCTTGGGAGATAACCCATGTGCTATTTTGCTACAGTACTTTGTTTTATATTTGTGTCTTGGAAGTTGTTTACTACTGTAGCAACCTCTCCTTATCTTAGTTTTGTGTTTTGTTGTGCCAAGTGAAGCCTCTAATCGAAGGTTGATACTAGATTTGGATTTCTGCGCAGAAACAGATTTCTATCTGTCACGAATCTGGGCTGTTTTCTCTGTATAAAAATCAGAAAAATATGCCAATTTACGTGCGTGTTCCTCAGATATGTACGCAACTTTCATTAGTTTTGAGTTTTCTGATCTGAGCAACGGAAGTATTTATTAAAAATTCGTCTTTACGGACTGTTCTGTTTTGACAGATTCTGCCTTTTATTTCGCATTGCCTCTTTTGCTATGTGGGATGGATTTCTTTGTTCCATTAAACTCCAGTAGCTTTGAGCAATGTACAGAAGTGTTAATAATGATTGTGTCACCTCTGAACATGTGAGTTTTTGATTATGTACTAACCCCTCTAATGAAGTTTATGAGAAGTTTGGTGTGAAGAAAGTTTTCAAGGGTCATGAGAGGAGGATGATATACTATGATCAAGAAGAGTGAAAGCTCTAAGCTTGGGGATGCCCCGGTGGTTCACCCCTGCATATATCAAGAAGACTCAAGCGTCTAAGCTTGGGGATGCCCAAGGCATCCCCTTCTTCATCGACAACATTATCAGGTTCCTCCCCTGAAACTATATTTTTATTCCGTCACATCTTATGTACTTTACTTGGAGCGTCTGTATGTTTTTGTTTTTGTTTGTGTTTGAATAAATTGGATTACATCATGCTTGTGTGGGAGAGAGACACGCTCCGCTGTTGCATATGAACACATGTGTTCTTAGCTTTTAGTATTCATGGCGAAGTTTCTCCTTCGTTAAATTGTTATATGGTTGGAATTGGAAAATGATACATGTAGTAATTGCTATTAATGTCTTGGGTAATGTGATACTTGGCAATTGTTGTGCTCATGATTAAGCTCTTGCATCATATGCTTTGCACCCATTAATGAAGAAATACATAGAGCATGCTAAAATTTGGTTTGCATATTTGGTTTCTCTAAGGTCTAGATAATTTCTAGTATTGAGTTTGAACAACAAGGAAGACGGTGTAGAGTCTTATAATGTTTTCAATATGTCTTTTATGTGAGTTTTACTGCACCGGTTCATCCTTGTGTTTGTTTCAAACAACCTTGCCAGCCTAAACCTTGTATCGAGAGGGAATACTTCTCATGCATCCAAATACTTGAGCCAACCACTATGCCATTTGTGTCCACCATACCTACCCACTACATGGTATTTCTCCGCCATTCCAAAGTAAATTGCTTGAGTGCTACCTTTAAACAATTCAAAAATTTATCACCTCTGATTTGTGTCAATGTTTTATAGCTCATGAGGAAGTATGTGGTGTTTATCTTTCAATCTTGTTGGGCAACTTTCACCAATGGACTAGTGGCTTCATCCGCTTATCCAATAATTTTGCAAAAAGAGCTGGCAATGGGATTCCCAGTCCCAAATTAATTAACAAAAATAGACACTCCTCCATGGTATGTGATTGTTGGACGGCACCAGAAGGATTCGGTTAGCCATGGCTTGTGTAAGCAAAGGTTGGGAGGAGTGTCATCATAATAAAACTAAAATAAAAAGGCACTCCTTCATGGTATGAGATTATTGGCAGGCACCCGAGGATTCGGTTAGCCATGGTTTGTGAAAGAAAGGTTGGAAGGAGTGCAACCCAAAATAAAATAAAATGGGAGCCGCTCTTTGAAGGTTTGTCTGGCAAGGGGGTTAGAGTACCCGCTACTATTCGTTGACAACAACATACACCTCTCAAAACTTTATTTTTATGCTCTCTTTATGTTTTCAAAATAAAAGCTCTAGCACAAATATAGCAATCGATGCTTTCCTCTTTGAAGGACCATTCTTTTACTTTCATTGTTGAGTCAGTTCACCTATTTCTCTCCATCTCAAGAAGCAAACACTTGTGTGAACTGTGTATTGATTCCTACATATTTGCTTATTGCACTTATTATATTACTCTATGTTGACAATATCCATGAGATATACATGTTACAAGTTGAAAGCAACCGCTGAAACTTAATCTTCCATTGTGTTGCCTCAATGCCTTTACTTTGAATTATTGCTTTATGAGTTAACTCTTATGCAAGACTTATTGATGCTTGTCTTGAAGTATTATTCATGAAAAGTCTTTGCTATATGATTCACTTGTTTACTCATGTCATATACATTGTTCTGATCGCTGCATTCACTACATATGCTTTACAATTAGTATGATCAAGGTTATGATGGCATGTCACTCCAGAAATTATCTGTGTTATCGTTTTACCTGCTCGGGACGAGCAGAACTAAGCTTGGGGATGCTGATACGTCTCCGACGTATCGATAATTTCTTGTGTTCCATGCCACATTATTGATGATATCTACATGTTTTATGCACACTTTATGTCATATTCGTGCATTTTCTGGAACTAACCTATTAACAAGATGCCGAAGTGCCAGTTCCTGTTTTCTGCTGTTTTTGGTTTCAGAAATCCTAGTAACGAAATATTCTCGGAATCGGACGAAATCAACGCCCAAGTTCCTATTTTCACCGGAAGCATCCAGAACACCCGGGAAGGACCAGAGGGGGGGCACCTTGGGCCCCGGACCATAGGCCGGCGCGGCCAGGCCTGGCCGCGCCGCCTATGGTGTCGTCGCCCCTTCGACCCTCTGCGCCGCCTCTTCGCCTATATAAAGCCCCTGGATCGAAAACCACGATACGTTCGACCTAAAACCACAGAAACCTTCGAGCCGCCGCCATCGCGAGGCCAAGATCTGGGGACAGGAGTCTGTTCCGCACGCTGCCGGAGCGGGAAGTGCCCCGGAAGGCTTCTCCATCGACACCGCTGCCATCTCCACCGCCATCTTCATCACCGCTGCTGCTCCCATGAGGAGGGAGTAGTTCTCCATCGAGGCTCGGGGCTGTACCGGTAGCTATGTGGTTCATCTCTCTCCCATGTACCTCAATACAATGATCTCATGAGCTGCTTTACATGATTGAGATTCATATGAGTTTGTATCACAATTTATCTATGTGCTACTCTAGCAAAGTTATTAAAGTAGTTCTATTCCTCCTGCACGTGTGTAAAGGTGACAGTGTGTGCACCGTGTTAGTACTTGGTTTATGCTATGATCATGATCTCTTGTAGATTGCGAAGTTAACTATTGCTATGATAATATTGATGTGATCTATTCCTCCTACATATGCATGAAGGTGACAGTGTGCATGCTATGTTAGTACTTGGTTTAGTCTATTGATCTATCTTACACTATAAGGTTACTTAAACATGAGCATTATTGTGGAGCTTGTTAACTCCGGCATTGAGGGTTCGTGTAATCCTACGCAATGTGTTCATCATCCAACAAAAGTGTAGAGTATGCATTTATCTATTCTGTTATGTGATCAATGTTGAGAGTGTCCACTAGTGAAAGTGTAATCCCTAGGCCTTGTTCCTAAATACTGCGATCGCTGCTTGTTTACTGTTTTACTGTGTTACTACTGCTGCAATACTACCACCATCAACTACACGGCAGCAAGCTATTTTCTGGCACCGTTACTACTACTCATACTTATTCATACCACCTGTATTTCACTATCTCTTCGCCGAACTAGTGCACCTATTAGGTGTGTTGGGGACACAAGAGACTTCTTGCTTTGTGGTTGCAGGGTTGCATGAGAGGGATATCTTTGACCTCTTCCTCCCTGAGTTCGATAAACCTTGGGTGATCTACTTAAGGGAAAACTTGCTGCTGTTCTACAAACCTCTGCTCTTGGAGGCCCAACACTGTCTATAGGAAAGGAGGGGGAACATAGACATCAATGACATAAGAAGACTATGTGATTTGACCAAGATAATTTAAATAAGTTTAAAACATGAAAATGAAAAGGGAAGCTTGTATCCTTCTTAGTCACTCGAAAATGGAAGTTTTTTGGGAGGTTTTTGAAATTTCCATGTTTGAAACCCAAAACCACTTCTCTTCATGCTAGACTTCATCAGACAGAGTTTAGGGGTTAGGGGGTAGATACATGGTTTGTCTAGTTTGAATATGTCTAGACCTTGTTTATCAAATTTAATGCTTACTAGCTACATGACATAATAAGAAGACTATGTACTTTGGTTTTTCATTTTCTATTTTTTTATATTTTCTGCCCATTAGAATCTTGGTCAAAACCTAGGTTTGACCATGATTTAAACAAGTATAAAACATGAATATGAAAAATTAAGCATCTATCATTCTTAAGTCACTCCAAAATGTAACTCTTGGGAGGGTTTTTGAAATTTCCATGTTTGAAACCAAAAACCACTTCTCTTCATGATTGACTCTCATAAAATCAACCGAGATTAGGGTTAGGGCGTAGATACATGATTTGTCTGGTTTGAATACGTCCAAACATTGTTTATCAACTTGAATGCTTACTATATGACATAAGAAGACTATATGCTTTTAAAATTCAAACATATGGTAAGCATTCTTATGTCATATAGTAAGCATTCAAGTTGATAAACAAGGTTTGGACATATTCAAACAAGACAAATCATGTATCTACCACCTAACCCTAAACTCGGTCAATTTTATGAAAGTCTAGCATGAAGAGAAGTGGTTTTTTGTTTCAACATGGAAATTTCAAAAAACCTCCCAAGAGTTACATTTTGGAGTGAGTTAAGAAGGATAGATGCTTAATTTTTCATATTCATGTTTTAAACTTGTTTAAATCATGGTCAGACACCTAGGATTTGACCAAGATTCAAATGGGTAGAAAATTTAAATAAATCAGAAAAATAAAAAACCAAATTATATAGTCTTCTTATGTCATGTAGTAAGCATTCAAGTTGATAAACAAGGTCTAGACATATTCAAACTAGACAAACCAGTATTTGAATTTTTATACCCATTTGAATCTTTGTCAAATCCTAGGTTTCACCAAGATTTGAATAAGTTTAAAACATGAATATGAAAAAGTAAGCATGTATGCTTCTCAGTCACTCTAAAATGTAGCTCTTGTTGGGAGGGTTTTTGAAATTTCCATGTTTGAAACCAAAAACAACTTCTCTTCCTGCATGCTTGCCTTCATAAGACAGAGTTTAGGGTTAGATATATACATGATTTTATGGTTTGAATATGTCTAGACCTTGTTTATCAACTTGAATAATGCTTACTATATATATGACATAAGAATGCTATGTCCTTTGTTTTTCATTCTTTTGATTTTTTTCTGAATTTTTATGCCCATTTGAATCTTTTGGTCAAATCCTAGGTTTGACCCAGATTTAAACAAGTTTAAAACATGAAAATGAAAAGGGAAGCTTATATCCTTCTTAGTCACTCTAAAATGAAGTTTTTGGGAGGTTTTTGAAATTTCCATGTTTGAAACCCAAAACCACTTCTCTTCATGCTTGAGTTCATAAGACAGAGTTTAGGGTTAGGTGGTAGATACATGATTTGTATGTTTTGAATATGTCTAGAGACCTTGTTTATGATTACTATATATATATGACATAATAAGACCTTGGTTTTTCATATTTTTTTTGATTTTTTGAATTTTTATGCCCATTTGAATCTTGGTCAAATTCTAGGTTTGGCCAAGATTTGAACAAGTTTAAATCATGAATATGAAAAATTAAGCATCTATCTTTCTTAGTCACTCCAAAACTCTTGGGAGGGTTTTTGAAATTTCCATGTTTGAGACCAAAACCACTTCTCTTCATGCATGCTTGACTTCATAAGACAAAGTTTAATTAGGGTTAGGGGTAGATATATACATGATTTTCTGGTTTGAATATGTATAGGCCTTGTTTATCAACTTGAATGCTTACTATATATATGACATAAGAATGCTATGTCCTTTGTTTTTTCATTCTCTTGATTTTTTCTGAATTGTTATGCCCATTTGAATCTTTTGGTCAAATCATAGGTTTGACCAATATTTAAACAAGTTTAAAACAAGAAATTGAAAAGGTAATCATGGATCCTTCTTAGTCACTCTAAAATGAAGCTTTTGGGATGTTCTTGAAATTTACATGTTTGAAACCCAAAACGACTTCTCTTCATGCTTGACTTCATAAGACAGAATTTAGCGGTTAGGGGTAGATACATGATTTGTCTAGTTTGAATATGTCTAGACCTTGTTTATAAATTTTAATGCTTACTATATGACAAAAGAAGACTATGTGATTTGACCAAGATAATTTAAACAAGTTTAAAACATGAAAATGAAAAGGGGAGCTTGTATCCTTCTTAGTCACTCGAAAATGAAGTTTTTTGGGAGGTTTTTGAAATTTCCATGTTTGAAACCCAAAACCACTTCTCTTCATGCTTGACTTCATAAACATGAAAAGGAAGACTATTTGCTAACGGAGGGATGATGCGTGCAGTTGACACACGTCCGTTGGGAACCCCAAGAGGAAGGTGTGATGCAGACAGTAGCAAGTTTTCCCTCAGAAAGAAACCAAGGTTTATCGAACCAGGAGGAGCCAAGAAGCACATTGAAGGTTGATGGCGGCGGGATGTAGTGCAGCGCAACACCAGGGATTCCGGCGCCAACGTGGAACCTGCACAACACAACCAAAGTACTTTGCCCCAACGAAACAGTGAGGTTGTCAATCTCACCGGCTTGCTGTAACAAAGGATTAACCGTATTGTGTGGAAGATGATTGTTTGCAGAAAACAGTAAAACACGTATTGCAGTAGATTGTATTCGATGTGAAGAATAGGACCGGGGTCCACAGTTCACTAGAGGTGTCTCTCCCATAAGATAAATAGCATGTTGGGTGAACAAATTACAGTCGGGCAATTGACAAATAGAGAGGGCATGATAATGCACATACATGATATGATAAATATAGTGAGATTTAATTGGGCATTACGACAAAGTACATAGACCGCTATCCAGCATGCATCTATGCCTAAAAAGTCCACCTTCAGGTTATCATCCGAACCCCTTCCAGTATTAAGTTGCAAACAACAGACAATTGCATTAAGTATGGTGCGTAATGTAATCAATAACTACATCCTCGGACATAGCATCAATGTTTTATCCCTAGTGGCAACAGCACATCCACAACCTTAGAACTTTCTGTCATCGTCCTGCATTTAATGGAGGCATGAACCCACTATCGAGCATAAATACTCCCTCTTGGAGTTAAGAGCAAAAACTTGGCCAGAGCCTCTACTAATAACGGAGAGCATGCAAGATCATAAACAACACATAGGTAATAGATTGATAATCAACATAACATAATATTCTCTATCCATCGGATCCCGACAAACACAACATATAGCATTACAGATAGATGATCTTGATCATGTTAGGCAGCTCACAAGATCCAACAATGAAGCACATAAGGAGAAGACGACCATCTAGCTACTGCTATGGACCCATAGTCCAGGGGTGAACTACTCACTCATCACTCCGGAGGCGACCATGGCGGTGAAGAGTCCTCCGGGAGATGATTCCCCTCTACGGCAGGGTGCCGGAGGCGATCTCCTGAATCCCCCGAGATGGGATTGGCGGCGGCGGTGTCTCAGTAAGGTTTTCCGTATCGTGGCTCTCGGTACAGAGGGTTTCGCGACGAAGGCTTTAAGTAGGCGGAAGGGCAACGCGGGGGCCACACGAGGGCCCCACACGCTAGGGCCTCGCGGCCAAGGCCTGGGCCGCGCCGCCCTAGTGTGGCGGCGCCTCGTGGCCCCACTTCCTTTCCCCCTCGGTCTTCTGGAAGCTTCGTGCAAAAATAGGACCCTGGGCGTTGATTTCGTCCAATTCCGAGAATATTTCCTTTGTAGGATTTCTGAAACCAAAAACAGCAGAAAACAGCAACTGGCTCTTCGGCATCTCGTTAATAGGTTAGTGCCGGAAAATGCATAAATACGACATATAATGTGTATAAAACATGTAGATATCATCAATAATGTGGCATGGAACATAAGAAATTATTGATACGTCGGAGACGTATCAGCATCCCCAAGCTTAGTTCCTGCTCGTCCCGAGCAGGTAAACGATAACAAAGATAATTTCTGGAGTGACATGCCATCATAACCTTGATCATACTATTGTAAGCATATGTAATGAATGCAGCGATCAAAACAATGGTAATGACATGAGTAAACAAATGAATCATAAAGCAAAGACTTTTCATGAATAGTACTTCAAGACAAGCATCAATAAGTCTTGCATAAGAGTTAACTCATAAAGCAATAAATGAAAGTAAAGGTATTGAAGCAACACAAAGGAAGATTAAGTTTCAGCGGTTGCTTTCAACTTATAACATGTATATCTCATGGATATTGTCAATGTAAAGTAATATAACAAGTGCAATATGCAAGTATGTAGGAATCAATGCACAGTTCACACAAGTGTTTGCTTCTTGAGGTGGAGAGAGATAGGTGAACTGACTCAACATAAAAGTAAAAGAAAGGTCCTTCAAAGAGGAAAGCATCGATTGCTATATTTGTGCTAGAGCTTTGGGTTTGAAAACATGAAACAATTTTGTCAACGGTAGTAATAAAGCATATGTATCATGTAAATTATATCTTACAAGTTGCAAGCCTCATGCATAGTGTACTAATAGTGCCCGCACCTTGTCCTAATTAGCTTGGGTTAACACTGATCATCATTGCATAACATATGTTTCAACCAAGTGTCACAATGGGGTACCTCTATGCCGCCTGTACAAGGGTCTAAGGAGAAAGTTCGCATTGGATTTCTCGCTTTTGATCATTCTTCAACTTAGACACCCATACCGGGACAACATAGACAACAGATAATGGACTCCTCTTTCAATGCTTAAGCATTCAACAACAGTTAATATTCTCATAAGAGATTGAGGTTTTATGTCCAAACTGAAACTTCCACCATGATTCATGGCTTTAGTTAGCGGCCCAATGTTCTTCTCTAACAGTATGCATACTCAAACCATTTGATTGTGAAAACCGCCCTTACTTCAGACAAGACGAACATGCATAGCAACTCACATGATATTCAACAAAGAGTTGATGGCATCCCCAGGAACATGGTTATCGCACAACAAACAACTTAATAAGAGATAAAGTGTATAAGTACATATTCAATACCACAATAGTTTTTAAGGCTATTTTGTCCCATGAGCTATATATTGCAAAGGCGAATGATGGAATTTTAAAGGTAGCACTCAAGCAATTTACTTTGGAATGGCGAAGAAATACCATGTAGTAGGTAGGTATGGTGGACACAAATGGCATAGTGGTTGGCTCAAGGATTTTGGATGCATGAGAAGTATTCCCTCTCGATACAAGGTTTAGGCTAGCAAGGTTTATTTGAAACAAACACAAGGATGAACTAGTGCAGCAAAAATCACATAAAATACATATTGTGGACATTATAAGATTCTACACCGTCTTCCTTGTTGTTCAAAACTCAATACTAGAAATTATCTAGACTTTAGAGAGACCAAATATGCAAACCAAATTTTAGCAAGCTCTATGTATTTCTTCATTAATGGGTGCAAAGTATATGATGCAAGAGCTTAAACATGAGCACAACAATTGCCAAGTATCAAATTATTCAAGACATTTTAGAATTACTACATGTACCATTTCCCGATTCCAACCATATAACAATTTAACGAAGAAGATTCAACCTTCGCCATGAATACTATGAGTAAAGCCTAAGGACATATTTGTCCATATGCAACAGTGGAGCGTGTCTCTCTCCCACACAATGAATGCTAGGATCCATTTTATTCAAACAAAAACAAAAACAAAAACAAACCGACGCTCCAAGCAAAGTACATAAGATGTGACTGAATAAAAATATAGTTTCAGGGGAGGAACCTGATGATGTTGTCGATGAAGAAGGGGATGCCTTGGGCATCCCCAAGCTTAGGCGCTTGAGTCTTCTTAAAATATGCAGGGGTGAACCACCGGGGCATCCCCAAGCTTAGAGCTTTCACTCCTCTTGATCATAGTATATCATACTCCTCTCTTGACCCTTGAAAACTTCCTTCACACCAAACTTCAAGCAAACTCATTAGAGGGTTAGTGCACAATCAAAAATTCACATGTTCAGAGGTGACACAATCATTCTTAACACTTCTGGACATTGCACAAAGCTACTGGACATTAATGGATCAAAGAAATTCATCCAACATAGCAAAAGAGGCAATGCGAAATAAAAGGCAGAATCTGTCAAAAACAGAACAGTCCGTAAAGACGAACCTGGAAGGGGCACTTAACTTGCTCAAACGGAAAAACTCAAAACTAATGAAAGTTGCGTACATATCTGAGGATCACGCACGTAAATTTGCAGATTTTTTTGATTTTTTTACAGAGACTTGTGCGCGAATTCGTGACAGACAGCAATGTTGTTTCTGTGCAGCAATCCAAATCTAGCATCAACTTTACCATAGAGACTTTACTTGGCACAAAAACATGATAAGGAGAGGTTGCTACAGTAGTAAACAACTTCCAAGACTCAAATATATAAAACAAAGTACTGTAGTAAAAACATGGGTTGTCTCCCATAAGCGCTTTTCTTTAACGCCTTTCAGCTAGGCGCAGAAAGTGTATATCAAGTATTATCAAGAGATGAAGCATCGACATCATAATTTGTTCTAATAATAGAATCAGAAGGTAATTTCATTCTTTTTCTAGGGAAGTGTTCCATACCTTTCTTGAGAAGAAATTGATATTTAATATTACCTTCCTTCATATCAATGGTGGCACCAACAGTTCGAAGAAAAGGTCTTCCCAATATAATGGGACAAGATGCATTGCATTCAATATCCAAGACAACAAAATCAACGGGGACAAGGTTATTGTTAACGGTAATGCGAACATTATCAACTCTCCCCAACGGTTTCTTTTTAGCATTATCAGCGAGATTAACATCCAAATAACAGTTTTTCAATGGTGGCAAGTCAAGCATATCATAGACTTTCTTAGGCATAACAGAAATACTTGCACCAAGATCACATAAAGCATTACAATCAAAATCATTGACCCTCATCTTAATGATGGGCTCCCAACCATCTTCTAACTTTCTAGGAATAGAGGTTTCAAGTTTTAGTTTCTCTTCTCTAGCTTTTATGAGAGCATTTGTAATATGTTTTGTAAAGGCCAAATTTATAGCACTAGCATGGGACTTTTAGCAAGTTTTTGTAAGAACTTTATAACTTCAGAGATGTGGCAATCATCAAAGTCTAAATCATTATGACCTACAGCAATGGGATCATCATCCCCAATGTTGGAAAAAATTTCAGCAGTTTTATCACAAGCAGTTTCAGCAGTTTTAGCAATTTCAGGCAGTTTTGCAGGCTTTACATTAGAAGTGGAAACATTGCCAACACCAATTCTTTCAACATTATTAGTAGGAGGTGCAGCAACATGTGGAGCATTAACATTGCTAGTGGTGGTAATAGTCCAAACTTTAGCTACATTATTCTCTTTAGCTAGTTTTTCATTTTCTTCTCTATCCCACCTAGCACGCAATTCAGCCATTAATCTTATATTCTCATTAATTCTAACTTGGATGGCATTTGCTGTAGTAACAATCTTATTTTCAATATCCTCAGGTTTAGCAGCCATTTTATTAATTAAAGAGGATTGTGACGCAGACATGTATGAGATTCGGTTTTCAGCATTTGAAATCTTAGTTTGCAAACCCGAAATCTCCATATTCAAGTTTTCAAGTTGATTTCCTATATTTTTCAACAAGGTAGATTGTTCATTCATAGTTTTAGTAAACAATTGATTTTGCTCATATTGTGATTGCATAATGTTCTTAGTGGATCTTTCAATTTCTAGCATCTTTTCCTCATATCTACCATAAGAATTACCATAATCATTACCACTAGCAGGATATGGCCTATGGTTGTTACCAGAATTGTTCCTATAAGCATTGTTGTTGAAATTATTATTTTTAATGAAGTTCACATCAACATTTTCTTCTTGAGCAACCAATGAAGCTAAAGGAACATTATTTGGATCAACATTAGATCTACCATTCACAAGCATAGACATAATCACATCAATCTTATCACTCAAGGAGGAGGTTTCTTCAACAGAATTTACCTTCTTACCTTGTGGAGCTCTTTCCGTGTGCCATTCAGAGTAATTTATCATCATATCATCAAGAAGCTTTGTAGCCGCCCCCAAAGTGATGGACATAAAGGTACCTCCAGCAGCTGAATCCAATAGGTTCCGCGAAGAAAAATTTAGTCCTGCATAGAAGGTTTGGATGATCATCCAAGTAGTCAGTCCATGGGTTGGGCAATTCTTTACCAAAGATTTCATTCTCTCCCATGCTTGAGCAACATGTTCATTATCTAATTGTTTAAAATTCATTATGCTACTTCTCAAAGATATAATTTTAGCAGGGAGATAATATCTACCAATAAAAGCATCCTTACATTTAGTCCATGAATCAATACTATTCTTAGGCAAAGATAGCAACCAATCTTTAGCTCTTCCTCTTAATGAGAAAGGAAACAATTTCAATTTTATAATATCACCATCTACATCCTTATACCTTTGCATTTCACATAGTTCAACAAAATTATTAAGATGGGCAGCAGCATCATCAGAACTAACACCAGAAAATTGCTCTCTCATAACAAGATTCAGTAAAGCAGGTTTAATTTCAAAGAATTCTCCTGTAGTAGCAGGTGGAGCAATAGGTGTGCATAGGAAATCATTATTATTTGTGGTTGTGAAGTCACACAACTTAGTGTTTTCAGGAGTATTCATTTTAGCAGTAGTAAATAAAGCAAACTAGATAAAGTAAATGCAAGTAACTAATTTTTTTGTGTTTTTGATATGGAGAACAAGATAGTAAATAAAGTAAAGCTAGCAACTAATTTTTTTGTGTTTTAATATAATGCAGCAAACAAAGTAGTAAATAAAATAAAGCAAGACAAAAACAGTGTAAAGAGATTGGATTGTGGAGACTCCCCTTGCAGCGTGTCTTGATCTCCCCGACAACGGCGCCAGAAAAAGAGCTTGATGCGTGCAGTTGACACACGTCCGTTGGGAACCCCAAGAGGAAGGTGTGATGCAGACAGTAGCAAGTTTTCCCTCAGAAAGAAACCAAGGTTTATCGAACCAGGAGGAGCCAAGAAGCACGTTGAAGGTTGATGGCGGCGGGATGTAGTGCGGCGCAACACCAGGGATTCCGGCGCCAACGTGGAACCTGCACAACACAACCAAAGTACTTTGCCCCAACGAAACAGTGAGGTTGTCAATCTCACCGGCTTGTTGTAACAAAGGATTAACCGTATTGTGTGGAAGATGATTGTTTGCAGAAAACAGTAAAACAAGTATTGCAGTAGATTGTATTCGATGTAAAGAATAGGACCGGGGTCCACAGTTCACTAGAGGTGTCTCTCCCATAAGATAAATAGCATGTTGGGTGAACAAATTACAGTCGGGCAATTGACAAATAGAGAGGGCATGACAATGCACATACATGATATGATAAATATAGTGAGATTTAATTGGGCATTACGACAAAGTACATAGACCGCTATCCAACATGCATCTATGCCTAAAAAGTCCACCTTCAGGTTATCATCCGAACCCCTTGCAGTATTAAGTTGCAAACAACAGACAATTGCATTAAGTATGGTGCGTAATGTAATCAATAACTACATCCTCGGACATAGCATCAATGTTTTATCCCTAGTGGCAACAGCACATCCACAACCTTAGAACTTTCTGTCACTGTCCCAGATTTAATGGAGGCATGAACCCACTATCGAGCATAAATACTCCCTCTTGGAGTTAAGAGCAAAAACTTGGCCAGAGCCTCTACTAATAACGGAGAGCATGCAAGATCATAAACAACACATAGGTAATAGATTGATAATCAACATAACATAATATTCTCTATCCATTGGATCCCGACAAACACAACATATAGCATTACAGATAGATGATCTTGATCATGTTAGGCAGCTCACAAGATCCAACAATGAAGCACATAAGGAGAAGACGACCATCTAGCTACTGCTATGGACCCATAGTCCAGGGGTGAACTACTCACTCATCACTCCGGAGGCGACCATGGCGGTGAAGAGTCCTCCGGGAGATGATTCCCCTCTCCGGCAGGGTGCCGGAGGCGATCTCCTGAATCCCCCGAGATGGGATTGGCGGCGGCGGCGTCTCAGTAAGGTTTTCCGTATCGTGGCTCTCGGTACAGAGGGTTTCGCGACGAAGGCTTTAAGTAGGCGGAAGGGCAACGCGGGGGGCCACACGAGGGCCCCACACGCTAGGGCCGCACGGCCAAGGCCTGGGCCGCGCCGCCCTAGTGTGGCGGCGCCTCGTGGCCCCACTTCCTTTCCCCCTCGGTCTTCTGGAAGCTTCGTGCAAAAATAGGACCCTGGGCGTTGATTTCGTCCAATTCCGAGAATATTTCCTTTGTAGGATTTCTGAAACCAAAAACAGCAGAAAAAGACAATCGACTCTTCGGCATCTCGTTAATAGGTTAGTGCCGGAAAATGCATAAATACGACATATAATGTGTATAAAACATGTAGATATCATCAATAATGTGGCATGGAACATAAGAAATTATCGATACGTCGGAGACGTATCAAGGGAGTAAGCACTCTTGCTATCAAAAGTACCAAACGATGCATACCAAAATGATTTTTTAGAGGAATACTAGTTCAGATTATTTAATTTTATATTAGCAGGCCAAAATCGAACCCCGTAGTTGCATTTTCTGAAATTGATCCGTAGTACTGGGCAGAACCCTAGTTTAACTTATTAATAGATTCGTAGGTCGATTTTTTTATGTTTTTATTATTATTACTAGGCAGCACATGTGTTTGCCCGTCCAGTGAAACTCTTTCATTTCATTTTTATTTTCCGCAAGGTCGGGAATCGGAGGAAGAGGGATCACACGGGAGGAGACGAAGGGAGAGCAGTCACGGGGCCCCACTTATTTATGGTGTCTACATTTTTTCGGGTGATTTGACTGTTGTGCAGGGTTGTCAGTGCGCAGAGGGTGCGAGCGAGCGAGGCCGAGAATGAGAGAGATGTTTTTTTTTGTTGGAGGGACAACCGAACGATCCTGAAGGACCCAGATTTCCAATACGCATCAGAGAGCAGTTTACATCATGACACAAAATAAATAGGAAATTACATCTAATTCCCTAAGATTTACATGGTAGACCCCAGGCTGAAAGCAAGAAATGCGATCGGGTCCTTAATAGCCACCGTCCGGATTGATCCTCGTCGCAGCCGGGCACGAACCACTTGGCGCGACCAAATCGCCATGGCTACAGAGCCTGCACACCATGGCCTCCGAGCTGAGCTAGAAACGCCCTGCCAAAACCGGCAGCCAACGGAGGTGGATAATTGGAGAGATGGAGAGAGAGAGAGAGTCTTGATGCCTCTCTCTTGACAAAGAAGATGGCTGGGAGTTTGCCTACCTAGCGTACGTGACTTGTGCTCACTGAAGTGTGGGACCTCACGCATGGGAACCACACGTAAGTGACAGACTTGTTGCTCTAATAACTCGGGTGATTATTATATTGTATTAGTACATAGTTTCCTATGGATCCTTCTTAATCACTCCAAAATGAAGCTATCGGGAGGTTTTTGAAATTTCCATGTTTGAAACCAAAAACGACTTCTCTTCATGCATGCTTGACTTCATAAGACAGAGTTTAGCTAGGGTTAGGGGTAGATACATGATTTTCCTGGTTTGAATATGTCTAGACCTTGTTTATCAACTTAATTGAATGCTTACTATATGACATAAGAAGACTACGTGCCTTGGTTTTTCATTTTTTTTAAATTTTATGCCCATTTGAATCTTGGTCAAATCCTAGGTTTTTCATTATTTTAATTTTTTTTGATTTTTTATGCACATTTGAACGTTTTGGTCAAATCCTAGGTTTGACCAAGATTTAAACAAGTTTAAAACATGAAAATGAAAATGGAACCTTGTATCCTTCTTAGTCACTCTAAAATGAAGTTTTTGGGAGTGTTTTTGAAATTTCCATGTTTGAAACCCAAAACCACTTCTCTTCATGCTAGACTTCATAAGACAGAGTTTAGGGGTTAGGGGGTAGATACATGGTTTGTCTAGTTTGAATATGTCTAGACCTTGTTTATCAAATTGAATGCTTACTTGCTACATGACATAAGAAGACTATGTACTTTTGTTTTTCATTTTGGTGTTTTTTTATTTTATGTCCATTTGAATCTTGGTCAAATCCTAGGTTTGACCATGATTTATACAAGTTTAAAACATGAATATGAAAAATTAAGCATCTATCCTTCTTAAGTCACTCCAAAATGTAACTCTTGGGAGGGTTTTTGAAATTTCCATGTTTGAAACCAAAAACCACTTCTCGTCATGCTTGACTTTCATAAAATCGACCGAGATTAGGGTTAGGGGTAGATACATGATTTGTCTGGTTTGAATATGTCCAAACATTGTTTATGAACTTGAATGCTTACTATATGACATAAGAAGACTATATGCTTTTAAAATTCAAACATATGGTAAGCATTCTTATGAAGTCAAGCATGCATGAAGAAAAGTGGTTTTTGGTTTCAAACATGGAAATTTCAAAAACCCTCCCAAGAGCTACATTTTGGAGTGACTAAGAAGGATAGATGCTTAATTTTTCATATTCATGATTTAAACTTGTTTAAACCATGGTCAAACCTAGGATTCGACAAAGAATCAAATGGGCATAATTTTTAAAAAAAAATCAAAAAATGAAAAACCAAGGCACATAGTCTTCTTATGTCATTTTATGAGGTTTTTGAAATTTCCATGTTTGACACCCAAAACCACTTCTCTTCATGTTTGAAACCCAAAACCACTTCTCTTCATGCTTGATTAAATCCTAGGTTTGACATAAAAAGACTGTGTGCTTTGGTTTTTCATTTTTATGTTTTTTTGAATTTTCCGCCCATTTGAATCTTGGTCAAATCGTAGGTTTGACCAAGAGGTAAACAAGTTTAAAACATGAATATGAAAAAGTAAGCATGTATCCTTTTTAGTCACTCCAAAATTAAGCACTTGGGAGGTTATTAAAATTTCTATGTTTGAAACCAAAAACCACTTCTCTTCATGCTTGACTTCACAAGAGAAAGTTTAGGGTTAGGGGTAGATACATGATTTTTCTGGTTCAAATATGTCTAGATCTTGTTTATCAACTTCAATGCTTACTGTATGACATAATTAAGAAGGCTATGTGCTTTGGTTTTTCATTTTTTTTCATTTTTCTGAATTTTTATGCCCATTTGAATTTTGGTCAAATCTTAGGTTTGACCAAGATTGAAACAAGTTAAAAACATGAATATGAAAAAGTAAGCATGTATGGATCCTTCTTAGCCACTACAAAATGAAGCTCGTGGGAGTATTTTTCTCCCACACATGAGCTTGGTACCACTACACAAGAACCATGCATATGTTAAAACTTTTGAATCATGTGTTTTTTCTTCTCTTGATTACTGCCCAAAGGAGAAAAATTATATTAAATGGGTGTTTTCTATGAAGTGCCTACCACATGAAGTGTACACACTACCACCAATCCAATTTTCACAGGTCTGCATAAGAGACATGGTAGCTACGTACGATGGCAATTTCCAACGATCCACGGATTATCTTTGTGTGCAACCATATACTGAATTATTTCTGGGCTAAAAGTTTTATTTCAAATGTAATTGGAAGGAAGGGTACATGAATTAGAATTAAAAAATTAGGTAAATACATGACATGCTCCCAAGATGTGGAAGCCTAAAACAATGGCCAAACATGTGCGGTGCATCCAAGTATAACACATAGCATGCACCGATAGTTTGACCTAAATTTGAAATCAAGCCGAAGGTGGTTCGAAAAATCGTAAAATGGCAAAACAAAGCATGAAGTTACAAATTTGTGATGTACTATATGTCCATTAGGATATTACAAGGCTGACAAGTATAAGGATGTTGTAAAATTGAGCAACATAATACACAATATATATATATATATATATATATATATATATATATATATATATATATATATATATATTACCCAAAATATACGATTAAAAAGTTAAAATGGACATCTAGTTTGTAATGATATAATTTTTGTACCATAAAATTCATATTATGTTGTAATCAAATTAATGATATAGGGATGCACGCTGGCATTATAATCCCTAACGGAGGGAGTAAGCACTTCAGTTATGAAATGTACCGAACAATGCATGCAAAAATGATTTTTATTGGAATACTAGTTCAACTTATTTTGTTATAAAGGGGAGCGTCGTGAGATTAATCGACCTAATTTTGTAAACAAGCCAAAGTTATTGTGGGGTTCGATATAATAAGGTCGAAAGAAATGATGGAGTCATATAATTCGTGGTTTACATACTTCCACTATGAACAATACTAACAAAATTTACTTGAAACTTGTTGGCCATGCCATTCTGCTACCCCCCCTCCCCCAAAAAAAATTCAAATATGAATCCTTGTGGCACGATCATGTTGGGGTTCACTTCTGCGCTTCTGGCTATCTACCCAGCCGAGCATGTGGGATCTATTACCTTGTACGAATCCTCGCTTTAAACCAAGAAGAAGTGAAAAACCCCCCCCCCCCCCCGCCCGCCACACACACACACACTCCTCTCTCTCTCTCTCTCTCTCTCTCTCTCCACTAACCGGCTTTAGATATCGCATCATTTGTCTCTCAGACTCCATTGATTTGGCCCAAGTTCAACAAGGTCGCTCCCTTTTCCTCTGAGAGTCCATTGATTTTTATTTGCTGGTGTCACTTGTGCTAAACTATCATTCCTTGTACTCCCTTCGATTCATATTACTTGATGGTAATATAGATGTATCTAGACACATTTTAGTTGTAGATACATCCATTTTACCATCAATTAATATTGATCGGAGTTGCAGCGTGGTATGAGGCCTGCCGCCTGCCACCGTCGGCGAGGTTCCAAGTAAACGGTGCCAGAAGAAGAGTAGCGCGGCTCCGAATTCAACCACGAGGCGGCGATGGACGGCACCAAGGAAATAAACGCTACGAATTTGGAGGCCATCGCGTACAACATCACTGGAACGGCGCAGGTCATGTGCTCCCATGACGGTTGCGGGGTCAACGTCAGCTACCACGAGTCCCTAAGACACCAGATCGCGTGCCCGCACGACCGGTGCAACTGCACGGAGCAGGGCTGCGAATTCACCGCCCCACCGTCAGCGCTCCTCGTTCACCTCGCAGAGGCCCACTCGATTCAGGTGCACAGGTTAGAGTATGGCAAGTCCATAGAGTTCCGGGTGACCATGACGCACCCGTGCTCGCGGTGCAGGCGGCTCGTCGTCGAAGGGGATGACAGCTCCGTGTTTGTCCTGTACATCGACGCGCTCGGCCCGGAAATTGTCTTGTCTTTGGTATGCGTCAGGTCGGCCACATCTGTGTGGCCACTCTACAGGGTGAAGATCTGGGCGCACGGCCCGCCGCCGTCCTCGAAATCGGACTGCAGGCGGGATGTCGTGAATATGTCTGCCGATGCTTCTGGCAGTGCGTCGCCGGGCGCTGTCGTGTTTGAGGAGCTCACGACGTTCCTCGTTGTGCCGGGGCCATACCTCGTTGGTGCTGGATCGTCCAAGGAGCTGCGTTTCTACATTCGCTTATGCAAGCAGATGTAGCTACTGCTACTTTGCGTAGTTGAAAAAACTGTCAATTTGTAAAGTACTAGAGTGTTCGTACGGCTGCTATTTTTTTATGGGGTCTTTGTTTCATATTTGTGCTGAACTGTTTGTAGTAGTACTTATACTTAATAATGATGCAGTGTGGAAGTGAATACTCTTTTTTTTGTGAATCGGAAGTGAATACTCCAAGTACTATATGTAATTGTAACCCCTCCATCTGATTTACTCCCTCCGTCTCGATTTAGAGGGCTTGGTTTATTTTGCAGCAGGACCAAGGCATTGTTTCATTGGATGACGAAAACTCTCCGGAGCGCTGCCTCCTCCGGATGACAATAAAACATGATGTACAATGGGTTGTTTTTTAGTCTTATCTTTGGTAATGAGACATCCTAAATTTGTGGTGAGAGAGATTTATGCTAAGAGATGATCTCTTAGCTAAGAGAAGGCAAAGTCTTTTTTCATCTTTCTCTTTCTTCCACATCAGCGTTTATCCTACGTGGCACTGCTAAAATATCACCATTGTACATGCCCTAATACTCCACTAATGGTGTACAAAGCGTGCATGCAGCCGATCACATGCCCCCATGCAAACTTGTTTGGTTTCACACTCCACCAGCATGCACAAGGCTGTTCCCAGAGAATAGAAAAAGGAGAAAAGGGAAGGTGGAGACTAATTCGAGAAGGTTACTAGTACTTCTAATTTAAATGCATGCAGGCCTTAGATGAGAGGTAATATGGGACAAATATTTGTTCAGATTAGGCCCTGTGAACCGAGACAGAGGGGTATAAAACTATCTGCACTTCCAGATCATTTCTCCTGTTTTTTAGATGTCCTTTCACTTACTATAAAAAAAAGAAGCACTATAAGGGCTGCTTTCAATCAAAGGAATGTGGGGAGTGTAGAAATAGGAAAGGTGTAGGATTGAAATTTTCCCATAGGAATGAAATCCAACATAATTCCTATGTCAATCCTATGAATCAAAGAAGCCCTAAGTGGTTACCGGTGCTTAATGCACAGTTCCAAAGAGTTCATCCCGCAGTCCAAATAACTAATAATCAGATGATGTCAATTTTTGTGTATGTAGTTGTGCCTATTACCATCACAAATATAGTCTCAAATAGTATGATGGCGGAGATACACATTTTTTAACTACCATGATTTTCGGAAAATGCTTAGTCAATTTTGACATAATTTGACTTTCTAAAAATAATACGGAGTATAAGCCTTAAGCTTTGCGATGGAGGTACTATATTGGGTTTTCCTCGTCTTAAGAAAAATCCCTTCCCATCCCCTTAAATAGAGTACTCCAGCCCCGAGGCTAGGAGATAAGAGAGGCCATCGATAGGCCATACTCCTCGCGCGCTCGCAATGCTGGAAACTGTCACCGTTACCCTGAAGATGGACTCCACCGTGCTTCACTGCATTTTCTGCTCCCAGCCCCTCAAGCCCCCAGTCTTCAAGGTCGATCCCTTTCCCTCCCACACTCCATTGATGTTTCTTTTGTGGGTTCACTACTGCAAAAATGGGAATCCACGAACTTTGATTTGTGCAGTGCAAGGGTAATCATTTGGCCTGCGGCCGCTGCCTCATCGAGCTTCCCGGGAACCGGTGCCATAGGTGCGTGGAACCCCGCGGCGGATTCGAGCAGGACCCGGCAATGGACGCCGTCGTATCAGCGGTGACGGTTAAGTGCCCCCACAGCTGCTGCGGGAGCTTGGTGGCCTACCACCAGGTCCACGACCACAAGATTGCATGCCCGCACGCCCCTTGCGCTTGCACGGAGCCCGGCTGCGACTTCGCCGCCCCGCCAACAGCGCTCGTCGCCCACTTCGCAGCGGCCCACTCGATCCAAGTGCACAAGCTCCCGCCATACAACACGACCAAAGTGTTCCAGGTGCCGGTGCCGGTGCCGGGTTCGCCGTGCCTGCGGATCATCGCCGAAGGGGAGGACGGCGCCGTGTTCGTCCTGATCATCGGCGTGCTCGGTTCGATTTCGACCACCATCGTGTCTACCGTGTGCGTTAGGGCGGCCGCGTGCGTGTGGCCTCTGTACACGGCAAAGATGTGGGCGAATGGGCCAGCGTCGTGCTCATTGGCGCACGCGAGGAGCAGGGCGGACACCGTGAGTGTGTCTTTGGAGGCGTCGAGCTGCGCCATGCCGGGCGACGTCGCGTTTGATGAACTCACGTCGTTCCTCTCGGTGCCGCCGTTGTACCTGGTGCTTGGTGGACCTTCCAAGCTACTGCGTTTCTACATTCGCATCGAGAAGGAGAACAATTAATCCTCAAAATAAGTACTCCTACTCCATATGATGATACGTACTAGTATAGTGCTAATGCGGATGTAACCTCTAGTAAAGTACTAGTACTAACAATGTCCGAGTTGTACTATTATTTCAGTTTCGCTTCTATTGTTGGGTAACATCATCAGGAACATAACTTGAACTTATTGGTTTCAAATCTGTGACAACAAAAGAAAAAAAAAACAAGAAAGGGAGTACTCCGTAACTGTTTTTCGTCCTGCTAATGCAACCTTGAGGTGACAGGGACAACTTTGTACAAAGCATCGTGCTCATATAAATATACGTACAAAATCATCAGCAGTACCTCGATAGGTGCCATGTCCATTGATAGACTGGGTCACTGGGAGATGGATATTACTACTGGATAGCTGTCCTGACGTGATAGGATGCCTACATACTATTTTATTAAGGACGGAGAGCATTCTAGAAGAGATGTCATGTCTTGGGGCAGAGGTTCGGCTTAATCATGGTTTTGATATGGCCACGACTTTTTGTCATTTAAGGCACCACCTATGGGAACCAAAAGATTACTGAAACAGCAACTACATTTTACTTGACGCTAATGTAGATGTATCTAGACATATTGTAGCTATAGATACTTCCATTTTAGTATCAAGTAATGTGGATCGGAGGGAGTAATACAATACAGTATACTCAGTATAAGGTTAACTTTGGCACACGCTGGGACACACATATTTGTTAGAAGTACACACATGCAAGACAGAGCATAGAGTAAAATAATTACTCTACTATTTACTTATGAGCAACCAAAAGCTTGTACGTGTCCACTATATATATGGGCATGGACTACACTTATTGCTTGTGGATGAGGATAGCTGTTGTGGACAACACAGTGCATGCTGTTAGAGTGAAACGACACACTTATTATGGATCGTAGGGAGTATGCAAGATAAAAAAAGATCTACCATACATATTATTATTATATACTTTTTTTGCGAATCTTATTTTATACTTATCAGTTATGTACTCACGACACTGGGAGCATACACACACACGATCGTACATACTACAGTAGTACTGTACTACTTTTAACACTACTTGCAAGATAAAATATAGCTGGATGTACAGAACTACTTATCACTTGGTGCATACACACACGATCGTATACATACTAGTACTGTACTAGTTTTAACACTAGGCTATCCTTTTCAGTGGTCTTCCTCTTCAGCTTCCACAGCCTGTACCATGCTGCTCTTCTTCTTCTTCTTCTTCTTCTTCTTCTTCTTCTTCTTCTTCTTACTCCCGCTGTCCTGGAATTCCGCCAATTTTTGTTGACCCTTCTCAAAGTTCACTATTTGCCTGTATACCTCATATGTCGCGTATGCGTCGATGCTTGCATACATGATATGCTTCATGGACAAGGGCACCTGCTTCCACAGCTTGTGTTCCTCATGCGTAAGTTTTTTCATGATAGATTTGTACTGGCTGTCTATAATGACCGCAGCATAGTCAGCCAACGAATCCTTATTGTTACTAGTGGAATCGGCAGGCTGCCACCTTTTCTGGATGTCCACGAAGTTCGCCACTGAGAGGTTGCAACGCCCAAGCCTGGTAATGTCGTTGCCGATGTCAACACCTGCAAATGTTACGTCAGCCCTGCCAAGAAAGTCAGCGAGTTTGGGGCATGGCTGGTCGGCCGAGGAAATCTGGTACAGGAGGCAGTCCGTGCCCATGCACAACTGTATGAGGGCAGCCTCCTGGTCAGGCCCATAGGTGTACTCTACATCTAGGCCAACAATTTTGTACGAGTCTTCTTTCTCCAAGATCAACTCGATTTTGTTGATGTGTTCCTCCAGCTTAGACGCCATATTGGTATAGTTGGCCGTAATGGTGGTTTTTCCATGAGCAAGAAAAGTGTGCCCGTGGTAGAACGCTTCCATGGAGGGTAGCGAGAGGGGCACATGCGAGAGTGTCAGGGAGAAGACGAAATGAGGAAGACGAATGTTAACCGTCACGCCAGGGCCTGGAAACCGCTAGATGCATGCATTTTGGACGGTTTTGAAGATGACGGGCCATAGGGCACGAATGCAGTTTCCCTGTTAAAATAATAATAACCGCCCACGTACTTAATTAATTGGATGCTTATTTGTTTCTCGAGAGGAGCCTAGTTTTTTTCTACTACTCCGTACGAAACTCTGAGGATCTAAATCATCAGCATTAGTACAAAGAGATTCAAAAGTAATAGTATTACCTTCGTCTAAAAGGATGTGTCTTAGTTTTGTCTAATACGGATGTATATAGACATATCTTAGTTGTAGAAATTACAAATATGACTTCCTTGCACCACTTAGCTACCACTACAAACACTAACGCAAGGTAGATCAGCATCATGCAATGTAGACATTACAGTATTTTTGTACTACTGTACTTGTCTTCCCTGGTCTATGATTCAATATATAGTATACTGTACTGCTTATACACCAGGGAGATTCAAAATACGAGTTGAGCGCAAAAACTCCCGCCTCCATACACATATTTCGAATTCCCATTCGACCCCTATTACCAATGACGCAATGGCAGACAAGTGAAGCCGGCGTGCGTTGGGGTCTCGTTCGTAATTTACACATCCCCTCTGATATATAGTCTACCGCCTTCCTTTCGTCTTCCCCATTTCCGCCAAAAATCTGTCGCAATACTCCAGGCCCATCATCTCTCACCTGCCGGACCACCGCACCGGAATATCCTGGCCGTACTTAGCCGGCCTACCACCTCACCTACCTGAGGTTACCGACTCCCTCGTCCGCAGCACCAGATCCACTTCACCAACGCCGCCGTGTACTGCATCGGATCTGCTTCACCGACTGCTTCTTTCGCAGCACCAGATCCGCTTCACCAACGCCGCCGTGCACTGCACTATCTGAGTTCACCGACTCCCTCGTCTGCCGTACCTGATCCGCTTCACCAACGACGCCGTGCACTGCACCGGATCTGCTTCACCGACTCCCTCGTTTCAGATCTGCTTCCCCGAAACCATCATCGACCGCCCCAGATCTGCTTCCTCGATGCCGACGCCCACCGCAACCGCAGCACCCCCGCCGTCGTCGACGTGACCCGCAAGGATGCCGAGTATGACTACACGAAGCCGCCGTCGAGGTAACCAGACCCCCTCCCCCTACACGTTTTGGGCTGTTACCATAGAAGGTTCAAGCATGTCTTGGTCAACTAGAATGTGTCTATATACATCTGAATCTAGTCATAACTGAGATTTATATTAGCATGTAAGTATCTAGAATTGGTTTACTGTCATGCAATCCAATCTAGTTAAACCCGTGTCAATCTATATCTATACCTAATAATATATAATAATAAAGAAACTAAGGCAAAATTTTCGTCCAACTTCAAACTACCCATAAATTTCCGAAAATTACACCTATGCCCCCCGCGAGTTAATACTGATTCGTCCGTCTAAAAAAGCATCGACAGAGAAGTCCCATAGATCCAGCTCCACCCTGCTCTCAATGCGCGTGGCAGATGGCAGAAACCTGCGCATTTGCCCATGCCACTCCTCGAGCTCTCTGTCTTGATGTGCTTCACACACCTTGATGTGCTTCACACACATGGCTTATAATACTAGGAAGCTTGTACATGACCCTTTAGATTGTTGCCATGTGCCAGAATCCAAACCCTATACAATACTTCTAGAATACTCTACAAACTCTAGATATTTCATACTACTCGTAAATATCTTACTCTAGAACATTCCCCATTCTACAATTCTCTCTATATACCTTGGATACTTCATGACTAAGCTAGCTCCTTTACTAGCCAACCACATTGATAAGATTACTACTAACAATCTCCCCCATAATCTTGTCATATAAACTATCTTTACTACGTATTAAATTTAAAATAGGTCGCGGTGGTTGGTGATGGTACGTCAAACGTGTATACAACTCACCCGAACATAAAAAGTAAGGTCAGCGTGACCGGCTCCATGAGGAGTTCTTATCAGGATTAGTTAGGTCACGACCAAAATCCAATCCGTAGCACTAGGTAGCAAAATCAGCATCCCTTTCCTAATTTTAATCGCTAAAACAAGCATACATCGGTTCAGCCACACATCTTTTTCGTTCGCTCCCCTTTTTATTCTCTAAGGAACCCTCTCCTTAATGAGCGTAGATTGATGGAGATGGCTTTTGTACCGGTCAATCTTTATATCAGCAGGTGATCCGTCCTTTCTCCTCTGCCGTGGTTCATCAACGCGTGTCCGACAATCCCGGTTAGATCGGCACGATCGGCAAAAAAGAAAAAAGCCAAAAGAGACCCATTGATTAGGCTCCTCTTGCCGTGCAACTTTAATTTTTCTAACTTTTCTTTCATTCGCAAACATACAGTGACAACCTATATGACTCTAGGTTTCTTTTCCTAATTTTTGCACGTGCATGCATTTTCCATTTAAAATTCGTAGGACATACAAATCTCAACACTTATGCAACTAAAAATCTTTTAAAAACAAAACTTTCAGACCCTGCAGCTTTTAAGAGGTTAGTGACAAGAATCAACCACATGTTTAGGAGCGCAGTGACATTCTCGCTAAAAAACCATGTTTCACGCGTGGGTGTTTCATTAATAAAGAGAAATATCTGATTAGTAAAGAGAAATATCTGTTCAGTTGGGGCCACGTTTCGACGTGTGTTCTCGCGAATCGCTTTCTCAGACAAAGTATCTCGAAGGTGTTCATAGAGGTAGCATGTGCATTTGTGCGTTCATAGAAGCGAGTGTATGTACTTAGTGAGCATTTATATTGTACCGTGTTTTGTAAAAAAGATGGTGTGAAAGGGCACCTTTTACGATATACTCCCTCCGTCCCAAAATGTAAGGGGTCTAAGGATTGGTCAAAAGTCAAACCTTACAAACTTTGACCAAATATTTAAAAAAATATTTACATCTACAATATCAAATTGACATATTAAGAAAATATACTTTAGGGTGAATCTATTGATAATGATTTAGTATTGTAAATATTTATATTTTTTTTATAAACTTGGTCAAATTTTAAAAACATACTTTTAACTAATCCTTAGACGCCTTATTTTTGGCACAGACGGAGTATCATTCAATAAATACTATGAATTATTCGATCGTTTGTTCAAACATGTCGATTAGAGCGGTCGATTGATCAACTCGGATCGGTCGATCGAGCATCAGAGTTGTCTCTGTGGTGACAAAAAATAATGCACATTGTATAAGACTGACGTACCACAGATTGTAAAGAAAAATGAGGACCATGTGGCCACACATCCTGGACATAGACATTGTGATTATATTCCATTTATTCTATTTTTGGAGAGAGCGATCTTTCGTTATTAACCCGTTGCAACACACGGGTATTATGCTAGTATCCCCTAATCAGATCACATGGACCATGCACTTCATCTTGTGATGGCATCACACCGACTCACGTCAAGCAACGACGCCGCACCCTGCTTGTTAGCCTCACACCGACTTCATATTAGATATCATGTAGTGCATTTCAAGTACCAAATCACTGAGAACCAACCTGTGGTTGGATGGTTAGGAGGGCAGTGGCACCCCCAGATTTGACGCTTTGGTGTCTAAAAAATGGAGGAATATTCTTGTGTGGGATGCGGCGTTCCCGATGACATTGTGGTGATAGTGGTGACTTCGTCAATCTCAATACCCGTCGGATCAGTTTCTTGGATGCATTTTCCTGGATGTGCTCGAAGGGGTAGAGTGTGTGTGCGTGAGTGATGAGTGTATGCATGTACATGTGAGCGTCTATGATTGTACTGTGTGTTGCAAAAAATAGTATTAATTTTTATCTTGTTCATACTAAGACTAGGAAAGCGTTCCCTGCTCTATAAACTCTCAAGAAACACCCCTATAATATCTATCTAGTTCGTCCTAATGTTAGAACAGTAATTGCATGCTATGTAATTCATCTATTTTTGTTAGGAAACCTACATGTTTGTTTGCTTTTCTTATTCTCAGGTGACAGGTTGTGTGCTGGGACCATAGCCGCCGTCTGTTTTGTTCGTTGCAAAATGTTGTTTTATATTCCGCCATTCTGTGCTCTTCTGTGTTCACAAGGTTTTAAATTATAATTTCCATCTGTTTTGTTGTAAACAATGACGGTAAATGCCAATTACTATTTCCTTTCTGCTATCCTTTTGCCATCCTGTAGTACATGTGTGAACTCATTGCTCTGGTACATTTAAATTCTTCATTGTTTTTGTTCTTCAAGAGCTGCAACCCTAACTCTTTGCTGTAATTTCATGTTGCACTATCACACGGAACACAGCAAATCGTGGAGTGAATCACCCCTATAATCCAGTAAGTACCTTTCATTTTTGTATTGATATGCTTATCGTGCTGGGAACCAGTTTGTGTTTAACACATTTACTCTCCATATAGATAGGATAACTGGTTTGAAATAAATCATGCTATTTATATGACTGCACGTCTTCGTTCATTTTCCTGCTAGCTTCTCAAACTTGTTCTATTGCCTGTCTAATCTTTTTTTTGTTTGATCATGATTAAACCAATTTAATTGTTCTGCTTAACTTAAATGATCTGGCATTTTATTCCAGCCACATAATGTTTGATTGCTCTTGCACTTCCTCATACCGTTATGTCTTCTGGATTTCATCCATACATGATAAGAATGTTTTGCTTGGTGAATATGAGTCAGATGATGATTCAATTGGTTATTAGTCCTTGATTCATTGAGTTGACTAATGATTAAAACATATAAACCTTGGCACTTTCTGGCATGCTTGTTGTGGGATATAATGAGCATATTTGTTTTTTGTAAGATTTTTTTCTGATTTCACTGTTGATTAATCCAATGCCACCTTCTGTAGTAGGAAATCCACCTTCAGTGGGTATCATAAATAAGATATGTTGTTTCTTTTTGGCTGACCCATCTTTTATTTTTAGGCACAAAATGGTTCATTTGTTTGTTTCTCCTTCCCTTATATTGGGCTCATGGGTTAAACATTGAAATAATATGTCAGTTTATATGAATCCCAGAATGGTTGCTGTCTAATCTGTCTTAATTGGTCCTGCTCGTTTATATTTGGCACCAAATGGATATATTTCTCGTTTATCTGAGGCATTCCCATGGCTGGCCGATGATGAAAATAATGAAATTTAGGGGGTTGGAGATTCTCCAACTGCACAATGTCTGGCTAGTTTTGTCCACATGACCACTTTTGTGGAACTTAAGGGATCTGAAGCACCCCTTCCAAGTGTCAATTTTAATTGACAGACTTCTGTTATGCAGTTTCCTGGCTTATTTTATTAGGCACAGACTGTCTAGTTACTTGATTTATTTTGTTCATATTTGCCATCCGGTTGCTCTGCCTGTTGCAATGGGGTAGATAGCTTGCTTTGTTATATTATGCCTTGTGCTTTGTGAAAATCTGCCATCTGTTTTCATGCTTTGCAAAAATCTGTGACAACTAATATGGTTGTTTTCTCAAATTGTATGGTTCTGTAACCTGCACTGTCTTGTTTTCAGCCCCTGAATAGAGCAAGGAAGGCAGATGGCAGGGCATGTACATCAAGTGTCCAGGTCTTTCCACAGCACAGCCATGACAATGCCAATTCATCTGATAGTCAGATCATATCTACTATCCCAGCCATTCCAGCGCAACCAATCGCTGCCTTTGCACACGAATCAATTGATATAATGCAGCAGCACAGAGATGAAAGAGATTCAAAAATCGACATAACAGTCAATGAGATACATGAATTGAAAAATAGGCAAGCTTGGATTGAGCAGATCCTTAATAATCTACTCTGCAGATCTAATGGAAAGCCATCTGTTACTTGCACTCCGATGAATTCTACCTAAAAGAAATACAGTTTTGCCGATGATGCCATTTGTATGGCTTGTATCATTTGAGTTATTTCGACTTGTTGTGGTATTTGAGAATTTTTCCTGTTATTGTAACACTTGAGCTTTTTTCCTGTTATTGCTATAGTTTGCAATAATTGTAACAAATTTTCAATGTAATGATTATTTGATCTTGAGCTTTTTTCCTGTTATTGCTATAGTTTGCAATCATTGTAACAAATTTTCAATGTAATGATTATTTGATCTTGCACTCGGCCTTAACAGAACTACTAGTATGGTCTCACAATTTTTTATCATTATACTTTGCAAGATTTAGCGGATGCCCCAAATTCAGTGCATCTCCACCGGCGGCCCCGATAGCGATTTGGGGGCCTGCGTCGATTTAGGGCTCGCACCGGTGCGCTCCAAACGGCGCCGGCCATTTGTCGAGCCCAATAGAATCGCCGGCATCCCATGCCGGCCCCTTTGACAAGGGCGCGAATCGGGCACCCCGGTTGCCTTTGCGGAACGACGGTTTTCTCTGGTGGGGGCGCCTTGTCCGCGAGAGGACGCGACGGTTCGCATCGGCCGCGACGCGGAAAGGTTGGTCATCGGTGTTTAAGGTCATGTAAGAGGTAGTTATAGTACTCGTATGTGATTTTGGTGATGTGGAGGAAAAAGAATGAGGAGAGAGAAGGACTATGTGGTGCCGATTCAAAGAAACCGGATCAAGCAGTACAAGTAGGACCCAGCAGAAATATGACATGCATATTTACTCCATTGCTGTGTGAACAGGGTATCCTAAAGCAAGTGGCCCACTTCACCAAGCCATGCACATTAAATTATCAATTTCCATCATAGATGAGTGATGACCCACAAGTATAGGGGATCGCAACAGTCTTCGAGGGAAGTAAAACCCAATTTATTGATTCGACACAAGGGGAGACAAAGAACACTTGGAAGCCTTAACAGCGGAGTTGTCAATTCAGCTACACCTGGAAACAGACTTGCTCGCAAGAGTTTATCAGTAGTAACAGTTTTATAGCAGTAGCAGTAGTGAAATAACAGCAGCAGAGTAACAAAGACAGCAGTAGTGATTTTAGTAAACAGCAGGATTAAAATACTGTAGGCACGGGGACGGATGAACGGGCGTTGCATGGATGAGAGAAACTCATGTAACAATCATAGCAGGGCATTTGCAGATAATAATAAAACGGTATCCAAGTACTAAGCAATCAATAGGCATGTGTTCCATATATAGTCGTACGTGCTCGCAATGAGAAACTTGCACAACATCTTTTGTCCTACCAGCCGGTGGCAGCCGGGCCTCAAGGGAAACTACTGGATATTAAGGTACTCCTTTTAATAGAGTACCGGAGCAAAGCATTAACACTCCGTGAACACATGTGATCCTCACATCACTACCATTCCCTCCGGTTGTCCCGATTTCTGTCACTTCGGGGCCATCGGTTCCGGACAGCGACATGTATATACAACTTGCAGGTAAGATCAATAAACAATGAATATCATGATGAAACAATAACATGTTCAGATCTGAGATCATGGCACTCGGGCCCTAGTGACAAGCATTAAGCATAACAAGTTGCAACAATATCATCAAAGTACCAATTACGGACACTAGGCACTATGCCCTAACAATCTTATGCTATTACATGACCAATCTCATCCAATCCCTACCATCCCCTTCGGCCTACAGCGGGGGAATTACTCACACATGGATGGGGGAAACATGGCTGGTTGATGTAGAGGCGTCGGTGGTGATGATGGCGATGATCTCCTCCAATTCCCCGTCCCGGCGGAGTGCCAGAACGGAGACTTCTGGCTCCCGCGACGGAGTTTCGCGATGTGGCGGCGTTCTGGAGGGTTTCTGGCGACTTCCACTTCTCCCCGTGCGTTTTTAGGTCGAGGCCAATAAGTAGTCCGAAGGAGGGCATCGGAGGCCGGCCGAGGGGGCCACACCATAGGGCCGCGCGGGCCCCCCTGGGCCGCGCCGCCTTATGGTGTGGGGCCCTCGGGCCTCCACCTGAGTTGTCCTTCTGGCTCCGTCAGTATTCTTGGAAAATAGGGCCTTCTGCATAAATTCCGAGGATTTTCCCGAAAGTTGGATTTCTGCACAAAAACGAGACACTGAGCTTCTCTGAAAACAGCGTTAGTCCGTGTTAGTTGCATCCAAAATACACAAATTAGAGGCAAAACAATAGCAAAAGTGTTCGGGAAAGTAGATACGTTTTGGACGTATCAACTCCCCCCAAGCTTAGCTTATTGCTTGTCCTCAAGCAATTCAGTTAACAACTGAGCGATAAAAGAACTTTCACGAACACATTTGCTCATATGATGTATATATTCTCATGCTATGGCTAATACTTAAGCAGTTCATAATGAGATACGTGCAAATAAGATCATCTAACAGCTATGTCAATCATGGAGAGGTACCAACAATTAATAATAAGCATCATGAATCATGTATATAAGCAAGATTGCAATGTTCATAAGAGAGTATGATAAAGTGGTATCTCGCTTGCCTGTATTTGATTGGCAAAACATAAATGCCCGGGCACCTCTGGAGTTCATAGAAAGACTAGAAGTAGTGATTGTCAAAGATAAAAGCATCAAAGTTATACCACAATCAATCATATTTTGAGACAAGCATATTATACTAAGAATGACAGTTGTGCTCTCAAGATAGTGCTCAAAGAAATAATGGAGACACAACATAGAAGTAAAAGATTGACCCTTCGCAGAGGGAAGCAGAGATTAACATGCGCTAGAGCTTTTCATTTTTGAAATCAAGAGTAAAATCATTTTGAGAGGTGTTTGTCGTTGTCAACGAATGGTAATGGGTACACTAACTACCTCGCCAACCGGAATTTCAAGAGCGGCTCCCATGAATTATTTGCATATTTATGTGGCACTCCTTCCAACCTTTCTTACACAAACCATGGCTAACCGAATCCTCGGGTGCCTACCAACAATCTCATACCATGAAGGAGTGCCTTTTTATTTTAGTTTTATTATGATGATGACACTCCCCCCAACCTTTGCTTACACAAGCCATGGCTAACCGAATCCTTCGGGTGCCGTCCAACAATCACAAACCATGGAGGAGTGTCTATTTAGGTTAATTAATTTGGGACTGGGAATCCCGTTGCCAGCTCTTTTTGCAAAGTTATTGGATAAGCGGATGTGCCACTAGTCCATATGAGAGTCCGTCAAAAGTAAATGACAAGGTTGAAAGCTAAACACCACATACTTCCTCATGAGCTATGAAACATAAACACAAGTTGAGAAGCATTTTGAAGGTTTTAAAGGTAGCGCATGAGAATTTACTTGGAATGGTTTGAAATGCCATGCATTAGGTATTTATGGTGGACACTCTGGAATAACTTGGTTTTCATGTGTTTGGAAGCACGAGCAGCGTTCCCGCTCAGTACAAGTGAGGGCTAGCAATAGACTAGGGAGCGACAAATCAAGAGAGCAGTAACTGTCATAATCATGCTTGCGGCAAAATAAATTAACGGAGGCATAAAAGTGATACAAGAACTCTGAAGCAATATAGATCATCGAGGCTTAATTGACTTTTTGTTCAGTCATATGCATGCGTGAGCATGTGCCAAGTCGATATAGATGAATTATTCAGAGGAGGGTACCACAATGCCATACTTACTTATGAATAAAACAATGCAAACAAACATACATGACATGCTACTCATATTAATAAATTGGAGCTAAACATGAGACATCATAAACTACTAGACTTTCTCCAATAACATATACCTCACATGAACCAACTAAGCATGCTCACATGGATGAGTATATGTACAAAAATGAAAACAAATAGAGTTCATACCAGCCTCTCACCACAATCCAATTGTCGTAGATCGTCATTATTGCCTTTCACTTGTGTAGCTTGGATAATATGAAATGAAAACCACGCTCCAGCCACCGAAGACCATTGAACTCATAATGAACTTTACAAACCAAAGAAGAACAGCAAATATTTTTGGTGTTTTCGAATTAGAAACAAGAACAAAAGGAAACAAACAAACAAAGCAAAATCTTTTTGGGTTTTCTTATAGCAAACTGGCAATAGCAAATAAAGCGAAACAAATGCAAGAAACCAAAGCAAACAAATGGTGAAGAGAAACAACAGAAATATTTTTGGTCTTTTTGTGTTTTAAGAAAGAAACAAAGCAAGAACAAGAAAATGAAAACTAAAAGAAATACATAACAGCAGGATGACAGAAATCTGCCAAAACCTGACAGCAGTACAGAAATCGATTTTTACAAAAATCTTACGTTGCTCAGCTCGAAAAGTGTTCAACTAATGAAAGTTAGATAACAACCTGGGGAACCTGCACAAAAATTGGCAGCTCAAAAAAATGTTCTGGCTGTGCGCATGAATTTTTCTAGTAACAGCCCAGAATCTGTTTTCAGGCAGCACTTCCCCAAATATCATCTCCCTCTCATTAGAAAACCACTCAAAGAGACTAAACAAGTATGTATAAGTATCCAGCAATCATAATATGCAAAGAATGAGTGATGCCGGTATACCTCCCCCCAAGCTTAGGCTTTTGGCCTAAGTGGAGTTCAATCCCATCGACCCCATGAGGTGGTATCTCCGTAGTACGACGAAGATGGATCATCTTCCGGGTATGTGCTAGAAGAAGCACCCGGATATGTGACGGTGTAGTCGTAGGAGGGCTCGGTGTCCTCGGAGTCATGCTGCTGGTGGAAATCTTGTATCTTCATATGTTCATCCACCTCCTCCTTAGTGCGCGACCATGGTTGCCTGTCAATACAAAACAAACCTGTCTGGGGAAGAGGGATTTCTTTCTCATCCCCGTCAGCAAACAACATTCTATAGACCATATTATCTAAAGTGGAATCAGTGGTAACAAAATGATGGCTTTTCATAGCAGCGATGTCAAGCCTCCTAGGGGTTAATGGCACATCATTAGGATCAATAGGAAGTCTTAAATGTGTTAAAACGCGCAATGCAATAGTGCCTCCAAAAATAGGCCCCCTGTTAGTCAGGCGGCGAGCAATAAGAGAACCAAGATGATAAGATGTCCGTCCAGTAAGTGCAATATTCAAGAAAGCAAGATGGTAACTAGAAATATTGCTAGTGTTCTCCCTACCAAGAATGCTAGTAGCAATGTAATATGCAAAATACTTGATGGCGGGGAGTTGAATGTTCCTTATCTTGCCACGCTGAATGGTGCGACAATCATCGTCGGTGATCCCTCGATAGAGCTCCAACAAGTCCCGGGGGTTGTCATCAATCCTCCTTGCTGTACCTACAGGGGCAATATCCAATGCACGACAAAAATCTTCCAATTCCATAGTAACAGGATTACCATAGATCTTGAATGCAACTGTCGGCTCGTATTGCGTGTTGTTGAACCTGAAGCTCTCGACGAAAATTTTGGTGAGCATATAGTATTGCTCCCTTTCGTCTTCCACGTAGGTGGTTAAGCCCGCTTTGTTGACAAGGGTGAAGAAATCATCCAGTATCCCTGCATTTGTCAGAAAATCATAACATGGGAAGGATGAAGCATTAGGAGCCCCATTGTCCTCTTCGGGCGCGAAGCTAGGCGCGATGATATCCTCATTGTACGATCGCCTAAGCCGGGTGGCGGCCCTAGAAGGCCTCCCGGTGCTGGTTGTTCCTTTCTTGAACAACTCTCCAAAGTTGAACTTCTTCATCTCTTTTCTGAAATTTTCAACAAGTGATATAAAATTTGATTTGGTGACATATAATTGAGGGGAACTACTATAGGAACTTGCTAGAGTACTAATCATGCATCAAAACTAGTTTATACAACTTAGAACAAGCATGCAAGCTCACTAAACATGTTACCTACTGCAGCAAAATATTCAAGATATACTTAACCAAACAAAATTCTACTTGGATAGGCGGAGGAGTCACATACCGAAGAGCAAATATGCCAAATTTCAGACAGAAATCTGGGCTGAGCAAAGAGATCGAAAAATCCTGAGCTCTTGAGGAAAAACGCGAGTGAGAGAAACCTGGTGCGAGTTTTTTCGGGAGAGAGAAGATGCTGGGAGAAAGAGATGAAGTAGTGGGGCAAGGAGGGGCCCACACCATAGGGTGGCGCGCCCCCCTCCTTGGCCGCGCCGGCCTGTGGTGTGGCACCCTGGGGTGCCCCACAGGTCATCCTCTGGTGCTCCCAGGTGCCTCGTCGAAAAATAGGACCAACGGTATAATTTTTGTGAATTTTTGAAAACTTTGAAAAATGCACATTTCTGGGTATTGAGTTTATTATTACTGGCCAGGAAAAATTTTGAAATTTCTAATTAACTAAGGAACTTTGCAAATTAAAAGTGCTACAGCAACTAGAGCAAGTGGAAGAAGAAAGAGATGTTGTTTACCTCCTCTATGCATATAAAAAGTATTTGTTAACAAGGTTGATCAAGTCTTGCCACCAAATAAATTTTACATAGCATAAGAAGACATAAACCTCAAATCAATCATGTTACCTTGAATTGTATTGATATGGATCCAATCAAGAGAGTTTGATATTCTTCTTTAGGCTCATATATAGGACAATCAGTAGTTCCAACTTTAATAGTTCTCACATTAGTAATAGTATTGACTCCACATACTTTATCAATCTTCTTGGGGAAATAGACGGTATGCTCCTTATCATCAACATTGAAGGTAACATTTCCTTTATTGCAATCAATAACAGCCCCTGCGGTGTTAAGAAAAGGTCTCCCAAGAATAATAGACATATTATCATCTTCAGGCATTTCCAACACAACAAAATCAGTTAATATCAAGCAGTTATTAGTAACTTGAACAGGAACATCCTCACATATACCAACAGGAATAGCAGTAGATTTATCAGCCATTTGCAACGATATATCAGTAGGTATCAACTTATCTATGTAAAGTCTCTTATAAAGAGAAAAAGGCATAACACTAACACCGGCTCCCAAATCACATAGAGCAGTTTTAACATAATTATTCTTAATAGAACAAGGAATAGTAGGTATACCTGGGTCGCCCAACTTCTTTGGAACTTTGCCATTGAAAGAGTAATTAGCAAGCATAGTGGAAATTTCCTCATTGGGGATTTTCCTTTTGTTAGTAACAATATCTTTCATATACTTTGAATAAGGAGGCAATTTAATAGCATCAGTCAAAGGGATTTGCAAGAATAAAGGTTTCATCCAATCACAAAATTTATTATAGTGTTCTTCTTCCTTTGATTTTAGTTTCTTAGCAGGAAAAGGCATTTGCTTTTGAACCCAAGGTTCTCTTTCATTACCATGTTTCTCAGCAATAAAATCTTCTTTAGTGTACTTTTTATTTTTAGCATGCTTTTCAGGTTCTTCTTCAACCTCTTCTTTATCAGGAGTATCATTCTTATCATTATCTTTATCATGTTCATTACCACTTTTAGTTTCAGCATCAGAAATAGAAATACTATTAGGATCATTAGCAGGTTCAAAGGATTCTACAACATTTTTATGTTTCTTTTTCTTTTTCTTCTTAGAATGAGCACTAGGTTCAATGCGTTGAGAATCTTGTTCAATTCTTTTGGGATGCCCCTCAGGATATAAAGGATCCTGAGTAGAAACACCGCCTCTAGTTGTTACTTCATAAGCATGTTTTTCTTTAGAATTATTCCCCAACAAGTCATTTTGCGCTTTAGTGAGTTGATCAATTTGAGTTTGAACCATATGAAAATGTTTAACAAGCATTTTAACATCATTGGAGGTTCTCTCCACAATATCATGCAATTCACTAATAGCTCGAGAATTTTCCATTAAATGATTCTCTACTCTCATATTAAAATTTTCTTGCTTAACAATATAATTATCAAACTCATCTAAGCATTGTGCAGGAGGTTTCGAATACGGAATATCTTCTCTAGTAAAGCGTTGAAGGGAGTTTACATCAATCATGGATGAAGGGGGAATTATCTCACATATATCTTCTATGGGAGGAAGATTCTTCACATCTTCAGATTTAATACCTTTCTCCTTGAGAGACTTCTTAGCTTCCCTCATATCTTCATCATTTAATTTAATCATACCCCTCTTCTTTAATATTGGCGTTGGAGTTGGTTCAGGCGTAGTCCAATCATCATGATTCCGGCCTATTTTAGCCAATAATTCTTCAGCGTCGTCTGGAGTTCTTTTCCTGAAAACACAACCAGCACAACTATCCAGGTATGCCCTAGACTCAATGGTTAGTCCGCTATAAAATATATCAAGTAAATCATGCTTTTCCAAATCATGGTCAGGCCGAGCTCTAATAAGAGAGCAAAATCTCGCCCAAGCCTCAGGCAATTTCTCTCCATCTTCCTGGTTAAAATTATAAATCCTCTGCAAAGCAATATGTTGAGCACTAGCAGGAAACTATTTACGGAAGAAAACATCAAGCAATTCTTTTGGACTTTTAATAGAATTAGGTGGCAAACTATTATACCAAGTTTTAGCGTCATCCTTTAATGAGAATGGAAAGATTTTAGCAACAAAGTAAGTACGCATCTTGACATCATCAGAAAACAAGCTACTTAGAGTAGATAACTCAATCATGTGTTCAACAGCACTTTCTTTTTCAGTACCACAAAAGGGTGTTTTCTCAACAATAGCTATATGAGATAGATCAAGAGAAAAATCATAATCTTTATCCTTAATGTTTATAGGAGATGTGGCAAATTTAGGATCAGGAGACAGTTTATATCTAACAGCATGTTTTGCAAGCAACTTTTAAATTTTTCTTGCATCAGTAGTAGCATTGCATTTTTCAATAAAATCATCATTAAGCTCCACATAATCTTCATCAGGATCATCACTAGAATAATCAAGTTCAGGTGAATTAATAGGTGTAGTAGCATTAGGAGTTTCAGTATTTTCAATTTGTCTAGACCTAGCAATCGTAGCATCTAGAAAAGATCCCAATGAACCACTATCATCAAGCACAGCAGAAATATTATCAATATTATGAGAGTTTTCAGATTCAGCAGAAGTACCCGCATGTGAAGCATGTGGCGGTGAAACAAGTTTATCAATCACAGATGGTGAATCAAGAGCAGCAGAGGTACTCAGAGTTGTACCTTTTCTTGTAGTAGATGGTAATATGGCGACCTTAGTATCGCGAGGTTTACCCATGATGGAGAATTTGCAGTGAACAATATTAATCCAAGTGAACTTCCAAATAAAGCTATGCTCCCCGGCAACGGCGCCAGAAAATAGTCTTGATGACCCACAAGTATAGGGGATCGCAACAGTCTTCGAGGGAAGTAAAACCCAATTTATTGATTCGATACAAGGGGAGACAAAGAACACTTGGAAGCCTTAACAGCGGAGTTGTCAATTCAGCTGCACCTGGAAACAGACTTGCTCGCAAGAGTTTATCAGTAGTAACAGTTTTATAGCAGTAGCAGTAGTAAAATAACAGCAGCAGAGTAACAAAGACAGCAGTAGTGATTTTAGTAAACAGCAGGATTAAAATACTGTATGCACGGGGACGGATGAACGGGCGTTGCATGGATGAGAGAAACTCATGTAACAATCATAGCAGGGCATTTGCAGATAATAATAAAACGGTATCCAAGTACTAAGCAATCAATAGGCATGTGTTCCATATATAGTCGTACGTGCTCGCAATGAGAAACTTGCACAACATCTTTTGTCCTACCAGCCGGTGGCAGCCGGGCCTCAAGGGAAACTACTGGATATTAAGGTACTCCTTTTAATAGAGTACCGGAGCAAAGCATTAACACTCCGTGAACACATGTGATCCTCACATCACTACCATTCCCTACGGTTGTCCCGATTTCTGTCACTTCGGGGCCATCGGTTCCGGACAGCGACATATGTATACAACTTGCAGGTAAGATCAATAAACAATGAATATCATGATGAAACAATAACATGTTCAGATCTGAGATCATGGCACTCGGGCCCTAGTGACAAGCATTAAGCATAACAAGTTGCAACAATATCATCAAAGTACCAATTACGGACACTAGGCACTATGCCCTAACAATCTTATGCTATTACATGACCAATATCATCCAATCCCTACCATCCCCTTCGGCCTACAGTGGGGGAATTACTCACACATGGATGGGGGAAACATGGCTGGTTGATGTAGAGGCGTCGGTGGTGATGATGGCGATGATCTCCTCCAATTCCCCGTCCCGGCGGAGTGCCAGAACGGAGACTTCTGGCTCCCGCGACGGAGTTTCGCGATGTGGCGGCGTTCTGGAGGGTTTCTGGCGACTTCCACTTCTCCCCGTGCGTTTTTAGGTCGAGGCCAATAAGTAGTCCGAAGGAGGGCGTCGGAGGCCGGCCGAGGGGGCCACACCATAGGGCCGCGCGGGCCCCCCCTGGGCCGCGCCGCCTTATGGTGTGGGGCCCTCGGGCCTCCACCTGAGTTGTCCTTCTGGCTCCGTCAGTATTCTTGGAAAATAGGGCCTTCTGCATAAATTCCGAGGATTTTCCCGAAAGTTGGATTTCTGCACAAAAACGAGACACCAGAGCAGTTCTGCTGAAAACAGCGTTAGTCCGTGTTAGTTGCATCCAAAATACACAAATTAGAGGCAAAACAATAGCAAAAGTGTTCGGGAAAGTAGATACATTTTGGACGTATCAATGAGTCGAACCAAATTGTTGGTTCGCTTCTCCTGTCAGAACCTATGCATCGATGCTCTGTTATGTGCGGAACCGATTCAATGGGCGTTTTGGTTCGCTTTTGATCAATGTTAAGGAAATCGGTAATCGTTAACTGCTCGGTCGGCTTGGGAGTAGCGATTAATCGAAATTCGGACGATTAACTGATTTAATCGGTCGGCTGTTAATCGGTGTAACCTACACAAATTAACACGTAAAAACAGTTTATATAAGAAAAATAATAGTATATGTGCCTCTATATGTATGACCCTACTTCTCTAGAGCCTAAAATCCCAGAAAAACATGTATGCTTCTCCTCCGTGATCTAATGTTCAAGGTCACGAGCGAATCAGGATCCACTAGTTGAAGCCACGTTTTTTCCTTCCACTTTTTATCCTCTCACCTTTGAAGTTTATCTTCTCCCACCACCTACCTAGGGTACGACCCCTCTTACACCTCAACCACCTAACCTATCGAAGACGCCCTTGAGATCCCGCACGATCTACTCAAGGTGGTCGAGCTCCTGTATCTAGGCACCTGAGAGTAACTGGTCTGGGAAGGCAAGGAACTAGTTGGCAACATCGGAATTCGAGCTGTTGGAGGCTGCAATCAAGCGGGAGCTTTGCAAAACCTACTTTATTAGGGAGGGGTAGCGCTTGTACTAGCTATATGCATTGAAAAGTTTATAACTTTTTTGACCAAGTGCAGCAGTTAATCGGGAACATACCTAGTAATCAGACTTTCGGTACGATTAATCGGGCTAAAGGATTAACACAAGAGATTAATGGTAATCGACACGGTCAGGCCCCTAGTAGCGATTAATCGGCCTAGTAATCGCTGAATCGGCCTAGTTTTTGAACAGTGCTTTTGATACACATAGTGCATGGTCTAAAGTTACAGACAGTCTGTAGGCTTCTTACAGACAGCTTACAGACACCATTTTGTTGTTGTATGAAGGGTGTCTATAACTTATACTTATATATAGCTATGACTAAATATACTAGATAACTTACAGATAGACTATTGTATACACTGTCTATAGCATTGTCTATACTCTGTAGATGACATGGAGTAGTATTACAGACAACATCCGTCTAAATCAATGTACATGCCCTAATGGCGTGGAAACCGAGGCAACGACTGGCCACGAGGGCAGCGACTGGCCATGCGGCGTCCAGTCGCCTTAAATGTGGGCAGTTGCTACCGCTAGATAGGACGTACGCCGTCCACCACAGCCGCTCCATTCTCTACTCTCCACATCAAGATGCCCGCCGTCTAAAGACCACCTACTCGATGGTTGGCCTCAACGGCCGCGCGCTGCTGATACGTGTATCGATAATTTCTTGTGTTCCATGCCACATTATTGTTGATATCTACATGTTTTATGCACACTTTATGTCATATTCGTGCATTTTCTGGAACTAACCTATTAACAAGATGCCGAAGTGCCAGTTGCTGTTTTCTGCTGTTTTTGGTTTCAGAAATCCTAGTAACGAAATATTCTCGGAATTGGACGAAATCAACGCCCAGGGTCCTATTTTGCCACGAAGCTTCCAGAAGACCGAAGAGGAGACGAAGTGGGGCCACGAGGCGGCCAAACCCTAGGGCGGCACGGCCTGGCCCTTGGCCGCGCCGACCTGTGGTGTGGGGCCCTCGTGTGGCCCCCTGACCTGCCCTTTCGCCTACAAATAGCCTCCATCGCGAAACCCCCAGTACCGAGAGCCACGATACGGAAAACCTTACTGAGACACCGCCGCCGCCAATCCCATCTCGGGGGATTCTGGAGATCTCCTTCGGCACCCTGCCGGAGAGGGGATTCATCTCCCGGAGGACTCTTCACCGCCATGGTCGCCTCCGGAGTGATGAGTGAGTAGTTCACCCCTGGACTATGGGTCCATAGCAGTAGCTAGATGGTTGTCTTCTCATTGTGCTTCATTGTTGGATCTTGTGAGCTGCCTAACATGATCAAGATCATCTATCTGTAATTCTATATGTTGTGTTTGTCGGGATCCGATGGATAGAGAATACTTGTTATGTTGATTATCAAAGTTATGTCTATGTGTTGTTTATGATCTTGCATGCTCTCCGTTATTAGTAGATGCTCTAGCCAAGTTGATGCTAGTAACTCCAAGAGGGAGTATTTATGCTCGATAGTGGGTTCATGTCTCCGTGAATCTGGAGGGGTGACAAGAACCTCTAAGGTTATGGATGTGCTGTTGCCACTAGGGATAAAACATTGGTGCCATGTTCAAGGATGTAGTCACTGATTACATTACGCGCAATACTTAATGCAATTGTCTGTTGTTAGCAACTTAATGCTGGAGGGGGTTCGGATGATAACCTGAAGGTGGACTTTTTAGGCATAGATGCATGCTGGATAGCGGTCTATGTACTTTGTCGTAATGCCCAATTAAATCTCACAGTACTCATCATAATATGTATGTGCATTGTTATGCCCTCTCTATTTGTCAATTGCCCGACTGTAATTTGTTCACCCAACATGCTTTTATCTTATGGGAGAGACACCTCTAGTGAACTGTGGACCCCGGTCCTATTCTTTACATCGCATACAATCTACTGCAATACTTGTTTTACTGTTTTCTGCAAACAATCATCTTCCACACAATACGGTTAATCCTTTGTTACAGCAAGCCGGTGAGATTGACAACCTCACTGTTTCGTTGGGGCAAAGTACTTTGGTTCTGTTGTGCAGGTTCCACGTTGGCGCCGGAATCTCTGGTGTTGCGCCGCACTACATCCCGCCGCCATCAACCTTCAACGTGCTTCTTGGCTCCTCCTGGTTCGATAAACCTTGGTTTCTTTCTGAGGGAAAATTTGCTGCTGTGCGCATCATACCTTCCTCTTGGGGTTCCCAATGAACGTGTGAGTTACACGCCATCAAGCTCTTTTTCTGGCGCCGTTGCCGGGGAGATCAAGGCACGCTGCAAGGGGAGTCTCCACTTCCCAATCTCTTTACTTTGTTTTTGTCTTGCTTTATTTTATTTACTACTTTGTTTGCTGCATTATATCAAAACACAAAAAAAAAATTAGTTGCTAGCTTTACTTTATTTACTGTCTTGCACTCTATATCAAAAACACAAAAAAAATTAGTTACTTGCATTTACTTTACTTGATTCATCATGTTTCCTTTTAATTTTACCACGAAAGACATACCGGTAGGACGTGGGTCTATAATTGGGAGAAATAATATAGAAGAATTTTTCAATCATGTCAGTACCGTTGAAGATTTTGAAGATAGACACTTGGTAGAACTTGCTCCTACTTATGAAATTGCCGCTGCTGCTTTAGTTCGTATGATGGAAACTAAATTTGTTAATCTCAATCCTATAATCCAACACATGTTTCTTACACTCGGTGATATGGAAGAAGGGGAAAAGAAAGATTTTGTTTTAGAAACCCTTCTTAGAGAATTTGGTGGTATAGCAAGAGAGGCTAGAAAGGTCTTTGCTAAATATAATATGCTTGGTTCTTATACTAATTTTGTTAGTCTCCTTGAAAAGATGGATATGGATAGAATAAAGTACACTAATAATATTAATGATGGTGGGGAGATCAAAGCACCAATACCATGTAAGCTCCTAGCGATGAATGATGCACTAGAAAATAACTATGCTTGGCTTGTTCCTGAAAATTTGTTTGATGAGAGTAGCAAGCCCAAGACTAATGAAAAGGGAGCTGCTGAAACTTATGTATCCAATATACTATGCATGGTTGAGAAAACTCCAAACCCCGCTGAAAATGCTTCGTCTCTCGATAATACTTGATATACACTTTCTGCGCCTAGCTGAAAGGCGTTAAAGAAAAGCGCTTATGGGAGACAACCCATGTTTTTACTACAGTATTTTTGTTTTATATTTGAGTCTTAGAAGTTGTTTACTACTGTAGCAACCTCTCCTTATCTTAGTTTTGTGTTTTGTTGTGCCAAGTAAAGTCTTTGATAGTAAAGTGAATACTAGATTTGGATTACTGCGCAGTTACAGATTTCTTTGCTGTCACGAATCTGGGAAAAATTCTCTGTAGGTAACTCATAAAATTAAGCCAATTTACATGAGTGATCCTCAGATATGTACGCAACTTTCATTCAATTTGGGCATTTTCATTTGAGCAAGTCTGGTGCCCCAATAAAATTCGTCAATACAAACTGTTCTGTTTTGACAGATTCTGCCTTTTATTTCGCATTGCCTCTTTTGCTATGTTGGATGAATTTCTTTGATCCATTAATGTCCAGTAGCTTTATGCAATGTCCAGAAGTGTTAAGAATGATTGTGTCACCTCTGAACATGTTAATTTTTATTGTGCACTAACCCTCTTATGAGTTGTTTCGAGTTTGGTGTGGAGGAAGTTTTCAAGGATCAAGAGAGGAGTATGATGCAATATGATCAAGGAGAGTGAAAGCTCTAAGCTTGGGGATGCCCCGGTGGTTCACCCCTGCATATTCTAAGAAGACTCAAGCGTCTAAGCTTGGGGATGCCCAAGGCATCCCCTTCTTCATCGACAACATTATCAGGTTCCTCCCCTGAAACTATATTTTTATTCCGTCACATCTTATGTGCTTTGCTTGGAGCGTCGGTTTGTTTTTGTTTTTGTTTTTGTTTGAATAAAATGGATCCTAGCATTCACTGTATGGGAGAGAGACACGCTCCGCTGTTGCATATGGACAAATATGTCCTTAGGCTTTACTCATAGTATTCATGGCGAAGTTTCTTCTTCGTTAAATTGTTACATGGTTGGAATTGGAAAATGATACATGTAGTAATTGCTATAATGTCTTGGATAATGTGATACTTGGCAATTGTTGTGCTCATGTTTAAGCTCTTGCATCATATACTTTGCACCCGTTAATGAAGAAATACATAGAGCATGCTAAAATTTGGTTTGCATATTTGGTCTCTCTAAAGTCTAGATAATATCTAGTATTGAGTTTTGAACAACAAGGAAGACGGTGTAGAGTCTTATAATATCTACAATATGTCTTTTATGTGAGTTTTGCTGCACCGTTCATCCTTGTGTTTTTTTCAAATAACCTTGCTAGCCTAAACCTTGTATCGAGAGGGAATACTTCTCATGCATCCAAGTACTTGAGCCAACCACTATGCCATTTGTGTCCACCATACCTACCTACTACATGGTATTTCTCCGCCATTCCAAAGTAAATTGCTTGAGTGCTACCTTTAAAATTCCATCATTCACCTTTGCAATATATAGCTCATGGGACAAATAGCTTAAAAACTATTGTGGTATTGAATATGTACTTATGCACTTTATCTCTTATTAAGTTGCTTGTTGTGCGATAACCATGTTTCTGGGGACGCCATCAACTATTCTTTGTGGAATATCATGTGAGTTGCTATGCATGTCCGTCTTGTCTGAAGTAAGGGAGATCTACCACCTTATGGTTAAGCATGCATATTGTTAGAGAAGAACATTGGGCCGCTAACTAAAGCCATGATTCATGGTGGAAGTTTCAGTTTTGGACATATATCCTCAATCTCATATGAGAATAATAATTGTTGCCACATCTTATGCATTAAAGAGGAGTCCATTATCTGTTGTCCATGTTGTCCCGGTATGGATGTCTAAGTTGAGAATAATCAAAAGCGAGAAATCCAAAATGCGAGCTTTCTCCTTAGACCTTTGTACATGCGGCATGGAGGTACCCCATTGTGACACTTGGTTAAAACATGTGTATTGCGATGATCCGGTAGTCCAAGCTAATTAGGACAAGGTGCGGGCACTATTAGTATACTATGCATGAGGCTTGCAACTTGTAAGATATAATTTACATAACTCATATGCTTTATTACTACCGTTGACAAAATTGTTTCATGTTTTCAAAATAAAAGCTCTAGCACAAATATAGCAATCGATGCTTTCCTCTTTGAAGGACCATTCTTTTACTTTTATTGTTGAGTCAGTTCACCTATTTCTCTCCACCTCAAGAAGCAAACACTTGTGTGAACTGTGCATTTATTCCTACATACTTGCATATTGCACTTGTTATATTACTCTATGTTGACAATATCCATGAGATATACATGTTATAAGTTGAAAGCAACCGCTGAAACTTAATCTTCCTTTGTGTTGCTTCAATGCTTCTACTATGAATTATTGATTTATGAGTTAACTCTTATGCAAGACTTATTGATGCTTGTCTTGAAGTACTATTCATGAAAAGTCTTTGCTTTATGATTCACTTGTTTACTCATGTCATTTCCATTGTTTTGATCGCTGCATTCATTACATATGTTTACAAATAGTATGATCAAGGTTATGATGGCATGTCACTCCAGAAATTATCTTTGTTATCGTTTTACCTGCTCGGGATGAGCAGAACTAAGCTTGGGGATGCTGATACGTCTCCGACGTATCGATAATTTCTTGTGTTCCATGCCACATTATTGATGATATCTACATGTTTTATGCACACTTTATGTCATATTCGTGCATTTTCTGGAACTAACCTATTAACAAGATGCCGAAGTGCCGATTCTTTTTTCTGCTGTTTTTGGTTTCAGAAATCCTAGTAACGAAATATTCTCGGAATTGGACGAAATCAACGCCCAGGGTCCTATTTTGCCACGAAGCTTCCAGAAGACCGAAGAGGAGACGAAGTGGGGCCACGAGGCGGCCAAACCCTAGGGCGGCGCGGCCAGGCCCTTGGCCGCGCCGACCTGTGGTGTGGGGCCCTCGTGTGGCCCCCTAACCTGCCCTTCCGCCTACAAATAGCCTCCGTCGCGAAAGCCCCAGTACCGAGAGCCACGATACGGAAAACCTTACTGAGACGCCGCCGCCACCAATCCCATCTCGGGGGATTCTGGAGATCTCCTCCGGCACCCTGCCGGAGAGGGGATTCATCTCCCGGAGGACTCTTCACCGCCATGGTCGCCTCCGGAGTGATGAGTGAGTAGTTCACCCCTGGACTATGGGTCCATAGCAGTAGCTAGATGGTTGTCTTCTCCTCATTGTGCTTCATTGTTGGATCTTGTGAGCTGCCTAACATGATCAAGATCATCTATCTGTAATTCTATATGTTGTGTTTGTCGGGATCCGATGGATAGAGAATACTTGTTACGTTGATTATCAAAGTTATGTCTATGTGTTGTTTATGATCTTGCATGCTCTCCGTTATTAGTAGATGCTCTGGCCAAGTTGATGCTAGTAACTCCAAGAGGGAGTATTTATGCTCGATAGTGGGTTCATGTCTCCGTGAATCTGGAGGGGTGACAAGAACCTCTAAGGTTATGGATGTGTTGTTGCCACTAGGGATAAAACATTGGTGCTATGTTCAAGGATGTAGTCACTGATTACATTACGCGCAATACTTAATGCAATTGTCTGTTGTTAGCAACTTAATACTGGAGGGGGTTCGGATGATAACCTGAAGGTGGACTTTTTAGGCATAGATGCATGCTGGATAGCGGTCTATGTACTTTGTCGTAATGCCCAATTAAATCTCACAGTACTCATCATAATATGTATGTGCATTGTTATGCCCTCTCTATTTGTCAATTGCCCGACTGTAATTTGTTCACCCAACATGCTTTTATCTTATGGGAGAGACACCTCTAGTGAACTGTGGACCCCGGTCCTATTCTTTACATCGCATACAATCTACTGCAATACTTGTTTTACTGTTTTCTGCAAACAATCATCTTCCACACAATACGGTTAATCCTTTGTTACAGCAAGCCGGTGAGATTGACAACCTCACTGTTTCGTTGGGGTAAAGTACTTTGGTTGTGTTATGCAGGTTCCACGTTGGTGCCGGAATCTCTGGTGTTGCGCCGCACTACATCCCGCCGCCATCAACCTTCAACGTGCTTCTTGGCTCCTCCTGGTTCGATAAACCTTGGTTTCTTTCTGAGGGAAAACTTGCTGCTGTGCGCATCATACCTTCCTCTTGGGGTTCCCAACGAACGTGTGAGTTACACGCCATCAGCTGCCTCCAGCACCACCGCAGCCACAGCCGGAGCCGCAGGCCAACGACGAGCACAGCTCCGACGAGGACGAGGGCCCACGGTTCGAGGTGTGGCACGATGTCTACGTAGCAGAAGCGGAAGCAGAGGTGGCGGAGGAGGCAGCGCAGTTGGGCGAGCCGCCGCAGGCCCCCACCGACCCGGAGCAGGCGGCGATCCTCGCGTCGCTGAACGCACAACGATACCAGTGGTTGAGGGAGGAGGAGCGCGAGTTCGTCAACGACGCGAACCTCGAGCACGTCCTTGAGATATCGCGCCAGCGAGCGGCCACGGAGGAGGCGGGACGCCGCCTCATGGAGGCGGAGCGACAGAAGCTCGCGGAGCTCAACGCTCTTCACCACTACGACGTGTTCGCTCACCAGCAGGCGAGGCGCGCAGAGATTGAAGCTTCTCGGGAAAGGCTGGAAGCGCGGGGACAGCGCCGCCGGCAAGCCCCTGCGACGCCGGCCGCCATGCTCCACCGCCAGATGCACGAAGCAATGGAGGAGAAGCGGGCACGGAAGCAGGCGGCAATGGCGAAGAACAACGACGAGGCAGGGCCGTCGAGCGCCCCAACCGATGGCCAGTAGACCAGGATTAAGTTTATGTTTAGTTATGTTTAAATTCGAGCTACTTTGGTATAAATTTCGTATGAATTTGGGTTTTTAGATGTCAATTTAAATTTTAAAATCTATCGGGGCTGCCGTTTTGGGGCCGCCGGTGTGGGAGCAACGTCCCCAAATAGAGGATGCTGTGCCGGTGGAGATGCTCTTATAGATAGATCATGATCATGGTAACAGAAAAAATCGTCAACGTGATGATGATTTGATGTTGCACTCGACCTTGAACATAAGTACTAGTACGGTCTCACAATTTTTTTAATCATTATACTTTGCAACATTTAGCAGATGCGCCAAATTCAGACATAGATCATGATCATGGTAACAAATTTTCAATATGATGATGATTTGATGTTGCACTCGGGCTTGAACAGAAGTACTAGTACGGTCACTCAAAATTTTAGCATTATACTTTGCAACAGATGCACCAATTTCAGAGATAGATCATGATCATGGTAACAAATTTTCAACGTGATGATGTTTTGATGTTGCACTTGGCCTTGAACTGAAATACTAGTACAGTCTCACAATTTTTTATCATTATAATTTGCAAGATCTAGCGGATGAGCCAATTTCAGAGATGGAATGATGATCATGGTAGTAACCGGTATTTAATGTGATGATGATTTGATTTTGCACTCGGCCTTGAACAGAGGTACTCCCTCCGTCCTAGTTTGTAAGTCACAATTTTTGAATATTTTGGCCTAAGGTACTAGCTGATTGGGTTTCATTTTCTCTCTCTCATTGGTGCATGCAGCCCCTTTCTCTCTCTCATTGGTGCATGTATTCTCTTTCTCTCCCTCATTGGTGCATGTAATCCCTTTCTCTCTCACATTAAATAAAATTATGCCTAGGAGGTGAGGGTTATGGGACAAATAGTTTTTAGGAATATGCCTTAAAAACTAGGACGGAGGGAGTACTAGTACGGTCTCACATTTTTTATCATTATACTTGGACCTTAGCCAAATTCAAAATCTCATAGCGGCAAAACTTCCCGCCCACAAAATACAAAAATTTCACACGCTTCCAAATTCCCATTCTACCCCTGTGGAGATGACAGCAAGGTCGGTTGGTGGGGGGGTATGCCCGTCATTTTTTGGATCACCACCTCCCTAGCCCGGAAACCCTCCCAAAAAAAAATTCATTTCCCTCAGACCACCCACCGGAACTTCCCAAGTCCCTCTCTCCCACCACCACGACCACCGCACCGGAACATCCCCGCCGGACTTCCCTGGCCTACCCAAGCCCTCGCGATCCTCGTCATCCGGCTGCCTGCCGGAGCCGCTTCATCGACACCTTCATCAACAGGACCAGATCATCCCCGCCGAACCTCGAAACCATATGCTCATCCAGCAGTCTACCGCAGTCGCTTCAGCTGCAGTATCGTCCACCCCACCAGAGCCGCTTCGCCGGATCCGTCTTCCACCGCATCGGATCTTGCTCACCGACACCGCTGTGCATGAACCGGATCTGCTTCACCGGCGCCGTGCATGATCTAAACTCTTCTACTGTCGCTTTTCTATTGCTTGCCTGCAAGTTCTTGTTTAATCTTGGGGGAACCTGTTTGTGCTAACGACGCGCCATTACATTTTTGCAGATGAGATGAGTAACCATGAAGTGTAATGGCCGTCTCTCCAACCCCAAGTAGCACATGTAGCGTACTTCATCACCGGATCTATCAACCCCAGGAAGATATGTTGTGACTCCCACAGACTGCTTCTCCTAATGTAAGTCCCTTGTTTTAGCGCCATGTTCTGGGTTCAGATGCTTGTTTGTCTGAAGCTCTTTTAGTTCATTCCTAGCTATGACCGTAACACCTTGCTATTTTCTAGTTCATTGCTAACTTTAAGCGATTGAACATTTTGGTTTGCATTCCCTGCTCTGTAGATGTAGCCATCATAACTTCTATCTTGTTCAGTCGTTGTTACAAAAATTATAGGTATTATAGTAACATCCTGCTATTATTTAGTTCATGGCCAATTTTAAGTAATTGCACATGTTGGTTCGCATTCCCTGCTCTAAAGCTTTTGGCATCGTAACTTCTATATTTGGTTTACATTCCCTGCTCTGTAGATCTAGCCATCATAACTTTATCTTGCTTAGTCGTTGTTACAAAAATTATGGCCTGCTACTATGTTGTTTGTGCCAATTTTTTACTCCATGAACATGTTGGCTTGCATTCCCTGTACTACAGGTGATGCCATTGTTTTGTATCTACTTCATTGTAAGCTAACAAAGTAAGGACTTAGTTTGGCATGCTATCACTCTGCTATCTAGCCTGTAGTACTAATAAACTTGTCATACTACTAGATAATAATTTTGCGTGCCATCTTGTTCTTCAAAAGCTGCATTATTGACTTGTTTCTCTGACTTGGCATGACGCTCACATATGGAATGCTGAACATATTGGTTTGCATTCCCTCTTATACAAGTTCACAGGTGATCCCACTATATTTTGTATCTGGTCCATCCTAAGATCCATCATTAACTATCCTCTATGTGTTGCTCATTACAAGTTTATATCCCGAAACATCTTGATTTGTATCCCCTTCACTATAAGTTCAGGAGTATTATTTAGTTCACGGCCAATTTGAAGTAATTGCACTTGGCACATGTTGGTTCACATTCCCTCCTCTTTAGCTTTTGCCATCGTAACTTCTATTTTTGGTTTACATTCCCTTCTCTGTAGATGTAGCCATCATAACTTCATCTTGCTCAGTCAGTAGTTACAAAATTTATAGCCTGCTACTATGTTGTTCATGCCAATTTTGTACTCCCTAAACATGTTGGTTTGCATGGGACTCGACAGTAGTAATTCTGCTGTTTCATTCTAACATGCTCTGTTATATTGGCTGTTGGTATGCGGCATGCACTCTTTGTTTGCTTATTGTGCGCATTACAATGATCTTGTTATAACGATGAAATGATGAGTTCCAAATTCTTTGGCAAACAATATTGTAGTGTCTTTGCCTTTCCATTGTTGCTGTCTTAACTTGTAATGTCTTTGTTTCAGATATATGTGCTGCATGGACAACTTAAAAGATTGCTGGATCGCTTCATTGTATTGCTAGGTTTAATTACCATTCAATTTCTCTAGGTTCTGTAATATTTTTTCAAAGCCTTGCAGCTGATGTAATATTTAGTTAGTTTTTATAGTTCTTTCGCGCATTTTTTCTTTGGTGCTTGTGGTAAGTGAGGCTATCCGACAGAAATCAATGCTGCGTAAATATTCTCAGTATCTAAATCACGAATTCCCATCCCTTAAACGGCCCAATTAAGCGAAATCACATATGTGCCGGCCCGCAAAATCCTAAAGCGCATATTATGCAGGCATATAAACAGCAACTAAACGGGCTGGCCCACTTACTTATTGGGCCAGCCCACTTGATTTACGGTGGACCCCACACTCTAATTGGGCTGGCCCACTTGCTTTAAGGTGGACCCCACCCACTACTGGGCCGGCCCACTAACTAGTTGGGCCAGGCCAATTGCTTTTGCGGTGGACCCCACGTACTAAATGGGCCGGCCCTTTAAGAGGAAAGTGGGACCCACCTGTGTTTTTGGCCCGGCCCACTATCTTGTTGGGCCGGCCCAATTGCTAGATGGTGGACCCCACATACTAAATGGGCCGACCCTTTAACAGGAAAGTGGGACCCACCTGTGCTTTTGGCCCGGCCCACTATCTTGTTGGGCCGGCCCACTATCTTGTTGGGCCGTCCCACTTGCTACATGGTGGACCCCACATACTAAACAGGCCGGTCCTTTAAGAGGAAAGTGGGACCCACCTGTGTTTTTGGCCCGGCCCACTAGCGTGTTGGGCCAGCCCACTTGCTATATGTTGGACCCCACATACTAAATGGGCCGGCCCTTTAACTGGAAACTGGGACCCACCTATGCTTCTGGCCTGGCCCACTATCTTGTTGGGCCGGCCCACTTGCTATATGGTGGACCCCACATACTAAATGGGCCAGCCCTTTAACTGGAAAGTGGGACCCACCTGTGTTTTTGGCCCGGCCCACTATCTTGTTGGGCCGGCCCACTTGCTATATGGTGGACCCCACATACTAAATGGGCTGGCCCATTAACAGGAAAGTGGGACCCACCTGTGCTTTTGGCCCGGCCAACTGGCTTGTTGGGCCGGCCCATTTGATCTAATGTGGACCCCACGTACTAAATGGGCCGGCCCGATAGCAGGAAAGTGGGACCCACATGCTAATTGGGCCGGCCCAATATCTTCTTGGGCCGGCCCACTTGCTTTAAGGTGGACCCCACTTTGTAAATGGGCCAGCCCGACAACAGGAAAGTGGGTCCCGCATGTCTTGTGGGCCGGCCCTTTTGCCTGTTGACCGGTCAAACGAGTGCATTCGGCCCGGCCCACATGCTTAGTGGGCCGGCCCATTAATGTTTTGACCAGTCAACCTTAGAGGTTAGGCCCGGCCCACGTAACTAATGGACCAACCCAGCTATATAGTTGACCGGTCAAACAAAGTCAGCTGGGCCGGCCCGCAAACTTAATGGGCCGGCCCGCTTAAGACGTGGCACGCCTCATGTGGGCCTACCATCTACCACGGGGTTTCAGCCGGTTAACGCCGTTAACTGCCAGTTAATGGCGTCTGCCACGTGTCAGTTTGCATGACGTCAGCAGTCAACGGGCTCCCGGAAACACTTGGGCAACGGTCCGATTTTCCGTGGCGGAAGGGCACCCAAGCGCGACGGACCGAAAAAATCGTCGTAGGACTTTGCCTAACGCAGTTTCGACAACAGAACCCATATCGTCGGGTTAGGCCCATAGGCGACGAAAAATACCCCTTAGCGGACGATTTTGAGACGTTGTCTATCAGAACTTTTCTTGTAGTGATAGATCTGGACACTTAAATATGTTTCAGTTCATATCCTTTCATTGAAATTTAATTCTCAATGAAACCTTTTTAATCAATTATATAATTACATTATTTATAATCAACGATATGTCATCTACATAAAGTATTACAAATATGTCTCAGCGCTCCCACTAAATTTCTTGCAAATGCAAGCCTCTTCATCGTTTCTGATGAAATCCAAAACTCTTTGACTATTTCATCCGGTGAAGATTCCAACTCCGCGATACTCACTTCATCCAATTGAAGTTCGTATACCTATCTAGTATTCCACGGACTAGCAAAACAATTGGTTGTATCTTGTATACACCTTTAATACACACTTCTGTTAAGTAATGTATTTTGCCATCCTACTATCATATCTTATGAAAGAAATATGTAGCGATTACTAGAATAATCCACATAGACTATAAGCATTGCTACGGAAGATCTAATCTTATCATAGTCAACTCTTTGAACTTTGTCGTAAACAACTTTTCGACAAGTCGAGCTTATTCAAGGATATTCCATCCAAGTCCATCAATTTTATAGATCCATTTACTTTCAAAAAGTATTCATCTATCTTGGATTTCATGGCGTATAGCCATTTTAACGGAGTCAGGGCCCATCATAACTTCTTTGTATGTTGTTGGTTTATCATTGTTCAAAAACAATCCTTTGTTCACAAATCATTTATTTGATCACAAAGTAAACCATACCTACAAGGTTCAATAAGTACTTCGATCTCCATGACTATAACATTTTGTAGACATGGGAGCCATGATCGTCGTGGCCGCTTCCGGAACCAATTCCGATGCTGCGCTACTCTGATCATTATGCTCAGGTTCATAAACCTTATCAAGTTTTATTGTCCTCCCACTCAAATACTTCGCTAAAAACAATTTCTTGGAAATAAGTAAGAAACATCGACAAACACTTTTGTCTTTGTCTCCATAGTGGAAAGAATTCCCAATCAATTCTTTGGGATAACCAACAAAGACATTCATCCGATTTTGGTTGTAAACTTATTTATCTTATGCTATGCATACCAAAATTTAAGAAAGGACTATTAGGGTTCATAGCCATGCCATAACTCGTATGGTGTCATATCAACGGATCATGATGATGCTCTATTCAGTGTAAAAGCGGTAGTCTCTAAAGCATAATCCACAAAAATATAATGGCTTCATTTTATTTTATCTCATCATTAATCCAACAAGGTTTGGATACGTCTCTCGGATACTTCATCATCACTATGATACTCCAAGAAACGTGAGTTGTAGAACAACTTCATAACTCTCTTAGATATTCGCTAAAACTCGTAATTCAAATATTTCCACTATGATATAATCATAGATATCTGACTTTTTTATTATGATGATTTCCACTTCATGCTGAAATTTATTTGAATCTATTCAAATGTTTCAAACTTCTTCCTTATCGAATATATCCACATATATATACTCAATTCATTGTTGGAAGTTTTCATGAAGTAGAAGAATCTCCCGCACACAACTATGCCCAGTGAACCACATATATCATCATGTATGTTTCCACTAAGTTAGTTGCCCGTTCAACTCTTGGCCTATGAACGGTATTTCAGTCATTCTCTTTAGAAAAGATTTGCAAGCGCCAAATGATTCAAAAATCGAATGACTCCAAAAATTCCATTTGCATGGAGTTCCTTCATGCGTTCCTTTCTAACATGACCTAAATGGCGGTTCCACAAATAAGTGGAATTCAAATCATTTTCCTTATGACATTTTAGCGTCAGTGTTATGTATGTGTGTTTCACTATTAAGATTTATAATAACTTATCCATCGTACATGGAGTAATGTCATAATTTGAACAACTCATTGTTTTTATTTGACCAGAGAAAAATAAAATTATTAAGTTCTTTATTATAAATTCTAAGGGCTAGATAGAATGCCAACGACGAACATAATAACACTTTATTTTTGTTCCAGACGTGCATTCCTATCATATTCCTTCTCAGTCACTTAGGCCATTGTATTCTTGTATTGCGTTGTTTTGTATGACACTTCATACCAACCAATATGGTACAAATACCCAAGAATTTCATTGTGTGACCAAACGAGGAATACATCCATAACATGTATATCATTTATATACACCTGAGCTAGACTTTCTAGTCTTTTCTTTCTTTCTGCCAAAAAAAACTTTTGTTGTTTCTCTTTTAGCTTTCCTCATTCTCAGAAAACACTTCACCTTCAATAACTTCTAGGTTTGTTGGTCAAATACCAATAACCTTGAGGTTCTTACTTTGAAGTTGATCATCATATGACAAGTGTTTAGGATTTCACTATTAGTAACCTTGTAATATGATGAACAATTTCACTCATAATTTTATCCATTGTTTCATGATGACTTACCGAGACCATGTCTGTACATGCTAGGCTCGTTTAAAGTTTAACCTCAGTATTCGCATGTGCAAATCTGACTTGCACCCGTTGCATGCACTCGTAGAATCTATAACACCCGATCATCATGAGATGCTTCGAAACAACGAGTCTTAGCAACGGTGCATACTAAGGATGATCATTTCATAGATATGCGAATATCTTTAGTGTCCAACTTAGTTGGAGGATTGGGACGCCGGGCGTCTTCAACCTTCGTACATTCCCATAAAACTTATGAGTTTATGTAGTCTCACTAGATTATATTCTATCATCTTGTAATAAGGTCTTAGATATCGCATATATCTCATACCTTGCTTATTTCTGAAAACTAAATTTTCAGCTCCTTACTTTTTCAAATAGATTTGAACTTCAAGTTTCATGGACACAAGATAACTTAGGTACTAATTGAAATCATAGCTCTTTGAATCAACAATGTGAGGTTTACTAAAAGTTTGCAATAGGACTTAAACAATTCTTGATTCTTGAACAATACGGTACCAGTCCGTAAAGTTTCGTGTCAGATTTTAACAGTATTTCTATCTCAATTACAAGACTAGCGCATGGTAGAAAAACGGATGCCAATACTACAAAATTAATTCAAAATACTACTCAGACTATGTTTATGATAATTAGTTCATGTTTTAATCTAATTACTAATGAACTCCCACTTAATACAACATCCCTCATAGTTGTTAAGTGGTACACGATCCATATCCACTACACCAAAACCGATCATACGTGAGATGATGTAGCTTCAATGGTGAACATCAACATGTTGATCATATCATCCATATGACTCGTGTTCAACCTTTCGGTTTCCGTTGTCCCGAGGCCATGTCTGTACATGCTAGGCTCGTCAAGCAAACCCAAGTATTCTGCGTGTGCAAACATGGCTTACACCCGTTGTTTATGAACGTAGAATCTATCACATCCGATCATCACGAGATGCTTCGAAACGATTTAACTGTTGCAACGGTGCATACAAGGGGAGAACACTTTATTATCTTGATATTAATGTGAGGGATCATCTTATAATGCTACCGTCGCGTTCTAAGCAAAATAAGATGCATAAAGGATTAACATCACATGCAATTCATATGTGATATAATATGGCCCTTTAGTCTTTGTGCCTTCGATCTTCATCTCCAAAGCACGGACATGATCTCCATCATCAACGGGCATGATCTCCATCATCATCGGCGTAGCGACAAGGTCCATGGCGCCGTCTTCATGGTTGTTCACCTCATGTAGCAACTATTACAACTACTTTGAAATACTACTCAACATGAACTTTAAAGACAACCATAAGGCTCCTGCCGGTTGCCACAATACAATAATGATCATCTCATACATATTCATCATCACATTATGGCCATATCACATCACCAAACCCTGCAAAAACAAGTTAGACATCTCTAATTTGGTTTGCATATTTTACATGGTTTAGGGTTTTCGAGTGAGATCTAATCTACCTACGAACATGAACCACAACGGTGATACTAGTGTTGTCAATAGAAAGAGTAAATTGAATCTTCACTATGGTGGGAGAGACAGACACCCGCAAAGCCACTTATGCAATACAAGTTGCATGTCAAACGTGGAGCAAGTCTCATGAACGCGGTCATGTAAAGTTAGCCCGAGCCGCTTCATCCCACCATGCCACAAAGATGCAAAATACTCGAACTAAAGACAACAAAGCATCAACGCCCACAAACAATTGTGTTCTACTCGTGCAACCATCTATGCATAGACACGGCTCTGATACCACTGTAGGGATTCGTAGCATAGAAAACAAAAAATTCCTACCGCGAGAACGCAATCCAAGCCAAGATGCAATCTAGAAGACGGTAGCAACGAGAGGATGAACGAGACTAACCCTTGAAGATTTCCAAAGCCTACGAGAGGAGGCTCTCGTTGCTGCGGTAGACGATCACTTGCCGCTTTCAAAAGCGCGTAGAAGATCTTGACGGTGCCACAATCGGGCAGCACCTCCGTACTCGGTCACAGGTTCAGTGTTGATGAAGACGACGTCCTTCTCCCTGTTCTAGCGGGCAGTGGAAGTAGTAGATCCTCCTCGGAATCCTGGCAGCACGACGGCGTGGTGGCGGTGGTGGTGGAGATCTCCGACAGAGCTTCGCCTAAGCTATGTGGGAGAGAGAGGGAGGAGGGAACCGCTAGGGTTTCTGGGAGAGGGGGCTCTTGGGGGGGGTGCGGCCATGGTAGTTTTGGTGTGGCCGGCTAGCCCCTCCCCTCCCCCTTTATATAGGTGGAAGCCCCAAGGATTAGGTTAAAAGTCTCCGAATAAGACCCCAACATAAACCTTCCATATGACCAAACCTAGGGGAAGTGGGACTCCCCCCTTTCCTTTGGTGGGGTGCCCGGCCACCATGAGGAGGAGTCCACTTGGGACTCCTCCTCCCTTAGGCTGGCCGGCCAAGGTGGGTGGAGTCCCTCTGGGATGCTAATTTCTTCCGGACTCTTCTAGAACCTTCCAAAAAAAAAATACCGGATCATTTTTAAACCTAGAAAATGACTTCCTATATATGAATCTTATTCTCCAGACCATTCCGGAACTCCTCGTGATGTCTGGGATCCCATCCGAGACTCCGAACAAAACTTCAAACTCCATTCCATATTCAATATCTACTAATACGACATCAAACCTTAAGTGTGTCACCCTACGGTTCGCGAACTATGTGGACATGGTTGAGACCTCTCTCCGACCAATAACCAATAGCGGGATCTGGAGATCCATAATGGCTCCCACATATTCAACGATGACTTAGTGATCGAATGAACCATTCACATACGATACTAATTCCCTTTGTCACGTGATATTTTACTTGTCCGAGGTTTGATCATCGGTATCTCTATACCTTGTTCAACCTCGTCTCCTGACAAGTACTCTTTACTCGTACCGTGGTATGTGGTCTCTTATGAACCATTCATATGCTTGCAAGCTATTTAGACGACATTCCACCGAGTAAGGATGGCAATTTTACCCATGGGTACGGGTACCCGCGGGTACCGTACCCGCATGGGCAGGGTATGGGTACACTTTCATACCCATGGGTAGTACCCATACCCTACCCGTTAAGTCATGGGTAGGGCACGGGTATAGCTTTGTACCCGCGGGTATACCCATACCCTGCCCATTTATTATCAATTTTTTTACGTGACACGTCTACTTTTGTTTACTTATGAGTTACTATATGAGAATGGTATTTTCATATTTTTTAAAATGTATGTACTAAACTACTTGTTATCGAGTTGAGATAATTCATTTTTTTAATAAAATTTATTATTGATAAATGTAAAATTGCGAGTGACTTGTGTACAATTTAACCTACCCACCAGGTACCCAATTGGTACGGGTACCCGCCGGGTATGGGTATGGGTAAACTTTTATACCCATGGGCACGGGTATGGGCAGAAGTTTGTACCCATCGACTATACGGGTATGGGTATGGTATTGCTCTACCCTGCCCATACCCTGCCCATTGCCATCCTTGCCACCGAGAGGGCCCAGAGTATATCTATCCGTCATCGGGATGGACAAATCCCACTGTTGATCCATATGCCTCAACTCATACTTTCTGGATACTTAATCCCACCTTTATAACCACCCATTTACGCAGTGGCGTTTGATGTAATCAAAGTACCTTTCCGGTATAAGTGATTTACATGATCTCATGGTCGAAAGGACTAGGTAACTATGTATCGAAAAGCTTATAGCAAATAACTTAATGACGTGATCTTATGCTACGCTTAATTGGGTGTGTCCATTACATCATTCACATAATGACATAACCTTGTTATTAATAACATCCAATGTTCATGATCATGAAACTGATCATCTATTAATCAACAAGCTAGTTATACAAGAGGCTTACTAGGGACTCCTTGTTGTTCACATAACACACATGTATCAATGTTTCGGTTAATACAATTATAGCATGGTATGTAAACATTATCATAAACACAAAGATATATTATAATAACCATTTTATTATTGCCTCTTGGGCATATCTCCAACACATAGGCGTGTAGTTTATTTTTTGTTTGTCGAACAAAGATGAAAGTTTTGGGTAAATTGTTTCTATGACCAAGAAAGTGTTGTTCTCATAATGCTGAGGATCTTTGGGAATATTTTGTTCTTAGTATAATAGTGGGCCAAGAATCCGAAAGTATTGAAAACATTATTTTCAATTGCTCCAAGTTTCCCATAAGCTTGGACATGCAAAGTTTAAAAAAAATCATAAAGGGTTTTAATTGGTCGGGTTTGGTGACAAAGTCTATACCAAGAGAAAAATGTGATGGACACTGGGTTCCCATAGGTTATGTAATCATGCTAATTAAAATATTGGATCTAGTGCAATTGGGAGGTTGGAGGAGTTATGCCCTAGCGGCAATAATATAATATGATTATTTATTAACAATTATGTGTTCTTTGTTAATTTGTATCCATTTATACTGTAACTGCTATGGTTCTTGAATGTGAGATTCGAAGAAAAGACCATAAAAATGGCTTGCTTGATGATCATGTTTTTTTTATCATAAGCATAGTTAGTGTGACGAGCACACTGGTTGGACAAGGTGACACCTAGGCAACACTTAACCACACTTAGGCACTGAACAAATGCCTCGCCTAGGGCATAAGCGGAAGTCTAGGCAGGGAAATCAAGAAATTATCTTTCTCAATAAGAAATCATGATACTTACTAACGAGCTAGATGGGCATTATTCTAAAGTTAGTTATTACAAATTTACACATTTACATGCTCTAAATTAATGGTTATTCACATATATTAACCCATATACACACTTGATGATATAAACTATGCCCACCTAGGGTGCGCCTAGAGCGCTAAGCATCGCCTAGGCACTAGGCGAATGCCAACCACCTCGCTTACGCCTAGCGCTTTTCCAACCTAAGAGCATGCTAAGAACAATGAAAGTATATTTTTAGAAGAACAAGAGTACTGAACATATCCAATTCTATGATACACTATGACATATTTTCTCACGGATTATTAATAGGGATTTCTATTTCCGTTCCCTCGGGTCCTTAGTTGTGCTCAGTTTTCCCCAGCTCGTTAGTTTTTCCTCAGTTTTACCCTCCCTCTAGTTTGAAACCCCTCGCAGACGCTCGGACATGAGGGTTGCCGTCAGGTCGGAGGCCTTACTGTTACCATTAATCTGACAGGTGGGGCTGCACAGAGGGCAGTTCCTCTCTCACTGTCTCGTGCTGACGGGTAGCCATCAATCTATCGCTGACGCGAGGGCCGTTTTATTTTCTGATTGTATACACGATGCTGCCAATGACAAATGGGGCCTCTCTATAGGGCTGCCGCAGCCAATGACCAGTGGAGTCATCTATTTTTCAGGAAAAGTCATATATTGCCGCTCCGTGGGGCTGCCGCAGCCAATGACCAGTGGGGTCTTCTATTTTTCAGGAAAATACATATATTTGCCGCTCTGTGCGGCTGCCGCAGCCAATGACCAGTGGGGTCGTCTATTTATTTATAGAAAATATAATATTGCCGCTTTGTGGGGCCTCCGCAGCCAATGACCGCTGGGGTCGTCTATTTATTTAGAGAATATAATATAGAGCCGCTCTGTGGGACCGCCTCAGCCCATGGCAGGTGACTATTTTCGCAGCTTAATCTAAAGTGACTCTTATGCTAAAAATTGTGCACCCCGACGGTGACCTAGCAGTGGCGGCGAGCATAGCCGTTTTGACTATGCCGATATCGGCATCAGCATCGGCATCGTTTGGAGGCTGTGGTGCTCGAATCATGGTGGAAATGCGATATTATTTTTTACATGCATAATATATAGAAAATAGCTAGATCTCTAAATCGATGCATATGAAGCTACATATACATTCTTGGTCATAATCCCCTTATCTAAAGGGGATGGATGCATGACTTCACGTCGTCGTCGCTTTCATCGTCAGTATCTTCGTCGTCTGAGTAGTAGTACTTCCTGCACATTGTTCTGTCGAACACCTTCACTGTGAGCACATCATCGCCTTCATATTTGAAGTGTTCGTAGCAGCTGAAATGCACACCGTGCGCGATGGCGAAATTCTCCCAGCCCTTGTCGAGGTACATCCGGCCTTGTCCGTCAAATAGGACCTCCACGGTCCAGAGATGAGGACCGCAGTCAGCTGCTCGCAGATACACCTTAGCTAGCTCCTGGCCGTCAAGATAGTCTGCAAATTTTTTTGGGAGTGCCTGCAAAGGGATCAAGCGCCGATCGTTTGAAATTAAAGGTTTTTTAGAACATGCCCATAATTAATCACATGCATCATATATGTGGGAACGCGTACGTACCTTCTTGACCAAAGGGTCTTCATAGACGACGATGAAGAACTCCTGTATGATCAATGGCAGTGTTGACGGTGGTGGTAGCAATAATGATGATCCACCACCCCGGCCGCCCCTTCCCCTTCCCCTTCCAGTCCGCGTCCGAGACGTGGAAGCCATGGCAATGGATCAAGTGTATGTGAACAAAGAAGAGAGAGGCAGAACCTATTGACACAAGGGATGGCCGTTGTGGGTGTTTATAAGGGAGAGATGACCGTTGTAGGGGTTTACACAATAAATTAAGGAGGAGGTGACCGTTGTGGGGGTTTACACAATAAATTAAGGAGGAGGTGACCGTTGTGGGGGTTTACACAATAAATTAAGGAGGAGATGACCTTTGTGGGGGTATATATCTCAACGAAAGAGTAATGCGGACTATCTTGACGGAAATGGAACTTCGTGATATAGTTTATCATTTTACCGTGAAAAGTAATGCCTAAAAGAAATGGTAATTCGTGATAGTTTATCATTTTACCGTAATGGCTACAAGAAATCAGTGATTGTTCATCATTTTTTGCGTGAAAAGTAATGGCTACAACAAATTGGTGATGGTTTATCATTTTTTGTGTGGAAAGTAATGGCTACAAGAAATGGGTGATGGTGTATCATTTTTTGCGTGAAAAATAATGGCTACAAGAAATGGGTGATGGTGTATCATTTTTTGCGTGAAAAGTAATGGCTACAACAAATTGGTGATGGTTTATCATTTTTTGCGTGCAAAGTAATGGCTACAAGAAATGGGTGATGGTGTATCATTTTTTGCGTGAAAAATAATACCTAAAAGAGTTTATAATTTAGCTCGTGAAAAATAATGCAGAAAACCAAACTTTAGCATACTGGGTAACCGCCCTTTAGCATACATAGAGGGTGGAAGCTAACCACCGACAGAGAGAGAGGGTGGTGGCCCCGACCAGAGAGAGAGATAGGGGTTATCCTGCCCATTAAATCATACGATCAACGGTCGGCGGGCACGATCCGCGTGACATGGGCTAGACCAATCAGGGCAATGTTGGGCGTTTGTGAGAATTTGTGAAGGGAGAGGGCAAAACTGAGTAGTATCAAGAAACCAAGGGCAAGTGAGTAGTAAACAGACTAAGGGATTCAAATATGAGATTTAAAAAATGGAAAATGCGTGTTTTGTACAATGAAACCCATCTTGGCCTACCTCAAACTATTTGCAATACAAATATACATGAGTGTGAAAATTATGGCCTCATTCAGCCAAAGTATGTTTTGGGGAAAGCTCTTTTGGGTAGGGCTTATTGTGGAAAACCATGCACCTTCATAGCTACTAGGTGATTTGAGAAGTGGCAATTTGTGGTAAAACTTGATTTATCTATGATTTGAGAACTGGCAATTTGTGGTACAGACTCCATGAGTAAGTGCCACTCTTTTTCGGAATTTTTTGCACATTAAATAACTCATTTAACTAGTTAATCTCATTTGTTGACTCTCTGTTGACCAGCCACTTGAGGGTAAAACTGAGTATATTGCACTAGCCAGTATTAGCACTCAAGGCGAAAACTGAGCACACAAAAAATGCTAGTATATGACACGAGGGTATACCTGAGTATATTTAAATTTCCAGGGTTAGACTCGAGGACGCGTGTTGCGGTGCAGAAGTGGAAGACGTGCCATTGTTGACACGTGTCGCGGTGCAGATGTGCAATAGTGGACGGGTAGGACGCGGTTCGCATTTAGGACGCGTTGATACGTCCCAAACGTATCTATAATTTCTTATGTTCCATGCTACTTTTATGATGATACTCACATGTTTTATACACATTATATGTCGTTATTATGCATTTTCCGGCACTAACCTATTGACGAGATGCCGAAGAGCCAGTTGCTGTTTTCTGCTGTTTTTGGTTTCAGAAATCCTAGTAAGGAAATATTCTCGGAATTGGACGAAATCAACGCCCAGGGGCCTATTTTTCCACGAAGCTTCCAGAAGTCCGAAGAGGAAACAAAGTGGGGCCACGAGGCGACGACACAACAAGGCGGCGCGGCCAGGGCTTGGGCCACGCCGGCCTGTTGTGTGGGTCCCTCGTGACGCCTCTTGACCTGCCCTTCCGCCTACTTAAAGCCTCCGTCGCGAAACCTCCAGTACCGAGAGCCACGATACGGAAAACCTTCTAGAGACGCAGCCGCCGCCAATCCCATCTCGGGGGATTCAGGAGATCGCCTCCGGCACCCTGCCGGAGAGGGGAATCATCTCCCGGAGGACTCTTCATCGCCATGATCGCCTCTGGATTGATGTGTGAGTAGTTCACCCCTGGACCATGGGTCCATAGCAGTAGCTAGATGGCCGTCTTCTCCTAATTGTGCTATCATGCTCGATCTTGTGAGCTGCCTATCATGATCAAGATCGTTTCTTTGTAATCCTACATGTTGTGTTTGTTGGGATCCGATGGATATTGAATACTATGTCAAGTTGATTATCAATCTATCATATATGTTGTTTATGTTCTTGCATGCTCTCCGTTGCTAGTAGAGGCTCTGGCCAAGTTGATACTTGTGACTCCAAGAGGGAGTATTTATGCTCGATAGTGGGTTCATGCCTCTATTAAATCTGGGACAGTGACAGAAAGTTCTAAGGTTGTGGATGTGCTGTTGCCACTAGGGATAAAACATCGATGCTTTGTCTAAGGATATTTGTGTTGATTACATTACGCACCATACTTAATGCAATTGTCTGTTGCTTGCAACTTAATACCGGAAGGGGTTCGGATGATAACCTGAAAGTGGACTTTTGAGGCATAGATGCATGCTGGATAGCGGTCTATGTACTTTGTCGTAATGCCCTGATTAAATCTCATAGTACTCATCATGATATATGTATGTGCATTGTTATGCCTTCTTTATTTGTCAATTGCCCAACTGTAATTCGTTCACCCAACATGCTATTTATCTTATGGGAGAGACACCGCTAGTGAACCGTGGACCCCGGTCTATTCTTTACATCTGAAATACAATCTACTGCAATACTTGTTCTTTACTGTTCTTCGCAAACAATCATCTTCCACACAATACGGTTAATCCTTTGTTCACAGCAAGCCGGTGAGATTGACAACCTCACTGTTACGTTGGGGCAAAGTACTTTGGTTGTGTTGTGCAGGTTCCACGTTGGCGCCGGAATCCCTGGTGTTGCGCCGCACTACACTTCGCCGCCATCAACCTTCAACGTGCTTCTTGGCTCCTCCTGGTTCGATAAACCTTGGTTTCTTTCTGAGGGAAAACTTGCTACTGTCTGCATCACACCTTCCTCTTGGGGTTCCCAACGGACGTGTGTTAATTGCATGCATCAAGCTCTTTTTCTGGCGCCGTTGCCGGGGTGATCAAGACACGCTGCAAGGGGAGTCTCCACTTCCAATCTCTTTACTTTGTTTTTGTATTGCTTTATTTTATTTACTACTTTGTTTGCTGCACTTAAACAAAACACAAAAAAATTAGTTGCTAGTTTTACTTTATTTACTGTCTTGCTCTCTATACCAAAAACACAAAAAAATTAGTTACTTGCATTTACTTTATCTAGTTTGCTTTATTTACTATTGCTAAAATGAATACTCCTGAAAACACTAAGTTGTGTGACTTCACAAACACTAATAATAATGATTTCTTATGCACACCTATTGCTCCACCTGCTACTACAGCAGAATTCTTTGAAATTAAACCTGCTTTACTGAATCTTGTTATGAGAGAGCAATTTTCTGGTGTTAGTACTGATGATGCTGCTGCCCATCTTAATAATTTTGTTGAAGTATGTGAAATGCAAAAGTATAAGGATGTAGATGGTGATATTATAAAATTGAAATTGTTTCCTTTCTCATTAAGAGGAAGAGCTAAAGATTGGTTGCTATCTTTGCCTAAGAATAGTATTGATTCATGGACTAAATGTAAAGATGCTTTTATTGGTAGATATTATCCTCCCGCTAAAATTATATCTTTGAGAAGTAGCATAATGAATTATTAAGCAATTGGATAATGAACATGTTGCTCAAGCGTGGGAGAGAATGCAATTTTTGGTAAAGAATTGCCCAACCCATGGACTGACTACTTGGATGATCATCCAAACCTTCTATGCAGGATTGAATTTTTCTTCGCGGAACCTATTGGATTCAGCTGCTGGAGGTACCTTTATGTCCATCACCTTGGGGGCGGCCACAAAGCTTCTTGATGATATGATGGTCAATTACTCTGAATGGCACACGGAAAGAGCTCCACAAGGTAAGAAGGTAAACTCTGTCGAAGAAACCTCCTCCTTGAGTGATAAGATTGATGTGATTATGTCTATGCTTGTGAATGGTAGATCTAATGTTGATCCAAATAATGTTCCTTTAGCTTCATTGGTTGCTCAAGAAGAAAATGTTGATGTGAACTTCATTAAAAATAATAATTTCAACAACAATGCTTGTAGGAATAATTTGGGTAACAACTATAGGCCATATCCTGCTAGTGGTAATGATTATGGTAATTCTTATGGTAGATATGAGGAAAAGATGCTAGAAATTGAAAGGTCCACTAAGAGCTTTATGCAATCACAATATGAGCAAAATCAATTGTTTACTAAAACTATGAATGAACAATCTACCTTGTTGAAAAATATAGGAAATCAACTTGAAAACTTGAATATGGAGATTTCGGGTTTGCAAACTAAGATTTCAAATGCTGAAAACCGAATCTCATACATGTCTGCGTCACAATCCTCTTTAATTAATAAAATGGCTGCTAAACCTGAGGATATTGAAAATAAGATTATTACTACAGCAAATGCCATCCAAGTTAGAATTAATGAGAATATAAGATTAATGGCTGAATTGCGTGCTAGGTGGGATAGAGAAGAAAATGAAAAACTAGCTAAAGAAAATAATGTAGCTAAAGTTTGGACTATTACCACCACTAGTAATGTTAATGATTCACATGTTTCTACACCTTCTACTATTAATGGTAAAATAATTGGTGTTGGCAATGTTCCTACTCCTAGTGCAAAGCGTGCAAAATTGCCTGAAACTGCTAAAACTGCTGAAACTGCTTGTGATAAAACTGCTGAAATTTTTTCCAACATTGGGGACAATGATCCCATTGCTGTAGTTCATAATGGTTTAGACTTTGATGATTGTCACATCTCTGAAGTTATAAAGTTTTTACAAAAGCTTGCTAAAAGTCCCAATGCTAGTGCTATAAATTTGGCCTTTACAAAACATATTACAAATGCTCTCATAAAAGCTAGAGAAGATAAACTAAAACTTGAAACTTCTATTCCTAGGAAGTTAGAAGATGGTTGGGAGCCTATCATTAAGATGAGGGTCAATGATTTTGATTGTAATGCTCTATGTGATCTTGGTGCAAGTATTTCTGTTATGCCTAAGAAAATCTATGATATGCTTGACTTGCCACCATTGAAAAATTGTTATTTGGATGTTAATCTTGCTGATAATGCTATAAAGAAACCTTTGGGGAGGATTGATAATGTTCGTATTATGGTTAACAATAACCTTGTCCCCGTTGATTTTGTTGTCTTGGATATTGAATGCAATGCATCTTGTCCCATTATATTGGGAAGACCTTTTCTTCGAACTGTTGGTGCCACCATTGATATGAAGGAAGGTAATATTAAATATCAATTTCCTCTCAAGAAAGGTATGGAATACTTCCCTAGAAAGAGAATGAAGTTACCTTATGATTCTATTATTAGAACAAGTTATGCTGTTGATGCTTCGTCTCTTGATGTTACTTGATACACACTTTCTGCGCCTAGCTAAAAGGCGTTAAAGAAAAGCGCTTATGGGAGACAACCCATGTTTTTACTACAGTACTTTGTTTTATATTTGAGTCTTGGTAGTTGTTTACTACTGTAGCAACCTCTCCTTATCTTTATTTTATTGCATTGTTGTGCCAAGTAAAGTCTTTGATAGTAAAGTCAATACTAGATTTGGATTACTGCGCAGAAACAGATTTCTTGCTGTCACGAATCTGGGCAGAATTCTCTGTAGGTAACTCAGAAAAATCTGCCAATTTACGTGCGTGATCCTCAGATATGTACGCAACTTTCATTAAATTTGGGCATTTTCATCTGAGCAAGTATGGTGCCACTTTAAAATTTGTCTTTACGGACTGTTCTATTTTGACAGATTCTGCCTTTTATTTCGCACTGCCTGTTTTGCTATGTTTGATGGATTTCTTTGTTCCATTAACTTTCAGTAGCTTTGTGCAATGTCCAGAAGTATTAAGAATGATTATGTCACCTCTGAATATATGAATTATGCACTGACCCTCTAATGAGTTTGTTTCGAGTTTGGTGTGGAGGAAGTTTTCAAGGGTCAAGAGAGGAGGATGATACAATATGATCAAGAAGAGTGAAAAGTCAAAGCTTGGGGATGCCCCCGTGGTTCATCCCTGCATATTTTAAGAAGACCCAAGCGTCTAAGCTTGGGGATGCCCAAGGCATCCCCTTCTTCATCGACAACATTATCAGGTTCCTCTAATGAAACTATATTTTTATTCAGTCACATCTTATGTGCTTTGCTTGGAGCGTCTGTTTGTTTTTGTTTTTGTTTTGTTTGAATAAAGTCGGATCCCACAATCCTTTATATTGGAGATATTACGCTCCGCTGTTTCGTATGAATACATGTGTTCTTAGCTTTATCTTTAATGTTCATTGCGAAAGTTGAACTACCTCATTCATTGATATATGGTTGGAAACGGAAAATGCCGCATGTGGTAATTGGTATAATGTCTTGAATAATGTGATACTTGGCAATTGTTGTGCTCATATAGATCATGTTTAAGCTCTTGCATCATGTACCTTGTACCCATTAATGAATAACTACATAGAGCATGTTAAAATTTGGTTTGCATGATTGTTCTCTCTAAGTCTAGATATTTTCTGGTTGAGGTGTTTGAACAACAAGGAGATGATGTAAAGTCTTATAATAGTTACAATATGTTCATATGTGAGTCTTGCTGCACCGTTTTGTACTTGAGTTTGCTTCAAATAACCTTGCTAGCCTAGCCTTGTATCGAGAGGAATTCTTCTCATGCATCCAAATCCTTGAGCCAATAACCATGCCATTTGTGTCCACCATACCTACCTACCACATGGTATTTCTCCACCATTCCAAAGTACATTACTCGAGTGCTACCTTTAAAATTTCTATTCTTTACCTTTACAATATATAGCTCATGGGACAAAATTGCTTAAAAACTATCGTGGTGAAGAATATGTACTTATGTGTCTTATTTCTTAATAAGTTGCTTGTTGTGCGGTAACCATGCTTTCTGGGGACGCCATCAACTCTTTTACCTTTGTTGAATATCATGTGAGTTGCTATGCATGTTCGTCTTGTCTGAAGTAAGGGCGGTTTTCACAATCAAATGGTTTGAGTATGCATACTGTTAGAGAAGAACATTGGGCCGCTAACTAAAGCCATGATTCATGGTGGAAGTTTCAGTGTGGACATAAAACCTCAATCTCTTATGAGAATATTAACTGTTGTTGAATGCTTAAGCATTAAAAGAGGAGTCCATTATCTGTTGTCTATGTTGTCCCGGTATGGGTGTCTAAGTTGTGAATGATCAAAAGCGAGAAATCCAATGCGAACCTTCTCCTTAGACCCTTGTACAGGCGGCATAGAGGTACCCCTTTGTGACACTTGGTTGAAACATATGTTATGCAATGATAATCCGTGTTAACCCAAGCTAATTAGGACAAGGTGCGAGCACTATTAGTATACTATGCATGAGGCTTGCAACTTATAAGATGTCTTATACATAACTCATATGCTTTATTACTACCGTTGACAAAATTGTTTCTTGTTTTCAAAATGAAAAGCTCTAGCACAAATATAGTAATCCATGCTTCCCTCTGCGAAGGGCCTATCTTTTACTTTATTGTTGAGTCAGTTTACCTATTCTTTCTATCTTAGAAGCAAACACTTGTGTAAACTGTGTGCATTGATTCTTACATGTTTACCTATTGCACTTGTTATATTACTTTGTGTTGACAATTATCCATGAGATATACATGTTGAAGTTGAAAGCAACCGCTGAAACTTATATCTTCCTTTGTGTTGTTTCAAAGCATTCTGCTAAGAATTTATTGCTTATGAGTTAACTATTATGCAAGTCTTATTGATGCTTGTCTTGAAAGTATTATTCATGAAAAGTCTTTGCTATATGATTCATTTGTTTACTCATTATCTTCATCATTGCTTCGAATCGCTGCATTCATCTCATGTGCTTTACAATAGTATGATCAAGATTATGATAGAATGTCACTTCAGAAATTATCTCTGTTATCGTTTACCTACTCGAGGGCGAGTAGGAACTAAGCTTGGGGATGCTTGATACGTCCCAAACGTATCTATAATTTCTTATGTTCCATGCTACTTTTATGATGATACTCACATGTTTTATACACATTATATGTCGTTATTATGCATTTTCCGGCACTAACCTATTGACGAGATGCCGAAGAGCCGATTCTTTGTTTCTGCTGTTTTTGGTTTCAGAAATCCTAGTAAGGAAATATTCTCGGAATTGGACGAAATCAACGCCCAGGGGCCTATTTTTCCACGAAGCTTCCAGAAGTCCGAAGAGGAAACGAAGTGGGGCCACGAGGCGATGACACAACAAGGCGGCGCGGCTAGGGCTTGGGCCGCGCCGGCCTGTTGTGTGGTTCCCTCGTGACACCTCTTGACCTGCCCTTCCGCCTACTTAAAGCCTCCGTCGTGAAACCCCCAGTACCGAGAGCCACGATACGGAAAACCTTCCAGAGACGCAGCCGCCGCCAATCCCATCTCGGGGGATTCAGGAGATCGCCTCCGGCACCCTGCCGGAGAGGGGAATCATCTCCCGGAGGACTCTTCATCGCCATGATCGCCTCTGGATTGATGTGTGAGTAGTTCACCCCTGGACCATGGGTCCATAGCAGTAGCTAGATGGTCGTCTTCTCCTAATTGTGCTATCATGCTCGATCTTGTGAGCTGCCTATCATGATCAAGATCGTTTCTTTGTAATCCTACATGTTGTGTTTGTTGGGATCCGATGGATATTGAATACTATGTCAAGTTGATTATCAATCTATCATATATGTTGTTTATGTTCTTGCATGCTCTCCGTTGCTAGTAGAGGCTCTGGCCAAGTTGATACTTGTGACTCCAAGAGGGAGTATTTATGCTCGATAGTGGGTTCATGCCTCCATTAAATCTGGGACAGTGACAGAAAGTTCTAAGGTTGTGGATGTGCTGTTGCCACTAGGGATAAACCATCGATGCTTTGTCTAAGGATATTTGTGTTGATTACATTACGCACCATACTTAATGCAATTGTCTGTTGCTTGCAACTTAATACCGGAAGGGGATCGGATGATAACCTGAAAGTGGACTTTTTAGGCATAGATGCATGCTGGATAGCGGTCTATGTACTTTGTCGTAATGCCCTGATTCAATCTCATAGTACTCATCATGATATATGTATGTGCATTGTTATGCCTTCTTTATTTGTCAATTGCCCAACTGTAATTCGTTCACCCAACATGCTATTTATCTTATGGGATAGACACCGCTAGTGAACCGTGGACCCCGGTCTATTCTTTACATCTGAAATACAATCTACTGCAATACTTGTTCTTTACTGTTCTTCGCAAACAATCATCTTCCACACAATACGGTTAATCCTTTGTTCACAGCAAGCCGGTGAGATTGACAACCTCACTGTTACGTTGGGGCAAAGTACTTTGGTTGTGTTGTGCAGGTTCCACGTTGGCGCCGGAATCCCTGGTGTTGCGCCGCACTACACTTCGCCGCCATCAACCTTGAACGTGCTTCTTGGCTCCTCCTGGTTCGATAAACCTTGGTTTCTTTCTGAGGGAAAACTTGCTACTGTCTCCATCACACCTTCCTCTTGGGGTTCCCAACGGACGTGTGTTAATTGCACGCATCACGCGTAAGCCCCTCTCTCCCTCCCTCTGCACACAGTACGTCTCATTCTCGCTCACGCACGAAACCACGCCTCTCACGTCCCATCAACTTCTCCAAATCGAAGGAAAAAACCCCAACCGCCGTACGAGCGGTTCCCTGCCGGCGATGGAGAAGAAGAATGCGCCGGCGGCCATCGCCCCCGAGCCCGTCGCCTCCAAGCCCATCGCCTCCGAGGGCGGCGCATCCAAGCGCGGCGCCTCCGTGAACTGGGCCTCTCTCATGGCTGACAGACCACTCCACAAGATCGGCGAATGCTTACTGGCGAATGAGGAGTACGTGGACACCTACTCTGCTATGAGGCAAGTCTGTAGAAATTGGCGCTCAGGTTTACCTGAGCCCAACGTGCACCTGCACGAATGGATCATGGTAGACCACGCCCTTTCATGCGCCGCTGAGTTCACCTTCCTCCAACTCGGCACATCCCGCTACGTCACCATAGATCTATCGGAAGTTCGTGCAAGGTTCAAATTCCTCCATCTTTACTATTATATTTCAGTTGGTCGTACGTCATACAACGCGTTTGGTGAAGGAGATTGGGAACATCCTCACCGTTGGATCTAATCTTAACCCCTCCGCTCAATATCCGTCCGTCAGATCCAATTGCATCGTGAAGGCCCTCTTTCCTGCGTTAGTGCAATCACTGTTTGCAAAAAGGAAAAGATAGCTGCAATCACGGGTAAGCAAAACGAGAGATCTGATCACCTAACAAACACGTCAAAAAAAACATCGCATAAAACGGAATATTGAGGATTTGATACACAATTAATTTATGGCAAATTAATTATCTTTCCAAACTACTCTCTACATTCCACAAGACACTGAATGTCATCCTCCCTCCCTGCTCTCTCCTCGCTGGCTTCTCTGGTCCTCTCTCCCTCGTTTCTCCAATCCTCTGCTGCGGCGACGGGTACCTGACTTGGAGGCCTCGTCGGCGGGAACGAAGGCCGACAGGGCGGGTGTGGCGGCTCGTGGTCGCGGCAACGACGGCATGCAGACCGGCGCGGCGGCGGCGGGAACATGGGGCGGGTGCGGTGGCGTCGGCTCGTAGGCCAGCGCGGCAGCGAGAAGCAGGAAGGGAAGCGGCGAAAATCAGGTCGCCGGTTCCTCTTCACTTCGATTTGGCCTCCTTCCCCATCCGATTTAGCCTCCTTTCTCTCCAATTTTGCAAGGTGATAAGAATTGTGCTAAATATGCTGCTTTTACTCCGATTTTGACCAGGAGAGTTATTGTTTATTCAAGATGATTACAGAAGACCACGTATAGCCTACGAATCATGTCTTGCCTTCTATGATTCTAACCTGAATTAAGTGTGATACGAATTTGGTGATTCTGAATTCGGATGATATGGAATTGCATAGAGGTGGGAATTGCGCCGGAGGTGGAGATATTGTTCCTCGCGGTCTGTAATTTCTGCATTCTGTAATGTTAGAGATGGGAACTACTGGAGGAGCACATATTTGAGGTTTTAGAGGTTGATCTCCCACTGGTAAGCTTTGATGAGTGATATCTTCTATGTGGTTTCATTGTTATTGCGCAAGTTATGTTTTCTTACCACTGAACAATGAACACTTTCTGAATTCTTGTTCAGCTTGCTCATGGAAAAACTGGCTAGGACTATCAACCCGCAAGAACATAGAGAACCATCAACAAATTGGATTATGGATTGTTGAGTGTGATAAAGTAAGTAGCTACTGAATGCATTTCTCCTGGTACTAGCATTTTCTCTTTTCCATGTGTTTTCCGTTCCACCTTAATTTGAGTTTGATTTCTCCATGTGGACTGTCCCTAATAATTTGGTATGCTTGTTAGTTTGATACACATACTTTTCCTAATTGTGCATGTAAATTTCCATGGATAAAACAAAAGCTGGTTTGATACACATACTTTATTTGACATTGAACTTCTTTTGTAATAGAGGAAACCATGGTATGCTCATGAGTTTCTACAACAAATATCTCGGACCATTAGTCTGGTGGGTTTAATAGACTTCTTCAGACTTTCTTTGGAGGTGCTTGAGTTTCTGCGAGCTTGAGGGTTTGTACAACAGGGAAGTCAAGTTCAAATTGAGAATCACAACATGCTGGCACATATAGTAAACTTGGTACAATGTATGTAGTTTGACTTTGTTCAAACGATTACTCTTTACATAGCAGGGATAGCATTGTAAGAAGCGGTCAGCAAAACAACTGCTGAGATTAAAGCTAGGTAAATGAACCCCTCTATGACCAACATTCAGACATTTGCCCATGTCTAATATTCTTTGTGTGCTCCGTTCGAAAGATGCAATGAAGTATTTTTGTGTTGTCAAGTAGATTTGTAGTGATTATAAGCTCTAGGAGTAAAAATCATTATGCCTGGCTGCTCCTGCAACATCTGCTCACACGCAGGTAACTGGTGGTGTACATGGCAACATAGTTCATGTCGATGCTCAGATTGTGGATTGGAGATCCATCTCGGCGGTGTGATTAGTTTTTTTTCTTGGTAAGAGGGCCTAACTTCGTCTAATGGATTGTTACCTGCATTAATTTGCTAACCCGATCAATCCATGCATGTTTCCATGGATCTTTCTTTACATTGCTCTTTGTGTGCAATCAAATCCAAACCTTTTGTTTATGACCTTGTCAGTTAGTACATGGGGATTTATTAGCTGCATGATGATGTACCAATCCGATCCATTCATCCTGGAATGAATTATGTCCTTTATTGCCGAAGTACAAATCCAACCAAAAGTGGATATGCAAACACATGTGACTATAATTAAGGGTGAGGGTTTGATGTGCACTTAGTTTTTTAATTGCAGCGATACTAGATTTATCAAGCATTGTTATGTTAAAACTAGCATCAAGACTGACTTGTTTTTTCTGCTGAAACGTCCTATCATATTTAAGAAATATTTTATAAATCATTGTGATTCACTGTCATTTAAATTTGAAGGGCTTGATTACACTGTCTAACTAGATTCATCATATTCCAGGATTTGGAGCGATGCTCATGCCGGCACAGTCACTATTTAATGTTGAATACATTCCTTTAATGGAACTACAATTTTAAGGAAACTACAACCTCACTATTTATAACATGAGTAGTATGTTTGCATGAGCGGTAAGAGAAAACTTTACTGAATTTTCGTCTCCTTAGAAGAGAGACAAACCGAAAGAGTAATCTGTTGGTACATTTGATGTTGAATCATCGAGATACATTTCAGCGAAGTGATTTGTTTGTTGGAATACTATGTGTCTATCTTTCTTATGCACATGGATTTTTTTTTCGCGCTTTATGTTTATGTGTGACATGTGTACACAATCCAAGAAATTCTCTTCCACGAAAAGGTAGACTAGAGAGGTGACTAGGCTGCCGGCGGCGGTGGATCTGGCGGCTCCTCTCCTTTGCAACCCTTATGATAGCCGGTGGGTGGGGAGTCACCGGATCTCACATGCGAATTTGTATAGAAGTAGGCGAGGCTTAGTTTACTTTCTTAGTGGTTGGATTGTTGCCTTTCTTGCCCTGTCGGCAATGGTGGCAGTGATGAATAAATTGTCTACAAATCAGTTGATTGTGCAGTGGTCTCCTGCGTCTACCAAGGACCTGGTGCCTGGTGTGGCATCCTCAACTTTCCCCGGTGGATTTGGGTGCCATTTTTTAAACAAGTTCTACATATTTGTAATTCGCTTTTTTTTTTCCTTTCTAGGCATTTCAATCACTTCTATGATACTGAATTTTTTTCTTAATTTTTCATCTTTCTGCCTTGTAGTACTATTTTTCTTTTCATACTTATTGATCTTTCTGAGTTAACACCGTGAGCCAACTTTAGGAAGGAGCCGTCGAGGACCGTTATGTCGCTGCAGTCGTCAAAACCGAACGTGCATAGACCAATGATATTGCATTAGGATATGCTGTGAATTTCACCGCTAACTTGGTTAGGCCGGCGCCGGCCGAGCAGGTGGAACCTATAGGCCATGGCCATCAGCAAGGCGGTTTGCGAGAGAAGCGTAGACGATCATGTATCGAATACACGGTTGCCGGTAACAAGGCCGATTCCTTATATTTCTTGGCATTGTTATTGTACGGTGCAATCTATTAGGTATCTTACTTCATTCAATGTAAAGAAATTGGTGAATAAATTCAGGTACAAGTCTGAAGTGGTGAAGATACTGGCATGGAATAACCATTTGATGAGAAATGCTGAGATGGAGATCAAGAAACTTGAGGGATATATATGGTTCCCACAATTCTACTTTTGTTTTGGCCTTTTCTGAAGTCCTCATTTCTTCATGTATTATTATTGATCATTTTTCATGGAAAACAACTGTGAAGAATCGCAAAACTGCATTTTCTACCGGTATTTTCTGTGCAATTTTCAAAAACAATTGTGCCTATATATTTGACTGCTCCAAGTATAAAGCACTGTATATAATGGTAGCAGACATGTAGGCCTAGAGGCCAGCACCATTTACGGCAGTATAATTTTCTTTCTGCAGCCTGCAGGGAGTTATTGTGATTGTTTTAAGAAGGGATGCACTTTCTGATTTGTCCCAAGCAGACCCTGATTTTCAAGTTTTGCATGAGAAACACTAACCATACTCTTATTCTGTATGGTTCTCTAAGTAGTGGCAATATGTGTGAATTTCGAGTCAATATTATTGGTGTATCTGTGTTATTTTGTAGCTTCTTTTAAATGTATGTCTGCACTCTCTGCAAACAAACAAAAAATGCTACTTCTATGCAAAGAGTCCAAGGGTAGTATTAAAATATACTTCAAACAAGATTGAATCCTCTCTGTTTATAGAATATCATGTGGTTGTTCTTTTCATACATGTAAAAAATTTAATGTATTATATTGATATTCATAGGAGCCGTAGCAACGCACGGGCATTCAACTAGTATCTATAGGGTTAATCTATTCTTATTTTCAATATTAGTGCTGAATGTTATCTTCATCAATATATTTTAGATACTACTTCGTCGCTTTTGCCGTGGCATCATCGTGCTTGCCCAGAAGAACCCGCCGCACAAGATACGGCTTCTGAACCCACTCACAAAGACATCGAACACTATGTTTGAGGCGCAGATGCCATCTGTTTTTCTGGATTCAGTCGCTGTAATCAAATCCCCAACTATGGTCTTCGTTTCCGCACATTACCCGGAGGAAATTGGTTGGGTCGATGAGAGCACTCCAACTAAGGATATATATGAAGATTGGGGAGAAGGAAGATTTTCGATCGAGAACCATGGTCTGCGTTGCATTACCCCGTTCAATGGTGAACTGTATGCAATAGCTGTCGACAATTTTGAGTCCGGAAGAATAGTGTGCACCAATGTACAGTTGCAACAGCGCGCGAGCACTGTCAAGATGGAGACACTAATTTCATTTCCAGAACTTGGAAATGACAAGTTCTACCTTGTGAAGTCGGATGGTGATCTGCTGCTTGTGTTGTTGGACAACATGCTTTTGGCGGACAAACCATTGGTGTACCGTGTGGACACTCAGAGCCACTCTCTCCATCCGGTCAGTAATATTGGCATTCATGCCTTCTTCGTGCATTATATCCGGTGTATCTCCGTCGATACCAGAGTGCACCCGACACTTCGACCTGGCTGCATCTACTACGCGGATTTGGGTTATATCAGAGAGTACTTTCATGATACAAAGTCCTGGGATGAGTGGCCACGACATGTGGATAGAATAGGAAACTACGGTCCGAGAAATGAACACAGGCCATACCGTTTGGAGGATGTATTGGCCGCACACTGCAGACGGAAGGAGTTCAATGAATATTTCCTTGGGATAATGCACGAATGGAGCGACGAAGAAATATATGAGGAATGAAGAACAAATTCATTCATCCTGGGGTATCCTAATCTTCTTGTTGGCCATACATTGCGTGCGTCTTGTATTTTTTTCAGCTTAGTTTGTCGTGAACATTAACAATGTTATTGGCTGCTTTTGGTTGATGTATGCAGTTTATGTATTATACTTAGTTTTCTGATTATGCTGCTGTGAATTTATCATATACTAGCTTCTAGATTTGCTACTAGATTTGCTGCCATATTGGGCAAAGAACGAGGGCCAAAAGGCATAAATAATTGAAGAAAGACAGAAATATAAGCTTCTCTAGATTTGAATCTAATTTGGTGAAAAAGACAGAGAGAGAAAGAGGGGAAAAGGTGCTCTTAAAAATGCCAATTTGGGCCGAGAGAGACAAAAGCTAGCTCTCACGTACAACCAAACACGGTCTCGTGCTGTCCCACGCGGTCCCTTCCTACCAACCCCACACGACGCGGCCTGATACGTCCCAAACGTATCTATAATTTCTTATGTTCCATGCTACTTTTATGATGATACTCACATGTTTTATATACATTATATGTAATTATTATGCATTTTCCGGCACTAACCTATTGACGAGATGCCGAAGAGCCAGTTGCTGTTTTCTGCTGTTTTTGGTTTCAGAAATCCTAGTAAGGAAATATTCTCGGAATTGGATGAAATCAACGCCCAGGGGCTTATTTTTCCACAAAGCTTCCAGAAGACCGAGGGAGAAACGAAGTGGGGCCACGGGGCGCCGCCACACTAGGGCGGCGCGGCCTAAGGGGGGCCCGCGTGGCCCTAGCGTGTGGGGCCCTCGTGACTCCTCTGACTCCGCCCTTCCGCCTACTTAAAGCCTTCGTCGCGAAACCCCCTGTACCGAGAGCCACGATACGGAAAACCTTCCAGAGACGCCGCCGCCGCCAATCCCATCTCGGGGGATTCAGGAGATCGCCTCCGACACCCTGCCGGAGAGGGGAATCATCTCCCGGAGGGCTCTTCATCGCCATGATCGCCTCCGGATCGATGTGTGAGTAGTTCACCCCTGGACTATGGGTCCATAGCAGTAGCTAGATGGTTATCTTCTCCTCATTGTGCTATCATGTTAGATCTTGTGAGCTGCCTATCATGATCAAGATCATCTATTTGTAATGCTACATGTTGTGTTTGTTGGGATCCGATGAATATGGAATACTATGTCAAGTTGATTATCAATCTATCATATATGTTATTTATGTTCTTGCATGCTCTCCGTTGCTAGTAGAGGCTCTGGCCAAGTTGATACTTGTGACTCCAAGAGGGAGTATTTATGCTCGATAGTGGGTTCATGCCTCCATTAAATCTGGGACAGTGACAGAAAGTTCTAAGGTTGTGGATGTGCTGTTGCTACTAGGGATAAAACATCGATGCTTTGTCTAAGGATATTTGTGTTGATTACATTACGCACCATACTTAATGCAATTGTCTGTTGCTTGCAACTTAATACCGGAAGGGGATCAGATGATAACCTGAAAGTGGACTTTTTAGGCATAGATGCATGCTGGATAGCGGTCTATGTACTTTGTCGTAATGCCCTGATTAAATCTCATAGTACTCATCATGATATATGTATGTGCATTGTTATGCCTTCTTTATTTGTCAATTGCCCAACTGTAATTTGTTCACCCAACATCTGTTTATCTTATGGGAGAGATACCACTAGTGAACTGTGGACCCCGGTCCTATTCTTTACATCTGAAATACAATCTACTGCAATTGTTCTTTACTGTTCTTCGCAAACAATCATCATCTTCCACACTATACAATTAATCCTTTGTTTACAGCAAGCCGGTGAGATTGACAACCTAACTGTTACGTTGGGGCAAAGTACTTTGATTGTGTTGTGCAGGTTCCACGTTGGCGCCGGAATCCCTGGTGCTGCGCCGCACTACACTCCGCCGCCATCAACCTTCAACGTGCTTCTTGGCTCCTACTGGTCCGATAAACCTTGGTTTCTTTCTGAGGGAAAACTTGCTACTGTACGCATCACACCTTCCTCTTGGGGTTCCCAACGGACGTGTGTTATCTGCACGCATCACGGCCCCACAGACAACGCGGCCCCACACGTCAGCACCTAACGTTCAAATAAACGGATTCCTTCCGTCTGAGCTCCTTCTGCGGGTTTCAGACAAAGGCTTGGGGAAAACTGAGGAAAAACTAATGGGCTGGGGAAAACTGAGTACAACTAAGGACCCGAGGGCACGAAAATAGAAATCCCTTATTAATATTATCATCAAATTGTCATCTTATTATACGTCCTTAGATCATTAGTTCATCTTGTTACCTCATACTAGAAAGTATATTCGAGTTCATCGAACGTTACACCATAAATGGAGTAATTATAAAGGTGCTCTTCCAGTATACCACATAATATGTTAGGGACTGAGGTAGTTCAAGACTGGGATATTGCTCCTCCTGACCAAGCAGGGATACACTCTAGGACCTTGCGGTATTGTGATGTCAAGTTATCATCTGCATAGAGATATTGTGATGTTGATCATGAGAACATCACAATATATGAACGCGAAAAGAGAATGAAACCAGTGTGAGGATAATGGTACAGTGAAGAGTTGATTCACCATGATACCTGATACGTCCAAAACGTATCTACTTTCCTGAACACTTTTGCTGTTGTTTGCCCTCTATCTTGTGTTTTTTTGAATACAACTAATGGGAACTAACGTTGTTTTCAGCAGAATTGCTCCGGTGTCTTGTTTTTGTGCAGAAATCCAACTTTCGGGAAAATTCCCGGAAAATATAGAAAATCCAATATTTTACCTGAAGACTCCTGGAGCCAGAAGACGAGACGGAGGGGGGCCACGAGGGGCCCACACCAACCCTTGGCGCGGGCCAGGTGACATAGGCATCCGCAATGGGCCTGTCGAAGATGGTACCCGGGGTTTACTGAAGGCCCACGACTCGAAGTTTATGAAGCCCGAAAGCCCAGTTACAAAATAGTTGGGACGAACTCAAGGAGTCTCCCGGACTTTGTAACTTGTACATCACGAAACACTCGGCTCCGCCTCCTATATAAGGGGGAGTCGAGGGACAAAGAGAGGATCGATTTCATTGTCAACACAACCCTAGTTTCTTAGCAGTAGAGTACTTTTTGGGCTGAACCCTCGAGATCTACTTGCCCTTTACTTCCCTGAAAACCCTAGTCTACAATCTGTAGGCATTGACAAGTCGATACCTTTTCAATTGGCGCCGTCTGTGGGAATTAGAGGCGACAAGGAGCTGATCTCGATGGCACGCTCAACATCATCGACATCTTCGGTAGCAAGCAACGCGATGGACAGAGGTAAACAGATCGAAACTGATCTAGTCGATTTTGTTCCTCACCCGCCCTCCCGTGTGGATGCATATGCGTATCTGGAGGAGCCTATGGAGATGTCATTCGGGAGGTTCCACTTCCACGTCGGAAAAAGAGGGATCGCATCGTCTCGAGATTCCGATTTCTTCGGGTTCCTTGGCGGCCGACTCCGATCTTTCGGAATCATCGTCATCGTTCGAGATTGGCACCGAGGAAATCTCGCCGCCACGCTTCGCCAGGTCTGCGACAAGCGGAACGCTCGTCAAGATCTTCGGCAGCATGTTTGTCGGGTCGTCTGCGGACTCCAATATAAGCAGCAACTCAGACAGTGTCGACAGCTTCAACTTCATCGACAGATCTAATTCTGTTCGGGAGGTCTTCGCGGATCTATATGATGGTGTCGCCAACCCCGACGAAAGTTAGGTTTCAAAATATCATCAAGTCTATGCAATTGGAGAACCAAGTCGCCCACAGGAGGAGACATCAGAGGCTTTCGATGAAGTGGGAAATCCATACGTCGATCCCGCTGATCTTACGCGAGGTTTGGGCACCAAGTACGTCGGGCCTGCGACGCGACAGATGGTGCAACTTCCACAAGCGGCTTGGGACAGAGCTGCAAAAGCCATGGACGGTACAAAGCCGATGACTACAACTGCCACGGTCGAAGAATTGCAAGCATACCAATATAAACTCGCCCGTGCGGGATGAGAACTTGAAAACCAAACAGCTGAGCTTGATAGGAGGAGATCCGCAGCTTCTGCGTCAAGCCGAAGAAGGGCAGAGCTTAGCTGACATTCAGGAACTTCGGAATCTGATCATAGAGCAGCCCGTAATAGAGCAAGGTCTAGGCTGCAGAACGTGCCCGAAGGCGAGAGGGACAATATGATCCAAAATCTCGATATGTCTTTTATGTCAATAGATACAAGGGGAAACATTATTCCCAAAACACCGGAAGTTGGATATATGGCGACTCAGGCCTTCATACTGGTAAATAGACCACCTCCCGGAGATCCAAGGGAAGCATTGTACAACATGGCTCTAGCAGGAGTTGGAGTCATGGGAACAACATTCGAAAACACAGGTACACCTCCCGAAGGTGCTCCAAGGCAAAATAGTCCATGACCCACAGTGGTAGTACAGGACCCACCAAGAACAAGCGCGGCAAGAGATACATCGATACAGGCGCGAGTTGATAGGGCGCGCCAAGAAAGGAGAGAACGTCGGCAGTCACCAGAAGTCGACGAGGAGGAGATGTGTGGGCTCCCTTGCTTCACTCGAAGAGTTCACAAAACGTGGGTTCTATCTGGTTTCAAGTTACCCGACAACTACAAGAATTTCGACGGCCTGCAAGATCTGGAGGATTGGCTAGTCGATTATCTGGAAACGGTGAAATTGACGGGAGGAACCAAAGCAACTGCCATGCAGAGCATCCAAGTGCACCTAAGTGGAGCAGCGCAATCATGGATAAAAAAGTTACCACCTGGATCCATCGACAGTTGGGAAACTTTCGAGGACATGTTCGTGAAAAATTTCTTATCTACATGAAAGAAACCTGTGTCAATAGAGCAGCTACGGGCCTGTAGACAAAAGTATGATGAGTCGATGAGGATGTACATTCAGAGGTGGAACATTATCAAAAACTCGGCAGAAAACATATCTGATGAAAGAGCGATAGATGCGTTTGTCGCTGGGATTCGAAGGAAGGATCTAGTGGAGGATTTGGGAAGGACTAATCCAAAAACAATAGCGGCACTGATGGAAATAGCGAATCGCTGGGCAGATGGAGAAGATGTTGTTCACAACAAACGGCATAGGTCGCCTGAGGATGATCGTAATCGAAATATTCAAAATAGACGACGATTTTCTCGCCAATTCTCAAACTATGACGGTCCTGGCCAAATATCGGCCGGCTTCCGAGGAAATAGTGGAAATAATAATCGAGATGATTATCAACAGAGTGGTGAACAGCATAACGATTATAGGGACAGTCCCCGCCCCAGCAGGAAAAATAACGGACCAAGGTTCCAAAGGCTGTATATATCTCCCGAAGATACGATGAACGTACCATGCCAAATGCACTTCTTTCTCCACAACAACGAGAAGAGGCAGTCGGGACATTTGCAGAAGGATTGCCAAACTTTCCAAGCGCTGAATAGGTACGCGGGGCATGCCAACGCACAGGCAGCAAATAGGAACCCCCAGGGGCCAAGGAGTGAGATCCACCTTCCACTTCCTCCCGCAATCACGGACGGAAATCGACACCAGTTGCAATTGGCGGCAGCTCCACACCTGCCTCCTTATATCGACACCAATGGTGCGGTCTCGATGATTCAGAAGGCCAGGCCATCCAACAGAGCTCAAAAAGTAATTTCGCGACAAGTCTTCATGGCAGAAAAGATGCCTCCACCAACAATCGAATACCTGAATTGGTCGGGACAGGACATTGGCTTCACCATAGCAGACCACCCGCAGCAAGTCCCTCGACTAGGCCAATCAGCTTTGATCTTACCAGCGGTGATCGCAGGATTCGACGTTTCACGAGTATTCATAGATGGAGGCAGCAGTTTAAACCTCATGTATGCAAATACATTGAGGAAGATGAATATATCCTTGGCAAACTTGAAACCAACCAACACATGTTTCCATGGTATCACACAGGACAAGGCAAGTTATCCATTGGGAAATATCAATCTCGATGTTTAGTTTGGAACCCGAGAGAATTATAGAATAGAGAGGCTGGAGTTCGAAGTCGTGGATTTCCCATCACAGTACCATGCTCTATTGGGACGACCCGCATATGCCAGGTTTATGGCGGTACCACACTACACATACTTGTTGTGGAGACTCTCTGGACCCAAAGGTCCAATCAGAGTAAAAGGAAGTTTCGCGCTAGCAGATAAGTGTGACAAGGATTTTCATCGACTGTCAGAAACTTTCGGGATGCAAGAAGAGTATATGGCGTCCAGGCTAACAACTGGATATGACGTGTTGCCTGATGGAGGGAGGCCACTAAAGGAGCCAACCTTTGACACAACCAAAAACTCAAAGGAAGTGCAGATCCACCCGACAGATCACAAGAAGACGACAGCTATCGCAACAAATATGGATCTCGCATAGGAAAGCGCGCTCATCGAGTTCCTCCGTGAGCGCTGGGAAATCTTCGCATGGTGTCCATCAGACATGCCAGGAGTACCCAAGGAACTTGCCGAGCACCCTCTAAACTTGGATCCAATGGCTAGACCAATCAAACAACCTTTGCGGCGTTTTTCGGAACCAAATCGCAAAGCTATGCTGTCGGAGATTAATCGACTCAGAGAAGCTGGATTTATCAAGGAGTTACACACAGAGGCCACGTGGGAAGCCAACTCAGTGCTGGTCCCGAAGAAAAACACAGAGGTCCTTCGCATGTGCGTCGACTTCACGTGTCTCAATAAACATTGTTCAAAGGATCACTTCCCCCTCCCAAGGATCGATCAAACTATGGACTCCACGGCAGGCTGTGAACGTCTTTCCTTCCTGAACGCGTATTCTGGTTACAACCAGATTCGACTAAAAGAAGAAGATGAGGTCAAAACAACTTTTATAACACCCTATGGCGTATTCTGCTATAGAACAATGTCTTTCGGGTTAAAAAACGCGGGAGCGACATATCAGCGGATGATGCAGAAATGCCTTGCCACACTGATTGGCAAGAACATTCGAGTGTACATTGACGATGTCATCATAACAACAAATAAGGGGTCAACTTTGATCGAGGATCTCAAGGAAACTTTCGACAATCTCGATAAATTCTGCCTCAAGCTGAACCCGACGAAATGCTCTTTTGGCGTCCCCGTGGGAGAACTTCTCGGGTTTCAGGTGTCAGCAAGAGGGATCGAGGCTAATCCGGAGAAAATTCAAGCAATCGTGACGATGCGGAAGCCAACAAAGCTCAAAGAAATACAACAGTTAACTGGGTGAGTCGCAACCTTGAGCAGATTCGTCGCCAGGCTGGGAGAAAAGGCGTTGCCGTTCTACGCTTTGATCAAGCAGGGAGCAAAGTTCGAGTGGAACAAAGAAGCAGACAGAGCTTTTGAGGATCTCAAGCGCACAATCTCGACACCACCAATATTGGTGGCGCCGAAGGAAAAGGAACCTCTTCTGTTGTATATCGCGGCCACACCTCAGGTGGTTAGCACAGTACTTGTGGTTGAGAGGGAATAAGAAGGAAAACTCCATGGAGTCCAGCGGCCGGTGTACTTGTACTTCATCGGCGAAGTTTTATCGCCTTCAAAACAGCGGTACCCGCAGTACCAAAAGTTAGCATATGGAGTATTCACAACCGCAAGAAAACTGCGACACTATTTCTCGGCACATCCGATAATAGTGGTCAACGAGGCGCCTTTGTCCAATATATTTAATAACCCGGAAGCTACGGGTCGTGTCTCCCTTTGGGGAATAGAGCTTTCCCCTCGGGACATCACATATGAGAAAAGAAAAGCAATAAAGTCACAGATCTTACCAGACTTCGTCGCAGAGTGGATGGAGCTGCAAAATACAGGACCCCAGATTTGTCGAGAACCTGGACTATGAACTTTGACGGGTCCAAAAGGTTAGAAGGAGCTGGAGCAGGCGTGATATTAGTATCACCTCAAGGAGATAAGATGAAATATGTACTGCGGATGACGTTCCCTTATGCGTCTAACAACGAGGCAGAGTATGAAGCACTGATACATGGGATGAAGATGGCAAAAGCCTGTGGTGCAACCCGACTAAAAATATTCGGCGACTCCCAATTGCTGGCTCAACAGGTGATGAACCAATGCGACGCAGTCAAGAACAGTATGATAGCATACAAGGAGGTATACAATGAACTCGAGAAGCTCTTTGATGGGTGCAAAGTGAATCATATCAGTAGACTCAGCAATGATGAAGCCGATGTTCTGGCAAACATCGGGTCGCAGTGTTTAGCAATACCACCCGGCGTATTTTGGGAGGAGATAAGTGAAAGATCGACTAAAGCAAAGAAAGAGTTAAAGAAAAAGGAGAAGCTCGAAAAAGGCTCGGGGGCTCCAGCAGTATCAGAGGCAAGCGTATGGGGAGATGAAGAGGAGTCACATGAGGTGATGGTAGTGCAAGTCCCTTGGATGCAGGTTTACATCGCATATATCCTAAGGAAATAAATACCCAAAGATCCAGTAGAAGCAAGGCGAGTTATTCGATGGTCCAAGGCGTTTACTGTGGTTAAGGGAGAGCTGTATAAGCGGAGTATATCGGGAGTATTGCAGCGATGCGTTACACCCGAAGAAGGACGAGTGCTCCTAAAAGATGTGCACGAGGGAGTGTGTGGACACCACGTAAGCAGTCGAGCTATAGCAGCCAAGGTTTTCATAGCAGGATTCTACTGGCTAACAGCAATTGAAGACGCAAACGACATAGTGCGTACTTGTGATGCGTGCCAAAGGTTTGCCGCAAAACCTCATTCTCTGACAGCAGAGTTGATGCCAATACCATTGTCATGGCCTTTCGCTCAATGGGGTCTTGATATGGTGGGAAAATTGCATAAGGCATGGCCAGGAGGATAAGAGTATATGCTCGTAGCTGTCGACAAGTTTACTAAGTGGATTGAGGCAAAGCCAATAAACTCGCCAGATGCAGCATCGGTGGTCGGTTTCATAAAAAGTATTGTTTTTCGATTTGGAGTTCCTCATAGCATCGTCACAGACAATGGCTGGAACTTTACCTCCAAGGAATTCAAGGCATATTGCGCAGAGGTAGGCATCAAACTACACTTTGCCTCAGTTGCGCACCCGCAGACCAATGGTCCAGTCGAGAAAGCGAACGACATCATCTGCAATGGCATCAAGAAACGTTTGCTAATACCATTGGAAAAAGCTCGACATACCTGGCCAGAGGAATTGCCTAGCGTGCTATGGATTATATGGACGACACCCAATACAGCGACACAAGAAACTCCGTTCTTTTCTAGTTCATGGAGCTGAGGCAGTGCTCCCAATAGAGATAGAACACAATTCCCCGAGAGTGGCGGAATTTGATGAAGAAACCTCGAGAAAGGCACTGGAAGATGATGTCGATGCACTCGACGAAGCTCGAGATGAGGTGTTGTCAAGGGTCACCAAGTACCAGCAAGATATGAAAAACTACCACAGTCGACGTTTGCAACAAAGATCTTTCCAAGTAGGCGACTTAGTCCTTCGGCTTACGCAAGATAGCCATGAAAAATTCGAGTCGCCATGGATAGGCCCGTACATCATCACCGAAGTAATTGAAGGAGGAGCATACATGATAAAGGACAAGAAGACAAGGATTGCCGAGTGCAAATCCCTGGAACGTGGCGCAGCTTAGGCGTTTTTACGCTTAAGCCAAAAATATAGTCATATATGTAAACATACAATGTACTGAAAAGCCCGCGAGTTTTTAGACGCACTCTTTTCCTTTCAGGGCACCGAGTGGGGCTGGAAGGTTTTTAATGAGGCGGGCTCGCGGTGCTGCAATATAGTAAAGATATTGGTGATATACATCTTTTTCTTCGACAGGCTCGGGGGCTTGCAACCCGCAAATTCAATATATATACACAAATCTCTACAATATACAATCTACAAGTTATTTGCCTTGGTCCAAAACACCTCGCAAACCAATAAATATAAATACACTAGCCACCGAAATGCTCGGGGGCAAGAGGAAAGAAAGAACATACAAGTTGTTTCATAATATACATAGTGCTTACAATATACATGGTTCCTTTGTCAAGAAAAATTTCGACAGAAGAAGCAGACTTTCAGTCATGTCCTATCAGGTCATCTATGTTCACTCTTTCATCGTCAGCAGTGGCACCCATGAAGTCAGCATAATTACCTTTCACGAAGAATTCAACATCCATCCGAAGTAAATCATCCATTATTTTCTCGGCCACGGGTGTCACAACATCGTCGATTTTGGCGACGTTCCTCCTCCACCTCCTTAGTTTGTCATGGAAAATTTCAACGATGTTGGTCATATCCAACTTCGGGTAGCAGATCTGCAGCATGATCATAGCAAATCTAGCTCCAGCAGCTAATTGGGCCTTTACAAAATCATGGACTCGAGGAGCATTCTTGAATTTATCCATCAAATCAAAAAGGGTTTTCGGCTGCGAATTCCGAGGAAACATAGTATTATAAACCAGGGAAAAGCGTCCTTGTGCAAAAATCAAGATATTCACGAACTTGGCATGCGCGGTCTTGAAATCGAACAATCCGGCGGGTACGGTCCGGTGTAGCCCAGAAGTTGGAGCCATGGTCAAGAGCAAATTTGACAAGCAAATTTGATCTCGCGTCAACCCGCTGATCCTCGGCAGTAGCATCCAAAAAGGAGCCTATTTGACATAAGTATCACAGTAAGAAGAAAACAAGCAAATAAAGGGGAAGAACATTAAGTTTGCGAAACATACCCGCCATATCCAGACTAGCGTTAGTCATCAAGTCAAGCATATAATCCTCTCGAGAAGCAGCCTGTGCAGCTTCAGCGACCGCAGCCTCTTTCAAAGTTAAAGCTTCCTGAGCTTGCTGAAGAGCAATTTTCTCCCGTTCGGATGATTTTCGAGATTGTTCCATCACTACAAGTGTTTGCTTCTTCATCGACTGAAGTTGTTGTCGAAGTTCATCCAAGTCCCGTAAAGGATCAACATTCAAAGAATCTTCAACGAAATCATCAGTGGAAGTTTTCCTCAAGTAGGAGGAAGCGGGCAAAGCATCCGAAGAACGAGGTGCCGCAGTATAGTTGTCAAAAACCAACTGGAAAGAAAATCCCGACATCAATCATTTTGCAAAAAAGAATTCCATTAATCATTCAAATAGTTACACGTTCATTACAAAAGGTGGCACCTAGTGAACCAATGGCAGGCTGTCGCAAGCCACTACTAAGGCGACAGCATCAAAAGAAGAAGAAAAAGAAAAACCAGAGACAGGATGGTCTACTTGACCTCCGGCTTGGCAGAACTGGGGGAAGCAGCTGGCTTGTATCCGAGGAAGGAGAGGATCTTCTTCGAGTGTGGCTTGGCAGCTTTAATCAAGGATTGCCACTTCTCCTTGTTCATCCTGTTCGTTTCACTAGCTTTCGCCCAATCGACGTTCTGTTGGCTTTTGGCAACCAAAGCTATGGTGCCTTCAACGCCAATCTTCAAGCTTTCCCGCCGGAAAGCCAGTCCAAGATCTTCTTCGGGAATGAAGCACTTGGTAAGATTAGCGAAGGTGTCTGGCTGGCTTTTCTTCGGGAAGAAGTAGGGGAAAAGGCATGTAAATGCGGCCCGAGGATCAGTGATACTGCGGCGCGCCAAATCCCCATGAATTTCGAGGAGGGAAAGAGCATCGAGAAGACGATCCCCTTCAGGCTCCTGAAGTTCGAAATCCTGACCCATCTTCCCTGCTGAAACAAAGTTCGGGTTATCAACAAGTATAAGGAGAAGCTAATCTTGGAAGAAACTTAATCAAAGTGATCACCAAACTTACTAACAAAACGCCGATTCTGGGACTCCAGGCGGGCAATGACATCCTCCTCACGAGCGATCTGCTGAGTTGTTTTTTCAGTTAAAGCAGTTTCAGCTTGATGGAGTCTCTCTCCAAGACCTCCAACAGAGGCAGTGTCCCGCTCGGCCTTTTCGCGAGCTTCTTCACTTCGCTCCAGCTTGAGGGCGAGATCATCGGCATGCTTGTTAGCCTTGGTGAGAACCTCTAGTAGAAGGAAGTACAACAGTGTCAAGATAAAAATGGCAAATATAGTTTACTCGATAAAAAAGAGACGATAGAAAGGTGTACCTTTCAAACTTTCAACAGTGTCACGGTACCCAATAAATTGAGTACCAAGACAGATGAATTCTTTCATCAGAGGATGAAAAAAGAAAGTTGCTAGAAAGGTTAAAAAGGGAAAAACTCGACAGAAGACAAAATAGCGGTAAGGATCCTTACATCATCCAAAGAAGGAGTCGCCAAACTCCCGACCAAGAGGCCTTGTTCCTCGCCAAGTTCAATTCTCGCTCTCTTCAGCGAGGGGGCACGGGGGCTGGCGTCAGGAGTCGACTTCTCTAAGTCCTGCTGAGGAGGCGTGGTTTCCTCCGTAGCAGGGCGAGTTTCTGAAAGAACTAAAGTTTGTGACGTGCTCGTGGGAGCAGCCACATTGGCAGTGGGTTCTTCTTCTTCGTCGCCACTGTGCACAAAGCATAGTATGAAAATATTCAAAAAAAACAATATATAAAGAGAAAAAGACAGCAGGGTAACTTACGAGCTAACGAGGGCATCATCGTAAGGATTGAAGGCACCCTCCTCTTCGGGAGAAGTTTCCTCGGCAGGTGATCCGCCGTCTTTGGAGGTGCCGGAGCTTGACATCACCCCTTTTTCTTTTATTCCTTGGGGAAGCAGCGGAAGGGAGAGAATGCACTGACTCGGAAGCCTCAGATTCAGTCTCTCTTTCAGAGGAAGCCGCGGATTTTTGAGATACCGCGACTTCACTCTCAGGGCGAGAAGTACCCTGGGAATCGTCGGTGACGATAGTTCTTTCGTCGACCTCCCCACCTTCAGGTAAAGGAGGCAGAAAAGAGATAACTTGGTGGTTCTGCGGAAGGAAAATCAATAGAAAGGGATAGTTAAGAAGGAAAAAGAGATCGACAACAAGACAATAGTCGAGAAAGCAAAGTTAACCAATATAAGAATCAGAAAAATCGAGGGACAAAGTTACTTACTTTGGGGAGAGTGTTGGTGCCGGTATATGGCTCTATGCGGCACGAGGTTGGAACTGAATCCTTTTTGCTTAACGACGAAACACGTCGGACAAGCTTCTCCAAATCCTTCACAGAGAGATCTTTGGATATGCGGTCGACATCTTTCTCGCGAGCATACAGCCACAAAGGGTTTTTGCGAGCCTGTAGAGGCTGCACCCTAATCCTAAGGAAATGCGCAGTAATTTGAATACCCGACAGTTCTTTACCGTGGGTGTTCTGGAGCTCATGGATGCGCTTCATCAGCGCATCTGTCGCCATCTTCTCTTCTTCGGTAGCTTCCGCATCCCATGATCGGCGTCGAAGGATTTTTGCGCTACCGTCAAAGGGCGCGATGTTGTAATCCTGGGAGTCAAGATACTCCTCGCGGACGTATAGCCATCTTCTGCGCCACCCTTGGACGGAGTCGGGGAATTTGACGTTGAAATAATCGATGTCAGGACGAATATAGATAACAACACCACCTATGTTATAGGTGATGTTGTGGGAGCTGTTGGGGCGAATGCAGAAAATGCGTTTCCACAGGGCCCAATTCGGATGGGTCCCGAGAAAGCACTCGCAGAGGGTGATAAAGATGGAGATATGGATGATAGAGTTGGGGGTCAGCTGGTGCAGCTGAAGCCCATAAACAAAGAGCAATCCACGAAGGAATTCGTGGATTGGAGGGGAAAGACCGCGGATGAGGTGGTCAACGAAAGTTACCCGGTATTGTATGGGGGGCGTCGGAAAGCTTTCTTCGCTAGGAAAGATCAGCGAGTCTTCTTTCTTCGTCAACCCGAGTGACATAGGCATCCCCAATGAGCCTGCCGAAGATGGTACCCGTGGTTTATTGAAGGCCCACAAGTCGAAGAATATGAAGTTCGGAAGCCCAGTTAGTATTAAGGAAAGTTAGAGTTGTATTAGGAAAAATATAGACTTGTAACTTTACGGGTTGAACTCAGAGAGTCTCCTGGAATCTGTAATCTTGTGTAACACGGTATCCTCGGCTTCGCCTCCTATATAAGGGGGAGTCGAGGGATGAATAGGCCATCGAATCCATTGTCAACATAACCCTAGTTTCTTAATCGTCGAGTACTTTTCGGCTGAAACCTTCGAGATCTACTTGCCCTCTACTTCCCACTAAACCCTAGTCTACAATACGTAGGCATTGATAAGTTAATTCCTTGTCAATTAGCGCCAACCGTGGGGATTAGAGGCGACAAGGAGCTGATCTCGATGGCACATTCAAGATCATCGACTTCACCGGTAGCAAGCAACGCGATGGATAGAGGTAAACAGATCGAAACTGATCTAGTCGATTTTGTTCCACACCCACCCTCCCGTTTGGATGCATATGCGTATCTGGAGGAGCCCATGGAGATGACGTTCGGAAAGTTCTGATTCCGTGTCGAGAAGGAAGGATCGTATCGTCTCGAAGTTCCGATCTCGTCGGGATTATCGGCAGTCGATTCCGACTTTTCGGACTCAACGACATCAATAAAGTCAGGCGAAGAGGAGGTTACGCCGCCACGCTTCATCAACACTATGACAAGCGAAAATCTCGCCAAGATCTTCAGCGATATGTCCTTTGAGTCGTCTGCGGACTCTGATATAAGCAGCGACTCAGACATCATCGACAACTTCAATTTCATCAACAGATCTATTGCTGTTGAAGAGGTCTTCACCAATCTAGATGATGGTGTCACCAATCCTGACAAAAATCAAAGTTCAAAATATCATCAGATCTATGCAATTGGAGAAACAAACCGAGCAGAGCCGGAGACGTCAGAGGCTTTCGACGATGCGGGAAACCCATATGGCAATCCCGCTGATCTCAGGCGACGTTTAGGCACTAAATATGTTGGGCCTACACCGCGTCTAAGGGTTCAACTCCCACAAGAAGCGTGGGACAGCGCCGCAAGAGCCATGGATGGTACAGAACCAATGACCACAACTGCTACGATAGAGGAATTGCAAGCTTACCAATACAGACTCGCTCGCGTTGGCAGAGAATTAGAAAAACAGACAGCTGCCCTGAATAGAAGAAGGGAGGCGGCTTCCGCGTCAAGCAGGCGAAGGGCAGATCTAAGCCGATATTCAGGAACTTCGGGAGATAGTCACAGAGAAGCTCGAAACAGAGCAAGATCTCGGCTGCAAAACATACCTGAGGCAGACAGAGAGAATTTAGTTCAAAACGTCGACATGTCTTTTATGTCAATCGACACAAGGGGAAATATTATTCCCAAAACACCGGAAGCTGAATACATGGCAATGCAAGCTTTCATCCTCACGTCCAGGCCACCTCCTGGGGATCCGAGAGAAGCGTTGTCTCACATGGCCATGGCAGGAGTTGGAGCCATGGGAACAGCATTCGCAACTACACCTCCAGAAGGAGCTGCAAGGCAAAATAGTCCACGACCTACTGCAGCAGTACAGGATCCCCCGAGAGCGAATGGGGCAAGAGATGCAGCGACTCGGGCAAGGGTGGATAGAGCGCGATAGGACATAAGAGAACATCGGCATTCACCAGAAGTTGATGAAGAAGATATGTGTGGACTCCCGTGCTTCATGAGACGAGTCCGAAAAACTCGAGTCCCGTCAGGGTTTAAGTTACCCGACAACTTCAAAAAATTTGATGGTCTACAGGATCCCGAGGATTGGCTAGTTGATTACCTCGAGACGGTGAAGCTGATAGGTGGAACCAGAGCAACAGCTATGCAGAGCATCCAAGTACACTTGAGTGGAGCAGCCCGATCATGGATAAAGAAGTTGCCTCCGGGATCCATCGACAGTTGGGATAGTTTCGAGGACGTTTTTGTAAAAAACTTCCGATCCACATGCAAAAAACCCGCATCACTAGATGAGTTGAGGGCTTGCAGGCAGAAGTATGATGAATCAATGAGAAAATACATCCAGAGGTGGAATATTATCAAAAATTCGGTAGAGAACATATCTGACGATAGAGCAATAGATGCGTTTGTGGCAGGAATCCGACGGAGAGATTTTGTCGAAGACTTGGGGAGAACAAACCCAAGGACAATATCAGCATTGATGGAAATAGCGAATAGGTGGGCAGATGGAGAAGATGTTGTTCACAACAAGTGACATAGGTCGCCAGAGGAGGACCGCAGTCGAAACTTTCCAAATAGACGATGATTCTCTCGACAGTTCTCGAGTTATGATGCTCCTGACCAAATATCGGCTGGTTTTCGAGGAAACACTGGAGGAAACAGTCGAGATGATTATGAAAGGAGTAGTGAGCAGCGAGGCGACAATAGAGATGATTCCCGTAACAATAGACAAAATAGTGGACCAAGGTTCCAGAGACCATATGTATCTCCTGAGGATATGATGAATGGACCGTGTCAGATGCATTTTTATCTTGATAATAACGGGAAGAGACAGTAAGGACATCTGCAGAAGGACTGTCGAAATTTTCAAGCAATGTTGAGATTTGCAGGGCAAGCTAATGCTCAAGCAACGAATAGAAACCCCCAAGGGCCAAGGAGTGAGATCCACCTTCCACCTCCTCCCGCAATTACGGACGAAAATCGGCACCAGCCCAGAATAGCGGCAGCACCACACCCACCTCCATATATCGACCCCAATGCCAACGGCGCGGTCTCGATGATTCAGAAAGCTAGGCCATCCAACAGGGCCTAGAAAGTAATCTCGCGTCAAGTATTTATGGCAGAAAAGATGCCTCCACCAACAATTGAGTACCTGAATTGGTCAGGACAGGACATCGGCTTCACAATAGCGAACCACCCGCATCAAGTTCCTCGACCAGGGCAATCAGCACTCATTTTACCAGCGGTGATCGCAGGATTCGACGTTTCTCGAGTATTCATAGATGGAGGCAGCAGTTTAAACCTTATGTATGCAGATACACTAAGGAAGATGAACATATCCCTGGCGAACTTAAAACCAACTGACACACATTTCCATGGAATCACACCAGATAAGACAAGTTATCCGCTGGGAAAAATCAATCTCGATGTTCAGTTTGGAACCCGAGAAAACTACAGGATAGAGAGACTGGAGTTCGAAGTCGTGGATTTCCCGTCACAGTATCACGCTTTATTGGGGCGACCAGCGTATGCTAGGTTTATAGTGGTACCACACTATACATACTTGCTATGGTGGCTCCCTGGACCCAAGGGACCAATTATAGTAAAAGGCAGTTTTGCGCTAGCTGATAAATGCGACAAGGACTTTCATCGACTGTCAGAGACTTTCGGGATGCAGGCGGAATACATGGCGTCAAGGCTAACAAATGATTATGATGTGTTGCCAGATACAGGGAGGCCACTCAGGGAACCAACCTTCGACACTACTAAGGATTCTAAGGAGGTCCAGATTCATCCGACAGATCCCAAGAAAACGACATCCATTGCAACAAACATGGATCTCGCATAGGAAAGCGCGCTCGTCGAGTTCCTCCGTGAGCACTGGGAAATCTTCGCATGGTGTCCAGCTGACATGCCAGGAGTACCCAGGGAACTTGCCGAGCACCACCTTAATTTGGATCCAGTGGCGAAACCAATCAAACAACCCTTGAGGCGTTTTTCGGAACCAAACCACAAGGCTATGCTGTCAGAATCAATCGACTCAGAGAAGCTGGCTTCATCAAAGAGCTGCATACGGAGGCCACATGGGTAGCTAACCCAGTACTGGTCCCGAAGAAAAACACGAAAGTCCTTCGCATGTGCATCGACTTCACGTGTCTCAATAAACATTGTCCAAAGGATCACTTTCCCCTCCCGAGGATCGATCAAATTATCGACTCCACGGCAGGATGTGAACGTCTTTTTTTCTTGGATGCATATTCTTGTTATAACCAGATCAGACTAAAAGAAGACGACGAGGTCAAAACAGCTTTTATAACACCTTATGGCGTGTTCTGCTATAGAACAATGACTTTTGGTCTGAAAAACGCGGGAGCAACATATCAGCGGATGATGCAGAAATGTCTTGCAACACAGATTGGTAAAAACGTACAAGTATATATTGATGATGTCATCATAACAACAAAGAAGGGGTCAACTTTGATCGAGGATCTGAAGCAAACTTTCGACAACCTTGACAAGTTCTGCCTTAAGTTGAACCCGACAAAGTGCTCCTTTGGTGTTCCTGCAGGAGAACTTCTCGGGTTCCTAGTTTCAGCAAGAGGGATCGAGGCCAATCCAGAGAAAATCCAAGCCATCGTAACAATGAGGAAGCCAACAAAGTTGAAAGAAATACAACAGTTGACTGGGCGAGTCGCAGCTTTAAGCAGATTCGTCGCCAGGCTAGGAGAAAAGGCATTACTGTTCTACGCTTTGATCAAGCAGGGAGAGAAGTTTCAATGGAACGTAGAAGCGGACAGAGCTTTTGAGGATCTCAAGCACACAATCTCAACACCACCAATCTTGGTGGCGCCCAAGGAGAAGGAACCTCTCCTGTTATATATCGCAGCCACGCCTCAGGTGGTTAGCTCAGTGCTTGTGGTTGAAAGAGAAGAAGAAGGAAAACTCCATGGAGTGCATCGGCTAGTATATTTCGTCAGCGAAGTTTTATCACCTTCCAAACAACGGTACCCGCAGTACCAGAAGCTAGCATATGGGGTGTTTACAACAGCAAGAAAACTGCGACACTATTTTTCGGCGCATCCGATAATAGTGGTTAATGAGGCGCCTTTATCCAATATATTAAACTATCCAGAGGCTACGGGTCGTGTCTCCTTTTGGGGAATAGAGCTTTCCCCTCGGGACATCACATATGAAAAAAGAAAAGCAATAAAGTCGCAAATATTACCAGATTTCATTGCAGAGTGGATGGAGTTACAAAATACGTGACCCCCGGATTTATCGAGAACCTGGACTATGAACTTCGACGGGTCCAAGAGATTGGACGGGGCTGGAGCAGGCGTGATACTGATATCACCACAAGGCGACAAGTTGAAATATGTCTTACGGATGACGTTTCCAAACGCGTCTAACAACGAGGCAGAATACGAAGCTCTTATACATGGGATGAAGATGGCGAAGGCTTGTGGCGCAACTCGATTAAAAATCTTTGGCGACTCATAATTGGTGGCTCAGCAAGTCATGAATCAATGCGACGCAGTCAATGATAGTATGATTGCATACAAGGAGGTGTATAATGAGCTCGAGAAGCAGTTTGACGGGTGCGAGGTAAATCACATCAGCAGGCTAAGCAATGATGAAGCCGATGTTCTTGCAAACATCGGGTCGCAATGTCTCGCAATACCACCCGGTGTGTTCTGGGAAGAAATAGCTGAGAGATCAACCAAGGCGATGAAACAGCAGAATAAGGAGAAGGAAGAAAAACCCTCGGGGGCTAAAGAAATACCATCGGGAGAAGAAGATGAACCTGAGGTAGTAATGATGATACAGATTCCGTGGATGCAGGCGTACATAGCATATATTTCAAGAAAAGAACTACCCGACGATCCAGTTGAAGCAAGGCGAGTTATCAGGCGATCCAAAGCCTTTACTGTGGTAAAAGGAGAGCTGTATAAACGAAGTATCTCGGGAGTATTACAACGATGTGTCACGCCTGAGCAAGGGAGGTTAATTCTGAAGGATGTACACGAAGGAGTGTGCGGACACCACGCAAGTAGTCGAGCTATAGCAGCCAAGGTTTTCAGAGCAGGGTTCTATTGGTTAACAGCAATTGAGCATGCAAAGGACATAGTACGCACTTGTGACACGTGCCAAAGGTTTGCCGAAAAACCTCATTCTCCGGCAGCAGAGTTAATGCTAATACCGCTGTCATGGCCTTTCGCTCAATGGGGTCTTGATATGGTGGGAAAATTGCACAAGGCTTGGCCAGGAGGATATGAGTATATGCTCGTAGCTATTGAAAAGTTCACGAAGTGGATAGAAGCAAAGCCGATAAATTCTCCAGATGCGGCATCAGCAATCAAGTTCGTGAAAAGTATCATTTTTCGATTTGGAGTCCCTCACAGTATCGTCACGGACAATGGTAGTAATTTCACATCCAATGAATTCAAGGCATATTGTGCAGAGGTAGGAATCAAATTACACTTTGCATCAGTTGCGCACCCGCAGACCAATGGTCAAGTCGAGAAAGCCAACGGTACCATATGTAATGATATCAAGAAACACCTGCTAGCACCATTGGAAAAAGCTCGACACACCTGACCAGAGGAGTTGCCTAGTGTGTTATGGAGTATTCGAACAACACCAAATACAGCAACACAGGAGACTCCGTTCTTTCTGGTCCATGGAGCTGAGGCCGTGCTGCCGATAGAAATAGAACATAACTCTCCAAGAGTAACGGAATATGATGAAGAAGCTTCAAGAAAAGCATTGGAGGACGATGTCGATGCACTCGATGAAGCTAGCGACGAAGTACTATCGCGAGTCACCAAGTACCAGCAAGATCTGAAAAATTACCACAGTCGACGTTTGCGACCAAGATCCTTCCAAGTAGGCGACTTAGTTCTTCGGCTCACACAAAAAAGCCATGAAAAACTCGAGTCGCCGTGGCTTGGCCCTTACATCGTCACAGAAGTAATCGAAGGAGGAGCATACATAATCAAGGACAAGAAGACAGGAGTCGCCGAGCCAAATCCTTGGAACGTGGCGCAACTCAGGCGTTTCTACGTCTAGACTCAAAATATAGTCTTCCTTCTAAACATACAATGTACTGAAACGCCCGCAAGTTTTCAGACGCACTCTTTTCCTTTCAGGGCACCGAGTGGGGCTGAAAGGTTTTTAATGAGGCGGGCTCGCGGTGCTGCAATATAATAAAGATATTGATGATCTACATTTTTCTCGTCGACAGGCCCGGGGGCTCATAAACAATATATATAACTTCCTGTGCAATACAACTATTCACCTTGGCATAAAAATAGTTCGCCAAACAAAACATAACCACAAGCCAACAATACGCTCGGGGGCTTGATGAGAAGAAAAAAGAAAAACATATCAAGCGGCTTTACAATATAGATTGTGTTTACAACATACAAAATTTGATTATCAAGATAAATTCGACAAGACAAAGAAAAACTTTCAATCGCTACCTAGTATATCATCTATATTTATTCGTTCATTGTTTGCAACACCGGTTCTATGTTCAGTGTAGCTACCTCTCACGAAGAACTCAGCGTCCATCCGAAGTAGTTCATCCATCATCTCTTCTGCTACAGGGGTCACATCATCATTGATTTTGTCAATGTTCCTCTTCCTCTTCGTCAGCTTGGCCTGGCACTTGGCGACAATTCTAGTCATGTCTAACTTCAGGTAGCAGACTTGTATCATAATCATAACAAATCTCGCTCCGGCAGACAGTTGCGCCCGCACAAATTCATGGATTCGAGGGGCATCCCGAAACTTGTCCATCAGAGCAGGAAGGGTTTCTGGCGTTTTGTTGCGCGGAAACATGGTGTTATAAACTAAGGACAATGTCCTTGTGCGGAAGTCGAGAAAATCGCGGACCTGACACGCGCGATCTTGAAGGTGTAACCCAAAAATTAGAACCATGCTCCAATGCAAGCTTGAGAAGCAGATTGGATCGAGCTTCAACACGCTGATCTTCGGCAGCAGTATCCAAAAAAGAACCTGTTTCAGTGGAAGCGTCAGCGAGGAAGAAAAAACAGCAAGAATATAACCAAGTACGATCAAGTGTACGAAGTATACCTCTCATATCCAAGCTGGAGTCATTCATCAGTTGAAGCATGTAATTTTCTCGTGAAGAAGCTTCGGCAGCGCCTCACTAACCGCGGTTTCCTTCAACGCTAGGGCTTCTTGAGCTTGTTGAGGAGCAAGTTTTTCCCTTTCAGAAGATTTTCGAGACTGTTCCATTATCACGAGAGCTTGTTTCTTCATAGATTGAAGTTGTTGTCGAAGATCGTTCAAATCTTCATTTTGTGCAGCACTTGAAGAACCTTCAATAAACTCGACAGCGGAGGACTTCTTCGAGAAGGACGCAGCGGGTAATGCATCCGAAGAACGAGGCACCACGGTATAGTTGTCAAAAATCAACTGAAGAGAAATATTTCGATATCAATAATTTGGCAAGATAGCTTTTCATTGATTGGGTCAGATATTTACATGGGCATTGCAAAAGAGGGTTCCTAGTGAACCAACGGGGCAGTTATCGGCAAAGCTACTGTGGCGACACTGGAAAAAGAAAAAGAACAAAAACAAAATACAAGGACAGGACGGTCTAATTGACCTCTGGCTTTGTCGAGCTAGGGGAAGGAGTTGGTTTGCATCCAAGGAAGGAGAGGATCTTCTTCGAGTTTGGCTTGGCAGCTTTAATCAAAGTTTGCCACTTCTTCGTCTCCATCTTCCCGACGTCACCAACCTTCGTCCAATCGACAACTTGTTGGCTTTCGGCAACCAAAGCAATGGTGCCTTCAACGCCAATCTTCAAGCCCTCCTGCCGAAGACTTAGCCCAAGATCTTCCTCAGGGATGAAGTGCTGGGCCAATGCAGTGAAAGTCTCGGGTTCTTCCTTCTTCGTGAAGAAGTAGGGAAAAAGCCGCGACAACCCTGATCTAGCATCAGCAAGGCCCTGGTGTGCCTCGTCTCCATGAATTTCAAGGAGGGAGAGCGCGTCGAGAAGGCGATCACCTTCAGGATTTTCCAGATCATAATCTTGATGTGTTTTCCCTAATGAAGCAAAATTTGGCTTGTCAACAAATGCGCAAAGAAAAGTACGCCCGAAGAAATCAAAGTAGTTGGAGCACTTACTAACAAAGCGTCGGCTCTGTGACTCCAAGCGTGTGATAATTTCCTGTTCACGAGCAGACTGCTGAGTTATGTTCTCACTTAAAGCATTTTCCGCGTTCTGAAATATCTTTCGAAGACCCTCGACAGCGGCAGCATCTGACTCAGCCTTTTCGCGGGCTTTTTCACTTTGTTCAAGCTTCCGAGCCAGGTCACCAGCACGCTTGTTTGCCTCAGAAAGTGATTCTAGCAAAATAAAAGATGACACAGGTTATAACAAAATAGAAGAGGCAAATATATTTGATGGAATGCAGCAAGAAAGAATACCTTTCAGTTCATTGGCAAGATCACGGTACCCGATGAATTGGGTACCGAGACGAACAAATTCCTTCATTAAAGGCTGAAAAATAACACGGAATAAAAAAGAGAGGTTGAAGAATTGCGACAACAAAATAGTGGGAAACATTCGACAGCAAGAAAGGCACTTACATCATCCATAAGAGGGGTCGCCGAGCTATCGGTCAAGAGACTTAGCTCTTTTCCTTGATCAGTCCTTGCTCGTTTTGGCGACAGAGCACGGGGGCTCACAACAGGACTGGGATGTCCTATATCATGTTGTGGAGGCGAGGTTTCGTCCCCCGTGGGACGAGTCTCGGAGAGAACTAAAGTACGAGACATGCTCGTTCGAGCAGTGACGTCAATAGGAGGATTTTCTTCCTCGTCACCACTATTACATTAGGGAAAAATATAAGGAACAAAGACAGGCAAAATTATCGGATGCAAAGGAAAAGTTGACAGAAACTTACGAGCTGACGAGGGCATCCTCGTAAGGATTGAAAGGTTTGTCCTCCTCTTCGGGTAAAGTTTCCTCGAGAGGGGACTTGTTAGTCTTTGAGGTGCCTGAATCTGCGGCATCATCTCTCTTCCGCTTGTTCCTTGGAGAAACAGCAGAGGGGAGGGAATGCGTGGATTCGGAAGCCTCAGATTCAACTTCTTTTTCAGAGGAAGCCGCAGATTTATGAGAACCTGCAACTTCGCTCTCAGGGCAAGAAGTGCCCTGGGGTTCGTCGGCGACGACGGTCCGTTCTTCGACTTCCCCGCCTTTTGGAAGAGGAGGAAGAGAAGCTAGGACTTGGTGTTTCTACAAGGGCAAGATATGGCGACAATAGGATTACACAAAGTATGCCATCAAAAATAGTAGTCGACTAATACCAAAAACTTGGAAGGATGAAAATTTACCTTGGGGAGGGCGTTGGCGCCGCTATACGGCACCACGCGACAGGTGGATGGAACGGCGTCTTTTTTGCTAAGCGAGGAGATTCTTCGGACAAGCTTTTCCAAGTCCTTTACTTCGAGGTCTTTGGAGAGCCGGTCAACATCTTGCTCGCAAGCATACATCCAAAGGGGGTTCTTGCGAGCCTGCAGAGGCTGGATCCTAATCCTAAGAAAGTATGCTGTAATTTCCATACCAGATAATTCCTTGCCGCGAGTATTCTGGAGCTCGTGGATACGAGACATCAGCGCCTCTGTCGCCTTTATCTCTTCTTCGGTGGCTTCTGCATCCCAGGAGCGGCGTCGAAGAATTTCGGCACCTCCATCGAAGGGGGCGATGTTATACTCCACCGAGTCAGAACTTTCTTCGTGGATGTACAACCATCTTTTGCGCCACCCTTGGACAGAGTCGGGGAATTTGACATCAAAGTATTCGACATCAGGGCGAACGCAAATGACAACACCGCCTATGTTGTAGGCGATGTTGTGGGAGCCGTTGCGGTGGAGGCAGAAGATACGTTTCCACAGAGCCCAATTAGGGTGGACTCCGAGGAAGCATTCGCACAGAGTGATGAAAATAGAGACATGGAGGATGGAATTGGGAGTCAGCTGATGAAGCTGTACCCCATAAACAAAAAGCAAACCGCGGAGGAAATCATGGATAGGAGTAGAAAGGCCGTAAATAAGATGGTCAACAAAGCTAACCCAATATTCTATAGGAGGCGACGTGTAGCTCTCTTCGTTGGGGAAGCGCAATGCCTCTTTCTTCTTCATCAACCCCAGTTTCTTCATCAGGTTGATGTCCTGATTGGAAATCTTGGATCTTTCCCACTCCGTCGTTCCCAGATCTTGCGCCACCATCTTGGATTCAGGAGTACTGTGCCTGGTGAGTCTAGTGCGTGGTGGCATCAACAATGGCGTAAGCGTGATTGGGAGTGTGGATTGAGCTCAGGAGGTGTTGAGCGCAATGGGGGATTTTTGGAGAGAGAACAGAGGTGCGGTGCGGTGAAGCGGCGAACAGAGGAGGAAGACGATCTTTTATAGGAAGCGTGCGGGTCGACGCACCGTTGGATGGAGCGGTAATGAACTTGATGAATTACACGTGGATTAGAGGGTAAAAATGTATTTTCGCGAGGATGGAACTAGACAGGCGCCACAGTGCGCGTGCTAGAAAAAGTGGAGGACGTGTGCCCCCACTTACGCAACGTGTCAAACTGCAGAGAATTTTTGGTCCACCAGTCAGTGATAGGTTAAAAGCTCGTGTTTTTAGATGAAGAGATCATGGCCAACGTCCGCATTGATGTCACTTTGGCAGAAGAAATCTTCGGCAGCGATGACATGAAGACCGGTCAAAGAACACAAGAGGTGATAATTTCGAGAGCTTTTGATCAAATACAAGTTTTTGATCAAATGCTTGGGGGCTACTTTTGAAAAAGGAAATTTCGAATATGACAAAATAGAAATGGCGAGAGCCTATGATCAAATGCAAGTATTTGTTCATAGCATCGGGGGCTACTCCCATCGGGAGCGCTGGTCGCGCACCCGATAGAAATAAAAATTCAAAGAAAATATGACAATATAGCGACATCAGGCGTTGAAGTGTTGAGCCTACAACCAAGTACAAGTCCTTGGCTGTAGCCTCGGGGGCTACTCCCATCGGGAACGTTGTTCGCGTGCCCGATGAAATTGAAAAAGTGTAATGAGTATATTTCGAGTTATACAAATAACTCTTCATATACTCCCATCGGGAAGACAAGAAAAGTCATCCGTTCACTCAATAAAATGTGCTATTCCAACAGCCGAAAAAGCACTCGATAATATATTCTCAGAGCACCTAAGTCGCGAATAATCTCTGAATGCCGCAAAACTTTGCGAAGGTAAGACCCCAGATCCGTTCTGAGCGGCGTGGCACCGTCTCTGACGTCGGTTTGCAACTTTTTTCCGTATCAACAGATACGAAGAAAAATCCTAACGGACGCGTTAGGTACCCGATAAAATGTGACTGGGACTCGACAGATGGTAAGACCTTAAGCGGCACCTGTCGAGTTAACACCAGTATCCCGAGATCATGTCCAGAGACGTGATTTTGAAGTAGGTTTTTGCGGATTGCCACTAGAGCAGTTAACTAGTACCTTATCCGTCAGATGAACTAGCCCCAACTACCATTATCCCTGTACAATATATAATTGTTTATCTAAAGATATGTGATGGATGTTATCACCAGAATTTGACCGAGCCAGAGGTGGGCCGCGATCAAGATGGACTTGAAGGATATACATGGAAGAATTACGTGAATCGGCCTTATATGCAAAGTTGGGCTAGATTGCCCATATATCTGTAATATAGTAGATCGTATCTTAGATAGAGTTTTACTTGTGCACGGTTAGGTGCACATCTAAATTAGAAAGTCCCCTGGACTATAAATATGTATCTAGGGTTTATGGAATAAACAACAACCAACGTTCAACCAACAAATCAATCTCGGCGCATCGCCAACTCCTTCGTCTCGAGGGTTTCTACCGGTAAGCAACATGCTGCCTAGATCGCATCTTGCGATCTAGGCAGCACAAGCTCCACGTTGTTCATGCGTTGCTCGTACTGAAGCCTTTTTGATGGCGAGCAACGTAGTTATCATAGATGTGTTAGGGTTAGCATAGTTCTTCGCGTAACATGCTATCGTAGTGCAACCCTTGCATGTCTAGCCGCCCTCACACCTATCTTAGGTGTGGGGGCGGCACCCCGCTTGATCATTATTTAGTAGATCTGATCCATTACGGTTGCTCCTTGTTCATCAAGGATTAGTTTAATATCTGCAATAGTTAGGCCTTACAAGGGGCTGGAGGATCCAGCGGCACGTAGGGTGTCGTTTGCTAGTCCTAGACAGGATGTTCCGAGGATCAACCTCGTGTTGGTTTTTAGGCCTTGTCTAGGATCGGCTTACGATCACCGTGCGTGGCCGCGAGGCCCAATCCTGAGTAGGATGATCCGATTATGCGGTGAAAACCCTAAATCGTCGTAGATCTCATTAGCTTTATCTTGATCAAGCAGGACCACCATATATTCATGCACCTCGTACGAATCATGGGTGGATCGGCTCCTTGAGCCGATTCACAGGATAACCTGAGAGCCGATCGAGGCTCGTATTTAATGTTTACGTGTATGCCATGCAGGAAACTAAGCGAGGCATCTCCATCACCTTCCTGACCAGGTATAGGTCAGGTGGCACGCCCTTGCATCAGCATCGGACGTGTGACCAGAAGGCTTTGCGGGCCGTCGCTCGGAGGGACCTCGGCCAGCCGCAGCCCTAGGTTGTTCCCGGCTCTACGGTGTTGCCCGTCGCTGCCCGCCGGTGGGTTTCGGACGTCAACACATTCTGGCACGCCCAGTGGGACAAGCTTCAACATCAACCACATCGCCATCTACATCTGAGATGGCGGACGGCACGCCAGTCACGTACGAAGATCTGACGGACGAGCTCAAGAAGAAGTATGACGAGATCAAAGTCATCCTCGAAGCCGACCTCATCGGCTCTTTTCACAGAACCCGTTCCCATGGCGTCAGATGGAAAGGGTTCTCACCTCAAGGTGCACTCGATGGGATAGACCTCTCTGCCCCGTTAGAAGAACGCACCAGGTCCCTGCGGCAGGAGATCAACTTCTTGGTGGCTCACTCGCTACACCGCCACTCTGAGAACCTGGTAAACACGTTGGAGCGTGTCGCTCTTCGCGTGATCCAGGAGATCATGAGGCACCAGTACTCGCCGTCAGGACCAGCTCTCGGGACGCATCAAGGAGAGTTGCCACTCCAGTCCCGTCCACCGCTGCCATTTGCATGGGCAGCACCAGAAGTGCCGGCTTCACCGGCATTCGTCGTCTACAAGATCGGTGGTGACCCTAGTGACTACCAGTTCTTGCCGGAGGCGCCTAAGGAGATCCCTCACGGGTACATGTGCACTTATGTGCCAGATTGCGGTAACTGGGCGCTCACAAACCAGGCCACAACATCAGGGACTCCTGGGAAAACAGGAGGGACGTCAGCGACGATCTTGAGAAGCAGACGTGGCTAACCAAGTACGCCACCCCGACGAACCTCCAGAGCTCAGCTCCTGCAGTTGGCTCAGAGCTGGAAAAGCAAACATGGCTGGCCAAGTACGCCACCCCGGCGAATCTTCAGAGTTCAACTCCTGCAGCCAGCACAGCGGATCAGATCAGTACCATACTGAGAGATCAGTTCGGCATGGTGCCGAAAAAGAGGGCAATCGGCTATTCCAAGCCGTACCCCGACGACTACGAGATGATCCCGCTACCACCTAAATATCGGCTCCCTGATTTCTCCAAATTCAGTGGATCAGATGGTTCCAGCTCCATCGAGCACGTAGGCCGACATTTGGCACAACTAGGACCGGCCTCAGTGTCGGATCCGCTACGCGTGAGGCTCTTCTCACAGTCCCTCACGGGATCGGCTTTCGGGTGGTACACCTCGTTGCCACCAGACTCCATCCGGACTTGGAAGCAGTTGGAAGAGCAGTTCCATATGCAGTACCATTCAGAGGCTTCCGAGTCCGGCATTGCCGATCTAGCACAATTACGCCAGAAGCGTGGAGAAACTGTGACAGAATACATCCAGCGCTTCAGGAATCTTAGGAACCGATGTTATTCGGTTCGTATAACTGAAAAGGAAGCAGTCGAGTTGGCAGTAGCGGGCCTTGCAGCACCGCTCAAAGACATGGCCTCCCAAGCAGACTATCCCTCACTGGCGCACATGGTTCAGAAACTGTCGGCATATGAACAGCGCCACCCGGACCTGTACCAGGATAAATTCAAGCGTGCAGTAGTCCTGGTCGATGCAGAGGAAGACGAAGTTTCTGCGGGAGATCAAGAGGTAGCAGTGGCTGAATGGACTCGGGGAGGAACCCCCGTGTCCGGCACCTGGGTAAAGCCACCCGGCCCGCCCCGGGGGTTTGATTTTGACGTGACCAAGACTGAGCAAATCTTCGACCTCCTGCTCAAGGAGAAGCAGTTGACGATTCCTGAAGGTCTCAAATTCCCCACGGCACAAGAGCTGAACGGAAAGCCATACTGCAAATGGCATAACTCGCTCTCCCATGCCACCAACGACTGCAGGGTATGGCGTCAGCACATCCAAGCGGCGATAGAAAAAGGGCGTCTGATTTTCAACCAGTACGCCATGAAGGTCGACACCCAGCCCTTCCCCGCCGTTAACATGGTGGAATGCACTTACCCTGAAGGTTGCCAGCCAGGATCCTCATTCAGCATCAACATGGTAGGACCTTGGAAACACTCTGGCAAAGATGGAGACGAGGGCAGCTGCTCTCGTAGCAAGGACACAGAGGAGGCCGCTCCACGCGATCGGCTCCGTCATGATGGCAAGCGCTACGTCACAGAGGGAGAAGTGAAGGACATGAGATATCAGCGACCCCTCTCTGATCACCTCCTCAACAAGTATGTGAGTCAGTATGACCAACGCCGACGATCCAGCAATGATGATGAAAGAGATCGTCTGGCTAGAGAAGCCAGAAGACATCGTCGGCATGATCGCGATGAGGAGGAGCACGAGCGCCGTGCCACAGAAGAATCAAGGGAGCAAGACGACAACGACAGGCACTGGGACTGCCCCTTCTTCAGACACTGCTGGGATTCAGGAATGAGCCGATTGCCCACAATCGGCAATTGCCCAGAATGCAACCAGAAGAAGAAGGAGGCGGCCAATGTGTCTGTGTTCAAGCGCTTAGGGCCCCTCCCGCCACAAAGCAAACGCGCTGAGTCACCTCGTTGGGCAGATCTCGAGGATTCAGAAGACGAGGGAGAAGAAGAAGAAGACAGGTACCACCGGCCAAGGTGGTGCCCTGACGGACTCAGCCGTTCCCAAAAGTGCAGGGTTCAGCGATTGCGCGGCCTGGAGGAAGCTGAAAGGGTATACTTGCATACGCTAAGGAAGGCACGACCTGATCTGGCTGCGAAACTTCAGCGAACCCTGGACGAAGAGGGTCGTCCACGGAAAATGGAGTGGCGCCCCAAACAAAGGAAAGCCGATGATGAAACATCGGCTGGCACAAACATGGTGTTCGTCCTTCCGACGGAGCTTGGTGCTCCACGATTACACGATGCACTCAAGGTGGATGACAGCAAGCGCATCAACATGATAAAGTCAGAGGTTGGGTTGGTTCTGTCCAGCCTGACCGAGTAGCAAGGACAAACCGATGAGCAAACGGGGCGAGGCTGATCCTTGTGATCGGCCCCAAAAATTACGAAGGAGCATTACAGAACCTTCAGTCAGCGCTTCAACCAATATGGAGGCCGATCCCAGCAATCGGCCAAAATTATCTTCACCACATGTTCTGCTTGTGTTCAACATTGATCTACTGGGCAGCGGCCACGTCGGCGGATGGAAGTTAGCACGAATCCTCGCGGAGCCGACGTGCAAGTACAGTGCTTTGGCTAACCACAGAGCCGATATCTACAGTCACCTGGCAGATTCGGCTCGGGGGGCATATAGTCGGATGAACATGTGCAGATAAACATGTGTAAACACATGTGCAGTGAAGCATTAGGGGCCGATTAGGAAAAATCGGCCAGTAAAAATTTTTTTACATAACAAGCAGCCGATGCGCAGACATCGACTCTAGTACAGTTACACAAAGACCAAGGCCTACTGGTTATGTGCTCAGGGCTCACATTGCCGCCAAGATGGTTTTCGGCTTGGGGTTTCATTTACAACATCGTAGTTCAGCGGAAGAAAGCTGATCAATGACCTGTGCATCCTCGCCGGTATTCTCGCCTTGATTAAGGCTCGGGGGGTAGTTAACTTGGTAGATGCTCTGATTTGGGAGCCGATTGGAGTCGCATCGACTGACCCTACATTGTGATCTTCTCTGAAGTAGTAAGGTGTTGCAAAAGAAGACTGCTGAAGCTATGGAGAGGAATCGGAAAAGGAGGCCGTCGGCTTTTACAGGTCTTAGACCGTCCTGTTGCTGCAAGAAAAAGACTGGGTTCTCAGAATAACCGATGAATAGTCATCGGCTAAAGGATTGCAAAAAATTATGGTCAGATATCAAATCGCAGTCTGAATTTGAGAAGTACTTGATGACGGTCTAATCGACATTTGAGCCCGGCTTCGCGGGCGTCCAAAGGAAAAGGAATCCGATACGTTGCTATCGGTCTTGGCATGACAAGCGGAAGGGGTGAAACTGGATTAATTGAAAGATGAATTGAAAGAACAATTTTCATTAATTCAAAGGAGCGGCTTTACAAGAAAGAGCCGATGGCTCTCAAAAGAGGGATCTGGTGCCTAGTGCACTGCTACTACTAGTCCTATTCTACTAGTCGTCGCTGTCCTCGTCATCATCGCCGTCGATGTCGTCAGCGCTGCTCCCAGGAAGCTCCTCGTCACTGCTGCCCCAGCCCTTGGCCGGAGCCTCGTCTTCCTCATCATCATCATCATCCTCGCTGTCCGCCCAGGAGCGGAAGCGCTTGGTCGGCGGATACCCGATGGAGGAGGAGGATTCATCCTCCTCCTCTTCCTCCTCGTCATCATCATCGTCTTCGCTGTCCGCCCAAGCGCGGAATCGCTTGGCCGGCAGAAGCTTAGCGGGGGAAGAGGGGCCTCCCTCCTCCTTCTCTTCTTCTTCCTCTACTTCTTCTTCTTCCTCCTTCCCGTCGGAGGAGGTGGGTTTCACCCGGGGATGGAGGTCATCTTCGCCTTCGCTTATCGGCTTCCCTCCGGCGAGGTACTTATGGTCCTCTTTCCTGTCGATCAGAGGCAGTTTGCCGTCTGGCGCATGATCGGAGTTTCGCTCTGGCTCGCTCAAGGATGGAGACTGGAGGGAAGGGCCGGAGGAGGTTGAGGAGGAGGAAGACATTGCTACAGGGGAGGAGGGTTTTTTGGTGCCGATAGCCAGAACAGAGGAAGGGGATAGAGAGGGCTAATCGATCGACACGGATAAATAATGAGAAATCTGGTGGAGATTTAATGCCATTGCAGTTTCCGAGGAGGTGATGCCAAAGCTATCGAATTTTGCAGAGAAGCTGAGAAGACAGGGCATAATGATGACGGACACTGCAACGGTTCTGCTCTGCCACGACGTGACCCTTCGAAGAAAAACAGAGTGGTTTTGAAATTATCATTGCCAAAACCAGGGGGGCATGTGTTATCACCAGAATTTGACCGAGCCAGAGGTGGGCCGCGATCAAGATGGACTTGAAGGATATACATGGAAGAATTACGTGAATCGGCCTTATATGCAAAGTTGGGCTAGATTGCCCATATATCTGTAATATAGTAGATCGTATCTTAGATAGAGTTTTACTTGTGCACGGTTAGGTGCACGTCTAAATTAGAAAGTCCCCTGGACTATAAATATGTATCTAGGGTTTATGGAATAAACAACAACCAACGTTCAACCAACAAATCAATCTCGGCGCATCGCCAACTCCTTCGTCTCGAGGGTTTCTACCGGTAAGCAACATGCTGCCTAGATCGCATCTTGCGATCTAGGCAGCACAAGCTCCACGTTGTTCATGCGTTGCTCGTACTGAAGCCTTTTTGATGGCGAGCAACGTAGTTATCATAGATGTGTTAGGGTTAGCATAGTTCTTCGCGTAACATGCTATCGTAGTGCAACCCTTGCATGTCTAGCCGCCCTCACACCTATCTTAGGTGTGGGGGCGGCACCCCGCTTGATCATTATTTAGTAGATCTGATCTGTTACGGTTGCTCCTTGTTCATCAAGGATTAGTTTAATATCTGCAATAGTTAGGCCTTACAAGGGGCTGGAGGATCCAGCGGCACGTAGGGTGTCGTTTGCTAGTCCTAGACAGGATGTTCCGAGGATCAACCTCGTGTTGGTTTTTAGGCCTTGTCTAGGATCGGCTTACGATCACCGTGCGTGGCCGCGAGGCCCAATCCTGAGTAGGATGATTCGATTATGTGGTGAAAACCCTAAATCGTCGTAGATCTCATTAGCTTTATCTTGATCAAGCAGGACCACCATATATTCGTGCACCTCGTACGAATCATGGGTGGATCGGCTCCTTGAGCCGATTCACAGGATAACCTGAGAGCCGATCGAGGCTCGTATTTAATGTTTACATGTATGCCATGCAGGAAACTAAGCGAGGCATCTCCATCACCGTCCTGACCAGGTATAGGTCAGGTGGCACGCCCTTGCATCAGCATCGGACGTGTGACCAGAAGGCTTTGCGGGCCGTCGCTCGGAGGGACCTCGGCCAGCCGCAGCCCTAGGTTGTTCCCGGCTCTACGGTGTTGCCCGTCGCTGCCCGCCGGTGGGTTTCGGACGTCAACAATGGCTTGAAAAGGTTATTTGACGATTATAAAGATGGAGATTTTCCCTGATTCTCCGATTCAAGCAAAATCTCGGGGGCTACTGACATAGGCATCCCCAATGAGCCTACCGAAGATGGTACCCGAGGTTTACTGAAGGCCCAAAAGTCGAAGAATATGAAGTTCGGAAGCCCAGTTAGTATTAAGGAAAGTTAGAGTTGTATTAGGAAATATAGAGACTTGTAACTTTACGGGTTGAACTCAGAGAGTCTCCCGGAATCTGTAATCTTGTGTAACACGGTATCCTCGACTCCGCCTCCTATATAAGGGGGAGTCGAGGGACGAAGAGGCCATCGAATCCATTATCAACATAACCCTAGTTTCTTAATCGTCGAGTACTTTTCGGCTATAACCTTCAAGATCTACTTGCCCTCTACTTCCCACTAAACCCTAGTCTACAATACGTAGGCATTGATAAGTTAACCCCTTGTCACCGAGCTTCTTCAGCAGGTTGATGTCTTGGTTCGAGATCTTAGATCTGTCCCACTCAGAGATCTCCAGGTTCTCCGTCGCCATGCTGGTCTCTGGAGTGGTGTGTGATACGTCTCCGACGTATCGATAATTTCTTATATTCCATGCCACATTATTGATGTTATCTACATGTTTTATGCACACTTTATGTCATATTCGTGCATTTTCTGGAACTAACCTATTAACAAGATGCCGAAGTGCCAGTTGCTGTTTTCTGCTGTTTTTGGTTTCAGAAATCCTAGTAAGGAAATATTCTCGGAATTGGACGAAATAAAAGCCCAGGGGCCTATTTTTCCATGAAGCTTCCAGAAGTCCGAAGGAGAGACGAAGAGGGGCGACGAGGGGGCCACACCCTAGGGCGGCGCGGCCCCCCCCTTGGCCGCGCGGCCCTGTGGTGTGGGGCCCCCGTGCCGCCTCTTGACCTGCCCTTCCGCCTACAAATAGCCTCCGTGATGAAACCCCCAGTACCGAGAGCCACGATACGGAAAACCTTCCAGAGACGCCGCCGCCGCCGATCCCATCTCGGGGGATCCAGGAGATCGCCTCCGGCACCCTGCCGGAGAGGGGAATCATCTCCCGGAGGACTCTACGCCGCCATGGTCGCCTCCGGTGTGATGTGTGAGTAGTCTACCCCTGGACTATGGGTCCATAGCAGTAGCTAGATGGTTGTCTTCTCCCCATTGTGCTATCATTGTCGGATCTTGTGAGCTGCCTAACATGATCAAGATCATCTATCTGTAATTCTATATGTTGCGTTTGTTGGGATCCGATGAATAGAGAATACTTGTTATGTTGATTATCAAAGTTATGCTTATGTGTTGTTTATGATCTTGCATGCTTTCCGTTACTAGTAGATGCTCTGGCCAAGTAGATGCTTGTAACTCCAAGAGGGAGTACTTATGCTCGATAGTGGGTTCATGCCTGCATTGACACCTGGGACAGTGACAGAAAGTTCTAAGGTTGTGTTGTGCTGTTGCCACTAGGGATAAAACATTGATGCTATGTCTAAGGATGTAGTTGTTGATTACATTACGCACCATACTTAATGCAATTGTCTGTTGCTTTGCAACTTAATACTGGAGGGGGTTCGGATGATAACCTGAAGGTGGACTTTTTAGGCATAGATGCAGTTGGATGGCGGTCTATGTACTTTGTCGTAATGCCCAATTAAATCTCACTATACTCATCATGATATGTATGTGCATGGTCATGCTCTCTTTATTTGTCAATTGCCCAACTGTAATTTGTTCACCCAACATGCTGTTCGTCTTATGGGAGAGACACCTCTAGTGAACTGTGGACCCCGGTCCAATTCTCTTTACTGAAATACAATCTACTGCAATACTTGTTCTACTGTTTTCTGCAAACAATCATCTTCCACACAATACGGTTAATCCTTTGTTACAGCAAGCCGGTGAGATTGACAACCTCACTGTTTCGTTGGGGCAAAGTACTTTGGTTGTGTTGTGCAGGTTCCACGTTGGCGCCGGAATCCCTGGTGTTGCGCCGCACTACATCCCGCCGCCATCAACCTTCAACGTGCTTCTTGGCTCCTCCTGGTTCGATAAACCTTGGTTTCTTTCTGAGGAAAAACTTGCTGCTGTGCGCATCATACCTTCCTCTTGGGGTTGCCCAACGAACGTGTGAAATACACGCTATCAAGCATATTTTCTGGCGCCGTTGCCGGGGAGATCAAGACACGCTGCAAGGGGAGTCTCCACTTCTCAATCTCTTTACTTTGTTTTTGTCTTGCTTAGTTTTATTTACTACTTTGTTTGCTGCACTAAATCAAAATACAAAAAAATTAGTTGCTAGTTTTACTTTATTTGCTATCTTGTTTGCTATATCAAAAACACAAAAAAATTAGTTTACTTGTATTTACTTTATCTAGTTTGCTTTATTTACTGTTGCTAAAATGGCCAACGCTGAAAATACTAAGTTGTGTGACTTCACAACCACAAATAATAATGATTTCTTATGCACACCTATTGCTCCACCTGCTACTACAGTAGAATTCTTTGAAATTAAACCTGCTTTACTGAATCTTGTTATGCGAGAGCAATTTTCTGGTGTTAGTTCTGATGATGCTGCTGCCCATCTTAATAATTTTGTTGAATTATGTGAAATGCAAAAATATAAAGATGTAGATGGTGATATTATTAAACTAAAATTGTTCCCTTTCTCATTAAGAGGAAGAGCTAAAGATTGGTTGCTATCTCTGCCTAAGAATAGTATTGATTCATGGACTAAATGCAAGGATGCTTTTATTGGTAGATATTATCCCCCTGCTAAAATTATATCTTTGAGGAGTAGCATAATGAATTTTAAACAATTAGATACTGAACATGTTGCTCAAGCTTGGGAAAGAATGAAATCTCTGGTTAAAAATTGCCCAACCCATGGACTGACTACTTGGATGATCATCCAAACCTTCTATGCAGGACTAAATTTTTCTTCACGGAATTTATTGGATTCAGCTGCTGGAGGTACCTTTATGTCCATCACTCTTGGTGAAGCAACAAAGCTTCTTGATAATATGATGATCAACTACTCTGAATGGCACACGGAAAGAGCTCCACAAGGTAAGAAGGTAAATTCTGTCGAAGAAACCTCTTCCTTGAGTGATAAGATTGATGCTATTATGTCTATGCTTGTGAATGATAGGACTAATATTGATCCTAATAATGTTCCATTAGCTTCTTTGGTTGCACAAGAAGAACATGTTGATGTAAACTTCATTAAAAATAATAATTTCAACCGGAACAATTCTAGTAACAACTATAGGCCATATCCTTATAATAGTGGCAACGGCTATGCTAATTCTTATGGGAATTCTTATAACAATAATAGGAGTTCACCCCCTGGACTTGAAGCTATGCTTAAAGAATTTATTAGTACACAAACTGCTTTTAACAAATCTGTTGAAGAAAAGCTTGGGAAAATTGATATACTTGCTTCTAAAGTCGATAGTCTTGCTGCTGATGTTGATCTTTTGAAATCAAAAGTTTTGCCTAATGAGAATCATCATAATAAAATTGTTACTACAGCAAATTCCATTCAAGTTAGAATTAATGAGAATATAAGATTAATGGCTGAACTGCGTGCTAGGTGGGATAGAGAAGAAAATGAAAAACTAGCTAAAGAGAAGAATGTAGCTAAAGTTTGGACTATTACCACCACTAGTAATGCTAATGCTACACATGTTGCTGCACCTCCTACTAATACTAATAAAAGAATTGGTGTTAGCAATGTTTCCACTTCTAATGCAAAGCGCGAAAAATTGCCTGAAACTGCTAAAACTGCTGAAACTGCCTGTGATAAAGCTGCTGAAATTTTTTCCAACATTGGGGATGATGATCCCATTGCTTTAGATTATAATGGTTTGAATTTTGATGATTGCCACATCTCTGAAGTTATAAAGTTCTTGCAAAAACTTGCTAAAAGCCCTAATGCTAGTGCTATAAATTTGGCTTTTACACATCATATTACAAATGCTCTCATAAAAGCTAGAGAAGAGAAACTAGAGCGCGAAGCCTCTATTCCTAAAAAGCTAGAGGATGGTTGGGAGCCCATCATTAAGATGAAGATTAAAGATTTTGATTGTAATGCTTTATGTGATCTTGGTGCAAGTATTTCTGTTATGCCTAAGAAAATTTATAATATGCTTGACTTGCCACCGCTGAAAAATTGTTATTTGGATGTTAATCTTGCTGATCATTCAACAAAGAAACCTTTGGGGAAAGTTGATAATGTTCGCATTACCGTTAACAATAACCTTGTTCCCGTTGATTTTGTTGTCTTGGATATTGAATGCAATGCATCTTGTCCCATTATACTGGGAAGACCTTTTTTTCGAACTGTTGGTGCTATCATTGATATGAGGGAAGGTAATATAAAATATCAATTTCCTCTCAAGAAAGGTATGGAACACTTCCCTAGAAAGAGAATGAAGGTACCTTTTGATTCTATTATGAGAACAAATTATGATGTTGACACTTCGTCTCTTGATAATACTTGATACACACTTTCTGCGCCTAGCTGAAAGGCGTTAAAGAAAAGCGCTTATGGGAGACAACCCATGTTTTTACCTACAGTACTTTGTTTTTATTTTGTGTCTTGGAAGTTGTTTACTACTGTAGCAACCTCTCCTTATCTTAGTTTTGTGTTTTGTTGTGCCAAGTTAAGCCGTTGATAGAAAAGTAAGTACTAGATTTGGATTACTGCACAGTTCCAGATTTCTTTGCTGTCACGAATCTGGGTCCACCTCCCTGTAGGTAGCTCAGAAAATTAAGCCAATTTACGTGCATGATCCTCAGATATGTACGCAACTTTCATTCAATTTGAGCATTTTCATCTGAGCAAGTCTGGTGCCATTTTAAAATTCGTCAATACGAACTGTTCTGTTTTGACAGATTCTGCCTTTTATTTCGCATTGCCTCTTTTGCTATGTTGGATGAATTTCTTTGATCCACTAATGTCCAGTAGCATTATGCAATGTCCAGAAGTGTTAAGAATGATTGTGTCACCTCTGAATATGTCAATTTATATTGTGCACTAACCCTCTAATGAGTTGTTTCGAGTTTGGTGTGGAGGAAGTTTTCAAGGATCAAGAGAGGAGTATGATGCAACATGATCAAGGAGAGTGAAAGCTCTAAGCTTGGGGATGCTCCGGTGGTTCACCCCTGCATATTCTAAGAAGACTCAAGCGTCTAAGCTTGGGGATGCCCAAGGCATCCCCTTCTTCATCGACAACATTATCAGGTTCCTCCCCTGAAACTATATTTTTATTCCATCACATCTTATGTGCTTTTTCTTGGAGCGTCGGTTTGTTTTTGTTTTTTGTTTTGTTTGAATAAAATGGATCCTAGCATTCACTTTATGGGAGAGAGACACGCTCCGCTGTAGCATATGGACAAGTATGTCCTTGGTTTCTACTCATAGTATTCATGGCGAAGTTTCTCCTTCGTTAAATTGTTATATGGTTGGAATTGGAAAATGATACATGTAGTAATTGCTATAAATGTCTTGGGTAATGTGATACTTGGCAATTGTTGTGCTCATGTTTAAGCTCTTGCATCATATGCTTTGCACCCATTAATGAAGAAATACATAGAGCATGCTAAAATTTGGTTTGCATATTTGGTTTCTCTAAGGTCTAGATAATTTCTAGTATTGAGTTTGAACAACAAGGAAGACGGTGTAGAGTCTTATAATGTTTTCAATATGTCTTTTATGTGAGTTTTGCTGCACCGGTTCATCCTTGTGTTTGTTTCAAATAAGCCTTGCTAGCCTAAACCTTGTATCGAGAGGGAATACTTCTCATGCATCCAAAATACTTGAGCCAACCACTATGCCATTTGTGTCCACCATACCTACCTACTACATGGTATTTTCCGCCATTCCAAAGTAAATTGCTTGAGTGCTACCTTTAAAATTCCATCATTCACCTTTGCAATATATAGCTCATGGGACAAATAGCTTAAAAACTATTGTGGTATTGAATATGTAATTATGCACTTTATCTCTTATTAAGTTGCTTGTTGTGCGATAACCATGTTCACTGGGGACGCCATCAACTATTCATTGTTGAATTTCATGTGAGTTGCTATGCATGTCCGTCTTGTCTGAAGTAAGAGAGATCTACCACCTTATGGTTAAGCATGCATATGTTAGAGAAGAACATTGGGCCGCTAACTAAAGCCATGATCCATGGTGGAAGTTTCAGTTTTGGACAACAATCCTCAAATCTCAAATGAGAAAATTATTTATTGTTGTTATATGCTTATGCATAAAAGAGGAGTCCATTATCTGTTGTCTATGTTGTCCCGGTATGGATGTCTAAGTTGAAGAATAATCAATAGCGAGAAATCCAATGCGAGCTTTCTCCTTAGACCTTTGTACAAAGTGCATAGAGGTACCCCTTTGTGACACTTGGTAAAAACAGTGCATTGTGATGATCCGGTAGTCCAAGCTAATTAGGACAAGGTGCGGGCACTATTAGTACACTATGCATGAGGCTTGCAACTTATAAGATATAATTTACATGATGCATATGCTTTATTACTACCGTTGACAAAATTGTTTCATGTTTTCAAAATCAAAGCTCTAGCACAAATATAGCAATCGATGCTTTTCCTCTATGGAGGACCATTCTTTTACTTTTATTGTTGAGTCAGTTCACCTATTTCTCTCCACCTCAAGAAGCAAACACTTGTGTGAACTGTGCATTGATTCCTACATACTTGCTTATTGCACTTATTATATTACTCTATGTTGACAATATCCATGAGATATACATGTTACAAGTTGAAAGCAACCGCTGAAACTTAATCTTCTTTTGTGTTGCTTCAATGCCTTTACTTTGAATTATTGCTTTATGAGTTAACTCTTATGCAAGACTTATTGATGCTTGTCTTGAAGTGCTATTCATGAAAAGTCTTTGCTTTATGATTCACTTGTTTACTCATGTCATATACATTGTTTTGATCGCTGCATTCACTACATATGCTTTACAAATAGTATGATCAAGATTATGATGGCATGTCACTCCAGAAATTATCTGTGTTATCGTTTTACCTGCTCGGGACGAGCAGAACTAAGCTTGGGGATGCTGATACGTCTCCGACGTATCGATAATTTCTTATGTTCCATGCCACATTATTGATGTTATCTACATGTTTTATGCACACTTTATGTCATATTCGTGCATTTTCTGGAACTAACCTATTAACAAGATGCCGAAGTGCCGATGTCTTTGTTTCTGCTGTTTTTGGTTTCAGAAAAACAAGTTAGGAAAAATACTCGGAAATTGACGTAATAAAAGCCCAGGGGCCTATTTTTCCAAGTAGCTTACAGTAGTCCGTATGAGTGACGTAGAGGGGCGACGAGGGGGCCACACCCTAGGGCGGCGCGGCCCCCCCCCTTGGCCGCGCGGCCCTGTGGTGTGGGGCCCCCGTGCCGCCTCTTGACCTGCCCTTCCGCCTACAAATAGCCTCCGTGACGAAACCCCCAGTACCGAGAGCCACGATACGGAAAACCTTCCAGAGACGCCGCCGCCGCCGATCCCATCTCGGGGGATCCAGGAGATCGCCTCCGGCACCCTGCCGGAGAGGGGAATCATCTCCCGGAGGACTCTACGCCGCCATGGTCGCCTCCGGTGTGATGTGTGAGTAGTCTACCCCTGGACTATGGGTCCATAGCAGTAGCTAGATGGTTGTCTTCTCCCCATTGTGCTATCATTGTCGGATCTTGTGAGCTGCCTAACATGATCAAGATCATCTATCTGTAATTCTATATGTTGCGTTTGTTGGGATCCGATGAATAGAGAATACTTGTTATGTTGATTATCAAAGTTATGCTTATGTGTTGTTTATGATCTTGCATGCTTTCCGTTACTAGTAGATGCTCTGGCCAAGTAGATGCTTGTAACTCCAAGAGGGAGTACTTATGCTCGATAGTGGGTTCATGCCTGCATTGACACCTGGACGATGAGAAAGTTCGACGGTTGTGTAGTGCAGGTGCCACTAGGGAACAAACATTGATGCTATGTCTAAGGAGGTAGTAGTTGATGACAGTACGCACCATACTTAATGCAATTGTCTGTTGCTTTGCAACTTAATACTGGAGGGGGTTCGGATGATAACCGGAAGGTGGACTTTTTAGGCATAGATGCAGTTGGATGGCGGTCTATGTACTTTGTCGTAATGCCCAATTAAATCTCACTATACTCATCATGATATGTATGTGCATGGTCATGCTCTCTTTATTTGTCAATTGCCCAACTGTAATTTGTTCACCCAACATGCTGTTCGTCTTATGGGAGAGACACCTCTAGTGAACTGTGGACCCCGGTCCAATTCTCTTTACTGAAATACAATCTACTGCAATACTTGTTCTACTGTTTTCTGCAAACAATCATCTTCCACACAATACGGTTAATCCTTTGTTACAGCAAGCCGGTGAGATTGACAACCTCACTGTTTCGTTGGGGCAAAGTACTTTGGTTGTGTTGTGCAGGTTCCACGTTGGCGCCGGAATCCCTGGTGTTGCGCCGCACTACATCCCGCCGCCATCAACCTTCAACGTGCTTCTTGGCTCCTCCTGGTTCGATAAACCTTGGTTTCTTTCTGAGGGAAAACTTGCTGCTGTGCGCATCATACCTTCCTCTTGGGGTTGCCCAACGAACGTGTGAAATACACGCCATCAGTGTGCCTTGTGAGTCTTGCCCGCGGTGGCATTAAAGTGCGAGATTGGCGCAGTTGGGGAAGAGCAAGGGTGCAGGAGCTTTCCAATAACAATGGAGGTTTTTGGAGAGAGAGAGAATAGGAGCGCGGCGCAGAGAAGGGGATAACAGGAAGAGGAAGAAGGTCATTTATAGCGAGTCAAAACAAATCGCCGCGCCGTTGGATGGTGGGAGAATGGATTTTATGCCCTACATGTGTCTCCATGGGTAAAAAGGTCTTTCTACTGCGAAGGAACTGGACAGGCGCTACAGCGCGCGTGCCAAGGAAAGTGGAGGACGTGTGTCCCCCACTTGCGTAACGTGCCAAATACCGCAGAGCTTCGGACCCACACAGTGACAGGACAGAACTCGCGTCTTCCCGATACAGTGATCATGGCCATCGTCAGTCCTGATGTCACTATAAAGAAAATTTCGACTGTGGTGCTTTGAAGATTGGCGACAGAGGAATATTATTGGTAACTTCGTGAGCTTTTGATCAAATACAAGTTTTTGTTCAAATGCTCGGGGGCTACTTTTTAAAGGGGTTTGATGAAGGAGTTGATTCTGAAAGACAAACATTAGTCTACAGCCGTCATCAGCAGCAACATCATTAAAAAAAGAACTTCGAGTAGTTTCATCAAAGATATCGACAGGGAAATTTCGAGTATTTCAATAAACAAAAGGCAAGAGCCTATGATAAAATACAAGCATTTGTTCATATGCTCGGGGGCTACTCTTATCAGAAGTATTGTTTATACTTTTGATAAGAGGGTAATGCGGATGGTAAAATATAGAGTTGTTCCACAGTAAAGCAAGTTGAGCCTACAGCCAAGTATAAATACTCGACTATAGCCTCGGGGGCTACTCCCATCGGGAGCGCTGGTCGCGCACCCGATAAAGATGGGAGAATTAGAAGAGATGACAATATATCGACAAAGGTGCTAAAAAGGTGAGCCTACAACCAAGTACGAGCACTTGGCTGTAGCCTCGGGGGCTACTCCCATCGGGAACTCTGTTCGCGTACCCGATGAAATTGAAAAATTCATGGTGAGCATATTTTGAGTTATAAAATAACTCTTCATATACTCTCATCGGGAAGACAAGATAAAAATATATAAGTCATCCGTTGACTCGAATAAATGTGCTATTCCAGCAGCCGAAAAAGGCATTCGACAATATATTTTCAGAGCGCCTCAGTCGCGATGTAATCTCTGAATGCCGCAATACTTTGCGAAGGTAAGACCCCAGGATCCGTCCTGCGCAGCGTGGCATCACCTCTGAATGCGCTCTGCTACTTTTTTCCGTATCAACAGATATGAAGAAAAATCCTAACGGACGCATTAGGTACCCGATAAAACATAACTGGAATTCGGCATCTGGTAAGACCTTAAGCGGCACATGTCGAATTACGCCAGTATCCCGAGATCATGTCCAGGGACGTGATCTTGAAGTAGGTTTTTGCGGGATTCCCACAAGAGTAGTTAAGTGGTACCTGATCCGTCAGATGAACCAGCCCCAACTACTGTTATCCCTGTACAATATACGACTGTTTTATGAAAGTTATTTACTGAATCGAAGAAATCATATGATAATTGTAAAGATGGAGATTTTCCCTGATTCTTCGATTCAATCAAAATCTCGGGGGCTACTGACATAGGCATCCCCAATGGGCCTGCCGAAGATGGTACCCGGGGTTTACTGAAGGCCCACGACTCGAAGTTTATGAAGCCCGGAAGCCCAGTTACGAAATAGTTGGGAAAGATAGAGTTGTATTAGGAATAATGACTTGTAACTATTACGGGACGAACTCAAGGAGTCTCCCAGACTTTGTAACTTGTACATCACGAAACCCTCGGCTCCGCCTCCTATATAAGGGGGAGTCGAGGGACAAAGAGAGGATCGATTTCATTGTCAACACAACCCTAGTTTCTTAGCAGTCGAGTACTTTTCTGGCTGAACCCTCGAGATCTACTTGCCCTTTACTTCTGTGAAAACCCTAGTCTACAATCTATAGGCATTGACAAGTCGATACCTTGTCACCAGGCCTTGGCCGCGCCAAGGGGTGGTCTGGCCGCCTCGGCCACCCCTTCAACCTCTCCTTCGCACTATATAAGCCTCCTGACCTGAAAACCGAGGGGGGTTTGATGTTTTTATAGAAAAAGTTCCGCTGCTCTGCCGCCGCCAGAAACCCCAATCCGCGGACCAGAACTTCCGTTCTGAGAACCTATCGGGACAGGGATTTTAAGGATATCATCGCCATCGCCATCATCGACGCCGCTCCATCAACTATCCATGATTCCACCATCCATGTGTGAGTAATTCCCCGCTGTAGGCTGTAGGGGATGGTACGGATTGGATGAGATTGGTCATTTAATGGCTATAAGATTGTTATGGGCATAGTGCCTAATATAGTAGTACCCGTTGTTAGTATTTTTGACATTGTTGCAACTTGCTATGCGTAATGCTTGTCACTTTGGGCCCGAGTGTCATGATCTCAGATCTGAACATGTTATTGATTCATGAGGATAATTATTGTTTTTGATCATATATGCAAGTTGTATACACATATTGTTGTCCGGAACCCGAGGCCCCAAAGTGACGTTTAATTGGGATAACCGGAGGGGATGGCTATGATGTGAGGATCACGTGTGTTCACGGCATGTTAATGCTTTGCTTCGGTACTCTATTAAAAGGAGTACCTTAATTACCAGTAGTTTCCCTAGAGGCCCCGCTGCAACGGGCTGGTAGGACAAAAGATATTGTGCAACAGACTAAATAGGAACACACGTCTATGGTTATATTATGCTAGGATGCTTATATCATTATTACTTGCAATGCCTATGTCTTGCTATTACATGGAATCTCTCATTCATGCAACGCCCGTTCATCCATCCCTGTGCCTGCGGTATTTTAATCCTGTTTTCTACTGCAATCATCGCTACTGCTGTTTTTATTTCGCTACTATTGTTACTTCACTATTACCACTGCCATAAAACTGTTACTACTGATAAACTGTTGCGAGCAAGTCTATTTTCATGTGCAGGTGAATTAATAACTCACTTGTTAAAGCTTATAAATATTCTTTGGCTCCCCTAGTGTCGAATCAATAAATTTGGGTTTTACCTCCCTCGAAGACTGTTGCGATCCACTATACTTCTGGGTCATCAAGACTATTTTATGGCGCCGTTGCTAGAGAGCATAGCTTTATTTACAAGCCCACGTGAAGGTGATATTGTTCGCTGCAATTATTCATCATGGGGAAAGCTCCCGAATCGAAGTTCCCTATATTGCCATCCACTACGAGAAGAGGTACAACTCTGAACACCTCTGACGCTCTTGATTCACCATCTGTTATGAGTAAGCTTCTTACTCTACCACATGCTACTGCTACTTTTGCTGAATCTGATAATGCTCCTAATGATTTCGATGGTGCTTCTACTGTGCTTGATAAAAGTGTTTCGTTAGGTCCTTTCCTATATACTACAATTGCTAGACCTAAAAAAATTGAAAATGCTGAAAATACTATTACACCTGTTAGTTCACCTCAAGCTAGGGGGAATCCTAGCGATGATCTTGATGAAACTTATATTGAACTTGATGATGACTTCATTGAAGAATGTCATGCTACAAGAGATGCAAGTGCTATGAGAAGTCTTCTTGCAAGACGAGTTGTTAGATATAACTAGCACAGTGGCCCGCGCACATGCGCAGGCAACTTCTGAATTGCGCATTTTACTCTCACTTGTGGTAATTGAAATTATTTTAGGACGTATAAAATTTATTGTGTCTAGTTTTAGTGCAGTAACAAAGGACCTATAAAATGTTGAAGATTAATGCCATTTTGTTTTCTGAAAATTGACAAAATATTATTTATGTTGTAAATATTTGAATAAGTATTAATTATATTTTCTATTTATGTGAGTTCATAAGAATTCAAGATCACCATTGATAGTGAGTAGGAAAATAGAGTGAATTAGGAAGAATATGATGTTTTATTTTTGTTGCAAATATATAATGGCCTACTTAGAACGTTTCACTTCAACATCTATCCATGTCTCGCATTGGAATCCCATGGATTTCAAGCTCTACTTGATAGGCACAAGTTTTCTAGATACCAGATTGCATGCAGACTTCTAATTCTCCATCGTTAGGATCACATAGTCAAGGTAGAGACGACAATCTCTACGCCTTCCTCCGTGTACTTCCAGTGATGCATGTCATGGATTTCGAGCTCCAACCATTAGGCATGGGGCTGCTAGGTATGCGCTTGATAATCTGTTCCCGAGCTCTACAGGCTTCAGCAACGCCTTGCACCGTCAAACTATACGTAGCATCCGAGTTCCATAGGGTGCCTTGCTTCAAAATATACCTAATGTTGGTCATGTCAAATGGTGGGCGCCAAAAAACATGACGTAACATGTGCATTTCTAGATATATTGAAACAACTACTGCTAGTTTACTATTTTCATTAGCGGACATTATTTTTATCCGAGACATTACATGTCAAGTTGTGAAGTAATGCCTCCGGTAGATGTTAGTCTGGAACACATATGTGGAACCTTGTATATATGGTAGGGTCATAGCCCATGAAGGTTAACATTTAGATGTTAGTACATTCTTAATATTTTGATTTTCTTCATGTAAATAGACCATTAAGCTATCTGAAAACATATATTCATTTACGGTTAAAATACCTTTCTTGTTTTAACATAGGAAAATTGTAATCAATAGTACAAATTGTCAAAGTGGTTAAGAATAGTCCCTTTATTGGGATATGCATATACTTTCTTAGCAACATTATGGATCCATGAAATTACCAAAATAGTAATTAACATTATATCACATTGGTTCAACAAACTCACATGAACACCATCTGAAAAGAAATAAATACATCAACTTACTAATGAGTGATATATAGATATATACTGCACCAGTGTTTTAGCTTATCTATTTGAGTATGCTTATTTGGACTGAAAAACAGGAATTGATATAGTTATCCATTTATATTTAATCTTAAAATGCAGACGCTTCACATACCCAAACGTCAATTGATAACATACTCATCACCTGTTGTTCTCGGAAGAATAACATACATACATTTATAATGCAAGGTATGCCATTTTCTTGTTTTTTTTACAAATCCATCTCCCTCCTCGAGGTTTTCTTCTACCTCTCCCTTCCAAAGCTTTACATTACAGAAGTAATGAAAACTACAAGAAAATACATATCAATAAAAATAGGTAGAGGCTTGGTAATACATTAATCCCACTATTATCTGCAACTGATACCATTGCAAGTATTAAATAATATATAACGACTTGGTACAATCAAAGGAATCGAAGCATGTTATCTCTATCTTTAGCTGCTTACTTTGAAAATTGCTCGTTAAATGGGAGGCGCCACAAATGAGTTCTTTTTTTTATTTTGGGAACTCCTTAACATGGTTTTCATGAAGCTTTCACCATAATATAATTTCCACCTGTAAATTTATCAATGCATTAGAGAATGTTAGTTCATTTTGATAGAACAATCTCACATCAACTTTAGCTCACTATCATATTTGAAGCATATTTGTTCCTATAAAAACTATGTGGATAAATGTAAATCCAGAAATAGACAAACGTGTATAATTTCCAAGGAAGTAATATCTTGTACCCAACACAAATTTGCCCATGTATACTGAATTGTTTTAACCTTGCTCGATTTCTGGAACAATAGAATTGCATCTAGCAGTTTGTCAAAAGAAACTGGAACTATTTATGCATGTATCTTATGGGCTGATTTATATACACGTAAAGAAACCAAACTATTCTTCATAGATGATACTGTATTAGAAAACATACTCAATTACAGATATTCTGCTTCGATCTTCTGTGTACTAACCCTATTCATAATAATAAATTTATGATCAAGCTCAGGGATTCCATTTTCAATTACCGTTCTCATGCATCGGTGATACCTCTCCCCTTGCCTTTTATGTGCATGTTGGCCGCTGAAGATCCTCTTCTAGTGACCACCACGCTGCTGCCTAGCAGATCAGCATGACAGCGAGAGGAGCATGTTCAGAAATAATGAGGAAAAGACAAATGAATGGATGTTTTTTTGTGAGATTTGTGAACGCATCTTCATATTTTCCATATATGTATATTACTTAGATAGATTTGTGAGTACCACTTGAGGTCATTTTTTTTTCTCAGCTGGTATTTCCGATATCTCGCCGAAGACCGGTTATTCTGATTACTAAATTTTTTTACAGGTATATTTAAATAATTCTCATATTTATAGAATTTTGGATTTTTTTTAGAAGAATTTGTAAATTCGTTTTAAAAATCTGAAGCGGTATTATGACTGGTATTACCCATATTTCCGAAAGCTGGTAATACTGTTGCCTAGTTGTACATTTTCCCAACTGAGAAAGAAAAATCTCGCTGCTTGAGGTTGATGTGTGATGCCATCTAATTTTAGCTAAACCTCGGGGTAGTACTTTTTTGCGTATAAAGCAAAGAAGCTGCCTTAGATCGATTTCTCTAACAATTCGCAGATAGGCAAAATACTCTGATGATGTGTCTAGAACTTGACTGAATCTGAACGACAGGGATGGTACAAATTAATTGGAAATTGAAAGGGGGACAGCGTAACATATTCATACCTGGTTGTTCTCAATGATCAGGGTAATATCAAGATGAGTTGTATGGCGAAAATTTCCTTGTTTCAGAAAAGTCCATATCTTCAAGTAACAACCATATGAACCTGTTGTGTGCAAATTCAATTTATCATGTTAAGTACTAACCGGTACGTATATGGCTCTTTTTTCCATATGAGCTCCTGCAACTGGAATGAGTTAAGTGATGTTATTCTTTGATGCTAAGAAAAAAACCACACAACAAAGCACACTTACACTGCCAGCCATTCTCTGATGCTAACATTTGTTCCATTGACATGTATTTTAGATCTAGCTTCATTGAACTCTTGCATCAAAGAAAATCATGGCAGAGTGATCGTGTCCCTTTGGTTACTGAAAACCTGCGGTGGCCAAACACGATGCATTAGCATGTACCCAACCATCAGATCGTGATAAGTTTCTAGGATAAATATATATAAAAATAATATTTTCCTACACAACAAAGCACACTTACACTGCCAGCCATTCTCTGATGCTAACATTTGTTCCATTGACATGTATTTTAGATCTAGCTTCATTGAACTCTTGCATCAAAGAAAATCATGGCAGAGTGATCGTGTCCCTTTGGTTACTGAAAACCTGGGGTGGCCAAACACGATGCATTAGCATGTACCCAACCATCAGATCGTGGATAAATATATATAAAAATAATATTTTCCTACATAGCTGGCCCTCACGTTGTCACTGCCATGAAAGCTGTTGAAATCATCCGTGGTGTCCAGCATTTTGAAATGACCTAGAGTACTATCCCAGGTAGACACGCCTGATCAGGTCCTCAGCAACTGGAAACATCAACCAACAACGCTTTGATTTACTTATTGCCGGTGTAGATCGCCAACGCCGAGAAACAGATATACATGCGCGAATATTCCCTCCTAGCGACTCCGCGCGAAGCTAGGCTGCAGTTCTCTGGACTGGCTTGTCGACAGACATCATAACAGCACCAAGATCAATCACCTATCCAGTTAGCTAGCTGTGTCAAACTAACTTGAAGAGTTGTATGCACCAGGGAGAAATTGATTAGCTCGTGCCTTTCAGCTTTGCACTTCCATGTGATTTTTAGTTAATAGGATGAGGACATACCTTGGCTTCGTGTTGTTCTACCTGGCTGGATGGATGAGGGACTCAAATTCGATAGATCGATTGATGTTGTATATATGGCTGCACGACTGTATGTTGTCTATATGAGACGAACCGGAGGAGGTCGATCGACTGAGCGCATCACTGCGAATACGTACGACGCCATCGGATCGGAATACTTTGGCGGCGGCGTGCTGCATCTGCGAGCAAGATTCATGTTATACAACACCATGGGGTTAGAATAATGTAGTGTAATGCATGCATCTACCAGCTAAGACTCAAACTTGAAGCACTCATCGATGTGCATGCATGCACGGAGAAGATCGTCTCGGCCGGAGGCGCAAAACCAAATACGGCAGATGGCGGCGCGCGTGAGCATGCGCTAGGAGAGGCTTAGTTTAGGTTTTGCTTTTTGATGGAGTCCGTAACCTACATAAGGAGTGCAGAAAACTTAAGCGTGGCATTGGTGGGTAATTTTAGGTATCTACTTTTTTTTCTAAGATCCATTGGCTGATACACCTATTTACTTCAAATTAACGGCCAGATGTTTCTGATTATTATGGGATTTTCTAGCGAATTCTCTAATTTCTGGTGACCCCATAATTTACTTTTAATATATAATAGATTTGTCTCCTGGTTCTAAATTTGCCACATCTCCCATAAACATTAGAGATATGGATTATGATTTCTCTCTGGATTTATCTTACATATTTATTGTTGAGAAAGAACCTTTCTGTGGTACTGAAAAAAGTGCTATGAAACATATGAATGAACTCTCTACTTTGAGCAATTTATTCTCCGATGATATTAAGATACGCACTTACTTTGTCACTAAATTTTTTCCATTCTCTCCGAAAGGAGCAGCTAAAATTTGGTATGATAATTCGTCTCCTGGATCTATTGATAGTCCTATTGGTTTGGTTAATGTCTTCTTTCAGAAATATTTCCCTGCTAGTGCTCAATATCCTGCTTTGCAGAAAATCTTTGACTTTGTGCAGGTAGAAGGAGAGAAATTGCCTGAATCTTGGGCAAGATTTTGTTCTTTAATTAGAGCATTACCTAAACATCCATTAGCTAAAAATGAACTCCTTGATATATTCTATAATGGACTAATCGTTGAATCTAGGACATACCTAGATAGTTGTGCTAATTGTGTTTTCAGGAAAAGAACTCGGGCTGAAGCTGAGGAATTAAATAGGAAAGAATTATGATGATTGGACTACACCGGAGCCAATACCAACACTGAAGAAAAGTGGAATGATTGAATTAAATGATGAAGTGATGAGGGAATTAAATCTCTTTAGGAGAAGGGTATTAAATCCCTTAAGGAGAAGGGTATTAAATCTGAAGATGTGAAGAATCTACCACCTATAGAAGAATTATGTAAGCCAATCCCTCGTTCTTCCACTATTGAGGTACACTCTCTCCAATGCTTTGATAATAGAGATATTCCTTACTCTAAACCCTAATCAATGCTTAGATGAATTTGATAATTATATTTTTAAGCAAGATAATTTTAATAAGAGAGTGGAACATCACCTAATGGAAAATTCTAGAGCTATCAATAATTTGCATGATATTGTGGAAAGAACCTCTAATGATGTTAAAATGCTTGTTAAACATTTCCATATGGTTCAAACTCAAATTGATCAGCTCACTAAAGTGCAAAAAGATTTGTAGTTAATGCTTTTAGGGAAAACCATGCTTATGAAATAAGGACTAGAAGTGGTGTTTCAACCCAGGATCCTCTATATCCTGAAGGACATCCAAAGAGAATTGAAAAAGATTCTCAACGAGTTGATGATACTAGGACTAAGTCTAAGAAAAAGAAGAAGAAACATAAAACTGTTGTACAATCCTCTGAACCTGCTAAAGATCCTAATAGTATATCTATTTTTGATGCTGAAACTGAAAGTGGTAATGATAAAATGATGCTTCCGAGAAAGAAGAAACTGAAAAAGAACCTGAAAAGCATACCAAGAATACAAAATACACTAAGGAAGATTTCATTGCTACAAAACATAGTAGTGAAAGAGAATCTTGGGTGTAAAAGTCAATGCCTTTTCCTGATAAAAAACATAAATCGAAGGAGGAAGAACATTATAATAAGTTCTGTGAATGGATGAGACCTTTGTTTTTGCAAATTACTTTGACTAATGCTATTAAATTGCCTTCATATTCAAAGTATATGAAAGATATTTTCTATAATAAGAGGAATATTCTGAATGAGGAAATTTCCATTATGCTCGCTAATTACTCTTTTAATGGTAAGGTTCCAAAGAAGCTTGGTGATCCAGGTATACCAACTATTCCATGCTCCATAAAAAATAATTATGTTAGAACTGCTTTATGTGATTTGGGAGCAGGAGTTAGTGTTATGCCTTTTTCTCTCTATAGAAGACTTGATCTAGAAAAATTAATACCAACTGATATATCTTTGCAAATGGCTGATAAGTCTACGACTATTCCTGTTGGTATATGTGAGGATGTTCTTGTTCAAGTTGCTCATCATTGGATGATATTAACTGACTTTGTTTTGTTGGAAATGCCGGAAGATGATAATATGTCTATTATTCTTGGAAGACCTTTTCTTAACACTGCAGGGTTTGTTATTGATTGCAACCAAGGAAAAGTAACTTTCAATGTCGATGACAAAGAGCATACGGTTTTTTTCCCAAGAAGATTGGTGTGAATTATGGTCTAGACTCAATTATTAATGTTGATACCATCCAAATTGGGAAATGTCATTTGCTTTTGACCAAGCCAAAGAAGAAGAATAATATTGTCATGATTGGAACTATTCCAGTCGAGGTTGAGGTAACATAATCATTGTGTGAAATACAAGGTTTTGCCATATTATTTATTACTACCGTTGACATGAGTTGCACTTCTCAAAATATATATTTTCAACACTCCTATTGCATTCAAAATGAAAAGCTCTAGCACATGAGCAATCTTACTTCCCTCTGCGCAGGGCCAATCTTATAATTTTATGTTGAGTCACCATCCGTTCTCCGAGCATTTTCTTGAAAGCATAGCTGTCATTCTTAGTTTAATGTGCTTGTCCTAGAATAAGATTAATTGTGGTATAACTGTGATGCTTGAATCTTTCAATATTTTTACTTCTAGTCTTCTCTTGAACTTCAAAGGTGCCCCGGCATTTATGTTTTGCTCCACAAATAGGGCAAGCGAGATACCACTTTATCATATCATATTATGAACATTGCAATCCTGCAGATACTTATATTTCATGTTGCTTATTATTATGTTGGTATCCTTTCATGACTTGCATAACTATTGAGTATCTCTAGGTGCGTACTTGTTATTATGAATTGCCTGAGCATTTAATCATGTAGTGAGAATATATACATCATATGAAGCAAATAGGTTCGTGAAAGTTTTTCTTTTATCGCACTCAGTTGTCACTGAATTGCTTGAGGACAAGCAATAAGCTAAGCTTGGGGGGAGTTGATATGTCCAAAACGTATCTACTTTCCCGAACACTTTTGCTATTGTTTGCCCTCTATCTTGTGTGTTTTGAATACAAATAACGCGAACTAACGTTGTTTTCAGCAGAATTGCTCTGGTGTCTTGTTTTTGTGCAGAAATCCAACTTTCGGGGAAATTCCCGGAAAATATAGAAACCCCAATATTTTACCTGAAGACTCCCGAAGCCAGAAGACGAGACGGAGGGGGGCCACGAGGGGCCCACACCCACCCTTGGCGCGGGCTAGGTCTTGGTCGCGCCAAGGGGTGGTCTAGCCGCCTCGGCCACCCCTTCGACCTCTCCTTCGCACTATATAAGCCTCCTGACCTGAAAACCGAGAGGGGTTAGACGTTTTTCCAGAAAGAGTTCCGCTGCTCCGCCGCCAACAGAAACCCCAATCCATGGACCAGAAGTTCCATTTTTGCAGCCTGTCGGGACGGGGATTTGGAGGAGATCATCGCCATTGCCATCATCGACGCCTCTCCATCATACATCCATGATTCCCCCATCCATGTGTGAGTAATTCCCCGTTGTAGGCTGTAGGGGATTGTAGGGATTGGATCAGATTGTTCATGTAATAGGTATAAGATTGTTATGGGCATAGTGCCTAGTATCCGTTGTTAGTATTTTTGACATTGTTGCAACTTGCTATGCGTAATGTTTGTCACTTTGGGCCCGAGTGCCATGATCTCAGATCTCAACATGTTATTGATTCATGAGGATAATTATTGTTTTTGATCATATCTGCAAGTTGTATACACATATTGTTGTCCGAAACCCGAGGCCCCAAAGTGACATTTACTTGGGATAACCGGAGGGGATGTCTATGATGTGAGGATCACGTGTGTTCACGGAGTGTTAATGCTTTGCTCCGGTACTCTATTAAAAGGAGTACCTTAATTACTAGTAGTTTCCCTAGAGGCCCCGCTGCAACGGGCTGGTAGGACAAAAGATGTCGTGCAAGTTTCTCATTGCGAGCACGCACGACTAAATAGGAACACATGCCTATGGTTATATTATACTAGGATGCTTCATCCATCCCCGTGCCTACAGTATTTTAATCATGTTGTCTACTGCAATCATCACTACAGCTGTTTTTATTTCACTACTGTTGTTACTTCACTATTACCACTACCATAACACTGTTACTACTGATAAACTGTTACGAGCAAGTATATTTTCAGGTGCAGGTGAATTGACAACTCACTTGTTAAAGCATGCAAATATTCTTTGGCTCCCCTTGTGTCGAATTAATAAATTTATGTTTTACTTTCCGCGAAGACTGTTGCGATCCCCTATAATTGTGGGTCATCGATACCTAAATCTCACCTTGGGTTGTAATTATGTATCATGAGGCAATAAGGAATAACATATGTATTATGTATTAACACTGGGCTCACTCAAAGTTATTCGTGTATGTGTGGGAGCCATTACAAACTTCTAGGTCCTGCCATTGGTTATCAATATGAAAGGAGTGCCAGAGTTATGTCCACGTGTTACCAAACCTTCTGGGTCACACACTTAAGTTATATCAACTTGTTGCGAGAGTTGTATTTATGATATGTGGCCGAGAGAAGTGTATGGAATAGTTATGGTGCCATCTAAATAGTTTTGGTTGAGTACCAGAGTCTTTCCAGTGTTATCAAAATAGTTCGGGTTGTACACTAGAATCAATCCAAGACTTAATGTGAGAGAAATGTGACATCATAAAAGTTTCACAATTACCTTATATGGATTTGGATTTATCAGAATAGCTATGGTGAAGTTAAATTGGAGGAAACAGGGTTTCGGTGTTTTTCGGAAAGTTTTAGCTGGAACCATCCAAAGGGGTATCTGGAAGGGCACACTTCGCCACATGGGCCCTAGGGGTGCCTTATGGGAGCGGCGGCTTGTAAGGATGCCTCTTCCCCCAAGGCTCCCTACACCTTGGTCCTCCTATATAAATTCCATGGCCCCCTCTCTCATATGTATCATCATTTTCCTCAAGGCTATCCTCTCTCTCTGCCATGTGCGATGTTCTTCTCCACAATACCATACACCGAAAAGATGAGTTACTCTCACCGACATAGCAGCGTCCTAGATAGAAGAGCCCTGTCGAATTGCTGGACCGGACTCATGGATATACCTAGCATTGTTCGGGCTAGGCCGGGCTTTGGGTCAGGCCTAACAAATCTCGATGCAAAAAAAACTAGGCCTAGCCCGCCCCGACCATCGGCCCTAACATTTTGGCCTAAGCACGCTCCATTATAGCAAAAGCTCGTTCGGCCTTGGGCCTCGGACCAGGCGTCTTCCCTATTTGACGCATTTCTCCAGCCCAGGACCGGCTCGACTCGACCATTGGGCCTAATTCTTTGGCCCAGGCCCAACTCGTAGGCATGCTTGGGCTAGCCCAAGCCCGGGAATATCGGGCCGGGCGGGCTTACCATGTCCAGGTATTCCCATGTTTGATCAAAGGAGTAAGAATGAGATATCCTCGTGGCTAGGAGGATTTTCCTAGCAGTGGGGATCACCCGCATCAGAGTCGTCACCAAGCCTTCTGCAACCTCTCGGCGAGTTAACCTAGATCTATCTCGTTATTGCAATCTCCACGGATGTATCTTGGTACGGGTACATGCGATTTTTTTGTTTTCCATGCACCGTAACACAACACCGCCATCATCAGATCGGTGAACACTATCCAACCGTTGTCGCTAGAGTCCTCCTACCGTTGGTCGGTGGATGATTACGGTATCATCACTATTGACAATGACGACGGCAACAATGGAGACGGGGACGCTGACGCTTTCGATGACTTCAAAGATGGAGGCGACGACGGCGGGGATGGCTTATGGACTAGAACACCTTTGATATCTACCGGCCCCAGTAGATTAGGCCTTTGATTTTATGTTTTCAAATTAATTAAAAATATATGTAATATATCCTAAATTTGAATGAAATTCACGTTTAAATTTTGGTATGAACTAACGTTTATTTTATTTTACGTGTTGTATTTGAATGGAAAGTCATGGCCTGCCGCCCTTCCATGCCACTGCATTTTTTTCCTTGTTGTAGTCCTGGCACGCCACAAATTATGTACAATATTGGTGGTGTGCCAAGTAACGCCACCAATAACTATTACCAGTGGCGTCATGTTAGTGGAGTGGCAGAAAAACGTCACTAACGACGATTTTGTGACGCCACTATATGCTATTATGTGCTATTGCTATCCTTGCGCACACTCTTAGTCGGTTTAATGATTCTTTAATTTAACGGTTTGCTAATTTGGCCTAATTCTCGGTTGAATTCTCAAAGTGTTCAAAAGGCCATGACAATATTTGTCGCGGCATACCTTTCCAATGATTTTTCTGATGTTGCACGCTCGGCGGCGGCAAAGAAATCTCCTTCTTTCCCTGCCGCATCAAAACCCACTGCCAGGGAAGTTTTTGCTTTGTACTTGGCTAAGTCTCTAGCTGCGACTTGTGCCAACTCGCCGCGTCAAAACTTGCATGAGCAGTTTCGCTCTTTTGTCGAGAATCAACCTGCGGTTGGATAGTTAGGAGGGAAGTGGCACCCCCAGCTCACCAGAGTTCAAATCCTAGATTCGGCACTTTGGTGTCACATTAAGATGGAATATTTTTCAGTGGGAGGCGACGTTCCCACGCATGTGGTAACTTCGTCAATCTTAAAATCCGCCGGATCAGTTTCTTCGATGAAGTCTCTTAGAGGTGCTCATTGGGGTAGGGTGTGCGTGTGTACGTGTGACCGGGTGAGTGTGTGCATGTATGTGTGAACATTTTTGATTGTACTGTGTTTTGAAAAAAAAAAGTTCGCTCTTTTGTCTACCGCTACAACTACACATGCACGTACGTTGTCGGCTTCGTCACCAAGTGCTCAAATCATGGCCGATATTGGTATGTCACCAGGTGTGACACCAAAGTCATATCCGCAGTAGCCATCATGCAACTTTCAAGCTGGGGTCGTGCATAATGTCTCTCCTTCTGCGTCTCCATCCAAGGTTGATGGGACCTCGCCTATGTCTCCACTCTCCAGGAGGGGGGCTGAGTCCAAAGCTTCCTTTTACATGCGTTAGGAGGACGTGCTCATGCACAGGGGACAGTGGTATTATCGTGGAGGACGTTTCTCGCATGAGTAGGGGCCTTTGGAGGCATTCCCGCTGCTGCTATGGAAGCACGTTCGAGAGTGAGAGGATCCGAGCACAACCAAATGTTATTGACATACAATTGGAGCATGCTCAATATGTCGCCATGAATAAGAACTCTGGCTTCGGCTCAAGTAATACGAAGTTACAACAGTTTTCATTACTTTCTCTTACTAATGAAGATATTATGTCTAGAGCATCCATATTAGCTAGGTGTCTCTCTAGGTGGTACTCCAAATAAAATTTCCATGTGAATTGAGTCTCTAAAAGAAAATGATAACTTGAGGACACTAATTATGTTGAAAATAATTGAAGCTAAGGACAATGTTTCTAAGGAAAATAAAAATAATTTGTACTTGACCAAGCTAATGAGCTTTCTTCGGATTTATTTGAAGAGGAGCAACTAGGCTCTGAGGATCATAAGGATCCAACTCTTTGCGAGATTCAAATGAAAGTTAAGAGCATCTCCAGCGGCGCGACGCAAACGGACGCTGAGCGACCGTTTGTGTCCGCCGTGACCGGAAATGCGTCTGGCACCACCTCCAGCGGGGCGACGCAAAGTGACCGGGCCGTCCGCGGAGACGCAAACCTGGCCCAAATATGCGCCAAGTTTGCGTCTCGGCGGACGCTGCGCGGACGCGCAAAGTGTCCGTTCGGTCCTCGCACGGGCCCGTCTGGCAGTGGCACAACTGCTTTGTCTTCCGCGGCATTACTTCTGAGCGGCGCACTGCAGCCTTTGCAGGGGCCGCGTTAATGGCGTGCCTCGGCTTCCGCGAGCGTGCGCAGCTAGTAGGCGTTGCACTGGCGAGATGGCGTCAGAGCCTCTTAAAGGGACGCTGCCGGCGCCCATTTCCCCGACCAAAACCATTGCAAATCCCACAGTATCCACCACACCGACGCCATGCGGAAGAAATGCTGGCCGTTATGGAAGACGAAGAACGACCAGGAGGCTAGCGGCTCGCGTTCCGGCAAGAAGGCACGGGTCGGCCGGTACGTCCGCGTTGACCTCGCGCGGCAGCTATGGGAGGAAAACCGGCCGGTACCATGGCCGGACGCGAACTTGCCGGGAGGGGGCTGGTACCTGAACTCGCGGCGCGTGCCGGTCCCCCCCCGTGCCGCGCGAGGGCCGAGAGCGGCGGGACGAGGTGCGCCGCCGCCGAGCGATCTTGCCGCCGGATCTGCGGGAGGATCCGACGTACGCGCTAAACTCCTACAACTGGATTTCCTTCGGGACGTGGGAGTTCGACGCGCTGCGCTGCGCTGCCTACCTCGCCGACGTAGACTACTTCGAGCGCGAGATCGCCGCCGAAGAAGAAGAGAACGACCAGGAGGACGCGGACGAGGACGGCGATGTGACCATGGCGCAGTACGACCACGACGACGGCGGGCCGGCGTGGGATCCGGAGACCCAGCCGCCGGACATTTCAGAGGAGGAGGCCATTGCCATGGCACTGGCCAATAGCGAGCAGGACGAGCTCAACGAGCTCGCTTTGTGGGACGGGCCCGCAATCCAGCTCCGCGAGTCAGCGCTCGCGCAGGGGAGTTCCAACGTCCGCGCTCCGCCTACTGCTCCAGCGTGGGATCCCTGGCCACAGCCTCCTGCCCGTGCGGCGGTACCTCCTCCACCGCCAGCGTACGAGCTTCCATGTCCGACGCCGCAGCTGATTGACCTCGTCAGCGATGACGACCAGTAGAGAGCGCGTATTAGCACGCCTTTCTGGTTTTTTATGTCCTTTTTTTCATGTAAATTATGGCGTATGAATGAAAAAAAATTATGCGTCGTGCCGCTGGAGCCACCCCCAACGCAAACGGACGCCCGTACGGTTTCGACCGTTTGGCCGGGCGCAAACGGACACGATGCGTCCGTTTGGACGTCCGAAATGTGTCGCGCCGCTGGAGATGCCCTAAGGCTAAGAGAGCTTACAAGGAAAAATAAAAAATTGAACCTAAGGTGGTTCGGCGAAGTGTAAGATTAACTTAAAAAAAACTAGTTCTTAAATGAGGGATTGAAACAGGGAGTACAAACTTTTCAGCACCATTTTTTAGTCATTTAGCCGGAGGGTTAGATTATCAATGGTACTGGCTACCACCTTTAGGCCGTTCGGGGGTAATGCTTATTAGAATAAATGCTACCACGCTTCATTTGCAGAATGTGATTGCGGGAGATAGATGTGTCAAAATTTACCTTTCTTCCAAGGCTGATAGTTTTAAGGGATTTCTATTTTCGTGCCCCTGACTCCTTAGTTGTGCTCAGTTTTCTTCAGCCCCTTAGTTTTTTCTCAGTTTTCCCTAAGACCTTATCTGAAACCCGCAGAAGGAGCTCGGACGGAGGATTCCCGTTTAGTTGACGTTGGTTGGTGCTGGCAAGTGTGTCGTCGTGGTGAACAGAGAGATGCCATAGGATGGCTTAAGTTGGGGCCGAATGGGCGCTAGAGGATTCGGGGGAGGGTTTGTGATTAGATTGGATGAACTTTCGGGTGCTTTCCTCAAGAACTTGGCCTTGGCCAGAGGTAGAAGAAGAGAGACACAAGGAAGAACTCTGCTCTAGATCTCTATATTCATTGATCAACAGGTTACAGGTTTGTGCATATAGATTATATCGTGCCCGCGATGGGGGTGTGCCCCCTCTCCTTATATAGGGGAGACGGTGGCTTACAGGGGAAGAAACCCTAATGGCATCTTTGAACAGACAAACTACTTTACAAAGTTACTTTAATCATAGGTGACGCCGGTATCTTCTTTAATCAGGGAGGCTGATGTCCTCCGGTTGCTTTTGGCGTCACCTTCCTCTTTGGCGTTAGGGCTTCGTTTAAAGTTACTTTGCTTAGGTCACCCTTGTCTTCTAGCTCTTTGAGAGAATCTTTGACTAGTCCTGCCGACGTGCTACAGTGCACCTCTTACCGGCAGTCCGGTGTCTTCTTAGCTCATACCGGTATGCCTCTCTTTGGGGATACCGGTAAGATTTACTTAGCCCAAAAGCTTATCCGGAATGAACTTCAAACCGGAATCTTGATGGCTCAAACCATCCGGTTTGGCATGCCTTTGGCATACCGGGGGTCATCCCCCCAACATTAGTCCCCGAAGCTGGTATAGTCCGGTGGATTTTATCCGACGGACCATGCCAGTTTCCCACATTACAAGGTACCGGTTTAGCCATTCCGGCACCATGCTCAGCTCTTCCGGCGTCTTTGCCTTAGCTTGTTTATGTTACCTTCCGGATTCTTCCGGTATCTTATGACATTAAACTCCTCCTCGGCGAAGTCGAGAATTTCTCGGGTACGGTGCCTGTCAGAGACATGCGCACTGTATCTGACGCGCCAGTGCCAGTGGTCATTTCCCTTCGGCTTCTGCACCTGCATTTATGGCGCCGCACCGGATCCCCGCTGCCATTCTGGATCCGTGCGGCCTCCCTGTGGCATTTTATTTTCCACGCGTGTATCATCGCGCCACGTGGCGGCCCATGAACTGAACCGCCGCGGCCCAGCGGTTGCCATCCCACTATCTCTTCTTCCCATATAAGGGGAAGCGGTTCCTTCTTCCTCCCTTTCTCCGCACTCGCCATTTCCTCGCGCACTTAGAGCTCTCAGCCCTCCTGCGCCCTTGCTGCCGTCGTTCGTCGCCAGAGCTTCGCCGCCCGATGAACCTTCGCTGCGACCCCGTCAAGCTTCGCCGAGCCTCGCCGCGCAGCGATTCACCGCTGCACGTCTGCTGCCGCCGCACCGTACACTCTCCGGCGACTTCTTCTCTTCTTCTTCTTCGCCGGACCTCGTCGGCGACTGCAAGTTCACTGCTTCTCCGGCGACCATCCTCAGCATTTCGCGCCGCCCCAGGTTAGCCTCAATGCTTCTTTGCCCTCTTCTTTCTCGTCTTCCAGATATTGGGCCGGTAGAGTATTTACTCTTTCTTTTCTTTTGCTTTTTCTCTTACTCGTAGATCTTCGCGCAAGGGTTGATCTTGGGAAATCAGTTTTTCGGGTAGAGTCCGGCATCCGGTAGACCCATATGTCTAGCGAAGATCACCTTTCCGAATCCTCCTCCGGTAGCCGCCAGAGTGAAGCTTCCGATGACCTCTCAGTTGAGCTTGCCCAGATGGAAACCGATACCGGACGAGCCCAAGAGGCCGACAGCTCCAGCCAAGCATCTGGAGTTGATCTATCCGGTGTCACGCGTGGGGCTTGGAAGGGCTCTGACGTGACGCAACACGAAATCGACTGGTTATACCGGTCTAGAAGGATACCGGAAGGAGTATCCTGCCGGCTTCCTCGCGACGAGATCGAACCGGTACTTGAACCCGGTGAGTTCGTCGTCTTTCTTACTCACTTCGAGCGTGGCTTCGGCCTTCCTGCCTCTGATTTCTTCCGCCGTTTTCTAGATTTTTACCAATTCCAGCCTCACCACCTTCCTAGCAATGCCATCTTCTATCTCTCTTGCTACGTTTCTTTCATGGAGGGCTACATCGGCCTCCGTCCCACTCGCGAGACTTTTGCTCGCTTCTTCTCTCTTCGAATTAATTCCGTCCAGGGCAAGGACATTCCTAAGCCCAAACCCCCCGTTCAATGCGGGTCTTGTATCATCGGCTCCCGTCAAGGGAGCCCCTTTTTTTAAATTTACCGGTCTCGAGTCATGCCGGGCATGGCAACAGACCTTTTTCTACGTGAAGAACACCGGCGCCCCTGATCTTATCAACCTTCCGGCTTTCAATCCGGGAGTGCCTACGAAGGTCAATTGGGGCTTTAATCCTGGAACCAATCACATAGAGACGAACCGGATTATACGCTTCATGGAGAAGCTGATGAAGGAGACAGACATCTGCTCTGACGACATCATCCGCACCTTCATCTCACGCCGGGTGCTTCCCCTCAAGCGTCGGGCGCATAAACTAAGTGAGATGTACGGCCCCGGCGATCCTACCAAGATCACCGGCCTCCCTCTAAGCAAAGAGGATGTAGTTCTTAAGGCTAGGCAGATCTGCCAGACTGCCATGCCGATGGACTGGGAGTGGGGCTTCCTGCCTCTTAGCTCCACCAACCCTCCAACAGATGAAGTAAGAAATTATGCCATCCGGGTTGTTTTCCGGTAGCTTTTCGTTGTATGACTAACTGTTTTTTCTATTTCTTTCCAGGCGAAGCAGCGCTTCCCTCGCATCGCCGCGGAGCAGCGAGGCCCTTGCCGGAAACGGCCTCTGGACATGGTCGACCCGGATCCATACATCCATTGGACCGATCTCAAGATGGGTCGCACCCACACCCCACGCCCCGGTAACTTCTCATCCGAAGCTTCCGGTTCCGGCGATGACAATGTCACCATTCTTTAGGTATTCTATTTTTTCAGCTCCTCATATGTTTCCTTGTTGCAGATGCCCCCTCAGCCAGCGCCGACCCACCAGTTGTGGAGCGCGCAGTGCCGCTTCAGGACGAGGTTGGTGATGAGTTCCTGGAGAGACTCATCTCCCAGGACAGGAAAAAAGAAGGCGCCGGCATCCGAAGCCAGCCCCAGCGAGGCTCCTCCCGCCAAGCGCCCCCGGCAAGAAGTTGTCGGCGGGAAGCCGGTCACTAAGAAGCAGTACAAGAAGCGGCAGATGCCGGTCGCTTCCAGGTAAGCTTTTGTTTCTCTTTTTGCTTTGTTTCGCCAAGTTTTTCCTTCCGGTTGCTTTTCCTGATCCTTTCTTCGTTTTCTTTCTTTTTTAGCCCTGCGCTCAAGCTCTCCAAGAGCACCGATGGAACCGCAAGGACCTCACCTTCTCCTCAACCAAGCCCGGCACCACCTAGTGCCGGCAACTCTTCTGCCTCCCCTCTGGGAGGCACTACAAGTGCGGGGCGCGCGGCCCCTACACCTCCAGATCACCGCGCGGAGGAGGAGCACGTCTCCCCTCCAGAAACGCAAGACCGCGGCGCCAGCGACATCGGCGCCAACACCGAAGATGCCGGGGGGATGGAGCCTTTGGCTCCTACAGCCCCGAAGAAAAAGAAGAGGAGGGACACTAGTTCCTCTCCTTCCAAGACCCTGCCGGAGCCTTCTACTCCGGCAACTTCTACTCCGGCAAAGGACGCCACAGAGGCTCCTGCGCCACCCAAAACCACGCCGCCGCCAAGCAAAGGACCCAGAGAGGCTGAGCATATGCCGCCTCCACGCCAAGGATCCGCGGCTTCGGGGGGCATCAGGTTCTCCAAGCCCCAAGCTGCCGTGGTGACCTCCGCGACCAGCTCCGGCCCGCAGTCCTTGGCGCTGCACGCCGGTCGCGCTGCCATCGTGGTCGGGGAAACGGCTCCAGCTCCGCTGGGCCGGATTACCGAGCTTACGCGCGGAGGCAACGAGCTGGGGCATCTTCTCGATTACGCTGAAAAGTGGAATCGGGCGGATGAGTCTCCAGCGACGTGCGGCTTGGGGAAGGACAAGCTGCCGTTGGTCGATCCTTCCGGCCCCCGGAGCACCGGACAACACTTTAGCCGGTTGCTGCGCGCTGTCAAGGAGCTCGACAATGCGTGGCACGACGCCAATAACAACATTGTGGTAAGTTAAACCAATTTTTTTGCAATTTTTCATTTCATGCCGGTTTCATGCTTTAAAGATTATGTATATCTTCCCAGTCCCCGAGTTTCGGGTTGAGAGCGTAGCTCTGAGCGCGAAACTTCCTCAAAAACTCTCAAAACCGGCATCTTCTTATAGTTTTTTTTCTTTGAATAGAGCACGGCGGACGCCCGGAAGCGCCTCTTTGAGGAGCTACTGTGGGAGCACCGGGATCTTTCTGAAGCGCACAGCAAGTGCCAAGGTGAGTTCTTTTATCTCCGGCTTCTTTTCACCGGTTGGTTTTCCTCTTCTTTACTTATAAGTTTCTTGCATAACAGCTATCCCGGAAGCTTCTATCGAAGTCCTCAAGACTCAGCTCGCTGCCCTCCAAGGTATTTTTCTTTCCGATTAACTTGCTTTTCTGCATCCTACCGGCTATTTTTTGCTAACACGTGTTTTTTCCGGACTCCAGCTGAAAAGGAGCAACTCATCCTAGATCACCGCAAGGCTTTGGACGCCCAGGAGCTTGTCTCCAGGGGGCTCAAGGACCAGGCCATCCAGGCTGGGCTCCGGCATGACCAGGAGCTGAAGGACGCCAAAGCTGCTCATGAGGCCAAGCTGGCGGACGTCCTGGAGGATTCCACCAACTCCAACGCGGTGCTCCGTGCGGAGCTGGAAGAGGTGAGCAAGGCACGGAAGGCGGCCGAGGATCAGGTCGCTCTCCTAACTGGGGAGCAAAAGGAGTATGACCAGCTGGTCATGCAAACCGACGCACTCGCCTTCAGTAAGTTTCTCTTCTTTCTTTTCCGGCTTTTGCTTATAAGATTATACCTTCCGGTAGCATTTCCTTATCTTTTTCCTTTGTGTTGCAGGGCTCTTTCCGGATTCGCATGTGCACGCGCAGAAGAAGGTGGCGGATCGCCGGGTTGCGCAGCAGTTCCAGAACCTGACTGCGCCCTGGGATCCTTATGACCACCTGGTCGCGCTCTCAGCCCGGGTCTAGCACATGCGCGCGGTGGACCGGCATCTTGCCGATCTGCCCGACGTGGCGATCCAACTCTTCAAGGTCTTGTGGCCCGGAGAAGAGATGCCGGCGAACCTGACGCTCACCTCCGAGCGCCTGAAAGATGCCGGACGGAGGATCTGCGAGTGGCAGTGTTCTGCGGCTCGTGCCGGAGCAGATGCGGCGCTACACATCGCCTGCTCCTGGTATGAGGACTTGGACCTGGACGCCTTGCACAGCTTGCGTGAAGACGCTCCCACCGACAAGGATCCGGTCCTCACCGCGAAGCGGAAGGACCGTGCCTACCGGATTGCGGAGTACGCCCCGGTCCGCACCTTCATCCCCCCCACCTCCTGACGTCCGGGACTTCCTCAGCGACGAAGAGGAGGGAGAGGACGAGGAAGATGAGGATGCCGGAGCGGACGATGCTCTCCCGGAAGCTGGTGACGCGCCTCCGGAAGCTCCAGATGCCGGTGCTGCTCCTCCCGAAGCTCATGTTGCTTGAATGTTTTTATCCTGTATCTGATTCTCAAGAAAACAATGCCCATTAAATTCTACCCTAGTATGTCGGGGTTTATGATGTAATATATAACTTAGCCGTTCCTTTGGGTGCGCTACCATGTTGTCTGCCAGTATGTTATACCGGTAGCTTATTAATTTATGTTTGTCTGTTGACTTAGCATTTTGCTCATTGTTTGCTTTGATCTTGTATCGCAAAGATTCCAGAATTGTTGCCGCATCCAATCCGATGCACACTTGGTTCTATTGCTTTGGCTCTGCCTACCTCTTTTGGGTGTTTTGGCGTGTGAGGCACAAAGTTCTTTTGCCAAGCAAGCACTTTCTTGAACTTAGAAAGAACTCAAAATTTTCACAAAAAACCGGTATAACCGGGGTTAGTTAAACTTTTCCGGATTGTCCGTTCCCACTCCCTCTTTTCGCAGTTCACGTGCTTAATTCCTACCGGTTTATCTTTCTTGCCATGAAGCTGGGTTGCGGACAGCAGCAGAGTCGAAGACTCCGGTAGGTTTAGCACGTTACTAAACCGGAAAGAAAAAATGTTCACAAGCAGCCGGTAAACTGAAAAAATAGACATATTGCATGCAACTTTAGTAGGGGTAGTCCCCGAGATTCATTCGAGGTTCCGACATCTTTTATTCATAGTAGATAAGGTACAAAAAGGAACTTCTTACACCACAACTTCAGGAGTAGAAAGGACGCAACAAAGCTATGTTCCACGGACGCTTGGTCTCATCTCCGGATCTGTCCGCCTTTCCTTCTTTCCATTCATGTGCATCGATTAGGTAATAGGCATCATTGTGGAGAGCTTTGCTCACAATGAAAGGTCCTTCCCATGGGGGTGAAAGTTTATGCCGGCCTTCAGTGCGTTGTACTAGGCGCAACACCAGATCTCCTTCCCGGAATACCCTCGGGTGAACCTTCCGGCTATGATAGCGTCTGAGGTTTTGCTGGTAAATGGCTGTTCTTGCCAACGCCAGCTCTCTTGCTTCTTCTAGCAAGTCCACATCGTTTTCTTGGGCCTCTTTTACCTCTTGTTCGGTATAGAGTTGCACCCTTGGTGAGTCATGGAGAATGTCGGTTGGTATGACCACTTCTGCTCCGTAAACCATAAAGAATGGAGTGTATCCGGTAGACCGGTTTGGAGTCGTTCTTATGCTCCACAGCACTGATGGTAGCTCATCGAGCCAACATCCCGGTGTCTTTTCGAGTGGTTCAATGAGCCTTGGTTTTTTACCGGAAAGCACCAGTGCATTTGTTCTTTCCACTTGGCCATTGCCTTGTGGGTGTGCCACTGAGCACAAATCCAACCGGATGTTGTTATCCTCACAGAATCGCTTGAATTCACCTTGGGCAAAGTTTGAGCCATTGTCAGTGATGATACTATGCGGGTATCCATACCGCAAGATGACATCCTTCAGGAATTTCACCGCTGTGTGCCCATCACACTTTGCGATAGGTTTTACTTCCAGCCATTTGGTGAATTTATCCACCATTACCAAGATGTGAGTCATGTTTCCCCTTGCGGTTTTGAATGGGCCAACCATGTCAAGGCACCAAATAGCAAATGGCCAAGTTAACGGTATAGTTTTCAAGCCGGATGCTGGGGTATGATTTTACTTGGCGTACCTCTGGCAACCATTGCATCTTCTTACCAAATCCTCAGCATTTTCCAAGGCAGTGGGCCAGTAGAACCCATGCCGGAATACTTTTGCCACCAACGCCCTTGATGAAGCGTGATGCCCACATTCTCCTTGGTGGATTTTCCTAAGCATCTCTTTTCCCTCTTCCGGTTCCACACACCTTTGAAGGACACCGGTAACACTTCTTTTGTACACCTCGCCATTGATGAAGGTGTATGCTTTGGCTCTCCGCTGGATCCTTCTTGACTCAGTTTCGTCAACCCGCAAGGTGCCGTTGATCAGGAATTCCTTAATAGGTTTAACCCAAGATGGTGCTTCTCTAACCACAAACACCGGCACGTCTATCTCCATGCTATCCACCATCGTTGTTTCTTCCGGTATAGGCTCCGCAGTCCCCGAGCTTACCGGAGAAGTCCCCGGGTTTGCCGGTGCAGTCCCCGAGTGTACCGGCATAGTCCCCGGGTTTCCTTCATCAATATCCATTGGCACCACATGTGATTCCGGTACGAAAATTGACTCCGATTCCAGACTTGGCTTGATCGATGGAACTCTCAAGTGCGCCAAGGCTATTCCGGGAGGAATTTCTTGCCTAGACGAGCCTAGTTTGGATAAAGCATCCGCGGCTTCATTTTCAGCCCGCGACACATGGTGAAATTCACACCCTTCGAAGAAGCCGGCAATTTTTTGCACATGAAACCGGTACGAAGCCATGTTGGCATCTTTTGCATCCCAATCTCCGGAACACTGTTGCACCACCAGATCTGAATCGCCGTAGCAAATGATCCGGTGTGCACCGATTTCTTTTGCGACCTTAAGCCCATGGATCAAAGCCTCATATTCAGCGACATTGTTTGATGCCCTGAAATGCACTTGCAAAACATACCGGAGATGATCTCGCTTTGGTGAGGTAAGTACCACACCGACACCTAGACCCTCCTTGAGCTTGGATCCGTCAAAGTGCATCTTCCAGTACTCCACTTTATGTTCCGACGGCTTGTATTGCATTTCCGCCCAATCGACTAGAAAATCAGCCAAGGCTTGTGATTTTATGGCATCTCTTCTTTCGTATACCGGCACGTATGGTGACAACTTAATTGCCCATTTTGCAATCCTGCCGCTGGCATCTTTGTTGCCCATGATATCTGAAATGGGTGCTTCGCTCACCACTTTCATTGGGTGCTCCTCAAAATAGTGCTTGAGCTTAGTGGCGGCCATGAACACGCCGTAGGTCATCTTCTGGAAGTGAGGGTAGTTTTGTTTTGAGAGGGAGAGCACCTCGCTCAAGTAGTATACCGGCCTCTGCACGATTTTTTCTTCTTCCTCTCTTTCTACCACAACCACAACACTCACCACCCGGTTGGTTGCTGCTATGTACAACAACATGGGCTCCCTTTCCAAAGGTGAGGCCAATACCGGTGCGGTGGCTAGCATTATTTTCAGTTCCTTGAAAGCTAAATGCCTGCGGGGTCCAGACAAAGGTATCGGATTTTTTCATTAATGCGTAGAGGGGTAGAGCCTTTTCGCCCAACCTGCTTATGAACCGGCTTAGCGATGCCAAGCTTTCGGTAAACTTTTACACATCTTTTAGTTCTTGCGGGATAGTCATTCTTTCTATTGCCCGGATTATTACCAGATTCACTTCAATGCCCCGGCATTATACGAGAAAACCAAGCAGCTTACCGGCAGGGACTCCGAAGGTACATTTTGCCGGATTGAGTTTCATCCGGAACTTTCTTAAGTTATCAAATGTTTGTCGGATATCGTCGATTAATCTTTCTTTTACCTTAGTTTTTATCACGACGTCGTCCACATAGACTTGCACATTTTTTCCGATTTGATCAAAAAAGCATTTTTGCATACAGCGCTGGTACGTTGCACCAGCGTTACGCAAACCAAAAGGCATAGTAACATAGCAATAAGCCCCGTGTGGGGTAATGAACGCAGTTTTTATTTGATCTTCCTTTTTCAGGGGAATTTGGTGGAAACCGGAATAAGCATCCAGAAAAGACAACAACTCACACCCAGCAGTAGAATCAATCACCTGATCGATCCGGGGGCAGAGGGAAAGGATCTTTTGGGCAAGCCTTGTTTAGGTTGGTGTAGTCGATGCACATGCGCCACACCTTTGGAGCCTTTGCTTCCAGGTTCTCCTCTTTTTTCTTCTCGACCATCACCGGATTGGCCAGCCACTCAGTATGCGTTACTTCCACGATGAAACCGGCAACCAACAGCTTTGTTACTTCTTCTCCGATGATCTTTCTCCTATCTTCAGCGAACCGGCGTAAAGGTTGTCGCACCGGCTTAGCATCCTTCCGGACATTCAGAGAGTGCTCAGCCAGCTCCCTCGGAACACCTACCAAGTCATCAGTAGACCAGGCAAAGATATTCCGATTCTCACGGAGGAAGCTGACGAGCGCGCTTTCCTATGCCTGATTCAGGCCGGCACCAATACGACAACCAGATCGATGGAACTCTCAAGTGCGCCAAGGCTATTCCGGGAGGAATTTCTTGCCTAGACGAGCCTAGCTTGGATAAAGCATCCGCGGCTTCATTTTCAGCCCGCGACACATGGTGAAATTCACACCCTTCGAAGAAGCCGGCAATTTTTTGCACATGAAACCGGTACGAAGCCATGTTGGCATCTTTTGCATCCCAATCTCCGGAACACTGTTGCACCACCAGATCTGAATCGCCGTAGCAAATGATCCGGTGTGCACCGATTTCTTTTGCGACCTTAAGCCCATGGATCAAAGCCTCATATTCAGCGACATTGTTTGATGCCCTGAAATGCACTTGCAAAACATACCGGAGATGATCTCGCTTTGGTGAGGTAAGTACCACACCGACACCTAGACCCTCCTTGAGCTTGGATCCGTCAAAGTGCATCTTCCAGTACTCCACTTTATGTTCCGACGGCTTGTATTGCATTTCCGCCCAATCGACTAGAAAATCAGCCAAGGCTTGTGATTTTATGGCATCTCTTCTTTCGTATACCCAAGACGTATGGTGACAACTGAATTGCCCATTTTGCAATCCTGCCGCTGGCATCTTTGTTGCCCATGATATCTGAAATGGGTGCTTCGCTCACCACTTTCATTGGGTGCTCCTCAAAATAGTGCTTGAGCTTAGTGGCGGCCATGAACACGCCGTAGGTCATCTTCTGGAAGTGAGGGTAGTTTTGTTTTGAGAGGGAGAGCACCTCGCTCAAGTAGTATACCGGCCTCTGCACGATTTTTTCTTCTTCCTCTCTTTCTACCACAACCACAACACTCACCACCCGGTTGGTTGCTGCTATGTACAACAACATGGGCTCCCTTTCCAAAGGTGAGGCCAATACCGGTGCGGTGGCTAGCATTATTTTCAGTTCCTTGAAAGCTGCGTCTGCCTGCGGGGTCCAGACAAAGGTATCGGATTTTTTCATTAATGCGTAGAGGGGTAGAGCCTTTTCGCCCAACCTGCTTATGAACCGGCTTAGCGATGCCAAGCTTTCGGTAAACTTTTACACATCTTTTAGTTCTTGCGGGATAGTCATTCTTTCTATTGCCCGGATTATTACCAGATTCACTTCAATGCCCCGGCATTATACGAGAAAACCAAGCAGCTTACCGGCAGGGACTCCGAAGGTACATTTTGCCGGATTGAGTTTCATCCGGAACTTTCTTAAGTTATCAAATGTTTGTCGGATATCGTCGATTAATCTTTCTTTTACCTTAGTTTTTATCACGACGTCGTCCACATAGACTTGCACATTTTTTCCGATTTGATCAAAAAAGCATTTTTGCATACAGCGCTGGTACGTTGCACCAGCGTTACGCAAACCAAAAGGCATAGTAACATAGCAATAAGCCCCGTGTGGGGTAATGAACGCAGTTTTTATTTGATCTTCCTTTTTCAGGGGAATTTGGTGGAAACCGGAATAAGCATCCAGAAAAGACAACAACTCACACCCAGCAGTAGAATCAATCACCTGATCGATCCGGGGGCAGAGGGAAAGGATCTTTTGGGCAAGCCTTGTTTAGGTTGGTGTAGTCGATGCACATGCGCCACACCTTTGGAGCCTTTGCTTCCAGGTTCTCCTCTTTTTTCTTCTCGACCATCACCGGATTGGCCAGCCACTCAGTATGCGTTACTTCCACGATGAAACCGGCAACCAACAGCTTTGTTACTTCTTCTCCGATGATCTTTCTCCTATCTTCAGCGAACCGGCGCAAAGGTTGTCGCACCGGCTTAGCATCCTTCCGGACATTCAGAGAGTGCTCAGCCAGCTCCCTCGGAACACCTACCAAGTCATCAGTAGACCAGGCAAAGATATTCCGATTCTCACGGAGGAAGCTGACGAGCGCGCTTTCCTATGCCTGATTCAGGCCGGCACCAATACGACAACCAGATCGATGGAACTCTCAAGTGCGCCAAGGCTATTCCGGGAGGAATTTCTTGCCTAGACGAGCCTAGCTTGGATAAAGCATCCGCGGCTTCATTTTCAGCCCGCGACACATGGTGAAATTCACACCCTTCGAAGAAGCCGGCAATTTTTTGCACATGAAACCGGTACGAAGCCATGTTGGCATCTTTTGCATCCCAATCTCCGGAACACTGTTGCACCACCAGATCTGAATCGCCGTAGCAAATGATCCGGTGTGCACCGATTTCTTTTGCGACCTTAAGCCCATGGATCAAAGCCTCATATTCAGCGACATTGTTTGATGCCCTGAAATGCACTTGCAAAACATACCGGAGATGATCTCGCTTTGGTGAGGTAAGTACCACATCGACACCTAGACCCTCCTTGAGCTTGGACCGTCAAAGTGCATCTTCCAGTACTCCACTTTATGTTCCGGCGGCTTGTATTGCATTTCCGCCCAATCGACTAGAAAATCAGCCAAGGCTTGTGATTTTATGGCATCTCTTCTTTCGTATACCGGCACGTATGGTGACAACTGAATTGCCCATTTTGCAATCCTGCCGCTGGCATCTTTGTTGCCCATGATATCTGAAATGGGTGCTTCGCTCACCACTTTCATTGGGTGCTCCTCAAAATAGTGCTTGAGCTTAGTGGCGGCCATGAACACGCCGTAGGTCATCTTCTGGAAGTGAGGGTAGTTTTGTTTTGAGAGGGAGAGCACCTCGCTCAAGTAGTATACCGGCCTCTGCACGATTTTTTCTTCTTCCTCTCTTTCTACCACAACCACAACACTCACCACCCGGTTGGTTGCTGCTATGTACAACAACATGGGCTCCCTTTCCAAAGGTGAGGCCAATACCGGTGCGGTGGCTAGCATTATTTTCAGTTCCTTGAAAGCTGCGTCTGCCTGCGGGGTCCAGACAAAGGTATCGGATTTTTTCATTAATGCGTAGAGGGGTAGAGCCTTTTCGCCCAACCTGCTTATGAACCGGCTTAGCGATGCCAAGCTTTCGGTAAACTTTTACACATCTTTTAGTTCTTGCGGGATAGTCATTCTTTCTATTGCCCGGATTATTACCGGATTCACTTCAATGCCCCGGCGTTATACGAGAAAACAAAGCAGCTTACCGGCAGGGACTCCGAAGGTACATTTTGCCGGATTGAGTTTCATCCGGAACTTTCTTAAGTTATCAAATGTTTGTCGGATATCGTCGATTAATCTTTCTTTTACCTTAGTTTTTATCACGACGTCGTCCACATAGACTTGCACATTTTTTCCGATTTGATCAAACAAGCATTTTTGCATACAGCGCTGGTACATTGCACCAGCGTTGCGCAAACCAAAAGGCATAGTAACATAGCAATAAGCCCCGTGCGGGGTAATGAACGCAGTTTTTATTTGATCTTCCTTTTTCAGGGGAATTTGGTGGAAACCGGAATAAGCATCCAGAAAAGACAACAACTCACACCCAGCAGTAGAATCAATCACCTGATCGATCCGGGGCAGAGGGAAAGGATCTTTTGGGCAAGCCTTGTTTAGGTTGGTGTAGTCGATGCACATGCGCCACACCTTTGGAGCCTTTGCTTCCAGGTTCTCCTCTTTTTTCTTCTCGACCATCACCGGATTGGCCAGCCACTCAGTATGCGTTAGTTCCACGATGAAACCGGCAACCAACAGCTTTGTTACTTCTTCTCCGATGATCTTTCTCCTATCTTCGGCGAACCGGCGCAAAGGTTGTCGCACTGGCTTAGCATCCTTCCGGACATTCAGAGAGTGCTCAGCCAGCTCCCTCGGAACACCTACCAAGTCATCAGTAGACCAGGCAAAGATATTCCGATTCTCACGGAGGAAGCTGACGAGCGCGCTTTCCTATGCCTGATTCAGGCCGGCACCGATACAAACGGTGCGCTCTGGGTAAGACGGATCCAGCACAATGTCCTTTGTTTCATTTGTCGGCTTGAATGCTGGTGCGCCCAAGTTTCCACTCATTGCCACTAAGCTCAACTGTGAGGACTGAGCCAGCGCAACCGCAGTTTGCATCCTTCTTTTTTCCTCTGCAATTACCAGCGATTCTGCCAGGTTTGATCCGGCTGAAGCGGTTTCCAGTGAGACTTTGTAGTTTCCCACCACAGTTAAGGGTCCACGAGGTGCCGGCTTCTTCATCTTCAGGTAAGCCGTGTGAGTTGAGGCCATGAAAGCTGCCAATGCCGGTCTCCCCAGCAACGCATGGTAAGGACTGTCTAAGTCCACAACCTCAAACATAATGTTCTCAACCCGGCAGTTGTCACGTCCTCCAAATGACACATCCACCCGGACCTTTCCTACCGGTGCACAGGACAAGCCCGGAACGATCCCATGGAACGTTGTGTGAGTTGGCTGTAGCATGTTTTCTGTTATCCCCAGCGTGTACATTGTATGCTTGTACATGATGTTTATGCTGCTTCCATTGTCTATCAGCACTTTGCTGAACTTGACTCGAGTCGTTGGCCCATGCATGATTGGGTCTACTACAAGATCATAACCACCCGGATTCGGCATCATCTTGGGGTGATCCTTGAACGACCAGGTAATTTCCTAATCTGACCACAACATGTACTTTGGTACTGCCGGCATCACAGCGTTCACTTCCATGGAACGGCGACGCAGGCTTTGCCTGTCGGTTGGCTCAGTGATAAACACAACACAGCACATGTCCGGATCCTGGTAAACATTCCGGCCTACAGGTGCCGGTGGAGGTGGTTGGCATTGCCTTCTCCCACATGATGAACCTGATGCTGCCGGTTCGGCTGAGGCTGCAGCGGTAGAGAATTTGCCCCGGTAAGCGGTGGCGGTGGTGGTAATGGGTGCTGATGCAACATGTCATGCGAGGGTGGCAGTATGGTGGAACAGCCCTCTGCTTGCGCATCTTTTGCCGCACCTCTCAGCATCAAGTGCTTGATCCAGGAACAATCTTTTGTCAAGTGGTTTGCCGGCCTCGATGGATTAGGAGTGTGAAACCGGCATGGTTGCTCCATTGCTGCTTCCATGGTGTATCTCAAATGCTCTTGCCAATCTTTTTTCTGTCCCCATTTTTCTTTTTCAACCCATTTCTTCTTAGGACCCGCCCACGGCTGCGATCTGGTTTTTTGCATTTGGCTTCCGCTGGGGCCGGAATTATCCTGCACCGCAGCTACTTGCTGTGGGCCATACCTTCGATCCGGAAACTCCTCTCTTCTTTTGTTGTGCCGGTTATCCCTGTATTGATCTTGGCGCGGTTGGCTCGTTTGCGCCGGATCAGCTTGCACTGCCGGTTGCATTGGGTCTCTCAGTGCGTAGCTATCTGCTACACGTATCATTTCCGCCAGAGTTGCCGGCATGTTCCGCTGCAGCCTTTGCCACAACGGCGAACCTCTGCGACATCCAGTGCACAACCAAGTAATGGCTTGCGCCTCTATCACCCCTTCGCAGGAGTTTCTCGTGGAGTTCCACCGGGTCAGATAATCCTGGTCTGTTTCGTTTGGGCGCTGCACGCACAAGGCAAGCTGCTGCGGCCTGTTGGGCCTCCGGTATGTGCTGCTGAAGTTACTCACAAAAGCTTCTTCAAAGTCCAACCAGCCATTTATGCTTCCTGCTGGCAAGTTGTTTAGCCAGATTCGTGCCGGTCCTACCAGGAAAGATGGTACAATTCTCACGGCCCAACGCCGGTTTCCTCCACCAGCTACGGTTCCTCCGCCACCAGCGACGTACACCGCGGTCACATAATCCGCGAGCCAATCTTCCGGCTTAGTGGTGCCATCATATGTTTTTGTGTCACGAGGCAACTGGAAGTTGCGTACCGGTGGTTCCTCTTTCATGATCCTTGGACCAAAGCATTTTGGGCCCGGAGGACCTTCTGCCTCGATCATCTCAGATAAGTACACTCTATCCAGACGGTGCCTCGCATCCCATTCTGGCAGATGTCTTTCCCCCACGCGTTCCCCCAACGGGTTCCGGTATGCCGTGAGTCTTTCTGCTGTCGAATCAGCTTCATCATAATGTTCCGGTACCGCGGCCCTTGCCTGCCGGTACCTTGGGGGATGCATTTCCTCCTCTCCATACGCTGCCCTTGCAGCTTGATAATTTTTCCCGGTTTCATACCTACAGGCATGATTGTTTCCGGCATAGCCTCTTCTGGCGTAGCCTCGATCTGCCCCTTGGCTTTTTCTACCGGCATCGTGTTGCCCGGCTTGTTGTTTTCCGGCAAGGACCGGGTCGTACACAGTCATCAGCTGTGCATTCATTTCTTTTTCTTTTCTTCTATCCGGATGGGGGGACGATGCCTGCCCATGGGACTTGCTACCGACATTCTTTGTCGAACGCACAGATTTCGATGCCGCAGCTTTGTTCGCACTAGCAAGCTCAGCATTTTGTTCCTGAATCTCATCAAGCAGTTCTCTAACACGATCTTGTTGTTTCGCCAAAGCATCTCCGCTAAGCGATTCACACAGCTCCATAGCAGCCCTAGCAGCTTTTATGGTTTTATCCGGGCTATTGTACTTAGGTTTCTCTATGATGCTCAAAGATACAGAGGCACTCTTACCGACAAGAACTTCCTTACCGGCAAGAACTTCCTTACGCAAATCCTAATCTAGATTGCGAGCCTTAAGCTGGTTTCCCGGCACCCTAGCGGCCTGAGCGCTAACTGAAGCAAAGCCATGGGCAGCGTTATACTCACGTAGGGTTAGGTTCAGCTTGCGCTGCGCCTGGATGATGTCCGCGCCGCCGAAAAGCAGCGTCTTGCGCGTTGCCTCCAGCTCCGCCTGAGTCGCTGCTGGGTCGATGTTCTGCGCGATGGGCGTCGCCAGCACGTTCATCGCCGCTTGAAGTGGTGTCTGCGGTTGTGCGGAAGATGTTCCCGCAGCGCCTGTGTCGCGCTCCAACGGAGGCTTGGCCGGACGGGTCGATGCCGCATGCCCAGCACCTTCTTCCACAGCTTCCTTGCCAGCGCCAACCGCGCCAGCCATCATGACCACCACGCTGCCGGCGGCGCGGCCAGCACATAGCCACCTTGGCGGCTCCGGTGCCACCAGCACCGGCGAGAGGTGCTGGCGCACAGGGACGGTGCCGAAGTAGATGCGGTGGCTGCCGAACTCGATGATGCGGCTGTTCTTGGGGAAGATGCCGCCGTTGGCGAAGCAGCCCGCGTTGTCGTTGATGAAGTCCATCAAGTAGATGCGCTGCACGAGCGCAGACACCGTCCGCTCGCCGGCTGATACGTCTCCAACGTATCGATAATTTCTTATGTTCCATGCCACATTATTGACGTTATCTACATGTTTTATGCACACTTTATGTCATATTCGTGCATTTTCTGGAACTAACCTATTAACAAGATGCCGAAGTGCCAGTTGCTGTTTTCTGCTGTTTTTGGTTTCAGAAATCCTAGTAACGAAATATTCTCGGAATTGGACGAAATCAACGCCCAGGGTCCTATTTTGCCACGAAGCTTCCAGAAGACCGAAGAGGAGACGAAGTGGGGCCACGAGGTGGTCAAACCCTAGGGCGGCGCGGCCCCCCCTTTGGCCGCGCGGCCCTATGGTGTGGGCCCCTCGTGCCGCCTCCTGACTTGCCCTTCCGCCTACTTAAAGCCTCCGTCGCGAAACCCCCAGTACCGAGAGCCACGATACGGAAAACCTTACTGAGACGCCGCCGCCGCCAATCCCATCTCGGGGGATTCAGGAGATCACCTCCGGCACCCTGCCGGAGAGGGTATTCATCTCCCGGAGGACTCTACGCCGCCATGGTCGCCTCCGGAGTGATGTGTGAGTAGTCTACCCCTGGACTATGGGTCCATAGCTGTAGCTAGATGGTTGTCTTCTCCCCATTGTGCTTCATTGTCGGGTCTTGTGAGCTGCCTAACATGATCAAGATCATCTATCTGTAATTCTATATGTTGCGTTTGTTGGGATCCGATGAATAGAGAATACTTGTTATGTTGATTATCAAAGTTATGTCTATGTGTTGTTTATGATCTTGCATGCTCTCCGTTATTAGTAGATGCTCTGGCCAAGTTGATGCTAGTAACTCCAAGAGGGAGTATTTATGCTCGATAGTGGGTTCATGTCTCCGTGAATCTGGAGGGGTGACAAGAACCTCTAAGGTTATGGATGTGCTGTTGCCACTAGGGATAAAACATTGGTGCTATGTTCAAGGATGTAGTCACTGATTACATTACGCGCAATACTTAATGCAATTGTCTGTTGTTAGCAACTTAATACTGGAGGGGGTTCGGATGATAACCTGAAGGTGGACTTTTTAGGCATAGATGCATGCTGGATGGCGGTCTATGTACTTTGTCGTAATGCCCAATTAAATCTCACAATACTCATCATAATATGTATGTGCATGGTCATGCCCTCTCTATTTGTCAATTGCCAACTGTAATTTGTTCACCCAACATGCTGTTTATCTTATGGGAGAGACACCTCTAGTGAACTGTGGACCCCGGTCCAATTCTCTATACTGAAATACAATCTACTGCAATACTGTTCTACTGTTTTCTGCAAACAATCATCATCCACACTATACATCTAATCCTTTGTTACAGCAAGCCGGTGAGATTGACAACCTCACTGTTTCGTTGGGGCAAAGTACTTTGGTTGTGTTGTGCAGGTTCCACGTTGGCGCCAGAATCTCTGGTGTTGCGCCGCACTACATCCCGCCGCCAACAACCTTCAACGTGCTTCTTGGCTCCTACTGGTTCGATAAACCTTGGTTTCATACTGAGGGAAAACTTGCCGCTATACGCATCACACCTTCCTCTTGGGGTTCCCAACGGACGCGTGTTGTACGCGTATCACCGGCGACGTCGAGGAGACCCGCCCGAATGTGAACTCCAGCAAGCGCCGCTTCATGCCCCACGGTGGGCGCCAACTGTCGTCGTGGTGAACAGACAGATGCCATAGGATGGCTTAAGTTGGGGCCGAATGGGCGCTAGAAGATTCGGGGGAGGGTTTGTGATTAGATTGGATGAACTTCCGGGTGCTTTCCTCAAGAACTTGGCCTTGGCCAGAGGTAGAAGAAGAGAGACACAAGGAAGAACTCTGCTCTAGATCTCTATATTCATTGATCAACAGGTTACAGGTTTGTGCATACATATTATATCGTGCCCGCGATGGGGGTGTGCCCCCTCTCCTTATATAGGGGAGAGGGTGGCTTACAGGGGAAGAAACCCTAATGGCATCTTTGAACAGACAAACTACTTTACAAAGTTACTTTAATCATAGGTGACGCCGGTATCTTCTTTAATCAGGGAGGCTGACGTCCTCCGGTTGCTTTTGGCGTCACCTTCCTCTTTGGCGTCAGGGCTTCGTTTAAAGTTACTTTGCTTAGGTCACCCTTGTCTTCTAGCTCTTTGAGAGAATCTTTGACTAGTCCTGCCGACGTGCTACAGTGCACCTCTTACCGGCAGTCCGGTGTCTTCTTAGCTCATACCGGTATGCCTCTCTTTGGGGATACCGGTAAGATTTACTTAGCCCAAAAGCTTATCCGGAATGAACTTCAAACCGGTATCTTGATGGCTCAAACCATCCGGTTTGGCATGCCTTTGGCATACCGGGGGTCATCCCCCCAACAAAGTGGGCCCGCTGTTGGTGCCCCGCAGTGGACACGTCTTCACTTATCCAGATCATCGTGGGACCCACAACTTGTCCACGTTAGTGCGCCGAACCCACAGCTTACCCAGGTGACCGTTGCAAAATGGGAGCCCGAGCCAGCCCCGCGCCCATGACCGTGCCATTGCTTCCCCTTTCTTTCCCCGCGCCCGCGCCCGTGCCATTGCTTCCCCTTTCTTTCCCCACGCCCCATTGTTCTTCTTCTCCGCCAGCGGTAGCCCTTCTCCGGCAGGCGGGTGATGTCTAGTTTCTCTTCGATCTCCCGTTCTTCATGGCCGCAGTATGGACCCGTGCCTTTGACAAGATGCCCTGACTGCCCACGCCAGGAGCCTCTGAAGCGGTCGATCTGTAAGATAGACGAGAACGGCAACCGTGGGCATGAGTTCCTTGCATGCGAGAGCTTGCCATATAGGGAGGGGGATAAGGTTAGATCTCGCTCCAATTTCTCTGCTTTCTCTCGATTTTCTTGCTATTCCCTCGAATTTGGGATTTAGGGTTCCCGTTGTTGTTTTCAGATCCTGAAGAAATGCAGGCATTTCGAGTGGATCGATGTGTACGTTCAGAGGCTTCAATTGCAGGAATCAATTGGCGCTATTGGGGAGCGCAATTTGGGAGGGGGGACTTGCTGTAGAGAATGCGGCGGAGAGAGGAGCCGTTCCGATTATGCCTAATGCTCCCAATGCAGGACTGGTGGAAGTGAAGGGAGAACTGAAGAAAATGAACAAGCTGTTAAGACAGCTGATCGAGTTGAAGAAGCAAGCTAATCTGATGGCTGGTTGTTTTTTCTGTTGTATAATTGCGATCGGATTCTTATCATTGCTCACCAGGCGCTAGAAGTTGTTACAAGGGATACCTTGTTACAAATTCATTATTCAGTTACATGTACTTGTAGTTGTTTTCATAGTTAGTATGTGCATTCACCGAAATTACCAACTATATTGGAATGCTAAAGAAAGTTGATAATTGTTAGAGGGGTGACAAATAATCTAGGGCTCCCAATAATCTATTCACCGAAATCCGCAAATATGTATGCCTCATGTTTATACCAAAATTATACCACTTTTGGGCCGTTTCAAATTACCAAAACTATATGCCAAAACTATATCCCCTAAAAGAAAAGGAAAGCGAAAGATAGTTGATAATTGTTAGAGGGGTGACAATAATGCATTCACCGAAATCCGCAAATATGTATGCCTCATGTTTATACCGAAATTATACCACTTTTGGGACGTTTCAAATTACCGAAACTATATGCCAAAACTATATCCCCTAAAAGAAAAAGGAAAGCGAAAGATAGTTGATAATTGTTAGAGGGGTGACAATAATGCATTCACCGAAATCCACAAATATGTATGCCTCATGTTTATACCGAAATTATACCACTTTTGGGCCGTTTCAAATTACCGAAACTATATGCCAAAACTATATCCCCTAAAAGAAAAAGGAAAGCGAAAGATAGTTGATAATTGTTAGAGGGGTGACAATAATGCATCCACCGACAGAGAGAGAGAGGGGTGGCCACAAAGAGAGAGAGAGAGGGGTGGCCACGAAGAGACGGGGAGGGGTATACTGCCCGTTAGATCAGTTGATTAATGGTTCGTGGAGTCGATCCGTGTGACAACGGCTCAACCAATCAGGATAAGTTTGGGCTTCTGAGAGCATTTGTGACAGAACTTGAGGGCAAAACTGAGTAGTACTAACAATCCAAGGGCACATAAATAGTAAATATACTAAGGGATTCAAACAAAAAGAATTACAAAATGAAAAATGCGTGTTTTGTACAATATAATTCATATTGGGCTACATCAAATTACTTGCAATTCAAATATACATGAGTGTGATAATTATGGCATCATTTAGAAAACTATGTTTTTTGGGAAGATGTTTTGCAAAGGGGTTTGAGTGGAAAACCATGCATCTTCATAGCTACACTAGTGATTCTGAGAAGTGGCAATTTTGTGGTCAAACTTGATTTATATATGTTTGCTAAGGTTTTCTTGGTGGCAGGTTGCGTAGGAAGACTCCATGAGTAGGTGCCACAATGTTTTTATTTTTTTGAATTTTTTTGCGCATGAAATGACTTAATTAGATATATTAATCTCATTTGTTGACTCTCTGTTGACTAGATACTTGAGGGTAAAACTGAGTATATTGCACTTGCCAGTCTAAGTACTCGAGGGGAAAACTGAGTACAGATAAAATTTCTGTATAAGGCCCGAGGTTATAACTGAGTACACCAAACGTCCCAGGGTTAGACTCGTGTCGCGGTGCACGCTGCAGCCGTGCATAGCAGACGCGTCGCCACCTTCGTCTTTATAGAGCCCTTTTTCTCTCCCTCGACGCACGTTCTCGCTGCAACCGCCTCTCCTGTCCCATCATCTTCTCCACAACCGAAGAAAAAACCCCAAAGAAAACCGCCGGCGATGGAGAAGAATGAGATGCCCATTGTCAGCGCATCAGCCGCCGGCGCATCGGCCGCTGCCCCCGTCCAGGCCCCTATCGCTTGGGGCCTGTACGAACCAGTGTCGTACGTAGCAGCCGGAGAACCCCTACGACACCAGCATCATCGACGACGAGCCGGAGGTAACCCTTTGCTCCCTTGTTCTTATCCCATTTCAATCCTTTTGTGTTAGATCTAGCGTTATTAGGGTGCGTCTGTTCCTAGTTCAATCCTTTTGTGTTAGATCTTGCGTTATTAGTGCTTGTGATTTGCTTTTTTTTAAGATTTGTGCCGATGATGATGAATATTTGGGCACAAATTGATTCAGGGTTTGGTCAGTAAACAATTGGTGTGTACAAATTTGTTGTGCATGATCTTTGGTTTACTGACTCAAATCCTGGATATAAGTGTGTCCAATGTAACTGAGGCTACCTCTTCTTTTCGAGCCCATATTATCATGCATGATCTTTGTTCACTCTCTGTTCCATCATCGTTGCAATTGACTCCGTGTTTTTTGCACGATCTTTGGTGCTACGTGACAGGTGTAGAGCAGCGACGTCGACAGCGACGACGAGTCCTTCCACACGAAGACTCGTCACGTCCTCAGGAGGCTGCAGTCCGGCCATTAGGATGGCCCCTTTGCTCGAAGCATTTACAAGTGCCCCTTCTGTAACAAGAAGCTCCGCGCCACCGACTTCAACTGCCTGGTGAACCATGCTGAATCCATTGGCAGATGCGGTGCTAGAGTTGAAACGACGGTGAACGTGCATGCGTTCATGGCCAAACACAAAGAACTTGGGATTCACCTGCGCAACCTCCAGGCGAGTCACAGGCGCAACCTCCAGGCGTTGAACATGCCTACTGCACTCTCTGTATGTGACTGCTCTATCTGTAGAGCAGCTTAAATTCATGTAAAATGTAGCTTATGTTGTAGGGTTCTATCGGTACTACTGTTGGATCTGTCGTGAATATATCTATGCTATGTTGGCTGCTGTATGCAGCTTATCCTATATTTTTTCTGGATTTCTGCCCTAGATTTCCTACCTGATTAGGTAAAAACGAAGGCATAAATAAATGAATGTCGTTAAAAAACAGAAGAAGAAGCTGCTCTAGATTTGCTACCAATTTGGGCTATCAAATATGAATGAGATCGAGCGAGAGAGAGGAAAAAGGTACATTGAAAACTGCTAATCTGGGCGAAAGAGACAGAAACCACTCGTGCCCACGTCCCGGACCCGCAGGGCTCCACACGCTACGGCTCCACACGCTACGGCCCCACACGCTACGGCCACACAAACATGGTCTCATCCTGTCCCACGCGGTTCCTTCCTACCAGCCCCACACGATGCGGCCCCACAAACGACACGACCCCACTTGTCAGCACGGAACGGCCAACTTAACGGATTCCTTCCGTCCGAGCTCCTTCTGCGGGTTTCAGACAAGGTCTTGGGGAAAACTGAGGAAAAACTAAGGAGCTGGGGAAAACTGAGCACAACTAAGGACCCGAGGGCACGAAAATAGAAATCCCTAGTTTTAAATGGGTATGAGTACCTGTGTATGGTGTTGCTCAAGAGGAAACCTGATATTTTAGCGGAGATGGTTCGCTTTTTAAAAGAAGAACCATTACCTATTATAGTTGAGGGATTTTAATATTATAAGGCACCTAGAAGAAAAGAACAATAATAATTTTCATGCCCGCTGGCCTTTTATTTTTAATGCCATCATCGAGAGTTTGGACCTACGAGCATTAGCTCTTTCGGGTCATCAATATATGTTGGCAAATCGCAGAGATGCACCTATATACGAGAAACTTGATCGTACTTTGGCTATTGTTAATTGGGAGAAAAAGTTACCCCTCGTACCAGTCAAAGCATTGACACGTTCTAGTTTCGATCAAACACCTTTGTTACTTGATTCCGGTGAGCCAGCTCATATTGGCAATAAGGCCATTTTTTCTTTGAGCTATTGGCTGACATAGGTATACCATATTAGGTAGTCGACGTTATCACCCTTGATGCGGGTCCATGAAGGAATAGGCGAAGCCCATGACGAATCCAACACAGAACTGAAGCACAAGAACTGTGTAAAATAGGCAGGTTAGCACTACAAGAAAATTCTGATAGACAACGTCCCAAAATCGTCCGCTTAGGGGTATTTTTCGTCGCCTATGGGCCTAACCCGACGATATGGGTTCTATTGTCGAAACTGCGTCAGGCAAAGTCCTACAACGGTCCATCGCGCTTGGGCGCCCTTCCCCCACGGAAAATCGGACCGTTGCAGAAGTGTTTCCGGGAGCCCGTTGACTGCTGACGTCATGCAAACTGACACGTGGCAGACGCCGTTAACTGGCAGTTAACGGCGTTAACCGGCTGAAACCCCGTGGTAGATGGTAGGCCCACACGAGGCCTGCCACGTCTTAAGCGGGCCGACCCATTAAGTTTGCGGGCCGGGCCAGCTGACATAGTTTGACCGGTCAACTATATAGCTGGGTTGGTCCATTAGTTACGTGGGCCGGGCCTAACCTCTAAGGTTGACTGGTCAAAACTTTAATGGGCCGGCCCACTAAGCATGTGGGCCAGGCCGAATGCACTCGTTTGACCGGTCAACAGGCAAAAGGGCCGGCCCACAAGACATGTGGGACCCACTTTCCTATTATCGGGCCGGCCCATTTAACAAGTGGGGTCCACCTTAAAGCAAGTGGGCCGGCCCAAGAAGTTATTGGGCCGGCCCAATTAGCCTGTGGGTCGCACTTTCCTGCTATCGGGCCGGCCCATTTAGTACGTGGGGTCCACAATAGATCAAATGGGCTGGCCCAACAAGCCAGTGGGCCGGGCCAAAAACACAGGTGGGTCCCACTTTCCTGTTAAAGGGCCGGCCCATTTAGTATGTGGGGTCCGCCATATAATAAGTGGGCCAGCCCAACAAGACAGTGGGTCGGGCCAAAAACACAGGTGGGTCCCACTTTCCTGTTAAAGGGCCGGCCCATTTAGTATGTGGGGTCCACCATATAGCAAGTGGGCTGGCCCAACAAGAAAGTGGGCCGGGCCAAAAACACAGGTGGGTCCCACTTTCCTGTTAAAGGGCTGGCCCATTTAGTATGTGGGGTCCACGGTATAGCAAGTGGGCCGGTCCAACAAGATAGTGGGCCGGGCCAAAAACACAGGTGGGTCTGTAACACCCCAAATTTCAATAAAAAGAAAGTTAGAGAATTCCAGAAAGCAAAATTTCAAACCAACAAAAACTTTTCTTTTTGCATATAGTACCATGCATAGGACTTGTGCATTTGAGTGATATGCCATGATGATTGCTTTTACTTGTATTTGCTATGCTCTAAAACTCTAGGGTGATCATAGGAAGATCACCAACCAAATAAATCAAAAAGATAGAAAGTCCATAATTTGAAAAACCCTAAAAACCCTAACATATGCCCTATGGCATTTTTATAAATTTTGACCCTAGACCTATTTGGTCTTCACCATTAGTTGAGTAATGTTATTAAACACTTATTACAACTTTTGGAATCAAAGAATCACCAATCAAATATTTTTCAAATGCAAATTTGGCTCACATATGATAATGGTCAAATCTGCCAAATTTAGTCTGATCACCACTTTGAGCCCCTGCAATTCCATTTTCCCAAACCAATTCTTGCTAACTCTTTGCACCATTTCAAAGTCAACATCAAGGTGAACAACTTTGAGGAAGATCACCCTGCCAAATTCACCCTTGATCATTAGCTATGCTCATCCAAAGTCTTAACTTCTTAACATTTTCAACATTCCTCACTTAGCCATTTTGGCCAATCTTTGAATTCAAATTTTTCCACCAACACCTCAATTCACCTCTGGTCATTTACAACTTATATCAACACTCACATTTCAAAAACATTCACCTTTTGAATTATTTCAAATTTGGATAATTTGTAAATTCCAAAATATGGCACTATTTGCACACTATTGCAAATAGTGATTCTACTCTAACTAACCTACCCCAACCTATTCTAAATGGTCCCCTGGTTCCCTCTCTCACTAACCCCAGCATAGAAACCCTAGGGAGGGAGAGAGAACAAGCAAGACATGGCCATGCCGGCCCATGCCGGCCATGTTCTTCTCCCCCTCTCATCCTTGCTCGCCACCCCTGGCCCTGGCGCCCACACTCGCCACCGCACACTCCTACACCACCTAGCACCGGCCATCGTCGAGGTAGACGCCGTAGCTCGCCGGAGATCGCGCGCCCAAAATCGCCCGGCATGCCGCTCGCGTCGCGACCATGCGCGCATGGACGCGCACTGGCCACGTGCCGCGCCACCACCTCGAGCACGCCCTGGACCCTCCCTCGACGCGTTGAGCACCGCAGTGACACCTCGACGCCGCCAGACACGCGCCCAGCCCCAACCCGTGACCGCCGGCGCCGGAGACGACGACCACATCCCGTACGCGCCGCGGCCGTTGTGGAGGAAATGCGACCAGACCAGACGTCCCCCGACCAAACCAGCACCACCTCTAGCTTCGCCTGGACGAGGAGAACCCGACAGCGCCCACGCCTAGCTCGCTAGCTCGCCGGAGACGCCACGAGCATGTCGACCTTGCCACTGCCCCGCACCCCTTGCTCAATCCTATAAATAGAGCGTTCCCTGGACCAAACCAAGCACACCAGCTCACTCCCCACCTCTCACTGCTTCGACACCACCACTCCACCCACTCGATCGTCGCCGGAGCTGCTCCAATTTGAAGATCGGCGCCGCCCGTACCCGGAGGTCGCCGCCGTCGATTGGAGCTGTTCCAGGAGGAGCCGCCGGTACCAGGAGCTCCGCCGTCGTCCACAACTTCACCACGCACACTGCCATCCCTCGCCGGAGCACTGGTTAGCCCGCCGACCCCCTACCGCCGCCGTGCCAGTACCACGATCTCGCCGGAGATGATGATGGCCCTGTGCCGTCCGATCCCATTCTAATCCAACGTCTCACTTTGAAACATACCGCTTCGGGCGTTATGAGCCGCTGACAGGCGGACCCCACCCTGTCAGCAGGCCCGCGCGCACTGGATGCGTTGCTGGGCCGTTTCTCCCGTTTTCAAACCGTTTCGGCCCAGTTAGTTTCCCGCCGGCCCTTTTTGTTCAAATGGAGTTTAATTATTTCAAATGAATTTCAATACTGCCCAAACTTTGAAATTCAACCATTTCAAATTGGCTAAACCAAATTTAGTGAATTTTATGTTGTTAGAAAGCCACTGAAATTCTCTACAACATGCCACTGGCCCCATGGTCAATTTCTTTGTAGAATTAATGTGACAAAAATAACAAGGCAGGGACTTTTCCCTATTCAAATAATTCTTAAAAATCAACCAAAATAGATATAAGGTTAATTCCAACTCTAATAGCTCACATTTGACTTACACTAAGTGTTTATGCAATAAAATGGTGTGGTCACTTTGTATGATCATGCCATGGTTTAATGAATGGATATTATGGCTAGTTTAACTAGTTGATATTATCCAAAACTATTAAAGTTAAATGGTGTGAAATCTTACACTTCATTTAAACTTGTCTCACATGGATTCATGGGATGTTTGGACCCCTGGTCCCAAAATCTCTTATATGAATTACTTAAGATTTAAATCAAATATAGTGTTATTTAAATGGTATGAGGTGATCCACCTCATTAAATCATTTTCCCAAATGATGATGATGAACATTTGACTTAGGTCAATATGAGTTCATCCATGATTGTTGGAGAAATTAAATCTTAAGAATATTTCAATGAGAGGAAATTATTTCTCAAGAACCCTATGGAAACTATCATTTACATATGGAATACAAATTCTATTTAAATCCCACAACCCATGCACCCTAGTTTATTTATTTTGTGTGCATAGAGTAGTTTGTGTGTTTATTTGTGATGTGTGGAATAGCCATTGAATTGGTGAGTAATTATACTCGTATTCAAATTTAGACGGTAGCACCGGAGAGTACGCCGAAGAAGAAGAAGGTTGCTACCAGGAGGAGGAGGAGGAACAGTTTGAGAACTACCAAGGCAAGCTATACTCTTGCAAGCTACTGCAAGCTAATATTCTTGCAAAGTGCAAAGCCCCTTGGGGCAAGGCACCATGTTTCTTATCTTGCTTATATGAACCCATCCCAAGATTTTGCTTTACCAGTTTTTACTTGTTTTCGAAATGAGTTACTTTTATAGTTAACTTTGGTCAAAGTACAAGTTGATTACTAGAGTAGTGAGTTAGTCTTCCCCCAAGCCAAGCAAGTTAGCACCCCTCATGAATTAGGGCTAGTGCTAATGAATTAAAACTTGACTACTCTAGATGGGAACCATGTGACTTTGAAAGGATTTTGAAACCTTGGAATGAAGATGCATTCCATTGAATGATTTTTGAAGGTGAATATGACCAAGAGAAGATGGTGATTTTTGATAAAACATGATGTTGGTTTGAATGCGATACCTTTCCAATTATTAAGTACCCCCACAATACCTGATTATGGGTAGGGCTTAACTGGAAGTTTATGCGTCTTAGTATGGGTTCCCTCTAAACAAGCGTCATCGGGGTTATGCCGAAAGCTGCCTCTACCACAAAAGAAATGTTACGATATGATGCGAAATGAGGTGAATGTCCGGCCCAAGCCCTGTGCAGTTCCCAGGCTGACTGTCTGTCTTCACTGGGAGGCCAAGCTCATGGGGAGAGGTGCTCATACTAGGATTCGTAAGTGAAAGGTTATGGTTGATGATCCGCGATCGTGCTACGATGATTCGGGGAAATCCCGACGGATGAAATCAAATGTTGTGGCACAAGTGTGCAACCTCTGCAGAGTGTAAACCTATTCGAATAGCCGCGTCCACGGTTACGGACGGTTGGAAAGGCCATACAGTTTCTGATGTCATATCTTTGAAAATGATGTTGAAAAGGATGATGGTGAAATGACTTGTGGTGGATTGAATTGAAATCACCACTTGAATGGTGGGAATGACACTAATGTTCCCACTTGAGTTAGTTAGCACTTGAGTAAGCTTTTCTCAAAACTTTGTGAACTAAAACTAGCTTTATGCAAATAAAATAGATCTTAGCAAACCCTACTAGAATGTCTAGCACTTACATTAGTATTAGTTTGCGAGTACTCAACGTACTCACGGCTTTGTCCCTGGCTATTCAAATGGCCAGAGTATGAAGATGACCAAGGAGATGACCAGCAAGACGCCTACGACAACTAAGCGCCTTCCGACGTCAAGCGTTGGCCTGTGGACTAGAGAGTCCTTGTATCTTACGCTTCCGCTATGTTGAACTATGAACTTGTGTTTGTTCATGGATCAATAGATCAACTATTCGTGTAATATGGATCATGTGATTCCAATTTGTAAGACTTATGGTTTGTAATGAATGATGACTATGATACTTAACTATTATGCCTCGCAACAACAATATTCCTGGGATTGCGATGTATGACATAATAGGCATTCGGACTTAAAAATCCGGGTGTTGACAAGTTGGTATCAGAGCCATTGTTTGACCTTAGAAGACCTTAGTTAGAATGGGCGTTCTGAAAAATTTAACTTTGAAATCAAATGAAAGAAATTATTTGTGAAAATTTACTACACTCTTGTCTTTGAGACTTTGCCAAAATTTGATGAATCATGTTCTATCTTATTTGAATCAACTTAAAACTTTGCCACACTTTGCACTCTCTAACTTACTCATCCAATTCTCTTTCAGATGGAGCCGAATGAACCCATCAACACCATGTTTTACCAACTTGGGAACGGAGGAAGCTTGATCTTCGAGCATGACCTCGACTCCCTGTCGGATCACCTTGGCCGCCCACACCCCGAGTTTCACGGGATTCAGGTGGACGACCACCCGGGAGGGGAACTGCAGTGGATTATCACTGCCGACTTGAGGGGCAAGATGGAGCCTCCCACCTCGGAGAGGATCCTTTTCTCTTTCAGGGAAAGCAACTGGCTTGACGGGCTTGCACGTGCTCTTCAGGAAGCACTTGCTCGTCTGTGCGGACAGAATGCGGAAGCACTTCGGGAGGAACGCTTTGCGCATCTCGCGAGGCGTAACTCTGACGGAAGACCCATGGATGTGCCACTGCACCCCCAGTTGAGGCACCATGTGGATCACTTGGACTTCATGCTCTACCAGACTCAGAGGGACCTCGACGCCTCTCGCGCTTACGCGAACCAGACCCATGCTCACATCACCGAGCAGGGTGAGGCGATCAAGCTACTCAACAACGACCGCAGAAGCCTTCGCCAGCAGCATGCCAAGAAGGACGCTACGATTCGCCGCCTTCGCGTCCAGATCGCGTCACTTGAGGCCACTGTCAAGGCCCAGGAGGATCAGATTCGTCAGCTGGAGGATGACGATGGAGGCATCGACATTCAGGGAGGAGACGCCTTTCTGAGCGATGACGACGACTTTGAGGAGGACGAGAACACCGAGGAGGAGGACTACGAGTTCCTGGAGGCAGGACCCGATGACTACGTCCCGATCGATATTGATGATGAGGAGTAGTTGCACTAGTTCCACTTATAGTAGGTGTGAGTTGTATCCCGTCCCTTGTATCGTAGCATGAGAATGGTTCTTAAAACCATTGGAGTATGTGTGTAGTTTGTACTATGTGTTGCATGAATGAATGAATGATATGTTTGTCATGAAAAGATTACAAGTTTTCAAATGTTTTTCAAACTTAACCAAAATGAACCATAGAATGTTCCCTCTTATCTCATGATCTGCTATATCTTCAGATGGCCCCTCCGAATCGCACCAACGACGCGATGCTGCAACTTCTGCAAACCATGCTTGCAGACAGGGAAACCGAAAGAGCCGAGCGCCAAGCGAACCTCATCGCCTTGCAGAACATCGCCAACCAAGGCCATGGAAATCATGACCACCCCGGATCCAAGCTCAAGAACTTCCAAAACACCAACCCTCCGGTGTTTAGCAAGACCGAGGAGCCCCTCGACGCCGACGATTGGCTCCAGACTATGGAGAACAATCTGGAAGTAGCTGGAGTGGAAGCCAACGAGAAGGTGTTGTTCGCCACTCACTATCTCGCTGGACCAGCTCGCGCTTGGTGGACAAGCACCCGTGCCATGAACGGAGGTCAATTCATGACTTGGGAGGATTTCAAACTCAAGTTTAGCAAGTATCATGTACCCCCGGGTCTTATCAAGAAGATGAGGGATGAATTCCGTGAGCTGAAACAAGGTCGCATGACGGTGGTTGAATACCGCGACAAGTTTCTCACTTTGTCAAGGTATGCCCCTGATGAGACCGACACCGTTGAAAAGAGGAAGGAGAGATTCTTGAACGGACTGCATGATGAGATGCAGACTGTCCTCGTCAACATCCCCTTCGCCGACCTCGAAGCCCTTGTTGACTCCGCCATCCAGATGGAGGGCAAGTTAAACCAAGCCAATGAAAACCCCAAGCGCCGCATGGCAAGTCAGAGTGGATCAAGCCACCCCCAAAAGTTTCGCCCTAGCTCAAGCGGAGGATTCCCTCCGAGAAACAACAAACCCCAGATGCAGAACTCTCGCCCCGGTTATCAGAACCGGAGTGGAGGAAACTCCAAGCCAGGAGGCTACAACAACAACTACAACCGCGCTCCACCCCGAGCCCCTAACAACAACAACACCAACACCACCCCCAGAACCGGAAGCAATGACATTCCCGTTGCGAACAAGCAGGACAAGAGCACTATCACTTGTTATGAGTGTGGTGTAGTGGGGCACTACTCCAACGAGTGTCCCAAGCGTCTTGCCAAGCTCGCCGGCAACACCGCTGCCCCTGCTCAGCAGCAACGCCGTGTCTCCACCGGCAAGAAGTTCGCCCCCAACCACCCCAACAACCGCAACGGCCGCCTCTACCACATGAACGCCGAAGAAGCCCAGGAAGCACCAGATGTTGTGCTGGGTATGTTTTCTGTCAACCACACCCCTGCTAGAGTGTTGTTTGATTCCGGAGCATCTCATTCCTTTGTCACCGAAGACTTTGCATCAACCAGTAAAATTCAACCCCTTAGTTTGAAGCATGTTATGATAGTTCAAATCCCCGGATCAACCACCAAAGCCAGAAAATTTTGCAAAAATGTGCCAATCAAAATCCATGATGTAGATTTCTTTGCAAATCTAATCATACTTGGAACCAAAGGTTTGGAAGTTGTCCTAGGAATGGACTGGATGTCCAAGCACAATGGATTGATAGACTGTGCCAAGAAAGCCATAACCATGACTAGCAGCACCGGTATCATAGTGGAGCACGTCTCTGAAAAACTACCCAGGAAATTCACCTGCAACCAAAGTGTATCCAAGCCAACTCTGGATCAAATCAGGGTCGTTTGTCGCTACCCTGATGTGTTTCCGGATGATCTACCCGGTATGCCCCCGGATAGGGATATCGAGTTTATCATCGAGTTAATCCCCGGAACTGGACCCATCGCCCAGAGAGCCTACAGCATGAACGCAGCCGAACTTGTGGAGCTGAAGAAGCAAATAGATGACATGTTAGCCAAAGGTTTGATTAGACCAAGTGCATCCCCCTGGAGATCCCCCGTCTTGTTTGTCGACAAGAAGGATGGTGCAAATCGTTTATGCACGGATTATCGTAAGCTTAACGATGTCACCATCAAAAGCAAATACCCCTTTCCCAAGATTGAAGACTTGTTTGACCAACTCACCGGATCCCGAGTTTTCTCGAAGATTGATCTTAGAACTGGATACCACCAACTGAAGATCCGAGCCACCGACATTCCAAAAACTGCCTTTACCACCAGATATGGGTTGTATGAGTACAACGTCATGTCGTTTGGACTGACCAATGCCCCCGCTTATTTCATGAACCTCATGAATAAGATCTTCATGAACTTTTTGGACAAGTTTGTCGTTGTGTTCATCGACGACATCCTCGTCTACTCCAAGTCCGAAGAGGAACATGAACAGCATTTGGAGATTGTTCTAGAAACCCTTAGACAGCACCAGTTGTATGCCAAGTTTAGCAAGTGTGAGTTTTGGCTGGAAGAAGTTGGATTCCTCGGACACATCTTGTCTGCAGGAGGAATTGCCGTAGATCCCGCCAAGATCAAAACGGTTATGGAATGGAAAGCCCCAACCACGCAAACCGAGGTCCGCGCCTTTCTTGGATTAGCCGGATACTACCGCAGATTTGTAGAAGGTTTTTCGAGCATCGCTCGACCAATGACCCAACTGCTGAAAAAGGACAGAAAGTTTGAGTGGACCGACAAGTGCGAAGAGAGCTTTCAACAGCTCAAGAATAGACTGACAACAGCCCCAATCCTGATCATGCCAGATATCGCAAAGCCCTTTGACGTATATTGCGACGCCTCCAAGACTGGACTTGGATGCGTGCTTATGCAAGAAGGCAAGGTTGTATCCTACCTTTCTAGACAACTCAAGCAACATGAACAGAACTACCCCACCCATGACCTCGAACTTGCAGCCGTGGTCTTAGCCCTGAAAGTTTGGCGTCATTACCTCATGGGTAATCGATGCGAGATTTACTCCGACCACAAAAGCCTCAAATATATTTTCACCCAGAAGGAGTTGAACATGAGACAACGCCGATGGATCGAATTGATCAAGGATTACGACATGGAAATTCACTACCACCCCGGCAAAGCCAATGTGGTAGCGGATGCTTTGAGTCGACTGCCGTGCCAGTTGAACTCCATGCTCGCAACCGAACAGCCCACCTTGCATCAAGAGTTTGAACAGTTCAGACTTGAACTTGTTAGTGAAGGATTCCTAGCCAGCATAGAACTGCAACCCACCTTGGTTGGTCAGATCAAGGAAGCCCAGAAAGACAATGCTAGCATTGACGGAATCAAGAAACAGATAGCCGCAGGAAAAGCCCCCGGATTCACCATAGACGAAGCCGGAGTGCTTTGGTACAAAGAACGTCTCTGCGTACCATCGGACTCTGACTTGAAACAAGTCATCTTGCAAGAAGCCCATGACACCCTTTATTCAATCCACCCCGGAGGTACCAAGATGTACCAGGACCTGAAAGAACAATTTTGGTGGCACGGAATGAAGAGAGAGATCGGTAGCTATATCGCTAAGTGTGACATCTGTCAGAGAGTCAAGGCAGAACACCAAAGACCCGCCGGACTGTTGCAACCCCTTCAGATTCCGGAATGGAAATGGGACTCCGTAGGAATGGACTTTATCACCGGACTGCCCAAATCCAGCAAAGGCAATGATTCAATATGGGTAGTGGTCGATAGATTGACCAAAGTCGCCCATTTCATCGCCGTCAAAACCACCTATCAAGGCCCCAAGTTAGCTGAACTCTACATCTCCAGAATAGTTGCTCTGCACGGAACCCCCAAATCGATAGTGTCAGATAGAGGATCACAGTTCACCTCAAGGTTACGCAGAAGGTGCATGAAGGACTAGGCACTCGCCTAAATTTCAGCACCGCCTATCACCCTCGCACCGACGGACAGACCGAGAGAGTAAACCGAGATCTTGGAAGACATGCTTAGAGCATGCGTACTGGAATACGGATCCAAGTGGGAAGACTGCCTACCTTACGCAGAATTCTCTTACAACAATAGTTATCAAGCCAGCCTACAGATGGCCCCCTTTGAAGCCTTGTACGGAAGGAAGTGCCGTACCCCCCTGAACTGGTCATAAGTCGGAGAGAGTCAAGTTTTCGGCCCTGATGTTCTTCGAGAAGCCGAAGAGAAAGTCCATAAGATCCGCGAGTACCTCAAGACGGCGCAATCCAGACAGAAGAGCTACGCCGATAAGAGACGTCGGGAGATGACCTTTGAGATCGGAGATTTCATCTATCTCAAAGTATCCCCCTTGAAAGGAATGCAAAGGTTCCAATTGAAAGGAAAGCTTGCACCCCGCTATGTCGGACCTTTCCAAGTCCTCAGTCGCCGAGGTGAAGTATCTTATCAACTGGAGTTGCCTGAAGAAATGTCGGCTGTGCACGACGTTTTTCACATCTCCCTTCTCCGGAAATGCCTTGAAGTCCCGGAGAAGACCGAAGTGTTCAAGAACATCGATCACCGATCGGTGGATATCAACAAGGATCTGACTTACCGCGAAGTGCCGATTCGCATACTGGAAGAAGCTTACCGAACCACCCGCACCCGAAGCATCAAGTTTCTGAAGATCCAATGGAGCAATCATACCGAGGATGAAGCCACATGGGAACGCGAAGACTTCATGAAGAAGGAGTACCCAGATCTCTTTAGTACCTAACTTTCTTTTCGATCTCGGGACGAGATCTTTTGTAAGGGGGAAGGGTTTGTAACACCCCAAATTTCAATAAAAAGAAAGTTAGAGAATTCCAGAAAGCAAAATTTCAAACCAACAAAAACTTTTCTTTTTGCATATAGTACCATGCATAGGACTTGTGCATTTGAGTGATATGCCATGATGATTGCTTTTACTTGTATTTGCTATGCTCTAAAACTCTAGGGTGATCATAGGAAGATCACCAACCAAATAAATCAAAAAGATAGAAAGTCCATAATTTGAAAAACCCTAAAAACCCTAACATATGCCCTATGGCATTTTTATAAATTTTGACCCTAGACCTATTTGGTCTTCACCATTAGTTGAGTAATGTTATTAAACACTTATTACAACTTTTGGAATCAAAGAATCACCAATCAAATATTTTTCAAATGCAAATTTGGCTCACATATGATAATGGTCAAATCTGCCAAATTTAGTCTGATCACCACTTTGAGCCCCTGCAATTCCATTTTCCCAAACCAATTCTTGCTAACTCTTTGCACCATTTCAAAGTCAACATTAAGGTGAACAACTTTGATGAAGATCACCCTGCCAAATTCACCCTTGATCATTAGCTATGCTCATCCAAAGTCTTAACTTCTTAACATTTTCAACATTCCTCACTTAGCCATTTTGGCCAATCTTTGAATTCAAATTTTTCCACCAACACCTCAATTCACCTCTGGTCATTTACAACTTATATCAACACTCACATTTCAAAAACATTCACCTTTTGAATTATTTCAAATTTGGATAATTTGTAAATTCCAAAATATGGCACTATTTGCACACTATTGCAAATAGTGATTCTACTCTAACTAACCTACCCCAACCTATTCTAAATGGTCCCCTGGTTCCCTCTTTCACTAACCCCAGCATAGAAACCCTAGGGAGGGAGAGAGAACAAGCAAGACATGGCCATGCCGGCCCATGCCGGCCATGTTCTTCTCCCCCTCTCATCCTTGCTCGCCACCCCTGGCCCTGGCGCCCACACTCGCCACCGCACACTCCTACACCACCTAGCACCGGCCATCGTCGAGGTAGACGCCGTAGCTCGCCGGAGATCGCGCGCCCAAAATCGCCCGGCATGCCGCTCGCGTCGCGACCATGCGCGCATGGACGCGCACTGGCCACGTGCCGCGCCACCACCTCGAGCACGCCCTGGACCCTCCCTCGACGCGTTGAGCACCGCAGTGACACCTTGACGCCGCCAGACACGCGCCCAGCCCCAACCCGTGACCGCCGGCGCTGGAGACGATGACCACATCCCGTACGCGCCGCGGCCGTCGTGGAGGAAATGCGACCAGACCAGACGTCCCCCGACCAAACCAGCACCACCTCTAGCTTCGCCTGGACGAGGAGAACCCGACAGCGCCCACGCCTAGCTCGCTAGCTCGCCGGAGACGCCGCGAGCATGTCGACCTTGCCACTGCCCCGCACCCCTTGCTCAATCCTATAAATAGAGCGTTCCCTGGACCAAACCAAGCACACCAGCTCACTCCCCACCTCTCACTGCTTCGACACCACCACTCCACCCACTCGATCGTCGCTGGAGCTGCTCCAATTTGAAGATCGGCGCCGCCCGTACCCGGAGGTCGCCGCCGTCGATTGGAGCTGTTCCAGGAGGAGCCGCCGGTACCAGGAGCTCCGCCGTCGTCCACAACTTCACCACGCACACTGCCATCCCTCGCCGGAGCACTGGTTAGCCCGCCGACCCCCTACCGCCGCCGTGCCAGTACCACGATCTCGCCGGAGATGACGATGGCCCTGTGCCGTCCGATCCCATTCTAATCCAACGTCTCACTTTGAAACATACCGCTTCGGGCGTTATGAGCCGCTGACAGGCGGACCCCACCCTGTCAGCAGGCCCGCGCGCACTGGATGCGTTGCTGGGCCGTTTCTCCTGTTTTCAAACCGTTTCGGCCCAGTTAGTTTCCCGCCGGCCCTTTTTGTTCAAATGGAGTTTAATTATTTCAAATGAATTTCAATACTGCCCAAACTTTGAAATTCAACCATTTCAAATTGGCTAAACCAAATTTAGTGAATTTTATGTTGTTAGAAAGCCACTGAAATTCTCTACAACATGCCACTGGCCCCATGGTCAATTTCTTTGTAGAATTAATGTGACAAAAATAACAAGGCAGGGACTTTTCCCTATTCAAATAATTCTTAAAAATCAACCAAAATAGATATAAGGTTAATTCCAACTCTAATAGCTCACATTTGACTTACACTAAGTGTTTATGCAATAAAATGGTGTGGTCACTTTGTATGATCATGCCATGGTTTAATGAATGGATATTATGGCTAGTTTAACTAGTTGATATTATCCAAAACTATTAAAGTTAAATGGTGTGAAATCTTACACTTCATTTAAACTTGTCTCACATGGATTCATGGGATGTTTGGACCCCTGGTCCCAAACTCTCTTATATGAATTACTTGAGATTTAAATCAAATATAGTGTTATTTAAATGGTATGAGGTGATCCACCTCATTTAAATCATTTTCCCAAATGATGATGATGAACATTTGACTTAGGTCAATATGAGTTCATCCATGATTGTTGGAGAAATTAAATCTTAAGAAGATTTCAATGAGAGGAAATTATTTCTCAAGAACCCTATGGAAACTATCATTTACATATGGAATACAAATTCTATTTAAATCCCACAACCCATGCACCCTAGTTTATTTATTTTGTGTGCATAGAGTAGTTTGTGTGTTTATTTGTGATGTGTGGAATAGCCATTGAATTAGTGAGTAATTATACTCGCATTCAAATTTAGACGGTAGCACCGGAGAGTACGCCGAAGAAGAAGGTTGCTACCAGGAGGAGGAGGAGGAACAGTTTGAGAACTACCAAGGCAAGCTATACTCTTGCAAGCTACTGCAAGCTAATATTCTTGCAAAGTGCAAAGCCCCTTGGGGCAAGGCACCATGTTTCTTATCTTGCTTATATGAACCCATCCCAAGTTTTTGCTTTACCAGTTTTTACTTGTTTTCGAAATGAGTTACTTTTATAGTTAACTTTGGTCAAAGTACAAGTTGATTACTAGAGTAGTGAGTTAGTCTTCCCCCAAGCCAAGCAAGTTAGCACCCCTCATGAATTAGGGCTAGTGCTAATGAATTAAAACTTGACTACTCTAGATGGGAACCATGTGACTTTGAAAGGATTTTGAAACCTTGGAATGAAGATGCATTCCATTGAATGATTTTTGAAGGTGAATATGACCAAGAGAAGATGGTGATTTTTGATAAAACATGATGTTGGTTTGAATGCGATACCTTTCCAATTATTAAGTACCCCCACAATACCTGATTATGGGTAGGGCTTAACTGGAAGTTTATGCATCTTAGTATGGGTTCCCTCTAAACAAGCGTCATCGGGGTTATGCCGAAAGCTGCCTCTACCACAAAAGAAATGTTACGATATGATGCGAAATGAGGTGAATGTCCGGCCCAAGCCCTGTGCAGTTCCCTGTGCCGACGTCTCTGTCTTCACTGGGAGGCCAAGCTCATGGGGAGAGGTGCTCATACTAGGATTCGTAAGTGAAAGGTTATGGTTGATGATCCACGTACTGTGCTACGATGATTCGGGGAAATCCCGACGGATGAAATCAAATGTTGTGGCACAAGTGTGCAACTCTGCAGAGTGTAAACCTATTCGAATAGCCGCGTCCACGGTTACGGACGGTTGGAAAGGCCATACAGTTTCCGATGTCATATCTTTGAAAATGATGTTGAAAAGGATGATGGTGAAATGACTTGTGGTGGATTGAATTGAAATCACCACTTGAATGGTGGGAATGACACTAATGTTCCCACTTGAGTTAGTTAGCACTTGAGTAAGCTTTTCTCAAAACTTTGTGAACTAAAACTAGCTTTATGCAAATAAACTAGAGCTTAGCAAACCCTACTAGAATGTCTAGCACTTACATTAGTATTAGTTTGCGAGTACTCAACGTACTCACGGCTTTGTCCCTGGCTATTCAAATGGCCAGAGTATGAAGATGACCAAGGAGATGACCAGCAAGACGCCTACGGCAACTAAGCGCCTTCCGACGTCAAGCGTTGGCCTGTGGACTAGAGAGTCCTTGTATCTTACGCTTCCGCTATGTTGAACTATGAACTTGTGTTTGTTCGTGGATCAATAGATCAACTATTCGTGTAATATGGATCATGTGATTCCAATTTGTAAGACTTATGGTTTGTAATGAATGATGACTGTGATACTTAACTATTATGCCTCGCAACAACAATATTCCTGGGATTGCGATGTATGACATAATAGGCATTCGGACTTAAAAATCTGGGTGTTGACAGGGTCCCACTTTCCTGTTAAAGGGCCGGCCCATTTAGTATGTGGGGTCCACCATATATCAAGTGGGCCGACCCAACAAGATAGTGGGCCGGGCCAAAAACACAGGTGGGTCCCACTTTCCTGTTAAAGGGCCGACCCATTTAGTATGTGGGGTCCACCATATAGCAAGTGGGCCGGCCCAACAAGATAGTGGGCCGGGCTAAAAACATAGGTGGGTCCCACTATCCTGTTAAAGGGCCGGCCCATTTAGTGTGCGGGGTCCACCACAAAAGCTTTTGGGCTGGCCCAACAAGTTAGTGGGCCGGCCCAATTAGTATGTGGGGTCCACGGTAAATCAGGTGGGCTGGCCCGACGAGTTAGCGGGCCGGCCCAATAAGCTTGTGGGGCCCACTTTTCTGTTACTGGGCTGGCCCAGTAGTGGGTGGGGTCCACCTTAAAGCAAGTGGGCTGGCCCAATAAGTAAGTGGGCCAGCCCGTTTAGTTGGTGTTTATATACCGGCATAATAGGCGCTTTAGGATTTTGCGGGCCGGCACATATGTGATTTCGCTTAATTGGGCCGTTTAAGGGATGGGAATTTGTGATTTAGATACTGAGAATATTTACGCAGCACATGATTTCTGTCGGATAGCCTCACTTACCACAAGCACCAAAAGAAAAAATGCGCGAAAGAACTATAAAAACTAACTAAATATTACATCAGCTGCAAGGCTTTGAAAAAATATTACAGAACCCAGAGAAATTGAATGGTAATTAAACCTAGCAATACAATGAAGCGATCCGGCAATCTTTTAAGTTGTGCATGCAACACCTATATCTGAAACAAAGACATTACAAGTTAAGACAACAACAATGGAAAGGCAAAGACACTACAATATTGTTTGCCAAAGAATTTGGAACTCATCATTTTGTCGTTATAACAAGATCATTGTAATACGCACAATAAGCAAACAAAGAGTGCATGCCGCATACCAACAGCAAATATAACAGAGCATGTTACAATGAAACAACAGACTTACTACTGTCGAGTCCCATGCAAACCAACATGTTCAGGGAGTACAAAATTGGCATGAACAACATAGTAGCAGGCTATAAATTTTGTAACAACGACTGAGCAAGATGAAGTTATGATGGCTACATCTACAGAGTAGGGAATGTAAACCAAAAATAGAAGTTACGATGGCAAAAGCTAAAGAGGAGGGAATGTGAACCAACATGTGCCAAGTACAATTACTTCATATTGGCCGTGAACTAAATAATACTCCTAAACTTATAGTGAAGGGAATGCAAATCAAGATGTTTCGGGATATAAACTTGTAATGAGCAACACATAGAGGATAGTTAATGATGGAGCTTAGGATGGACCAGATACAGAATATAGTGGGATCACCTGTGACTTGTATAAGAGGGAATGCAAACCAATATGTTCAGCATTCCATATGTGAGCGTCATTCCAAGTCAGAGAAACAAGTCAATAATGTAGCTTTTGAAGAACAAGATGGCACGCAAAATTATTATCTAGTAGTATAACAAGTTTATTTGTACTACAGGCTAGATAGCAGAGTGATAGCATGCCAAACTAAGTCCTTACTTTGTTAGCTTACAATGAACTAGATACAAAACAATGGCATCACCTGTAGTACAGGGAATGCAAGCCAACATGTTCATGGAGTAAAAAATTGGCACAAACAACATAGTAGCAGGCCATAATTTTTGTAACAACGACTGAGCAAGATAAAGTTATGATGGCTAGATCTACAGAGCAGGGAATGTAAACCAAATATAGAAGTTACGATGCCAAAAGCTATAGAGCAGGGAATGCGAACCAACATATTCAATTACTTAAAATTGGCCATGAACTAAATAATAGCAGGATGTTACTATAATAGCTAGGAATAAAACAGATAGGAGTTATAATGGCATCACTCATAAACTTGTAGATAAGGGAAACAAATCAATTTGTTTCGGGATATAAAGTTGTAATGAGCAACACATATAGGATAGTTAATGCTACGGCTTAGGATGGACCAGAAACGGAATATAGTGGGATCACCTGTGAACTTGTAGAAGAGGGAATGCACACCAATATGTTCACCATTCTATATGTGAGCGCCATGCCAATTAAGAGAAACAAGTTAATATTGCAGCTTTTGAAGAATCAGATGGCAGACAAAATTATGATGGAAGTAGCTGCTGTGACGAGTTCAAATAAATTTGTACTGCAGGATGGCAGAGCGATAGCATGCAGGAACTAATAGCAGCGATTACTTTGTTAGCTTACGACGAAGTAGATAGAAATAACAATGGCATCACCTGTAGTACAGGGAATGCAAACCAACATGTTCAGGGAGAACAAGATTGGCATGAACAAAATAGTAGCAGCCTATAATTTTTGTAACAACGACTGAGCAAGATAGAAGTTATGATGGCTACATCTACAGAGCAGGGAATGCAAACCAAAATGTTCAATCGCTTAAAGTTAGCAATGAAGTAGAAAATAGCAAGGTGTTACGGTCATAGCTAGGAATGAACTAAAAGAGCTTCAGACAAACAAGCATCTGAACCCAGAACATGGCGCTAAAACAAGGGACTTACATTAGGAGAAGCACTCTGTGGGAGTCACAGCAGATCTTCCTGGGGTTGATAGATCCGGTGATGAAGTACGCTACATGTGCTACTTGGGGTTGGAGAGACGGCCATTACACTTCATGGTTACTCATCTCATCTGCAAAAACGTAATGGCGCATCGTTAGCATAAACAGGTTCCCCCAAGATTAAACAAGAACTTGCTGGCAAGCAATAGAAAAGCGACAGTAGAAGAGTTCAGATCATGCACGGCGCCGGTGAAGCAGATCCGGGTCATGCACAGCGGTGTCGATGAGAAAGATCCGATGCGGTGGACGACGGATCCGGCGAAGCGGCTCCGGTGGGGTGGACGATACCGCAGCTGAAGCGACTGTGGTAGACAGCTGGCGCGGTTGATGACAGCGTCGATGAAGCGGCTCCGGCAGGCAGCCGGATGATGAGGATCGCGAGGCCTCGGGTAGGCCAGGGAAGTCCGGCGGGGATGTTCTGGTGCGGTGGTCGTGAAGGTGGGAGAGAGGGACTTGGGAAGTTCCGGTGGGTGGTCTGAGGTAAATGAATTTTTTTGGGAGGGTTTCCGGGCTAGGGAGGTGGTGATCCAAAAAATGACGGGCAGACCCCCCCACCAACCGACTTTGCTGCCATCTCCACAGGGGTAGAATGGGAATTTGGAAGCGTGTGAAATTTTTGTATTTTGTGGGCGGGAAGTTTTGCCGCTATGAGATTTTGAATTTGGCTAAGGTCCAAGTATAATGATAAAAAATTGTGACACCGTACTAGTACCTCTGTTCAAGGCCGAGTGCAAAATCAAATCATCATCACCTTGAATATCGGTCATTGCCATGATCATGATCTATCTCTGAAATTAGCGTATCCGCTAGATCTTGCAAAGTATAATGATAAAAAGAATTGTGAGACCGTACTAGTACTTCTCTTCTAGGCCGAGTGCAACATCAAATCATCATCACGTTGAAAATTTGTTACTACCATGATCATGATCTATCTCTGAAATTGTTGCATCCGTTGCAAAGTATAATGCTAAAATTTTGAGTGACCGTACTAGTACTTCTGTTCAAGCCCGAGTGCAACATCAAATCATCATCACGTTGAAAATTTGCTACCATGATCATGATCTATCTCTGAATTTGGCGCATCCGATAAATGTTGCAAAGTATAATGATAAAGAATTTGTGAGACAGTAGTAGTACTTCTGTTCAAACCCGAGTGCAACATCAAATTATCATCACATTGAAATTTTGTTACCATGATCATGATCTATCTCTGAATTTGGCACATCCGCTAAATCTTGCAAAGTATAATGATAAAGAAATTGTGAGACAGTAGTATTACTTCTGTTCAAGCCCGAGTGCAACATCAAATCATCATCACGTTGAAAAATTGTTACCATGATCATGATCTATCTCTAAATTTGGCGCATCCGCTAAATCTTGCAAAGTATAATGATAAAGAAATTGTGAGACAGTAGTAGTACTTCTGTTCAAGGTCGAGTGCAACATCAAATCATCATCACGTTGAAAATTTGTTACCATGATCATGATCTACCTCTGAAAATGGGCGCATCCGCTAAAACTTGCAAAGTATAATGATACAAAATTGTGAGACCGTACTAGTACTTATGTTCAAGGTCGAGTGCAACATCAAATCATCATTACATTGAATATTGTGTTACCATGATTATGATCTATCTCTGAATTTGGCGCATCCGCTAAATCTCACAAAGTATAATGATAAAAAAATTGTGAGACTGTACTAGTACTTATGTTCAAGGCCGAGTGCAGGATCAAATCATCATCACGTTGAAATTTGTTACAACGATCATGCCATATCTCTAAAATTGGCGCATCCGCTAAATCTTGCACGTGGCGCATCTCGGTGCGGAGCAACAGGACGGTGATATCAAGGTTGAGGCGCCGATAGCGTCATCGGGCTCTCTTCTCTTGATAGATCTTCTACATGGCGCGGTGCACCGCCTGCCGAGAAGAAGTCACATTTGAGACCGAGGTGGAGACGTCGCCGGCATCCTCGAGGCGCGGCCACCCTTCTACGAGCCAGCCTCGACTCAAGGTATGAATCCATGCGTTGTCGCGCCCTTCTGCCAATGAAGTGGGGTGCCTTAGATTTATTGTTCTTCTCTTACAATTATTTCGAGCCGAACATGTGTGCTCTTTCTCTGAATATATTGCTTGAAAAGCTAACCAAGTTACTTAAATTCACTTTGTTCTTAATCTTGCGTGCTAATTTTGTTATTTTTGCTGACGGTGGTGCGCGCAATGAGATTTATTTGTGGGTGTGTTGAGCTGTTAGGCCTAAGTCGAAATCCTCAGCTAAACGAGGCCTCAACTTAACACATAAAAAAAATGTGTTCAATCTCGCCCACAATGTCCTCTTCTTTCCTGTTCCTTTATTGGAACTTGTTTTGCAGACAAGGAAAGTGACACGTGTAATGTGAGTAAAACCCTCTTAGCCAAAATTAGCTACGAGCAAGATTTTCTGTATTGTAGATGCCCCAATTGACTCTCATTCGAATGTAGTCTTTTTTATGTCAGTATAGACTTCTTTACTGGATGTATACTATCGTACATGGCATGCATTTGCCTAATGAGCAGCATTGTATAGCTATTCTAGCCAACCTGATCGGTCTGTCAAGCTTCAGACTACTCATAGTGGGAGTAACTTCACTAGTAACTAAGTGTCTAACTCAGCAAATTTGCTTATGTGGCAGTGAGTTAATGAGGAGAGAGGAGGATGGAGTAACATAGCTAGTTACTGTAACATCACACTTCTCAAGATACAATGAGTCTATAAGCTAATTAATGCAGACATATATGATACTACTTTGATCTTACTAACCACTATGAAGGTAGTAACATAGAGTAGTAACATGTGCATGTTACTACTCTATGTTACTTTCCACTATGAATAGTCTCATGCACGAGATGCCATGTTTAATTTACTCCCTCGCTCTGAACTTTAAACAGGACCAGGAGCATGAGGGCCACATTAACCCACGATCCTGAAAAACAGTTGGTCTATCTCGAGAAACAAGGAGGTTTAAGGAAACGAGGAGTCCAGCGCGTGCGGAAGGTGCTTTAATCGTGCGAGCATGCAGGGGCAAAATGAGGAAACTAGCGATTACTTTCTCTCCTGCCAGTCTTATACCTTAATAAATGGGAAAACTGAGCATGTTGTAGCTAATCCTTTTATTAATTAAGCAACTATATTAGTCAATAAGATTGCCTTATGTTTTTCCTTAATTTTCCCCAAGCCCTTATTTGTAACCCGCAGAAGGAGCTCGGACGGGAGGATTCCCGTTTAGTTAACCGTTCCGTGCTGACGTGTGGGGCTAGTAGAAAGGGACCGCGTGGGACAGGACGAGACCGCGTTTGGTTGTACATGAGCAGGAGCTGGGTTCTGTCTCTCCCTGCGCGAATTGGCATTTTTAAGAGCACCTTTTCCCCCTCTGTCTCTTTGTCTTTTTTAACCAAATTAGTATCAAATCTAGAGAAGCTTGCATTTCTGTCTTTCTTCAATTATTTGTGCCTTTTGGCCCTCGTTGTTTGCCCAATATGGCAGCAAATCTAGTACTCCCTCTGGTCCATATGTATGTAGTTAAATCTAGAAGCAAATCTCCAGAGTAATGTACGACAAATTCACAGTCATAGTAATTCGAGAAAACAAAGTAGGGCCAACAAAATATAGTAGAATAGGGATAGATAATAGGGATCCCTCCCTAGATAATAAGCTGCATACACAGCAGCCAACATAGTAACAGGTTCGAGGTTCTTCACAACACCATCATACTAACAACATAACAACAAGGGATCCCTAGCTAACAACAAAATAGAAGCTGCTTTGCAGCAGCAGCACACGTCGAGGACTCCGCCTACCCCATATGCCTCTTCCTCCACTTGTTGCTCCCCTTGGGAGCCTTGGGCTTGAGCGGAGGCATGCGCCCGACGGAGATCTCCACCCGCTGGAAGCTGCGGAGGTGCATGCCGAGCGCCATGTGCTTGGCGCGGAAGGAGTGGGGGTTCACCGTCGCGCCAACCTTGGGGAAGGTGTTGCCGATGTTCTCGGCATGCGTGAGGAGGCAGTTGAAGTCAGTGCCGCCGAGCCTCCGAGTGCAGAAGGGGCACTTGTAGACACCCTTGGCGAAGTAGGAGACGTACTGGCCGACCTGCAGCCTCCACAGCACCTGGCGAGTCTTGATGTCATGGTGCTCATCGTCGCTGCCGACGTTGCTGCCAGACAGCTGATCCATATCAAACGGGAACTATTAGTGAATGAGTTGCAACGATGACTAACGTGCATGATAACAAAGTAAGGAAAAACAGAGCCAGCCTCAGTTAGAGTGGACACAATTATATGTCTACAGGGATGGTGTTAAGGAACCAAAGCTCATGCACAACAGATTTGTACACAGCAATGGTTCGCTGAACCCACCCTGTAAAAATTTGTGCCGAACGATTCATCATAGGCAAAGAAACAGATTCCAGATCTGAATTTGAACAGATTCCAGAATATTTGCAAAATTAAACAGTTGATATCTTTTGATTCGTGCATAAAATAACTGACTGAGATCCCATAAATTAACTGATTGAGATCCCATTATTACTTGCATAAATTAACCGAACGGCCGAACTCCAAATCTTAAACGAAATCAAGAAGGGATCAAAGCAAAATGGAATAAAATCGGCGCAAATATTAACCCAATACTCATCCTTCTACAGATCGGCACTAATAGTTACAAGGGAACCAGCAAAAATAGGGTTCAAAGAGGAATGGGGAACAAAAAAGGGAGCAAACCATAGTTACCTCGTTCCATGGGTCGTCCATGCAGGTGTCGTAGGGGTTCGGAGGCGAGATGTAGGGCACCTCCTCATAGGGGTCCCATCCCGACTGGATCCGACCGCCACCGGCGGCGGCGACGGCCGTTGAGGGGACGGCGTCTAAGAGGGAGGCATCGCGCTTGGAGCCGACGGCGTCATTGACGATGGGATTCGCATTCTCCTTGCACATCTCGCCGGCAGAGAGGGAGAGGGTTTTTTGCTTTGGAGAAGATGATGGGACGTGAGAGGAGGCGTTGCATGAGCTAGTGAGAGTGACAGAGAGAGTGCGAGGAGGCGTCTATAAAGGCGAGGGGTGGTTAATGCAACCCGCGTCCTACGCATCCACCATTGATCGTCTGCACGTCTTGGGCTTCTGCAACGCGACACGCGTCCACGATTGCACGTCTTCGATTTCTGCACCGCGACCCGCGTCTACGCGTCAACAATTGCACGTCTCCCACTTCTGCACCGCAGCACGCGTACTCGAGTCTAACCCTGGAAATTTAGCATTTTTTGTGTGCTCAGTTTTCCCCTTGAGTACTAATACTGGCTAGTGCAATATACTCCGTACTCAGTTTTACCTCAAGTGGATGATCAACAGAGAGTCAACAAATGGGATTAACTAGTTAAATGAGTCAACAAATGGGATTATCAAGCTTACTTATTCGTGTTCACGTGTTAAACTTGTCTAAATCTTGGTCAAACCTAGGATTTGACCAAGATTCAAATGGGCAGAAAATTCAAAAAAAAACAGAAAAATGAAAAACCAAAGCACATAGACTTGTTATGTCATATAGTAAGCATTACAGTTGATAAACAAGGTCTAGACATATTCAAACCATACAAATCATGTATCTACCCTCTAACCCCTAAACTAGGTCTTATGAAGTCAAGCATGAAGAGAAGTGGTTTTGGGTTTCAAACATGGAAATTTCAAAAACCTCCCAAAAACTTCATTTTAGAGTGACTAAGAAGGATACATGCTTCCCTTTTCACTTTCATGTTTAAACTTGTTTAAATCTTGGTCAATCCTAGTATTTGACCAAGATTCAAATGGGCATCAAAATTTAAAAAAATCAGAAAAATGAAAAACCAATGCACATAGTTTTCTTATGTCATATAGTAAGCATTCAAGTTGATAAACAAGGTCTATACATATTCAAACCAGACAAATCATGTATCTATACCCCTAACCCCTAAACTTTGTCTTATGAAGTCAAGCATGAAGAGAAGTGGTTTTGGGTTTCAAACATGGAAATTCAAAAACCTCCCAAAAGCTTCATTTTAGAGTGACTAAGAAGGATCCATGCTTACCTTTGCATTTTCAAATTTGAAACTTGTTTAAATCATTGTCAAACCTAGGATTTGACCAAGATACAAATGGGCACAAAATTAAAAAAATCAGAAAAATGAAAAACAAAAGCACATAGTCTTCTTGTGTCATATCGTAAGCATTCAAGTTGATAAACAAGGTCTAGATATATCCAAACCAGACAAATCATGTATCTACCCCCTGTCGATCTTATGAAGTCTAGCATGAAGAGAAGTCGTTTTGGGTTTCAAACATAGAAATTTCATGAACATCCCAAAAGCTTCATTTTAGAGTGACTAAGAAGGATCAAGGCTTACCTTTTCATTTTCATGTTTTAAACTTGTTTAAAGCCTGGTCAAATCTAGCATTTGACCAAGATTCATATGGGCATAAAATAAAAAAATAGAAAAATGAAAAACCAAAGCACATAGTCTTCTTATGTCATATAGTAAACATTAACGTTGATAAAAAAGGTCTAGACATATTCAAACTAGACAAATCATGTATCTACCCCCTAACCCCTAAACTCTGTCTTATGAAGTCAAGCATGAAAAGAAGTGCATGGTTTTCGGTTTCAACCATGGAAATTTCAAAAAACTCCCAAAAACTTCATTTTATAGTGACTAAGAAGGATACATTCTTCCCTTTTCATTTTCATGTTTATACTTGATTAAATCTTGGTCAAACCTAGGATTTTACAAGATTCAAATGTGCATCAAAATTCCAAAAAAATCAGAAAAATGAAAAACCAAAGCACATAGTTTTCTTATGTCATATAGTAAGCATTAAAGTTCATAAACAAGGCCTAGACATATTCAAACAAGAAAATCATGTATCTACCCCTACCCCTAAACTATGTCTTATGTAGTTAAGCATGAAGAGAAGTGGTTTTGGGTTTCAAACATGGAAATTTCAAAAACCTCCCAAAAGCTTTATTTTAGAGTGACTAAGAAGGATCCATGCTTACCTTTTCATTTTCATATTTTAAACTTATTTAAATCATTGTCAAACCTAGGATTTGACCAAGATTCAAATGGGCATAAAATTAAAAAAGATAAGAAAAATGAAAAACAAAAGCACATAGTCTTCTTATGTCATATATATAGTAAGCATTCAAAAGTTGATAAACAAGGTATAGACATATTCAAATAATACAAATCATGTATCTACTCCTAACCCTAAACTCTGTCTTATGAAGTCAAGCATGAAGACAAGTGGTTTTTGGTTTCAAACACGGAAATTTCAAAAACCTCCCAAAAGCTTCATTTTAGAGTGACTAAGAAGGATCCAGGCTTACCTTTTCATTTTCATGTTTTAAACTTGTTTAAATCTTGGTCAAACCTAGGATTTGACCAATATTCAAATGGGCATAAAATAAAAAATAAAAAACCAAAGCAAATAGTCTTCTTATGTCATATAGTAACCATTCAAGTTCATAAACAAGGTCTAGACATATTCAAACCAGACAAATCATGTACCCCCTAACCCTAAACTCTATCTCATATATGAAGGCAAGCATGAAGAGAAGTGTGGTTTTGGGTTTCAAACATGTAAATTTCAAAAACCTCCCAAAAGCTTCATTTTAATTAGACTTACTTATTAATTAAGAAGGATCCAGGATTAATTACCTTTTCATTGTCAGTTTTAAACTTGTTTAAATCTTGGTCAAACCTGGGATTTGACCAAGATTCAAATGGGCATAAAAATTCAGAAAAAAATCGAAAGAATGAAAAACCAAAGCACATAGCCTTCATAAGTCATATAGTAAGCATTCAAATTGATAAACAAGGTCTAGACATATTCAAACCAGAAAAATCATGTATCTACCCCTAAGCCCTAACCCTAAATTCTGTCTTATGAAGTCAAGCATGAAGAGAAGTGGTTTTGGGTTTCAAACATGGAAATTTCAAAAACCTCCCAAAAGCTTCATTTTAGAGCGACTAAGAAGGATCGATGCTTACCTTTTCATTGTCATGTTTTTAACTTATTTGAATCTTGGTCAAATCCTAGGTTTGACCAAGATTTAAACAAGTTTAAAACATGAAAATGAAACGGGAAGTCTGTATCCTTCTTAGTCACTCTAAAATGAAGCTTTTGGGATGTTCTTGAAATTTCCATGGTTGACTTCATAAGACGGAGTTTAGGGTTAGGGTAGACATATACATGATTTGTCTGGTTTGATTATGTCTAGACCTTGTTTATCAACTTTAATGCTTACTATATGACATAAGAAAACTATTTGCTTTTGTTTTTCATTTTTCTGTTTTTTTATTTTGATGCCCATTTGAATCTTGTCAAATCCTAGGTTTGACCAAGATAATTTAAACAAGTTTAAAACATGAAATGAAAAGGGAAGCATGTATCCTTCTTAATCACTCTAAAATGAAGTTTTTGGGAGGTTTTTGAAATTTCCATGTTTGAAACCCAAAACCACTTCTCTTCATGCTTGACTTCATAAGACAGAGTATATGATTTGGTTTTTCATTTTTCTGTTTTTTTCTGCCCTTTTGAATCTTGGTCAAATCCTAGGTTTGACCAAGATTTAGACAAGTTTAACATGTGAAAACGAATAAGTAAGCCTGGATCCTTCTTAGTCACTCCAAAATGTACCAATTGATAGATGTGTTAACTTTGCTTCATGAAAAAATAATGTCATATAAATGAGTTAACTTGGATTTCCTACCCTTGAATCCATAGGAAACTTTTTTTTAATGCACTATAATAATCAATCGAGTTTTTACACCAACAGGTCTGTCACTTACGTGTGGTGCCCACTTATGAGGTCCCACACTTTAGTGAGCACAAGTCATGTGCAATAGCTACGCAAACTCCCAGCCATCTTCTTTGTCAAGAGAAGATGCATCAGGATGCGTATCGGTTGTCCCTCTCACAAAAAAAATCCTATTAACAGAGGTTCGAGTTACGCCAAACATCCAAATCTAGATGCAACCCAACTTGCTACTATCTCCTTCCCTAATTACGATACATATATTTTTTCAGCCAAGTCAAAATTCAAAAGATTGAGGTACTCTACATAAAAAATATCAACATCTACAATTTTAGAAGCACATACTACGAAAGTATTATTCAGAGGGGGTACTGAATAATACATTTTTAGCGAGTACAAATAATGTCAGTTGGAACTAGACTTGTAAGGCACATGGCCACAAATCTTTCGTCAGAAGGTCGAATATGCAAATCAGTAGTTACAAAAGCGACCCAGCTTAGGGATGGATAATAAGACTTAGGCAATATAAACGTTGAAATATATGTATCTTGACATATTTCAGTTGTAGATACATCCATTTTAACATCAAGTAATATGGATCGGAGGACTAGCTAAAGAACAATGAGAGTCAGTGCTTCTCTCCCCCAGCCTACCTGGCGGAGCGGCGCTCCATCAGGTCAGGTGGTGATTCCGCTTCTCTCCCTGGAATTCCTTATCCCCCAGCCTACTCGGCGACGTGCGCTCCTCAGCAACCTACGCGAGGGCGCCTCGGGGACCTACGCAAAGGTGGCTGGACTCGGAGCACATCGACTTCCTTCTGCGGTGCCTGGATTGGATCGACCATCCCGCGCGTGTCCTCCACCATATTGTTTTTCTTCAAGATGCTGTCATCCATCATCTTCTTCACCGCATCATGTTGGGTGTTGAGGCTCCCGTTGAGAGCTTGAACGCACCTATTTGATAGCTCGACGTTTTCTTCGCGAAGAAAACCGCACTCGATCTTAAGCATCAAATTCTCGCCCTTGAGCTTCTTGATGACAGAGTTCGTTTCCTCACTTGATGGAACGCTCACATCATGCAGCTTGCCCCGGCCGGTGACCTCGTCCTTCAAAGTATCGAGATCATCGCGAAAGTTGGAGGTGAGTTCCACGAGAGTTTTAAGCTCATCTCTGAAACACGCCGACGCTTCTTGCATGGCAATATCATCAGTACCAAACAAAGTGTGACGAGAGGAAGACGAAAATGTCCAATCAGTGGTAACCTCTAAGCGCAGGAGACAGGGGTTGAAGTCGTCATGAGAAGATGGCAGGGTGCGTCGTGGGGCACTGAGATATGTATAAAAAGGATTAATACGGAATAAAGAGTTGGGACCTCCGGGCCAGGAAGAATCAAGAAACATGGCGATGGAAACCAACCAGGAATCTTCGACCGCACGACGGACGTCGTTCCGAGACGAGCGCGAAGCAGGGCCTTCATTTTCTGGCGGGTCCTTTCTCGTGGCCAGCATCTGGATAGACCGCCGGCGGGAACTCTCCGCGTCCCTGGTCAACACTAGATGGTGCTTCTTCAAGCGAGATGGTGGCCTTGACTTCGGAGGCATCGCTGGAAGTGGAAGGAGACTGGAAGTGAAGCAAGAAGGGAATGGAAGAAGTACTCCCCCCTATTAAAACCAGACAGCCGTCTCCTGCCCTCGCTTTGAGCAACCTGGTCCGCCCATCCTAAATCAACGGCCGAGAGGGGTCTCCCTTGCGAACTCAGATCCAGTGACTTGACCCAACAGAAGTTACCATGAACTTTACCTATACGAGCCATCAGATTAAGATCCAAAGCACATGGTTGATCTAAAATTTGAAATTAAAATTTATGTTGCTCAGAAAAAAAAGAAAATCCCTTTATCGAAAAAAAAGTTTACATTAAGACGTATATATTCCCTTGAGTATTCTCGGAAAGTTCTAGTGCATTTAAAAATTTAGTTTAGTTTAAGTTTGAAATTTGGATCAACCGCGAGCGTTGGATCTTGATCGAATGGCTCACGTGTGTAAAGTCGCATTGTGACTTCTCTTACTGAAGTCACTGGATCTCAGTCCCTGGTCAGGACTCGGGAGCAGAAGCAAATGAATCGAGAGCGGTCCGGAATAGTACGTATGCTTCAACACAGAGACGTTCTATCATGTCCGTCCACCGTAAATCAACGGGACAGAGCGGCTACCTTCTCTTCGAAGGCTCTGGCGCGCAACCCGAGGAATGGACATCTGTCGGCTAGTATAGAATTTATAGCATGCCATTAATCGAGCTAGCAGTACTGTACTACTGACTACTACTACTCTGATGGACGTCCAAAGCCCTGAATAGTCAGGGGAAACAATGAATGCGCGCCAGGGTAGTACTGTAGTAGTGAAGCAATGGGGATTATCTGGAGCAAGTACGGAGTACCGAGTACAGTACTACAAAAGTGTTGTTCGTTGTTTTCGCAGTTCATTTTAGCGTAACGTCCAGGTACAAAAATGTGGGTTTCTGAGAGCAAGTCTTGCGCATTGATATAGTGTGCACGTGATGTCTGGTGCCCAGCTGCATATAAAATCACCATGGTACATATTTGATGGATTAAATTTAACTACTCCTACCTTATCACTTCTAAAATGATTGATATGGATTATCAAGATTTGCATATGTCATATAGTAAGCATTCAAGTTGATAAACAAGGTATAGACATATTCAAACCAGAAAAATCATGTATCTAGCCCTAACCCCTAAACTATGTCTTATGAAGTCAAATATGAAGAGAAGTGGTTTTGGGTTTCAAACATGGAAATTTCAAAAACCTCCCAAAAGCTTCATTTTAGAGTGATTAAGAAGGATCCAGACTTACCTTTTCATTTTCATGTTTTAAACTTGTTTAAATCTTGGTCAAACCTAGGATTTGACCAAGATTCAAATGGGCATAAAAAAATCAGGAAAAAATAGAAAAAATGAAAAACCAAAGAACATAGCCTTCTTATGTAATATATAGTAAGCATTCAAGTTGATAAACAAGGTCTAGACATATTCAAACCAAAAAAAATCATGTATCTACACCTAACCATAAACTCTGTCTTAAGTGGTTTTGGGTTTCAAACATGGAAATTTCACAAACCTCCCAAAAGCTTCATTAAACAGAGACTAGGGAGGATCCAGGCTTACCTTTTCATTTTCATGTTTTAAACTTGTTTAAATCTTGGTCAATCCTAGGGTTTGACCAAGATTCAAATGGGCATAAAAATCAGAAAAAATGAAAAACCAAAAAACATAGCCTTCTTATGTCATATATATAGTAAGCATTCAAGTTGATAAACAAGTTCTAGACATATTCAAACCAGAAAAAAGCATGTATCTACCCCTAACCCTAATCTCTGTCTTATGAAGCCAAGCATGAAGAGAAGTGATTTTGGGTTTCAAACATGGAAATTTCAAAAACCTCCCAAAAGCTTCATTTTAGAGTGACTAAGAAGGATCCATGCTTACATTTTCATAGCCATGTTTTAAACTTGTTTTAACCTTGGTCGAACCTAGGATTTGACCAAGATTCAAATGCGCATATAAAATTCAAAAAATTGAAAAAAAAATGAAAAACCAAAGCACATAGTCTTCTTATATATGTCATATAGTAAACATTCTAGTTGATAAACAAGGTCTAGACATATTCAAACCAGAAATATCTTGTATCATATCTACCCCTAACCCTAAACTCTGTCTTATGAAGTCAAACATATGAAGAGAACTGGGGTTTTGGGTTTCAAACATAAAAATTTCAAGTACCTTCATTTTAGAGTGACTAAGAAAGGATTCATGCTTACCTTTTCATTTTCATGTTTTAAACTTGTTTAAACCTGAGTCAAACCAAGGATTTGACCAAGATTTAAATGGGCATAAAAAATTAGAAAAAATCAAAAAATGTAAACCCAAAGCTCATATATAGCCTTCTTATGTCATATATAGTAAGCATTCAAGTTGATAAACAAGGTCTAGACATATTCAAACAAGAAAAATCATGTATCTACACCTAACCATAAACTCTATCTTAAGTGGTTTTGGGTTTCAAACATGGAAATTTCACAAACCTCCCAAAAGCTTCATTTTACAGTGACTACTTAAGCAGGATCCAGGCTTACCTTTTCATTTTCTTGTTTTAAACTTGTTTAAATCTTGGTCAAACCTAGGATTTGACCAAGATTCAAATGGGCATAAAAATTTAGAAAAAAACAGAAAAAATGAAAAACCAAATAACATAGCCTTCTTATGTAATATAGTAAGCATTAGTTGATAAACAAGGTCTAGACGACATATTCAAACCAAAAAAAATGTATCTACCCCTAACCCTAAACTTTGTCTTATAGTAAGCATTCAAGTTGATAAACAAGGTCTAGACATATTCAAACTAGAAAAATCATCTATCTACCCTTAACCATAAACTTTGTCTTATGAAGTCAAACATGAAGAGAAGTGGTTTTGGGTTTCAAACATAAAATTTCAAGTACCTCCCAAAAGCTTCATTTTAGAGTGAATAATTAAGAATGATTCATGCTTACCTTTCCATTTTGATGTTTTAAACTTGTTTCAATCTTGGTCAAACCTAGGATTTGACCAAGATTCAAATGGGTTTAACAATTAAAAAATTAGAAAAATGAAAAAGCAAAGCACATAGTATTCTTATGTCATATAGTAAGCATCCAAGTTGATAAACAAGGTCTAGACATATTCAAACTAGAAAAATCATCTATCTACCCTTAACCATAAACTTTGTCTGATGAAGTCAAACATGAAGAGAAGTGGTTTTGGGTTTCAAACATAAAATTTCAAGTACCTCCCAAAAGCTTCATTTTAGAGTGAATAATTAAGAATGATTCATGCTTACCTTTCCATTTTGATGTTTTAAACTTGTTTCAATCTTGGTCAAACCTAGGATTTGACCAAGATTCAAATGGGTTTAACAATTAAAAAATTAGAAAAATGAAAAGGCAAAGCACATAGTATTCTTATGTCATATAGTAAGCATTCAAGTTGATAAACAAGGTCTAGACATATTCAAACTAGAAAAATCATCTATCTACCCTTAACCATAAACTCTGTCTTATGAAGTCAAACATGAAGAGAAGTGGTTTTGGGTTTCAAACATAAAATTTCAAGTACCTCCCAAAAGCTTCATTTTAGAGTGAATAATTAAGAATGATTCATGCTTACCTTTCTATTTTGATGTTTTAAACTTGTTTCAATCTTGGTCAAACCTAGGATTTGACCAAGATTCAAATGGGTTTAACAATTAAACAAATTAGAAAAATGAAAAAGCAAAGCACATAGTATTCTTATGTCATATAGTAAGCATTCAAGTTGATAAACAAGGTCTATACATATTCAAACCAGAAAAAGCATGTATCTACCCATGCATATATAACCCTATACTTTGTCTTCTGAAGTCAAGCATGAAGAGAAGTGGATTTGGGTTTCAAACATGGAAATTTCAAAAACCTTCCAAAAGCTTCATTTTAGAGTGATTAAGAAGGATCCAGGCTTACCTTCTCATTTTCATGTTTTAAACTTGTTTAAATCTTGGTCAAACCTTGGATTTGACCAAGATTCAAATGGGCATAAAAATTAGAAAAAAAATAGAAAAAATGAAAAACCAAAGAACATAGCCTTCTTATGTAATATAGTAAGCATTAGTTGATAAACAAGGTCTAGACATATTCAAACCCAAAAAAATGTATCTACCCCTAACCCTAAACTTTGTGTTATGAAGTCAAGCATGAAGAGAAGTGGTTTTGGGTTTCAAACATGGAAATTTCAAAAACCTCCCAAAAGCATTATTCTGCAGTGTGACTAAGAAGGATCCATGCATGATTACCTTTTCATTTTCATGTTTTAAACTTGTTTAAATCTTGGTCAAACATAGGATTTGACCAAGATTTAAATGGGCATAAAAATTTTGAAAAAAATCAAAAAATGAAAAACCAAAGCACATATATAGCCTTCTTATTTCATATAATAAGCATTCAAGTTGATAAACAAGATCTAGACATATTCTAACAAGAAAAATCATGTATCTACACCTAACCATAAACTCCGTCTTAAGTGGTTTTGGGTTTCAAACATGGACATTTCACAAACCTCCTAAAAGCTTCATTTTACAGTGACTAAGAAGGATCCATGCTTACCTTTTCATTTTCATGTTTTAAACTTGTTTAAATCTTGGTCAAACCTAGGATTTGACCAAGATTCAAATGGGCATAAAATTTCAAAAAAATTAAAAAAAAAATCAAAAACCAAAGCACATAGCCTTTTTATGTCATATAATGAGCATTCAAGTTGATAAACATGGTCTAGACATATGAAAACTAGAAAAATCATGTATTTACCCTAGCCCTAACCCTAAACTCTGTCTTATGAAGTCAAACATAAAGAGAAGTGGTTTTGGGTTTCAAACATGGAAATTTCAAAAACCTCCCAAAAACTTCATCTTAGAGTGACTAAGAAGGTTCCATGCTTACATTTTCATTTTCATGTTTTAAATTAACTTGTTTAAATCTTGGTCAAACATAGGATTTGACCAAGATTAATTCAAATGGGCATAAACATTCAGAAAAAATTTAAAAATAAGAAACCAACAGACACATATAGTCTTCTTATGTCATATAGTAAGCATTCAAGTTGATAAACAAGCATGTCTAGACATATTCAAACCGACAAATCATGTATCTACCCCCTAACCCTAAACTAGATATGTCTTATGAAGTCAAGCATGAAGAGAAATGGTTTTGGGTTTCAAACATGGAAATTTCTAGACCCCCCCAAAGCTTCAGTTTAGAGTGACTAAGAAGGATCCAGGCTTACCTTTCATTTTTCATGTTTAAGCTTGTTTAAATCTTGGTCAAACCTAGGATTTGACCAAGATTCAAATGGGCATAAAAATTCAAAAAATGAAAAAATGAAAAATCAAAGCACATAGTATAGCCTTCTTATGTCATATATATATAGCAAGCCTTCAAGTTGATGAACAAGGTCTAGACATATTCAAAACAGAAAAAGCATGTATCTACCCCCTAACCCTTAACTATGTCTTATGAAGTCAAGCATGAAGAGAAGTGGTTTTGGGTTTCAAACATGGAAATTTCAAAAACTTCCCAAAAGCTTAATTTTAGAGTGAGTAAGAAGGATCCAAGCTTACCTTTTCATTTTCAGGATTTATGCTTGTTTAAATCTTGGCAAACATAGGATTTGACCAACACACATATAGTCTTCTTATGTCATATAGTAAGCATTCAAGTTGATAAACAAGCATGCATGTCTAGACATATTCAAACCTGACAAATCATGTATCTACCCCAAACCCTAAACTCTGTCTTATGAAGTCAACCATGAAGAGAAGTGGTTTTGGGTTTCAAACATTGAGATTTCAAGAAAACCCCCCAAAAGCTTCATTTTAGAATGACTAAGAAGGATCCAGGCTTACCTTTTCATTTTATGTTTTAAACTTGTTTAAATCTTGGTCAAACCTAGGATTTGACCAAGATTCAAATGGGCATAAACATTCAGAAAAAACAAAAAATGAAAAACCAACGCACATATAGTCTTCTTATGTCATATAGTAAGCATTCAAGTTGATGAACAAGGTCTAGACATATTCAAAACAGAAAAAGCATGTATCTACCCCCTAACCCTTAACTTTGTCTTATGAAGTCAAGCATGAAGATAAGTGGTTTTGGGTTTCAAACATGGAAATTTAAAAAACATCCCAAAAGCTTAATTTTAGAGTGACTAAGAAGGACCCAAGCTTACCTTTTCATTTTGATGTTTATGCTTGTTTAAATCTTGGTCAAACATAGGATTTGACCAAGATTCAAATGGGCATAAACATTCAGAAAAAATTAAAATTTTAAAAACCAACGCACATTAGTAGCCCAAAATCGAACCAGTAGTTGGATATTTTTGAACTTGATTTTTAGTAGTGGGCGAAACCCTAGATTAACCTTTTAGGGCTCCTTTGATTCATAGGATTTGCATAGGAATTGTGTAGGATTTGGTTCCTATGGAAAAATTTCCTATACATGTTGTTTGATTCATAGGAATATATCCTATAGGAAAAATTCCTATGGAAATCTTGTAGTGTAATTCCTATAGGAAAAAACATTTGCTCATACCTCATGAAAAATTCCTTTGCTGCAATCAAACACACTTCATCTTCCTATGGGATTCAAATAGACATGCCATTCTAATCCTATGACTTTCCTATTCCTATGCTTTTTCTATCCTTTGAATCAAAGGAGCCCTTAATGAAGTACTTTTTTATAATTACTATGCAGCACATGTGTGTTTGCCCGTCGAGTGAAACTCGGAGGAAGAGGGATCACTCGGAAGGAGAGAAGAAGGGAGTGCATTATGGTGTCTCCCCTTTTTCGGGTGATGATGTTGACTGTTGTGCAGGTTTTGTCAGTGAGCAGGAGGTGCGAGCGATTGAGCGAGCGAGCGAGTCGAGCGAGGCCGAGAATGAGAGAGATTTTTTTTGTGAGAGGGACAACCGAAGGATCCTGAAGGACCCAGAGACTTCCAATACGCATCCTGATGCGTCTTCTCTTGACAAAGAAGATGGCTGGGAGTTTGTGTACCTACTGCACGTGACTTGTGCTCACTGAAGTGTGGGACCTCACGCATGGGTGATACGTCTTAAACGTATCCATAATTTCTTATGTTCCATGCTATTTTTATGATGATACTAATATGTTTTATACACACTTTATGTCATTATTAAGCATTTTTGGGCACTAACCTATTGACGAGATGCCGAAGAGCCAGTTGTTGTTTTCTGCTGTTTTTGGTTTCAGAAATCCTACAAAGGAAATATTCTCGGAATTGGACGAAATCAACGCCCAGGGTCTTATTTTTCCACGAAGCTTCCAGAAGACCGAAGGGGATACGAAGTGGGGCCACGAGGGCCCGTAACCATAGGCCAGCGCGGCCAGGGAGGGGCCCGCGCCGCCCTATGGGGTGGGCCCCTCGTCAGCCCTCTGACTCTGCCCTTCCGCCTACTTATAGCCTTCGTCACGAAACCCTCTGTACCGAGAGCCACGCTACGGAAAACCTTCCAGAGACGCAGCCGCCGCCAATCCCATCTCGGGGGATTCAGGAGATCGCCTCCGGCACCCTGCCGGAGAGGGGAATCATCTCTCGGAGGGCTCTTCATCGCCATGATCGCCTCCGGATCGATGTGTGAGTAGTTCACCCCTGGACTATGGGTCCATAGCAGTAGCTATATGGTTGTCTTCTCCTCATTGTGCTATCATGTTAGATCTTGTGAGCTGCCTATCATGATCAAGATCATCTATTTGTAATGCTACATGTTGTGTTTGTTGGTATCCGATGAATATGGAATACTATGTCAAGTTGATTATCAAGCTATCATATCTGTTGTTTATGTTCTTGCATGCTCTCCGTTGCTAGTAGAGGCTCTGGCCAAGTTGATACTTGTAACTCCAAGAGGGAGTATTTATGCTCGATAGTGGGTTCATGCCTCCATTGAATATGGGACAGCGATAGAAAGTTCTAAGGTTGTGGATGTGCTGTTGCCACTAGGGATAAAACATCAATGCTTTGTCTAAGGATATTTGTGTTGATTACATTACACACCATACTTAATGCAATTGTCTGTTGTTTGCAACTTAATACTGGAAGGGGTTCGGATGATAACCTGAAAGTAGACTTTTTAGGCATAGATGCATGCTGGATAGCGGTCTATGTACTTTGTCGTAATGCCCTGATTAAATCTCATAGTACTCATCGTGATATATGTATGTGCATTGTTATGCCTTCTTTATTTGTCAATTGCCCAACTGTAATTTGTTCACCCAACATGCTATTTATCTTATGGGAGAGACACCACTAGTGAACTGTGGACCCTGGTCCATTCTTTACATCTGAAATACAATCTACTGCAATACTTGTTCTTTACTGTTCTTCGCAAACAAACATCATCTTCCACACTATACGGTTAATCCTTTGCTTTCAGCAAGCCGGTGAGATTGACAACCTCACTGTTACGTTGGGGCAAAGTACTTTGATTGTGTTGTGTAGGTTCCACGTTGGCGCCGGAATCCCTGGTGTTGCGCCGCACTACACTCCGTCACCAACAACCTTCACGTGTTCCTTGACTCCTACTGCTTCGATAACCTTGGTTTCTTACTAAGGGAAAACTTACTACTGTACGCATCACACCTTCCTCTTGGGGTTCCCAACGGACGTGTGTTAACTGCACGCATCAAGCTCTTTTTCTGGCGCCGTTGCCGGGGAACTGAAGAAAAGCTACACCACGGAAATTGCCAACTCCCACGGCAACAGCTCTTTTTCTGGCGCCGTTGCCGGGGAGATCAAGACACGCTGCAAGGGGAGTCTCCCACATCAAATCTCTTTACTTTGTTTTTGTCTTCCTTTACTTTACTTTATTTACTGCTTTGTTTGCTCTTTATATCAAAAACACAAAAAAAACTAGTTGCTAGTTTTACTTTATTTACTATCTTGTTGCGTTCTCTATATTAAAAACAAAAATAAAATTAGTTACTTGCATTTACTTTATTTAGTTTGCTTTATTTACTACTGCTAAAATGGGTACTCCTGAGAATACTAAGTTGTGTGACTTCACTAGCACAAATAATAATGATTTCCTATGCACACATATTGCTCCACCTGCTACTGTAGCAGAATTCTTTGAAATTAAACCTGCTTTACTAAATCTTGTCATGAGAGAGCAATTTTCTGGTGTTAGTTCTGATGATGCTGCTGCCCATCTTAATAATTTTGTTGAACTTTGTGAAATGCAAAAGTATAAGGATGTAGATGGTGATATTATAAAATTGAAATTGTTTCCTTTCTCTTTAAGAGGAAGAGCTAAAGATTGGTTGCTATCTTTGCCTAAGAAAATCTATGATATGCTTGACTTGCCACCATTGAAAAATTGTTATTTGGATGTTAATCTTGCTGATAATTCTATAAAGAAACCTTTGGGGAGGATTGATGTAGCGACCTCACCTTTTTAGGTGCCGATCTCTGTGTGTATATGTGCTAGTCCCTGGATCAATCGCTAGCACACACAGTACAAGATGTAATACCAAGAAACAAATGTATTTATTACATCGTATGATCCAGAATTTACATAAAGGATTAGAAATTGCATAGCACATGGCTAGCATATATATCATCAGAGTTTTACAACGAATAAACATAGACAGCATGGAGTCCTTCGTCTTCATGTGCCACAGGTGAGCATGTTGAGGATAGACTCGTAACCCCTAACGTTCCCTTACTCATCGACTGAAAAACCTGCAACATAATACGTTGCAGCCACGAATGGTCAATACATTTGGAATTGTATTGGCAAGATGACACTATAGTGGACTCAAATGGCAAACTAACACTTAAGTGTACATTTGGCTGGTAGAGCTCAGGCAATTTTGCGTAAAGCAAGTTTTCACCTATCATTTCTCAAAACATTTTCTCTTCTATTAAGCGGTACCATTGATAGAAACCAATGGGCCTAGACATCACCGATGGAAACCGGCGAGTCTTCCTACCCTTATTCACCCATCCAGTTTTAATTAAAGAAGTTGGGATGAGGAGACTTTCGAACAGGATCCTTGTCAGTTCGCTCAAACTATCCGTAACCGGGGACGCGGCTAAGTACTTAGATTTAACACTCTACAGAGGCTGTACAAATTTACCCACATGACCTAGTCTATTCTTCTTCCATGATGCACATTTTGCTCAAATGGACAGATGTTGACTAGGACGAGACTTTTCCGAAGTGATCACCCAGACCATCCTCTACGGACCCGCTCCAACCTACATTCCACTACATCATCATGTCGCGTAGGGTCCAGGTTCACACAACATACTCCATCAAGCCAGAGCCCATATAGCATGTGGTTGTACGGTAAGCTAATGAGCAAGGTTGTCTACAATCTCTTTAATCCTGGGTGACTTTCCGCAAATGTGTACTCACACCAGGGTATCGCCGTTGACAGGGCCCCCTGATGCAGCCACCCGCTCCAAAGCTCCACCATTCACCCAGGTAGTTCATTAAACTTAGTTGTTTTTCCTTAACCACTAGCAAAACATTTTCGTAGCATAGCTAAGCATCAACTAAATTCAATGGCGACAAAAATATGGTCAGGTGGAAGTAGCTATCTACTGGGATTACAAAAGCAAAACATATCCCTAGACTTACTACAAAAATCACTACGGTGCATGAATAAAATCTAGGACATTTGTGAGGGTGTGTCACTTGCCTTTTTGGTAGTCGAAGATCGTTCACTTCTCACAACAACCACGTAGCTCTCCGTTCAAGCTAATAAGATAAAATAGTAACACAACATAAACAAACCATTCATAAAATCAACCAAACAAACAATACAATTTGCAAGTTCGGTCCTTCAATTTATTTTACTCTTTATCTATTTTAAGATCTTTCAATGTATTTTACTCTTTATCTATTTTAAGATCATTGGGATAGAAGGTACGGCATGAGGTAAGGCTTACAAGATATGACAATTGATACATTGAATTACAAGGTCAGATACTTAGAAAGAAATGGATCATTAACGTTATTGGAAATGATGGATATGCTAAACAAGCATGGATAGAATTTGGAATGGCTCATATGAATAGAATCATATAGGTCTTAAATAGTGCATCTGAAATCCTATTAAGTAAAGTGTGACAACACTTAACAAAATAGTACGAGCTACACATGGTTTGGTGATGAACTATTGATATGTTGAATTACTCAAACAACTCATTTGCCATTCGAATAATTAAACAAGGAAGAAATATGACTAAGATAGGAGTGATATTGGATCATCAAAGATAGAGTTGATTGACATAGGCATCCCAAATGGGCCTGCCGAAGATGGTACCCGGGATTTACTGGAGGCCCAATACCCGAAGAATAAGAAGATTCGGAAGCCCAAGATTTACTAAGGAAAGATAGAGTTGTAATAGGAAGTGTTGTTTGTAATCTGGCGGGATGAGTTAGAAACCGTCCCGGACTCTGTAAACCTGTATAGCACGAATCCCTCGGCTCCACCTCCTATATAAAGGGGGAGTCGAGGGACGAAGAATCAATCGAATCATTGTCTGTAAACCCTAGTTTTCATATTCGTCGAGTACTTTTCGGCTGAAACCTTCGAGATCTACTTACCCTCTACTTCCAACTAAACCCTAGCCTACAATCCATAGGCATTGACAAGTTGATACCTTGTCAATTGGCGCCGTCTGTGGGAACTAGAGGCGTAAGGAGCTGATCTCGATGGCACGCTCAAGATCTTCGACATCGTCAACCGCAAGCAACACAATGGATCGAGGTAAACAGATCGCTGCTGGTCTTGTCGATTTTGTTCCTCACCCACCCTCCCGTTTGGATGCATATGCGTATCTGGCGGAGCCCATGGAGATGACGTTCGGAAGGTTTCACTTTCGCGTCGAGAAGGAAGGATCGTATCGTGTCGAGATTCCGATTTCGTCGGGATCGTCGGTGATCGATTCATATTTTTCAAGCTATGCATCGTCAACCGAGTCAGGAGAAGAGGAAACCTCGGCGACACGTTACGTCAGCACCAGAACAAGAGAGAAACTCGCCAAGATCTTCAACGACATGTCGTTTGAGTCATCCGCGGACTCATATATAAGCGATGGCTCAAGCGATGTCGACAGTTACGACTTCATCGACAAATCTCTCACAGTGGGCAAGGTCTTCATCAATCTCAATGATGATGTCACCAAACCCAACGTAGATCTGAGTACAAAGTATCATCAGATTTACGCCATTGAAGATCAAGAGGAAACATTCGAGGCTTTCGACGACCGGGAAATCCATACGTCGATCCCTCCAATCTGCGACAAGGCCTGGGCAACAAATACGTCGGGCCAGAGCCGCGAGATAGAGTTCAACTTTCACAAGCAGCATGGGACAGAGCCGCGAGAGCCATGAACGGCACAGAACCAATGGCTACCACGGCCACACCAGAAGAACTGCAAGCATATCAATATAGGCTCGCACGAGCTGCCAGGGAATTGGAAAAACAGACAGCTGAGTTGAACAGGAGAAAGGAGGCAGCTTCTGCATCCAGCAGGAGAAGGGCAGATTTAAGTCGACAATCTAGAACTACGGGTGATAGCCATCGGGAGGCGCGGAACAGAGCAAGATCAAGGCTGCAACACATACCCGAAGCGTAAAGAGAGCACTTGGTCAGTAACCTCGACATGTCCTTCATGTCGATAGATACAAGAGGAAACATCATCCCTAAGACACCAGAGGCTGGGTATATGGCGACACATGCTTTTATCCTTGCGTCTAAACCACCTCCAGGTGATCCAAGGGAAACATTGTACAATATGGCGGTAGCAGGAGTTGGAGCTATGGGGACAGCGTTTGTATCAACGCCTCCCGAAGGAGCGGCAAGGCAAAATAGTCCACGACCTACGGCGACAACGGCGGCAGACTCGAAGGGCCAAGTGGAGCAAGAGACACGACAGCACAAGCAAGAGTCGACGAGCACGGCAAAGCGAAGGGATCATCGGCAATCTCCGGAATTGACCGACGAAGATATGTGTGGCTTGCCGTGCTTTACGAGGAGAGTCCGGAAAACTCGAGTCCCCTCAGGATTCAAGTTACCCGATAATTTCAAGAAGTTCGACGGCCTTCAAGATCCAGAGGATTGGCTAGTCGACTATTTGGAGACGGTGAAGCTCACAGGAGGAACTAGGGCAACAGCCATGCAAAGCATCCAGGTGCATTTGAGTGGAGCCGCACGATCTTGGATAAAGAAACTCGCTCCAGGATCCATCGACAGGCTGGGAAAGTTTCGAGGATGTGTTCGTCAAGAACTTTAGATCCACGTGCAAAAACCCGCGTCATTAGAGGAGTTGAGAGCGTGTCGACAAAAGCCGATGAGCCAATGAGGAAGTACATCCAGAGGTGGAATATCATTAAAAACTCGGCGAAAATATATCCGACGAGAGAGCAATAGATGCGTTTGTCGCAGGAGTCGAGCGTGGAGATTTCGTCGAAGACTTGGGAAGGACCAATCCAAAGACGGTATCCGCGTTAATGGAGATAGCAAATAAATGGGCAGATGGAGAAGATGCTGTCCACAACAAACGACACAGTCGCGAGAGGAGGACCGCGGTCGAAACTATCAACCGAGGCGAAGATTTCCTCGGACGTACCGAACTACGACGCTCCAGGACAAATTTCGGCGAGGTTTTCGGACAAATACGGGAGGAAGCAACAGAGATGATTACCGGAGAAGCAGTGAACAGCGAGGTGATAACAGGGATGATTCACGCAACGGGCAAAATAGCGGGCCTAGGTTCCCAAGACCTTTCGTGTCCCTGAAGAGATGATGAACGGACCGTGCCGGATGCATTTTTCCTCGACAAGAACGGAAAAAGACAGTGTGGCACTTGCGGAAGGACTATCGAAATTTTCAAGCAATGTTGCGGTATGCGAGAGAACGCTAATGCGCGGGCAGCACAGAGAAATCCTCGAGAACCCGTAAGCGAGATTCACTTGCCGCCGCCTCCCGCGATTCTGAGATGACAATCGGCATCAGCTCGAGAATAGCGGCAGCACTGCACCACCACCTTATGTTGATCCTAATTCCAATGGAGCGGTGTTGATGATTCGAAGGGAAGGCCGTCCAATAGAGCTCGAAAGTAATCTCACGACGGTGTTTATGGCAGAGAAAATGCCTCCACCAACAGTTGAGTACCTTAATTGGTCAGGACAAGATATCGGCTTCACAATAGCAGATCATCCGCAGCAAGTTCCTCGACCAGGGCGATCGGCACTTATTCTGCCGCAGTTATCGCGGGATTTGATGTCTCTCGAGTGTTCATAGACGGCGGCAGCAGCTTAAACCTTATGTATGCAGATACATTGAGGAAGATGAACATATCCTTAGCAAACTTGAAACCAACGGACACAAGGTTCCACGGAATCACACCGGAGAAACCAAGTTATCCATTGGGAAAGATCAATCTCGACGTTCGATTTGGGACCCGAGAAAATTATAGAATCGAGAGGCTCGAGTTTGAAGTCGTGGATTTTCCGTCGCAATATCACGCTCTCGTTGGGACGACCAGCATATGCTAGATTTATGGCAGTGCCACACTATACATACTTGTTGTGGAGGTTGCCTGGACCAAAGGGACCAATCACGCTTAAAGGAAGCTTTGCCTTAGCCGATAAGTGCGACAAGGATTTCCACCGGTTGTCGAAACTTTCGGGATGCAAGCCGAGTACTTAGCGTCAAAAAGCATGACTGATTACGACGTACTTGCGTACGTTGGAAGGCCAAACAAAGAATCAACTTTCAGTACCGAGAAAAATTCAAAAGAGGTGCAGATTCACCCGACAGACCCAAAAAGACGACATCTATCGCAAACGACATGGATATCGCATAGGAAAGCGCGCTCGTCGAGTTCCTCCGTGAGCAATCGGGAAAATCTTCGCATGGTGTCCAGCCGACATGCCAGGAGTACCCAGGGAACTTGCCGAGCACCACCTAAACTTGGATCCACTAGCGAGACCAATCAAACAACCTTTGCGGCGTTTTGAACCAAACCGCAAAGCCATGTCGAGAAATCAATCGACTACAAGAAGCTGGTTTTATCAAAGAGATATTCACAGAAGCCACATGGGTAGCAAATCCTGTCTTTGGTGCCGAAGAAAAACACTAAGGTCCTTCGCATGTGCGTCGACTTTACGTGTCTCAATAAACATTGTCCAAAGGATCACTTTCCCCTCCCGAGGATCGATCAAATTATCGACTCCACGGCTGGATGTGAACGTCTTTCCTTCCTGGATGCATATTCTGGTTATAACCAGATCAGATTGAAAGAAGAAGATGAAGTAAAGACCACGTTTATTACACCTTACGGCGTGTTTTGCTACAGAACAATGCCCTTTGGTCTAAAAAATGCGGGAGCAACATATCAAAGGATGATGCAGAAGTGTTTGGCGACACAGATTGGGAAGAACGTGCAAGTATACATTGATGATTTCGTCATAACATCAAAAAAGGGGGCAACGCTGATCGAGGATCTCAAGGAAACCTTCGACAACCTCGATAAGTTCTGCCTCAAACTGAACCCGACGAAGTGTTCCTTTGGCGTCCCAGCAGGAGAACTTTTGGGGTTTCTAGTCTCAGCAAGAGGGATTGAAGCAAATCCCGACAAAATACAGGCTATCGTAACAATGAGGAAGCCAACAAAGTTGAAGGAGATACAACAGCTAACGGGGCGAGTCGCAGCTTTGAGCAGATTCGTCGCTAGGCTGGGAGAAAAAGCACTGCCGTTCTACGCTTTGATAAAACAAGGAGATAAATTCCAGTGGAACGAAGAAGCCGACAGAGCCTTCGAGGATTTGAAGCGCACAATTTCGACACCGCCAATTCTGGTGGCGCCAAAAGAAAGGGAACCTCTCCTGCTATATATCGCAGCCACGCCCCAAGTGGTGAGCACGGTGCTAGTTGTCGAAAGGGAAGAAGAAGGAAAACTCCACGGCGTGCAGAGGCCAGTATACTTCGTCAGCGAAGTTTTATCGCCATCAAAACAAAGGTATCCGCAGTACCAAAAGATAGCATATGGAGTGTTCACGACAGCACGAAAATTGCGCCACTATTTTTCGGCACATCCGATCATAGTGGTGAATGAAGCTCCCTTGTCAAATATCTTGAACAACCCGAAGCTACGGGTCGTGTCTCCCTTTGGGGAATAGAACTTTCCCCTCGGGACATCACGTATGAAAAAAGAAAAGCAATAAAATCGCAAATACTGCCGGACTTCATCGCAGAGTGGATGGAGTTGCAAAATACAGGACCTCCAGATTTGTCGAGAACCTGGACCATGAACTTCGACGGGTCCAAGAGACTAGAAGGGGCTGGCGCAGGAGTAGTACTCATATCACCTGAAGGCGACAAGTTGAAGTACATCCTTCGGATGACGTTCCCTAACGCATCTAACAATGAAGCAGAATATGAGGCTCTCATACACGGGATGAAGATGGCGAAAGCCTGCGGTGCAACTCGACTAAAAATCTTTGGCGACTCACAGCTGGTGGCACAGCAAGTTATGAACCAATGTGACGCAGTCAATGATAGCATGATGGCATACAAGGAGGTATACAACGAACTCGAGAAGTTGTTCGATGGATGCGAAGTAAACCATATTAGCAGATTGAGCAACGACGAAGCCGATGTTCTTGCAAACATTGGGTCGCAATGCCTTGCAGTCCCGCCAGGTGTATTCTGGGAAGAAATAACAGAGAGATCCACTAAGTCGACAAAATCAAAAAAGAAGGAGAAGAAACCCTCGGGGGCTACCAAGGAAAAGCAAGAGGACGAAGAAGAAGATCAGGACCTGGTCATGGTGATACAGATACCGTGGATGCAGCCGTACATATCATACATCCTGAGGAAAGAAATACCCGACGATCCAGTTGAGGCAAGGCGAGTAATTCGACGCTCCAAAGCTTTTACGGTGGTCAAGGGAGAACTGTATAAGCGAAGTATTTCAGGCGTCTTGCAAAGATGCGTCACACCCGAAGAAGGAAGAATAATTCTGAAGGATGTACACGAAGGAATATGTGGCCACCACGCAAGTAGTCGAGCTATCGCAGCCAAGGTTTTTCGGGCAGGATTCTACTGGTTGACAGCAATCGAGGACGCTAAGGACATAGTAAGAACTTGCGACGCATGTCAAAGATTTGCCGCAAAACCTCACTCTCCAGCAGCAGAGCTAGCACCAATACCATTGTCATGGCCCTTTGCTCAATGGGGACTTGATATGGTGGGTAAGTTACACAAATCCTGGCCAGGAGGAAAGGAGTACATGCTAGTAGCTGTCGATAAGTTTACAAAGTGGATAGAAGCGAAGCTGATAAATTCACCAGATGGAGCATCCACAGTAAAATTCGTAAAAGGCCTCGTCTTCAGATTTGGAGTGCCCCATAGCATCGTCACAGACAACGGCAGTAACTTCACATCCCATGAATTCAAAGACTATTGCGAAGAGGTGGGTATCAAGCTGAACTTTGCGTCAGTAGCACATCCTCAAACCAATGGGCAAGTCGAGAAAGCCAATGGTATCATCTGCAATGGCATCAAGAAGCGCTTGTTAGGACCACTGGAAAAAGCTCGACATACCTGGCCAGAAGAACTACCAAGCGTGTTGTGGAGCATCCGAACAACGCCAAACACAGCAACGCAGGAAACTCCGTTCTTTCTGGTTCATGGAGCAGAAGCAGTACTACCAATCGAGATAGAGCACAACTCTCCACGTGTCGCTGAATATGATGAAGAAACATCGAGAAGAGCGCTAGAGGACGACGTCGACGCACTTGATGAAGCTCGAGATGAAGTATTATCTCGGGTAACCAAATATCAACAGGACTTGAAGAATTACCACAGTCGACGTTTGCGGCCAAGATCTTTTCAGGTGGGCGACCTAGTTCTTCGGCTCACGCAAAAAAGTCATGAAAAACTCGAGTCACCGTGGCTTGGCCCTTACATCGTCACGGAAGTAATCGGAGGAGGAGCATACAGGATAAAGGACAAGAAGACAGGGGTGGAGGAGCCAAACCCCTGGAACGTGGCGCAACTTAGGCGGTTCTACGCCTAGAGTCGAAATATAGTCCTTGTAAAACTTCAATGTACTGAAATGCCCGCGAGTTTTCAGACGCACTCTTTTCCTTTTTCGGGGCACCGAGTGGGGCCGGAGAAGGTTTTTAATGAGGCGGGCTCGCGGTGCTGCAATATAATAAAGATAGTGACAATATAACTTTTCTTCTTTATCGACATGACCAAAGTCTTTGCTCCGACGAATTTCAATATAGTTCATCGACAAAAGAAAAACCTTGCCTTGGTATTCAAATACCTCGTGAGTCAATAAAAATACAAAATAGTACTCAATAAAAAGCTCGGGGGCTCATATTCGCCTTAAATATATAAATGCTTTGGTTCAAAACCTCGCAAATATACAAATATAGTAAAGAGTCACCGAAACACTCGGGGGCTAGACAAACAGAGAAATATAATTATTGCTTTACAATATAGTCATGGATTACAAAGAAGAAATATCTACAAGAAGAAAATAACTAGTCTTGATTCAGTATGTCATCAAGAGTAACTCTGTTTTCCTCAGGAGCAGCACCAAGAAAATCGGCATAATGGCCATCGGCAAAAAAGTCGGCATCCATCCGAAGCAGGTCCTCAATCATTTCTTCGGCTATGGGCGTAACCTTCGTGTTAATCCTGTCAACACCAACTCTCCGACGTTTTACCTTTTGGTGAACCTTCTCGACAACCTGGGTAAGGTCAAGCTTCGAGTGGCAGATCTGGAGCATGATAAGAGCAAATGCGCGCCAGCTACTAGTTGAGCTTTGACAAAATCATGGATACTGCGAGCATCCTTGAACCTTTCCATCAATTCAGGAAGAGTTTTTGGTTGGACGTTCCGAGGAAACATGGAGTTGTAAACCATGGACAAGGTCTTGGTACAGAAGTCAAGGAAATCGCGAGTTTGAGAGGTGCGATCTTGAAATCTGACAATTTGGCGGGTCCTCTCCGGGGTAGCCCAAAACAAAGAACCATGGTCCAGGGAAAGATTAACAAGGAGGTTTGTCCTAGCACTTACTCTCTCTTCCTCGGCAGCAGCATCAGTAAAGGCACCTATCAAAACAAAGAAGTGGAAACCTTTAAGACAATAGCATGAAGATGAAAGATATCAGAGGATGAAACAGGCATACCTGACATATCTGCACTGGCTTCATTCATTAATTCGAGCATGAAATTTTCTCGAGTAGTCGCCTTTTCAGCCTCGGAAGCAGCAATTTCCTTAGCAGCCACGGCCTCGCGAGCTTGCTGGAGAGCAACTTTTCGGCTTCAGATGACTTGCGAGATTGTTCCATCATCATAAGTGTTTGCTTCTTCGCATACCGAAGCTGCTGTCGAAGTTCGTCCGATTCTTGCGACAAGGTATCGTCGACAGGTGCAGTATCAGCAAAAGCTCTCCTCGCGCGAGAAGAAGAAGGCGACACATTGGAAGGAGCGGAAGTTGGAGTATAGTTATCAAATATCAACTGAAATATAAACAGGATAAAATCAAACGACAAGCAAAGATAGAGTTTTTCATTAATCTCTTGGAATAATTACAAGGGCATTACAGTGGAGCTAAGGAAATACGTGTCGCCAAACGACTACTTTGGCGACAAAAGCAAAAGAAACAAAGAAAAAACAGAGGCATGCAACTAGACCTCCGGCCTTGACGAGCTAGGAGTCGACGCTGGCTTAATCCCGAGATAGGCCAAGATCTTCTTCGTGTTGGGCTTGGCTGCCTTGATCAGCGACTTCCACCTTGATTGTTCTATTTGCTCGGTGTCGCCAACTTTCATCCAAGCCGATAGTCCTGCCATCGTCAGCAACCAAGGCGACAGTGTTTTCAACGGCAACCTTCATATTCTCTTGGCGCATCTTCAGTCCAAGGTCTTCCGGTGTATTGAACATCTTGGCAAGGTTGAGGAAAGTCGCAGGCTCCTCCTTCTTCGGGAAGAAGTAGGGGAATAATGCCGACAATACTGCGTTAGCGTTCGATACACCTTCACGAATCTCGGACCCATGAAGCTCCAGATAGGAAAGTGCGTCAAGGACCGGATCATCGACAGGATTCGTCAGATCAAAATCCTGGTTTGTTTGGACTGTCAAGGAAACAAAGTATTAGTGAAAAGACAAGAAACAAAGATTCTCATAAAAATAGAAGGGAGCAGTAAAATTACCGAAAGTGCGGCGACTCTGAGTCTTCAGGCGCTTGAGGATTCCTTCTTCACGAGAAGCTTGCGCAGCTTTGTGCTCATCTAAAGCAGCTGTAGCATCCTTAAGCTTTTTCTGCAGTTCCTCGACACCAGCAGCTTTCGCCTTGGCTTCATCAGCTTCGGCCTTGGCTTTGCTAGCAGCAAGGTCCGCTTTCTTGCGAGCCGCCTCACTTTGCTCAAGTTTTCGAGAAAGTGCGTCGGCGCGTTCGTTAGCCTCTGCAAGTTTCTCTGTCGAGATATAAAAAAAAAGAGAGAAGAAAGATCAAAAATCGCGACAAGCAACAGGAGTAAAAAATCAAGGAAAAAACAGCAAGTACAAAAGTCGTTACCTTCGGCTCTATTAGCATATTCACGGTACCCAATAAATTGGGAACCGATGCGGAGAAGATCCTTGATCATAGGCTGTTCAACGTGAACACAGAAAGAAAAACATCGGCATGAAAAAGACAAAAGGTGTGAAAAAACAAAATAAGGAAAATATAGATGTCGACAAGCTTACATCATCTAGGAGCAGAGTCGACGAACTGCCCAACTGAGGGGCAGGTTCAATAATCTTTTCAACCCTTGCCCTTTTTGGTGAAGGAGCAAGGGGGCTTGATGGCGGAGTAGTGGTGACGACGTTTTGTTGAGGAGGCGAGGTTTCTTCTCCTTCAACTAGCGTGTCTGAGGCAAGTACGATGCGTGACGTGCTTGTCCGAGGAGCCACGTCAGTAGTTGGAACTTCTTCCTCGTCATCACTATTAATCAAAAAATCGGCAGCATAAAAAGCAAGACAAGATAAATATTTCGAGTACAAAAATAGAGAGAAATAAAGACGACTTACGAGCTGACGAGGGATTCAACATAAGGATCGTAAGCTGCCTTCGGATGAGAAGGAACAACTTCTTCAGCCTTAGAGGTGCCAGAATCTTCAACATCAGCCCTTTTCCTTTTGTTCTTTGGAGAAACAGCAGGAGGAAGGGATTGCGTCGATTCACTGGCTTCAGACTCAACTTCTTTTTCATGAGAAGCCGCAGATTTGTGAGAACCCGCGACTTCACTTTCACGAATAGAAGAACCTTGAGTATCTTCGGCAACGATGGCCTGTTCTTCGACTTCTCCACCCTCCGGAAGAGGAGGAAGGGAAGTCATGGTAGGATGGTTCTGTAAAAAATAGTGACCAGAAGGAAAATTAAAAGAGATGACAATATAATGAGATGCAGAGAAAGTGCAAAACAAGGTAAAAACTCGGCAAGACAAAATACCTCGGGAGTGGATTGGCGGCGCTGTACGGTTCCACGCGACAAGAGGAAGGAATTGGGTCTTTACCTGTGCGAGAAAGTCTTCGAATCAACTTCTCCAAGTCCTTGGTGGAAAGATCACCGGAGATTCTGTTGGCGTCATTTTTACGAGAATACGTCCAAAGGGGATTTTTGCGAGCACGAAGAGGCTGCACTCTAATCCTAAGGAAATAGGCGATGATTTGAACACCAGACAGCTCTTTGCCTCGAGTGTTTTGAAGCTGACGAATACGAGACATGAGCGCCTCTGTCGCCTTTTTCTCTTCCTCGGAAGCTTCGGCATCCCAGGAGCGGCGGCGCTGAATTTTGGCACTTCCGTCGAAAGGAACTATGTTGTGTTCAACGGAGTTGGCGCTTTCTTCGTGAATGTAGAGCCACTTTTTGCGCCATCCTTGGACAGAATCAGGAAATTTGACGTCGAAATAGTCGACATCAGTACGAACACAGATAACAACGCCACCTATGTTATAAGTGACGTTGTGGGAGCCATTGCGGCGGAGGCAGAAAATGCGTTTCCACAGAGCCCAATTGGGAGGGATTCCGAGGAAGCATTCGCAAAGTGTGATGAAAATAGAAATGTGAAGGATGGAATTGGGAGTCAATTGGTGCAATTGAATCCCATAAACAAAAAGAAGACCGCGGAGGAAATCGTGGATTGGGGTCGAGAGGCCGCGGATGAGATGATCAACAAAACTAACCCGATACTCCATTGGAGGCTTGGGGTAGCTTTCTTCGCTAGGAAAGCGGATGGCGTCCTCCTTCTTCATGAGGCCAAGCCTCTTCAGCATGTTGGTGTCTTGGTTGGAGATTTTGGATCTCTCCCACTCAAGATCCTCGGCGGCCATCCTGGATTCCGGAGTACTGTGGCGAGTCAGACGCGCGCGCGGTGGCATCAACGGCAATGGCAGAGCAATGTGTGTGAGTGCGGAAGATCAGAGGAAGATTGGGCGCAGGAGAAGTTTTTGCGAAGAGGAACAGGTAAGCGGCGCAAGCGAGGGGATGAACGGAGGTTGAAGAAAGGTTTATATAAGAATCGGGTGAAGCAGTGTGCCGTTGGATGAAGAAATCGTGTGGTGAGAATAGATCTTCTAGATACAAGGGTAAAAAGGTATTTTTACTGAGATAGGCGTTACTGTACGTGCGCCAGAAAAAGCGGAGGACGTGTGTCCCCCACTTGCACGACGTGTCAACGTGGTGGAAGCAATGGACCCACAGGGCAGAAAAATCACGACTATTCGAGAAGGATGAAGTAAATTTGGTTAAGGGAAGCATGTCGACAAGAAAAGTTAAAGAAGATTGGCGACAGGAAGAATTATTCAATACTTCGGGAGCCTTTGATCAAAAACAAGTTTTTCCCCAGATGCTCGGGGGCTACTTCGACAAAAAGTACAATTTCGACTATGGCAATATAGAAATGGCAGGAGCCTACAACCAAGCACAAGTTCTTGGCTGTAGCCTCGGGGGCTACTCCCATCGGGAGCGCTGTTCGCGCACCCGAGAGATAAAAAAAAGAGAAGAAGAAAAAGATCATATTGGGAACTAATGACAATATAGCGACAAGGTGGACTAAAATGTTGAGCCTACAACCAAGCACAAGTTCTTGGTTGTAGCCTCGGGGGCTACTCCCATCGGGAACGCTGTTCGCGTGCCCGATGAAATTAACAAAGGAAAAATAGAAAAGCAAGAGAGTATATTTCGAGTTATAATTAACTCTACATATACTCCCATCGGGAGAGCAATATAAGTCATATTTGACTCGATAAAATGTGCCATTCCAACAGCCGGAAAAGCACTCGACAATATATTCTCAGAACGCCAAAGTTGCGATCAATTTCTGAATGCCGCAAATTTGCGAAGGTAAGACCCCAGATCCGTTCTGCTGGGCGTGGCATCGCCAAAGACTGCGCTCTGCTACTTTTATCCATATCAACAGATACGAAGAAAAATCCTAACGGACGCGTTAGGTACCCGATAAATTCGACTGGGACTCGACAGAATGGTAAGAGCTTAAGCGGCACCTGTCGAAGTTTACACCAGTATCCCGAGATCATGTCCAGGGACGTGATTTTGAAGTAGGTTTTTGCGGATTGCCACTAGAGCAGTTAACTAGTACCTGATCCGTCAGATGAACTAGCCCCAACTACCATTATCCCTGTACAATATAGAATTTTATGTGAAGAAGTATAAAAAAGTTAAAGCTTCCAAATAAAAATAAACAGTGGAGATTTTCCCTGATTCTACGATTCAAGCAAAATCTCGGGGGCTACTGACATAGGCATCCCAAATGGGCCTGCCGAAGATGGTACCCGGGATTTACTGGAGGCCCAATACCCGAAGAATAAGAAGATTCGGAAGCCCAAGATTTACTAAGGAAAGATAGAGTTGTAATAGGAAGTGTTGTTTGTAATCTGGCGGGATGAGTTAGAAACCGTCCCGGACTCTGTAAACCTGTATAGCACGAATCCCTCGGCTCCACCTCCTATATAAAGGGGGAGTCGAGGGACGAAGAATCAATCGAATCATTGTCTGTAAACCCTAGTTTTCATATTCGTCGAGTACTTTTCGGCTGAAACCTTCGAGATCTACTTACCCTCTACTTCCAACTAAACCCTAGCCTACAATCCATAGGCATTGACAAGTTGATACCTTGTCATTGATAGACTGATTTCATATGAACAACATGTGCGCCACTTTAGCTCAACTCATACCACATTGGGTATAGTGTGACAACACTCACCATTTAGCACAAAAGTACATATTGGTGTGGGTATGAACAAATGATATGTTGAATTACTCAAATGGCTCATTTGCCATTTGAATAACCAAACTAGGCCAATCAGATTAGATAGGATCGGTAATGAAATAAGATATAAGTGTCTAGATAGGATTGGTGGATATGTATAATCACATGATTCTTGTAAAAGAATCATAGCAAATAGAATTGGGTTGACAATGAAATTACTCAAATCCACATAATTGAATTTGAATACTTTTAGAATTGTTCAATTACTTTGAGGAGTGTTGCTACTGGACTGAGAATAGATTTTTGTGACGCTGTGCAAAGAGAATTATCCAAAAAGGATTTATAGAATTATAAAGGTATGACCAAAATAAGTCATTACCCCACGTGAAGATGTCGAACATTTTACAACTATTAAAAGCTTAAAACTAATGGTGGGAGTGTGTTCTACACATTTTTCTGAATCCAGTGGTACCTTATTTATAAATTTTGGACTTATAGATCTCCGGATACGAAATATATAATTCGCGGTATAAATTGTCTAAAATGATGAAAATTCAGAAATTTGGAAAACTAGCACCACCGGATAGGGAATTTAATTATGAACTCAAGGTTCAGAAAAATCATCTAAAATGGAGATCTAGAACTCATGATATGAAATTTTACGAAACTAGACATTTCGCGGTTAAAATTTGATGAGGTCGGAAAGTCGTGCGAAACGGATTGAAAAACTTTCTACACGAAAGTTGTAGAAGATTTAATTACGAATCGATCGCAATAAGAATCGTGTAAAACGGAGATATAGATCTATAGTTATGAATTTTCGAAGATTGACATGAGCTAGCACAACCTATTACGAAACTGATGGATCCTACTAGGAATCAGTACACGCGCTCTGCCTTTGCTCTTGTCACGAGCGTGTACTATTCGAGTAGATTTAAAACCTATCTAATTCGTGCAGTGCTCGCTAGATAGAATAGACGAGTAGTGTTTGCGACTTACAGTGGCCGAGCTGGTCGGCAAGGATGAAGAGGAGAACGACGTTGGCGAGGCGGACGTCGTTGATCTGGTGCGCTTCGGGATTGTGCTAGCACGTCCATGATAAGGGCATGAATACAGGTACGAGGTCTCTGGTTTCCAGCCGCTCCTTCCGTGTGCGTAGCGGTTAACAGGAGGTGTGCGTAACTACGACTTTCGGAAGCTTGGCGTTGCTTCCCTCCGGTGCCAAAGGAAACGAACCAAGGCATCAGAGGGGTGCTCCAGGACAAAGGAAAAGATTGGGAACGAAAGAATACAGCTGATACCTTCACTGGTGACCGAGTCATCCAATAGCAGCGGCGGTGTTCTTCGGAGGGTGCAAGGAATTGACGTGGTGATCGCCGAGGATGACATGATCTGGCTGAGGAACTCATATTTGCGGCTGATCTTGGCATGGATGGTATGAGTTGTACAAATGATCTCTCTGAAAAGTTTGAGAACGAAAGAGATGGAGACGAATGAGAGACACATGATGCTCCTCTTAGTTCGCACGAATATGGTCTGAGGAGTGAGATCGAGGGGTATATGCCGACGGGTGGCATTCGGTGCGCGACGCTGGTGCGAGAAATTGAGTCGACCAAATGGAATATAAATTGTCTGAACGGACTCTTCAAAGGATTTGCAATAACTTTCGTGTTTAACTCTAAGAGAAACGGCCACTATAATGGGGAGAATTAGGGATATGAATTGGTAACCCCATGAATACTTACGTATCTGCTTATGCCTGCACGGGGAGGAAGACGAGCGAGCGGCCGGGCTCGTTCCTGGTTGGCAAGTCTGATGGGCCAGAGAATGGGCCTGTGGCTGCTTTGGTCGTTTTTTTATTATAATTTTCTTCTTTCTGTTTTCTGTTCCTTTTTGTTTGAAATTTTTCAAACTCGAATTTGATTCAAACATGATCAAAATATATACGGAAAACATATATTGCAAGGTTTAGTGAAAACAGAACATTTTGGCACAGTTTCGATTTTCAAAATAGATTTACAATTATCAAAATATGGCACATATGCCTATAGGGCTTATTTTATCAAAGAATAAAAACTTTTTTTTGTAGTTTTAAAACCTTTAGAAAAAATAGGTGTTTTTGTAAACATTTGGGTTGACAATTTCTTTTATGAAATCTCTATCTTGAGAAAAAAAAAGCTTTTAACTACTACACGAAAATTTTAATTCCCCGTGGAATTTCAGCCAAGTCAAACAATTCAATCAATCTAAATTATCATTTTTAACATTCCAAAATTTGGAAATTTTGGGATGTTACAATTGATAATGTTCGCATTATGGCTAACAATAACCTTGTCCCCGTTGATTTTGTTGTTTTGGATATTGAATGCAATGCATCTTGTCCCATTATATTGGAAAGACCTTTTCTTCGAACCGTTGGTGCTACTATTGATATGAAGGAAAGTAATATTTAGTATCAATTTCCTCTCAAGAAAGGTATGGAACCCTTCCCTAGAAAAAGAATGAAGTTACCTTATGATTCTATTATTAGAACAAATTATGATATTGATGCTTCATCTCTTGATAATACTTGATTCACACTTTCTGCGCCTAGATGAAAGGCGTTAAAGAAAAAGCGCTTATGGGAGACAACCCATTATTTTACTACATCACTTTTGTTTTATATTTGAGTCTTGGAAGTTGTTACTACTGTAGCAACCTCTCCTTATCTTTATTTTATTGCATTGTTGTGCCAAGTAAAGTTTTTGATAGTAATGTTGATACTAGATTTTGATTACTGCGCAGAAACAGATTTCTTACTGTCACGAAATTGAGTAGCCCCGAATATATATAGCTCAGAAAATTCTGCCAATTTACGTGCATGATCCTCAGATATGTACGCAACTTTCATTCAATTTGAGCTTTTTCATCTGAGCAAGTTAAGTGCCCCAGAAAAATTCGTCTTTACGGACTGTTCTGTTTTGACAGATTCTGCCTTTTATTTCGCATTGCCTGTTTTGCTATGTTTGATGGATTTCTTTGTTCCATTAACTTTCAGTAGCTTTGTGCAATGTCCAGAAGTGTTAAGAATGATTATGTCACCTCTGAATAAATGAATTTTCAATTATGCACTAACCCTCTAATGAGTTTGTTTCGAGTTTGGTGTGGAGGAAGTTTTCAAGGGTCAAGAGAGGTGGATGATACAATATGATCAAGAAGAGTGAAAAGTCTAAGCTTGGGGATGCCCCCGTGGTTCATCCCTGCATATTTCAAGAAGACTCAAGCATCTAAGCTTGGGGATGCCCAAGGTATCCCCTTCTTCATCGATAACTTATCAGGTCACCTCTAGTGAAACTATATTTTTATTCAGTCACATCTTATGTGCTTTGCTTGGAGCGTCTGTTTGCTTTTGTTTTTGTTTTTGTTTGAACAAAATCGGATCCTAGCATTCTTTGTGTGGGAGAGAGACACGCTCCGCTGTTGCATATGAACACATGTGTTCTTAGTGCTACTTTTAATGTTCATGGCGAAGGTTGAAAACTGCTTCGTTCATCGTTATATGGTTGGAAACGGAAAATGCTTCATGTGGCAATTGGTATAATGTCTTGAATAATTTGATACTTGGCAATTGATGTGCTCATATAGATCATGTTTAAGCTCTTGCATCATGTACTTTGCACCTATTAATGAAGAACTACATAGAGCTTGTTAAAATTTGGTTTGCATGATTGGTTTCTCTAGAGTCAAGATATTTTCTGGTTAAGGTGTTTGAACAACAAGGAGATAGTGTAGAGTCTTATAATGCTTGCAATGTGTTCTTATGTAAGTTTTGTTGTACCGTTTATACTTGAGTTTGCTTCAAACAACCTTGCTAGCCTAAGCCTTGTATTGAGAGGGATTACTTCTCGTGCATCCAAATCCTTGAGCCAAAAACTATGCCATTTGTGTCCACCATACCTACCTACCACATGGTATTTCTCTGCCATTCCAAAGTACATTACTTGAGTGCTACCTTTAAAATTCTATTCTTTGCCTTTACAATACATAGCTCATGGGAAAATAGCCTTAAAACTATTGTGGTATTGAATATGTAGCTATGTATCTTATTTCTTATAAGTTGCTTGTTGAGCGGTAACCATGTTTCTAGGGACGCCATCAACTATTACACCTTTGTTGGATATCATGTGAGTTGCTATGCATGTTCGTCTTGTCTGAAGTAAGGGCGATTTTCATGATCAAATGGTTTGAGTATGCATATTGTTAGAGAAGAACATTGGGCCGCTAACTAAAGCCATGAATCATGGTGGAAGTTTCAGTTTGGACACAAATCCTCAATCTCTTATGAGAATATTATCTGTTGATGAATGCTTAAGCATTAAAAGAGGAGTCCATTATCTGTTGTCTATGTTGTCCCGGTATAGAGGTACCCCTTTGTGACACTTGGTTGAAACATATGTTATGCAATGATAATCCGTGTTAATCCAAGATAATTAGGACAAGGTGCGAGCACTATTAGTATTCTATGCATGAGGCTTGCAACTTATAGGATGTCTTATACATAACACATATGAATTATTACTACCGTTGACAAAATTGTTTCTATGTTTTCAAAATGAAAAGCTCTAGCACAAAAATAGTAATCCATGCTTCCCTCTGCGAAGGGTCATTCTTCTACTTTATGTTGAGTCAGTTTACCTACTTCTTTCTATCTTAGAAGCAAACACTTGTGTCAACTGTGTGCATTGATTCTTACATATCTACCTATTGCACTTGTTATATTGCTTTATGTTGACAATTATCCATGAGATAAACATGTTAAAGTTGAAAGCAACCGCTGAAACTTTTATCTTCCTTTGTGTTGCTTCAAAGCTTTCTACTAAGAATTTATTGCTTATGAGTTAACTGTTATGCAAGTCTTATTGATGCTTGTCTTGAAAGTACTATTCATGAAAAGTCTTTGCTATATGGTTCAGTTGTTTAACCATTGTCTTTACCATTGCTTCGAATCGCTGCATTCATCTCATATGCTTTACAATAGTATTGATCAAGATTATGATAGCATGTCACTTCAGAAATTATCCTTGTTATCGTTTACCTACTCGAGGGCGAGTAGGAACTAAGCTTGGGGATGCTTGATACGTCTCAAACGTATCCATAATTTCTTATGTTCCATGCTACTTTTATGATGATACTCACATGTTTTATACACACTTTATGTCATTATTATGCATTTTCCGGCACTAACCTATTGACGAGATGCCGAAGAGCCAGTTGTTGTTTTCTGCTGTTTTTGGTTTCAGAAATCCTACAAAGGAAATATTCTCGGAATTGGACGAAATCAACGCCCAGGGTCTTATTTTTCCACGAAGCTTCCAGAAGACCGAAGGGGATACGAAGAGGAGCCACGAGGGCCCGTAACCATAGGCCGGCGCGGCCAGGGAGGGGCCCGCGCCGGCCTATGGGGTGGTTCCCTCGTCAGCCCTCCGACTCTGCCCTTCCGCCTACTTATAGCCTTCGTCGCGAAACCCTCTGTACCGAGAGCCACGATACGGAAAACCTTCCAGAGACGCAGCCGCCGCCAATCCCATCTCGGGGGATTCAGGAGATCGCCTCCGGCACCCTGCCGGAGAGGGGAATCATCTCCCAGAGGGCTCTTCATCGCCATGATCGCCTCCGGATCGATGTGTGAGTAGTTCACCCCTGGACTATGGGTCCATAGCAGTAGCTAGATGGTTGTCTTCTCCTCATTGTGCTATCATGTTAGATCTTGTGAGCTGCCTATCATGATCAAGATCATCTATTTGTAATGCTACATGTTGTGTTTGTTGGGATCCGATGAATATGGAATACTATGTCAAGTTGATTATCAATCTATCATATATGTTGTTTATGTTCTTGCATGCTCTCCGTTGCTAGTAGAGGCTCTGGCCAAGTTGATACTTGTAACTCCAAGAGGGAGTATTTATGCTCGATAGTAGGTTCATGCCTCCATTGAATCTGGGACAGTGACAGAAAGTTCTAAGGTTGTGGATGTGATGTTGCCACAAGGGATAAAACATCAATGCTTTGTCTAAGGATATTTGTGTTGATTACATTACGCACCATACTTAATGCAATTGTCTGTTGTTTGCAACTTAATACTGGAAGGGGTTCGGATGATAACCTGAAAGTGGACTTTTTAGGCATAGATGCATGCTGGATAGCGGTCTATGTACTTTGTCGTAATGCCCTGATTAAATCTCATAGTACTCATCGTGATATATGTATGTGCATTGTTATGCCTTCTTTATTTGTCAATTGCCCAACTGTAATTTGTTCACCCAACATGCTATTTATCTTATGGGAGAGACACCACTAGTGAACTGTGGACCCTGGTCCATTCTTTACATCTGAAATACAATCTACTGCAATACTTGTTCTTTACTGTTCTTCGCAAACAAACATCATCTTCCACACTATACGGTTAATCCTTTGCTTTCAGCAAGCCGGTGAGATTGACAACCTCACTGTTACGTTGGGGCAAAGTACTTTGATTGTGTTGTGTAGGTTCCACGTTGGCGCCGGAATCCCTGGTGTTGCGCCGCACTACACTCCGTCACCAACAACCTTCACGTGTTCCTTGACTCCTACTGCTTCGATAACCTTGGTTTCTTACTGAGGGAAAACTTGCTACTGTACGCATCACACCTTCCTCTTGGGGTTCCCAACGGACGTGTGTTAACTGCACGCATCAATGGGCACCACACATAAGTGACAGACCTGTTGGTGTAAAAACTCAGTTGATTATTATAGTGCATTAGAACAAAGTTTCCTATGGATTCAAGGGTAGGAAATCCAAGTTAACTCGTTTACATGACATTAATTTTTCCATGAAGCAAAGTTAACATATCTATCAATTGGTACATTTTGGAGTGACTAAGAAGGATCCAGGCATACTTATTTGTTTTCACGTGTTAAACTTGTTTAAATCTTGCTCAAACCTAGGATTTGACCAAGATTCAAATGGGCATGAAAATAAAAAAATAAAAAAATGAAATACCAATGCACATAGTCTTCTTATGTCATATAGTAAGCATTCAAGATGATAAACAAGGTCTAGACATATTCAAACCATGCAAATCATGTATCTACTCCCTAATGACCCTAAACTCCGTATTATGAAGTAAGGCATGAAGAGAAGTGGTTTTGGGTTTCAAACATGGAAATTTCCAAAACCTCCCAAAAGCTTCATTTTAGAGTGACTAAGAAGGATCGAGGCTTACCTTTTCATTTTCATGATTTAAACTTGTTTAAATCATGGTCAAACCTAGCTAGTATTTGACCAAGATTCTAATGGGCATAAAATTCAAAAAAAATCAGAAAAATGAAAAAACCAAAGCACATAGCCTTCTTATGTCATAAAGTAAGAATTCAAGTTAATAAAGAAGGTCTAGACATATTCAAACTAGACAAATCATGTATCTACCCCTAACACTAAACCCTGTCTTATGAAGTCAATCATGAAGAGAAGTGGTTTTGGGTTTCAAACATGGAAATTTCAAGAACCTCCCAAAAGATACATTTTAGAGCGACTAAGAAGGATCCATGGTTACCTTTTCATTTTCATATTTTAAACTTGTTTAAATCTTTGTCAAACCTAGGATTTGACCAAGATTCAAATGGGCATAAAAATTCAGGAAAAACAAAAAGAATGATAAACCAAAGCACATAACATTCTTTATGTCATATAGTAAGGCATTAAAGTTGATAAACAAGGTCTAGACATGTTCAAACCAGAAAATCATGTATATACCTGCCCCTAACCTTAAACTCTGTCTTAATTATGAAGTCAATCATGAAGAGTACTGATTTTGGGTTTCAAACATGAAAATTTCAAGAACATCCCAAAAGCTGCTTCATTTTAGAGTGATTAAGAAGGATCCAGGCTTACCTTTTCGTTTTCATATTTTATACTTGTTTAAATCCTGGTCAAACCTAGGATTTGACCAAGATTCAAATGGGCATAAAATTCAAAAAAATTAGAAGAATGAAAAACAAAATCACATAGTCTTCTTATGTCATATAGTAAGCATTCAAGTTGATAAACAAGGTTTAAAAATGTGTTCAAACCAGACAAATCATATATCTACCCCTAACCATAAACTCGGTCGATCATATGAAGTCTAGCATGAAGAGAAGTCGTATGGGTTTCAAACATGGAAATTTCAAGAACATCCCAAAAGCTTCATTTTAGAGTGACTAGAAAAGATCCAGGCTTGCCTTTTCATTTTCATGTTTTAAAATTGTTTAAATCTTGGTCAAACCTAGCTAGTATTTGACCAAGATTCAAATGGGCATAAAATTCAAAAAAATGAAAAAATAAAAAACTAAAGCACGTACATAGCCTTCTTATGTCATATATATATATAGTAAGCCTTCAAGTTGATGAACAAGGTCTAGACATATTCAAAACAGAAAAAGCATGTATCTACCCCCTAACCCTTAACTATGTCTTATGAAGTCAAGCATGAAGAGAAGTGGTTTTGGTTTCAAACATGGAAATTTCAAAAACTTCCCAAAAGCTTAATTTTAGAGTGAGTAAGAAGGATCCAAGCTTACCTTTTCATTTTCAGGATTTATGCTTGTTTAAATCTTGGTCAAACATAGGATTTGACCAACACACATATAGTCTTCTTATGTCATATAGTAAGCATTCAAGTTGATAAACAAGCATGCATGTCTAGACATATTCAAACCCGACAAATCATGTATCTACCCCAAACCCTAAACTCTGTCTTATGAAGTCAACCATGAAGAGAAGTGGTTTTGGGTTTCAAACATTGAGATTTCAAGAACCCCCCAAAAGCTTCATTTTAGAATGAGTAAGAAGGATCCAGGCTTACCTTTTCATTTTATGTTTTAAACTTGTTTAAATCTTGGTCAAACTTAGGATTTGACCAAGATTCAAATGGGCATAAACATTCAGAAAAAAACAAAAAATGAAAAACCAACGCACATATAGTCTTCTTATGTCATATAGTAAGTATTCAAGTTGATGAACAAGGTCTAGACATTTTCAAAACAGAAAAAGCATGTATCTACCCCCTAACCCTTAACTTTGTCTTATGAAGTCAGACATGAAGATAAGTGGTTTTGGGTTTCAAACATGGAAATTTAAAAAACATCCCAAAAGCTTAATTTTAGAGTGACTAAGAAGGACCCAAGCTTACCTTTTCATTTTCATGTTTATGCATGTTTAAATCTTGGTCAAACATAGGATTTGACCAACACACATATAGTCTTCTTATGTCATATAGTAAGCATTCAAGTTGATAAACAAGCATGCATGTCTAGACATATATATTCAAACCCGACAAATCATGTATCTACCCCAAACCCTAAACTCTGTCTTATGAAGTCAACCATGAAGAGAAGTGGTTTTGGGTTTCAAACATTGAGATTTCAAGAACCCCCCAAAAGCTTCATTTTAGAATGAGTAAGAAGGATCCAGGCTTACCTTTTCATTTTATGTTTTAAATTTGTTTAAATCTTGGTCAAACCTAGGATTTGACCAAGATTCAAATGGGCATAAACATTCAGAAAAAAATGAAAAATGAAAAACCAACGCACATATAGTCTTCTTATGTCATATAGTAAGAATTCAAGTTGATGAACAAGGTCTAGACATATTCAAAACAGAAAAAGCATGTATCTACCCCCTAACCCTTAACTTTGTCTTATGAAGTCAGACATGAAGATAAGTGGTTCTGGGTTTCAAACATGGAAATTTAAAAAAACATCCCAAAAGCTTAATTTTAGAGTGACTAAGAAGGACCCAAGCTTACCTTTTCATTTTCATGTTTATGCTTGTTTAAATCTTGGTCAAACATAGGATTTGACCAAGATTCAAATGGGCATAAACATTCAAAAAAAATTAAAAAATAAAAAACCAATGCACATTAGTAGCCCAAAATCGAACCAGTAGTTGGATATTTTTGAACTTGATCTGTAGTAGTGGGCAAAACCCTAGATTAATCTTTTAATGGAGTACTTTTTTATTATTACTATGCAGCACATGTGTGTTTACCCGTCGAGTGAAACTCGGAGGAAGAGGGATCACTCGGAAGGAGAGAAGAAGGGAGTGCATTATGGTGTCTCCCCTTTTTCGGGTGATGATGTTGACTGTTGTGCAGGTTTTGTCAGTGAGCAGGAGGTGCGGGCGAGCGAGCGAGTCGAGCGAGGCCGAGAATGAGAGAGATTTTTTTGTGAGAGGGACAACCGAAGGATCTTGAAGGACCCAGAGACTTCCAATACGCATCCTGATGCGTCTTCTCTTGACAAAGAAGATGGCTGGGAGTTTGCGTACCTACTGCACGTGACTTGTGCTCACTGAAGTGTGGGACCTCACGCATGGGCACCACACGTAAGTGACAGACCTGTTGGTGTAAAAACTCAGTTGATTATTATAGTGCATTAGAACAAAGTTTCCTATGGATTCAAGGGTAGGAAATCCAAGTTAACTCATTTACATGACATTAATTTTTCCATGAAGCAAAGTTAACACATCTATCAATTGGTACATTTTGGAGTGACTAAGAAGGATCCAGGCTTACTTATTCGTTTTCACGTGTTAAACTTGTTTAAATCTTGCTCAAACCTAGGATTTGACCAAGATTCAAATGGGCATGAAAATATAAAATGAAATACCAATGCACATAGTCTTCTTATGTCATATAGTAAGCATTCAAGATGATAAACAAGGTCTAGACATATTCAAACCAGGCAAATCATGTATCTACTCCCTAATGACCCTAAACTCCGTCTTATGAAGTAAGGCATGAAGAGAAGTGGTTTTGGGTTTCAAACATGGAAATTCCTAAAACCTCCCAAAAGCTTCATTTTAGAGTGACTAAGAAGGATCGAGGCTTACCTTTTCATTTTCATGATTTAAACTTGTTTAAATCATGGTCAAACCTAGCTAGTATTTGACCAAGATTCTAATGGGCATAAAATTCAAAAAAATTAGAAAAATGAAAAACCAAAGCACATAGCCTTCTTATGTCATAAAGTAAGAATTCAAGTTGATAAACAAGGTCTAGACATATTCAAACTAGACAAATCATTTATCTACCCCTAACACTAAACTCTGTCTTATGAAGTCAATCATGAAGAGAAGTGGTTTTGGGTTTCAAACATGGAAATTTCAAGAACCTCCCAAAAGATTCATTTTAGAGTGACTAAGAAGGATCAATGGTTACCTTTTCATTTTGATATTTTAAACTTGTTTAAATCTTTGTCAAACCTGGGATTTGACCAAGATTCAAATGGGCATAAAAATTCAGGAAAAACAAAAAGAATGATAAACCAAAGCACATAACATTCTTTATGTCATATAGTAAGGCATTAAAGTTGATAAACAAGGTCTAGACATATTCAAACCAGAAAATCATGTATATATATCTGCCCCTAACCTTAAACTCTGTCTTAATTATGAAGTCTATCATGAAGAGAAGTGGTTTTGGGTTTCAAACATGAAAATTTCAAGAACATCCCAAAAGCTGCTTCATTTTAGTGTGATTAAGAAGGATCCAGGCTTACCTTTTCGTTTTCATATTTTATACTTGTTTAAATCCTGGTCAAAAACCTAGGATTTGACCAAGATTCAAATGGGCATAAAATTCAAAAAAATTAGAATAATGAAAAACAAAATCACATAGTCTTCTTATATCATATAGTAAGCATTCAAGTTGATAAACAAGGTTTAAAAATGTGTTCAAACCAGACAAATCATGTATCTACCCCCTAACCATAAACTCGGTCGATCTTATGAAGTCTAGCATGAAGAGAAGTCGTATGGGTTTCAAACATGGAAACTTCAAGAACATCCCAAAAGCTTCATTTTATAGTGACTAGAAAAGATCCAGGCTTGCCTTTTCATTTTCATGTTTTAAAATTGTTTAAATCTTGGTCAAACCTAGCTAGTATTTGACCAAGATTCAAATGGGCATAAAATTCAAAAAAATGAAAAAATAAAAAACTAAAGCACGTACATAGCCTTCTTATGTCATATATATAGTAAGCCTTCAAGTTGATGAACAAGGTCTAGACATATTCAAAACAGAAAAAGCATGTATCTACCCCCTAACCCTTAACTATGTCTTATGAAGTCAAGCATGAAGAGAAGTGGTTTTGGTTTCAAACATGGAAATTTCAAAAACTTCCCAAAAGCTTAATTTTAGAGTGAGTAAGAAGGATCCAAGCTTACCTTTTCATTTTCAGGATTTATGCTTGTTTAAATCTTGGTCAAACATAGGATTTGACCAACACACATATAGTCTTCTTATGTCATATAGTAAGCATTCAAGTTGATAAACAAGCATGCATGTCTAGACATATTCAAACCCGACAAATCATGTATCTACCCCAAACCCTAAACTCTGTCTTATGAAGTCAACCATGAAGAGAAGTGGTTTTGGGTTTCAAACATGGAAATTCCTAAAACCTCCCAAAAGCTTCATTTTAGAGTGACTAAGAAGGATCGAGGCTTACCTTTTCATTTTCATGATTTAAACTTGTTTAAATCATGGTCAAACCTAGCTAGTATTTGACCAAGATTCTAATGGGCATAAAATTCAAAAAAATCAGAAAAATGAAAAACCAAAGCACATAGCCTTCTTATGTCATAAAGTAAGAATTCAAGTTGATAAACAAGGTCTAGACATATTCAAACTAGACAAATCATTTATCTACCCCTAACACTAAACTCTGTCTTATGAAGTCAATCATGAAGAGAAGTGGTTTTGGGTTTCAAACATGGAAATTTCAAGAACCTCCCAAAAGATTCATTTTAGAGTGACTAAGAAGGATCAATGGTTACCTTTTCATTTTGATATTTTAAACTTGTTTAAATCTTTGTCAAACCTGGGATTTGACCAAGATTCAAATGGGCATAAAAATTCAGGAAAAACAAAAAGAATGATAAACCAAAGCACATAACATTCTTTATGTCATATAGTAAGGCATTAAAGTTGATAAACAAGGTCTAGACATATTCAAACCAGAAAATCATGTATATATCTGCCCCTAACCTTAAACTCTGTCTTAATTATGAAGTCTATCATGAAGAGAAGTGGTTTTGGGTTTCAAACATGAAAATTTCAAGAACATCCCAAAAGCTGCTTCATTTTAGAGTGATTAAGAAGGATCCAGGCTTACCTTTTCGTTTTCATATTTTATACTTGTTTAAATCCTGGTCAAAAACCTAGGATTTGACCAAGATTCAAATGGGCAAAAAATTCAAAAAAATTAGAATAATGAAGAACAAAATCACATAGTCTTCTTATATCATATAGTAAGCATTCAAGTTGATAAACAAGGTTTAAAAATGTGTTCAAACCAGACAAATCATGTATCTACCCCCTAACCATAAACTCGGTCGATCTTATGAAGTCTAGCATGAAGAGAAGTCGTATGGGTTTCAAACATGGAAACTTCAAGAACATCCCAAAAGCTTCATTTTATAGTGACTAGAAAAGATCCAGGCTTGCCTTTTCATTTTCATGTTTTAAAATTGTTTAAATCTTGGTCAAACCTAGCTAGTATTTGACCAAGATTCAAATGGGCATAAAATTCAAAAAAATGAAAAAATAAAAAACTAAAGCACGTACATAGCCTTCTTATGTCATATATATAGTAAGCCTTCAAGTTGATGAACAAGATCTAGACATATTCAAAACAGAAAAAGCATGTATCTACCCCCTAACCCTTAACTATGTCTTATGAAGTCAAGCATGAAGAGAAGTGGTTTTGGTTTCAAACATGGAAATTTCAAAAACTTCCCAAAAGCTTAATTTTAGAGTGAGTAAGAAGGATCCAAGCTTACCTTTTCATTTTCAGGATTTATGCTTGTTTAAATCTTGGTCAAACATAGGATTTGACCAACACACATATAGTCTTCTTATGTCATATAGTAAGCATTCAAGTTGATAAACAAGCATGCATGTCTAGACATATTCAAACCCGACAAATCATGTATCTACCCCAAACCCTAAACTCTGTCTTATGAAGTCAACCATGAAGAGAAGTGGTTTTGGGTTTCAAACATTGAGATTTCAAGAACCCCCCAAAAGCTTCATTTTAGAATGACTAAGAAGGATCCAGGCTTACCTTTTCATTTTATGTTTTAAACTTGTTTAAATCTTGGTCAAACCTAGGATTTGACCAAGATTCAAATGGGCATAAACATTCAGAAAAAAACAAAAAATGAAAAACCAACGCACATATAGTCTTCTTATGTCATATAGTAAGCATTCAAGTTGATGAACAAGGTCTAGACATATTCAAAACAGAAAAAGCATGTGTCTACCCCCTAACCCTTAACTTTGTCTTATGAAGTCAGACATGAAGATAAGTGGTTTTGGGTTTCAAACATGGAAATTTAAAAAACATCCCAAAAGCTTAATTTTAGAGTGACTAAGAAGGACCCAAGCTTACCTTTTCATTTTCATGTTTATGCTTGTTTAAATCTTTGTCAAACATAGGATTTGACCAAGATTCAAATGGGCATAAACATTCAGAAAAAATTAAAAAATAAAAAACAAACGCACATTAGTAGCCCAAAATCGAACCAGTAGTTGGATATTTTTGAACTTGATCTGTAGTAGTGGGCAAAACCCTAGATTAATCTTTCAATGGAGTACTTTTTTATTATTACTATGTAGCACATGTGTGTTTGCCCGTCGAGTGAAACTCGGAGGAAGAGGGATCACTCGGACGGAGAGAAGAAGAGAGTGCATTATGCTATCTCCCCTTTTTCGGGTGATGATGTTGACTGTTGTGCAGGTTTTGTCAGTGAGCAGGAGGTGCGAGCGAGCGAGCGAGTCGAGCGAGGCCGAGAATGAGAGAGATTTTTTTTGTGAGAGGGACAACCGAAGGATCCTGAAGGACCCAGAGACTTCCAATACGCATCCTGATGCGTCTTCTCTTGACAAAGAAGATGGCTGGGAGTTTGCGTACCTACTGCACGTGACTTGTGCTCACTGAAGTGTGGGACCTCACGCATGGGCACCACACGTAAGTGACAGACCTGTTGGTGTAAAAACTCAGTTGATTATTATAGTGCATTAGAACAAAGTTTCCTATGGATTCAAGGGTAGGAAATCCAAGTTAACTCATTTACATGACATTAATTTTTCCATGAAGCAAAGTTAACACATCTATCAATTGGTACATTTTGGAGTGACTAAGAAGGATCCAGGCTTACTTATTCGTTTTCACGTGTTAAACTTGTTTAAATCTTGCTCAAACCTAGGATTTGACCAAGATTCAAATGGGCATGAAAATAAAAAATGAAATACCAATGCACATAGTCTTCTTATGTCATATAGTAAGCATTCAAGATGATAAACAAGGTCTAGACATATTCAAACCAGGCAAATCATGTATCTACTCCCTAATGACGCTAAACTCCGTCTTATGAAGTAAGGCATGAAGAGAAGTGGTTTTGGGTTTCAAACATGGAAATTCCTAAAACCTCCCAAAAGCTTCATTTTAGAGTGACTAAGAAGGATCGAGGCTTACCTTTTCATTTTCATGATTTAAACTTGTTTAAATCATGGTCAAACCTAGCTAGTATTTGACCAAGATTCTAATGGGCATAAAATTCAAAAAAAATCAGAAAAATGAAAAACCAAAGCACATAGCCTTCTTATGTCATAAAGTAAGAATTCAAGTTGATAAACAAGGTCTAGACATATTCAAACTAGACAAATCATTTATCTACCCCTAACACTAAATTTGTCTTATGAAGTCAATCATGAAGAGAAGTGGTTTTGGGTTTCAAACATGGAAATTTCAAGAACCTCCCAAAAGATTCATTTTAGAGTGACTAAGAAGGATCAAAGGTTACCTTTTCATTTTCATATTTTAAACTTGTTTAAATCTTTGTCAAACCTAGGATTTGACCAAGATTCAAATGGGCATAAAAATTCAGGAAAAACAAAAAGAATGATAAACCAAAGCACGTAACATTCTTTATGTCATATAGTAAGGCATTAAAGTTGATAAACAAGGTCTAGACATATTCAAACCAGAAAATCATGTATATATCTGCCCCTAACCTTAAACTCTGTCTTAATTATGAAGTCAATCATGAAGAGAAGTGGTTTTGGGTTTCAAACATGAAAATTTCAAGAACATCCCAAAAGCTGCTTCATTTTAGAGTGATTAAGAAGGATCCAGGCTTACCTTTTCGTTTTCATATTTTATACTTGTTTAAATCCTGGTCAAAAACCTAGGATTTGACCAAGATTCAAATGGGCATAAAATTCAAAAAAATTAGAAGAATGAAAAACAAAATCACATAGTCTTCTTATGTCATATAGTAAGCATTCAAGTTGATAAACAAGGTTTAAACATGTGTTCAAACCAAACAAATCATGTATCTACCCCCTAACCATAAACTCGGTCGATCTTATGAAGTCTAGCATGAAGACAAGTCGTATGGGTTTCAAACATGGAAATTTCAAGAACATCCCAAAAGCTTCATTTTAGAGTGACTAGAAAAGATCCAGGCTTGCCTTTTCATTTTCATGTTTTAAAATTGTTTAAATCTTGGTCAAACCTAGCTAGTATTTGACCAAGATTCAAATGGGCATAAAATTCAAAAAAATGAAAAAATAAAAAACTAAAGCACGTACATAGCCTTCTTATGTCATATATATATATATATATATATATATAGTAAGCCTTCGAGTTGATGAACAAGGTCTAGAGATATTCAAAACAGAAAAAGCATGTATCTACCCCCTAACCCTTAACTATGTCTTATGAAGTCAAGCATGAAGAGAAGTGGTTTTGGTTTCAAACATGGAAATTTCAAAAACTTCCCAAAAGCTTAATTTTAGAGCGAGTAAGAAGGATCCAAGCTTACCTTTTCATTTTCAGGATTTATGCTTGTTTAAATCTTGGTCAAACATAGGATTTGACCAACACACATATAGTCTTCTTATGTCATATAGTAAGCATTCAAGTTGATAAACAAGCATGCATGTCTAGACATATATATTCAAACCCGACAAATCATGTATCTACCCCAAACCCTAAACTCTGTCTTATGAAGTCAACCATGAAGAGAAGTGGTTTTGGGTTTCAAACATTGAGATTTCAAGAACCCCCCAAAAGCTTCATTTTAGAATGAGTAAGAAGGATCCAGGCTTACCTTTTCATTTTATGTTTTAAACTTGTTTAAATCTTGGTCAAACCTAGGATTTGACCAAGATTCAAATGGGCATAAACATTCAGAAAAAAACAAAAAATGAAAAACCAACGCACATATAGTCTTCTTATGTCATATAGTAAGCATTCAAGTTGATGAACAAGGTCTAGACATATTCAAAACAGAAAAAGCATGTATCTACCCCCTAACCCTTAACTTTGTCTTATGAAGTCAGACATGAAGATAAGTGGTTTTGGGTTTCAAACATGGAAATTTAAAAAACATCCCAAAAGCTTAATTTTAGAGTGACTAAGAAGGACCCAAGCTTACCTTTTCATTTTCATGTTTATGCTTGTTTAAATCTTGGTCAAACATACGATTTGACCAAGATTCAAATGGGCATAAACATTCAGAAAAAATTAAAAAATAAAAAACCAACGCACATTAGTAGCCCAAAATCGAACCAGTAGTTGGATATTTTTGAACTTGATCTGTAGTAGTGGGCAAAACCCTATATTAATCTTTTAATGGAGTACTTTTTTATTATTACTATGCAGCACATGTGTGTTTGCCCGTCGAGTGAAACTCGGAGGAAGAGGGATCACTCGGAAGGAGAGAAGAAGGGAGTGCATTATGGTGTCTCCCCTTTTTCGGGTGATGATGTTGACTGTTGTGCAGGTTTTGTCAGTGAGCAGGAGGTGCGAGCGAGCGAGCGAGTCGAGCGAGGCCTAGAATGAGAGAGATTTTTTTTGTGAGAGGGACAACCGAAGGATCCTGAAGGACCCAGAGACTTCCAATACGCATCCTGATGCGTCTTCTCTTGACAAAGAAGATGGCTGGGAGTTTGCGTACCTACTGCACGTGACTTGTGCTCACTGAAGTGTGGGACCTCACGCATGGGCACCACACGTAAGTGACAGACCTGTTGGTGTAAAAACTCAGTTGATTATTATAGTGCATTAGAACAAAGTTTCCTATGGATTCAAGGGTAGGAAATCCAAGTTAACTCATTTACATGACATTAATTTTTCCATGAAGCAAAGTTAACACATCTATAAATTGGTACATTTTGGAGTGACTAAGAAGGATCCAGGCTTACTTATTCGTTTTCACGTGTTAAACTTGTTTAAATCTTGCTCAAACCTAGGATTTGACCAAGATTCAAATGGGCATGAAAATAAAAAAATGAATAAATGAAATACCAATGCACATAGTCTTCTTATGTCATATAGTAAGCATTCAAGATGATAAACAAGGTCTAGACATATTCAAACAGGGAAAATCATGTATCTACTCCCTAATGACCCTAAACTCCGTCTTATGAAGTAAGGCATGAAGAGAAGTGGTTTTGGGTTTCAAACATGGAAATTCCTAAAACCTCCCAAAAGCTTCATTTTAGAGTGACTAAGAAGGATCGAGGCTTACTGATGACCCACAAGTATAGGGGATCGCAGCAGTCTTCGAGGGTAGTATAACCCAAATTTATTGATTCGACACAAGGGGAGGTAAAGAATACTTATAAGCCTTAACAACTGAGTTGTCAATTTAGCTGCACCTGGAAAAGCACTAGCAACAGGGGTGATGTGAAAGTAGCAGTAATATGAGAGCAGTAGTAACAGTAACACAGCAGCAGTAATAGCAATATGAGAGCAATGGCACCAGAAGATAGTTGATACTACTTCCAATGACATATAGAACGAGTATATAATGATGAGAGATGGACCGGGGTTCCCAGCGATCTACACTAGTGGTAACTCTCCAATAACAAGTAACAAGTGTTGGGTGAACAAATTACAGTTGGGCAATTGATAGGAATCAAAGCATTAAGAAAGAATATCAAGATCATTAATTATGTAGGCATGTTTTCCGTATATAGTCGTACGTGCTCGCAATGAGAAACTTGCACAACATCTTTTGTCCTACCAGCCTGTGGCAGCCGGGCCTCAAGGGAAACTACTGGATATTAAGGTACTCCTTTTAATAGAGCACCGGAGCAAAGCATTAACACTTGGTGAAAACATGTGATCCTCACATCACCGCCATCCCCTCCGGTTGTCCCGATTTCTGTCACTTCGGGGCCTTTGGTTCCGGACAGCGACATGTGCATACAACTTGTAGATACAATCTAAGCAACAATATAGAGCTCAAATCTAAGATCATGCCACTCGGGCCCTAGTGACAAGCATTAAGCATAACAAGATTGCAGCAACAATAACTTCACAAACTTTATAGATAGACTAATCATAATGTATCATCCATCGGATCCCAACAAACACAACACCGATTACATCATATGGATCTCAATCATGTAAGGCAGCTCATGAGATCATTGTATTGAAGTACATGGAGGAGAGAATACCGACTAGCTACTGCTAGAACCCGTAGTCCATGGGGGAACTACTCACGGAGCATGATGGAGGCGGTGGCGTCGATGGAGATGGCTTCCGGGGGCACTTCCCCGTCCCGGCAGGGTGCCGGAACAGAGAGTTCTGTCCCCGGGTGGAGTTTCGCGACGGTGGCGGCGCCTGAGTCTTTACGGAGTTTCGTCAATTGGTACTGTGTTTTTAGGTCGAAAGGGGTTATATAGGCGAAGAGGCGGCGCAGGAGGGTCGACAGGGTGGCCTCACCCTAGGCCGGCGCGGCCAGGGTCTGGCCCGCGCGGCCCTATGGTGTGGGGCCCCCTGGCTCTCCTCCGACTCTTCTTCGGTGTTCTGGAGCCTTCCGGGAAAAATAGGAGGTTTGGCATTGATTTCGTCCAATTCCGAGAATATTGCCCGAACAGCCTTTCTGGAACCAAAAACAGTGAAACAGGAAGCGCTTTGTGGCATCTCGTTAATAGGTTAGTTCCGGAAAATGCATGAAATCATCATAAAGTGCAAGCAAAACATGTAAGTATTGTCATAAAACAAGCATGGAACGACAGAAATTATGGATACGTCGGGGACGTATCAGCATCCCCAAGCTTAGTTCCTGCTTGTCCCGAGCAGGTAAATGATAAAAAGAATAATTTCTGTAGTGACATGCTACTTACATAACCTTGATCATACTATTACAAAGCATATGAATTGAATGAAGTGACTCAAGGCAATGATCTATAGTTGCTAACAAATAGATAACATATAGCAAAACTTTTCATGAATAGTACTTTCAAGACAAGCATCAAAAGATTGCACAAGAGTTAACTCATAAAGCAATAGATTCAAAGTAAAGGCATCGAAGCAACACAAAGGAAGATACAACTTTCAACATGCATATCTCATGGATAATTGTCAACACAAAGTAATATGATGAATGCAAATATGCAAGTATGTAAGAATCAATGCACAATTAACACAAGTGTTTGCTTCTAAGATGGAAGGAAGTAGGTATACTGACTCAACATAAAGTAAAAGAATGGCCCTTCGCAGAGGGAAGCATTGATTGCTATATTTGTGCTAGAGCTTTGGTTTTGAAAACATAAAGAGAGCACAAAAGTAAAGTTTTGAGAGGTGTTTGTTGTTGTCAACGAATGGTAGTGGGCACTCTAACCCCCTTGCCAGACAAACCTTCAAAGAGCGGCTCCCATTTTATTTTTATTTTTGGGTGGCACTCCTTCCAACCTTTCTTTCACAAACCATGGCTAACCGAATCCTCGGGTGCCTGCCAACAATCTCATACCATGAAGGAGTGCCTTTTTATTTTAGTTTTATTATGATGACACTCCTCCCAACCTTTGCTTACACAAGCCATGGCTAACCGAATCCTTCGGGTGCCGTCCAACAATCACATACCATGGAGGAGTGTCTATTTAGGTTAATTAATTTGGGACTGGGAATCCCATTGCCAGCTCTTTTTGCAAAATTATTGGATAAGCGGATGAAGCCACTAGTCCATTGGTGAAAGTTGCCCAACAAGATTGAAAGATAAACACCACATACTTCCTCATGAGCTATAAAACATTAACACAAATTGAGAAGCATTTTGAATTGTTTAAAGGTAGCACTCAAGCAATTTACTTTGGAATGGCAGGAAATACCACATAGTAGGTAGGTATGGTGGACACAAATGGCATAGTGGTTGGCTCAAGGATTTTGGATGCATGAGAAGTATTCCCTCTCAGTACAAGGCTTAGGCTAGCAAGGTTGTTTGAAGCAAACACAAGTATGAACCGGTACAGCAAAACTTACATAAGAACATATCGCAAGCATTATAATACACTACACTGTCTTCCTTGTTGCTCAAACACTTTTACCAGAAAATATCTAGACCTTAAGAGAGATCAATTACGCAAACCAATTTCAACAAGCTCTACGGTAGTTCTCCACTAATAGGTTTAAACTACATGAAAAAAAAACTTAATCTACTTGAGAGCTCAAAACAATTGCCAAGTGTCAAATTATCCACAACATATGAGGCATTTTCTGTTTCCAACCAAACAATAAGTATTGTAGCTTCCAACTTTTATCATTGAACATTAAAAGTAAAATGAAGAACAAGTGTTCATATGAAAAAGAGGAGCGTGTCTCTCTCCCAAACAAGGATTGCTAGGATCCGATCTTATTCAAACAAACAAAACGAAAATAAACACACAGACGCTCCAAGTAAAGCACATATGATGTGACCGAATAAAAATATAGTTTCAGGGGAGGAAACCTGATAAGTTGATGAAGAAGGGGATGCCTTGGGCATCCCCAAGCTTAGACGCTTGAGTCTTCTTGAAATATGCAGGGATGAACCACAGGGGCATCCCCAAGCTTTGACTTTTCACTCTTCTTGATCATATATCATCCTCCTCTCTTGACCCTTGAAAACTTCATTCACACCAAACTTCTCATAAACTTCATTAGAGGGGTTAGTACTCAAAAAATTTGAATCCACCTTGGTCCTGTAGTGGCACATTGCAAGAACTCAGTAAAACATTAGCTACAGCCCTCTATGTCTAGAAAGCCTTGCTTAAAGTCCACAAGAGACAATGCAAAAAACAGAGACAGAATCTACCAAAACAGAACAGCCAGTAAAGACGAATTTTAAATAAATACTTCCGTTGCTCAAATCAGAAAACTCAAAACTAATGAAAGTTGCGTACATATCTGAGGAACATGCACGTAAATTGGCATATTTTTCTGAGTTACCTACAGAGAAAACAGCCGAGATTCGTGACAGATAGAAATCTGTTTCTGCGCAGAAATCCAAATCTAGTATCAACCTTCGATTAGAGGCTTCACTTGGTACAACAAAACACAAAACTAAGATAAGGAGAGGTTGCTACAGTAGTAAACAACTTCCAAGACACAAATATAAAACAAAGTACTGTAGCAAAATAACACATGGGTTATCTCCCAAGAAGTTGCTTTCTTTATAGCCATTAAGATGGGCTCAGCAGTTTTAATGATGCACTCGCAAGAAATAGTATTTGAAGCAAAAGAGAGCATCAAGAGGCAAATTCAAAACACATTTAAGCCTAACATGCTTCCTATGCAAAGGAATCTTGTAAATAAACAAGTTCATGAAAAGCAAAGTAACAAGCATAGGAAGATAGAACAAGTGTAACTTCGAAATTTTAAGCATATAGAGAGGTGTTTTAGTACCATGCAAATTTCTACAACCATATTTTCCTCTCTCATAATAATTTTCAGTAGCTTCATGAATAAACTCAACAATATAACTATCACATGAAACATACTTTTCATGATTTCCAAACACATAATTTTTAACAAGTTCAAGAATAGTGGAATTAAAACTTTCAAACTTACTTTTATTATTAATATAACAAGGTAGTTGATCAATCTCAAGAGATATGGGACTCATAGAATAAGTCAAGAACTCTCCAATCCCATTTTCATTAGTAGTACAATTAATATTATCAAGTAACATAGGACCGTCATCTAGAGCTTTATCATAAACATTTGCTAAGCAAAATTCTTTAGTACCATGCATTTCGACATCAGGCACAAACAAAGCATTATCATAAGATTTATCAAAGTAGCATGGATTATCATAAATAACAGTAGCATAATTATTCTCGCAAGTATTACTCATAGGTACTATTTCAAGAGAATCCACAGGAACATAACATTCAACCTCTTCCGGTAAGCATGGAGGACAATTAAATAGTGTAAGAGATAAAGAGTTACTCTCATTAGAAGGTCGGCATGGGTAGCTAATCCATTCTTCCTCCTTTTGTTCGTCACTCTCCTCTTCTTTTTCATCCAATGAGCTTTCAGGTTCATCAATTTCTTCTTCCACCGGTTCCTGCAAATTGTGAGTGCATTCTTGTGCATTAATGTGTCTCTCTTTATAATCAAGGATATAAGGATTCCTACTGTAGCATTCTATGCAAGAATTAAGGATAGTAGAGACATAATCTTTAAGGTCCTTACAAATAGCACAAGTTTCATAATTCTCAACCATGAAGGATTCTATCTCAGAGGCTCCCATAAATAAGACAAATTGTTCTACCTCTTCGAACCCATAATGAATATAGCAATTCCGATTATAGCTCTTAATAAAATATTCCTCACTAAAGCCACATTGAAATTTAAGATGTTTAGTATCCTGTTGAGAGCAACAGTTTATGTCATGGCGTCTAAGCAAGATTCTAGCAATTGTATTTAATTTTTCTATCATAGCACTCATTATTTTCCCAGTTCTTGATTCTCTATAACAATTATAACATTCCATAAGCTCCAAGTAGGTTGTAGGTTCTCCCATAATAGCAGTTTTTAATTTTTCGGTTTTTCAAATTTTTATGGGTTTTTGGGTATATGAGACAAATAAAACAAGACAAAAATAAACTAAGCAAAAGTAAACTATGCAAACTAATACTAGACAGAAATAAACTAAGCACAAATAAACTAGGCAAAAGTAAACTAAGCAAAGCAAAATAAAACAAATTAAAAACAGAGAGAGAGGTAGAGTGTACTCCCTAGGTGAACTTATGAGTAGAGCTATGCCTCCCTGCAAGAACGGCGCTTGAGAAAACAGTCTTGATGACCCACAAGTATAGGGGATCGCAGCAGTCTTCGAGGGTAGTATAACCCAAATTTATTGATTCGACACAAGGGGAGGTAAAGAATATTTATAAGCCTTAACAACTGAGTTGTCAATTCATTGCACACTGAAAAGCACTAGCAACAGGGGTGATGTGAAAGTAGCGATAATATGAGAGCAGTAGTAACAGTAACACAAAGCGATAATAGCAATATGAGAGCAATGGCACCAGAAGATAGTTGATACTACTTCCAATGACATATAGAACGAGTATATAATGATGAGAGATGGACCGGGGTTCCCAGCGATCTACACTAGTGGTAACTCTCCAATAACAAGTAACAAGTGTTGGGTGAACAAATTACAGTTGGGCAATTGATAGGAATCAAAGCATTAAGAAAGAATATCAAGATCATTAATTATGTAGGCATGTTTTCCGTATATAGTCGTACGTGCTCGCAATGAGAAACTTGCACAACATCTTTTGTCCTACCAGCCGGTGGCAGCCGGGCCTCAAGGGAAACTACTGGATATTAAGGTACTCCTTTTAATAGAGCACCGGAGCAAAGCATTAACACTTGGTGAAAACATGTGATCCTCACATCACCGCCATCCCCTCCGGTTGTCCCGATTTCTGTCACTTCGGGGCCTTTGGTTCCGGACAGCGACATGTGCATACAACTTGTAGATACAATCTAAGCAACAATATAGAGCTCAAATCTAAGATCATGCCACTCGGGCCCTAGTGACAAGCATTAAGCATAACAAGATTGCAGCAACAATAACTTCACAAACTTTATAGATAGACTAATCATAATGTATCATCCATCGGATCCCAACAAACACAACACCGATTACATCATATGGATCTTAATCATGTAAGGCAGCTCATGAGATCATTGTATTGAAGTACATGGAGGAGAGAATACCGACTAGCTACTGCTAGAACCCGTAGTCCATGGGGGAACTACTCACGGAGCATGATGGAGGCGGTGGCGTCGATGGAGATGGCTTAGGGGGCACTTCCCCGTCCGTGAGGTGCCGGAGCAGAGTTTTGTCCCCCGAATTGGAGTTTCACGACGGTGGCGGCGCCCCTGGAGTCTTTCTGGAGTTTCGTCAATTGGTACTGTGTTTTTAGATCGAAAGGGGTTATATAGGCGAAGAGGCGGTGCAGGAGGGTCGACAGGGTGGCCTCACCCTAGGCCGGCGCGGCCAGGGTCTGGACCGCGCGGCCCTATGGTGTGGGGCCCCCTGGTTCTCCTCCGACTCTTCTTCGGTGTTCTGGAGCCTTCCGGGAAAAATAGGAGGTTTGGCGTTGATTTCGTCCAATTCCGAGAATATTGCCCGAACAGCCTTTCTGGAACCAAAAGCAGTGAGAAAACGAGGAGCGCCTTTGTGGCATCTCGTTAATAGGTTAGTTCCGGAAAATGCATGAAATCATCATAAAGTGCAAGCAAAACATGTAAGTATTGTCATAAAACAAGCATGGAACGACATAAATTATGGATACGTCGGGGACGTATCACTTACCTTTTCATTTTCATGATTTAAACTTGTTTAAATCATGGTCAAACCTAGCTAGTATTTGACCAAGATTCTAATGGGCATAAAATTCAAAAAAAGTCAGAAAAATGAAAAACCAAAGCACATAGCCTTCTTATGTCATAAAGTAAGAATTCAAGTTGATAAACAAGGTCTAGACATATTCAAACTAGACAAATCATTTATCTACCCCTAACACTAAACTCTGTCTTATGAAGTCAATCATGAAGAGAAGTGGTTTTGGGTTTCAAACATGGAAATTTCAAGAAACCTCCCAAAAGATTCATTTTAGAGTGACTAAGAAGGATCCATGGTTACCTTTTCATTTTCATATTTTAAACTTGTTTAAATCTTTGTCAAACCTAGGATTTGACCAAGATTCAAATGGGCATAAAAATTCAGGAAAAACAAAAAGAATGATAAACCAAAGCACATAACATTCTTTATGTCATATAGTAAGGCATTAAAGTTGATAAACAAGGTCTAGACATATTCAAACCAGAAAATCTTGTATATATCTGCCCCTAACCTTAAACTCTGTCTTAATTATGAAGTCAATCATGAAGAGAAGTGGTTTTGGGTTTCAAACATGAAAATTTCAAGAACATCCCAAAAGCTGCTTCATTTTAGAGTGATTAAGAAGGATCCAGGCTTACCTTTTCGTTTTCATATTTTATACTTGTTTAAATCCTGGTCAAAAACCTAGGATTTGACCAAGATTCAAATGGGCATAAAATTCAAAAAAATTAGAAGAATGAAAAACAAAATCACATAGTCTTCTTATGTCATATAGTAAGCATTCAAGTTGATAAACAAGGTTTAAAAATGTGTTCAAACCAAACAAATCATGTATCTACCCCCTAACCATAAACTCGGTCGATCTTATGAAGTCTAGCATGAAGAGAAGTCGTATGGGTTTCAAACATGGAAATTTCAAGAACATCCCAAAAGCTTCATTTTAGAGTGACTAGAAAAGATCCAGGCTTGCCTTTTCATTTTCATGTTTTAAAATTGTTTAATCTTGGTCAAACCTAGCTAGTATTTGACCAAGATTCAAATGGGCATAAAATTCAAAAAAATGAAAAACTAAAAAACTAAAGCACGTACATAGCCTTCTTATGTCATATATATATATATATAGTAAGCCTTCAAGTTGATGAACAAGGTCTAGAGATATTCAAAACAGAAAAAGCATGTATCTACCCCCTAACCCTTAACTATGTCTTATGAAGTCAAGCATGAAGAGAAGTGGTTTTGGTTTCAAACATGGAAATTTCAAAAACTTCCCAAAAGCTTAATTTTAGAGTGAGTAAGAAGGATCCAAGCTTACCTTTTCATTTTCAGGATTTATGCTTGTTTAAATCTTGGTCAAACATAGGATTTGACCAACACACATATAGTCTTCTTATGTCATATAGTAAGCATTCAAGTTGATAAACAAGCATGCATGTCTAGACATATTCAAACCCGACAAATCATGTATCTACCCCAAACCCTAAACTCTGTCTTATGAAGTCAACCATGAAGAGAAGTGGTTTTGGGTTTCAAACATTGAGATTTCAAGAACCCCCCAAAAGCTTCATTTTAGAATGAGTAAGAAGGATCCAGGCTTACCTTTTCATTTTATGTTTTAAACTTGTTTAAATCTTGGTCAAACCTAGGATTTGACCAAGATTCAAATGGGCATAAACATTCAGAAAAAAACAAAAAATGAAAAACCAACGCACATATAGTCTTCTTATGTCATATAGTAAGAATTCAAGTTGATGAACAAGGTCTAGACATATTCAAAACAGAAAAAGCATGTATCTACCCCCTAACCCTTAACTTTGTCTTATGAAGTCAGACATGAAGATAAGTGGTTCTGGGTTTCAAACATGGAAATTTAAAAAACATCCCAAAAGCTTAATTTTAGAGTGACTAAGAAGGACCCAAGCTTACCTTTTCATTTTCATGTTTATGCTTGTTTAAATCTTGGTCAAACATAGGATTTGACCAAGATTCAAATGGGCATAAACATTCAGAAAAAATTAAAAAATAAAAAACCAATGCACATTAGTAGCCCAAAATCGAACCAGTAGTTGGATATTTTTGAACTTGATCTGTAGTAGTGGGCAAAACCCTAGATTAATCTTTTAATGGAGTACTTTTTTATTATGACTATGCAGCACATGTGTGTTTGCCCGTCGAGTGAAACTCGGAGGAAGAGGGATCACTCGGAAGGAGAGAAGAAGGGAGTGCATTATGGTGTCTCCCCTTTTTCGGGTGATGATGTTGGATTTGTTGTGCGAGGTTTTGTCGGTGAGCGGGAGGTGCGGCGAGCAAGCGAGTCGAGCGAGGCCTAGAATGAGAGAGATTTTTTTGTGAGAGGGACAACCGAAGGATCTGAAGGACCCGAGACTTCCAATACGCATCTGATGCATCTTCTCTTGACAAAGAAGATGGCTGGGAGTTTGCGTACCTACGCACGTGACTTGTGCTCAGCCGAAGTGTGGGACCTCACGCATGGGCACCACACGTAAGTGTGATTTGTTGGTGTAAAAACTCAGTTGATTATTATAGTGCATTAGAACAAAGTTTCCTATGGATTCAAGGGTAGGAAATCCAAGTTAACTCATTTACATGACATTAATTTTTCCATGAAGCAAAGTTAACACATCTATCAATTGGTACATTTTGGAGTGACTAAGAAGGATCCAGGCTTACTTATTCGTTTTCACGTGTTAAACTTGTTTAAATCTTGCTCAAACCTAGGATTTGACCAAGATTCAAATGGGCATGAAAATAAAAAATGAATAAATGAAATACCAATGCACATAGTCTTGTTATGTCATATAGTCAGCATTCAAGATGATAAACAAGGTCTAGACATATTCAAACCAGGCAAATCATGTATCTACTCCCTAATGACCCTAAACTCCGTCTTATGAAGTAAGGCATGAAGAGAAGTGGTTTTGGGTTTCAAACATGGAAATTCCTAAAACCTCCCAAAAGCTTCATTTTAGAGTGACTAAGAAGGATCGAGGCTTACCTTTTCATTTTCATGATTTAAACTTGTTTAAATCATGGTCAAACCTAGCTAGTATTTGACCAAGATTCTAATGGGCATAAAATTCAAAAAAAGTCAGAAAAATGAAAAACCAAAGCACATAGCCTTCTTATGTCATAAAGTAAGAATTCAAGTTGATAAACAAGGTCTAGACATATTCAAACTAGACAAATCATTTATCTACCCCTAACACTAAACTCTGTCTTATGAAGTCAATCATGAAGAGAAGTGGTTTTGGGTTTCAAACATGGAAATTTCAAGAAACCTCCCAAAAGATTCATTTTAGAGTGACTAAGAAGGATCCATGGTTACCTTTTCATTTTCATATTTTAAACTTGTTTAAATCTTTGTCAAACCTAGGATTTGACCAAGATTCAAATGGGCATAAAAATTCAGGAAAAACAAAAAGAATGATAAACCAAAGCACATAACATTCTTTATGTCATATAGTAAGGCATTAAAGTTGATAAACAAGGTCTAGACATATTCAAACCAGAAAATCATGTATATATCTGCCCCTAACCTTAAACTCTGTCTTAATTATGAAGTCAATCATGAAGAGAAGTGGTTTTGGGTTTCAAACATGAAAATTTCAAGAACATCCCAAAAGCTGCTTCATTTTAGAGTGATTAAGAAGGATCCAGGCTTACCTTTTCGTTTTCATATTTTATACTTGTTTAAATCCTGGTCAAAAACCTAGGATTTGACCAAGATTTAAATGGGCATAAAATTCAAAAAATTAGAAGAATGAAAAACAAAATCACATAGTCTTCTTATGTCATATAGTAAGCATTCAAGTTGATAAACAAGGTTTAAAAATGTGTTCAAACCAAACAAATCATGTATCTACCCCCTAACCATAAACTCGGTCGATCTTATGAAGTCTAGCATGAAGAGAAGTCGTATGGGTTTCAAACATGGAAATTTCAAGAACATCCCAAAAGCTTCATTTTAGAGTGACTAGAAAAGATCCGGGCTTGCCTTTTCATTTTCATGTTTTAAAATTGTTTAAATCTTGGTCAAACCTAGCTAGTATTTGACCAAGATTCAAATGGGCATAAAATTCAAAAAAATGAAAAACTAAAAAACTAAAGCACGTACATAGCCTTCTTATGTCATATATATATATATATATATAGTAAGCCTTCAAGTTGATGAACAAGGTCTAGAGATATTCAAAACAGAAAAAAGCATGTATCTACCCCCTAACCCTTAACTATGTCTTATGAAGTCAAGCATGAAGAGAAGTGGTTTTGGTTTCAAACATGGAAATTTCAAAAACTTCCCAAAAGCTTAATTTTAGAGTGAGTAAGAAGGATCCAAGCTTACCTTTTCATTTTCAGGATTTATGCTTGTTTAAATCTTGGTCAAACATAGGATTTGACCAACACACATATAGTCTTCTTATGTCATATAGTAAGCATTCAAGTTGATAAACAAGCATGCATGTCTAGACATATTCAAACCCGACAAATCATGTATCTACCCCAAACCCTAAACTCTGTCTTATGAAGTCAACCATGAAGAGAAGTGGTTTTGGGTTTCAAACATTGAGATTTCAAGAACCCCCCAAAAGCTTCATTTTAGAATGAGTAAGAAGGATCCAGGCTTACCTTTTCATTTTATGTTTTAAACTTGTTTAAATCTTGGTCAAACTTAGGATTTGACCAAGATTCAAATGGGCATAAACATTCAGAAAAAAACAAAAAATGAAAAACCAACGCACATATAGTCTTCTTATGTCATATAGTAAGAATTCAAGTTGATGAACAAGGTCTAGACATATTCAAAACAGAAAAAGCATGTATCTACCCCCTAACCCTTAACTTTGTCTTATGAAGTCAGACATGAAGATAAGTGGTTCTGGGTTTCAAACATGGAAATTTAAAAAACATCCCAAAAGCTTAATTTTAGAGTGACTAAGAAGGACCCAAGCTTACCTTTTCATTTTCATGTTTATGCTTGTTTAAATCTTGGTCAAACATAGGATTTGACCAAGATTCAAATGGGCATAAACATTCAGAAAAAATTAAAAAATAAAAAACCAATGCACATTAGTAGCCCAAAATCGAACCAGTAGTTGGATATTTTTGAACTTGATCTGTAGTAGTGGGAAAAACCCTAGATTAATCTTTTAATGGAGTACTTTTTTATTATTACTATGCAGCACATGTGTGTTTGCCTGTCGAGTGAAACTCGGAGGAAGAGGGATCACTCGGAAGGAGAGAAGAAGGGAGTGCATTATGGTGTCTCCCCTTTTTCGGGTGATGATGTTGACTGTTGTGCAGGTTTTGTCAGTGAGCAGGAGGTGCGAGCGAGCAAGCGAGTCGAGCGAGGCCTAGAATGAGAGAGATTTTTTTTGTGAGAGGGACAACCGAAGGATCCTGAAGGACCCAGAGACTTCCAATACGCATCCTGATGCGTCTTCTCTTGACAAAGAAGATGGCTGGGAGTTTGCGTACCTACTGCACGTGACTTGTGCTCACTGAAGTGTGGGACCTCACGCATGGGCACCACACGTAAGTGACAGACCTGTTGGTGTAAAAACTCAGTTGATTATTATAGTGCATTAGAACAAAGTTTCCTATGGATTCAAGGGTAGGAAATCCAAGTTAACTCATTTACATGACATTAATTTTTCCATGAAGCAAAGTTAACACATCTATCAATTGGTACATTTTGGAGTGACTAAGAAGGATCCAGGCTTACTTATTCGTTTTCACGTGTTAAACTTGTTTAAATCTTGCTCAAACCTAGGATTTGACCAAGATTCAAATGGGCATGAAAATAAAAAATGAATAAATGAAATACCAATGCGCATAGTCTTCTTATGTCATATAGTAAGCATTCAAGATGATAAACAAGGTCTAGACATATTCAAACCAGGCAAATCATGTATCTACTCCCTAATGACCCTAAACTCCGTCTTATGAAGTAAGGCATGAAGAGAAGTGGTTTTGGGTTTCAAACATGGAAATTCCTAAAACCTCCCAAAAGCTTCATTTTAGAGTGACTAAGAAGGATCGAGGCTTACCTTTTCATTTTCATGATTTAAACTTGTTTAAATCATGGTCAAACCTAGCTAGTATTTGACCAAGATTCTAATGGGCATAAAATTCAAAAAAAATCAGAAAAATGAAAAACCAAAGCACATAGCCTTCTTATGTCATAAAGTAAGAATTCAAGTTGATAAACAAGGTCTAGACATATTCAAACTAGACAAATCATTTATCTACCCCTAACACTAAACTCTGTCTTATGAAGTCAATCATGAAGAGAAGTGGTTTTGGGTTTCAAACATGGAAATTTCAAGAAACCTCCCAAAAGATTCATTTTAGAGTGACTAAGAAGGATCCATGGTTACCTTTTCATTTTCATATTTTAAACTTGTTTAAATCTTTGCAAACCTAGGATTTGACCAAGATTCAAATGGGCATAAAAATTCAGGAAAAACAAAAAGAATGATAAACCAAAGCACATAACATTCTTTATGTCATATAGTAAGGCATTAAAGTTGATAAACAAGGTTTAGACATATTCAAACCAGAAAATCATGTATATATCTGCCCCTAACCTTAAACTCTGTCTTAATTATGAAGTCAATCATGAAGAGAAGTGGTTTTGGGTTTCAAACATGAAAATTTCAAGAACATCCCAAAAGCTGCTTCATTTTAGAGTGATTAAGAAGGATCCAGGCTTACCTTTTCATTTTCATATTTTATACTTGTTTAAATCCTGGTCAAAAACCTAGGATTTGACCAAGATTCAAATGGGCATAAAATTCAAAAAAATTAGAAGAATGAAAAAAAAATCACATAGTCTTCTTATGTCATATAGTAAGCATTCAAGTTGATAAACAAGGTTTAAAAATGTGTTCAAACCAAACAAATCATGTATCTACCCCATAACCATAAACTCGGTCGATCTTATGAAGTCTAGCATGAAGAGAAGTCGTATGGGTTTCAAACATGGAAATTTCAAGAACATCCCAAAAGCTTCATTTTAGAGTGACTAGAAAAGATCCAGGCTTGCCTTTTCATTTTCATGTTTTAAAATTGTTTAAATCTTGGTCAAACCTAGCTAGTATTTGACCAAGATTCAAATGGGCATAAAATTCAAAAAAATGAAAAAATAAAAAACTAAAGCACGTACATAGCCTTCTTATGTCATATATATATATATATATAGTAAGCCTTCAAGTTGATGAACAAGGTCTAGAGATATTCAAAACAGAAAAAGCATGTATCTACCCCCTAACCCTTAACTATGTCTTATGAAGTCAAGCATGAAGAGAAGTGGTTTTGGTTTCAAACATGGAAATTTCAAAAACTTCCCAAAAGCTTAATTTTAGAGTGAGTAAGAAGGATCCAAGCTTACCTTTTCATTTTCAGGATTTATGCTTGTTTAAATCTTGGTCAAACATAGGATTTGACCAACACACATATAGTCTTCTTATGTCATATAGTAAGCATTCAAGTTGATAAACAAGCATGCATGTCTAGACATATTCAAACCCGACAAATCATGTATCTACCCCAAACCCTAAACTCTGTCTTATGAAGTCAACCATGAAGAGAAGTGGTTTTGGGTTTCAAACATTGAGATTTCAAGAACCCCCCAAAAGCTTCATTTTAGAATGAGTAAGAAGGATCCAGGCTTACCTTTTCATTTTATGTTTTAAACTTGTTTAAATCTTGGTCAAACCTAGGATTTGACCAAGATTCAAATGGGCATAAACATTCAGAAAAAAACAAAAAATGAAAAACCAACGCACATATAGTCTTCTTATGTCATATAGTAAGAATTCAAGTTGATGAACAAGGTCTAGACATATTCAAAACAGAAAAAGCATGTATCTACCCCCTAACCCTTAACTTTGTCTTATGAAGTCAGACATGAAGATAAGTGGTTCTGGGTTTCAAACATGGAAATTTAAAAAACATCCCAAAAGCTTAATTTTAGAGTGACTAAGAAGGACCCAAGCTTACCTTTTCATTTTCATGTTTATGCTTGTTTAAATCTTGGTCAAACATAGGATTTGACCAAGATTCAAATCGGCATAAACATTCAGAAAAAAATAAAAAATAAAAAACCAACGCACATTAGTAGCCCAAAATCGAACCAGTAGTTGGATATTTTTGAACTTGATCTGTAGTAGTGGGCAAAACCCTAGATTAATCTTTTAATGGAGTACTTTTTTATTATTACTATGCAGCACATGTGTGTTTGCCCGTCGAGTGAAACTCGGAGGAAGAGGGATCACTCGGAAGGAGAGAAGAAGGGAGTGCATTATGGTGTCTCCCCTTTTTCGGGTGATGATGTTGACTGTTGTGCAGGTTTTGTCAGTGAGCAGGAGGTGCGAGCGAGCGAGCGAGCGATTTGAGCGAGGCCGAGAATGAGAGAGATTTTTTTTTTGTGAGAGGGACAACCGAAGGATCCTGAAGGACCCAGAGACTTCCAATACGCATCCTGATGCGTCTTCTCTTGACAAAGAAGATGGCTGGGATTTTGCGTACCTACTGCACGTGACTTGTGCTCACTGAAGTGTGGGACCTCACGCATGGGCACCACACGTAAGTGACAGACCTGTTGGTGTAAAAACTCAGTTGATTATTATAGTGCATTAGAACAAAGTTTCCTATGTATTCAAGGGTAGGAAATCCAAGTTAACTCATTTACATGACATTAATTTTTCCATGAAGCAAAGTTAACACATCTATCAATTGGTACATTTTGGAGTGATTAAGAAGGATCCAGGCTTACTTATTCGTTTTCACGTGTTAAACTTGTTTAAATCTTGCTCAAAACCTAGGATTTGACCAAGATTCAAATGGGCATGAAAATAAAAAATGAAAAAATGAAATACCAATGCACATAGTCTTCTTATGTCATATAGTAAGCATTCAAGATGATAAACAAGGTCTAGACATATTCAAACCAGGCAAATCATGTATCTACTCCCTAATGACCCTAAACTCCGTCTTATGAAGTAAGGCGTGAAGAGAAGTGGTTTTGGGTTTCAAACATGGAAATTTCCAAAACCTCCCAAAAGCTTCATTTTAGAGTGACTAAGAAGGATCGAGGCTTACCTTTTCATTTTCATGATTTAAACTTGTTTAAATCATGGTCAAACCTAGCTAGTATTTGACCAAGATTCTAATGGGCATAAAATTCAAAAAAATCAGAAAAATGCAAAACCAAAGCACATAGCCTTCTTATGTCATAAAGTAAGAATTCAAGTTGATAAACAAGGTCTAGACATATTCAAACTAGACAAACCATTTATCTACCCCTAACACTAAACTCTGTCTTATGAAGTCAATCATGAAGAGAAGTGGTTTTGGGTTTCAAACATGGAAATTTCAAGAACCTCCCGAAAGATTCATTTTAGAGTGACTAAGAAGGATCCATGGTTACCTTTTCATTTTCATATTTTAAACTTGTTTAAATCTTTGTCAAACCTAGGATTTGACCAAGATTCAAATGGGCATAAAAATTCAGGAAAAACAAAAAGAATGATAAACCAAAGCACATAACATTCTTTATGTCATATAGTAAGGCATTAAAGTTGATAAACAAGGTCTAGACATATTCAAACCAGAAAATCATGTATATATCTGCCCCTAACATTAAACTATGTCTTAATTATGAAGTCAATCATGAAGAGAAGTGGTTTTGGGTTTCAAACATGAAAATTTCAAGAACATCCCAAAAGCTGCTTCATTTTAGAGTGATTAAGAAGGATCCATGCTTACCTTTTCGTTTTCCTATTTTATACTTGTTTAAATCCTGGTCAAAAACCTAGGATTTGACCAAGATTCAAATGGTCATAAAATTCAAAAAAATTAGAAGAATGAAAAACAAAATCACATAGTCTTCTTATGTCATATAGTAAGCATTCAAGTCGATAAACAAGGTTTAAAAATGTGTTCAAACCAGACAAATCATGTATCTACCCCCTAACCATAAACTCGGTCGATCTTATGAAGTCTAGCATGAAGAGAAGTCGTATGGGTTTCAAACATGGAAATTTCAAGAACATCCCAAAAGCTTCATTTTAGAGTGACTAGAAAAGATCCAGGCTTGCCTTTTCATTTTCATGTTTTAAAATTGTTTAAATCTTGGTCAAACCTAGCTAGTATTTGACAAAGATTCAAATGGGCATAAAATTCAAAAAAATGAAAAAATAAAAAACTAAAGCACGTACATAGCCTTCTTATGTCATATATATATATATAGTAAGCCTTCAAGTTGATGAACAAGGTCTAGACATATTCAAAATAGAAAAAGCATGTATCTACCCCCTAACCCTTAACTATGTATTATGAAGTCAAGCATGAAGAGAAGTGGTTTTGGTTTCAAACATGGAAATTTCAAAAACTTCCCAAAAGCTTAATTTTAGAGTGAGTAAGAAGGATCCAAGCTTACCTTTTCATTTTCAGGATTTATGCTTGTTTAAATCTTGGTCAAACATAGGATTTGACCAACACACATATAGTCTTCTTATGTCATATAGTAAGCATTCAAGTTGATAAACAAGCATGCATGTCTAGACATATTCAAACCCGACAAATCATGTATCTACCCCAAACCCTAAACTCTGTCTTATGAAGTCAACCATGAAGAGAAGTGGTTTTGGGTTTCAAACATTGAGATTTCAAGAACCCCCCAAAAGCTTCATTTTAGAATGAGTAAGAAGGATCCAGGCTTACCTTTTCATTTTATGTTTTAAACTTGTTTAAATCTTGGTCAAACCTAGGATTTGACCAAGATTCAAATGGGCATAAACATTCAGAAAAAAACAAAAAATGAAAAACCAACGCACATATAGTCTTCTTATGTCATATAGTAAGAATTCAAGTTGATGAACAAGGTCTAGACATATTCAAAACAGAAAAAGCATGTATCTACCCCCTAACCCTTAACTTTGTCTTATGAAGTCAGACATGAAGATAAGTGGTTCTGGGTTTCAAACATGGAAATTTAAAAAACATCCCAAAAGCTTAATTTTAGAGTGACTAAGAAGGACCCAAGCTTACCTTTTCATTTTCATGTTTATGCTTGTTTAAATCTTGGTCAAACATAGGATTTGACCAAGATTCAAATGGGCATAAACATTCAGAAAAAAATAAAAAATAAAAAACCAACGCACATTAGTAGCCCAAAATCGAACCAGTAGTTGGATATTTTTGAACTTGATCTGTAGTAGTGGGCAAAACCCTAGATTAATCTTTTAATGGAGTACTTTTTTATTATTACTATGCAGCACATGTGTGTTTGCCCGTCGAGTGAAACTCGGAGGAAGAGGGATCACTCGGAAGGAGAGAAGAAGGGAGTGCATTATGGTGTCTCCCCTTTTTCGGGTGATGATGTTGACTGTTGTGCAGGTTTTGTCAGTGAGCAGGAGGTGCGAGCGGCGAGCGAGCGATTCGGCGAGGCCGATAATGAGAGAGATTTTTTTGTGAGAGGGACAACCGAAGGATCTGAAGGACCCGAGAGACTTCCAATACGCATCTGATGCGTCTTCTCTTGACAAAGAAGATGGCTGGGAGTTTGCGTACCCACTTGCACGTGACTTGTGCTCATGAAGTGTGGGACCTCACGCATGGGCACCACACGTAAGTGACAGACCTGTTGGTGTAAAAACTCAGTTGATTATTATAGTGCATTAGAACAAAGTTTCCTATGGATTCAAGGGTAGGAAATCCAAGTTAACTCATTTACATGACATTAATTTTTCCATGAAGCAAAGTTAACACATCTATCAATTGGTACATTTTGGAGTGATTAAGAAGGATCCAGGCTTACTTATTCGTTTTCACGTGTTAAACTTGTTTAAATCTTGCTCAAAACCTAGGGTTTGACCAAGATTCAAATGGGCATGAAAATAAAAAATGAAAAAATGAAATACCAATGCACATAGTCTTCTTATGTCATATAGTAAGCATTCAAGATGATAAACAAGGTCTAGACATATTCAAACCAGGCAAATCATGTATCTACTCCCTAATGACCCTAAACTCCGTCTTATGAAGTAAGGCGTGAAGAGAAGTGGTTTTGGGTTTCAAACATGGAAATTTCCAAAACCTCCCAAAAGCTTCATTTTAGAGTGACTAAGAAGGATCGAGGCTTACCTTTTCATTTTCATGATTTAAACTTGTTTAAATCATGGTCAAACCTAGCTAGTATTTGACCAAGATTCTAATGGGCATAAAATTCAAAAAAATCAGAAAAATGAAAAACCAAAGCACATAGCCTTCTTATGTCATAAAGTAAGAATTCAAGTTGATAAACAAGGTCTAGACATATTCAAACTAGACAAACCATTTATCTACCCCTAACACTAAACTCTGTCTTATGAAGTCAATCATGAAGAGAAGTGGTTTTGGGTTTCAAACATGGAAATTTCAAGAACCTCCCAAAAGATTCATTTTAGAGTGACTAAGAAGGATCCATGGTTACCTTTTCATTTTCATATTTTAAACTTGTTTAAATCTTTGTCAAACCTAGGATTTGACCAAGATTCAAATGGGCATAAAAATTCAGGAAAAACAAAAAGAATGATAAACCAAAGCACATAACATTCTTTATGTCATATAGTAAGGCATTAAAGTTGATAAACAAGGTCTAGACATATTCAAACCAGAAAATCATGTATATATCTGCCCCTAACATTAAAATCTGTCTTAATTATGAAGTCAATCATGAAGAGAAGTGGTTTTGGGTTTCAAACATGAAAATTTCAAGAACATCCCAAAAGCTGCTTCATTTTAGAGTGATTAAGAAGGATCCAGGCTTACCTTTTCGTTTTCATATTTTATACTTGTTTAAATCCTGGTCAAAAACCTAGGATTTGACCAAGATTCAAATGGGCATAAAATTCAAAAAAATTAGAAGAATGAAAAACAAAATCACATAGTCTTCTTATGTCATATAGTAAGCATTCAAGTTGATAAACAAGGTTTAAAAATGTGTTCAATCCAGACAAATCATGTATCTACCCCCTAACCATAAACTCGGTCGATCTTATGAAGTCTAGCATGAAGAGAAGTCGTATGGGTTTCAAACATGGAAATTTCAAGAACATCCCAAAAGCTTCATTTTAGAGTGACTAGAAAAGATCCAGGCTTGCCTTTTCATTTTCATGTTTTAAAATTGTTTAAATCTTGGTCAAACCTAGCTAGTATTTGACCAAGATTCAAATGGGCATAAAATTCAAAAAAATGAAAAAATAAAAAACTAAAGCATGTACATAGCCTTCTTATGTCATATATATATATATAGTAAGCCTTCAAGTTGATGAACAAGGTCTAGACATATTCAAAACAGAAAAAGCATGTATCTACCCCCCTAACCCTTAACTATGTCTTATGAAGTCAAGCATGAAGAGAAGTGGTTTTGGTTTCAAACATGGAAATTTCAAAAACTTCCCAAAAGCTTAATTTTAGAGTGAGTAAGAAGGATCCAAGCTTACCTTTTCATTTTCAGGATTTATGCTTGTTTAAATCTTGGTCAAACATAGGATTTGACCAACACACATATAGTCTTCTTATGTCATATAGTAAGCATTCAAGTTGATAAACAAGCATGCATGTCTAGACATATTCAAACCCGACAAATCATGTATCTACCCCAAACCCTAAACTCTGTCTTATGAAGTCAACCATGAAGAGAAGTGGTTTTGGGTTTCAAACATTGAGATTTCAAGAACCCCCCAAAAGCTTCATTTTAGGATGACTAAGAAGGATCGAGGCTTACCTTTTCATTTTATGTTTTAAACTTGTTTAAATCTTGGTCAAACCTAGGATTTGACCAAGATTCAAATGGGCATAAACATTCAGAAAAAACAAAAAATGAAAAACCTACGCACATATAGTCTTCTTATGTCATATAGTAAGCATTCAAGTTGATGAACAAGGTCTAGACATATTCAAAATAGAAAAAGCATGTATCTACCCCCTAACCCTTAACTTTGTCTTATGAAGTCAGGCATGAAGATAAGTGGTTTTGGGTTTCAAACATGGAAATTTAAAAAACATCCCAAAAGCTTAATTTTAGAGTGACTAAGAAGGACCCAAGCTTACCTTTTCATTTTCATGTTTATGCTTGTTTAAATCTTGGTCAAACATAGGATTTGACCAAGATTCAAATGGGCATAAACATTCATAAAAAATTAAAAAATAAAAAACCAACGCACATTAGTAGCCCAAAATCGAACCAGTAGTTGGATATTTTTGAACTTGATCTGTAGTACGTGGGCAAAACCCTAGATCAAAAAAATGAAAAAATAAAAAACTAAAGCACATAGCCTTCTTATGTCATATATATATATATAGTAAGCCTTCAAGTTGATGAACAAGGTCTAGACATATTCAAAACAGAAAAAACATGTATCTACCCCTAACCCTTAACTATGTCTTATGAAGTGAAGCATGACGAGAAGTGGTTTTGGGTTTCAAACATGGAAATTTCAAAAACTTTCCAAAAGCTTAATTTTATAGTGTAGGAAGGATCCATGCTTACCTTTTCATTTTCATGTTTTAAGTTTTTTTAATTCTTGGTCAAACCTAGGATTTGACCAACAAGATTCAAATGAGCATAAAAATTTAGAAAAAAATAAAAAAAACAAAACAAAAACCAAAGCACATAGTATTCTTACGTCATATATATAGTAAGCATTCAAGTTGATACACAAGGTCTAGACATATTCAAACCTGGCAAATCATGTATCTACCCCTAACCCTAAACTCTGTCTTATGAAGTCAACCATGAAGAGAAGTGGTTTTGGGTTTCAAACATTGAGATTTCAAGAACCCCCAAAAGCTTCATTTTAGAATGACTAAGAAGGATTCATGCTTACCTTTTCATTTTCATGTGTTTTAAACTTGCTTAAATCTTGGTCAAATTAACCTAGGATTTGACCAAGATTCAAATGGGCATAAACATTCAGAAAATATCAAAAAATGAAAACCAAAGCACATAGCCTAGCTTCTTATGTCATAGATATATATATATATATATATATATAGTAAGAATTAAAGTTGATGAACAAGGTCTAGACATATTGAAAATATAAAAGCATGTATCTACCCCCTAACCCTTAACTATGTCTTATGAAGTCAAGCATGAAGAGAAATGGTTTTGGGTTTCAAACATGGAAATTTTAAGAACCCCCCCCCCCAAATCTTCATTTTAGAGTGACTAAGAAGGATCGAGGGTTACCTTTTCATTTTCATGTTTTAAACTTGAAATCTTGGTCAAACCTAGGATTTGACCAAGACTCAAATGGGCATAGAAATTCAAAAAAAATAAAAAAAATGAAAAATGAAAAACCAAAGCACATAGCCTTCTAATGTCATATATAGTAAGCAGCATTCAACTTGATGAACATGGCCGGTCTAGACATATTCATAACATAAAATGCATGTATCTACCCCCTAACGCTTAACTCTATCTTAATTATGAAGTCAAGCATGAAGAGAAGTGGCTTTGGGTTTCAGACATGGAAATTTAAAAAACTTCCCAAAAGCTTAATTTTAGAGGGACTAAGAAGGATCCAAGCTTACCTTTTCATTTTCATGTTTTAAGCTTGTTTAAATATTGGTCAAACATAGGATTTGACCAAGATTCAAATGGGCATAAAAATTCAGGAAAAATAAAAGAATAAAAAACCAAAGCACATAGTCTTCTTACGTCATATATATATAGTAAGCATATTCAAGTAGATAAACAAGGTCTAGACATATAGTAAGTAATATGTATCAAAAAATGATTTTTGGGGATTTATAGGACAAAGTTATAACACACCTACATTTCAAATTGGAATTACTTTCAATAAATCAGCATAAAGTCATTTAAATGTGTGAAACTAGCTAGAAAGCACTAAAAACGTAAAGAGTTGGGAATTTTCACTAATATGTGGCCTAATTTATCTTTAAAATGTAGAGACGCCATTTTGAGCTGTATCTTATGTACCCCATTCACAAAATAAACCTATTTTGACATCTAGAAAATGAAAAATGAGTTTTTATATACCAAAAAGTTGAAAAGTCTAGTCAGCAACATTGTTGGGAATGGCAAGATGCACCACCATGCCCAATTTGGGCACATTATAACAAACTATGCCACAAATATGGCCATAACTACGCCATTTGTTGGCTTGAAACCCATGAATCTTCATACACGATAGTCCGTTTTGTGAAGACATTTTGTTTTTTACTACCCTATCACAGGTTTCTTATTTTCCGTGTCAACTAGTACACCTATAAGCACTCAATGCGGAAGGGTTTCATTTTTGAGGTTTTCTTCATTTTCATTTATTTATTTCAAAACCAGGTAAAAATGGTCGACATGATTATCCATGCAAAGGGGTCGAATATTTGTAGGCACACATGTGTTTGCCCGTCCAGTGAAACTCGGAGGAAGAGGGATCACACGGAAGGAGACGAAGGGAGAGAAGTGAGGGGGGCCCTCTTATTTATGGTGTCTGACCTTTTTCAGGGTTTGTCAGTGCACAGGAGGTGCGAGCAAGCGAGGCCGATAATGAGAGAGATGTTTTTTCTTTTTTTGAGAGAGAGAGGGAAAACCGAAGGATCCTGAAGGACTCAGACTTTCAATACGCACCAGAGCACAGTTTACAACAAGACACAGAATAAACAGGAAATTTCATCTAAATCCCTAACTTTTACATGGAAGACCCCACGCTGAAAGCAAGAAATGCGATCGGGTCCTTAACAGCCACCGCCCAGATTGATCCTCATCGCAGCCGGGGACAAACCACTTAGCGCGACCAAATCGCCATGGCTACAGTGCGTGCACACCATGGCCTCCGAGCTGAGCTAGAAAAGCAATGCCAAAACCGGCAGCCAGCGGAGGTGGATAACTGGAGAGAGAGAGAGGGGGGGAGTTTTGATGCGTCTTCTCTTGACAAAGAAGATGGGAGTTTGCCTACCGACCGCACATGACTTGTGCTCACTAAAGTGTGGGACCTCACGCATGGGAACCACACGTAAGTGACAGACCTGTTGGTGTAATAACTCGGGTGATCATTATACTGTATTAGTACAAAGTTTCCTATGGATTCAAGGGTAGGAAAGCCAAGTTAACTCATTTACATGACCTTATTTTTTCCATGAAGCCAAGTTAACTCATCTATCAATTGGTACATTCTGGTTATATTCGAAATTTTACTTGAAACTTGTTGTTCATGCCATTTTACTACTCGCCTAACACTTTTTCCGCGCGTGAAGGGAGGGGGTGGGCATGATGCTACCCTGAATTTGTGTGACCCCCCAAAACTAGCAAATACGAGAGATGCATCCAAAGAAACACACTCGTCCCCTACCCCCCTCCCTAAATTTCAAATCCAGCCAAAGGTGGATCAAAAAAGGCAATCGAAAAGCATGGCCGGATTGTTCATATTTTTCTATATAGTTAGGGTTAGGGTTTATGGTTTATAGAGATGCACATATTTTCATTTCACATTTGTGATGTACAATAATTGATAGGTAAGATTCCAAGCATGACCTTTGTTAGAATAACCTTTAACGTGTTCTCTCACCTTTAGATTCAAATGTGCATAAACATTCAAAAAAAATCAAAAAATGAAAAACCAAAGCACATAGTCTTCTTATGTCATATAGTAAGAATTGAAGTTGATAAACAAGGTCTAGACATATTCAAACCAGTCAAATCATGTATCTACACCTAACCCTAAATAAATTTATCTTATGAAGTCAAGCATGAAGAGAAATGGTTTTGGGTTTCAAACATGGAAATTTCAAAAACCTCCCAAAAGCTTCATTTTAGAGTGACTAAGAAGGATACAGGCTTACCTTTTCATTTTCATGTTTTAAACTTGTTTAAATCCTGGTCAAAACTAGGATTTGACTAAGATTCAAATGGGTATAAAAAATTAAAAAACGCACATAGCCTTTTTATGTCATATAATGAGCATTCAAGTTGATAAACATGGTCTAGACATATTCAAACTTGAAAAATCATGTATCTACCCTGGCCCTAACGTACCCTAAACTCTGTATTATGAAGTCAAGCATGAAGAGAAGTGGTTTTGGGTTTCAAACATGGAAATTTCAAAAACCTCCCAAAAACTTCACCTTAGAGTGACTAAGAAGGATCCATGCTTACCTTTTCATTTTCATGTTTTAAATTAACTTTTTTAAATCTTGGTCAAACCTAGCTAGTATTTGACCAAGATTCAAATGGGCATAAAATTCAAAAAAACCAGAAAATGAAAAACCGAAGCACATAGCCTTCTTATGTCATATATATAGTAAGCATTCAAGTTGATAAACAAGGTCTAGACATATTCAAAACAGAAAAAGCATGTATCTAAACCCTAACCCTTAACTATGTCTTATGAAGTCAAGCATGAAGAGGAAGTGGTTTTGGGTTTCAAACATGGAAATTTGAAAAACTTCCTAAAAGCTTAATTTTAGAGTGAATAAGGAAGGATCCAAGCTAGCTTACCTTTTCATTTTCACGATTTATGCTTGTTTAAATCTTGGTCAAACATAGGATTTGACCAACACACATATATATAGCTAGTCTTCTTATGTCGATCATATAGTAAGCATTCAAGTTGATAAACAAGCATGTGATATAGACATATTCAAACCTGACAAATCATGTATCTACCCCTAACCCTAAACTTTGTCTTATAAAGTCAACCATGAAGAGAAGTGGTTTAATTTGGGTTTCAACCATTGAGATTTCAAGAACCCCCCAAAAGCTTCATTTTAGAATGACTAAGAAGGATCCAGGCTTACCTTTTCATTTTCAAGTTTTAAACTTGTTTAAATCTTGGTCAAACCTAGGATTTGACTAAGATTCAAATGGACATAAAAAATTCAAAAACATTGTCTTCTTATGTCATACGGTAAACATTCAAGTTGATAAACAAAGTCTAAACATATTCAAACAAGAAAAATCATGTATCTACCCCTAACCCTAAACTCTGTCTTATGAAGTCAAACATGAAGATACGTGGTTTTGGGCTTACAACATGGAAATTTCAAAATCCTCCCAAAAGCTTTATTTTGGAGTGACTAAGAAGGATCCATGCTTACTTTTTCATTTTCATGTTTTAAACTTGTTTAAAGCTTGGTCAAACCTAGGATTTGACCAAGATTCAAGTGTGCATAAAAAATTCAAAAAAACCCCAAAAAATGAAAAACCAAAGGACATATATAGTATTCTTACGTCACATATATAGTAAGCATTCAAGTTGTTAAACAATATCTAGACATATCAAACAAGAAAAATCATATGTATCTACTCCTAACCCTAAATTTGTCTTATGAAGTCAAGCATGAAGAGAAGTGGTTTGGGTTTCAAACATGGAAATTTCAAAAACCTCTCAAAAAGCTTCATTTTAGTGTGATTAAGAAGGATCCAGGCTTACCTTCAAATTTTCATGTTTTAAACTTGTTCAAATCTTGGTCAAATTAACCTAGGATTTGACCAAGATTCAAATGGGCATAAAAAATTAGAAATAAACAGAAAAAATGAAAAACCAAATAACATAGCCTTCTTATGTAATATAGTAAGAATTAGTTGATAAACAAGGTCTAGACATATTTGATACGTCTCAAACGTATCTATAATTTCTTATGTTCCATGCTTGTTTTATGACAATACCTACATGTTTTGTTCACACTTTATATCGTTTTGATGCGTTTTCTGGAACTAACCTATTGACGAGATGCCGAAGTGCCAGTTCCTGTTTTCTGCTGTTTTTGGTTTCAGAAATCCTAGTAAGGAAATATTCTCGGAATTGGACGAAATCAACGCCCAGCATCTTAGAATTCCACGAAGATTCCAGAACACCCGAGAGCCACCAGAGGAGAGCCCTGGGGGGCCCACACATGTGGTCGGCGCGGCCCAGGTCCTGGCCGCGCCACCCTGTTGTGTGGAGCCTCCGTACCCCCTCCGACTCCGCCTCTTCGCCTATTTAAAGGTCCCTGACCTAAATCTTTGATACGAAACAGCCACGGTACGAGAAACCTTCCAGAGCCGCCGCCATCGCGAAGCCAAGATCTGGGGGGCAGGAGTCTCTGTTCCGGCACGCCGCCGGGACGGGGAAGTGCCCCCGGAAGGCTCCTCCATCGACACCACCGCCATCTTCATCACCGCTGCTGTCTCCCATGAGGAGGGAGTAGTTCTCCATCGAGGCTAAGGGATGTACCGGTAGCTATGTGGTTAATCTCTCTCCCATGTACTTCAAGACAATGATCTCATGAGCTGCCTTACATGATTGAGATTCATATGATGAGCTTTGTAATCCAGATGTCGTTATGCTATTCAAGTGGATTTTACTTATGTTATCTCCGGAGACTCCTTGTCCCACGTGTGTAAAGGTGACAGTGTGTGCACCGTGTGGGTCTCTTAGGTTATATTTCATAGAATACTTATTCACTGAGTTATGATTTGAGTTGGATGTCTATATGAAATTGTGGTGTGTTAGTACCTCCTATGAATGCTCAAAGTGACAGCGTGGGGTGTTCATTAGTACTTGGGAATACATCTTTAAGGTTTGCCTACATGATGAATTAGAGTTCGTTATCTTGCCAGAGAGTAATTCGGAATAGCATAGTGAAGTGCTTATTTATATTCCATTATGATTGCAATGTTGAGAGTGTCCACTAGTGAAAGTATGATCCCTAGGCCTTGTTTCCAAATACTGCAATCATCGCTTGTTTACTGTTTTACTGCAACTTTACTTCCTGCAATATTACTACCATCAACTGCACGCCAGCAAGCACTTTTCTGGCGCCGTTACTACTGCTCATATTCATTCATACCACTTGTATTTCACTATCTCTTCGCCGAACTAGTGCACCTATACATCTGACAAGTGTATTAGGTGTGTTGGGGACACAAGAGACTTCTTGTATCGTGATTGCAGGGTTGCTTGAGAGGGATATCTTTGACCTCTTCCTCCCTGAGTTCGATAAACCTTGGGTGATCCACTTAAGGGAAACTTGCTGCTGTTCTACAAACCTCTGCTCTTGGAGGCCCAACACTGTCTACAAGAATAGAAGCGTGCGTAGACATCAAGCACTTTTCTGGCGCCGTTGCCGGGGAGGAAAGGTAAAAGGCACTTATACTCCGGTCCCAGGTAACTAAGTACTTTTCGGTTGCCGTTGTGTGTGTGCTCGAAGCTATTTCCTTTAGATCCTGCAATTGCATCTTTTTGTTTCTTGTTAAACACTAGTAAGGCTTAATGGAAAACAACAACACAATGAGAGATCTTTATGAACTTTATATTCAATTAGGACATGATGTGTTTGAAGAGAGAATTAAAAAAATCCATGGAACTTTATATGCATGCTAATGGGAATGTTATTAGTATGAATGCTTTGAAAACCATTGTTGCTAATCCTATGGAAAACTCTAAGCTTGGGGAGGTCGGTTTTGATGAAAATGATCTCTTTAGCCCTCCGGGTATTGAGGAGAAAGTTTATGTTGATTATGATATGCCTCCTATTTATGATGATTATAATGATAGTGGTCTTTTGGTACCACCTACTATGGAAAGTAAATTTTATTATGATTATACTATGCCTCCTACACTTGATGAGAATAATAATGATAGCTACTTTGTTGAATTTGCTCCCATTACAACTAATAAAATTGATTATGCTTATGTGGAGAGTAATAATTTTATGCATGTAGCTCATGATAAGAATGTTTCATGCGATAGTTATATTGTGGATTTCATCAATGATGCTACTGAAAGCTATTATGAGACAGGGAAACATGGTTACATGCATCTTAATGATATTAAGTTTCCCCTCTTTATGTTGAGAATTGTGAAGTTACTCTTGTTTTACCTTGCTATGCTTGTCACTTTGTTCTTCATGAATTTATTTGTGTACAAGATTCCTTTTCATTGGAAGCATGTTAGGCTTAAATGTGTTTTGAATTTTCTTTTTGATGCTCTCTTTTGCTTCAACTCTTATTTCTTGCGCGAGCATCATTAAAATTGCTGAGCCCATCTTAATGGCTATAAAGAAAGCACTTCTTGGGAGATAACCCATGTTTTTTATTTTGCTACTGTTTTGTTGTGTCTTGGAAGTTGTTTACTACTGTAGAAACCTCTCCTTATCTTATTTTATTGCATTGTTGTGCCAAGTAAAGTCTTTGATAGTAATGTTGATACTAGATTTGGATTACTGCGCAGAAACAGATTTCTGTCTGTCACGAATTTGGGCAGGGTTCTCTGTAGGTAACTCAGAAAAATCTGCCATTTTACATGCGTGATCCTTAGATATGTACGCAACTTTCATTCAATTTGAGAATCTTCATCTGAGCAAGTCCAGTGCCTCTAAAAAATTCGTTTTTACGGACTGTTCTGTTTTGACAGATTCTGCCTTTTATTTTGCATTGCCTCTTTTGCTGTGTTGGATGGATTTCTTTGTTCCATTAACTTCCAGTAGCTTTGGGCAATGTCCAGAAGTGTTAAGAATGATTGTGTTACCTCTGAACATGTGAATTTTTGATTATGCACTAACCCTCTAATGAGTTTGTTTTAAGTTTGGTGTGGAGGAAGTTTTCAAGGGTCAAGAGAGGAGGATGATATACTATTATCAAGAAGAGTGAAAAGTCTAAGCTTGGGGATGCCCCCGTGGTTCATCCCTGCATATTTCAAGAAGACTCAAGTGTCTAAGCTTGGGGATGCCCAAGGCATCCCCTTCTTCATCGACAACCTATCAGGTTTCTTCTCTTGAAACTATATTTTTATTCGGTCACATCTTATGTACTTTACTTGGAGCATCTGTTTGTTTTTGTTTTGTTTGAATAAATTCATGCTTGTGTGGGAGAGAGACACGCTCCACTGTTGCATATGAACACATGTGTTCTTAGCTTTACTCTTAATGTTCATGGCGAAGGTTGAAACTGCTTCGTTCATTGTTATATGGTTGGAAATAGAAAATGCTGCATGTGGTAATTGGTATAATGTCTTGAATAATTTGATACTTGGCAATTTTTGTGCTCATATAGATCATGTTTAAGCTCTTGCATCATGTACTTTGTACCCATTAATGAAGAACTACATAGAGCTTGTTAAAATTTGGTTTGCATAATTGGTCTCTCTAAGTCTAGATATTTTCTGGTTAAGGTGTTTGAACAACAAGGAAGACGATGTAAAGTCTTATAATGCTTACAATATGTTCATATGTGAGTCTTGCTGCACCGTTTTATACTTGAGTTTGCTTCAAACAACCTTGCTAGCCTAGCCTTGTATTGAGAGGAATTCTTCTCGTGCATCCAAATCCTTGAGCCAAAAACTATGCCATTTGTGTCCACCATACCTACCTACTACTAGGTATTTCTCTGCCATTCCAAGCAAATACTTCATGTGCTACCTTTAAACAATTCAAAAGCTATTATCTCTTATTTGTGTCAATGTTTTATAGCTCATGAGGAAGTATGTGGTGTTTATCTTTCGATCTTGTCATTTACTTCGGACAGACTTTCACCAATGGACTAATGGCATATCCGCTTATCCAATAATTTTGCAAAAAGAGCTGGCAATGGGGTGCCCAGCCCCAATTAATTAACTTTCATTAATAATTCTCTTCACATACTTTGCCCTGATCTATCAGTAAGCAACTTAATTTTGCAAATAAGACACTCCTCCATGGTATGTGAATGTTGGAAGGCACCCGAGGATTCGGTTAGCCATGGCTTGTGTAAGCAAAAGGTTGGGAGGAGTGTCATCTATAAATAATGAAACTAAAATACATGTGTAAACAAAAGAGAAGAGGGATGATCTACCTTGCTGGTAGAGATAACGTCCTTCATGGGAGCCGCTCTTGAAAGTCTGGTTGATGAGGTAGTTAGAGTGCCCACTATCATTCGTTGACAACAACAAACACCTCTCAAAACTTTACTTTTATACTCTCTATATGATTTCAAAACTTAAAAAGCTCTAGCACATGATTTAATCCCTGCTTCCCTCTGCGAAGGGCCATTCTTTTACTTTATGTTGAGTCAGTTTACCTACTTCTTTCTATCTTAGAAGCAAACACTTGTGTCAACTGTGTGCATTGATTCTTACATGTTTACCTATTGCACTTGTTATATTGCTTTATGTTGACAACTATCCATGAGATATACATGTTACAAGTTGAAAGAAATTGCTGAAACTTAATCATCCTTTGTGTTGTTTCAATGCCTTCTACTAAGAATCTATTGCTTTATGAGTTAACTCTTATGCAAGACTTATTGATGCTTGTCTTGAAAGTACTATTCATGAAAAGTCTTTGTTATATGGTTTAGTTGTTTACTCATTGTCTTTACCATTGCTTTGAATCGCTGCATTCATCTCATATGCTTTACAATAATGTTGATCAAGATTATGTTGGTAGCATGTCACTTAAGAAATTATCATTGTTATCGTTTACCTACTCGAGGGCGAGTAGGAACTAAGCTTGGGGATGCTTGATACGTCTCAAACGTATCTATAATTTCTTATGTTCCATGCTTGTTTTATGACAATACCTACATGTTTTGTTCACACTTTATATCGTTTTGATGCGTTTTCTGGAACTAACCTATTGACGAGATGCCGAAGTGCCAGTTCCTGTTTTCTGCTGTTTTTGGTTTCAGAAATCCTAGTAAGGAAATATTCTCGGAATTGGACGAAATCAACGCCCAGCATCTTAGAATTCCACGAAGCTTCCAGAACACCCGAGAGCCACCAGAGGAGAGCCCTGGGGGGGCCCACACATTTGGTCGGCGCGGCCTAGGTCCTGGCCGCGCCACCCTGTTGTGTGGAGCCTCCGTACCCCCTCCGACTCCGCCTCTTCGCCTATTCAAAGGTCCCTGACCTAAATCTTCGATACGGAAAAGCCACGGTACGAGAAACCTTCCAGAGCCGCCGCCATCGCGAAGCCAAGATCTGGGGGACAGGAGTCTCTGTTCCGGCACGCCGCTGGGACGGGGAAGTGCCCCCGGAAGGCTCCTCCATCGACACCACCGCCATCATCATCACCGCTGCTGTCTCCCATGAGGAGGGAGTAGTTCTCCATCGAGGCTAAGGGCTGTACCGGTAGCTATGTGGTTAATCTCTCTCCCATGTACTTCAATACAATGATCTCATGAGATGCCTTACATGATTGAGATTCATATGATGAGCTTTGTAATCTAGATGTCGTTATGCTATTCAAGTGGATTTTACTTATGTGATCTCCGGAGACTCCTTGTCCCAGGTGTGTAAAGGTGACAGTGTGTGCACCATGTGGGTCTCTTAGGCTATATTTCACAGAATACTTATTCACTGAGTTATGATTTGAGTTGGATGTCTCTATGAAATTGTGGTGTGTTAGTACCTCCTATGAATGCTCAAAGTGACAGCGTGGGGTGTTCATTAGTACTTGGGAATACATCTTTAAGGTTTGCCTACATGATGAATTAGAGTTCGTTATCTTGCCAGAGAGTAATTCGGAATAGCATAGTGAAGTGCTTATTTATATTCCATTATGATTGCAATGTTGAGAGTGTCCACTAGTGAAAGTATGATCCCTAGGCCTTGTTTCCAAATACTGCAATCATCGCTTGTTTACTGTTTTACTGCAACTTTACTTCCTGCAATATTACTACCATCAACTGCATGCCAGCAAGCACTTTTCTGGCGCCGTTACTACTGCTCATATTCATTCATACCACTTGTATTTCACTATCTCTTCGCCGAACTAGTGCACCTATACATCTGACAAGTGTATTAGGTGTGTTGGGGACACAAGAGACTTCTTGTATCGTGATTGCAGGGTTGCTTGAGAGGGATATCTTTGACCTCTTCCTCTCTGAGTTCGATAAACCTTGGGTGATCCACTTAAGGGAAACTTGCTGATGTTCTACAAACCTCTGCTCTTGGAGGCCCAACACTGTCTACAAGAATAGAAGCGTGCGTAGACATCAATATTCAAACCAAAAAAATCATGTATCTCTACCCCTAACCCTAAACTCTCCGTCTTATGAAGTCAAACATGAAAAGAAGTGGTTTTGGGTTTCAAACATGGAAATTTCAAAAACCTCCCAAAAGCTTCATTCTAGAGTGTGACTAAGAAAGATCCATGATTACCTTTTCATTTTCATGTTCTAAACTTGTTTAAATCTTGGTCAAACATAGGATTTGACCAAGATTTTAATGGGCATAACAAATTCGAAAAAAATGAAAAAATGAAAAACCAAAGCACATATATAGCCTTCTTATGTCATATAGTAAGCATTCAAGTTGATAAACAAGGTCTATACATATTCAAACCAGAAAAAGCATGTATCTACCCCTAACCCTAAACTCTGTCTTACGAAGTCAAGCATGAAGAGAAGTGGTTTTGGGTTTCAAACATGGTGATACGTCTCCGACGTATCGATAATTTCTTATGTTCCATGCTTGTTTTATGACAATACCTACATGTTTTGTTCACACTTTATGATGATTTTATGCATTTTCTGGAACTAACCTATTGACGAGATGCCGAAGTGCCAGTTCCTGTTTTCTGCTGTATTTGGTTTCAGAAATCCTAGTAAGGAAATATTCTCGGAATTGGACGAAATCAACGCCCAGAGTCTTAGAATTGGACGAAGCTTCCAGAACACCCGAGAGTCGCCAGAGGGGGGCCACAAGCCCACCAGATGATAGGCTGGCGCGGCCCAGGCCTTGGCCGCGCCGCCTTACTGTGTCGTCGCCTCGTCGACCTTCCGACTCCGCCTCTTCGCCTATATAAAGGTCCCTGACCTAAAACACGATACGGAAAAAGCCACGGTACGAGAAACCTTCCAGAGCCGCCGCCATCGCGAAGCCAAGATCGGGGGGACAGGAGTCTCTGTTCCGGCACGCCACCGGGACGGGGAAGTGCCCCCGGAAGGCTTCTCCATCAACACCACCGCCATCTTCATCAACGCTGCTGTCTCCCATGAGGAGGGAGTAGTTCTCCATCGAGGCTCGGGGCTGTACCGGTAGCTATGTGGTTCATCTCTCTCCTATGTGCTTCAATACAATAATCTCATGAGCTGCCTTACATGATTGAGATTCATATGATGATGCTTGTAATCTAGATGTCATTATGCTAGTCAAGTGGATTTTACTTATGTGATCTCCGGAGACTCCTTGTCCCACATGTGTAAAGGTGACAGTGTGTGCACCGTGTGGGTCTCTTAGGCTATATTTCACAGAATACTTATTCGCTGTTATGAATGGCATAGTGAAGTGCTTATTTATATCCCTTTATGATTGCAATGTGTTTTGTATCACAATATATCTGCGTGCTACTCTAGTGATGTTATTAAAGTAGTTTATTCCTCCTGCACGGTGTAATGGTGACAGTGTGTGCATCGTGTAGTACTTGGCGTAGGCTATGATTGTGATCTCTTGTAGATTATGAAGTTAACTATTGCTATGATAGTATTGATGTGATCTATTCCTCCTTTCGTAGTGTGAAGGTGACAGTGTGCATGCTATGTTAGTACTTGGTTTGGTTATGTTGATCTGTTATGCACTCTAAGGTTATTTAAATATGAACATTGAATATTGTGGAGCTTGTTAACTCCGGCATTGAGGGTTCGTGTAATCCTACACAGTTAGTGGTGTTCATCATCCAACAAGAGGGTGTAGAGTCTAGCATCTATCTATTTATTCTGTTATGTGATCAATGTTGAGAGTGTGCACTAGTGAAAGTATGATCCCTAGGCCTTGTTCCTAAATACTGCTATCGCTGCTTGTTTACTGTTTTACTGCATCTTTACTTCCTGCAATATTACTACCATCAACTGCACGCCAGCAAGCACTTTTCTGGCGTCGTACTACTGCTCATATTCATTCATACCACTTGTATTTCACTATCTCTTCGCCGAACTAGTGCACCTATTAGGTGTGTTGGGGACACAAGAGACTTCTTGCTTTGTGGTTGCAGGGTTGCATGAGAGGGATATCTTTGACCTCTTCCTCCCTGAGTTCGATAAACCTTGGGTGATCCACTTAAGGGAAACTTGATGCTGTTCTACAAACCTCTGCTCTTGGAGGCCCAACACTGTCTACAAGAATAGAAGCACTCGTAGACATCAAGCACTTTTCTGGCGCCGTTGCCGGGGAGGAAAGGTAAAAGGCACTTATACTCCGGTCCCAGGTAACTAAGTATTTTTCTGTTGCCGTTGTGTGTATGCTCGAAGCTATTTCCTTTAGATCCTGCAATTGCATCTTTTTGTTTCTTGTTTACACTAGTTTGGCATAATGGACAACAATGAGCTTCTTATTCTATTTCCTGATTTAAGACATGGATGGTTTGATGCGAAAATTAAACAACCTATGGAACATATTAGTATGAACGCTTTGAACACCATTGTTGCTAATGATATGGAAAATTCTAAGCTTGGGGAAGCTGGCTTTGATGAGCATGATATTTTTAGTCCCCCAAGCATTGAGGAGAAAATTTACTTTGATGATACTTTGCCTCCTATTTATGATGATTATAATGATATTGGTCTTTTAGTACCGCCTGTTATGGAGGATAAATTTGATTATGATTACAATATGCCTCCTATATTTGATGATGAGAATAATAATGATAGCTACTTTGTTGAATTTGCTCCCACTACAACTAATAAAATTGATTATGCCTATGTGGAGAGTAATAATTTTATGCATGAGACTCATGATAAGAATGCTTTATGTGATAGTTATATTGTTGAGTTTGCTCATGTTGCTACTGAAAGTTATTATGAGAGAGGAAAATATGGTTGTAGAAATTTTCATGTTACTAAAACACCTCTCTATGTGCTGAAATTTTTGAAGCTACACTTGTTCTATCTTCCTATGCTTGTTACTTTTTTCTTCATGAACTTGTTTATTTACAAAACTCCTATGCATAGGAAGCATGTTAGACTTAAATTTGTTTTGAATTTGCCTCTTGATGCTCTCTTTTGCTTCAAATACTATTTCTTGCGAGTGCATCATTAAAACTGCTGAGCCCATCTTAATGGCTATAAAGAAAGCACTTCTTGGGAGATAACCCATGTTTTTATTTACTACAGTACTTTTGTTTTATATTTGTGTCTTGGAAGTTGTTACTACTGTAGCAACCTCTCCTTATCTTATTTTATTGCATTGTTGTGCCAAGTAAAGTCTTTGATAGCAAGGAAATAGATTTCTTGCTGTCACGAATCTGGGCAGAATTCTCTGTAGGTAACTCAGAAAAATCTCCCAATTTACGTGCGTGATCCTCAGATATGTACGCAAATTTCATTAAATTTGGGCATTTTCATCTGAGCAAGTCTGGTGCCACTTTAAAATTCGTCTTTACGGACTGTTCTGTTTTGACAGATTCTGCCTTTTATTTCGCATTGCCTCTTTTGCTATGTTTGATGGATTTCTTTGTTCCATTAACTTTCAGAAGCTTTGTGCAATGTCCAGAAGTGTTAAGAATGATTGTGTCACCTCTGAACATGTGAATTTTTGATTATGCACTAACCCTCTAATGAGTTTGTTTCGAGTTTGGTGTGGAGGAAGTTTTCAAGGGTCAAGAGAGGAGGATGATACAATGTGATCAAGAAGAGTGAAAGCTCTAAGCTTGGGGATGCCCCGTGGTTCATCCCTGCATATTTCAAGAAGACTCAAGCGTCTAAGCTTGGGGATGCCCAAGGCATCCCCTTCTTCATCGACAACTTATCAGGTTTCTTTTCTTGAAACTATATTTTTATTCAGTCACATCTTATGTACTTTACTTGGAGCGTCTGTGTGCTTTTGTTTGTTTTTTTGTTTGAATAAATGCTTGTGTGGGAGAGACACACGCTCCGCTGGTTCGTATGAACACATGTGTTCTTAGCTTTTAATGTTCATGGCGAAGGTTGAAACTGCTTCGTTCATTGTTATATGGTTGGAAACGGAAAATGCTACATGTAGTAATTGGTAAAATGTTTTCGATAATGTGATACTTGGAAATTGTTGTGCTCATGTTTAAGCTCTTGCATCATATACTTTGCACCTATTAATGAAGAAATACATAGAGCTTGCTAAAATTTGGTTTGCATATTTGGTCTCTCTAAGGTCTAGATAATTTCTAGTATTGAGTTTTGAACAACAAGGAAGACGGTGTAGAGTCTTATAATATTTACAATATGTCTTTTATGTGAGTTTTGCTGTACCGGTTCATCCTTGTGTTTGTTTCAAATAACCTTGCTAGCCTAAACCTTGTATCGAGAGGGAATACTTCTCATGCATCCAAAATCCTTGAGCCAACCACTATGCCATTTGTGTCCACCATACCTACCTACTACATGGTATTTCTCCGCCATTCCAAAGTAAATTGCTTGAGTGCTACCTTTAAATTTCCATCATTCGCCTTTGCAATATATAGCTCATGGGACAAAATAGCCTTAAAAACTATTGTGGTATTGAATATGTACTTATGCACTTTATCTCTTATTAAGTTGCTTGTTGTGCGATAACCATGCTCCTGGGGACGCCATCAACTCTTTGTTGAATATCATGTGAGTTGCTATGCATGTTCGTCTTGTCTGAAGTAAGGGAGATTTACCACTCATTTAATGGTTAGAGCATGCATACTGTTAGAGAAGAACATTGGGCTGCTAACTAAAGCCATGAATCATGGTGGAAGTTTCAGTTTTGGACATATATCCTCAATCTCATATGAGAACATTAATTGTTGCTACATGCTTATGCATTAAAGAGGAGTCCATTATCTGTTGTCTATGTTGTCCCGGTATGGATGTCTAAGTTGAGAATAATCAAAAGCGAGAAATCCAAATGCGAGCTTTCTCCTTAGACCTTTGTACAGGCGGCATAGAGGTACCCCTTTGTGACACTTGGTTAAAACATGTGTATTGCGATGACAATCCCGGTAATCCAAGCTAATTAGGACAAGGTGCGGGCACTATTAGTATACTATGCATGAGGCTTGCAACTTGTAAGATATAATTTACATGATACATATGCTTTATTACTACCGTTGACAAAATTGTTTCATGTTTTCAAAATAAAAGCTCTAGCACAAATATAGCAATCGATGCTTTCCTCTTTGAAGGACCTTTCTTTTACTTTTATGTTGAGTCAGTTCACCTATTTCTCTCCACCTCAAGAAGCAAACACTTGTGTGAACTGTGCATTGATTCCTACATACTTGCATATTGCACTTGTTATATTACTTTACATTGACACTATCCATGAGATATACATGTTATAAGTTGAAAGCAACCGCTGAAACTTAATCTTCCTTTGTGTTGCTTCAATGCCTTTACTAAGAATTTATTGCTTTATGAGTTAACTCTTATGCAAGACTTATTGATGCTTGTCTTGAAAGTACTATTCATGAAAAGTCTTTGCTATATGATTCAGTTGTTTAGTCATTATCTTTACTATCACTTCATTCATCTCATATACTTTACAATAGTATGATCAAGATTATGTAAGTAGCATGTCACTTCAGAAATTATCTTTGTTATCGTTTACCTACTCGGGACGAGTAGGAACTAAGCTTGGGGATGCTGATACGTCTCCGACGTATCGATAATTTCTTATGTTCCATGCTTGTTTTATGACAATACCTACATGTTTTGTTCACACTTTATGATGATTTTATGCATTTTCTGGAACTAACCTATTGACGAGATGCCGAAGTGCCAGTTCCTGTTTTCTGCTGTATTTGGTTTCAGAAATCCTAGTAAGGAAATATTCTCGGAATTGGACGAAATCAACGCCCAGAGTCTTAGAATTGGACGAAGCTTCCAGAACACCCGAGAGTCGCCAGAGGGGGGCCACAGGCCCACCAGATGATAGGCTGGCGCGGCCCAGGCCTTGGCCGCGCCGCCTTACTGTGTCGTCGCCTCGTCGACCTTCCGACTCCGCCTCTTCGCCTATATAAAGGTCCCTGACCTAAAACACGATACGGAAAAAACCACGGTACGAGAAACCTTCCAGAGCCGCTGCCATCGCGAAGCCAAGATCTGGGGGACAGGAGTCTCTGTTCCGGCACGCCGCCGGGACGGGGAAGTGCCCCCGGAAGGCTTCTCCATCAACACCACTGCCATCTTCATCAACGCTGCTGTCTCCCATGAGGAGGGAGTAGTTCTCCATCGAGGCTCGGGGCTGTACCGGTAGCTATGTGGTTCATCTCTCTCCTATGTGCTTCAATACAATAATCTCATGAGCTGCCTTACATGATTGAGATTCATATGATGATGCTTGTAATCTAGATGTCATTATGCTAGTCAAGTGGATTTTACTTATGTGATCTCCGGAGACTCCTTGTCCCACGTGTGTAAAGGTGACAGTGTGTGCACCGTGTGGGTCTCTTAGGCTATATTTCACAGAATACTTATTCGTTGTTATGAATGGCATAGTGAAGTGCTTATTTATATCCCTTTATGATTGCAATGTGTTTTGTATCACAATATATCTGCGTGCTACTCTAGTGATGTTATTAAAGTAGTTTATTCCTCCTGCACGGTGTAATGGTGACAGTGTGTGCATCGTGTATTACTTGGCGTAGGCTATGATTGTGATCTCTTGTAGATTATGAAGTTAACTATTGCTATGATACTATTGATGTGATCTATTCCTCCTTTCGTAGTGTGAAGGTGACAGTGTGCATGCTATGTTAGTACTTGGTTTGGTTATGTTGATCTGTTATGCACTCTAAGGTTATTTAAATATGAACATTGAATATTGTGGAGCTTGTTAACTCCGGCATTGAGGGTTCGTGTAATCCTACACAGTTAGTGGTGTTCATCATCCAACAAGAGGGTGTAGAGTCTAGCATCTATCTATTTATTCTGTTATGTGATCAATGTTGAGAGTGTCCACTAGTGAAAGTATGATCCCTAGGCCTTGTTCTTAAATACTGCTATCGCTGCTTGTTTACTGTTTTACTGCATCTTTACTTCCTGCAATATTACTACCATCAACTGCACGCCAGCAAGCACTTTTCTGGCGCCGTACTACTGCTCATATTCATTCATACCACTTGTATTTCACTATCTCTTCGCCGAACTAGTGCACCTATTAGGTGTGTTGGGGACACAAGAGACTTCTTGCTTTGTGGTTGCAGGGTTGCATGAGAGGGATATCTTTGACCTCTTCCTCCCTGAGTTCGATAAACCTTGGGTGATCCACTTAATGGAAACTTGCTGCTGTTCTACAAACATCTGCTCTTGGAGGCCCAACACTGTCTACAAGAATAGAAGCACCCGTAGACATCACATGGAAATTTCAAAAACCTCCCGAAAGCTTCATTTTAGAGTGACTAAGAAGGATCCATGCTTACCTATTCACGGATTAACCTTTGGAAATGCAAATGGAGATATAGGATAGAATGGTGATGGGGACTAGCGAGTGATTACTTACTCGGGGAAGTAAGGGATGAGAATGGCGCCCTTCTTAATGTTTGCCAGCATGAAATCCTTGACCTGCCGAGTGGCAATCGCCCGATCCCCAGGGTTGCAGATGATGCTCTCCCGCATATAGAAGGGGTCCATTATCGCGATGGTCGGCGTCCCCTCCTTAACGATCTGGGAAGACAAGCTAAGAGCAACTAGGCGAACCACACTAAAGTGGAGCATTTGCATGCGAAAGATGCTGAAGATGTCATTGAACCGGATGAAGCACAAGTCCGCGGGGTACTTCTCGACGAAGTTCATGCCAGTTGGCACCTTCGCCACGAAGAGAGGGAAACTAGGATCTTTTGATTTGAGAAGCTGCTTCTCCAAATAGAGGACTTGGTTATGCAAGCTCGCCATATCCGCGGTGAGTCTGTTGATGACATGCTCCGGCAGCATCGGTTCACCCAAGTGATGGATAGGTCGCCAATTGTTTGGCAACTTGTCAAGGAGTGGGACCTTGTCCTTGGATTTGGCCGCCGCCTTGTCTTTGGCGTCCTTCTTAGCCGGCCTCTTCCTCTTCTTGGGTTGTAGTGCTGGACCATCCATCGCCGTAGTGGCCGTAGCACGGAGTGTGTTTGGGCTCAGCATCTTTTTAACGGCGGCGGTGGCGACCTCCTCAGGATTTTCCTCCTCAGCCGTTTCTTGAGAATCGAACAGCTTCTTGGAGCACACATATTTCGAGGCCGGTGCATCCTCATGGACAACTTGTGAAGACGTAGGAATATCCCATTGGAAGTCGTCACATTCGTATTCCTCGGCCTCTAGCGCCGCTGGCTGTTGTGGTGGGGCGCTGACCACCGGTGCAGCTGGCCGTTGTGGTGGGGCGCTGACCTCTGGCGCAGCTGGCCGTTGTGGTGGGGCGATGACCACCGGCGCCGCTGGCTGTCGTGGAGGGACGCTGACCTATGGCGCTGCAAGGTGCTTGTCTTTGCTTGTCGTCGACCCCGAGTAGGTGTTGATCCTAATTAGGGTCTTCGGCCATAGCAGTACCCAACCCTTCAGTGAGGCCAGATTCAACGGGCTATCGTCATCGGCACCATGCGGTTGATTAGGAGGAAACAAATCCTCATAGCCCGGTAACGCCCAATCCACTTCAACCCGGTAAACGTCATCCTCCATATCTCGTGTGTGCCACTTCTTATCCAGGGGCCGATGGATGGACCCCCTCGCGACGTCTTTGAGTTCGTCGTTTACTCTCATCAGGAAGGTGCATGGCGTTGAGAGCGCCTGCGAGAACATGTGTATGGCGTTAGAGAGAGGGCAAGGATGACGAAACTAATATATTAACTTGATGTACACATTAGTTAATTACCGTGAGGGCGTTGAGCTCGGCTAATGTCGACGGGCCGGCACATGCGGCGGCGGGCGTGCAAGTGACGGAGGGGCTGCTACCCGGCATGGACGGTGAATCCCTAGCACCAGCGACATTGCCGGCGGCCGGAGGAGTCTCCATTATAACATTGTCATTGCCGGCGGACGGCGGCGCCATCGAGTTGCTGCCGTCGAAGCTAACCACTTGCATTTTCGGGGGGGGGGGGCCTTGTTTGCCACCCTCATACCACGCGTGTAGAGCGTCGAAATCTGCTTGGACTGAAGCGGCGACTTCAGCTTTGACTTCAGGTACGAGCGTAGCTTTGAGTTGCGGTACCAGTTGCGGTACCAAACCAGCTTGGACTTGGGCTAGGATTGACTCCCTCATTTCCTCCGCCTCCCACTGCTTCCTCTCACTGCGCGCATTTTTATCGGCCGCAGACGACAAGCCGTAGTGACCATGCTTGTAGCCTGTACCGGCGCCAGCCACACGGCCTCTATGCGGCCTTCTCGTCGGTGAATGCTCATTAACGATGTTTAGCGCCCGTACGAGAGGCTTGTCCCAGGCTACCCTGCCCGTCGACGCCTGGGAGGAGGAGCCTTCGTCACATTGAGAAAGTCTTTGTCTTTCTTCTTCCTGCGGAAGAAACGCGAACCATTTAGAAATGTTGCTACTATTATATGAACGATACTTGATCTAATTAAACCGGTAAATTGCTTACTAGTTTTTTCTCCAACGCCAGGACCTTCTTGTCGTTCGTGAACCAAATTATGTCGGTTACGACCTTCGGGTCCGTGACAAGTTCCCCGGTTAATTTCTTCTTATGGTACCGGGACCTGATGAATCTTCTTTCAAGCGGGTCCTTGTACTTGAGCCAGGGGTTCTCAATGCCGGCATTTACATACGCCTCATCCTCCTTCGCCCAATAGGGCTCCTTTCCCTCGTACCCACGGCTCCCAAGGTTGTGGTTGCCGATGTTAAGCTCCCGCATTTCCTTCCCCCACAACTTGCGATTCTTGGTTGCTTGTAGCTCTTCATTGGCCACAAAAGCATCAAAGTCCGCCTGGGAGACATGCGGAAAGGCGGAGTGGACCTCTTCGAAACCTTTGCCCTCAGCAATCAGCTTCCACACCATGTACTTATAGCTGCTGAGGTGTTTGGTGAACTTCAGGAGGGCTTGTGAGTTCACAATGTTGTTGGTTTGATGACTGGAGGCGTAGTCGCCTAGGAACTTGTATCGTGCGTGCAACCTCGCAATGAGCTGGGCTCGCAAAGGCGCTTTGTTCTCAGCTCGGAGGTCCGTCTCGTTGATATTGATGACCTCTCGGAGGATACATGCCAGTTGGTTGCCGTACCCCTTGGCAACATCCTTAGGCTCCACCGGCAAACCACTGGCGGGGTCCACCTCTTTGATTGTGTCTCTGCCGGTGGCGACCGTGTTTTGGCGCCTTGACTTCCGCGGCCTCTTGGAACCACTTGTCCTGGTGCCACTACTCCCGGCGGCGCCGCTAGGATCGTCGCCGCTTGTCTCGCTGCCACCCCCGGCGGCGTCGGTTGCCTCATCGCCGCTTAGCGCGTAGGTACTACCGCCAGCGGAGTCGCTTGCCTCGTTGCCGCTTGGCTCGTCGGCACTACCCCCAGCGTCATCCTCCATCTCATGGTCCTCGTCGTCGCCAACACCAGCGGCCTCGGCATCCTCCTCCGTCCTAAAGAAGTGCCTATTGTAGTGCTCCTCTAACTGTTCTTGAGACGACATGGTGGCTTGCACTAATAGAAGATGAAAAAGAGTTAGAATTCACGGAAAAATTCGGCATGACCATTGCTAAAAATTGGTCATGCCGAGTGCTAGAATTGCCGGAACGGAAATGAATCGACATTCCGGCACTCAATAGCAACTCAATCCCTGTAACAGAAATGCAAACATATATATAACAACTTCATTTTCACCGGAGCTCAACCATCACCATAATCAGCATGTTCATTTAGCTCAACCATCACCATAACCATAACCATAACAGCAACATGCACAGCAGCAGCATGCATAGCATCAGCATTTAAATACCACCAGTAGCATTTCCACTATAATAAAAAAACCCCAATTCATTTCCAGAGAACCATGTACATCATTTTCATTTTGTTTTAAATGAACCAGAGAATGAATTAAACCCTAAAGTGTTCATTTCATCATTTTTTATGCCAGTAGCTACTGAATTTTTCATGTAAACCATCAGCACAAATCATTTATGAACTAAATAACCATAATCTAAAGCTCACAAGAATCCATCAAGTAAAATTTGCTAAAATTTATTTACAACTAGTGAGCATGCATGAATATATGTATACAGTTAACATCAAATCTGGCCCAGTATTTGTACTTCTCAAATTATGTTTACAGAACCAAAGGAGCCCAGTAGCATTCTTTCTTTTTTGATCCATTGATCCAGAGAATAAATGCAGTAGCATTTTTAAACCAGAGAACACCAGTCAAGATGCTAGCATTTTCTGGGCATTTTATAAATCGTATAGTGAACTAAACCTGCTGCTTCTTTACCTACTGCTTATTTACCTAAACAAATGGAATATTGCAAGCATTTTCAGACACACCATGTCTTGTCATGTGCACCAAACCAGAGAATGAATTCATTTTAGTGCTCTGTCAAAATTTCAAACCAGAGAATCAATATGAGGTAGCATAGCATTAATTACCTAGCAATAGCACTGCACTTCAAATATTTCAGAAATTAGTAGCAGTAGCACTGCACTTCAAATATTTCAGAAATTAGTAGCAGTAGCACTGCACTTCAAACCAAGTATTTCATCTAAACCAAGCTACTGCATTTTGCATTTCATTTTATTTTTTTTCAAACTAGAGAACAAATTCATTTTCATTTTCATTTAATCAAGAATGGAATACTTCCTACTGCCTAGTTCTTCTCCAACTAGCATTTCATTTTCCTTTTTCAAACCAGAGAACAAATTAAAACCTGAGAAATAGCATTCTCTAAGAGAAATAGCATTTTAGGATTTTTCAACTAACAAATTCAAACCAGAGAACAAATTTTATCAACTAAACCTACTAATACTAGCTACTGCTACTGCTAGAATTTTTCATTTAGTTATTTCTATATCACCAAAACAAGAGAACAATTTTTAGCATTTAACTAAATCAATTAAATGAAACCTACTGCTAGCATTCAAAATTTTATGTATAACTTATAATGAAAAATTGAAACCTACTGCTAGAATTTGAAACCAATTTTTAGCATTCAAAAATTGAAACCTACTGCTAGCTAAACCACCCTATTTGCATTTAACTAAACCAAACAATTGCCAATTTTTTCAAACCAGAGAACCAATTGGTTTAGGGTTGAACAAATTCAAACCAGAGAACCCTATTTCCAATTTGAACAAGGAAATTGCAATATGGTTCATTTAAAAATTACTACATTTTCATTTGCGATTTCGTTAGGGCTACTGCAAGAACTGCAAGAACCCTAATAGCAATTTCGTTAGGGTTACTGCAAGAACTGCAAGAACTAAACCAATACCAATTTCGGAGGCAGGGAGAGGGGAAGGGAGAGGGGAAGGAAGAAGGGGAGGGGAGGTGGAGGAGGTCCTTGCGGCGTTGGGGAAGGAAGAGGGGAAGGGAGAGGGCGGTTCTTACCGACGGTGGCGACGGTGGCCGGCACGCGTGCGACGCCCTCCTCCTCCTCCGCGTGCGACGCCCACCTCCTCCTCCGGTGGCGACGGTGAGGAGACGCCTGCTCCTCCTCCTCTCGGCGGCTCTGCTCCTCTCGGCGGCTCGGCGGCACGGGGGCAGGTGCAGGGCGGCAGCGGTTAGCTAGGGTTCTGGCGGCGTCGAAGGAATGGGGAAGAAGGAGAAATCGAGTCGGCGTGCGGTTAAGTCCCAAGTATATACGGACTAGACTTATTGCCGGCGCACCAGGGCTTTGGTGCGCCGGGGACAGGTGGACCCCCGGCGCACCAAAGCCCTGGTGCGCCGGCAATAAGTCTAGTCCGTGTATACTTGGGACTTGGCCCAGATCACATGCAATCCTCCCCAACTCATATTTTCTTTTGTTTTTCTTTATTTCTTTTCTGGCCTTTTCTATTATATTTATGTTCTTATCTTTTCAAGATAATAGCCAAGAAATATGCATGAGTTATATATGCAAAAACAATTTCAAAATCTTAATTAGGCATTACAAGAAAATATGAGTTATATATTACATACACAAAATATTGACCAACACAATATTAATTAGTCATACATAAAATATTGGCCATGACCATATGAGTAGTTATGAATTACACAAAATATGAGTTATAGATTGCAAATAAAGTTTTACATCATCGATTGAGAAGAGTGTTTCGCTTTCTTCTTGCTTTTCTTGCTCGTCGTTGAATAATTTAGCCCCGTGTCGTGACTTCTTCTTTTGAAGGGTCGGCCTGACCTCGGTAGCGTGGTCCTACTTCTTCTTGTGGTGTATGTTGTGTCTTCGTCCTCGGATTCTTCCATCATTGGGTCTCCGACTTGTCCTTCGAAGTCTTCCTTGTTGGCGACTCCATCCATTCCGACGATGGTCCTCTTGCCTCTCCTCACGATAACACGGCTAGGCCTGGATGGGTCGGTTATGAAGAAGCATTGGTGCACGTGTTCCGCCAGTACCCATGGCTCATTCTGCGCGGTGGCGTTCGTGGACTTTGATTTGTTGGCTTCGGGTAGAAACATGGTGGTGAAATACCGGTCTTCTTTTGTGACGCTCTTAGCCCATCTGATACGGAACATCGGCACTTTCTCCCCAGCGTAGCTAAGCTCCCAGATTTCCTCGATTCTTCCGTAGTATCTAGTCTTTACGTCACCCGTCCAGGAATCCATCGTTACCCCTGAGTTCTGGTAAACACTGTTCTTGTCTTTTTCTTCCGTGTAGAATGTGTACCCGTTGATATCGTACGCTTGGTAAGTCATGATGTTGGGCGCGGGGCCATGTGACAAGGCCAATACTAGTTTATCCTTGTCAGAATCCATTGGTGGGGGATTAGCATCAATGTGGTCTTTGAACCAGCGCGCGAAAGAGGAGTTGTGCTCTCTGTATATTTCTGCTTCCGTCATCATCGGCTTGCCACTGTTCTCTATCATGGTTTTGTGCTCTTTCAACCAAGGATCGATCAAGTCAATGTGTTGTAGCGCTACTAAGTTGGCCCTGTCAAAGTCGGAAGTCCGACCAGACATGTGCACGTGCAGTTCCTTCCTTCCATTTTTGTGGCCTACTCCCTCGAACCTGCGGAGGTGCTTGTTTTGAGGCAAACCAACAGGGTCCTCGATGTCTAGATAATTCGTGCAGAAAGAGATGCACTCTTCGGTGAGCCAGCCCTGGACGATGCTTCCATCCGGATGTGACCTGTTACGAACGTATCCTTTAATGACCCCATTCATTCTTTCAAACGGCATCATGTTGTGTAAGAATGCCGGCCCTAGACTGACGATATCATCCATGATATGGACCAACAGATGGACCATCACGTCAAAGAATGCAGGCGGGAAGTACATCTCAAGCTCACATAGGATCACCACGATCTCTTCCTGGAGCCTTGCGAGTTTCTTCACGCTTATCGACTTCCGAGTTATGACGTCGAAGAAGTTACAGAGCCCAGTCAGCGTTGCACGGACATGGTCATCCATTATACCTCGGATTGCAACCGGAAGAATCTGTGTCATCATCACGTGACAGTCATGAGACTTCACGCCGCTGAAGTTTCGTTTCTTGGGGTCCATGTATCTGCTTATTAGCCCGGAGTAACCGAAGGGCACTCTGACTCCTAGAAGGCAATTGAAAAATTGATCGACCTCGGCCGGACTAAAAGTGAAGCAGGAGGGGGGACAGTAATAGTCTGGCTGCTTAATCCTTTTGCGCTTCTGACCACCGTCCGCCTCCTCCTCCGACTGTCCCTCTTGGGCCGGCGGGATCTGAAGCTCTTCCCTGATGCCCAAAACTTTCAGGTCGTGTCTTGCTTTCGGCCCATCTTTGGTCCGGTCCGGCATGTTGAGAAGAGTGCCAAGCAAGCTCTCGCACACGTTCTTTGTAATATGCATGACATCAAGGCAGTGAGGTGTATCGAGAATTTTCCAGTACGGCAAGTCCCAAAACACGGACCTCCTTTTCCATACACCAATGAGCGGCGTCGTTTCCTTTTTCTTCTTCTTCTCTCCAGGCTTTTGACGAATCTTTCCCGGCGCAGGGCACTCCTTCCAACCTTTCAGTAATGTATCGATCTCTTCGCCGCTCTTCTTACGTGGAGGTCCTCGGGGTTCATTTGTACCATCGAACAGATCTCCACGCTTTCTCCACGGGTCAGTCTTCTGTAGCCACCTTCGATGCCCCATGTAAACTGTTTTCGAAGAGCCGGGATCCTTACCAAGCTGCAAAAACATCGTCTCTTCCATGCACCTGACACATGCCTTGTGTCCATGGCACACCTGGCACGAAATGTAACCGTATCTGAGGTAGTCCTGCATCGTCGTGATTAACGCGGCTCTCAAAGAGAAATATTCTTCCGCGACGGCGTCCCATGTATCTACCCCTACCTCCGCCCACAACGTTTCAAGCTCCTCCTTTAATAGTTCGAGATACATGTTGATATCGTTTCCTGGCTGTGTCGGCCCTTGAATTAGCATACTCATCTGTATGTACTTCCTCTTCATGCACAGCCAGGGCGGGAGGTTGTAGATCCATACAAATACGGGCCATGTGCTATGTGTGCTGCTCTGGTTTCCGAACGGATTGAATCCGTCTGTGCTCGCACCCAACCTGATGTTTCTGGGATCTGCCCCAAAACTTCCGAATTCATTATCTAATGCTTTCCACTGGCTTGCATCCGAAGGGTGCGTTAGCACTGGGTGCTCAATCCGCTCTTCATCATTCAACACTGCCTCCTTTCTTTCTGCGTGCCAGCGCATGAGCTTTGCTTCCTTGCGGTCCGCGTAGAACCGTTGAAGCCGGGGGCGAGCGGGAAGTACCACACAACTTTCCGAGGAGCTTTCTTCTTCCCTTTCTTGTACCGTTCAGCTTCACACACAGGACATTTGGTCTTGTCCATGTGCTCCTTGCGATACATGATACAGTCATTGATGCAGGCGTGATACTTTTCGTGGGGTAAGTCGAGAGGGCACGTGATTCTCTTGGCCTCGGCTAGACTACCAGGACACGTGTTCCCGGCAGGAAGGAGATCTTTCACGTATTCCAGGATGTCGTCGACGCTTGTGTCCGTCCATCCGTGTTTCGCCTTCATCTGCAGCACATCGAGAGCTACTCTCAAGCGAGACTCCCCCAACCCACGACCTGAGTCGTACAACAGAGTATTCGAGTCTATCTCGAGTTGCTCAAGCTTTGATTTCCGCTTGGCGCCTTTCGTCTTTTCGAGAAGCAGATCTTGAAGATGAGGGTCCCACACGACTGAAGCTAGCGGCACCTCTTCGTCGTCGTCAAGGTTATTGTCGTCGTCAAGGTTATTGTCGTCGTCAAGGTTATCGTCCTGTGCGACAAACTCTTCATCATCATCAATATCATGATGCCCTCCTTCTTGCCGGCCATTATTACCACCTTCTATCATCGCCCCATTGACCTCCGCGCCATCATCACTCATCCATTGAGTGTGTCCATGCATGAAACCATTAGTGAGCAGGTGCCCCTGCAATTTGCCTGAATACGGGTCAAACCATTTCCCTCGTTTGCATCTCCGGCACGGACACAATACCTCTGTGCGGTTATTTTCATACATGTCGATGATCGCGTGTTTCAGATATCTCATCACGATGCTTTCACTCATCTCGATAACCATTATCACCTGCATGGTAAGATTACATAATTGATTAGAACCATGCATCCGTCGGTAGTTTTCACGGAAAATTTCGGCATGACCTTCTGTTATCACCGGAATTTGACCAAGTCAGAGGTGGGCTACGATCAAGATGGGCTTGAAGATTATATACGGAAGAAATACATGGATCGGCCTTATATGCAAAGCTGGGCTAGTTTGCTCTTGTATCTGTAATATAGTAGATCGCATCTTAGATTAGAAGTTAGAATTCGTCTCGTGCACGGTTGGGATTGCTCCCACGTTAGAAAGTCCTCTGGACTATAAATATGTATCTAGGGTTTATGGAATAAACAACAACCAACGTTCAACCAACAAATCAATCTCGGCGCATCGCCAACTCCTTCGTCTCGAGGGTTTCTACCGGTAAGCAACATGCTGCCTAGATCGCATCTTGCGATCTAGGCAGCACAAGCTCCACGTTGTTCATGCGTTGCTCGATGCGAAGCCTTTTTGATGGCGAGCAACGTAGTTATCATAGATGTGTTAGGGTTAGCATAGTTCTTCGCGTAACATGCTATCGTAGTGCAACCCTTGCATGTCTAGCCGCCCTCACACCTATCTTAGGTGTGGGGGCGGCACCCCGCTTGATCATTATTTAGTAGATCTGATCCGTTACGGTTGCTCCTTGTTCATCAAGGATTAGTTTAATATCTGCAATAGTTAGGCCTTACAAGGGGCTAGAGGATCCAGCGGCACGTAGGGTGTCGTTTGCTAGTCCTAGACAGGATGTTCCGAGGATCAACCTCGTGTTGGTTTTTAGGCCTTGTCTAGGATCGGCTTACGATCACCGTGCATGGCCGCGAGGCCCAATCCTAAATCGTCGTAGATCTCATTAGCTTTATCTTGATCAAGCAGGACCACCATATATTCGTGCACCTCGTACGAATCATGGGTGGATCGGCTCCTTGAGCCGATTCACAGGATAACCTGAGAGCCGATCGAGGCTCGTATTTAATGTTTACGTGTATGCCATGCAGGAAACTAAGCGAGGCATCTCCATCACCTTCCTGACCAGGTATAGGTCAGGTGGCACGCCCTTGCATCAGCATCGGACGTGTGACCAGAAGGCTTTGCGGGCCGTCGCTCGGAGGGACCTTGGCCAGCCGCAGCCCTAGGTTGTTCCCGGCTCTACGGTGTTGCCCGTCGCTGCCCGCCGGTGGGTTTCGGACGTCAACACATTCTGGCACACCCGGTGGGACAAGCTTCTGCATCAACCACATCGCCATCTACATCTGAGATGGCGGACGGCACGCCAGTCACGTACGAGGATCTGACCGACGAGCTCAAGAAGAAGTATGACGAGATCAAAGTCATCCTCGAAGCCGATCTCATCGGCTCTTTCCACAGAACCCGTTCACATGGCGTCAGGTGGAAGGGGTTCTCGCCGGAAGGCGCGCTCGACGGGGTGGACCTATCCATCCCGTCAGAAGAACGTACCAAGTCCCTGCGCCAGGAGATTCGCTGCATGGTGACTCACTCGCTGCATCGCCATTCTGAGAGCCTGGTGAATACTTTGGAGCATGTCGCCTTTCGGATGATCCAGGAGGTCATGAAGTATCAGCACCCTCTATTAGGACCAGCTCTCGGGACCTACCAAGGAGAAGTGCCACTTCAGTCTCGTCCATCGTCGTCATTTGCATCGGCGGCACCAGAAGTGCCTATTGCACCGTCATGCGCCGTCGACAGCATTGAGGACGCTTACCCGGGGAGGTGCCAGCCAAGAAACTCGTTCAACATCAACATGGTGGAACTGGGGCACCACCCTGACGAGGGTATAGACGAGGGCAGCTGCTCTCATAGCAAAGATGAGGAAGAGGCTGCTCCATGCGATCGGCCCCGACACCGCCAAAATATCCTGGTGATGATCAAGGTGGAAGCCGATGCTAGCAATCGGCCCGTAGTATCCGTATCACCTGCTCTCCCAGTATGTGGCGTCGACCTCACAGGTGACGGAAAGCTAGGGTATGGGTTTACATCGGCTGATGAGCTAGAAGAAGTCGACATTGGTCCTGGGGATAAGCCGCGACCGACTTTTATCAGCAAGAAGTTAGACCCACAAATCAGGGGACAGATGATAGCTCTGTTGAAGGAATACCCAGATTGCTTTGCATGGGATTACACGGAGATGCCTGGGTTGGACAGGAGCATCATCGAACATCGGCTCCCCCTGAAGAAAGGATTTCGGCCGTTCCAACAACGAGCACGTCAGATGAGGGCCGAAATTCTGGAAGAAGTCAAGAAAGAGATCGAGAAAATGTTGGCCGCCGGGTTCATCAGGCCATGCAGGTATGCTGAGTGGATCTCCAGTATCGTTCCTGTAGAGAAGAAGGACGGCCGATGGCGTGTGGCCATCGATTTCCGAGATCTTAATAGAGCCACTCCAAAGGACGAGTATCCGATGCCTGTGGCAGAAACATTGATAAATGCCGCTGCTGGCCACAAGGTGCTGAGCTTCATGGATGGTAACGCCAGTTATAACCAGATCTTCATGGCTCCGGAAGATATACACAAGACCGCATTCAGAGTACCAGGAGCAGTAGGCTTGTTTGAATATGTGGTCATGACCTTTGGGCTGAAGAATGCCGGTGCAACGTACCAACGAGCCATGAATTATATATTTCATGATCTGATCGGTAAATTGGTAGAAATCTACATCGACGACGTGGTAGTCAAATCCGTCTCCACGGGGGGACACTTGGATGATTTACGGCGCGTCCTGGACCGGACTCGGAAGTTCGGACTGAGAATGAACCCGAAGAAGTGTGCTTTCGGTGTGACGGCTGGTCAGTTCCTAGGATTTCTGGTTCATGAACGGGGAGTTGAGATCGGCCTGAAGAGTCAAGAGGCGGTGCGCACCATGCAACCGCCCACCATGAAGAAGGAGCTCCAACGTCTCATCGGCAAGATCAATTTTGTTCGACGATTCATCTCTAATCTGTCAGGACGAATCGAGCCATTCATGGCACTGGTGAAGACTAAGTCTGATGACGAATTCCACTGGGGGGCAGAACAGCAGCAGGCGTTTGATGAAATTAAACGGTATCTGACGACGCCGCCTGTGCTAGTTCCGCCCCGGCAAGACAGGCCGTTCTACATCTACCTGTCAGTAGCTGACACGTCCATCGCTTCGGTGGTGGTGCAACTCTACGAGGGCGTTGAAAAGGTCGTTTTTTACCTCAGCAGAAGGATGTTGGACGCAGAAACAAGGTATCCGGAGGTTGAGAAATTGTGCCTCTGCCTGTTCTTTACCTACACCAAGCTTCATCACATCCTTTTGACGGCAGAGATCTTCGTCATATGCAAGTCAGACGTTGTCAAGCACATGCTGTCGGCCCCTGTTTTGAAAGGCCGACTGGGTAAGTGGATGTTTGCGTTGTCAGAGTTCGATCTCCGGTATCAGCCTGCGAAAGCAGTCAAAGGGCAAGCGTTAGCCAATCTTATCGCTGAACGGATCAGTACCAATATAGCAGCACTATCTATACGTGCATGGGCTATGTTCTTCGATGGATCGGCTTGTGACGATGGTTGTGGCATCGGCATTCTGCTCGTGTCGCCTCGGGGGGCAGAATACTCCTTCTCCATCAGATTATCTACCCCTTGCACCAACAACGTAGCAGAATATCAGGCAATACATAAAGGAATGGAGTTGTTACTGGAAGCCAGAGCAGAAGCGGTAGAGCTTTTTGGAGACTCCAAGTTGGTGATTAATCAGCTCACGGATGAATATAAGTGCGAAAGTGAATCGCTTTTCCCATACTGGGTGGAATGCCGTGAGTTGATGACACGTTTTCGGTACATCAACTTTAATTGGGTCCCAAGATCCCAAAATACCGATGCCAACAATCTCGCACAAATGGCGTCAGGCTATATAGATATACCTGACGGGTCGGAAGTTCAAGTACAATTCCTGGAACAGGATGATTGGAGAGCCGAAATCTTCAATTATTTAAAAGATTCGGCTCGGGGGGCACCTAAACGGATAAGGTACAAAGCCATGAAGTATGTCCTCATAGGAGACGATATGTTCTACAGGACGTTGGAAGGGTTACTACTCAAGTGCCTGGGGCCAACTGAGTCTAATCGGCTCTTACATGAGGTGCATGAAGGCGCCTGTGGAACTCATCAGTCGGCTCATAAGATGAAGTGGTTAATCAGGCGATCAGGGTTCTATTGGCCCACCATGCTTGAGGATTGCTTCAATTATTACAAGGGGTGCCAAGCTTGCCAAATGTTCGGGAAGATTCAGATGGTACCAGCATCAGCGATGAACCCTATCATCAAGCCTTGGCCGTTTCGGGGGTGGGGCATGGATATGATCGGCAAAATCCATCCGACGTCGAGCAAGAAACATGAATGGATTCTGGTTATCACAGATTACTTCACCAAGTAGGTGGAAGCCGTCCCTATGAAAAAGGTGAAATCAGAAGATGTGATCAAATTTGTGAAAGAACACGTCATTCATAGGTTCGGGATTCCCCAGACTATCACGACCGATGGAGGTTCGGTCTTTGTTTCTAAAGAATTCAGGAAGTTCTATGATGACATGGGGATTAAACTGATCCGATCATCCCCGTACTATGCTCAAGCTAATGGGCAGGCTGAGGCGTCCAATCAGAGTCTAATCAAGCTGATCAAGAGAAAAATTGACGAGAATCCTAGGGATTGGCATGAGAAGTTATCAGAAGCGTTATGGGCCTACCGCATGTCGTGCCATGGAGCTATAAAAACTTCACCGTACCAGCTTGTCTATGGACAGGAAGCTGTATTGCCTTGGGAAATTACGGCTGGATCAAGACGTGTCACGTTTCAGAATGATCTGACAGCTGAAGAATATGCAGCCTTGATGAGTAACGCTATTGAGGACGCAACAGAGCTTAGGCTTTGGTCGTTGGAGAAAATTAAGGAGAACAAAGCCAGGGTGGCTCGTGCCTACAATAAAAAGGTTAGACCAAAGGAGTTTCAAGTTGGTGATCTAGTATGGGAAGCTGTGTTACCGTTAGGAACCAGGGACAAGGCATATGGCAAATGGTCTCCTAATTGGCACGGTCCGTACAAAGTTGTCCTGGCCTTGAAGGGTAATGCATACATGCTGGAAGAGTTGAGCGGCGAAAAGTTCCCAGTAGCTGTCAATGGTCAACACCTCAAGAAGTATTTCCCAAGCATGTGGGATGATGGGCAGTAAGATGTGGGGGCCGATTTAAAATCGGCCAGTAAAAAAAAAATCACAGCCGATGCGCAGACATCGACTTGAGAAGACGTATGGAGATAACAGTATGCAAATACAGCCGATGCACGGGCATCGACTTCAGAATAGCAAAGCCGATACGCTAATATCGACTCTAGAGGAATAAGCCCAAACTAGCAAATTAACAGAATCGGTTCAGACCAGAAATCATGATGTGCGAGACGAATCTCTTAAGGGGTTGCTGAGGAGTTCATTCTGATGGTTTGGACGAGAATTAGGCCTATTGAGGCATGTTGGACTACGTGTTTAGGCAACAGCTTGGCCTCGGATCGCAATACAAGCCGATGTTCTGCTATCGGCTCTCTGTACGGCAGCCCCATTCGACGATCAGCAAGGTTGACAAGGAAGTAAAATTGATTAAAGGATTTTTCTTCATTAATAGGGGGATTCCTTACAAGGAAAGAGCCGATTGCTCGAGGGAGAAGAGGGCAAAAGCCAACTACAACTACTAATCCCTAATCTAGGGGCCGTTGCTGCCCTCGTCGTCGCTGCCTCCGGCGCAGCTGCTGAGAGGCTCCTCATCGGAGCTTCCGTAGCCCTCTACGGGAGCCTCATCTTCCTCATCGTCGTCCTCGCTGTCGTCGTCCCACCAGGTGCGGAGGCGCTTCGCTGGTGGGTAACCTTCAAGGGAGTCGTCGTCGTCGTCATTCTCCTCCGCCTCTTCCTCGGAAGAGGTGAAATCGTCCCAGGAGAAGCGGTCGTCCTCGCTCTCCGCCTCCTCTTCCCCTTCGACGAGGAATCGAAGGTCGCCCTCTCCGTCGGTCAGGGATTTGTCATCCTCAGACCAGATGGAGGAATCGTGTTCCTCCTTGTCCCACGTCGTCGGGGCGAGAATGTCGTGCGCTGCCAACGAACCCCACTCCGGCGTCGGCTCGCGGGAGGAGGAGGAGTCAGAGAAGACCGACGAGGAAGAGGAAGAAGAGGAAGACATGGCTATGGGAGATTGGGGGTTTTTTGGGTGCCGATGGCCAGAACAGAGTAAGATGATGAAATGGCAAACTGCTCAGAGCGGTTAAATAAAGGGGTTATAGTAGAAATTCAATGCCACAGCAGTTTCCGAGGAGGCGGTGCCCAAAGACAACGGTCAAACCACGCGGAATAGTTGAGAAGACAGGACGTCATGATGAAGAATGCTGCGACGGTTCTGCTCTGCCATGACATGACCCGACGAAGATAAAACGGAGTGATTTTGGAATTGATAATTCCAAAACCAGGGGGGCATGTGTTATCACCGGAATTTGACCAAGTCAGAGGTGGGCTACGATCAAGATGGGCTTGAAGATTATATACGGAAGAAATACATGGATCGGCCTTATATGCAAAGCTGGGCTAGTTTGCCCTTGTATCTGTAATATAGTAGATCGCATCTTAGATTAGAAGTTAGAATTCGTCTCGTGCATGGTTGGGATTGCTCCCACGTTAGAAAGTCCTCTGGACTATAAATATGTATCTAGGGTTTATGGAATAAACAACAACCAACGTTCAACCAACAAATCAATCTCGGCGCATCGCCAACTCCTTCGTCTCGAGGGTTTCTACCGGTAAGCAACATGCTGCCTAGATCGCATCTTGCGATCTAGGCAGCACAAGCTCCACGTTGTTCATGCGTTGCTCGTACTGAAGCCTTTTTGATGGCGAGCAACGTAGTTATCATAGATGTGTTAGGGTTAGCATAGTTCTTCACGTAACATGCTATCGTAGTGCAACCCTTGCATGTCTAGCCGCCCTCACACCTATCTTAGGTGTGGGGGCGGCACCCCGCTTGATCATTATTTAGTAGATCTGATCCATTACGGTTGCTCCTTGTTCATCAAGGATTAGTTTAATATCTGCAATAGTTAGGCCTTACAAGGGGCTGGAGGATCCAGCGGCACGTAGGGTGTCGTTTGCTAGTCCTAGACAGGATGTTCTGAGGATCAACCTCGTGTTGGTTTTTAGGCCTTGTCTAGGATCGGCTTACGATCACCGTGCGTGGCCGCGAGGCCCAATCCTGAGTAGGATGATCCGATTATGCGGTGAAAACCCTAAATCATCGTAGATCTCATTAGCTTTATCTTGATCAAGCAGGACCACCATATATTCGTGCACCTCGTACGAATCATGGGTGGATCGGCTCCTTGAGCCGATTCACAGGATAACCTGAGAGCCGATCGAGGCTCGTATTTAATGTTTACGTGTATGCCATGCAGGAAACTAAGCGAGGCATCTCCATCACCTTCCTGACCAGGTATAGGTCAGGTGGCACGCCCTTGCATCAGCATCGGACGTGTGACCAGAAGGCTTTGCGGGCCGTCGCTCGGAGGGACCTCGGCCAGCCGCAGCCCTAGGTTGTTCCCGGCTCTACGGTGTTGCCCGTCGCTGCCCGCCGGTGGGTTTCGGACGTCAACACCTTCCTACACGGTAGGACATAGGAGCGCCAGAAATGTGCCGAAACGGAAACTTAACGAATCAACATTTCGGCGCAACGTTGGCAACTCATTTTCAACGCCAACACACACAAGCACAAACACAACATATATATATGCCACACACGAGAGCTTTCCTTCAAATGTCCAACATACGTCGATTTCATTCCTCAATTTGTTCATTAATCACCTATTTGTTTGATATATTCGTCGATGAGATCGAGATGACGCGCCGCGACAATGGCGTATGGAAGCCGACTTTCTAGATTTAGAACTAGATCTAGATTGAGCGGTCAATGCGCGATAGATAGATCTAGATCTAGATCTACATAGGGATGTGGGAGATGCATGTAGGAAGGGAAGATTTGCTCAAAAAATATGATTTTGTTTGGTCAAATTGGCTAAAGTTGGGGTAGAAATGGGCAAAAATTAGGTGGGTTGGGAGAAGGGTCGGGTTGTGTGGATGAGGAGTGAGTGTAGTGGCTTGTGTGAGTGCTGGTTGGTGGTTGTAATAAGTCTCAGGTTACTGCCGGCGCACCAGGACCAGGGTGCGCCGGCAGTATATAGCCCATCCGGCTATATCTGCTCCAGACCAGGCCCACAAAGCATTGCCGGCGCACCAGCCCATGAGCGCGCCGGCAATAGAAAATTACCGCCGGCGCGCTCCTGGGCTGGTGCGCCGGCAATGCTTCATGGGCCTGGCCCGAGTTGGGGGAGGTGTTGCCAGGAAATAGCGCCGGCGCGTCGTGTCAGCTGGTGCGCCGGCAGTGGGCAGGCATCGCCGGCGCGGCGCTTTTCTGGTGCGCCGGCAACAAGTTCCACCGGCGCATGCCTATGGTGGTGCGCCGGCACCACTTGCCTCCACCTATAGGCTTTTCCCTAGTAGTGCTACTAGGTACTCCGGTTGGCTATGTTGTGATGAACACATTGTGTTCTGTTGTTTGGTGAAGACAAAAGTAGAACTATGGTATGCTTATGTGTAAGACCAAGCGAGGGTTTAGCTTGAGATGTTAAAATTCAGATTTGAACTATTTTTTGATATGGAAATTTGAAATATATATGGTACTACATATGATTATGTATAGCAACAAGCGACGAAAGGGCTGATGCTCCTATTCCTTGTCGGCGGGAGGGCTATGTGTGCGGCGACTTGAGCCAAATTAGAAGGTCATAGCTATGTCGATTGGTCCTTGAAGTTGGAGGGGCTAGGATTTCGGACGAGCGGAGTGGGGGAAGTTGTTGCTCATGGAACAAAAGTCCTTAAAATAATAATATTGGTATATACAAGGTATATACTTGTACTATTTTAGTACTATAATAAGTATATCGGATTCATCAAAAAGAAAATTATCTCGGGTCACAACCACGTGGGGTCAAGGTGAGGGAAAGTTGGTCAATACATCGGAATCTGTTACCACTATATCCCCGCCCCAAGTTCTAATGAGAAAGTGCGGTTATTTTTTTTACTCCGTAAAAGGGAAATAGTGGTTCCTCTCCCCCGGAAACATATGCCCCGCATCTCCACCTCCTAGTATCGTTGTACTACTGCATCTTCTCCAAAAAACCCTCTTCTATCTCTTTCTCCCATTCACCCCTCTCTCCCTTGCATTAGATTACCGACTCCAATGAAGCAGAAGCGTAAGGTTGAGGAGATTCCTGATTGCTACCACCATTCCATGGGGTGGGGCAACCTCCACTACCCACTGGTGGAGAACATAGCCGAGCGGGCGGATATCCTCAGCACTGGTCGCCTCGCTCGAGGCATGATCAGCATGCGGCATGCCATCCGCGGAGCGCATAAGGTTCCGTTCGGTGTACCGAGCCTGCTCCACTGCGACCCCGAGACATGGCCAGACGACTGCGACAATACTGTAAGAGTATTTATTTATTTACTCATCTCGTTTCAGTTTGTGTTTTTTCAATCAACTTTTCTTACTGCCAAACATCATGCATATATTTAGACTCAACATCATCACCTAATTTGGGAGTACTGTAAGGTTTGCTGCCTTCACTATGCACATGTACTCTTCGGAATTGCTTTATTTATCCATTGCATCTCTGCTTCAGTTCTGCACAATCCGCTCTTCATTCTGTCGAATACCTTGCATGCATAGACAATTTTGAAACAAATCCTATTTGCAGGGCATTCACGCGTTGCTGATGCCATTAGACAAGCCGACAGTTCCAGCATTTATCCATACCAAGGAGGAACTGGATGGACATGGACCCATTCACTGGGTGGGTTGTAACGGCGACTGGGTGGCATTTGTCCAGCAGGACGGGCACTTGACGATCCGCAACATATACATATCAGATACTATTATACCTCTTCCATCTCTGCAAGATGCAGGAATTTCTTTGGGCCCTACTTGTGAATGGTGGCATGCCAGCCCACCATTCCTCTTCAAATACAAAATAGATAAAAGTTTGGAACTGCTCAAAGTACGGATCGTCAAGAGGCCGTACAAAGATGATCGAGCAGGGCCATGGCATTACGAGGTAATCGCTGTATTTGACTACTTTATCGCTATCCTACAAGCGCCCCTAGAAAAGGAGTGGAATATCCTGGGAAACCCCAAATTCTTTGAAGGAACCAGCTATGTGGATGCCATGGGCATTCCTGGATATGGTACAAGTTCACACCTGCATCGTGTATACGCAGTTACATATCCGTATGTAGATGTTCTGGTTTGGGAACCATATACCTGGGGTGAGTCTTTGTTTTATGTCTTAACTAGTAAATGGCATGTTGCACATGTTGGAGCAATTACGATTCGCAATACTGATGTAAGTTGCGTTCTAAATGTTGTTCAAACTTTCAATACAACTAATAATTTGGTTATACCATCAAAATAAGTGTGAGCATACAGTTTATAAATATGAACAAAAAATTGGAACCTTTCTTAATCACTATCAAGTGGGACGTGTGATATCGGTGTGAGACTGCTCTGATTTTTCTTCATAATGGAAACATGACGGTTCTAGAAACACGTGGACACTGGTGTGGTATTTTTTTCACGCGAATACCTCTAATCCCAACCGTTAGATTTCGGACACCAACAGTTGGAATTGCTGCTACATGTCTTGTTCAAAACTGGTGCCTTATAGTAGTAGAAGATAGAAGATAGAATATAGAAGAGAACAGATAATTTACAGTGTAGTTCCTCCTACTTGTTGCATTGTGGTTGATCTTTGTGCATTGCAGGGACACATGCAGCCCCGCGTCTCATTGACGCCCCTGTCATTGAAGATGAAGAAGCAGAAGCAGCTGCATTTTTGGCTCAAATCGAGGGAGATGCTGTCATGGAAGATGATGAAGCAAATGTGGCTCAAGGCGATGGAGGTGCCGATGAAGATAATGATGCTGATGTAGAAGAATTAGAAGAACAAGAATTAGAAGAAGAAGAATTAGAAGAAGACGAATTAGATGATGAAGAATTAGATGATAAAGAATTAGATGATGATGGTGATAATCATAATGATGAAGATGAAGATGTATTTCTTGGATTTTCTGACCAGCGCACTTGGTTCCTGGCACCAATGAGAGCAGAGTCCATTACAGGTGAATCTGATCTCACGTGGATTCAAGTTAAGGGTTATCGGCCCATCCTCGGTCCTCCAATATTACATATGGGTAACAAGCTGAGGTCTTATCCTTTGGTACGGTGCTACGTTTTCTTGAGATCTGCCCATACCTTGGACCCTGTAGAAGAGGCAAGGTGGGAAAGATTGAACAATTTGAAGGGGCATTCTTTATTTCTTGGACTCAATCACCCAATTTTCATGCTACCCCCGCCAATCGACGCAGAGGCTGCAGAACCAGATTTCCAATTGTTCAAACCTGACTGTGTCTTTGCTACCCACAATCGCGCCCGTTATACATGGATACGTCCAAGTCCAAATTGGTGCAGAATGCACGTCAATGGAGGTCCTGCCATAGGCCAAGATTGCAGTACAAAAAAGAGAAGATTGAACATAGAGCTGAAGCACCCATGTGGTTCGTCCCAACACTTCCACCTGTTTTTCCTTGAGAAATAAGAGACGGATGGTGACCTTATTTTATAGAGAAAACATAGTGTTCGTGAACTTAACCTCATGAACATTCGCTGTTCGGTTTTTGGTGAAATCAAAATTTTGCAGAGATGAAGATCTTTGTTTGAATCCCGTGCTGAACATATTTTTCACAAATTAGCTACCCGTATTGTGATGAATACATGATGGTCTGTTGTTTGGTGGAGTAGCAGACATGAAGATCTTTGTCCTGAATACCACAATGGACATCTTTTTTTCTTCAAAAATTAGCTAAGCTCACGCTATTAGGCGCAAATGCCTAAGAGATTTGGTGCTCTTGGGCACCAGTGCTCCTACTATTTTAGAAAAAATAAAAAACATATTTATGTGTTTCAAAAAATTATAAAAAAATCATGGTGTAGCTAACGAATTTTCCCATAAGCGTGCAAAATTTCAGTTTCAAATACAAAAAATTCTGGGCTACACAAAAATAACAAACGTGTGGATCTGGGTATGCATATTTCAGATCTCCAAATTTCAACAGATTTTGTCTTTTTTGTGTAGTCTACAATATAAAGAATTTCATATTAAAATTTTACACGCTTGTAGGTTACTTTATTTATTATGTCTACATTTATTTTCAGATTTTTTTGAAACAAATATGTATGATTTTTTATTTTTTTAAACAGTAGGAGCACTGGTGCCCATGAGCCAAAGACACTTTTCGCAAATGCCTTCAGTAAAAGAACGGATGGTGACCTTATTTTATAGAGAAACCATAGTGTTCGTGAAGTTAACGTCATGAACACACGCTGTTCGGTTTTTGGTGAAATCAAAATTTAGCAGAGATGAAGATCTTCGTTTGAATCCCGTGCTGAACACATTTTTCCTAAATTAGCTACCCGTATTGTGATGACTACATGCTGGTCTGTTTTTTGGTGGAGTAGCAGACATGAAGATCTTTGTTTTGAATACCACGCCGGACATCTTTTTTTTCTTCAAAAATTAGCTAAGCTCGCGCTATTAGGCGCAAATGACTTCAGTAACGATCAGGGTTCCAGCGCTGCTCCATGTACTACATATTTTTTTGGTAAGGGTACCCCTATGTACCACCTTACCAATAGAAAGTTCTCAAAAAAAAACCTTACCAATAGAAAAAGGGCACGTCTAGCGAGCACGCGCGTGCTCGTTGGTTAATCTTGGCACACCCTTAAATAAGGAAAATTCATGCCCCATCCTCCAAAAGATATAAAAGAAAAGATTATGTACACATTGGTACGTGTACCTGATCACAGAAGGAAAGGCGTGAAATAATTTAGATTAATTTTCCTTTATAAATGTTCAAAATCGTATAACTTTTGCACCAGATGTCGAAATTAAGATCCGCTTTCACTTTTGAATTTCTTGCGGCGAGCTCGATCTTCAAAACTAGATCTCATTTCTATGTATTTTGATAAAGTTTTTTCTAAAGCAACTTCTACGTGCGACAAAGCAATTATAATGCAAGACGATGCAACTTTAGTGCGGGACGAAACAACTTTGCTGCACAGCGTAAATATACATTCGGTGGACACCAAAGTTGCTTTGATGGACGCCAAAATTAGACCATCACAAACCAAATTTGCTCTCTCGAGTACCAAAGTTGCTCTGCAGGACACTAAATTTGCTCGGTCGGACGCCAAAGTTGCTCTGCAAGGTTAAAAAACTACGTCGCCGGGCGCCAAAGTTGCTATGCAGGGCACTTAAGTTCCTTCGTCACACATTGAAAATACTCCGATTGACACCAACATTGTTGTCGGGCATCAAAGTTGTGCCTTCGTGTACCAAAAAGTGCATATGTTAGTTGCATATCAAAGTTGCTTTGTCACATACCAAAGTTATTTTGCTACATAACAAAATTGCTTTGTCGCGCATCAAAGTTGCTTGTTAAAAAAATTCGTCGAAACATATGAAAATGTGGTCTAGTTTCGAAGCTCTCGTCGTGGGGATTGTAGAAGTGAAAACGGATTGTAATTCCGCCGAACGGTTTAAAAGTTACATTTTTCAGAAAACGGCACCTGATATCAGATAGCTTACGCATCAGTTGTCGTCTAGTGGGTGTGCCCGGGATGTACGTCTGGCACGCGCCCGCCGGTTAGATTTCAGGATAGAAAAAAAGTAAGTAATGTACGGCAATCTACATGGTAATTTACGTGGGCCTACTATCTCAAGAGATAACGGCTCAATACCTGCGTCCTCATCATTGAAATGCGGCCAGAGATCGAAAGAAAAAAATCCAAGAAAGGAAACATTTATTCTACATAGAGGATGACATGTGGAACCTATTTTGCAGCAGTGTTCTCAACGTTGACAAGGCGGCAGGGGATCGAAAGAAACGGCAAAGTAGCCAGAAATCAGGGGTCAAATATAAATTCGAGAAAGGAAACGTTTATTCAACAGTCAGGCTGACATGTGGGACCTATCTTGCAGCCTCGGCCACAACATTTATCATTCAGAGAGGATGACATGTGGGACCGACGAACCAGCATCGTTCTCGACGTTTCTCAAAGGGGGCAGGAGATCGAAAGAAAAAGGCAAGTAGCTCGAAATCAGGTGTCCAAAAAAAAATCCAAGAAAGGAAAGGTTTATCGCACATAGATGCTGACATATTGGACCCGATTTGCAGCAGCGTCATGAATGTTTCAAAGGCGGTGGAGCTCGAAAGAAAAAGGCAAATAGCCAGAAATTAGGGGTCAAAAATAAATCTAGCAAAGAAAACTTTTATCGTACAAAGAGGCTGACATGTGGGACCCATGAGCCAGCAGCGTCCTCAACGTTTCTAAGGCGGCAGGCGATCGAAAAAAGGCAAGTAGCCAGAAATTAGGTGTCAAAAATAAATGCAACAAATGAAACTCTTATTGTTCATAGAGGCTGACATGTTGGACCCATGAGCCAGCAGCGCCCTCAACGTTTCAAAGGCGTCACGGGATCAAAAGAAAGAACCAAGTAGTTATTAATTAGGTGTCAAAAATAAATCCAAGAAAGTAAATGTTTTATTTTTCAGGAGGCTGACATAAGGGACCCATGAGCCAGCAGCGTCCTCAACGTTTCAAAGGCGGCTGGGGATCGAAAAAAAGCGAAGTAGCCATTAATTAGGGGTCAACAATAAATCTAAGAAAAGAAAGGTTTATTGTTCATAGAGGCTGACATGTGGGACCTATGCGCGAGATGCGTCCTCATCGTTTCAAAGGCGGTCAGGGATCCAAAGAAAAATGCAAATAGCCAGAAATATTATTGTTCATAGAGGCTGGCATGTGGGACCCATGAGCCAGCAGCGTCCACAATTTCAAAGGCGGCACAGGATCGAAAGAAAAAGGCAAGTGACCAAAAATCAGGGGGTAAGAAATCGAAGAAAAAAAAACTTTATTGTACATAGAGGATGACATGCGGGTCCCATGAGCCAACAACTTACTCGACGTTTCAGAGGGCCAAGGCGGCATGAGATCGAAAGAAAAAGGAAAGTGACCAAATATCAGGAGCAAAAAATAATCCATGAAAAGAAACTTTCATTGTACATAGAAGATGACATATGGGTCCCATGTTGTAGCAGCGGTCTGAACGTTTCAAAGACGGCATGAGATCGAAAGAAAAAGGCAAGTGACCAAATATCAGGAGCTAAAAATAATCCAAGAAAAGAAACTTTTATTGTGCATAGATAATGACATGCGGGTCCCATGAGCCAGCAGCTTACTCAACGTTTGAGAGTCGGCATGAGATTGAAAGAAATAGGCAAGTGACCAAATATCAGGAGCCAAAAATAGTCCAATAAAAGAAACTTTTATTGTACATAGAGTATGATATGCGGGTCCCATGATGCAGCAGCATCCTCAACGTTTCCAAGGCGGCAGGGGATCAAAACAAAAAGGAAATAGCCAAAAAGCAGAGGGTGAAAATAATCGAAGAAAAGAAACTTTTATTGTTCATAGTGGATGACATGTGGGACCCATGAGGCAGCAGCATCCTCAACGTTTCCAAGGCAGCAGGGGATCGAAAGAAAAAGGAAATAGCAAAAAATTAGAGCGTGAAAAATAGTCCAAGAAAAGAAACTTCTATTTTACATAGAGGATGACATGTGGGTCCCATTTTGCAGCAGCGGTCTCAACGTTTCAAATGCGGCTTGAGATCAAAAGAAAAATAAAGTAGCCAGAAATTAGGGGGAAAACTCCAAGAAAAGAAAGTTTATTGTACATAGAGGATGACATGCGGGTCCCAAGGCGGCAGGGGAACAAAAGAAAAGGAAATAGCCAAAAATCAGAGGGTGAAAAAAAAATCCAAGAAAAGAAACTTTTATAGTTCATAGAGGATGACATGCGGGTCCCATGAGGCAGCAGCGTTCTCAACGTTTCCAAGGCGGCACAGGACCAAAAGAAAAAAGGATGTATCCCTGCTGGGGCTGCATGGCCATCTGGGCTTTCTAACCTGCTGGACGCCTTTTGACTCGTACAATTTCAGCCCACTCCAAAACAGGAAAGTCCTATTGTAGTGACCTCACTTTAAAAAGTGCAAGTCCCTGTGCATTAGTGCTAGTCCCTGGATCGAACTGCTAGCACACACAGTTTAAGATGAAATACCAAGTAGCAAAGGTCTTCATTTACAACCTAAGATCCAGTGAAAATAAAATAGTTTGATACAACTTGCATAGCTCAAGGGCTAGCATAAACATAAATCAGAGTTCAATATCAAGCGGAAAGCAAATAGCATGGAGTCCTCTTCCTTCACGGATGCCACGGGCAGACATGTTGGGCAAAGACTCGTGATCCTAACATCTTGTTCAGCAGCTAGGGATACCTGCAACATCAAACGTTGCAGCCCGAAGGAATCAATACATTTGGAATTGTATTGGCAAGGACACTTTTGTGGACTCAAAAGGCATCCTACACCTACGTGCACATCTGGCAGGTAGAGCTCAAGTTCATTTTGCATAAAGCCAATTTTTCCCTATCTTTTATCAAAACATTTTCTTTCAATCTAATTAACAGTAACATTGGTAAAACCCCAATGTACCAGTTAACATTAACATTGGTAAAGCCCCAATGTACCTTCCTACCCTTGTTCACCCATCAAATTTTATTTAAGAAATTGGGATGAGGAGATCTTCGAACAAGGACTTGTCAGTTCGCTCAAGTTGTCCATAACCGGGGACACGGCTAAGTACTTAGATTTTACACTCTCAAGAGGTTGTACACCTTTACCCACATGGCCAGGTCAATCCTTCTACCTCGATGCACATTTTGCTCAAAGGACAGGTGCAGACCGTGGCCGAGACCTTCTGTGTGCAATCACCCGAACCATTCCCTAAGGGCCCCGTTCCACCTACAGTATCCCTCTACCACCACCTGGCCCCTAGGATCCGGGTTCATACAACATACTTTGTCAAGCCAGAGCCATAGTAGCATGTGGTTGTACGAAAAGCTAATGAGCAAGGTTCTCTTTAAGCCTGGGTGACTTTCCGCAAGTGTGCACTAGCACCAGGGTCTCGCCCCCTGATACAGCCACCATCTCCATAACTCCACCATTCACCCAGGTAATTCATTAAACTTAGTTGTTTTTCCTTAACCTCTATCAAAAACTTTTTCCATGGCATAGCAGGTAACAACTAAATTTAATGGCGGCTAAGGGAGTCTAGGAGTGGTGTAGCTAAACTACTAGGATTTACTAGCAGGCACAAAGCATAAACCCTAGACATGTCTACTATAAAAACACTACGGTGCGAAAATTAAAACTGGGACTTTTGGTGTGTGTCACTTGCCTTTTTCAGAGGGAAGAGTTGCAATCTTCGCAGTCACAACGATTGCAGTTGTCACAGTCGCAATCTACAAGCATTCATACATAGCACGATAAACACAATGCACAACACAAATGCACAAGCATAGACATGAGATGCATATGATATTTACACAAGTGCACTCCATTTAATGATCTCTGGTTGTCACTATATGCATGATGCCATGGTCAAGTTTTATGGTCGGTTGAATTATTGCGAAGCAATTATGTCGCACTAGCGAAGGGCAACTACCATTAAATGTAAAAGGTGTTTTGGTACAGTAGGCAAATGATGGTTTTGGTACTACTGGATAGAGGGTAACATCTGCAAGCATATGCAGAAGGAATCACCCAAAAAGGGTATGTAGATATCATTTTATGGGTGAAGTAAATATGGATGAATCTCAAACTTCTGTAAGTCTACATTTTATTGTTCCATAATGTTCCTTATATTTTTAGGATTCCAGATGACATAGGCATCCCCAATGGGCCTGCCGATGATGGTACCCGGGGTTTACTGAAGGCCCACTACCCGAAGAATAAGAAGATTCGGGAGCCCAAGATATTGTTAAGGAAAGCTAGAGTTGTAATAGGAAGCATTATTTGTAATCTTGCGGGAGGAGTTAGAAACCTTCCCAGACTCTGTAACTTGTACAATACGAATCCCTCGGCTCCGCCTCCTATATAAGGGGGAGTCGAGGGACACAGAAGGCATCGAATCATTGTTTAACAAACCCTAGTTTTCATATTCGTCGAGTACTTTTCGGCTGAAACCTTCGAGATCTACTTGCCCTCTACATCCAACTAAACCCTAGTCTACAATCCGTAGGCATCCACAAGTTAATACCTTGTCAATTGGCGCCGTCTGTGGGATCTAGAGGCGACAAGGAGCTGATCTCGATGGCACGTTCAAGATCGTCGACTTCATCAGTAGCAAGCAACATCATGGATAGAGGTAAATAGATCGAAACTAGTCTCGTTGATTTTATTCCTCACCCGCCCTCCCGTTTGGATGCATATGCGTATCTGGAGGAGCCCATGAATATGACATTTGGAAAGTTCCACTTCCACGTCGAAAAAGAAGGATCGTATCGTCTCGAAGTTCCGATCTCGTCGGGATTATCGGTGGTTGGTCCTGATTTCTCAAACTCAGTATCATCCATCGAGTCAAGCGACAAGGAGATTTCGTCGCCACGCTTCATCGGCAGCAGGGCAAGTGAAAAACTCGCCAAAATCTTCAGCGACAGGTCCTTCGAGTCATCGGCGGACTCCTATATAAGCGATGATTCAAGCGACACCGATAGCTTCAACTTCATCGACAAATCCATCTCTATTGGGAAGGTCTTCACCAATCTCTATGGTGGTGTCACCGAACCAAGCAAAGCGAAAACTCCAAAATATCATCAAGTTTATGCCATTGGAGAAGCAAGTCGCGATCAAGAGGAAACATCAGAGGCTTTCGACGATTTGGGAAATCCTTATGTTGATCCCTCAGATCTAAGGAGAGGTTTGGGCACTAAATATGTCGGGCCCACACCACGCGCCAGAGTTCAACTTCCACAAGCAGCCTGGGATAGAGTTGCGAAAGCTTTAGATGGCTCTGAACCACTGGAGACAACTGCTACAGTCGAAGAACTGCAAGCTTATCAATATAGACTCGCCAGAGCTGGAAGAGAGTTGGAAAAACAGACAGCTGCTTTGAACAGGAGAAGGGAGGCAGCTTCCGCATCAAGCAGGCGACGAGCGGAATTAAGTCGACACTCAGAAACTTCGGGAGATAGTCACAGAGAAGCTCGGAGGAGAGCAAGATCTCGGCTGCAAAATATACTGGAAGCTGAAAGAGAGACTCTAATCCAAAACCTCGACATGTCCTTTATGTCAATCGACACGAGGGGGAATATTATCCCAAAAACACCGGAAGCAGGGTACATGGCGACACAAGCCTTCATCTTAGCGTCCAAGCCACCTCCCGGAGATCCAAGGGAAGCGCTGTACAACATGGCCATGGCAGGATGTGGAGCCATAGGAGCAGCATTCACAGCCACACCTCCCGAAGGAACTGCAAGGCAAAATAGTCCGAGACCTACCGCAGCAGTGCAAGATCCACCAAGAGCAAGTGGAGCCAGGGACACAACAACTCAAGCCAGAGTTGATAGAGCGCGACAAGAAAGAAGGGAACGTCGGCATTCACCAGAACTTGCGGAAGAGGACATGTGTGGACTCCCATGTTTCACACGACGGGTCCGAAAAACTCGAGTTCCATCAGGATTCAAGCTACCCGATAGTTTCAAGAAATTCGATGGCCTGCAAGACCCCGAGGATTGGCTTGTGGATTACCTCGAGACAGTAAAATTGATAGGCGGGACTAGAGCGACAGCCATGCAGAGCATCCAGATACATCTGAGCGGAGCCGCCAGATCATGGATAAAAAAGCTTCCCCCAGGTTCCATCGACAGCTGGGAAAGTTTCGAGGACGTTTTTATCAAGAATTTCCGGTCAACTTGCAAGAATCCTGCGACACTAGAAGAGTTGAGGTCATGTCGACAAAAACATGATGAATCAATGAGGAAGTACATCCAAAGGTGGAACATCATCAAAAACTCGGCAGAAAATATATCTGATGAAAGAGCGATAGATGCATTTGTTGCAGGAGTTCGACGAGGAGATTTCGTGGAGGACTTGGGGAGGACAAACCCAAGAACAGTATCCACTTTAATGGAGATAGCAAACAGATGGGCTGATGGTGAAGATGTGGTACATAACAAACGACATAGGTCCCCAGAGGAAGATCGCAGTCGAAATTTTCAAAATAGACGTCGATTCCTCCGTCAATTTTCAAGTTACGATGCACCCGGCAAAATATCGGCTGGCTTTCGGGGAAACAATGGAGGAAACAATAGAGATGACTACCAGAGAAGTAATGCACAGCAAGGCGACAATAGAGATAACAGGCAAAATAGCGGGCCAAGGTTCCAGAGACCTTTTATGTCTCCCGAAGAGATGATGAACGGACCATGTCAGATGCATTTCTTTCTCGATAGCAATGGAAAAAGACAGTCAGGACACTTGCAAAAGGATTGCCGAAATTTCCAGGCAATGTTAAGATGAGCAGGACATGCAAATGCTCAAGCAGCTCACAGAAATCACCAGGGACCTAGGAGTGAGATTCACTTGCCACCTCCTCCCGCAGTTACAGATGAAAATCGACATCAGCTCAGAATAGCGGCAGCACCTGCTCCACCGCCCTATGTCGATCCTAACTCTAACGGAGCGGTCTCGATGATTCAGAAAGGCAGGCCATCCAACAGAGCTCAGAAAGTAATCTCGCGACAGGTGTTTATGGCAGAGCAGATGCCACCACCAACAGTCGAGTACCTTAATTGGTCAGGGCAAGATATTGGCTTCACAATAGCTGATCATCCACAGCAAGTTCCTCGACCAGGGCAGTCAGCATTGATCTTACCAGCAGTAATTGCGGGATTCGATGTATCTCGAGTATTCATAGATGGCAGCAGCAGTTTAAACCTTATGTACGCAGATACGCTAAGGAAGATGAATATCTCCCTCGCAAATTTGAAGCCAACCGACACACGTTTCCACGGCATTACACCAGAGAAGCCAAGTTACCCATTGGGGAAAATCAATCTCGACGTTCAGTTTGGGACCCGAGAAAATTACAGGATAGAGAGGTTGGAATTCGAAGTTGTGGATTTCCCGTCGCAGTATCATGCTTTGTTGGGGCGACCAGCATATGCCAGGTTTATGGCGGTACCACATTACACGTACTTGCTTTGGAGGTTACCTGGACCTAAGGGACCAATCACAGTCAAAGGAAGCTTCGCGCTAGCCGATAAATGCGACAAAGATTTTCATCGACTATCAGAAACTTTCGGGATGCAGGCAGAGTACGCAGCGTCAAGGCTCATGACTGATTATGATGTGCTGCCAGACGTAGGGAGGCCCAACAAGGAATCAACTTTCAATACAGCAAAAGATTCTAAGGAAGTACAGATTCACCCGACAGACCCAAAGAAAACGACGTCCATCGCAACAAATATGGACCTCGCATAGGAAAGCGCGCTCGTCGAGTTCCTCCGTGAGCACTGGAAAATCTTCGCATGGTGTCCAGCTGACATGCCAGGAGTACCCAGGGAACTTGCCGAGCACCACCTAAACTTGGATCCTATCGCAAGACCAATCAAGCAACCTTTGCGGCATTTTTCGGAACCAAACCGCAAAGCCATGCTGTCAGAAATCGATCGGCTTAGAGAAGCTGGTTTCATCAAAGAGATATCTACGGAGGCTACTTGGGTAGCTAACCCAGTAATGGTGCCGAAGAAAAACACGAAAGTCCTTCGCATGTGTGTCGACTTTACGTGCCTCAATAAACATTGTCCAAAGGATCACTTTCCCCTCCCAAGGATCGATCAGATTATCGACTCCACGGCAGGATGTGAATGTCTTTCCTTCCTGGACGCATATTCTGGTTACAATCAGATCAGATTAAAAGAAGACGACGAAGCTAAAACAGCGTTCATCACACCGTACGGCGTATTTTGTTACAAAACAATGCCCTTCGGGTTGAAAAATGCGGGAGCAACATATCAACGGATGATGCAGAAGTGCCTAGCAACACAGATTGGGAAAAATGCACAAGTGTACATCGACGACGTCGTCATCACATCAAAAAAGGGAGCCACACTAATCGAAGACTTGAAAGAAACTTTCGACAACCTCGACAAATTTTGTCTCAAGTTGAATCCGACGAAATGTTCTTTCGGCGTCCCTGCAGGAGAACTTCTCGGGTTCCTAGTCTCAGCAAGAGGGATTGAAGCAAATCCCGAAAAAATCCAAGCTATCGTAACAATGAGGAAGCCTACAAAGTTGAAGGAAATACAGCAGTTAACTGGGCGAGTCGCAGCTTTAAGCAGATTCATCGCCAGGCTGGGAGAAAAGGCGTTACCATTCTACGCCTTAATCAAACAAGGAGAGAAGTTCCAGTGGAACGAAGAGGCAGGTAGGGCCTTCGAGGACCTCAAACGAAAAATTTCGACACCACCAATTCTAGTGGTGCCAAAAGAGAAAGAACCGCTCCTGTTATATATTGCGGCTACACCTCAGGTGGTCAGCACGGCACTAGTTGTCAAAAGAGAAGAAGAAGGAAAACTCCATGGAGTGCAGAGGCCAGTATATTTCATCAGCGAAGTATTATCGCCTTCAAAACAGAGGTACCCGCAGTACCAAAAGCTAGCATATGGAGTATTCACAACCGCAAGAAAATTGCGCCACTATTTTTCGGCGCATCCGATAATAGTGGTGAATGAGGCGCCTTTATCCAACATACTCAATAATCCAGAAGCTACAGGCCGTGTCTCCCTTTGGGGAATAGAACTTTCTCCGCGGGACATCACGTATGAAAAAAGAAAGGCAATAAAATCACAAATTCTACCAGACTTCATCGCAGAGTGGATGGAGTTGCAAAACACAGGACCCCCGGATTTATCGAGAACCTGGACTATGAACTTCGACGGGTCCAAAAGGTTAGAAGGAGCTGGAGCAGGGGTAATACTCATATCACCTGAAGGCGACAAATTGAAGTACGTCCTGCGGATGACGTTCCCAAACGCATCTAATAATGAAGCAGAATATGAAGCCCTTATACATGGGATGAAGATGGCGAAAGCCTGCGGCGCAACTCGACTAAAGATATTCGGCGACTCACAATTGGTAGCTCAGCAAGTCATGAACCAATGCGATGCGGTCAATGATAGCATGGTGGCGTACAAAGAGATGTATAATGAGCTAGAGAAGCTGTTTGACGGATGCGAAGTAAACCATATCAGTAGGCTGAGCAATGATGAAGCCGATGTTCTCACAAACATCGGGTCGCAGTGCCTCGCAATTCCCCCAGGTGTGTTCTGGGAAGAAATAACAGAGAGGTCCACGAAGCCGAAGAAACTAACAAAGAAGGAGAAGAGCGAGAAACCCTCGGGGGCTGCGAAAGAAGCATTGGAAGAAGAAGAAGAGGAACAAGATCTAGTATTGATGGTACAAACCCCGTGGATGTAGGCGTACATATCATACATCCTAAGAAAAACAATACCCGACGATCCAGTTGAAGCAAGGCGAGTTATTAGGCGGTCCAAAGCTTTCACGGTGGTCAAAGGAGAGTTATACAAACGCAGTATTTCGGGTGTGTTACAACGGTGCGTCACACCCGAAGAAGGAAGGATAATTCTGAAGGACGTACACGAAGGAGTATGTGGCCACCACGCGAGCAGTCAAGCTATTGCAGCCAAAGTTTTTCGAGCAGGATTCTACTGGTTGACAGCAATTGAGGACGCGAAGGAGGTAGTGCGAACTTGTGACGCATGTCAGAGATTTGCCGCAAAACCTCACTCTCCAGCAGCAGAATTAATGCCAATACCCTTATCTTGGCCTTTCGCTCAATGGGGTCTCGATATGGTGGGAAAATTACACAAAGCTTCGCCAGGAGGATACGAGTACATGTTGGTTGCTGTTGATAAATTCACCAAGTGGATAGAAGCAAAGCCGATAAATTCACCAGATGCAGCATCAGCAATAAAATTCATGAAGGGCATCGTTTTTCGATTTGGAGTACCTCACAGCATCGTCACAGACAATGGCAGCAACTTTACGTCAAAGGAGTTCAAGGCGTACTGTGCAGAGGTAGGCATCAAATTGCACTTCGCGTCAGTTGCACATCCTCAAACCAATGGTCAAGTCGAGAAAGCCAATGGCATCATCTGCAATGGCATCAAAAAACGCCTGTTAGGACCACTGGAAAAAGCTCGACATACCTGGCCAGAAGAATTACCAAGTGTGTTATGGAGCATCCGAACAACACCAAATACAGCGACACAGGAGACACCGTTTTTCCTTGTCCATGGAGCAGAGGCAGTACTGCCGATAGAAATAGAGCACGACTCCCCCAGAGTCACAAAGTATAATGAAGAAGCTTCCAGGAAAGCACTGGAAGACGACGTCGACGCACTCGACGAAGCTCGAGACGAAGTATTATCAAGGGTAACCAAATATCAGCAGGACCTGAAAAACTACCACAGTCGACGTTTGCGACCAAGATCTTTTCAAGTTGGAGACTTAGTTTTGCGACTCAACCAAGAGCGTACTGAAAACTCGAGTCACCATGGCTTGGCCCCTACGTCATTACGGAAGTAATCGAAGGAGGAGCATACAGGATAAAAGATAAGAAGACAGGGGTTCCCGAGAAAAACCCCTGGAACGTGGCACAGCTCAGGCGGTTCTACGCTTAGAGTCGAAATATAGTCCTCCCCTGTAAAAATACAATGTACTGAAATGCCCGCGAGTTTTCAGACGCACTCTTTTCCTTTTTCGGGGCACCGAGTGGGGCCGAGAAAGGTTTTTAATGAGGCGGGCTCGCGGTGCTGCAATATAATAAAGATAGTGGAGATATACTTCTTATTCTTCGACGCGCTGGGGGCTCAATGCCTTCAAAGTTACAAAATATATACAAAACTAGGCTTACCGAAATATTTCGCCTTGGTACAAGAATACCTCGCCAAATAGAATATCGGAAGCCAACAACTATAAATATAGTGTACTCATCAAAATGTTATTGCTTTGGTTTGAAAACCTCGCAACAAAAAGATAGAACATCACCACCAAGACACTCGGGGGCTCGTACCCATTGATAGCGAAATATATGTACCTTCTCGCAATAAGAGACAAATCTTCGGGATAACAAAATAGTATAAGCCCCAGCCAAAGGCTCGGGGGCTCGACGATCAAAAATAGAAACAATATATACTTACAGAGTTGACAGCTTTACAATATAGCTCATGTGTACAAAGACGTATCAATGGTGAAACTACAGAAAAAGGAAAAAATTTCAGTGAATACCTAGCACATGGTCTATGGTTACTCGTTCATTGGAAGGACGGGTACTATGCTCAGCATAGCTACCCTTCACAAAGAACTCAGCGTCCATCCGAAGAAGTTCATCCATCATATCTTCGGCTACAGGAGTCACCAGATCATCAAGCTTGCTCACGTCTCTCTTTTTCTTCGACATTTTAGCAAGGCACGTAGGAACAATTTGATCCATGGGCAATTTTGGATGGCAAATTTTTATCATCATCATAGCAAATCTCGCGCCAGCAGAGAGTTGAGCCCGCACAAAGCCATGGATTCGAGGAGCATCTCAAAATTTTTCCATTAATGCAGGAAGAGTCTCTGGCATTTTGTTGCGAGGGAACATGGTTCCATAAACTAAAAATAGGGTCTTCGTATAGAAATCAAGGAAATCACGGAACTAACCCGCGCGATCTTGGAATCTGACAATGTGACGGGTATGCTCGGGAGTAACCCAAAAGTTAGAACCATGTCGGGACGCCAGTTTGAGCAAAGAATTGGCTCGAGCTTCAACACGCTGATCTTCGGCAGCAGTATGCAAAAATGAGCCTGGTACAACGAATAAATTGATAAGGAAGGAAAAATAGCAAAAATAACATCCAGCATGGTTATGAACAAGAAACATACCTGTCATGTCCAAGCTGGCATCAGTCATCAGCTGAAGCATATAATTTTCTCGAGAGGAAGCTTCGGTAGCCTCAGCAACAGCAGCATCCCTCGCAGCAATGGCTTCTTGTGCCTGTCGAAGAGCAAATTTTTCCCTCTCGGATGCTTGTCGAGATTGTTCCATCATCGCAAGAGTTTGTTTTTTCATGGATTGGAGTTGTTGGCGCAATTCTTGCAAATCTTGCGACAAATGTTGCCCGGAAGAACCGTCGACAAAGTTATCATTGACTAGTGTTTTCTTCGAGAAGGAGGAAGCAGGAGAAGTATCGGCAGAATGAGGATCGGCAGAGTAGTTATCAAATATCAACTGGAAAAGAAAATTCCAATATCAAAGAATTGCACAAGACAGAATTCCATTGATCTTCAAGAAATTTACATAGATATTACAAAAGGAGTTCTTCAAAAGTACTAAGGAAATTGTCGCCAAAACTACTATGGAGACAATAGCTAAAGAAACAAGAAAAATAAAAAGAAGGGGCATTCAACTAGACCTCCGGCCTTGATGAGCTAGGAGTCGAAGATGGCTTGATCCCGAGATAGGACAGGATTTTCTTCGTGTTGGGCTTTGCCGCCTTGATCAACGATCGCCATTTTTTCTGCTCTACCTGTTCTGTGTCGCCTACTTTCGCCCAGTCGATAGTTTGTTGGCTATCAGCGACCAAAGCAACAGTGCTTTCAACAGCGACCTTCATATTTTCCTGGCACATCTTCAGCCCAAGATCTTCAGGAGGATTAAAGCACTTGGCAAGAGTAAGGAAAGTTGCGGGTTCCTCTTTCTTCGGGAAGAAATAGGGGAAGAGTCGCGACAGCCCTGCTTTCGCTTGATCAATGCCCTCGCGTGCTTCTGTTCCATGAAACTCCAAGAACGAAATGGCGTCAAGAAGAGGATCATTGTCGGGATCTTCAAGTTCAAATTCTTGAGACGTTTTACCTGTCAAGATAAAAACTTATTGATCAACAAACAAGAGAAGGAAAGAAAAGTCCAAAGGATGAGAAGTGGTTCAGATACTTACTGACAAAGCGACGGTTTTGCGACCTTACACGCTTAATGATCGCTTCCTCGCGAGCAGATTGCGCGGCTATATGCTCGCTCAGCGAAGTCTCGGCATCATGAAGTCTCTTCCTAAGATCTTCGACACCAACAGCATCGGTCTTGGCCTTGTCAGCCTCTGCTCTAGCTTGGATAGCATCTGATTCGGCCTTCTTACGAGCCTCTTCACTTTGCTCTAATTTTCGAGCAAGTGTATTGGCACGATCGTTGACCTCTGCCAGTTTTTCTGCCAAGAAAGTTAAATACAGTAAAAAGCATCGACAACAAAGGAGTAAGAAAGCAAGGTCAAAAAGAAGCAGCAAGGCATTACCTTCAGTCTTACTCGCATATTCACGATACCCAATGAATTGGGCACCAATACGAATAAGCTCTTTGATCATAGGCTGTCAAACAAGGACAAAGAAAGAAAATGTCGGTATGGGAAAAATATGATGGCATAAAGAAGCAAACAGAGGAAATATAGACAGTGATACGAAGAACTTACATCATCCAAGAGAGGGTTAGAGGAGCTACTCAATTGAAGAGTAGGCTCCGGGATTGTTTCAACCCTTGCCCTTTTCGGTGAAGGGACAAGGGGGCTTGAAGGAGGAGTAGAAGCGCCGACGTTTTGTTGAGGAGGCGAGGATTCCTCTCCTTCAACTGGCGTTTCCGAAACAACTAGAGTACGTGACATGCTCGTTCGAGCAGCCACATCAACAGCTGGTACTTCTTCCTCATCATCACTGCGAATAAAGGTTGGCAGCATAAAAAGCAAGATAGGAAAAAACCTTCGAGTACAAAAATAAATAAATAAATAAAGAGAGAAAAAGGTAACTTACGAACTGATGAGGGCCTCAAGGTATGGATCATAAGCTGCCTTCTGATGTGGAGGAACAGTTTCTTCGGCTTTGGAGGTGCCGGAGTCTTCGACATCACTCCTTTTCCTTTTGTTCTTTGGAGAAACAGCAGGAGGAGGAGATTGTGCTGATGCGGTGCCTTCAGAGGCAGCCTCCTTTTCAATAGATCCCGCAGATTTTCGAGAATCTGCGGGTTCATTCATAAAAGAGGGGGCATCTTGGTTGTCGTTGGTAACAACGGCCCTTTCCTCGACTTCTCCACCTTCAGGAAGGGGAGGAAGCGAGACAAGATTTGGATGGTTCTATATAAAAACAGGGGAAGATGTTAAAAAAAGGAGTTACAGAAAAATAGCAAGGCAATAACAAATCAACCGCTAAAAATTACCTCGGGAAGCGCATTGGTGGCGCTGTACGGTTTTACACGACAGGAAGAAGGGACAGAATCTTTTTTGCTGAGAGAAGAGATTTTTCGGACAAGCTTTTCTAAATCCTTGACCTCCAAATCCACCGACAGCCGATCTGCGTCCTCGTCACCAGCATACTTCCAGAGAGGATTTTTGCGAGCCTGAAGAGGCTACACTCTGGTTCTAAGAAAATACGCTGTGATTTGGATACCTGACAATTCTTCGCCGCGAGTATTTTGCAACTCATGGATGCGAGTCATCAAGGCCTCTGTCGATGTTTTTTCTTCCTCGGTAGCCTTGATGTCTACGTTCCCCCTCCTTTCCTGTAGACAGTGTTGGGCCTCCAAGAGCAGAGGTTTGTAGAACAGCAGCAAGTTTTCCCTTAAGTGGATCACCCAAGGTTTATCGAACTCAGGGAGGAAGAGGTCAAAGATATCCCTCTCATGCAACCCTGCAACCACAAAGCAAGAAGTCTCTTGTGTCCCCAACACACCAAATAGGTGCACTAGTTCGGCGAAGAGATAGTGAAATACAGGTGGTATGAATAAGTATGAGCAGTAGCAACGGTGCCGAGAAAATAGCTTCTTTGGCGTGTAGTTGATGGTGGTAGTATTGCAGCAGTAGTAACACAGTAAAACAGTAAACAAGCAGCGATAGCAGTATTTAGGAACAAGGCCTAGGGATTACACTTTCACTAGTGGACACTCTCAACATTGATCACATAACAGAATAGATAAATGCATACTCTACACTTTTGTTGGATGATGAACACATTGCGTAGGATTACACGAACCCTCAATGCCGGAGTTAACAAGCTCCACAATAATGCTCATATTTTAGTAACCTTTAGTGTAAGATAGATCAAAAGACTAAACCAAGTACTAGCATAGCATGCACACTGTCACCTTCATGCATATGTAGGAGGAATAGATCACATCAATATTATCATAGCAATAGTTAACTTCGCAATCTACAAGAGATCATGATCATAGCATAAACCAAGTACTAACATGGTGCACACACTGTCACCTTTACACACGTGCAGGAGGAATAGAACTACTTTAATAACTTTGCTAGAGTAGCACATAGATAAATTGTGATACAAACTCATATGAATCTCAATCATGTAAAGCAGCTCATGAGATCATTGTATTGAGGTACATAGGAGAGAGATGAACCACATAGCTACCGGTACAGCCCCGAGCCTCGATGGAGAACTACTCCCTCCTCATGGGAGCAGCAGCGGTGATGAAGATGGCGGTGGAGATGGCAGCGGTGTCGATGGAGAAGCCTTCCGGGGGCACTTCCCCGCTCCGGCAGCGTGCCGGAACAGAGACTCCTGTCCCCCAGATCTTGGCTTCGCGATGGCGGCGGCTCTGGAAGGTTTCTGTGGGTTTCGTCGAACGTATCAGGGTTTTCGATCCAGGGGCTTTATATAGGCGAAGAGGCGGCGCAGGAGGGCTTCTGGGGGGCCCACACTATAGGGGGGCGCGGCCCCCCCTGGCCGCGCCGGGGTGTGGTTTGGTGGCCCTGTCCCCCTTCTCTGATCCTTCCCGGGTGTTCTGGATGCTTCCGGTGAAAATAGGAACTTGGGCGTTGATTTCGTCCGATTCCGAGAATATTTCGTTACTAGGATTTCTGAAACCAAAAACAGCAGAAAACGAAGCGGCACTTCGGCATCTTGTTAATAGGTTAGTTCCAGAAAATGCACGAATATGACATAAAGTGTGCATAAAACATGTAGATAACATCAATAATGTGGCATGGAACATAAGAAATTATCGATACGTCGGAGACGTATCAGCATCCCCAAGCTTAGTTCTGCTCGTCTCGAGCAGGTAAAACGATAACACAGATAATTTCTGGAGTGACATGCCATCATAAACTTGATCATACTATTTGTAAAGCATATGTAGTGAATGCAGCAATCCAAGACAATGGTAATGACATGAGTAAACAAATGAATCATAAAGCAAAGACTTTTCATGAATAGCACTTCAAGACAAGCATCAATAAGTCTTGCATAAGAGTTAACTCATAAAGCAATAATTCAAAGTAAAGGCATTGAAGCAACACAAAGGAAGATTAAGTTTCAGCGGTTGCTTTCAACTTATAACATGTATATCTCATGGATATTGTCAACATAGAGTAATATAATAAGTGCAATATGCAAATATGTAGGAATCAATGCACAGTTCACACAAGTGTTTGCTTCTTGAGGTGGAGAGAAATAGGTGAACTGACTCAACAATGAAAGTAAAAGAATGGTCCTTCAAAGAGGAAAGCATCGATTGCTATATTTGTGCTAGAGCTTTTATTTTGAAAACATGAAACAATTTTGTCAACGGTAGTAATAAAGCATATGTATCATGTAAATTATATCTTACAAGTTGCAAGCCTCATGCATAGTATACTAATAGTGCCCGCACCTTGTCCTAATTAGCTTGGACTACCGGATCATCACAATGCACATGTTTTAACCAAGTGTCACAAAGGGGTACCTCTATGCCGCCTGTACAAAGGTCTAAGGAGAAAGCTCGCATTGGATTTCTCGCTATTGATTATTCTTCAACTTAGACATCCATACCGGGACAACATAGACAACAGATAATGGACTCCTCTTTTATGCATAAGCATGTAACAACAATTAATAATTTTCTCATTTGAGATTGAGGATATATGTCCAAAACTGAAACTTCCACCATGGATCATGGCTTTAGTTAGCGGCCCAATGCTCTTCTCTAACAATATGCATGCTTAACCATAAGGTGGTAGATCGCTCTTACTTCAGACAAGACGAACATGCATAGCAACTCACATGAAATTCAACAAAGAATAGTTGATGGCGTCCCCAGAAACATGGTTATCGCACAACAAGCAACTTAATAAGAGATAAAGTGCATAATTACATATTCAATACCACAATAGTTTTTAAGCTATTTGTCCCATGAGCTATATATTGCAAAGGTGAATGATGGAATTTTAAAGGTAGCACTCAAGCAATTTACTTTGGAATGGCGAAAAATACCATGTAGTAGGTAGGTATGGTGGACACAAATGGCATAGTGGTTGGCTCAAGTGTTTGGATGCATGAGAAGTATTCCCTCTCGATACAAGGTTTAGGCTAGCAAGGTTATTTGAAACAAACACAAGGATGAACCGGTGCAGCAAAACTCACATAAAAGACATATTGAAAACATTATAAGACTCTACACCGTCTTCCTTGTTGTTCAAACTCAATACTAGAAATTATCTAGACCTTAGAGAGACCAATTATGCAAACCAAATTTTAGCATGCTCTATGTATTTCTTCATTAATGGGTGCAAAGCATATGATGCAAGAGCTTAAACATGAGCACAACAATTGCCAAGTATCACATTACCCAAGACATTTATAGCAATTACTACATGTATCATTTTCCAATTCCAACCATATAACAATTTAACGAAGAGGAAACTTCGCCATGAATATTATGAGCTAAGAACACATGTGTTCATACGAACCAGCGGAGCGTGTCTCTCTCCCACAAAGTGAATGCTAGGATCCATTTTATTCAAACAAAAAAAAACAAAAACAAACCGACGCTCCAAGCAAAGCACATAAGATGTGATGGAATAAAAATATAGTTTCAGGGGAGGAACCTGATAATGTTGTCGATGAAGAAGGGGATGCCTTGGGCATCCCCAAGCTTAGATGCTTGAGTCTTCTTGAAATATGCAGGTATGAACCACCGGGGCATCCCCAAGCTTAGACTCTTCACTCTTCTTGATCATAGTATATCATCCTCCTCTCTTGACCCTTGAAAACTTCCTCCACACCAAACTCGAAACAAACTCATTAGAGGGTTAGTGCATAATCAAAAACTCACATGTTCAGAGGTGACACAATCATTCTTAACACTTCTGGACATTGCTCAAAGCTACTGGAAGGTAATGGAACAAAGAAATCCACCCAACACAGCGAAAGAAGCAATGCGAAATAAAAGGCAGAATCTGTCAAAACAGAACAGTCCGTAAAGACGAATTTTAAAAGGGCACCAAACTTGCTCAAATGAAAATGCTCAAATTGAATGAAAGTTGCGTACATATCTGAGGATCACTCATGTAAATTGGCATAATTTTCTGAGTTACCTACAGAGAATTTTGCCCAGATTCGTGACAGCAAAGAAAACAGTTTCTGCACAGTAATCCAAATCTAGTATTGACTTTACTATCAAAGACTTTACTTGGCACAACAAAACACAAAACTAAGATAAGGAGAGGTTTCTACAGTAGTAAACAACTTCCAAGACACAAATATAAAACAAAGTACTGTAGCAAAATAACACATGGGTTATCTCCCAAGAAGTTCTTTTCTTTATAGCCATTAAGATGGGCTCAGCAGTTTTAATGATGCACTCGCAAGAAATAGTATTCGAAGCAAAAGAGAGCATCCAGAGGCAAATTCAAAACACATTTAAGTCTAACATGCTTCCTATGCATAGGAATCTTGTAAATAAACAAGTTCATGAAGAGCAAAGTAACAAGCATAGGAAGATAAAACAAGTGTAGCTTCAAAAATTTCAGCACATAGAGAGGCATTTTAGTAACATGAAAATTTCTACAACCATATTTTCCTCTCTCATAATAACTTTCAGTAGCATCATGAGCAAACTCAACAATATAACTATCACATAAAGCATTCTTATCATGAGTCTCATGCATAAAATTATTACTCTCCACATAAGCATAATCAATTTTATTAGTTGTAGTGGGAGCAAATTCAACAAAGTAGCTATCATTATTATTCTCATCAAGTGTAGGAGGCATAGCATAATCACAACAAAATTTACTCTCCATAGTAGGTGGTACCAAAAGACCACTATCATTATAATCATCATAAATAGGAGGCAAAGTATCATCAAAGAAAATTTTCTCCTCAATGCTTGGGGGACTAAAAAGATCATGAAAACCAGCTTCCCCAAGCTTAGAACTTTCTATATTATTATCAACAATGGTGTTCAAAGCGTTCATACTAATATTACTACCAGCATGCAAATAAGATTCCATAGGTTTTTTAATTTTCGCATCAAACAATCCATGTTTTAAATCAGGAAATAGAATAAGAAGATCATTCTTGTCCATTATGCCAAACTAGTGTAAACAAGAAACAAAAAGTTGCAATTGCAGGATCTAAAGGAAATAGCTTCGAGTACTTACGGCGCCGGAAAATAGCTTAGTAGCCGAGGTCCGGAGTGTGAGTACCTTTTACCTTTCCTCCCCGGCAACGGCGCCAGAAAATACTTGATGATGTCCAGGACTGGCGCGTGGTTGACGAGGGAGGAAATTCCTGTTGTGTAGCTTTCTGGTCCCCGGCAACGGCGCCAGAAAATAGCTTGATGTCTACGTTCCCCCTCCTTTCCTGTAGACAGTGTTGGGCCTCCAAGAGCAGAGGTTTGTAGAACAGCAGCAAGTTTTCCCTTAAGTGGATCACCCAAGGTTTATCGAACTCAGGGAGGAAGAGGTCAAAGATATCCCTCTCATGCAACCCTGCAACCACAAAGCAAGAAGTCTCTTGTGTCCCCAACACACCAAATAGGTGCACTAGTTCGGCGAAGAGATAGTGAAATACAGGTGGTATGAATAAGTATGAGCAGTAGCAACGGTGCCAGAAAATAGCTTGCTGGCGTGTAGTTGATGGTGGTAGTATTGCAGCAGTAGTAACACAGTAAAACAGTAAACAAGCAGCGATAGCAGTATTTAGGAACAAGGCCTAGGGATTACACTTTCACTAGTGGACACTCTCAACATTGATCACATAACAGAATAGATAAATGCATACTCTACACTTTTGTTGGATGATGAACACATTGCGTAGGATTACACGAACCCTCAATGCCGGAGTTAACAAGCTCCACAATAATGCTCATATTTTAGTAACCTTTAGTGTAAGATAGATCAAAAGACTAAACCAAGTACTAGCATAGCATGCACACTGTCACCTTCATGCATATGTAGGAGGAATAGATCACATCAATATTATCATAGCAATAGTTAACTTCGCAATCTACAAGAGATCATGATCATAGCATAAACCAAGTACTAACACGGTGCACACACTGTCACCTTTACACACGTGCAGGAGGAATAGAACTACTTTAATAACTTTGCTAGAGTAGCACATAGATAAATTGTGATACAAACTCATATGAATCTCAATCATGTAAAGCAGCTCATGAGATCATTGTATTGAGGTACATAGGAGAGAGATGAACCACATAGCTACCGGTACAGCCCCGAGCCTCGATGGAGAACTACTCCCTCCTCATGGGAGCAGCAGCGGTGATGAAGATGGCGGTGGAGATGGCAGCGGTGTCGATGGAGAAGCCTTCCGGGGGCACTTCCCCGCTCCGGCAGCGTGCCGGAACAGAGACTCCTGTCCCCCAGATCTTGGCTTCGCGATGGCGGCGGCTCTGGAAGGTTTCTGTGGGTTTCATCGAACGTATCAGGGTTTTCGATCCAGGGGCTTTATATAGGCGAAGAGGCGGCGCAGGAGGGCTTCTGGGGGGCCCACACTATAGGGGGGCGCGGCCCCCCCTGGCCGCGCCGGGGTGTGGTTTGGTGGCCCTGTCCCCCTTCTCTGATCCTTCCCGGGTGTTCTGGATGCTTCCGGTGAAAATAGGAACTTGGGCGTTGATTTCGTCCGATTCCGAGAATATTTCGTTACTAGGATTTCTGAAACCAAAAACAGCAGAAAACAGGAACTGGCACTTCGGCATCTTGTTAATAGGTTAGTTCCAGAAAATGCACGAATATGACATAAAGTGTGCATAAAACATGTAGATAACATCAATAATGTGGCATGGAACATAAGAAATTATTGATACGTCGGAGACGTATCAAGCCTCTGCATCCCAGGAGCGGCGGCGAAGGATTTTTTCGGCGCCATCGAAAGGAGGGATGTTGTCTTCAGCGCATCCATGGTTTTCCTCTTGAATGTACAACCACTTCTTGCGCCACCCTTGAACTGAGTCAGGGAGTTTGACGTCGAAGTAATCGACAGTGGGGCGTACAGAGATAACAACGCCGCCTATATTATAGGCGACATTGGAGAGCCATTGCGGCGACAAAAGAAAATGCGCTTCCATAGCGCCCAGTTAGGCTGAACGCCAAGGAAAGCCTCACAGAGGGTGATGAAAATGGAGATATGAAGGATAGAATTGGGCGTGAGGTGGTGAAGTTGAAGACCATAAACAAAAAGTAGTCCACGGAGGAAAGGATGAATGGGGGCGGAAAGACCGCGGATGAGATGGTCGACGAAACTTACCCGATACCCCATTGGAGGGGTTGGGTAGCTTTCTTCGCTAGGGAAGCACAGCGCCTTAGGCTTCTTGCTAATTCCCAGCTTCTTCAAGAGATTGATGTCCTGGGTAGAAATCTTGGACCTTTCCCACTCCGCGCTTCCCAGATCTACGGCAGCCATTGATGATTCAGGCGTGCTGCGCTTGGTCAATCGACGCGGTGGCATTAACAATGGCGCAGGAATGCAGCTTGGAGAAGATGAGCTTAGGAAGTTGTGGGGCGCAGGTGGCGGTTTTGCGAAGAAGAGCAGGAGAGCGGCGCGAGCGGAAGTGTTCGAGGAAGAAGAAGGAGATCTTATATAGAGGTGCGACGAAGCGGCGGACCGTTGGATGGAAAAAATGTGTGACAGATGATAACCACGTGCACACAAGGGTAAAAAAGTATTTTAACACTGGAGAAGTTACAGTACGTGCGCCAGGAAAAGTGGAGGACGTGTGTCCCCCACCTACACGACGTGTCAAGATAATGGATAATTTGGGCCGGCAAGGCAGTGGGAGAAAACTTCTCGCCATTTTCGGATTCGCAATCGTGGCTATCATCAGCAATAGCGTCACCTTGTCAGAGAGAAAAATTCGACTCAACAGCGGCATAAAAAGGCGACATGAAAAAATATCGGAGAGCCTTTGATCAAATACAAGTTTTTGATCAAATGCTCGGGGGCTACTTTGGAAAAATGAAAAGATCAAGAAAGACAAAATAGAAATGGCATGAGCCTATGATCAAATACAAATATTTGTTCATAGCCTCGGGGACTACTCCCATCGGGAGCGCTGTTCGCGCACCCGAGAAATTATAAAATTTCGGGAGAAAAAGAAAATATAGCGGCATAAGGCGTGGAGCCTACAACCAAGGACAAGTCTTTGGCTGTAGCCTCGGGGGCTACTCCCATCGGGAACGCTGTTCGCGTGCCCGATGAAATTATAAATAAAAAGAGGGAGAGAGAAAGAAAGAATGAAAAGAAGAAAGATAGAAGGGCAAAATAGTATATTTCGAGTTACAAATAACTCTGCATATACTCCCATCGGGAAAACAATATAAGTCATCTTTGACTCAATAAAATGTGCCATTCCAACAGCCGAATAAGCACTCGACAATATATTCTCAGAACGCCAAAGTTGCGATCAATTTCTGAATGCCGCAAAACTTTGCGAAGGTAAGACCCCAGATCTGTTCTGTGAGGCGTGGCGGCGTCTCTGACGTCGGTTTGCTATTTTTATCCGTATCAACAGATACGAAGAAAAATCCTAACGGACGCGTTAGGTACCCGATAAATATAACTGGGACTCGACAGAATGGTAAGACCTTAAGCGGCACCTGTCGAAGTTTACACCAGTATCCCGAGATCATGTCCAGGGACGTGATTTTGAAGTAGGTTTTTGCGGATTGCCACTAGAGCAGTTAACTAGTACCTGATCCGTCAGATGAACTAGCCCCAACTACCATTATCCCTGCACAATATAGAAATTTATGTGGAGAAATATAGAAAGGTTTTGAATTGTCGAGTAAAAATAAACAGTGGAGATTTTCCCTGACTCTGCGATTCAAGAAAAATCTCGGGGGCTACTGACATAGGCATCCCCAATGGGTCTGCCGATGATGGTACCCGGGGTTTACTGAAGGCTCACTACCCGAAGAATAAGAAGATTCGGGAGCCCAAGATATTGTTAAGGAAAGCTAGAGTTGTAATAGGAAGCATTATTTGTAATCTTGCAGGAGGAGTTAGAAACCTTACCGGACTCTGTAACTTGTACAATACGAATCCCTCGGCTCCGCCTCCTATATAAGGGGGAGTCGAGGGACACATAAGGCATCGAATCATTGTTTAACAAACCCTAGTTTTCATATTCGTCGAGTACTTTTCGGCTGAAACCTTCGAGATCTACTTGCCCTCTACATCCAACTAAACCCTAGTCTACAATCCGTAGGCATTGACAAGTTAATACCTTGTCACCAGAGGTATAAAGTTTGTAATTTTTGGACAAGCGGAGCTCTGGTTATGAATTTTGCAAAGCGCGGACTATCGAATTGCTGTTAAAACAAAACCTAGGGGGTGTCCCTGACACTTGGCGCAACGTGATTGGTGCGTACCCCTTCGTCGCGGATCAGGCTCTAGCACCGTTGGATCTACTTACCATCTACGGCTCAGATCTGTTTGCAGAAATTGGAAAGAAATAAAAGGAAGGAAAAGGGTGTGCCTACGTGGCGCTTACTGGGCGCAGACGTGGCGACGACGTGGACGACGACGAAGAGAGCTCGCCGGCGGTGATGGCCGCCGGCGCTGCGGCGGAGCCGTAGCGAGGTGGCGGACGAGTGGTGGCGCGACGAGGCGGACCTGGTGGTGCCGGCGGCGCGACCTGGGGAGGTCCGGGACGGCGGCAATGGCCGGCTGGAGGAGCTCCGGCGAGGTGAACTCCGGCGAGGAATTTCTCAGCGGCCTGGCAGCGTGGGGGTTCGGAGAAAAGGGGAATGGAGAGAGGGCGACGCGGCCCGGGCTCGTTTGGTCGCGCATGTAGTGGATCCCAGGGAACGAGCGCCCCCGGCCGGAAATTCCCGTACACGAGGGAAACACAGGGATCCCCTCCCGATACGGTAATCTATAGCTGTCCATTTGGACAGCAGAGGCAGGGAATGCAGTGGAAGGCTAGGGAACAAGCAAAAAATCGAAAAATAAGGCTAAATTTGAAAAAAAAATTCACAATACAAATTAGTACAGAAATTACAGGGACCATATTCAACCACGACAACATAATAATCTTTACATCTCCAGCAAAATTCAATTCTCAACAAGCAATTCTCAACCAAAACTTCACAGTTTCATTATGATTTTCGACTCTCATGCCCTTCGCTATGAAGTCTCTACATTCAAATGCTAGTACTGCAGAAGAGAAGTATGTGTTAGTTACAAAATTATGTAGATCAATAGATCAGCCTCCTCGTTCTTAAGGTCGACGAGCTCGTCAGCGGTGGCGTCATTGTTGGCGAGGTAGACGACACCTGGGGGCTGGCCCCAGGGCGTGCAGGGCTTCCTGCGACTCCCGGAGCTGCGCCATTGCCTCAGAGAGCATGGCATCGGCCGCCTCTCGTTCGGCGGTGGTCGCCGACGGAGGCTGGCGGTGGAGCGACTCGAAGGAGGCCCTCTTACCTCCCAAGTCGAGGTCTATGCATGCCACCGCCGCCACCTCCCTCACGCCTTCCCAGTAGGGGCTGTGGAGGTCGTCCTCGTGGGCATCCACGGCGGTCTGCACCATCTCCCACCCGCTGGCTCCGCCCCCAACGCGCACCATCCCCTAGCCGCCTCGCCGGAGCAGAATCGGGCTAAGGAGACCACACATCCGTCGCATCATCTCCCTCTCGTCGGCTCAGGCAACCAGCGCACACGATCTCCCCTGTCGCTAGCTGGAGCAGAATCACCGGAGCTGGCTCCCACGTCAGGTAGGGGCAGTTGCTGTCCGGCGCGCACCTAGACCACAATATTCATGCAATAGACATTAAAGATTTACAATCTGTAACTATAAATCCTACACTACACCAAACATTAATCTGAAGAGTGGCTGAACTAGCTTGACACTTCACATAAACTATTTTTTTTTCGAAACCACATAAACTATACCACATGCAGTAAATGAAATATAAACAATTCGTGCCAGAGTAAACTTAAGAACCAGTCCTTTTTTTAACATCGCCCAAAGGTATTTATTCAATCGACGACATAAAATCAAGCTAAACAACCTCACATTTTCTTTTTGTTGGCATAATCATTTTCTTTATAGCATTGTTGCATTTGTTTTGCTGTTGTATATTCTTTATAGCATGAATATTTTTGTAGGATATGGTCAAGGGAACAAGAGGGGTACAATATAACAAGAGAAAGAGAATACAATTTTCCTAGCACCAACTATGATTAGTATACAGAAGTAACACCAGGTACTTATCATAAGGACTCGGATCATATAGTAACATCAGGTACCAACACAATTTTCCTTCTATCATTCATGTACCCTGCCACTGTACAGTCAAGGTTCCAGGACAGGTAATTCTGTGTTTTTACATCTTACAGAGAAGAAAAGAAATTAGTTGCATATTCAATTAATCAGGTGACAACAACATAGAACCCTCCGCCGGCGGGAATGCGTTGTATCAAGTTCTGCTAACCAAAACCATCAGCTATCACAAGTACCGCGTGACCATCAGCTATCAATTTTGCAAATCAAATCACTCAGCTATCCGAGTAGCTAAAACCATACAATGAAGGTTCCAAGACAGAGTAGCTAAAACCAAAAAGGCTCCAAGACATAGAGGTACACTATGCACTGTACAAAGTAAAGGATAGCTAACTGGAAACAGGCTTCTTTGCTAAATAGAGGCAGTAGCTTTCTATTTTCAAAGCATAAAAGACAGTTAGCACATATTCGATCAGACAACAGAATATTGAGATATTGTACACAAACCAGAAAGCTATGAACAAGGTTATGCAAACCAAGACCAAAAAAACTATACACAATTCTACTGCTAGATATTGTGACCTCATGAAAACAATGTTTTTGAACTTCAGAGATTTTTTTCTGGAAGATAAACTCCCAGAGATACCGTTGCTCTACTCATTCTAAGAATCGCGTCCAAAAAAGCCTTGCAATCCATAGTTTCAGTTAATGCTTCAGGCAACTAAGAATCATGAAACAGGATTTGCATACACTCAATGAGTTAACCGAAAAATGATATTAGAAGCTGACAGTATTTGCACTCCAAAGCTAAACATCAGTCTCTAGATTTCTAGATCTGCAGCGGCAAAAGGAACTCTAGCAAGGAGTTGGTGCTCACATCTCTAGACCTAGAGCCACAATTCAGGAGCGGTAGGAGAAAGACATGATTAAGAATGAGTAGGGGATAACCTTCGTAAATCCCGACCGCCGGCCGTCGTCGTCGCCTCGAGGTTGGGGCAGCAGCGGCCGGCCTGGGTTGGCGGCGGCGCGGAGCGGATCCGGCAGGTCCTGAAGGCGGCGAGCAGTGGGGAGGGGGAGAGGCGACCAGTGGGGAGGCGAGGGGGCGGGCGGGGGGAGGTGGCGGGCGGGGGGGGGGGGGGGGGGTGGCGCTGGTGGGAAGGCTCTGGTTCGATCTGTCCTCCGGTCGCCGGAGGAAGACGAGATCGAGAGTGTCTCTCCCAGCAGCGTCGCCGCCTCCCGTCGCGGATTCTCTTCCCCACCTCGCGAGTGGTGGAACGGGCTCCCGGGGATGGACGCGGAAAGGATGTCTCGTGGCTATCCAAATGTCCATGTGGGCTTACCCGGGGCAGTTCGGCCCAGGGAACGGAAGGCCGGGGAAAACGAGGGGAAACCTCCGGGAAAGCCTGCAACCAAACGAGCCCAAGGGGCGGGCTCGGCCGAGTGGGGGAGGGTGCGTGGGGAGGTGGGGGAAGTGGGGAGGGAGGTGGCCGGGGCAGGTTCTGTGCCTCGTGCACAGTACGTGCGGAGCAGTTGGAGGTTGGGGACGAGCGAGCCACGGGGTGGGCTGGGGCGTTCGGCCTGGCCTGCTGGGCCGTGCTTGGCCTTGTCGGCCCAGGGGGAGGAAGGGGGCGCGAGGGAGGCCTGGCTGGGCCGTTTCGGCCACTGGTCGGCCCAGTTGGGTCGGCCTCTCTTTCCTTTTTTTTTCTATCCTTTTCTCTTATTTAAAAATGCATTTGGTGTGCCAAAATTATTCAGAAAAATGCAAATGAGGTATCGATGGATTCCTTGCAAAAAGAGCTTCACTATGGAACCACCTTAGAGATAAAATAAAATACTTTTGAAACAAAAGATTGGCATTCATGCCTATGTGGCTATAATATCGTTTTAGGGTTCGGGGTTTTGAAATACAATTTGAATTTTCCCTAAATGCAAAATGTCATGATGCACATGAATGCAATGAATTTAGTTTGAAATTTTCATTTTTGAAAAAAAACTTTTTTAGAAAGTTTTAGTTCCTTGTCAATTTTTCAACCAAGACAAACAAACAAGCTTAGATTTTATTTTTATTTCACATTTCAAAATTTGGAAAATTTTGGGATGTGACACCTATGCTTCGCAAAAACAAAACAAAAAAAAAGGAGATTCAACATATTAGTTTGTTTACGTAAAAATAAAGATATAATTTATCCGTTTGCAATAGCTCAGAGCGAAATACATTTTTTATTGTCTTCAAAATAATCAAGATATCACATGATTCTTGTACGGGGAGGCTGACATCGGGACCCATGAGCCAGCGGCGTCGTCAAAGTTTTAAAGGCGGCAGGGGATCGAAAGAAAAAATAAATCAAAAATCAGTTGGTAAAAAAATCGAAGAAAAGAAACATTTATCGTTCTGAGGGGATGACATGCGGGACCCATGTGGCAGCAGCATCCTCAACGTTTCCAAGGCGGCACAGGATCCAAAAAAAAGGCAAAATAGCCAGAAATTAGGGGTCAAAATAACTCCAAGAAAAGAAAGGTTTATCGTTCATAGAGGCTGACATGTGGGACCCATTAGCCAGCAGAGTCCTGAACGTTCAAAGGCGGCAAGGGATCAAAAGAAAAAGAAATAGCCAGAAATTAGGGGTAAAAAATAACTCCAACAAAGGAAACTTTTATTGTTTATAGAGGATGACATGCGGGACCCATGAGCCAGCAGCTTCCTCAACGTTTCAGAGGCGGCATGAGATCGAAAGAAAAAGGAAAGTGACCAAATATCAGGAGCAAAAAATAATCCAAGAAAAAAAACTTTTATTGTACATAGAGGATGACATATGGGTCCCACTAATACAAGCTCTTTCGCTCCAAGATCTTGCAAGTTGATTGTACATAGAGGATGACATGCGGGCCCCATGTGTCAGTAGCTTACTCAACGTTTCCAAGGCAGTAGTGCATCAAAAGAAAAAAGGAAATAGCCAAAAATCAGAGGGTGAAAAATAAATCCAACAAAGGAAAGGTTTATTGTTCATAGAGGCTGACATCTGGGACCCATGAGCCAGCAGCGTCCTCTACGTTTCAAAGGCGACTGGGGATCGAAAGAAAAAAAGGCAAATAGCCAGAAATTAGGAGTAAAAAATAACTCCAAGAAAGAAAATGTTTATTGTTCATAGAGGCTGATATGTGGGACCCATGAGCTAGAAAGTCTTCAACGTTTCAAAGGCGGCAGGGTATCAAAAGAAAAAGGAAGTAGCCAGAAATTAGGGGTAAAAAATAACTCCAAGAAAGAAACTTTTATTGTTCATAGAGGATGACATGCGGGACCCATGAGCCAGCAGCTTCCTCAACGTTTCAAAGGCGGAATGAGAACGAAAGAAAAAGGCAAGTGACCAAATATCAGGAGCCAAAAATAATCCAAGAGAAGAAACTTTATTTTACATGGAGGATGACACGCGGGTCCTATGAGCCAGCAGCTTACTCAACGTTTCAGAGGCGGCACGAGATCGAAAGAAAAAGGAAAGTGACCAAATATCAGGACCCGAAAATAATCCAAGAAAAGAAATTTTATTGTACATAGAGGATGACACGCGGGACCCATTTTGCAGTAGCGGTCTCAACGTTTCCAAGGCGGCACAGGACCAAAAGAAAAATGAAGTAGCCAGAAATCAGGGGGTGAAAAAAATCCAAGAAAAGAAATATTTCAATTGGGCTGCATCTCGACATCTGGGCTTCGAACTATCCTGCTGGGCCTTTTGACTCGTACAATTTCAACCCACTCCAAAATAGGAAAGTTCGGATTTTTCTCAAAAAAAAATAGGAAAGTCCTATGCTTCGCAAAAACAAAAAACAAGGAGATTCAACATATAAGTTTGTTTATGAAAAATAAAGATTTAATTCATCCGTTTGCAATAGCTCAGAGCGAAATACACTGTTTTTTATATGCAAAATAATAAGATATCACATGTTTCTTGTACGGGGAGGCTGTCATCGGGGACCCATGAGCCAGCAGCATCGTCAACCTTTTAAAGGCGGCAGGGGATCGAAAATAAATAAAAACAAAAATCAGTTGGTAAAAATCCAACAACAGAAAACATTTAACGTTCTGAGAGGATGACATGCGGGACTCATGAGGCAGCAGCATCCTCAACGTTTATTGTTTATAGAGGCTGACATGTGGGACCCGTGAGCCAGCAGCGTCGACAACGTTTTAAAGGCGACAGGAGATCGAAAGAAAAAATAAGCCAAAAATCAGTTGGTAAAAAAATCCAAGAAAAGAAATATTTACCGTTCTGAGAGGATGACATGTGGGACCCATGAGGCAGCAGCATCCTCAACGATTCCAAGGCGGTAGGGGATCAAAATAAAAAAAAGAATTATCCAGAAATTAGGTTCAAAATAAATCCATCAAAGGAAACTTTTATTGTTCGTAGAGGATGACATGTGGGAACGACCTGCCAACAACGTCCTCATCGTTTCAAAGGGGGCAGGAGATCAAAAGAAAAAGGCAAATAGCCAGAAATTAGGGGTAAAAAATAACTCCAAGAAAGGAAACTTTTATTGTTCGTAGAGGATGACATGCGGGACCCATGAGCCAGCAGCTTACTCAACGTTTCAAAGGCGACATGAGATCGAAAGAAAAAGGCAAGTGACAAAATATCAGGAGCCAAAGATAATTCAAGAAAAAAACTTTATTGTACATAGAGGATGACATGCGGGTCCCAATTAGCAACAGCGGTCTCAACGTTTCAAATGCGGCTTGAGATCAAAAGAAAAAGAAAGTTGATTGTACATAGAGGATGACATGCGGGTCCCATGAGTCAGCAGCTTACCCAACGTTTCCAAGGTGGCAGGGGATCAAAAGAAAAAGGAAATAGCCAAAAATCAGAGGGTGAAAAAAAATACAAGAAAATAAACTTTTATAGCACATAGAGGATGACATGCGGGTCCCATGAGCCAGCAGGTTCCTCAACGTTTCAAACGTGGCATGGGATCGAAAGAAAAAGGAAATAGCCAAAAATCATAGGGTGAAAAAAATACAAGAAAATAAACTTTTATAGCAAATAGAGGATGACATGCGGGTCCCATGATCCTGCAGGTTCCTCAACGTTTCAAACGTGGCATGAGATCGAAAGAAAAAGGCAAGTGACCAAATATGAGGAGCCAAAAATAATTCAAGAAAAGAAAGTTTTATAGTACATAGAGGATGACATGCGGGTCCCATGATCCTGCAGGTTCCTCAACGTTTCAAACGTGGCATGAGATCGAAAGAAAAGGGCAAGTGACCAAATATGAGGAGCCAAAAATAATTCAAGAAAAGAAAGTTTTATAGTACATAGAGGATGACATGCGGGTCCCATGATCCTGCAGGTTCCTCAACGTTTCAAACGTGGCATGAGATCAAATGAAAAAGGCAAGTGACCAAATATCAGGAGCCAAAAATAATTCAAGAAAAGAAACTTGATTGTACATAGAGGATGACATGCGGGTCCCATTTAGCAGCAGCGGTATCACCGTTTGAGAGGCTGCACGGGATCGAAAGAAAAAGGCAAGTGACCAAATATCAGGAGCCAAAAATAATCCAAGAAAAGAAATTTTATTGTACATAGAGGATGACATGCGGGTCCCATTTTGCAGCAGCGATCTCAACGTTTCCAAGGCGGCATAGGACCAAAAGAAAAATGAAGTAGCCAGAAATCAGGGGGTGAAAAAAATCCAAGAAGAAAGATTTCAATTGGGCTGCATCTGGACATCTGGGCCTTCGAACTATCTTGCTTGGCCTTTTGACTCGTACAATTTCAGCCCACTCCAAAACAGGAAAGTTCGGAATTTTCTAAAAAAATAGGATAGTCCTATGCTTCGCAAAAATAAAAAAACAAGGAGATTCAACATATAAGTTTGTTTATGTAAAAATAAAGATTTAATTTATCCGTTTGAAATAGCTCAGAGCGCAATACACTGTTTATTGTATGCAAAATAATCAAGATATCACATGTTTCTTGTACGGGGAGGCTGACATCGGGGACCCATGAGCCAAAGAAATCGTCCAACGTTTTAAAGGCGGCGAGGATGGAAAGAAAAAATAAACCAAAAATCTGTTGGTAAAAATTCCAAGAAAAGAAACATTTTCGTTCTAAGAGGATGACATGCGGGACCCATGAGGCAGCAGCATCCTCAGCGTTTATTGTTCATAGAGGCTGACATATGGGACCCGTGAGCCAGCAGCATCCTCAACGTTTTAAAGGCAGCATGAGATCGAAAGAAAAAGAGCCAAAAATCATTTGGTAAACAAAATCCAAGAAAATAAACATTTACCGTTCTGAGAGGATGACATGCGGGACCCATGAGGCAGCAGCATCCTCAACGATTCCAAGGCGGCAGGGGATCAAAGGAAGAAAAAAAAGGAAATATCCAGAAATTAATTAGGGGTTCAAAATAAATCCATCAAAGGAAACTTTTATTGTTCACAGAGGATGACATGTGGGACCGACCTGCCAACAGCGTCCTCATCGTTTCAAAGGGGGCAGGAGATCAAAAGAAAAAGGCAAATAGCCAGAAATTAGGGGTCAAAAAATAACTCCAAGAAAGGAAACTTTTATTGTTCGTAGAGGATGACATGCGGGACCCATGAGCCGGCAGCTTACTCAACGTTTCAAAGGCGGCATGAGATCGAAAAAAAAAGGCAAGTGACAAAATATCAGGAGCCAATGATAATCCAAGAAAAAAACTTTATTTTACATAGAGGATGACATGCGGGTCCCATTTAGCAGCAGCGGTCTCAACATTTCAAATGCGGCTTGAGATCAAAAGAAAAAGAAAGTTGATTGTACATAGAGGATGACATGCGGGTCCCATGAGTCAGCAACTTACTCAACGTTTCTAAGGCAACAGGGGATCAAAAGAAAAAGGAAATAGCCAAAATTCAGAGGGAGAAAAAAAATCCAAGAAAATAAACTTTTATAGCACATAGAGGATGACATGCGGGTCCCATGAGCCACCAGGTTCCTCAACGTTTCAAGGCATGAGATCGAAAGAAAAAGGCAAGTGACCAAATATCAGGATCCAAAAATAATTCAAGAAAAGAAACTTGATTGTACATAGAGGATGACATGCGGGTCCCATGAGTCAGCAGCTTACTCAACATTTTCAAGGCGGCAGGGGATCAAAAGAAAAAGGAAATAGCCAAAAATCAAAGGGTGAAAAAAAATCAAAGAAAATAAACTTTTATAGCACATAGAGGATGACATGCGGGTCCCATGAGCCAGCAGGTTCCTCAACGTTTCAAACGTGGCATGAGATCGAAAGAAAAAGGCAAGTGACCAAATATCAGGATCCAAAAATAATTCAAGAAAAGAAACTTGATTGTACATAGAGGATGACATGCGGGTCCCATTTAGCAGCAGCAGTATCACCGTTTGAGAGGCGGCACGGAATCGAAAGAAAATGGCAAGTGACCAAATATGAGGTTCCAAAAAAATCCTAGAAAAAAAAGTTTTATAGTACATAGAGGATGACATGCGGGTCCCATTTAGCAGCAGCGGTCTCACCGTTTGAGAGGCGGCAGGTGATGTCTACGGGTGCTTCTATTCTTGTAGACAGTGTTGGGCCTCCAAGAGCAGAGGTTTGTAGAACAGCAGCAAGTTTCCCTTAAGTGGATCACCCAAGGTTTATCGAACTCAGGGAGGAAGAGGTCAAAGATATCCCTCTCATGCAACCCTGCAACCACAAAGCAAGAAGTCTCTTGTGTCCCCAACACACCTAATAGGTGCACTAGTTCGGCGAAGAGATAGTGAAATACAAGTGGTATGAATGAATATGAGCAGTAGTAACAGCGCCAGAAAAGTGCTTCTTTGGCGTGCGATTGATGGTAGTAATATTGCAGGAAGTAAAGATGCAGTAAAACAGTAAACAAGCAGCGATAGCAGTATTTAGGAACAAGGCCTAGGGAGCATACTTTCACTAGTGGACACTCTCAACATTGATCACATAACAGAATAAATAGATAGATGCTAGACTCTACGCCCTCTTGTTGGATGATGAACACCACTAACTGTGTAGGATTACACGAACCCTCAATGCCGGAGTTAACAAGCTCCACAATATTCAATGTTCATGTTTAAATAACCTTAGAGTGCATGACAGATCAACATAACCAAACCAAGTACTAACATAGCATGCACACTGTCACCATCACACTATGAAGGAGGCATAGATCACATCAATACTATCATAGCAATAGTTAACTTCATAATCTACAAGAGATCACAATTATAGCCTACGCCAAGTACTACACGATGCACACACTGTCACCATTACACCGTGCAGGAGGAATAAACTACTTTAATAACATCACTAGAGTAGCACACAGATAAATTGTGATACAAAACACATTGCAATCATAAAGACATATAAATAAGCACTTCACTATGCCATTCATAACAGCGAATAAATATTCTGTGAAATATAGCCTAAGAGACCCACACGGTGCACACACTGTCACCTTTACACACGTGGGACAAGGAGTCTCCGGAGATCACATAAGTAAAATCCACTTGACTAGCATAATGACATCTAGATTACAAGCATCATCATATGAATCTCAATCATGTAAGGCAGCTCATGAGATTATTGTATTGAAGTACATAGGAGAGAGATGAACCACATAGCTACCGGTACAGCCCCGAGCCTCGATGGAGAACTACTCCCTCCTCATGGGAGACAACAGCGTTGATGAAGATGGTGGTGGTGTCGATGGAGAAGCCTTCCGGGGGCACTTCCCCATCCCGGCGGCGTGCCGGAACAGAGACTCCTGTCCCCCAGATCTTGGCTTCGCGATGGCGGCGGCTCTGGAAGGTTTTCTCGTACCGTGGCTTTTCTGTATCGTGTTTTAGGTCAGGGACCTTTATATAGGCGAAGAGGCGGAGTCGGAAGGTCAACGAGGCGGTGACACACTAGGGGGGGCGCGGCCAAGGCCTGGGCCGCGCCACCCTGGCGTCTGGTGGCCCAGTGGCCCCCCCTATGGCCTCTCTCGGGTGTTCTGGAAGCTTCGCGTGATCTAAGATGCTGGGCGTTGATTTCGTCCGATTTCGAGAATATTTCCTTATTGGGATTTCTGAAACCAAAAACAGCAGAAAACAGCAACTGGCCCTTCGGCATCTCGTCAATAGGTTAGTTCCGGAAAACGCATAATAATGACATAAAGTATGCATAAAACATGTAGATATCATCAATAATGTGGCATGGAACATAAGAAATTATCGATACGTCGGAGACGTATCAGCATCCCCAAGCTTAGTTCCTGCTCGTCCCGAGCAGGTAAACGATAACAAAGATAATTTCTAGAGTGACATGCCATCATAACCTTGATCATACTATTGTAAGCATATGTAATGAATGCAGCGATCAAAACAATGGTAATGATATGAGTAAACAACTGAATCATAAAGCAAAGACTTTTCATGAATAGTACTTTCAAGACAAGCATCAATAAGTCTTGCATAAGAGTTAACTCATAAAGCAATAAATCAAAGTAAAGGTGTTGAAGCAACACAAAGGAAGATTAAGTTTCAGCGGTTGCTTTCAAGTTATAACATGTATATCTCATGGATAGTTGTCAATGCAAAGTAATATAACAAGTGCAATATGCAAGTATGTAGGAATCAATGCACAGTTCACACAAGTGTTTGCTTCTTGAGGTGGAAAGAGATAGGTGAACTGACTCAACATAAAAGTAAAAGAAAGGCCCTTCGCAGAGGGAAGCATTGATTGCTATATTTGTGCTAGAGCTTTTATTTTGAAAACATGAAACAATTTTGTCAACGGTAGTAATAAAGCATATGTATCATGTAAATTATATCTTACAAGTTGCAAGCCTCATGCATAGTATACTAGTAGTGCCCGCACCTTGTCCTAATTAGCTCGGATTACCAGGATTATCATCGCAATACACATGTTTTAACCAAGTGTCACAAAGGGGTACCTCTATGCCGCCTGTACAAAGGTCTAAGGAGAAAGCTCGCATTTGGATTTCTCGCTTTTGATTATTCTCAACTTAGACATCCATACCGGGACAACATAGACAACAGATAATGGACTCCTCTTTAATGCATAAGCATGTAGCAACAATTAATGTTCTCATATGAGATTGAGGATATATGTCCAAAACTGAAACTTCCACCATGATTCATGGCTTTAGTTAGCGGCCCAATGTTCTTCTCTAACATTATGCATGCTCTAACCATTTAATGAGTGGTAAATCTCCCTTACTTAAGACAAGACGAACATGCATAGCAACTCACATGATATTCAACAAAGAGTTGATGGCGTCCCCAGGAGCATGGTTATCGCACAACAAGCAACTTAATAAGAGATAAAGTGCATAAGTACATATTCAATACCACAATAGTTTTTAAGGCTATTTTGTACTATGAGCTATATATTGCAAAGGCGAATGATGGAAATTTAAAGGTAGCACTCAAGCAATTTACTTTGGAATGGTGGAGAAATACCATGTAGTAGGTAGGTATGGTGGACACAAATGGCATAGTGGTTGGCTCAAGGATTTTGGATGCATGAGAAGTATTCCCTCTCGATACAAGGTTTAGGCTAGCAAAGTTATTTGAAACAAACACAAGGATGAACCGGTGCAGCAAAACTTACATAAAAGACATATTGTAAACATTATAAGACTCTACACCATCTTCCTTGTTGTTCAAACTCTTTACTAGAAATTATCTAGACCTTAGAGAGACCAATTATGCAAACCAAATTTTAGCAAGCTTTATGTATTTCTTCATTAATAGGTGCAAAGTATATGATGCAAGAGCTTAAACATGAGCACAACAATTGCCAAGTATCACATTATCCAAGACATTTTACCAATTACTACATGTAGCATTTCCCGTTTCCAACCACATAACAATTAACGAAGCAGTTTCAACCTTCGCCATGAACATTAAAAGCTTAGAACACACGTGTTCATATGAACCAGCGGAGCGTGTCTCTCTCCCACACAAGCATTTATTCGAACAAAAACAAAAACAAAAGCACACAGACGCTCCAAGTAAAGTACATAAGATGTGACTGAATAAAAATATAGTTTCAAGAGAAGGAACCTGATAATTTGTCGATGAAGAAGGGGATGCCTTGGGCATCCCCAAGCTTAGATGCTTGAGTCTTCTTGAAATATGCAGGGATGAACCACGGGGGCATCCCCAAGCTTAGACTCTTCACTCTTCTTGATCATAGTATATCATCCTCCTCTCTTGACCCTTGAAAACTTCCTCCACACCAAACTTTAAGCAAACTCATTAGAGGGTTAGTGCATAATCAAAAAATCACATGTTCAGAGGTGACACAATCATTCTTAACACTTCTGGACATTTCACAAAACTTCTGAAAGTTAATGGAACAAAGAAATTCATTCAACTTAACAAAAGTGGCAATGCGAAATAAAAGGCAGAATCTGTCAAAAACAGAACAGTCCGTAAAGACGAACCTGGAAGGGGCACTTAACTTGCTCAAACGGAAAAACTCAAAACTAATGAAAGTTGCGTACATATCTGAGGATCACACACGTAAATTTGCAGATTTTTTGATTTTTTTACAGAGACTTCTACGCGAATTCGTGACAGACAGCAATGCTGTTTCTGCGCAACAATCCAAATCTAGCATCAACTTTACCATAGAGACTTTACTTGGCACAAAAACATGATAAGGAGAGGTTGCTACAGTAGTAAACAACTTCCAAGACACAAATATAAAACAAAAGTACTGTAGTAAAATAAACACATGGGTTATCTCCCAAGAAGTGCTTTCTTTATAGCCATTAAGATGGGCTCAGCAATTTTAATGATGCACTCGCAAGAAAGAGGAGTTGAAGCAAAAGAGAGCATCAAGAAGCAAATTCAAAACACATTTAAGTCTAACATGCTTCCTATGAAAAGGAATCTTGTAAATAAACAAGTTCATGAAGAGCAAAGTAACAAGCATAGGAAGATAAAACCAGTGTAACTTCAAAAATTTCAGCACATAGAGAGGTGTTTTAGTAACATGAAAATTTCTACAACCATATTTTCCTCTCTCATAATAATTTTCAGAGGCATCATGAACAAACTCAACAATATAAGTATCACATAAAGCATTCTTATTCACGTGCATAAAAGTATCATTACTCTCCACATAAGCATAATCAATTTTATTAGATGTAGTGGGAGCAAATTCAACAAAGTAGCTATCATTATTATTCTCATCATCAAATATAGGAGGCATATTGTAATCATAATCAAATTTATCCTCCATAACAGGCGGTACTAAAAGACTACTATCATCATTATAAATAGGAGGCAAAGTATCATCAAAGTAAATTTTCTCCTCAATGCTTGGGGGACTAAAAATATCATGCTCATCAAAGCCAGCTTCCCAAGCTTAGAATTTTCCATATCATTAGCAACATTGGTGTTCAAAGCGTTCATACTAATATGTTCCATAGGTTTTTTAATTTTTGCATCAAACCATCCATGTCTTAAATCAGGAAATAGAATAAGAAACTCATTGTTGTCCATTATGCCTAACTAGTGTAAACAAGAAACAAAAAGATGCAATTGCAGGATCTAAAGGAAATAGCTTCGAGCACACACACAACGGCAACAGAAAAGTACTTAGCTACCTGGGACCGGAGTATGAGTGCCTTTTACCTTTCCTCCCCGGCAACGGCGCCAGAAAATAGCTTGATGTCTACGGGTGCTTCTATTCTTGTAGACAGTGTTGGGCCTCCAAGAGCAGAGGTTTGTAGAACAGCAGCAAGTTTCCCTTAAGTGGATCCCAAGGTTTATCGAACTCAGGGAGGAAGAGGTCAAAGATATCCCTCTCATGCAACCCTGCAACCACAAAGCAAGAAGTCTCTTGTGTCCCCAACACACCTAATAGGTGCACTAGTTCGGCGAAGAGATAGTGAAATACAAGTGGTATGAATGAATATGAGCAGTAGTAACGGCGAGAAAAGTGCTTGTCAAGTGCAGTTGATGGTAGTAATATTGCAGGAAGTAAAGATGCAGTAAAACAGTAAACAAGCAGCGATAGCAGTATTTAGGAACAAGGCCTAGGGATCATACTTTCATTAGTGGACACTCTCAACATTGATCACATAACAGAATAAATAGATAGATGCTAGACTCTACACCCTCTTGTTGGATGATGAACACCACTAACTGTGTAGGATTACACGAACCCTCAATGCCGGAGTTAACAAGCTCCACAATATTCAATGTTCATGTTTAAATAACCTTAGAGTGCATGACAGATCAACATAACCAAACCAAGTACTAACATAGCATGCACACTGTCACCATCACACTATGAAGGAGGCATAGATCACATCAATACTATCATAGCAATAGTTAACTTCATAATCTACAAGAGATCACAATCATAGCCTACGCCAAGTACTACACGATGCACACACTGTCACCATTACACCGTGCAGGAGGAATAAACTACTTTAATAACATCACTAGAGTAGCACACAGATAAATTGTGATACAAAACACATTGCAATCATAAAGAGATATAAATAAGCACTTCACTATGCCATTCATAACAGCGAATAAGTATTCTGTGAAATATAGCCTAAGAGACCCACACGGTGCACACACTGTCACCTTTACACACGTGGGACAAGGAGTCTCCGGAGATCACATAAGTAAACTCCACTTGACTAGCATAATGACATCTAGATTACAAGCATCATCATATGAATCTCAATCATGTAAGGCAGCTCATGAGATTATTGTATTGAAGTACATAGGAGAGAGATGAACCACATAGCTACCAAAAGACAGCCCCCGAGCCTCGATGGAGAACTACTCCCTCCTCATGGGAGACAGCAGCGTTGATGAAGATGGCGGTGGTGTCGATGGAGAAGCCTTCCGGGGGCACTTCCCCGTCCCGGCAGCGTGCCGGAACAGAGACTCTTGTCCCCCAGATCTTGGCTTCGCGATGGCGGCGGCTCTGGAAGGTTTTCTCGTATCGTGGCTTTTCTGTATCGTGTTTTAGGTCAGGGACCTTTATATAGGCGAAGAGGCGGAGTCGGAAGGTCAACGAGGCGGTGACACACTAGGGGGGCGCGGCCAAGGCCTGGGCCGCGCCACCCTGGCGTCTGGTGGCCCAGTGGCCCCCCTCTGGCCTCTCTCGGGTGTTCTGGAAGCTTCGCGTGATCCTAAGATGCTGGGCGTTGATTTCGTCCGATTCCGAGAATATTTCCTTACTAGGATTTCTGAAACCAAAAACAGCAGAAACAAACAAGCGGCCCTTCGGCATCTCGTCAATAGGTTAGTTCCGGAAAACGCATAATAATGACATAAAGTATGCATAAAACATGTAGATATCATCAATAATGTGGCATGGAACATAAGAAATTATCGATACGTCGGAGACGTATCAGCAGGGGATCGAAAGAAAAAGGTAAGTGACCAAATATGAGGTGCCAAAAAAATCCAAGAAAAGAAAGTTTTATAGTACATAGAGTATGACATGCGGGTCCCATTTAGCAGCAGCGGTATCACCGTTTGAGAGGCGGCAGGGGATCGAAAGAAAAAGGCAAGTGACCAAATTTGAGGTGCCAAAAAAAAAATCCAAGAAAAGAAAGTTGATTGCTCATAGAGGATGACATGCGGGTCCCAATTAGCAGCAACGGTCTCAACGTTTCCAAGGCGGCAAGGGATCAAAAGAAAAAGGAAGTAGCGAGAAATCAGGGGATCAAAAAAAATCCAAGAATAGAAAGAATTTTGGTTCATAGAGGATGACATGCAGGACCCATGATCCTGCATCGTAAATGGCTCGATCGGAGAGCGTTGAACGAGATGGCGCGATCGAGAAAAAAAACAATGCCAGAGAGGCTGCCATCTGGGCCCTACATCCCTGGGCGGTGCGGATTTGCGTTGACTCGGCCGGCGAACCCGAGATTTCGAGATGCGCCACGTCCCGGGCCACCATACGCGACGTTTTGGCCGTTTTTGTCGGGCTAGGTGGCTTCAAAAACGAGAAAAAAACGTTTTAACATGCACAACGGAGATACCAAAAATCGTCGGCCATGGTACACCAGCAACCACGGCGCGACTTCAACTTCGTCGGCCATGGCAACTTTTCTTGTAGTGTAGGCCCATATCGGGTAAACCGATCTGTATGATGTAACCGACCTGAAGATGGACTCTAAGACCTAGCCCGCTATATAAGGGCTAGGAGGATCCACCGAGGGGGATCTAGATTCATAATCCGCAACACCTTTGTAACCCTAATTTCATAATACAATCTCGACGACTTTGCCCCTGATCATACTTTCCTTCGGCTACCTAGTTTGGCTGACCGGTCTTCGAAATCACCAGCGCTCTTCTTTCCTGAAAATCCTAGTCCATCATCAATGGGCATTGATAAGGTTACCCCTTGTCACTGGCTAAAACAGGAGGGTTCTATGAGATGGTGGCCAATGAGTGGACATCGATATCTGATGGTAACACTCCAATGGAGAGATGGCAAAACAAGATACATCATTTACGACAATTCCTGTGAAAATGGGATCGTAATCAAAGTTGTGTGTATAAGCAAGAGAGATAGAGACCGACTACTTAATATCATAGACACCCTTGATAGAAAGGTTGAGGGTACCCCGCTAAATGAGCCAGAAAGAAATACTTTGCGCGAGGCCAATGATTTGGCTGTCAAACTAAGGCATGACGAAGAGTCCAAGTGGGCTTAACGGGCTAAAGTTAAACACGACCAAGAGGGGGAGTGATAACACAAACTATTTCCACCTAAATACAAACAATAAACATAGGAAGAAAAAAATATTTCTATCAAGAAAATTTGAAGCATTACATTACAGAAGTTTGTTTGGTCCTCCATCCGATAGTAATGTCTCTCTTATTGAAACTGAGACTCGGGATATCCCTCAATTGTCGGCTGCTGAAAATGAGATTTTGACAGCCAACTTTAGAGAGGATGAGGTACATGACACAATTATACAAGTGGAAAAGAACAAGACGCCTGGACCCGATGAGTTCCCTGCCAAGTTTTATCAGAAAATATAGGATATTTTAATGTTTGATCTCATGGAGATGTTTTTAGTTTCCAAGATCGAGAACTACAGCTTTTCCACCTTAATTATGGGACGGTTATCCTACTTCCTAAAAAGGAAAACGCAATACAAATTCAGCAATATTGACCGATTTGTTTGCTCAATGTCAGTTTTAAGGTGTTCCCGAAGGTAGGGACAAACCGGATAACTATCATTGATGATATGTTTGACTCAAACGGCTCTTATGCCTAGGCGATATATTTTAAAGGGTGTTGTAATTCTACATGAAACTATCCATGAACTTCATAGGAGGAAAATGGACGGCCTTCTATTTAAAATTTATTTTGAGAACGCATACGATAAAGTAAAATGGCCTTTCCTGCAACAAGCATTGAGAATAAAGTGTTTTGATCCTAAATGATGTGAGTGGATAAAAAAATACTTCAAGAAACGAAGTGTCGGAATTAGAGTTAATGATGACATAGGTCATTAGTTTTCAGTCAAAAAAGGGACTTCGTCAAGGTGATCCGATGTCCCCCATTTTGTTTAATATCATTGTGAATATGTTGGCAATTCTCATTGCAAGAGCAAAGGAGGATGGAAAAGTGGCGGGATTTATTCCACACCTGGTGGAAGCAGGATTCTCTATTAAACAATATGCAGATGATACTATTATTTTTATGAAACATGATTTAAATAAAGCACTTAATATGAAGCTTATCCTATGCATATTTGAACAATTATCCGGTCTTAAAATAAATTTTCACAAGAGTGAAAACTTTTGTTTTGGAAAGGCTAAGGATACGAAAGATCGTTGCAGAATTATTTTCGGTTGTGAGGTGGGATCCCTACCAATTAGATATTTAGGGATTCCAGTCCACTTCCAGAGACTAAAAAATAGCGAATGGAAACCTGTGGATAGCTTTGAGAAAAAATTAAGTAGCTGGCTAGGAAAACTACTATCATATGGGGACCATTCAATTCTTATCAATTCTGTCCTGACAAGTCTACCTATGCCCATGTTATCCTTTCTTGAAATACCTAAAGGGGTACGAAGAAAATTAGACTACTTCAGAGCACGCTTCTTTTGGTAAAGTGACGGCCATAAAAAGAAGTACAGCTTAACTAAATGGAACAAAATCTGTAGACCCAAGGAACAGGACGGGTTGGGAGTTGAGGTTTTAGAGTTTAAAAATAAATGTTTACTTAGCAAGTGGCTATTTAAGATTTTAAATGAGGAGGGAGTGTGGCAAGAGATTTTACGCAACAAATACCTCTAATCTAAAACCTTGTCTCAGGTTTCAGCTAAACCAACTGACTCGTCTTTCTGGAAAAGCCTCATGAATGTAAAAGCAGATTTTTTTTTCCTACTTTGATGGTGGCAATGGGATGAACACGGGGTTCTGGGAAGATGTTTGGCTAGGAGATAAGCCCCTCCCTGCATGATACATTAGCGAATGTTCTCTCCACTGTCCCTCTGAACATAGGTTTTAGAAGGGCTCTGTCCAGTAACAACAGAGGAAGATGGTTGCATTTAGGTCAGCGACTAATGCATATTCATTTATCGATAAAAGAGGATGTCTTTAAATGGAATTTAACTACAAACGGAAAGTTCACGGTTAAATAAATGCATCTTGATATGATAAATTACCACTTAAGATTAAAAAAATTATGTGGTTTCTTTACAAAATAAAGTAACACTTATGGATAATTTTGCTAAGCATAATTGAAATGGGAGTAAGAAAAATTGTTTTTGCGATCAAGATGAAACAACACAACATTTATTCATGACGTGTCCTTTTACTAGAATCCTTTGGCGCATGGCACACATGGCTTTTAATATCTATCCTCTCACAAGTATCGCAAATCTTTTTGGTAATTGGTTGCATGAGGTAGCAAAGAAAGATGCAGCCCGAATTAGAGTGGGAGATGTGCTTTATTGTGGGCGATTTGGCATGTCCGGAATGATTGTATCTTTAATAGAAAGAGTTCCCCATCATTTCTACAGATAGTACCTATGGCTACCCAGTGGATCCATATATGGTCTTATCTCCAGTCATCGAAGGAGCGCCAAGACATAGATATTGGGTGCAATCGCTTGGCAACGGTTGCATGAGATTTGTACAACCAATTCGGTTGGCGGCTTGATCGAACGCTAACATGGTGATGACAAGCCGCGACGTGCTTTTGCTGATCTTTTGATGGCTTATGCATGTTTTCAATCTTTTAGATCCATGATTTATAGTAATACTTGAGTACAGAGTTTGTTCCAAACATTTTGTAAGACTTTTAATAATTTTATAATAAAATGCCGTATGCATCGGTTGATGCAGAGGCTGGGCTGTTGCCCTTTTCGGAAAAAAAAATCCATAATCTATATCTATACCTCTATACCTAATAATAAAGGGAGAAGCGTTTCCTTGGTTTCGTCCGTCAGTTTCCGCCGTCCGTTGCTGCTTGGTTCCGTCCGTCAACCGCGTTAGAATCTGTTCATCATACGATCGATCGTATGTCACCTTTCCGATAAAAACTCTACGTTATCGGGAGCAGGTTTTCCTACCGGACGCGCGTTCCCAGGTTCCATATATAGGAGATCCAGAGAACGAGATCAACCAGCACTTGAGGTTGGGTAATTTTTCATCGTATACGTCTACCCCGACGGTGGCCAGGAACGCAGCCCTCAGAGGAAATTGTGGCGGCACGAGGTTCAGAGGAAGATGCCCTGCTCTTCTACCTCCCAAAGCCGTACGGGAGAGGTGCGGCCACCGCCGTCGGCGCTCCTCCACTGCCCGGTCGGGGTCTCCACCAACCAGGCCGAGGTCGTAGACCACGCCTAGCTCTAGGGAGGTGATCCAAGAAGCAGCGGAGCGCGGGCCCCGTCGCATGCGAGGGAAGCTTTGGCATGGTAGGAGGCCACCGGAGTTCGTCGCGAGTCCGTGGGCCACTGCGCGCTCGTGGAAGGTTCTCCAGGCGTCAGGGGAGCGCGAGCCTCATCGCCCGCCAGCTAAGGAAGCTCGGCCATGGCGGGAGGCCACCGGAGGACGTCGCTTCCCCGGTAGAGAAACGTGGACGCCGTGTCTCCCGGCTGGCAAGTGGACGCCCATCCGCGTCTTGGGCGAGTCCCTGGTAGTTTTCTTGCTTCGGTTAGGCTCTGGGGCATACTGAGGGTGGCTCTGCTCTTGCTCCGTGTGTCCGGTGCGGTTGGTTCAGCATGTAGGGGAAGTGTTCGTGAAAATGCCCGATTGACTGTAGGTTGTTGTTCTTGCACTTTTCAGCTCACGGGGGAACGAAGGTGCGGTTGATGGCAATCGAAGGGATGAAGCAGTGGTGGCCGGCGAGTGAAAGGGACTCTTCCGCGGCTGTCTAGGAAAGGAGCACGGGACGGCCGGCAATCATAATTTACAATAAAGGCAGCACCTTACATTTTTTTTTCAGGTACACATTGGATTTCAACCGAGAGTTACTACTTCGACTTAGAAAAGGTAAACACTATCTATCCTAGTCCGATATGGAATGAAGCGCCGGTCTAGTATCTGGCCGTTCATCCATAGCTACGCATCCAACGCCGGGTTATATAATGACCCGCACAGTAGCACGGCTCGCATCACACCATCGCTCGTTCCCAACAAGCCCTGACGTCGCTGCCTCTACTACCTTCCCGGCGTCCCCGGTCTAGGCTGGTTGTTGCCACCGTGTTTGTCCCTTCCCCGATGCCACTCGAGCTTCAGGTAGAGCTTGTGGATGCTTCATGGTTCTTGGCCCAGACATCGAGCAGGTCCCCAGGCCGACGAGGGTGAGGAGCAGGTTGACCAACAACGGCAGTGGCGCGTGGCGGCGGAGCAACCCAGCGCGTGTCGCATCACGGCGAGGCTGAGCGCGGCAAGGAAGCATGGTCATGGTTCTATTTCGAGAGCTGGTCGCATGGGACGCCTGTCTTCCTCGCCGAGATCGCGGCCTTGTGTTGACATCGACTGCCACGCCTCTACCGCTGACGGCCTCACAATGCTTTCTGACCCAAATATTTTTTATTCATTCGTAAAATGAGGTTTCAACCTAAAATGCAATGCTTCCGAGTTCCATTTTGCATGCTTCTTCAACTAGTGGATTTGCTTCGAGAAATCAGACATTGATTCACTTCCGAGGTCCGAGGCCATGGATTCTACTGCGTGTGCCTCTGCTTCCTACTACCAATTTAATTGCTCCAAAAGCTAGTACTCCGTAACAAATTAGTGCATCTTTTCAAGTTACAAAGCTACCAATGAAATAACGCTATGCTTCCTACATAAAAAATTGTGCTTCACGCAAACTTTCCATGGAACTCAATCTCATGTGTTTATTTTCCCTTTTTCTAGGGAAGAAGGAATTCCCCGGATTAAGGAAGGCATGACTGCATGAGAGGTTAGGGGGAGAGGTTAGCATATATTACGGGAGCAGTTACTCGGAGTAGTTTTCGGAAGCGAACATGCAATCAGTGAAATCACGGAAAAGGATCCACGTGGATGTACGAAAATCGTACGGCCAACCTGCATAAATCCTACGGCTAACAGCAGGTCCGATCGGAAGCAGATATCGGCATCCGATTGCTAGTGGCCTTAGAAAAACGTCCTCACTGCAAGAATTGTTTGTGTGGTTCGTGCTAATTATGACTTGCATTGCAATCCATGTTGCAACTGAAATTAGTCATCCATTAATTTAAAGTCAGACTCTCTGTGAACCGTGAAACTAAGGGGCTACCCTACCCACGGGTCAATTGCTCAAAGCAAATTGAGCGGTCAGTTTAGGACATAATTTTTTTTTCCATATTAGGCACGTTTTAAACTGTAGTACATCTTATTTGAGGAAAGTTCTGCATGCATGTGAAAGGGAACAAATCTGATGACTAAACGAGAATCTTTCTGAATTTGAAAATTCAAAACGTTTTATCTCATAAACGATAACTTCGATTTAAGATCTGTTTTCACCCATGAGTCGGACTCGTCGAGATCTTCAAAACTAGCACCCATGTTAATATGTTTCGATGACTTTTTTTCGGGCTAAAATTTATCAACTCTCTCTATTCGAATAATCAACCCTCCGTACTTGAGTGATCAACGGTAAATGTATAAAATTATCAACCCCTAAAGTTAATTTTATTTAAAATATTTTGAAGAATTTTTTAGCTCACATGTTATCAGCCGATATTTTCTTTTCTAACAATTGTTTAACGAAATTTTCTATTTATGAAATTTTTTGCATGCATTCCCTACGAGACAAAAAAGAATGATGTCAGCGAGAATCTTTCTTAATTCTAAAATTCAAAATATTTTACCTTCCAAATGACAACTTCAATTTAAGATACGTTTTCACTAATGAACTCGTCTCGACGAGATCTTCAAAACTAGCACCCATGTTAATATGTTTCGACAACTTTTTTTTTTCGGGCTAAAGGTTATCAACCCTGAAATACGTCATTTATCAACCGTAAATTTAAAAACTTATCAACCTAAAAAAAATCTAATTTCATATCGAATATTTTAGCGACTATTTTTTTAGTTTACAAGCTATCAACCCGGTGCCTCGTTATTTATCAACGGTAAATATAAATAACTACCAACCCTAAAAAGCTAATTTTATTTAGAATATTTTAGCGAATCTTTTTTTAGTTTACAAGCTATCAACCCGGTGTCCCGTTATTTATCAACGGTAAAAATAAATAACTACCAATCCTAAAAAGCTAATTTCATTTAGAATATTTTATCGACTCTTTTTAGTTTAGAAGCTATCAACCCGCTGCCCGTTATTTATCAACGGTAAATATAAATACCTATCAATCTTAAAAAGCTCATTTTATTTAGAATATTTTAGGAACTCTTTTCTAGTTTAGAAGCTATCAACCCGCTGCCCCGTTTTTTATCAACGATAATTAAAAATAACTATCAATCCTAAAAAGTTAATTTCACTAGGATATTTTAGTGACCATTTTTTAGTTTACAAGCTATCAACTCGGTGCCCCGTTATTTATTAATGGTAAATATAAATAACTACCAACCATAAAAAATATTTCATTTAGAATATTTTAGCGAATCTTTTTTAGTTTACAAGCTATCAACCCGGTGCCTCGTTATTTATCAATGGTACAAAAAAATAATTACTAACCCTAAAAAGTATTTCACTTAGAATATTTTAGCGATCTTTTTTAGTTTACAAGCTATCAACCCGGTGACCCATAAATTTATCGATTGTAAATATAAATAACTATCAATCCTAAAGTTAATTTAATTTAGAATATTTTAGCGACTCTTTTTTTGTTTATAAGTTATCAACCCGGTGGCCCCGTTATTTATCAACAGTAAAAATAAATAATTATCAGCCCGATGACCCGCTATTTATCAATGGTAAATATAAATTAATATAAACCATAAAAAGTATTTCATTAAAATATTTTCGAATTTTTTTAGTTTACAAGCTATCAACCCGGTGCCCCGTTATGCATCAACAGTAAATATAAATAACTACCAACCCTAAAATTATTTCATTTAGAATATTTTAACGACTCTTTTTTAGAATATTTTAGCAACTTTTGTTAGCTTACAACTTAAAACAATACTTAATTTGAGTAGCAAGTGGTAGTTCATTTGAGTTGCAAGTGGATCTCCCACCCGTTATTTCCCCCTTTAAAAACCACTTGCCCGAAAAAAGGAATTATAAACATGAATTACTGTACAAAAATAAAACCCAAAAGGAAATTGCAAAAAGAGAACTGTCAAAAGGAAATCGTTAAAAGTAAGCTCGAAATAATAAAAATTAATCCAAAATAACATTAATTAGCGTATCAAAAATAACCAACTAAAAGGGAATTGCAAAATAAAGAGAATTAAGAGCCTGCCTCGTGCTGAAAAAAAAAAGTGAGATGCTCTGTGTGCATGCAACAACTTGTGAGAGTGTGCTGAAAAGTTGGATCATTAAATGCAAATCCATGAGATGCTCTGTGCATGTGCATGCATGTAGTGTGAACGCTCTTGGGTGCATGCAACTTGCAAAACAGGAACACGAGCTGTTAGTGTGAATACATGTGAACGCAATTAACACACTAGGCAATAAAAAGGGAATTGACTAGCTCCGCGAGCGCTTCCGCGCCACGGAAAGTGATTGCTTGAGCGGTCGAACGCGAGGGAGGGAATTCGGAAACTAAGGCACGTACACATCATGCTGTCCTTTCAAAATAAAATAAAACTAGCGGAGTATGTACCATGTGTGATGGTAACTTAACCAGCTTGCAGCGTTACCTGAAACTACTCTACGGTTGAATCTTATCTTGCGAACGCACGCGACTGCACAAGGGAAAATAATGATCAAAAGGTCTCTGCAGTGAAAACCGATCGATACGATCATCAGCGACTACTCCCGTAGTACATGTGATGAGATCACGACAAGTTAGTTTGGGACGTAACGCGCGACACGGAAGTAGTAACATCAATGGTCGCCTGGCCGCTGCTCCTGGGGAGCACTTGTAGGTCGCGCACACACCACAAGTCCACATCATTTTTAAACATAAGGCCTAAGCCCAGCTTTAAATTAATAAAGCCACAATGGCTGATAACCATACATTCGAGTCTGAGCGCCACACAACACTCAGCCAACTGCAAGACTGAAACCTACTACCCCAAGACTGGTACCTACAACACAGATACAGCGATACAACGCAAGACCGATAACAGTGTCATCCACACCAGCGCCACGTCCAGCCCTGTCAAGTCCTCATCCTCGCGAGCAAGCTCCTACCCTCGGCCAGCGGCACGTCCAGCAGGTCCCTTCCCCTCCCGTGCCCTCCAACTCTTGCTCGTCGTTCCTGGTGGAGACGCCGTCCATGTCCTTCTCCTCCGCCCGCCTCATGGCCCTCTCCAGGATCGGTGTGCTTGCCTGCACACCGGTGAACCTTGCGCTCTTGCGGGTTGGCATCATAGACGCAGCCTTCTTCTTCCTCCTGGCGTACTCGATGGTCTTTGTGCGGCGGCCCTGAGCCACCGGAGTTGTCTCCTTCAGCGCCTTCTGCAGGTCCTCCCTTGGCTGCACCACGGTGATGTCCACCGAGATAGACTCGTCCTCCATAAGCCCAAGCTCGCTCGACTGCCCCTCCTGCACGCTAGAATTGGCGAGCGACGCCGGCGGCAAGTCCACGACCTGGCTGTCTGCCACCCATGAGGGTAGAGGGTCAGTGACCTGCGAGATAGGGTCCGCAGACCCCGACGGCGCTCCCGCCCCCAGCTCCGGCACCATCGCCCCTGCTTTGAGTGAGAGCAGCTCCAACTCCTTCATCTTGCCCTGTTCGGCCTTGTCAAGTATCATCGGGAGGGGCCCCCTGTCCACTCCGAGATTGGAGCCATATTGGTTGTCATCGTGGGCCGGTGGTGGTGGCGGGTCCCCTGCCCCTCCCCCAATCCCATCCCATGGGCCACGCTCCGCCTGCACCCCAACAGTGAAGCCTTCACCATTGACAAAGACTTGGACCGAGCCCTTGATGCGCTCAGGGTACCGGCACTGGAATCGTATCCGAATCGGCTCAGTACCTCTCTTCAAGATAGATAGATCGTCAACGTCAATTGCCCTGCCCACCATCCCAAAGGCCACCATAAGTCTCTCCCGTTCCATCAGGTCCTCTGGGACGCCGGTAAGACGAACCCAAGTCGACGGTAGAACAAGGTATGGCTTTGGAGCGTTGAAAGCCTCCCTAATCTCCGTATCTATCTTGTTGAGAGGTAAGAAAAGCTTGCCACTCCCCGTGCTCAAGCGAAGAGTCTGACGTGTGGGGAAGATGACGGAGAACTCTGACTCCGACAGCCTCCGCACCTGCCAATCCCACATGTCATCAACCAGGTGCTTTAGCTCAGTAGCGAGCTGTTCCTCCAAGAGCGGTGCAGACAGGAACTTGATGACAGCAGCAAATACTTCCCCCGCCCGCTTACCTCCCTTGAGCGGCTCGACATCGATGTTGTAGAACCCACCACCTGTGATGGCATGGCCCATCTTCTGGAGGTGGAAGCCCTTTCCCCTCGACGGCCAGTTGGAGGCTCCCGCACCCTCCCCCTCCCGGCGGTCGCCACCCACCTGCCAGCGGCCACCGGAGCCCCCGTCCCTGCGCCCTCCCGCAACGAAGCGGTACTTCCGCCCATCATCCCCACCGGCCAAGAGCACCTCCGCAAAGGAGCGGTCGAGCGGTGGCGGGGTTTGGACTGGACAGAGGAGCCTGTGTGGCGGCGCGGAGGGATCGCACAACCGCTGTCTCACCTCACTGTGACGAGCTGGGAACCCTAAAGATGGGGATGAGCACCCGGCTGGCATCCAAAGCCACCTAAACCTCCAGCGCTTACATGGGCCAGGCCCTGGAGAGATAAGAGTCCCCTCACTAGCCGGATCTGGACAAAGCGGCGGGCCCTCCAGACCCGACGGAGAACTCACCAGGGGCCCAAGAGCAGGCGACGCGGCCCACCCCAGGCCCAGGCCGCCCCTCCCCGGGGTCTCCCTAGGGTTGCTGCCGTCTTCCCCAGCGGCCGCCTCCCGCGCGACCTGCGACGCCGCCGTCTGCACCACCGGCGTCGAGAAAGACGAGCACCCCCACCCCGACGGAGCACTCCCAGCGCGCTTCTGCCTAGTAGAGCTAGCAGCCTGCCAGCCCGTGTCGCCCAGGCGAGTGAAACGAGGCACGGCGCGACTGAAGCCCGCACCTTTTTCCCCAGGGGCCATAGCTGCACGCCGACGATGGCGAAGGGAGCCCCCCAGCTCCTCCGCCCGAGCGATAAACCCTCCCAGGGTTACCGACGAGGATGGCCGCCGCGCCTGGCAAACCACCTCGCCCTTTCCGCTCGAGGAAGCCGACACCGTTTCCCAATCATCACTGTCCTCTGACTCACAGTTGCTGGCGTCAAGCGCACCTACGTCCCACACACCTTCCTGGCGCGACCCCTTCCCTAGGGGCGGCACCGGCCACACTTCTGCACCACGACGGACTTCCCCATCCTGTGCCGCAGAAGCCTCCACCGCGGACGCCCGCGAGACGCCATCGGAATCGCCAGATCCCGACCCCGGACCCTTCCCCAGGGGCCGCTCCGGCGACGCGACAACCCTGCTAGGGGCTTCCCCCCACCGGTGCCTCCGTCGCCGCCGCCGCGGTCGCCCGCCTCCTTGTCGCGACCATCCTCCTTGTCGGGCTCGCCGCCGACCTCACCGCCGGGCGCTCCGGCGAGGAGGATTCAAAATTTGAATCGCTCCCCGCGGACGCCCCTTTTCGGTCACTCGCCTCTTAGTTCCACCTCACAAGTCCACATCATGGCAATAGCATACGTGTGTTCACTTCATTCTGTAAAATATAATAAGAGCACGGAACGGCACACTAGATTACGCAGTTTAAGGTTCTTGTTGCCATCGGATATGCAAGTACTCGCTTATGACAGAGAAACTAGCAACGATGTGCCAATGCAAGATGGGAGTAATACTGTCATGACATCCAAATATTTCGCAACAAGAACATACATTCAGGAACTAAGCACAAAAGGTTGCAACAACTTCCTAAACCTTGAATTTCTCTGGCTTTATTAATTTAAAGTCAGGCAGTGCTTCCCTTTAATTTTATCTAAAAAAACTTCCTAAACAAAATCCTGCCAGGAATCTGCAAAATCACGATTTAGATCGGTGCCTGCCTAGCATAGCTCGCAGCAAAACTAACGAATAAGGACAAGCAAAACACAAAGAACAAGTGTAATAGTATCTGAAAAACCAATGAATTCTTGACCACGGCTATTCAGGTCCATTGCGAAAATATCAACAGCAGACGATTTGTTGATCAAGTACAGCATCAGCATACTAGCTGTAAGAGTTTCTGTGCTGGCGGTCATAACGAGTAATAGAAAGAAAAACACAGTTCCCTCCAAAATAATTTCAATCGACCGGCCAAAGGAACTCTAATTCCTCGGCCCTCATCTTTCGGGAACAGATCAAGAACCTTTTGGGCGTCCACGTCCCCTCTTAGGCTTCCTTTCATATACAGCTTCATCCATGCACAACCTTTTCAGATCACCCCTTGTGCGAGGTTCCCTTTGATGCTCCTCGTCTACAGCTTCATCGATGGACTGGACTTCATTCTTCAGGTTGCGGCTTGGGCGACCACGGCCTCTTCTAGGCTTCTTAGCTACAGCTTCATCGCTAGACTGACCGTCATTCTTCTGGTTGCGACTTGGGCGACCACGTCTTCTAGGCTTCTCATCTGCAGCTTCATGGCCGGACTGACCTTCGCTCTGCAGATTGCGACCTGGGCGGCCAGGTCCCCTCTTCTCGACTAAAGCTTCGTCGCTGGACTTGTCGCCACTAGGGAGACCACGTCCATTTTTATGCTTCTTATCAACACCTTCGTCCCTGGACTGATCTTCGCTCTTCCTGCCAGCCTGCCGTTTGTTCTTCATACCGCCTCTTGGGCGTCTGCCTGGCCTTTTACGCTTCTCATCTACAGCTTCATCACTGAGCTGGTCATCCTCACTGTCCAACCTGTATAATTCAACATAGAATGGTCCAATGTCAAATCTAGTGTTACAACTTGAACCTGAATGTGGTCAGAAAAAAAGAAACAGAATAAGATAGTGTGCCTTACACTCCCGAGGAAGGGTCCAACAAATTTACAGCAGCTTTAAGAGCATGAAAAGCAATCTTATTTATCTGAAACAGAAATAACAGAGTCAAGTTCATGTCAGTCATCGTATCGATTGTCATACGTAACAGGAAACAACCATATTGCTAAAAATATGCTTGTTGAACCTCTAACTTATCTTCTTTAGCCCTGTGACCGGATGGAAGACATCTAAACTCTTTAGTCAGCTTTATACATTCATTAACATTTTCAGGGGAAACGAAGTCCATTGCAACCTTGACGCAAGACTGCATAAATGAAAAAGGATAAAGTTTATAGCAACCGTATAATTTGATGAAAAATAGGAATTGTGCTGCCTTGTCAGGAGGAAGGTTCACACCTTCAAATTCCTGACTTGATGAGGACATCCAGCAGGAATGAAAACCGCTTCACCAAGCTTCTGTTCAAACGTCCAGGGCTCAACACCTGAAACAAACACACCACCAATTAGGCAACATGCAACAGTGCTGGGAACATGTGAGATCTCAAAATAACATGCTTACTAACCATATTCTTTCTTGAGATTTCTCTTATGTTCCTCAGTTAAATAAAAAGTCTGGTCATGAATAGGGTGAATAACCTGCAATATTCAATAAATTATAATGGCCAGCGTAAGAAAATATCAAGGAAAACTTATCCCCACATGGTTTTAGCCAACGAAAGAGAAACCTGTTTCACAGGATTGCAGTAAATGTGCCGAAATTCAGAGGCGTGCTTTGTAAGATACTCTTGTAATTTCTGAGAATCTTCTCTACGAAAAATATCCCATAAAGCACCACCGGTATTCTGTTCCACTGAACTCTTTGGCACTCTCTTGGAAGGGCCACCTGTAACTTTGTTGCGAAGTCCTCTATTGCCTTGCTTGCCCAAAGTAGAGCGACCTCCATTATGCAGCTCACCAGATTTATTTGCCTCATTTAAATCCTCATAAAATTCCTGATAATCTTGTTTTGCCATTTTACTTCTAATTTCTTCTATATCATGAAGGTCACCAATCTTGTAGTCCACTTCAGCAGTATGTGTTAAAATATTTACCTGGTCAAATCACACACGTTCTACATTTATAACTGTCATGATAAAACATTAAAATTTTAGCTGGGAAAATCACACATTCCACAATTATGACTGTCACGATCAAACAAATGAAACCAAATCAACGGATAAACAAAATAGCCAGGACAATAAATGTTTAGCACCAGCTTTTAAAATAGCAATAATGAGAAAAAAAAATGTCTGCTTGGAGAAAGCTATAAAATAGTGTGGATGTGTGTGTGGAAATTTTATTAATGATGAGTCAAAAGGATACAATCATAAGCCAGATATGGAAAGAAAGTATCACCGCATCAGACATGTCGCAGTGAAGCTTCGTCACGGAGTCACCCCTGCCTAACTCTTGGCGAATTCCATACGCAATGTATGCTTTTGGCCCAAGATCTGGCTTCAAGGAACGGGCAGGAAGCTTGACTGCAAGATTCAATGGACCATATTGTGGATCAGTGTACTCTGGAAATGGCAATGCACTGATAAATTCAGCACCATGACGAGCTAATCTCTCGTCAAAGGAACTAGATGGTGGCCAGTCTTTTAGCTTAAGTATCTGTGGCCAGCGAGATGAAGGATGAGTTCTTCCTCTGGTATATCCCTTGAAAAAATCGCATATTTTAATTTCCACCTGAAAATCAAGCACGTGTATGGTAAGTTTAATAATGTATGCTATTAAATTAAATAAATAAAGTGTTAGTAAGGAGAAGATATCAAAACAATGCTACAAAGGAGGAACCTCGGAAGGAGAAATTACTGCCTATTGGAAACATTGCAAGGAGCATAGACTGTTCACAACTACAAAGAATGCACGTGTAAAAACAATTAATTGTCCATATTGTACTGCCATCATTCAGGAGAGTAGAGGTCCTAACCTCACACAAATCAAGGCAATCTAATGCCTCGACAGCCAAGTTAGCGGTCTTTCTTTCTCTCAATGCCCGCACCATAACTGATGGCTCCCAACTCAGACCAGCGGTTAACCGAAGAACATCGGAAACAATAACTGGTTCACCCTCTGCCCAATGGTTCTGAAAGTGCACCAGGTCATCGTCCTGGATATCTTCGGCTATTGGGCTGTATAAGTAGTTATCACCTGAGCCATCCCTATTTGCAGTCTGCGTTCTCTTGTCAGAATGATCAGAGCAAGGGCACCGATTGCTTGCATTGGCGACCCCTTCATTAAATGTTCCGCTCCTAACAAGTTTGTCAGCACGGTCTTCTAACTCCGAAAGTATCGTCTCTGTCTGCAAGAATTTGAGGTCTAAATGTGAACCACCACAGCCTCCTTTTTCTTTTGGGGGGCAAGGTATACTACCATCACTATTTGCCTTCCACGGTACGACAGTCTTATCTGTGTCCTTGTGCCTCTTAAAAGGGACCCTTTTATCTCTATTCCTTGAATTAGGAATACGACCAAAAACATACTCCTTGCCTCTATCTTCATACTGCGCTATCTCTATATCTTCTCCTCCAGGAATCTTACCTTGGCGAATCTCCCGGCAACATGCAATGCACAAGTCATACGGACAAACTCTGCACCTTCTGTGCACATCAAATATGGAAGTTCTACAGTTGTTGCTACAGTTAAAGAATATAAAGATTGATCAGATGTGGGCTTCCATGATATTAGTAACACAAAGTAAGCACAAAGGATCCAAACCAATAAGTACGCTCATCCGGATGAGGCTTAGCTCGCTCCAATTTCACTTCCTTCATTGATGCACCTGCAAACAAACACGGATCACCATTAATGTCAGGGGCAGACAGACAAACATCAATGGACAAGCTAAAGATACACAAAAAAGATGAAATGTTTGGAGAATGCGCATAGTCAACATTGTTTCATTGAACACCAGAATGCCACACCTTGTCGTTTTGCTTCTACACTCTTTTCCTCCATCTGCTCCTGTCGCAGTTCTCTCAGCCAGGGAAGCAACAAGCGTACAATACGGAAAGCATAGCGAATTTGATTTTCTCTGGAAATGTCCTTTCTTGGAGGCTGGTCATGAGTGGGTAAGTAATTAAATCATTAAAGAGGAAGACAATAAAAGAATAATTAAAGAAGGAACAAAATCAGCAGAAGAAACATATAACAGTATAAATAGAAGATTGGATGCTAAGTGCAAACCAGCTCAACGCCTTTCATCCGTAAGCATGACTTGCAATTACAGATTTTGCGACAAAATGGGCATTCCGCAGAAAATTCGGCTTCTGACAAAGAAGGATACCTGCTTACCAAAACATATAAGAAATTTGAGCATAAAAAGGATAAAAAATAACTGAGTATGATATAAATTGCCAATTCAATAAAAACTGCAAATATTAGAAAGACGAATACACCCAAATTTATGTAGCACGGTAGACGAACCATCGTTTCATACATCGCAAACAGAAGCGTTTACTTTTGCATGATGTGCACCTAACCACCCTCCCATTGCTGTTTTTTTGACATTGGTGGCACATCAGTGCATCATCTCCATTCATCTTCTTCCGTTTCTAGATAATTAAAATAATATGAAGTCATTATACTCACCAATGTAGTTGCAGTGAGCCATTCCATAAATAACTTATACCCACTTTCAAACAAACAAAGACTTTGCAGGGAATGAAATGCATACTTTATTATTTTTCTCAACCTTTTTGCCATTAGATAATGGAACCTTATTTTTTCCTTGGTACTCCAACTTATTTCTGATAACCTCCTTCTCTGAATATCGGGTCTTCTTCTTAGTTACAGCCTCTATTGTATCTACATTATCCTGTAGAGTAAAGAAAATACTAAGTCCAGCACACTTAACCTACTTCCCCTAATATTAGGTTATTTATAACAGTAAACATCTTTCAGGGATGTCTAAAATACGTCCTCTTAAAGGTTTAAATGCATCATGCCAGGTAGAAAAGGTCTACAATGCACATTACAATCATAGAAAGTTTACTGAGCAAGCATCACTAATTTTCATAGATGCTACACTTATGGATCGTGATGGCAACCTGCCATATATGCCTAGATTTGGAATTCTGTTTGCCACTGACAAAAATTGTGCAATATTCATGGTCCTAGGAGTAACTGAGGATTAAAAATAAACTTGCTTACTTGGGCAATATTCAGATAAGAAGATCATAAACAGGATGGACATAGTTTGTCGTATTGTTTTCCCAAAGGCTTAATGGGCTGTTTGGTTAGGCTTTGGCTTTGGCTTCACAAAATGTGATGCCATTTGTGACTTTACCATGCGATTCACTTTTACAGTTGTTGGATAGCCAGTCTCAGAACATGACCGAAGGATTTTAAATCTTAGTTTGCCAGAGCATGCACAAAAGTTTCCTTTTCCTCCGAAAGGTGTTGTAAGACTTTATTTTGCCTTATGTAATTAATTAATTGTTAATCCTAACTTGGTTACAATCTATAGCAATTACCGCCTTGTTGATTCGGGTTATCCAAAACAGAATGGATATATTGCTCCATAAAAGACAAATGTATAAGGTACAAGGTACCAAGTTTCAAGCCTCAAAGACAAAAGAAAACTATTGTTGCACAATAGACAAAGACCAATGAGCAAGTACAAGGTACACTATAATAATCACTCTTCCCTTCGTAATGTCATTGGGCATTCGTTTGGAGTTCTCAAGGAGAAGTGGCACATGATTGAAGAAGGTGCCAAGTCTCAAGCCTCGAAGACAAAAGAAAAATATTGTTGATTTTATGTTGCTTGACACTTATATCCAAGACACGAACTTACATGATAAGTAGTCTATAGACGTGACATGGACGAGAACTATATGCTAACAGCGGATAGAGCCCTGTCTTCACCTGACACGGTCAACATGAATGTTGTCCATGCTGCTGACTCCTTGATTATCATGAGAGAGGAGTAGCGATCTTCTTTCGAAAAGTGAACAATGTACAAATGATGGCTTTTGGCAAAGATAAAACAAAAACAGAAGCCTGAGGAGTTAAATATTGCAATCGGCATAGAGTATTTACCACACTGCTTTCACCCTGGCTTTTGCCGCTCGTTATTCGGGCTGCACCATCCTCCTGGCATATTATCCTTTTTGCTGGTCTTCCCCTTACCTTGGGCTTATCCTGAGTCTTTGAAATATGATTAATCAGTGGTTCCTCCTTGTATCCATTCAGATCATCATCCTATTAGAAAAATAGTAAAATTACTCAACTTGAGCTCACGCTTAGCAGAAAGAAAAACCAATAATACACCCCAGTAAAAATATTAAATGGCAAAGGGTAAAGCAAAAAAAAAATTCTGAGTAGTTATCCAGAAATTGTGATAACACATGAGTATCTCACATAAGCAACACCTTTATGAATGTCATGTCGCTGGAAAAGAGATGTACAAAATATGTTTGCTAGACGTATTGGACAGCACCTCACTACGCAGTTGAAGCAAATGATGAGCTGATCATTGTTCAAGTGCTCACAAAAGCTAGATATCTTCAAATATTGGCAAGTAATTCCTCAAAACAACATCGAATAATGTATTTACCTCATCGCTTTCATCCTGGCTTTTACCACTCATGAGTTGGGCTTCACCGTCCTCCTGACCTTTTGTTTTTTTTGCTGGTCGTCCCCTTACCTTGGTCTTATTCTGAGTCTTTGAAATATGATTAACTAACTGTGCCTCGCTGTATCCATTCGGCTCATCGTCCTATTAGCAAAATAGCAATTAGTGAACTTGAGCTCACATTCAGCAGAAACAAAAACCCATCAAATCCCCCAATAAAACTACTAAATGGCAAAGGGTAAAGCAAAGTCTGAGTAGTTATTTAGAAATAGTGATAACAGATTAGTATCAGACTTAAGCAACACCTTACTGAACATTACATAGCTGAAAAAAAAAGAGGAAAGCATTGTTAACTGTAGATGGGTTTATTGTTGTAGTACAGTTTTTAAAAAAATGGCAAACGAATCATTTTCCCAGAAATGTGTTAGGAAAATATGGTAAGGTGTATAAATTTTTGTATGCTATCCGTATCGGACACGGACATCACACCGCATCAGGTTCGCGGTCAGCATCGCCAGAATTAACGCAGCTGAAGCAAATGATCGGGTGATCAGTATTCAAGTGCTCATAAAAGCAGTATATCTTCAAATATTGGCAAATAACTCATCGAAACCACATTGAATAATATAGTTAAGTAGAAATGATAATCCTGCCCCAATAAAAGAACTAACATCTACTCTCGGACGACCTGCAGAGTGAGATAGGTAATAATAATCCAAATGTACGATGATGTATTTTATGGCTTCCGCTGCTCCCTTCGAAAAGACAAACTAGTTAGGGTTTATGGTGGAGCAGCCAAACATCCATCCATGTGTTGTCATCCGAATAAAAAACAAATTACACAGGGATAAGTTGTACATTCGCAAAAAACTAGGATGAGGAATTGGTACCAAGGAAGGATCACAGAAACTTGTAGCCGCAATTATTCACCACAGAAGGGCGCGCGCGGACCAGATAAACAAGCTATAGCATATGGAGTATTAGCGAAAAGGGGGGCGGACTCCCCGGTCCACCTCATGATCGTCACCGGAGTCGAGATCGCAGTAGGCGTTGGGCGCGTGTTTCCTCTTCCTCGTCAACCTCTCCCCCGCCGCGACCCCGAGCCCATCGTCCTGGGGCCTGAGCGCCACCGATCGGAAGGCCCGGTCCTCGGGCTGCAGCCTTCCCCTGCCGCGCCCTCTTCCCCTACCCCTCCCCCGCCTACCTCCGGCGATCGCCGCCGAAGAAACCCCACCTCCGTCGTCGCCCTGCCGCATGGTTGCTTCGTTTCAACTTGCGGAGAGGGGGGAAGGAAAGGACCGGAGGAAGGAATGGGGGCCGGGGCTTTATAGTGAGTGTGCTAGGGTTTGGCGGAGACGCGAGCGGCGGGGCCAGCTGCCAGTGAGCGTGCCGCGGGGTCTATGCGGTGGCGCTCCGATTTCTCCGTTCATCCCGAGGTTGTGGCTGGGGCCAAAACTTTCCGTTCGACGGCTGAGGTTCCGTTTCCAAACCTGGCGTGGAGTATCGGGCGGGATTTGCCAAATTTCGAATTTCGAATCACGCGCCCTCCGGTTTTTGGGGGATCTGAATGGACGATGGAACGCCAACGTATTACTTACCTGCCTTTTGCGCTCTCTCTTGCCCTGGAATTTCATTCAAAAAGCAACGGCTATAACTTCGTGAATCGTCCTGTTTTAGGCTCTGTGGTTTTTCACAGTCGCTTGTGTGTGTGTGTTTTTGGAAAAGACGCCAAGCTCAAGAGATGATGGAATGTGAGGCAAAAGCGATGTCATCGCTGAGGGAGGCATGCTTAACGCGCGCACAGCTTGGATACTACTCCCTCCGTTCCTTTATATAGTGCCTATAGATTTTCTTGAAGGTGTTGTTCAAATTTGTTAAAATTACAATAGAAACATGTTAACGAAAAAATGTCAAAATGTCATGCATAAACATCACAAACAACAATACATTAAACACAGCTCCCACCGCATTGCCGCCAAGGCGTCAACCAAGCCATTGGGTAGTTTTAGGGCCTCTTTGGTACGAGCGATCTTCAAAACACGGGGCATGTCGAATCCTACAGAAATCTAAAATGTTGAAATCGGTAATATAAGTTGTTTCCTTACACCAAACAAACTAGTTTCAAAATATAGATATCACATCATACATAGTAAACATGCCCGTACACGCTCCATCGTTGGCGTCTGCTCACACATGCTTGTCTTATTCATCATACGTACACTCTGGACTCTGGATCATGTTTGTTCTTGGTAGAGAATGCACACACGGGGTCTGAGTGCACATCGTCATACATCTTTTCCACCAAAAGTTGTTGATATCTAATCGCAATACTCCATCCTTCACCCGTATAACCAAAATATCTTTGTCCTCACATGTGTAGAGTGTCTTTTGTTTACACCTTCTGAACATATGACAATAATGTGTCAAGTCCCAGCAATTTGACAAATCAACTTCTCTATCTAGGGTCCATACTTGATATTCTCATGACGATCTTTCACTACAACAAGTTCATAGGGTGAAAGCTACTAGAACGACAAGACCAACACCTTCATTATGTCCCTTAATGGTGTGAAGTCCACGCATGAATAAATCATGATGTGTATCTTCGCCATGTTGTAAAAGGCAATGATATATTTAGATGTTGTTAACTATTACTCCGTATAAGACATCCCCTATGATAAGTATCGATCTCAATTCATAAATTCATGCCAATGGTAGCGATGGCATGGGCCTTTCAATTATCCAATTTGTTATTTTTCATGAGTACCTCTTCACTTCTACTTCCTCGATGGTTGTTGTTATCCAAACAAACAAGTTATTTCTATTATGACAACTATCTCTAAATGATCCACCATATGGTTTCTGAAACATATATTTGTGCCATTACATTGAGCATGGTACCCACACAAATGTGGTTGTGTGTGTATTAATTTTCCTACGAAGGTCTACATGAATAATAAACAATAAAGTAGTAGATGCCCATCTTCTAGGAGATGGGGTTGCTATGACTCCATTTTCGCCACTAATGTCATTATCATAGTATCCATACCTAAGTGGCAACTTTGGCAAGATGATTGGGTCAAGATCATGCTATGTGATTAAACATGGATCATTTTGGTTGCTACGGTAGTAAAAGTACTAGCAACGGTGTTCCTCCATTTTTTGGAAGTGTTAGATCTCTTGTTTCGTTGCTTCTAATGAGTTGCCTCCGATCAGAACCTACGATTGATACTGTCACTAATAAGTGAGGGGGTGGAGTATAAATAGAACCAGAGCAACTACATCGACTCACAATTTATAAATTGTTGTGTCATCTCGAGTAAAGCTATTATGATTTTCCAATGTCATTACTTAGAAACAAAAGCTTATTAATCTACAGAAACATAAAGGGAGAGTTAGACCAGGCACGACGGTCTTAAATTAGTGCAACAAAAGGATAGCCTTAAGTTATTTAATTTTCAGTCCCTAGAGGAAATGTATTATATTGATCTCCATGGCCTAAATAATCAATGAACCATCAATTGAGGGCGTACCAGCAAAGAGCATTGTGGTGGCCCTGTGCGGCATGCCGGGAGGGGAAACACCACACTTGAAAGATGATAGGTGGAAGGTCTGTAGGGATTCGTAGCATAGAAAACAAAAAATTTCCTACCGCGAGAACGCAATCCAAGCCAAGATGCAATCTAGAAGATGGGAGCAACGAGGGGATGAACGAGACTAACCCTTGAAGATTTCCAAAGCCTATAAGAGGAGGCTCTTATTGTTGCGGTAGACGATCACTTGCCGCTTTCAAAAGCGCGTAGAAGATCTTGACGGTGCCACAATCGGGCAGCACCTCCGTACTCGGTCACACGTTCGGTGTTGATGACGACGTCCTTCTCCCCGTTCCAGCGGGCAACGAAAGTAGTAGATCCTTCTTGAATCCCGGCAGCACGACGGCGTGGTGGCGGTGGTGATGGAGATCTCCGGCGGAGCTTCGCCTAAGCGTATGCGGGAGTTGTATGTGGAGGAGGAGGGGGCGGCTAGGGTTTGGGGAGAGGGGGTGGCCGGCCACTATGAGGGGTGCGGCCAGCTATGGCTTTGGTGTGCGGCCCCCTCCCCTTGCCCCTCATTATATAGGTGGAACCCCCAAGTGTTGGACTACGAGTCTTCGAATAAGACCCCAACCCAAAATCTTCAATGTGTAGGGAAACCTACCCAAGGTGGGATTCCCACCTCAAGTGGGACTCCCACCCTTCCATGAGGGGGGTGGCCGGCCACCATTGGTGGAGTCCACCTGGGACTCCACCCCTCTAGGGTTGGCCGGCCAAGCTTGGTGGAGTCCCTCCGGGACTCCACCTTCCATAGTGATTTATTCCAGACTTTTCTAGAACCTTCTAGAACCTTCCATAAATGCACCGGATCATTTTCAAACTTATAAAATGACTTCCTATATATGAATCTTATTCTCCGGACCATTCCAGAACTCCTCTTGATGTCCTGGATCCCATCCGAGACTCCGAACAAAACTTCGAACTCCATTCCATATATTCAATATCTACTAATACGACATCAAACCTTAAGTGTGTCACCCTACGGTTCGCGAACTATGTAGACATGGTTGAGACCTCTCTCCAACCAATAACCAATAGCGGGATCTGGAGATCCATAATGGCTCCCACATATTCAACGATGACTTAGTGATCAAATAAACCATTCACATACGATACCGATTCCCTTTGTCACGCGATATTTTACTTTTCCGAGGTTTGATCATCGGTATCTCTATACCTTGTTCAACCTCGTCTCCTGACAAGTACTCTTTACTCGTACTGTGGTATGTGGTCTCTTATGAACCATTCATATGCTTGCATGCTATTAGACGACATTCCACCGAGAGGGCCCAGAGTATATCTATCCGTCATCGGGATGGACAAATCCCACTGTTGATCCATATGCCTCAACTCATACTTTCCGGATACTTAATCCCACCTTTATAACCACCCATTTACGCAGTGGCGTTTGATGTAATCAAAGTACTTTTCCGGTATAAGTGATTTGCATGATCTCATGGTCGAAAGGACTAGGTAACTATATATCGAAAGCTTATAGCAAATAACTTAATGACGTGATCTTATGCTACGCTTAATTGGGTGTGTCCATTACATCATTCATATAATGACATAACCTTGTTGTTAATAACATCCAATGTTCATGATCATGAAACTATGATCATCTATTAATCAACAAGCTAGTTAAGAGGCTTACTAGGGACTCATTGTTGTTTACATAACACACATGTATCAATGTTTCGGTTAATACAATTATAGCATGGTATATAAACATTTATCATAAACAAAAAGATATATAATAACCACTTTTATTATTGCCTCTTGGGCATATCCCCAACAGTCTCCCACTTGCACTAGAGTCAATAATCTAGATTACATTGTAAGGTACCTAACACCCATGGCATTCTGGTGTTGGTCATGCTTTGCCCTAGGGAGAGCTTTAGTCAACGGATCTGCTACATTCAGATCAGTGTGTACTTTGCAAATCTTTACTTCTCCATCTTCGATGTACTCGCGAATCGAATGATAACGCAGCTTGATATGCTTCAGCCTCTTGTGTGACCTTGGTTCTTGTGCATTGGCGATGGCACCCATGTTGTCACAGTAGATGACTAGTGGGTCCAATGCACTAGGAACCACACAGAGCTCTACAATAAACCTCTTCATCCATACCGCTTCTGATGAAGCCTCTAAAGCCGCTATGTACTCCGATTCTGTTGAAGACTTCACCACCGTGCACTGCTTCGAGCTTGCCCAGCTTACTGCAGCACCATTCAATATAAACACGTACCCAGACTGAGACTTAGAGTCATCAGGATCAGTGTTCCAACTTGCATCGGTGTAACTGGTTACAACGAGCTCTTGGTCACCTCCATAACAAAGAAACATATCCTTAGTTCTTTTCAAGTACTTCAGGATATTCTTGACCGCTGTCCAGTGTTCCATTTCTGGATCACTTTGATATCTGCTAGTCAAACTAACAGCATGTGCTATATCCGGTCTAGTACATAGCATGGCATACATAATAGATCTTACTGTCGAGGCATAGGGGATCTGACTCATCCTTTCTCTTTCTTCTGTCATAGCCGGACCTTGAGGCTTACTCAAGACCTTACCTGGTAACATAGGTAAGAACCCTTTCTTACTTTCGTCCATTCTAAATTTCTTTAGAATCTTGACCAGGTATGTACTTTGTGAAAGCCCTATTAGGCGTCTTGATCTATCTCTATAAATCTTGATGCCTAATATGTACGATGCTTCACCAAGGTCTTTCATTGAAAAACTATTATTCAAATAACCTTTTACACTGCTTAATAGTTCTATATCATTCCCAATCAATAATATGTCATCTACATATAATATCAGGAACGCTACAGAGCTCCCACTCACTTTCTTGTAAATACAGGCCTCTCCATGACACTGTATAAACCCGAAGTTTTTGATCACCTTATCAAAGCGTCGGTTCCAACTTCTGGATGCTTGCTTCAGTCCATAAATTGAACGCTGAAGTTTGCACACCTTGTCAGCATTTTTAGGATCGACAAAACCTTTGGGTTATACCATATACAACTCTTCCTCAATGTCTCCATTAAGGAACGCCGTTTTGACATCCATCTGTCAAATCTCATAATCGAAAAATGCAACTATTGCTAACAAAATTCTCACAGACTTTAGCTTCGCTACAGGTGAGAAAGTCTCATCGTAGTCAACACCTTGAATTTGTCGGAAACCTTTTGCGACAAGTAGAGCTTTATAGACAGTAATATTACCATCAACATCTGTTTTTCTTTTGAAGATCCATTTATTCTCGACAGCCTTGCGGCTATCAGGTAAGTCTACCAAAGTCCACACTTTGTTATCATACATGGATCCCATTTCGGATTTCATGGCTTCTTGCCATTTGTTGGAATCTGGGCTCATCATCGCTTCTTCATACGTCGCAGGGTCTTCATCATTGTTGTCCACAATCATGACATTTAGACAAGGATCATACCAATCATGGGTGGCACGTTCCCTTGTCGATCTGCGAGGTTCAGTAGCTATCTCATTTGAAGTTTCATGATCATTATCATTAGCTTCCTCTGTTACCGGTGCAGGCGGCACAGGAACAATTTCTGGTACTGCGCTACTCTGATCAACGAGAGAAGATTCAGTAATCTCGTCGAGTTCTACTTTTCTTCCAGTCACTTCTTTAGTGAGAAATTCTTTCTCAAGAAAGGTTCCGTTCTTAGCAACAAACATTTTGCCTTCGGATCTGTGATAGAAAGTGTACTCTATAGTTTCCTTAGGGTATCCTATGAAGACGCATTTCTCCGCTTTGGGTTCTAGCTTGTCCAGTTGTAACTTTTTTACATAGGCTTCGCAACCCCAAACTTTAAGGAACGACAGCTTAGGTTTCTTATTAAACCATAATTCATACGGTGTCGTTTCAACGGATTTAGATGGTGCCCTATTTAAAGTGAATGCAGCTGTCTCTAATGCATAACTCCAAAATGATAACGGCAAATCAGTAAGAGACATCATAGAACGAACCATATCTAAGAGAGTTCGATTACAACGTTCGGACACACCGTTTCGTTATGGTGTTCTCGGCGGTGTCAATTGTGAAAGTATTCCACATTTCTTTAAATGTATGCTAAACTCATAACTCAGATATTCACCTCCGCGATCAGATCGTAGAAATTTAATCTTCTTGTTACGTTGATTTTCTACTTCACTTTGGAATTCCTTAAACTTCTCGAAAGTTTCGGATTTATGTTTCATGAAATAGATATACCCATATCTACTCAGATCATCTGTGAAGGTTAGAACATAACGATATCCACCACGCGAGGCTACGCTCATTGGTCCGCACACATCGGTATGTATGATTTCCAATAAGTCTGTAGCTCGCTCCATAATACCAGAGAATGGAGTCTTAGTCATTTTTCCCATTAGACATGCTTCGCATCTATCAAGTGACTCAAAGTCAAGTGATTCAAGTAATCCATCAGTATGGAGTTTCTTCATGCGTTTCACTCCAATATGACCAAGACGACAGTGCCACATATAAGTAGAATTATCATTCAATTTAATTCGCTTAGCATCAATATTATGAATATGTGTATCACTACTATCGAGATCTAATAGAAATAAACCATTCTTTTCAGGTGCTCGACCATAAAAGATATTATTCATAAAAATAGAACAACCATTATTCTCATACTTGAATGAATAACCGTCTTGCATTAAACAAGATCCAGATATAATGTCCATGCTCAACGCGGGTACAAAATAACAATTATTGAGGTTTAAAACTAATCCCGAAGGTAGATGTAGAGGGAGTGTGCCGACAGCGATCACAACGTCTTTGGATCCATTTCCAACGCGCATCATCACTTCATCCTTCAATAGTCTTTGTTTATTCTTTAGTTCCTGTTTCGAGTTACAAATATGAGCAACCAAACCAGTATCAAATACCCAGGTACTAGTACGAGAACCAGTAAGATAAACATCTATAACATGTATATCAGATATACCTTCTTTCTTCTTCTTGACAAGGCCGCTCTTCAGATCAGCCAAATACTTGGAGCAATTACGCTTCCAGTGTCCCTTCTCCTTGCAGTAATAGCACTCAGCATCAGGCTTAGGGCCATTCTTAGGTTTCACAGGAGGCGTAGCAGCTTTCTTGCCACCTTTCTTGAATTTACCTTTAGACTTGCCATGTTTCTTGAAACTGGTGGTCTTGTTGACCATCAACACTTGGTGCTCTTTCTTGATCTCAATCTCAGCATATTTCAGCATGGCGAAGAGTTCAGGTAACTCTTTGTTCATGTTCTGCATATTGTAGTTCATCACAAAGTTCTTGTAACTTGGTGGCAGTGATTGAAGGACACGATTAATCCCCAGTCTGTTAGGAATCACTATTCCCAAGTCACTGAGTTTCTTCGCATGCCCGGTCATGGCGAGCATGTGCTCACTAACGGAGCTTCCTTATTCCATCATACAGCTGAAGAAGTGTTTCGATGCTTCATAGCATTCCACGGCCGCATGAGTTTCAAAGATAGCTTTCAGCTCATTGACCAACTCATGAGGATCGTGGTGCTCAAAACGTTTTTGAAGATCATCTTCCAGACTACATAGGATGGCACACTGAACTTGAGAGTACCGAGTTTTCCGAGTCGCGTAAACATTCTTTACTTCATCGATTTCAGTTTCTGCAGGAGGGTCACCTAGCGGTGCATCAAGCACATATTGCAAGTTTCCACCAGCGAGGAAAATCCTCACATGACGGAACCAGTCGGTGAAGTTGCTACCGTTGCTCTTAAGCTTTTCTTTCTCTAGGAACTGGTTAAAATTGATTGGGGACGCCATAATCTACAACATATATTTGCAATAGTTTAGACTAATGTTTATGACAAATTGAGTTCAAATTTTAATTCAACAAAACTAAAAATCTAGGTGAACTCCCACTCAAAACAATATCCCTCGAATTGTCTTAGTGATCACACGAACCAAATCCACCACACCAAGTCCGATCATCACGAGACAAGATGTAACTTCAATGGCGAACACTCAAAGTGTTCATCATATCAATCATATGATTCATGCTCTACCTTTCGGTATCACGTGTTCCGAGACCATGTCTGTACATGCTAGGCTCGTCAAGGCAACCTTAGTATCCGCATGTGCAAAACTGGCTTGCACCCGTTGTATGCACTTGTTGATTCTATCACACCCGATCATCACGAGATGCTTCGAAATGACAAGTCTTGGCAACGATGCTACTAAGGATGAACACTTTATTATCTTGATATTTTAGTGAGAGGGATCATCTTATAATGCTACAGTCGCGATCTAAGCAAAATAAGATGCATAAAAAGGATTAACATCACATGCAATTCATATGTGATATGATATGGCCCCTTTGTCTTTGCGCCTTTGATCTTCATCTCCAAAGCACGGACATGATCTCCATCATCAACGGGCATGATCTCCATCATCGTCGGCGTAGCATCAAGGTCAATGGCGCCGTCTTCATGATTGTTCTCCCATGTAGCAACTATTACAACTTCTTTGAAATACTACTCAACATGAAATTTAAAGACAACCATAAGGCTCCTGCCGGTTGCCACAATACAATAATGATCATCTCATACATATTCATCATCACAATATGGCCATATCATATCACCAAACCCTGCAAAAACAAGTTAGACGTCTCTGATTTGGTTTGCATATTTTACGTGGTTTAGGATTTTCAAGTAAGATCTAATCTACCTACGAACATGAACCACAACGGTGATACTAGTGTTGTCAATAGAAGAGTAAATTGAATCTTCACTATAGTAGGAGAGACAAACACCCGCAAAGCCACTTATGCAATACAAGTTGCATGTCGAGCGTGGAGCAAATCTCATGAACGCGGTCATGTAAAGTTAGCCCGAGCCGCTTCATCCCACTAGGCCACAAAGATGCAAAGTACTCAAACTAAAGACAACATAAGCATCAACGCCCACAAAACAATTGTGTTCTACTCGTGCAACCATCTATGCATAGACACGGCTCTGATACCACTGTAGGGATTCGTAGCATAGAAAACAAAAAATTTCCTACCGCGAGAACGCAATCCAAGCCAAGATGCAATCTAGAAGACGGGAGCAACGAGGGGATGAATGATACTAACCCTTGAAGATTTCCAAAGCCTACAAGAGGAGGATCTTATTGCTGCGGTAGACGATCACTTGCCACTTTCAAAAGCGCGTAGAAGATCTTGACGGTGCCACAATCGGGCAGCACCTCCGTACTTGGTCACACGTTCGGTGTTGATGAAGACGACGTCCTTCTCCCCGTTCCAGCGGGCAGCGGAAGTAGTAGCTCCTCCTTGAATCCCGGCAGCACGACGGCGTGGTGGCGGTGTCGATGGAGATCTCCGGCGGAGCTTCGCTAAGCGGTTGCGGGAGAGGTGGAGGAGGAGGGGGCGGCTAGGGTTTGGGGAGAGGGGGTGGCCGGCCACTATGAGGGGTGCGGCCAGCTATGGCTTTGGTGTGCGGCCCCCTCCCCTTGCCCCTCATTATTTAGGTGGAAACCCCAAGTGTTGGACTACAAGTCTTCGAATAAGACCCAACCCAAAACATTCCATGTGTAGGGAAACCTACCCAAGGTGGGATTCCCACCTCAAGTGGGACTCCCACCCTTCCATGAGGGGGGGGTGGCCGGCCACCATTGGTGGAGTCCACCTGGGACTCCACCCCTCTAGGGTTGGCCGGTGATGTCTACGGGTGCTTCTATTCTTGTAGACAGTGTTGGGCCTCCAAGAGCAGAGGTTTGTAGAACAGCAGCAAGTTTCCCTTAAGTGGATCACCCAAGGTTTATCGAACTCAGGGAGGAAGAGGTCAAAGATATCCCTCTCATGCAACCCTGCAACCACAAAGCAAGAAGTCTCTTGTGTCCCCAACACACCTAATACACTTGTCAGATGTATAGGTGCACTAGCTCGGCGAAGAGATAGTGAAATACAGGTGGTATGAATATATATGAGCAGTAGTAACGGCACCAGAAAATAGCTTGATGCTACAACTGGCGTGTGGTTGATGGTGGTAATATTGCAGGCAGTACAGATGCAGTAAAACAGTAAACAAGCGATGATTGCAGTATTTAGGAACAAGGCCTAGGGATTATACTTTCACTAGTGGACACTCTCAACATTGATCACATAACAGAATAAATAGATAAATGCTATACTCTATACTCTCTTGTTGGATGATGAACACCACTAATTGTGTAGGATTACACGAACCCTCAATGCCGGAGTTAACAAGCTCCACAATATTCGATATTCATGTTTAAATAACCTTAGAGTGCATGATAGATCATTGCAATTACACCAAGTACTAACATAGCATGCACACTATCACCATCACACTATGAAGGAGGCATAGATCACATCAATACTATCATAGCAATAATTAACTTCATAATCTACAAAAGATTACAATCATAACCTACGCCAAGTACTACACGATGCACACACTATCACCATTACACCGTGCACGAGGAATAGAGTACTTTAATAACATCACTAGAGTAGCACATAGATGAATAGTGATACAAAACTCATATGAATCTCAATCATGTAAGGCAGCTCATGAGATCATTGTATTGAAGTACATAGGAGAGAGATTAACCACATAGCTACCGGTACAGCCCCTTAGCCTCGATGGAGAACTACTCCCTCCTCATGGGAGACGGCAGCGTTGATGAAGATGGCGGTGGAGATGGCAGCGGTGTCGATGGAGAAGCCTTCCGGGGGCACTTCCCCGTCCCGGCGGCGTGCCGGAACAGAGACTCCTGTCCCCCAGATCTTGGCTTCGCGATGGCGGCGGCTCTGGAAGGTTTCTCGTACCGTGGTTTTTCCGTATCGAAGATTTAGGTCAGGGACCTTTATATAGGCGAAGAGGCGGAGTCGGAGGGGCGACGAGGCGATGACACAACAGGGGGGCACGGCCCACCCCCTGGCCGCGCCAGCCTGGTGTGTGGGGCCCCAGGGCTCCCCTCTGGCGGCTCTCGGGTGTTCTGGAAGCTTCGTCCAATTCTAAGACTCTGGGCGTTGATTTCGTCCAATTCCGAGAATATTTCCTTACTAGGATTTCTGAAACCAAAAACAATAGAAAACAGGAACTGGCACTTCGGCATCTCGTCAATAGGTTAGTTCCGGAAAACGCATAAAAATGACATAAAGTGTGAACAAAACATGTAGGTATTGTCATAAAACAAGCATGGAACATAAGAAATTATCGATACGTCGGAGACGTATCAGCATCCCCAAGCTTAGTTCCTGCTCGTCCCGAGTAGGTAAACGATAACAAAGATAATTTCTGGAGTGACATACCATCATAACCTTGATCATACTATTGTAAGCACATGTAATGAATGCAGCGATCAAAACAATGGTAATGCAATGAGTAAACAAATGAATCATATAGCAAAGACTTTTCATGAATAGTACTTTCAAGACAAGCATCAATAAGTCTTGCATAAGAGTTAACTCATAAAGCAATAAATTCAAAGTAAAGGCATTGAAGCAACACAAAGGAAGATTAAGTTTCAGCGGTTGCTTTCAACTTGTAACATGTTGTAATATCCCAGGTAATGGGGTTACAAAAATAGAGGAAACAGATGTGTGCATTGCATTCATGCATAGAAAATCTGGGGAATTTTCGCGCTTTAAAGTAAAACAGTCACAGTAACTGAAGTTTCACTTGACCTTGGTGGAATTGAAGTAGCTCATCAAGTCAAGCGCTATAAACCTCAATGTGACTTTGCTAAAACCTTGTTTTGGGCAGAGATGATTTGATTTAAGGGGTTAGATCAAATGGAACTAATAATCAACACAACAACACTTTACTCAATGATCAACTACTTGATCTTATAACAGATCATAATATGGTAATCATTGCCACAACACATGAACACCAATTCAATTGTAAATCCAGTAACAATAATTGGAGAAACTATTCTTTACTCATCTTCTCCATGTCTTAAACTAATACTTGATCCTACCATGAACCTCATGGTATTCATTCTACTTTAATCTTGGAAACAAGACAAAGAGATCCAACTAAGAAATATATATCCTTCTCTATTCCAAATAGTTAAGAATCAAACCTAGAGAGGTGAGAGTTCTATTATAATTATTAGAGAAGCATTAACAAACCTTGAGTTGAACCTTGGATATACATCCAAGTATTCAAATCATCATCTTTAAGAGAAACCTAGGATATTATTCCAGACCATCCCTAGAGAGAGAACCCAATTATATTAAACCATAGATATTGGTGACCACATCATTCTCTATGGAGCCTAACCTTAGGTTATTATTAAAGACCTTCCCAAATGAGAGAGACCAATCATACTAATTCCAGCTTGACCTATTTAAGAATCAAGGACAACCTTTGAACTAAAGTATTAGGTCGAAAACCATTTTCCTTGGAGTGGTGAGATAACCTAAAGTCACATGAAATAATACCATATCAATGAATTGATAAAGTAAGGAGGAGATTAATCCAACCAAGTTAGACAAATGGAATCTTAGCCTAGATACCTAAGGAGATATTAGGAGTACATCATAAACCCTAGAATAAACCATTCCTTTATAAGAGAGCCCAAGCTAAGGTGTTACCCTCAAGAATGTTAAAGCCAACACTTGAATGTGAGGGAGAGAACTATCTATATAACCAGATGATAATATCAACATTGTTTAAGTAGAACCCTAACAGTATATCTCAGGCATTCTCCTGAGATATAACTTATTGAGATAACCATAGCCATGTCCATCCTAGAAAGTAAAATAGAAGTACTATACCTTAATTGATCAAGACAACACTTGATCATAGAAGTGAAGACCATTCCATTAGGAATACTTTAGGAATCCAAACCTTAAACATTATAAATTGAGTGATGATCATAAACCCTAAGAACTTGAGGTAAAGATATTAAGAACAAGATGATCATGCCTAATCCATGATCATGCTCTTGAGGTATGTGAGGATAAGTTAAATCTTAATAGGATAAGAGGATACCATTCACCACATGAAATCATAGAGAGGTAACTAGTAAGTAACCCTAGACTTATATCTCAACCTTTACTTGTGAATCACTTGGTGATCATAAGTAGAACTCTAGCACATTTATATTCCATATATTCCTCAATTAAAGGACCTAAGAAAACTTTAGAGTAGAACTCCATACTTTATATGGTGAGAAATCATTGATCCATATAACCAAAGTTAACTATAAAAAGAACCATAATCACTCTAGTTACTTTAATAATAAAATGAGGATAGTAATAAAAGTCAAGTGGTAGTAAATAAAACCAATTCTCAAGTCCTTAGTAACTAAAGGAGCACATGATAGATTAAGCAAATAACCAATTTATCATGCATTGGGGAGAGTAAACCTAACCAATGCAAAATGGTGTCATCTCATATCTACAACCTAGAAATATACCTCAACTATAGTTTGAGTATCATTATGGTGATCACAATATAAATCTAGACCATAATTGAGAATCAAATCAACTGCCATTAGGTAAATATCACTAGAACCCTAGTATGGCAAATTAATAAAATCTTATGCTTCATTTATAACACCTGAGAAAAACCCTAATAAAATGTTGCTCACATAAAATAATGTGCAAGTGAAACAAACTCTCAAATAAGAAACCAAGCCCTCATAATAACCCTTAAAATGCTTTGGGAAGCAATTATACACTTTAAATAATTCAAAAGAGAATTGTATTACAAGGAGGAACAGGGATTCCAAAGAAAACATAAACTCATGACTAAATTGAGATTTAAAAAGTACCCACAAGGATACAAATAAAATCATGCATCACACATTAGTTTTGGGCAATGAAATAAAGCAATGATCATTATTGCTAAGACCTAAAGTAAAAATAAGTAGAAACATCTGAAAGCATAATTGAATTAAAATATGAATTCAAAACAGAATTCAAAAATAGGAAATCCAAAACAGAAAATAAATAAAGGAAAGGAAGAGGAAATGGGCTCACCTGACTTACCTAGTCAGTCACCGAGCCCAGTAGGAGTCCAGCACACGGCCTGGCAGCAGCCCAAAACCAGCCCACCTAGCAGCCCGAGATACCCCTTCGATTAAAACAGAGGAGAGGAGCTCGTCCTCATCCTCTCCAACGTGCATGGACGACAGCACGACGGCGTGCCCGTCCTTCTCGCTCGCTGGCGACCTCCCCGAGCTCGGCGTCATGACGAGGCACTCCCTGGCGCCATATAAAAGCTCGACGACAAACCCTAGCTCGAGTTCTTCCCCCTCTGTCCAATTTTCCCCAAAATCCGAAACCCTAACCGCCCGGCCATTTCCCAATCGCCACCGTTCGGAGCACCCCCGGACCTCGCCGTGACCACCATCATCTCCGCCGTCCTCGACTTGCTCTACCTGCAAGCGGAATCGGGTTGGGGCGAGCCGTAGCTTCGCCGTCAACCTCATCTTCCCCAACGCCGGCACCGATGATTCCCGGCGAACCAGACCTCCCCTTGCTACGCCGTCAAGCTCTGTGTGCTCCTGGTGAGCCACTGATCTTCCTCGCATGCGTTGCTCGCTCGATTACACCCCGTAGCATACCTCGCACCTTTGGCCCGTGAGTTCTGCCGCTCCGTCTCGCCGCCGGCCAAGCTCCGGCGACCATATGGAGGCGGCGACACCACCAGTAGGTTCCTCTCGTTACTCTCGTTCCAACGCGCCCACACACGGTCTCGCGGGGAGCCGGAATCGCCGGTGACCACCACCACTGCCCGCCGGTCACCGTGCTTCTTGCCACGTCGGCGCTTCGTGGCAGCTGACTCAGCCAGACCCCACCTGTCTGTGTCTGTGAATAGCACAGGCACGGGTGTAGTTAGCATTTCCTGTTTTAATTCAAATCCTATTAAATTGCTGCAACTTCAAACAAATTTAGAAAATTCAATTTAAGTCAGGAAAATGTAAATAAGATATTAAAATTCTTAAAAAAGAAAACTCTATCCAATAAAAATATAAAATGAAATTTTTATTTTTAATAAAAATTTAAATATTAAATATTTGTTATTTAAGCCTTTAATTCTAATTCTAAATACAATTAAAATTCAGAAATTAAGAAAAACATTAATAAAATAAATAAAACCAGTAAGCAAATAAAGAAAACATGAAAACTAATTTTCTTTATTTGCTATCTTATTTAATCTTTATTAGAGAGATTTAAACCCTGATTAATAATTACCCTTATTATTAATGGTTTAAAAAGAATAAAATGCCAAATCCAATATTATTTTATTTAAAAGTTACTAATAACTTCAACTTTAAATTGAAGTTATTAACCATAAGACTATATGGTAAATAGCAAACCCTAATTCCATAGTGAATGGTATTACAACCCATCATTTCATGTGTAACCCTAAAACCCTAATACCATTAGGAACCTAGCTCCATTACTTCATATGAACCCTAAATGGTTTCCTAACCTAAACCCAAATTAACATGTGATCATGTTACTTCATTGGTAGTCATAGATTCATATTTAACAACTCAGTGCTTGTTCAAATCCACATAAAATATGGGAACCCTCTCACTACTAAATTAACATTCCATGTGTTCATCTCATCAAACCTAGATGATCAAACAGGAACACTTAAGTCTAAAACCTAGTTCCTATCATCTAAAATATCAACCTTACTCATACCTATATAGCATCACACCAATGTGATGGACTCCAATAGCAACCATGCTAATATTGACATCATATCCCATACACACTAAACCCTATTAGTGTGAGATAATTATTAAACATACCATTTAGGAAACCACCATTCCTTACTTAGTGAATCCAATAGCAAACCCTAGACAACCTCAACCCTAATTGCAATACTTCTTATTACTTAAGAAGTATGTTCTTCAAAAGTTATTCTTTTGAAGAAAATAAGGTATCATCATCAATCCTGTCTAATAGGACCTATAAACCCTAACTATCTATCACTAGTAAGATATAACCAACCTTGGTAGCACCCATGAGTAATTAATGGCTTAAGATGCTTAGGCTTAGTTCAACCCTTACAAGTTCTAGCTGTTGATGAATCCAACTATGTTGTGATCCATCTAATACTTACTCCAGAAACTAGTTGTAACCATAGTAAACCATAAAACTCCACGACCCTAATTATCATACTTGTTCTCTATTAAAGAACATGTTCTTCAAAAGTTATTCTTTTAAAGTATATGATAATTAATCATTAACCATGCCATATAGTACTAAAACTGACCACTGTTCTTTACTTGTTAACATTATGCCAATTATCATTCTTTGTGTGCTCAATTGATTATTATGCTCTATTAATTACCTGTTTATGATACCAAGCAACCAATCCTGAATCAGAACCTTGTTTGTGAACCACTCTAAAAGTGCAACACACTCTAAACAAATCATTACAACTCACTGATCCTAAATCATCGGGGTTAGGTCACGCTTAGAGCGATTGCATCTCATACTTATGCATTATTGCATCCTTGCCAATCTTTTAAACATCGTCCTTACCGGACGATGATACTATTTCAGAATTTGGAGTTATCGCGTATCGAAGACCTTGCCTGCATAATCTTGCAGTCAAGAAAGGCAAGTTCATCACTTGCTCATGTCATTTGTGTATTTCTATCAAATTACTTGCAAAGTATTATGGTTATCACTATTGCATAAAAATCAAAACCACTACTTTCATAACTATGAATATGACTATGTGGTGGGCAATGGAACCATGGATTGTGTTGATATGGTGGAGGTTCCATTGCACGGGTTTATATCCATCTAGGATTAAACAACAAATGTCGCCAGTGATTCTTGTGCCGTAATACCCGTGTTAACCATAAGATCCGGAGTGGGACGGAGTAGTCAAAAGTGTTTCCACCTCTCGTTCATCAACGGATGCGCTTTACCGTAGACACTTGTATCTGTCAGGGCAAGCGGTTGGCTGGGGAAGCCTTAAGTCCCCACGGCATAGTCCGTAGACACTTGTCGCTCGAAGTGCAAGCGGTTGGCTGGGGAAGCCTTAAGTCCCCACGGTATTGCGGTCTATGATGGGTTGCAGCTACCGGCGAAGGAGTTTGGTTCGATCCCAAACTGTCGTCGTGGTCGGGGTCCACCCGTGAGTGGGAATAATGGGACCGGCGAGGACCCAGGGTCGGGGCATGCAACAAAGGGTGGGTGTTCGAGGTAGCGGAGGAACATGATTGGCTAGACCTTATACCGGGCCTCACACCATAGGAAGTGTGGACGAGCTCGCGGCTCGGTTGGCACCAAGGTTAAGATCTCTTATGGGTAAAGCAACACACCTCTGCAGAGTGTAAAGAACCGTGACCTGTCACTCCCTGTTCCGGGATATGGAACTGCGAACGCGGCCGGAAAGGAGCTCCATGAAGTTCTAGTAAACCGGTGAAGGCTGACGGACATAGTTCTTCTGAATAAAAGCAATCTTTTGAAGAAATGATTATGAAAACCTGCATTGGTATTAGACTTTCTGGTCTAATGCCGTAGCTAGTGCATTAAACACCTCTTTCCTATAATGAACTTGTTGAGTACGCTCGTACTCATCCCACTCTTAAATCCCCTGCTTAGATATGGAGGCATCGAAGGAGGATCTACAGTGCAACTCGAAGGCCGAGGAGTCAACAACTACTTCAAGAGACAAGACCATGTCAGAGGAGTCAGATACCACCTCCAACAAGGAGAAAACATAGATTAGCCATAGAAGGGAACTAGCTTCCTAAACCTAGCTCCTATTTAGCTAGAATCTATTCTTAGCCTCTGTAGCTAGTTAAATACTCTACAAATAGAGTTCGTGTTATGTTTAGACTATGAGTCGTTCTTCTGGAGTTATCTGCAGTTTTACCTCATTGTAAAGTAGGAGGCTGTGATGATCTTATGTAACAGAGTCAATGTTGTAATTCTATAGACATGCCGTGGACCCGCATATGTTTCTGTTGTACCACTCTGAGCGATATAATACTAGTGGAATGGTGTTTCATTGGTGTTGTATCAGACTTGCATACTACACCATGCAGTGGTATGCCGGGTCACCACAGTTGGTATCAGAGCAAATGCTTTGACCTTAGGATTAAAACCCTTTAAAGGAGACCTATAGGATTGGTAGTGTCTATATGAAGTTGTCTTAGTTGAACCAAATAGTTCTTATGACTTGAGATGGATATTCACTTGAGAATAATCCTGACACACTTGAGTCAACATTTCCTACCTATCCTTCCTAAGTGAAGTTAGTTAGCTAATCCAAAACATGTAGCACATCAATAAGTCCTTAAAACAATAGATGAGTAGATCACAGTTGGTATACAATATATGGTAGTCCAAAGAGAGGATACAACCATAAGGAAGATATCCTATTGGAAGATGTGTACCAACACATGTTATGACTAAGTAAAAGTTATTCAGACCTGTAATAGAGGTAATATCAAGTGATAAAGATAATTAAGATATCAGACCAAGATAAGTAATGAGTAAGAAAAGTTATCTAGACATGTGAAACAATTGATAGAAAGTAATAACTAGGAGTTATGTGAGGTAGTATAGACCATGATGAGTCAATCATGGGTGGTAAGGAAGAGAGATAGGAATAAAATATGCCTACTTACATGGTAGAGATAGAAATCATATAGGATTCACCTGAGAATCGTTATGTGATGGACTAGAATATCATAAATACTTAGGAGGAGTTTGTTAAGAAGCCAAGTGCAAAACAATAGTGCAAGAATTGTGTTCCAAAACAATGGGAAGTGTGCCAAGCACATCAAGACCATATGTTTATGGTAGAAACACTTGAAGTATCGGAGCAATATTCCAATTATTATGTGTTTAGAGTAGCCATGTTACAACCTAGACATATCTTAGTCCACAACAAAATGGAAGTTAAGTAGTACCTCCAGAGAAAATTAGGTTAACTTTAACCATCCCAAACCACTTTGTTTCAAGTTTATCTCATTGCAATTGTGCAATTAAGGTAACGGTTGAGACAAATAGTAGAATCCAATATATATGTGCTAAGTATCACGATATAAACCTATCTTATGTGGTGTATATACTACACATCAGAGCCTGATGTTTAGAGATGTCTTACTCAACTATTATATTCAGGCTTATGATAGTGTGTATTATAAGCACAAAGCTGAATTTTTTTGGATTTTATTGGATTTTCATGGTTTGACTAGATCCATACATGAAGTTTGACTTTGATATGCAAATGCATGTTGCAATATCAAGTCCTTACTTGATGCTATAGATCTAGAGGGTAATGGTATTCGTGTGAGGAAGTGACGAGTTCTAAAGATTCTAAAGACAACATGAAGGTGCATCAGAAAAAGGAAGTAAAGTTGTGGGAAGTAACCACAATACTCCGAAGAAAATATCAACCAAAACTCATGCTTTGCCTCAACAGAGGAGTACTTTAGTACATAAGAAGCATGAAAGTGAGAAATCTTGTGATTATGGTGAAGATTGAAGCAGATCCATAGTGAACATAGAAGAGGGAATGCATGGGAAATCACTTAAGATACTATATTCATAGTGTCAGCTAGTGGTTTTCTTGCAACAATAAACCCTCGGAGAAAGGAAGATGACCTATGAAACCATAGCAGATATAAGAAGACCATAGTTGATATCAGAAGACCACAATTGGTATAGTATAAATGCTGCGAGATAAAGTAGAAGATGTCTCGTCCAGTTGATCAGAACCTATAATAGAATCCATTTTTAGATATCAAATAGCCACAGTTGGTATATTAACCACAGCTGGTATCAGTTAGTATTACAAATAGTCCACGATTTAATTATTTGTACCAAGAAGTTGGGAACAAAATAAAATTTTGTTAGCCAAATAACAATGACCTATAATCATTTACTTGAAGGATTCACATTGGATGTCCACAACTGAGTGGATATACCACGAACATTCTTCATGAGACCTTAGAAGAAGTACAAACAAAAGCTATACTTAGACCAATATTCCAACCATAAGTCCAATGGTTGGAAGAAAAGGAGTTGAAGAACATAAGTAAACTCTAAGGGGTAGAGTAAACATTGAGTTGGAAGTACAAAAAACTCAGTATTTTGAGCAAGATAGATGATGAAGGTCTGAACTGAGAGGAAGTTCAATCTTACTTTCATAAGATTGTTGAACATTACTTTCGGAAGGATGTCAGACCAGAAGCCGAGGATCATACCTCGAGGAAGCAAGAAGTGGACTATAACTTGAGAAAGTGAGTAGTAATTACTCAGAAGTACGAAAGCTCAAGTAAGTCAAGCATAAAGAAGTTGGACGAAGAAATTACCGTAGACCAAATACAGCTCAAGAAGGCCAAAGACTGAAGTAGATCGACCATACCAAAACTAAAGTCTAATTGAAAGATTCCTTTCATGGAACCTAAATAACCAAAAAATAGTTATAGGTATCAATTATAAACCATGATTGGATGGACTAAATGAGTCTAATCCATTCTTAGAGGAATAAACCACCATGATCAATTCCATAGTAAGTACCTTACCAAGTACCATTATTGCAGTTTTGGTAGTAAGGGAAAACAAAGACCTATTTTATCAAATAGGAGAATTTTATCCAATTAGTCCTCAATTAAGACTGTCAGGACAAGAAGAAGTCCCATCATTGATTTTCAATGAGAAAGAAAACAAGACTATAGGGTTGAAAGAAATCAAATAATTAAAGTTAGAAGCCATGGCTCAGAGACAGGTATTATTAGATTCCAGGAAGAAAATCATAGAACTGGTGTAAGAAACTAATGTTCAGAGACAAACCCAAATGGATTCCAGGAAGAATCTGGACAAGGGATGTATTCAATTATATCCAGTAAGATCACCATGGAGTTCGAGAAAAGATTTAGTCTGCATAAGTCAGATCCACACTCCGGAAACGTGAGAGAGATTAAACTTCGAGGACGAAGTTTAGTTTAAGGGGTAGAGACTGTAATATCCCAGGTAATGGGGTTACAAAAATAGAGGAAACAGATGTGTGCATTGCATTCATGCATAGAAAATCTGGGGAATTTTCGCGCTTTAAAGTAAAACAGTCACGAAGAATCGAAGTTTCACTTGACCTTGGTGGAATTGAAGTAGCTCATCAAGTCAAGCGCTATAAACCTCAATGTGACTTTGCTAAAACCTTGTTTTGGGCAGAGATGATTTGATTTAAGGGGTTAGATCAAATGGAACTAATAATCAACACAACAACACTTTACTCAATGATCAACTACTTGATCTTATAACAGATCATAATATGGTAATCATTGCCACAACACATGAACACCAATTCAATTGTAAATCCAGTAACAATAATTGAAGAAACTATTCTTTACTCATCTTCTCCATGTCTTAAACTAATACTTGATCCTACCATGAACCTCATGGTATTCATTCTACTTTAATCTTGGAAACAAGACAAAGAGATCCAACTAAGAAATATATATCCTTCTCTATTCCAAATAGTTAAGAATCAAACCTAGAGAGGTGAGAGTTCTATTATAATTATTAGAGAAGCATTAACAAACCTTGAGTTGAACCTTGGATATACATCCAAGTATTCAAATCATCATCTTTAAGAGAAACCTAGGATATTATTCCAGACCATCCCTAGAGAGAGAACCCAATTATATTAAACCATAGATATTGGTGACCACATCATTCTCTATGGAGCCTAACCTTAGGTTAGTATTAAAGACCTTCCCAAATGAGAGAGACCAATCATACTAATTCCAGCTTGACCTATTTAAGAATCAAGGACAACCTTTGAACTAAAGTATTAGGTCGAAAACCATTTTCCTTGGAGTGGTGAGATAACCTAAAGTCACATGAAATAATACCATATCAATGAATTGATAAAGTAAGGAGGAGATTAATCCAACCAAGTTAGACAAATGGAATCTTAGCCTAGATACCTAAGGAGATATTAGGAGTACATCATAAACCCTAGAATAAACCATTCCTTTATAAGAGAGCCCAAGCTAAGGTGTTACCCTCAAGAATGTTAAAGCCAACACTTGAATGTGAGGGAGAGAACTATCTATATAACCAGATGATAATATCAACATTGTTTAAGTAGAACCCTAACAGTATATCTCAGGCATTCTCCTGAGATATAACTTATTGAGATAACCATAGCCATGTCCATCCTAGAAAGTAAAATAGAAGTACTATACCTTAATTGATCAAGACAACACTTGATCATAGAAGTGAAGACCATTCCATTAGGAATACTTTAGGAATCCAAACCTTAAACATTATAAATTGAGTGATGATCATAAACCCTAAGAACTTGAGGTAAAGATATTAAGAACAAGATGATCATGCCTAATCCATGATCATGCTCTTGAGGTATGTGAGGATAAGTTAAATCTTAATAGGATAAGAGGATACCATTCACCACATGAAATCATAGAGAGGTAACTAGTAAGTAACCCTAGACTTATATCTCAACCTTTACTTGTGAATCACTTGGTGATCATAAGTAGAACTCTAGCACATTTATATTCCATATATTCCTCAATTAAAGGACCTAAGAAAACTTTAGAGTAGAACTCCATACTTTATATGGTGAGAAATCATTGATCCATATATCCAAAGTTAACTATAAAAAGAACCATAATCACTCTAGTTACTTTAATAATAAAATGAGGATAGTAATAAAAGTCAAGTGGTAGTAAATAAAACCAATTCTCAAGTCCTTAGTAACTAAAGGAGCACATGATAGATTAAGCAAATAACCAATTTATCATGCATTGGGGAGAGTAAACCTAACCAATGCAAAATGGTGTCATCTCATATCTACAACCTAGAAATATACCTCAACTATAGTTTGAGTATCATTATGGTGATCACAATATAAATCTAGACCATAATTGAGAATCAAATCAACTGCCATTAGGTAAATATCACTAGAACCCTAGTATGGCAAATTAATAAAATCTTATGCTTCATTTATAACACCTGAGAAAAACCCTAATAAACTGTTGCTCACATAAAATAATGTGCAAGTGAAACAAACTCTCAAATAAGAAACCAAGCCCTCATAATAACCCTTAAAATGCTTTGGGAAGCAATTATACACTTTAAACAATTCAAAAGAGAATTGTATTACAAGGAGGAACAGGGATTCCAAAGAAAACATAAACTCATGACTAAATTGAGATTTAAAAAGGACCCACAAGGATACAAATAAAATCATGCATCACACATTAGTTTTGGGCAATGAAATAAAGCAATGATCATTATTGCTAAGACCTAAATTAAAAATAAGTAGAAACATCTGAAAGCATAATTGAATTAAAATATGAATTCAAAACAGAATTCAAAAATAGGAAATCCAAAACAGAAAATAAATAAAGGAAAGGAAGAGGAAATGGGCTCACCTGACTTACCTAGTCAGTCACCGAGCCCAGTAGGAGTCCAGCACACGGCCTGGCAGCAGCCCAAAACCAGCCCACCTAGCAGCCCGAGATACCCCTTCGATTAAAACAGAGGAGAGGAGCTCGTCCTCATCCTCTCCAACGTGCATGGACGACAGCACGACGGCGTGCCCGTCCTTCTCGCTCGCTGGCGACCTCCCTGAGCTCGGCGTCGTGACGAGGCACTCCCTGGCGCCATATAAAAGCTCGACGACGAACCCTAGCTCGAGTTCTTCCCCCTCTGTCCAATTTTCCCCAAAATCCGAAACCCTAACCGCCCGGCCATTTCCCAATCGCCGCCGTTCGGAGCACCCCCGGACCTCGCCGTGACCACCATCATCTCCGCCGTCCTCGACTTGCTCTACCTGCAAGCGGAATCGGGTTGGGGCGAGCCGTAGCTTCGCCGTCAACCTCATCTTCCCCAACGCCGGCACCGATGATTCCCGGCGAACCAGACCTCCCCTTGCTACGCCGTCAAGCTCTGCGTGCTCCTGGTGAGCCACTGATCTTCCTCGCATGCGTTGCTCGCTCGATTACACCCCGTAGCATACCTCGCACCTTTGGCCCGTGAGTTCTGCCGCTCCGTCTCGCCGCCGGCCAAGCTCCGGCGACCATATGGAGGCGGCGACACCACCAGTAGGTTCCTCTCGTTACTCTCGTTCCAACGCGCCCACACACGGTCTCGCGGGGAGCCGGAATCGCCGGTGACCACCACCACTGCCCGCCGGTCACCGTGCTTCTTGCCACGTCGGCGCTTCGTGGCAGCTGACTCAGCCAGACCCCACCTGTCTGTGTCTGTGAATAGCACAGGCACGGGTGTAGTTATCATTTCCTGTTTTAATTCAAATCCTATTAAATTGCTGCAACTTCAAACAAATTTAGAAAATTCAATTTAAGTCAGGAAAATGTAAATAAGATATTAAAATTCTTAAAAAAGAAAACTCTATCCAATAAAAATATAAAATGAAATTTTTATTTTTAATAAAAATTTAAATATTAAATATTTGTTATTTAAGCCTTTAATTCTAATTCTAAATACAATTAAAATTCAGAAATTAAGAAAAACATTAATAAAATAAATAAAACCAGTAAGCAAATAAAGAAAACATGAAAACTAATTTTCTTTATTTGCTATCTTATTTAATCTTTATTAGAGAGATTTAAACCCTGATTAATAATTACCCTTATTATTAATGGTTTAAAAAGAATAAAATGCCAAATCCAATATTATTTTATTTAAAAGTTACTAATAACTTCAACTTTAAATTGAAGTTATTAACCATAAGACTATATGGTAAATAGCAAACCCTAATTCCATAGTGAATGGTATTACAACCCATCATTTCATGTGTAACCCTAAAACCCTAATACCATTAGGAACCTAGCTCCATTACTTCATATGAACCCTAAATGGTTTCCTAACCTAAACCCAAATTAACATGTGATCATGTTACTTCATTGGTAGTCATAGATTCATATTTAACAACTCAGTGCTTGTTCAAATCCACATAAAATATGGGAACCCTCTCACTACTAAATTAACATTCCATGTGTTCATCTCATCAAACCTAGATGATCAAACAGGAACACTTAAGTCTAAAACCTAGTTCCTATCATCTAAAATATCAACCTTACTCATACCTATATAGCATCACACCAATGTGATGGACTCCAATAGCAACCATGCTAATATTGACATCATATCCCATACACACTAAACCCTATTAGTGTGAGATAATTATTAAACATACCATTTAGGAAACCACCATTCCTTACTTAGTGAATCCAATAGCAAACCCTAGACAACCTCAACCCTAATTGCAATACTTCTTATTACTTAAGAAGTATGTTCTTCAAAAGTTATTCTTTTGAAGAAAATAAGGTATCATCATCAATCCTGTCTAATAGGACCTATAAACCCTAACTATCTATCACTAGTAAGATATAACCAACCTTGGTAGCACCCATGAGTAATTAATGGCTTAAGATGCTTAGGCTTAGTTCAACCCTTACAAGTTCTAGCTGTTGATGAATCCAACTATGTTGTGATCCATCTAATACTTACTCCAGAAACTAGTTGTAACCATAGTAAACCATAAAACTCCACGACCCTAATTATCATACTTGTTCTCTATTAAAGAACATGTTCTTCAAAAGTTATTCTTTTAAAGTATATGATAATTAATCATTAACCATGCCATATAGTACTAAAACTGACCACTGTTCTTTACTTGTTAACATTATGCCAATTATCATTCTTTGTGTGCTCAATTGATTATTATGCTCTATTAATTACCTGTTTATGATACCAAGCAACCAATCCTGAATCAGAACCTTGTTTGTGAACCACTCTAAAAGTGCAACACACTCTAAACAAATCATTACAACTCACTGATCCTAAATCATCAGGGTTAGGTCACGCTTAGAGCGATTGCATCTCATACTTATGCATTATTGCATCCTTGCCAATCTTTTAAATATCGTCCTTACCGGACGATGATACTATTTCAGAATTTGGAGTTATCGCGTATCGAAGACCTTGCCTGCATAATCTTGCAGTCAAGAAAGGCAAGTTCATCACTTGCTCATGTCATTTGTGTATTTCTATCAAATTACTTGCAAAGTATTATGGTTATCACTATTGCATAAAAATCAAAACCACTACTTTCATAACTATGAATATGACTATGTGGTGGGCAATGGAACCATGGATTGTGTTGATATGGTGGAGGTTCCATTGCACGGGTTTATATCCATCTAGGATTAAACAACAAATGTCGCCAGTGATTCTTGTGCCGTAATACCCGTGTTAACCATAAGATCCGGAGTGGGACGGAGTAGTCAAAAGTGTTTCCACCTCTCGTTCATCAACGGATGCGCTTTACCGTAGACACTTGTATCTGTCAGGGCAAGCGGTTGGCTGGGGAAGCCTTAAGTCCCCACGGCATAGTCCGTAGACACTTGTCGCTCGAAGTGCAAGCGGTTGGCTGGGGAAGCCTTAAGTCCCCACGGTATTGCGGTCTATGATGGGTTGCAGCTACCGGCGAAGGAGTTTGGTTCGATCCCAAACTGTCGTCGTGGTCGGGGTCCACCCGTGAGTGGGAATAATGGGACCGGCGAGGACCCAGGGTCGGGGCATGCAACAAAGGGTGGGTGTTCGAGGTAGCGGAGGAACATGATTGGCTAGACCTTATACCGGGCCTCACACCATAGGAAGTGTGGACGAGCTCGCGGCTCGGTTGGCACCAAGGTTAAGATCTCTTATGGGTAAAGCAACACACCTCTGCAGAGTGTAAAGAACCGTGACCTGTCACTCCCTGTTCCGGGATATGGAACTGCGAACGCGGCCGGAAAGGAGCTCCATGAAGTTCTAGTAAACCGGTGAAGGCTGACGGACATAGTTCTTCTGAATAAAAGCAATCTTTTGAAGAAATGATTATGAAAACCTGCATTGGTATTAGACTTTCTGGTCTAATGCCGTAGCTAGTGCATTAAACACCTCTTTCCTATAATGAACTTGTTGAGTACGCTCGTACTCATCCCACTCTTAAATCCCCTGCTTAGATATGGAGGCATCGAAGGAGGATCTACAGTGCAACTCGAAGGCCGAGGAGTCAACAACTACTTCAAGAGACAAGACCATGTCAGAGGAGTCAGATACCACCTCCAACAAGGAGAAAACATAGATTAGCCATAGAAGGGAACTAGCTTCCTAAACCTAGCTCCTATTTAGCTAGAATCTATTCTTAGCCTCTGTAGCTAGTTAAATACTCTACAAATAGAGTTCGTGTTATGTTTAGACTATGAGTCGTTCTTCTGGAGTTATCTGCAGTTTTACCTCATTGTAAAGTAGGAGGCTGTGATGATCTTATGTAACAGAGTCAATGTTGTAATTCTATAGACATGCCGTGGACCCGCATATGTTTCTGTTGTACCACTCTGAGCGATATAATACTAGTGGAACGGTGTTTCATTGGTGTTGTATCAGACTTGCATACTACACCATGCAGTGGTATGCCGGGTCACCACACATGTATATCTCATGGATAGTTGTCAACATAAAGTGATATAACAAGTGTAATATGCAAGTATGTAGGAATCAATGCACAGTTCACACAAGTGTTTGCTTCTTGAGATGGAGAGAAATAGGTGAACTGACTCAACATAAAAATTAGAAGAAAGGCCCTTCGCAGAGGGAAGCATTGATTGCTATATTTGTGCTAGAGCTTTGGTTTTGAAAACATATAGAGAGCATAAAAGTAAAATTTTGAGAGGTGTTTGTTGTTGTCAACGAATGGTAGTGGGTACTCTAACCCCCTTGCCAGACAAACCTTCAAAGAGCGGCTCCCATTTTATTTTTATTTTTGTGTGGCACTCCTTCCAACCTTTCTTTCACAAACCATGGCTAACCGAATCCTCGGGTGCCTGCCAACAATCTCATACCATGAAGGAGTGCCTTTTTATTTTAGTTTTATTATGGTGACACTCCTCCCCACCTTTGCTTTCTCAAGCCATGGCTAACCGAATCCTTCGGGTGCCGTCCAACAATCACATACCATGGAGGAGTGTCTATTTTTGTTAATTAATTTGGGACTGGGAATCCCTTTGCCAGCTCTTTTTGCAAAATTATTGGATAAGCGGATGAAGCCACTAGTCCATTGGTGAAAGTTGCCCAACAAGATTGAAAGATAAACACCACATACTTCCTCACGAGCTATAAAACATTGACACAAATCAGAGGTAATAAATTTTGAATTGTTTAAAGGTAGCACTCAAGCAATTTACTTTGGAATGGCGGAGAAATACCATGTAGTAGGTAGGTATGGTGGACACAAATGGCATAGTGGTTGGCTCAAGGATTTTGGATGCATGAGAAGTATTCCCTCTCAATACAAGGCTTAGGCTAGCAAGGTTGTTTGAAGCAAACACAAGTATGAACCAGTACAGCAAAACTCACATAAGAACATATTGCAAGCATTATAAGACTATACATTGTCTTCCTTATTGTTCAAACACCTTACCAGAAAATATCTAGACTCTAGAGAGACCAATCATGCAAACCAAATTTTAGCAAGCTCTATGTATTTCTTCACTAATAGGTGCAAAGTATATGATGCAAGAGCTTAATCATGAACACAACAATTGCCAAGTATCAAGTTATTCAAGACATCATACCAATTACTACATGTAGCATTTCCCGTTTCCAACCATATAACAATTAACAAAGCAGTTTCAACCTTCGCCATGAAAATTAAAAGCTAAGAACACATGTGTTCATATGAACCAGCGGAGCGTGTCTCTCTCCCACACAAACATTTATTCAAACAAAACAAAAACAAGAAACATACAGACGCTCCAAGTAAAGTACATAAGATGTGACCGAATAAAAATATAGTTTCAAGAGAAGGAACCTGATAATTTGTCGATGAAGAAGGGGATGCCTTGGGCATCCCCAAGCTTAGATGCTTGAGTCTTCTTGAAATATGCAGGGATGAACCACCGGGGCATCCCCAAGCTTAGAGCTTTCAATCTCCTTGATCATATTGTATCATCCTCCTCTCTTGACCCTTGAAAACTTCCTCCACACCAAACTCGAAACAAACTCATTAGAGGATTAGTGCATAATCAAAAATTCACATGTTCAAAGGTGACACAGTCATTCTTAACACTTCTGGACATTGCTCAAAGCTACTGGAAGTTAATGGAACAAAGAAATCCATTCAACATAGCAAAAGAGGCAATGCGAAATAAAAGGCAGAATCTGTCAAAACAGAACAGTCCGTAAAGACGAATTTCTAAGAGGCACCAGACTTGCTCAAATGAAAATGCTCAAATTGAATGAAAATTGCGTACATATCTGAGGATCACTCATGTAAATTGGCATAAGTTTCTGAGTTACCTACAGAGAATTAGGCCCAGATTCGTGACAGCAAGAAATCTGTTTCTGCGCAGTAATCCAAATCTAGTATGAACCTTACTATCAAAGACTTTACTTGGCACAATAATGCAACAAAACTAAGATAAGGAGAGGTTTCTACAGTAGTAACAACTTCCAAGACACAAATTTAAAACAAAATTACTGTAGTAAAATAAACACATGGGTTATCTCCCAAGAAGTTCTTTCTTTATAGCCATTAAGATGGGCTCAGCAGTTTTAATGATGCACTCGCAAGAAATAGTATTTGAAGCAAAAGAGAGCATCAAGAGGCAAATTCAAAACACATTTAAGCCTAACATGCTTCCTATGTATAGGAATCTTGTAAATAAACAAGTTATGTAGGCATAATGCAACAAGCATAGGAAAACTAGACAAGCTCAACTTCAAAATTTTAAGCATATAGAGAGGTGTTTTTGTAACATGAAAATTTATACCACCATATTTTCCTCTCTCATAATAATGTCCAGTAGCATCATGAGCAAACTCAACAATATAACTATCACACAAAGCATTCTTATCATGAGTCTCATGCGTAAAATTATTACTCTCCACATAAGCATAATCAATTTTATTAGTTGTAGTGGGAGCAAATTCAAAAAAGTAGCTATCATTATTATTCTCATCATCAAATAAAGGAGGCATATTGTATTCATAATCAAATTTATCCTCCATAACAGGCGGCACTGATACGCCTCCGACGTATCGATAATTTCTTATGTTCCATGCCACATTATTGATATTATCTACATGTTTTATGCACACTTTATGTCATATTCGTGCATTTTCTGGAACTAACCTATTAACAAGATGCCGAAGTGCCAGTTGTTGTTTTCTGCTGTTTTTGGTTTCAGAAATCCTAGTAAGGAAATATTCTCAGAATTGGACGAAATCAAAGCCCAGGGGCCTATTTTTCCACGAAGCTTCCAGAAGTCCGAAGACGAAACGAAGAGGGGCCACGGGGTGGCCAAACCCTAGGGCGGCGCGGCCCCACCCCTGGCCGCGCCGGCCTGTGGTTTGGGCCCCCCGTGCCGCCTCTTGACTTGCCCTTCCGCCTACTTAAAGCCTCCGTGACGAAACCCCCAGTACCGAGAGCCACGATACGGAAAATCTTCCAGAGACGCCGCCAACGCCGATCCCATCTCGGGGGATCCAGGAGATCGCCTCCGGCACCCTGCCGGAGAGGGGAATCATCTCCCGGAGGACTCTACGCCGCCATGGTCGCCTCCGGTGTGATGTGTGAGTAGTCTACCCCTGTACTATGGGTCCATAGCAGTAGCTAGATGGTTGTCTTCTCCCCATTGTGCTATCATTGTCGGATCTTGTGAGCTGCCTAACATGATCAAGATCATCTATCTGTAATTCTATATGTTGCGTTTGTTGGGATCCGATGAATAGAGAATACTTGTTATGTTGATTATCAAAGTTATATCTATGTGTTGTTTATGATCTTGCATGCTCTCCGTTATTAGTAGATGCTCTGGCCAAGTTGATGCTAGTAACTCCAAGAGGGAGTATTTATGCTCGATAGTGGGTTCATGTCTCCGTGAAAATGGAGGGGTGACAAGAACCTCTAAGGTTATGGATGTGCTGATGCCACTCGGGATAAAACACATGTGCTATGTTCAAGGATGTAGTCACTAGTTACATTACGTAATACTTAATGCAATTGTCTGTTGTTAGCAACTTAATACGGAGGGGTTCGGATGATAACCTGAAGGTGGACTTTTTAGGCATAGATGCATGCTGGATGGCGGTCTATGTACTTTGTCGTAATGCCCAATTAAATCTCACTATACTCATCATGATATGTATGTGCATGGTCATGCTCTCTTTATTTGTCAATTGCCCAACTGTAATTTGTTCACCCAACATGCTGTTTGTCTTATGGGAGAGACACCTCTAGTGAACTGTGGACCCCGGTCCAATTCTCTTTACTGAAATACAATCTACTTCAATACTTGTTCTACTGTTTTCTGCAAACAATCATCTTCCACACAATACGGTTAATCCTTTGTTACAGCAAGCCGGTGAGATTGACAACCTCACTGTTTCGTTGGGGCAAAGTACTTTGGTTGTGTTGTGCAGGTTCCACGTTGGCGCCGGAATCCACGGTGTTGCGCCGCACTACATCCCGCCGCCATCAACCTTCAACGTGCTTCTTGACTCCTGCGGTTCGATAAACCTTGGTTTCTTACTGAGGGAAACTTGCTGTTGTACGCATCACACCTTCCACTTGGGGTTCCCAACGAGCGTGTGCTTTACGCGTCATCAAGCTAAATTTCTGGCGCCGTTGCCGGGGAGATCAAGACACGCTGCAAGGGGAGTCTCCACTTCTCAATCTCTTTACTTTGTTTTTGTCTTGCTTAGTTTTATTTACTACTTTGTTTGCTGCACTAAATCAAAATACAAAAAAATTAGTTGCTAGTTTTACTTTATTTGCTATCTTGTTCGCTATATCAAAAACACAAAAAAATTAGTTTACTTGCATTTACTTTATCTAGTTTGCTTTATTTACTACTACTAAAATGAGTAATCCTGAAGTTGAAGTTCGTACGTTTAAGCAACGAGGGGGAGAATGTTTGAGAGATGCTTGGTATAGAATTAGTGATGCCCATAATAGATGCACTAAGAAACACTCCACCATTATTTTACTCAGGAATTTTTATGTTGGTATCTCTAGCTGGAATAGATATGTTCTTGATAGTCTCGCAAAAGGTGACTTCTTAAGTACTCCTGCATTAGAAGCTAGTTGCATTATTGAGAGTTTATTTGGAATACCCCCTGTTGATAAAGTTAAAACTGAAATCTCTCTTGAAGATGTTATGAAAAAATTGGAAACCATAGAGAAAAATTTTCCAAGTATTGAAGCTAAATTGGAAATGTTACTTGATAAAACTGATGAACTTGATAAATCCTTAGGAGGAATTGATGAAAGAATTAGTGTCCTGGGAACTTGTGTTGTCCATGATGATCAAATCGATAGGATTGATGAACTTGAAAAGGCTATGGGAACCTTGGGTTCAACATTTTCTTCTCTTAAATATAAGGAGAAAGCTTATGTGGGTAAGGAGCAAAAGTTTATGTATGTCTCTAAAGTGCCTAAACCGAAGAAGTATTATTATAGGCCTAAAATTGACAAAGCCCTTAGTACCACTGCGGATGGGGGAGCTCATAATAACGATGCATCACCCTTTGATAATACTTGATACACACTTTCTGCGCCTAGCTGAAAGGCGTTAAAGAAAAGCGCTTATGGGAGACAACCCATGTTTTTACCTACAGTACTTTGTTTTTATTTTGTGTCTTGGAAGTTGTTTACTACTGTAGCAACCTCTCCTTATCTTAGTTTTGTGTTTTGTTGTGCCAAGTTAAGCCGTTGATAGAAAAGTAAGTACTAGATTTGGATTACTGCGCAGTTCCAGATTTCTTTGCTGTCACGAATCTGGGTCCACCTCCCTGTAGGTAGCTCAAAAAATTAAGCCAATTTACGTGCATGATCCTCAGATATGTACGTAACTTTCATTAAATTTGAGCATTTTCATTTGAGCAAGTCTGTTGCCATTTTAAAATTCGTCAATACGAACTGTTCTGTTTTGACAGATTCTGCCTTTTATTTCGCATTGCCTCTTTTGCTATGTTGGATGAATTTCTTTGATCCACTAATGTCCAGTAGCATTATGCAATGTCCAGAAGTGTTAAGAATGATTGTGTCACCTCTGAATATGTTAATTTATATTGTGCACTAACCCTCTAATGAGTTGTTTCGAGTTTGGTGTGGAGGAAGTTTTCAAGGATCAAGAGAGGAATATGATGCAACATGATCAAGGAGAGTGAAAGCTCTAAGCTTGGGGATGCCCCGGTGGTTCACCCCTGCATATATCAAGAAGACTCAAGCGTCTAAGCTTGGGGATGCCCAAGTCATCCCCTTCTTCATCGACAACATTATCAGGTTCCTCCCCTGAAACTATATTTTTATTCCATCACATCTTATGTGCTTTTTCTTGGAGCGTCGGTTTGTTTTTGTTTTTGTTTTGTTTGAATAAAATGGATCCTCGCATTCACTTTATGGGAGAGAGACACGCTCCGCTGTAGCATATGGACAAGTATGTCCTTGGTTTCTACTCATAGTATTCATGGCGAAGTTTCTCCTTTGTTAAATTGTTATATGGTTGGAATTGGAAAATGATACATGTAGTAATTGCTATAAATGTCTTGGGTAATGTGATACTTGGCAATTGTTGTGCTCATGATTAAGCTCTTGCATCATATGCTTTGCACCCATTAATGAAGAAATACATAGAGCATGCTAAAATTTGGTTTGCATATTTGGTTTCTCTAAGGTCTAGATAATTTCTAGTATTGAGTTTGAACAACAAGGAAGACGGTGTAGAGTCTTATAATGTTTTCAATATGTCTTTTATGTGAGTTTTGCTGCACCGGTTCATCCTTGTGTTTGTTTCGAATAAGCCTTGCTAGCCTAAACCTTGTATCGAGAGGGAATACTTCTCATGCATCCAAAATACTTGAGCCAACTACTATGCCATTTGTGTCCACCATACCTACCCACTACATGGTATTTTCCGCCATTCCAAAGTAAATTGCTTGAGTGCTACCTTTAAAATTCCATCATTCACCTTTGCAATATATAGCTCATGGGACAAATAGCTTAAAAACTATTGTGGTATTGAATATGTAATTATGCACTTTATCTCTTATTAAGTTGCTTGTTGTGCGATAACCATGTTCACTGGGGACGCCATCAACTATTCATTGTTGAATTTCATGTGAGTTGCTATGCATGTTCGTCTTGTCTGAAGTAAGAGCGATCTACCACCCTATGGTTAAGCATGCATAATGTTAGAGAAGAACATTGGGCCGCTAACTAAAGCCATGATCCATGGTGGAAGTTTCAGTTTTGGACATATATCCTCAATCTCAAATGAGAAAATTATTAATTGTTGTTACATGCTTATGCATAAAAGAGGAGTCCATTATCTGTTGTCTATGTTGTCCCGGTATGGATGTCTAAGTTGAAGAATAATCAATAGCGAGAAATCCAATGCGAGCTTTCTCCTTAGACCTTTGTACAGGCGGCATAGAGGTACCCCTTTGTGACACTTGGTAAAAACATATGCATTGTGATGATCCGGTAGTCCAAGCTAATTAGGACAAGGTGCGGGCACTATTAGTACACTATGCATGAGGCTTGCAACTTATAAGATATAATTTACATGATGCATATGCTTTATTACTACCGTTGACAAAATTGTTTCATGTTTTCAAAATCAAAGCTCTAGCACAAATATAGCAATCGATGCTTTTCCTCTATGGAGGACCATTCTTTTACTTTCAATGTTGAGTCAGTTCACCTATTTCTCTCCACCTCAAGAAGCAAACACTTGTGTGAACTGTGCATTGATTCCTACATATTTGCTTATTGCACTTATTATATTACTCTATGTTGACAATATCCATGAGATATACATGTTACAAGTTGAAAGCAACCGCTGAAACTTAATCTTCTTTTGTGTTGCTTCAATGCTTTTACTTTGAATTATTGCTTTATGAGTTAACTCTTATGCAAGACTTATTAATGCTTGTCTTGAAGTGCTATTCATGAAAAGTCTTTGCTTTATGATTCACTTGTTTACTCATGTCATATACATTGTTTTGATCGCTGCATTCACTACATATGCTTTACAAATAGTATGATCAAGATTATGATGGCATGTCACTCCGGAAATTATACGTATGTTATCGTTTTACCTGCTCGGGAGGATCCGAACTAAGCTTGGGGATGCTGATACGCCTCCGACGTATCGATAATTTCTTATGTTCCATGCCACATTATTGATGTTATCTACATGTTTTATGCACACTTTATGTCATATTCGTGCATTTTACGGAACTAACCTATTAACAAGATGCCGAAGTGCCGATTCTTTGTTTTCTGCTGTTTTTGGTTTCAGAAATCCTAGTAAGGAAATATTCTCGGAATTGGACGAAATCAAAGCCCAGGGGCCTATTTTTCCACGAAGCTTCCAGAAGTCCGAAGACGAAACGAAGAGGGGCCACGGGGTGGCCAAACCCTAGGGCGGCGCGGCCCCACCCCTGGCCGCGCCGGCCTGTGGTTTGGGCCCCCCGTGCCGCCTCTTGACTTGCCCTTCCGCCTACTTAAAGCCTCCGTGACGAAACCCCGGTGAGAGAGCCACGATACGGAAAACCTTCCAGAGACGCCGCCAACGCCGATCCCATCTCGGGGATCCAGGAGATCGCCTCCGGCACCTGCCGGAGAGGGGAATCATCTCCCGGAGGACTCTACGCCGCCATGGTCGCCTCCGGTGTGATGTGTGAGTAGTCTACCCCTGGACTATGGGTCCATAGCAGTAGCTAGATGGTTGTCTTCTCCCCATTGTGCTATCATTGTCGGATCTTGTGAGCTGCCTAACATGATCAAGATCATCTATCTGTAATTCTATATGTTGCGTTTGTTGGGATCCGATGAATAGAGAATACTTGTTATGTTGATTATCAAAGTTATATCTATGTGTTGTTTATGATCTTGCATGCTCTCCGTTATTAGTAGATGCTCTGGCCAAGTTGATGCTAGTAACTCCAAGAGGGAGTATTTATGCTCGATAGTGGGTTCATGTCTCCGTGAATCTGGAGGGGTGACAAGAACCTCTAAGGTTATGGATGTGCTGTTGCCACTAGGGATAAAACATTAGTGCTATGTTCAAGGATGTAGTCACTAGTTACATTACGCGCAATACTTAATGCAATTGTCTGTTGTTAGCAACTTAATACTGGAGGGGGTTCGGATGATAACCTGAAGGTGGACTTTTTAGGCATAGATGCATGCTGGATGGCGGTCTATGTACTTTGTCGTAATGCCCAATTAAATCTCACTATACTCATCATGATATGTATGTGCATGGTCATGCTCTCTTTATTTGTCAATTGCCCAACTGTAATTTGTTCACCCAACATGCTGTTTGTCTTATGGGAGAGACACCTCTAGTGAACTGTGGACCCCGGTCCAATTCTCTTTACTGAAATACAATCTACTTCAATACTTGTTCTACTGTTTTCTGCAAACAATCATCTTCCACACAATACGGTTAATCCTTTGTTACAGCAAGCCGGTGAGATTGACAACCTCACTGTTTCGTTGGGGCAAAGTACTTTGGTTGTGTTGTGCAGGTTCCACGTTGGCGCCGGAATCCCTGGTGTTGCGCCGCACTACATCCCGCCGCCATCAACCTTCAACGTGCTTCTTGACTCCTACTGGTTCGATAAACCTTGGTTTCTTACTGAGGGAAACTTGCTGCTGTACGCATCACACCTTCCACTTGGGGTTCCCAACGAGCGTGTGCTTTACGCGTCATCAGGCACCAAAAGACTACTATCATTATAATCATCATAAATAGGAGGTAAAGTATCATCAAAGTAAATTTTCTCCTCAATGCTTGGGGGACTAAAAATATCATGCTCATCAAAGCCAGCTTCCCCAAGCTTAGAATTTTCCATATCATTAGCAACAATGGTGTTCAAAGTGTTCATACTAATATGTTCCATGGGTTTTTTAATTTTCGCATCAAACCATCCATGTCTTAACTCAGGAAAAAGAATAAAAAGCTCCATGTTGCTTTCCATTATGCCAAACTAGTGTAAAACAAGAAACAAAAAGATGCAATTGCAGGATCTAAAGGAAATAGCTTTGAGTACTTACAACGGCGCCGGAAAATAGCTTAGTAGCCGAGATTCGGAGTGTGAGTACCTTTTACCTTTCCTCCCCGGCAACGGCGCCAGAAAAGTGCTTGATGTCTACGGGTGCTTCCATTCTTGTAGACAGTGTTGGGCCTCCAAGAGCAGAGGTTTGTAGAACAGCAGCAAGTTTCCCTTAAGTGGATCACCCAAGGTTTATCGAACTCAGGGAGGAAGAGGTCAAATATATCCCTCTCATGCAACCCTGCAACCACAAAGCAAGAAGTCTCTTGTGTCGCCAACACACCTAATACACTTGTCATATGTATAGGTGCACTAGTTCGGCGAAGAGATAGTGAAATACAGGTGGTATCAATATATATGAGTAGTAGTAACGGCACCAGAAAATAGCTTGATGCTACAACTGGCGTGTGGTTGATGGTGGTAATATTGCAGCGATACGGATACGGTAAAACAGTAAACAAGCGATGATTGCAGTATTTAGGAACAAGGCCTAGGGATTATACTTTCACTAGTGGACACTCTCAACATTGATCACATAACAGAATAAATAGATAAATGCTATACTCTACACTCTCTTGTTGGATGATGAACACCACTAATTGCATAGGATTACACGAACCCTCAATGCCGGAGTTAACAAGCTCCACAATATTCGATATTCATGTTTAAATAACCTTAGAGTGCATGATAGATCATTGCAATTACACCAAGTACTAACATAGCATGCACACTGTCACCATCGCACTATGAAGGAGGCATAGATCACATCAATACTATCATAGCAATAATTAACTTCATAATCTACAAGAGATTACAATCATAACCTACGCCAAGTACTACACGATGCACACACTGTCACCATTACACCGTGTAGGAGGAATAGAGTACTTTAATAACATCACTAGAGTAGCACATAGATGAATAGTGATACAAAACTCATATGAATCTCAATCATGTAAGGCAGCTCATGAGATCATTGTATTGAAGTACATAGGAGAGAGATTAACCACATAGCTACCGGTACAGCCCCTTAGCCTCGATGGAGAACTACTCCCTCCTCATGGGAGACAACAGCGTTGATGAAGATGGCGGTGGAGATGGCAGCGGTGTCGATGGAGAAGCCTTCCTGGGGCACTTCCCCGTCCCGGCAGCGTGCCGGAACAGAGACTCCTGTCCCCCAGATCTTGGCTTCGCGATGGCGGCGGCTCTGGAAGGTTTCTCGTACCGTGGTTTTTCCGTATCGAAGATTTAGGTCAGGGACCTTTATATAGGCGAAGAGGCGGAGTCGGAGGGGCGACGAGGCGATGACACAACAGGGGGGCGCGGCCCACCCCCTGGCCGCGCCAGCCTGGTGTGTGGGGCCCCCAGGGCTCCCCTCTGGCGGCTCTTGGGTGTTCTGGAAGCTTCGTCCAATTCTTAAGACTCTGGGCGTTGATTTCGTCCAATTCCGAGAATATTTCCTTACTAGGATTTCTGAAACCAAAAACATTAGAAAACAGGAACTGGCACTTCGGCATCTCGTCAATAGGTTAGTTCCGGAAAACGCATAAAAATGACATAAAGTGTGAACAAAACATGTAGGTATTGTCATAAAACAAGCATGGAACATAAGAAATTATCGATACGTCGGAGACGTATCAGCCGGCCATAGTGATTTATTCCGGACTTTTCTAGAACCTTCTAGAACCTTCCATAAATGCACCGGATCATTTTCAAACTTATAAAATGACTTCCTATATATGAATCTTATTCTCCGGACCATTCCGGAACTCCTCGTGATATCCTGGATCACATCCGAGACTCCGAACAAAACTTTGAACTCCATTCCATATATTCAATATCTACTAATACGACATCAAACCTTAAGTGTGTCACCCTACGGTTCGCGAACTATGTAGACATGGTTGAGACCTCTCTCCAACCAATAACCAATAGCGGGATCTGGAGATCCATAATGGCTCCCACATATTCAACGATGACTTAGTGATCGAATGAACCATTCACATACGATACTGATTCCCTTTGCCACGCGATATTTTACTTGTCCGAGGTTTGATCATCGGTATCTCTATACCTTGTTCAACCTCGTCTCCTGACAAGTACTCTTTACTCGTACTGTGGTATGTGGTCTCTTATGAACCATTCATATGCTTGCAAGCTATTAGACGACATTCCACCGAGAGGGCCCAGAGTATATCTATCCGTTATCGGATGGACAAATCCCACTGTTGATCCATATGCCTCAACTCATACTTTCCGGATACTTAATCCCACATTTATAACCACCCATTTACGCAGTGGCGTTTGATGTAATCAAAGTACCTTTCCGGTATAAGTGATTTACATGATCTCATGGTCGAAAGGACTAGGTAACTATGTATCGAAAGCTTATAGCAAATAACTTAATGACGTGATCTTATGCTACGCTTAATTGGGTGTGTCCGTTACATCATTCATATAATGACATAACCTTGTTATTAATAACATCCAATGTTCATGATCATGAAACTATGATCATCTATTAATCAACAAGCTAGTTAAGAGGCTTACTAGGGACTCATTGTTGTTTACATAACACACATGTATCAATGTTTCGATTAATACAATTATAGCATGGTATATAAACATTTATCATAAACACAAAGATATATAATAACCACTTTTATTATTGCCTCTTGGGCATATCTCCAACAAGGTCCAGTCAAGGGAGAGCGGCACAACAAAAAATAGGACGGTATAGTCGAGCATGTGGTGGAGAGGGGATACTCCTATTAAAGGCGGAGTGGCAGAAAGGATTGGATGCACTAGGCTGGATATCCATTAATTACCTCTGATTTACTTCCTAAAATTCCCATTTTTATTTGTACATGTCAAAATAGGTATTTTAGGAAGTAAATCAGAGGCAACTAAAGGAAAATTACGAGCTAGAAACTTCACCAAGTCAACCAGTGGTACGGTCATCCCCGCATGTACCAGGTGACCGTACCACGTGGCGGTGACTTCGCCTCGTCAAATGAGAGAGCTGCAGAAATACTATTGCGTCGCCACAAGTCAGACTCTCCATCCACGCCGAAGCTTTGTTGCCACCAGGATCATCTCCATCTCCAACCCCACTCGTCTGAACTTTGTAATCTTAATTTCAACGCAATTGGTGGCATTGTAAGACTATTACTATTCATCTACTCAAGATCTTTGATACAATATTTATGATTATTGATCCAATCATGTTTGAGTAGTCCTCACAGGCTGAGGGTTGAGGCTTAGCCTCGCAGCAACAAGTGCATCTTTATATTACCATTGGGATAATGTGTATTATGTTATATGGATCCTTGTACTACTTGTTGTCTTTGTATTCCAATCTTCAGGCTTGTCAGGGACCTAAGTCTCGTGAGGTTGATAATAGTATAAAGGTAACTGGGGGTGGCATTTTGCATACTTCCAAGGGGGTGTTGTGAGAGTTGGCACGGGGTCGAATGTGTAGTTCCTATCTAGGGAGTAAAAAGGACGTCACTGATCTTAAGGCTACTTTCCTTTTACTTAATTATCGATGTCTCCCAACGATGTTGGGCACCGGTGGGATAAAAGATCCATGGTACGTTTTGTATGCAAGTCGTGGTGTCCTTTAGACGCATCAGCCCTTTACAATGTGTATCTTATTATCACATACTTCACATATGTGGTTATTATTGTCTTTATAATCACATGACCATCTTCGCACAGCTACATGTGAAAACCTTGGCACTGGACTATTTGTATACATTGATAAAACAAAGACAAAAGAAAAGGTTTGGTCCGGTGAAACAACAACTAAACAAAGTCTCGCTTGATGTGATATTACACCATTAACATTCTTCATATGGATTCGATAAACCTAGCTGTGGTCTCTTAGAAAAAAAAATTGTACTACAATCTGATAAGCTGGATCGAATGTATCAACCTTTTTTCCGGCGCCTTTGCCGGGAAGAAATTGTTATATCCAGTAAGATCATTAGAGAATTTTGTTAATTATTTTAGTTTCTTTTTAGTTTTTTTCTTGTTAGTAGTTTTCTTGTAATTCTTAATCAGAAATCCAAAAATATTAGTTTACATTTTTCTTCTTAAGTTTACTTACTTGTTGCTATTTGAAAACTCAAAAAAATAGAAGTATGTCAGCGAAAAAACTTGAGAATTTTCTACCCTTAACAATGATTATCTCTGTGCACATACTACTCAACCTACTGTCGCTGCAGAGAACTATGAAATAAAGCCTAACATTTTAAGTTCGGTGCAGCAGACCAATTTGGTGGTTTTTCTTGTGAAGATACATGTATGCATCTGAATAAATTTATTGAAATATGTAAGATGACGTGAATAAAATATGTTAACCCTGTTGCAGTAAAATTACGCTTATTTGCCTTTTCGCTTAGAGGGAAAGCTAAATTCTGGTTGCTAGCAGTCCCTAAGGGGACTATTACTTCATGGGATAAATGTTGTAAAAAAAAATATGACTAAGTATTTCCCACCTGCAAAAACTATGCAACTACGATCTAACATCACATGGTTTAGACACGAAGATCGCAGCCACTAGCGATTCTATGGGAAAGGATGAAGGAGGCCGTGAGAAACCATCCCAAGTTCCCAACGATGGGATGGAAGAATGGTTAGTTTTACATTTATTTTATCAATACCCTGAATCCTATGTCCAAATGTATGTTTGACATTGCAGCTGGAGGCACATTCATGGAAAATGAGATAGAGATAGTCAAGAAGCTACTTAATGGTATGCAAGATAATCATTCTCAACAGCATGTGAAAATATCCTCCACTAAGAAGGTGAACTCCGTCACCCAAGAAAGCAATGAAGACCTCACGACACAGGTAGATGAACTTATTAGTATTACTAAAGGTAAAGAAGAAATTCAAGTTAATGTCATCACCAATGCTACAATTGAAGAAGCAGACTTTATGGCACGTAATTTTAATCACGGCTCAAATTATCAAAAGCGTTATTCTAACCCTGAAGGAGTTTCCAACAACTTTAACAAGTGAGGTAACAATAGTAATCACCAATCACTCGAAGATTCTCTCAAAACTTTTATACAATCTCAAGTTGAGCATAATAATCTTATTCTTAAATTGATTGAGAATCATGAAAATATTTTAGGAAAACTATCAGAACAAGTTGTCAGTATTTTTTAACAGAGGAAATTTTTTGCGTCATTTCATTAAATAAGGAGAAGTGTCATGACATGACAAAGTGTGATACAAAAGTAAAAAAGGATTACTCTCCCAACAGTACAACACTCAAATTTTTGGCACCCGTGGTATTCCAAAGCCTAGTCTCGCACTTTATGATCTCAAGGAGAATAGGCGGTGGAGCGAACTTGTTTTGAAAAACTCTTGAATTCCTTTCTTTCCAAATTGTCCAACTAATGGGCATGGTTAGCGATGTCATTGCTTTCCTATTTGAAGTAACCTTGTAAGTTATGGTGGACTAAGACAATCTTTCACCATGCTCCAAAGGCGCTTGGTGTAGTGGCAATAGGAGAAGAGATGTGCCATCATTTATTGAGTTTGTTTGCAAAGCGCGCAAAGGCCACAATTTGTCCATCATCTCCTCTCAAGATGGTCTGCTATACAAATTATATTTTTGAGTGGTTAGCCAAGATCGTCAAACACGAACTCCACCAACAAATCAAATTAGCTTCATCTCATCCAAAAATCGGACACCTTTGCCCAAGAGATGGGATGGAGAGTAGTTGGTTCGTTCATAACCTGTAACAGTCGGCTACGAAGTTGGTTAATTTTTTTTTTGACAATCAATACCACATATATTCATAATAATAAATAGTACATGGTAGAGATACACGAGCTGTCTCCAGCGATTACAAAATAAAGTCTAAAAGATACTAGCAAATCTTCGAGGTCTTCAAACTCTTTCTTCTTCCAAGACATAATCTTGTATTTTTCTGAAGGCAGCCAAAGATAGATAACAAACCATAGACCTGTAAATACCAACGAAGGTTCTCCCATAATTTTAATTTGAGCCGCAATGCCAAGGCTGCGTGCACGCGCGCAACCATTAAAGTAGTCAATCAACATCGGCAAGAGTACCAACACCAGTATGTCAGGGAATAAAAACCGATCTGCCTTGTCGACGTTGATGGAGAGCCGAGAATACGAATCACCATTGTCGAGGACGTAGCAACCGGGACAAGAACTGCGAGGATAATCCTCCTCGCGGCAACCATGAGAAAAGATCCAAGATCGATCTGGCGAATTAAGATCTGAACACCCATACCTAGATAATTTTAATCTTTCAGCACCACCATTGACGTCGGGAAGGAGATCTCGTCGTCGAACGAAAGGCTGAAGATCACTTATTGCAGATGAGGCCATCTCCATTGCGGGGAAACCAACAAGAAAACGGCGACCAAAAACCTAACATAGACTACTGAAAAGACTACTTTTATTGAAAACTCCACTCATAGATCGGGTTCCCCACTCCTCCCGGCGCCGGCGAAGCCGGCCGGAGGAGGGGAAACCGATCTATGGAGGAGGCTGAGTCGGGGCGGCTAGGGCTTTTTCAAGAGGCGGCGGCTACAGGGACCGCGTATGCTCGGAATAAATTGTTGGAGACGAAGTTGGTTAATTTGAACGTGCATGGCATCTATTTTGGGTACTAAGAGCATCTCTAGTATGGTAGTACCACCTCTCAAAGCGGTCCCCCAAACAGCGTCGATTGAACATTTAGGGAACGCCTCCGCTTCGTGCCGCGCTTAGGGTGCGTCTCTCCCCAGCTGCATTTGTGGGACGCATCCCAAACTATTTTTTAAATTAAAATAATTTTTTGTTTTTATTGCATTTTTATTTAAATAGAGATGAGGAACATTACACAAACTAATACATAGTTTGGAACATGATTGAAATATTGCAAATTAGAAAACCAAAGTACTGTAGGTACGTCGGTTTCGCCTTCTTCACTGCGAAGAAATAACACTTTGGGACACTCTTAGTCACCTAAACTGGAAAATCTAACTAGAGAGTGCCATGTTGTTCTTGGAAAAACATATAGAAACCTACACTAGTGGCTTCAATTGGTCAGCGGCCATCTTCGCTGCAAAGAAAAAACACTCGCCATGTTCAATCATCGTCCTCTTCGTCGTCGGTTTGGTAGTGCCGGCGGCAGGACGTGTCGTCGAACACCTTCACGCTCATCTCATCGTCGCCTTCGTAGCATAAGGTGAGCACGCAGCCGGCTTGAAGGTCGTGGAAGCGTGCGAACTTCTCTCAGCCGGTATGGAGGTACATCTTATCGTGTCCGTCGAAGAGCACATCCACCGGCCGCCGGCAAAAGCCGCGGCGAGCCTCCCGCAACTACAGCGTGGATGGCTCGTTGCCAGCGACGAACTCGCCGAACTTGTCCAGCAGCCTCTAGATGACGAGTGGGTCACCATTGAGGACGATGATCAACTCGAACTTCCACTCCTCGGAAGACGACGGCGGCGTAGGCGACGACAACTATGTAGGCGTTGCTGCTCCAGCGCGACCTCGGCCGTGGCGGCCACGGTCCGCGACCTCGACTCATGAGATGGTGGCGGCTAGGTTGGGGATTGCGACACTAGGGTTTGTGTGAGAGGCGATGCACGAGCACCCCTTTTTATATGCCGAATGGAGGCGAGGGAGCGGTGACGCGCATTAACACTGCCACGGAGAGCTAGACGCGTCCAGACGTGTCGCTGCGCCTCTGTAAAAACTGCACCATCACTACGAGTCATTTACTTTCGTCGAGAGCTAGGCGACGGTTGCGGCGTTCATGTCTCAATGATGCATCAAGCTCACCACTCCCCGCCTCGCTTTTTCACTCTATCCAGCGCGCCGGCAGGGTCTCGAGACACCGGATACTGTATTTGGTCGCACCAGACGAAAAAGCCCAAAAAGCTCTTTGAGGCACGCAACTAGAGAGGTAAAATAGCCGACGCGTCCCAAAATACTTTGGAGGCCGCTTTGGTACGCGACTGGAGATGCTCTAAAATCGAACACATGCATTGTATGAGTGGATCGCATACACTTCAGTGTAGTACAAACTAATAGCAGTTGCGACAACATATACGGAGTAACACTGTTTTCCAGTGTATCCCAATCTAGAAGCATCGTTCATACAACCACGGTGGATACGTACTAATATAAACTTCATTCTTCACACAATTAATAAGCAACCAAAAGTCAGGAACTGCTGGTTAATCTACATGCAGCAGTGGAATTAGTTTCTCTTTCCAAGAAAAAGAGAAGAAAATACTAGTTGCCTTTTCAACATTTAACTACAGAGCCATAATTTAACTACACTTGCAGATTGAATGACACCTTGAATCATATTGCACCTTCAGATGTCTCTGCTTTCTGTGGCTGATACTAGTGTCTTCAATCTGTTCCCCATTCTGTGGGATGACATCCAGATGCAGTGATCCATTTCAAAAGAACTTGAGATTCACCAGAGAAATAACAAAACATGCTGATGTTCTGAACTAAGATCTGGCTAACCTAATAAGACTAGAAGCCAGCATACTTACTGCCAGTAAGAAACGTGGCATCATTCACCTGCTATGCTGTCCTTCATAGAATTACTGAACACACCAGTTGCTGCAAGCACTAAAGATATCAGGAGCACTGATAGGCTGATCAATTCGTTGATTGGCAAATGAAACCAGATCACCCCAACAAAGGTAGATATCATACAGATATTAAAACAATCCAAGAAAACGCTGTCGCTGCTGGCTGCTCTTATTGATTCCAGTTCCTGGTGGAGTCACTGATATCCTGTCTGCATTGGCTAGTGCCCACCTGTTGAAAGCCGGCGAGGACAACAACTCTTTCATGCCCTTTTTTGTCTCTTCTCTGGTGAATGCTTCATATTCCTCTTTCGAGAACTTTCTCCTCTCAGGGGTAGTGTGGTAGGTAGAATAGTAGCTGTCCCTAGCAAGACCTTGTGACAATGTTTTCTCCCCTGAGCCTGGAAAAGTAAAATAAGAAGTAAGAAGTCGCAAACACAAACAATAGTGAACTCAGACATCATACAGCAAAAAGATGGCAAACCTGAAAGAGGTGAATTCTGTCTTGGTGTTCGTTTCAGGTATTGATGAAGCTTGCTAAATCCATCTTGGTGAGTCCCGTTCGTGTTGGAATACCCTTCACCCAAATCTTCACAGCGGAAGGGACGTGTGATTCCCTTGGAAAGTCCACTGCCAAAAGATATTCATTCAGTCCTTTTGGGAAGATATGTCCATTTAAGTTAGTAGTGCCTTTTCAGGTGATGAAAATAGTTTTCTTGTGACAACTGACAACAATGTTAAACAAAAGAAAAAGGTCCATTTCTCAACCCAGATCTCTCCCATGTCATCAAGTTTTCATTTTGCATCCAATTTTTACAGTTTATTTCTTTGGTCTTCAACTTGTGAACACAGTTTTATCTAAATGGTATAGTTTTTTCTTCTAATGTTTCTATATCGTGTTCGAATAAAAAAAAAATGCACAAAAAGATGCTCCTAACAGGTCAATAAGGAATTTCATAGCATGGCAAACCTGCGGGTTGGCAATTGATATTACCACCAAAAAATACTAGGGCTGACCAGATTGAGTTGTGTAGATCAACCACTTCACCCAAAAGACTAATACCACGATGACAGGCGTGCAATATATTTCAACTGTGTACTCCTATAACAGAAAATGTATACCAACAGATACTAGCATTTAACACTATTGAGGAGCAGGAATATCCCAACGTATGCCTCACGCATACTTAACAATTAACATACATTTAATACCATGAATAAAAGGAAAGCTATAATTAGCATGCTGGCATTCAACTAGACAGTACAAGGGTCATGCATTGATAACACGGTACACGGTATCACAATTCATACCTTAATAAATGGCGTACAAATCCTGACATTCCATCAATCCTTGAAACTGTCTTGATGATTATGCAGAAGACTAATGCTGCAAATGCAAGGAGATAGTCCAGAGAACTCTACAGGAATGGAAGAAGCAAAACTACCAGTCAGTTAAGAGATAACTAGTAGAATAGTCAACAACCATCTGTTACAAAAGGTACCTGGAGAATCATGACAGCAGAAATAATCAAGATAGCCCACTCGACAAAATAAGCCACGCCACCATCAACAGATCCTTCTTCCGTTAGAACGAGTTTACGGACACCCCAGTAACCAAACCAGGCTCCAGCTAAGATGACACATACGAGAAGGAATATACCTAGCTGCAATAATATATTTTACAAGTTTTACGTCATTAGAGCAGTGATAAATGAGGCTTGAATAGAAAATCTGTTGAAACATTGATGATCCTATATGGTACTTCCTCTGTCCCAAAATGTAAGACAAAATGTAAGACGTTTTGGTAGGATATGCAAGTCTTATGTTTTGGGACAGAAGCTACAACCTAATGCAGAGAAAGGAATAATAATAATGTAAACATGATAAGACACTTTCTAGGGCCATTTAGTAGAACCAGGCAATAGACAGCAGGAACGAAAAAAGACAAGCATCTGTAGCATATTCGGACTAGATACTCAGCATTCCATTTTATATGCCACAGTAATATATCAAGACAAAACAAAGAAAATGTAAGCCCCAAGAATGAAAAGCCATGGGACAATTTAAAATGTTGTGCCTCGGCAGATGTAAATGTAGGTGGGAATTAAACAAGCACAATGAACCATAATTGATTCCTAAATGGAGAACTTACATACAGGATTATGCATGTCTTCGGCAATTCCAATTTCCACCAGCATTGAACGCAGCAGTCCCGACAAATAGTGCAGAAAATATGTTGTGACGCCAACCTGTTTTTTGAGAATTCATCATGAATTTATGGTCCAAGAGTGTGACATGAAAATCAGAGAAGAAAGCATCCTCAATAGTCAAATGAATACTCACAACTGAAGAATATGCAAAAATAGCAAGTGAACTCTTTCTACCAGTGGGTAAAAGTTTCATCCCCTGAAAATAGATATACAGAAAATAGTCAGATAGTAAGAAATAGAACGAATAACAGCTCAGGGAGCGACTACTGACTAGCAAACCAAGTACCAGAGATAATATACGTGCAACAAAGGGAGATAATATCCACCATACTAAAGGATGGAGAACACATGTTGCAGCATTCTGATGATTATAATCGATAGTTCCACATATACAACTAAAATTATCACAGCGAGCAACATGAAGTAGAGAAGTTAACTTCACTGAACCATTACAAAAACTGACTCCTCTATCAGTGCCAATTACTACATTAATTAACTTGTCCTCCATAGAGAACGGAGTATAGAAGAATAGCTCACCTGAAAGAGTATAATGAGTACCACGAGAAAAATGCCGATGGTCATGGCTCCACCATAGTAGAACACTACAGACTGACTAAGCGTGTGGGCCACCGTCATGAGCACCATCCCTAGCACCAGGAACACCACCCTATGGAGCAAGAACTCTGCAAAGACATACAGAAGCCCGAATTCTCAATCCAATAACTAGGCCAACAGATGTCATTTAAGTGTAAAACAAATAAAATCGCAGCAGAGCAGGAACCAAAAGAAAGGCACACCTTCCTCCGTGGACACCACAACGGACCTCGAAGGGTCCCCAGGCATGCGGAAATCGATGATCCGGTGGTCGTACGGCGAGATGGACTGCGCCCATAGCCCGCTCTTGGGCACCTTGTGCCACTGCGACGCAGCGCACTTGCACGGAGCGACTGTGGCATTCCTACAAACAGCACGCGCACATCCCCAGAAAAAATCAGGCCGAGAAGCAGAAGCACAAAAGAGAAGTAGGGTTTTTCTTTCGTATTTTTGGCTTACCGGTGGAAGCAGAGCTCGAGGGCGTTGGGGCGGGAGGCGTTGGCGCGGACCCGCAGCGCGTGGAAGAAGCGGGACGGGTCACGGAGGCGGGAGGCGTGGCCACGGAGGTGGACGCGCGTGCAGAAGGGGCCAGCCGTGCCGCTCCCTTCGCCATCGACGGGCGCCGCCGGCGGGAGGTGGATGGAGGCCGGCGGGTGCGAAGCGACTGCAAGATGAGGGGGGTTAGGGTTAGGGTTTAGGGAGATTTGCTTGGGAGGGGGGTGCGAAGCATAGTTACCTGTGAGCTCGACGGGGGCGGTGGAGATGGAAAGGGTGCTGGTGGCGCTGGCGAGGAAGACGGCGACGAAGAGGAGGATACGATGCGGCGGCGGCGGCGGCATGGCGGCGGTGGTGAATTTGGGGATTTCGTCGGCGGGAGAAATTAAGGGAGGGAAAGAGCGTAGCTTTGAAACAACGCTGTCTGTCTGTGAGAGTCGGCTAGACTAGTTTGTATTTACGGAGTGTTTTTTTTTTAGATTAAAAGTCTAGCTTGGTCGCTAAGCTATTGATCAAGGGGCTGTGGCTTTGCGGCCGTCTCGCCATCTCGGGCATCCGCAAAGAAGGAGAAACCAACTTCTTTGTTTTTTTTAAAGCAAAATTTGCTGAGGCACACGGTCAGCTCACACTACAAAACTGACCCCAAATTCTCAAAGGCGTACTAACTCCGTTTAAAAGTATGTGTCTTAGTTTTGATTAGATATACTGTATTAGATGTATTTTTGTTATGGAAAACGCTTCGTTCCCGTCGGAGGTTTCGTAGCGTCGCAGCCTCCGGGTGCGCAGCCGTCGGATGGAGCGGATCGGCATCGCTGGCTCCGCGTACCGCACAGGTCCACCAACAGACGGACCCACCTTATCCTATCAAGAGGGCTTCTGTCCACTCGTTTTCCTCCAAGCCATAAACGGTGTTGTACTTCCCTACCTCATCTCTTCTATCGTCTTCTTCCTCTGGCCGAGCTTCGACCTCCCGCTCGCGCCTCGCGTTACCTCTCGCCACCGACCTCGTCGGGATCCCCCGCTCCAACTCCACCTCGTCGGCCGTCACCCGACCTCTGGCGCGCCAACGGACCTCCACCGCGCCACCCCTTCCTCCATGATTTTTCTGCTGCTGCAAGCACGCCGCCGCTAGACGTTGCTGCAAACTCCGGTCGATGCTGCTGCAAACACATGCCACCGCTGCTACAAACGCTGGTCGCCAGTGCTACATACTTTTCCGCCGCTTGGCTTCTTTGCTGCAAACGTGAAGTGCGCGAGCTGCGAACGGGCGGTCGCTTAAGCTACAAATGCCGGCCACCGCTGAAGGTTGCCGGTGCTGCATGGTCAGCTGCCGCTGCTTGCTGCAAACGTTAGCTGAAACGCCAGCCGCCGTTGCTTCATTAGTCGGCCGTCCATGCTACAAGTGTGCATCGTGGTGCTGCAACCAACGACGGCGGAAGCTCCGTCGGCAACGGTGATGGCGGTGCTGCGACCGGCGAAGACGGAGGCTGCGACCGGCGGTGGCGGAGGCTGCGACAGCGGTGGCGGAGGCTGCAACGGCGACGGCGAAAGCTGGGACGGCGGCGGCGAAGGCTTCCCTAGTTCCCTGGGACCGGCGACTGTTGACGACGTTTCCGCGGCGGGTGGTGGTGCTGCCGGCGGTAGACAGCGATGCTGCCAGCGGCGAACGGTGATGCATCACCGGCGGCGAGAGGAGATGCTACCGGCGGTGGACGTCCATGCTACCGCCGTCGGGCAGAGATGCTGCTAGCCGGAGTCTCCATGCTACAGGCGCCGGCGTATGCTATTTTATGCCGCGATGGAGGAGAAGAGGGGCCATGGTGCTTCGGATGTGAGCAGAGAAAGACGCAAGACGCAGTCTCTTGTCCTTGTTTCCTTTCCTACGGACACGTGGCGGCCGCTCGACCCGGAGGTTCAGAAGGCCCTAGCCTCCGGAGGATTGTCAGCACTTCCCTTTTGTTATAGATACCTATACCTTCATATCTACAAAAAGTTGAGACACTTATTTTCAAACGGAGAAAGTACAATGCTTGAGCACATTTAAAAAAAAAAGATATTGTACTCTTTTTACTCTATTTTGGCATTTCCAAGCCTTATATCTCACTATTCATGGCACAACAAAAAAATTCACGAGAACCCGCAGATGGAAAGAAAGAGAAATTAACTTCTTCGTTTTTTTTCAGCCTACTAGGTCATCTGAAAAACCGAGACAGAGTGAAAGGATGTATGCCATGGTCCATGGATACACGGAAGCTCCATTCGAGTGGATTTGGGCCATCTGACAAGGTGCAGTCTGAACTACAACTTAAGCAAAGTACTGTAGAATTGACCATCAAATCAATCACCAATGATCAGATTTAATCAGCTAGTTTTTCGTTCCTTTTCACCCAATGATGTACATTGCGTTTAAGAATATAAGAGCATCTCCAGTCGCGTCCCCCAAACCGTTCCCCAAACGGTGCCGGATTGAGCGTTTGGAGGACGTGTTTCGTTCGTACCGCGTTTGGGGGACGTCGCTCCCCAGCTGCGTCCCCCAAACGCCACCCCAAATATTAAAATATTTTTTTTGTTTTTTGCATTTTTTTAATAAAGAGAAGAAATATTCCACAAACTATTACATAATTTGGAACGTGGTTTACATGAAGATATAGTTTGGAATATGGTTTTCCACAAACTAATACATAGTTTGAACCATGGTTGACACGAATATAAAACAATGCAAAAAAAATTAAACTTAACTAGGCCGAGCATCCAAGGTTTCGTGTGTTCGTTGCTAAGAAAGAACACTCGAGGGCACACCCAGTCACCCAAACTGGAAAATCCAGCTAGTGAGGGTGCTCCTGTTGGTTCTTCCGATGAAGAACATCCATAAACCTTCGTGCATTTTTTTCGCTGCGAAGAAACAATACTCTTCAGTCGTCGTCGTCCTCCTCGGCGCTGTCGTCGTGGTAGTTCCGGCGTCAACGCGTCTCGTCGAACACCTTGACGCTCATGTCCCTGTCGCCAAAGTAGGAGAAGACGAGCACGAAGCCGGCTTCCAGGCGGTGGTAGCGCGCGAACTTCTCCAGCCGATGTGGAGGTACATCTTGCCGCGCGCGCCGTAGATCACGTCGACGATCCACCGGCAGCACCGGCAGCAGCGGCAGCCATCCTCCCGCAGATGCAGCGAGCCCGGGCGCTCGTAGTCGGCGACGAAGTCGGTGAAGGTGTCCGGCAGCCTCTGGATGCCGTGTGGGTCGCCTTTGAGGATGATGATGAATTCGAACAGCACGGGCCCCTCCTCATCATGCATGTTCGACGATGAGGAGGACGACGACGTCGCAGGCGACGACGAGCGTGCAGCTCTGCCACGGCCGCGAGCTCGGCCTTCGCCTCTACCAGTCATGGCGTAGACTCTTTAGATGGTGGCGACTAGGGTTGGGGAGAGAGACGCTAGGGTTTGTGTGTGAGAGGAACGATGAGACGCGACCCTTTTTTATAGGCCGGAGGGAGGCGGGGAGCAGTGGCGCTCATTAACGCCGGCACGCAGACTGCGCCTCTACGGGAACTGCACCGTCGCTGCTCGCCAATAACTTCCGTCGCGAGGTAGGCGACGGTTAGGTTAAAATTCAATGTGCCGCTGACGGGTCAGTCCCGCCACTCCCCGCCTCGCTTTTCAGTGCATCCGGCGTCCCCGGTGCGTCCCCTCTGGGGCTGGGACGGGTTCGGGGCGCCGGACACCATATCAGGCGCGCCGAAAAAAAACGACTTTAAGGGACGCGACTGGGAACGTTTTTTTGTCTGACACGACCTAAATCGCTTTGAGGGACGGGACTGGAGATGCTCTAAGTCTGGACAAATAGGACGAAAATGATCCATGTCCAGTTCAAGCTCTCGCTAAACAACGCTGCAAAAGAGTTCGAATTCAGGAACAAGGACCTCACCATCGATCATTCATCTCTGGGTAAGTGAGACCGCCCGATTTGGACAGGAATAGAAGATAAGCATAGCAGTGACAAGAAAAACAAATAAAACCCTGGCTACAGGTACTATTTATGCCCACAGAGCACAATAACACAGGAATGACATGCAGTCCAGGTTAAGGTTCAGGCTGACGATCTACACCAGCTGGTTGCCTACAGTGTCTAAGGGTATGGCCAATGCATAGCCTCAGGGGTATTGTCTCGTAGCTTTATCTTGGTTCGGGTGATTCAAAGTAGGTTCGGATAAGGAGGCAGCCTCTTCATCAGGAGGCAGCCTCTTCAGCTATAGTGAAAACTAAGTGAAAATGTGAGAGAGAAAGAGAAAAATCAAATCAGCTTTTGAGACAAAGACATATTAGTGGGACCATAACATGACATGCATATGTCAAAAGTTGTATCCAATCCTAGTTGGACAACTGCCTCCATTGCTCAATAAGTTGATAACCGTAATGGTAACTGGACACAAATTGTAACAGCTGTTCTCTCTCAAATTTTTGTCACTGTCGACACGACTAAAAAAAAATGGTCATCATGCAGCCCAGATTGCAAATGAAGAGGAGAGCATTCATCCAGGAAGCACCATCAACAGAATTAACATTCAGGGAAACAGGATCAAAAAGAGGACATTGTTTTCATATAGCTCAAGAGACTGCAACCTCCAAGCATCCATCCAGGGAACATTGATCTTCATACTGACTTTTCAGCTGCACCTGTAAAAAGAACAGCAATTGTGAGACACACGAACGGCCATTGCCAGAACCATATCTTTGCAGAGCTGTAAAGGATATGGCACACCACATCTTTGCAGAGTAATAGCCAGAAACACAACCAAAAGTATGCATCGCTTGATGCACAGGCTGGGGATATACCCCATTTCGAAGAAAATAAATAGCCAGAAACACAACCAGCAGCATAACCAACCAAAAGTAATATGTATTACTGATCCAGATACACGACAGGATGTCTACAACACCTAGAATCATCTCAAACAAGGGGAAACAAACGCAAATCATCTCATCTTCCAACTCTGAGCTATCTCCTGTCTGATCTCAAAATAAATGGAAGGATCCTGCTTGCTTTTTAAATACTAGCAAACAACTTATTGTTACGCAAGAGGGGAGCAGGTTTTCAGAGCATACAACTTTTTGTTACACAAGAGGGAAGCAGGTTTTCAGAGCATACAGCTTATTGTTACACAAGAAGGAAGCAGGTTTTCAGAGCTTAGAACTTTTTGTCACACAAGAGGGAAGCAGGTAAACAAGGACGGAAGAATCTCTAATTGTTGCTTCCGTCCTTGGTCCAAATCCATTCAAAACAGAATTTACTGACTCCGAAATTCCTATTGATGCAAGTGTAATGGAAAATGGAAAACCAGAACGTGATGTATAGACGACATCTCCAGTATTTGAAATATAACATCAGGAGTGGTTCTTTCAGACCAAGAACAAACTATCTGGGGGGAAAGTTTTTGTAAATTACAAGTTGTCGAGAGGAGCAATATAATAGATGGGTGCAGTCAATGCAAATTTTCATAGCCATAACGGCAAAGTGATGGCAGAAGCAAAAGAAACCTGTTTATTCATACCTGAGGTTGCGTAAACAATGATTATCCTACAATCTTGCCATAGACGACTTGACGGCACGCAAGATCCTGGAGTAGTGATAGAACAAGATGGATTTATCGCCCTTCAAGCCATCGCGGTGGTGTCGGTTGCTCCCGGCAAGATTGTTACAAGGGCTGCCCCCAATCACCAAGTCGAAGCCACCAAATGTACTAACAAATGATGCAATTCTATCATTACTGAGAGATTTCACGTCAGCAATCTCAATCAATGTGCCTGTCTGAGTCTGATCCCACCAACCCCTCAAAACCCTCCTACTATCTTCGCTTATCTCAACAGAAACGACAGTTCTCATGTGGATCCCAAGCCTGTGCAGAGCTACCTCTGCTCCTCCAATACCGCTGAACAAGGACAACACATTAACACCATTGGGAAACATGTTTCTGAGCACTGACAAGTGGTAAGCGACTATATCAACTTGGAATGCGTTGCCGAGAGCTTTGTATCTCTCTGCCCTGCCAAGTACCCTAGTATGGTCTCTCGGGTAACCAAGTAGATCTTCATACTCCTGAGGCTCCAACGGAGCAGCCTTGTTCTTTCCAACCCAGACAAGATTCCATTTTCTGCACTCTTTCATGACATATTTCTGAATACTTCTAGCCGGTGGATTGTCTGAGCTTGCAAGAGCACATTGAATCCGGTCTGACAGCTTTGCACTTCCCACACAAGTCTGCAGGCAGTTGAGCTGCCTCCTTGGATCCCAGGAAGGCCACCACTTCTTATAATGAGGGAAGGCCTCAAATATGGTCTTTGGAGGGAGGGGCCGGAGAGGTGATCTGTTATCAATTGGCAAATTATGGATATATGCTCTTTTCCTGGCAGCTGCACACAAGTGCTTAGAGTCCACAAATTCTGGTTGAATGTCATGCAGAAATCTTGAAATTTCTGGCCATGCACCTTTTGGAGCTAGGGCCACATTTTCATAGTAGAAAAAAGGTGGTCCCCTAGCTTGTTCAGGAATCATTCTGATCACTGATCGCATATAACCAGGCAGGTTAAATCCAACCATAGGCTTTGGAATAGGCATTTCTTCATCATGGCTACCATCCAAGGGGGCTCGATTGCCTTGTGCTCCACCTCTATACCGCTTCATCTTATTCTTGGTCTGTTCCATCAATTTTTTTTTCCTTCTCTCTCCAGTGGAATAGAAGCATCCATTCATAACCTGCCCAACATACAAAGCTTACAGTGTCCTTACATCAAATTAAAAGAGCGAAGCAGTTTTCTTATTCAAATGTAATCGGATCAAAAAAACTACCTCATGACCTCCTGCGTACTGTGATGCCGAGATAGAATCAATTAATAAAGAGAGAGCAGCATCCACACCTAGAAAAATGTACGCAAAAATATACAACATAAAGGTCCCTTTCGAAGAAAGTGTGATCACATCTATTTCGAAAAAAGTGGTACACCATGTTGGGCTGTGTATGTGTTGTGTGTGTGTAAGTGGTCCATAGGCCCACATGTTTGTGTATATACATGTACGTGTACCTAACAGTGAATAATGAATTAAATCCAGAAATTTCCACACAAGTCATACCACATCTTGTAATAGCCACATTGGCTTCATCTTCAGGAAATCCCATGCCCAGTAATGTTTTCAACTTCATGTCCTTCTCTGACATCTCTTGTAGAAAATCCTGCACAAAGCACAACAAAACCCGAGATTAGAAAACACTTGCTACATCTTACAGATTTTTTAATGCCAACTAACTGACTGCTGATGAAAAATACAACTGCATAGTGATCAGCGACATCTACATGAACAGAGAAAAGAAAGGGGACAGCAGCTAATCAATGATCAAGAGATGAATAGCACTGACTACCCAAGAAAAAGAGAGAGAAAAACTATTCAAGAATCAAATTAATGAGATCATTTAGGAAGTCAGTTTTTTGCTCTGGTGATATTTGAGAAGAACATTAATACAAGAACTGTTATATGCATGAATACAAATTCTTGTCATCTTACACTCGAAACAACATAAAGGTAATATAGGTACTTTTGGTCATGCTGGAGTAAACTGAAATTACATGTCCAAATTTGCTGTTTCATAATTAAAACGACACTGTGCTGGATGCGTAGCAGCGATGAAACACGGCTATACCGTCTCTTCATCCCGATTTCAGAACTGATGGATGATGAGGAAACTGGGTGCATCTGCATGATAAGACTGATGACAACATTCCCATGCCACCCTATTTCAGGTTCATTTCCTTGCTAGCATTCAAGATATTTTTTGCTGAGCATGTGTAATAGAGATCAAACGCTCCATACTATTTCCATACTTGTTGAATTCAGTCATTACATATATCTAGACATGAATAGGAATATAGGATTGAACCATACAATATTTTCTTCACTCATTCTATTTGCATAACTTGTGGGTCTGATCTATGAATACACTTGTAAGAAAATGGGACATCACATATGTTTCACTCTGAGATTTCTGAATTAGTGACTCCATGTATGCATTTCTATAAGAACATGTATGGATCGAATCCTTCATTTTTCTTGGCTCTAACAGGTAGATATTTATTTTTCTTGAGGCTAGTCCTGGAGGGAAGTTTGATGCAACTAGTGTGGTATGTGCTGTCCTTTTTCAGTAATATCATCATTTTCTGTAACTGAAAGTCAAAAAAAATCTTGAACCTTTTTTATAGATAATGTCATTTAAGCCTTGAATCCCACGTTTTTATAAGTCAAGATAAGAATCTTGAACTATGTCATTTAAGACTGAAAGACCTTTCTTCGTCCTAGCTTGCATCCTATTTCGTGACCCCCCTTTGATTTTGCGGAAATGTGATCAGACGGGTCGCAGCACAACCTTTACTTCAGTGCATGATATAATTATTTAGGTCCAGCTACATTCTTGCTTGTTTCTTTAGTATTCAGCGCTTTAAGTTCAGCCTCTGTTCTTCTAAACTCTTCTGAGTTCAGTCAGATTGTACATTATATCTTGGAGTACACAAAAAATCAAAGAGCATATCTCTACACATTAAAGCGCCTGCAGTATGTGTAGCCACTTCTATTGGCTAAAGCACCTGTAATATGATTTTCTCGTAGCGTCATAACACCGCAAGTCCTGAATCTTGTAAATATTCAAATGCATAGTAACTGAAGAGAAAACAAGCGTGTCTAATAGATCTGAATTCTCTGATTTATGAAAAATACAGACAAGTAGGACAATAATACACTCATTTTCTACTACTTTCCAGTTCGCATGATTACTCCCAGAGTATTGGTATACTCACTTCGTAAAACATTACACTCGTACATGATAAACTTAAACATGATGAGAACTCTGAGTAAAACAAATCAAGTACTGAAACTTCGCAATGCAATTCTACACTGACGAAAGGCTGGGAGCAAAATAAACAAAGCTCAAACAGTACTAAATTGGGTGCTCAAGTATGCATGGCACTCGTTAAGAAGGAACCATAGGAGAAGTTATCAAGGAATGCAGTGCAAAGATTTCACATATGTGCATACATATATGGTAACAAAATTCTCAGCTAACGAACTAAAGATAATGTATCATCTACCTCATCACCAGAACTATCAGAGTTGTGCTCTCTAGCACCAGCATCATCATCGACATCCCAGTTTTCAAAGTCAAAATCATCATCATCTTCAACACTCAGCGGGGTGCAGCCAGAGGCAGAGCAATTACCCACTGCAGCGTCTTCACCTACTACCTGCATTTCACATGACCAATTGGAATACACAATAATTTCCACCACAAAACAAGGGCATCATATAATAAACTCAGTAGTAGAGCACGGAGAATACCTTATATGTGAGAAGCAGCTCGAGCAATGCATTTTCATTACTATGCCCTGAAAGCAAAATCCTCGATTGGAGCAAAATGTGCAAACACAAACAAGACAAATGAAATGAAACTAATTACCTTTAGTATTACCAATCTGCTTAATACCCTTCATGACCATCTCTTTTGGGAAACCCATTCCCACATATACCTCGACTAAAGAAATAGATGTTGCTTGCCCGTTGACCCACCCATTAGAATCCTTTAGACAATTGCACGAACAAATATCACACTATGATCATTATAATGATAAGCCGCTCCTGTGATGAAATACACATTTTTTTATATCTGTTACTACCTGACGTACCAGCATCGACGGGCCAGGAGCATCCAATTTCCTCAATTTCGGAGCCCATGAGGACTCAGCCTCGCTATCACTTCCCCACTCAAACTTATCACTGTCATCGCTATCGCTAACCCAGTCCTGTGACATGAGTTAGCACACGTCGGTCAATATTGAAAGCAAACCACCAGAAAAGCAATTATAAAGAAGAAAATAACACAAGGTAAGAATTTTATTGCGTTATAAGACCACAACAACCACAAGATATCTCAATTAAAATCTCTAGCACGAAATTAGCACAGCAAGATTCAATTACATAGTTATTAGAATACATCAAAAAGGAAGAAGAAAACAGCCACTTTTTTATATTGCAAACTCCCCTCCACCCATGCCACAACAATACATCAAGCTAATGCCCGATAAACAGTTATTGATACAATTAGAAACAGTTCAAATTCCTATTTACGTGGATTATGAGGATGCATAAGTAACAGATTATGCATAACATAGCTACAAAATGATTTGGGAGGAAAGCGATCAGGTTGGTAAATCTAAAAGTTGGTCAGATTTACCAGGTTTTCCCACTGTCACCTGGAATAAGATTAACCAAACATGCAGTACTGCAGTATGGCAGTGATGCTTGTAGCATGAGCTCAAGTGCCAGAGAAGCAAGAATTTCTTCACCAAATAGGTGGGTGGGTTACTGTAACATAAACTAAAACAAAAAAATCCTTACTCCGCAGTATCAATGTGTCAACATGAACAACATATGAATCAAAACAACATACCACAGTTGAAATCCCGAAACGGAAATTATCATGGCCTCATTCAACTACTCTAGGGTCCAGAATGCACTAAAGAATTAGAACATATATTAGATTGAATGGACCATCAATAAATATATACAAATGAGAGTGTCCTATGTATAAGGTGTTCAGCTAGTGCTGCAATTTCACCAATACAGGTCAGTATTTTGACAAACTACTGCGGCATCCGAGCTAACCATCCAAGGAAACACGAAGTCTGTGGATGCTATACGGCAAAATTAACACAGGCGGGTCCAATTCCAGGATATGGAACGCATCCACCAAGGGGAAAAAGATGGATCTTTTCAATCACAGAAACCACAAAAACCCTATAAGCAAAACCGAGTGGCGCACCGACTGATAAAGTGATAAATCAAGTCAGCCATTGATAGAGACGAGGACTTCCCTCTCATCGGAATGGAGAGATCGTATGAGCAGAGGGGGGGGGGGGGGGGGGGGGGCAGTTCGTACAGTTTCGAGTAAATGGGAACTTTTTCGCAGGAAAAAAGAGGAAAATTTAATTGTTGTGCAGAGGAATCGCAAAAGAAATAATCTGGGATGCAATCCTCGCACGCGAAATATTCCTACCACCATTCTACCTTGTATCAAAATCGCTTAAATCTGAGAAGCGCTAAAATGGACAGCAGAGAGGCAAAGATAGAGAGCCTACCACCATTGTTGGTCAGAAGGACACACCCCCTCAATCTATCTCCCTGCCGTGAGGAGGAGGAGGAGGAGGACGAGGGGGAGGGCAGCTCGAGGGGCAGCGGGAGAAGAGGCAGGGGAGAGCGCGAGGGCGACGGCGTGCTACTCACCCGCTCGTTGGTCTACACGGGACTGCGGCACTGCGCTGCAGAAGAGGGTGCTGCGCCTGGTGCGGGGCTGCTGAGTTTGGGTTTAAGATCAAGCCAGTGGAAATGATTGCCAGCCGTGCTGCTCTTTTTTCTTAAGCTGCGGGACGGGATACTCGAGGACCTGTTTGGTAGACTGGGCGTTCTTGGCTCGCATCGACCTAGCATTTTCAGGCTGTTTAGTTTTCTGTGCTCAGTCGCTCGTGCGGACGCTTCGCCTCGGCATGGCCGGAGAAGCTGAAATTCCAGCGCAGTAAAGGTAGGGGTAACCTCCTTCTTCGTTTACCCTCTCCATTAGTTCCCTCCCAAATTTTTCTTTTCCCCAATTTTCGCACCGGCGAGCGAACCAGATCTGGTAGCGCGCATCTCCCTTCGGTCTCCGGCGCCGGATCAGGGTCCTCTTTTCCAGCCGCGGCGGAGCCTGCGCACATCTGCTGCGGCTGTCCATCGTCCGCCATGACAGAGGTAAGGGAAAACTCCTCTGCTCCACTGTAGTGTTGGATTCATGTTGGTAGAACAAGTTGGGTTCGATAAGACCGTTTGTAATGCATAGATATTGTTTGAGTAGACCGACCAGCTCCAGCTTGTGCATCACGCTGCAGCACTCATTGTTTGCATACAAGCCTGGATCCTGATGTTGCACAAGAGAGCAGTTAGGCATGCTGCTTTTACTCGTGTGATTTATGGTCTTATGGTACAACGAGATCAGGAGAGGATTGCCAACCTAAACCACATCTACAACTACAATGACGTTGAGACTATCCAGATGCTACAGATGAGAAGAGCCCCTTTCTATGCACTTGTGAAAACGTTCAGGACTAGAGGACCGCTGACTGATAGCATCCACACCTCTGTCGAAAAACAATTTGCAATGTTTTTTCATGTCGTGGTTCATAACCAGAGGTTCAGAGTCATCCATAGCACATTCAGGCGGTCCACGGGGACTATCTCTCGGTACTTCCAGCAGGTGTTGTACGCAATTGGGGAGCTCAGAGGTGAAATGATCATGTCGGCATCAATGAACACACCACCCAAGATCAAGAACAGCTATAGGTGGTTCCCCTATTTCAGGGTGAGTACAAAATCATATTCCTTCTACCTATCAGATGTGTGGTACTGTCAGAAACACGACTGTGTGCTAATTTTTTTACATGATTGCACTGGGCTATTGATGGTACTAATGTCACTGCAAAGGTACCGAGATCAATGTATGCAACATTCCGCGGGAGGAAGCACTACACTAGCCAGAACGTGCTAGCAGTTGTGGATTTCGATTTGAGGTTCACCTACGTGCTTGCTAGGTGGGAGGGTTCAGCTCATGATGTGATCATCCTGGTCGACAACTTGTCAAGTCCTGATGGGTTGCAAATCCCTGAGGGTAAGTCCTACCTTGGAGATGCTGGATATGTATGCCGACCTGGTATTCTACCTCCCTTTAGGAAAACAAGGTACCACCTCAACAAGTTCTCTGTGAAGCACCGACCTCAGAATGCGAAAGAGTTGTTCAATCTGAGACACTCAAGCCTTAGAGTCACCATTGGGAGGGCCTTTGCTGCATTGAAGAACAGGTTCAAGCTCCTTGACCATAAACCGTTCCACACTTTTGACACTCAAGTAAATCTGGTCCTTTCTTGCCGCATTCTTCACAACTGGATCCTAGGTTAGGGCGGGGATGAGTTCTTCGAAGAGGTTGTCACTTTTGATGAAGTAGAGACCGACCATGGCGTGGACGCAGGCGACAATGATGCCTGGAAGTAGAAGAGGCAAGAGTGAGCATACGCAATGTGGGAAGCCAGAGGTAACACCACCATCTGAGAAGAAGTGAAGAAGTGAAGAAGAAGTGAAGAAGAAGATGAAGAAGAAGAAGAAGAAGTGAAGAAGAAGAAGAAGAAAACCCCCTATGATCCCCTATTTCTCGAACCCCTATTAGATCCCCGTATGTTGAACGATCCCGTTATGATAAACTGCCATTCGTAGTAGCTAGGGAGCATCGTGTTATGAACTACCATCCGTACTAGCTAGGGCTGATTTCGTGAACTGCTAGCTTCGTAAGTTTGCAACTGTCATGAACTGTGATTTATGTGTCATGGGAGGTGAGAGCATGGTAAGGCTACCCGTTGTAGAGAAGAGGTAACCTTAGACATGCCTGGATGGTACCAAACAGGCCTAATCTCATCTCCATCGAGATTTCAGGTTGGCTGCAGGCAAACAAACAGAAAGGCCTTTTCGGCCCAGCCGATGCAGCCCGACCTACCAAACAACAGGCCAATTCCGACCCGTGGCTCGTTCTGGACGCGCAGGTGTGCTTGCACCACTGCGCCAGTGAGCCAGGATTTGGGCACATGCTACCAAACACACCCCTACTGTTGAGCTGCAAAGTCTAGGGCCTCGTTTAGTTTCGTTGGTCCCATTTCTGCACCACTACGCTAGGGAGAAGAAACCCCTAAGGGCATCTCCAAAGGGGCGACATATTTCAGACGTCCAAATTACCCGCTCGCGTCCGTTTGCATCGCCTAGCGGACGCAAAACTGACTGTTTTTGTCCGCGCGTCCGTTTTTGCCTGAGGGTGGCTCCAACGGGGCGACGCATTTTTTTCTACTTGTTTTTTTTCCTCTCCTCAATTTATAAACATAGTTCCAAACATTACATATTGGGAACATGGTTTTACACAAACTAATACATAATTGGAAACATGGTTTACACAAACTAATACATAGTTTGAACCATGGTTGACACAAATTAAAACATTGGAAAATGACGAAACCTAACTAGTGTTGGTTCCGTATGTTCGCTGCCAAGAAAGAACACTCTCGGACACACTCAATCACCCAAACTGGAAAATCTAGCTGGTAATTATAGCCATGTTGGTCCTTTCGAGGAAGAACATCCAAAAACCGCCACTAGTGGCTTCCATTGGCTCGTGGACATATTCGCTGCAAAGAAAGAACACTCTAACAATTTTAACTGTCGGTGTTCGAGCCGGACTCGCTGGTGTGGTAGTGTCCGCGGCATGCTGTGTCATCGAACACCTTGACGATAATCTCGCCATCCCCCTCGTAGAGGAAGGTGAGCTGGCAGCCGGGTTCGAGCCCGAGGTCGCGAGCGAACTTGTCCCACCCCGTGTGCAGGTACATCTTGCTCTGCTCGTCGAACAAGACCTCGACAGGCACCGGCAGAAGTTGCAGCTAGCCTCCCGTAGCTGGAACTGGGTCGGCTCGATGCCATCGACGAACTCGGCGAACTTATCCGGGAGCCGCTGGATGCCGAGTGGGTCATCGTCGATGCGGAGGAGGAACTCGAAACAGGGCTCCTCCTGCGAACACGAGGACGGCGCAGGCGATGGCGACCGTGGGGCCGTAGCTGCTCCACCTCGGCGGCCCCGGCCACGGGGGCGCCCAGGCCCGCGGCCTCGATCTCCTGGTCGTCCATCTGGACACGCCATGGACTTCCTCGCGAGCCTGGCTGCGTTGCAGGAAGAGCTAGGCGGCGCTACTGTGGATCTTGGCGGCTAGGGTTTGTGTGGAGGAGTGGATGAAGAAGAAGAGTGTGCACCCTCTTTATATAGGTCGGTGGCAGCCGACGACCACGGTACGCGTGGCATCGCCATTACTATGTTGGCGGAGGTGGGCGGCGATCGCTCGGCAGGCGAGGCATCACCATTAACGTGGTATTAACTTGTCGAAGCGACGCACCTAACAAGGTATTAACTTGTCAATGCCTACAAGTTGTAGACTTGGGTTTCGCGGAAGTAGAGGGCAAGTAGATCTCGAAGGTTTCGGCCGAAAAGGTGCTCGACTGCTAAAAACTAGGGTTGAGTTGAGAATAATATCGGTGCTTTCTTTGTCCCTTGACTCCCTCTTATATAGGAGGCGGAGCCGAGGGTTTCGTATTACACAAGTTACAATTGCCGGGAGACTCTTTGAATCCGTCCCGTAAAGTTACAAATCTCTATCCCTAATCTATCTCTTCTGCCATAGTCGACGTCTTTATGGGCTTCTGGGCTTCATAAACTTCAGGTAATGGGCTTTCATTAAACACCGGGTACTATCTTCGACAGGCCCGTCTGGGATGCCTATGTCAGTAGCCCCCGAGATTTTGTTTGAATCGCAGAGTCGAGTAAAATCTCCATCATATAATTTATTCGTAAACTCTTCGATTTGTTTACAAATAATTTATTCGAGACATATATATCTTGCACAGGGATAATGGTAGATGGGGCTGGTTCATCTGACGGATCAGGTACCCGTTAACTGCTCTCGTGGCAAACCCGCAAAAACCTACTTCAAGATCAAGTCCCTAGACATGATCCCGGGATACTGGCGTAATTCGACATGTGCCGTTTTAGGACTTACTCATGAATCGAATTCCAGTCATGTTTATAAAATCCATAGCGCGTCCGCTAGGAATGTTTATTCGCATCTGTTGATACAGAAAAAAGTAGCAGAGCGCATTCAGGTGCGATACCACGCCACTCAGGATAGAACCTGGGGTCTTACCTTCGTAAAGTTTTACGACATCCAGAGGTTTTATCGCGGCGGACGCGCTCCAGGAATATATTGTCGAGTACCTTTGTCAGCTGTTGGAATAGCCAATTTCGTCGAGTCAATCAACGATAATATCTTGACGCTCCCGACGGGAGTACATGCAGAGTTATGTGTAACTCGAAAATGTAAGGCGACAACCATACTCCTTGAATTTTATCGACTATTCTTCTCATCACAATTTATCGGGTGCGCGACCAGCGCTGCCGATGTGAGTAGCTCCCGAGGCTACAGTCAAGTATTTATTCTTGGTTGTAGGCTCAATTAAATTAAAAAATAACTCCTTTCTGTTCCTCCTTTCATTTTATCGGGTGCGCGACCAGCGCTCCCGATGGGAGTAGCCCCCGAGGCTACAGTCAAGTATTTATACTTGGCTGTAGGCTCACTTCTTATCTCCTTTAAACCATCATTTATTTATGTCCTTTATGCCCTCCTCTTATCAGAAGTAGTCATTCAACTTCGGATAAGAGTAGCCCCCGAGAATTTGAACAAATACTTGTATTTGATCAAAGGCTCTCGAAGTTATATTATTGGAATCCTCGACAGTTCTTCTGCCGTTATTTTGAAATACCTATTTGAGATTTTCCAATGACGACGTTGATGCTGACGATAGCCACGAACTCTGTATTGGGAAGGTGCGAGTCCTGTCATGTCTCTGATATGTGGGTCCAAACCTCTGCGCTTTTGACACGTCTTGGGAGTGGGGGACACACGTCCTCCGCTTTTTCCGGCACGCGCACTGTAACGCCTGTCCAGTAACTTCACAGTGAATATACGTTTTTACCCCTGTAGACACGTGTAGGGCATAGGATCCATTTTTATTTTCATCCAACGACGCGACGGTTCGGTGGCTTGCCATAAGTATCTCCCTTCATCCTCATTCATCCCCTTCGCCGCGCCGCTCATCTTTCCTTTCTCTCTCCAAAATCACCATTGATGCTCCAATCTCGTGCGCTCTTGCTCTCCTCCAAAGCTCGCTTTGATGCCACCGCGCACGAAGCTCACCAGGCACACCGCTCCAGGAACCAACCCGTCGATGGAGCCTACGGAGATTTCCGGGTGGGAGAGATCTAAGATCTCTAACCAAGATCTGAAGACCCTCAAGACATTGGGGCTGCTGAAGGAGGAAGCACTAGTCTTCCCTAGCGATGAAAGTTTCCCTACGTCGTGCATTGGATATCGGGTAACCTTCGTCGACCACCTCATTCACGGCCTTTCCACCACCATCCACGAGTTTCTTCGTGGACTTCTCTTTGTCTACGAGATTCAGCTACATCAGCTGACCCCCAACTCCATCCTTCATATCTCGATTTTTATCACACTATGCGAATGCTTTCTCGGGACCCATCCTCATTGGGGCCTGTGGAAACGCATCTTTTATCTCCGGCGCAACAGCTCTCACATTGTCGCCTACAATGTGGGCGGCGTTGTCACCTGCATCCGTCCCGACGTTGACTACTTCGACATTAAATTCCCTGACTCCGTTCAAGGATGGCGCTGGAGATGGTTATACGTCCAAGAGGAGCACGTCGACTCGCAGGAATACAACATCGCTCCTTTTGACGGTGCCGCGAAAATCCTTCGGCGCCGGTCATGGGACGCCGAAGCTACCGAGGAAGAGAAAACGGTGACCAATGCTCTGATGAAGCGCATCCACGATCTTCAGAACACCCGCGGTAAAGAACTATCGGGTGTTCAGATCACTGCTCACTTCCTTAGGATTAGGGTGCAGCCTTTGCAGGCTCGCAAAAACCCCCTCTGGATGTATGTTGGCGAAGAAGATGTCGACCACATATCCAAGGACCTTTCTGTGAAGGACTTGGAGAAGCTTGTTCGACGTTATTCGTCGCTGAGCAAGAACTGGCGGTTCCAATCTCTTGTCGCGTGGAACCGTACAGCAGCAACCACGCCCTCCCCGAAGTAAGTAACTTCTCTCTCGGGTTGTATTTCTATTTTTCGACTGCTGTCTTGCTTACTTACTTTTCCCTTGGTGTTGATTTTCCTTCTTCAGAACCATCGAGTCCTATCTTCTCTTTCTCCCCGACCTGAGGGTGGAGAGGTAGATGAGCGAACATTCGTTACCGACGATTCGCAGGAACCATCTCATCCTGAGAGTGAAGTCGCAGGATCTCACAATTCTGCGGCTTCCTCCGAAAAAGAGACTGACTCAGTACGCTCTCCTCCCTCCGCAGTTTCTCCAAAGAACAAAAGAAAAAGGGATGAAGTCGAAGACTCCGGCACCTCCAAACCCAGTGGATCACCTGCCGAGGAAACTTCTCCTGAGGAGGAGGGTGGCTTCTGTCCTTATGACGACGCCATTATTAGCTCGTAAGTTACGCTGTCTCTTACTCTTGCATGTTTCTTGTGAATATTCTTACGTTTCTTTGTTGACAGTGGCGAAGAAGAAGAAGAGCCTGCGGCTAATCTGACGGCCCCAACGAGCATGTCAAATACCTTGGTTCTTTTTGAAGCACACCGTGCTGCTGAAGAACCTTCGCCTCCTCGCCATCAAGATGTGGAAACGTCGACTCCTATCGCCAGCCCCCGAGCTCCTTCGCCAAAAAGGCCAAGGATTGGACTTGGCGAGAGCCACGACTTTTTGGCTGGAAGTTCAACGACTCCTCCCTTGGATGATGTAAGTATTCTTGCGGCTATTTTTAAGGATGTCAGTCTCATGTTTTTTTACCATTTGTCGAGCTTTTCCCTTATGAACCTATCTCCCGACTTTCTTTTTGTAGCCTCTGATAAAACATTTCATCAATCTCGGTACCCAATTTATTGGGTATCGTGATACTGTCGAAGATTTGAAAGGTAAACCTTGCTTTCTGCGGATGAGATATTTTTACTTTCCTCGGTTAGACTGTGTTGTATTTTGACTTCAAATTCCTGCATCGTCTTCTTCCGCCAGAGGCTCTCGACAAAGCCAACAAACGCGCTGATGATCTTGCTATTAAGTTTGAGCAAAGCGAAAAGGCTCGCAAGAAAGCTGAGCAAGACGCTACTTCTGTTGGAGATCTTCGCAAGAGGCTTCATCATGCTGAGAATGCTTTAAGCGAGAAGATGACTCAACAGATTGCGCGTGAAGAGGCCATCATAGGTCGCTTAGAGTCTCAGAACCGGCGCTTTGTTAGTAAGTTTCTTGATCTTATTTTCTAAGCTTCTTCTAAGATTGTCTCTCTGCATATTTTTTACGAACCCGAATCTTATTCCAGCAGGAAAAATGGGTGAAGATTTTACCCTTCACGAAGCTGAGGAGGATCGTCTTCTCGACACCCTCTCAATCCTCGAGCTTCATGGGGATCTAGCGCGCAGCAGTATTGCTGATGCGCGGGCCGCGTTCACGCGCCTCTTCCCCTACTTCTTCCCCAAGCAAACACAACCAAATACTTTCTCTGAGGTTGCCAGGTGCTTCCTACCCCAGGAGGATCTTAGATTGGCTTTTCGGCAGGAAAATTTGAAGGTTGGAGTCGAAGGAACCATAGCCCTGGTTGCCGAAAGTCACCAAAATGTCGACTGGGCGAAAGCTGGCGAAACGAAGGGAATAAACAAGGAGAAGTGGAAGTCCTTGGTGAAGGATGCCAAGCCGCACTCTAAGAAGATTCTCTCCTTCCTGGGATACAAACCAGCTACTTCCTCCAGTACCGCCAAGCCGGAGGTCAAGTAGACCAACTTATCCCTCGTTCTTTTCTTTTTCTCTTTTGGTAGTTGTCGATATCTTTATGATGTACGACTACCTTTGTCGACTCACTAGGAGCCGACCTTTTGTAATGGATCCTCACTTATGTAAATATCCTGACTTATGAATGAAAAAGAAGGAATCCTTGTTTGGTAATTGATGTCGACTTTTTCTTTCTTCCAGTTGGTGTTTGATAATTACTCTAAGACTGCTGGACCATCATCTGCTTCTCCTGCTACGTCTCGCTCTAAACGGATAGCTGTCGACGTTTTCTTGGACAATTCTTCATGTGTTAACTCAGATCAACTAGAATTAGCTGAACTTCGACAGCAACTCCAAGCCATGAAGAAACAATCCATTATTGTCATGGATCAATCCCGCAAATCGTCTGAGCGGGAGAAGATAGCTCTTCAGCAGGCTCAAGAAGACTTAGAATTGAAAGAAGCTGCTGTTGTCGAGGCCTTACAGGCTACCTCTCGAGAAAATTATATGCTTGAACTACTGACTGACACAAGTCTGGATATGGCGGGTAAGTTTTGCCCTTTGTGTTCTTATTTTACTTATCCATGTATACTTTTGCAAACCTCATTGTATCTTTTGATATGGTTAGGCTCATTCTTGGATGCTACTGCCGAGGATCAGCGTGTTGATGCGAGGTCTGAGGTTCTCATTCGACTTGCTCTGCAGAACAACGCCAGCTTTTGGTCCAGTCCAGACCGGACCCGACAAATTATACGATTCCAGGACGGTGCTGCTCAGGTGTGGGAATATCTTGAATTCTGCACGAAGACGCTGGCCATGGTTTACAACGCCATGTTTCTTCGGAATCTTCAACCCAAAACACTTCCTGAGTTAATGGACAAGTTCAAGAGCGTTCGTCGTATACACGGATTTGTGAAAGCTCAATTGATGGCTGGTGCCAGATTTTCTTTGATTATGCTGCAGATCTGCTACCCAAAGTTGGATATGTCCAACATCGTTGATCTCTGCCACGCCAGATTGAGGAAAAGAAGGAGGAACGTCGACAGGATCAATGACACGGTAACACCCGTAGCTGAGAAAATGATTGAAGATCTTCTTCGGATGGATGCTGCTTTCTTTACCGAAAACCATTATGCCGATTCCATGGGTGCATCTGCGGAAGGTGAAAGGGAGGACATAGATGACCTGATCAAAGATGATTGATGGTCTTTATCTTCTGTCGAGTTTTTCCTTAAATAAAAGAGATATCTTGTATAGTTGCGAGAACCATATATAGTCGGATCAATTTTTACTTATTTTTCCTCTTTTCTCTAGCCCCCGAGTGTTTCGGTAGGTGTATGTATTTTTATTGCTTGCAAGGTGTTTGGACCAAGGCGAATGATTTGTGAGTTATATATTGTAAAGGTCGAGTCTATATTGTTGAATCTGCGGGTTGCAAGCCCCCGAGCCTGACGAAAAAAGATGTACATCACCAATATTTTTACTATATTGCAGCATCGCGAGCCCACCTCATTAAAAACCTTTCAGCCCCACTCGGTGCCCTGAAAGGAAAAAAGTGCGTCTAAAAACTCGCGAGCTTTTCAGTACATTGTAAGTTTACATATGTAACTATATTTCGGCTTCTATGCGTAAAAACGCCCGAGCTGCGCCACGTTCCAGGGGTTAGATTCCTCCTTCCCCGTCTTCTTGTCCTTCAGCCTGTATGCGCCTCCTGGAATTACTGGGGTGACGATATATGGTCCTATCCATGGAGACTCAAATTTCTCGTGACTGTCCTGAGTGAGCCGAATAACCAAGTCGCAACTTGAAAGGATCTTGGTCGCAAATGTCGACTGTGATAATTCTTCAAGTTTTGTTGGTACGTGGTGACTCTTGATAACACCTCGTCTCTAGCTTCGTCGATTGCATCGACATCATCTTCTAGCGCCTTTCTCTAAGTTTCCTCATCATATTCCGCTACTCTCGGAGAATCATGTTCTATTTCTATTGGGAGCACTGCCTCGGCTCCATGAACTAAGAAGAACGGGGTTTCTTGTATCGTTGTGTTCGGTGTAGTTCGTATGCCCCATAATACGCTAGGTAACTCCTCTGGCCATGTTGATAAGGGGGATCTCAGCAGATCCTCCTCGGGTGTTGCCCGATCTATTGTATCGTTGTGTTCGATCTAGTATAATAGATAAACGCAACGCCGAACCCTCGGAGGGATGATACACGTGAACACACGCAATGGGAAAAACCCTAATGTTTAGTAAAACTTGTCTATCCCTAACCCTAGCCGCACCTCCATCTTGTTTTGGACCGCCGGCTTATGTCATGGTTGTCATCTTAAGCCATTGTCCTAGGGAAGCCAGTAGGGCAACTCATGTTCTTGCTAGTAAATCGGATCGGAGTGGCCTTAGTCCATTGTAGTATTTGTGTGGCAAGAGGGAGTAACCTCCTGATTTTGTTTTTTTTTTCCTTTTAAGACTTTATAATCTTGCACGATGTATTACGCCATGATGGCTTTCAAATAATAAAATGTTAACATGCCAAATGGTGATCGTGACTATGCATGTGGCGCGTACAGTTAAGTGATGGAGAGTGGATTGTAGGGATGGAATGGTGGAACTGCATATATGGAACATGGGGGCATGTGAACCCACTTTTTGAAAAGTTTCGTTTGTGATGTCAAAACATGTTTTAAAAATCGAAACACAAAATGATTTCCCAGATGATCTCAAATATATACCCTGGACATGAGTTTCGTGACGAAAAAAGTTTTCATTTTGTCTCGGCAAAAAAGTGAAATTTTGCAGGGCTATATAGCAGTATATATGTGACGTATTTTGTTTTTTTTAGATTCTGAAATAAAAAAGCGGTTTCTCCGCGAAAACTTTCTACGCACACATGGAACATGCATACGTACCCCAGATATTTTTATTTCAGAATTTTTTAACATTTGAAAAATGCATTTCCAACTAGGGTTCACATGCACCCAGGTTCAAACCGGACTTTTCCTGGAATGGTGATCGTATAACCTTCCAAGAAAAATATCATGATTGCTATGTATCATGCACTCTAATTCGATTGAGCTAAATACATGGGCCATCCCAATAATTGTTCTCTAGGTGCGTTTTAGTTCCACTTTTACAAAATGAGGTGGAGTAGTCCTAATAGTTGTCAATCCGTGTAAAATTAGTTCCAATCAGTCTGATTAGCCGAATAGAACAAGTGGCAGCCACCTTTTACTTTTTTTTAAGGTAATCACAATATATATTAAGCAGACAGGCCACCTTATTAAAAACCTCCCAGTTCCCTTAGGTACCCGGCAGCCATATTTTACAAGTGAACGGCTCAGGAAATTTGCATATCAGTGCCTTTCTAGGATCACAAAAGTATGTGGTATTCGTATTTCTAATTCCTAAATTGATGCATTACCTGTACTTTTATTTTGCACACAGCGGCACCAGGCTGTACAACACATAACACGTAGTCATTTTACCTTCTGTGTATCCCCTACCGTGGCAGTAACCACTATACACTAAGCTTGGGACGGTAATATACGCTAGCAAATTTCTTCGTAATGGAGTCAACACAGGCCATCCGTATTCTTTCAGGTGTTGCCGGGTTGTCGAGGGGGAACCAGTCAAGATGACCCTCCTCGGCCCTGGCTGCGGCGACCGCGTCTTTTATCGCAAACAAGATGGCGGAGGCAAGGAAGAACGGCGGCTCTCCTACAGCCTTGGATGAATGGATGGCCCTTGGATTTGGAACGCCCTGCAGTGAAGAGAATAACGTGTGGGGTTAATCAAGAGACGCCAACTAAATGAAAAGAGATGGACGCTTTGAAAACAATGCAATTCAGAAGAACATTGTGAAAGATAGCTAGGAAGTTGATATGCAAATGATATTCTTTTGTTACGTATGCAAGATTCCGCGTTTGCCACTTTCTTGATCCTGTGCAATAATGTATGTGGGAAGTACTGTCCAGTTCCCACTATAAAGATCAAGCAAACTGTGGATACCTACATCTACACTTCACATTATTTCTTCCATATGCCTATGGTTGCTACAGTGGTAGAAAACCATCCTGTCAGATATCATTGGCTTTCTTTTTCATGAAAGACATCAATTCTTCTCAGATTCAAGTTCAATTATAAATTAGTTATGTAGCAAGGTTACACTTACACTTAAACACAGAAAGGTAACACAAGGCAGAATAGCAGCAGTTAAGTGCTACGATTAATATAAGACAGCTGATTCGCCATTAACAGGATAAAAAAACGGATGGATAAAATGGGTCAGATGTCTGATTTCATATTAAAATGATTTTCACGGTAGTTTTAGTGAGCTTATTTTTGCGACATCTGGTGAGCATGTTACCATGTGTAAAAAACAAATCACGGAATTTGAACTAATGCAGCAAGCACCCCTGATTTGTAGCGTCTCACTTCTATAGTTGCAGTAAAAAAAAACAGCACTTTCTCCATTGTAGTAATATTTGAATCAAACTTCCTTTTTTCAATGAGAATCCAACTTCTTCGACCAGGTCTATATAGAAATGGAAAAAGGGGGAAACTTACCTTCAACAGTGAAACCTTGAAATTGAGAGGTATATCATTTACAGAGGGTATTTTGTAAGAGCCAGGACCACAAGTGAAAAGGTGTCCAGGGCGGATCCACTTGTGGTTGTCATCCCCCCACTTTAGCTCTTCCATGGCAGCCCAACCCAGACCTTGGATGAAAGCTCCTTCAATCTGCAATAAGCCATGCAAGTTAAAGAACAGCAAAAGAAAATATATGGAAGAAGGATATCACTACTACTCCAGATTCCTATTCTATCATATCCTGTAAACATACCTGGCCAATATCAATTGCTGGATTAATTGAATAGCCAAGATCCATGACTATATCAGCTGTCCTTGTGTGGAAATCCCCCGTTAGGGTGTCAATCTCAACTTCTGCAAATGCGGCTCCATAGGTGAAGTAATTAAATGGACTTCCCTTGCCAGCAATCCAATCAAACCCAATATCAGGGGTGATATAAAACCCATGAGCAGAAAGATCTACCCGTTCCATGTAGCATGCTTCAGCTAACTGGAAAATAGAGCACCAGACCAAAATTAATTGAACTGCTAATATTTTTACAGCTGGAATACAACATTTTTAATTAATTTTATGTGAACATACACCTAGGTTAGGTGGGAATAGTAGGAAGCATCATCAAGCAAGCTGTAGCAATCAAATCAGAAGACGCAATAAGTTTGATCACAGCTCGCTACTATCCAAGGTAGAACTTAGAAGGTATACAGAAGATACAGAAGCAAATGTAGCGACAGAGACAGTTGTAAGCTATGGGTATGGATGCTAAAAAGCTTGAGCTCAGAGAAGCTATTTTAGCTCCTACAAATCAGCCTGACCTTGAGCATGAACTCAAAATTGTGAACCTACAAAGCTTGAACAGCTGGATAAGGCTCTCCTAGATGTATATCCGTATAATTTGACAACTTGTCAAGTTGAGCTGAAGCCTTTATCAAAAGCTACATTTTCATAATAATTGCAAGATAGATTTCGATACCACGCTCCCTTTGGCGAGTTTTTACCAAACGTGTTCTCAAAAGGGGTGAGCTTGAGCTCGACCCATTGTCAGCCCTAGTAGCGAGCTGTCAAATGTGAGTAGAGAGCAAAGATTACATCGCTGCCACTTCTCCAGATGAAGGAGAAATTCAGTACCTACATCATCTGAAGTTGCCACCTCATGGCAGTAAGTGTTATTCACTGCCACTTCTCCACAAAGTTGTCACCTCACAAAATGTGTAGTATGCTAGGGAAGCACACAACGCTCTCTACCAAAGACGATTCATACCTTTAAGTTTGATGAGAGAGCATATATTTGGGTATTTGGTTCAGGAAACAACGGCAGTTGCCTTGCCAAGTAGGTGCTTGGCCATCAAGGTGAAGGATTGAGGGTTTCAGGGCATTTCGTAGAGGGGAAAGGATGATTTTAAGTGGTTAGTGGAGTTACAATGTCAAGGACCTCTTTAAACTATTCTTTTAAGAGTTAAAAAAATCAATAGATGTCAAGACAAATGTTTGATCAAGGAACATAAGACAACCAATACCACTTCCAACCAATTTCTTACTAATGTTGATTCCTGCTGTGGGCCTTTTGGGCCTATTGACACTTGAGACTAACTAGCGACACAAGATGACAAGTGATAAAACACAGGATAATCATTAGCCCCATTCAACAGTACTGGCTTTCAAGAACCCCATAGCAAGCATTTTCATACTTGATGGTATTTGACGTTAAAACTATTATATGTGCTTGCAGTCCATTACACTGGCTTGATGGTTTTACTAGTCCAACGATTAGTCCACTGATTGTGCTGGTTACCCTGTTCTGGTCCCAACACCAAATCTGTAGACTGTGGTATCATTGAAGATAATGCATTGTACAGCTGAAAAGGGCCGTGAACTAATGGGTTGCTGCAATAGCATCACCAGCTAGTGAGCACGACAAAGTCTCAACACAACCTAATGCAATTTTATCATATTAGGGGTTGTCCTGAAAATAAAGTAATGTATGTTTACAGTTCACCAATTCTTCAAACATATTAGGTGGTTATCTTAAAAAGAAAGTAATGTATGGTTACAATTCACCAATTCTTCAAACAAGAATCAATTATGTGAGCCCCCAACTACTCAAGACAAAGAATACAATATTGATAATATTACCTCCGCAAAGGACTTGTGGTTCCCCCTACTAGCAATTGGTTCCATCCGAGCCTTTATTTGCTGACAAGCATCCAGAACTGCAGCACCATATAAATCTGAACTGGCAGAGGCTGCTGTTGGTGAAGAATTTGGAACCTAAGCATATGAAATGTGTGACCATCACATCATTGGTAACAGAAATAGTACAATACACAAATAAATCCAAAAACAATTCTATCTTAGCATATATATAGGGGGATTTCTGCCCACCCTACTAGCAATGGGTTCCAAATCTTACCTTATCTGTACTTGTCTCTGAGATAAATACACAGCTTAGAGGGATATCTAGTGACGAGGCAGCAACTTGGGCTATCTTTGTGTGTAAACCCTGTCCCATCTCAACCCCACCATGTGTTACCAGGACAGTACCATCAGTGTAAACTTGCACAAGAGCACCAGCCTGCAATTCATCCATGAAAACGTACGTTAGATTAAATAACAATGCATAAGCAAAAAAAAAGTAAGCCGCAGCTAAAGTTTTTACTTTTTTTTTTACCTCAAAACTGTAGGGGAGGCCCCAACAGTAAATTTTATTAAAATAGAACAATATGCATAAGATTGAGGGAGGGAATGTACAAAAGGGCTTAGCCCAGGGCATAGCACAAAAGAACTACAGACCGTTTAGCCAGGTTATAAGGGGGAATTTGAGGTTGTCCTTCATTCTGTAAGAAAGAAGGAAGAGGTCCCTTTTGAAAGAAAAGGTCCAAACTCTAATAGAAGGTGTTTCATTTTCAAAATGTGACCCTTCTATGCTTCCAAATATTCCAGCATGCTGTAGCAAAGGCTTCAAAGAAAAAAGGTCTTCCAAAGTTGCGTCTAGACGCTGTAAGCATGCTAAAGTTTTTACTTGTTCAGTATTTCCCAATGGAACTCCTATGATTTTAACAAAGACACGAAATATCGTCATGGTACTGGAGTATACACGAGCGAAACATGGCACTCATCACATTACTGAAATTTCATCCACAATCAGCGAGCAAAGTATATAATCCTGCAAATTCTTCCTCTGGTACCAGCGCCAGTGACATGGTACAGACTGCTGGTGAAATGGTATAACTGGGTGTTTTGGGATACGTATGCGATGACCAAGACACCACCCCCCACACACAGGTGACGCCTGTTTAGACGCCTGTTTAGTCCATTCCCCGTTTAGCTATCAGGCGCAGGACCACCAGGGACCAAAATTTGAATGAATTTGAGCTATAAGTTTGTCATAATTGTGCTGGGACTCAGTTTATCATATCCCTAAGTAGAAAAAATTAAACTTGTTCATACAAAAGATGCTAACATGATATACTAAAATCGTTTGCCAACCCTCCCCAAACATTCATGAAAAAAAAAATAACGCAAGTATTACATTCAACTAAGCCCAATAAACATTTAACCAGAAAAACATGATAATATGCTCTCACAGCAGCCATTGTATGTATATGGAATTTGCAACTGAAAAGACTGAAGTGTATAGTTTAACCAAACATGAAATGGCCAAAAGTGCACAAAGCTAGCAGAACTTTGCACATAAAGTTAGTGAGGGGCAGCTGTTCACCTGATTCATAAACTTTGTAGTGAAGGATATGCCAAATTTTGTGGGAACCATAGCAATGCCTCGCTTTCTCCAACGATTATTATTGTTAAAAACTTCTACTGATTTACGAGCCTCCACAAAATTACAAGATGCCTTTAGTTCATCCCAAACCGAATGTAGTGTACAATTCTGGAGCAACTGGCCATAATAAAGCACAGTGCCCTCACTATGGAAATTAAGTTCCTGTAAAGAGTATATCAGTTAAACAACGATGGGGTGACAAGACTAACACCATCCACAAAGATGTGCACACTTACTCTTATCTCTTCTGGATTCCGCTTGAGTTCTGTAGCCATGTGTTGAATCCAATTTTCTGCAATCAACATACCTTGTGGACCACCAAAACCTCTAAAAGCAGTATTGCTTGGGAAATTTGTAAAGCATACTTTCCCACTGACTCTGATATTTGGTATATCATAGACATTTTCCGAATGAAACATAGCACGCTCCAAGACAGCAAGGGACAGATCTAGTGAGTTACCGCCATTGCTATAAATTTCGAGGTCTAAGGCCAGTATCTTCCCGCCATTGGTAAATCCAACCTAAAGATCAATTATACTTCAGGTCACATACGGAGAAAATGGAAGTTCAGTATTAGTCATATCTTAGCTAAGTATCCACAAATGACTTCAACATCACATGACAGTAGTCCATTGTATTCACTGGTTATTATTTAGTATTCTTTTCTCAAACATGCACCCAAGTGCATGTCATTTTGTGTTAGGAGAAAGCGTCGAGATGACACAGGTACAATGCAGAAAACTGACCAGAAATAAACCACCAGGCTAGCAAAAGAAGAGCAGAGAAAGGAAAAAACAAGCGTACCCCTAGCTAAGCCTTTATAAGTTGTCACGTCAGGAGGATTGTCAGTTGGCATTCATATCTATCTGTCAAATCTTAAAACATGGTCCATATGTAGTTGCTACGTCCTCCAGAATAAATCAACCTAGCTAGCATTTCCAAGTTTGCTGTGATTATTTGCTATGAACTAAGACGATTCTGTCATCAGACACACGGCAGTACCGATCTGACTGAAAAAGAATGTATTTTTTATGCTATGTACCTTATATTTCCCCAGGAAACTGTGCCTCTGTCCAGTTGTTATCATGTCAACGTCCCTGTCCAAAACAATCTTCACAGGCCTTCTTAGACAATAGGAAGGTACAGATGCCGCAGCAGCAAATATTGCTGATCTAGTTTCTTTTCCACCAAATCCGCCACCAATACGCTTAGTCTTGCAAACAACTTTTGATAGTGGAAGACCGAGAGCATTGGCGACATACTTCTGATGCTTTTGGGGAGCCTTAAGATAAAGAGCATCTAGTCAAATAAGAGTAAGACAAATACTACCGACCAATGTTAAATTAAGCATATACCCTTTTATGTTCAATAAATTTATGTTTATATAGTTCTATGTTGGGTTTCATATCTAGCCTACCCCAACTTGCTTGGGAAAAGGGCTTTGATGTTGTGGTTGTTTTTGTTATAGTTCAGTAGAACTCCACATTCATCATATTAAATAATGTCATACTTAGTCTCTTGCATTTATTTTACCTGTTCAGCGACATCTATGCGCACACTGGCACTCATGTTCTTTCAAGAAAATTCCAAAAAAAAAAAACTACTGGATAATTTGCAAAAAAAAAAACTCTCAGTACTCAGTACCACTTAATTCAGCTAGGTAGTTTCCCGGTGATTTAGTCCAATGGAAGCTGGCAGATTTGAGGCCTACATAATATATCTAGCAACAGCATGTCGTGGTTCACATTGGAAGAACATTAAGCTGAAAGCTGCCAAAACAGGCTCTCAACCTTTGGATGCACTTCTCTATGATGAAAAAACACCGTGAGCCTTGATTACATGTGATACAGATGAAATATAACAATTACTGGAACTGAGTCATTAGATGATTAGGGATCATCTAATACACAAATTTCTTAGAAATGAAGCCTACTGTTAAAATGAAAGGCAGAGTATATTTTTAAAATGGACCACACCAAATGCTGGGCTATCCCTTACAACAAGCAGAAGCACCAGGTGCATGGGTCCCACCACGTTTACCCCTGCCTCTTAACCTGACTCATGTTTGAAGAGTAGCAAGTGACATGTTCACCTTCCCAGCATATTGCTGTCCAGTATCGGATTGCTTTGCACTATTTCCAGGTAAGAGACTGAGTGTCGCTCCTACTTTTCTAGATTAAGTCTGTGAAGAGGATATATTACTGCTATTACTTGAAGAGCATGAAAGAAATTAACGACCCATGCCTTTCACACTATTAATTCAGAAACTAAAGAACAGAGCATACTTGAGTAGATGAGATCATATGAATTTCATTTCCAGAATCAACTGGCCAGACAAGAGTGCATTGAGGTTCCATGTAGAAGTGCTCTTGACCTCCAACTCGAATTTCTCCTTCTATAATTTTATCGCATGTATTGGACACGAAACATTGTTCAACATCCCCTTTTGAAAGGCATCTCGTTGTATTTGGATGAAAGCTATCAGCTTTGATAGCTTCCTCTATTGAGAGTATTGCCGGCAGGTCAGAATACTCAATATTTACTTTATTTGCAGCAGTTTTTGCATTATCATGGGTATCTGCCACAACAATTCCAATGATCTGCCAATGAGAGGACAAAGGTGTGACTGAAAAAATAACAAAGATGCGAGATTTCCCACCTACCAAGTCATATCAAAACCTGTATGCTTAAAAGTTTAAATATCATGTCCAGCAACTATACCTGGCCAACACAAGTAACAATATCAGCTGCAAAAACCTCCTCGTCATGGATAACTGGCCCAATATGGTTAGCACCAGGCAGATCTTTTGAAAGGAAGAGACCAGCAAACCCAGGGGAACATTTGGCAACTGAATCATCGATTGACAAGATGCGAGCGTGAGCCTTCTTACTCAGTACCAGAGCAGCATGCAAGGTATTCGGGGGTGTCGGTGTGTCATCAACATATTCCGCCTCGCCAGTGACCTAGCATATTGGAAGATCTAGCAAGTCAGTAAAACAAAATATATGGAAAATATATAATAAAATATTGGGTTGTTAGTTTTTTTTTTTGCTGTTTCTTTTCTTGCTTCTTTCTCGAACATGCACCCATATGTGTGTAGTTTTATAATAAAGAAAGGCCAAGATGACGCAAACCCTACAACTTCACACCACAAGAAATCAAAATCGAACAAAAGGAAAACCAAGCTAAACTACCAAAACTATAGAGAAAAAACAAACAGACCTAACTGTACAGCCACACCACTGTACGGTTCTTTGTTTTTTTATTAGCTCCATCTGGAAGTTGGTTGTATTTTCACGTCATTCAGGCAAACTTAATATTAGACAACGCCAGGAGGTAACTAACTGATAAACCAGAAACAACTGGTTGTAGTGTTTGGTAACCCAGTTTTGGATTGCCTCATCTTGCCCACTTTGTGGTGCCTTTGGAGGCTTTGAAACAATTGCATCTTTGAGAATGAGTGCCCAATTGTTGAGGATCTGGTGATGCAGGTTACCGATCCGTGCCCCTGATGCCTGATGTGTATCACCCTGTACATAGTGCAGCGTAGCTTCCTCTATTTTGTTTTTACTTTCTTTATGCTTTTTTTTTCTACTGTTGTGGGCTGTAACTTGCGCCATACAGATAGACTTATCATTGGTTTGGATCAGATTCAAATTATCAAAAACCCCAAATAGCAAAATGAGCTCGATGCTGCCTTAGTATCGATGCTCGAGAGTGACAGCATTGATGAATTTGAGATCTATTAAGCAGAAAAATAATAAGATCAGGAAGAATCTGACATTAGTTCAATCCAAGGTCCAAACTGAACTTGATGACTTCTTCACAAGCTCCCAGCAGAGGCTACCGAAAGCGATGTTTACACGTGAGGACTGAAAGATGCATTGGTTTTTGGATAGATATGCCAGGTTCCCTATAAAGATGGTGTTTTGAAACAGAAAGTTCTAGGAAGAGATGAGCAACCTCGTAAGACAAAACGGGTAAGTCAAGGAGGGATGCAAAGAAATGCAAAAACAGAGGACAGTGATTCTTTAAGTATTAACTTTCCCCAGGGTGAGTACATACTTATGTTAAGCTTGGTATGCACTACTCTCTCGGTCCTTCCGTCTATAAATAGGTGGCGTATAAACTTAGATAAAAAGTCAATGTTTTTAAAGTTTGATCAAGAATATATACCAAACTATGAAGATCTGTAATACCAAATCAATATCAATAGATTCATCATAAGATATAATTTCATAATATACATATTTAATATTATAATTTAGATATTTTCTTCAATATATTTGGTCAAAGTTTGAAAACATTGACTTTTGGACAAAGTTTATACGTCACCTCCTATGGGACAGAGGGCTCGAAGTTCTGTGTTGCAACATAGGAGTGATACTTTTCATGGGAGGTGAAAATAATAGACATACTACATCCGCCACCAGGTACTGCAGGTACCCATTGTCAACACTTATTGTGTAAAATGCTAGACGATTAAAAATACCTGAAGCATAGCTGACGCATGAACCATTGGTTGTCCAACGGCAGTTCCTTGCCCCACTAATTCATAACCTTGAGTACCAATAGTAACTGGCCTAGTGTAAGACTGTATAGCTGACATGTTAGCTGCATCCAGCCCCTCCTTAGACAATCCTTTGATGTTCATCTCATGTGTAACATAAAGGAAAAATTTGAAAAAGAAACTCAAAGTAAGTGAACTGCGAAATTCAACCATTCCACCTGGTGCATTCTCTGCTAGTGGAATGTCCTCTTTTAACAAATTGAAGGTCTCATTTAACAATCCGTGGTCCAACTTCTTTCCAACAAGGAATTTTTCAGTCTTTGCAGCTGTAAGTGGAACTGCAGCTACCCCTCCGTAGACAATAGAGACATCAGATACTACACAGTTTCCTTCAGCTTCTGTTATATGGACACGCATTCCTGCATTCACCAAAGCAATGTCATCCTCCCTTCTGTGTGCTTGCTTAAATTCTTTGACATATTCAAATGGTCTTGTCCATGGTAGAACAACAGAGAGCAACACTTCATCAGCCTTTAAATCAACTTTGCGGTAACCAAGAAAGAAATCTTTTGCAACTGTGGTCCTAATATTATTGTTAACATCAATTATCTGGAATTTTGCCCCTGTAGCCATCCAAAGTGGATTTAGGTCTGATATTGGACTAGCAGTACAAATATTACCACCAACAGAAGCAACATTCCTGATTTGTGTTCCCGCGAACCATTTTAGCTGCCCTAGTATTGCCTGACAAGACGAAGTTTCATGAGAACCACGCTCTGCTACAACCCTTTTGAGGAACTTTTGGAGCTGTGCAAGTCTAACTGCAGAACCAATTTGCAATCCATCTTCTTCCACTCTGAGGGTATTAAGCTCTGGAACATGGGTAACTGAGATCATGACCTTATATTGAGCATTCTTGAACTTAGTTTCAACTCCTACTTCAGAGTTACCAATGATAAGTTTTGCATCTGGGTAGCATGATTTCAAATGCAGTAGCTGCTCCAGTTTAACAGGTCTATACCACCTGATCCCATTAGATCCATTCAATTTAAGTGGCATAACTTTTCTCAACTGAAGTTCTGAGGGGAAAATGAGCTCCTTTTCACTGTACGCATTTCCATCAACTTCATTATATGAACAAGGTAAGTAGGATTTTACGGACGAGGATACTGAAGATTCATAAGCACCAACATCTGTCTCATTTCTGCATGAACATGGCTTCCCAGTTGAAGGGCAGATAGCTTGGCCATTGGCATTTTCTGAAGGTGAACCGGTGTACAATGAATCATCCGTTTTCGCAAAAACACGGAAGGCATCTATTATTGGTCTGTAGCCAGTACACCGACACAAATTTCCTGCAAGGCTTTCTTCGATCTGCTCTTCTGTAGGCGGATGCTTACTTGATCTTAGCAGTGCATACATGGACATCACAAAACCAGGAGTGCAAAATCCACATTGTGAACCATGTGCCACGGCTAAACGTTCCTGTAAAGAATGTAGAGCATCACGAGAAAGGAAAATATGTAAAAAAATGACTGATTAAAGTATTGCCACTAAAAGTAAAACTTTTATTTTTTTTCAGCATACAGTAGGCCGTCAATAAAACGACACACTTGGCATGTGACAGCTTTTTTTCGAGACCGCAGAAGACTTGCGTCTCGGTTAGGTAGAAGAGAGAGAAAGTACAAGTCCACATTTTGAATAATTGGATATAAAATAATAAACTCTGAGACAGTAAACACTAAATACATGTAGTTAATGGGCAGGGATTTTGCTAGTCTACTTGACATCTTTGGAGAATGGGGACAGTTGACCTAGTTGTGTAATATGACCTATTTACACTAAAAACATAACCTGTCAAAGTAATTGTTTTTCTACAGGTTAAATGCCTTTTTTATATACTGAGAAAAAAGTAGTGTTATCATTTGACCTATTTAATATCCTCATCATGCCAATTGGGTTGCTTTAGTCATGCCCGTTAAGTTATGGTATTTTTGCAGTGTCGCAGCTTTTTTTCAAAATGAGCGAATCTGCACACTTAAACGCGACTATATACATGCTTATCTAGACCAAATCTAACCAAAGCCGCGGCACTTAATTTGGAACGGAGGTAGTATTTGGCATGTTTACCAACCTTACATTAAATAGTATATCAACTGTTAAACGTGTAAAGGTGTGTCAATTTATTATTGTGCTTGTATCGAGGTGAATGGATTAGTATCAAATATCTGAATCAGACCTGATGCAAGACCACAACCGACCTACTGCGGTATACATGAACATGCTTTACTGCTGCTAAGCAATCTTAACCTTTTTCAGTACGCTTTTAAGCAATAGAATACTGTATTATCATAAGAGAATTCAATATATTCCATATTCAGGTCCTCTCGTGGATCCGATCCACCTCAGGTCCTCCCACGGTGGAGGGTGATTTCGCAGAGTGGTGGTCGCTGGCTGTGCGGACCGCCCCTCGCCAGCTGCGCAAAGGAACTTCGTCGATTATCATGCTTACGGCGTGGTGGATATGGAAACACCGGAATGCGGTGGTATTCGACAACGCACGGTCTTCGGTGACGTCCCTATTCAACGACATTAGGTCTGACGCGCGGCAATGGGCGGACGCGGGAGCCCGTGCTGTCCGCCAGCTCCTCCCCTAGACTAGTTTTTCTTGGGCTGAGTTGTATGGCGGGGTGTGCCCTTTCAGGGGCTTGTACATATAACTTTCTTTTCTATCAATGCATCGAAACGCAAGGTTTTTGCGTTTTCGCGAAGAAAAAAAAAATCCATATTCACCAGTCAGCATGGAAATACAATAAAAGAGCACTACTATCGTCCACCTTAGTTAGGATCATATTGCCAACAGAAGTAGCTGACATGGATACCTAAAAGTCATACAAAAACAGTGCATTACCTGGACTGGGTGCAAACCTCGCTGGCGGTCTCCAATTCCCTCAACTGTGATTATATGCATTCCTTCCAATGAATAAAGTGGAGCCAAGCATGCGTTTATTGCAAAATGCCTAAATAAAGTAAATATTTTTTGGTTCAGAATGGAGCTCAAGTTCAAGAAATAGGCAATAACCAAAAAAAGATGCATAACAACTAATGCATATGATTTTCATTCGGCTCTTAAGAATGGCTCATTAGCAATGCACCTCACTATACACAGGTTAATAAATGCACACAAGCTGAAATGGAATGGTTCCATCCCCCATACCCATAGAATGGAATGGTGCGAAGAACGGAAACCATTCCAGATTTTGTTTGGTTAGAGGGATGGGATGGAATGAATATGGTTCAAGTCATCTCTTGTATAGAACTGGTGAGGTTGCCTTACCTCCAGCATTTGCATATGTATACATTTCAACAATAACTCATTTGCACCTTCAGCAACATTTGATTTTATTAAAATCTAGCAACAATAACTCAAACTAGATAAGTGATAGCAGGACTTGTCGAAGGAATATGATTCTCACTGTGATTTCTTCGTAGGTTGATCATAGCATGACACCATGACAGTGCAGGCTCCACAACCGCCTTCACCACATCCAAGCTTTGTTCCTCGAAGACCAATATCTACAATACGTGGTTATAGAGAAATCAGATCGCAGTTTGCAAACCACCATATGTAAATGATACAAGTAGTATGTGTTCTGGCAAGTGCCGCGGCCTATGACCCTGAAGCATTGTCTTGAAACTTCTCAGAAGAAGGTTGTCGCTGACAATGATGATGCTTGTACAGAGCAGTGCTATGGGATCAGGAGGCAGCTGGCGTTTTGGTTTCTGCTCTGTGAGTATGAGTTATGTTCTGCCTTTTCCTTGGTGGTTGTTATCTAGCGAGTGTGCTGACAAATCTATGTAATGTCATGCAACGCTGGTGATCCCAGTAGGATCTATGTTGCTTTGCTACAAGAGCAAGGAGTATGCAATATATTCTCTTAAAAAGGTTCAGCGCCTTTCTACAGTAAGAGCGTACTCCAAAATCAACTGTCTTGAGACTTTGAGAGAATAATATTTTTTGATTCCGTGTCCAAATGTAAGATTATTTGTACAAAAGTAACCATAATGCAATTGCATAAATGGATCAAAAAACATTCTTATAAAACATACCCCCCATCAAGTTTTCTTTTTGTTCTAAAAAAAAAATCAAGTTTTCTTTTCTATTGCTAAAGTGACACACCTGACACCCCGAAACGACCTCACATCAATTTCACGATTCAGGAATGACACGCCAGACATGGATCGTATATAAGCATACATGCAAGTGTAGAGACTAGAAAGAAGAAAGGATGAAGGGGAGCGACCTCTGAGGTACTGGAGGAGGGTGAGGTGGGCGAGGCCATCGGGGAGCAGGCGGCGGACGCCGTTGACGTAGATGACCGCCTCGTCGGACCAGTCCGCCGCCGCTGCCGCCCCCTCCTCCGCCGCCTTGGTGAGCGAACCCATGAGCAATGACCTGGCGCCGGAAGAGAGATGGAGGATCCCGATTTGGATCGAACTGCTGTGAAGTGAGGGCGGTTGGCTCCGGTCGCGTGACTCCTCTCCCCTCCTCTCCTCTGGGAATTGTTTTTAGAGACGGGTGGAACTGGATATGCGTGGAGTGACGTGGCGAGGATGATTCTGCTTGTGAAGGCGGTGGTAGTACGTAGTAGCGCAGCTCACCTGCCTCTCAGACCGACTTGATGAAGAGACCCGCGGTAGCTCAACATCCCAAATGAGCCATGGATCTTCTTTTTGGGTTTTGCTTCGGTGCTCTTCCTTCTCCAAATTTGGGCACCAATGGCAATTCTTTTAATTTTTCGTGAGAGGATGACACCGAAGCACACCTTTTTGCTCGTCTTCGTCCTCTTTTTGAGGTTGCATAGGCATCCTCAAGCATATGTTTTTATCGTTTTTTTTTCTTTTTTTGGCACTCTCAACATGATTACTTGCATTCAAAGCATTACCACCAAGATAAATAGTTTAAACTTTTAACATGTCTAAAAAGTAACTCTTCGATATCATTGGAAACTATTTTTTATTTTTATCTTTTCAATTTTTATGGGTTTATATTTTATAAGTTAGTTAGTGAAAGTAAATTTATATGAAATGTGAAACAAGAATAGAACCTTAGCGATACGCTCACCGGCAACGGTGTTGGAAAACATCTTGATAATCCCTAAGTGCAGAAAATCGTAGTATTATAATTCAATAAGTATTTAAGTTGAACCCAGGAGAATCTATTATTTAAATCCCTATAGCCCACTTATGTGGCCCTTTATGCAAAGCGATGTGCTAGGTGTGTAAGGTTATTTTTACTAATAACTAGAAAACTGTAAAGTGTTGAAAGTAAATAAAGAAAGTAAACTATGGCAAGTAAAGTAATGGAAATTCAATTCGGCTTCGGGTGCATATGCTCTCTTGACCAAAAAGTTATAATTTGAAATGTCGAAATTTTTTGATAAAAAATTCTACACGGACATCTCCATAATATATGTGTGTTTGTCAAGTTTCGCGATGAACCAATAATTTTTGTGGTCTATGTAAAAAAGTAAAATTTGTCTTCTGAAAAGCCATATTTTTAGCATTGAATTTTTTCTTTTTTACACAAGCCACACGACAAGTCGATTTTTCATGAAATGACTTTGTGAGCGCGTAGCACGTGTATATGTATGTGTGAAATTTGCGTTTCGACTTTTTTGAAATTTCAAAATAAAGTAAAGTAAAGACTATAAAGTTAAAAGCAAGTAAAATAAAAATAAGTAACTCAAGGGAGAAGTTGTTTAGGCAAATTGTTATTTTATTTGTTTGGTTGTCTCAATTAGTGAAGTGCATGGATAGTCCTTTTGTTGTTTCTTCTAGAGAGGAGCCATACATAGATGCAGCCATAAACATGAGCAATCACCCCTACTGATTGATCCCAATGTCGTATCCAAGAAAACAAGGGAGTTATTAAGATATAAAGTCCAACCACCGTTGTATCCTCATAGTTATATGTCATGTTAATTAACCATTAATTAATATAGCATGTATATTCAAGACTTGGAACACGGTTTTTGACAATCTCCGCCTATCCTCCTCCTATCATCCTGCAACGGTGACAACCTTATAGATCTCCCAACATATATGTGCACTCATATATCAGTATATAAAATCATCATAGAATTAGCATATATTTGTATGCGACCATCAACAAACTGTTTCATAATTGCCATAAACAAGCCACTACTCAAACAAAAACATAGAGACGCAACAGATCACGGGAAAAACAATAGATTGCTTCACACATCATGTTTGCGATGATTTTACACTAGGGGATGATGGAGAGGTGCCTCCCAAGGGGGAGAGGCGGCTACAACGAGGAGGAGGTGGGGCCGATGGTAGGGAGGCGGCGGTGGCTTCCTATGGGCGGCAGCTACCCTTGGGGCAGGGACCCCTTGCCGTCTTCTTCTTCCTTGAACTTGGTGATGGTGTGGAGGAGTTCCCCCCCCTCCTTGGTGGCCGCCAAGAGGGAGGATTTTTGTCACAATAGATAGGGGCCCTCCAAAAGTAGGGTTTTCCCTCGATATAGAGGTGGAGATGCAATCTAGGCCATGGGATTGATGCCCCTTTGATCCAAGGGCTCTTGAGCACCTCTAGAACCTTCCTAGAACTCCTCTCTATCCTTTATGAGCCCATAAAGCCATGGCTTAGCCGAAAGCATCATATGTCGTAGGAGTTGGATTCAATCACGTCATAATCTTTCGGATTCCCAAAACTACTTTTGTACTCCACAGTAATTGGCTGGTATGTGGGATTCCGGAGTCCGTTTGAGACGAATTTTATGTCTAGAATGATTAGCAGAAAATTTCAACAATTTTTATGTTTTGACTTTTTCCACTGGACGTCGTCTTTAGGGATCTTGGCAATCTTTAAAAAAAAATTGTAGGACAGATTTCAGGAAACTTCAGATTTCATAAGGAGTGGTTCCCTTCTATATTTATGTGTTTCCTACACAAGAAAGTGTAAAGCAAGAAATTTTGCACTTTTGCAATTATTAGTAAATTAGTACCAATAAATATAATAAAATTGCAAAATAATAATGATTTAAACACAATAAATTATAAATTTTATGCATGCATTTTAAATGCATCAACTTCTAACAAACGGAGTGAGCCTCGTCGTAGGGAGGCTTAGGGCGAAAGGAGCGAAGCCTGAAGTGCACATACATGGTGCCCTAGGGGGTGTCCGGGGTGCAGAGGTGTCTATAAATATATCTTGTAAGCCTCCAGTTAGGGCTTATTCACTTTTTTAGAAATCCCAGAGTGTTGTGTAAACACTTTCAATATAGCGGAGTTTTTTCAAAAGAATATATAGAAGTTTTGTTAAATAAAAAGATTTAGTGAAGTTTTGATGGCTAACACTCATGGGTTTTTTCTCTTTTGTTGGAGAGGTTTCTCCGGCATACTCGAAATGGAGGCCGAGCTACACGTAACCCTTTATTTTCAAGCACGCAAAATTTGTATTTCAAAGTTTCCAAAAAATCTAAAACAAAATTCTAGGGGTAGCCAACGATGTATACTACAAACGCGCAAAATCTCAATACGAGCAACTTTTTATTTTAGGCTACACAAAAATGATAAAATCTGACAAATTTTATACTCCCTCTATTCCAAAATATAAGGCACGGATTTTTTGCACCATCTTTAATGCAAAACTTTGGCCAGTAATTGACTAATATATACCAAAATAGATGGATTGGGAATGTACAAATGATATCGTTGCATATTTCTCGCAATTCCTTTTCGATTCATATATATTTATAGAATTTTTACGCAAATATTATAAGCATAAATCATAGTCAAAGTTGTAAGTCGTCGACCAACGTAATTTAAGGGCATTTTAGGATGGAATGAGTAGTGAATAGTGCACATTTCAACATTATATAAGTTGTCAGATTTTGCTATTTTGTGTAGCCTACAAAATATGTAGTTCATATTGAAATTTATATGTTTGTAGTATACATCATCGGCTACCTCTAAAATTTTGTTTCAACTTTTTTGAAACTTTAAAATATAAATTTCCGTGTGAGATTAATTACCGAAAACAACATGACAGATGCACAAGCATACTTAACCACATACATCAGATTGAGCACATGCATCAGATCTGAACATGGAGCAAGTAGCAGTGCAAGGTAGGAGAGAAAAAACACGTACATCGCGACCGAGAAGGTCGCACCAGCACCACCACCACCACCATGGGAGTTGTTGATGTCGTCCATGGTGTAGTCGGATCTGCCGATGAAGCAGTCGAACCGGCGAAGAAGAGCACGAACAGCAGCGAGCAGTCGCGTCGAGACGCTCCCCAAAAACCTTATCGCCCGTCTCCCGGTGCAGGATCTCAACGGACGGAGTTTCGAAGGTCTGCTCTCCCGGACGGCTGTGCACGCAGTCGCCGGGATGGGGAAGACTAGAGAGTAGCGTAGCAAAAGGAACTTCGTGAGAGAGACGGACTAGAGAGTTCTGAGAGTTATGTTCTTTAGATCTGAACTGTCTCCTTGTATAGCCTGGGAGGAGAGCCGACCCGACCGCGTTGCCACGCGTAGGAAGCCAGGGACACGCGGCGAGCATGCACATGCAGGTCGACACGTACCCAACTCAGTTGGTGCACCAAGCAAAAATTTAGGCTTCCTTGAGTGTGTCTCGAACTCGAATTCGAGTCACGAAATACAACTTGACGTGACGTGTCGAGCCGAGGCGGGGCGGGCGGAGGAGGAGGAGTTCGCGAGGGCTCCTTCTATTCTCACTCACTTGGAAGGATTAGAACAGCAGCCCTTATATACCACTCCAACTCTCTTCCAACTAGCAATGTGGGACTAAACTTTGTCCCCAAAGGCTGTCACAAGCTGCCAACTTGATGGGCCTTGAGATTTCAGAAATTGTAGACTACATGGGCTACCTTATTGGGCTGCAGCCCATCTACATTCAATAGTGTAGCCAATGAATTATCCCATAAACGTGCAAAATTTCAATTTCAAATACAAAATATTTTGGACTACACAAAAATGACAAACGTGTGAATCTGGGTATGCATATTTCAAATCTCCAAATTTCAACAGATTTTATGTTTTTTGTGTAGCCTACAATATAAAGAATTTCATATTAAAATTTTACACGCTTGTAGGTTACATCATTTACTATGTCCAGATTTATTTCTTGAATTTTTTTAAAACAAATATGTATGATTTTCTATTTTTTTAAACAGCAGGTGGTGCCTAAGAGCCAAAGACATTTTTCGTAAATCTACACACTATCTAGTATATAGAAACATTCAAATTTTGATAAATCTAAGGTATAAATTTTATAACATGGAGGGATTATTTTAGATTTTGTTACTCCAATTGAGCGGCCATATCTGTTTAAGCCTTTTTTTTGCAGGTAATATGCGAAATAAGTAGATTTTGACTATTAGCGAATTGTGTGTATTCATGTCATTTAGAATTGGTCACACTAAAACTTATTTAAATTCTCCATTTGGCATTTTTTCTTAGGATTTTTCATGTACTATTTATAAAAAGCCCATGAGCCACTATTGAATATTGTGCCAAGTGTCATCTATTTTAAAGATGATTTATGCATTATGCAAGAATAAAATTATGAGAATATCGCAAGATAAGACTACTATGGATCTCAACGGACGGAGTATTAAGGTTGAGTTGGCGAGGGAGGCAGCAAATTTCTGTTGATTGGATCCTCGCACACGTAGCTGGCTCGTGCTGGCCCTAAATCTCAAAGAGTAAATGACAAAAAACTACCACAATTGTGACAGCGGTGACACGGAACTACCAAAACCATTCGTTTTGTCACATGACTATCACAATTGGGGCATGTTCGTGACAAAGAGCACTGATTTTCTAATTTGCGTGTCTTAATCCAGTTTCTGACAGTTGGGACCCACTGTCAGGTCCTACGTGGCAAAAACAAATGACTTGTTTCTTCTAATTTTACAGAAAACCCCCAATCCATTTTTTCTAAAAGCAATCAAGTCCAAATCGATGTCTTCCTCCCTCCCCTCTCTGTGTCCGCCCGCCGCCGCGCGCACCTGTCATCGCGCCGTCGCGTGCCTGCCCATCGTGCCCGCCCACCTCCCCGCCATGGCTTCCTCTCCTCCCAGCCCCTTCCCCGATGTCGAGCTATGGCCCCTCCTCCCGCTGACAATGATCGCAAACATGCCATGCGGCGGCCAGGGCGCCCAGGACGCGGTTGCAGGCGTGGACCTGCGGCTGGACCGAGAACTCGTGCCGGAACCTACGGAGCGTGTAGAGCGCGCGGAGGGGGCGTCGCGCGGCCGTGTGCAGCCGGACGAGGAGGGTGAGCTGAGGGTGGGAGACGGGCTTGCCGTGGGCGCGGATGAGGTCGGGGAGCTGGTCGGCGGCGCCCGGGAGGCCCGCGTCGGAGAGGAGCGAGGCAAGGGCGTGGAAGGCGGGGAAGCAGTGGCGTAAGCCCTTCTGGCGGTCGGCCCAGTGGAAGAAGGGGAGGGCGAGCGGGGGAGGTGGCGGCGGGCGCGCGCTGAGGACCTCGGCCACGAGCGTGGGTGGCACGCGACGGAGCTTGGAGAGGTCAGCGACGACGGGAGGGCCCCAACGCTGGTGCCGGCGGAGGGCGTCGAGGAGGAACCGCGCGAGCGGGGAGAGGCGGCAGGTATGGAATGCGGCAGAGTGGTCCGCACCCAAGCTCACCGCCTGCCCCGCTGATACGTCTCCAACGTACCTATAATTTCTGATGTTCCATGCTTGTTTTATGACAATACTTACATGTTTTGCTTGCACTTTATAATGTTTTTATTCATTTTCCGGAACTAACCTATTAACGAGATGCCGAAGGGCCAGTTGTTGTTTTCTGTTGTTTTTGGTTCCAGAAAGGCTGTTCGGGCAATATTCTCGGAATTCGACGAAACGAAGACCCAGGACCTTATTTTTCCCGGAACCTTCCAGAAAGTCAGAGGGGGACCAGAGGGGTGCCAGGGGCCCCCCACACAACAGGGCCGCGCGGGCTCCACCCTGGCCACGCCAGCCTATGAGGGGGAGGCCCCGTGGCCCCTCCGACTCCGACTCTTCGCCTATTTAAGCCCTGGTGACCTAAAACCTCGATACCGATTGACGAAACTCCAGAAAGACTCCAGGGGCGCCGCCGCTATCGCGAAACTCCGTTTTGGGGGACAGAAGTCTCTGTTCCGGCACCCTGCCGGGACGGAGAAGTGCCCCCGGAAGCCATCTCCATCGACGCCACCACCTCCATCATGCTCCGTGAGTAGTTTCCCCATGGACTACGGGTTCTAGCTGTAGCTAGTTGGTATTCTCTCCCCCATGTACTTCAATACAATGATCTCATGAGCTGCCTTTCATGATTGAGATTCATCTTATGTAATCGGTGTTGTGTTTGTTGGGATCCGATGGATTGTTACATTATGATTTGTCTATCTACAAAGTTTATGAAGTTATTGTTGCTGCAATCTTGTTGTGTTTAATGCTTGTCACTAGGGCCCGAGTGGCATGATCTTAGATTTAAGCTCTATACTTATTGCTTAGATTGTATCTACAAGTTGTATGCACATGTCTATGTCCGGAACCAAAGGCCCCAAAGTGACAGAAATTGGGACAACCGGAGGGGAAGGCTTAGATATGAGGATCACATGTTTTCACGGAGTGTTAATGCTTTGCTCCGGTGCTCTATTAAAAGGAGTACCTTAATATCCAGTAGATTCCCTAGAGGCCCGGCTGCCACCGGCTGGTAGGACAAAAGATGTTGTACAAGTTTCTCATTGCGAGCACGTATGACTATATATGGGAAACATGCCTACATGATTAATAATCTTGATGTTCTGTCTTAATGCTATTTCAATCCTATCAATTGCTCAACTGTAATTTGTTCACCCAACACTTGTTATTGGAGAGTTACCACTAGTGTAGATAGCTGGGAACCCCGGTCCATCTCTCATCATCATATACTCGTTCTACATGTCATTGGAAGTAGTATCAACTATTTTCTGGTGTCATTGCTCTCATACTACTGCTGCGTATTCTTACTACTGCTCTCATATTACTGCTGCTTTCACATCACCCCTGTTACTAGTGCTTTTCCAGGTGCAGCTGAATTGACAACTCAGTTGTTAAGGCTTATAAGTATTCTTTACCTCCCCTTGTGTCGAATCAATAAATTTGGGTTTTACTTCCCTCGAAGACTGTTGCGATCCCCTATACTTGTGGGTTATCAAGACTATTTTCTGGCGCCGTTGCCGGGGAGGCATAGCTCTACTCATAAGTTCACCTGGGGAGTACACTCTACCTCTCTCTCTGTTTTTGCTTTATTTTGTTTTGCTTAGTTTACTTTTGCCTAGTTTACTTGTGGTTAGTTTATTTCCGTCTAGTATTATTTTGCTTAGTTTAATTTTGTCTAGTTTGTTTTTGTTTTGTTTTACTTTTCTCATATACCCAAAAATCCATAAAAATTTGAAAAACCTAAAAATTAAAAACTGTTGTTATGGAAGAACCCACAACCTATTTGGAGCTTATAGAATTATATAATAATTATAGAGAATCAAGAAAGGGTAAAGTTATGAGTGCTGTGATAAAAAATTGAATACAATTGCTAAAATCTTGCTTAAATGCCATGATATAAATTGTTGCTCTAAAGAGGATACTAAACATCTTAAATTTCAATGTGGCTTTAGTGAGGAAGTTTTAATTAAGAACTATAATTGGAATAACTATATTCATTTTGGGTTCGAAGAGGTAGAACAATTTGTCATATTTATGGGAGCCTCTGAGATAGAATCCTTCATTGTTAAAAATTATGAAACTTGTGTTGTTTGTAAGGACCTTAAAGATTATGTCTCTTCTATTCTTAATTTTTGCATAGAAAGCTACAGTGATAATCCTTATATCATTGATTATAAAGAGAGACTCATTAATGCACAAGAATGCACTCACAATTTGCAGGAACCTGTGGAAGAAGAAATTGATGAACCTGAAAGCTCATTGGATGAAAAAGAGGAGGAAATTGATGAACCTGAAAGCTCATTGGATGAAAAAGAAGAGGAGAGTGATGAACAAAAGGAGGAAGAATGGATTAGCTACCCATGCCAACCTTCTAATGAGAGTAACTCTTTATCTCTTACACTATTTGATTGTCCTCCATACTTACCGAAAGAGGATGAATGTTATGTTCCTGTGGATTCTCTTGAAATATTCCCTATGAGTAAAATTTGTGAGAATAATTATGCTACTGTCATTTATGATAAGCCATGCTACTTTGATAAATCTTATGATAATGCTTTGTTTGTGCCTGATGTCGAAATGCATGGTACTAAAGAGTTTTGCTTGGCAAATGTTTATGATAAATCTCTAGATGATGGTCCTATGTTACTTGATAATATTAATTGTACTACTAATGAAAATGGGATTGGAGAAGTCTTGACTTTATCTAGGAGTCCCATATCTTTTGAGATTGATCAATCATCTTATTATATTATTGATAAAGGTGGATTTGAAAGTTTTAATCCCGCTATTTTTGAGCTTGATAAAAATTATATGTTTATGGATCATGAGAAACATGCTTTATGTGATAGTTATATTGTTGAGTTTGTTTATGATGCTACTGAAAATTATTATGAGAGAGGAAAATATGATTGTAGAAATTTGCATGGTACTAAAACACCTCTCTATATGCTGAAAATTTTGAAGCTACTCTTGTTTTATCTTTCTATGCTTGTCACTTTGTTCTTCATGAATTTATTTGTGTACAAGATTCCTATGCATAGGAAGAGGGTTAGACTTAAATGTGTTTTGAACTTGCTTTTTGATGCTCTCTTTTGCTTCAACTCTCATCCTTATGAGTGCATCATTAAAATTGCTGAGCCCATCTTAATGGCTATAAAGAAAGCACTTCTTGGGAGATAACCCATGTCTTTATTTTGCTACTGTTTTGTTGTGTCTTGGAAGTTGTTACTACTGTAGCAACCTCTCCTTATATTTATTTTATTGCATTGTTGTGCCAAGTAAAGTCTCTAATAGGAAGTTGATACTAGATTTGGATTTCTGCGCAGAAATAGATTTCTATCTGTCACGAATCTGGGCAGGGCTCTCTGTAGGTAACTCAGAAAAATCTGCCAATTTACGTGCGTGTTCCTCAGATATGTACGCAACTTTCATTAGTTTGAGTTTTCTGATTTGAGCAACAGAAGTACCTTTTAAAAATTTGTGTTTACTGGCTGTTCTGTTTTGACAGATTCTGTCTCTGTTTTTTGCATTGTCTCTTGTGGACTTTAAGTGAGGCTTTCTAGACGTGGAGAGCTGTAGCTAATGTTTTATTGAGTTCTTGCAATGTGTCACTACAGTACCAAAGTGGATTAAAGTTTTTTGAGTACTAACCCCTCTAATGAAGTTTATGAGAAGTTTGGTGTGAAGGAAGTTTTCAAGGGTCAAGAGAGGAGGATGATATATGATCAAGAAGAGTGAAAAGTCTAAGCTTGGGGATGCCCCCGTGGTTCATCCCTGCATATTTCAAGAAGACTCAAGCGTCTAAGCTTGGGGATGCCCAAGGCATCCCCTTCTTCATCAACTTATCAGGTTTCTTCTATTGAAACTATATTTTTATTCGGTCACATCATATGTTCTTTACTTGGAGCGTCTGTGTGTTTTTTGTTTTTGTTTGTGTTTGAATAAATTCGGATCCTAGCAATCCTTGTTTGGGAGAGATACACGCTCCGCTTTTTCTTATGAACACTTGTGTTCTTCGTTTTACTTTTAATGTTCAATGATAAAAGTTGGAAGCTATTGCATTTATTGATATTTGGTTGGAAACAGAAAATGCCTCATATTGACTTGAATAATTTGATACTTGGCAATTGTTTTGAGCTCTCAATTAGATCATGATTAAACTCTTGCATCATGTAGTTTAAACCTATTAGTGGAGAACTACCGTAGAGCTTGTTGAAATTGTTTTGCATGATTGGTCTCTCTAAGGTCTAGATATTTTCTGGTAAAAGTGTTTGAGCAACAAGGAAGACAGTGTAGAGTTTTATAATGCTTGCAATTTGTTCTTATGTAAGTTTTGCTGTACCGGTTCATACTTGTGTTTGCTTAAAACAACCTTGCTAGCCAAAGCCTTGTACTGAGAGGAAATACTTCTCGTGCATCCAAAACCTTGAGCCAAAACCTATGCCATTTGTGTCCACCATATCTACCTACTATGTGGTATTTCCTGCCATTCCAAGCAAATACTTCATGTGCTACCTTTAAACAATTCAAAAGCTATTATCTATTATTTGTGTCAATGTTTTATAGCTCATGAGGAAGTATGTGGTGTTTTATCTTTCGATCTTGTCATTTACTTTGGACAGACTTTCACCAATGGACTAGTGGCATATCCGCTTATCCAATAATTTTGGAAAAAGAGCTGGCAATGGGGTTCCCAGCCCCAATTAATTAACTTTCATTAATAATTCTCTTCACATGTTTTGCTCTGATTCATCAGTAAGCAACTTAATTTTGCAAATAGACACTCCTCCATGGTATGAGATTGTTGGAAGGCACCCGAGGATTCGGTTAGCCATGGCTTGAGAAAGAAAAGGTTGGGAGGAGTGTCATCTAAAAAAATAAAATAAAAAATAAAAACTAAACGAAAATACATGTGTAAACAAAAGAGAAGAGGGATGATCTACCTTGCTGGTAGAGATAACGTCCTTCATGGGAGCCGCTCTTGAAAGTCTGGTTGACGAGGTAGTTAGAGTACCCGCTACCATTCGTTGACAACAACAAACACCTCTCAAAACTTTACTTTTATGCTCTCTATATGATTTCAAAACTTAAAAAGCTCTAGCACATGATTTAATCCCTGCTTCTCTCTGCGAAGGGCCATTCTTTTACTTTTATGTTGAGTCAGTTTACCTACTTCCTCCCATCTTAGAAGCAAACACTTATGTCAACTGTGCATTGATTCTAACATACTTGCTTATTTGCATTCATCATATTACTTTGTGTTGACAATTATCCATGAGATATGCATGTTGAAAATTGAAAGCAACTGCTGAAACTTAAATCTTCCTCTGTGTTGCTTCAATACCTTTACTTTGAATTTATTGCTTTATGGGTTAACTCTTATGCAAGACTTTTGATGCTTGTCTTGAAAGTACTATTCATGAAAAGTTTTGCTATATGTTATCTATTTGTTAGCAACTATAGATCATTGCCTTGAGTCACTGCATTCATCTCATATGCTTTATAATAGTATGATCAAGATTATGTAAGTAGCATGTCACTACAGAAATTACTCTTTTTATCGTTTACCTACTCGAGGGCGAGCAGGAACTAAGCTTGGGGATGCTGATACGTCTCCAACGTACCTATAATTTCTGATGTTCCATGCTTGTTTTATGACAATACTTACATGTTTTGCTTGCACTTTATAATGTTTTTATGCATTTTCCGGAACTAACCTATTAACGAGATGCCGAAGGGCCAGTTGCTGTTTTCTGTTGTTTTTGGTTCCAGAAAGGCTGTTCGGGCAATATTCTCGGAATTCGACGAAACGAAGACCGAGGACCTTATTTTTCCCGGAACCTTCCAGAAAGTCAGAGGGGGACCAGAGGGGTGCCAGGGGGCCCCCACACAACAGGGCCGCGCGGGCTCCACCCTGGCCGCGCCAGCCTATGAGGGGGAGGCCCCGTGGCCCCTCCGACTCCGACTCTTCGCCTATTTAAGCCCTGGTGACCTAAAACCTCGATACCGATTGACGAAACTCCAGAAAGACTCCAGGGGCACCGCCGCCATCGCGAAACTCCATTTCGGGGGACAGAAGTCTCTGTTCCGGCACCCTGCCGGGACGGGGAAGTGCCCCCGGAAGCCATCTCCATCGACGCCACCGCCTCCATCATGCTCCGTGAGTAGTTCCCCCATGGACTACGGGTTCTAGCTGTAGCTAGTTGGTATTCTCTCCCCCATGTACTTCAATACAATGATCTCATGAGCTGCCTTACATGATTGAGATTCATCTTATGTAATCGGTGTTGTGTTTGTTGGGATCCGATGGATTGTTACATTATGATTTGTCTATCTACAAAGTTTATGAAGTTATTGTTGCTGCAATCTTGTTGTGTTTAATGCTTGTCACTAGGGCCCGAGTGGCATGATCTTAGATTTAAGCTCTATACTTATTGCTTAGATTGTATCTACAAGTTGTATGCACATGTCTATGTCCGGAACCAAAGGCCCCAAAGTGACAGAAATTGGGACAACCGGAGGGGAAGGCTTAGATATGAGGATCACATGTTTTCACAGAGTGTTAATGCTTTGCTCCGGTGCTCTATTAAAAGGAGTACCTTAATATCCAGTAGATTCCCTAGAGGCCCGGCTGCCACCGGCTGGTAGGACAAAAGATGTTGTACAAGTTTCTCATTGCGAGCACGTATGACTATATATGGGAAACATGCCTACATGATTAATAATCTTGATGTTCTGTCTTAATGCTATTTCAATCCTATCAATTGCCCAACTATAATTTGTTCACCCAACACTTGTTATTGGAGAGTTACCACTAGTGTAGATAGCTGGGAACCCCGGTCCATCTCTCATCATCATATACTCGTTCTACATGTCATAGGAAGTACTATCAACTATTTTCTGGTGCCATTGCTCTCATACTACTGCTACTGCTGCTGTGTTACTGTTACTACTGCTCTCATATTACTGCTGCTTTCACATCACCCCTCTTACTAGTGCTTTTCCAGGTGCAGCTGAATTGACAACTCAGTTGTTAAGGCTTATAAGTATTCTTTACCTCCCCTTGTGTCGAATCAATAAATTTGGGTTTTACTTCCCTCGAAGACTGTTGCGATCCCCTATACTTGTGGGTTATCACCCGCGTCTGCCCTTCTGTGCTCGGTCTGGGCTCGGCCCGAGCCCTCCTGCCTACCCGCCGTCTGCTGCCGAGCTCGCCGGTGCTGCGTCAGCAAGGGTGCGCCGAAGCAGATCATCGATCTGTGCGGGCTGCGTGAGGACGTGCGGCGGCGCGTTCACGCCATCATTGGCAAGTTCGCCGACCATGGGCTGCGGTCGCTCGCCGTGGCGCGGCAGAGCGTGCCGGAGCGGAGCAAGGAGGGGAAGGGGTGATGCGTGTAGTTGACACGTCCGTTGGGAACCCCAAGAGGAAGGTGTGATGCGCACAGTAGCAAGTTTCCCTCAGTAAGAAACCAAGGTTTAATCGAACCAGTAGGAGTCAAGAAGCACGTTGAAGGTTGATGGCGGAGGAGTGTAGTGCAGCGCAACACCAGGGATTCCGGCGCCAACGTGGAACCTGCACAACACAATCACAGAACTTTGCCCCAACGTAACAGCGAGGTTGTCAATCTCACCGACTTGTTGTAAACAAAGGATTAGATGTATAGTGTGGATGATGATGTTTGTTTGCGAAGAACAGTAAAGAACAATTGCAGTAGATTGTATTTCAGATGTAAAGAATAGGACCGGGGTCCACAGTTCACTAGTGGTGTCTCTCCCATAAGATAGCAGATGTTGGGTGAACAAATTACAGTTGGGCAATTGACAAATAAAGAAGGCATAACAATGCACATACATATATCATGATGAGTACTATGAGATATAATCAGGGCATTACGACAAAGTACATAGACCGCCATCCAACATGCATCTATGCCTAAAAAGTCCACCTTCAGGTTATCATCCGAACCCCCTCCAGTATTAAGTTGTAAACAACAGACAATTGCATTAAGTATGGTGCGTAATGTAATCAACACAAATATCCTTAGACAAAGCATCGATGTTTTATCCCTAGTGGCAACAGCACATCCACAACCTTAGAACTTTCTGTCAACATTGTCCTGCATTTAATGGAGGCATGAACCCACTATCGAGCATAAATACTCCCTCTTGGAGTCACAAGTATCAACTTAGCCAGAGCCTCTACTAGCAACGGAGAGCATGCAAGAACATAAATAACATATATGATAGATTGATAATCAACTTGACATAGTATTCAATATCCATCGGATCCCAACAAACACAACATGTAGGATTACAAATAAACGATCTTGATCATGATAGGCAGCTCACAAGATCGACATGATAGCACAATGAGGAGAAGACGACCATCTAGCTACTGCTATGGACCCATAGTCCAGGGGTGAACTACTCACACATCGATCCGGAGGCGATCATGGCGATGAAGAGACCTCCGGGAGATGATTCCCCTCTCCGGCAGGGTGCCGGAGGCGATCTCCTGAATCCCCCGAGATGGGATTGGCGGCGGCGGCGTCTCTGGAAGGTTTTCCGTATCGTGGCTCTCGGTACTGGGGGTTTCGCGATGGAGGCTTTAAGTAGGCAGAAGGGCGGTGTCGGGAGAGTCACGGGGCCCCACACGCTAGGGCCGCGCGGCCCCCTCTAGGCCGCGCCGCCCTAGTGTGGCGGCGCCCCGTGGCCCCACTTCGTCTCCCCTCCGGTCTTCTGGAAGCTTCGTGAAAAAATAGGCCCCTGGGCGTTGATTTCGTCCAATTCCGAGAATATTTCCTTACTAGGATTTCTGAAACCAAAAACAGCAGAAAACAACAACTGGCTCTTCGGCATCTCGTCAATAGGTTAGTGCCGGAAAATGCATAATAATGACATATAATGTGTATAAAACATGTGAGTATCATCATAAAAGTAGCATGGAACATAAGAAATTATAGATACGTTTGGGACGTATCAAGCATCCCCAAGCTTAGTTCCTACTCACCCTCGAGTAGGCAAACGATAACAAAGATAATTTCTAAAGTGACATGCTATCATAATCTTGATCAATACTATTGTAAAGCACATGAGATGAATGCAGCGATTCGAAGCAATGATGAAGATAATGAGTAAACAAATGAATCATATAGCAAAGACTTTTCATGAATAATACTTTCAAGACAAGCATCAATAAGACTTGCATAACAGTTAACTCATAAGCAATAAGTTCAAAGTAAAAGCGTTGAAACAACACAAAGGAAGATATAAGTTTCAGCGGTTGCTTTCAACTTTAACATGTATATCTCATGGATAATTGTCAACACAAAGTAATATAACAAGTGCAATAGGTAAACATGTAAGAATCGATGCACACAGTTTACACAAGTGTTTGCTTCTGGGATAGATAGAATAGGTAAACTGACTCAACATTAAAGTAGAAGAATGGCCCTTCGCAGAGGGAAGCATGGATTACTATTTTTGTGCTAGAGCTTTTGATTTTGAAAACATAGAAACAATTTTGTCAACGGTAGTAATAAAGCATATGAGTTATGTATAAGACATCTTATAAGTTGCAAGCCTCATGCATAGTATACTAATAGTGCTCGCACCTTGTCCTAATTAGCTTGGGTTAACATGGATTATCATTGCATAACATATGTTTCAACCAAGTGTCACAAAGGGGTACCTCTATGCCGCCTGTACAAAGGTCTAAGGAGAAAGCTCGCATTGGATTTCTCGCTTTTGATTATTCTCAACTTAGACATCCATACCGGGACAACATAGACAACAGATAATGGACTCCTCTTTTAATGCTTAAGCATTCAACAACAGGTAATATTCTCATAAGAGATTGAGGTTTTATGTCCAAACTGAAACTTCCACCATGAATCATGGCTTTAGTTAGCGGCCCAATGTTCTTCTCTAACAGTATGCATACTCAAACCATTTGATTGTGAAAACCGCCCTTACTTCAGACAAGACGAACATGCATAGCAACTCACATGATATTCAACAAAGGTAAAAGAGTTGATGACATCCCCAGAAAACATGGTTACCGCTCAACAAGCAACTTACTAAGAAATAAGACACATAAGTACATATTCTTCACCACGATAGTTTTTAAGCTATTTTGTCCCATGAGCTATATATTGTAAAGGTAAAGAATATAAATTTTAAAGGTAGCACTCAAGTAATGTACTTTGGAATGGCGGAGAAATACCATGTGGTAGGTAGGTATGGTGGACACAAATGGCATGGTTATTGGCTCAAGGATTTGGATGCACGAGAAGAATCCCTCTCAATACAAGGCTAGGCTAGCAAGGTTGTTTGAAGCAAACTCAAGTATGAAATGGTGCAGCAAGACTCACATATAAACATATTGTAAGCATTATAAGACTTTACATCGTCTCCTTGTTGTTCAAACACCTCAACCAGAAAATATCTAGACTTAGAGAGAACAATCATGCAAACCAAATTTTAACATGCTCTATGTAGTTATTCATTAATGGGTACAAGGTACATGATGCAGGAGCTTAAACAAGATCTATATGAGCACAACAATTGCCAAGTATCACATTATTCAAGACATTAACCATTTACCACATGCGGCATTTTCCGTTTCCAACCATATATCAATGAACGAGGTAGTTCAACCTTCGCAATGAACATTAAGAATAAAGCTAAGAACACATGTGTTCATACGAAACAGCGGAGCGTAATATCTCCAATATAAAGGATTGTGGGATCCAATTTTATTCAAACAAAACAAAAACAAAAACAAACAGACGCTCCAAGTAAAGCACATAAGATGTGACGGAATAAAAATATAGTTTCACTAGAGGAACCTGATAATGTTGTCGATGAAGAAGGGGATGCCCAGGCATCCCCAAGCTTAGACGCTTGGGTCTTCTTAAAATATGCAGGGATGAACCACGGGGGCATCCCCAAGCTTTGACTTTTCACTCTTCTTGATCATATTGTATCATCCTCCTCTCTTGACCCTTGAAAACTTCCTCCACACCAAACTCGAAACAAACTCATTAGAGGGTCAGTGCATAATTCATATATTCAGAGGTGGAATAATCATTCTTAATACTTCTGGACATTGCACAAAGCTACTGAAAGTTAATGGAACAAAGAAATCCATCAAACATAGCAAAACAGGCAATGCGAAATAAAAGGCAGAATCTGTCAAAACAGAACAGTCCGTAAAGACGAATTTTAAAGTGGCACCAGACTTGCTCAGATGAAAATGCCCAAATTGAATGAAAGTTGCGTACATATCTGAGGATCACGAACGTAAATTTGCAGATTTTTCTGAGTTACCTACAGAGAATTCTGCCCAGATTCGTGACAGCAAGAAATCTGTTCCTGCGCAGTAATCCAAATCTAGTATTGGCTTTACTATCAAAGACTTTACTTGGCACAACAATACAATAAAATAAAGATAAGGAGAGGTTGCTACAGTAGTAAACAACCTCCAAGACTCAAATATAAAACAAAGTACTGTAGTAAAATCATGGGTTGTCTCCCATAAGCGCTTTTCTTTAACGCCTTTCAGCTAGGCGCAGAAAGTGTGAATCAAGTGTTATCAAGAGAAGAAGCATTGACATCAAAAAATTTCTCACAAACAAGACTTGTTGCAGAGGGTACCTTAGATGTTACATTATCTAAATTTCCCATAGTGGTACTAAGGGTTTTATCAATTTTAGGCTTATAATTCTTTGGCTTAGGCACCTTAGAGACATACATGAATTTTTGCTCCTTGCCCACATAAGCTTTCTCCTTAAATTTAAGAGAAGAAAAAGTTGAACCCAATTTTCCCATAGCTTCTTCAAGTTTACCAATTCTATGGGTTTGATTATCATGGATAGCACAAGTTTCCAAAATAGCAATTCTTTCATTAATTCCTCCTAGGGATTTATCAAGTTTATCAGTATTATCAAGTAATACCCCCAGTTTAGTCTCAACACTTGGAAGATTTTTCTATATGGCTTCCAATTTTTTCATGACGTCCTCAAGAGAGATTTCAATTTTAGTTTCATTAACAGGTGGTATTCCAACTAGACTCTCAATGATGCAACTAGCTTCTAAAGCAGGAGTACCTAGTAAATTACCCCTCGAAAGAGTATCAAGAACATACCTATTCCAACTAGATATGCCAACATAAAAGTTCCTAAGTAGGATAATAGTGGAGTGTTTCTTAGTGCACCTATGATGAGCATCACTAATTCTATACCAAGCATCTTTAAAACTTTCTCCACCTTGTTGTTTAAACGAACGAACTTCAACTTCAGGATTACTCATTTTAGCAGTAGTAAATAAAGCAAACTAGATAAAGTAAATGCAAGTAACTAATTTTTTTGTGTTTTTAATATGGAGAACAAGACAAGATAGTAAATAAAGTAAAACTAGCAACTAATTTTTTTGTGTTTTGATATAATGCAGCAAACAAAGTAGTAAATAAAATAAAGCAAGGCAAAAACAAAGTAAAGAGATTGGAAGTGGAGACTCCCCTTGCAGCGTGTCTTGATCTCCCCGGCAACAGCGCCAGAAATTTGCTTGATGCGTGTAGTTGACACGTCCGTTGGGAACCCCAAGAGGAAGGTGTGATGCGCACAGTAGCAAGTTTCCCTCAGTAAGAAACCAAAGTTTAATCGAACCAGTAGGAGTCAAGAAGCACGTTGAAGGTTGATGGCGGAGGAGTGTAGTGCGACGCAACACCAGGGATTCCGGCGCCAACGTGGAACCTGCACAACACAATCACAGAACTTTGCCCCAACGTAACAGCGAGGTTGTCAATCTCACCGGCTTGCTGTAAACAAAGGATTAGATGTATAGTGTGGATGATGATGTTTGTTTGCGAAGAACAGTAAAGAACAATTGCAGTAGATTGTATTTCAGATGTAAAGAATAGGACCGGGGTCCACAGTGACATAGGCATACCCAATGGGCCTGCCGAAGATGGTACCCGGGGTTTATTGAAGGCCCACGACCCGAAGAATAAGAAGATTCGGAAGTCCAAGATACTGTTAAGGAAAGCTAGAGTTGTAATAGGAGTCCTCGTTTGTAATCTTGCGGGATGGGTTAGAAACGTTCTCGGACTCTGTAAACTTGTGTATCATGAATCCCTCGGCTCCGCCTCCTATATAAGGGGGAGTCAAGGGACAAAGAAAGGATCGAATCATTGTCTTACAAACCCTAGTTTTTATATTCTCGAGTACTTTTCGGCTGAAACCTTCGAGATCTACTTGCCCTCTACATCCAACGAAACCCTAGTCTACAATCCGTAGGCATTGACAAGTTAATCCATTGTCAATTGGCGCCGTCTGTGGGATTTAGAGGTTGCAAGGAGCTGATCTCGATGGCACGTCCAGAATCGTCGACTTCGTCGGTAGCAAGCAATGCGATGGATCGAGGTAAACGGGAAAAAACTGATCTAGTCGATTTTATTCCTCACCCGCCCTCCCATTTGGATGCATGTGCGTATCTGGAGGAGCCCATCATCATGACGTTCGGAGAATTCCGATTTATCGTCAACAAGGAAGGATCTTTTCGTCTCGAAGTTCCGATCTCGTCGGAATTTTCAGCAATCGATTCTGACTTTTCATCAAGCGATGAAGAACTTTCGTCGCCATGCTTCATCAACACCAAGGCAGGCGGAAAGCTCTCCAAGATCTTCAGCGACACACCCTTCGGGTCGTCTACGGACTCCTTTATAAGCAGCGACTCCGACAGCGTCGACAACTTCAGCTTCATCGACAAATCTGCTGTCATCGGAAAGGTCTTCACCAATCTCTATAATGGTGTCACCAGTCCTGACAAAAACAAGCACCTAAAATATCATCAAGTCTACGCAATCGAGGAGGCAAGCCGAGCAACACAAGAGACGTCAGAGGCTTTCGACGATTTGGGAAACCCATACGTCGATCCCGCTGATCTTAGAAGAGGCCTAGGCACTAAATATGTCGGGTCTTCGCCTCGTGAAAGAGTTCACCTCCCGCAAGCAGCGTGGGATAGAGCCGCAAGAGCCATGGACGGTACAGAACCAATGACCACAACCGCTACTGTTGAAGAGTTACAGGCCTATCAATATAGACTTGCTCGTGTGAGTAGGGAATTAGAAAAACAAATAGCTTCTTTGAACAGAAGAAAGGAGGCAGCTTCTGCGTCAAGTAGGCGAAGAGCAGAACTAAGCCGACAATCAGGAACTTCGGGAGATAGTCATAGAGAGGCTCGAAGGAGAGCAAGATCTCGACTGCAAAATATACCCGAAGCAGAGAGAGAGCATCTGGTTCAAAACCTCGACATGTCTTTCATGACGATCGACACCAGGGGAAATATTATCCCTAAAACACCAGAAGCTGGGTACATGGCAACGCAAGCTTATATCCTCGCGTCCAGACCACCCCCTGGAGATCCGAGAGAAGCGTTATTCAACATGGCAATGGCAAGAGTTGGAGTCATGGGGACAGCATTCACAGCTACACCTCTCGAAGGAACTGCAAGGCAAAATAGTCCACGACCCACCGCAGCAGTGCAAGATCCACCAAGAACAAGTGGGGCAAGAGATACAACGGCTCAAGCAAGGGTAGACAGAGCGCGACAAGAAAGAAGAGAACATCGGCATTCACCAGAAGTTGCAGATGAAGATTTATGCGGGCTCCCGTGCTTTACGAGACGAGTCCGAAAAACTCGAGTCCCTTCAGGGTTCAAGCTACCCGAAAACTTCAAGAAATTTGACGGTTTACAGGATCCTGAAGATTGGCTCGTTGACTACCTCGAGATGGTGAAGTTGATAGGAGGAACCAGGGCAACAGCTATGCAAAGCATCCAGGTACATCTGAGTGGAGCCGCACGATCTTGGATAAAGAAACTTCCCCCAGGTTCTATCGACAACTGGGATAGTTTCGAAGACATCTTCGTGAAAAATTTCCGGTCCACCTGCAAGAAACCAGCATCATTGGAAGAGTTGAGGGCGTGTCGACAGAAACACGACGAATCTATGAGAAAATATATACAGAGGTGGAACATCATCAAAAACTCGGCAGAAGATATATCGGACGAGAGGGCAATAGATGCGTTCGTGGCAGGAATTCGACGAGGAGATTTTGTCGAGGACCTAGGAAGAACCAACCCAAAAACAATATCAGCATTGATGGAAATAGCAAACAAGTGGGCAGATGGAGAAGATGCTATACATAACAAGCGACATAGGTCGCCAGAGGAGGACCGCAGTCGAAATTTTCAAAATAGAAGGCGATTTTCTCGCCAGTTCTACAACAATGATGCTCCTGGCCACATATCGGCTGGGTTCCGAGGAAACCCTGGAGGAAGCAATCAAGGTAATTACCAAAGAGGTAACGAGCAACAAGGTGACAACAGAGGTGACTACCGTGGTAATAGGCAAAATAGTGGTCCAAGGTTTCAGAGACCATATGTGTCTCCCGAGGAAATGATGAACGGACCATGTCAGATGTATTTTTACCTTGATAATGATGGGAAGAGGCAGTCAGGACATCTGCAGAAGGATTGTCGAAATTTTCAAGCAATGTTGCGAGCCGCAGGAATGGCCAACGCTCAAGCGATGAATAGAAACCCCCTGGGGCCAAGGAGCGAGATACATCTCCCACCTCCCGCAATTACGGACGAAAATCGACACCAGCTCAGAATAGCGGCAGCACCACAACCACCTCCATATGTTGACCCTAACTCTAATGGTGCAGTCTTGATGATTCAGAAAGCTAGGCCATCTAACAGGGCGCAGAAAGTAATTTCAGGGCAAGTATTTATGGCAGAGAAGATGCCTCCACCAACAGTCGAGTATCTAAATTGGTCGGGACAGGACATTGGCTTCACAATTGCGGATCACCCATAGCAGGTTCCTCGACCAGGGCAATCCGCACTTATCTTACCCGCAGTAATTGCTGGTTTTGACGTATCGAGAGTCTTCATAGATGGCGGCAGCAGCTTAAACCTTATGTACGCATATACATTAAGGAAGATGAACATATCCCTGGCAAATTTAGCACCAACTGATACACGTTTCCACGGGATTACGCCAGAGAAACCAAGTTATCCGTTGGGCAAGATCACTCTTGACGTTCAGTTTGGGACCCGAGAAAATTACAGGATAGAGAAATTGGAGTTTGAAGTCGTTGATTTCCCGTCGCAATATCACGCTTTGTTGGGACGACCAGCATATGCCAGGTTTATGGCGGTACCTCACTACACGTACTTATTGTGGAGGTTGCCTGGACCCAAAGGACCAATCACAGTCAAGGGAAGCTTTGCGTTAGCTGACAAGTGCGACAGAGATTTTCATCAACTGTCAGAAACTTTCGGGATGCAAGCAGAATATATGGCGCCAAGGCTCACTGATTATGATGTGTTGCCAGACACAGGGAGGCCGCTCAGGGAACCAACCTTTAACACGGCGAAGGATTCAAAAGAGGTGCAGATCCACCCGACGGATCCGAAGAAAACAACGTCCATTGCAACAAATATGGATCTCGCATAGGAAAGCGCGCTCGTCGAGTTCCTCCATGAGCACTGGAAAATCTTCGCATGGTGTCCAGCTGACATGCCAGGAGTACCCAGGGAACTTGCCGAGCACCACCTAAACTTGGATCCTATTGCGAGACCAATCAAACAACCTTTGCGGCGTTTTTCGGAACCAAACCGCAAAGCTATGCTGTCAGAAATTGATCGACTCAAAGATGCTGGTTTTATTAAAGAGATATCTACAGAAGCCACGTGGGTAGCTAACCCAGTGATGGTGCCGAAGAAAAACATGAAAGTCCTTCGCATGTGTGTCGACTTTACGTGCCTCAATAAACATTATCCAAAGGATCACTTTCCCCTCCCAAGGATCGATCAAATTATCGACTCCACGGCAGGCTGCGAATGTCTTTCCTTCTTGGACGCATATTCTGGTTATAACCAGATTCGATTAAAGGAAGACGACGAAGCCAAGACAGCATTCATCACACCGTATGGCGTGTTTTGTTACAGAACAATGCCTTTTGGTTTGAAAAACGCGGGAGCAACATATCAGCAGATGATGCAGAAATGCCTAGCAACACAGATTGGAAAAAACGTACAAGTCTACATCGACGATGTCGTCATAACTTCAAAAAGGGGGGAAACATTGATCGAGGACTTGAAAGAAACTTTTGCCAACCTCGACAAGTTTTGCCTCAAGCTGAATCCGACGAAATGTTCTTTCGGCGTTCCTGCGGGAGAACTTCTTGGGTTCCTAGTCTCAGCAAGAGGGATCGAAGCAAATCCCGAAAAAATCCAGGCTATCGTAACAATGAGGAAGCCAACAAAGTTGAAAGAAATACAGCAACTAACTGGGCGAGTCGCAGCTTTAAGCAGATTCGTCGCCAGGCTGGGAGAAAAGGCGCTACCGTTTTATGCCTTAATCAAGCAAGGAGAAAAGTTCCAATGGAACGAAGAGGCAGACAGGGCTTTCGAGGATCTTAAACGGACAATTTCGACACCACCAATCTTGGTGGCGCCAAAAGAGAAGGAACCCCTCCTGCTATACATTGCGGCTACACCCCAAGTGGTCAGTACAGCACTAGTTGTCGAAAGAGAAGAAGAAGGAAAACTCCACGGAGTGCAAAGACCGGTATACTTCGTCAGTGAAGTTTTATCGCCTTCAAAACAGCGGTACCCGCAGTACCAGAAGCTCGCTTACGGAGTGTTTACAACTGCAAGAAAATTGTGGCACTATTTTTCGGCGCATCCGATAATAGTGGTTAACGAGGCTCCCCTATCCAATATACTAAACAATCCAGAAGCTACAGGCCGTGTCTCCCTTTGGGGAATAGAACTTTCCCCTCGGGACATCACGTATGAAAAAAGAAAGGCAATAAAGTCGCAAATTTTGCCAGATTTCATCGCAGAGTGGATGGAGTTGCAAAATACAGGACCTCCGGATTTATCGAGAACTTGGACCATGAACTTCGATGGACCCAAGAGATTAGAGGGAGCTGGAGCAGGCGTGATCCTCATATCACCTGAAGGCGACAAATTAAAATACGTCTTACGGATGACGTTCCCAAACGCGTCCAACAACGAAGCAGAGTACGAAGCTCTTATACATGGGATGAAGATGGCGAAAGCTTGCGGTGCAACCCGACTGAAAATCTTTGGCGACTAACAATTGGTGGCACAGCAGGTCATGAATCAATGTGATGCAGTCAACGAGAGTATGATAGCATACAAGGAGATGTATAATGAGCTAGAAAAGCTGTTTGATGGATGTGAGGTAAATCATATCAGCAGATTGAGCAATGATGAAGCCGATGTTCTTGCAAATATCGGGTTGCAATGCCTGGCGATTCCTCCAGGTGTGTTTTGGGAAGAAATAAGCGAGAGATCCACCAAGCCGATAAAATCAAAAAAGAAGTTGAAGGATGCAAAACCCTCGGGTGCTGCAAAAGAATCACTGGACGAAGAAGAAGAAGAACAGGAGCTAGTCATGATGGTGCAAATTCCATGGATGCAAGCGTACATATCGTACATCCTAAGGAAATCAATACCCGATGATCCAGTTGAAGCAAGGCGGATAATTAGACGATCTAAAGCTTTTACTGTGGTCAAAGGGGAGCTGTATAAGCGAAGTATTTCGGGTGTACTACAGAGGTGCGTTACACCCGAAGAAGGAAGAATAATTCTGAAGGAAGTACACGAAGGAGTATGCGGTCATCACGCAAGTAGCCGAGCTATTGCGGCCAAAGTTTTTCGAGCTGGATTTTACTGGTTAACGGCAATTGAGGATGCGAAGGAAATAGTGCGAACCTGTGATGCGTGCCAGAGATTTGCCGCAAAGTCTCACTCTCCGGCAGCGGAGTTAATGCCAATACCCTTATCTTGGCCCTTTGCTCAATGGGGTCTCGACATGGTGGGAAAGTTACACAAGGCCTCGCCAGGAGGATACGAGTATATGCTCGTCGCTGTCGATAAATTCACCAAGTGGATAGAAGCGAAGCCGATAAATTCACCAGATGCAGCGTCAGCAATAAAGTTTGTGAAGAGCATTGTTTTTCGGTTTGGGGTACCTCATAGCATCGTCACGGACAATGGCAGTAACTTCACGTCCAAGGAATTCAAGGCATATTGCGCAGAAGTAGGTATCAAATTGCACTTCGCGTCAGTTGCGCATCCTCAAACTAATGGTCAAGTCGAGAAAGCCAACGGTATCATCTGCAATGGTATCAAGAAGCGTCTGTTAGGGCCACTGGAAAAAGCTCGACACACTTGGCCAGAAGAGCCGCCGAGCGTGTTATGGAGCATCCGAACAACGCCAAATACAGCGACACAGGAGACTCCGTTTTTTCTGGTCCATGGGGCAGAGGCAGTACTGCCGATAGAAATAGAGCACGACTCTCCGAGAGTCACGGAATACAATGAAGAAACTTCCGGAAGAGCATTGGAAGACGACGTTGATGCACTTGACGAAGCTCGAGACGAAGTACTATCAAGGGTCACTAAATATCAGCAAGACCTCAAAAATTACCACAGTCGACGTTTGCGACCAAGGTCCTTTCAAGTTGGAGACTTAGTTCTGCGACTGAATCAAGATCGTACTGAAAAACTCGAGTCGCCTTGGCTCGGTCCTTACATCGTCACGGAAGTAATCGAAGGAGGAGCATACAGGATCAAAGATAAGAAGACAGGGGTTCCCGAGAAAACCCCTGGAACGTAGCGCAGCTAAGGCGTTTCTACGCCTAGTATCAAAATATAGCTCTCCTTGTAAAAATACAATGTACTGAAACGCCCGCGAGTTTTCAGACGCACTCTTTTCCTTTTTCGGGGCACCGAGTGGGGCCGGGAAAGGTTTTTAATGAGGCGGACTCGCGGTGCTGCAATATAATAAAGATAGTGGAATCATATATCTTTTTCGACTGGCTCGGGGGCTTGTACCCAGAAGATACAATATATATATCCGTGATATCGACGAGTACAACTTACAAAATATCTCGCCCTAGTGCAAAAGCACCTCGCAAAAATAAAATAGCAGTGCAAAAATTGATCGACAAAAAAAAAAGCTCGGGGGCTAATGCCTGCAAATATAGTACTCAAAATAATTTATTTTGCCTTGGGACAACCTCGCATTATAAAAATCATCGCCAACAAAACGCCCGGGGGCTTGGCAAAGGCAAAACAGTAACTTTACAAATATAGCTTATGTTTACAGCGTATGGGATACAAATCTTTTGGGAAGCAAATCTTCAATTATTGCCCAGAATATTATCTATGGTCAATCGCTCATTATTTACAGCGCGAGTGCTATGTTCAGCATAACTACCCTTCACGAAGAACTCAGCGTCCAGTCGAAGAAGTTCATCCATCATATCCTCAGCAACAGGGGTGACAATGTCATCGTACTTGCCGAAGTTCCTTTTCCTCTTCGCCAGGCATTTCGGAACAATTTGACCCATGTCTAATTTCGGGCAGCAGATTTTTATCATGATCATGGCAAACCTTGCGCCAGCAGCTAATTGGGCTCGCACAAAGCCATGGATCCGAGGAGCATCTCGAAATTGTTCCATCAAAGCAGGAAGGATCTCTGGCATCTTATTACGTGGAAACATGGTCCCATAAACTAAAGACAAAGTCCTCGTACAAAAGTCGAGAAAGTCGCGGACCTGAAGCGCACGATCTTGAAATCGGACGATCTGGCGGGTACGTTCAGGTGTGCCCCAAAAGTTAGAACCATGCTCCTGTGCAAGTCTGAGAAGTACATTGGATCGAGCTTCAACACGCTCATCTTCGGTAGCAGCGTTCACAAAAGAACCTATTTGGAAAGAGTCATCAGGAAAAGAGGAGACAAGAAAAAGGAAAAAAGTTCGACTAAGTTCAGGAAGCACACCTGCCATATCCAAGCTAGCATCAGTCAGCAGTTGCAACATGAAATTTTCTCGAGTAGAAGCTGCTGCAGCCTCAGCTACCGCAGTTTCCTTTTCAGCTAAGGCATCTTGAGCTTGTTGAAGTGCAATTTGCTCCCTCTCAGAAGATTTTCGAGATTGTTCCATTAGTACAAGTGATTGCTTCTTCGTGGACTGGAGTTCTCGGTGAAGTTCCTCCAAATCTGGTGCCGAACCTTTACTCGACAACTTTTCAATAACTTCGACAGCAACAGGTGTTTTCTTCGAGTAAGAGGAGGCAGGTAATACATCGGAAGGACGAGGAGTTGCAGAATAGTTGTCAAAAATGAAATGAAAATAAAGATTTTCTCGACATCAATCATCCAGCAAACATAGATTTCCATTAAATCTCGAAATATGTACATTGCTATTACAAAAGAAAGGTCACTACAGGACTACTGAGGTAGTTGTCGCCAAAACTACTAAGGTGACAACATCAAAAGATAGAACTAAAAAAAGAGAGGATAGGGTGGTCTACTTGACCTCCGGCTTAGATGTACTTGGAGCAGGTGCTGGCTCAACACCAAGGAAGGAACGGATTGGTCTTGCGGAAGGGTTGGCAGCTCTAATTAGAGATTGCCATTTCTTTGTTTCCATCTCCCTTATGTCGCCAACCTTGGCCCAGTTGACGTTTTGCTGACTATTAGCAATCAGCGCGATGGTGCCCTCAACGCCAATCTTCAGACCCTCTTGGCGAAGTTTCAGCCCAAGATCTTCCGGCCCATTGAAGGTTTTGGCAAGATCAACAAAAGTAATGGGGGCCTCTTTCTTCGGGAAGAAGTAGGGGAAAAGCTTCGACAGACCTGCCTCAGCGTTTTCAACACCGTCACGTGCTTCATCCCCATGAATCTCAAGAAGGGTCAGCGCATCAAGAAGCTCGTCGCCTTCAGGACCCTCAACTTCGTATTCTTGATGAGTTCTCCCTAAAAAACAAGCAAAGAGTAGCTTGTAAATAAAAAACGCGAGGAAAAAGTGAAGTAACCTGAGGAAATGCACAAGGATTCAGGCACTTACTGACAAAACGTCGACTCTGCGACTCGAAGCGAGCAAGGATCTCTGTTTCTCGAGCTGATTGCCGAGATATATTCTCGCTCAAGGAAGTTTCCGCGTCATGAAGCCTCTTTCGAAGATCTTCAATGGCGGCAGCATCTTTTTCAGCTTTCTCGCGGGCTCTTTCGCTTTGCTCTAACTTGACAGCAAGAGCGTTAGCACGTTTGTTGGCCTCCGCAAGATCTCCTGGCAAAATACATGACAGTCAAATATCATGACAAAAAAGTGGTACAGATGCAACAGAGAAAAATAAAGATAATACCTTCCAACTTCTTTGAATAGTCACGGTACCCGACAAATTGGGTACCAAGATGAATACATTCCTTCATTAGAGGCTGAAGAAACGACAAAGGAAGAAAAAGAAGTCAATATAGCTAATGTAAACTCGACAACACTTAGCAGAAAACAAAGGGGAGATGGAAGTAAGAAAAGGTCCGAAACTTACATCATCCAATGAAGGTGTCGAAGAGCTACCAAGAAATTGGATAGGCTCCCTGGATGACTCGACCCTAGCTCTCTTTGGAGGAGAGGCTCGGGGGCTCTCAACTGGCGGTGCTTGCACGATGTCCTGTTGGGGAGGCGAAGTTTCATCCCCGTCATGCTGAGCTTCAGAAACAATTAAAGTACGCGACGTACTCGTTTTAGCAGCCGCGTCAATTGGTTGTTCTTCTTCCTCGTCATCACTACAATAAAATAGCGACAGTATAAGAAGCAAGATAGACAAGAAACGTCAAGACAAAAAAAAGTAAAGGGCAAGGAGTAACTTACGAGCTGACGAGGGCATCAGTATATGGATTGAAAGCTGCCTTCTTATTTGAAGGCTCAGCTTCTTCGGCTTTGGAAGTGCCGGAATCTTTGACTTCATCCCTTTTTCTCTTCACCCTTGGAGAAGCGTGAGGAAGAGAGTGTGTCGAAGCAGTGGCTTCTGATTCCACCGAAGCCGCGGATTTGTGAGAACCCGCGACTTCAGTGGCAGGGCGCGAGCTGCCTTGGTTATCATCGTCGACAACAGCACGTTCTTCAACTTCTCCACCCTCAGGAAGAGGAGGAAGAGAAGCAAGGACGAGGTGGTTCTGAGAAAAAGAAAGAGTGTCGACAAAAAGGCACTAATAAGATAGTAGTCGACAAAAAATAAAAACTCGAGGAGGCAGTATAGCAATTAAAAAGAAGAATTACCTCGGGAAGGGGATTGGCGCTACTATATGGCGCAATACGGCAAGAAGATGGAACTGAATCCTTCTTGTTGAGTGATGAGATTTTGCGGATAAGCTTTTCGAAATCCTTCAAAGGAAGATCTTTCGAGAGCCTGTCAACATCTTTTTCGCCAGCGGACTTCCAGAAGGGGTTTTTGCGCGCCTGAAGAGGCTGCACTCTAGTCCTAAGGAAATAGGCGGTAATCTCAATACCCGACAATTCCTTGCCGCGGGTGTTCTGTAGCTCATGGATGCGAGTCATCAGCGCCTCTGTCGCCAACTTCTCAGCATCGGTAGCTTCAGCATCCCAAGAACGGCGGCGAAGGATTTTGGCTTCTCCGTCAAAAGGGGTGATGTTTTCCTCCACTGGATTGGAGCTTTCTTCGTGGATGTACAGCCACTTCTTCCGCCAACCTTGGACGGAGTCGGGAAATTTGACGTCGAAATATTCGACATCAGAACGAACACAGATAACAACGCCGCCAATATTGTAGGCGACATTGTGAGAGCCATTACGGCGGATGCAGAAGATGCGCTTCCACAGAGCCCAATTGGGTTGGACCCCGAGGAAGCACTCACACAGCGTGATAAAAATAGAGATGTGGAGGACGGAATTGGGCGTCAGATGATGCAACTGAAGCCCATAGACAAAAAGGAGACCACGAAGAAATTCGTGGATTGGGGGAGAAAGTCCTCGGATCAGATGGTCAACGAAACTAACCCGGTAGTCGATTGGAGGTTTCGGGTAGCTTTCCTCCTTGGGGAAGTGGAGAGAGTCCTCCTTCTTGCTGAAGCCCATCTTCTTCAGCATGTTGATATCTTGGGCAGAGATCTTGGATCTCTCCCACTCGGCGCTTCCCAGATCTGTCGTCGTCATCTTCGACTCTGGCGTGCTATGCCTAGTCAAACGGATGCGCGGCGGCATCAACAGACTTGGGGGCAAATAGTGTGAGAGTGGTGGAGCGCTTGAAGCAACGGGAGCAATGGAGAAGTTGCAGAGGAGGAGCAGAGATGCGGCGCGAGCGAAAGTGCTGAAGGAGGAAGACGATGGCCTTATGTAGTGGTGCGGCGAGTCGATGCAACCGTTGGATGGAAAAATTATGACGCAGATAGCCAACACGTGGACAAGGGGTAAAAATGGATTTTTACTTGACAAGTGAACGGACAGACGATACAGTATAAGTGCCAGAAAAAGCGGAGGACGTGTGTCCCCCACTTGCACGACGTGTCAATTGGATAGGAAAATGGGACCCACAAGGCAGAGAGAGAAGCGGTTCTCGCATGTTCCCGATTCAGTAATCATGGCTCTCGTAAGCAATGATGTCACCCTGACAAGAGAAAGTTTCGACAAAGACGCTTGACAAAAAATTTCGACAGGAAAAGATCATTGATTATTTCGGGAGCCTTTGAACAAATACAAGTTTTTGCCCAAATGCTCGGGGGCTACTTCGGAAAAAATGAAAAGTTCGAGAAAGACAAAATAGAAATGGTATGAGCCTATGATCAAATACAAAATATTTGCTCATAGCCTCGGGGGCTACTCCCATCGGGAGCGCTGTTCGCGCACCCGAGAGATTTGAAAGTTTCGGGAGAGAAAGAAAATATAGCGGCATAAAATGTGGAGCCTACACCCAAGCACAAAGTTCTTGGCTGTAGCCTCGGGGGCTACTCCCATCGGGAAAGCTGTTCGCGTGCCCGATGAAATTATAAAAAAAGAAAGATAGAAGAACAAGAGAGTATATTTCGAGTTAAAATAACTCTACATATACTCCCATCGGGAGAGCAATATAAGTCATTCATTGACTCAATAAAATGTGCTATTCCAACAGCCGAATAAGCACTCGACAATATATTCTCAGAGCGCCAAAGTTGCGAATAAATCTCTGAATGCCGCAAAATTTGCGAAGGTAAGACCCCAGATCCGTTCTGTGCGGCGTGGCGCTGTCTCTGACGTCGGTTTGCTACCTTTTTCCGTATCAACAGATACGAAGAAAAATCCTAACGGACGCGTTAGGTACCCGATAAATATGACTGGGACTCGACAGAATGGTAAGACCTTAAGCGGCACCTGTCGAAGTTTACACCAGTATCCCGAGATCATGTCCAGGGACGTGATCTTGAAGAAGGTTTTTGCGGATTGCCACTAGAGCAGTTAACTAGTACCTGATCCGTCAGATGAACTAGCCCCAACTACCATTATCCCTGTACAATATAGAAATTCGTGTACAAAGATATGTGTGAAAATTCGGAGTTGTCGAATAAATATAAAGGTGGAGATTTTCCCTGACTCTGCGATTCAAGCAAAATCTCGAGGGCTACTGACATAGGCATACCCAATGGGCCTGCCGAAGATGGTACCCGGGGTTTATTGAAGGCCCACGACCCGAAGAATAAGAAGATTCGGAAGTCCAAGATACTGTTAAGGAAAGCTAGAGTTGTAATAGGAGTCCTCGTTTGTAATCTTGCGGGATGGGTTAGAAACATTCTCGGACTCTGTAAACTTGTGTATCATGAATCCCTCGGCTCCGCCTCCTATATAAGGGGGAGTCAAGGGACAAAGAAGGGATCGAATCATTGTCTTACAAACCCTAGTTTTTATATTCTCGAGTACTTTTCGGCTGAAACCTTCGAGATCTACTTGCCCTCTACATCCAACGAAACCCTAGTCTACAATCCGTAGGCATTGACAAGTTAATCCCTTGTCACACAGTTCACTAGTGGTGTCTCTCCCATAAGATAGCAAATGTTGGGTGAACAAATTACAGTTGGGCAATTGACAAATAAAGAAGGCATAACAATGCACATACATATATCATGATGAGTACTATGAGATTTAATCAGGGCATTACGACAAAGTACATAGACCGCCATCCAGCATGCATCTATGCCTAAAAAGTCCACCTTCAGGTTATCATCCGAACCCCCTCCAGTATTAAGTTGTAAACAACAGACAATTGCATTAAGTATGATGCGTAATGTAATCAACACAAATATCCTTAGACAAAGCATCGATGTTTTATCCCTAGTGGCAACAGCACATCCACAACCTTAGAACTTTCTGTTGTCCCAGATTTAATGGAGGCATGAACCCACTATCGAGCATAAATACTCCCTCTTGGAGTCACAAGTATCAACTTGGCCAGAGCCTCTACTAGCAACGGAGAGCATGCAAGAACATAAATAACATATATGATAGATTGATAATCAACTTGACATAGTATTCAATATCCATCGGATCCCAACAAACACAACATGTAGGATTACAAATAAACGATCTTGATCATGATAGGCAGCTCACAAGATCGAACATGATAGCACAATGAGGAGAAGACGACCATCTAGCTACTGCTACGGACCCATAGTCCAGGGGTGAACTACTCACACATCGATCCGGAGGCGATCATGGCGATGAAGAGACCTCCGGGAGATGATTCCCCTCTCCGGCAGGGTGCCGGAGGCGATCTACTGAATCCCCCGAGATGGGATTGGCGGCGGCGGCGTCTCTGGAAGGTTTTCCGTATCGTGGCTCTCGGTACTGGGGGTTTCACGACGGAGGCTTTAAGTAGGCGGAAGGGCGGAGTCGGGAGAGTCACGGGGGCCCCACACGCTAGGGCCGTGCGGGCCCCCTCTAGGCCGTGCCGCCCTAGTGTGGTGGAGCCCCGTGGCCCCACTTCGTCTCCCCTCCGGTCTTCTGGAAGCTTCGTGGAAAAATAGGCCCCTGGACGTTGATTTCGTCCAATTCCGAGAATATTTCCTTACTAGGATTTCTGAAACCAAAAACAGCAGAAAACAGCAACTGGCTCTTCGGCATCTCGTCAATAGGTTAGTGCCGGAAAATGCATAATAATGACATATAATGTGTATAAAACATGTGAGTATCATCATAAAAGTAGCATGGAACATAAGAAATTATAGATACGTTTGGGACGTATCAAGGGGTCTCTGTGGCAGTTCCTCAGCCTGGGCCACCGCCGTCGAGGGAGATGGGGGCACCGCCTAGGCCGCCGCCCCGTGCTATTCCCTCACCGTCGCCGGTGCTCCAGGACGTCGCCGCCGGTGCGCCAGTACTGCCGCTGTGCCTGGCTTTCTCTTGGGTCAACATAGATGGGACAAGGAAGAAGTTCATTCGTACTTGATTGCTTTTTGAAAAAGGAGATAGGGGGTTTTCTGTAAAATTAGTAGAAAAAGTCATCTGATTTTGCCACGTAGGACCTGACAGTGGGTCCCAGCTGTCAGAAACTGGATTAAGACGCTTAAATTGGAAAATCAGTGCTCCGCGTCGCGGGCGTGCCCCAAACCTGGTAGTCATGTGACAAACGCGTCCCATTTGGTAGTTCCGTGTCACCGCTGTCACAATTGTGGTAGTTTTTTTGTCATTTACTCAATCTCAAAGCATCCCACAACCAGGCCTACAAGGAATGGCCGAGTTTCCGGGAGCAATCCTCGCACCGTGCAAATGCGACATGCCGACAAATTGAGAAAGTGAAAATTTTGGCAAAGTTTGATGATTTTACCATAGAACTTCAACGTGGAAATGTACAACAAAGTTTCTTGTCCGTCGTGGAAAGTACGTGTAGTATTTTAAATTTTGTTACTTTAGTTGAGCCGTCATATCCATCAAAGCTTTTTCTTAAGGAAATATAGGAGACTAAGATTTTAATCATTAACAAACTATGTGTATTTCCTGACTTTAGGATTGACCACACAAATAGATAATACTTGTTCCGACCCAAATTAATTGGTAAATTTTACGGCAGTTAATTTAGTCCTAGCATGAGGTGCTCGTGAAAGGTCTCATGTAGCGGTCGTGTGCTCTTTTTTCTCCATAAGGTGACTCAGCTGGTGGCTAATTAGTTGATGGGCGTTGGCTTCTGTTTTTAGGGCATAAGGCCTTAAAAACATGTTTCTTCATTCATTATTGGGTTTGTAGGTGTTGAGTGGTGGCTTAGGGTTTTGTGATATATGCATTTGGCTGATCTTTGTTAAACAAAATCTAAACAATGATTGTATGCATCGTTTTAATGCAAAGGCTAAGGCTTGGTTCCCGTTCAACAAAAGAAATTAATTTGGGTTGGAGAGAGCAGTAAATTTTGTTGATCAACAATTTTTGTATAGTTTTTATGTACTATCCCCTCCATACCATAGTAGTTATCGCTCATTGGGATGTATCTATACACAAAATATGTCTAGATACATTCGGATCTGCGACAACTCACATGGAAGAGAGCAAGTAGTACATACAAACCCATGATGAAGTACTACTTAAAGATTGTCTCAAGTGTCATCTCTTGCAACCAGGTTTTCTACGATGTACATAATAAGAATAACCCAAGATACGAATAATATGCATAAGGATTTTTTTACCCAATAGGCTGGAAACTACATGAACCAAAGTACTGGCTACCGATTTGGCCACCCTTGTTGCAAGAAGCTTCAAGCAAACATGCGCAGGAGCATTCACCATCCTCTCCAAATCCAAATACGACCTAGAGTAAATAACCAGCTGAAGCTCAAGCTTCAGGCTTGGAGCTTCAAGGTGAAAATCTACAAAGTCAGAATCTCCACTAACAGTCATTACACCTCCCCTAACCACGGCTAGTCGGCAAACTGCAAGATGCGTTGTTAATATCTAGTATGTAAACCCCAGATGTTAGTGTGCCAGGGCATGGGATGCCCCTGTTTATGCAAACTATAGATTTTGATAAAGGGTGTCAACCCCTAATGTTAGTGTGCAGGGGCATGTGAATATGTGATGCCACTATTGTTGCAAGTCCCCTGATGATCATTGAAATATGCATGTGTTAAGGAACCTGAACCTGCTTAAGTATGGATGTGTTAAGAAATCTGATTAAGAGTTTCTTATGTGCTATTTCAGCTCAATATGTTGATGTGTATCAATGTGGGGATAAGATCATCATATTTGAAGGAGGTGAGACCACAACAACATTCACACAACCAAACACATGTGGTTTGCGCTAGCACTCACCACATATGCATACAAGCAAACAACATGCAAGAAAATGAGGCACACCCTAATAAATGAAGTGCACATCTTCGCCCAGACTGTGTTTCAACCATTACATGCTCCACTGGGCCACGAGTGTAAAAGGGTCAAAAATCAATGTGAGCAACCATACACGCCCTTCAAACCTCACCCACCCTATGTAGAGCGCGTTGCAAGAAGCATGCATGGCTAAAACTTGTCCATGTGAGACAACATATGCTCCGCCTTGATCATACTCTTGTTTTAATGATTACTATGATGACTTAGTTTTTGCTTTTGTTGGAGAAGTGTACTGCATTGAGTTTGAGTGTACAATTTCAAATTCTTTAAACTAGATGTATGAATTGGATAGTCTTCTCTTTGTGCTTTTAAGGTTTGTCGCGACTTTGTTGTTTCCCGTTGTTGTATATCTATTTGCACAGATTTACACTATGGACATGGCAACAATGCTAAGTGGTAGGAGAGGACAGAAAGTTTACCGACTTCCGACTATGGATGCAGTTGTAGGAGTGGTAGGTCGACATGAATGAACATGCCACTTATTTTGTCCCGAGTCCTGACTTACTAAAAACCAAAAGGGCGTCAAGAAAACAGAACAATCCCTATACAAATACTCATATATGTATGATTGTTCATTGGAAGTTGTGTCTAGTAAGCAAGATGTCTAAAATACATGAATACGAAAAATGCAAGCTTGTTTGGAGTACTTTTCCACATACTAAAAAAAGGCTTGCCAGGTTTGAGTGGATGTGAACTTCTTCTTCATACATCTTCTTTTCAGATGGTGGCAGCTGTCATCCCGCATTGTGTTTGTCCACTTCATCTTCTAGTTCTTTCAGGTTTCATTGCCGCTTTACTCCACACCATGGCCAGTCTCAACTTCATAAGGCTCAACCTCCTCTAGGACAAGCTCGTCTAGATCCCAACCTAGGATCCAATTTCATAGAAGAGTTCTCTGAAATAGCAAGCTCTCCAATTGCATGCAAGATTTCTCTGAAATAGTGAGAAACAATTTCTATTGACATCCTGAATGTGCTGCAGATCATTCTACGCCATTTGGTATGACCTACAACATGAAAAAACATAGCAACTTGATCTTCCACATAGGTGCAGATCTTCTAGCAATCCTCTCTCCCTGAACTTCTTAAAAAGTTGAAAGAAATGAGCTCTTCTCATCTGAACCATTTGAACAAGCTCCATATCATTTTTTAGATATAGTTCAGACTTGCAATCACCATAGGACCATATGTGGTCCGAGAAAAGAGAGACGCCTTACTTGTCACATGTAAAACAATACTCCCTCCGTTCCTAGATATAAGTGTATTTTTTTCAAAAAATGTCTTAAAAATGTAAGGTATATTGCGTTGGAAAACCTGTGTTGATTTTTTTTTTTTGGGTTTTGCTTGGGTTTCCTTATCTTTTGAAAACTCCTCTATTTTATCATGTTAATTATCTAGGATCAATTCCGCCAAAACCTTGTGTAGCTTTCTCTTCACGTGTGTTTGTTAATATCCGTGCCAAAAATTATTACACCTTTATCTAGGAAGGGAGGGAGTATGATCTAGAGTTGTATCAGAGCTATGAGTCTTGTTGTATGATGGATAAGATCGTGCTGATTGACCTAATCAAATCGATCTAAATGAGTGCGGGCTAAATGGACCCTACAGATCAATTGCCAACTGGCATGTACTATAAGTTTAAGTCCAACTGGCATGTACTATAGGTTTAAGTCTAAGGCTAGCCATAGTGCTAGTATCATAAGGAATATCATGCATGCCACCTTGGTAAAAATCTGATGTGGTGCTATAATTAATGAGGAGAGATATGTTAGACTAGTCACAATGCATAGTATCATATAGAAGTATCATGCATATCATCAGGGCCGGCCCTGAGGGGGGGCAGGCAGGGCGGCCGCCCCAGGCCCCCGGATGCAAGGGGGCCCCAAGTCCAAGCTATGCATACACAGAGGAGGAGGAAATAATTTGGCATATCGCCATTAGAGCAGCTGAGGATTCCTCTCGTATCCCTGAGGAAGATCAGGACGAACTGTTATGAAGCAATCCACGAATCGTTGTATGCTGCTTCTAGTGGACTTGGACTTGGGCCCTTTTTTTCCTTTCATTAGCTCGGCCATATTTCTTTGGTTAGAATGGGATTTTCCCTTTAATTAGCTACGAATGGGTTTATTTAGATGGGCTAATATGGTGGAAGAAACAGGTCCAGTAAATGCAACTCCGATTCATTTTTCCAAGTAAAAAACAACGACTCACTTTTATTGGCTAAAAAAGCAAAGTCGACTCATATTTTTAGTTGAGAGTCGATTTTTCTATAATAGTTTACAAAGGTGGAATTGTATAACAACGCAAGAATCTGATTTTTCGTTTAATAGACGCCGTGCGTGACTTTTTTTTAGGCTGCTCACTCATAAGGTAGGAAGACGACCAATCGCCGGCCCTCTTGCTGCCATGCCCTTGATCCGTTATATGCACCGTTTACGTCAATGATTTGCACACCGTATATTCAGTATTTTCTTGTGGCATCAAACGGTCATGACATTTTAAAATTTATGTTCGATAGATAACCATATAAGTTGAATGAGTTACATAGAAATTATTTTCAACGATTTAAACTATTTGATATACGTATGCTTTTGAATGCACCTAAAATAATTACTCCCTTCGTTTGAGCTTACTAGTCTTTCCCGTATTCTTAGGCCGTTAATTTAACCTATATAATTTAAATTATATAATACAAAAATTATTTACTAAAAATTATTATTATAGTGAATATTAAGGGCCCTGATTTTTAGCTTCGCCACAGGCCCCTAAAATCCCAGGACCGGCCCTGCATATCATACTACTAGATGTTACTATCTCCACAATGCATGGTATCATATACTAGTATTATAGTCTCCATATATTAATTGTTTTGTACAATCTCAATGCAAATATATGTACAAGATTTACTTGACATTAATTTTTCTAGTAGTATGTGCTATGATACAGTATCTACCTATGATACTAGTACCCTCTCTCTCATCCTTAATTGCACTGCCACATCAGCATTTTGCATGCATGGAATGCATGGTACTACCTATGATACTCTCATTGTGGCTAGTCTTAGTGGTATCATAATATGATACTGTATCATAGCACGTGAAACTAGATAATTTAATGTCAAATACATCCTATGCACACAATTGCATTGAGATTCTACAAATAATTAAATATCATGAGATTATGATACTACTAGATGATACTAACCACTATAGATGTAGTATCATAGACTGGTATCATGTGGATGATACCACTATATGATACTTTACACTATGGCCAGCCTAAATGAGTGCGGGCTTATTGCCAACTGGAAGCCTCTGGTCAAAAAAGTTTAAGTCCAGTGTTGGTGTCGCAGTTTTGGAGTGACCAATCTGCTGGTAAGCGCTTGAGTCTACGTGATTTCCATCGTGCGCGTGAGTGCGTCGGCTGATGTGCTATTTATTTCTGATTTGTTTAATCTCAATTCGTGGTAATCAACGAACTGTTCTACTCCATTGATAAAGACCTGCCCTCACGTGAACCGACAGTAACAGAAATTCAGACATTCTCAAAATCTGAGATATTATCCAGGTGAGATGTCGTGTACTTGAGACAAGGCACCAAAACCAGATGGTCACGGGGTTTTGCAAGACCATTCCGCTCCAGAGACTTGAGAGATAAGCATGGCCATGGCCGCATGGGTATGGCCGTAAGCAAAGCAGCAGTGCACCACGTATAGTGAAAGTGAAACCAGTCGTCTAGCATAAGAATGGACGCAGACAAGACACAAATGAGCCGTCCATTACAGCGATCTGGAGTACTCACAGTTTTATTTAGCAGTGATATTCAGTATACTAGTATAGCAAAGTCAGGATGAAGTGCACCTCTCACAATCGACCAAACCTCACGACTCAAAGTAAAAGCTCTTATTTATTGTTACAGTATACTACCACCAGATTAAGGAAAAGCAGACGAGATTAACCAGCGGAGCCTGAGCGGAGATCATGTGGCCGCTAGATGCAGAGAGATCCATGCGCAGCGGTGGCGGGCGGCTCATTTAGTTGTCCGCCGGCTTGAAGGAGGTGAGCTGGCGGGTGCGTGTCCAGGACCGCTCGTACACCACCGCGACGTAGTGCGCGCTCTTCCCCGCGCCGTCCGCCGCGTCCACGAAGAGGCGATAGTTCATACCGGCCACCACCTGCTGCTCGCCGCGCGTGACCCGGCGGAACTGCAGCCTGTCGCCGGCCAGCTTGGCGTGCTGCGTGACCGCCCACCCGCCGAGCTCCTGGATGTGCGGGTCCGTGACGTCCCCGATGGGGCCCCACCCGCCGACTATCCGGCCGCGGCCGCCCAGGGCGGCGGTGACGGCGAGGGTCGCGGCGAGGAGGGCGAGCAGGAGGAGGGGTTGCGCTTGCGCCATGGACGGATCGGGGGGATTGCCGCTTGGGGAAGGGAATGGGAACAAAGTAGGACGGTGTTTGGGGTTTGGGAGCGGTGGATCTGTTTTGAGACGAATTTGTTGAGTGTGATGGCAATTTATTGGACGGAATTTAGGACCAGCCCATTGGAATTGGGAAGTCGGCGACAGGAGAAGGGAAGACTTTCGTGGACCCGAGGATCACACCGTCAAGCACGTCGTGTTTTCTTCGGGAAAATGCCAGCTTTTGAGCCATAAATCATGCCGACATCGAGGGTATACAGTATTCCATCCATAGTACTGTACTGATTTATAGGCCTCCCTCCCTATCCATTTTGAAAAAATTCGGTAACTAGGACTGATTATAATCCCTTCCTGCATCAATATAAATTTTTTGATATTTTTAAATTAGACTAGATAAAAAATAAAGTGAGTGAACCTACACACTAAACTAGGTGAACCAAACAAAATGCTTCAACATCTTACATATCTGAATAGAGGGAGTAGCAATTAATGACGGCTGATTATAGTACTCCCTCCTTTTTTTTTACAGGGCGTATCTCTCGTTTCCTCTGGGCCCAAGGTGCTCCACGATTGGAGGAAACAAACAGGCGCGACGCAGCGATTTTGAAGGAGATGCGCCTAAGTATTTCCAAAAAAAAAAACGCTTAGTAACCTCCCCGTCCAGTAAAAGAAGGAAAGAAGCGCATGCATTGGTGGAGATGGTTAACAGCGAAAATTTAGCGAGTTTCTTTCGGCCCGCGCCTGTTTCCTTCTCCCCCGCGCGATGAGCGACAATGACGAGCAAAATTTCGCCTCCAAAGCTCCCGCCGATGAAGCCCGCTCCCAAATCCAAATTCTGGCTGAAATTAGACGCGCCAATTCTGCTCTTTTTATACCCATGGAGATCGGCACTCGAGCAGACGGCACCCACCGTCTCTCCTCCTTCTCGTTCCAATGGCGCCTCCACATCAAGGAGAAGAAGATCGCCGGCCTCCTCCTCTTGGCCTCCGTGGGCTTTCTAGGGTAGCTTTCCATGCGAGAGCACCGCCGCCCGGAGGTCTTCCTCCTCTTGGTCTCACCGGACGCGGCACGGCTCCTTCCTTCTCCATTGGCACGGCTGGTTTCGAGCGTCTTCATCCTCCGACTACTTTGCCACGACGGCGCGTCGGCCTCGCACGCCCATCTCGCGCTCCGGCACCTAACGAGGCCGGTTCATCGAACTGGAGTGCCTCCGTCGGCGAGGCCGGTACAGGCAGCAGAGGGATCAGTTCTACTTTCGTGGGGTTTAACCTCAGCAATGGCAGCGGCGCGATATCGTTTGGCGTCGGCGGTGGCGGCGGGATCTCGTTTGGCAGCGGCGGCAGCAGCGAGTCCATGGGCTTCACGTTCAGTACCGGCGCCGGTAGCCAAGGTAAACCCTAAACCCTCTAGTCTCCTATATCATGCAATTTTTGGTCTGATCTGATCATAGAGATAGTGTAGAGATAGTTTAGAGATAATTTAGTTGATAATGTAGATGATTTACATAGATCAGTATTGTTAATCTCTGCCGTCGCACATAGATCATGTAGTGAAAATCTCTGCCTTGGCACAAATTTTAGTTGGTTTTCTCTGCCGCGGCAGAGGATATGAGCTGCAGCCAAGTTCTGCAGGCAAGTTACGTTGCACATCATGATTACTTAGATAATGGTAATGGACTAGCTTGTACATGATCAAGATATTATGGTACTGGACTAACTTGTAGATGATTTAGAAATCTTCTTTAAACCCTAGTTGTACGCCTGGTTTTTGTAGTTTTAGATGATCTAATTGTTTCTCCAACGCATGGGTGCATGATCAAAGTTGCTGGACACAGCCTTGGTGGACACAATGGCCAGCACGACATGATCTACTCAGAGAACACAACAGGTAGACATGACCACCTCTTAGATGATCTACAAATCAAGTAAAATCTCATGTTTACTGTATTTGCTTTTCTGTTCGTACAAGGTATTGGTGGAAATGAGAGTACCATTGGCTACCGAGGGGTTGGATACAAGGAAAAAAATAACGCGCTATAACAAAATAGCGTGGGTCTAAAAATACGCTATTAGCATGTTATAGCGTGCTATTAACGCGAATAGCGCGCTATAGCGCCGAAATAGCGTAGCGTCGGCTCTTCAGATATGCTATAGCGTGCTATTAGCGTTAGAATAGCGCGCTATTTTTTTCCATGGTTGGATACAATCCAAATTTTGCCCATGCGAACGAATACCCTCCTAGTCAAGAGCATGTTGAAAACCAAAAAGAACCAATCGATTTGAACAAGTCGACAAGAACGCACTACAGTACAGATGACAAGCGTCAAATATATAGCAGCGAGTACTACCTCCATTTAATAAATCTATTATTTCGTCTTATAGTAGATGGACACGTTTTATATGGAAAAATTAAAACAATTATTTATACTTATTTCATTTAAAAATAAGTAATTTAATTTTATGTAAATATAATATATCTAGACATATTTTAATATGTAGATACACTTCTATCTAAAAACAAAACATAAGACTTCTCATAGTGGGGGTAATATAGGTGGTAACATCACACATCTCAAGGCATTTTTGTGATATGTTATGACAATAAATGAAAAAGAGAGTGAGGTGGGTGATTTACACAAAATAACCCTTTTCCGAAACTATAGCACAGACTGACCCTCCGGGCAAACTATTTCACTCATCTAAGAGCATCTCCAGCCGCGTCCCCCAAACGGTGCCGGATTGAGCATTTGTGGGACGTGTTTTGTTCGTGCCGCCTTTGGGGGACGTCGCTCCCCAGCCGCGTCCCCCAAACGCCGCCCCCAAACATTTAAAATACTTCTTTTTAACACAGAACCATTTAACAAATATAGCATATGAATAAAAATGTTTGCGAGGATTGTTTTCAAATTAAATCACAACAAACAATAAAACAAGTAAACAAATATAATAAATAGGGCTAGATGCTACATCAAGGTGCCACGGTATTTCCTTTGATCCTCCACAAATGGTCAACGAGATCAGCTTGAAGTTGCTCATAAACATTGCTGTCACGCATCTCTGCGTGCATGGCGAGAAAATCAGCAAAATCTGCAGGCAACTCATGATCAACCTCCGCAAGAGGGCCTTGACACTCATAGGGACCAACATGTGACCTAGCATGATTCTTGCGGTCATCCTCGATGATCATGTTGTGCATGATCACACAAGCCTGCATCACCTCCCACATTTGGTCGTGAGACCAGCTTAGAGCAGGGTACCGGACAATGGCAAATTGTGCTTGAAGCACACCAAATGCCCGCTCAACATCCTTCCTACAAGCCTCCTGTCGCGTAGCAAAGTGGGAATTCTTCAGACCTGATGGATTCGAGATTGTTTTGACAAAAGTGGCCCATTTTGGATATATACCATCGGCTAGATAATAGCCTTTGGTATATTCGTGGCCATTGATCTCATAGTTGCATGGTGGAGCATGCCCTTCCACTAGTCTGTTGAACACCGGAGACTGCTGCAACACGTTGATGTCATTGTGTGATCCCGCCATGTCAAAGAAAGAATGCCAAATCCATAGGTCATAATCTGCCACAGCTTCAAGCACCACACTGCAATATCCATGACGGCCTTTGTATATACCTTGCCAAGCAAACGGGCAGTTCTTCCATGCCCAGTGCATGCAATCGATGCTTCCAAGCATTCCAGGAAATCCTCTGGAAGCATTTTGTGCCATGATCCTTGCAGTCTCTTCCTCAGTTGGCCCTCTCAAATAGTATTTGCCAAACTTTCCCACCACAGCTCGGCAAAACTTGTACATGCACTCAATGGCAGTAGACTCACTCATGCAAAGGTAGTCGTCCTGTGTAACGGCAGGTGCTCCGTATGCAAGCATCCTCATGGCGGCGGTGCACTTCTGAATCGACGAGAACCCGAGAACGCCTACATCGTCGAGCTTGAGCTTGAAGTAGGGGTCGAACTCTCGAACGGCGTGGAGGATATTCATGAACAGCCCCTTGCTCATCCTGTACCGGCGCCGAAAATTGTCGGCATGTGTTGCCTTGTCGGCGAAGTAGTCGTTGTGCAGCATGGCATGCCCCTCCATCCTCTGCCGGGGCTTCGACTTCCTTCTTCCCGGCCTTAATCCTCCGCGGCGCGGCCTCTTCCTCTTCTCCGCCTCAGCGTCAAGCATGTCCTGGAGGGACGCGATGATCACCAAATGCTCCCGCAGGTCGTCGTCGAAGGCTTGCTCGTCCTCCAGCAGCAGGGCAACCATCTCATCGTCGATGTCCATGGCTAAAGCAAAATCAATGGTTAAAATTGCGCCGAGGTAGACGACGCAACAAACAATGGCCAATCGCGCCTACCTGGCAAGTCGTCGAGCACCTTCTGTGCGCGGAGGTGGGGTGGATTTGACGGCGCGGTCTGGGACGCGCTGGCGAAGCGGCGGCGGCGGCACGACCGGCGGGAGCCCCAGCTGCGACAACGGTGCCGACTCTCAGCAGAGATCAGACGCCCAAACGGCCGGGAAATCCAGCGGCGGTGGTGGGGTGGGAGGCGCGGGAAGGAAGGAGCGACGAGAAAAGAGGCGCGAACCAACGGTTTATGCAAATAGAGGCCGACATGTGGGAGCCCGCCTCGCTTTTCGTTGTGTCCGGCGTCCCCGGTGCGTCCCCTGTGGGACGGGGACGGGCTCGGTGCGCCGGACACCGTATCGGGCCGCGCCGGACAAAAATGAGCTTTGGGGGACGCGGCTGGAACGCATTTTTTGTCCGGCGCGCCCCAAATCCCTTTGGAGGACGCTTTGGGGGACGCGGCTGGAGATGCTCTAACCCTTTTGTGTGGCGCCCTTTCCATGGGTGCCACAACTGGCAGAGTGGCGCCCGTGCCGCCGGCGCCACACTCCCATCCGACGTGGCGCCCTCGACGCTGAGGTGTGCTCGAAACTAACGTGGCAGGATGTGTGGCGCCGCCCACATCGGCGCCACACTTTGAAAGTGTGGAGCTCGTGGCAAGGGCGCCACACATCCACTTATGTTTGCACAAAACATACTGTAAGACATTTCTCTAGGGACTTAGCCGTTTTGGCGACCCTGTTTGTGTGGCGCCGACGCCATGGGCGCCACACTTCACCATGTAGCGCCGATGCCACGGGCGCCACACAAAGAGGCTCGCCAAAACGGCTAAGGACTAAGCGTCCGGAGCCCCTGGATGTTTTCGAAGTATAAGTTGATATAAGTTCACATGTGTGGCGCTGGCGCCATGGGCGCCACACAGTGCAGTGTGGCGCCAGTGGGAAGGGCGCCACACATTGACTTGTGTTAAAAACAAGAAAATTCTTGCCTTATTTAAACAGTTTTCAACACAACAATAGCAATTTCATACACATAGAACATACATATAGCTGCGTCATACACATAGATCACATCATAGCACATAGATTCAAACAACACGTAGCAATAGAGACATGGTTCGAAATGACATAGGGTTCACAACACGATACTTATGAAGATAGAGTTCACAACACTAGCAAATGCATCTATCCTCCGCGACGTCCCCTCCTCACGGGCTGCTTCCGGACGGCCAACCTTTTCGTCCGCTGCTGTGGCTCTTGTTGCTGCTGCTCCTCCTGCTCCTGCTGCTCCTCCTCCTCCTCCTTTGAAGATAACGGCTCATCGTTCCTCATCCTCCTCAAAGATGATCTCCGCGGCGGCGCCTCATCCTCCACAATGACAACCTTCTTTCCTCGGTTGACATAATCGTCCGAAGTGTATCGGGCTGGAGCCTTGCCCCTTGGCTTCAACTGGTACGCAGACCGTGTGGCTTGCTTATTGCGTTGACTCACAATGCCTTGACTCAGGATGGTGTCGTCTTCAGGAATCTTCAGAAACATGAACACATGAGATTACAAGAAGTTGAAACTAGTAAGCACATGTTTGACAGCAACAAAATAGTCCATACCTCCGCCTCTTCAGAAGAGGATGAGGCAATTTCGCCGTCGCGGCAACCTAGCAAGTTGGCTAACCGCCGCATCTTTCGTGCAGTGTTCTGCGTCATGGAAGTCATGGTTACAAAGCCACCCGAACATAATAGCTCATATTCAAAGTTGGTGATTCTACCTTAATGAAATGCCGCAATGGTCCGATAGGCTTTTCATCTCTATGGCTCTAATCCCAAATCACCTTGCACTCGTCAGCTGTTTTCTGGATCTCGGACCGCTGTGACAAACATATTATACACAATTTAAGCGATCACATGCCAATGTAGATGATGTACTAGCTAATGAGAGAATACGTTACCACGAAGTTCAGCTCGGAAGCAATAGAAGTCGATCTTCCTTTGCGAGCATAGATGTCGTGCTGGCTTTGCGCAACCTCATCGAGCTCGATGGGGTCGTCCAAGATGTCATCATCATACGCGGGTTTCACTAACTCGATACGCGCGTGCTTTCATGAAACCATTGGAGATAGTTGTTGAAAGCGGCCAAGTCGTGAGGCACAATCTCCACATGGCCAGCATTCCGTACCGCCTCCAAACAGTGTTGGAACGCTGTGACGCGGCCGCTATGATGGACAGGCCAATTTGTGATCTTCCTCTGCCGCTACCTATCAAGCCTGCAAGAATCAAGAAGTTAGATTCTATCTCTTCAATCAACAAACTTTCATCGCATGATTCAAGAAGTTTACCTATGAAGCGCGTGGTCCGTGTCTTGCCACTGAGGTGGGCTCTCCTGATACAGCCCAAACTGTCTCATCACTCTGTGCGGCTGGTGGTATTCAACTAGCCACATGCATATGAGTGGGCAGCGCATACGCCAGAAACGCGCCTCCTCAAGGCACTTGGGGTTGAGGTCAGCCATCCCCGCGCCAATATGGTAGTAGGTACCATATGGCTCCCAATCCACCTGCTCAGCGGTAAGAGTGTCCAACTCCTCAGTGTAGTGCATGTACATCATCTTTGGATCGCTCGACATCTCCGAGACATTGTCCCAAAGAAATTCCCAAGTCGGCTCCCGATCAGGGTTGTTCCGGTAATGAGGCCATGGCCTCTCTGTGAGTGTCCTGGGCCGCCCAATTGATAGGTGATGTCTACGCACGCTTCTATTCCTGTAGACAGTGTTGGGCCTCCAAGAGCAGAGGTTTGTAGAACAGCAGCAAGTTTCCCTTAAGTGAATCACCCAAGGTTTATCGAACTCAGGGAGGTAGAGGTCAAAGATATTCCTCTCAAGCAACCCTGCAATTACGATACAAGAAGTCTCTTGTGTCCCCAACACACCTAATACACTTGTCAGATGTACAGGTGCACTAGTTCGGCGAAGAGATAGTGAAATACAAGTAATATGGATGAATATGAGTGGTAATAGCAATCTGAAATAAATATGGCAGCAAGTAAAGATGTAGCAGAACAGCAAGTAAGCGGTGTTTGCAGTATTGGAAACAAGGCCTAGGGATCCTACTTTCACTAGTGGACACTCTCAACATTGATCACATAATAAATAACTTATCCTCACTTGTGCTACATATACTCTTGTTTGATAACAAACACCATTCATTGTGTAGGGCTACAAGAGCTCCCTCAAGCCGGAGTTAACAAGCTCCACAACATTCGGCGTTCATATTTAAGTAACCTTTAGAGCATAATAGATCATTGCAATTTAGACCGAGAACTAACATAGCATACACACCGTCACCAATAGCTATGAAAGGGGGAATAGATCACATCAATACTATCATAGTAATAGTTAACTCCATAATCTACAAGAGATTACAATCATAACCTACGCCAAGTACTACATGATGCACACACTGTCACCTTTACATCATGGAGGAGGAATAGACTACTTTAATAACATCACTAGAGTAGCACATAGATTAATAGTGATACAAAGCTCATCATATGGATCTCAATCGTGTAAAGCAGCTCATGAGATCATTGTATTGAGGTACATGAGAGAGAGATTAACCACATAGCTACCGGTAGAGCCCTTAGCCTCGAGGAAGAACTACTCCCTCATCATGGGAGACAGCAGCGGCGATGAAGATGGCGGTGATGTCAATGGAGATGCCTTCCGCGGGCAATTCCGCGTCCCGGTGGCGTGCCGGAACAGAGACTTCTGTCCCCCGAATCTTGGCTTCGCGATGGCGGCGGCTCAGGAACTTTTCTCGTATCGTGGCTTATTCGTATCGAAGATTTAGGTCAGGGAGGCTGATGCGTGCAATTAACACACGTCCGTTGGGAACCCCAAGAGGAAGGTGTGATGCAGACAGTAGCAAGTTTTCCCTCAGAAAGAAACCAAGGTTTATCGAACCAGGAGGAGCCAAGAAGCACGTTGAAGGTTGATGGCGGCGAAGTATAGTGCGGCGCAACACCAGGGATTCCGGCGCCAACGTGGAACCTGCACAACACAACCAAAGTACTTTGCCCCAACGAAACAGTGAGGTTGTCAATCTCACCGGCTTGCTGTAACAAAGGATTAGATGTATAGTGTGGATGATGATTGTTTGCAGAAAATAGTAAAGAACAAGTATTGCAGTAGATTATATTCGATGTAAAGAATAGGACCGGGGTCCACAGTTCACTAGAGGTGTCTCTCCCATAAGATAAATAGCATGTTGGGTGAACAAATTACAGTCGGGCAATTGACAAATAGAGAGGGCATGACAATGCACATACATGATATGATAAGTATAGTGAAATTTAATTGGGTATTACGACAAAGTACATAGACCGCTATCCAGCATGCATCTATGCCTAAAAAGTCCACCTTCAGGTTATCATCCGAACCCCTTCCAGTATTAAGTTGTAAACAACAGACAATTGCATTAAGTATGGTGCGTAATGTAATCAATAACTATATCCTCGGACATAGCATCAATGTTTTATCCCTAGTGGCAACAGCACATCCACAACCTTAGAACTTTCTCACATCGTCCCAGCATTTAATGGAGGCATGAACCCACTATCGAGCATAAATACTCCCTCTTGGAGTTAAGAGCAAAAACTTGGCCAGAGCCTCTACTAATAACGGAGAGCATGCAAGATCATAAACAACACATAGGTAATAGATTGATAATCAACATAACATAGTATTCTCTATCCATCGGATCCCGACAAACACAACATATAGCATTACAGATAGATGATCTTGATCATGTTAGGCAGCTCACAAGATCCAACAATGAAGCACATAAGGAGAAGACGACCATCTAGCTACTGCTATGGACCCATAGTCCAGGGGTGAACTACTCACTCATCACTCCGGAGGCGACCATGGCGGTGAAGAGTCCTCCGGGAGATGATTCCCCTCTCCGGCAGGGTGCCGGAGGCGATCTCCTGAATCCCCCGAGATGGGATTGGCGGCGGCGGCGTCTCAGTAAGGTTTTCCGTATCGTGGCTCTCGGTACAGGGGGTTTCGCGACGGAGGCTTTAAGTAGGCGGAAGGGCAGGTCAGGGGGCCACACGAGGGCCCCACACGCTAGGGCCGCACGGCCAAGGCCTGGGCCGCGCCGCCCTAGTGTGGCGGCACCTCGTGGCCCCACTTCGTCTCTCCCTCGGACTTCTGGAAGCTTCGTGCAAAAATAGGACCCTGGGCGTTGATTTCGTCCAATTCCGAGAATATTTCCTTTGTAGGATTTCTGAAACCAAAAACAGCAGAAAACAAAGAATCGGCTCTTCGGCATCTCGTTAATAGGTTAGTGCCGGAAAATGCATAAATATGACATAAAGTATGCATAAAACATGTAGATATCATCAATAATGTGGCATGGAACATAAGAAATTATCGATACGTCGGAGACGTATCAGCATCCCCAAGCTTAGTTCCTGCTCGTCCCGAGCAGGTAAACGATAACAAAGATAATTTCTGGAGTGACATGCCATCATAACCTTGATCATACTATTGTAAGCATATGTAATGAATGCATCGATCAAAACAATGGTAATGACATGAGTAAACAAATGAATCATAAAGCAAAGACTTTTCATGAATAGTACTTCAAGACAAGCATCAATAAGTCTTGCATAAGAGTTAACTCATAAAGCAATAAATCAAAGTAAAGGTATTGAAGCAACACAAAGGAAGATTAAGTTTCAGCGGTTGCTTTCAACTTATAACATGTATATCTCATGGATAGTGTCAATGTAAAGTAATATAACAAGTGCAATATGCAAGTATGTAGGAATCAATGCACAGTTCACACAAGTGTTTGCTTCTTGAGGTGGAGAGAAATAGGTGAACTGACTCAACATAAAAGTAAAAGAAAGGTCCTTCAAAGAGGAAAGCATCGATTGCTATATTTGTGCTAGAGCTTTTATTTTGAAAACATGGAACAATTTTGTCAATGGTAGTAATAAAGCATATGTATCATGTAAATTATATCTTACAAGTTGCAAGCCTCATGCATAGTATACTAGTAGTGCCCGCACCTTGTCCTAATTAGCTCGGATTAACACGGATTATCATTGCATAACATATGTTTCAACCAAGTGTCACAAAGGGGTACCTCTATGTCACTTTGTACAAGGGTCTAAGGAGAAAGTTCGCATTGGATTTCTCGCTTTTGATCATTCTTCAACTTAGACACCCATACCGGGACAACATAGACAACAGATAATGGACTCCTCTTTTAATGCTTAAGCAGTCAACAACAGATAATATTCTCATAAGAGATTGAGGTTTTATGTCCAAACTGAAACTTCCACCATGATTCATGGCTTTAGTTAGCGGCCAAATATTCTTCTCTAACAGTATGCATACTCAAACCATTTGATTGTGAAAACCGCCCTTACTTCAGACAAGACGAACATGCATAGCAACTCACATGATATTCAACAAAGAGTTGATGGCGTCCCCAGGAACATGGTTATCGCACAACAAGCAACTTAATAAGAGATAAAGTGCATAAGTACATATTCAATACCACAATAGTTTTTAAGGCTATTTTGTCCCATGAGCTATATATTGCAAAGGCGAATGATGGAAATTTAAAGGTAGCACTCAAGCAATTTACTTTGGAATGGCGGAGAAATACCATGTAGTAGGTAGGTATGGTGGACACAAATGGCATAGTGGTTGGCTCAAGGATTTTGGATGCATGAGAAGTATTTCCTCTCGATACAAGGTTTAGGCTAGCAAGGTTATTTGAAACAAACACAAGGATGAACCGGTGCAGCAAAACTCACATAAAAGACATATTGTAAACATTATAAGACTCTACACCGTCTTCCTTGTTGTTCAAAACTCAATACTAGAAATTATCTAGACTTTAGAGAGACCAAATATGCAAACCAAATTTTAGCAAGCTCTATGTATTTCTTCATTAATGGGTGCAAAGTATATGATGCAAGAGCTTAAACATGAGCACAACAATTGCCAAGTATCAAATTATTCAAGACATTTTAGAATTACTACATGTAGCATTTCCCGATTCCAACCATATAATAATTTAACGAAGAAGATTCAACCTTCGCCATGAATACTATGAGTACAGCCTAAGGACATATTTGTCCATATGCAACAGCGGAGCGTGTCTCTCTCCCACACAGTGAATGCTAGGATCCATTTTATTCAAACAAAAACAAAAACAAAAACAAACAGACGCTCCAAGCAAAGCACATAAGATGTGATGGAATAAAAATATAGTTTCAGGGGAGGAACCTGATAATGTTGTCGATGAAGAAGGGGATGCCTTGGGCATCCCCAAGCTTAGACGCTTGAGTCTTCTTAAAATATGCAGGGGTGAACCACCGGGGCATCCCCAAGCTTAGAGCTTTCACTCTCCTTGATCATATTGCATCATTTCCCTCTCTTGATCCTTGAAAACTTCCTCCACACCAAACTCAAAACAACTCATTAGAGGGTTAGTGCACAATAAAAATTTACATGTTCAGAGGTGACATAATCATTCTTAACACTTCTGGACATTGCACAAAGCTACTGGACATTAATGGATCAAAGAAATTCATCCAACATAGCAAAAGAGGCAATGCGAAATAAAAGGCAGAATCTGTCAAAACAGAACAGTTCGTAAAGACGAATTTTAAAGTGGCACCAGACTTGCTCAGATGAAAATTCCCAAATTGAATGAAAGTTGCGTACATATCTTAGGATCACTCACGTAAATTGGCATAATTTTCTGAGTTACCTACAGAGAATTAGGCCCAGATTCGTGACAGCAAAGAAATCTGTTTCTGCGCAGTAATCCAAATCTAGTATGAACCTTACTATCAACGACTTTACTTGGCACAACAATGCACAAAACTAAGATAAGGAGAGGTTGCTACAGTAGTAAACAACTTCCAAGACTCAAATATAAAATAAAAGTACTGTAGTAAAAACATGGGTTGTCTCCCATAAGCGCTTTTCTTTAACGTCTTTCAGCTAGGCGCAGAAAGTGTGTATCAAGCATCGACATCATAATTTGTTCTAATAATAGAATCAAAAGGTAACTTCATTCTCTTTCTAGGGAAGTGTTCCATACCTTTCTTGAGAGGAAATTGATATTTAATATTGCCTTCCTTCATATCAATGATAGCTCCAACAGTTCGAAGAAAAGGTCTTCCCAATATAATGGGACAAGATGCATTGCATTCAATATCCAAGACAACAAAATCAACGGGGACAAGGTTATTGTTAACGGTAATGCGAACATTATCAACTCTCCCCAAAGGTTTCTTTTTAGCATTATCAGTGTGATTAACATCCAAATAACAATTTTTCAATGGTGGCAAGTCAAGCATATCATAAATTTTCTTAGGCATAACAGAAATACTTGCACCAAGATCACATAAAGCGTTACAATCAAAGTCATTGACCTTCATCTTAATGATGGGCTCCCAACCATCTTCTAACTTTCTAGGAATAGAGGTTTCGAGTTTTAGTTTCTCCTCTCTAGCTTTGATGAGAGCATTTGTAATATGTTTTGTAAAGGCCAAATTTATAGCACTAGCATTGGGACTTTTAGCAATCTTTTGTAAGAACTTTATAACTTCAGAGATGTGGCAATCATCAAAGTCTAAACCATTATGATCTACAGCAATGGGATCATCATCCCCAATGTTGGAAAAAATTTCAGCAGTTTTATCACAGGCAGTTTCAGCAGTTTCCGGCAGTTTTGCAGGCTTTGCATTAGAAGTGGAAACATTGCCAACACCAATTCTTTCACCATTATTAGTAGGAGGTGCAGCAACATGTGGAGCATTAACATTACTAGTGGTGGTAATAGTCCAAACTTTAGCTACATTATTCTCTTTAGCAAGTTTTTCATTTTCTTCTCTTTCCCACCTAGCATGCAATTCAGCCATTAATCTTATATTCTCATTAATTCTAACTTGGATGGCATTTGCTGTAGTAGCAATTTTATTTTCAATATCCTTATTAGGCATAACTTTCAATTTCAAAAGATCAACATCAGAGGCAAGACTATCAACCTTAGAAGCAAGAATATCAATTTTATTGAGCTTTTCCTCAAAAGATTTGTTAAAAGCAATTTGTGTACTAATAAATTCTTTAAGCATAGCTTCAAGTCCAGGGGATGTGTTCCTATTATTGTTGTAAGAATTCCCATAAGAATTACCATAACCGTTACCATTATTATAAGGATATGGCCTATAGTTATTACTAGAATTGTTCCGATAAGCATTGTTGTTGAAATTATTATTTTTAATGAAGTTTACATCAACATGTTCTTCTTGAGCAACCAATGAAGCTAATGGAACATTATTAGGATCAACATTAGTCCTATCATTCACAAGCATAGACATAATAGCATTAATCTTATCACTCAAGGAAGAGGTTTCTTCGACAGAATTTACCTTCTTACCTTGTGGAGCTCTTTCCGTGTGCCATTCAGAGTAATTAATCATCATATTATCAAGAAGCTTTGTTGCTTCACCAAGAGTGATGGACATAAAGGTACCTCCAGCAAATGAATCCAATAGGTTCCGCGAAGAAAAGTTCAGTCCTGCATAAAAGGTTTGGATGATCATCCAAGTAGTCAGTCCATGGGTTGGGCAATTCTTTACCAAAGATTTCATTCTCTCCCATGCTTGAGCAACATGTTCATTATCTAATTGTTTAAAATTCATTATGCTACTCCTCAAAGATATAATTTTAGCGGGAGGATAATATCTACCAATAAAAGCATCCTTACATTTAGTCCATGAATCAATACTATTTCTAGGCAGAGATAGCAACCAATCTTTAGCTCTTCCTCTTAATGAGAAAGGAAACAATTTTAATTTTATAATGTCACCATCTACATCCTTATACTTTTGCATTTCACATAATTCAACAAAATTATTAAGATGGGCAGCAACATCATCAGAACTAACACCAAAAAATTGCTCTCTCATAACAAGATTCAGTAAAGCAGGTTTAATTTCAAAGAATTCTGCTGTAGTAGCTGATACGTCTCCGACGTATCGATAATTTCTTATGTTCCATGCCACATTATTGATGTTATCTACATGTTTTATGCACACTTTATGTCATATTCGTGCATTTTCTGGAACTAACCTATTAACAAGATGCCGAAGTGCCGATTCTTTGTTTTCTGCTGTTTTTGGTTTCAGAAATCCTAGTAACGAAATATTCTCGGAATTGGACGAAATCAACGCCCAGGGTCCTATTTTGCCACGAAGCTTCCAGAAGTCCGAAGAGGAGACGAAGAGGGGCCACGAGGGGGCCACACCCTAGGGCGGCGCGGCCCCCCCCTTGGCCGCGCGGCCCTGTGGTGTGGGGCCCTCGTGCCGCCTCCTGACCTGCCCTTCCGCCTACTTAAAGCCTCCGTTGCGAAACCCCCAGTACCGAGAGCCACGATACGGAAAACCTTCCAGAGACGCCGCCGCCGCCGATCCCATCTCGGGGGATCCAGGAGATCGCCTCCAGCACCCTGCCGGAGAGGGGAATCATCTCCCGGAGGACTCTACGCCGCCATGGTCGCCTCCGGTGTGATGTGTGAGTAGTCTACCCCTGGACTATGGGTCCATAGCAGTAGCTAGATGGTTGTCTTCTCCCCATTGTGCTATCATTGTCGGATCTTGTGAGCTGCCTAACATGATCAAGATCATCTATCTGTAATTCTATATGTTGCGTTTGTTGGGATCCGATGAATAGAGAATACTTGTTATGTTGATTATCAAAGTTATATCTATGTGTTGTTTATGATCTTGCATGCTCTCCGTTACTAGTAGATGCTCTGGCCAAGTAGATGCTTGTAACTCCAAGAGGGAGTATTTATGCTCGATAGTGGGTTCATGCCCGCATTGACACAGGACAGTGTGATGAAAGTTCTAAGGTTGTGTTGTGTTGTTGCCACTAGGGATAAAACATTGATGCTATGTCTAAGGATGTAGTTATTGATTACATTACGCACCATACTTAATGCAATTGTCTGTTGCTTTGCAACTTAATACTGGAGGGGGTTCGGATGATAACCTGAAGGTGGACTTTTTAGGCATAGATGCAGTTGGATGGCGGTCTATGTACTTTGTCGTAATGCCCAATTAAATCTCACTATACTCATCATAATATGTATGTGCATGGTCATGCCCTCTTTATTTGTCAATTGCCCAACTGTAATTTGTTCACCCAACATGCTGTTTATCTTATGGGAGAGACACCTCTAGTGAACTGTGGACCCCGGTCCAATTCTCTTTACTGAAATACAATCTACTGCAATACTTGTTCTACTGTTTTCTGCAAACAATCATCTTCCACACAATACGGTTAATCCTTTGTTACAGCAAGCCGGTGAGATTGACAACCTCACTGTTTCGTTGGGGCAAAGTACTTTGGTTGTGTTGTGCAGGTTCCACGTTGGCGCCGGAATCTCTGGTGTTGCGCCGCACTACATCCCGCCGCCATCAACCTTCAACGTGCTTCTTGACTCCTACTGGTTCGATTAAACCTTGGTTTCTTACTGAGGGAAACTTGCCGCTGTGCGCATCACACCTTCCTCTTGGGGTTCCCAACGGACGTGTCAACCACACGCATCAAGCAAATTTCTGGCGCCGTTGCCAGGGAGATCAAGACACGCTGCAAGGGGAGTCTCCACTTCTCAATCTCTTTACTTTGTTTTTGTCTTGCTTAGTTTTATTTACTACTTTGTTTGCTGCACTAAATCAAAATACAAAAAAATTAGTTGCTAGTTTTACTTTATTTGTTATCTTGTTTGCTATATCGAAAACACAAAAAAATTAGTTACTTGCATTTACTTTATCTAGTTTGCTTTATTTACTGTTGCTAAAATGGCTACCGCTGAAAATACTAAGTTGTGTGACTTCACAACCACAAATAATAATGATTTCTTATGCACACCTATTGCTCCACCTGCTACTACAGCAGAATTCTTTGAAATTAAACCTGCTTTACTGAATCTTGTTATGCGAGAGCAATTTTCAGTGTTAGTTACGATGATGTCTGCTGCCCATCTTAATAATTTTGTTGAACTATGTGAAATGCAAAAATATAAAGATGTAGATGGTGACATTATAAAATTAAAATTGTTCCCTTTCTCATTAAGAGGAAGAGCTAAAGATTGGTTGCTATCTCTGCCTAAGAATAGTATTGATTCATGGACTAAATGCAAGGATGCTTTTATTGGTAGATATTATCCCCCTGCTAAAATTATATCTTTGAGGAGTAGCATAATGAATTTTAAACAATTAGATACTGAACATGTTGCTCAAGCTTGGGAAAGAATGAAATCTCTGGTTAAAAATTGCCCAACCCATGGACTGACTACTTGGATGATCATCCAAACCTTCTATGCAGGACTAAATTTTTCTTCGCGGAATTTATTGGATTCAGCTGCTGGAGGTACCTTTATGTCCATCACTCTTGGTGAAGCAACAAAGCTTCTTGATAATATGATGATTGATGCGTGTGGTTGGCACGTCCGTTGGGAACCCCAAGAGGAAGGTGTGATGCGCACAGCGGCAAGTTTCCCTCAGTAAGAAACCAAGGTTTAATCGGACCAGTAGGAGTCAAGAAGCACGTTGAAGGTTGATGGCGGCGAGATGTAGTGCGGCGCAACACCAGGGATTCCGGCGCCAACGTGGAACCTGCACAACACAACCAAAGTACTTTGCCCCAACGAAACAGTGAGGTTGTCAATCTCACCGGCTTGCTGTAACAAAGAGTTAACCGTATTGTGTGGAAGATGATTGTTTGCAAAAACAAGAGAACAAGTATTGGCAAGAGATTGTATTTCAGTAAAGAGAATTGGACCGGGGTCCACAGTTCACTAGAGGTGTCTCTCCCATAAGACGAACAGCATGTTGGGTGAACAAATTACAGTTGGGCAATTGACAAATAAAGAGAGCATGACCATGCACATACATATCATGATGAGTATAGTGAGATTTAATTGGGCATTACGACAAAGTACATAGACCGCCATCCAACTGCATCTATGCCTAAAAAGTCCACCTTCAGGTTATCATCCGAACCCCCTCCAGTATTAAGTTGCAAAGCAACAGACAATTGCATTAAGTATGGTGCGTAATGTAATCAACAACTACATCCTTAGACATAGCATCAATGTTTTATCCCTAGTGGCAACAGCACAACACAACCTTAGAACTTTACCTGTCCCGGTGTCAATGCGAGGCATGAACCCACTATAGAGCATAAGTACTCCCTCTTGGAGTTACAAGCATCTACTTGGCCAGAGCATCTACTAGTAACGGAGAGCATGCAAGATCATAAACAACACATAAGCATAACTTTGATAATCAACATAACAAGTATTCTCTATTCATCGGATCCCAACAAACGCAACATATAGAATTACAGATAGATGATCTTGATCATGTTAGGCAGCTCACAAGATCCGACAATGATAGCACAATGGGGAGAAGACAACCATCTAGCTACTGCTATGGACCCATAGTCCAGGGGTAGACTACTCACACATCACACCGGAGGCGACCATGGCGGCGTAGAGTCCTCCGGGAGATGATTCCCCTCTCGGCAGGGTGCCGGAGGCGATCTCTGGATCCCCGAGATGGGATCGGCGGCGGCGGCGTCTCCGGAAGGTTTTCCGTATCGTGGCTCTCGGTGCGGGGGTTTCGTCACGGAGGCTATTTGTAGGCGGAAGGGCAGGTCAAGAGGCGGCACGGGGGCCCCACACCACAGGGCCGCGCGGCCAAGGGGGGCCGCGCCGCCCTAGGGTGTGGCCCCTCGTCGCCCCTCTTCGTCTCTCCTTCGGACTTACGGAAGCTTCGTGGAAAAATAGGCCCCCGGGCTTTGATTTCGTCCAATTCCGAGAATATTTCCTTACTAGGATTTCTGAAACCAAAAACAGCAGAAAAACAAAGAATCGGCACTTCGGCATCTTGTTAATAGGTTAGTTCCAGAAAATGCACGAATATGACATAAAGTGTGCATAAAACATGTAGATAACATCAATAATGTGGCATGGAACATAAGAAATTATCGATACGTCGGAGACGTATCAGCATCCCTAAGCTTAGTTCTCGCTCGTCCCGGCGGTAAAACGATAACACGAGATAATTTACGGAGTGACATGCCATCATAATCTTGATCATACTATTTGTAAAGCATATGTAGTGAATGCAGCGATCAAAACAATGTATATGACATGAGTAAACAAGTGAATCATAAAGCAAAGACTTTTCATGAATAGCACTTCAAGACAAGCATCAATAAGTCTTGCATAAGAGTTAACTCATAAAGCAATAATTCAAAGTAAAGGCATTGAAGCAACACAAAAGAAGATTAAGTTTCAGCGGTTGCTTTCAACTTGTAACATGTATATCTCATGGATATTGTCAACATAGAGTAATATAATAAGTGCAATAAGCAAGTATGTAGGAATCAATGCACAGTTCACACAAGTGTTTGCTTCTTGAGGTGGAGAGAAATAGGTGAACTGACTCAACATTGAAAGTAAAAGAATGGTCCTCCATAGAGGAAAAGCATCGATTGCTATATTTGTGCTAGAGCTTTGATTTTGAAAACATGAAACAATTTTGTCAACGGTAGTAATAAAGCATATGCATCATGTAAATTATATCTTATAAGTTGCAAGCCTCATGCATAGTGTACTAATAGTGCCCGCACCTTGTCCTAATTAGCTTGGACTACCGGATCATCACAATGCATTGTTTTTACCAAGTGTCACAAAGGGGTACCTCTATGCCGCCTGTACAAAGGTCTAAGGAGAAAGCTCGCATTGGATTTCTCGCTATTGATTATTCTTCAACTTAGACATCCATACCGGGACAACATAGACAACAGATAATGGACTCCTCTTTTATGCATAAGCATATAACAACAATTAATAATTTTCTCATTTGAGATTTGAGGATTGTTGTCCAAAACTGAAACTTCCACCATGGATCATGGCTTTAGTTAGCGGCCCAATGTTCTTCTCTAACATATGCATGCTTAACCATAAGGTGGTAGATCTCTCTTACTTCAGACAAGACGGACATGCATAGCAACTCACATGAAATTCAACAATGAATAGTTGATGGCGTCCCCAGTGAACATGGTTATCGCACAACAAGCAACTTAATAAGAGATAAAGTGCATAATTACATATTCAATACCACAATAGTTTTTAAGCTATTTGTCCCATGAGCTATATATTGCAAAGGTGAATGATGGAATTTTAAAGGTAGCACTCAAGCAATTTACTTTGAAATGGCGGGAAAATACCATGTAGTATAGGTAGGTATGGTGGACACAAATGGCATAGTGGTTGGCTCAAGTATTTTGGATGCATGAGAAGTATTCCCTCTCGATACAAGGTTTAGGCTAGCAAGGCTTATTTGAAACAAACACAAGGATGAACCGGTGCAGCAAAACTCACATAAAAGACATATTTAAAACATTATAAGACTCTACACCGTCTTCCTTGTTGTTCAAACTCAATACTAGAAATTATCTAGACCTTAGAGAAACCAAATATGCAAACCAAATTTTAGCATGCTCTATGTATTTCTTCATTAATGGGTGCAAAGCATATGATGCAAGAGCTTAATCATGAGCACAACAATTGCCAAGTATCACATTACCCAAGACATTTATAGCAATTACTACATGTATCATTTTCCAATTCCAACCATATAACAATTTAACGAAGGAGAAACTTCGCCATGAATATTATGAGTAGAAACCAAGGACATATTTGTCCATATGCAACAGCGGAGCGTGTCTCTCTCCCACACAGTGAATGCTAGGATCCATTTTATTCAAACAAAAACAAAAACAAAAACAAACAGACGCTCCAAGCAAAGCACATAAGATGTGATGGAATAAAAATATAGTTTCAGGGGAGGAACCTGATAATGTTGTCGATGAAGAAGGGGATGCCTTGGGCATCCCCAAGCTTAGACGCTTGAGTCTTCTTGATATATGCAGGGGTGAACCACCGGGGCATCCCCAAGCTTAGAGCTTTCACTCTCCTTGATCATGTTGCATCATACTCCTCTCTTGATCCTTGAAAACTTCCTCCACACCAAACTCGAAACAACTCATTAGAGGGTTAGTGCACAATATAAATTGACATATTCAGAGGTGACACAATCATTCTTAACACTTCTGGACATTGCATAATGCTACTGGACATTAGTGGATCAAAGAAATTCATCCAACATAGCAAAAGAGGCAATGCGAAATAAAAGGCAGAATCTGTCAAAACAGAACAGTTCGTATTGACGAATTTTAAAATGGCACCAGACTTGCTCAAATGAAAATGCTCAAATTGAATGAAAGTTGCGTACATATCTGAGGATCATGCACATAAATTGGCTTAATTTTCTGAGCTACCTACAGGGAGGTGGACCCAGATTCGTGACAGCAAAGAAATCTGGAACTGTGCAGTAATCCAAATCTAGTACTTACTTTTCTATCAACGGCTTAACTTGGCACAACAAAACACAAAACTAAGATAAGTAGAGGTTGCTACAGTAGTAAACAACTTCCAAGACACAAAATAAAAACAAAGTACTGTAGGTAAAAACATGGGTTGTCTCCCATAAGCGCTTTTCTTTAACGCCTTTCAGCTAGGCGCAGAAAGTGTGTATCAAGTGTTATCGAGAGACGAAGTGTCAACATCATAATTTGTTCTCATAATAGAATCAAAAGGTACCTTCATTCTCTTTCTAGGGAAGTGTTCCATACCTTTCTTGAGAGGAAATTGATATTTTATATTACCTTCCTTCATATCAATAATAGCACCAACAGTTCGAAGAAAAGGTCTTCCCAATATAATGGGACAAGATGCATTGCATTCAATATCCAAGACAACAAAATCAACGGGGACAAGGTTATTGTTAACGGTAATGCGAACATTATCAACTTTCCCCAAAGGTTTCTTTGTAGAATGATCAGCAAGATTAACATCCAAATAACAATTTTTCAGCGGTGGCAAGTCAAGCATATTATAAATTTTCTTAGGCATAACAGAAATACTTGCACCAAGATCACATAAGGCATTACAATCAAAATCTTTAACCTTCATCTTAATGATGGGCTCCCAACCATCCTCTAGCTTTTTAGGAATAGAGGCTTCGCGCTCTAATTTCTCTTCTCTAGCTTTTATGAGAGCATTTGTAATATGATGCGTGAAAGCCAAATTTATAGCACTAGCATTAGTACTTTTAGCAAGTTTTTGCAAGAACTTTATAACTTCAGAGATGTGGCAATCATCAAAATTCAAACCATTATAATCTAAAGCAATGGGATCATCATCCCCAATGTTGGAAAAAATTTCAGCAGCTTTATCACGAGCAGTTTCAGCTAGTTTTAGCGATTTGCAGTTTTTCGCGCTTTGCATTAGAAGTGGAAACATTGCTAACACCAATTCTTTTATTAGTATTAGTAGGGGGTGCAGCAACATGTGTAGCATTAGCATTACTAGTGGTGGTAATAGTCCAAACTTTAGCTACATTCTTCTCTTTAGCTAGTTTTTCATTTTTCTTCTCTATCCCACCTAGCACGCAGTTCAGCCATTAATCTTATATTCTCATTAATTCTAACTTGAATGGCATTTGCTGTAGTAGTAATTTTATTATGATGATTCTCATTAGGCAAAACTTTTGATTTCAAAAGATCAACATCAGCAGCAAGACTATCGACTTTAGAAGCAAGTATATCAATTTTCCCAAGCTTTTCTTCAACAGATTTGTTAAAAGCAGTTTGTGTACTAATAAATTCTTTAAGCATGGCTTCAAGTCCAGGGGGTGAACTCCTATTATTGTTGTAAGAATTCCCATAAGAATTACCATAGCCATTGCCATTATTATAAGGATATGGCCTATAGTTGTTACTAGAATTGTTCCGGTAAGCATTGTTGTTGAAATTATTATTTTTAATGAAGTTTACATCAACATGTTCTTCTTGTGCAACCAATGAAGCTAACGGAACATTATTAGGATCAATATTAGTCCTATCATTCACAAGCATAGACATAATAGCATCAATCTTATCACTCAAGGAAGAGGTTTCTTCGACAGAATTTACCTTCTTACCTTGTGGAGCTCTTTCCGTGTGCCATTCAGAGTAATTGATCATCATATTATCAAAAAGCTTTGTTGCTTCACCAAGAGTGATGGACATAAAGGTACCTCCAGCAGCTGAATCCAATAAATTCCGTGAAGAAAAATTTAGTCCTGCATAGAAGGTTTGGATGATCATCCAAGTAGTCAGTCCATGGGTTGGGCAATTTTTAACCAGAGATTTCATTCTTTCCCAAGCTTGAGCAACATGTTCAGTATCTAATTGTTTAAAATTCATTATGCTACTCCTCAAAGATATAATTTTAGCAGGGGGATAATATCTACCAATAAAAGCATCCTTGCATTTAGTCCATGAATCAATACTATTCTTAGGCAGAGATAGCAACCAATCTTTAGCTCTTCCTCTTAATGAGAAAGGGAACAATTTTAGTTTAATAATATCACCATCTACATCTTTATATTTTTGCATTTCACATAATTCAACAAAATTATTAAGATGGGCAGCAGCATCATCGAACTAACACCGAGAAAATTGCTCTCGCATAACAAGATTCAGTAAAGCAGGTTTAATTTCAAAGAATTCTGCTGTAGTAGCAGGTGGAGCAATAGGTGTGCATAAGAAATCATTATTATTTGTGGTTGTGAAGTCACACAACTTAGTATTTTCAGCGTTGGCCATTTTAGCAACAGTAAATAAAGCAAACTAGATAAAGTAAATGCAAGTAACTAATTTTTTTGTGTTTTTGATATAGCAAACAAGATAGCAAATCAAGTAAAACTAGCAACTAATTTTTTTGTATTTTGATTTAGTGCAGCAAACAAAGTAGTAAATAAAACTAAGCAAGACAAAAACAAAGTAAAGAGATTGAGAAGTGGAGACTCCCCTTGCAGCGTGTCTTGATCTCCCGGCAACGGCGCCGAGAAATTTGCTTGATGCGTGTGGTTGGCACGTCCGTTGGGAACCCCAAGAGGAAGGTGTGATGCGCACAGCGGCAAGTTTCCTCAGTAAGAAACCAAGGTTTAATCGGACCAGTAGGAGTCAAGAAGCACGTTGAAGGTTGATGGCGGCGAGATGTAGTGCGGCGCAACACCGGGGATTCCGCGCCAACGTGGAACCTGCACAACACAACCAAAGTACTTTGCCCCAACGAAACAGTGAGGTTGTCAATCTCACCGGCTTGCTGTAACAAAGAGTTAACCGTATTGTGTGGAAGATGATTGTTTGCAGAAAACAGTAGAACAAGTATTGCAGTAGATTGTATTTCAGTAAAGAGAATTGGACCGGGGTCCACAGTTCACTAGAGGTGTCTCTCCCATAAGACGAACAGCATGTTGGGTGAACAAATTACAGTTGGGCAATTGACAAATAAAGAGAGCATGACCATGCACATACATATCATGATGAGTATAGTGAGATTTAATTGGGCATTACGACAAAGTACATAGACCGCCATCCAACTGCATCTATGCCTAAAAAGTCCACCTTCAGGTTATCATCCGAACCCCTCCGGTATTAAGTTGCAAAGCAACAGACAATTGCATTAAGTATGGTGCGTAATGTAATCAACAACTACATCCTTAGACATAGCATCAATGTTTTATCCCTAGTGGCAACAGCACAACACAACCTTAGAACTTTCACATCGTCCCAGGTGTCAATGCGAGGCATGAACCCACTATCGAGCATAAGTACTCCCTCTTGGAGTTACAAGCATCTACTTGGCCAGAGCATCTACTAGTAACGGAGAGCATGCAAGATCATAAACAACACATAAGCATAACTTTGATAATCAACATAACAAGTATTCTCTATTCATCGGATCCCAACAAACGCAACATATAGAATTACAGATAGATGATCTTGATCATGTTAGGCAGCTCACAAGATCCGACAATGATAGCACAATGGGGAGAAGACAACCATCTAGCTACTGCTATGGACCCATAGTCCAGGGGTAGACTACTCACACATCACACCGGAGGCGACCATGGCGGCGTAGAGTCCTCCGGGAGATGATTCCCCTCTCCGGCAGGGTGCCGGAGGCGATCTCCTGGATCCCCCGAGATGGGATCGGCGGCGGCGGCGTCTCTGGAAGGTTTTCCGTATCGTGGCTCTCGGTACTGGGGGTTTCGTCACGGAGGCTATTTGTAGGCGGAAGGGCAGGTCAAGAGGCGGCACGGGGGCCCCACACCACAGGGCCGCGCGGCCAAGGGGGGGGCCGCGCCGCCCTAGGGTGTGGCCCCCTCGTCGCCCCTCTTCGTCTCTCCTTCGGACTTCTGGAAGCTTCGTGGAAAAATAGGCCCCTGGGCTTTGATTTCGTCCAATTCCGAGAATATTTCCTTACTAGGATTTCTGAACCCAAAAACAGCAGAAAACAAAGAATCGGCACTTCGGCATCTTGTTAATAGGTTAGTTCCAGAAAATGCACGAATATGACATAAAGTGTGCATAAAACATGTAGATAACATCAATAATGTGGCATGGAACATAAGAAATTATCGATACGTCGGAGACGTATCAATGATCAACTACTCTGAATGGCACACGGAAAGAGCTCCACAAGGTAAGAAGGTAAATTCTGTCGAAGAAACCTCTTCCTTGAGTGATAAGATTGATGCTATTATGTATATGCTTGTGAATGATAGGACTAATATTGATCCTAATAATGTTCCGTTAGCTTCATTGGTTGCACAAGAAGAACATGTTGATGTAAACTTCATTAAAAATAATAATTTCAACAACAATGCTTACCGGAACAATTCTAGTAACAACTATAGGCCATATCCTTATAATAATGGCAACGGCTATGGTAATTCTTATGGGAATTATTACAATAATAATAGGAACACACCCCCTGGACTTGAAGCCATGCTTGAAGAATTTATTAGTACACAAACTGCTTTTAACAAATCTGTTGAAGAAAAGCTTGGGAAAATTGATATACTTGCTTCTAAAGTCGATAGTCTTGCTGCTGATGTTGATCTTTTGAAATCGAAAGTTTTGCTTAATGAAAATCATCATAATAAAATTGTTACTACAGCAAATGCCATCCAAGTTAGAATTAATGAGAATATAAGATTAATGGCTGAACTGCGTGCTAGGTGGGATAGAGAAGAAAATGAAAAACTAGCTAAAGAGAAGAATGTAGCTAAAGTTTGGACTATTACCACCACTAGTAATGCTAATGCTACACATGTTGCTGCACCTTCTATTATTAATAATAAAAGAATTGGTGTTAGCAATGTTTCTACTTCTAATGCAAAGCGCGAGAAACTGCCTGAAACTGCTAAAACTGCTGAAACTGCCTATGATAAAGCTGCTGAAATTTTTTCCAACATTGGGGATGATGATCCCATTGCTTTAGATTATAATGGTTTGAATTTTGATGATTGCCACATCTCTGAAGTTATAAAGTTCTTGCAAAAACTTGCTAAAAGTCCTAATGCTAGTGCTATTAATTTGGCTTTCACGCAACATATTACAAATGCTCTCATAAAAGCTAGAGAAGAGAAACTAGAGCGCGAAGCCTCTATTCCTAGAAAGCTAGAGGATGGTTGGGAGCCCATCATTAAAATAAAGGTTAAAGATTTTGATTGTAATGCCTTATGTGATCTTGGTGCAAGTATTTCTGTTATGCCTAAGAAAATTTATAATATGCTTGACTTGCCACCGCTGAAAAATTGTTATTTGGATGTTAATCTTGCTGATCATTCTACAAAGAAACTTTGGGGAAAGTTGATAATGTTCGCATTACCGTTAACAATAACCTTGTCCCTGTTGATTTTGTTGTCTTGGATATTGAATGCAATGCATCTTGTCCCATTATATTGGGAAGACCTTTTCTTCGAACTGTTGGTGCTATCATTGATACGAAGGAAGGTAATATAAAATATCAATTTCCTCTCAAGAAAGGTATGGAACACTTCCCTAGAAAGAGAATGAAGTTACCTTTTGATTCTATTATGAGAACAAATTATGATGTTGACACTTCGTCTCTTGATAATACTTGATATACACTTTCTGCGCCTAGCTGAAAGGCGTTAAAGAAAAGCGCTTATGGGAGACAACCCATGTTTTTACCTACAGTACTTTGTTTTTATTTTGTGTCTTGGAAGTTGTTTACTACTGTAGCAACCTCTCCTTATCTTAGTTTAGTGTTTTATTGTGCCAAGTAAAGCCGTTGATAGAAAAGTTCATACTAGATTTGGATTACTGCGCAGAAACAGATTTCTTTGCTGTCACGAATCTGGGCTGTTTTCCCCTGTAGGTAACTCAGAAAATTATGCCAATTTACGTGAGTGATCCTCAGATATGTACGCAACTTTCATTCAATTTGAGCATTTTCATTTGAGGAAGTCTGGTGCCTCGATAAAATTCGTCAATACGAACTGTTCTGTTTTGACAGATTCTGCCTTTTATTTCGCATTGCCTCTTTTGCTATGTTGGATGAATTTCTTTGATCCATTAGTGTCCAGTAGCTTTATGCAATGTCAAGAAGTATTAAGAATGATTGTGTCACCTCTGAATATGTTAATTTTTATTGTCGCTAATTCTCTAATGAGTTGTTCTAAGTTTGGTGTGGAGGAAGTTTTCAAGGATCAAGAGAGGAGTATGATGCAACATGATCAAGGAGAGTGAAAGCTCTAAGCTTGGGGATGCCCCGGTGGTTCACCCCTGCATATATTAAGAAGACTCAAGCGTCTAAGCTTGGGTATGCCCAAGGCATCCCCTTCTTCATCGACAACATTATCAGGTTCCTCCCCTGAAACTATATTTTTATTCCATCACATCTTATGTGCTTTGCTTGGAGCGTCGGTTTGTTTTTGTTTTTTTGTTTTATTTGAATAAAATGGATCCTAGCATTCACTTTATGGGAGAGAGACACGCTCCGCTGTAGCATATGGACAATTATGTCCTTAGTTTCTACTCATAGTATTCATGGCGAAGTTTCTCCTTCGTTAAATTGTTATATGGTTGGAATTGGAAAATGATACATGTAGTAATTGCTATTAATGTCTTGGGTAATGTGATACTTGGCAATTGTTGTGCTCATGATTAAGCTCTTGCATCATATGTTTTGCACCCATTAATGAAGAAATACATAGAGCATGCTAATATTTGGTTTGCATATTTTGTTTCTCTAAAGTCTAGATAATTTCTAGTATTGAGTTTGAACAACAAGGAAGACGGTGTAGAGTCTTATAATGTTTTCAATATGTCTTTTATGTGAGTTTTGCTGCACCGGTTCATCCTTGTGTTTGTTTCAAATAAGCCTTGCTAGCCTAAACCTTGTATCGAGAGGGAATACTTCTCATGCATCCAAAATACTTGAGCCAACAACTATGCCATTTGTGTCCACCATACCTACCTACTACATGGTATTTTCCGCCATTCCAAAGTAAATTGCTTGAGTGCTACCTTTAAAATTCCATAATTCACCTTTGCAATATATAGCTCATGGGACAAATAGCTTAAAAACTATTGTGGTATTGAATATGTAATTATGCACTTTATCTCTTATTAAGTTGCTTGTTGTGCGATAACCACGTTTACTGGGGACGCCATCAACTATTCATTGTTGAATTTCATGTGAGTTGCTATGCATGTCCGTCTTGTCTGAAGTAAGAGAGATCTACCACCTTATGGTTAAGCATGCATATTGTTAGAGAAGAACATTGTGCCGCTAACTAAAGCCATGATCCATGGTGGAAGTTTCAGTTTTGGACATATATCCTCAATCTCAAATGAGAAAATTATTAATTGTTGTTACATGCTTATGCATAAAAGAAGAGTCCATTATCTGTTGTCTATGTTGTCCCGGTATGGATGTCTAAGTTGAGAATAATCAATAGTGAGAAATCCAATGCGAGCTTTCTCCTTAGACCTTTGTACAGGCGGCATAGAGGTACCCCTTTGTGACACTTGGTTAAAACATGTGCATTGTGATGATCCGGTAGTCCAAGCTAATTAGGACAAGGTGAGGGCACTATTAGTATACTATGCATGAGGCTTGCAACTTGCAAGATATAATTTACATGATACATATGCTTTATTACTACCGTTGACAAAATTGTTTCATGTTTTCAAAATCAAAGCTCTAGCACAAATATAGCAATCGATGCTTTTCCTCTATGGAGGACCATTCTTTTACTTTCAATGTTGAGTCAGTTCACCTATTTCTCTCCACCTCAAGAAGCAAACACTTGTGTGAACTGTGCATTGATTCCTACATATTTGCTTATTGCACTTATTATATTACTCTATGTTGACAATATCCATGAGATACATGTTACAAGTTGAAAGCAACCGCTGAAACTTAATCTTCCTTTGTGTTGCTTCAATGCCTTTACTTTGAATTATTGCTTTATGAGTTAACTCTTATGCAAGACTTATTGATGCTTGTCTTGAAGTGCTATTCATGAAAAGTCTTTGCTTTATGATTCACTTGTTTACTCATGTCATATACATTGTTTTGATCGCTGCATTCACTACATATGCTTTACAAATAGTATGATCAAGGTTATGATGGCATGTCACTCCAGAAATTATCTGTGTTATCGTTTTACCTGCTCGGGACGAGCAGAACTAAGCTTGTGGATGCTGATACGTCTCCGACGTATCGATAATTTCTTATGTTCCATGCCACATTATTGATGTTATCTACATGTTTTATGCACACTTTATGTCATATTCGTGCATTTTCTGGAACTAACCTATTAACAAGATGCCGAAGTGCCGATTCTTTGTTTTCTGCTGTTTTTGGTTTCAGAAATCCTAGTAACGAAATATTCTCAGAATTGGACGAAATCAACGCCCAGGGTCCTATTTTGCCACGAAGCTTCCAGAAGTCCGAAGAGGAGACGAAGAGGGGCCACGAGGGGGCCACACCCTAGGGCGGCGCCCCCCCTTGGCCGCGCGCGGCCCTGTGGTGGGGGGCCCTCGTGCCGCCTCCTGACCTGCCCTTCCGCCTACTTAAAGCCTCCGTTGCGAAACCCCCGCACCGAGAGCCACGATACGGAAAACCTTCCAGAGACGCCGCCGCCGCCGATCCCATCTCGGGGGATCCAGGAGATCGCCTCCGGCACCCTGCCGGAGAGGGGAATCATCTCCCGGAGGACTCTACGCCGCCATGGTCGCCTCCGGTGTGATGTGTGAGTAGTCTACCCCTGGACTATGGGTCCATAGCAGTAGCTAGATGGTTGTCTTCTCCCCATTGTGCTATCATTGTCGGATCTTGTGAGCTGCCTAACATGATCAAGATCATCTATCTGTAATTCTATATGTTGCGTTTGTTGGGATCCGATGAATAGAGAATACTTGTTATGTTGATTATCAAAGTTATATCTATGTGTTGTTTATGATCTTGCATGCTCTCCGTTACTAGTAGATGCTCTGGCCAAGTAGATGCTTGTAACTCCAAGAGGGAGTATTTATGCTCGATAGTGGGTTCATGCCTGCATTGACACCTGGGACAGTGAAAGAAAGTTCTAAGGTTGTGTTGTGCTGTTGCCACTAGGGATAAAACATTGATGCTATGTCTAAGGATGTAGTTGTTGATTACATTACGCACCATACTTAATGCAATTGTCTGTTGCTTTGCAACTTAATACTGGAGGGGGTTCGGATGATAACCTGAAGGTGGACTTTTTAGGCATAGATGCAGTTGGATGGCGGTCTATGTACTTTGTCGTAATGCCCAATTAAATCTCACTATACTCATCATAATATGTATGTGCATGGTCATGCCCTCTTTATTTGTCAATTGCCCAACTGTAATTTGTTCACCCAACATGTTGTTTATCTTATGGGAGAGACACCTCTAGTGAACTGTGGACCCCGGTCCAATTCTCTATACTGAAATACAATCTACTGCAATACTTGTTCTACTGTTTTCTGCAAACAATCATCTTCCACACAATACGGTTAATCCTTTGTTACAGCAAGCCGGTGAGATTGACAACCTCACTGTTTCGTTGGGGCAAAGTACTTTGGTTGTGTTGTGCAGGTTCCACGTTGGCGCCGGAATCTCTGGTGTTGCGCCGCACTACATCCCGCCGCCATCAACCTTCAACGTGCTTCTTGACTCCTACTGGTTCGATTAAACCTTGGTTTCTTACTGAGGGAAACTTGCCGTTGTGCGCATCACACCTTCCTCTTGGGGTTCCCAACGGACGTGTCAACCACACGCATCAGTAGCAGGTGGAGCAATAGGTGTGCATAAGAAATCATTATTATTTGTGGTTGTGAAGTCACACAACTTAGTGTTTTCAGGGGTATTCATTTTAGCAGTGGTAAATAGAGCAAACTAGATAAAGTAAATGCAAGTAACTAATAATTTTTTTTTTGTGTTTTTGATATGGAGAACAAGACAGTAAATAAAGTAAAACTAGCAACTAATTTTTTTGTGTTTTGATATAATGCAGCAAACAAAGTAGTAAATAAAGTAAAGCAAGACAAAAACAAAGTAAAGAGATTGGATTGTGGAGACTCCCCTTGCAGCGTGTCTTGATTTCCCCGGCAACGGCGCCAGAAAATGTGCTTGATGCGTGCAATTAACACACGTCCGTTGGGAACCCCAAGAGGAAGGTGTGATGCAGACAGTAGCAAGTTTTCCCTCAGAAAGAAACCAAGGTTTATCGAACCAGGAGGAGCCAAGAAGCACGTTGAAGGTTGATGGCGGCGAAGTATAGTGCGGCGCAACACCAGGGATTCCGGCGCCAACGTGGAACCTGCACAACACAACCAAAGTACTTTGCCCCAACGAAACAGTGAGGTTGTCAATCTCACCGGCTTGCTGTAACAAAGGATTAGATGTATAGTGTGGATGATGATTATTTGCAGAAAATAGTAAAGAACAAGTATTGCAGTAGATTGTATTCGATGTAAAGAATAGGACCGGGGTCCACAGTTCACTAGAGGTGTCTCTCCCATAAGATAAATAGCATGTTGGGTGAACAAATTACAGTCGGGCAATTGACAAATAGAGAGGGCATGACAATGCACATACATGATATGATAAGTATAGTGAAATTTAATTGGGCATTACGACAAAGTACATAGACCGCTATCCAGCATGCATCTATGCCTAAAAAGTCCACCTTCAGGTTATCATCCGAACCCCTTCCAGTATTAAGTTGTAAACAACAGACAATTGCATTAAGTATGGTGCGTAATGTAATCAATAACTACATCCTCGGACATAGCATCAATGTTTTATCCCTAGTGGCAACAGCACATCCACAACCTTAGAACTTTCTGTCACTGTCCCAGATTTAATGGAGGCATGAACCCACTATCGAGCATAAATACTCCCTCTTGGAGTTAAGAGCAAAAACTTGGCCAGAGCCTCTACTAATAACGGAGAGCATGCAAGATCATAAACAACACATAGGTAATAGATTGATAATCAACATAACATAGTATTCTCTATCCATCGGATCCCGACAAACACAACATATAGCATTACAGATAGATGATCTTGATCATGTTAGGCAGCTCACAAGATCCAACAATGAAGCACATAAGGAGAAGACGACCATCTAGCTACTGCTATGGACCCATAGTCCAGGGGTGAACTACTCACTCATCACTCCGGAGGCGACCATGGCGGTGAAGAGTCCTCCGGGAGATGATTCCCCTCTCCGGCAGGGTGCCGGAGGCGATCTCCTGAATCCCCCGAGATGGGATTGGCGGCGGCGGCGTCTCAGTAAGGTTTTCCGTATCGTGGCTCTCGGTACTGGGGGTTTCGCGACGGAGGCTTTAAGTAGGCGGAAGGGCAGGTCAGGGGCCACACGAGGGCCCCACACGCTAGGGCCGCGCGGCCAAGGCCTGGGCCGCGCCGCCCTAGTATTGCGGCACCTCGTGGCCCCACTTCGTCTCTCCCTCGGACTTCTGGAAGCTTCGTGCAAAAATAGGACCCTGGGCGTTGATTTTGTCCAATTCCGAGAATATTTCCTTTGTAGGATTTCTGAAACCAAAAACAGCAGAAAACAGCAACTGGCTCTTCGGCATCTCGTTAATAGGTTAGTGCCGGAAAATGCATAAATATGACATAAAGTATGCATAAAACATGTAGATATCATCAATAATGTGGCATGGAACATAAGAAATTATCGATACGTCGGAGACGTATCAGAGGCTTATATAGGCGAAGAGTCGGAGTTGGAAGGGCCACGGGGCCCCCTCACAGTAGGGGGGGCGCCCCCCCCTTGGCCGCGCCGCCATGTGGGGTGGGGCCCCCTGTCTCTCCTCTGGCCCCTCTTCGGTGCTCTGGAAGCTTCCTTGAAATATAAGATTGTGGGCGTTGATTTCGTCCAATTCCGAGAATATTTCCTTACTAGGATTTCTGAAACCAAAAACAGCAGAAAACAGGAACTGGCACTTCGGCATCTCGTTAATAGGTTAGTTCCGGAAAATGCATAATAATGACATAAAGTGTGTATAAAACATGTGAGTATCATCATAAAAGTAGCATGGAACATAAGAAATTATGGATACGTTTGAGACGTATCAAGCATCCCCAAGCTTAGTTCCTACTCGCCCTCGAGTAGGTAAACGATAACAAGGATAATTTCTGAAGTGACATGCTATCATAATCTTGATCAATAATATTGTAAAGCATATGAGATGAATGCAACGATTCAAAGCAATGGTAAAGATAATGACTAAACAACTGAATCATATAGCAAAGACTTTTCATGAGTAGTACTTTCAAGACAAGCATCAATAAGTCTTGCATAAGAGTTAACTCATAAAGCAATAGATTCTTAGTAGAAAGCTTTGAAGCAACACAAAGGAAGATATAAGTTTCAGCGGTTGCTTTCAACTTCAACATTATATCTCATGGATAATTGTCAACACAAAGTAATATAACAAGTGCAATAGGTAAACATGTAGGAATCAATGCACACAGTTGACACAAGTGTTTGCTTCTAAGATAGAAAGAAGTAGGTAAACTGACTCAACATAAAGTAAAAGAATGGCCCTTCGCAGAGGGAGCATGGATTACTATTTTTGTGCTAGAGCTTTTATTTTGAAAACATAGAAACAATTTTGTCAACGGTAGTAATAATTCATATGAGTTATGTATAAGACATCCTATAAGTTGCAAGCCTCATGCATAGAATACTAATAGTGCTCGCACCTTGTCCTAATTAGCTTGGATTAACACGGATTATCATTGCATAACATATGTTTCAACCAAGTGTCACAAAGGGGTACCTCTATGCCGCCTGTACAAAGGTCTAAGGAGATAGATCGCATTTGATTTCTCGTTTTTGATTATTCTCAACTTAGACATCCATACCGGGACAACATAGAAAACAGATAATGGACTCCTCTTTTAATGCTTAAGCATTCAACAACAGATAATATTCTCATAAGAGATTGAGGATTTGTGTCCAAACTGAAACTTCCACCATGATTCATGGCTTTAGTTAGCGGCCCAATGTTCTTCTCTAACAATATGCATACTCAAACCATTTGATCATGAAAATCGCCCTTACTTCAGACAAGACGAACATGCATAGCAACTCACATGATATTCAACAAAGGTGTAAAAGTTGATGGCGTCCCCAGAAACATGGTTACCGCTCAACAAGCAACTTATAAGAAATAAGATACATAGCTTCAATACCACAATAGTTTTTAAGGTTATTTTCCCATGAGCTATATATTGCAAAGACAAGGAATGAAATTTTAAAAGTAGCACTCAAGTAATTTACTTTGGAATGGCAGAGAAATACCATGTAGTATGTAGGTATGGTGGACACAAATGGCATAGTTTTTGGCTCAAGGATTTGGATGCACGAGAAGTAATCCCTCTCAGTACAAGGCTTAGGCTAGCAAGGTTGTTTGAAGCAAACACAAGTATGAACCGGTACAGCAAAACTTACATAAGAACATATTGCAAGCATTATAAGACTCTACACTGTCTTCCTTGTTGTTCAAACACCTTAACCAGAAAATATCTAGACTTAGAGAGACCAATCATGCAAACCAAATTTCAACAAGCTCTACGGTAGTTCATCATTAATAGGTGCAAAGTACATGATGCAAGAGCTTAAACATGATCTATTTGAGCACAACAATTGCCAAGTATCAAATTATTCAAGACCATATACCATTTACCATATGAAGCATTTTCTGTTTCCAACCAAATAGCAATTAACGAAGCGGTTTTCAACTCCGCCATGAACATTAAAAGTAAAAGCGAAGAACACTAGTGTTCATATGAAAAAGCGGAGCGTGTCTCTCTCCCACACAAGCATGAATTTATTCAGAGAATGAAAATAACAAAACAAAAATAAAAACACACAGACGCTCAAAGTAAAGTACATAAGATGTGACTGAATAAAAATATAGTTTCACTAGAGATGACCTGATAAGTTGTCGATGAAGAAGGGGATGCCTTGGGCATCCCCAAGCTTAGATGCTTGGGTCTTCTTAAAATATGCAGGGATGAACCACGGGGGCATACCCAAGCTTAGACTTTTCACTCTTCTTGATCATTGTATATCATCCTCCTCTCTTGACCCTTGGAAACTTCCTCCACACCAAACTCGAAACAAACTCATTAGAGGGTTAATGCATAATCAAAAATTCACATGTTCAGAGGTAACACAATCATTCTTAACACTTCTGTACATTGCCCAAAGCTACTAGAAGTTAATGGAACAAAGAAATTCATCAAACATAGCAAAACAGGCAATGCGAAATAAAAGGCAGAATCTGTCAAAACAGAACAGTCCGTAAAGATGAATTTTTCATGGGCACTTAACTTGCTCAGATGAAAAAGTTCAAATTGAATGAAAGTTGCGTACATATCTGAGGATCACGCACATAAATTGGCAGATTTTTCTGAGTTACCTACAGAGAATTCTACTCAAATTCGTGACAGTAAGAAATCTGTTTCTGCGCAGCAATCCAAATCTAGTATCAACTTTATTATCAAAGACTTTACTTGGCACAACAATGCAATAAAATAAAGATAAGGAGAGCTTGCTACAGTAGTAACAACTTCAAAGACACAACAAAACAGTAGCAAAATAAAGACATGGGTTATCTCCCAAGAAGTGCTTTCTTTATAGCCATTAAGATGGGCTCAGCAATTTTAATGATGCTCACATAAGAAATAAGAGTTGAAGCAAAAGAGAGCATCAAGAAGCAAATTCAAAACACATTTAAGTCTAACCCACTTCCTATGCATAGGAATCTTGTACACAAATAAATCCATGAAGAACAAAGTGACAAGCATAGGAAGATAACACAAGCGCAACTTCAAGATTCTCAACATAAAGAGGGGAAACTTAATATTATTAAGATGCATATAACCATGTTTCCCTCTCTCATAATAACTTTCAGTGGCATCATGAACAAACTCAACAATATAAGTATCACATAAAGCATTCTTATTCACATGCATAAAAGTATCATTACTCTCCACATAAGCATAATCAATTTTATTAGTAATAGTGGGAGTAAAACTACCATAACCATCATTGTAATCATCATAAATTGCAGGCATGGTATAATCATAATAACCTTTATCCTCCATAGTAGGTGGCACCAAAATACCACTATCATTATAATCATCATAGATAGGAGGTAAAGTATCATCAAAGAAAATTTTCTCCTCAAAACTTGGGGGACTAAAAATATCATGCTCATCAACACCAGCTTCCCCAAGCTTAGAATTTTCCATAGCATTAGCAACAATAGTGTTCAAAGCATTCATACTAATAACATTCTCATGAGCATGCATATAAAGTTCCATGGATTTTTTAATTCTCTCTTCAAACACATCATGTCCTAATTCAAGATAAAGTTCATAAAGATCTCTCATTTTGTTGTTGTTTTCCATTAATCCTAACTAGTGAAAACAAGAAACAAAAAGATATAATTGCAGGATCTAAAGGAAATACCTTCGAGCACTCACACACCGGCAACAGCGCTAGGAAATAGCTTAGTAGTCGGAGGATGTGAATACCTTTTACCTTACCTCCCCGGCAACGGCGCCAGAAAATAGCTTGATGTCTACGCACGCTTCTATTCCTGTAGACAGTGTTGGGCCTCCAAGAGCAGAGGTTTGTAGAACAGCAGCAAGTTTCCCTTAAGTGAATCACCCAAGGTTTATCGAACTCAGGGAGGTAGAGGTCAAAGATATTCCTCTCAAGCAACCCTGCAATTACGATACAAGAAGTCTCTTGTGTCCCCAACACACCTAATACACTTGTCAGATGTATAGGTGCACTAGTTCGGCGAAGAGATAGTGAAATACAAGTAATATGGATGAATATGAGTGGTAATAGCAATCTGAAATAAATATGGCAGCAAGTAAACATGTAGCAGAACAGTAAGTAAGCGGTGTTTGCAGTATTGGAAACAAGGCCTAGGGATCCTAGTTTCACTAGTGGACACTCTCAACATTGATCACATAATAAATAACTTCTCCTCACTTGTGCTACATATACTCTTGTTTGATAACAAACAACATTCATTGTGTAGGGCTACAAGAGCTCCCTCAAGCCGGAGTTAACAAGCTCCACAACATTCGGCGTTCATATTTAAGTAACCTTTAGAGCATAATAGATCATTGCAATTTAGACCGAGAACTAACATAGCATACACACTATCACCAATAGCTATGAAAGGGGGAATAGATCACATCAATACTATCATAGTAATAGTTAACTCCATAATCTACAAGAGATTACAATCATAACCTACGCCAAGTACTACATGATGCACACACTGTCACCTTTACATCATGGAGGAGGAATAGACTACTTTAATAACATCACTAGAGTAGCACATATATTAATAGTGATACAAAGCTCATCATATGGATCTCAATCGTGTAAAGCAGCTCATGAGATCATTGTATTGAGGTACATGAGAGAGAGATTAACCACATAGCTACCGGTAGATCCCTTAGCCTCGAGGAAGAACTACTCCCTCATCATGGGAGACAGCAGCGGCGATGAAGATGGCGGTGATGTCGATGGAGATGCCTTCCGCGGGCAATTCCCCATCCCGGTGGCGTGCCGGAGCAGAGACTTCTGTCCCCCGAATCTTGGCTTCGCGATGGTGGCGGCTCTGGAACTTTTCTCGTATCGTGGCTTATTCGTATCGAAGATTTATGTCAGGGAGGCTTATATAGGCGAAGAGTCGGAGTCGGAAGGGCCACGGGGCCCCCTCACAGTAGGGGGCGCCCCCCCCTTGGCCGCGCCGCCATGTGGGGTGGGGCCCCCTGGCTCTCCTCTGGCCCCTCTTCGGTGCTCTGGAAGCTTCCTTGAAATATAAGATCGTGGGCGTTGATTTCGTCCAATTCCGAGAATATTTCCTTACTAGGATTTCTGAAACCAAAAACAGCAGAAAACAGGAACTGGCACTTCGGCATCTCGTTAATAGGTTAGTTCCGGTAAATGCATAATAATGCCATAAAGTGTGTATAAAACATGTGAGTATCATCATAAAAGTAGCATGGAACATAAGAAATTATGGATACGTTTGAGACGTATCAATAGGCTGTCCCAGCTCCATACGGAAAGTAGGAGCAAGCATCCACCAATACCGCCGCTCCCAGTCCTACGACAAGCTTCGTCCAACTGCGAAAATAAGACATTGGGTTAGTACTTTGTCTAGCACACATAAATGAGAAGAATAGTACATGCAGCAAATCTTCACCTGCCGGTAGAGGTAGGCAAGTGCCGCTGTTCCCCAACTCCACCCGTGCTCCAACACCGTAAGCGCCTTCAGCCAACACCAATGGGCCAACTTCCCACCACTGTCAGGAAAGAGAGTCCTAGAAATCATGTACCACAAGTACACTCGGGTGTATGTCTTGATAGTGTCCTCGTTGGCGCCTTCCGGGCATTCTCCAAAGTTAAGCCTAATCCAAGAGTAAGATGCGCCGGCGTGAGCTCTCTCCTTTGGATTTGCTGGCGCCGGAGGAGCCATGCCAATAAGCGCATCCATCTGCTGGCGCCACCCATCAGAAGCTGTGTTCATACACAGTGGCTCGCCTTGAATAGGAAGTCCAAGTATCATTGAGACATCCTGAAGAGTAGGGGTCATCTCGCCGGCCCTCAAGTGGAAGGTGTGCGTCTCCGGCCTCCACCGGTCGACAAGGGCGATGAGTGCCACGGCGTTCATGTTCGCCCCCCCCCCCCCCGGCTTACAAGCGTGATGAACGGGAGAAGACCGGTGGGCTGGATGAACTCCGTGTACCTCTCGTCATACGCCATATCTACTGTGCCATGGTACCGAATCTTCAAAGGGTGAAGATCCGTTCTCCTCTCCGTCATATGAAAAGCCCGGTGATCCCTGTCATACTCTTGATCTAGGAGCCACACCATCCTACATGTTTACACAAATACACCTTATTATGAGCCATTCCTAGCAAATATGAGCAACACATACATGATAATATATCCAAATAAGTCATCACACATACATCATATACATACATATACATTCATATCTAGGGATAAAACACCATATATGAGTCATTCCTAACAAATATGAGTTATTCCATCACAAATACTAGGCATATGTAACACATTTGAATGCATTTGCTAGGCAAATATTAGACATTTCAACACATACATACATAGGGTTTCAACACATACATGTAAAATTTCATATCTAGGTTTCAACAAATCTATGGTTCAAACACATGCATACATGAGGCTATGAATTTCAACACATACACTACAATATAGAGTCCACCAAAAAAATCCATATCTAGGGTTCATGTCTAAATCTAGCAAGATCTATGAAATTAGTGGATGAATGGAAAGGATTCGAAGGGGATTACCTTGAGGAATGGATGGGGAAGAGATTGGCCGGGCAGATCTGATGATTTGGTGGTGGATTTGGTGGGGGAGAGGGGGGAGGAGGAGGAACCACCGGCCTTCTTCTTCTTCAACCGAAACAGAGAGGAGGATTGAGGATGGCTCGGGCTGGGGGCGGCTCGGGCGCCACACATAAGTGGATGTGTGGCGCCCTTGCCACGGGCGCCACACTTTCAAAGTGTGGCGCCGATGTGGGTGGCACCACACATCCTGCCACGTCAGTTTCGAGCACACCTCAGCGTCGAGGGCGCCACGTCGGATGGGAGTGTGGCGCCGGCGGCACGGGCGCCACTCTGCCAGGTGTGGCGCCCATGGGAAGGGCGCCACACAAAAGGGTTAGATGGGTGAAATAGTTTGGCCGGAGGGTCAGTATGTGCTACAGTTGCAACAAAGGGTTATTTTTGTGTAAATCGCCGAGTGAGGTGGTAACTAGTCATGTTACCATAACATCACACAACCCAAAGCAATATGAGTCTACAACATATTTAATAACACATTGCATTAAACCACATCTAAGTTACTACCCACTATGGAGGTAGTAACTTAGACTAGTAACATAAAGTTACTCCCCACTATGGGCAGCCTAAGTCGCTTTTTTTTTTTTGAACAGAAAAGGAGTAGGATGGAGTGAGTAACAATTTTTTTTTTGAACAAGCGCCAGGTGAAACACACCCGATCAGAGCTGCTATATTAAAAAAAACCGGAGTACAAGCTGACCCTAAGATTACAAAGAAATACACAGGGGTCCAGAACAATTAACAAAAAAGTCCCTAGCTAAAACTCGACACGCGATCAAGTCCTCCGCCGTCTTCTTCCTCCAGTTCCAGCTCCGACGACGGTCTGCGACCGCGTCTCCGGGGAACAAGCCACTTGGAGACATAGCCGAGGGGAACACCGATAGCCAGAGCAAGCAGCAACGGAGCGGCAGCCCTACTGCCGTTGAGTCGGACGTGAAGACGGAAGCCGCCTTAGAGACGTCGGAGATGAGATCCACAGAGAAACCATCACCGGCAGCACACCAATCCGAAGCTCACACCACCACCATGGGATGTGAGGAATCGAGAGAGGGAGCAGCAGCGACGAGTACAACATCAACAGGAATAAGAAAGATCAAGAACTGATCTGCAACTCCGTCCCCCTCACCACGATGGCTGGTCAGGGCAGAAACCACAGCTCAGCTTACCTCCACGCCCCTCCCCGCCACCATGGCCGGCCAAGGGAGCAGAGAGGCCACCTTCTTCTTCAAACTGATGACTCCTAAGCACCTTATCTGAGGGATGTGCCACCAAAGAGCTCCAAGTCCAGATCCACCATGGATCTGGAAGGAGGCCTTCAGCGACGGCCACCCCGTGCCGTGCTAAAGCACCGGAGAGGCAAACAGCCGCATACACCTCCAGATCAGCCCCTGCCAAGTACTCCAATCGCTCCCCCTCACCACCAAGGCTGGCCAGGAGCTGCTGAAGAGGCGCCAAGAAGCTCGAAGGAGATGACGCCGGCCTTATTGCTGAGATCGGTCGAGGAGGAGCTTCCTTGGCTCCGACCACCGAAGCAAGAGGAACGCCACCAAAGCTCGGCCCGCTCTGGATCTGGCCCCGAACCAGAGCTTCTACTCCTAACCTAACCGGCAAGAACGCCAGAAAACTACTCCTAAACCTAGAGGACTAACTCCGGCACCTCACCTCCGCCATCTCCGGCCGACAACGCCGCCGGAGAGGCTCGGGATCGGACCAGATCTCAGGGGAGAGCCGCCGGTTACGGTAGAGGGTAGAGAGAGGGGGAGGGGGAAAAGTGCCTGTGGTGTTCGAGATTGAGTAACAATTAATGAGCCGAATAAATAGCGCTCATGGTTCCATTCTCATCTCAGTCGTCTTCCCCCAATGAATTTTTTACGTAGTCATACTAGCACGACTTACTTTTTTTCACCTCTTTGCAGTAATCACGATATTAATCTTGGTTGATTGGCTCGTTATTCAAATCACAATTTTTTCATCGCATGCCTTTATCACCCTGCACAAAGGCTTAATAAATCAATACTCCATCCTTTCCAAATTAGGATGCATATTAATTTTATTCAAAATCAAATTTTGTAAACTTTAACCAGATGTATAGAAAATAATATCATCATTATCAATATGAACTTAATGTTATTAGAACCATCATTAAATATATTTTAATAATATATGCATTTGGTATTATGAAAGTTAATATATTTTCATATTTAGTTAGTCCAAATTTATAACGTTTAAATTTAACCACAACTAATATGCATCCAAAATTGAGAAGGAGTGAGTACAAAAAATTACAACTTTCACCGTCAACCACAATTTGGTAGACATGGTATACCCTTTTTTTAGAAAAATCGGGAAAACATTATTATTTAGAGTTTTAGAAAAATTGAAATAATTCACTCATCTATGTATTACCTTGAAGCTTACCCCTGCAAAATTTTAATGCAAAATAAGACTAGGATTTGGTAGACATGTGTACCGTTTGTTAAAAATCAAAATATGTTTTTAATTTTTTTAGCAAAATTGCAATAATTAACGTATATATATATAACCTTGAAACATGCTCGTACAAATTGTTAATGCAAAATATGACCATATGTGGCCAACATAAAAAAAAGAGAATGACAAAAATCTCTGAAAAGCAGAATTTAAATTATCAGTGTCATTTGGACATTTTAAAATTCCGTGTAGGCCATATAAGATCATATTTTTTCTTAAAGATTTTCGTAAAGAAGTGTCAAGATAATATGTATATGCAAAGTAAGATTTCAATTTTTAAAGATCATTTATTTTAATTTAAAAACCAGGTACGCCTAGACCCAATATCCACTAGCACTTTCAGGTTCCACCGTGGCCTACTTCATGGGTTCACAAATCACCATTTGGACAGGTTTCTTGTGGTTTTTGCTAGGTAGTGGTTCTTTTACAATCAACACCACCTTATATTATAAAGCAATGAATAGTACATCATATATATTCTTCGACAAACAAACTCTAAAATAAAATAGAAAATTATGGAGGCTTTTCAAACTCTTTGTACTTCATATACATACTCTTGTATTCTTCTCAAGGCAGCCGCAGAAAAATGACAAAAAAATCATAGACATGTGAATACCAATCTGGGTTCTCCAAAAAAAAAAGTTTACCTGCAATGCAAAGGCTACAAGCTCGATGCAGCCATTAGAGCAATTAACCAACATTGGTAAGAGTACCCATATCGATATTCTAGGGAACAACAACTGAGTTGCTTTGTCAATGTCGTAGGGAGCCGAGTGTACGAACCACCATTATTGATGACATAGTATTTTGGATAAATGTTGTGTTGACTATCCTCTCATGACAATAATGAGAGAAATTCCAAAATACATCTGGTGTAGTATGATCTGAAGAACCATACTTACAGAAATTCAATCTTCCAACGCTGGCATTACAATTGATGTCAAGAAGAAGATGTTGTCTTCGAATGAAATGGCTGAAGATTATTTACAGCTGTTAGAGATATATTTGATATATGTATATTAGGTAGTTTAGGATTTGTAATCTCTACCTACCATATCTTTAGGAGAGCTATCTTGTCCTTCAAGTCTGTACCACTATATATACTCGCCCGAGAGACTCAATACAACATCCAACATATTCCGCATATCTCTCTATCCTTCTACATGGTATCAGAGCGGCACGATCCTTGACCTAGCCGCCGCAAAGTTTCCGCGCCGCACCGCCCCCGGGGAGGTCGATCTCCATGATCTACTCCAGGGGCCGCGCAACCCGTATGAGGGTTCGTTCGCCGATCGGTTGATCGGCTGCCCTCGTGTCTTTTTTTTTCGATCTTTAGATCGGTTTTCTTTTTTGCCGGTCGGTCGCTCGACCGGCGTTTTCTTTTTTGGTTTACCGATCATAAATCGGCTTGACTCGCCCATCGCCGTCGTCCACTTGCGCCTCTACTCCGACAACGGCATCGACCTGCACCGGCCATCAACTGCACGGCAGAGCCGGATGTGCCGCACACGGGGCGCCCCTACGTGCGACGCAGCAGGCTGTTTCGCCTGCACGGTCTCCATCGCCGGTTCGTCTTCGCCGTCATCGCCCAGGACATCACCGACAACGTCGCCAACGACTCCGATCTGCGGCGCGTCGTCCACGCCATGGCACGTGTAGCTCCACCGTCGGTCTGATCAACCGACCCCGCACACGTCTACGCCAAGCACGTCCCCGAGCACGCGCCTACCACCGATCGAGCATCGGGTTGCCGCTGCGTCGCCCCTTCGGGCCGCATCGCCGCCGCCTTTGGTCCACGCTACCGGCCTCTAACGCGCCTTCCGAGGCGTGTACGTCGCTGGTGGTCTCCCGCCGTTGCACCGACTCGCGCCCTGCAGCTACGCCAGCCTCTCGGGCCGTGGCGTCGCTGCACGCGGTCACCTTCGCCGTCCCCCGCGCATCGACGTCTGAGGCCACCACAGCGCCGCCCCTTCGGCGCGGGTCGCCTCCGTCTGCGCATGGTCTTCGTCACGCCGCCGGGTCTTCCTCGCCAACCTCGTGTACCGCCGCCGCGCCTCCACCCCAGGTCGCCGTTGGGCTCGCCAACCACTCCAGGTCGCGTTGGGCTCGCCGACCACCGCAACGCCCTTCTTCTACGTCTTCGTCCACTACATCTCCGCCGCCAGCGTCCTCGCATCTTCCCCGACTACGACACATGCTACTCTACTCCGACAACCGTCGTTGAGTCTTCCTCTGCTAAGTCTACTCCGACATGGCGCGCCATTTGTACTGGTCCCGTCCTACGCATGCACGGTGCTGGCAACACCGCCGCGTGCCTTCATCCCCGATGCGTCCCTGGGCCTGGCAAGCTCGGATCGGCGCCTCGCCTTCCTCGAATTCGTCTTGCATACTCGGTTCTGGCAAAACCGGAGTATGCCTTCGTCCCCGATGTGCGCCTAGTTCTGGCAAAACTAGGGCAGCACCTCGTCCTCGACGGCTCAGACTGCATCGACTTCGGCATCGACCATCTCCACGACTGCCTCGGCGCGTCTCCGTCACCCTCCTCGCACACCACCTCGCCTGCGGCTACATCGACACCGGCACCCGGCCACGACATCGACCACGGAAATTCGTCGCGCGGCTCCCTCGACCAAGGTTGCAGCACCCACGCTCTCGGCTACCTCGACATCGGCACAAGGGCTACCACCTCGCACGAGCACCTCGGCTTCCTCTACAGTCCAAGCATCCGCGACGCGACATCGTCCACGACGCTCCCGCTACGACTACGGGGGAGTGTCAGCCCGTTGGTTCATACCGTCGGTTTCTCTCCAGTCTGACCGACCGCGACGCAAATGTTGTTCACGTCACTACCGCTACGACTGCGGGGGAGTGTTAGAGATATATTTGGTATATGTATATTAGGCAGTCTAGGATTTGTAATCTCTACCTACCATATCTCTAGGAGAGCTATCTTAGCCTCCAAGTCTGTACCACTATATATACTCGCCCGAGAGGCTCAATACAACATCCAACATATTCCGCATATCTCTCTATCCTTTTACAACAGCAAACGATGGCATCTCCATTGATGCATGGGCCAAAACAAGACGACTACAAAAACTCTAACATAATCTGTTAGTAATACTACTTTTATTAAGAATATCACTCATAGATCGGGTTCTCCACCCCTCACAATGCCGACGAGGCAAGCTAGAGGATGGGGAACTGACATATGGAGGAGGCGAACGTGGAGGCGACTGGTAGGCTTCTTTCATGTTGGATTTGCCAGCCTGGTAGTGGTCTAGTCTCTTGCGGTTTTCGGCACTTGGTAATCTCATCAACTATTTAGCTTCCATATATCAATGCTTCAATTGATGTAAAAAATCGCAGAACCTTTGAAAATCATAAATCGTAAAAATGATTATATTCATCTAAAAAGTATTCCACGTCCAAGACCTATGGAAATTTTGTGGATGCACGTTATGGGCAGATTATTACTATATTTCTGGATCAGCGCACGCACTTGCTGGCCTACTCGAGTCTTGACGTGATATTTTGTATTTTCCCAAGTATCGCCCGCTTACCTACCTGCTCTGCTCTATTTATCGATTAGTTTAATCCAGAATCACGGTCATCAGCGGCCCGTGAGGAGCTCATTGATAAAGACTTGCCCTCACGTGAATCGACAGTATCAGAAATTCAGACATTCTCAGAACCTGAGATTGCATCCAGGGGAGATGTCCGCTAAATACATTATAAATATTCTACAGTATTTTCTTCTGAATTTTATGTACTAGCTAAATGTAATCAATGTGTCTACTGTATGTATTGCCCATTGAAATACTGTACTGAAAAATAAACCTTACAATTGAGAACGGAAGGGTTAAATATTTAGAGAAGCCTCGAGGAGCAGATCCTCAATGCCCTGTTCGGTGCAAGTGGTTTTTAGAGTTTTGGTGAGTGTTTTTGCAAGTGTTTTTGGTGAAAATAGCTACCACCCAAAACACTTGTCCCAAAACACTTGTCCCAAAACACAAACAGAGCTGTGAGCAGTTTCACGCGAGCAAAACGCTAGGGGGTGGGGTGTTTTTATTCCCCCCCCCCCCCAACCCAACATGTTTTGGGGTGTTTTTTGGACTCTAACCCGGCTAAAACCAGCCTGCCGAACAGCCCACTAGTGTTTTTAAGTGTTTTGGAGTGTTTTAACTTGGCCCATATTTTACACCCAAAACACTACAAACCCTCTCAATAAACACTGGCACCGAACAGGCCCCAAGGGGTTTTGCACATCGTGTTCCCTCGAGATCAAGGCCATGACAATGGACGCAGAGGAGACACAAATGAACCGTCCGCTACATCATTTGTTGATCACTCGCAATTTATTTACCAGTATTACTCTAGCACGAGTAGCAAATACTGTAGTCAGGATGAAGTGCACCTCACACGGTCGACAAAACCTCACGACTGAAATTAACGGCAATCATAAGGAATTTCTGGTGGACAGGTGTTCGAGATGATCAAACTACTAAAAGCTTGTGCCTTAGAGCATGGGCTGATGTTTGTATTGCAAAAAATATTGGTGGCCTCGGTGTTCGAAATTTGCAGGCACTTAATCAAGGCCTAATCCTCTCGGCAGCTTGGAGACTAGCAAAGGAGCCACAAAGCCAAATAGCCCAGATTCTCAAGGCAAAATATCATCATGATACATCCATCTGGAGAGCCAAGCCAGATAAACCAAAATCTGCTTTTTGGGCTGCAATTCTCAAGGTAAAACCTCTTTTAGTATCTGCCTCCATTTGTCAAATTGTTGATGGTAGCAGCTCGATCTGGAGCTCTCCCTGGTTTCTAGGTTGGGAAGACATATATGATCATCTTGTTATACAAGATCAGCCTTTCAGCTATCCTGCTACAGTGAAAGATCTTTGGATTCCTGGTCAAAAGCAATGGAATGCTAGCTTAATCAATTCACTATTCACTTCACAAACCGCAAATGCAATTCTTCAAACACCTATAATTAATGCGTCTGGACAAGATACTTTGGTTTGGACACTAACCCCTGCAGGTAATTGGTCCTCTAAAAGTGCATATAGGCACTGCTTCAACAATCTGCAGCTTCCTCCAAGACAACGTCCGAAGATTGTTCCGCAGGAAACCATAGCCCTTCTTAATCAGGTCTGGCAAGATAAGCAGATGGCGCCGCGAATTCAGACTTTTGCCTGGAGACTTCTTAGGAGAGCTCTTCCTACTGGTAAGAGAGCGAGTAAGTTCTCTCAACATATCAAAGAAAATTGCTCTCAATGTGGTAACGTTGAAGATGAAATGCACATGCTCTTCCTCTGTCCATTTTCTAAGGCAGCTTGGTTTTCTTCACCTTGGTATATTAAAACTGAACTGATAGCTGCAAATCATCATTCAGTTCCTGACATGATTCAGTATCTTATTAATTCAAGGCACCCACATATTAATACCACTTCTTTATACACTTTCTTGTGGTGTCTTTGGAAAGCTCGGAACAACGCACTCTTTTGCAGGAAACGTTGCAGTCCTTATCAGGTGTTCGCGGCAGCAAATGCAATTATCCAGGGAACCAAATTAGAAGATGCAAACTCTTTTCAAGATCGTAATTCAACTGAAGCATCATCAGATGATACCATACAACTGCAGGTTGCGTCCGTTCAGCACATGACTCCATCACCAGGGGCTACAGTCAGGAACATCGCAACCATATCAGGATCCATCATTTTCTCTGACGCTGCTTGGTCTCCAGGACTTGACGGCCAGCCGGCACCTGCGGGTTTAGGTATTTTTATGCAGATTTGCGGTGATAGGACTTGCTCCCAGATTTGCATCTCGGCCATCTCACCGCCAGCCTCATCAGCTATTCAGGCTGAAGCTTTTGGTTTGTTGCTTGCAAGCCAGCTCGTAGAGCTGCTTCACATTCAGCAACCAACCTACTTAACGGACAATGCCACTTTGGCAACTGCTGCTGCTGCTCAGGATCTGCATCTCGCTCCAGGACATTGGACAATCAGGCCACAACTTGCTCACATGGCAGCTATCTCTTCCTTCGATGCCTCGAAGGTCTTTCATATTTCTAGGAGCAACAATTTCAGAGCACATCATCATGCTAGATTAGCTCTTAAACTCCAGAATAGACCTTTTAGTTTCAGATGCTTACGTACAGACAATGGAGCTTGTCTAAATGCAGGTGTAACCTCAATGTCTTGCGTGTCTCAATGCACGCTTGTCTTTGTAAGATGTTGCTAGATCAATAAAAATGGAGTGTTCAAAAAAAAAAAAAAAAAAACCCTCACGACTGAAAGTAAAACCGCTCGCACTACGGTACCAAATTAAGGACGCAGGCAGATGAGATTAACCAGCGGAGCTCATGCGTTGGCTAGCTGCAGATCGAGATCCATGCGCGGCGGTGACGGGCGGATCAGAAGTTGGCGGCCGGCTTGAAGGAGGTGAGCTCGCGGGTGCGGGTCCAGGCCTGCTCGTAGACGACCGCGACGTACGGCGCGCTGGTCCCAGCGCCGTCCACCGCGTCCACGAAGAGGCGGTAGTTCATCCCGGACACGACCTGCTCCTCGCCGCGCGTGACCCGGCGGAACTGCAGCCTGTCGCTGGCCAGCTTGGCGTGCTGCGTGACCGCCCACCCGCCGAGCTCCTGGATGTGCGGATCCGTCACGTCCTCGATGGGTCTCCACCCGCCGACAATCGGGCCGGGGTCGCGGCCGCCCAGCGCAGCGGTGACGGCGAGGGTGGCGGCGAAGAGGGCGAGCAGGAGGAGGGGTTTCGCCATGGACGGATCGGGAACTTGGAGACGAGTCGGTGGGGAATGGCGAATGGGAACGGGCGGTGTTTGGGAGCGGTGGATTTGTTGGAAACGACTGCGTGCCGTGACGGGCGGTTTGCAGCTGCACATGGGTTGGCATGCCAATTTATTGAACGGATTTCAGGACCAGCCCCCGCCCGTCCGTGGGAAGTGGCGACACGAGTCACGGGGGAAGCAAAGACTTTTGTGGCCGAGGACCCCACCGGCCGCACATGCGGCTGTGTGCATACAAGCGGGTAAGGGCACGTAGAGCCGCCACATTAGTTCGAGAATGCATTAGATATAAGTCATGCAACGCATTATCTCTTACTATCATCTCTAGCAATTAATATTAATAATTAAATTTTGGTAGTCTCCGACGGCTGCCGGCGTTGAGGTAGGATGAGGGACCCGCCCCTGTACAGCTGTAGAGTAGGGTTCCTAGTTTAGTGTCCCTCCGTGGCGTCTGGCATCATGCCTGCAGGTCGAGCTCCGTCGTCCCCGAGCGATGGCGGTGGCTTCTTGGTCTTCCTCTACCTCATCTTGGTGCTCCAATGGCAGGAGCCAGTCCTGGGGATCTGGAAGGCCAGATATCTGCTCAATAAGCTCGATGAGCCTGCGGATCTGGGGAGCTCTTCCCTGGATTCTGCAAGTGATTTTGGTGGTCATCTTATGAGGCTAAAGCAACATAGGGGATTCTCCTTTGGCCAAGCGTGGATGCGTGGGAAGGAGATGAACCTGTGTTCTTGCTTTTGCATCGGCAGGGTGGCTACATGTTGGTTGACTGCGAGGTGCTTTGGAGATGCGATTTCCATTCAAGCGGAACACATGACGCTCAGTTTTGGCGTCGTGATTTTCGGCCGAAAGGGCGGCCCGTCTTCTACCTCCAATGTGGAGGCATCATCTAAATCCAGTTGCCGGTGCTCGACGCTGCAACGCCCCCAAGTGGTACGTCCCCGGTGGTGCTATGGTGGCTGGCGGCTTCGGTTCATCGTCGGAGCAGGGCCCTCGAGCGCACTGCCCTCAGACCTCGACGGCGACGCCTGGAGGTCACCGGCGATCTGTGGCGGAGGTGCCAAGGGACTTGATTGCTTTCTTATCTTTCTTCCCAAGGTGCTTTTTGTAACTTTGGAGGCCCTTTCTTCAAATAGTTGGTTCTTAGTGCGAGTGATGCTTAAGGGACTATCCTGTAAATTGTACCTGCCACGTTTAATATAATGCAGCTCTCTGGGGTCTTCCAGACCCCTTCTTTGTGCCAAAAAAATGGTAGTATATGTGATACAATGGAGAAAATAGTCTTCCCTTATTTCGTAAGAGATGATCCCTAGCTAAGGGAAGACAGTCTTCTTTCTCTTTATTCTCTCTCCTCCAACTAAGCAAAAAATTTAAAGTGGCATCTCTAAAAGAAGACTGAGATCACCCCATTGTACGTGCCCAAAGGAAATCTCCAGCTCCTCGCCCAATTTCAGACACCAAAGAAGCCATTGGTAAACCGAAGAGAGATTTTGGCAAATGAGCAATAGTGTTCCCGGTTTTTTAGAAATATAATTTTGATATTTTAAAAAATTGAGCTTAAATCTGCACATATATAGAAATTTTCTGACTGTAAAAAATTCGGAAGAAAATATGTTGTATTATAAACTATATAAAAAAGACAAATTTCTGACAAAAAAATGTCCCTATACACAGCCATAATTTTTTTTGCAGCTAAAAATAAAACTTAAATTTTACCGAAACTTCGCACGAGTATTCGTGACATATTATGTATTCATGAAATATTTTTTATGATTTTTGAAACATAAAAGTAATATAGTTCTCAAATATTTGAAAACCCGGGAGCACTAGTGCTCATGTGTACCAAATCTTCGTCGTAGGTAGCTAGTAATATTTTGAAAGGTGATCTGCTGAGCAAAAAAAAAAAGCATCTCAATAGGTAGCCTAATCAATGTTGATGTCGTGGCATGTGTGTCCCTCGAAGCAGCTCACGGCCAGGCCCTGATTCGTTCGTTTCTAGCGAGCCACCTTCGTCAAGTGTTATTTCGACAACGATGTGTACGAGTGTTTGGAAACAGTGGAGATGGCGTGAGCTCTGGCAGGTGCTAAAAATGCGGCGGGAGAATTTTGGTCATCGTCCACCTAAATTCTGTAGGGATTCGTAGCATAGAAAACAAAAAATTTCCTATCGCGAACACGCAATCCAAGCCAAGATGCAATCTAGAAGACGGTAGCAACGAGGGGATGATCAAGACTAACCCTTGAAGAGATTCCAAAGCCTATAAGAGTAGGCTCTTATTGCTGCGGTAGACGATCACTTGCCGCTTGCAAAAGCGCGTAGAAGATCTTGATCACGATCGCTTCCGGCGCCACGAACGGGCAGCACCTCCGTACTCGGTCACACGTTCGGTTGTTGATGAAGACGACGTCCACCTCCCCGTTCCAGCGGGCAGCGGAAGTAGTAGCTCCTCTTGAATCCGACAGCACGACGGCGTGGTGTCGGTGGTGGTGGAGAAATCCGGCGGAGCTTCGCTTAAGCGTGCGGGATGTGGTGGAGGAGAGAGACCGCTAGGGTTTGGGGAGAGAGGGGGGTTGGGCGCCGGCCCTCTAAGGGGTGCGGCCAAGGCTGAGGCTTGAAGTGATCAGCCCCCTCTCTATGCCCCTCATTATATAGGTGGAAGCCCCAAGAGTTCTAGTCCAAGTCTTCGAATAAGACCCCAACACTAAAACCTCCCATATGTGGGAAACCTACTCAAGGAGGGAGTCCTACCCAAGGTGGGACTCCCACCTTTCCTTGAGGTGGGTTGGCCGGCCACCCTAGGGGAGTCCACCTTGGACTCCTCCCCTTTAGGGTTGGCTGGTCATGCAAGTGGAGTCTCTTCGGGACTCCACTTTCCAAAGTGCCATTCTTCCGGACTTTTCTAGAACCTTCTAGAACCTGCCATAAATGCACCGGATCATTTCCAAACTTGGAATATGACTTCCTATATATGAATCTTATTCTCCGGACTATTCCGGAACTCCTCGTGATGTCCGGGATCTCATCCGGGACTCCAAACAAATATTCGAACTCCATTCCATATTCAAGTTCTACCATTTCAACATCCAACTTTAAGTGTGTCACCCTACGGTTCGTGAACTATGCGGACATGGTTGAGTACTCACTCCGACCAATAACCAATAGCGGGATCTGGAGATCCATAATGGCTCCCACATATTCAACGATGACTTCAGTGATCGAATGAACCATTCACATACGATACCAATTCCCTTTGTCACGCGATATTTTACTTGTCCGAGGTTTGATCATCGGTATCACTCTATACCTTGTTCAACCTCGTCTCCTGACAAGTACTCTTTACTCGTACCGTGGTATGTGGTCTCTTATGAACTTATTCATATGCTTGCAAGACATTAGACGACATTCCACCGAGAGGGCCCAGAGTATATCTATCCGTCATCGGGATGGACAAATCCCACTGTTGATCCATATGCCTCAACTCATACTTTCCGGATACTTAATCCCACCTTTATAACCACCCATTTACGCAGTGGCGTTTGATGTAATCAAAGTACCTTTCCGGTATAAGTGATTTACATGATCTCATGGTCATAAGGACTAGGTAACTATGTATCGAAAGCTTATAGCAAATAACTTAATGACGAGATCTTATGCTACGCTTAATTGGGTGTGTCCATTACATCATTCATATAATGATATAACCTTGTTATTAATAACATCCAATGTTCATGATTATGAAACTAATCATCCATTAATAAACAAGCTAGTTTAAGAGGCATACTAGGGACTTCTTGTTGTCTACATATCACACATGTACTAATGTTTCGGTTAATACAATTATAGCATGATATATAAACATTTATCATAAACATAAAGATATAAATAATAACCACTTTATTATTGCCTCTAGGGCATATCTCCTTCAAATTCGCCCCCTATTTAGTAGTACTCTTACCACAGGTTTTCAAGACCACCACCCCCACCCCACCACCAGTCAAGCTCTTCCCTCTTTCTAGATCCATGGCGACATCGGGACCTTCCTCACTGGCTATGATGAGAAGCTTGGTGGCGGTTGGTGACAGCGTGCCTTCTCCATCGTCCCCGACCTCTGTTCCGTTGGATCCTCTATCGGTGTCTGCACGAAAGCTCTAATCCTCGATGTGGTAGATAAGATCTGTAGGAATGCTACGTATGTCTAGATTTGACCCTAGGTGTGGTAGATTTCATTTGCGTGGAACGCTTTTTTATGCTTGCCATGGAACGAATGTGCTAATGATTGACTGCTATAGGTTTTAAGCAACTCTTTTTTCATGCCTATCATAGGTTAAGGTGTTTAATATTTTGTAGGTCGCCATACCTTTCACTCCATCAAGAACAACCACGGTTGTCTTGTCTTCATCTCCGTCCAACTGACCAACCTCTGGTACAAATCCTACTCCCCTGACTGTAAGAACCTCTATTCCTTGTGCAAGATTCTTTCGTAGAGGTTGATTGTACGAAATGTGCAACCAATAGCCATGTTTAGTCTTTCTTAGTTTTTTTTAGGGTTTTCCTTTTTTTTTCTCTTTTGCTATAGCTCATAGCTCTTTTAGTGTTGTTTAAACTCATCTTGATCTAGCTGGTTTGGCTAGTTCTTTAATAAAAGGGAGCCTGTGGGGCTTTTGCCCTACAGTAAATAGTCAAAAAAAAAGCCATGTTTATCATTGTTCAATTGTCTTGTGTAGGTTATCCCGCCTTCTCCGATTTAATGTGCAATCCTTCTATGTCCTGGATTGTGGCTGACAACGCAAAGGATTGTCTAGCTCTGTAACGCCCCAAACCACCTATGGTGTGTGAAACACCTCTGTGAGAGTTCGTCTCGAAAAGGGTTCATGAGAAAGTCAGGAGTGGGGTAGATTGTTCCTGAGCCTTCAAAGAACACCACATGCATAGTGTCTGCAATGATGTTCTTGACTTCACAAGGCTTATAGTCACACCTACTATGGTGAACAACCACCTAAGGAAGTGGAGGCAGAGGTAGGGTCTCATGCGCAAGATTAAAAATGTTCAAGGAGTGACATTTTGATGATGATGGGCAAGGACAAGTTGAAGACATGCCTCATGGTTAGCTGGCATATCACTGCTTTATTTTATTTTACTTGTTCATTTCCCTTTGGTGAGCTCAACTAACACAATATATTCTCAATATGAGCATACCCCGTAGCACAAAGATTTTCTGAACACACCCATAAATAACAACGAGAAGATTAAAGATGATCTTCGAGCAAAAGGTTTATACGTAACGATATTATCTTCACTCCTCGGGAACTTAGACTGCTATCAACTACCTTGCGGAAAACAAAGCCGATGGTAGCAACTATGCTCAGGGCCGGCTCTAGACCATGGCCACCATGGGCGGCCGCCTAGGGCCCGGGCCATGTGGGTCCCTGGATACCATCTTTTCTCTATACATTTGATTAGCCTGGTTGTTTGTAATTCACGTTGGCCTGAATGAAACAATTTTAAGGCCATCAAGTGAGATACGTGAGAAGGCCCTGTACATGAGAACTGAGAAGGCAGAAAAACGAGCAATTGCTTCAGGTTTCAGCGATCAAGTTCCACCTAGCCACGCACGGACGCACCCTTCGTCTGTTCGCCTTCATACGCATCGGTCGCCTCGAGCCAGACACCGAGACGGAATTGTACTCCTCATGCCTCCAGACTTCCAGCGACGATTGGGCTGTTTTTACCGGCGGCTCGTCGCGTGACGACGATAGGTTGATAGCTCGACTCCGGCGACACACACGCCCACTGAGGCGCTGCTCGCTCCTGGACGCCTGGCCCCTGCCCTCCGTAAGTCCAAAATTTAATTCCTAATATAAACTTTCATCGAGTTTCAGTTGGGGTTCTAATTTGTAAGGTTATAATTCTATGTGAATTTCTTCACCATTATAGTTGTTACAATGCTGAAACCTTTGTCAGATGCCGCGAAAAGAAACGAAAGAAAGCGAGAGAATCAGTTGATTGAATCGCAAAAAGGTGTTTTAAATAAGTATATTTTAGCAATAAGTACGGTCGATGTCAACAACAATAATCAAAGGCAAGAATCTGATCCCGGACAAGACGATCTTGAGGCCAATGAACAATCCCCTCGGATAATGGTAAGTAACTGACTAGCATCAGTTTTTTGAACTGTAATTAAGTAACTAAGTATAATTTTATGAATGTACTTGTAGATCTTGATGATAGTATTAATGGGGAAAGTACAGAGGAAGAAAACTTGCAGACTTCATCTGATACTACTAATGGTGATGAACAAGATAATTCTCTTTTATCTATGTATGATCCTAGAACATGGGATAATCTAGACAATTGCAAAAGGGATATTCTAATTGAAAAAGGCATGCGAGAGAACTGGGTCTGGAGTTCCCTAAGGATGTTGATGGTAGGCATTTTTTATGCTTATTACTCCAGAAAGTTAGCTAATTGTGAGGTTATAGACATAAAGTGGTTGATTTACTCCAAAGAACTAGACAAAGTTTATTGTTTTTATTGCAAGTTGTTCAAATCAAATCAGAGCAAGTGCTCTTTGCTAGCATCTGATGGATTGAGAGATTGGAAGCGTCTTAGTTTAAGACTCAAAGAACATGAGAAGGGAGTTGAGCATTTCAAAAACATGAATCCATGGAATAAACTAAGGTTGAGGTTGAGAAACAAACAAACAATTGATGATGATACACAACGGGAGATTTCAAAGGAAAAAAGAACGTTAGAGATGGGTATTGCAAAGAATAGTTTCTGCAGTTAAGTTTCTTGCGAAAGTAATTTGGTCCTTCGAGGATCAAATGAGAAGTTGTATCAAGATAATAATGGTAACTTTGTAGGCACAATTCAAATGATTGCTGAATTTGATACGTTCATGCAAGAGCATATTAGGCACATTCAAAATAATGAAATTCATCATCATTATCTTGGTCACAATATTCATAATGAGTTGATCTTACTTCTTTCCAATACAGTGAAAAAGATTATTTTAAAGATTATCAAGGATGCCAAGTATTTCTCTGTTATCTTGGATTGTACCCCGGATGTGAGCCATGAAGAACAAATGACGCTAATTGTGCGTTGTGTCAACCTGTCAAGTAACATTCTGAGAGTGGATGAGTTTTTCCTAGAGTTTTTAAAGGTTGATGACTGATGACCCACAAGTATAGGGGATCGCAACAGTCCGAGGGAAGTAAAACCCAAATTTATTGATTCGATACAAGGGAAGCTAAAGAATACTTATAAGCCTTGACAACGGAGTTGTCAATTCAGCTGCACCTGGAAAAGCACTAGCAACAGGGTGAGGTGAAAATAGTGGTAATATGATGCGGCGCCAAAAAATAGTTGGTACTACTTTGATGGCGTGTTGACAGGGAAATGTGATGTGGCAGCAATATGAGAGCAATAGTAACACAGTAGTAGCAGTAACACAGAGGCGAGGGCACTGGAAAATATCCCAGCGCGCAGTTGATTGAAAAGCAATGATGATGAAATAAAGGACCGGGGTTCCCGGCGATCTACACTAGTGTTAACTCTCCAGATAACAAGTGTTGGGTGAACAAATTACAGCTGGGAAATTGACAGAATTAAATTTAGCATTAAGACAAAATATCCAGTCTATTAATATCGTAGGCATGTTTTCCATATATAGTCATACGTGCTCGCAATGAGAAACTTGCATAACATCTTTTGTCCTACCAGCCCGTTTGCAGCGGGGCCTCAAGGGAAACTACTGGTAATTAAGGTACTCCTTTAATAGAGCACCGGAGCAAAGCATTAACACTTGATGAAAACATGTGATCCTCATATCAAAGCCATCCCCTCCGGTTATCCCAATTCGAGATCACTTTGGGGCCTCAGGTTCCGGATAAAGACATGTGCATACAATTTGTAGATACAATCTAAGCAACAATTATAGAGCCTAGATCTAAGATCATGCCACTCGTGCTCTAGTGACAAGCATTAAACATATCAATATTGCAGCAACAAATACTTCACAAACTTATAAGATATACTGAACATAATGATCAATCCATGGATCCCGACAAACACAACACCGATTGCATCATATGGATCTCAATCATGTAAGACGGCTCATGAGATCATTGTATTGAAGCACATGGGAGAGAGTACCATCTAGCTACAGCCAAGAACCCATAGTCCCTGCGGGAACTACTCATAAACCATCATGGAGTTGAAGTGGAGGCGGTGGAGTCGATGGTGATGGCTCCGGGGGCACTTCCCCATACCGGCAGTGTGCCAGAACAGAGACTTCTGTTCCCCGAAACTTGGGTTCGGCGATGACAGCGGCTACGGAACTTTTCCTGGACAGAGGGTGATTTGTTTCAGAGTTTTTAGGTCAGAGGGGTCTTATAGGTGAAGAGGCGACGCCAGGGGGTGCACGAGGCGCCAGTACATGGGCCAGGCGCGGCCAAGGGTGGGGTCGCGCCTTCCCTATGTACTGCCATGTGGCATCTCTCATGCGCGTGTCCTTCTGGCTCCATCTTTGTCCCGGAAAAATAAGACTCTGGGCTTTTGTTTCGTCCAATTCCGAGAAACTTTCATGTACAACTTTTTCGAAACACAAAAACAGCAGAAAAACAGGAACTGGCACTGCGGCACTGCGTTAATAGGTTAGTCCAATAAATGTCATAAAATGATGCAAAGTGCACATAAAAGACAGAGGAATTGGTGTAGAACAAGCATGGAACATCAAAATTTATAGATACGTTTGCAACGCATCAACATCCCCAAGCTTAACTCCTGCTCATCCTCGAGTAGGTAAGTGATAACAAACAAATAATTTTTGAAGTGACATGCACCTTCAAAGTTCAAAGGATGACTAGATACAAACAATTTAAGGACAAGTAATAATAGATTCATGATTCAATCAATAATAATTTTGAGACCATGCACATAAAACTAAGAATGACAACTATGCTCTCTTAATGGTGCATGAACTTAGAAGAGGAAGACTCAACATAAAAGTAAAAGAAAGGTCCTTCGCAGAGGGAAGCAGGGATTACTCATGTGTTAGAGCTTTTTATTTTGAAAGCATGGAAACAATTGTGTCAACGGTACTAATAATTCATATGTGTTATGTATAAAACTTCCTATAAGTTGCAAGTCTCATGCATCAAATACTAATAGTGCCGGCACCTTGTCCTAATTAGCTTGGATTTCCATGGATTATCATCGCATTACATATGTTTCAACCAAGTGTCACAAAGGGGTACCTATATGCCACCTGTACAAAGGTCCAAGGAGACAAATCACATTTGATTTCTCGATTTTGATAGATCTCAACTTAATGACATCCATACCGGGACAACATAGAAAACAGATAATGGACTCCTCTTTTTAATGCTTTAAGCATTCAACAATAATAATATTCTCATAAGAGATTTTGAGGATTTGAGTGTCCAAGCTGAAACTTCCACCATGATACATGTCTTTGGTTGGTGACCCAATGTTCTTCTCTAACAATATGCATACTCAAACCATTTCAGCTCATGGCAAATCTCCCTTACTTCAGACAAGACGAACATGCATAGATACTCACATGATATTCAACAAAGGTGTGACAGGTTGATGGCGTCCCCAGTAAGTCAATGGTTACCGCTCAACAAGCAACTTATAAGAACTAAGATACATAAGTGACATATTTCTTACCACAATAGTTTTTTAGGCTACTTTCCCATGAGCTATATATTGCAAAAATAAGGAATAATTTTTTAAAGGTTTTAAAGGTAGCACACAAGAAATTTACTTTGGAGTGGAGATAAAATACCACATATAGGTAGATATGGTGGACACGATTGCCATTTTAGTTTTTGGGAGTTGGATGCACGAGTAGAGCTCATACTCAGTACAAATGAAGGCTAGCAAAAGAAAGGGGGTGACCGACTAAGAGAGCAATAATGGCCATAATCATGCATAGCGACAAAACTTATTAATCAAAGCATCTGGTGATATTAAAATTTAAAAACTAAATGATCATCAAGTCAACTCAATTAAAACATCAAAGGATATCTTTCATTTGCATCACTATTAATATGAGACTTTTTACTCGTATCCAACACCAATCAATTTATTTGAAACAACTCTCATAGATAATAAACATAAAGACCAGAGAGCTATTCATCAGGAAACTAAGAAGCTCTGAACATAATATGAATGAAAAACTAGAGCTTAAACGTATTACTCGCAAAAATAGAACGCTCGTTGAACATATGAGTGAAAACTAGAGCGTTCATGCAATTAAAACGGAGCGTGTCTCTATCCAAAACAAATATGATGGGGTCCAACCACTTGTTACAGCAAACAAAACAAAACAACAGAAAACAAAAATAAAGACGCTCCAAGAAAACACATAATGCATGAAGCAATTGATACGTCTCCAACGTATCTATAATTTCTGATGTTTCATGCTTGTTTTATGTATCATTGTCACATGTTTTATATGCATTATATATCATTATTATACATTTTCTAGGACTAACCTATTAACAAGATGCCACAGTGCCAGTTCCTGTTTTCTGCTGTTTTTGGTTCCAGAAAAGCTGTTCGGGCAATATTCTCGGAATTCGACGAAACAAAAGCCAAACCTCCTATTTTTCCGAGGGACACACGGAGCCAGAAGGGCAAGCCCGGGGGAGGCCCACGGCCTCCTCCCCATAGGGCGGCGCGGCCAGTCCCCTAGGCGCGCCGGGGTGTGGGGAGCCCACCTCGGGACTCCACCGACATCGCCCCTTTGCCTATTTGTTCCCCCACGACACGAAAACCCGAGATATATCTATCATACTCCAGAAAGACTCCTGGAGCGCCGCCGCCATCGCGAAACCTAGTTTCGGGGGTCAGAAGTTCCTGTTTCGGCACCCTGCTGGGACGGGGATCGACCCCCGGAGCCTTCTCCATCGACGCCACCGCCTCCATCATGCTCCGTGAGTAGTTCCCCCATGGACTACGGGTTCTAGCAGTAGCTAGTTGGTACTCTCTCTCCCATGTACTTCAATACAATGATCTCATGAGTTGCCTTATATGATTGAGATCCATCTGATGTAATCGGTGTTGTGTTTGTTGGGATCCGATGAATTGTTACATTATGATCAGTCTATCTGTAAAGTTTGTGAAGTTATTGTTGATGCAATCTTGTTGTGTTTAATGCTTGTCACTAGTGCACGAGTTGTTGGAGATATGCCCAAGAGGCAATAATAAAAGTGGTTATTATATATCTTTATGTTTATGATAAATGTTTATATATCATGCTATAATTGTATTAACCGAAACATCGATACATGTGTGATATGTAAACAACAAAGAGTCCCTAGTATGCCTCTTAACTAGCTTGTTGATTAATGGATGATTAGTTTCATAATCATGAACATTGGATGTTATTAATAACAAGGTTATATCATTGTATGAATGTTGTAATGGACACACCCAATTAAGCGTAGCATAAGATCACGTCATTAAGTTATTTGCTATAAGCTTTCGATACATAGTTACCTAGTCCTTATGACCATGAGATCATGTAAATCACTTATACCGGAAAGGTACTTTGATTACATCAAACGCCACTGCGTAAATGGGTGGTTATAAAGGTGGAATTAAGTATCCGGAAAGTATGAGTTGAGGCATATGGATCAACAGTGGGATTTGTCCATCCCGATGACGGATAGATATACTCTGGGCCCTCTCGGTGGAATGTCGTCTAATGTCTTGCAAGCATATGAATAAGTTCATAAGAGACCACATACCACGGTACGAGTAAAGAGTACTTGTCAGGAGACGAGGTTGAACAAGGTATAGAGTGATACCGATGATCAAACCTCGGACAAGTAAAAATATCGTGTGACAAAGGGAATTGGTATCGTATGTGAATGGTTCATTCGATCACTAAAGTCATCGTTGAATATGTGGGAGCCATTATGGATCTCCAGATCCCGCTATTGTTTATTGGTCGGAGAGAGAAATGGTAGAACTTGAATATGGAATGGAGTTCGAAGTATTATTCGAAGTCCCGGATGGGATCCCGGACATCACGAGGAGTTTCGGAATGGTCCGAAGAATAAGATTCATATATAGGAAGTCATTTTATAAGATTTAAAATGATCCGGAAGATTTTACGGAAGGTTCTAGAAGGTTCTAGAAAAGTCCGGAAGAAATCACTAAGGAAGGAGGAGTCCCGGAGGGACTCCACCTCCCCATGGCCGGCCAACCCTAGAGGGGGGAGTCCACCTTGGACTCCACCAAGGGGGCCGGCCACCCCCCCCACATGGAAGGGGGGAATCCCACCCCAAGTGGGATTCCCACCTTGGGTAGGTTTCCCTACTACATGGAAGGTTTTGGGTTGGGGTCTTATTCGAAGACTTGTAGTCCAACACTTGGGGGTTCCACCTATATAATGAGGGGCCAAGGGGAGGGGGCCGGCCACCCCAAGACCACAAGGTGGCCGCACCCCATAGTGGCCGGCGCCCCCTCTCCCAACCCCTAGCCGCCCCCTCTCTCCTCCACCACTCCCGCACGCTTAGCGAAGCTCCGCCGGAGATCTCCATCGCCACCGCCACCACGCCGTCGTGCTGCCGGATTCAAGGAGGAGCTACTACTTCTGCTGCCCGCTGGAACGGGGAGGTGGACGTCGACTTCATCAACACCGAACGTGTGACCGAGTACGGAGGTGCTGCCTGATCGTGGCACCGTGATCAAGATCTTCTACGCGCTTTTGCAAGCGGCAAGTGATCGTCTACCGCAGCAACAAGAGCCTCATCTTGTAGGCTTTGGAAATCTTCAAGGGTGAGTCTCGATCATCCCCTCGTTGCTACCGTCTTCTAGATTGCATCTTGGCTTGGATTGCATTCTCGCGGTAGGAAAATTTTTGTTTTCTATGCAACGAATAACTACAGTGGTATCAGAGCGGTGTCTATGCATAGATGGTTGCACGAGTAGAACACAATGTTTTTGTGGGCGTTGATGCTCTTGTTGTCTTTAGTTTGAGTACTTTGCATCTTTGTGGCATAGTGGGATGAAGCGGCTCGGACTAACTTTACATGACCGCGTTCATGAGACTTGTTCCTCGTTCGACATGCAACTTGTATTGCATAAGAGGCTTTGCGGGTGTCTGTCTCTCCTACTATAGTGAAGATTCAATTTACTCTCCTATTGAAAACATTAGTATCACCGTTGTGGTTCATGTTCGCAGGTAGATTAGATCTCTCTCGAAAACCCTAAACCACGTAAAATATGCAAACCAAATTAGAGACGTCTAACTTGTTTTTGCAGGGTTTGGCGATGTGATATGGCCATAATGTGATGATGAATATGTATGAGATGATCATTATTGTATTGTGGCAACCGGCAGGAGCCTTATGGTTGTCTTTAAAATTCATGTTGAGTAGTATTTCAAAGTAGTTGTAATAGTTGCTACATGAGGTGAACAACCATGAAGACGGCGCCATTGACCTTGACGCTACACCGACGATGATGGAGATCATGCCCGAAGATGATGGAGATCATGTCCGTGCTTTGGAGATGAAGATCAAAGGCGCAAAGACAAAAGGGCCATATCATATCACATATGAACTGCATGTGATGTTAATCCTTTTATGCATCTTATTTTGCTTACATCGCGACGGTAGCATTATAAGATGATCCCTCACTAAAATATCAAGATAATAAAGTGTTCATCCTTAGTAGCACCGTTGCGAAGACTTGTCGTTTTGAAGCATCTCGTGATGATCGGGTGTGATAGAATCAACAAGTGCATACAGCGGGTGCAAGCCAGTTTTGCACATGCGGATACTAAGGTGGCCTTGACGAGCCTAGCATGTACAGCCATGGTCTCAGAACACGTGATACCGAAAGGTAGATCATGAATCATATGATTGATATGATGAACACTTTGAGTGTTCGCCATTGAAATTACACCTTGTCTCGTGATGATCGGACTTAGGTGTGGTGGATTTGGTTCGTGTGATCACTAAGACAATGCGAGGGATATTGTTTTGAGTGGGAGTTCACCTAGATTTTTAATTATGTTGAATTAAAATTTGAACTCATTTTGTCATAAACTTAGTCTAAACTTTTGCAAATATATGTTGTAGAGATGGCGTCCCCATTCAATTTTAACCAGTTCCTAGAGAAAGAAAAGCTTAAGAGCAACGGTAGCAACTTCACCGACTGGTTCCGTCATGTGAGGATCTTCCTCGCTGGCGGAAATCTGCAATATGTGCTTGATGCACCGCTAGGTGACCCTCCTACAGAAACTGAAACCGAGGAAATAAAGAATGTTTACGCAACTCGGAAAGCTCGGTACTCTCAAGTACAATGTGCCATCCTGTGCAGTCTGGAATCCGATCTTCAAAAACGTTTTGAGCACCACGATCCTCATGAGTTGGTCAATGAGCTGAAAGCTATATTTGAGACTCATGCGGCCGTGGAATGCTATGAAGCATCGAAACATTTCTTCAGCTGTATGATGGAAGAAGGCAGCTCCGTTAGTGAGCACATGCTCGTTATGACCGGGCATGCGAAGAAACTCAGTGGCTTGGGAATAGTGATTCCTAATAGACTGGGGATTAATCGTGTCCTTCAATCACTGCCACCAAGTTACAAGAACTTTGTGATGAACTACAATATGCAGAACATGAACAAAGAGTTACCTGAACTCTTTGGCATGCTAAAAGCTGCTGAGATTGAGATCGAGAAAGAGCACCAAGTGTTGATGGTCAACAAGACTACCAGTTTCAAGAAACAGGGCAAGTCTAAGGGAAAATTCAAGAAGGGTGGCAAGAAAGCTGCCACGCCTCCTATGAAACCTAAGAGCAGCCTTAAGCCTGATGCTGAGTGCTATTACTGCAAGGAGAAGGGACACTGGAAGCGTAATTGCTCCAAGTATCTGGCTGATCTGAAGAGCGGCCTTGTCAAGAAGAAGAAAGAAGGTATATCTGATATACATGTTATAGATGTTTATCTCACTGGTTCTCGTTCTAGTACCTGGGTATTTGATACTGGTTCGGTTGCTCATATTTGTAACTCGAAACAGGAACTAAAGAATAAATGAAGACTACTGAAAGATGAAGTGACGATGCGCGTTGGAAATGGATCCAAAGTCGATGTGATCGATGTCAGCACACTTCCTCTACATCTACCTTCGGGACTAGTTTTAAGCCTAAATAATTATTATTTTGTACCCGCGTTGAGCATGAACATTATATCTGGATCTTGTTTAATGCAAGATGGTTATTCATTCAAGTCTAAGAATAATGGTTGTTCTATTTTTATGAATAATATCTTTTATGGTCGAGCACTTGAAAAGAATGGCTTATTTCTGTTAGATCTCGATAGTAGTGATACACATATACATAACATTGATGCTAAACGAATTAAATTGAATGATAATTCTACTTATATGTGGCATTGTCGTCTTGGTCATATTGGAGTGAAACGCATGAAGAAACTCCATACCGATGGATTACTTGAATCACTTGACTTTGAGTCACTTGATAGATGCGAAGCATGTCTAATGGGAAAAATGACTAAGACTCCATTCTCTGGTATGATGGAGCGAGCTACTGACTTATTGGAAATCATACATACCGATGTGTGCGGACCAATGAGTGTAGCATCGCGCGGTGGTTATCGTTATGTTCTAACCTTCACAGATGATCTGAGTAGATATGGGTATATCTATTTCATGAAACATAAATCCGAAACTTTCGAGAAGTTTAAGGAATTCCAAAGTGAAGTAGAAAATCAACGTAACAAGAAGATTAAATTTCTACGATCTGATCGTGGAGGTGAATATCTGAGTTATGAGTTTGGCATGCATTTAAAGAAATGTGGAATACTTTCACAATTGACACCGCCGGGAACACCACAACGAAACGGTGTGTCCGAACGTCGTAATCGAACTCTCTTAGATATGGTTCGTTCTATGATGTCTCTTACTGATTTACCGTTATCATTTTGGAGTTATGCATTAGAGACAGCCGCATTCACTTTAAATAGAGCACCATCAAAATCCGTAGAAACGACACCGTATGAATTATGGTTTAATAAGAAACCTAAGCTGTCGTTCCTTAAAGTTTGGGGTTGCGAAGCCTATGTAAAGAAGTTACAACCGGACAAGCTAGAACCCAAAGCGGAGAAATGCGTCTTCATAGGATACCCTAAGGAAACTATAGGGTACACTTTCTATCACAGATCTGAAGGCAAAATCTTTGTTGCTAAGAACGGAACCTTTCTTGAGAAAGAATTTCTCACTAAAGAAGTGACTGGAAGAAAAGTAGAACTCGATGAGATTGATGAATCTTTACTCGTTGATCGAGTAGCGCGATCACGGAAGAGTTTGTTCTGTACCGCCTACACCGGCAACGAGAGGAAGCTAATGATAATGATCATGAAACTTCGAACGAGGAAACTACTGAACCTCGCAGATCGACAAGGGAACGTGCCACTCCTGATTGGTATGATCCTTGTCTAAATGTCATGATTGTGGACAACAATGATGAGGACCCTGTGACGTATGAAGAAGCGATGATGAGCCCAGATTCCAACAAATGGCAAGAAGCCATGAAATCCGAAATGGGATCCATGTATGATAACAAAGTGTGGACTTTGGTAGACTTACCTGATAGCCGCAAGGCTGTCGAGAATAAATGGATCTTCAAGAGAAAAACAGATGCTGATGGTAATATTACTGTCTATAAAGCTCGACTTGTCACAAAGGGTTTCCGACAAATTCAAGGAGTTGACTACGATGAGACTTTCTCACCTGTAGCGAAGCTAAAATCTGTGAGGATTTTGTTAGCAATAGCTGCATTTTTCGATTATGAGATTTGGCAGATGGATGTCAAAACGGCATTCCTTAATGGAGACATTGAGGAAGAGTTGTATATGGTACAACCCAAAGGTTTTGTCGATCCTAAAAATGCTGACAAAGTATGCAAACTTCAGCGTTCAATCTATGGACTGAAGCAAGCATCAAGAAGTTGGAACCGACGCTTTGATAAGGTGATCAAAGACTTCGGGTTTATACAATGTCATGGAGAGGCCTGTATTTACAAGAAAGTGAGTGGGAGCTCAGTAGCATTCCTGATATTATATGTAGATGACATATTATTGATTGGGAATGATATAGAACTATTAAGAAGTGTAAAAGGTTATTTGAATAATAGTTTTTCAATGAAAGACCTTGGTGAAGCATCATATATATTAGGCATCAAGATTTATAGAGATAGATCAAGACACCTAATAGGGCTATCACAGAGTACATACCTGGACAAGATTCTAAAGAAGTTTAGAATGGACGAAAGTAAGAAAGGGTTCTTACCTATGTTACCAGGCAAGGTCTTGAGTAAGACTCAAGGACCGACTACGGCAGAAGAAAGAGAAAGGATGAGTAATATCCCCTATGCCTCGGCAGTAGGATCTATCATGTATGCCATGCTATGTACTAGACCGGATATAGCACATGCTGTTAGTTTGACTAGCAGATATCAAAGTGATCCAGGAATGGAACACTGGACAACGGTCAAGAATATCCTGAAGTACTTGAAAAGAACTAAGGATATATTTCTTTGTTATGGAGGTGACCAAGAGCTCATTGTAAGCGGTTACACCGATGCAAGTTGGAACACTGATCCTGATGACTCTAAGTCACAGTCTGGATACGTGTTTATATTGAATGGTGCTGCAGTAAGCTGGGCAAGCTCGAAGCAGTGCACGGTTGCGAAGTCTTCAACAGAATCAGAGTACATAGCGGCTTCAGAGGCTTCATCAGAAGCGGTATGGATGAATAGGTTCATTGTAGAGCTCGGTGTGGTTCCTAGTGCATTGGACCCACTAGTCATCTACTGTGACAACATGGGTGCCATCGCCAATGCACAAGAACCAAGGTCACACAAGAGGTTGAAGCATATCAAGATGCGTTACCACTCGACTCGCGAGTACATCGAAGATGGAGAAGTAAAGATTTGCAAAGTACACACAGATCTGAATGTAGCAGATCCGTTGACTAAAGCTCTCCCTAGGGAAAAGCATGACCAACACCAGAATGCCATGGGTGTTAGGTACCTTACAATGTAATCTAGATTATTGACTCTAGTGCAAGTGGGAGACTGTTGGAGATATGCCCAAGAGGCAATAATAAAAGTGGTTATTATATATATTTATGTTTATGATAAATGTTTATATATCATGCTATATTGTATTAACCGAAACATTGATATATGTGTGATATGTAAACAACAAAGAGTCCCTAGTATGCCTCTTAACTAGCTTGTTGATTAATGGATGATTAGTTTCATAATCATGAACATTGGATGTTATTAATAACAAGGTTATATCATTGTATGAATGTTGTAATGGACACACCCAATTAAGCGTAGCATAAGATCACGTCATTAAATTATTTGCTATAAGCTTTCGATACATAGTTACCTAGTCCTTATGACCATGAGATCATGTAAATCACTTATACCAGAAAGGTACTTTGATTACATCAAACGCCACTGCGTAAATGGGTGGTTATAAAGGTGGAATTAAGTATCCGGAAAGTATGAGTTGAGGCATATGGATCAACAGTGGGATTTGTCCATCCCGATGACGGATAGATATACTTTGGGCCCTCTCGGTGGAATGTCGTCTAATGTCTTGCAAGCATATGAATAAGTTCATAAGAGACCACATACCACGGTACGAGTAAAGAGTACTTATCAGGAGACGAGGTTGAACAAGGTATAGAGTGATACCGATGATCAAACCTCGGACAAGTAAAATATTGCGTGACAAAGGGAATTGGTATCGTATGTGAATGGTTCATTCGATCACTAAAGTCATCGTTGAATATGTGGGAGCCATTATGGATCTCCAGATCCCGCTATTGGTTATTGGTCGGAGAGAGTACTCAACCATGTCTGCATAGTTCGCGAACCGTAGGGTGACACACTTAAGGTTTGATGTTGAAATGGTAGAACTTGAATATGGAATGGAGTTCGAAGTATTGTTCGAAGTCCCGGATGGGATCCCGGACATCACGAGGAGTTCCGGAATGGTCCGGAGAATAAGATTTATATATAGGAAGTCATTTTATAAGATTTAAAATGATCCGGAAGATTTTACGGAAGGTTCTAGAAGGTTCTAGAAAAGTTCGGAAGAAATCACTAAGGAAGGAGGAGTCCCGGAGGGACTCCACCTCCCCATGGCCGGCCAACCCTAGAGGGGGGAGTCCACCTTGGACTCCACCAAGGGGGCCGGCCACCCCCCCCCCCCCCACATGGAAGGTGGGAATCCCACCCCAAGTGGGATTCCCACCTTGGGTAGGTTTCCCTACTACATGGAAGGTTTTGGGTTGGGGTCTTATTCGAAGACTTGTAGTCCAACACTTGGGGGTTCCACCTATATAATGAGGGGCCAAGCGGAGGGGGCCGGCCACCCCAAGACCACAAGGTGGCCGCACCCCATAGTGGCCGGCGCCCCCCTCTCCCAAACCCTAGCCGCCCCTCTCTCCTCCACCACTCCCGCACGCTTAGCGAAGCTCCGCCGGAGATCTCCATCGCCACCGCCACCACGCCGTCGTGCTGCCGGATTCAAGGAGGAACTACTACTTCCGCAGCCCGCTGGAACGGGGAGGTGGACGTCGACTTCATCAACACCGAACGTGTGACCGACTACGGAGGTGCTGCCCGATCGTGGCACCGTGATCAAGATCTTCTACGCGCTTTTGCAAGCGGCAATTGATCGTCTACCGCAGCAACAAGAGCCTCATCTTGTAGGCTTTGGAAATCTTCAAGGGTGAGTCTCGATCATCCCCTCGTTGCTACCGTCTTCTAGATTGCGTCTTGGCTTGGATTGTGTTCTCGCGGTAGGAAATTTTTTGTTTTCTATGCAACGAATCACTACACGAGTGGCATGATCTTAGATTTAAGCTCTATAATTATTGCTTAGATTGTATCTACAAGTTGTTTGCACATGTCTATGTCCGGAACCCGAGGCCCCAGAGTGACAGCAACTGGGATAACTGGAGGGGATGGCTTAGATATGAGGATCACATGTTTTCACCAAGTGTTAATGCTTTGCTCCGGTGCTCTATTAAAAGGAGTACCTTAATTACCAGTAGTTTCCCTAGAGGCCCGGCTGCCACCGGCTGGCAGGACAAAAGATGTTATGCAAGTTTCTCATTGCGAGCACGTATGACTATATATGGAAAACATGCCTACATGATTAATAAACTGGATGTTTTGTCTTAATGCTATAATAATTATGTCAATTTCCCAACTGTAATTTGTTCACCCAACACTTGTTATTGGAGAGTTACCACTAGTGTAGATAGTTGGGAACCCCGGTCCATCTTTCATCATCAAATACTCACTCGGTCCTATATGCCATTAGAAGTAGTATCAACTATTTTATGGTGCCATTGCCTCTGTGTTACTGCTACTGCTGTTGTGTTAGTGTTACTATTGCTCTCATATTACTGCTGCCTTCACATCACCCCTGTTACTAGTGCTTTTCCAGGTGCAGCTGAATTGACAACTCAGTTGTTAAGGCTTATAAGTATTCTTTGTCTCCCCTTGTGATAAATTTGGGTTTTACTTCCCTCGAAGACTGTTGCGATCCCCTATACTTGTGGGTTATCAAGACTATTTTCTGGCGCCGTTGCCGGGGAGCATAGCTCTACTCATAAGTTCACCTGGGGAGTACACTCTACCTCTCTCTCTTTTTTTATTTTATTTTGTTTTGCTTAGTTTACTTTTGTGTAGTTTGTTTGTGCTTAGTTTATTTCTGTCTAATATTATTTTGCTTAGTTTACTTTTGTCTGGTTTGTTTTTGTCTTGTTTTATTTTTCTTATATACCCGAAAATCCATAAAAATTTGAAAAACCAAAAAATTAAAAACTGTTGTTATGGAAAAACCCACAACCTGTTTGGAGCTTATAGAATTGTATATGAATTATAGAGAATCAAGAAAGGGTAAAGTCATGAGTGCCGTGTTAGAAAAATTGAATACAATTGCTAAAATCTTGCTTAAACGCCATGATATAAACTGTTGCTCTAAACAGGATACTAAACATCTTAAATTCCAATGTGGCTTTAGTGAAGAAGTTTTAATTGTGAACTATCATTGGAATAACTATATTCATCTTGGGTTCGAAGAAGTAGAACAATTTGTTTTATTTATGGGAGCCTCTGAGATAGAATCCTTCATGGCTAGAAATTATGAAACTTGTATTGTTTGTAAGGACCTTAAAGATTATGTCTCTTCTATTCTTGATTATTGCATAGAATATTACAACAATAATCCTTATATCATTGATTATAAAGAGAGACTCATTCATGCACAAGAATGCACTCACAATTTGCAGGAACTTGTGAAAGAAGAAATTGATGAACCTGAAAGCTCATTGGATGAAAAAGAGGAGGAGAGTGATGAACAAAAGGAGGAAGAATGGATTAGCTACCCGTGCCAACCTTCTAATGAGAGTAACTCTTTATCTCTTACACTATTTGATTGTCCTCCATGCTTACCAAAGGAGGATGAATGTTATGTTCATGTGGATTCTCTTGAAATATTCCCTATGAGCAAAACTTGTGAGAATAATTATGCTACTGTATTCTATGATAATCCATGCTATTTTGATAAATCTTATGATAATGCTTTGTTTGTGCTTGATATCGAAATGCATGGTACTAAAGAGTTTTGCTTAGCAAATGTTTATGATAAAGCTCTAGATGATGGTCCTATGTTACTTGATAATATTAATTGTACTACTAATGAAAATGGGATTGGAGAGGTCTTGACTTTATCTAGGAGTCCCATATCTCTTGAGAATGATCAATCATCTTGTTATAGATTTTTAAAAAGTGGGTTTGAAAGTTTTGATCCCACTATTTTTGAGATTGATAAAAATTATGTGTTTGTAGATCAAGAAAAGCATGATGTATGTGATAGTTATATTGTTGAGTTTGTTCATGATGCTACTGGAAATTATTATGAGAGAGGAAAATATGGTTGTAGAAATTTTCATGGTACTAAAACACCTCTCTACATGCTGAAAATTTTGAAGTTACTCGTGTTTTATGTTCCTATGCTTGTCACTTTGTTCTTCATGAATTTATTTGTGTACAAGATTCCTATGCATAGGAAGCGGGATAGACTAAAATGTGTTTCGAATTTGCTTCTTGATGCTCCTTTTGCTTCATTTTCTATTTTCATGTGAGCATCATTAAAATCTTTCGCGCCTAGCTGAAAGGCGTTAAAGAAAAGCGCTTATGGAAGACAACCCATTATTTTATTTCTGCAATTTTTGTTTTATATTTGAGTCAAGGTGCTTGTTACTACTGTAGCAAAACCTTTGTATCTTTATTTTCTTGCATTGTTTTGCCAAGTAAAGTCTCTAATAGAAAGTTGATGCTACATTTGGATTTCTGCGCAGAAACATATTTTTAGCTGTCACGATTTTGAGTTTTTCTCTCTGTAGAAAAATCTAAAAATCCTGAAAAAATTCATGAGTAATCCTAAGATATGTACGCAGCTTTCATTAGTTTCACTTTTTCCGTTTGAGCAACGGAAGTACCTCGAAAAATTCCATCTTTACTGGCTGTTCTGTTTTGGCAGATTCTGTCTCTGTTTTTTGCATTGTCTTTTGTGGACTTTAAGTAAGGTTTTCTAAACGTGGAGAGCTGTAGCTAATGTTTTATTGAGTTCTTGCAATGTTTCACTACAGGAATAAAGTTGATTAAAGTTTCTTGAGTACTAACCCCTCTAATGAAGTTTATGAGAAGTTTGGTGTGGCAGAAGTTTTCAAGGGTCAAGAGAGAAGGGTGATATATTGTGATCAAGAAGAGTGAAGAGCCTAAGCTTGGGGATGCCCCCGTGGTTCATCCCTGCATGTTTCGAGAAGACTCAAGCGTCTAATCTTGGGGATGCCCAAGGCATCCCCTTCTTCATCAGCAACTTATCAGGTCATCTCTAGTGAAACTATATTTTAATTCTTCCACATCTTATGTGATTTACTTGGAGCATCTGTGTGCTTTTATTTTTTTTTTGTTTGTTTTTGTTTCCTGAATAAAATTAGATCCTAGCATTCTTATGTGGGAGAGAGAGACGCTCTGCTTTTTCATTTGAACAATTGTGTTCTTAATTTATTATTCATGTTCATAGCGAAAGCTGAAAGCCTCAGCATTGATTGTTATTTGGTTGGTTCAGAAAATGTTGCATGTGGTAGTGGTATAATGAAATACTTGCATAATCTTGTAGATCATTGAGCTTTGATAACCTGATTCTTTGCAAACGTTTTGAGGTATTTAGATGGTAAAGCTTGCTGGTTAAATAAGTTAAAATCAGTAGTGGATTGTTGTCTTTAAGCTTGTGCCGTACTATAAACTCTACTTAAATGGTTGAAGGTGTAGTTGGACTTGATAGCTTTCCATGTCTAAGGGTTCATCGTAATAACTAAGTTGTGCTGAAGGTCGAGGGATCTAGCGGGGTACTTGTGCCACCGTGAACGGCCCTCCTTGGTGTGAATTTTAATCATGCTCTTAATGTTGAACCTCCTAGTTGTTTGCAATAAGCTTGTGAGTTCTTTTTGACTAATGTTAAGCTACAGTTTTTGGCACTTCCACCATCCAAATTTGCTAGCCTCTTCGGTACTGTGCATTGCCTTTTGCTCACATTGAGAATTTTGCATACTTCGCCAGTACATTCAAACCCGTGGGAGGACTTTCTCTTGTTCTCCTACACATAAGCCCATACATCTTCCTCAAAACAGCCACTATACCTACCTACCACAGCATTTTCATAGCTGTTCCGAGATATATTGCCATGCAACTTCCATTTTACATAACATGACTTGTTGTCATTTATTATTTATATATTGCTTTGCATGATTCTATACAGCTGATGTGTGGTTTACCCATGTTACGCTAGATCACTGCACATCCTCCTACACTGGCAGAGGCATACAGTTTCATACATCATGTTTTGTTCATTATGAGTTATTTGTACCAAAAAGTGTGTTGTCATATTAGGATGTTGCCCCTAAAAATGAAAAGAGCCATGGAGACCATCGAAAAGAGAAACAGGAAAAAATAGAAAAAATGAAAAGAATAAAGAAAAAGGGGGTAACATTACTATCCTCTATCCACACTTGTGCTCATGTTTTAGCACCTGCAGTATTCATAGTCATCATGTGTGCTTATGTTTAGCACCTATACTCCATGTGAGAGAGTTTTCATGCTTTACTAGTATAACTATGTGGGGAATTTACACTATAGAACTTGGGTTGTATATTCCAATGATGAGCTTCCTCAAAAGTGCTCTAGGTCTTCGTGAGCAACCAAGTTGGATGCACCCCCACTAATTCCATTGGAGAGCTTTCATACATATATAGCTCTATATGCATCCGTTGCATGGCAATCACTACTCCTTACATAGCTTCGATTATAAGACTTCCTCTTGTCTAATGATCACTTATAGCTTTGTGAGATTTTCTTCCATTGGCCTTCCAAACCCCCATTAATGTTCTTTTTTCCATAACATCATGGTGCCAATACCAAATGCTTGCGCTCACCAGTTGAGTAGGCTTCGAAACAGTTGATTCATGACGTTCATGTTTATTTTTACTTGACTGAATCCTTCTATGTTGTGAAAATTTACTTGATGCTTGGAATGAAGGATAGAACTCCTACGCTGGATACTTAAAACATCTTTAACCAACTTTGTACGGTTTCATGTCTTTAAAGCAATAGTTCATGAAAACTTTTAGCTTGTTTAACTCTTGCATTATCATCTCTTATATCAACTATAGACATTTGCTTTGACTAATTTGATCTCAGTTCACATGCCTTACATCATTATTGGATCAGGATTATGTTGGTAGCATGTCACTTAAGAAATTATTTTCTTTTTATCGTTTACCTACTCGAGGACGAGTAGGAACTAAGCTTGGGGATGCTTGATACGTCTCCAACATATCTATAATTTCTGATGTTTCATGCTTGTTTTATGTATCATTGTCACATGTTTTATATGCATTATATATCATTATTATACATTTTCTGGGACTAACCTATTAACAAGATGCCACAGTGCCAGTTCCTGTTTTCTGCTGTTTTTGGTTCCAGAAAAGCTGTTCGGGCAATATTCTCGGAATTCGACGAAACAAAAGCCAAACCTCCTATTTTTCCGAGGGACACACGGAGCTAGAAGGGCAAGCCCGGGGGAGGCCCACGGCCTCCTCCCCATAGGGCGGCGCGGCCAGGCCCCCAAGCGCGCCGGGGTGTGGGGAGCCCACCTCGGGACTCCACCGACATCGCCCCTTTGCCTATTTGTTCCCCCACGATGCGAAAACCTGAGATATATCTATCATACTCCAGAAAGACTCCCGGAGCGCTGCCGCCATCGCGAAACCTAGTTTCGAGGGTCAGAAGTTCCTGTTTCGGCACCCTGCCGGGACGGGGATCGACCCCCGGAGCCTTCTCCATCGACGCCACCGCCTCCATCATGCTCCGTGAGTAGTTCCCCCATGGACTACGGGTTCTAGCAATAGCTAGTTGGTACTCTCTCTCTCTCCCATGTACTTCAATACAATGATCTCATGAGCTGCCTTACATGATTGAGATCCATCTGATGTAATCGGTGTTGTGTTTGTTGGGATCCGATGAATTGTTACATTATGATCAGTCTATCTATAAAGTTTGTGAAGTTATTGTTGCTGCAATCTTGTTGTGTTTAATGCTTGTCAATAGTGCACGAGTGGCATGATCTTAGATTTAAACTCTATAATTATTGCTTAGATTGTATCTACAAGTTGTTTGCACATGTCTATGTCCGGAACCCGAGGCCCCAGAGTGACAAAGAATCGGGATAAGCTGGAGGGGATGGCTTAGATATGAGGATCACATGTTTTCACCAAGTGTTAATGCTTTGCTCCGGTGCTCTATTAAAAGGAGTACCTTAATTACCAGTAGTTTCCCTAGAGGCCCGGCTGCCACCGGCTGGTAGGACAAAAGATGTTATGCAAGTTTCTCATTGCGAGCACGTATGACTATATATGGAAAACATGCCTACATGATTAATAAACTGGATGTTTTGTATTAATGCTATAATAATTATGTCAATTGCCCAACTGTAATTTGTTCACCCAACACTTGTTATTGGAGAGTTACCACTAGTGTAGATAGCTGGGAACCCCGGTCCATCTTTCATCATCAAATACTCACTCGGTCCTATATGCCATTAGAAGTAGTATCAACTATTTTCTGGTGCCATTGCCTCTGTGTTACTGCTACTACTGCTGTGTTACTGTTACTATTTCTCTCATATTACTGCTGCTTTCACATCACCCCTGTTACTAGTGCTTTTCCAGGTGTAGCTGAATTGACAACTCAGTTGTTAAGGCTTAGAAGTATTCTTTGTCTCCCCTTGTGTCGAATCAATAAATTTGGGTTTTACTTCCCTCAAAGACTGTTGCGATCCCCTATACTTGTGGGTTATCAGCAATAAAAATATAGCGCATTGAAAAATGACCTGGTGCTTTTTACTGATGAAGAGGGGGTGCCTCGGGTATCCCCAAGCTTTGACGCTTGAACCTCTTGGATATTTCTTGGGGTTTCTAGGGGACATCCCAAAGCTTGAGCTTTTGTCCATTCTTCATCATATTGCATCATTCTTCTCTTCCTACACTTGAAAACTTCTTTCACCCAAAACTCAACATAATTCATTAGCAATATTAGTGTAATCAAAATAAGCAATCCACTTGGTTCTGGTATGACATATGTAAAGTTTATATTAAAACATTAGCTACTGCATAAACTTCTTAGGAAAGCTCCTTCTTTCAAAAGAACTCAAAAAGAAAAAGATTAAGAGGCAAATGCACTAATGGCAGAAATCTGTCAAAACAGAACAACAGATAAAGATCGATTTTTGTGAGACTTATCCGTCGCTCAGATCGAAAAATGTTTAACTAATGAAAGTTAGATAATAACCTTGGTAATATGCTCATAAATTTTCAGCTAAAGGTGACGCTCTTGTGATTTATGCGAATTTTTATCGCGATAGTCCAGAAATAGAAACAGAATTGCAAATTCCCCAAATACTACTTTCTTACCATTAGATGCTACTCTTGGCACAAAAACAAAAATAAAAAATGATAAGGAGAGGTCATTACAGTAGAAATGACTTCCAAGACTCAACAAAACAGTAAAATAACAGAAATAAAAACATAATGGGTTGTCTCCCAAAAAATTCTTTCTTTATAGCCATTAAGATAGGCTCGGTAATTTGAGAAGATGCTCACATATGTAATATGAATTGAAGCAAAAGAGAGCATCAAGAAGAAAATATGAAACACATTTAAGTCTTACCCACTTCCTGTGCATGGGAATCTTATACACAAATAAATTCACAAAGAACAAAGTGACAAGAATGTGAAGGTAAAACAAGAGTAACTTTAAAATTTTCAGCATGTAGAGAGGTGTTTTAGTACCATGTAAATTCCTACAACCATATTTTCCTCTCTCATAATAATTTTCAGTAGCATCATGAATAAACTCAACAATATAACTATCACATAAAGCATGTTTTTCATGATCTTCAAACACATAATTTTTATCAAGCTAAAAAATAGTAGGATTAAAACAATCAAACCCACTTTTAGCAAATTTATAACAAGATGATTGATCATTCTCAAGAGGTATGGGACTACTAGTAGCAATCCTATTTTCAGTAGCATTATAATTTATAGCATCAAGTAACATAGGACCATCATCTAGAGCTTTATCATAAACACTCTCCAGGCAAAATTATTTAGTTCCATGCATTTCGAAATTAGGCACAAATAAAGGATTATCATGAGATTTATCAAAATAGCATGGATTATCAAAAATAACAGTAGCATAATTATTCTCACAAGTTTTACTCACAGGGAATATTTCAAGAGAATCCTCATGAACATAACATTCGTCCTCCTTTGGTGAGCATGGAGGGCAATCAAATAATGTAAGAGATAAAGAGTTACTCTCATTAGAAGGTAGGCATGGGTAGCTAATCCATTCTTCATCCTCTTGTTCATCACTCTCCTCCTCTTTTTCATCTAATGAGCTTTCAGGTTCAGTAACTTCTTTTTCCACGGGTTCCTGCAAATTGTGGATACATTCTTGTGCATAATTGAGTCTCTCTTTATAATCAATGATATAACAATTATTGCTGAAATTTTCTGTGCAATAATCAAGGATAGAAGAGACATAATCTTTAAGGTCATGACAAGCAACACAAGTTTCATAATTTTTAGACATGAAGGATTCTATTTCAGAGGCTCCCATAAATAAGACAAATTGTTCTACTTCTTCGAATCCAAGATGAATATAGTTATTCCAATGATAGTTCGAAATTAGAACTTTTTCACTAAAGCCACATTGGAATTTAAGATGTTTATTATCCTGTTTAGAGCAACAATTTATATCATGGCGTTTAAGCAAAATTTTAGCAATTGTATCCTACTTTTTCAACTGCCACTCATTACTTTTCCCTTATATGATTCTCTATACTTCATAAATAATTCTACAAGTTTCATAGAGTATAAAGCAGGTCCTTCCATAACAACAGTTTTTAGTATTTCAATTTTTCAAATTTTTATGGATTTTCAGATATATAAGAAAAATAAAACAAGACAAAAATAAACTAAACAAAATGAAATGAAATAAAAACAGAGAGAGAGGTGGAGTGTACTCCCCAGGTGAACTTATAAGTAGAGCTATGCTCCCCGGCAACAGCGCTAGAAAATAGTCTTGATGACCCACAAGTATAGGGGATCGCAACAGTCTTCGAGGGAAGTAAAACCCAAATTTGTTGATTCGACACAAGGGGAGCCAAATAATACTTATAAGCCTTGACAGCGGAGTTGTCAATTCAGCTACACCTGGAAAAGCACTAGCAACAGGGTGATGTGAAAATAGTGGTAATATGATGCGACGCCAGAAAATAGTTGGTACTACTTTGATGGCGTGTTGACAGGGAAATGTGATGCGGCAGTAATATGAGAGCAATAGTAACACAGCAGTAGCAGTAACACAGAGGCGAGGGCACTGGAAAATATCCCAGCGCGTAGTTGACTGAAAAGTAATGATGATGAAATAAAGGACCGAGATTCCCGGCGATCTACACTAGTGTTAACTCTCCAGATAACAAGTGTTGGGTGAACAAACTACAACTGGGCAATTGATAGAATTAAATTTAGCATTAAGACAAAATATCCAGTCTATTAATATCGTAGGCATGTTTTCCATATATAGTCATACGTGCTCGCAATGAGAAACTTGCATAACATCTTTTGTCCTACCAGCCCGTTTGCGGCGGGGCCTCAAAGGAAACTACTGGTAATTAAGGTACTCCTTTTAATAGAGCACCGGAGCAAAGCATTAACACTTGGCGAAAACATGTGATCCTCATATCAAAGCCATCCCCTCCGGTTATCCCAATTCGAGATCACTTTGGGGCCTCGGGTTCCGGACAAAGACATGTGCATACAATTTGTAGATATAATCTAAGCAACAATTATAGAGCCTAGATCTAAGATCATGCCACTCGTGCACTAGTGACAAGCATTAAACATAACAATATTGCAGCAACAAATACTTCACAAACTTATAAGATATACTGAACATAATGATCAATCCATCGGATCCCAACAAACACATCACTGATTACATCATATGGATCTCAATCATGTAAGGCAGCTCATGAGATCATTGTATTGAAACACATGGGAGAGAGTACCATCTAGCTACAGCCAAGAAACCATAGTCCCTGCGGGAACTACTCACAAACCATCATGGAGTCGAAGTGGAGGTGGTGGAGTCGATGGCGATGGCTCCGGGGGCACTTCCCCGTCCCGGCAGGGTGCCGGAACAGAGACTTCTGTCCCCTGAAACTTGGTCTCGGCAATGACGACGGCTACGGAAATTTTCGTGGACGGAGGGTGATTCGTTTCGGAGTTTTTAGGTCAGAGGGGTCTTATAGGCGAAGAGGCGACGCCAGGGGGTGCACGAGGCGCCAGTACATGGGCCAGGCGCGGCCAAGGTTGGGGCCGCACCTGCCCTATGTACTGCCACGTGGTAGCTCTCCTGCGCGTGTCCTTCTGGCTCCGTCTTCGTCCCGCAAAATAAGACTCTGGGATTTTATTTCGTCCAATTCCGAGAAACTTTCATGTACAACTTTTCTGAAACACAAAAACAGCAGAAAATAGGAATTGTCACCGCGGCACTGCGTTAATAGGTTAGTCCAATAAATGTCGTAAAATGATGCAAAGTGCACATAAAACACAGATGAATTGGTGTAGAACAAGCATGGAGCATCAAAAATTATAGATACGTTTGCAACGTATCAATGACACTTCAGGTTTGGGTCTTTTTAATGTACTAATTGATACATTGGATTCTCTTTATTTGGATGTCGCTAATGTGAGGGGGCAAGGTTATGACAATGGTTCCAACATGAAGGAAAAAAATCAAGGTGTCCAAAATCTTTTTCTCATAGTAAACCCGAAAGCATTATATATGCCATGTGCATGTCATAGTCTAAATCTCACTCTTTGTGATATGACGAAATCTTGTGAACAAGCTATTTCATTCTTCGGTATTATCCAGCGTATATATGCATTGTTTGCACGCTCTACTAAAAGGTGGAATATTTTTCTTGATAATGTTCCAAATTTGACTCTCAAACCTTTGTCTAATACTCGTTAGGAGAATTGAATAAAGAGTGTGCAACCTATAAGGTCCCAAACTCCACAAATAAGATAAGCTTTGAAGGAACTGGCAAAGTCTTCTACTGATGATCCAGCTGCAGTAAGTGATGCTCAATCTTTGGTCAGTGCACTTGAGGAATTTGAAACTTTAGTTGGTATGGGTATTTGGCATGATATTCTATTTTCTGTGAATATGGCCAGCGACAAGTTACAGGAAAAAATTGTGTGCATTGATGGTACTATCAAACATATTGAAGGGGTCATATCATTTTTCCAGAAGTTCAGAGAAGACAACTTCTATACTAGTATTGAAAGTGCTAAAACCATTGCATCAGATATGGGCATAGAGCCAAACTTTCGTACGAAATGTCAAAAAAGGAAGAAACATTTTGATGAAATCAATGACGAGGAAGAAGAACTACAACTTTCAGCGATTGAATCTTTCATTATGAATTAATTTGTTATTGTTGTTGACGATGCAATGGCGTCATTGAAAAGTTGATTTGATCAGTTGAAGGCATTTGAGAAGGTGTTTGGTTTCTTATTCAACACAAAAAATCAGAAGTCCTTAGATGATACTAATCTACGAAAATATTGCACTACATTTGCACAAACTTTTACTCACAAAGGGGCGTCTGATGTTCATATTTATGCCTTTATTTCTGAAATAAAGGTGTTGCAAGCAACTTTACCAGATGATTTGTCAGCGGTTGAGATTCTACAGTTTGTTACATCTGTAGACTGATATCCAAATGTCTCAGTTGCATATCGTATCCTCTTAACTGTACCTATGACTGTAGCATCAGCTGAAAGAAGTTTCTCTAAATTAAAGCTACTAAAAATGTTTAAGATTAACTATGTTACAAAACAGATTGAATGGCTTGGCTACATGTTGTATTAAGAAGGATATCTTAGACAACATTGATCTTGATATTATCCTCAATGATTTTGCATCTAGGAATGCCGAAGAAGTTTTTCACGAAGCAATGAAGCATATTGTCGATGGAATCATTGTAATTTGGATTTTATTTGAGGTAATGAAACTATTAGGAAATACTTGTTATATTTTTAAATTGCTAACATTTTGTTCGGTCTATCGTAATATGACATTGTTTTAGTGTTTAGCAATTATTTATAAGTTTTTACAAGTAAAAGTACCACATATTTGTTTATATATCTTATTATACGTACATATATATTAGCTCTAAGGGGCCCTTTTATCAACTTCACCCAAGAGCCCCGAAAAATATAGAGCCGGCCCTGACTATGTTGTGGTGACAAGATCGGAGAGGAGGACCTAGCTTAAGACATGGTTGCGCAAGCACCACTCTTAGTGGTACTACTTCGCAGCTGTGTGTGATGGTGGTCCTGATCTACTAAGGTCATGTACATTTTGGGAGCTCGTCTAATATACATTCCACTGGCTCAAAACTTGATGCTTGGACTTTGGAGGTGATATATATACTAATCCCTCTGATGGTGAACTTCTCATGAGCTGTACTTTTTTGGGTTAACTGATGGTGCATCGGTTATTATGGTAAGTACAACCCTCTTAAGATGGATTGTTAAGCTGAAGTCTGTATTCTATTAGCACTCGTGTGTGCTATGTGTTGGTAACCTCACCACTAAAAAAAGAGATCATCATATCACTGGTTGTAGTTGCAACCAAACAGTAGTGAGTAATTTTTTTCCTTTGATGGAAATAAGTAATGGAGCCAACCAAACATTGGTGATACCGCCCCCCTGCATAATGGAGGAAAGTGTCTTGTAGGCAACCAAACTAAGTCCAAAACGTGGCTTTTGAGCCATTTTACCCCAGCCATGCTCCCAAGGGACATGTGCCAAAGGAGCCCCAGAATAGGAGTGGACAACCAGTAGCACCATAAATATGTTTGTTTTAGTCCATTTGGGTCGGACCGCAGACATAAAATCGGTTTGTGACCCACCTTTGTGTGTTTGGGTAGGAGCAACCCTAGGTTGTTGGGTTTAATCTTGATTTATTATAGCTGCATTAGTCCTTTTAGTTCTGCATGTAGTTTTCGATCAAGTGTAGCTCCAACTGAGCGTGTACGACAAGTTGCCGAGCTCCATGAGATGCGGGTGCGGGTGCGCAGAGTGATACAATCATGTTGTTTGATGCATCATAGTCGTGAGAAGCAGCAGGAGCGTGAAGGTTTGGAGCTGATCCGTCGATTAGTAGTCATGGGAAATCGAGGTAGTTAGTTGCATGTGAGGTGTGATAGTGTCAGTGTGTTAGTGGTCAATATGGTGTGCGTGCATGAGTTAGTGCCGAATGTGGCGCCGTAGTTGTGCATGTGCATTACTCCCTCCGTTATCTATTATAAGGCATGAGGGCTAATTTGCTAAGACCAAGAAAATCTATAACTCTTCTCAATAATTATTGCACTGCATGGGAGAAGAGAGAGAGAGAAAAGAATATGCATTGGAGATAGAAGGCGATAAATGAGACGGTGCTTATAATGTTTACGTAACAATTTTAAAAAGCCTATAAGCCTCATAATCCCTAAGACTACTCACAATGGGAAGTATCATACACTAGTATCATGCACATGATACTAGTTTATGATACTGCCCCAACAATGCATAGTATCATAAGATAGTATCATCATATTTAATGTTTTGTAGAATCTCGATGCAAATTGGTGTACATGATGTGTTTGCCATTAAGTTTTCTAGTTTTACGTGCTATGATATGGTATTATATTATGATACCACTCCCATCTCTCACCTCATTAATTGGTGTACCACATCAAATTTTTGCTAACATGGCATGCATGATACTACTTATGATATTCCCATTGTGGCTAGTCTAATGGGGTTTTACCATAGCCTTACAAAGAAAATACAAGGATCATTCCAAAGCCACCTAACTAGCGACAGTTGTCGCAACACCTACAAACCAAATAAAGGGGTAGCCAACCAGTCCAGCGGACCCTAAGGATGCACCGATGCGTATGCTCCAGAAGTCACTGTCGCTATCTATCACCGACCCATCTTCAGGACAAGGATCAATGTATTGACCTTGGCAGGCCCGCCATCGACGTTACCATGGCGCCAGACAGCATCACCGCTCTACGCGATATCATCAAGCCATGTCCGTCACTGAGGACCCGCTGCACCACGTCACTGAAACTCGCCGCCATCAACAAGGAAGACGCACACCACTCCACCTCTTACCTCCACCATCGAGGAGCTTCTCCAAAAACAATGCCCTCATGAGGGAGAATGACGCCAACAACGCCGCCATTGTCTGATTTGGGATATCCAAATCTAGGGTTTCCCCAGAAGCAGCTCGAGTGAAGTCGAAGCAGACCGCAATGACGATGCCTTCGGCAAGGGGAGTGGGCAGAGTGCAGCGAAGAAGGGTCTTTTGTTCGATCTATTCTTCTGGAAGAGGGTAGATGGTAGGAAGAAATGCAAGTTGGGATCGGGAGTCGGAGAGAGGCCGGGCATACGTGGGAGGATATAGATTGTGTACCGCGGGTTAATTACCTACAATTGGAGGGTACCAATGCGAAATACACTAGGGCGTCGATTACCGTCGGATCTACTTAATACTGCACCAAAAAATCTGTAGTAATATATACCGTAAAATTTCCCTTTTATTGGCTTTTTTTATTAAGTTTAGCATTTGGCCCATGCTTCGGTTTCTTTGCGACCAAAGTGCATCGGTTGCAATATGTACTAATAAATATCAATTGATGGGTAGTAAGTATTTTCAGTCTAACTAACGGCCATTTTAGATCAGGTTTTTTTCAGTCTGCCTGTCCTCGGAGAAATGGCGACATGTTCAAGCCACCCATTTGATGAAACGCAGTGGATCATTCGAATTCGTCGTATCCTCGACGAGGAGATCGAGCTGTGCGATGACCAACCGATCTCCATCTTCGATGTCCTCAAGCCGCTGATGTGCACTAAGCCGGAAGCTTATGTGCCTCAGATGGTAGCCCTGGGCCCTTACCACCATTGCCATGAAGGACTCCGTGACATGGAGATGTACAAGCTTTCAGCGGCCAAGAGAGCCCAGAGCCACCTCCCAAGTATGAACTTCCAACGGCTCGTGGACGTCTTTGCCACGCTCGAGCATCTGATTCGTTCCCACTATCACAGGTTTCGCAACAGAATCCATCTGTCTATGTACTAGTTTTTAGTCGTCAGGAGATCTTGTTTATTTTTTTGTTTCTTTGAGAGTAGCTTATCACGTGTATCACGCGATGGCAGGAGATCTTGTTTATGTATTAGTTTAGTTCATCATTGATGTTGAAATCTTGTAGGCAACTGACTCTCACCAACGAGACGCTAGCATGGATGATGGCGATCGACGTCTCGTTCCTTCTCGAGTTCCTGCAGACTTTCAGCCAGACCAGCAACAAGCAGAGGAGACTGCAGAGGATGCCGTCGAGGATGTCGCATCTGGTCGATCACTCTCGCAGGACGTCCACTCACAGCATGCTGCTGCGTGACATCGTTATGCTGGAGAACCAGATCCCGATGTTTCTGCTCGTGAAAGCAATGGAGATGCGGTGCCCGTCAGCAGGCCCGGATGTTCTGGGCTCCATGCTGTCCGGGTTCTTCCAGGAGGTTTCCACGCTCAAGGGGGTTGGCTCGCCGTGCACCGACGCCACACGACACGCCCACTTGTTGGACTTCCTCTACTCCAACATGGTACCTTGTGGCTGTGTGGAAGAATCAGATGGTGCCGTGGACGAAGCCGGAGACGGGCCGCATGATCAAGCACAGAGGTCGACTCTGAGTTCAGTCGCCGAATTGGTCATGAAGCGTGGCCTGAAGTTGGCGTCGCTGGTGACAGATTTCGTGGTGAGGGTCCTGCTCAAGTTCGTGGCCAGCCTTCCGTGCCTCTCGATGCTCCGGCAGCCCATCGAGGAGATGACTTCTCAGCGAATAATAACCCAGCGAGGCTCCCCTGAACCCAGCGGCGGATCCGACGTTCAGAGCAAGAACGCGTCCCCCCTGCTCGAGGAGATCGCGGTGCCTACCGTCGCCGAGCTCGCCTACGCCGGCGTCACGTTCGTCCCGGCGGTCGGCGGCGTCTCCGCGATCGAGTTCTGCGCGAGAACCGCGACGCTGCACCTCCCGGTGATCAGCGTCGACATGACCACCGAGGTCACCCTGCGGAACCTGGTGGCTTACGAGGCATCGGTCGGGTCCAGGGCGCTGGTCTTGGCGCGCTACGTGGAGCTCATGAACGGGATCATCGACACCGACGAGGACGCCAGGCTGCTGAGGGAGCGCGGGATCATACTGAACCACCTCAAGAGCGACCAGGAGGTGGCGGAGCTGTGGAACGGGATGACCCGGTCGGTGAGGCTCACGAGGGTGCCGGCCTTGGACAAGGTAATCGATGAGCTCAACAGGTACCACGGGAGCTGCTGGAAGGTGAGGGTTAGGGCCTTCGTCAGAGCGCGTCTCCTTGGATCCAGGGACTTGGTTGCTTGCGCCCTTATGCTCTTCCTCTTCGTCTTCGTCGCCCTCCAGGCGTTGTGCATCTCTCGTGGCTGCCTCCTTTCTTGGTACGGGATGGGTATGGCCAGGAGAAAAGATGCTTGTCACATCCTCAAAAGCTGATGCAAACCAGCAAAGAAGCGTGACTGAGCGTTGCTACTGCAGACTATATATGAAGGAGTAAAATGTTTTTCTATTTACTATTTCCAACAATACATGTGTTTGGTTGTTCAATTTTTCAGGATTAAAAAAGTCGAAGAACAAAAATGCATGTCGTGATCTGTGATCACAAGCTCGGAAAAAAGTTTAAGGCCTCATTCGATTCATAGGATAGGAAGATCATAGGAATCGGAAAAGCACAGGATTAAGATATCATGGCTAGTTATATCCTATAGAAAAATAAGTTGTGTTTGATTGTGCTAAAGGAAATTTTACATGAGATATGACCTAATGTTTTATTCCTATAGAATTTGCCTACAAGATTCCTATAGGATTAGTTCCTATATGATATTTTTCTATGAATCAAACAACTAATGTAGGAAAAATTTCCATAAAATCTAAAGCATACACAATTCTTATATGAATCCTAATCAAAGAATCCCTAAAGGTACCAGGGGCAGAGCTTCAAACAAATACCTGGAGGCAAGGCAAAAGGAGTTAGAGAAAAAATTTACCTTATGTATTATGTGTGTTGTCTTGCTGCAGTTACAGTGGCACATTTTTTTCTCCAAATTATCAAATCCCTAACTTGCAAGAACTTGGAAAAGAAATAAAATTACAAGTTCTACGAGTTGTCTTGCTAAAATTGCAGGGAATTTTTATAAAAGCGAGGCAAAACAAATTTGCATGTTCATTAATAAACTAGAAAAGAGTTGCCAATTTAAGAGGAAAACTAATCGAAAATTTATACAATAGACAAAGCAACATAATGTTCCGAGGCCGCGCTCGGGCGAGAAAGCCTACACCCACGCACCTATTGATTTCTAATGTTCTATGGATCCAGACATATGTGAGGTACCGACATATTGTTCCTACTGGTTTATATTTAATTCATTTGATCTTTTGCAAATTTTCCTACTATTTCCCAAGAATTTTTAGTCTTAAGGTTTACTGTTCCTAATGCTATTCTCACCATCTATTGGTTAATGTTTGATTTTCTATACTTGGACCCTTCTAGGGTTTCACTCCTATCAATAGTTTTCATATTCAGTGGTCTGGCCTAACATTGGTCTATGCTAGATACCTATGTTTGGTTTTTGGGTTTCTGTATTGAGATTTGAATTCTAATGATTTCCTTCCTACTTTGGTTTAAAACCTTTACTTAGAGTTTCAGGAGTTGTTTCCTGGGACTCAAACTAGGTCTAAATAAAAAATGGATTTACCTTAGGGTGAACCCAATATTCTTATCCTGACAAATGGCTTGTCTGTGTGTTTATGATCTAAAAGTTTTGCAGTTGTTGATGCGTAGGAAAAATATTTGGAAATGATGATCAAAAGGTGGTGTTGATGGTGGCGAGATATTAGTTTAAACTTTAGGTTTAGGTTTAGTCGATGACTTGACAATTTGGTAACTAGGGTTTCCATTTTGTAATTTTATTTTGCACTAGTAAGAAAAACGTTATAGGGGGACACTCATTGGCAGCGCACCAGTCTAAACGCACCTGGGCAGTATTATTAGCTGCGAGCCGAAATCAAGCACGTGACTGGCACTACATAGCGGAGAGTAGGGCACATGACTAGTAGGTAGGACATGGTTGTACTCGGGTCTAGAAAGTACCCGCAGTGCGCGCCAATGGGAGCACGCGACTGCTATCTCCATACCAATCGCGTGTGTCTTTGCCCACCCGCTTCCAATATATAGAGATGATGGGCGCGGATCATGCAAAATACTAATCGCGTGCCCTATTTTGGGGGTGCTATTACTAATCATCTTAATAGTAGCGTGTCCTATTTTGGGCATTGATACGTCTCAAACGTATCTATAATTTTTGATGTTCCATGCTTGTTTTACACCAATTCATATATGTTTTGTTTACATTTCGTTGCACTTTTACATGATTTTCGGCACTAACCTATTAACAAGATACCACAATGCCTGCTGTTTTAGTATTTCAGAAAAATTGTACAGGAAATATTCTTGGAATTGGACGAAACAAAAGCCAAAGTTCCTATTTTCCCGAAGCGAAGACGGAGTCCAGATAAGAGACGAACAGGGGCCACAGGGTGGCCAGACCTACCCTAGGCGCAGCCTGGACCTGGCCCGCGCCTAGGGGTGGTCTGGGGCCACCAGGCCTCCACCGACCTCGCCTTTCCGCCTATATAAAGCTCCCAACGCAAAAACCCTAAATATACAAGCCTCCGTCCATGAAAAGTTCCATAGCTCCACCGCCATCGTAGACAAGATCAAGGGGACATAAGCCTCTGTTGCGGCACCCTGCCGGGACTGGGAATTGCTCCCGGAGCCATCTCCATTGACTCAACCACCATCTCCATCGCCGTTGCTGACTCCCACGATGAGGAGTGAGTAGTTCTCCCCCGGGGCTGAGGGCTCTACCGGTACCTATGTGATTTCTCTCTCTCCTATGGTGTGATCTTTATGTGACCATGAGCTTTCTAATCTAGATGTCATTATGCTATTCAAGTGGATTTTACTTATGTGATCTCCGGATACTCTTTGTCCCATGTGTGTAAAGGTGAGGGTGTGTGCACCGTGTGTGTCTCTTAGGCTATATTTCACAGAATACTTGTTCACTGAATTATGATTTGAGTTGGATGTCTCAATGAAATTATGGTGTGTTAGTACCGCCTATGAATGCTCAAAGTGCAGTGCGGGGTGTTCATTAGTACTTAGGAATAAATTTTTAAGGTTTGCTTTTGCAGCCCTACACAGTGAATTAGTGTTTGTTATCTAGCCGGAGAGTCTTTCAGAGTAGCTGATACGTCTCAAACGTATCTATAATTTCTTATGTTCCATGCTAGTTTTATGACAATACTCACATGTTTTATATACACTTTATATCATTTTGGTGCATTTTCGGGCACTAACCTATTAACAAGATGCCGAAGCGTCGGTTCCTGTTTTCTGTTGTTTTTGGTTTCAGAAATCCTACATAGGAAATATTCTCGGAATTGGACGAAACAAAAGCCCACAGTCTTATTTTCCACGGAGCCTTCCAGAACACCGAAGAGGAGACGAAGAGGGGCGACGAGGCGGCCACACCATAGGGGGGCGCGGCCCCACCCCTGGCCGCGCTGCCATATGGGGTGGGCCCCTCGGGCGTCCACCGACATTGCCCCTTCGCCTATATAATCCTTCCGTCGCGAAAACCCTAGTACCGAGAGCCAAAATACCAGAAGAGTTCCGCAGCGCCGCCGCCATCGACGACAAGTTTCGGGGGACAGAATCTCTGTTCTGGCATGCCGCCGGGATGGGGAATTGCCCCCAGAGTCATCTCCATCGACATCACCGCCATCTTCATCGCCGTTGCTATCTCCCATGATGAGGAGGGAGTAGTTCTCCCCCGAGGCTGAGGGCTCTACCGGTAGCCATGTGGTTCATCTCTCTCCCATGGTGTGATCTTTATGTGATCATGAGCTTTGTATCACTATTAATCTATGTGCTACTGTAGTGATGTTATTAAAGTAGTCTATTCCTCCTCCATGATGTAAAGAGGACAGTGTGTGCATCATGTAGTACTTGGCGTAGGTTATGATTGTAATCTCTTGTGGATTATGAAGTTAACTATTACTATGATAGTATTGATGTGATCTATTCCCCTTTCATAGCTATTATTGATAGTGTGTATGCTATGTTAGTACTCGGTCTAAATTGCAACGGTATTATCTTGGATTATGATTTGATGAGGATATCCCTATGAGTGGTGTTTGTCAACTACTTGATGAACTTTGGGTGGAGCTTTTGTAGCCACTACGTGATGATTAGTGATTCCAATAGGACAGTAATTCAGAGTAGCACAAGTGAAGAAAAGTTATCTAATTGTTCAATTATGTGATCATTGTTGAGAGTGTCCACTAGTGAAAGTATGATCCCTAGGCCTTGTTTCTAAGCATTGAAACACCATTTCCAACAAGTTCTGCTACATGTTCGCTTGCTGCCATTTTTATTTCAGATTGCAATTACTACTTATAATCATCCATATTGCTTGTATTTCACTATCTCTTCGCTGAACTAGTGCACCTATACATCTGACAAGTGTATTAGGTGTGTTGGGGACACAAGAGACTTCTTGTATCTTAATTGCAGGGTTGCTTGAGAGGGATATCTTTGACCTCTACCTCCCTGAGTTCGATAAACCTTTGGTGATTCACTTAAGGGAAACTTGCTACTGTTCTACAAACCTCTGCTCTTGGAGGCCCAACACTGTCTACAGGAATAGAAACGTGCGTAGACATCAAGCTATTTTCTGGCGCCGTTGCCGGGAAGGTAAGGTAAAAGGTATTCACATCCTCCGACTAAGCTATTTCCTAGCACTGTTGCCGGTGTGTGAGTGCTCGAAGGTATCTCCTTTAGATTCTGCAATTACATCTTCTTGTTTCTTGTTTTTATTTCACTAGTTAGGCTTAATGGAAAACAACAAAAATATTAGAGATCTTTATAGTATTTATCTTGAGTTAGGACATGAGCTGTTTGAAGAGAAAATTAAAAAACATATGGAACTTTATATGCATGCTAATGGCAATGTTATTAGTATGAATGCTTTGAACACCATTGTTGCTAATGCTATGAAAAATTCTAAGCTTGGGGAAGCTGGTTTTGATGAGCATGATATTTTTAGTCCCCCAAGCATGGAGGAGAAAATTTACTTTGATGATACTTTACCTCCTATATATGATGATTACAATGATGACTATCATATTTTCAGTCTACCTACTATTGATGAGAAAATTATTATGATTACAATATGCCTCCTATATATGATGATTATGGTGGTGAGAATAATAATGATAGCTATTTTATTGAATTTCCTCCCACTACAATTAATAGTAATGACTATGCTTATGTGGAGAGTAATAATTTTATGCATGTAGCTCATGATAAGAATGTTTCATGTGATAGTTATATTATTGAGTTTGTTCATGATGCTACTGAAAATCTTTATGAGAGAGGACAATATGGTTGTAGGGATTTTCATGTTACTAAAACACCTCTCTTTTTGCTGAAAATCTGTAAGTTGCGCTTGTCTTGTTTTCCTATGCTTATTGCATTATGCTTACATGACTTGTTTATTTACAAGATTCCTTTTCATAGGAAGTGGGTTAGACTTAAAAGTGTTTCTTATTTGCTTTTGATGCTCTCTTTTGCTTCAACTCTTGTTACTTGCGAGAGCATCATTAAAATTACTGAGCCCATCTTAATGGTTATAAAGAAAGCAATTCTTGGGAGATAACCCATGTTTTTATTTTGCTACTGTTTTGTTGTGTCTATGAAGTTGTTACTACTGTAGCAACCTCTTCTTATCATGTTTATTTCGTTTTTGTGCCAAGTAAAGTCTTTGATAGAGAGTTGATACTAGATTTGGATTTCTGCGCAGAAACAGATTTTTAGCTGTCACGAATTTGAGCTGTTCTCTCTGTAGGAGAATCTAAAAATTCTGTAAAAATTCATGAGTAATCCTCAGATATGTACGCAACTTTCATTCAATTTTAGCTTCTTCATCTGAGCATGTTAAGTGCCTCAAAAAAATTCATCTTTACGGACTGTTCTGTTTTGACAGATTCTGCCTTTTATTTCGCATTGCCTCTTATACTGTGTTTGAGTGGGTTTCTTTGCTCCATTAAATTTCAATAACCTTGGGTAATGTCCAGAAGTGTTGGGAATGATTGTGTCCTTGCTGAACATGTGAATTTTTGATTATGCACTAACCCTCTAATGAGATTGCTTTGAGTTTGGTGTGAAGGAAGTTTTGAAGGATCAAGAGAGGAGGATGATATAATATGATCAAGAAGAGTGAAAAGTCTAAGCTTGGGGATGCCCAAGGCATCCCCTTCTTCATCACCAACTTATCAGGTCACCTCTAGTGAAACTATATTTTTATTCGGTCACATCTTATGTGCTTTACTTGGAGCGTCTGTGTGCTTTTATTTTTGTTTGTGTTTGAATAAATTCGGATCCTAGCATTCCTTGTGTGGGAGAGAGACACGCTCCTCTTTTTCATATTGAACACTGGTGTTCTTAGTTTTACTTTTAGTGTTCATGGCGAAAGTTGAAAGCCGCTTCATTTATTGCTATTTGGTTGGAAACAGAAAATGCTTCATGTGGTAATTGATATATTGTCTTGAATAATTTGATACTTGGAAATTGTTTTAAGCTCTCAAGTAGATCATGTTTAAGCTCTTGCATCATGTGGTTTAAACCTATTAGTGGAGAACTACCATAGAGCTTGTTGAAATTTGGTTTGCATGATTGGTCTCTCTAAGTCTAGATATTTTCTGGTAAAAGTGTTTGAGCAACAAGGAAGACAGTGTAGAGTCTTATAATGCTTGCAATATGTTCTTATGTAAGTTTGATGTACCGGTTTATACTTGTGTTTGCTTCAAACAACCTTGCTAGCCAAAGCCTTGTACTGAGAGGGAATGCTTCTCGTGCATCCAAAACCTTGAGCCAAAACCTATGCCATTTGTGTCCACCATAACTACCTACTATGTGGTATTTTTCTGCCGTTCCAAGTAAATACTTCATGTGCTACCTTTAAACAATTCAAAACTTTATTACTCCTTATTTGTGTCAATGTTTTATAGCTCATGAGGAAGTATGTGGTGTTTTATCTTTCAACATGGTTGGGCGGACTTTCACCAATGGACTAGTGGCATATACATCCGCTTATCCAATAATTTTGCAAAAAGAGCTGGCAACGGGGTTCCCAACCCCAATTAATTAACTTTCATTAATAATTGTCTTCACATGTGTTGCCCTGATTCATCAGTAAGCAACTTAATTTTGCAAATAGACACTCCTCCATGGTATGTGAAATGTTGGAAGGCACCCGAGGATTCGGTTAGCCATGGCTTGTGAAAGCAAAAGGTTAGGAGGAGTGTCATCTCTAAATAGAACTAAAGTACATGTGTAAATAAAAGATAAGAGGGATGATCTACCTTGCTGGTAGAGATAACGTCCTTCATGGGAGCTGCTCTTTGAAAGTCTGTTTGACGAGGGGGTTAGAGTGCCCACTACCATTCGTTGAAAACAACAAATACCTCTCAAAACTGTACTTTTATGCTCTCGATATGATTTCAAAACTTGAAAAGCTCTAGCACATGATTTAATCCATGCTTCCCTCTGCGAAGGGCCTTTCTTTTACTTTATGTTGAGTCAGTTTACCTACTTCTTTCTATCTTAGAAGCAAACACTTGTGTCAACTGTGTGCATTGATTCTTACATACTTGCTTATTTGCACTCATCATATTACTTTGTGTTGACAATTATCCATGAGATATACATGTTGAAAGTTGAAAGCAACTGCTGAAACTTAAATCTTCCTTTGTGTTGCTTCAAAACCTTCTATTAAGAATCTATTGCTTTATGAGTTAACTCTTATGCAAGACTTGTTGATGCTTGTCTTGAAAGTACTATTCATGAAAAGTCTTTGCTATATGATTCAGTTGTTTAGTCATTATCTTTACCATTGCTTTGAATCACTTCATTCATCTCATATGCTTCACAATAGTATTGATCAAGATTATGATAGTAGCATGTCACTTCAGAAATTATCCTTGTTATCGTTTACCTACTCGAGGGCGAGTAGGAACTAAGCTTGGAGATGCTTGATACGTCTCAAATGTATCTATAATTTCTTATGTTCCATGCTAGTTTTATGACAATACTCACATGTTTTATATACACTTTATATCATTTTGATGCATTTTCCGGCACTAACCTATTAACAAGATGCTGAAGCGCCAGTTCCTGTTTTCTGCTGTTTTCAGTTTCAGAAATCCTACACAGGAAACATTCTCGGAATTGGACAAAACAAAAGCCCACGGTCTTATTTTCCACGGAGCCTTCCAGAACACCGAAGAGGAGACGAAGAGGGGCGACGAGGCGGCCACACCATAGGGGGGCGCGGCCCCACCCCTGGCCGCGCCGCCATATGGGGTGGGCCCCTCGGGCGTCCACCGACATTGCCCCTTCGCCTATATAATCCTTTCGTCGCGAAAACCCTAGTACCGAGAGCCAAAATACCAGAAGAGTTCCGCAGCGCCGCCGCCATCGACGACAAGTTTCGGGGGACAGAATCTCTGTTCTGGCACGCCGCCGGGACGGGGAATTGCCCCCGGAGTCATCTCCATCGACATCACCGCCATCTTCATCGTCGTTGCTGTCACCCGTGATGAGGAGGGAGTAGTTCTCCCCCGAGGCTGAGGGCTCTACCGGTAGCTATGTGGTTCATCTCTCTCTCCCATGGTGTGATCTTTATGTGATCATGAGCTTTGTATCACTATTAATCTATGTGCTACTCTAGTGATGTTATTAAAGTAGTCTATTCCTCCTCCATGATGTAAAGAGGACAGTGTGTGCATCATGTAGTACTTGGCGTAGGTTATGATTGTAATCTCTTGTGGATTATGAAGTTAACTATTACTATGATAGTATTGATGTGATCTATTCCCCCTTTCATAGCTATTGTTGATAGTGTGTATGCTATGTTAGTACTCGGTCTAAATTGCAACGGTATTATCTTGGATTATGATTTGATGAGGATATCCCTATGAGTGGTGTTTGTCAACTACTTGATGAACTTTGAGTGGAGCTTTTGTAGCCACTACGTGATGATTAGTGATTCCAATAGGAGAGTAATTCAGAGTAGCACAAGTGAAGAGAAGTTATCTAATTGTTCAATTATGTGATCATTGTTGAGAGTGTCCACTAGTGAGAGTATGATCCCTAGGCCTTGTTTCTAATCATTGAAACACCGTTACCAACAAGTTCTGCTACATGTTCGCTTGCTGCCATTTTTATTTCAGATTGCAATTACTACTTATAATCATCCATATTGCTTGTATTTCACTATCTCTTCGCCGAACTAGTGCACCTATACATCTGACAAGTGTATTAGGTGTGTTGGGGACACAAGAGACTTCTTGTATCTTAATTGCAGGGTTGCTTGAGAGGGATATCTTTGACCTCTACCTCCCTGAGTTCGATAAACCTTGAGTGATTCACTTAAGGGAAACTTGCTGTTGTTCTACAAACCTCTGCTCTTGGAGGCTGATGTCTACGCCCCCTCCTTTTCCTGTAGACAGTGTTGGCCCTCCAAGAGCAGAGGTTTGTAGAACAGCAGCAAGTTTTCCCTTAAGTGGATCACCCAAGGTTTATCGAACTCAGGGAGGAAGAGGTCAAAGATATCCCTCTCAAGCAACCCTGCAACCACAAAGCAAGAAGTCTCTTGTGTCCCCAACACACCTAATAGGTGTATTAGTTCGGCGAAGAGATAGTGAAATACAGGTGGTATGAATAAGTATGAGCAGTAGCAACGGTGCCAGAAAATAGCTTGCTGGCGTGTAGTTGATGGTGGTAGTATTGCAGCAGTAGTAACGCAGTAAAACAGTAAACAAGCAGCGATAGTAGTATTTAGGAACAAGGCCTAGGGATTACACTTTCACTAGTGGACACTCTCAACATTGATCACATAACAGAATAGATAAATGCATACTCTACACTCTTGTTGGATGATGAACACATTGCGTAGGATTACACGAACCCTCAATGCCGGAGTTAACAAGCTCCACAATTCAATGTTCATATTTAAATAACCTTAGAGTGCATGAAAGATCAATTTGACTAAACCAAGTACTAGCATAGCATGCACACTGTCACCTTCATGCTATGTAGGAGGAATAATACACATCAATACTATCATAGCAATAGTTAACTTCATAATCTACAAGAGATCATAATCATAGCATAAACCAAGTACTAACACGGATGCACACACTGTCACCATTACACCGTGCAGGAGGAATAAAACTATTTTAATAACATCACTAGAGTAGCACATAGATAAATTGTGATACAAAATACATTGCAATCATAAAGAGATATAAATAAGCACTTCACTATGCCATTCATAACAGTGAATAAGTATTCTGTGAAATATAGCCTAAGAGACCCACACGGTGCACACACTGTCACCTTTACACACGTGGGACAAGGAGTCTCCGGAGATCACATGAGTAAAATTCACTTGACTAGCATAATGACATCTAGATTACAAGCATCATCATATGAATCTCAATCATGTAAGGCAGCTCATGAGATTATTGTATTGAAGTACATAGGAGAGAGATGAACCACATAGCTACCGGTACAGCCCCGAGCCTCGATGAAGAACTACTCCCTCCTCATGGGAGCAGCAGCGGTGATGAAGATGGCGGTGGAGATGGCAGCGGTGTCGATGAAGAAGCCTTCCGGGGGCACTTCCCCGTCCCGGCGGCGTGCCGGAATAGAGACTCCTGTCCCCCAGATCTTGGCTTCGCGATGGCGGCGGCTCTGGAAGGTTTTCTCTGGTTTCGTCGAACGTAATAGGGTTTTCGCGACGGAGGCTTTAAATAGGCGGAAGGGCAGCCTCGGAGGGGGCCTGGGGCCACCACACCATAGGGCGGCGCGGCCCCCCCTCTGGCCGCGCCGGGGTGTAGTGTGGGGCCCCCAGGGCTTCCCTCTGGCGGCTCTCGGGTGTTCTGGATGCTTCCGGGCAAAATAGGAACCTGGGCGTTGATTTCGTCCGATTCCGAGAATATTTCGTTACTAGGATTTCTGAAACCAAAAACAGCAGAAAACAGGAACTGGCACTTCGGCATCTTGTTAGTAGGTTAGTTCCAGAAAATGCACAAATATGACATAAAGTGTGCATAAAACATGTAGATAACATCAATAATGTGGCATGGAACATAAGAAATTATCGATACGTCGGAGACGTATCAGCATCCCCAAGCTTAGTTTCTGCTCGTCCCGAGCAGGTAAACGATAACAAAGATAATTTCTGGAGTGACATGCCATCATAAACTTGATCATAACATTGTAAACACATGTAATGAATGCAGCGATCAAAGCAATGGTAAATGACATGAGTAAACAAATGAATCATATAGCAAAGACTTTTCATGAATAGTACTTTCAAGACAAGCATCAATAAGTCTTGCATAAAAGTTAACTCATAAAGCAATAATTCAAAGTAAAGGCATTGAAGCAACACAAAGGAAGATTAAGTTTCAGCGGTTGCTTTCAACTTGTAACATGTATATCTCATGGATAATTGTCAACATAGAGTAATATAATAAGTGCAAAATGCAAGTATGTAGGAATCAATGCACAGTTCACACAAGTGTTTGCTTCTTGAGGTGGAGAGAAATAGGTGAACTGACTCAACATAAAAGTAAAAGAATAGTCCTCCATAGAGGAAAAGCATCGATTGCTATATTTGTGCTAGAGCTTTGATTTTGAAAACATGAAACAATTTTGTCAACGGTAGTAATAAAGCATATGTATCATGTAAATTATATCTTACAAGTTGCAAGCCTCATGCATAGTATACTAATAGTGCCCGCACCTTGTCCTAATTAGCTTGGACTACCGGATCATCGCAATACACATGTTTTAACCAAGTGTCACAATGGGGTACCTCTATGCCGCCTGTACAAAGGTCTAAGGAGAAAGCTCGCATTGGATTTCTCGCTATTGATTATTCTCAACTTAGACATCCATACCGGGACAACATAGACAACAGATAATGGACTCCTCTTTTATACATAAGCATGTAACAACAATTAATAATTTTCTCATATGAGATTGAGGATATATGTCCAAAACTGAAACTTCCACCATGGATCATGGCTTTAGTTAGCGGCCCAATGTTCTTCTCTAACAATATGCATGCTTAACCATAAGGTGGTAGATCTCTCTTACTTCAGACAAGACGAACATGCATAGCAACTCACATGATATTCAACAAAGAATAGTTGATGGCGTCCCCAGAAACATGGTTATCGCACAACAAGCAACTTAATAAGAGATAAAGTGCATAAGTACATATTCAATACCACAATAGTTTTTAAGCTATTTGTCCCATGAGCTATATATTGCAAAGGTGAATGATGGAATTTTAAAGGTAGCACTCAAGCAATTTACTTTGGAATGGCGGAAAATACCATGTAGTAGGTAGGTATGGTGGACACAAATGGCATAGTGGTTGGCTCAAGTATTTTGGATGCATGAGAGGTATTCCCTCTCGATACAAGGTTTAGGCTAGCAAGGCTATTTGAAACAAACCCAAGGATGAACCGGTGCAGCAAAACTCACATAAAAGACATATTGTAAACATTATAAGACTCTACACCGTCTTCCTTGTTGTTCAAACTCAATACTAGAAATTATCTAGACCTTAGAGAGACCAAATATGCAAACCAAATTTTAGCATGCTCTATGTATTTCTTCATTAATAGGTGCAAAGTATATGATGCAAGAGCTTAAACATGAGCACAACAATTGCCAAGTATCACATTACCCAAGACATTATAGCAATTTACTACATGTATCATTTTCCGTATCCAACCATATAACAATTTAACGAAGAAGAAACTTCGCCATGAATACTATGAGTAGAAACTAAAGACATACTTGTCCATATGCTACAGCGGAGCGTGTCTCTCTCCCACACAAGCATTTATTCAAACAAAACAAAAACAAAAACAAACAGACGCTCCAAGTAAAGTACATAAGATGTGATGGAATAAAAATATAGTTTCAGGGGAGGAACCTGATAATGTTGTCGATGAAGAAGGGGATGCCTTGGGCATCCCCAAGCTTAGACGTTTGAGTCTTCTTAGAATATGCAGGGGTGAACCACCGGGGCATCCCCAAGCTTAGACTTTTCACTCTTCTTGATCATAGTATATCATCCTCCTCTCTTGACCCTTGAAAACTTCCTTCACACCAAACTTCTCATAAACTTCATTAGAGGGGTTAGTACATAATCAAAAACTCACATGTTCAGAGGTGACACAATCATTCTTAACACTTCTGGACATTGCTCAAAGCTACTGGAAGGTAATGGAACAAAGAAATCCACCCAACACAGCGAAAGAAGCAATGCGAAATAAAAGGCAGAATCTGTCAAAACAGAACAGTCCGTAAAGAAGAATTTTTAATAAATACTTCCGTTGCTCAGATCAGAAAACTCAAAACTAATGAAAGTTGCGTACATATCTGAGGAACACGCACGTAAATTGACATATTTTTCTGAGTTACCTACAGAGAAAACAGCCAGATTCGTGACAGATAGAAATCTGTTTCTGCGCAGAAATCCAAATCTAGTATCAACCTTCGATTAGAGGCTTCACTTGGCACAACAAAACACAAAACTAAGATAAGGAGAGGTTGCTACAGTAGTAAACAACTTTCAAGACACAAATATAAAACAAAGTACTGTAGCAAAATAACACATGGGTTATCTCCCAAGAAGTTCTTTCTTTATAGCCATTAAGATGGGCTCAGCAGTTTTAATGATGCACTCCCAAGAAATAGTATTTGAAGCAAAAGAGAGCATCAAGAGGCAAGTATGAAACAAATTTAAGTCTAACATGCTTCCTATGCATAGGAATCTTGTAAATAAACAAGTTCATGAAGAGCAAAGTAGCAAGCATAGGAAGATAAAACAAGTGTAGCTTCAAAAATTTCAGCACATAGAGAGGTGTTTTAGTAACATGAAAATTTCTACAACCATATTTTCCTCTCTCATAATAACTTTCAGTAGCAACATGAGCAAACTCAACAATATAACTATCACATAAAGCATTCCTATCATGAGTCTCATGCATAAAATTATTACTCTCCACATAGGCATAATCAATTTTATTAGTTGTAGTGGGAGCAAATTCAACAAAGTAGCTATCATTATTATTCTCATCATCAAATATAGGAGGCATATTGTAATCATAATCAAATTTATCCTCCATAACAGGCGGTACTAAAATACCAATATCATTACAATCATCATAAATAGGAGGCAAAGTATCATCAAAGTAAATTTTCTCCTCAATGCTTGGGGGATTAAAAATATCATGCTCATCAAAGCCAGCTGCCCCAAGCTTAGAATTTTCCATATCATTAGCAACAATGGTGTTCAAAGCGTTCATACTAATATCATTGCTACTAGCATGCAAATAAGATTCCATAGGTTTTTTAATTTTTGCATTAAACCATTCATGTCTTGACTCAGGAAATAGAATAAAAAGCTCACAGATGTTTTCCATTTTGCCTTACTAGTGTAAACAAGAAACAAAAGTTGCAATTGCAGGATCTAAAGGAAATAGCTTCGAGTACTTACGGCGCCGGAAAATAGCTTAGTAGCCGAGATCCGGAGTGTGAGTACCTTTTACCTTTCCTCCCCGGCAACGGCGCCAGAAAATAGCTTGATGTCTACGCCCCCTCCTTTTCCTGTAGACAGTGTTGGGCCTCCAAGAGCAGAGGTTTGTAGAACAGCAGCAAGTTTTCCCTTAAGTGGATCACCCAAGGTTTATCGAACTCAGGGAGGAAGAGGTCAAAGATATCCCTCTCAAGCAACCCTGCAACCACAAAGCAAGAAGTCTCTTGTGTCCCCAACACACCTAATAGGTGTACTAGTTCGGCGAAGAGATAGTGAAATACAGGTGGTATGAATAAGTATGAGCAGTAGCAACGGTGCCAGAAAATAGCTTGCTGGCGTGTAGTTGATGGTGGTAGTATTGCAGCAGTAGTAACGCAGTAAAACAGTAAACAAGCAGCGATAGTAGTATTTAGGAACAAGGCCTAGGGATTACACTTTCACTAGTGGACACTCTCAACATTGATCACATAACAGAATAGATAAATACATACTCTACACTCTTGTTGGATGATGAACACATTGCGTAGGATTACACGAACCCTCAATGCCGGAGTTAACAAGCTCCACAATTCAATGTTCATATTTAAATAACCTTAGAGTGCATGAAAGATCAATTCGACTAAACCAAGTACTAGCATAGCATGCACACTGTCACCTTCATGCTATGTAGGAGGAATAATACACATCAATACTATCATAGCAATAGTTAACTTCATAATCTACAAGAGATCATAATCATAGCATAAACCAAGTACTAACACGGATGCACACACTGTCACCATTACACCGTGCAGGAGGAATAAAACTACTTTAATAACATCACTAGAGTAGCACATAGATAAATTGTGATACAAAATACATTGCAATCATAAAGAGATATAAATAAGCACTTCACTATGCCATTCATAACAGTGAATAAGTATTCTGTGAAATATAGCCTAAGAGACCCACACGGTGCACACACTGTCACCTTTACACACGTGGGACAAGGAGTCTCCGGAGATCACATGAGTAAAATTCACTTGACTAGCATAATGACATCTAGATTACAAGCATCATCATATGAATCTCAATCATGTAAGGCAGCTCATGAGATTATTGTATTGAAGTACATAGGAGAGAGATGAACCACATAGCTACCGGTACAGCCCCGAGCCTCGATGGAGAACTACTCCCTCCTCATGGGAGCAGCAGCGGTGATGAAGATGGCGGTGGAGATGGCAGCGGTGTCGATGGAGAAGCCTTCCGGGGGCACTTCCCCGTCCCGGCGGCGTGCCGGAACAGAGACTCCTGTCCCCCAGATCTTGGCTTCGCGATGGCGGTGGCTCTGGAAGGTTTTCTCTGGTTTCGTCGAACGTAATAGGGTTTTCGCGACGGAGGCTTTAAATAGGCGGAAGGGCAGCCTCGGAGGGGGCCTGGGGCCACCACACCATAGGGCGGCGCGGCCCCCCCTCTGGCCGCGCCGGGGTGTAGTGTGGGGCCCCCAGGGCTTCCCTCTGGCGGCTCTCGGGTGTTTTGGATGCTTCCGGGCAAAATAGGAACCTGGGCGTTGATTTCGTCCGATTCCGAGAATATTTCGTTACTAGGATTTCTGAAACCAAAAACAGCTGAAACGAGAACGGCACTTCGGCATCTTGTTAGTAGGTTAGTTCCAGAAAATGCACGAATATAACATAAAGTGTGCATAAAACATGTAGATAACATCAATAATGTGGCATGGAACATAAGAAATTATCGATACGTCGGAGACGTATCAGAGGCCCAACACTGTCTACAGGAATAGAAGCGTGCGTAGACATCAGTAGCATAGTGAAGTGCTTATATTTATATTCCTTTATGATATCATTGTTGAGAGTGGCCACTAGTGAAAGTATGATCCCTAGGCCTTGTTTTCAATCATCGAATCGCCGTTTATTTAATGTTTTACTACATGTTCACTTGCTGTCATATTTTTTAGATTGTTATTACCACTCATATTCATCCATATCACTTCAATTTACTATCTCTTCGCTGAACTAGTGCACATATACATCTGACAAGTGTATTGGGTGTGTTGGGGACACAAGAGACTTCTTGTATCGTAATTGCAGGGTTGCTTGAGAGGGATATCTTTGACCTCTACCTCCCTGAGTCGATAAATCTTGGGTGATTCACTTAAGGGAAACTTGCTGCTGTTCTACAGACCTCTGCTCTTGGAGGCCAACACTGTCTACAAGAATAGAAGCGTGCGTAGACATCAAACTCTTTTCTGGCGTCGTTGCCGGGGAGGTAAGGTAAAAGGTACTCACATCCTCTGGCTACTAAGTTTTAGTTCCTGGTGAGTGCTCAAAGTTATTTCCTTTAGATTCCGCAATAACATCTTTTTGTTTCTTGTTTTTATTTTTCACTAGTTAGGCTTAATCAAAAACAACAATAAAATTAGAGAGCTTTATAGTATTTATCTTGAGTTAGGACATGAGGTGTTTGAAGAGAAAAAACGATAGAACTTTACTTGCATGCTGGTAGCAATGTTATCTATAATATCTATAAAGTTGATCTCCACTAAGTTCATTTAATGTTTGCAAGCTGCACATGCAAGGTATCCACGTCACATACTATGTAATTTTCTAGCTGCCCGCTCGATGCTTGCACGACTCGATTAAATCCGTTGTGAATTTTCATACCAACTGGATAGAAACTATGACTAGCCCAGCCCAAAAGAGCATGATTTTCTCTCCAGGCTAGCCCATCAGCGCTTCATTCTTTTTCTCCCACTGCAACGAGAAGAAAAAATCCAGTCGCTAGATGCTTCGTCTTCCACCACCGGAAACTGCCTCCATGTTTGCTGCCGCTTTTAATCCCCATGCGGCAAGACGAAGAGCCGATTACTATTACTCCAGATGGTAACATCCCGTGGCTTGAATCCCCACGCGGCAAGACTAAGAGCTGTCACAATGATTTTTAATTGCTTCTTCAGCTCCCTCCTGTTGTGAATCCTATATATTTGAGCCCCTCGGTTGCCCACCCAAACCCCATCATTTGAGTCTTCTTGAGTAACCTGCTAGATGTGGCTGTTGTATGCGTATCGTGGTGTTGCCCGGTGTGACAACGATTGACCACCAAATCGGTCTGAGCTGCCCACAGATCTTCACGTATGTACTAGGTCTTCACAGGTCTTGATCTCATCTGGCAACTTTCATTGCCAGCAGTCTGTCCGAGTTCTTCGCAGGTCTTCATCTCATCTGTCCTAGCCCTGCTCTCTTTTAATTTATCATATATGCTATATATTTTTTGCAGCTTGATTTGAAGTGTTTCATGTCTTTCTTCCTTGCAGCTATTCCGTGGGAGAAGAACGTTTCTACATAGGTTAATCTGTTCGGTCCATTAAACATATTAAGTATCAGTATAACTCAACCAGCTAGGACTCCTCACAGCGATTAGGCGCTTCTCACCGTCCGATGTCACCTATGTACAGTCCAGATCTTCCTAGATTTTTTTCAGCATCTCCAGATCTTCCTAGATGGCACAAAGGCCGTTGTGACCCGTTCGCTCAGTCAATTCGCGCAGAATGGGCCCATCTAACGTTGCTGGGCTGCTTCTCCGCAAATTGAGTTGGCCATTTTCTCCTTAACCGGGCCGAAAATACCTCAAACCTTCCAGTAATACTTTGTGGCCCGCTTACGCTCTTCCTCTTCCTGTACCATTGGCTCGATCAATCCAATTGATATTGAATTCAAAAAAAAAATCCAATTGATATTCTTCAGAAAAAGTTATTGATCGAGGATAAGAGATGGTATGCCGGCCAATGCGGAGATGTAGGCGTCGCTGATTTGTCCTTAGCTACCTTTTTTTCTGAAGGAATTTGGATTTTGCCAGCTGATGCGGAAGCGAGAAGCGAAAAGTCTTGCCACCGAAGCGTCGCGGATGAAGCATTAAAACATCCGTTTCTCATTGCCTTTAATGGATTTTGATGAGGTGCGCCACTCGCCGGCCATGTATTGTGGAGATACTTTACTTCCTCACTCTCGCTGCTTATTCCCATCTATATATTGTTCATCTTTTGGGTAGATTCTCGGGCCCGACAGTCCTCTCTTCCTCCCAGCGATTCTTTTTTGTTCAATTTTAAGGTGCTAATCGGTGGATGTTTTCATTCTAATTCCGGTAAGTTCCTTCAAGAAGTTCCTAGGTCATGTTGGATCAGGGAATTATTCACCTAATAGCTCGCTATGGCCACGGTGCCCTCTGGCTATCCTGGCAGCCTCCCTGAGCTTTCTCTCTTTCTCATATTTTTCAGGCGTTCAGCACAATTCTGGGTACCCGAACGATTCACGACCAGTTTTCTGGTCAGCTTGTGGACTTAATTTAGTCCCATGGTTTCTCATACCCTTTGTTGCTTCATATGTACCAACTGCTTCTCATGTATACTTGCCTGTAGTCTTTATGTTGCTTATTTTTTGTTGAGATGCTGGACTGCAGATTTGCTTTTGCCACTAGAATGGCATATTTTTTCGGATTCCATTTATTCAGATGCGGTCGAGAAAACAGGCGCAATGAGAGATTAACAACTAGGTATTGTTATGCTGTCACACTTCCTGCTAGAGTGTGCTTGAATCGGATAAAATGCATGTTTAACAACCTTTGTTTCCGGTGAGTTACCTTGGTTCATTGATCAGGTTTTAGTTGTTTTCATCTGAGACACAGGACCCCGCTCTAACTATGACTTCTATAGTGCATGGATGTATCATGAAATACTTTTAACTTCATTGTCTCATCTTTTATACAGTATTACTTTCAGATTTGAACTTTTGTAGTTTTGGTCGCCTCTTAGACCATTGTCGACTGTAATTTTTGTTTAGTTTGTTATAGCGTCTCTTCTGATTGCACTAAAACTACCTCTGCTTGCTAATATGATTTTTTTACACATTCCATGTTTACAGGTTGATCTATTATTTTTTCTGGTGAAATAGCAATGAGATTCAGAGATAAGAGTTGAGCTTTGAGGAACAAGCCCTTGCTAGCTGCATGCATATTTTGGGAATTTAACCAAACTTCACTGTTCTATCCGATCTTCTCAAGCATCTCTAGATTTTATCATACCACTTGAGATGATTTTCTTTGTTTTATTTCAAGCTATTTGGCCTTGCATAGTGAGCATTGTACAATTTACTCTAAGTCTACATGATAGAAAAAAATTCATGTAGTGTATTATTCATTTGTTCCGGTTAGTGAATAGTTACATACTGTAAGATATACAAGCTTTACAACCTAATATAATTCATCTTAATATTGTTGTGTATTTTTTGTTTTGTTTAATTGAACAGTAATTATACTTTTTGTGCCTTCTGAAGATAATATGTGCATATCAGCTCCCAGAAAATAGCAAAAAGTATCAATTAAAATTATCAGGTGATATAGCGAGTATTATTCATGGTGGTCTCCATGCAAGTTACTATTACATGTTAGAACTGACGCCTAGGATGTGTCTGGACTCTGGACAATGACAAATTCCAGGCGTCCTCCCTTTCAGTATGCAACTATATTTGGTATGGTTGATTCACATTATGTATGTTACTAGCTAGGGAACGACTCGTTCTACATCGGGGAAGGGATTTTACTTTTTCAATCATGTTGTACAAGTGTTGGTGCTTGCCCGTGTTACACCCACCTGATCCTGATGAGGTTTATGGTTTCGTCCCACCACATTATCTTTGAAACTGATCACCAATCAATACATCCGTGTAAATTTATGCAAATGTAATTCCTACATTTCGTTTAAATATATCTATAGTTCCTATCATTCTAAAAATTATTATAAAAGTGGTCGGGCGCGGCAACGCGCGCCAGCATGGTCTAGTTCCTTAATGTATCTACATGTCTTCTGATTACCCGTCATGTATACGTAATGTAATTGGTACCTCTGTGTCATGTTTCAAGGAAGAATAGTGTCAGGATTCAGTCGTGTTACATCCCTGATGGAATCATCCCTGATGGAATCATGGATGTAGCATTGAGATGCATAGCCTCAAAAACTCGTGGAAGTTTCTGAATTTTAACCATCTCGTAGTTCACCATAATTTGAATTGCACGCAAGGTTTGCATGTGTCTATGTAATCACAAAGGATGTAGATTAGGATATGTCACTTTTAGTTCAGCCATATTCCTTCTTTACTCCGATTGTAATACATTTCAAATACTAACTGCCTACTTTGTAGCTATCTTGGACTTCATGATAGTATATGCAAATAAGTAGGGAAATCTACTTTGGCTCATAGGTGTAGATGCACCCACTATTTAAAATCATATTTCAAATGTCTAAAAATTCTGAAAAAATATCAGGGTGTATATCCAGACATTTTATATTCGCACGCGAAGACGGAAAAATATTATTTTTTGTGGCCAGTGTAAAAAAAACAATTTTCAGAGCTCCAAAATACCTTTTAACGAGACATTTCTTTTGTCTTTTTTTACATAGTGCACACAAAATGTTTTTCTCCTGCCAAACTTTTGTGAGCCATCATAGAATGTGAGGATGCACACTCGGGATTTTATTTCGAAATTTTTAAACATTTAAAAAAATTAAAATACATTTTTTATAATAGGTGCATCTAGATCTATGAGCCAAAACGCCATGTCCAATTTTCATAGATTGTTCATATTATTTTATGTGTACACAGAAATCATCTACAATGTCCGCGGCAACGCGCGGGGTATCAACTAGTTAGTATGAATTCTTTGAACACCATTATTGCTAATGCTATGGAAAAGTCTAAACTTGAGGAAGCTAGTTTTTATGAAAATGATATTTTTAGTTCACCACCTTTTGAGGGAAATTTTTCTATGATGATATTATACCTCCAATATATGATGATTACAATGATGATTATGTTATTTTCAGTCCACCTACTATTGAGGAGAAAATTAATTGTGATTACAATATGCCTCCTCTATTTGATGATTATGGTGATGAGAATAATAATGATAGCTATTTTGTTAAATTTGCTCCCACTACAATTAATAAGAATGACCATGCTTATGTGGGGAGTAATAATTATTTTATGCATGTGGCTCATGATAAGAACGGGAGAAGTCTGGTGATCAGATGGGTACGTGAGCACGCGTTCAGAGATCAACACGTGTCTAACAGCGTTAAGTTTGTCCGTGAGGTGTTGACACGCTCCAACCGACTGGGTGTGTTTTGCCTTATCTACTGCCAATGAATCCTCTTCTTCCCCACTCACCCATCCAACAAAAAGCGGCGTGCCTCCCCTGACCACCCACCCGAGCGGCATGCCTCCCCCGACCATCCAACCAAGCACGCGACCTCTGCCCTTGCTCTCCGACGATGGCATCGTCCAGCTGCTGAGCTGCGGCATGGCCGCGCCAGGAGATTTTCGTGGTAAGTTTAGTGTTGAGCACGGAGTTGATGAAGGAGAATTTATGCACAACGTTGAGTGGAACCCCAAGAGCAAAGTATGATGAGCACAGCAGAAAGTTTTCCCTAAGTAAGAAACCAAGGTTTATCGACCAGTAGGAGAAAAACATTCTCTCCCGAGGTGTTGCGAACCAACTCAAGGCAGGGCGCACTGCCGGTGTCAGCAGCAACATGGGGACCTGCACACAAACAACCAAGTACTTTGTTCCCAACTTTCAGCGAGGTTGTCAAGCTCACTGGTTTTGCTGAAAACAAAGGATTAAGCGAACCGTGTGGAAGAAGAATTGTTTGCAGAGAACAGAACAGGAAAATGCTGTAGAGGATTGCAATTAAAAGAAGAAGGACCAGGGTCCACAGTTCACTAGAGGCGCCTCCCCAATAAATAAATATGTTGGGTAAACAAATTACATATGAGCAATTGACAAAAAGAGATTCTACGCTAATGGTTGGTGCAGAATACATGCTATGAAAGTATGCGGGCATTACAACAATATACATAGACCGTAATCCAACTTCATCTATGACTAATAATCCACCTTCAGGATTGCATCTGCGACACCCTCCAGTATTAAGTTGCAAGCAACGGACTATCGCTTTAAGCAATGTGTGTAAATTAAACGATGAAACTACCCTTGAATAGAACACCATTGGTTTCTCCCTAGTAGCAACATCACATCTACAATCGTAGAGAACAAGGTCACTTCCCATGGTTAAATAGAGGCATGAACCCACTATCAAGCATAAATACTCCCTTTTGAAGTCGCTAGCATCTACTTGGCCAGAGCATCTACTAGAAACGGAGATCATGCAAGATCATAATAACATAATACATAATCTCAACCAAATTAATCTCTCTATAAATCGGATCCACATCAAACCAACATGTAGCAATTACAAATAGATGATCTTAATCATGTTAGGTAGCTCACAAGATCTATACATGAAGCACAACAAGGAGAGGACAACCATCTAGCTACTGCTATGGACCCATGGTCCCATGGAGGACTACTCACGCATCACCTCGGATATAGACATGACGATGTAGAGGCCTCCGGCGGTGATTTTCCTCTCCGACAAGGTGTCGGGATGGACTGCAGTACCCTCCCGAACTAGGGTTTCGGTTGATGGTGGCGTAAGTACTTTTCGTGGATGGAGGCTCGGGTCCCTGGGGTTTTCCCGATACGAGGAATAAATAGGCGGAAGGGCGGAGCAAACGAGGCGACGAGGCGCTAGTACATGGGCCAGGCGCAGCCAAGGGTGGGGTCGCACCTGCCCTCTGTACTGCCACGTGGTAGCTCTCATGCGCGTGTCCTTCTGGCTCCGTCTTCGTCCCGGAGAAATAAGACTCTGGGCTTTTATTTCGTCCAATTCCGAGAAACTTTCATGTACAACTTTTCTGAAACACAAAAACAGCAGAAAACAGGAACTGGCACTGCGGCACTACGTTAATAGGTTAGTCCCAGAAAATGTTAAAAAGTGTGGAAAAGTGCACATAAAACATATAAGAATTGTAACAAAACAAGAATGGAGTATCAAAAATTATAGATACGTTTGGGACGTATCAAGATCCCCAAGCTTAACTTCTGCTCGTCCTCGAGTAGGTAAGTGATAACAAACAAATAATTTTTGAGGTGACATGTTGTCTGATGTCTACGGGAGCTTCTATTCTTGTAGACAGTGTTGGGCCTCCAAGAGCAGAGGTTTGTAGAACAGCAGCAAGTTTCCCTTAAGTGGATCACCCAAGGTTTATCGATCTCAGGGAGGAAGAGGTCAAAGATATTCCTCTCAAGCAACCCTGCAACCACGGAGCAAGAAGTCTCTTGTGTCCCCAACACACCTAATACACTTGTCAGATGTATAGGTGCACTAGTTCGGCGAAGAGATAGTGAGATGCAAGTAATATGGATGAGTATGAGTGGTAATAGCAATCTGAATAAAATATGGCAGCGAGCAAACATGTAACAAAACAGTAAACAAACGGAGATTCGATGCTTGGAAGCAAGGCCCAGGGATCCTGCTTTCACTAGTGGACACTCTCAACAATGATCACATAATAGGACTACTCTACACCCTCTTGTTGGATGATGAACACCATTGTGTAGGATTACACGAACCCTCAATGCCGGAGTTAACAAGCTCCACAATATTCAATGTTCATATTTAAATAACCTTAGAGTGCAAGATAGATCAACACAACCAAACCAAGTACTAACATAGCATGCACACTTCTACCATCACACTATGAAAGGAGGAATAGATCGCATCATACCATCATAGTAATAGTTAACTTCATAATCTACAAGAGATCACAATCATAGCATAAACCAAGTACTTCATGATGCACACACTGCCAACATTACATCATGGAGGAGGAATAGACTACTTTAATAACATCACTAGAGTAGCACATAGATGATATTCAACTAGATCACATAAAGGGAGAGATGAACCACATAGCTACAGCGGAGCCCTCAGCCCCGGGGGTGAATTACTCCCTCCTCATCATGGAGGCAGCGATGGCGGTGAAGATGGCGGTGGAGACGGCGGTGGAGATGACTCCGGGGGCAATTCCCCGTCCCGGCAGGGCACCGGAACAGAGACTTCTGTCCCCCGAATTGGAGTTTCGCGATGTGGCGGCGCCCCTGGAGTCTTTCTGGAGTTTCGTCAATCGGTGTCGAAGTTTTAGGTCACGACGGCTTAAATAGGCGAAGAGTCGGAGTCGGAAGAGTCCCGAGGGGCCCACCCCATAGGGTGGGGTGACCACCCCTCTGGCCGCGCCGGCCTATGGGGAGGAGGCCCTGGGCCTCCCCCTGGCTTGCCCTTCTGGCTCCGTGAGTCTTCCGGCGAAATAGAATTTCTGTAATTTTTCTGGATTTTTCCGAGCACTTTGGTTTTTGGGCCTTTTCTGCAATAAACAGGCATAATAAACAGAAGCTGGCACTGTGGCATCTTGTTAATAGGTTAGTTCCGGAAAACGCATAAATATGACATAAAGTGTGCATAAAACATGTAGATATCATCAATAATGTGGCATGGAACATAAGAAATTATCGATACGTCGGAGACGTATCACTGTCACACTACTTTGATCAATCTAAGTGTAAAAGCAAACATAGCTGGAATCATCGAATCCTAACGTAAGCATGATAGATATAATCAAACAATGAAACTTAATAACCATGCTAAAACATGAATAGTAATCAAACAAAAGAAAATTGTATAACGTGCATGGAAAGCAAAGTGATTGTCAAGAGCATAGCATAGATACATAATAAAGTGGTACTCAGCTTGTCCCATAAGTGGAAGCAAAACATAAATGCTTGGACACCTTTAAAAGATTATAAGGATGACTAGAAACAAAAAGTTTGAACAAGCAATACCATAATTATGAATCAATCAATAAAATCTTGGGACCATGCACATAAAACACAACTATGCTCTCATAAGTGGTGCATAAACTAGAAGGTGGAGACTCAACATAAAAGTAAAATAAGTCTCTCTTTGAGAGGCAAGTAAGATCACTCATGTGATAGAGCTTTTTATTGAAAAAACAAGAGTATAAAATGCACTTTTGAGGGGTGGATGATGTCAACGGTAAGTACAAAGCATATGGGTTGTGCAAAAGTGCTACTTCTAAATCGCAAGCCTCGTGCATAATTGCTACAAGTGCTCACACCTCATCCTACTCACCTCGGATCACCATTAGCTCTCATCACATACAAGTTGTTTTAACCGAGTATCACAAAGGGGTACCCCCGTGCCTCCTGTACAAAGGTCCTAGGAGATGCATTGCTTTTGATTTCTCATTTTTAAAGCATCTTCAACATGGGACATCCATACCGGGACGACACGAGCAACAGATAAATGGACTCCTCTTATTTTTTATTGCTAGAAGCTTTCTCATAAGAGATTTAGGATTTGTCCAACTGAAACTTCCACCATGATACATGGCTTCGGTTAGCGACTCAATGTTCTTCTCTAACAAAAATGTATACTCAAACTATTTTGCATGGATAATCTCCTTCATTTCAGACAAGATGAACATGCATAGCAACCCACATGATATTCAGCGGCAAAGCACGCTGAGGTGTCCCCAGTATTTCAATGGTTATCACACAACAAGCAACTTAAAAGAGCTACGGTTACACAAGGAACACACGCTAGGCACAATAGTCATTTTTGACTACTTTCCCATGAGCAACAAAAATATAATACTTTGAAATTTAAAGGTAGCACATGAGCAAACTACTATGGAATGGCAATTAAATACCACATATAGGTAGATATGGTGGACACTTTGGCATATTTGGTTTTTGGTTGTTGGATGCATGAATAAAATACTCACACAAATGAAGGCTAGAAAAAGACCGGTGCGACCAACTAAGAGAGCATAATGGCCATAATCATGCACAGCGACAAAATATATTAATCACAGCATAAAGTGATACACAAGTTGCAAACTAAATGATCATAGAGGCAAGAATTGACTAGAATGTATTCATAACATGTTGAAAAACATGTGCTAAGTCGATCCAAATAAAAACATTCTTAGGAGAATATATACCACAATATTATGCTTTTCTATTGTATGTTAAAAACAATGCATGAAACCTTCAATGGCACAATAAACACTCTCAAGTATTTGAGACTAATAATAATGAAAATATAATTAACAAGCTCATCATGAGAATAACATCTAGCAAGATATGCAAAAATAACTATGCCACAGTCTAAAATGCTTCCATTTGCATCACATACACATAAAACTTTTTTCATGCTTCCAACGCCAAACAAATGAAACCAAACAACTCTCATATATGAAAAACAAGTAAATGTCCAGAGAGCTATTGAAACTCAAATAAATATAAAACTGGAGCATGTCTCTCCAACGCAAAATGCATAATAGTGGAGCGTGTCTCGCTCCAAAATAAACATGCAAAACAGCGGAGCGTGTCTCACTCCAAAGTAAATATGCAAAGCGTTGAAGCATGTCTCACTCCAAAGTAAACATGAATGATGGGATCAAACTTTATTGAAATTAAACACACAGCAAAAAGTAAAGACGCTCCAAGGATAACACATATCACATGAAGGAGTAAAAATATAGCGTGTTGAAAAATGACCTGGTGCTTTTTGTTGATGAAGAGGGGATGCCTTGGGCATCCCCAAACTTTGATGCTTGTACTTCTTGGATATTTCTTGGGGGGTCCATGGGACATCCCCAAGCTTGAGCTCTTGTCCATGCTTCATATTATTGCATCATTCTTCTCTCCCTACACTTGAAAACTTCCTTCACACAAAACTCAGCACAATTGATTAACAACATTAGTGCAAATAAAAATATATCAAACCAGCAAGGCTTCAGTAATGGCACATATCAAACACTCATTTTAACATATGCTACTATAGATACTTCTTCCCAAAGCTATTTTCACAAAAGAACTAAAAAAGAGGAAGCATAAGACGCAAATGCAAAACATGGCAGAAATCTATCAAAACAGACCAGCAGGCAGAGATCAAAATTAAAGAAATAGTTCTGTTGCTCAAATCGAAAATGCTAAACTAAAGAAAGTTAGCTAACATATTGGGGCATAAGAACAAAAAAATAAGCTCAAAATAATGTTCAGGCGATTTTTAAGAATTTTTTTCGTGACCAGCACAAAATCTGTTTCACAATTGCAAATACCCCAAACACTACTTTCTTTCTATTAGAGGCTACCCTTGGCACAAAAACGAAATAAAAACGATAAGGAGAGGTTATTACATTAGCAATAACTTCCAAGACTCAACAAAGCAAAAAAATAACATAAATAAAACATGGGCTGTCTCCCATAAGCGTTTTTCTTTAACGCCTTTGAGCTAGGCGCAGAAAGGGTGCAAATCAAGTATTGTCAAGAGATAAATCATTAAGATCGGGAATGAAAGTAGTTTCAACCAGGCATTTTATGCTATGTATAGTGGTTTTTGAAGTTCCTCTCTCAGCACTTTTAGGTTTACTTTTTTCATCAAATAAATTCTGAGGAACAATCCAATCAAAATTCCTATCGTAAGCTTCATGCACTGCTGAAGTTTTAAGAGGTATTGGTATATTGATTTCCTCTGGTTTAACTTTACTAATGTCGTCGTGGTGAACAGACAGATGCCATAGGATGGCTTAAGTTGGGGCCGAATGGACGCTAGAGGATTCGGGGGAGGGTTTGTGTTATGGATGGAGAGGTTTCCGGATGGATTCCTCAAGAACTTGGCCTTGGCCGAAGGAAGAAGAAGATGAACACAAGAACAAGAACAGCACTAGATCTCTCTATTTCTTCATCACACGTGCTTACAAGTTTCTGTCTACAAGATGTCTCGTAGCGTAATGTGCGTGCCCGCGTAGGGTTGTGCCCCCTCTCCTTATATAGGGGAGAGGGTGGCTTACAAGGGAAGAAACCCTAGAAACCCTAATTGGATCTTTGACTGGACAAACTACTTTACAAATCTACTTTAGCTACCGGTGATGCCGATATGTCTTTAATCAGGAGCTGTGACATCCTCCGGCACCTTTTACGTCATCCTCTTCCTTTGGCGTCATGACTTCGATTAAAGCTGAAGTGCTTCGCTCATCTTTGTCTTCTAGCTCTGGAGAGCATCTTTGACTGGTCTCTGCCGACGTGCTATAGTGTAGCCTCTTCCGGTTATTCCGGTACGCTCTCAGCAAGTTCCGGTATCCCCTTGTTGGGATACCGGTATGATTCTCTGAATCAACTTATGCTATCCGGAATAAACTTTAAACCGGTACTTTGATGGCCTAAACCATCCGGTTTTGGCATGCCTTTGGCATACCGGGGGTCATCCCCCCAACATTAGTCCCCGAAGCTGGTATAGTCCGGTGGATCCTATCCAACGGACCATGCCAGGTTTTCCTTTCTCAAGGTACCGATTTAACCCTTCCGGAATCCGGATCGAACTCTTCGGTGTCCTTGCCGAACTTGTGCATCTATACTGGTTTTCTCCGGCATCTCTTGTCATTAATCCTCTCCTCGATGAAGTCAAGAATATCTCGAGTACCGTGCCTGTCAGTTACATGCGCACTGTGCCTGGCGCGCGACAGTGTCAGTGGTCACTTCGGTTCGTCTTCTGTGCCAACATTTATGACGCCGCACCGGATCCGCGCGGCCGTTCCGGATCCGTGTGGCCTTCCCTGTGTTTTCTATTTTCCGCGCGTGTATCCGCGTGCCACGAGGCGGCCCAAGAACCGAACCGCCGCAGCCCAGCAGTTTTCGGCCCACTATGCGCTCTCCCTATTTAAGGGGGGGGGGGTTCCACTTTCTTCTTCTTCTCGCACTTGCCCCCATTCTCCCTACGCTCTGAACTTCTTGCCTCCTGTGCTTCCGCCGTCGCCGTCCTCCGCCGAAGCGCCACTTCTGACGAAGTCCTGCCGCTACACGTGCTGCACAGGGGACCCTCCGCCGTAGCGAGGTTCCTCGAAGATCTTCGCCCGCCATTGCCTCGGGTTTTCGCAGGCTCCCTCTGCACGCCTTCGCCGCCGGCCTTCTCCGACGACCTCGAGCCCGTCACTCCTCCGGCAATCAACTTCGTCAACGTCTCCGCCGCCTCTAGTTAGTCTCTGGATCCAATATCTTCTTGCTTCTCTTGGCATTTCAGTTCTTGGGGCGCTAGGATATTTATCTCCGTTTTTTCTTGCTTTTTCCCCTTTTCGTAGATCTTCGCACGAGGCTAGGATTTGGGAAAGTTGTTTGCGAGTAGCGTCCGGCATCTTTATTCAGATGTCAACCGATCTTTATCTTTCCGAGTCTACCGGCAGCAGCTGCCACGACGAAGTCTCCGATGGGCTTACGGCAGATCTCGCCTAGAGCGAGGCTGGTACCGGTAGCTTTGTTCCTGCTACCGGTAACCAAGGGGAAGCCGGCAGCTCCAGCCAAGGCGCCGGAGTAGACCTAGATTCCTACACGAGGGGAGCCTGGATGGGCTCCGATGTGACCCAGGCTGACATTGATTGGCTCTGCCGCTCCCGGAGGATTCCGGAAGAGGTTTGGTGCCGGATCCCGGGTGAGGAGCGCCAGCCAGAGCCTGAGCCGGGTGAAGTCGTGGTCTTCGCCGCTCATTTTGAACGCGGCCTAGGCCTTCCAGCGTCGGACTTCTTCCGGCGCTTTCTAGATTTCTACGAACTTCAGCCTCACCATGTTCCTGGCAATGCCATCTTCTACCTTTCTTCTTTCACCGCCTTCATGGAGGGATACTGCGGTATCACTCCTTCCGTAGATAACTTCTCTTTCTTTTACTATCTTCGGAAGAACTCTATCCAAGATAGGGAACTTCCCCCGCCTAAACCCTTTGTGTGGTGTGGGGGCTGCATCTTGTCTCCCCGCTCCGGAAGAAACTTCTACAAACTTTCCGTTCTGGACTCTGTCCGGACCTGGTAGAGGACTTTCTTCTACGTCCGGAACAGCGGTCCGGTAGACTTCATTAATCTTCCGGCATATGTTCCCGGGCCGCCCTCCATGAGGAACTGGCTCCACAATCCGAGGGATGACAAAGAGTCCATCCGGATCGCCGGCTTTATCGATATCAACCGGGAAGAGACCAACCTCTGCACAGAGGATCTGGTTCGCGTCTTCCTCGCGCGCCGGGTGCTGCCCCTTCAGCGGCGCGTCCATAAGATCAGCGAGATGTCGGGGCCCATGGACCCGACAAGGATCACGACCCATCGGCTTAGCCCTACGGACTTGGTCCTTAAGGCCAAGCAGATCTGCCAGAACCCACTAAGCTCTAGCGGGAGATATGGGCTGGCCCCCTATAGCCGCCGCAACTCTCCTCCGCGGTGAGTAAGGCCTTGAGATCTTCGGAAAGCTTCTCCGGCTAGCACCGCGTGTATTCCATTCTAATGTGTTATTTTTGTTTCAGAACTTTCGCCGGATCAGACAGGAGCATCCGGCATCCTACACGCCGGATCGCATCTTTCAGGACGACTTCGACGCGATCCGTACGTGAGGGGAAGGCAGCAGATGGGTCGCACTCACACCCCTCATCCTGGTAAGGACTCCGGTTCGAATGACGAGGCTGTTATACTTAAGGCATTTTTGCTCCTTCGTTTTCTTATCCGCCATTTTTTCTTTCTGTAGACCTTGCCTCAGCAGGCTCCGAGGGCCGGAAGAACAAGGCGCCCTCAACCGAGGCCGGCTCAAGCCATGCCCCTCCTGCTAAGCGCTCCCGGCAGGAAGTCGTTGGCGGTAGGAAGGTTACCGCCAAGCATCACCGGAAGATGCCGGTTGCCTCTGGGTAAGCTTCCATCTTTTTCGCCTCGCGGTTCTTCTTCCGGTTGCTCTTCCTCAACATCATTTTCTCTTTTATCTTCTTAGGCCTGCCCTCAAGATTACCAAGAGCGCCTCTGGCATGAGGCCGGAAAGCTCTGAGGGTTCGTCCATGGCCTCACCTCCTCAACCAAGTCCGGTACCATCTGGTGCCGGCAAACCTTCTGCCTCCCCCCTGGGGGCAGCACAAGTTCGGGGCGCGCGGCCCCTAAATCTCCACAGCACCGCGCGGAGGAGAAACCTGTTTCTCCTCCCAAGACTCAAGATACCGGCGCCAGCAACATCGGCGCCGGTGCTGAAGACGTCGGGTAGGGGGAACCTCTCGTTCCTCCTGTCCCAAAAAAGAAGAAGAAGAATACTGCTTCCTCCCCCTCCAAGGCCGTGCCTGATTCTTCCGGGCCGGCCAGCTCTTCTCCGGCCAAGGAAGCTCCTGGGGCTTCTGCGCCGTCCAAGGCTCCGACGCCTCCGCCGGCCGCTTCTACCGGCGGGCCCGCTCCTGCGCCTTCCTCGCTGGTGCTGCACGCCAGCCACACCTTCGTCGTGGTCGGAGAATCGGCCTCAACCCATCTGGGCCGGATCACCGAGCTGACCCGCGGAGGGGTCGAACTGGGGCATCTCGCTGATTACGCCCATAAGTGGAATCAGGCGGATCTGTCCCTTGCGACGTGCGGCTTGGGGAAGGACAAACTGCCGGTTGCGGACCCTGCCGGCCCCCGGAGCACCGCCCAGCACCTTGGCCGGCTGCGGCGTGCTGTCAAAGAATTTGACATCGCGTGGCACGATGATACGTCTCCGACGTATCGATAATTTCTTATGTTCCATGCCACATTATTGATGATATCTACATGTTTTATGCATACTTTATGTCATATTTATGCATTTTCTGGAACTAACCTATTAACAAGATGCCGAAGAGCCAGTTGCTATTTTCTGCTGTTTTTGGTTTCAGAAATCCTAGTAAGGAAATATTCTCGGAATTGGACGAAATCAACGCCCAGGGGCCTATTTTGCCATGAAGCTTCCAGAAGACCGAAGAGTCAACGAAGTGGGGCCACGAGGTGGCCAGGGGGTAGGGCGGCGCGGCCCCACCCTTGGCCGCGCCGACCTGTCTCCTGGGCCCCTCGCGACGCCCCCTGACCTACCCTTCCGCCTACATATAGCCTTCATCGCGAAACCCCCAGTACCGAGAGCCACGATACGGAAAACCTTCCAGAGACGCCGCCGCCGCCAATCCCATCTCGGGGGATTCAGGAGATCGCCTCCGGCACCCTGCCGGAGAGGGGAATCATCTCCCGGAGGACTCTACGCCGCCATGGTCGCCTCCAGAGTGATGAGTGAGTAGTCTACCCCTGGACTATGGGTCCATAGCAGTAGCTAGATGGTTGTCTTCTCCTCATTGTGCTTAATTGTCGAGTCTTGTGAGCTGCCGAACATTATCAAGATCATCTATCTGTAATTCTATATGTTGTGTTTGTTGGGATCCGATGAATAGAGAATACCATGTTATGTTGATTATCAATTTATATCTATGTGTTGTTTATGATCTTGCATGCTCTTCGTTACTAGTAGATGCTCTGGCCAAGTTGATGCTTGTAACTCCAAGAGGTAGTATTTATGCTCGATAGTGGGTTCATGTCTCCGTGAATCTGGGGGAGTGAGAGAAACCTCTAAGGTTATGGATGTGATGTTACCACTAGGGATAAAACATTGATGCTATGTCCGAGGATGTAGTTATTGATTACATTACGCGCAATACTTAATGCAATTGTCTGTTGTTAGCAACTTAATACTGGAAGGGGTTCGGATGATAACCTGAAGGTGGACTTTTTAGGCATAGATGCATGCTGGATAGCGGTCTATGTACTTTGTCGTAATGCCCAATTAAATCTCACTATACTCATCATAATATGTATGTGCATGGTCATGCCCTCTCTATTTGTCAATTGCCCAACTGTAATTTGTTTACCCAACATGCTATTTATCTTATGGGAGAGACACCACTAGTGAACTGTGGACCCCGGTCCAATTCTCTATACTGAAATACAATCTACTGCAATTGTTCTACTGTTTTCTGCAAACAATCATCATCCACACTATACATCTAATCCTTTGTTACAGCAAGCCAGTGAGATTGACAACCTCACTGTTTCGTTGGGGCAAAGTACTTGGTTTGTGTTGTGCATGTTCCACGTTGGCGCCGGAATCCCTGGTGTTGCGCCGCACTACATCTCGCCGTCATCAACCTTCACGTGCTTCTTGGCTCCTACTGGTTTGATAAACCTTGGTTTCATACTGAGGGAAAACTTGTCGTTGTACGCATCACACCTTCCTCTTGGGGTTCCCAACGGTCGCGTGCTGTACGCGTATCAAGACTGTTTTCTGGCGCCGTTGCCGGGGAGATCAAGACACGCTGCAAGGGGAGTCTCCACATCGCAATCTCTTTATTTTGTTTTTTTTGTCTTGCTTTACTTTATTTACTACTTTGTTTGCTGCACTAAATCAAAATACAAAAAAATTAGTTGCTAGTTTTACTTTATTTGCTATCTTGTTTGCTATATCAAAAACACAAAAAAATTAGTTACTTGCATTTACTTTATCTAGTTTGCTTTATTTACTACTGCTAAAATGGGTACTACTGAAAATACTAAGTTGTGTGACTTCACAACCACAAATAATAATGATTTCTTATGCACACCTGTTGCTCCACCTGCTACTACAGCAGAATTCTTTGAAATTAAACCTGCTTTACTAAATCTTGTTATGCGAGAGCAATTTTCTGGTGTTAGTTCTGATGATGCTGCTGCCCATCTCAATAATTTTGTTGAACTTTGTGAAATGCAAAAGTATAAAGATGTAGATGGTGACATTATAAAATTAAAATTGTTCCCTTTCTCATTAAGAGGAAGAGCTAAAGATTGGTTGCTATCTCTGCCTAAGAATAGTATTGATTCATGGACTAAATGCAAGGATGCTTTTATTGGTAGATATTATCCCCCTGCTAAAATTATATCTTTGAGGAGTAGCATAATGAATTTTAAACAATTGGATACTGAGCATGTTGCACAAGCATGGGAAAGAATGAAATCTTTGGTTAAAAATTGCCCAACCCATGGACTGACTACTTGGATGATCATCCAAACCTTTTATGCATGACTGAATTTTTCTTCGCGGAACCTATTGGATTCAGCTGCTAGAGGTACCTTTGTGTCCATCACTCTTGGCGAGGCAACAAAGCTTCTTGATAATATGATGATCAATTACTCTGAATGGCACACGGAAAGAGCTCCACAAGGTAAGAAGGTAAATTCTATCGAAGAAACCTCTTCCTTGAGTGATAAGATTGATGCTATTATGTCTATGCTTGTGAATGATAGGACTAATGTTGATCCTAATAATGTTCCATTAGCTTCATTGGTTGCACAAGAAGAACATGTTGATGTAAATTACATTAAAAATAATAATTTCAACAACAATGCTTACCGGAACAATTCTAGTAACAACTATAGGCCATATCCTTATAATAATGGCAACGGCTATGGTAATTCTTATGGGAATTCTTACAAAAATAATAGGAATTCACCCCCTGGACTTGAAGCCATGCTTAAAGAATTTATTAGTACACAAACTTCTTTCAACAAATCTGTTGAAGAAAAGCTTGGGAAAATTGATATACTTGCTTCTAAAGTCGATAGTCTTGCTGCTGATGTTGATCTTTTGAAATCGAAAGTTATGCCTAATGAAAATCTTAATAATAAAATTGTTACTACAGCAAATGCCATCCAAGTTAGAATTAATAAGAATATAAGATTGATGGCCGAATTGCATGCTAGGTGGGAAAGAGAAGAAAATGAAAAAGAAGATAATATAGCTAAAGTTTGGACTATTACCACCACTAGCAATGCTAATGCTCCACAAGTTGCTGCACCTCCTACTATTACTAATAAAAGAATTGGTGTTAGCAATGTTTCCACTTCTAATGCAAAGCGCGAAAAACTGCCTGAAACTGCTAAAACTGCTGAAACTGCCTGTGATAAAACTGCTGAAATTTTTTCCAACATTGGGGATGATGATCCCATTGCTTTAGAATATAATGGTTTGAATTTTGATGATTGCCACATCTCTGAAGTTATAAAGTTCTTACAAAAACTTGCTAAAAGTCCTATTGCTAGTGCTATAAATTTGGCTTTCACGAAACATATTACAAATGCTCTCATAAAAGCTAGAGAAGAGAAATTAGAACGCGAAGCTTCTATTCCTAGGAAGCTAGAGGATGGTTGGGAGCCCATCATTAAGATGAAGGTCAGTGACTTTGATTGTAATGCTTTGTGTGATCTTGGTGCAAGTATTTCCGTTATGCCTAAGAAAATCTATAATATGCTTGACTTGCCACCATTGAAAAATTGTTATTTGGATGTTAATCTTGCTGATCATTCTACAAAGAAACCTTTGGGGAAATTTGATAATGTTCGCATTACCGTTAACAATAATCTTGTCCCCGTTGATTTTGTTGTCTTGGATATTGAATGCAATGCATCTTGTCCCATTATATTGGGAAGACCTTTTCTTCGAACTGTTGGTGCTATCATTGATATGAAGGAAGGTAATATTAAATATCAATTTCCTCTCAAGAAAGGTATGGAACACTTCCCTAGAAAGAGAATAAAGTTACCTTATGATTCTATTATTAGAACAAATTATGATGTTGACACTTCATCTCTTGATAATACTTGATATACACTTTCTGCGCCTAGCTGAAAGGCGTTAAAGAAAAGCGCTTATGGGAGACAACCCATGTTTTTACTACAGTACTTTGTTTTTATTTTGAGTCTTGGAAGTTGTTTACTACTGTAGCAACCTCTCGTTATCTTAGTTTAGTGTTTTGTTGTGCCAAGTAAAGTCGTTGATAGTAAGGTTCATACTAGATTTGGATTACTGCGCAGAAACAGATTTCTTTGCTGTCACGAATATGGGAAAAATTCTCTGTAGGTAACTCAGAAAATTATGCCAATTTACGTGAGTGATCCTCAGATATGTACGCAACTTTCATTCAATTTGAGAATTTTCATTTGAGCAAGTCTGCTACCTCAATAAAATTCGTCATTACGAACTGTTCTGTTTTGACAGATTCTGCCTTTTCATTTCGCATTGCCTGTTTTGATATGCTCGATGGATTTTTCGATTCCATTGATTTTCAGTAGCTTTGTGCAATGTCCAGAAGTGTTAAGAATGATTATGTCACCTCTGAATATGTATATTTTGATTGTGCACTAACCCTCTAATGAGCTGTTTTGAGTTTGGTGTGGAGGAAGTTTTCAAGGATCAAGAGAGGGAGATGATACAACATGATCAAGGAGAGTGAAAGCTCTAAGCTTGGGGATACCCCGGTAGTTCACCCCTGCATATATCAAGAAGACTCAAGCGTCTAAGCTTGGGTATGCCCAAGGCATCCCCTTCTTCATCGACAACATTATCAGGTTCCTCCTCTGAAACTATATTTTTATTCCATCATATCTTATGTGCTTTGCTTGGAGCGTCGGTTTGTTTTTGTTTTTGTTTTGTTTGAATAAAATGGATCCTAGCATTCTTTGTGTGGGAGAGAGACACGCTCCGCTGTTGCATATGGACAAGTATGTCCTTAGGCTTTACTCATAATATTCATGGCGAAGTATCTTCTTCGTCAAATTGTTATATGGTTGGAATTGGAAAATGATACATGTAGTAATTGCTATAATGTCTTGGGTAATGTGATACTTGGCAATTGTTGTTCTCATGTTTAAGCTCTTGCATCATATACTTTGCACCTATTAATGAAGAAATACATAGAGCATGCTAAAATTTGGTTTGCATAATTGGTCTCTCTAAAGTCTAGATAATTTCTAGTATTGAGTTTGAACAACAAGGAAGACGGTGTAGAGTCTTATAATGTTTTCAATATGTCTTTTATGTGAGTTTTGCTGCACCGCTTCATCCTTGTGTTTGTTTCAAATAGCCTTGCTAGCCTAAACCTTGTATCGAGAGGGAATACTTCTCATGCATCCAAATACTTGAGCCAACCACTATGCCATTTGTGTCCACCATACCTACCTACTACATGGTATTTCTCCACCATTCCAAAGTAAATTGCTTGAGTGCTACCTTTAAATTTCTATCCTCTACCTTTACAATATATAGCTCATGGGACAAATAGCCTAAAAACTATTGTGGTATTGAATATGTACTTATGCACTTTATCTCTTATTAAGTTCCTTGTTGTGCGATAACCATGTTCCTGGGGACGCCATCAACTACTCTTTGTTGAATATCATGTGAGTTGCTATGCATGTTCGTCTTGTCTGAAGTAAGGGCGATTTACCACCTTATGGTTAGAGCATGCATGTTGTTAGAGAAGAACATTGGGCCGCTAACTAAAGCCATGATCCATGGTGGAAGTTTCAGTTTTGGACATATATCCTCAATCTCATATGAGAAAATTAATTGTTGCTACATGCTTATGCATAAAAGAGGAGTCCATTATCTGTTGTCTATGTTGTCCCGGTATGGATGTCTAAGTTGAGAATAATCAATAGCGAGAAATCCAATGCGAGCTTTCTCCTTAGACCTTTGTACAGGCGGCATAGAGGTACCCCTTTGTGACACTTGGTTAAAACATGTGCATTGCGATAATCCCGGTAATCCAAGCTAATTAGGACAAGGTGCGGGCACTATTAGTATACTATGCATGAGGCTTGCAACTTGTAAGATATAATTTACATAACACATATGCTTTATTACTACCGTTGACAAAATTGTTTCTTGTTTTCAAAATCAAAGCTCTAGCACAAATATAGCAATCGATGCTTTCCTCTTTGAAGGACCATTCTTTTACTTTTATGTTGAGTCAGTTCACCTATCTCTCTCCACCTCAAGAAGCAAACACTTGTATGAACTGTGCATTGATTCCTACATACTTGCATATTGCACTTGTTATATTACTCTATGTTGACAATATCCATGAGATATACATGTTACAAGTTGAAAGCAACCGCTGAAACTTAATCTTCCTTTATGTTGCTTCAATGCCTTTACTTTGAATTATTGCTTTATGAGTTAACTCTTATGCAAGACTTATTGATGCTTGTCTTGAAAGTACTATTCATGAAAAATCTTTGCTATATGATTCATTTGTTTACTCATGTCATATACATTGTTTTGATCGCTCCATTCATTACATGTACTTACAATAGTATGATCAAGGTTATGATGGCATGTCACTCCAGAAATTATCTTTGTTTATCGTTTACCTGCTCGGGACGAGCAGTAACTAAGCTTGGGGATGTTGATACGTCTCCGACGTATCGATAATTTCTTATGTTCCATGCCACATTATTGATGATATCTACATGTTTTATGCATACTTTATGTCATATTTATGCATTTTCTGGAACTAACCTATTAACAAGATGCCGAAGAGCGATTCTTGTTTTCTGCTATTTTTGGTTTCAGAAATCCTAGTAAGGAAATATTCTCGGAATTGGACGAAATCAACGCCCAGGGGCCTATTTTGCCACGAAGCTTCCAGAAGACCGAAGAGTCAACGAAGTGGGGCCACGAGGTGGCCAGGGGGTAGGGCGGCGCGGCCCCACCCTTGGCCGCGCCGACCTGTCTCCTGGGCCCCTCGCGACGCCCCCTGACCCACCCTTCCGCCTACAAATAGCCTTCGTCGCGAAACCCCCAGTACCGAGAGCCACGATATGGAAAACCTTCCAGAGACGCCGCCGCCACCAATCCCATCTCGGGGGATTCAGAAGATCGCCTCCGGCACCCTGCCGGAGAGGGGAATCATCTCCCGGAGGACTCTACGCCGCCATGGTCGCCTCCGGAGTGATGAGTGAGTAGTCTACCCCTGGACTATGGGTCCATAGCAGTAGCTAGATGGTTGTCTTCTCCTCATTGTGCTTAATTGTCGGGTCTTGTGAGCTGCCGAACATGATCAAGATCATCTATCTGTAATTCTATATGTTGTGTTTGTTGGGATCCGATGAATAGAGAATACCATGTTATGTTGATTATCAATTTATATCTATGTGTTGTTTATGATCTTGCATGCTCTCCGTTACTAGTAGATGCTCTGGCCAAGTTGATGCTTGTAACTCCAAGAGGGAGTATTTATGCTCGATAGTGGGTTCATGTCTCCGTGAATCTGGGGGAGTGAGAGAAACCTCTAAGGTTATGGATGTGCTGTTTCCACTAGGGATAAAACATTGATGCTATGTCCGAGGATGTAGTTATTGATTACATTACGCGCAATACTTAATGCAATTGTCTGTCGTTAGCAACTTAATACTGGAAGGGGTTCGGATGATAACCTGAAGGTGGACTTTTTAGGCATAGATGCATGCTGGATAGCGGTCTATGTACTTTGTCGTAATGCCCAATTAAATCTCACTATACTCATCATAATATGTATGTGCATGGTCATGCCCTCTCTATTTGTCAATTGCCCAACTGTAATTTGTTTACCCAACATGCTGTTTATCTTATGGGAGAGACACCACTAGTGAACTATGGACCCCGGTCCAATTCTCTATACTGAAATACAATCTACTGCAATTGTTCTACTGTTTTCTGCAAACAATCATCATCCACACTATACATCTAATCCTTTGTTACAGCAAGCCGGTGAGATTGACAACCTCGCTGTTTCGTTGGGGCAAAGTACTTGGTTTGTGTTGTGCAGGTTCCATGTTGGCGCCGGAATCCCTGGTGTTGCGCCGCACTACATCTCGCCGCCATCAACCTTCATGTGCTTCTTGGCTCCTACTGGTTCGATAAACCTTGGTTTCATACTGAGGGAAAACTTGCCGCTGTACGCATCACACCTTCCTCTTGGGGTTCCCAACGGTCGCGTGCTGTACGCGTATCACACAACGCCAACAACAATGTAGTGGTAAGCTTCACAAGCTCAATTTCTTATACATCCTTGCCGGTTTTTTTACTTTTTCCGGATTATATATCTTCCTAGTCCCCGAGTTTTGGGTTGAGAGCGCAGCTCTCAGCGCGAAACTTTGCTAAAAACATGAAAAACCGGCATAGCTAGTCCCCAAGTTTCGGGTTGAGAACACAACTCTTAGCGCGGAATTTTTCTTCTTGCCGGCATCTTTCTTACCGAAAAACCTTTTTATCTTGAACAGAGCACGGCGACCACCCGGAAATAGCTCTTTGAAGAGCTGCTATGGGAGCACCGGGAGCTTTCGGAAGCCCACAACCAATGCCAAGGTTAGCTTTTTTGTTTTCCGGCTTCTTTTTACTGGTTGCTTCTTCCTTTAGGTACTTATAAATTTTTCTATACTTCAGCTGTCCCGGAAGCCACCATCGAGGCCCTGTCCTCCTAGGTCACGGCGCTCCAAGGTATCATTTCTTTTCCGGCTGCTCTGCATCTTTCCATTTTACCGGAGTTATTTTTCTGTTAACATTTTCCCTTCCGGCCTGCAGCTGAAAAGGAGCGGCTCGCCAAGGAGCATCAGCAAGCTCTGGACGTTCAGAGAAACAACTTCTCTGAGCTGAAGGCGCAGCTCAGGGCGGTCGAATCCCGGCATTCCCGGGAGCTCGAGAAGGTCCGGGCGGCAGCGGAGGCCAAGCTCAATGAATCCTTGGAGGAGTACACGAACTCCACCGCGGTTCTGCGGGCTGAGCTGGAAGAGCAGACCAAGGCCCGGGAGGATCAGACCAAGGCACGGGAGCTGGCTGAAAACCGGCTTGCCGCCCTTATGACAGAGCAGAAAGAGTACGACCGGTTGTTCGTACAAACTGACACGCTGCTCCTCAGTAAGCCTTTCTTCTTTCCCTTTGCTGCTTGTAAGCTTATGTTATCCGGTAGTGTGTCCTTATCCTTTTTATTTTCTTGTAGGGATCTTTTCGGACTCCCAGGAGTACGCCGTCCGGAAGGTAGAGGAGCACAGGACGGAGCTGTCTTTCGGCGACCGGGAGCTTCCCTGGGATGCCTATGACCACCTGATCGCGCTCTCCTCCCGCATTCAGCACATGCGCACCGTGGACCGGCACTTGGTGGATCTGCCAGATCATGCCAAGGAGATCTACAAGGTGCTATGGCCTGAGGACGCTGTTCCGGAGAGCGTAACGCTTCACTCTGACCGTCTCCAGGATGCCTGCCGGAGGATCCAGGAATGGAGATGCTCTGCGGCTCGTGCCGGGGCAGATGCGGCCCTGCGCGTCGCCTGCTCCTGGTACGAAGACCTAGAGCTGGCTGTCTTTCGCGCCGTTCGCGACGAAGCACCCACAGACATGGATCCGGTCTTGACCGCCAAGCGCCAGGATTGTGCCTACCGGATTGCGGAGTTTGCCCCCTTCCGCACCTTCATCCCTCCCCCTCCCGAAGTCAAAGATGCGCTCTCTGACGACGAGGAAGAGATCAAGGAGGAGGAAGAAGGAGCCGGAGAAGGCGCTGCTCCCCCGGAAGCTCCTGAGGCCGGTGCTCAGCTTCCCGTCGCTTGAACTTGTTCCCCTGTGCCCTTTGCTTGTGGCTTTAAAGTCTCAAACTTGTTAAATTCTACCCCGGTATGCCGGGGTTTATGGTGTAAGATAAAACTTAGCAGTTCTTTTGCGTGTGGTACAACAATTATGCTTATGCCGGTATCTGTTTACCGGTAAGCTTTTAAATTAAGTTTTATGTGCTAACTTAGCATTTTGCATATGGTTTGCTTTGATCTTGCACTGTGAAGATTCCGGAATTGTTTCGGCATCCAATCCGATGCATACTTGGTTCTATTGCTTTGCCTCTGCCTACCTCTCTGGGTTTTTTGGCGTATGAGTCACAAAGTTCTTTTGCCAAGCAAGCATTTTCTTGAACTTAGAAAAAATTCGAAATTTTTCACAAAAAACCGGTATAACCGGGGTTAGTTAAATTTTTCCGGATTGATTGTTCCCATTCATCCTCTTCGTATTTCACGTGCTTAGTTCCTACCGGTTTATCTTGCTTGCCATGAAGCCAGTCTGCGGACAACAGCATAGTCGAAGACTCCGGTAGGTTTAACACGTTACTAAACCGGAAAGAACAAATGTTCACCAAGCAACCGGTAAACTGAAAAAATAAACACATTACATGCGATTTTTGGTAGAGGCAGTCCCCGAGATTCATTCAAGGTGCTGGCATCTTTATTCATAGTACTTAAGGTACAAAAAGGAACCTCTTACAACACAACTTCAGGAATAGAAAGGACGCAGTAGTGCTATGTTCCATGGGCGCTTGGTTTCTTCTCCAGACCTGTCCGCCTTGCCTTTCTTCGATTCATGTGCGTCGATTAAGTAGTAGGCATCATTGTGCAGAGCCTTTCTCACAATGAAAGGTCCTTCCCATGGGGGTGAGAGCTTGTGGCGTTCCTCAGTGCGCTGCACTAGGCGTAACACCAGATCTCCCTCCCGGAACACCCTTGGATTAACCTTCCGGCTATGATAGCGTCTGAGGTTCTGCTGGTATATGGTTGCTCTTGCCAAAGCCAGCTCTCTTGCTTCCTCTAGCAAGTCCACATCATTTTCTCGGGCCTCTTTTACCTCTTCTTCGGTATAGAGTTGAACCCTTGGTGAATCATGAATGATATCGGTTGGGATTACAGCTTCTGCCCCATAAACCATGAAAAAATGGAGTATATCCGGTAGACCGATTCGGTGTCGTCCGGATGCTCCACAACACAGATGGTAGCTCATCTAGCCAACATCCTGGTGACTTTTCAAGCGGTTCAATCAGCCTTGGCTTGATACCGGAAAGCACCAGAGCATTTGTCCTTTCAACCTGACCATTGCCTTGCGGGTGTGCAACGGAGCACAAGTCCAACCGGATATTATTATCCTCACAAAACCTTTTGAACTCACCTTGAGCAAAGTTTGTGCCATTGTCCCTTGCGGTTTTGAATGGACCTACCATATCAAGGCCCCAAACAGCAAATGGCCATGTCAATGGAATAGTTTTGAGGCCAGACGTTGGGGTATGATTTTGCTTGGCGTACCGCTGGCAGCCGTTGCATTTTCGTACCAAGTCCTCAGCGTTTTCCAAAGCAGTGGGCCAGTAGAACCCATGCCGGAACACCTTTGCCACTAAGGCCCTTGAAGAGGCATGGTGCCCACATTCTCCTTGGTGAATCTACACCAACATTTCTTTTCCCTCTTCCGGTTCCACACATCTCTGGAGGACACCAGTAACACTCCTTTTGTACACCTCACCGTTGATGATAGTGTATGCCTTGGATCTTCTCTGGATCCTTCTCGACTCATTTTCGTCAACCAGCAAGGTGCCGCTGATCAGGAATTCCTTAATAGGTTCAACCCAAGTTGGTGTTTCCCGGACTAGGAAAACCAGTACGTCTATCTCCAAATTATCCACCAGCATAGCTTCTTCCGGCTTAGACATCGTAGTCCCCGGGTCTACCGGAACTGTTCCCGAGTTTACCGGATCAGTCCCCGGGTTTCCTCCGTCAATATCCATCGGCACAACATGTGACTCCGGTACAAAAATTGATTTTGATTCCGGACTTGGTTTGATTGACGGAGTCCTTAGGTGAACCAAAGCTACTCCGGGAGGAATTTCCTGCCGGGAGGAGCCTAGCTTGGAGAGAGTATCCGCAGCTTCATTTTCCGCACGCGGCACATGGTGAAACTCACAACCTTCAAAGAATCCGGCAATCTTTTGCACGTGAAACCGGTATGAGGCCATGTTGGCATATTTTGCGTCCCAATCTTCGGAACACTGCTGCACCACAAGGTCTGAATCACCATAGCAAATGATCCGGTGCGCACCGATTTCTTTTGCGACCTTGAGCCCATGGATCAAAGCTTCGTACTCAGCAACATTGTTCGATGCTCGGAAGTGCACTTGTAAAACATACCGGAGATGATCTCCCTTAGGCGAAGTGAGCACCACACTGGCGCCCAGACCCTCCTTGAGCTTGGATCCATCAAAGTGCATCTTCCAGTACTCTACCTTATGTTCCGGCGGTTTGTATTGCATTTCCGCCCAATCAACCAAGAAATCAGCCAAAGCTTGTGACTTTATGGCGTCCCTTCTTTCGTAGTCCGGTACATATGGTGATACCTGAATTGCCCACACTTGGCAATCCTGCCGCTAGTGTCTTTGTTCCCCATGATATCAGAAATTGGTGCCTCGCTTACTACTTTCATGGGATGCTCTTCAAAGTAGTGCTTGAGCTTTGTGGCGGCCATGTACACTCCATAAGTCATTTTCTGGAAGTGAGGGTAGTTTTGTTTTGAGAGGGAGAGCACCTCGCTCAGGTAGTATACCGGTCTCTGCACGGTTTTTCCTTCCTCTTCTCTTTCAACTACAACCACCACACTCACAACCCGGTTTGTTGCTGCTATATACAACAGCATAGGCTCTCTTTCTAGAGGCGAAGCCAATATCGGCGCTGTAGCTAGCATTGTTTTTAGCTCTTTGAACGCTGCGTCTGCCTGAGGGGTCCAGACAAAAGTATCGGATTTTTTCATCAAAGCATAGAGCAGTAGGGCCTTTTCCCCCAACCTGCTTATGAACCGGCTTAGCGATGCCAAGCTTCCGGTAAACTTTTGCACATCTTTGAGCTCTTGCGGTACTGCCATTCTTTCTATGGCTCGGATTTTTACCGGATTAACCTCAATGCCCCGGCTGGACACGAGAAAGCCAAGCAACTTGCCGGTTGGCACACCAAAGGTGCATTTTGCCGGATTGAGTTTCATCCGGAACCTTCTTAGGTTATCGAACGTTTGCTTTAAATCATCGATCAAGGTTTCCTTGACCTTTGTTTTTATCACAATGTCATCCACGTAGACTTGCACGTTCTTATCGATTTGATCAAATAAACACTTTTGCATGCAGCGCTGGTACGTTGCACCAGCGTTGCGCAAACCGAAAGGCATAGTAACATAGCAATAAGCCCCGTGCGGGGTGATAAACACAATTTTTATTTGATCTTCCTTTTTCAAGGGAATCTGGTGGAAACCGGAATAGGCATCCAGGAACGACAACAGTTCACATCCAGCGGTGGAATCAATCACTTGATCGATCCGGGGTAAAGGGAAAGGATCTTTCGGACAAGCCTTGTTCAAGTTGGTGTAGTCGATGCACATGCGCCACACCTTTGAAGCTTTTGCCTCTAGGTTCTCCTCTTTTTTCTTCTCGACCAGCACCGGATTGGCTAGCCACTCAGTATGCAGTACCTCCACGATGAAACCAGCAACTAACAACTTTGTCACCTCTTCTCCGATAATCTTTCTCCAGTCTTCAGCAAACCGGCGCAGCGGCTGCCTTACCGGCTTCGCGTCCTTCCGGACATTCAGAGAGTGCTCAGCCAACTCCCTCGGAACACCTACCAAGTCATCAGTAGACTAGGCAAAGATATTCCGATTCTCACGGAGGAAGTTGACGAGCGCGCTTTCCTATGCCTCACTGAGACCGGCACCAATACGAACGGTGTGCTCAGGATAAGTCGGGTCCAGCACGATGTCTTTTGTCTCCTTGGTTGGCTTGAACGTTGGTGCACCGAGGTTAGCGCTTATTGTAGCTAAGAGCTCAACTGTGAGGACTGAGCCAGCGCAACCGCAGTTTGCATTCTCCTTTTTTCCTCTGCGATTACCAGTGATTTGGCCAGATTTGATCCGGCGGAAGCGGTTTCCAGTGAGATTTTGTAGTTTCCCACAACGGTCAGGGGTCCAGATGGTGCCGGCATCTTCATCTTGAGATACGCCGTATGAGTTGAGGCCATGAATGAAGCCAGCGCCGGTCTCCCCAGCAGCGCATGGTAAGGACTGTCTAGGTCCACCACTTCGAACAGAACATTTTCCACCCGGCAATTGTCATGTCCTCCAAACGACACATCCACCCGGACTTTTCCCATGGGCGAGCAGGACAGACCCGGAACGATCCCATGGAATGTAGTGTGAGTTGGTTGCAACATGTTTTCAGTGATTCCCAGCGTGCGCATGGTGTGCCGGTACATAATGTTTATGATGCTTCCATTGTCGATCAGCACCTTGCTGAACCACACTCGAGCTGTAGGCCCATGCATGATTGGGTCCACAACAAGAGCATAACCACCCGGATTAGGCATGATTTTCGGATGATCCTTGAACGACCAAGTGATTTCCTGATCTGACCACAGCATATACCTTGGTACTGATGGCATTACTGCATTCACTTCCATGGAGCGGCAGTATAAGCTTTTCTTGTCAGTTGACTCAGTAACGAACACAACACAGCACATGTCCGGGTCCTGGTATACATTCCGGCCCAAAGGTGCCGGCGGCGGTGGATGGCCATTGCCATCAGCCACCTGATGAACTTGCTGATGTTGCTGCCTGTTTGGCTGAGGCTGCTCCGGTAAGCGGTGGTGGTGGTGGCAAGGGGTGCTGATGCAGCATATCTTGCGACGGTGGTAGTATCGTGGTACAACCCTGTGCTTGCGCATCTTTCACCGCACCTTTTAGCATCAAGTACTTGGTCCAGGAACAATCCTTCGTCAAATGGTTTGACGGATTAGCCGGATTTGGTGTGTGCCACCGGCAAGGTTGGTCCATGGCTGCTTCCATGGTGTACTTTGCATGTTCTTGACAATTCTTTTTCTGGCCCCAGGGTTCCTTTTTAACCCATTGTTTCTTAGGACCCGCCCACGGCTGCGATCCGGTTTTTTGCCTCTGGGTGCCACTGGCACCAGAATTCTCTTGTACAACAGCAACTTGCTGCGGACCGTACCTTCGATCCGGGAAATCTTCCCTTCTTTTGTTGTGCCGGTTATCCCGGTATTGATCTTGACGTGGCTGGCTCATTTGTGCTGGCTCTGCCTGCACTGCCGGCTGCATTGGATCTCCCAATGCATAGCTATCCGCCACACGTATCATCTCTGCCAACGTTGTTGGCATGTTCCTCTGCAGCTTTTGCCACAAAGGTGAACCTCTTCTGCACCCATTGCAAAACCAAGCTATGGCCTGCACTTCGATTACCCCTTCACAAGAGTTTCTTGTGGAGTTCCACCGGGTCAGGTAATCCCGGTCTGTTTCGTTTGGCTGCTGCGTGCACAAAGCAAGCTGTTGCGGCCTGTTCGGCCTTCGGTAGGTACTGCTGAAGTTGCTTACAAAAGCTTCCTCAAAGTCCAACCAGTCGTTTATGCTTCCTGCCGGCAAGTTGTTCAGCCAGATGCGTGCTGGCCCTACCAGGAAAGATGGTACAATTCTCACGGCCCAACGCCGGTTTCCTCCTCCAGCGACAGTTCCTCCGCCGCCGGCAACGTAAACAGCGATCACGTAATCCGCGAGCCAGTCTTCCGGTTTAGTACTTCCATCGTATGTTTTTGTGTCACGGGGCAACGTGAAGTTGCGAACCGGTGGTTCTTCTTTCATGATTCGTGGGCCAAAACACTTGGGACCCGGAGGACCTTCCGCCTCAACCTTCTCAGACAAATACATCCTATCCAACCTGTGCCTCGCATCCCGGTCTGGTGGGCTTCTTTCTCCCAACCTTTCCCCCAAAGGGTTTCGGTAACTGCCGACTCTTTCGGTAGCTGAATCAGCTTCGTCGTATCTTTCCGGTACCGCGGCCCTTGCCTGCCGGTACCTAGGCGGAGGCATTTCCTCCTCTGCATAAGCAGCTCTTGGTACACGATAATTTTGCCCGGTTTCACCTCTACCGGCATATTCATCTCTGGCATTGCCGTATCTGGTGTAACCACGATCTGCCCCTTGGCTTTTTCTACCGGCCTCGTGTCCCCCGGCTTGTTGTTTTCCGGCAAGAACCGGATCATACACAGTCATCTGCTGCGCATTCACCTCTTTTTCTTTTCTTTTGTCCGGATGGGGGGACGATGCCTGCCCATGGGACTTGCTTCCGGCATTCCATGTTGAATGCACAGACTTCGAAGCTGCAGTCTTGTTCAACTTGGCTAGCTACTCAGCATTTTGCTGCTCGATGGTGTCAAGCAACTCTCTGACACGCTCTTGCTGTTTTGCCAAAGCGTCTCCGGAAAGCGATTCACACAGCTCTACTGCAGCCTTAGCTGCTTTTATGGTTTTATCCGGACTGCTATACTTAGGTTTTTCTATAATGCTCAACGATGCAGAAGTGCTCTTTCCGGTAAGAATCTCCTTGCGCAAATCCTGATCTAGGTTGCGAGCCCTAAGCCGGTTTTCCGGTATCCTGGCGGCCTGAGCGCTAACGGAAGCAAAGCCATGTGCAGCATTGTACTCACGTAGGGTTAGGTTCAGCTCGCACTGCGCCCGGACGATGTTGGCTCCGTTCGCGAGTAGCGTCTGGCGCTGCGCCTCCAGCTCCGCCTGAGCCGCTGCTGGGTCGATGTTCTGCGCGATGGGCGTGGCGAGAACGCTCATGGCCGCCTGGAGCGGAGTCTCCGGTGGTGGTGCGGAAGCTCCCGCAACTTCCTGGTCGCGTTCGGTGGGTGGCTTGGTCGTGCGCGTGGACTTCGTCCGGCCAACGCCTTCCGCCGCAGCTCCCTTGCCGGCGTCGTCCGCGCCAACGACCAGCACCTCGACGCTGCCGGCGGCGCGGTCTCTGCGTAGCGCAGATCTTGGCGGGTCCGGAGCCACCAGCACCGGCGAGAGGCACTGGCGCTCGGGGACGGTGCCGTAGTAGACGGGGAATCTCCCGAACTCAATGACGCGGCCGTTCTTGGGGAACTTACCTCCATTGGAGAAGCAACCCGTGTTGTCGTTGATGAAGCGCATGTCGCGGATGCGGTTGACGAGCGCGGTGACGACACGCTCGCCGCCGACGGTGAGGAGGCCCGCCCGAATATGAACTCCAGCAAGCGCCGCTGCTGGCTGATGGCGCCAGGCGACGTCGTGGTGAACAGACAGATGCCATAGGATGGCTTAAGTTGGGGCCGAATGGACGCTAGAGGATTCGGGGGAGGGTTTGTGTTATGGATGGAGAGGTTTCTGGATGGATTCCTCAAGAACTTGGCCTTGGCCGAAGGAAGAAGATGATGAACACAAGAACAAGAACAGCACTAGATCTCTCTATTTCTTCATCACACGTGCTTACAAGTTTCTATCTACAAGATATCTCGTAGCGTAATGTGTGTGCCCGCGTAGGGCTGTGCCCCCTCTCCTTATATAGGGGAGAGGGTGGCTTACAAGGGAAGAAACCCTAGAAACCCTAATGGGATCTTTGACTGGACAAACTACTTTACAAAGCTACTTTAGCTACCGGTGATGCCGGTATGTCTGTAATCAGGAGCTGTGACATCCTCCGGCACCTTTTACGTCATCCTCTTCATTTGGCGTCATGGCTTCGATTAAAGCTGAAGTGCTTCGCTCATCTTTGTCTTCTAGCTCTGGAGAGCATCTTTGACTGGTCTCTGCCGACGTGCTACAGTGTAGCCTCTTCCGGTTATTCCGGTACGCTCTCAGCAAGTTCCGGTATCCCCTTGTTGGGATACCGGTATGATTCTCTGAATCAACTTCTGCTATCCGGAATAAACTTTAAACCGGTACTTTGATGGCATAAACCATCCGGTTTTGGCATGCCTTTGGCATACCGGGGGTCATCCCCCAACAACTAATCTTACCAAACAATTTCAGAATATCTATGCTTGATCCTAGCATACCATAATGATCAAATATTTTACTTGCTTCTATAGCTTCAACCTAAATTTTCTAAGCAAGGTTTCAAGAATAAATTCTTTTTTTTCACCATCCCCAATTTCATGCACTTTAAGAAACATGTATTGCAAGGATGGGTGAAGGCTAATAAATTTACTCTCTAGCATTTTAACTAGGCAAGCCATAGCGGTTTCATAATCGGGAGCAAGTTCAGCTAAAGATTTTTCTGGGATTTTCTCATACTTACTAATATGATCAAGGAACTCTCCAATATTATTTATCCCTACTATAGATCCATCACCTATAGATAGGTTCCTAAACTCAAACTCGGGAATAATCATGGTAAACTAAATGCAATAAAAATAACAACTACACTAATTTTTTTTTGAATTTTTGATATAAAATGCAAACAAGATAAAAATAAAATATGCAAGCAAAACAATAACAAAGTAAAAGAGTTGAGAGTGAGAGACTCCCCTCGCAGAAGAGATGCTTTTCTCCCCGGCAACGGCGCTAGAAAAAGTCTTTGCTGAGCGCGGAGTTGATGAAGGAGAATTTATGCGCAACGTTGAGTGGAACCCCAAGAGGAAGGTATGATGAGCACAACAGGAAGTTTTTCTCAGTAAGAAACCAAGGTTTATCGAACAGTAGGAGAAAAACATTCTCTCTCGAGGTGTTGCGAACCAACTCGTGGCAGGGCGCACTGCCGGCGTCAGCAGCAACGTAGAGATCTGCACACAAACAACCAAGTAATTTGTCCCCAACTTTCAGCGAGGTTGTCAAACTCACTGGTTTTGCTGAAAACAAAGGATTAAATGAACCGTGTGGAAGAAGAATTGTTTGCATAGAACAGAACAAGAAAATATTGTAGAAGATTGCAATTAAAAGAAGAAGGACTGGGGTCCACAGTTCACTAGAGGCGCCTCCCCAATAAATAAATATGCTGGGTAAACAAATTACAGATGGGAAATTGACAAACAGAGATTCTACGCTAATGGTTGGTGCAGAATACATGCTATGAAAGTATGCGGGCATTACAACAATATACAGAGACTGTAATCCAACTGCATCTATGCCTAATAATCCACCTTCAGGATTGCATCCGCGACACCCTCCAGTATTAAGTTGCAAGCAACGAACTATCGCTTTAAGCAATGTGTGTAAAGTAAACAATGAAACTACCCTTGAATAGAACACCACTGTTTTCTCCCTAGTAGCAACATCACATCTACAACCGTAGAGAACAAGGTCACTTCCCATGGTTAAATAGAGGCATGAATCCACTATCGAGCATAAATACTCCCTCTTGGAGTCGCTAAGAGCATGCAAGATCATAATAACATAATACATAATCTCAACCAAAGCAATCTATCTATAAATCGGATCCATATCAAACCAACATGTAGCAATTACAAATAGATGATATTGATCATGTTAGGCAGCTCACAAGATCTATACATGAAGCACAACAAGGAGAGGACAGCCATCTAGCTACTGCTATGGACCCATGATCCCGTGGAGGACTACTCACGCATCACTTCGGATGAAGACATGGCGATGTAGAGGCCTCCGACAGTGATTTCCCTCTCCGGCAGGGTGCCGGGATGGACTGCAGAACCCTCCCAAACTAGGGTTTCGGTTGACAGCGGCGTCGGTACTTTTCGTGGATGGAGGCTCGGGTCCCTGGGGTTTTCTCGATACGAGGAATAAATAGGCAGAAGGGCAGAGCAAACGAGGTGATGAGGCGCCAGTACATGGGCCAGGCGCGACCAAGGGTGGGGCCGCGCCTGCCCTCTGTACTGCCACGTGGCAGCTCTCCTGCGCGTGTCCTTCTGGCTCCCTCTTCGTCTCGGAAAAATAAGACTTTGGGCGTTTGTTTCGTCCAATTCTGAGAAACTTTCATGTACAACTTTTCTGAAACACAAAAACAACAGAAAACAGGAACTGACACTGCGGCACTGCGTTTATAGGTTAGTCCCAGAAAATGTTAAAAAGTGTGGAAAAGTGCACATAAAACGCATAAGAATTGTAACAAAGCAAATATGGAACATCAAAAATTATAGATACGTTTCGGACGTATCAGTTAGCACGCACAGGCATGATCCGTAATAGCCAAGAACTATGCTGGTGTAGCAGTTCTTTGTGCCGCTCGTCAGCAGGGATGCCATATCCAGCGGCTCCCTCGCGCATCTGTTTAGCACGGACGGGGCTTGCCTGCGCCCGCGGCCATGCGCCCATCCGTGCGCCCTGCCGTTTCACAACCATCCGACGGCTCCTTTTCTTTCCTTCACATTTATTCCTTTTATTGGTAAAAAAATAATCGTAAAAATACCGCAGAAACACATGTCTAGTCTCTCCGAATGTGTGATGCCGACGTTGCTGGAGCTGATACCTCATGGCAGCCGACCTTGCTCGAGCTGGTAACTCATGGCGGCTGGCCGGCCGCCGTCGCCGGAGCTGATCGCTCATGGTGGTCGCTGTTGCCGGAGCTGATCACTCGTGGCCGCCGCCTGGTCAGGCTGTGAGCACCACCATGCGCCTCTCTCATCATCATGCTACCATCTTCCATCAATTGTTGCTGGTCAAGGAGGACGTGCGGATGAGGTTTATCGGCGCTAGCTATGGAAAAGAAAGAGATGAGAATTGTGAAGCCCCGCCAATTGTTCTTGTCTGCTGCTGCTGCACAATAGAAGTTTCTGAGGAGGAAGCCACGAACAAAGTAAAATAGAGAAGGGGAGATCCCAGTGCGCCCCATGATTATCCATGCGATTACCATACATAATTATGTCCAGTATAAGATTTGATTGGTTCGATTGTTAGCTAGCTCGCGATTGTTCGCCTCTGCTCGTGGATTTGCGTGATACCCATGTTCCTCCGGCCGCTGGAGCACAGTTTACAGACACGGTGCTAGGAGCCTTCGGCTCAGGTAATCGGCTCCTCCTTCGTCTGCAAGGGAGCCGCCGGCCGGCCGACGCCTGCTGGTTGTTTGTTGACTCGATAAATACGGAGGGAGTCGTATGATAATCCGTATTCACTTACCTTTTCCTTGAAAGAAATATCTCTAGCAGAGAAAAACGCGGTCAAGTCGTTGGATGTGAGCGGCGCACGGATGGGCGCATGGCCGCCGGCGCAGGCAAGCCCCATCCGTTTAGCACAGGCATTCTCAATTTCTAATCGATCATAGTTCCTTAAATACCTCCTTTTATTCGTGCAGTTTTCTCCCAGAAAAAATAATACTGATTTGCCTCTACTATTTCTAATCGATCATAAGTCCTTAAATTCCTCCTTTGATTCGTGCAGTTTTCTCCCAGAAAAATTATACCAATTCTACTATTTCTATTTGGGTTTTGGAGTAGTTTATTTATATGGAAGTCTTTTGGGGAGTAGTTGATTTATATGATACTGCTAAAGATGCGCTCTAATTAACGACGCTTCTGGTGATTCTCCAGATGGTGGCGCCTACTCGGCCTTCAGGTAGGAGGCAATGGCGATGTACGTGTGGAGCCCTGTCCACTCCGATTTTGGGCAGCGTCGGTGAGCCCTTACGGGATCGAGCGGACCACTATCGTCGCACGCCATCGAGCGGAACCGAGCCTTCTTGACGCTCGCAGTTGGAGTAAGGACGGCGCTAGTTGGGCCAGCTGCCGCATCTCAGGTGGCTCAACGGCGAGGTCGCCGGACCGCGACGAGGCGGCTGGGCCACTTCGAGCGCCACCCATTGCGCCGCGCCGCGCATCCTGGTATCCTTGCCATCTCCCCGCCCCTAGACTGACCACCGCAAACAGGAATCGACCACTGCGCTCCCCAATTTTTCCCAAATCACTTGCCCTCGGGAGAAGGTGCACGGTGGCGGACGCCAGCAGTCACTACTCGGGGATAAGGTGCACGGCTCCAGCGGATGGTGAGCGGCGGTTTGGGGCGGCGCCGGGGCGGCACGGGAGAAGGGTCCAGCCGACGATGAGTGGCGGTCGATGGCGGATGCCGGTAGTCGCTGGTGGCCGGCGAGTTTCATGGCCTCGCTACGAACAATATTTGCTTCTCCACAAATCCAACGCGCCACCGACACTTCTTCATCCACTGCGTCCGTCCATCAGCCCATCCTTCTTACCTGCGACTTCTCCTGCATCGACACATGCGCTGCAACGAGATGCATCGACGAGGACCGCCTGGATTCCACTCCCCAGGCTCATGGGAGAGGTAGGCTCATGGGAGAGATAGGTGCTGGATCGTGTTGCGGCATCAGTGTGCGAAGGCAATGAAAAAGTCAGCCAACAGCTTGCCGTTTGAGAGAGAAATCGCTACAGCAGCAGTACGAGATGTAGAGTATCTTCTTTTTCTTAATCTCTCCACACGAAGGGGAGTACTTTGTATATGTACAGTGGTCACTAGCATGCATGCGTAAGTACCAACAAAAGTTCACAAAACCCTGTTAGCCGCCGTCTATGGATATGTTGAATCCAACGGTGCTATATAAGATCCAATGGTGATGAGCGCATGCACACGTATACACCTGATCACCAAATCCACTATCATGCTAAGAATACTTTATGTGATGGTTATATTGTTGAGTTTATTCATGATGCTACTGAAAGTTATTATGTGAGAGGAAAATATGGTTGTAGAAGTTTTCATGTTACTAAAATACCTCTCTATATGCTGAAAGTTTTGAAGTTGCTCTTGTTTTATCTTCCTATGCTTGTCACTTTGTTCTTTGTGAATTTATTTGTGTACAAGATTCCTATGCATAGGAAGTGGGTTAGACTTAAATGTGTTTCATATTTTCTCCTTGATGCTCGCTTTTTCTTCAATTCATATTTCTTATGTGAGCATCTTCTCAAATTACCGCGTCTAGCCGAAATGCGTTACTGAAAGCACTCCTGGGAGATAACCCATGTTTTATTTCTGTAATTTTTATTTTGTTGATTCTTGGAAGTTGTTACCTCTGTAATAACCTCTCGTTATCATTATTATTTCGTTTTGTGCCAAGAATAACCTCTAATAGAAAAAAAGTAAGATTTAGGGAAGTTGTTGTCCTGAAAACAGATTTTGTGTTGTTACCATACAAATTCATACAAATAGGCAGAGCAGAATTTTGAGCTGCTGTTTTTTATGCATATGCCTAATGTTATTATCTAACTTTCGTTAGTTAGCCACTTTTCGAGATGAGCAATAAAAGATTTTCGAAAAATTGATCTTTACCTGTTGTTCTGTTTTGACAGATTTCTGCCACTATTTGCATTTGTCTATTAATCTCTTTCTTTTTTTGTTCTTTTGATCAAAGAGCTTTTTAAAGAGTTGCTACAATAGCTAATGCTTTAATATATGTTTGATATATGTTAGCACTGAACCCAAATGGATTTGTTTAATTTGAATGTACTAATGCTGCTAATAGAGAATTGTGTGAAGTTTTGTATGAAGTTTTCAAGTGTAGGGAGAGAAGAATGATATGATGAGATGAAGAATGGACAAAAAATCAAACTTGGGGATTCCCATGCACCCCAAGAAATATTCAAGAGGTACAAGCGTCAAAACTTGGGGATGCCCAAGACATCCCCTCTTCATCAATAAAGTAACATGTCATCTCTCTATGCGCTATATTTTTGTTGCTTCATATGCTATGTGTTATTTTTGGAGCGTTTTTATTTTTATTTTTATTTTTGCTTTTGGTTTTCTTTTCTTTTGTTTGATGTAGCATATGGTTGGATCCAGGCATTCTTGTGTGAGAGAGACACACTTCGTTTTAGTTGTATACAACACTCTTGTCGGGAACCCCAGAGGTCGTAGGCTAGACAAACCCAGATCTGCATCTGGCATAAGCCTAACATAGATCTCTAGGGCCTACAGGGCGAGAATCGGTAGCACAACAGTGACTCTATGACTCAAAGAGTAATACAAGCTCATAACTGAGCGAAAAACCAAAGTATTACAAGCAGAGGTCACTGACCTGACATTTCATCAATCAATGAAGTGAAGTTACGCTATTCTAAATAGCAAAATAGCAAAATACCTAAGAGGCCAGGAGCATAACGGCGACGTCCCAGCCCATAGATTCCAGACTGCCACCTGGGAATCCCAAGCTACTCGTCGATGTCGACCTAGAAACCTTCATTTTTTGGAGCAACTTCGTCTGAAACAAAGCATGCAAAGCTGAGTACAAGGATCAGCAAGACTTAGTACAACCTTTTAGCAAAGCTGGTATGCGAGGCTTTATGTGGAGCTTATTTTGCAGAAAACCAGTTTTCCTTTGTAAAAAAAGAGGGAGCGGAAGCTCGTCTATTCAGATCATTTTCAAAAGTGGATAAGAGAGCGATATTTCTAGCTCTACTGATCATCATATTGAATCCACCGAATCTTCACCCTCAGCTGAACCTATCAACTAGGATCACCCTCTCGATACCCTAAGAAGGGATCCTTAACACACATTGATTCCAAGTTTTACGATTAGGTTCATGTTGTCTATGATCACATAATTCATCACCAGTCGTCCGTAACCATGGACACGACTTTTTGAAAAGATTTACCCTGCAGGGTGATACGTCTCCGACGTATCGATAATTTCTTATGTTCCATGCCACATTATTGATGATATCTACATGTTTTATGCACACTTTATGTCATATTTATGCGTTTTCCGGAACTAACCTATTGACGAGATGCCGAAGGGTCAGTTGCTGTTTTCTGCTGTTTTTGGTTTCAGAAATCCTAGTAAGGAAATATTCTCGGAATCGGACGAAATCAACGCCCAGCATCTTAGAATCCCCGGAAGCATCCAGAACACCCGAGAGCCGCCAGAGAGGGGACACAGGCCCCCCAGGTGATAGGCCGGCGTGGCCCAGGGGTGGCCCGCGCCCCCCTGTGGTGTCGTCGCCTCGTTGACCTTCTGACGCCTCCTCTTCGCCTATTTAAAGCCCCTCGACCTAAAACCTCGAGACGGAAAAGCCACGGTACGAGAAACCTTCCAGAGCCGCCGCCATCGCGAAGCCAAGATCTGGGGGACAGGAGTCTCTGTTCCGGCACGCCGCCGGGACGGGGAAGTGCCCCCGGAAGGCTTCTCCATCGACACCGCTGCCATCTCCACCGCCATCTTCATCACCGCTGTTGTCTCCCATGAGGAGGGAGTAGTTCTCCATCGAGGCTTGGGGCTGTACCGGTAGCTATGTGGTTAATCTCTCTCCTATGTACTGCAATACAATAATCTCATGAGCTGCCATACATGATTGAGATTCATATGATGATGCTTGTAATCTAGATGTCATTATGCTAGTCAAGTGGATTTTACTTATGTGATCTCCGGAGACTCCTTGTCCCACGTGTGTAAAGGTGACAGTGTGTGCACCGTGGGGGTCTCTTAGGCTATATTTCACAGAATACTTATTCACTGTTATGAATGGCATAGTGAGGTGCTTATTTATATCTCTTTATGATTGCAATGTGTTTTGTATCACAATTCATCTATGTGCTACTCTAGTGATGTTATTAAAGTAGTTTATTCCTCCTGCACGGTGTAATGGTGACAGTGTGTGCATCGTGTTAGTACTTGGCGTAGGCTATGATTGTGATCTCTTGTAGATTATGAAGTTAACTATTGCTATGATAGTATTGATGTGATCTATGCCTCCTTTCGTAGCGTGAAGGTGACATTGTGCATGCTATGTTAGTAATTGGTTTGGTTATGTTGATCTGTCATGCACTCTAAGGTTATTTAAATATGAACATCGAATATTGTGGAGCTTGTTAACTCCGGCATTGAGGGTTCGTGTAATCCTACACAGTTAGTGGTGTTCATCATCCAACAAGAGGGTGTAGAGTCTAGCATCTATCTATTTATTCTGTTATGTGATCAATGTTGAGAGTGTCCACTAGTGAAAGTATGATCCCTAGGCCTTGTTCCTAAATACTGCTATCGCTGCTTGTTTCTTGTTTTCTTGCATCTCTACTGCCCGCAATATTACCACCATCAACCACACGCCAGCAAGCACTTTTCTGGCGCCGTTACTACTGCTCATACTTATTCATACCACCTGTATTTCACTATCTCTTCGCCGAACTAGTGCACCTATTAGGTGTGTTGGGGACACAAGAGACTTCTTGCTTTGTGGTTGCAGGGTTGCTTGAGAGGGATATCTTTGACCTGTTCCTCCCTGAGATCGATAAACCTTGGGTGATCCACTTAAGGGAAACTTGTTGCTGTTCTACAAACCTCTGCTCTTGGAGGCCCAACACTGTCTACAAGAATAGAAGCACCCGTAGACATCAAGTACTTTTCTGGCGCCGTTGCCGGGGAACGAAGGAAAGCTACACCATTTCCTCCCTCGTCAACTACGCGCCAAGCACTTTTCTGGCGCCGTTGCCGGGGAGGAAAGGTAAAATGCACTCATACTCCAGTTCCAGGTAACAGTACTTTTCTGGCGCCATTGTGTGAGTGTTTGAAGCTATTTCCTTTAGATCCTGCAGTTGCATCTTTTTGTTTCTTGTTTACACTAGTAAGGCATAATGGACAACAATGAGCTTCTTATTCTATTTTCTGATTTAAGACATGGATGGTTTGATCCGAAAATTAAAAAACCCATGGAACATGTTAGTATGAACACTTTGAACACCATTGTTGCTAATGATATGGAAAATTCTAAGCTTGGGGAAGCTGGTTTTCATGAGCATGATATTTTTAGTCCCCCAAGCATTGAGGAGGAAATTTACTTTGATGATACTTTGCCTCCTATTTATGATGATTATAATGATAGTAGCCTTTTGTTGCCGCCTGTTATGGAGGATAAATTTGATTATGATTACAATATGCCTCCTATATTTGATGATAGCTACTTTGTTGAATTTGCTCCCACTATTACTAATAAAATTGATTATGATTATGTGGAGAGTAATAATTTTATGCATGAGACTCATGATAAGAATGCTTTATGTGATAGTTATATTATTGAGTTTGCTCATGTTGCTACTGAAAGTTATTATGAGAGAGGAAAATATGGTTGTAGAAATTTTCATGTTACTAAAATGCCTCTCTATGTGCTGAAATTTTTGAAGCTACACTTGTTTTATCTTCCTATGCTTGTCACTTTGCTCTTCATGAACTTGTTTATTTACAAGATCCCTATGCATAGGAAGTGGGTTAGATTTAAATGTGTTTTGAATTTGCTTCTTGATGCTCTCTTTTGCTTCAAATACTATTTCTTGCGAGTGCATCATTAAAACTGCTGAGCCCATCTTAATGGCTATAAAGAAAGCACTTCTTGGGAGATAACCCATGTGTTTATTTTACTACAGCAATTTTGTTTTATATTTGTGTCTTGGAAGTTGTTACTACTGTAACAACCTCTCCTTATCTTTATTTTGTTGCATTGTTGTGCCAAGTAAAGTCCTTGATAGAAAGGTTGATACTAGATTTGGATTACTGCGCAGAAACAGATTTCTGTCTGTCACGAATCTGGGATGAATTCTCTGTAGGTAACTCAGAAAATTATGCCAATTTACGTGAGTGATCCTCAGATATGTACTCAACTTTCATTCAATTTGAGCATTTTCATTTGAGCAAGTCTGGTGCCTCAATAAAATTCGTCTTTACGGACTGTTCTGTTTTGACAGATTCTGCCTTTTATTTCGCATTGCCTCTTTTGCTATGTGGAATGGATTTCTTTGTTCCATTAACCTCCAGTAGCTTTGGGAAATGTCCAGAAGTGTTAAGAATGATTGTGTCACCTCTGAACATGTGAATTTTGATTATGCACTAACCCTCTAATGAGTTTGTTTCGAGTTTGGTGTGGAGGAAGTTTTCAAGGGTCAAGAGAGGAGGATGATACAATATGATCAAGAAGAGTGAAAGCTCTAAGCTTGGGGATACCCCGGTGGTTCATCCCTGCATATTTCAAGAAGACTCAAGCATCTAAGCTTGGGGATGCCCAAGGCATCCCCTTCTTCATCGACAAATTATCAGGTTCCTTCTCTTGAAACTATATTTTTATTCGGTCACATCTTATGTACTTTACTTGGAGCGTCTGTTTGCTTTCGTTTTTGTTTTTGTTTGAATAAATGCTTGTGTGGGAGAGAGACACGCTCCGCTGGTTCATATGAACACATGTGTTCTTAGCTTTTAATTTTCATGGCAAAGGTTGAAACTGCTTCGTTAATTGTTATATGGTTGGAAACGGGAAATGCTACATGTGGTAATTGGTATGATGTCTTGAACAATGTGATACTTGGCAATTGTTGTGCTCATGTTTAAGCTCTTGCATCATATACTTTGCACCTATTAATGAAGAAATACATAGAGCTTGCTAAAATTTGGTTTGCATAATTGGTCTCTCTAAGGTCTAGATAATTTCTAGTATCGAGTTTGAACAACAAGGAAGACGGTGTAGAGTCTTATAATGTTTACAATATGTCTTTTATGTGAGTTTTGCTGCACCGCTTCATCCTTGTGTTTGTTTCAAATAGCCTTGCTAGCCTAAGCCTTATATCGAGAGGGAATACTTCTCATGCATCCAAATCCTTGAGCCAACCACTATGCCATTTGTGTCCACCATACCTACCTACTACATGGTATTTCTCCGCCATTCCAAAGTAAATTGCTTGAGTGCTACCTTTAAACAATTCAAAATTTATCACCTCTGATTTGTGTCAATGTTTTATAGCTCATGAGGAAGTATGTGGCGTTTATCTTTCAATCTTGTTGGGCAACTTTCACCAATGGACTAGTGGCTTCATCCGCTTATCCAATAATTTTGCAAAAAGAGCTGGCAATGGGATTCCCAGTCCCAAATTAATTAACAGAAATAGACACTCCTCCATGGTATGTGATTGTTGGACGGCACCCGAAGGATTCGGTTAGCCATGGCTTGAGAAAGCAAAGGTGGGGAGGAGTGTCATCATAATAAAACTAAAATAAAAAGGCACTCCTTCATGGTATGAGATTGTTGGCAGGCACCCGAAGGATTCGGTTAGCCATGGTTTGTGAAAGAAAGGTTGGAAGGAGTGCCACACAAAAATAAAATAAAATGGGAGCCGCTCTTTGAAGGTTTGTCTGGCAAGGGGGTTAGAGTGCCCACTACCATTCGTTGACAACAACAAACACCTCTCAAAATTTTACTTTTATTGCTCTCTATATGTTTTCAAAATCAAAGCTCTAGCACAAATATGGCAATCAATGCTTCCCTCTGCAAAGGGCCTTTCTTTTACTTTTATTGTTGAGTCAGTTCACCTATCTCTCTCCACCTCAAGAAGCAAACACTTGTGTGAACTGTGCATTGATTCCTACATACTTGCATATTGCACTTGTTATATTGCTTTGCATTGACACCTATCCATGAGATATACATGTTACAAGTTGAAAGCAACCGCTGAAACTTAATCTTCCTTTGTGTTGCTTCAATACCTTTACTTTGAATTATTGCTTTATGAGTTAACTCTTATGCAAGACTTATTGATGCTTGTCTTGAAAGTACTATTCATGAAAAGTCTTTGCTATATGGTTCATTTGTTTACTCATGTCATTTACCATTGTCCTGGATCGCTGCATTCATTACATATGCTTACAATAGTATGATCAAGGTTATGATGGCATGTCACTCCAGAAATTATCTTTGTTATCGTTTACCTGCTCGGGACGAGCAGAAACTAAGCTTGGGGATGCTGATACGTCTCCGACGTATCGATAATTTCTTATGTTCCATGCCACATTATTGATGATATCTACATGTTTTATGCATACTTTATGTCATATTTATGCGTTTTCTGGAACTAACCTATTGACGAGATGCCGAAGGGCCAGTTGCTGTTTTCTGCTGTTTTTGGTTTCAGAAATCCTAGTAAGGAAATATTCTCGGAATCGGACGAAATCAACGCCCAGCATCTTAGAATCCCCGGAAGCATCCAGAACACCCGAGAGCCGCCAGAGAGGGGACACAGGCCCCCCAGGTGATAGGCCGGCGTGGCCCAGGGATGGCCCGCGTCCCCCTGTGGTGTCGTCGCCTCGTTGACCTTCTGACGCCTCCTCTTCGCCTATTTAAAGCCCCTCGACCTAAAACCTCGAGACGGAAAAGCCACGGTACGAGAAACCTTCCAGAGCCGCCGCCATCGCGAAGCCAAGATCTGGGGGATAGGAGTCTCTGTTCCGGCACGCCGCCGGGACGGGGAAGTGCCCCCGGAAGGCTTCTCCATCGACACCGCTGCCATCTCCACCGCCATCTTCATCACCGCTGATGTCTCCCATGAGGAGGGAGTAGTTCTCCATCGAGGCTTGGGGCTGTACCGGTAGCTATGTGGTTAATCTCTCTCCTATGTACTTCAATACAATAATCTCATGAGCTGCCTTACATGATTGAGATTCATATGATGATGCTTGTAATCTAGATGTCATTATGCTAGTCAAGTGGATTTTACTTATGTGATCTCCGGAGACTCCTTGTCCCACGTGTGTAAAAGTGACAGTGTGTGCACCGTGTGGGTCTCTTAGGCTATATTTCACAGAATACTTATTCACTGTTATGAATGGCATAGTGAGGTGCTTATTTATATCTCTTTATGATTGCAATGTGTTTTGTATCACAATTCATCTATGTGCTACTCTAGTGATGTTATTAAAGTAGTTTATTCCTCCTGCACGGTGTAATGGTGATAGTGTGTGCATCGTGTTAGTACTTGGCGTAGGCTATGATTGTGATCTCTTGTAGATTATGAAGTTAACTATTGCTATGATAGTATTGATGTGATCTATGCCTCCTTTCGTAGCGTGAAGGTGACAGTGTGCATGCTATGTTAGTACTTGGTTTGGTTATGTTGATCTGTCATGCACTCTAAGGTTATTTAAATATGAACATCGAATATTGTGGAGCTTGTTAACTCCGGCATTGAGGGTTCGTGTAATCCTACACAGTTAGTGGTGTTCATCATCCAACAAGAGGGTGTAGAGTCTAGCATCTATCTATTTATTCTGTTATGTGATCAATGTTGAGAGTGTCCACTAGTGAAAGTATGATCCCTAGGCCTTGTTCCTAAATACTGCTATCGCTGCTTGTTTACTGTTTTACTGCATCTCTACTGCCCGCAATATTACCACCATCAACCACACGCCAGCAAGCACTTTTCTGGCGCCGTTACTACTGCTCATACTTATTCATACCACCTGTATTTCACTATCTCTTCACCGAACTAGTGCACCTATTAGGTGTGTTGGGGACACAAGAGACTTCTTGCTTTGTGGTTGCAGGGTTGCTTGAGAGGGATATCTTTGACCTCTTCCTCCCTGAGATCGATAAACCTTGGGTGATCCACTTCAGGGAAACTTGCTGTTGTTCTACAAACCTCTGCTCTTGGAGGCCCAACACTGTCTACAAGAATAGAAGCACCCGTAGACATCACAGGGGTGTACAACTTTACCCACACGCGCCGACCGACTCTTAATGCCAGTACATTAGTACACTTCCTTGGTGTGCCGGCAGAGGGTGGTCGACCAAAACCTTTCCCTTGCCTTGCCTATCCCATGATTCAATCTAACTGGGGAACTCCGTCATCGTAGGTAGCCATTCTCCGAGGCGGTCCCGGTCATTGTGTGCAGGGGATCCAGTTCAATGCCTCCAGCATCCTTCACCCCGGCCACGCCCTATATGATGCACTTTGAAAACCTTTTCCATCTTTTCCCCATGCATATGGCAAATGGAACTCGCAAACTAATTGACTCATGGGTGAGCTAGGCAAGTTCGGGCCAAGGGGTTCCCATGGGCCCCGCGTGGCTGTACGCCCAGTCTTGGTTCCGAAGGCGAGAACTCAGGTCCTAGTATCGGTGAGAATGAATCAAATCACCGCATCCCCATGTGGCGGCCCATCCAAGCCTTTAAACATGTTTATTATCATCACTGATCTTACCACGTCATCCTGCCATACTAGGTTCAATCGCAGCTCTGATTCATCAACCGGATGGATCAGAATTCGTTAACTAAGCATGGCTAAGCATATTCGATACAACGGCTCTAGCGATGCGCACGAGCTCAAACCTAGTCTTGTTGGGAGCAGTGGATCAGAGTATTTAGGCTAGAAGGATGGTAAATGCAACACACATAGGATAACTATTCTTGCCGATAAAACATATTGGAAACGAATGCGATATGTATGAACCAGAAGTAAAAGCATTTCGAAACCATAATGTGAACCATGATAGGGCTTGCCTTTGTCCCTGACAAACCAATATGGATCCTCAATGATCCCATGCTTGACTTGTTCGTCGGTGGACAATTATTGAGTTGCTGTCGTTGTCGATCTTCATCGTCCCGAGCACTTGCTCTATCGATCGTGAAGTAGCAAACACCGGAAAGGTAGAACAACAATCAACACATGGCATAATGCAATGCGCATACAAGGATGATGACATGACATGTTAATTGTATTGAAGTTAACCCTAAGACATCATCAATTTAACTGAGGTTTGACGGAACTAGGGTTAGTAGTTCCGGAGCCTCAGAGGGGTGGATTATGTTCTTCTAAAATAACTAGGGTTCAAAGAAGTTTAACAATGCATGATTTTGTAATCAAATTGTAGATCTCATTTTTCTGAATTTTTTGATATACTATACATATTTTTCTGATTTAAAATGAATTACTTATGAATTTTACAAGTTTTAACCATTTTAAATCATTTTCTGAAAATTTCAGAAATTACTAAAAATCTGATAGACATGGGCCCACTGTCAGGGTTTTATTATTTTACTAAATATTTCTGAAAATATTAAAAATCTGACAAAGGGGCCCACATGTCAATTTATTTTCGTTTAGAGAAATAAAAGGCAATAGAAAAGGAAAAGGGGTGGGTCCCACGACGGTCAACCGCTGTCGGTCAACTCCGGCGGCCGGCGCCGGTGACCATAGCGCGGTGGCGCTAGAGAGCGCCCCTGGACGTGCGGGGCAGTGCGTTCGACGCGCACGAGCACGGCTAGGTGACTAGTGGCCACACCGTTAGCTGGGGGTGGCCGGAGCCACGCCGATGACGAGAAGCCGTGGCGGCGGGCACGGGTGCATGTGGCGACGGTGATACAGGGCAAAAGGGAGAGGGAGGAGGGGTGCGTTAGCACCGCAAGCTCACCAGGAGATGGATGGAGGCGACGAGGAGGCCGGATGAGGTCCGTAGCGCCGGCGGTCGAACGCGGAGAAGAAGGCTACGACGGGGTCGATTGGGGGCTTCCTCGGCCGATTCCTTCAGCCAGGAGCTTAATGGCAGCGATGTGGAGGTCGAGGGAGGGTCGCCGGAGTTTGGGGAGGCGGGGAACGTCGGCGATTGACGGAGGCCGACGGCTAGGGTTTCGTCAACCTCGCAGAAAGAGGAGAACGAGGGAGAGGGAGAAACAGCGAGGCATCTAGGGTTCGTCTTGGCGGCCGGAGGGGGGTCTTATAGGCGGCGAAGAGCGTCCTGACGCGCGACAACTGGCGGGGGGGGACGAGCAGCTTCCCCCATCGTGGGGTTGAAGAAGATGGGGGATTTTTGCACAAAACCCCCTAGGGGTGGGGTGGGCCAAGTTGGGCTGCTGGTGGGTTGGTTTGCTGGGCTGCGCAGGGAGAGGAGAAGAGAGGGAAGAGTTGGGCTGCGGCCCAAGACTGAGGAGGAGCTCTCTTCTCTCTTTTTTCTAAATTCTCTTTGTATTTTGATTTCAAATTTTGTTTGCTATTTTGAAATTTGTTTGAAGTTTCAAACTTCTCTAAACATTAGAAACTATCCATGGCCTTCAAAATATATTTATGGCCATGTATTTTGTTTGAAACCTTTTGAAACACTTTGGAGCATTTGAATACAAGGAGAAATTCAAACCAACATTAGGGTTTTCAAATATTTCACTTATGCATTTTTTGGGAAATCATGATGCTCATGAAATGATGCACAAACAAACCCTAATCTAGGTTTTATTAAAACATGGGTGTTATAGCTTTAGTTTTCGTTCCTATCATTCTGCGAGTGTTCTAGTTTTCTGGTACTGCGTTTAGCTCTTGGTTTTTGATTCTTATTTTGTTCAGAGATCATTAGTATTATTTATTTATGTAATATTAGCTCTCTGGTCCATATTGTTTTTCATCTCTGAAAGCTATTCCAAATAAGTTGATTGATGTTGGATACGAGTAGAATATTTCATGACTATAGTGATGTAAAAGGAAGCTTGTCGGGACCGTGGCATAGATTTTGGCATGTCATGTTGGATGTTATTCTTGTCATATGCTTAGTATTTATTGTTGTAGCATGACTTGTCTCGCATATCTGAGAGTGCATAATGTGCCATTAGTATTTATTGTTGTAGCATGACTTGTCTCGCATATCTGAGAGTGCATAATGTGCCATTGAAAGAATTATGTGTTGTTTCCATCATAAAAGCATAATATTGTGGTATTCTCCTTTGATGCTTTATTGGGTTGATTTGGCACATGCTCATACCATGTTATGACTATAACCAATCAACTAAAGCCTCTATTATCATTTAGTTTTTTAATTTTAGTATCACTTTATTCTTTGATTGATAATGTTTTGTCGCTATGCATGATTATGGCCATTATTGCTCTCTTAGTTGGTCGCTCCCAGTCTTTTGCCAGCTTTCGCCTGTGCTCAGTATGAACTCTACTCGTGCATCCAACTAACATGAAAGAAAGTTTGTCAATTGTGTCCACCATATCTACCTAGTAGCATTATTTCTATTCCAAGCAATTCATCATGTTTTTATTTATCTTCCAAATTAAATTTTGGCATTAGAAAATTAGTCAGTAAAGCTCTCACGAACTTGATGGCATATTTACTTTCTTGCACTTAATAAATTTGATCATTGTGCCTATCTTATGACGTTTATATGGTTGCAAATTGCGAGTTGGGAGTTAGTAGAACCATACTTTCATGGGTAACACTTTCAACGTTGCACTTATATTTAGTTGATATCATGTTCTTTCGTTTATGTATGCCTAGCGGTGCAAAATAAATGGAAACTTGTAAGTCCATGAAGTTTTTATATGAGTTAGAGAAATGTCTGGGCCGCTAATCTAAGCCATGCATCATTCATGGTGGAAATTTACAGCTAAGCCATAGTGAGCATTCTATGAAGCATTTGCAATAAAAAGTTATACCCATAGTAAATAAAAGATTGCTGAGATGCTCATTGTCTGTTTGTCTTGTCATTTTGGCATGGGATTGCTCTTACAAGAGTACCTCCATATCATTGGGCAAGAGGTATCCCGTTGGCGGTTCTCGATGATGCATGTATACTTACAATGACAAGAACTTATTTGGGACCTAAGTTGAGTAGCATGAGATTTAGGTACTTGTATTCAAGGGGCATGAGATTTTCAACTTGTGATTTGCAAGCATATAGCTCATTTCTGACTCACATTAACTTTAACCATTGAAGATGCTTATGATAGGGCAATGAGATCTCAAAGCTAATAAGTACCATAATTTTTGGAAGGTTTATAAAACTTGTTTATCTTGCTTACTCTGCAAAGAGTCTCTCTTTTAATTTTATGTTGAGTCTTCACCTTCTTCTTTATGCACCGATTAAGAGAGCATAGTTATCCTTCTTAGTGCAATGTGCACAATCCCAAAATTATTATTGATTGATTCATGATTGTGTTATTGTTTGTTCTTAAATTACTTGTATCTAGTCACCCTTTGAACTTTAAAGGTGTCCTCGCATTTATGTTTTGCTACTCCATAAAGGACATGTTGAGTACCACTTTTTTATGTTTACTCTATGCTCATAAACAAACGGTTGCTTTCAATGCACTATTATTCATGATCTGTTGTTTGAGTTACTCTTCATGTTATAACATAGTTGCTAAGTTCTATTGAATTATATCTATCATGCCTATGTTTAGAGTACTTTGATTCCAACTCACAATGTTTTACATGCTTGATCAAGATTGTGTTGGATTCATGTCACTTCAAAAATTATCTTTGTTATCACTTACCTACTCGAGGACGAGCACGAGTGATATGTCTCAAACGTATCTATAATTTTTGATGCTCCATGCTTGTTTTACACCAATTCATATGTGTTTTGTTTACACTTTGCTGCACTTTTACATGATTTACGGCACTAACCTATTAATAAGATGCCATAGTGCCAGTTCCCGGTTTACGACACTAACCTATTAATTATCATTGCTAGAGGCATCTAGATCGCCATGCCCGCCTCCAAAGTGATGCGTGAGTAGTTCATCGCTGGACTATGGGTCCATAGCAGTAGCTAGATGGTTGTCTTCTCCACCTTGTGATTCATGTATCGATCTTGTGTGCTCCTTACATGATCAAGGTCATCTTTATGTAATCCTCTATGTTTGGTTTGCTGGGATCCGATGAATGTTGAATACTATGTTGAGATTGATTATATATTCATGCCATATGTTATTTGTGATCTTGCATGCTCTCCATTGCTAGTAGAAACTCTGACCAAGTGGATACTTGTGATTTCAAGAGGGGGTATTTATGCTTGATAGTAGGTTCATGCCTCTAGTTTCCTGTGAGAGTGACTTTATAACTTCTAAGGTTGTAGATGTGTTGTTGCTACTAGAGATAACCCAACAATGTTTTATCCAAGGGTAATTCTATTGCTTAATTTACACACATTGCTTAACGCGATAGCCTGTTGCTTGCAACTTTATACTGGAAGGGGTGCAGACGCTAACCTGAAGGTGGATTATTAGTCATAGACGCAGTTGGATTACGGTCTATGTATTATGTTGTAATGTCCAATACCAAATTATCATAGTAATCATCTTGCCATGTATCGATCAATATTATGTCAATTGCCCAGATGTAATTTGTTCACCCAACATGCTATTTTCTTTATGGAGAGACACCTCTAGTGACCTGTGGACCCTGGTCCTATTTCCTTTACTGATAAATTCAACTGCAATCCTGTTCTGTTTACTTTCTGCAAACATCTCCTTCCATTCGATACGTCTAATCCTTTGTGTTCAGCAAACCGGTGAGATTGACAACCTCGCTGTAAGTTGGGGCAAAGTATTTTGATTGTGTTGTGTGCAGGTTCCACGTTGTTGCTGACGTCGGTAGTACGCCCTGCCACTAGTCAGCCATTAACACCTTTAGAAGTCACGCATTTCTCCTACTGGTCGATTAAACCTTGGTTTCGTACAAAGGGAAAACTTGCTGATGTGCTCATCACACCTTCCTCTTGGGGTTCCCCAACAGCGTGTCTGCGTACGACGAGCACATGCCATCAAGGAGTTAAGCTTGGGATGCTTGATACGTTTCAAACGTATCTATAATTTTTTATGCTCCAAGCTTGTTTTACACCAATTCATATATGCTTTGTTTACACTTTGTTGCACTTTTACATGATTTCCGGCACTAACCTATTAACAAGATGCAACAATGCCTGTTGTTTTTGTATTTCAAAAAAGTTGTACAGGAAATATTCTCGGAATTGAACAAAACAAAATCCAAAATTCCTATTTTTCCCGGAGCGAAGACGGAGTCCAGAGGAGAGACGAAGGGGGGCCACAGGGTGGCCAGACCTACCCTAGGCGCAGCCTGGACCTAGCTCGCGCCTAGGGGTGGTCTGGAGCCACCATGCCTCCACCGACCTCGCCCTTTCGCCTATATAAAGGTCCCGACACAAAAACCCTAAATATACAAGCATCTGTCCACAGAAAGTTCCGTAGCTCCATGATGTCTACGCCCCCTCCTTTTCCTGTAGACAGTGTTGGGCCTCCAAAAGCAGAGGTTTGTAGAATAGCAGCAAGTTTTCCCTTAAGTGGATCACCCAAGGTTTATCGAACTCAGGGAGGAAGAGGTCAAAGATATCCCTCTCATGCAACCCTGCAACCACAAAGCAAGAAGTCTCTTGTGTCCCCAACACACCTAATAGGTGCACTAGTTCGGCGAAGAGATAGTGAAATACAGGTGGTATGAATAAGTATGAGCAGTAGCAACGGTGCCAGAAAATAGCTTGCTGGCGTGTAGTTGATGGTGGTAGTATTGCAGCAGTAGTAACGCAGTAAAATAGTAAACAAGCAGCGATAGCAGTATTTAGGAACAAGGCCTAGGGATTAGACTTTCACTAGTGGACACTCTCAACATTGATCGCATAATAAATAACTCTTTCTCATATGTGCTACATACACTCTTTTGTTGGATGATGAACACATTGCGTAGGATTACACGAACCCTCAATGCCGGAGTTAACAAGCTCCACAATTCAATGTTCATATTTAAATAACCTTAGAGCATAATAGATCATTGCAAAATAAACCAAGAACTAACATAGTGCACACACTGCCCACATTACACTATGAAGGAGGAATAGATCACATCAATACTATCATAATGATAATTAACTCCACAATCTATAAGAGATCATGATCATAGCCTACGACAAGAACCACACGGTGCACACACTAGTCACCTTTACACCATGCAGGAGGAATAGACTACTTTAATAACATCACATGAGTAGCACACAACTAGTAGCGATACAAAGCTCATCATATGGATCTCAATCATGTAAAGCAGCTCATGAGATCATTGTATTGAAGTACATAGGAGAGAGATTAACCACATAGCTACCGGTACAGCCCCGAGCCTCGATGGAGAACTACTCCCTCCTCATGGGAGCAGCAGCGGTGATGAAGATGGCGGTGGAGATGGCAGCGGTGTCGATGGAGAAGCCTTCCGGGGGCACTTCCCCGTCCCGGCGGCGTGCCGGAACAGAGACTCATGTCCCCCAGATCTTGGCTTCGCGATGGCGGCGGCTCTGGAAGGTTTCTGTGGGTTTCGTCGCTCGTATCAGGGTTTTCGCGAAGGAGGCTTTAAATAGGCGGAAGGGCAAGGTCGGTGGACTTCTGGGGGGGCCACACTATAGGGGGGCGCGGCCCCCCCTGGCCGCGCCGGCCTAGGGTTTGGTGGGCCTGTGCCCCCTCTCTGGCGGTTCTCGTGTGTTCTGGATGCTTCCGGGCAAAATAGGAACCTGGGCGTTGATTTCGTCCAATTCTGAGAATATTTCGTTACTAGGATTTCTGAAACCAAAAACAGCAGAAAACAGGAACTGGCACTTCGGCATCTTGTTAATAGGTTAGTTCCAGAAAATGCACGAATATGACATAAAGTGTGCATAAAACATGTAGATATCATCAATAATGTGGCATGGAACATAAGAAATTATCGATACGTCGGAGACGTATCAGCATCCCCAAGCTTAGATCTGCTCGTCCCGAGCAGGTAAAACGATAACAAAGATAATTTCTGGAGTGACATGCCATCATAACCTTGATCATACTATTTGTAAAGCATATGTAGTGAATGCAGCGATCAAAACAATGTATATGACATGAGTAAACAACTGAATCATATAGCAAAGACTTTTCATGAATAGTACTTCAAGACAAGCATCAATAAGTCTTGCATAAGAGTTAACTCATAAAGCAATAATTCAAAGTAAAGGTATTGAAGCAACACAAAGGAAGATTAAGTTTCAGCGGTTGGTTTCAACTTGTAACATGTATATCTCATGGATATTGTCAACATAGAGTAATATAATAAGTGCAATATGCAAGTATGTAGGAATCAATGCACAGTTCACACAAGTGTTTGCTTCTTGAGGTGGAGAGAAATAGGTGAACTGACTCAACAATGAATATAAAAGAATGGTCCTCCATAGAGGAAAAGCATCGATTGCTATATTTGTGCTAGAGCTTTGATTTTGAAAACATGAAACAATTTTGTCAACGGTAGTAATAAAGCATATGTATCATGTAAATTATATCTTACAAGTTGCAAGCCTCATGCATAGTATACTAATAGTGCCCGCACCTTGTCCTAATTAGCTTGGACTACCGGATCATCACAATGCACATGTTTTAACCAAGTGTCACAAAGGGGTACCTCTATGCCGCCTGTACAAAGGTCTAAGGAGAAAGCTCGCATTGGATTTCTCGCTATTGATTATTCTCAACTTAGACATCCATACCGGGACAACATAGACAACAGATAATGGACTCCTCTTTTATGCATAAGCATGTAACAACAATTAATAATTTTCTCATATGAGATTGAGGATATTGTCCAAAACTGAAACTTCCACCATGGATCATGGCTTTAGTTAGCGGCCCAATGTTCTTCTCTAACAATATGCATGCTTAACCATAAGGTGGTAGATCTCTCTTACTTCAGACAAGACGAACATGCATAGCAACTCACATGAAATTCAACAAGGAGTAGTTGATGGCGTCCCCAGTGAACATGGTTATCGCACAACAAGTAACTTAATAAGAGATAAAGTGCATAAGTACATATTCAATACCACAATAGTTTTTAAGCTATTTGTCCCATGAGCTATATATTGCAAAGGTGAATGATGGAATTTTAAAGGTAGCACTCAAGCAATTTACTTTGGAATGGCGGAAAATACCATGTAGTAGGTAGGTATGGTGGACACAAATGGCATAGTGGTTGGCTCAAGTATTTTGGATGCATGAGAGGTAATCCCCCTCGATACAAGGTTTAGGCTAGCAAGGCTATTTGAAACAAACACAAGGATGAACCGGTGCAGCAAAACTCACATAAAAGACATATTGTAAACATTATAAGACTCTACACCGTCTTCCTTGTTGTTCAAACTCAATACTAGAAATTATCTAGACCTTAGAGAGACCAATTATGCAAACCAAATTTTAGCATGCTCTATGTATTTCTTCATTAATGGGTGCGAAGCATATGATGCAAGAGCTTAAACATGAGCACAACAATTGCCAAGTATCACATTACCCAAGACATTATAGCAATTACTACATGTATCATTTTCCAATTCCAACCATATAACAATTTAACGAAGAGGAAAGTTCGCCATGAATATTATGAGCTAAGAACACATGTGTTCATACGAACCAGCGGAGTGTGTCTCTCTCCCACACAAGCATTTATTCAAACAAAAACAAAAATAAAAGCATACAGACGCTCCAAGTAAAGCACATAAGATGTGACCGAATAAAAATATAGTTTCAAGAGAAGGAACCTGATAATTTGTCGATGAAGAAGGGGATGCCTTGGGCATCCCCAAGCTTAGACGCTTGAGTCTTCTTGATATATGCAGGGGTGAACCACCGGGGCATCCCCAAGCTTAGAGCTTTCACTCTTCTTGATCATAGTATATCATCCTCCTCTCTTGACCCTTGAAAACTTCCTTCACACCAAACTTCTCATAAACTTCATTAGAGGGGTTAGTACATAATCAAAAACTCACATGTTCAGAGGTGACACAATCATTCTTAACACTTCTGGACATTACTCAAAGCTACTGGAAGGTAATGAAACAAAGAAATCCACCCAACACAGCGAAAGAAGCAATACGAAATAAAAGGCAGAATCTGTCAAAACAGAACAGTCCGTAAAGACGAATTTTTAATAAATACTTCTGTTGCTCAGATCAGAAAACTCAAAACTAATGAAAGTTGCGTACATATCTGAGAAACACGCACGTAAATTGGCATATTTTTCTGATTTTTCTACAGAGAAAATAGCCCAGATTCGTGACAGATAGAAATCTGTTTCTGCGCAGAAATCCAAATCTAGTATCAACCTTCGATTAGAGACTTTACTTGGCACAACAAAACACAAAACTAAGATAAGGAGAGGTTGCTACAGTAGTAAACAACTTCCAAGACACAAATATAAGACAAAGTACTGTAGCAAAATAACACATGGGTTATCTCCCAAGAAGTTCTTTTCTTTATAGCCATTAAGATGGGCTCAGCAGTTTTAATGATGCACTCGCAAGAAATAGTATTTGAGGCAAAAGAGAGCATCAAGAGGCAAGTATGAAACAAATTTAAGCCTAACATGCTTCCTATGCATAGGAATCTTGTAAATAAACAAGTTCAAGAAGCATAATGCAACAAGCATAGAAAGATAAAACAAGTGTAGTTTCAAAAATTTCAGCATATAGAGAGGTGTTTTAGTAACATGAAAATTTCTACAACCATATTTTCCTCTCTCATAATAACTTTCAGTAGCAACATGAGCAAACTCAACAATATAACTATCACATAAAGCATTCTTATCATGAGTCTCATACATAAAATTATTACTCTCCACATAAGCATAATCAATTTTATTAGTAATAGTGGGAGCAAATTCAACAAAGTAGCTATCATATATAGGAGGCATATTGTAATCATAATCAAATTTCTCCTCCATAACAGGTGGTAACAAAAGACTACTATCATCATCATAAATAGGAGCCAAAGTATCATCAAAGTAAATTTTCTCCTCAATGCTTGGGGGACTAAAAATATCATGCAAACCAGCTTCCCCAAGCTTAGAACTTTCTATATTATTATCAACAATGGTGTTCAAAGCGTTCATACTAATATTACTACCAGCATGCAAATAAGATTCCATAGGTTTTTTAATTTTCGCATCAAACAATCCATGTTTTAAATCAGGAAATAGAATAAGAAGATCATTCTTGTCCATTATGCCAAACTAGTGTAAACAAGAAACAAAAAGATGCAGTTGCAGGATCTAAAGGAAATAGCTTCGAGTACTTACGACGGCGCCGGAAAATAGCTTAGTAGCCGGGATCCGGAGTGTGAGTACCTTTTACCTTTCCTTCCCGGCAACGGCGCCAGAAAATAGCTTGATGTCTACGCCCCCTCCTTTTCCTGTAGACAGTGTTGGGCCTCCAAGAGCAGAGGTTTGTAGAACAGCAGCAAGTTTTCCCTTAAGTGGATCACCCAAGGTTTATCGAACTCAGGGAGGAAGAGGTCAAAGATATCCCTCTCATGCAACCCTGCAACCACAAAGCAAGAAGTCTCTTGTGTCCCCAACACACCTAATAGGTGCACTAGTTCGGTGAAGAGATAGTGAAATACAGGTGGTATGAATAAGTATGAGCAGTAGCAACGGTGCCAGAAAATAGCTTGCTGGCGTGTAGTTGATGGTGGTAGTATTGCAGATAGTAACGCAAAGAAAACAGTAAACAAGCAGCGATAGCAGTATTTAGGAACAAGGCCTAGGGATTAGACTTTCACTAGTGGACACTCTCAACATTGATCGCATAATAAATAACTCTTTCTCATATGTGCTACATACACTCTTTTGTTGGATGATGAACACATTGCGTAGGATTACACGAACCCTCAATGCCGGAGTTAACAAGCTCCACAATTCAATGTTCATATTTAAATAACCTTAGAGCATAATAGATCATTGCAAAATAAACCAAGAACTAACATAGTGCACACACTGCCCACATTACACTATGAAGGAGGAATAGATCACATCAATACTATCATAATGATAATTAACTCCACAATCTATAAGAGATCATGATCATAGCCTACGACAAGAACCACACGGTGCACACACTAGTCACCTTTACACCATGCAGGAGGAATAGACTACTTTAATAACATCACATGAGTAGCACACAACTAGTAGCGATACAAAGCTCATCATATGGATCTCAATCATGTAAAGCAGCTCATGAGATCATTGTATTGAAGTACATAGGAGAGAGATTAACCACATAGCTACCGGTACAGCCCCGAGCCTCGATGGAGAACTACTCCCTCCTCATGGGAGCAGCAGCGGTGATGAAGATGGCGGTGGAGATGGTAGCGGTGTCGATGGAGAAGCCTTCCGGGGGCACTTCCCCGTCCCGGCGGCGTGCCGAAACAGAGACTCCTGTCCCCCAGATCTTGGCTTCGCGATGGCGGCGGCTCTGGAAGGTTTCTGTGGGTTTCTTCGCTCGTATCAGGGTTTTCGCGACGGAGGCTTTAAATAGGCGGAAGGGCAAGGTCGGTGGACTTCTGGGGGGGCCACACTATAGGGGGGCGCGGGCCCCACCCTGGCCGCGCCGGCCTAGGGTTTGGTGGGCCTGTGCCCCCTCTCTGGCGGTTCTCGTGTGTTCTGGATGCTTCCGGGCAAAATAGGAACCTGGGCGTTGATTTCGTCCAATTCCGAGAATATTTCGTTACTAGGATTTCTGAAACCAAAAACAGCAGAAAACAGGAACTGGCACTTCGGCATCTTGTTAATAGGTTAGTTCCAGAAAATGCACGAATATGACATAAAGTGTGCATAAAACATGTAGATATCATCAATAATGTGGCATGGAACATAAGAAATTATCGATACGTCAGAGACGTATCACTCCACCGCTGTCGCAGACAAGATCCGGGGGACAGAAGTCTCTGTTCTGGCACCCTGCCGGGACGGGGAATTGCCCCCGGAGCCATCTCCATCGACTCCACTGCCATCTCCATCGCCGTTGCTGACTCCCATGATGAGGAGTGATGTAATGTCCCAGGTTTAGAGACGATCGAGGGGTAGATTTTAGAAAGGGATGTGCATTGCATTGTAAATTACGGGGAAATTTCGCGTTTTTAAAACAAAACTGCATCGAAGGGGAACAGGTTTCTCTCTCGACACCTTACAGGGTTAGGGTTTCGAGAGTGCGATGAACTTGTTCTTACTTAACCAGATTAGGGTTTTGAGAAGAGAGAAGAGAAGATGCATCACAATCTTAAGTTGCATGATTGAATTCTAAATTAAGTTGCATGATTGAATTCAAACCTAAATTGAATTTGAATTTCAAATTCAAACATCAAATGAATATCTCATAATTCAAATTTGAGGTAATTCATTAAACAATTATAAATAATCAAGATATAAATAGAACAATTATTATATAAAGCTCAATAGAGAAAATTGGAGCTTTATTGATAAACACACAAGATACATTGTCTTTACAATATCCAGAAATGAAATATGAAATATTACAACATATTACATGAATTGTAAAAAAGGAAAAAAGAAAGAGAAAGATTACAACTTAATGAAAATTTCCTAAACTACAATTGATCTTCATGAATTCCTTGATCAAGATGATCTTGAGTCTCATCTTGATCATCTCCAAGTCCCTGCACACAAACACAAACAAATAACAGAAGTTATGCCAAGTGGCAAAGCCACTTGGCAGGTTAGCAAATAAAATGTGATGGAGAGGATATGATCAAAGATCAGCCGAGTTGATCCATCCTAGAACCCAAGTCTCATACACACACACAAGCAGCTCACCAAGCTTGAGTGCATGCTCAACAGCAAGCCAGGGAGTGCTGCATGCATGCCACACACACATAGCCAGGGGAGAGTCACCAAAGTGACCAGACTTGTGCTGTCGACCAAGAGAGGCATGGAGAGGGCCAGTATAACTGTTATTCACAACAAACCCTAGCCATTTCATCGACAAGCATCACTAGGGTAAGAACACCAAGAACAGCAAGAACAGGTGAACAGCCAGAGTTGTCTCACCTATTCCACAAAAGCATCTGAAATGCAGAGATATAGGTCTACTGCAAGTATTTGTCAACATCAAAAGCATCTGGCAACCAAATATGGTTAAGCCAGAGAGCAACTGTCCATACACATCAAGCCAACAAGGGTGGGAGCTTCCTAAACAGCAAGGAATTGTTGTTGAGGCCACCTCAACCACAAAACCATCCAACAAAGCCACCCATCATCACCCAGAGGGTTCAGAGTGAGCTAGGGTTCCCAACAAGTGGTTGGCATCCCTCTAGCTCAAGTAAATCAAGGAAAAGAATCATCACTGAATCACAGTTCATCTCATTCATCCAGTAAACAAGCACAAGTTACACAGATAAATGAATTACATAAGTCACCAGTAACTAGAACACTTGCAAATGAACCCAAGGATCACTGCAAGCATCAGCAGATGCTTGATCAAGCAAAACCTGCACCAGCACAAGGCATGGTGATACATAGTCACCAGGATAAGCACCAGATAGGCAAAGGCAGGGAGTAAGCAAGCAATCAACAATAATATGATGCTCATTTGATCACCAGAGCTTGCTAAAGCAAGCTAAAGCCTGCTAGAATCAATTCTAGCATCATCACAAGGCCCAGACAATTAAATTAACCATATAATTGAACAATTGCATCACAGATAAGTGAATAAAGCATTATAATTGTATCCAGAAGCAGTCCATCAAGGGATGGAGTTGTTAATGCAACAGTTAGGCTCAATTGAGCATGTCCATGAATTAGAGCACATATAATAGCACATCAGGAGCACTGGCACTTGCCAAAGGCAAGGATCATCACAGAATGATCAAGCCAAGGGCAATCAATTGCATATACAGGAGAGGCATGGTATACAGAGAAACAGCAGGAGCCACTATATTACACAAAGCACCACAGCATGCTCATGAGCAAGAGTTCATGAGTTGCAACAGCAAGTAATGGAGAAAGAACAGCACAGCACAACAGACTAGAACCATGGCAGATGCACAGCAGCAGCACAGCAACACATCACAGCACCATACGCGCAAGCTAGCAAGGCGCAGAGCACAGCACAAGGGCTGGCATAGCGCAAGGCCATAGAAGAGTAGCAGCAGCAGCACATCGGCACGGCAAGCATCTCCACATGGAGAAGCAGGCCAGTGGCCGAGAAAGACGAAGGGAAGGAGAAGCAGTAGAACAAGTAGCAGAGAAGGACAGAGGAGATGAGAACTTACTGGTGAGGCGGAGAGGAGCTCGACCATGGCGGCACGGCGGCACACGCCGGGCGAACGGCGGCGCCAGGCCAAGCCTAGCCAGGCACACCTCGCCGCAACGCCAGCACCACCACGGCGAGGCACACGGCCACGCCACGGCACCAGGAGCGTCGGCGGCGACGAAATCGCCGCGGCACACCACGGCAGGCGAGCAGAGGCGATGGGGACGAGTCGAGGAGGCGGCGAAACACAGATCGGCGCGGTGGATCTGAAGCGCCGTCGAACGGCGGTTCAGACGCACCCCATCTCGCCGGCGGCGATGGCCGGAGTTGGCCGGAGAAATTCGGCGAAGGCGGCGGCGACGCGCGAGTCGCCAGAGCACGAGGAGCTAGGGTTTCGCGAGAGAGAGTGAGGAAGGGGGCGACTGGGTCCGACCGAGCCGATCGGTGCGGCTCGGGTTAGACTCAACCCGTTGGGACACCCTGACAGGTGGGGCCCAAGGGCATTTTAGTCATTTCACAAAATTAGTTAAAAACAGAACCTTTGAAATTACATAAAAAATGTTTAAAAGCTCTAAAAAATAATTAAAAATATGAAAACTGATCAGCATAAAATTCTTTATCTAAATAAAATATCAAAGAGAATTTTTGAAGACAATTAAGAATAAGTCTTAATTTGATGATTTAAATAATGATTTAAATCACACATATTATTTTCAATAATGAAAATAAGTCCATTAAGGCAATTGGACTTTAAAAACACCTTGACAATATTTCAAGGTTGTATTTACCCTAAATAGAGTATCTCCAAATTTATCTTAGTATTAACCTCTTACATGAAATAATAATGTCATCGGAAGGGGGGGACAAACCCTAAAATTGGAATCATGCATAATTGCTTCTTTAACCATTGCCCTTATCGGACAATGATGCTATTTTTCAGAAACAGAGGACAAGGGTCAGTCCACACCATCCAACTGCAGAACTTTGCAGTGTTCAGGCAAGTTCATCACTTGCTCATGTCATTTGAGTATTTCTATCAAATTACTTGCAAAGTACTATGGTTATCACTATTGCATAAAAACCAAAACCACTATTTTCATAACTATGAATATGACTATGTGGTTGGCAATGGAACCATGGATTGTGTTGATATGGTGGAGGTTCCATTGCAAGGGTTTATATCCATCTAGGATTAAACAACAAATGTACTTGATGATTCTTGTCTTAGTAATACCCGTGTTAACCATAAGATCCGGAGTGGGACGGAGTAGTCAAAAGTGTTTCCACCTCTCGTTCATCAACGGATGCGCTTTACCATAGACACTTGTATCTGTCAGGGCAAGCGGTAGGCTGGGGAAGCCTTAAGTCCCCACGGCATAGTCCGTAGACACTTGTCGCTCGAAGAGCAAGCGGTTGGCTGGGGAAGCCTTAAGTCCCCACGGTATTGCGGTGTTTGGTTCGATCCCAGACTGTCGTCGTGGTCGGGGTCCACCCGTGAGTGGGAATAATGGGACCGGCGAGGACCCAGGGTCGGGGCATGCAACAAAGGGTGGATGTTCGAGGTAGCGGAGGAACATGATTGGCTAGACCTTATACCGGGCCTCACACCGAAGGAAGTGTGGACGGGAAAGCTGCCCGGTTGGCACCAAGGTTAAGATCTCTTATGGGTAAAGCAACACACCTCTGCAGAGTGTAAAGAACCGTGACCTATCACTCCCTGTTCCGGGATATGGAACTGCGAACGCGGCCGGAAAGGAGCTCCATGAAGTTCTAGTAAACCGGTGAAGGCTGACGGACATAGCTCTTTGAAATAAAAGCAATCTCTTGAAGAAATGTTTACCAAAACCTGCATTGGTATTAGACTTTCTGGTCTAATATCGTAGCTAGTGCATTAAACACCTCTTATCTATAATGGACTTGTTGAGTACGCTCGTACTCATCCCACTCTTAAATCCCTTGCTTAGATTGTCTGAATCGTCTGGAGGAGGACTACGACAACCCTGAAGGAGCCGAGATCATCGGCTATGAAGAACCAGACCTCTCTGGAGGTATTGAAGGCGTAGACTACCTCATAGTCTACGGAACCGGGGAGGCTTCCGGAGGAGATCAAGCCTAGAAGCATCGAGTAGTAGTAGTAGCCGAGCAGCCCGAACTCTTAATACTTAGCTGCTTGAGAGAATAAATGTATCACTTAATGAGACTTCTATATTGTAAGCTAAGTTGGGTTCGCCTCGAACCCAGGAGTATTCCTCTTAGGACCCAAGAGGAGCTCCAAGACGATATGTGTATGATGTTTGTAATATTAAATGAATGAGTTATGGACCTGCTATGTTCTGTTGTACTACTCTGAGGGATGTAATATTTGCGGAATGGTACTTCGTGAATGTTATATCAACGACTGGCATACTACAACATGCAGTGGTATGCAGGGTCACCACAGTTGGTATCAGAGCAAAAGTTTTGACCTTAGGTTGGAACCTAGTAAATGGGACCGAACGTCACTACTAGGAAAACAGCTACTGCTGGCGCACCAAAATAGCTTATTGCCGGCGCACCTGAGCCTGCCGGTGGGAACAGGCCGGTGATATTTGCCTACCACCGGCGCAGCGAACCATTCGCCAGCAGTACATGGATATAGGACCGGCGCATGTGCTGTGTTCGCCGGCAGTAGTACGAAATAGGAAACAAAAAAAAAGGCCCACCCACCACCGTCCCACCACGTGCCTTCATCATTACATTTATAGAGAGCACAAGTGAAAGAAATAAAATTACAACTAGCGATGAATTTTGCACAAAACACCCTAACAACAATTTAGAAAAGCAATCGAATCCTGGAAGCCACGACCGAGGACGGCGAGCCCTGCTCGACGCGACGACCGTGGACGGCGAGGCCTGCTCGACGCAATGGATGACTGCTGCTGGAGACGGTGGAGGAGGACATGGCAGGCGTGGGGGGAGTGGGCGGGCTTGACCACCGCCAGGGCGTCGCTATCGCAGAGCAGCAGGTCGCGGAGCAAGTCCGTCGCGCCGCCATACACCAGGTCGTGGATGCCGGCAGATCCGCCGAACGGCCTGGGCGTCGTCGTCGCCCACAGCCGACAGCGCAGCCTCCTTCCGCCCCACGGTGGCATCCAGGTCCATCCCCGCGCTTTCAGCAGCCGGCGGAGGACTCCTCCTGCGGGACGAAGACCGTAGGGGTGGTTGAGGTTCTGGCGGCCAGGAGCGGCACCGGTGCCAGCAGATCGGCCTCGGCACGCGGCCGGAGATGGTGGCTAGCCTCCAGCGGCCGGCGGCGAGGCGAGCTCACCGAGGTGAGGATGAGGGAGATGTCCCCATGGGGCGGCGCGGGCGTGCTCGCCGAGATGGTGGCCGCAGGCGGGCCGAACTAACCGAGGTGAGGTGAAAAACGAGGGAGATGTCCCCATGGTGGTGGCGCCGGCGTGCTCATGGAGATGCTGGCCGGTGGGCGAGCTGAGGCGAGGAAAGCAGCGTGAAAATAATTGGGGATTGACTCAGGGAAAGGATAAGGAGCGGTCGGTGTGCGCCCTATAGGACGCGTGGCTTCCAGTTCCAGCCAAGGCGGAGAATCGCACGCGGTTTTCCTTTTCTTATTCTTTCAAAATTGTCCTCTATCGTTGGCGCACACGATTTTGGAGCGCCGGCATTGTAGCCTCGCGTAGCGAGCTGATCTAGCACGGCCAGCACCTCCTATATCACCGGCGAACAAAACTGCAAGCTGCGCCGGAAATTGACACATATTGCCGGCGCACGTATAAGTGGAGCGCCGGTGGTAAAATAGCACCGGCGTAACATTTTTTGGTGCGCCGGCGATAATTTTTACAGCTATAGGCCTTTTCCTTGTAGTGCGTTAGGAGTCAAATAGGACTAGTAAAGAATTCTCTAAAAATATGGTGAATATTCAATTGAGAATACAACAATCATATCTTTTAGTGCGATAATTCTTTATTATCTCTATTATGATGCATTATTACTAATCTTATATCTATAATATCTATAAAGTTGATCCCCACTATGTGCATTTAATGTTTGCAAGCTGCTCTCACAATGACCCACATCACCTGAAATAATTAGATCCATTTGATTAAATTTGGACGCACTGGATTTGCTAGAAGATCACATCTAACAGTCTACACAGCCTAGCTTTCGTTATCCTGCCCTGTACATATGATACCTCCGTGAAACCAAAAGACAGAAACCCCTTCCTCTCCTCCACTCCTAGATAGAAACCGTTGCCATCATATAATAGTGCGATCGCGGAACAAATGTGTTGAGGCAGCTGAAGCGACATTGGTGCTTTAAAAACCCACCTCAGCGAGATTCCTTCTCCTCACTGCCCATAGGTAACCCTTCCCTCTCTCTCCGGGAATCAGATCCATTCGTGTCAGCCAGTCGCCGGGATCTAAACTGGTCGTTCTCCTCTCTAAACCAGATCCGAGTAGAGATGAAGGTGAAATTTTGACGAAATGTTGCATCACCAGGTGCGGCTTCTTGCTACTCCGTCTCACCACACTGAGCGCATTGCAGAAGCTGCAACAAGGCGCAGTCCCCTCTGGCCCTCTCTCTCATCTCTTCTGTATATCTATAAACCAGTACCATGCTCATGTTAACTTTTCAAGGGCATAACACGATCGATCCATGCTCTCCTGTTGCACAAAAGATTAGTGAGCAGATGCACCAGACAGCAGCCCGACATGATCGACAATGCCAGCTCGCAGCAGGGAGAAGACTTTTGCACTGGAAGGTACTGATTACTAATCCGTTGTCACGGTTCTGATGCTTCCATTAAAGGGTCAAATGCTTCATGCTTTATTCGTCACTCTTCATGCCGCTCCTTATCTGAGAGGTTTCCATGCCAGTTCAGACATGGAAAACATGGAGATAACATAGGAGGTTTACATGGTTATTGCTTTGTTCCATATATATTGTCCGCGGCAGCCTGGAGCATCACTCATTCATACTGGCGTCCCTATCTGTGCGGCCACCATCAAAATCATGTCAATTGTGTGGCCTGTTTCAGCCATCTGCCATGGGTTCCAACTGGAAAACACAATACATGTGGTGATCACGTATGTGTATTTCTGCTAGCAACCTAGGCACTTCAGCTTCCAATATGGTAATATTCACGAGCTAGCGTCTCTGCTAACACAAGGTATTTCCCTTTTTATTTGTTGTCTTTTCCACATAAAATTTACTACTGAAGGCTTATCCATAATCATTGGAATATTGTTTGTTATGAATAATTCATTTTTTCACCAAAAGTTCACATATTGTAAACAGGGTTGGTCTTCCAAATATTTCATTCATTGGATAATCTAATGTTCATCGGATATTTTTGGCTAATCTAATAACAGTTTGGTCGTATGTATGCCAATTGTCAACAGAATGTGCTAGATAATTACTTTGATAAGAGAAGCGTATGTTGATATTTTATAACTGCCGTCACTGCTCTTCCTTATGCAGGACACTTTAAAACCATTTGGAGAAGATGCAATTAACTGGTCTTTTCATTTGTTGGTTAAGTAAAGTAATTCCACCATTCATTTTTTAATCAATTATACATATAATTTAGAGGTAAATAGTTACAGTCATAGTTATTCAAGTGTAAGTTCATATGCATAAAATTGGTAGTAACATAAATAACATTGTATGTACTTTTTTTTACACAACTGAAGTTTGCTGACGTGCGATTGTCTGAATATTTTTCTAGGATATCTTCATATCAAATCTAACATCATCACCACATGTTAGCATTCCCCTAGCTAGCAATTAAGCAAGAGTACGTGCAAAACTCAAACATGTGGCATTGATCTTCTCGCTAAAAAACTTACCATTTATCACAAATTTTGAAGGCAGCGGTTTGAGGAGGAAAGGCACAACAAACATATTTTAAAGTTTACGATATGTATTCGTATAAACTTTACAAATATTTGTGCAATTAATGTTTGTGCACTATGTTTCCTACATAAATGAATATGCAACCAAGACATATGTCCGGGTTTAATCACATATCGCATTTGCATGCGTTAATTGGTAGCAATGAAATCATATTGTAAATATACTTTGGAACTTTCTTCTAAATTCCCGCAGCAACGCGCGGGGAATTCATCTAGTTCTTTCTATTTCTACAGCCAACAATGGCAAGTTCACGTCCGGAACGAAACGTGAAAGTGATGGATTCAACACTGAGTGAATATGAAGGAGGACTTGCAGATATTCTACGTGCCATGTTACTTGAATTTGGGTGTGATCCCCAGATCCAAGTAAAGAAATACATGTACTACGATGGTAGTGTATTGGCAAAGTGTAGGGTAGGGCTGCGACTTCCCGAATCTTTGGGAATGAGCGTAGTAATGCCAGCAGGTGAAGCCAGAACTATCAACACAGCCTACCATATAGCCGTTATGAGAGCCATAACCGATATTCGGGAGCATAAGACGAAAGAGCTTATGGGTTCCGAATTCACCCACATTCCTCATATGGAGGAGGAAGATGATCCCATGCTTAAGCACTTCAAATATGCAAAACGCAAACCAGTAGAAGCTGCAAAATACATGGACAATAGCCGCAACTTACTATCATTGTTCTTTCAGTTGAACCGTCATTTGATGGGAGCAATTGATACAATGCTAGAGGAGTTCACTGAACCCAAGGAGGAGACCAAGGGGAAGGAAACCATGGAGGATGTGGTTCACACACCAGTTTATTCAGCTGGTGACTACATTAGTATTGATCCTCTTGAGCGTGAAACTACACCCGTTACACCTGGGAACTATCTCAGTAGTTCCTATAGGGGATATAAGGGTGGAGAGGAATCCGGAAACAATCAGCGTTCCGTGACTCCTATAGAAAACTCCACGGGTTGGCGTTGGGGATCGGATACTGGAACTCATAGTACTTCAGTGTATTATGACGGAGAGATGAATGAGGACGCCACGACCCAGCACCAGAGTTATCCGTGGAATGGAAAAGAAGATGGAGGGTATCCTACACAGGTTGAGTCGGATACGAATGTTGGAAACACCTATGGTGGAGCCACAGGGGAGTACACCCGATGGGTGGACTATGATGCACTGAATGACCAGTTCGTGAACACTGATTTCTCCCTAGGATCATCATCTGATTCTGACTACCAGCCGACGGGGAGACCTTATGTTCCAGGTTTCGTCAGGAGGACGACACGTTCGACCGGATGGAAGCCTGGGATGTACCGGGAGTGAAGCACGACTAGAGACCACCAAGGGAGGCGAGACTATAATACACAAGTACCACGTGTATTATAGTATGTAATATTTGTAGAAATTTGTACATATACTTCAATAAGTGAGTTTGCATACTCACAACGTCACTGAGTATTGTAATAAGACCACTTAAGTATGTATATACATGGTATATGTTTTGTATGATTTGGATTTGCTTCTTGATTTCCATTGCGTGACTAGTTCTGTGCACAAAGTTGAGCTCAGAAAACTTGCGCATGGAGTAATTATGAGTATCATCTTGTGTTGCAGAACTAGGGGGTTATGTCGGGACCGGTAGGAGAGGAGACGGAAGCACAGCGCATGGAGCGCGAGGCGAAACAGAAGGAAGAGGCTGATGAAGCAGCCAGGAATCAGTTTCCACCACCACCACCACCCATGACGCAGCAGCATTTCGTTCAGTACATGCAGATGGTGGAAGAGAGACAACGTGTAACGTTGGAGCAGCAGAATAAATTCTTCCAGGGGCTGCTGCAACAGAATAGGGTGGAGAGACCCGAGAATCAGGGAGTCACTTTATCAGACTTCTAGAATACCAAGCCTATATCTTTTGCATACGCGCCCGAGCCAATGGACGCGGAAGACTGGCTTATGGACACCGAGCGAAAGCTCAATACTGTTGGTTGCAACGACCAGGAGAAGGTCCGTTATGCTACACACTTATTGTGTGGACCTGCCGCATCATGGTGGGACAATATCGTAGTCGTTTATCCGGCTGGAAAAGAGTTTACCTGGGAGGAGTTTGCGAGGAAGTTCAGGGAATCCAATGTCCCTGAAAGAATTGTGGAACTGAAGCGTCGAGAATTCGAAAGTCTCGAGCAGAAGGATAAGGCCATCCTGACTTATGTCAGGGAATTCTCAAAACTGTCCCGGTACGCTGTTGAAGAAGTCAACACCGAGGACAAGAAAAAGAAGAGGTTCTTGCGGGGGTTAAGTCCCCAGTTCAAGGTACAGCTCCGTATGATGAGAGCGACTGAGTTCCAAGAGTTGGTGGATGCAGCCATCACTCTTGAAGATGACTTTAAACAGCTGCAAGAGGAGAAGAGGAAGAAGGCCAAGTTTGAGCCTAAGAGGTTTGTCAGTAACAAGCCCAATACCAGCTTGAGTTTCAAGCCAAGGTACAACAACAACAACAACAACAACAACAGCAACTACTACAATAGCAGGAGGAACCAAGCATTCCAGACTGCAAATCAAGCGGGTTGCCGAAGCTGCGGACTTCCAGGGCATTTTGCCAAGGATTGTAGAAAGCCAAGGATAATATGCTTTGGATGTCGCCAGGAGGGGCACATGCTGAAGGACTGCCCCAAGAGAAATACTGGAGTAGGTCAGTCAGGAGGAGGAGCAAGTCGAGGAGGAAACACCGGAGGGAACTGGAAGAACAAGAAACCCTTCGGCAAGCTGAACTGCACTAGTCTGGAGGAGGTGGTCAACTCCGATCAGGCAGTGATAGGTACGCTCCAGATACTCACTCATCCTGGCAAAGTACTTTTTGATACTGGTGCAACTACATCATTCATTTCTCAGCAATTCATCATCAAACATAGGATTAGTTGCACTAAGTTAGATACACCCATAACCATACTTTCCGCGGGGGGAACGATAGTAGTAACCCATACCAAACAAAAACAAGTCATCATGATCAATAAGTGCGCGTTCGACGCAGACCTGTTCATTTTACCGATGAAGGACATTGATGTCATTCTTGATATGAACTGGTTAGAAGCTAATGGAGCATTGATCGACTGTGTGAACAAGACAGTGTCTTTGAAAAGCCTCGATGGAAGTAGAATGATCTATCAAGGAGACAAGCATACACAGATTGAAGTTGAGCTACAGCTGAACAGCATGAAGGAGGTGAAATTGGAAGATATACCTGTAGTAAATGAATTCTAGGATGTGTTTCCTAAGGAATTACCTGGTATGCCACCAGATAGGGAGATAGAATTCACTATCGACCTAATTCCAGGAACAGCTCCGATTGCAAAAGCACCATATAAAATGGGGCCTAAGGAGTTGAAAGAACTTAAGGAGCAATTGGATGACTTGGAACAGAAAGGATTTATACAAGAAAGTGTTTCACCATGGGGATCACCTGTGATCTTCGTAGATAAAAGAGATGGAGGAAGAAGGATGTGCAGAGACTACATGAATTTGAACAATGTGACAATCAAGAACAAGTACCCACTTCCAAGAATACAAGATCTATTCGATCAAGTTAGAGGCGCGGGAGTCTTTTCCAAAATTGATCTAAGATCCGGTTATCACCAGATAAAGATCAAGAAGGAAGACGTTCCGAAAACTGCCTTTGTTTCAAGGTATGGACATCATGAATACCTTGTAGTGCCTTTTGGATTAACTAATGCCCCAGCAATTTTCATGAATCTCATGAATAAGATTTTCATGCCATATCTAGACAAGTTTGTCATCGTATTCATTGATGATATCTTGATCTATTCCAAAGACAAAGCAGAACATGCTGAACATCTGAGGTTAGTGTTGCAAACACTAAGAGAACATCAACTCTATGCCAAATTTAGCAAGTGTGAATTTTGGCTAGATCAAGTGGAATTTCTGGGTCATGTCATTAGCAAAGATGGAATAGCTGTTAACCCGAGCAAGGTAGCAGCAGTTCTAGAATGGGAAGCACCCAAGACTGTCAAGGAAATCCGAGGATTCCTAGGAATGGCAGGATATTATCGGAGATTCATTGAAGGATTCTCCAAAATAGCAGGACCAATGACGAAGCTGTTAAGAAAGAACACACCATTCGTGTGGTCAGAGGAGTGTGAGAAGAGTTTTCAAACTCTGAAGGAGAAACTCACCACAGCACCGGTGTTAGCGGTTCTGAAGTTGGCAAGGATTACATCGTGTACGTGGACGCATCCAAGCATGGATTGGGTTGCGTACTCATGCAAGATCGGAAGGTAATATCTTATGGATCGAGGCAACTCAGACCTCATGAAGTGAACTATCCAACACATGACTTAGAATTAGCAGCAGTTGTATTTGCACTTAAAACATGGAGACATTTTCTTTATGGAGCCAAGTGTGAGCTCTATACAGATCATAAGAGTCTCAAATACTTCTTCACTCAGAAGGAACTCAATATGAGGCAGAAAAGATGGCTTGAACTGATCAAGGATTATGATTTGACCATCAATTATACTCCAGGAAAGGCCAATGTTGTAGCTGATGCCTTGAGTAGGAAGAGCACTGGAGTAGTGGAACAAGAGATATCACCAGAATTGAGGAAGGAAATAAGCCAAGCCCAAATACAACTTTGGGAGAAGAAAGCTCATGAGGGACTATCGGCTTTACAAGTAGCCGATGAGCTAAATGTCAACCTAAAGAATGAGATAATGATGGGTCAGTTGGACGATCCATTCATCGTAGAGGAGATGAGAAGGATAGATGAGGGTAGACCATCAGAATTTCACCAAGGAGAATCAGGATCACTATGGTTCCAGAAGAGGATTTGTGTTCCGGATATTGCTGAAATCAAGGAAGTAATACTCCGGGAAGCCCATCAAACACCATACTCCATTCATCCGGGAAGTGCAAAGATGTACATGGATCTAAAGGAGCTATTCTGGTGGAACAACATGAAGAGAGAAATAGCACAATACGTGGCAGAATGCCATACCTGCCAGAGAGTGAAGGCTGAACACCAGAGTCCGGCAGGAAAGTTACAACCTTTACCCATTCCAGAATGGAAATGGGAGGAGATAGGAATGGATTTCATCACCGGACTACCCATGACCAATAAAAAGAAGGACATGATATGGGTAATCGTGGACCGATTGACGAAAAGTGCACACTTCTTAGCAGTAAATCAGCAGGATAAAGGAGAGAAACTCATCGATCTTTACATCAAAGAGATCGTGAGTAAACATGGAGTGCCCAAGAAGATCGTGTCGGATCGAGGATCCGTGTTCACGTTAGCATTTTGGAAGCAACTACACGAAGCTTTAGGATCCAAGTTGGACTATAGTACCGCCTATCATCCCCAGACGGGTGGACAAACCGAGAGAACTAACCAGATCTTAGAGGATATGCTTAGGGCTTGTGCCCTAGACTTCGGAGGATCATGGGAGGAGCATTTGCCACTAGCAGAGTTTTCATACAACAACAGCTATCAAAGTAGCATCAAGATGGCACCGTTCGAAGCTCTGTATGGAAGGAAGTGTAGATCACCGATATGTTGGTATGAAGTTGGAGCAAACAAAGAGTTCAATCCTGATTATGTCAAGGAAAAGCAACAAATAATTGACATTATCAGAGATAGGTTGAAGATAGCTCAAAGTCGGCAGAAGAGTTATGCCGATCAGAAGAGAAGAACATGGGAGCCACAACTTGGAGACATGGTATATCTCAAGGTGAGCCCGATGAAAGGACTTCAGAGATTTGGAGTAAAGGGAAAGTTAAGCCCTAGATACATCGGACCTTTCAAGATTCTGAGTCAAAACCGAGGGTTAGCCTTTGAATTGGAACTACCAGGAAGGTTATCTCAGGTTCACAATGTATTCCATGTGTCGCAACTCAGAAAGTGTTTAAAGACCCCAGATGAACATGTATCACATGAAGAGCTTGAGTTACAACCAGATTTGACATACATCGAGAAGCCATCGAAGATTCTTGAGTAGAACTGGAAACAACTCAGGAATCGAGCCATAAAATACTGCAAGATACAATGGAAGCATCATCCCGAGAGGAAAACCACCTGGGAAAAGGAGGAAGACCTGAGGAAAACATACCCCGAACTCTTCAGGTATTACAACCACAACTTCGGGACGAAGTTTTCTTTAAGGGGGAAAGGCTGTAATGTCCCAGGTTTAGAGACGATCGAGGGGTAGATTTTAGAAAGGGATGTGCATTGCATTATAAATTACGGGGAAATTTTGCGTTTTTAAAACAAAACTGCATCGAAGGGGAACAGGTTTCTCTCTCGACACCTTACAGGGTTAGGGTTTCGAGAGTGCGATGAACTTGTTCTTACTTAACCAGATTAGGGTTTTGAGAAGAGAGAAGAGAAGATGCATCACAATCTTAAGTTGCATGATTGAATTCTAAATTAAGTTGCATGATTGAATTCAAACCTAAGTTGAATTTGAATTTCAAATTCAAACATCAAATGAATATCTCATAATTCAAATTTGAGGTAATTCATTAAACAATTATAAATAATCAAGATATAAATAGAACAATTATTATATAAAGCTCAATAGAGAAAATTGGAGCTTTATTGATAAACACACAAGATACATTGTCTTTACAATATCCAGAAATGAAATATGAAATATTACAACATATTACATGAATTGTATAAAAGGAAAAAAGAAAGAGAAAGATTACAACTTAATGAAAATTTCCTAAACTACAATTGATCTTCATGAATTCCTTGATCAAGATGATCTTGAGTCTCATCTTGATCATCTCCAAGTCCCTGCACACAAACACAAACAAATAACAGAAGTTATGCCAAGTGGCAAAGCCACTTGGCAGGTTAGCAAATAAAATGTGATGGAGAGGATATGATCAAAGATCAGCCGAGTTGATCCATCCCAGAACCCAAGTCTCATACACACACACAAGCAGCTCACCAAGCTTGAGTGCATGCTCAACAGCAAGCCAGGGAGTGCTGCATGCATGCCACACACACATAGCCAGGGGAGAGTCACCAAAGTGACCAGACTTGTGCTGTCGACCAAGAGAGGCATGGAGAGGGCCAGTATAAATGTTATTCACAACAAACCCTAGCCATTTCATCGACAAGCATCACCAGGGTAAGAACACCAAGAACAGCAAGAACAGGTGAACAACCAGAGCTGTCTCACCTATTCCACAATCACCAGGAACAAACCAAGCATCAAAGCTTGCAAGGAGGAGCAGGGCAAGCACACCAAGTATCCAGAAGAAATCCTCTACACCAACACTTTAATCTAGGAGCTGGAGTGAGGTATACAAATCATCATGAACAAACCAGATGGTTTTGTTCATAAATTGCACAGGCATGATCACACAAGCACACAAAGGGTGGAGTAACCCTGGTTTGATCATCATTTGGTCATAGACCAAGTGTAACCTGGTAGAAATGGCAAAGACCAGGGATCAATCAAGCCTATGTCCATGGTTATGCCAGCTAGACAAGTGGTAGCATCTTCCAAATGGAAATAGGAAGGAAAACCATCCCAGAGACTTACCCAAATATAACCAGACTACACTAGCCCTTTTAAAACCATCAGAAATGCAGAGATATAGGTCTACTGCAAGTATTTGTCAACATCAAAAGCATCTGGCAACCAAATATGGTTAAGCCAGAGAGCAACTGTCCATACACATCAAGCCAACAAGGGTGGGAGCTTCCTGAACAGCAAGGAATTGCTGTTGAGGCCACCTCAACCACAAAACCATCCAACAAAGCCACCCATCATCACCCAGAGGGTTCAGAGTGAGCTAGGGTTCCCAACAAGTGGTTGGCATCCCTCTAGCTCAAGTAAATCAAGGAAAAGAATCATCACTGAATCACAGTTCATCTCATTCATCCAGTAAACAAGCACAAGTTACACAGATAAATGAATTACATAAGTCACCAGTAACTAGAACACTTGCAAATGAACCCAAGGATCACTGCAAGCATCAGCAGATGCTTGATCAAACAAAACACCGCACCAAAGACAAGGCATGGTGATACATAGTCACCAGGATAAGCACCAGATAGGCAAAGGCAGGGAGTAAGCAAGCAATCAACAATAATATGATGCTCATTTGATCACCAGAGCTTGCTAAAGCAAGCTAAAGCCTGCTAGAATCAATTCTAGCATCATCACAAGGCCCAGACAATTAAATTAACCATATAATTGAACAATTGCATCACAGATAAGTGAATAAAGCATTATAATTGTATCCAGAAGCACTCCATCAAGGGATGGAGTTGTTAATGCAACAGTTAGGCTCAATTGAGCATGTCCATGAATTAGAGCACATATAATAGCACATCAGGAGCACTGGCACTTGCCAAAGGCAAGGATCATCACAGAATGATCAAGCCAAGGGCAATCAATTGCATATACAGGAGAGGCATGGTATACAGAGAAACAGCAGGAGCCACTATATTACACAAAGCACCACAGCATGCTCATGAGCAAGAGTTCATGAGTTGCAACAGCAAGTAATGGAGAAAGAACAGCACAGCACAACAGACTAGAACCATGGCAGATGTGACAAGAAGAAGACAAAGAACATTAAAGACAACAAAGATACTGCCAAGAAGCTAGCAAGGCGCAACAGCTAGCACAGCACAAGGGCTGGCATAGCGCAAGGCCATAGAAGAGTAGCAGCAGCACATCGGCACGGCAAGCATCTCCACATGGAGAAGCAGGTCAGTGGCCGAGCTAGACGAAGGGAAGGAGAAGCAGTAGAACAAGTAGCAGAGAAGGATGGAGGAGATGAGAACTTATTGGTGAGGCGGAGAGGAGCTCGACCATGGCGGCACGGCGGCACACGACGGGCGAACGGCGGCGCCAGGCCAAGCCTAGCTAGGCACACCTCGCCGCAACGCCAGCACCACCACGGCGAGGCACACGGCCACGGCACCAGGAGCGTCGGCGGCGACGAAATCGCCGCGGCACACCACGGCAGGCGAGCAGAGGCGATGGGGACGAGTCGAGGAGGCGGCGAAACACAGATCGGCGCGGTGGATCTGAAGCGCCGTCGAACGGCGGTTCAGACGCACCCCATCTCGCCGGCGGCGATGGCCGGAGTTGGCCGGAGAAATTCGGCGAAGGCGGCGGCGACGCGCGAGTCGCCAGAGCACGAGGAGCTAGGGTTTCGCGAGAGAGAGTGAGGAAGGGGGCGACTGGGTCCGACCGAGCCGATCGGTGCGGCTCGGGTTAGACTCAACCCGTTGGGCCACCCTGACAGGTGGGGCCCAAGGGCATTTTAGTCATTTCACAAAATTAGTTAAAAACAGAACCTTTGAAATTACATAAAAAATGTTTAAAAGCTCTAAAAAAATAATTAAAAATATGAAAACTGATCAGCATAAAATTCTCTATCTAAATAAAATATCAAAGAGAATTTTTGAAGACAATTAAGAATAAGTCTTAATTTGATGATTTAAATAATGATTTAAATCACACATATTATTTTCAATAATGAAAATAAGTCCATTAAGGCAATTGGACTTTAAAAACACCTTGACAATATTTCAAGGTTGTATTTACCCTAAATAGAGTATCTCCAAATTTATCTTAGTATTAACCTCTTACATGAAATAATAATGTCATCGGAAGGGGGGGACAAACCCTAAAACTGGAATCATGCATAATTGCTTCTTTAACCATTGCCCTTATCGGACAATGATGCTATTTTTCAGAAACAGAGGACAAGGGTCAGTCCACACCATCCAAGCTAGAACTTTGCGGTGTCTGTGCAAGTTCATCACTTGCTCATGTCATTTGAGTATTTCTATCAAATTACTTGCAAAGTACTATGGTTATCACTATTGCATAAAAACCAAAACCACTATTTTCATAACTATGAATATGACTATGTGGTTGGCAATGGAACCATGGATTGTGTTGATATGGTGGAGGTTCCATTGCAAGGGTTTATATCCATCTAGGATTAAACAACAAATGTCTCCAGTGATTCTTGTGCCGTAATACCCGTGTTAACAATAAGATCCAGAGTGGGACGAAGTAGTCAAAAGTGTTTCCACCTCTCGTTCATCAACGGATGCGCTTTACCGTAGACACTTGTGTCTGTCAGGGCAAGCGGTAGGCTGGGGAAGCCTTAAGTCCCCACGGCATAGTCTGTAGACACTTGTCGCTCGAAGAGCAACCGGTTGGCTGGGGAAGCCTTAAGTCCCCACGGTATTGCAGTCTATGATGGGTTGCAGCTACCGGCGAAGGAGTTTGGTTCGATCCCAGACTGTCGTCGTGGTCGGGGGCCACCTGTGAGTGGGAATAATGGGACCGGCGAGGACCCAGGGTCGGGGCATGCAACAAAGGGTGGGTGTTCGAGGTAGCGGAGGAACATGATTGGCTAGACCTTATACCGGGCCTCACACCGAAGGAAGTGTGGACGGGAAAGCTGCCCGGTTGGCACCAAGGTTAAGATATCTTATGGGTAAAGCAACACACCTCTGCAGAGTGTAAAGAACCGCGACCTGTCACTCCCTGTTCCGGGATATGGAACTGCGAACGCGGCCGGAAAGGAGCTCCATGAAGTTCTAGTAAACCGGTGAAGGCTGACGGACATAGCTCTTTGAAATAAAAGCAACCTCTTGAAGAAATGTTTACCAAAACCTGCATTGGTATTAGACTTTCTGGTCTAATATCGTAGCTAGTGCATTAAACACCTCTTATCTATAATGGACTTGTTGAGTACGCTCGTACTCATCCCACTCTTAAATCCCTTGCTTAGATTGTCTGAATCGTCTGGAGGAGGACTACGACAACCCTGAAGGAGCCGAGATCATCGGCTATGAAGAACCAGACCTCTCTGGAGGTATTGAAGGCGTAGACTACCTCATAGTCTACGGAACCGGGGAGGCTTCCGGAGGAGATCAAGCCTAGAAGCATCGAGTAGTAGTAGTAGCCGAGCAGCCCGAACTCTTAATACTTAGCTGCTTGAGAGAATAAATGTATCACTTAATGAGACTTCTATATTGTAAGCTAAGTTGGGTTCGCCTCGAACCCAGGAGTATTCCTCTTAGGACCCAAGAGGAGCTCCGAGACGATATGTGTATGATGTTTGTAATATTAAATGAATGAGTTATGGATCTTCTATGTTCTGTTGTACTACTCTGAGGGATGTAATATTTGCGGTATGGTACTTCGTGAATGTTATATAAACGACTGGCATACTACAACATGCAGTGGTATGCAGGGTCACCACAAGTGAGTAGTTCTCCCCCGGGGCTGAGGGCTCTACCAGTAGCTATGTGGTTTATCTCTCTCTCCCATGGTGTAATCTTGATGTGACCATGAGCTTTCTAATCTAAATGTCGTTATGATATTCAAGTGGATTTTACTTATGTGATCTGCGGATACTCCTTGTCCCACGTGTGTAAAGGTGAGGGTGTGTGCACCGCGTGGGTCTCTTAGGCTATATTTCACAGAATACTTGTTCACTGAATTATGATTTGAGTTGTATGTATCAATGAAATTATGGTGTGTTAGTACCGCCTATAAATGCTCAAAGTGGTGTTCATTAGTACTTGGGAATAAAAATTTAAAGTTTGCTTTTAGAACCCTACACAATGAATTAGTGTTCGTTATCCAGTCGGAGAGTCTTTCAGAGTAGCATAGTGAAGTGCTTATATTTATATTCCTTTAGGATATCATTGTTGGGTGTGGCCACTAGGGAAAGTATGATCCCTAGGTCTTGTTTCCAAGCATCGAATCACCATTTATTTAATATTTTACTGCATGTTTACTTGCTTCCATATTCATTTCAGATTGTTATTACCACTCATATTCATCCATATCACTTGCAGTTTACTATCTCTTCGCTAAACTAGTGCACCTATACATCTGACAAGTGTATTGGGTGTGTTGGGGACACAAGAGACTTCTTGTATCGTAATTGCAGGGTTGCTTGAGAGGGATATCTTTGACCTCTACCTCCCTAAGTTCGATAAACCTTGGGTGATTCACTTAAGGGAAACTTGCTGCTGTTCTACAAACCTCTGCTCTTGGAGGCCCAACACTGTCTACAGGAATAGAAGCGTGCGTAGACATAAGGCATCCTACTACTAGTTTCCTTCTCAGTTTAAAAAAATCATAGAAAATGATCAAAAAATTAAAAAATCCTTTGAGATGGCCATGTGTTATTGGGTCAACTAATTTTAAGGAAAATTAACAAATATGAATTTTGATATATTATGCAAAATGGGGCCATGTCTCGATAAAACGCCTTTTTTGTTGCATACGACCTCCCATGAAAATACTTTTATATGAAAATATATCTACGCAAAATTTTATATCCTGTTTCAATGCCCTCCGGGCGTTTAGCGACTTTTTAGATTCCAAAACATCTAAAAGGAAAAGCGAGTTTTTATAGGTTTTAAATTTCGCTGAAAAAAATCGAAATCTAAAAAATTTCAATTTTCCCCCTCTCTCCACCTTCTGCCCTCCTCCTCTACCCCTTCTCCACCTTATCCCTCTCCCCATCCTTTCCATCCTCCTCTCCCCCACCTTCTCCCCCGGGAGACTCTAGGAACCCATATCTCATACCCTTCATATATCACAAGTATTCCTAGATGTCGCTAATGGGTTCGGATATATAAGGACATGCCCGGAACACCTTCCATAACAATGACCGATGTGGAGCGATAACCGCATCGATACCCACTCATAACACAAAGATAATTATCATGTGAGCTCTGCCAACTTATGTTTGTGGGCGGAGCGCGAGGTGACGCTCACACCGTCACCGACCTTTACGACGGGTCATTCAAGTGTGTTATCCACCACATTTTTTTGGGGACCGCCGCAACATCGAGGCATCCTGGAGCAAATACGACTACTTCTGCAACCGACGCACACTCTGCCATGGTGCGCCCACTTCGTCGTGTCGACACCTCGATGCTCCGTTGACATCTTCTACGTTGTGTTCTTCATCGTCACTTAGTGGCTCATCGCATGTGATGTCGTTGCACGTCCCCATGAGAAAGCTGTATTCTCCGCCGTGTTGCTCCACCGGTGCTGTCTTTTCGACGATGTTGCTCGTCCCGAAGCTAGAGCTGCCTTCTCCGAAGATGGAGAAGGAGACGGTGCAACCTCGGAGGCGCCTCTTTCTTCGGTGCTCCGACAAGAAGAATGCGACCGACATGTCGAAGCTCAACAAGGTGGTAGCGAACTCCGTCAACGATGTGCTGCCGGCAGATGAAGAGTTTGCCAAGTGGTGGTCGACGCATGACAGCGACGCTGTCATCGGGGTTGAGGACGTCGGTGAGTCTAGCGGCTTCTCGTCCTCCTTCCGGGATGATAACTTCGACAACACCGACGATGGAGGCGATGGGAGGGTCAACGACGCCGAGAACTTCGACGGGTGTGCCTTCGACCGCCACAACTAGGGTTTAGTTTTAGTTAAACTTTGTTAAAACCTTGTAAAAGTCTTAACAGTCTGAATAAAATTCACCCGCTTCATTTACATTCATAGTTCTCGGGATGGTGGAAATGATTTAAAATGGAAAAGTTTTGTCGAGAAGAAAAGTGAGAAATAAATAGCATCCCAGAAAACGGGGAAAAGAAAGAAGAACGACTCGACCCACCCTCCACATGTTCTCCTGTCTTCCCCGCCAAGCCGCCGCCACCTCTTGCGCTCTTCCCTCCAAAACCCTAGCAAAACCACCCCAAAAATTCCCCGTTCCCTCCACTTCTCCCCTGCGATTCCCTCCTCAGAATTTTCAAACCCCAGATCAAGTCCACCATGCGCACCCTACGTCTGCTTTGAACCGCTCCAATTTTGAAGTTTCATCCTACCTACCCATTTTTCTTCTCCACAATTAATTTTTTTTCTTCCAAATCTTGTCCCCTCCATCCAATCAGCTCTACAAATTACTCCCCTATGCGCTCCATTTCCGCCATGAGGTCTCTCCTCCTCTGCGCCTCGTCACCCACCTTCCTCCGCTCCAGCGCTTCCGCTCTCCGGACTCCCCTCTCCTCGCTCCCTTTCCGGCCAGATCTTTCCTGCTCCAAGCTCGGCCCGGCGAGGTTGGTCACTACGGCGGGACCCAAGGCTCGAATAGGCGGCGGTGGGTCCGTGATGGACGTCCGAGCAGCGCAGTCTGGCGAGATTCACGTCATCGTGGGCCCTATGTTCGCCGGCAAGACCACCGCGCTGCTCCGCCGCGTCCAGGCCGAAGCCGGCACCGGCAGGTACGGACCCCGTTGATGCCGTGCCAGTTTGTTCTTTACTGCTTTATTATTTGCTGACAGGATGGGCCCACTTGCCAGTGAGCTCTGTTCCTGTCAAGGTTTCTTTTGCTCTGAACTGTTCAGTGATGAACATAATCCATGATCTTAGGCCCTTAACATAAAGATATGTTCTGTTTGTCAGCCAGAAGAAGATAGGTACTGGAGAGATTTTCTGTTAGAAAAACAATGCTTTTTTTGGGGACAGATCATCTGTTATTTTTGTCTCCCGAATTTCACACTTTTGTTGCAAGTGTTGGAAATGTGAGTGCGCAACTTAATACCAGATAATGGAAATGGAAATTACTCAACTTCTTAACTTGATTATTTGGTTGGCTGGCATAGATGTGTTCTGATAAATGATAGCGCCCCCTTGGCTGTGTGATGACATTCTATGTGTTGGTGCACTAATAAACTTGTAAAGTGTGCCTGAGAATTGATCACCTTATATGCTTGTTATACTTTGTATTTTAACACTTCTGCCCCTCCATATGCAGGACTGTGGCACTTGTAAAGTCTGACAAAGACAATCGGTATGGATTGGACTCTGTTGTAACACATGATGGCACAAAGATGCCATGCTGGGCTCTACCCAAGCTTTCATCTTTCCAAGATAAATTAGGGACAGAGGCTTACAATAAGGTTTGCTCAAACATTTCCCTTAAATCTACTTAATCATGTTATACAAGCTGTAAACTGCCACTCCGGTGCATATACTTTCTAATCGTCAGAATGGTTGCTTCAAACATCACTCTGCTGCTGTTTGATAGTGTAATAGTTCTGGCACGTTTATTTTTTCTCCATATGTGTTGTGCTCCAGAATCTGTTTGAATGTGCACCAAAATTCTAATATCTTGGGCACAACCTTCTCCACAAGGTACAAGAGAGAAGAATTATCTGGATTTTTACCATGCCTGCAGCTTGCTTCACGTGAATGTAAAAAATAGAAACATAAATGGCATAACAAATCTTTATCACCTCATTAACCTGTCACCAAGATCTCTGCGCTCATGTGAATATCCTGTTGAATTGACAATTCATGCATTATGTGGCATCTAGCTTTCTCAACAAGGTAGAATAGAAACATATATCTGGGCTGCCACCATTAGTGTCTGTGAATGCATAAAAATAAACGAGCCTTTAAGTTTATCACTACACTCGCCCTTCACTGAAATATGGCAGCATATAGATCTGATGGCATATCTAGATGGCCTGCCATAGGAACCACCACTAGCCAGACGATCCAGACCTCTGTTTCTGCCACTACTACGCGTGCTGAATCGTGAAGGTTGCACTGTTTGCTCAATTCCACTTTGCAGGTTGCCTTGATTCGCCAGAACCTGAGCCCTGCCAGCGTTGTGACCACTGACCAATGCTCTGCGGTAGGCACCCCAGCTCGCGAACAACATCTCTCGCAAGAATTCCTTGCTCCGCCACTAGTAGCTCCTCGCGGACCCTTTGCCATGGCTGCTGGTTTCAGCGCATGTCATTCTTCCACGGGCTTCAGGGCCTGGAGCTTTGAGTCAAGCAAGTCAAAAGATTTTTACATGGGAGAGTGGCATTGTTGTAGTGCAGGAATGAGCTGTTCGAGGCTGTGACCATGAAGGTCATGGACATAACAAACCCGTTGTCTTCTACCTTTGGAAGAATATGGCAGCCCTTCGTTCACGCCAAATTCGGCACCCCTGCTACACCCAATCCCCTCCTTATCACATTGGCACGTGGTTGTCAAGTTGCATCTCTCCCCAAAGAATTAGCTCCTCTAGAGTGTGCCGCCGCTGGCATTGACGTTCCCTCTGTTGCCTTAGACCATGTCGAGCCTGTACACACCTTGTCTGTTAGCTCTGCTTTGCCCAGTATACCTTACCCACATAAGGAATCAACGTTTGTGGGGTGGCCAACGGTGCCAAGCGTGCGCAGTCCACTGAAAGTCTAATCCCTGGCCAGACCTGCTCGTGAATGTGCTGTCCCACTGTGCCGCCAAGTTGCTCCTGACGTGGCCTAGCTGGCCTCCTGCTGCCCCCTGAAGTCCTGGAGCCCCTCTTGCCCCGCTCCTGCCGCTGAATGCGGTGGCCAACGATGGCATCACTTGCGACTTCCTGCTCAGGCTGCTCCATGCAGGGGAGCATGGTGTGCACGATCACGCCTGGTGTGTGGTTTCCACCGTCAGTTTGGGTGTCAGTACAGGTTCAATCATTTTTTAGCGGTTTTGGTAAAAAAAAAACCTTTACATTTGTGGTGGATGTCTGTCCTGAAAATGAAAAGTGGAATAATTTGGTACATTCCCTAGTCTCTAGATCCATGGTAATGTGAAGAAGGCAGTTTAGAGAGGTTCTTTATCTCATCAAAATTATTGCCTCTTCTATATCATTTATCCCAATTCTGGTACTCCGTATCTAATCTCCTTTAAGCCCTGCCATCCTAGTCATCTGGTAGTTTGGTACTTGTTCTGCTTTGTATACAAATATATGTAGATGTGTTATCTGCACAGTAGACTTATCCCAACTTTGACAACGGATGTACACAATAAACCTATCTAGATTGGCCACATGCAAATGGAACCAATAAATCTGCTGTAAAAATATTCCTATGGTATTACTCCCTCTGTCCGAAAATATAGGGCATGTTTTCTTTTCGCATGGTCTTTGATACACAACTTTGATCACTAATATATACAAAATTTATGATTTTGTATGAATGATATCATTGCATTTGTCTTGCAAATCTCTTTCATTTCGTATATATTTATACAATTTTTGTGGACATCATAAGTACAAATCATAGACAAAGTTATAAGTTGTTGGCCAGCGAAATTTAAGGGTGCCTTATATTTTGGGACGGAGTGAATATAATTTATTAGCCTATCTTTAACATAAATTTAAAAAATACGGCTAAAGATGTACCTGCAAGACTGCAATGTCAAAAATGAACGTAGTATTTTTGGTTCTTGGACTGAAATAGCTGGACTGATCCTGTTGCTATTTTGGTTCTTGAGGAATAGTTTGGCTCAAAGCTTCACCTGATGACAACTGTTGAGCTTGCAAACAGAAGGAAGTAGTTTTGTCACATGTAACAGGTCCATTTGGTTGTCATGCTTAGTGTTCAACTATTTGCGTGGTTTAGTAAATTGTTAGTGATTTGGTTGACTTCCTTACCCGTTCTTTGTCAATCTTTGAAAAAAAAATCCTTTTATCCTTTTGTGAGTCTCTTTTGGTTGCAAGGATTTCACTAAAATTTGGTGCCGCAGGTAGATGTCATAGGTATTGATGAAGCCCAGTTCTTTGATGATCTTCATGATTTCTGCTGCAAAGCTGCTGATCGTGATGGAAAAATTGTTGTAGTTGCAGGTCTAGATGGTGATTACAAAAGGTACTTGCTGAATGATTTATCTTTAATCAATTTCGTTACTGTGAGTACTAGTCAGATTTACAGAATTGTGAAGGATCCCCTAGATCTCTGGTAAATAGGGCTATCCAAATAATCCAAATTTTGGATGTTGGTGATGGCAGGAACAAGTTTGGCTCAGTGCTGGACATCATCCCCCTTGCTGACTCGGTCACCAAGCTAACTGCACGCTGTGAGTTGTGTGGTCGCCGGGCGTTCTTCACATTGAGGAAGACACAGGAAACCAAGACTGAACTCATTGGAGGAGCTGATGTTTATATGCCTGTGTGTAGGCAGCATTATTCTGACGGGCAGATTGTTATTGAAGCCACGAGGATTGTTATGGATATTGAGAGATCCAGTGACCCACGCTGTGTAGTAAGCAGCCAATAACGTGTTGAATGTGCTTTCAGCCTATCTACAAGATATTAATCCCTGTAGCACCATGGCCGCCTAATTGTCACAATAAACAATATCATATTATCATGGCTGAAATCAGGCAAATAACAATTTGAGCAGATAGTAAATATTTACTAGTTGGAATATTGATGATACTTTTTACTTTGAATTGTTGGCAGTCTGGATTGAGTTCGAGATTGATTTTCTAGATTGAGTTTGAGATTAATCCCCTAGATCTCTGGTAAAATTATGGGGCCGGTGGATTTCCTAGCCACACCTCCCAAACGGCCTCCCAAACAGGCCATCCGACTGATGAACACGCATGCAAATAAACTAAAATTATAGTTTACATAATAAAACAAGGTTTAAAATAAAAAAACTAGGCCAAGGCAGCTAACGCAGGCGGCACTTTTGGATTGTGGAAAACCTAATCGTGCCAACACAATCTTGCTTGCAAGTCGTCGTACTGGCTAATTGCCAAAGCAATTTCATCAAAAGCTTCCGGTTCATCGTGAAATGGCGCCAAAAGACCACATCGCCGTGGATTAGACCATCGACAAAGTAGTCAGCGTAGAGCAGCCTTTGCCTCGACTTGCTCTTGCGCCGCCCCAGCTTTGAACCACCATGTTGTGGCTTGGCATCCTAGGCGTACATGGTGAGGAGATAAGCCAGGATTTCCATATGCTTGTTGTCGACGTCGGCATCGGCATCAACCTTAGCCTCTTCTTCAAACAAAATGGTGGCCATCTCCTCGTCGTCCGAATTCATCGCAAGCAAATCGCCGGCCCAAAATTGTTGGAGGACGGTTCTAGGGGCCAGATCTACGGCCGGCGAGCTTGGCGACGTTCGGGGAGAGGTTTCCGTGGGCGGTCCAACCTTTTCCGGTGGTGGGAAGGGCAGATGGGGTTGGGGGGGTCACAGCTCTTCAATTGTGTTGATTGTGAAGCTGAACCGGTCTTCCAAAGATTCCTCCTTCAGTTGTGACTTGCTTTGAGAGCATGGTGCATCGCCTCCTCACCCTTCATGCCTTAATGACAGTGCAAGGAGAATTCTCTTTGTTGGTCGTTCACTCGTGAGCTTGTCATGTGGTTATCGAGTTTTCATCAGGTAGCCTACTTTGTATTTACCGGCCATCTTGGCCTTTCTTTATGAAAAATATGATACACCTTCAAAGGTGCATTCTAGGGGGAAAAAAGGACATATTATTGTTTCCGTGCATACCTGTTTGGATAGAGATTATAGGGATTCAAATCATTAATCTATGATTTAGTGCACAAAAAAGTTTCCATACCCCCATCCAAACACCACCATACATATTCCAGCTCACTAATTAACTTGCTATTTTACTTCTATTCTAGTTAGATGGTTGCTGAATGTGGCTCCAGAGTTGTACAATAACCATAATCCAAGATAAAGCTTCCGGGCACAGCAGAATGGAGTACTCAAAACTTTGTATCAGAATCAGGAAAGCTCCGATATCACTCGCTCACACTTCTCCTCGAGGATCTTCACCGCTTCTGTGAAGAGCACTTCTGGGGGAAGAGCTCCCGTGGACTCAATTGTAACTGAACCAACAGAAGCAATTAGAAAAAGCATGGTGATTAGCAACAAGCTATACGAATAGGAAACATTATAACCAGGTCATGCATTACTTACAAATGAAGTGGTCTCTAACACGACGTAGCTCTATTTGAGGTTCTACCTCAACATTGTCCACTTCTGCTTTCCCTTCATCTACTTTGCCATCTGCTTTGTCTTTATCATCTACTTTGGCTTTGGTCACTTTTACTTTATCAGCAGCGACTTTAATGCATTCCCTACAAAGGGTGCATGCTCTTGGCTTTGCAACAACTGCTCTCTTCTTACCTATACATGGAAATGGGTTAACACAAGCTTCAGGCAAGAACATATCTTGGAAAAGAGTAAAGACACAACATACGTACTCTTAGCGAACTCCCGCATTGACTTGTATGAAAATGAATGCTGGGGTTATTTGGTAAGTTAGAAAAGATTTAAAAATAGGGATTTCCACTCTTGTTTGATAGATGCAGAGTATATATAACCTCTTTATGTGTGTTATGGTATGGGCCTGAGACCTGCGGCCAAAAAGCATGTCCGCGGCATATGATAGAGATGAGTTAGTTTCCTAACTACATGGAAACAGCTAGTATCGCTTAAGAAGACTCGTAGTAGTTGCAGCAGGATAGGCGAGTCTGGCATACACGGACAAGGAAACCTGGTAGGTACATAGATCATAGGTCATAACTATCTTGATAAGTCAAGTATGAACTGAGATCCAACTTGTGAATCAAGTTAGTTGTACGATATAAAGATTAGTGTGTAACCGTGTTAGTCCAGCAATTAATAAACAGAAGTTCCATAAAGCATCGGAGCCTCAAAACAACTCAAGGACAGGCCCTGTTGTCAGGCTGAAGAGGGTGAGTGCCCTACCCAACTCTTTTCGGACCATTATCCACCACAAATCTACTCGTTTTGGACAAAGGTCCATGAGAATTTGGTGTCAACACAATTGCTACTCTGTCATTGTAGTATTCATGTGTTCATTGCCTAAACTTAAGAAGCTTTCCTTCATTTTATGTATTTCTCGAAGTACAATTCACCTAATTTTTAGACCGTGCAACTCCCAAATTTTGGTGGAACGGGACTTCTGAATTGGATAAGAAAGATAGTTGTATGAACTTTTGAGTTAATTGCTGGTCTCTGCTTGGATCTAGACTTACAAATATCAATATGATTTCTCATGAAACCTAAGAAATGATTTCCTATTACCATAGTTCTGCTTCCGGATGCAGGTACCATGACAGAGGACAGGGCCAAGTGCCAGAAGACTGTCGCGTAAGCCTACATCTTACAAGTTATAGGAATTGTAGAGAAAAAACAATGGGGTTGCAGACATTTTGCTGGTGCTCACGGAAAGAAGATGCTCAAGGGAGATGTGACAACTATGGAAGAGCTAAGAGACCCTAAATGCTGTGATGACTATTATGCATTCCTTACAGTAAAACAGAATGCTTGAGTAGCTTCCTTTGTTGCTGTCAAGGTTGTAATGTGATCTAATAGTCTTGAGAGGTTGTGCCCTTTTCAGAGCAGTGGTGGTATATAAAACAGTCATAGTGAGAACTGTTTTGTTTTTAATTGAAAAAATGAAGCTGGCAGGATTCTTATTTCTAAAATTACAGGCAAACATCACCAAATAATGTATTAAGAGCAAGAGATGACCTAGTAGAGTTAGTGTTGTGGCAAACCACTCCCTTGCTACCAAAATATAAGTCAAAAAATAAAAACAAGTACACCAACAGCTAACTGAAACTTCTCAGACTCTCAAAATAGGAAGTGGAAGACAAGTTACCATTTCCTAGTTCTTCAATGTCAAAAACATTAACTGGGCATTTTTTCACTAGCTGCTCAGCATCGCCATCTGTAAATTCTTTGAGAAGAACAACCTATATGATAACATAACAATGAACAATTGAAACAGAAACAATGGGCGTTACTCGCCATTTAATTATCGGAAATGCCATAACAAGAATTCTACCTCAGGGAGCATCCTGTACCAGGCTGTAGCAACTGGAGACCACTTCGCATGATCTTTCCCCACTCCCTTAACAGCATGTGCCTCAAGCTCAATAGCCTAAATGGGGGAAAAAACACATTATGGTTAACATTTAATACACCGGCTAGAAGAGCATATCTTTGCAGAAATTTCTTTAGGTATACACTGATGCCCATGAACTTAGGCTTGATTATCTAAATCACGCAAGGAGGTTCATATAAATTAAGGCACAGCTGCATACATACAACTCTGAATTGACTACATTAAAGGCTTTCTTGTACCATGCGGACTGAACAAAACACTTTGATCGAAATGTTTTGTAGGAAGGACATCATAGAGCTAATTAACAAGGCAATATAACTATAACATAACAACAAAATTACCTGTCCTGGTCCAAGCCTTGCAATCGTTATATCTTCATACTTCACACCGAGAGGCCTTTCAGACGTCTTTTTTTGGCTTTGACCAAAGGATGTATAGGTCTTCGGTTTTTCCCCAGGCTGCGCAGGAGATGCAATAGTCAACTGGCTACCTTCTGGCAACCACTCCAATTGACCAGACTTCACTGCAAGTCAAGAAAGTTGTAATCACTTGACATACTACAAAATCCCAACCATATCCCATAAACAAAACTGGATAATGCTAAACAGTATAAAGAAGTACAACAAGAGAACTACAACTGAAATATTTAATTTATCATCATTGACTTAAGATATAGGTCTTTAGCAAAGCAACTTCTTGATGATGATTGACATAAGACATCTACAAGATAAGATACTGCATGTTCTCCAAGTGAGCTGAATAAGCAGAAGTACAGTACCAAGAACCAAATATCCACTGTTCATTTAGTTGGCATTGTAACAATATATTTACAAGTATAAGAATAAGGAAGGACACACACATTTCTTATCAAAATCAATGAACTAAAACGATGCAGCAGAATAAGCTGGAGCTGATTATTGAGGAAGAAATAGTTTGTTGAACGATATATTGAATGGAAAAAAGCAGTACAGTAATAAACTGTACCACTGCCCAGGTTGGAGGTGAATGAGATATACCTGTGAGACGTTGGGAACCCTTTGGACATGAAACATGCAGTTTGTATACAATAGTATTCCTCTCACTTGGCGTATCATCTGCAAAAAGAAAAGCATAAGATGGCCCTTACTGTAAAAGTGTAACACTGTTTATGAACGTGAAACAGCAGAAATTGATGTCACTGACTGGAGATATAGTCAAAAAGCCTTGGATCTGCATCAAGTGGAATAAGGCCTAGTCGATGCGAAAGGACCTCATCTGCTATAACTGAGGTGTTGTCAACCATCAAGACTTTCTCAATAGCCATTGTAGGAACCTATATTAGAAAATATACATATCCAACGCTTAGATATTGAACTGGAACCCAAAGATATATGACTTGCTAGAATACGCAGAATAATTTTCGAGATGGCAGCAACGTGCATACCTCTGCAATGAGGATTCTGCGGAAAGCATTAGCTATCGATGCATCAACACCAATCATATCAAACTCCATATCATCCTCTGTAAGTCGATTAATCTTGATTTTGAAGTCAGTGCAGAACTTCTCCACTGATACACTATTATCAACTCCCATAGCAGCAAAAGCACCAGAGTATTGAAACCCTTCAGTCTTTTGAAACATAAAAAGGCAAAGCACACAGGATTAAAATATGATCTAATTGTACGTCGCCCTCCAATACTGATGAACATAAAATTCTGCTTAAAAATTGAAATGCCAAACTGTATTTAAAGTAGCAACATTTTGCCAGCATACTTGGAAAATTATAAAGCAGTACGCCAAATACTGAAAAACTGAAAATAGTATTCTGGCAAGCAACCAAATTCCAACTAAACAATCTTTCTACTATAATAAGGAGGAAAAAAATAACAGGCAAAGATATTTGAGACTATATATGTTCAAGCCTTCAACAGCAGCAAAATAGCACATCAGACGATGCTGCAAAGCGAAATCACCTTCGCTTCTATATTACACTGACTAGCCGATTATTAAATGCTATAAAATGGAATGATTAATGTTTCCACTAGAATTTAGGTTCCTAATAAATAAGAAATTTGAAGAGCACGGGATTTCTGCGAAAGACTGGAATTTGTTGCACAGATAATTTAACCGCAGAAAAATAAATGAATACATGCATAGACGGCGTATGAAAATCAGTGGCAAGACGAGTATAAAATTAAGCATAAGGAAGGGCTGGCGTATAGATGGATATATACATGAGTGGGGGCATCGGCCTTGCAGACAACACGGGTGCGCTGGAGCTCAAGGTGGTCCGGAAGCTTGTTGCGCGGCTGCGCGGGCGCATCATCGATGTCCATGGAGGATTCGGGGTCCTTCTTCGGTATGCTTCCTTGCCTGCCCTCTCGTTCACTCCTGTACTGGAGGCAGGGGGCGGATGTGGTCAAAGAAGACGGGAGATCGAAGAAGAGGGAAGAGGGAGCGCCGAGGCCGGAGCCGTCACTGGATGGTAGCGGCGAAACGGTGAGAGGATGGAGCGGCGGCGGCTGGGGTTTGGGGATGGTGAGGACGGACTAGGGTTTTGATGTATATGCTGGCCCACATGTCATAAAGTTTTGTGAAGCCATCAGAAAACAGGGAGGTGGGGCGCGAATGTGGGAACTCCGACTCCGGGTGGAGGACATCTTCAGCGGCTTTCGGACGTCCAAATAAACTCGTCGTGTCCGTTTGTGTCGGGTGAAATAGTCGAAAGTGTCCGGGTGTCCGTTTGCGTCAGTGGTGGCTCCAGCGGCACGACGCATAACTTTTTTTTCATTCATACGCCATAATTTACTTGATAATAAAAATGACATAAAAAAGCCAGAAATGGGTGCTAAAATAGGCGCTGTCTACTGGTCGTCGTCGCTGACGAGGTCAATCAGCTGCGGCGTCGACCATGGAAGCGCGTACGCCGACGGTGGAGGAGGTACCGCCGCACGGGCAGGAGGCTGTGGCCAGGGATCCCACGCTGGAGCAGCAGGCGGAGCGCGGACGTTGGAACGCGTCGGCGTGGCCGAAGGAGTCGCCGGCCTCCCCTGCACGAGCGCTGACTCGCGGAGCTGGATTGCGAGCCCGTCCCACAAAGCGAGCTCGTTGAGCTCGTCCTGCTCGCTGTTGGCGAGTGCCATGGCAATGGCCTCCTCCTCCGAAATGTTCGGCGGCTGGTTCTCCGGATCCCACGCCGGTCCGCCGTCGTCGTGGTCGTACTGCGGCATGGTCACGTCGCCGTCCTCGTCCTCGTCGCCGTCCTCGTCCGCGTCCTCGTCGTCGTTCTCTTCTTCTTCGGCGGCGATCTCGCGCTCGAAGTAGTCTACGTCGGCGAGGTAGGCAGCGCGGTGCCGCGCGTCGAATTCCCACGCCCCGAAGGAAATCCAGTTGTAAGAGTTTAGCGCGTACGCGGATCCTCCCGCAGATCCGGCGGCAACACCGCGCGGCGGCGCCGCACCTCGTCGCGCCGTTCTCGACCCGAGCGCGGCACGAGGGGACCGGCACGCGCCGCGAGTTCAGGTACCAGCCCCCTCCCGGCAAGTTCGCGTCCGACCATGGTACCGGCCGGTTTTCCTCCCATAGCTGCCGAGCGAGGTCAACGCGGACGTACCGGCCGACCCGTGCTTTCTTGCCGGAACGCGAGCCGCTAGCCTCCTGGTCGTTCTTCGTCTTCCGGAACGGCCAACATTTCTTCCCCATGGCGTCGGTGTGGTGGCTACTGTGGGATTTTGCCAATGGTTTTGTCGGGGAAATGGCCGCCGGGAGCATCCCTTTAAGAGGCTCGGACGCCATCTCGCCTTCAATGGCCTGCCAGTGCAACGCCTACTAGCTGCGCACGCTCGCGGAAGCCGAGGCACGCCATTAACGCGGCCCCTGCAAAGGCTGCAGCGCACCGCCCAAAAGTAATACCGCGGAAGACGAAGCAGTTGTGCCGCTGCCAGGCGGGCCTAGTGGGGAAGCGAGCGGACACTTTGCGCGTCCGCCGAGCGTCCGCCGCGACGCAAACCTGGCGCATATTTAGGCCAGGTTTGCGTCGCGGTCACTTTGCGTCGCCCCGCTGGAACAGGCCCCAGACGCATTTCCGGTCATGGCGGACACAAACGGTCGCTCAGCGTCCGTTTGCGTCGCGCCGCTGAAGATGCCCTAGCGCGTCCCAGGAAGGCTTCAACAGTTCAACGGGGCGATCACCCGTAGGTTCTCGAATCAGACAAATCTATGGTCCAAAGCGCGGACGTATTTTAAAAATGGATGGTCGCGACATCCGGAACGTCCCAAAGCCGATTTAATTCTGGGTTTGGTTTACGTGGTCGCGTATACCAAGCGCTGGCCTCTCGCGTCCTCCGCCTATCTACCTCCCAAACCGTCGGCTACTATCCGCGCGTCCGCGCGCCCAACCAAACGAGCACACCGATTTGGGTCGCCCCGTTAGAGATGGCCTTAGGCCTCAATCAACGTGGGTCAGCTGGGATCAGCCGAGACGGGAATCAATACCGGACCACGCTAAAAAACATGTTCGGTGAAGCCCGGTCGAGATCCCAGCCCAGCCTAAAACTTGTCAATCCCGTCCAAATTGCGAGGATTAAAAACATCTTGCTCCACCCTGTGGAACTATTCCACGCCTGGTCTTCCCGCGATACGCCGAGAAAAGACACATCAATCCTTGCTCGCGGCGGCACTGAGGGCGACGGATGGACCACGACAAGATGGAGTGGGCGGTGGCTCCGACCGCTACGAAAGGACGTCGGCGAGAAGGGATGGACGGCGGCTGCACAGCCAACTGGAGGAGATAAACGCTCGCCTAGCCTCGCACAGATGGCGCTGCGGAGACCGTCCCGATCCCTAGCTAGCTCACGCGAGGTCCCAACACCTATGTCGCTTCACGCCGGAGAAGATGAAGCAGGTCTCTCTCATCGCTACTACGCGGGTGCCATCGGTGGTGTTACCACTGATGATTGGGTTCCTACGATCAAGAACAGGGTTGTTGCAGTACTTGTAGCAGCAAATATTATATATATAAGTTTGTCCCTCAGAAGCTTTGCAAATGGCTATAAACACAACCCCGCAACTGCGTTGTTAGGCGCGGCCACGTTCGCACCCAAACCGTGGTTTGGAAATAGCCTATGCTATAAGTTGCCAAAATGGCAATGATTTGAGAATGGTTTAAAGTAACTAAAAGCAAAGTAAATAGCAAACGTAAACTAAAGCTAGAGAGTGTTGAGAGTGTGTTCGTGATATGGCTGAGGGATTCTCAAGGAGTGTAGGTTCCACCACTAGTATTGGTATTACTTATGATTAGGATGAACACGTATCTTTCATTTATGTTATGTGTGGAGAGAGGCTCTGTAATAAGATGCGCCCAGAAAGCCATGGGTCATTGCATCTCTAAATAACCACTGTGGCTAGCCTTCTGCAAGCGACATATTGACTATCACAATTAAGGGTTTACCCCATGATTATTGATATAAGTTTAGTGAATCTCTCTTTACCCCCTCTCCCATACAATAGAGTGCCGTACGGTAATATCACTTCTCGACGTACACTCTACCATACCTCCAAGGGCAGTTCCCTCTTTTGTTCCGGAGGCAAATGCTATGTGGTACACTTCACATAACATACAAGAGAGAGCTAACACATAGTTAATAAATCAAAGTTATAATTCATCTTTATTTCACACCATAATATTACTAGGGTTTCTCCATATCTCCGCAAGAACAAAGAAACTACTCATACATGAAGGGGATCAACATCATGACAGTAATATGGATTGAATATGAAGATACAATTGTATACAAGTGCAAATCCTAATAGAGTTCGAATCACAACCAAGTAGACATAGGGGATCGCGGTGAAGACATTGATGATGATGTTGATGAAGATCGATGTGTTGCCCTTCAAGATCCTAGCCTCCTCCTCTTCTGTGTTGGTGGAGATGGTGATGGAGGCAGCGGCTATGGAGATGGCGGCAACGGCGAAGCGGTAGGGCTCCGCCCCTTAGGGCATGGATGAATCGTGCCTCTCCTAGTCTCCTCCCCTCTTTATATAGGTGATGGAGGTCGATTTTGCGAATCGACGGAGCTCGGGGCCGAATATGCCCATCGAGCCTTCACAAATGTTGTTCCATTTGACGATACGGAGCCGACAGAACCTAGTACAGGCAGACGGTACGGACGGGCTCTGCCCGTACTGATGGTCGCTAAACTTGCAGATGCTTTCGTGTATTGGTCGCCATTTCTTCATACGAAATCCAATTGAGGTGTTCTTCGGCTCATTGAACTCATATGGACGAGGGATACAACAACATGGCCTTAGACCTTAAATATAAGATTTTGGGAAAATATCACTTTTCCCACACCCCATATGGCTAAGTCTGGTGCTTGTAATTCTCCCATATTGTACCCTCTTGGTCCTTTTGCCTCCCTTTCTCCATGATTGTCCATAACACCTAAATACATGTAAAATACAAGGAAAACATAACAAAATCCTACTAAAACTACTAATTTTGCAAAGCTCGTATGAAAGTGAACAAGAACTCGTAATTATGTAAAATAGGCATAGGTGTATCTAGCTGTAGCATGTAGTGAGTGATAATATGAGTAATGGTATACTTAAAAACCTCAGTAAAATAGTGCAAAATTTTGAGCTATCAACCACGCCGGTGCCTTAGCTACAGTTTCTGTGGGAGTAACCGAATATGGGGTTCAATTAGGGGAAGGGATTAATTGGGGTCCAGGTGACACGAGCGTGTTCACCTAAGGAAAATGCTCTATATCCTCCTGAGGCTACAAACCTCCCAACCTCCGGATTTCCCACCGTTGGATCCAATCAATTTGAGTCGAGATCGGGTTCTTTGTTCAATTTTGCTTTAAATCCCACTTTTGCTTCATTGAAGCAAAAAAGGTTCGACTAAAAACAAAAACACAAAGACCATTCGGTTGTGGACCTGGCTGGAGCACCGTACTTCATCGGAGAACTCGCCGAAGACCTCGCCGGAGCACCGTACTTTGCCGCAGACCTCATAGCAAAACATTTGTACTAAAGTAGCAAAATGACAAAACAATTGTAGCAAATATAATATAGTATTATAGCATAGCAGCATTCGTACTAAAAACACGACCTCGTCGGAGAACATCGCCGGAGACCTTGTAGCAGAACATTTCTACTAAGGTCGCAGAATAGGGGAACAACTGAAACAACAATATTGTACCATCGTAGCATCAATGCCCACTTCTTGAAGAACCGCCTCCACCAGATGGTAGCGTCGTCGCCCTGGCTTGTAGCACCACCGTCCCTGGCTTGCAACGCCAACATTGCCGGTCGCAGCATCCCCCACCTCCGAGGTCTCCGGTGAATCTCCGGCGAGATCTCTGGCCTGCTCCGCCCGACATGTATTTTTCATTTTTGTATTTACGTGAACCGTTTCTTACTTCAATGAAGCAAAAGAGGGTATTTTTTGCTACGACGAAACAAAGTCTGAACAAGTCGCAACACTCCTTCTATTTTAATTGAACCGTTTTTTTGCTTCAATGATGCAAAAGCGGGAGTTTTTTTTGCTGCGACGAAGCAAAGTCGAAATTTCAGGTGAAAGTGGACACGTGTCACGCATGCAAGCAGGAGTCTGGAAGGTTTGGAGCCTCCGGAGGATTTTCTAGCACTGCCCTTCACCTAATTACTCGGGTGGGTTGTTCCACGCGTGGATCATTTCCGCATGAACCGAACGAGTCTGAAAGAGTCTGAAAGGGTTAACGAGGAGGTGGATGATCTCTACCAGATACGGCACCCGAAACCCTGAGCAATGTTTTTCACGCGAGAAGTTGATGTCACAAAATAGATCCCCTGTTCCTAAACCGCATATACGATTTCTTAAATTTGGTGCGAGAAATTCAAACGAGTTTGTTGGAGACAATACATACATATGCAAAATACGAAATACTAAACACGATTTCTAGCTAGCTCGGGATTTATCTACATCACTGTGACTTAGGGGGTCTTCTTCGGCATCGGTGGAGGAGCGGAGGAGCTTCACGGTCCTCGGCGTCGGAGTCATCGTCGACGGTGTCATTGTCGGAGAAGTCCGAGGAATCGTCGGATTAGTCAACAATGACGTAGCCTTTGCACGCCATCTTCGAGCGGATGGACGCGTCTCGCCCGACGGATGTCTCACACCTCATACATGTCGGCGTCGCGGGGGCGCTTTGTTGGATATGTGTCGTAGTGGCAAATAAATAAAAAATGTTTTCTTTTATTGTATCTATGTTTCTTTATAATAAGTTGTATGCCATGCTATAACTGTATTAAGCGGAAACATTAATGCACATGCGATATGTAAATAAAACTCCGCCCCTATTGATATAGTTCATTGATTAATAAGATGATCAAGGTTTCGTAATCATGTGACTAAGTAGTCATTAATAATGTAATCATGTTCGTAAACATGATGGACGCACACCCATCGGGTATTGCAATATGATCAAGTCACAAAGTTCAGCATTGCGATACTATCATGAAATGTTGTAACCTAATCCTTAGACCGTGAGACTATATTTATCACTATCAACGACGACTGCTTTGACATCATCAACCGTAACAGGGTAGTCATAAAAGTGGTGCTGAAGTATGCCAATGGGGACGGTTGAGGCGTATGAGTCAAGAGCGGAATTTTTACATCCTGTGATGGATAAATACGACAAGAGCACACTCGGTAATATCATATCAACACCAATTACAAGCAAGTGCCTAGGTCATAGAGGATATGATATTATGATGACGAGTTGAATTGTGTTTGACGGTAATGAGATAGAACAAGGTATAGTGGATACCAAAGATCAAGTCTCAGACAAACAAATGTATCGTGTTACAAAATGAATATGACTCGACGTTGAGGTTAAACGATAAACTTAATTCGTGGTTGCATAGGGACCGTTACGGTTTTCCAGAACTCCCTGATGGCCATTGATCGGAGCGTTGTCTCGATCATTTCTACGCATTACCGAACTGTATTGTTTGAGAATAGGAAGAGAACACCGGAATTGTTCCTGAGAGGAATCTGAATAAGTTCCAGAGCCAATGAATTGTTCGGAGAATCAAATATGTAATGATTATTTAATTAAATGAATTTAATAATTAAATATAAAAATGGGAAACCCCCTAACTGGGCCACCATTGGGCAGCCCAATAGGAGGGGGGCGGTTGAACCCTAGGGGAAGAGTGGGCCGGCCACCCCAAACCCTAACCCCTGGGGGGGGGGGGGGGCGGCGACGCATGGAGGGAGAGAGCGGCGGCTGCCCCTTTGTGGCCCCCTCTCCTCTCCCAACTCCCTATATAAAGGGCCACAAGGGGGCTCTCCTCATTCACCCCCTAAGTTCTCTCTCCCTCCCCTCTCCTCTCCATCACGTGTGTTCCTGAACTTTGGAACGTGCGTAGGATTGGAGTATTCTCCAACATATGCACGTCGTCGTGCTGCTGGAACACCGGTCCGAATCTTCTACCTTCGATGTTTTGCTGGACTGGAGCCCGGGAGCCGTCTATACATCGTACGAGTGTAGAACTGCGGAGGCAGAACACTTGGAGCACTTTATCGTTGGACTTATTCATGATCTTGAGGTCATCGTTCGACGTACAAATTCATTGTGAACATTAGGCTTTTCAGTCTTCAAGGGTATGAACACTAATCTCATCTGTTACGTTGCATCTCCATAGATTAGATCTTGGCTTTGCTATTCTGTCGTAGGATTTTGTTTTGTTTTCTGCAACGGAACCCTACATTGCGAACCCACATGCTGATGGCCTCCAAGATGGTCAACGAGTCTAGTAGAGGGTCTTGGCGTTGATCATTAGGCATCTCGTACGAGCCCCCTCCTTGTTTTGCTACAACACAACAAAGAAGAAAGGCAAGGAGGAAGAACAAGACGAAAAACTCGAGTGAGATAGCAATTTTCATGGGCTCGAACTTACTGACGAAGGAGGCGCTGAGAGTATCAACTCTTAGGCAGATATCCGCTTCATGAGATGCCATCCGTGACTTATCCTTTGATAGCTTCTCTTCCTCGGATGTGATCCTGGCACGAGCCTCCTCGAGCGCCCCCTCAGCGGCTTTGAGCTTGGCCTCCGGATCGTCGACATGCTCTTGAGTTTTCTTCAAGGAGGCTGCAAGAATTATTTGAGTTAAGCAACACAAGAACTATGACGAGATGAATGAACAAAGTTCCAGGGCAGTTACCCTTCAAGTTGGCCGCAGTTACCCTTCAAGTTGGCCTCTTCACCACAAAACCCAACACATCAGGTGGCCATGTCCATGTATTAATGATCCAGGGGCTGCAGAATAAAAATTGAATAACGAAGAGGTCGCAAAGATTGATAAAAATATTGAAAAGCGGGGAAAACTAGCGAACTTACGTCGTCCAGAGAAGGAACGGGTGGGGTTTCAGAGATTTTAACGCCCTTGTTGGCATTATTCTTCTTGAGTTTCTTTTTCTTTGGATTCACTCGAGGGATTTGATACGTCGCAAACATATCTATAATTTTTGATGCTCCATGCTTGGTTTACACCAATTTATATATGTTTTGCTCATACTTCGTTGCACTTTTATACATTTTCTGTCACTAACCTATTAACAAGATGCCACAATGTCAGTTCCCTGTTTTCTGTTGTTTTGTATTTCAGAAAAGTTGTACAGGAAATATTCTCAGAATTGGACGAAACAAAAGCTGAAGTCAATATTTTTCCGTAACGAAGACAGAGTCCAGAGGGGAGTCGAAGAAAGGTCACAGGGCGACCAGACCACAGCTAGGCGCGACCTGGCCCTGGCCCGTGCCTAGGGGTGGTGTGGGCCCCCTGGCCTCCACCGACCTCTCCCTTCCGCCTATAAGAAGCCTCCCGACGCGTGAACACTAAATGAATCGGCCTCCATCCACGAAGAGTTCCATAGCTCCGCCGCCTCGCAGACAAGATTCGGGGGACAAAATTCTCTGTTCCGGGACCCTTCCGGGACGGGGAATTGCCGTAGGAGCCATCTCCATCGCCGTTGCTGACTCCTACGATGAGGAGTGGGTAGTTCTCCCCCGAGGCTGGGGGCTTTACCGGTAGCTATGTGGTCTATGTATCTCTCCATGTATGATCTTTATGTGATCATGAGCTTTGTAATCTAGTTGAATAAGTAGATGTTATTCTTCAACTATTGTGCTACTCAAGTGGTTTTATTATGTGATCTCTGGGGACACCTTGTCCAACGGTGTGAAGGTGACAATGTGCACACCATGTTTCTTTCTTAAGCTTAATTTATAGAAATACTTATGAATTGTGGTGTCTAGTTAGTACCATCTCTGTATGCTCAAAGTGACAGCATGAGGCGTCCATAGATTTGGGAATGCAAACTTTAAGGAGTGCTTATGCATCCCTACGCAGTGATTTTTTTTTTATTATCAAACCGGAGAGTGGTTCAGAGTAGCATCGTGAAGAGATAATATCTATGTATTCAAGTATGGTATCATTGTTGAGAGTGTCCACTAGTGAAAGTATTGAAGCCCACATTGTTGAGATAATATCTATGAATTCCATATTGATTTTCATCTCTCAGAGTTATTTCAAATAAGTTGATTGGTGTTGGAGATGAGTAAATTGTTTCATGACTATAGTGATGCAAAAGGAAGCTTGTCTAGACTGCGGCATAGACTTTGGCATGTCATGTTGGATGTTATTCGTGTCATATGCTTAGTATTTATTGTTGTAGCATGACTTGACTCAAATAGCTGATAGTGCATAATGTGCTATTGAAAGAATCATGTGTTGTTTCCATCATAAAGGCATAATATTGTGGTATTCTCCTTTGATGCTTTATTGGGTTGACTTGGCACATGCTTATACCATGTTATGACTATAACCAGTCAACTAAAGCCTGTATGATCATTTAGTTTTTGACTTGTAATATCACTTTATGCTTTGATTGATAATGTTTTGTCGCTATGCATGATTATGGCCATTATTGCTCTCTTAGTTGGTCACTCCCAGTCTTTTGCTAGCCTTCGCATGTATTGAGTATGAATTCTACTCGTGCATCCAATCACCAAAAACCAAAGTTTCCCAATTGTGTCCACCACATCTACCTATTAGCATTATTGATATTCCAAGTATATTTATCATGCTTTTATTTATCTTCCAAATTAAATTTTGGCATGAGAAAATTAGTCAGTAAAGCTCTCACAAACTTGATGACACATTTACTTTCTTGCATTTAATAAACTTGATCCTTGTGACTATCTTATGAAGTTTATATGTTTGTAAATTGCAAGTTGGGAGTTAGCATAACCATGCTTTCATGGGGAACGCTTTCAACATTGCACTTATTCATATTTAGTTGATGTCATTTTTTTGTTTATGGATGCCTAGCGGTGTGAAATAAAATGGAAACTTGTAAGTCCATGGAGTTTGTATATGTGTTAGAGAAACGCCTGGGCCGCTAATCTAAGCCATGCATCATTCATGGTGGAAATTTATAGTGAATCATAGTGAGCATTCTATGAAGCATTTTCAATAAAAAGCTATACCCATAGTAAATAAAAAATTGTTGAGATGTTTATTGTCTGTTTGTCTTGTCATTTTGGCATGGGATTGCTCCTACAAGAGTACTTCTATATCATCGGGCAAGAGGTACCCCGTTGGCGGTTCTCGATGATACATGTATACTTACAATGACAAGAACTTATTTGGGACCTAAGTTGAGTAGCATGAGGTTTAGATACTCATATTCAAGGGGCATGAGTTTTTCAACTTGTGATTTGTCAAGCATATAGCTCATATTTTCCATCACATTAACTTTAACAATTCAAGACGCTTATGATAGGGGTAATGGGAGCTCAAAGCTAATAAGTACCATACTTTTTGGAAGGTTCATATCTTGTTTACTCTGTATGTAGTCTTTCTTTCACTTTTATGTTGAGTCTTCATCTTCTTCTTAATGCACCAATTAAGAGAGCACAGTTGTTATTCTTAGTATAATGTGCATAGTCCCAAAATTATTATTGATTGATTCATGATTGTGCTATTGCTTGTTCTTAAATTACGTGTATCTAGTCACCCTTTGAACTTTGAAGGTGTCCTAGCATTTATGTTTTGCTACTTCATAAAGGACATGTTGAGTACCACTTTGCTATGTTTTCTCTATGCTCATGAACAAACAGTTGCTTTCAATGTACTATTATTCATGATCCTTTGTTTGAGTTACTTCTCATGTTATAACATAGTTGCTAAGTTATATTGTTAGAGTTATATCTATCATGCCTATGTTTAGAGTACTTTGGTCCCTGCTTACAATGCTTTACAATGCTTGATCAAGATTGTGTTGGCTTCATGTCATCTCAAAAATTATTTTGTTATCACTTACCTACTCGAGGACGAGCAGGAGTTAAGCTTGTGGATGCTAATACGTCGCAAACGTATCTATAATTTTTGATGCTCCATGATTGTTTTACACCAATTTATATATGTTTTGCTCATACTTCGTTGCAATTTTATACATTTTTTTGGCACTAACCTATTAACAAATAACAAGATGCCACAGTGCGAGTTCCCTGTTTTATGATGGTTTGTATTTTAGAAAAGTTGTACAAGAAATATTCTCAGAATTGGACGAAACAAAATCCGAAGTCAATATTTCTCCATAACGAAGACAGAGTCCAGAGGGGAGTCGAAGAAAGGTCACAGGGCGGCCAGACCACACCTAGGCGCGGCCTGGCCCTGGCCCGCGCATAGAGGTGGTGTGGGCCCCCTGGCCTCCACCGACCTCTCTCTTCCGCCTATAAGAAGCCTCCCGACGCATGAACCCTAAATGAATCGGCCTCCGTCCACGAAAAGTTTCGTAGCTCCTCCATCATCGCAGACAAGATTCGGGGGATAGAAGTCTCTGTTCCGGCACCCTGTCGGGACGGGGGATTGCCCCCGGAGCCATCTCCATCGCCGTTGCTGACTCCTACGATGAGGAGTGAGTAGTTCTCCCCCGAGGCTGAGGGCTTTACCGGTAGCTATGTGGTCTATCTATCTCTCCATGTATGATCTTTATGTGATCATGAGATTTGTAATCTAGTTGAATAAGTAGATGTTATTCTTCAACTATTGTGCTACTCAAGTGGTTTTATTATGTGATCTCCAGGGACACCTTGTCCAACGGTGTGAAGGTGACAGTGTGCACACAATGTTTGTTTCTTAAGCTTAATTTGTAGAAATACTTATGAATTATTGTGTCTAGTTAGTACCATCACTGTATGCTCAAAGTGCAGCGTGGGGCGTCCATAGATTTGGGAATGCGAACTTTAAGGAGTGCTTATGCATCCCTACGCACTGAATTTGTGTTTATTATCAAACTGTAGAGTGGTCCAGAGTAGCATAGTGAAGAGATAATATCTAGGTATTCAATTATGGTATCATTGTTGAGAGTGTTCACTAGTGAAAGTATGATCCCTAGGCCTTGTTTCCAAGCATTGAAACACCGTTTACAACCAGTTCTGCTACATGTTTGCATGCTGCCATTTTTATTTCAGATTGCAATTACCACTCATAATCATCCATATTACTTGTATTTCATTATTTTTTCGCCGAACTAGTGCACCTGTACACCTGATAAGTGTATTGGGTGTATTGCGGACACAAGAGACTTCTTGTATCGTAATTGCAAAGTTGCTTGAGAGGAATATCTTTGACCTCTACCTCCCTGAGTTCGATAAACCTTGGGTGGTCCACTTAAGGGAAACTTGTTGTTGTTCTACAAACCTCTGCACTTGGAGGCCCAACACTGTCTACAAGAATAGAAGCGTGCGTAGACATCAGGCTTTCGGTAGCAGTCGTCGACTTTGGTGATTCCACGATTTCTTCCTCAGGAATCACCGTCTTGGCAGGCGTCTTGACAAATGCCAACAAAGCCTGGCTGTCATCATCAGTTGGATCCTTTAGGGTTTCCCCTTCGTCTCTATGAAGAGAGAGACACAATCAAAAAAAATACATGTGACAAACTTTGGCTTCAGCAGAAAAAAGACTTTCAAACCGAGGATGTCGGCCAAATCGAAAATATTTGTAGGCACACATGAAGAAGAAGGAACATCCGAACTTATCGACATCACAAGCTTCGGCTTGGGAGCATTCGAAGAGCTCAAGTCTTAATCATCAACGTCAGATCTCTTCCTTTTCTCCCTAGTCATTTCGTCTTTCGAATGGGCGGAGGGAATTGAAGTCCCCGAACGAGACGATTCAGATGCAACGTCCTTGTCCATCCCAGCGGTTTCTTGTACCGTAGCAGTTTCATGTGTGTCACCTCAGTTTCCGCGGAAGCATTAGATATTTCGCCTCCCTCTGGAAGTGGAGGCAGGAAGGCGAGGTGAACATGGTCCTACATAAACAAAACTTTAGCGATGACAAGGAAGAACAATGAAAGGATAGAGATAGATAATTTTGAAGCAAGTAGAAACTTACAGAGGGACGCGTATGTTCCTTGTTGAATGGTGTAACTCAACAAGAAGAAGGAATAATATCCTCGGTGGTGAGCTTGGTGAACCGTCCAGCATATTTCTCAATTTCTGAAGTGGTCAGGTCTTCAGAGACCCTCGTTGAATGTTTGGGTCCAGAGAAATTCCACATGGAAGAAGCTCTAGCTTGGAGAGGTTAAACTCACGATGTTTCTTTTCCTTTGGTAGATTGAAGGGAGCGGATTTGATCCACCAGTGGGTCCGTCTACTTCATCTCAACAATAGTCACGGGTTGTGATAGCTCCAAATTTTGATGCATTTCACTACGGATTTTCCATCACCTATCTATTGGTTTCATTGGCTTTTCATTGCATTTTGTGTTTCAACTAACGCTGTTGTGGGTATACTTTATGGCTATGCCAACGACATGGTATAGATCCGGCAAGCCTGGGTGGCCCACAGATGGTGGTGTGGCATATGGCCGATCGGGCGGCCCAGTTGTTGTTGATAGAAGATGGATGAAGTCTAGCCCAGGAACAGGAGTCGGATCCCAACCAACCTATGCAAGTAGGCGGATCCATGAAGGCCCATGTGTTATCACCAGAATTTGACCGGATCAGAGGTGGGCCATGATTAAAGATGGGCTTGAGGAATATACACGGAAGATATACATGAATCGGCCTTGTCCAAGAAAGTTTGGGCTAGTTTGCCCGTGTATCTGTAAATATAGTAGGATACGTGTCGGTTAGGTAGAATTTGGCTCGTACACGGTTGGGATTACTCCCACGTTAGAAAGTCTACGGACTATAAATATGTATCTAGGGTTATTGAGAAAAACAACAATCACGTTCACAACAAACAAATCTAGGCGCATCGCCAACCCCTTGTTTCGAGGGTTTCTTCCGGGTGAGCATCTTGCGATCTAGGCAGTATACGTTTATTCGTTGTTCATGCGTTGCTCGTGCTGAAGCCTTGTTGATGGCGAGGAACGTAGTTATCATAGATGTGTTAGGGTTAGCATTGTTTTACCTTTATGCATGCTTTGATCCATGCTATCCCTAGACATCTAGCCACCCTTGCGCCGATCTGAGGTGCAAGAGTGGCACCTTGCTTGATCCATGTTTAGTAGATCCGATCTGTTATGATTGCTCCTTGTTCTTCAAGGATTAGTTTAATATCTGTATAGTTAGGCCTTGCAAACGGGTTGAAGGATCCAGTAGCACGTAGGGTGTAGTTTGCTAGCCCTAGATAAGATGTTCCGGGAATCAACTCCATGTTGGTTTTTAGGCCTTATCTAGGGCTGGTTTATTATCATCTTGCGTGGCTGCCAGGCTCAATCACGTGTAGGATGTTCCGATTATGCGGTGAAAACCCTAAATCATCGTAGGTCGTTTTAGCTTTATATTGATCAAGCAGGACCACCATGTGATCGTAGACCTCATACGAATCATGGGTGGATCGGCTCCTTGAGCCGATTCACAGGACAACCTGAGAGCCGATCGAGGCTCGTATTTAATGTTTACGTGTATGCCATGCAGGAAACTAAGCGAAGCAAATCCATCACCTTCCTGACCAGGTATAGGTCAGGTGGCACGCCCTTGCACCAGCATCGGGACGTGCGTGCCGGAGCTTTGCGGGCCGTCACTCGAGGGACCAGGGCCAGCCGCAGTTCTGGGAGCCTCCCGGCTCTACGTGTTGCCCGTCGCTACTCGCCGGTGGGTTTCGGACGCCAACACATTCTGGCACGCCCGGTGGGACAGTCTTCAACGTCAACGGCATCATTATCCGCATCTGAGATGGCAGAAGATCCAGTCACGTACGAAGATCTGACTGAGGAGCTCAAGAAGAAGTATGACGATGTCAAAGCTATCTTCGAAGCCGACCTCATCGGCTCTTTCCAGAGGACCCGCTCACACGGCATCAGGTGGAAAGGGTTCTCACCTGAAGGCGCGCTCGATGGAGTGGATCTGTCTACCCCTTCAGAAGAACGCACCAGGTCTCTGCGTCAGGAGGTCAATCACATGGTAGCTCATTCGCTACACCGCCATTCTGAGAGCCTGGTGAACGCTTTGGAGCGTGTCGCGCTTCGGGTGATCCAGGAAATCATGAGACATCAGTACTCTCCATCAGGATCTGCTCTACGGACTCACCAAGGAGAGATACCACTCCAGACCCGACCACCGCTGCCGTTCGCGCTGGCAGCACCAGAAGTGCCGAGTTCACCGGCATTCATCGTCTACAAGATCGGTGGTGATCCTAGTGATCACCAGTTCTTGTATGAAGCACCCAAGGAGATCCCGCACGGATACACATGCACATATGTGCCAGATTGCAGTAACTGGGCACTCACGAACCAGACTGCAACAGCAGGGATTTCTGGAACAGCAGGAGGGGCTTCTGGATCAGATCTTGAGAAGCAGACGTGGCTAGCTAAGTATGCCACTCCAACAAACCTTCAAAGCTCAACTCCTGCAGCTAGCTCAGATCTTGAGAAGCAAGCGTGGCTAGCTAAGTATGCCACTCCAGCGAATCTTCAGAGCTCGACTCCTGCAGCTAGCACCGCGGATCAGATCAGTACCATCTTGAGAGACCAGTTCGGCATGGTGCCGAAACGGAGGGCAATCGGCTATTCCAAGCCGTACCCCAACGAGTACGATTTGATCCCACTACCACCCAAATATCGGCTCCCTGAATTCTCCAAGTTTAGTGGGTCAGATGGCTCCAGTTCAATTGAGCATCTGAGCCGATATTTGGCACAGCTGGGCACGATCTCAGCATCAGATGCACTATGCGTGAGGTTCTTCGCACAGTCCCTCACGGGATCGGCTTTCGGGTGGTACACCTCGCTGCCACCAGATTCAATCCGGACTTGGAAGCAGATGGAAGAACAGTTCCACATGCAGTATCACTCAGAGGCTTCCGAGGCTGGCATTGCCGATCTAGCACAAGTACGGCAGAAGCGCGGAGAAACAGTGTCAGAATACATCCAGCGCTTCAGGGCCATCAGGAACCGATGCTATTCGGCTCGTTTGACTGAAAAAAGAAGCAGTCGAGCTGGCGGTGGTGGGTCTCGCATCGCCAATCAAGGATATGGCTTCCCAAGCAGATTACGCTTCACTGGCGCATATGGTTCAGAAACTATCATTATATGAACAACGCCACCCAGAGTTGTACCAGGACAAGTTCAAGCGTGCGGTAGTCCTGGTTGAGACAGAGGAAGGTGAAGGCTCTGCAGGAGATCAAGAGGTAGCAGTGGCTGAATGGACTCGGGGGGCAAGCCCCGTGTCCTGCAAGTGGGTTAAGCCACAAGGTCCTCCAAGAGGGTTTGACTTCGACGTGACCAAAGCTGAGCAAATTTTTGACCTCTTGCTCAAGGAGAAGCAGCTAAAGTTACCCGAAGGCCACAAATTCCCTACGGTGCAAGAGCTCAACGGCAAGCCATATTGCAAGTGGCATAACACGTTAACCCATACCACCAACGACTGCAGGGTGTGGTGTCAGCAGATCCAAATGGCGATAGAACAAGGGCGTCTAATTTTCAGCCAGTACGCCATGAAAGTTGACACACACCCCTTTCCCGCCGTTAACATGGTGGAGTACGCTTACCCCGAGAGGTGCCAGACAGGTTTTTCGTTCAGCATTAACATGGTAGGACCTGCACACCACCCTTGTAAGGATAGAGACGAGGGCAGCCGCTCTCGTGGCAAGGACAAAGAGGAGGCCGTTCCACGCGATCGGTCCCGATACGATGGCAAGCGCTACATCACAGAGGGAGAAGTGAAGAATGTGCGATATCAACGACCTCTCTCTGATCACCTCCTCAACAAATATGTGAGTCAGTACGACCAACGCCGATGATACAACGACGATGATGAAAGAGATCGTCTGGCTAGCAGGGACGCCAGGAGACATCGTCGGCATGATCGAGACGAGGAAAGATATGAGCGCCATGCCAAGGAGAAGTCAAGAGAGCAGGACGACGTGGACAGGCACTGGGACTATCCCTTCTTCAAACACTACTGGGATTCAGGAATGAGCCGATTGCCCACAATTGGCAACTGCCCAGAACGTAGACAGAAGAAGAAGGACACAGGAGACGTGTCAGTGTTCAAGCGTCTAGGACCTCTCCCACCTCGGAACAAGCAAGCCGAGTCCTCTCGGGTGGAAGATCTTGAGGAAGAAGAAGAAGATAAGTACCACCAGCCAAGGTGGTGCCCTGATGGACTCAGCCACTCCCAAAAACATAGGGTTCAGCGACTACGTTGCTTGGAGGAAGCCGAAAGGTTATACCTGCATACGTTGAGGAAAGCGCGGCCTGATCTGGCCGCGAAAATTCAGCGAACTCTGGACGAGGAGGGTCGACCACAGAAGAAAGAGTGGCGCCCCAAACAGAAGAGAGCCGATGATGAGACATCGGCTGGCACAAACATGGTGTTCATCCTTCCAGCGGAGTTTTGTGCTCCTGGAACCGAAGAGGCACCCGTGGCACAACTTGACTGCGGCCCAAGGCCGGTTATCTTTGAGAAGCCACGAGAAAGAAGTTACAGACACCTGAAGGCCCTGTACTTACGAGGTTATATCAATGGGCAGCCGGTCAACAAGATGCTGGTCGACACCGGAGCGGCAGTCAACATCATGCCATACTCCATGCTACGTCGTCTGGGACGCTCTAGCTCGGATCTGATCAAGACCAACGTCACATTGAGCGACTTCAACGGCCAAGCATCAGAGGCACAAGGTGTTCTGAACGTGGATCTGACCGTAGGAAGGAAAACCATCCCTACGACATTCTTCATTGTCGATAGCAAGAGCACCTACGCTGTCCTGCTAGGGAGAGATTGGATCCACGCCAACTGTTGCATTCCATCCACGATGCATCAATGCTTGATACAGTGGGATGGAGATGAAGTAGAAATCGTCCACGCAGATGACTCAGCCGAGATCTCAACGGCTGGCATGAACGTTTGGGAGACGGCAGGCCAAGAGCCACTCTCCGGCATCACTTTGGACGACTGTGAGCGCATCGACGTGACAAAAAACGGGGTGAGGCTGGTCTTATCCACCGGCCTGACCGTGTAACAAGAGCAAAGGCTATGGACGTACGTGGCAAGGCCGATCCTTGTGATCGGCCCCAAAAAATAAAAAGTGATGATTTTGTCTCAAGCATGCCACGTAGTCGTAGTGACGCACGAACAAGATGTAAACCTTCATTGAGCAATGCAATCAAAATGGGGGCGATTCCAGCAATCGGCCCATATTATTATCCTCGCCATACGTTTTGCCTGTGTTCAGCGTCGATCTAACAGGTGACGGAAAGCTAGGGTATGGGTTTACATCGGCTGATGAGCTAGAAGAAGTCGACATTGGTCCTGGGGATAAGCCACGACCAACTTTCATCAGCAAAAAGTTAGATCCACACCTCAGGAGCCAGATGATAGCTCTGTTAAAAGAATACCCAGATTGCTTTGCGTGGGATTACACAGAGATGCCTGGGTTAGACAGGAGCATCATTGAGCATCGGCTCCCTCTCAAGAAAGGATTTCGGCCATTCCAACAACGAGCACGTCAGATGAAGGCCGAAATTCTCGAAGAAGTCAAGAAGGAGATCGAGAAAATGTTAGCCGCCGGGTTCATCGTGCCATGCAGTGTACGCTGAATGGATCTCCAAAGATCGCACTGTAGAGAAAAAGGACGGCCGATGGCGTGTGGCCATAGATTTCTGAGATCTCAACAGAGCCACTCCAAAGGATGAATATCCAATGCCTATGGCAGAAACATTGATCAACGCAGCTGCTGGCCACAAGGTGTTAAGCTTCATGGATGGCAATGCCGGCTACAACCAAATTTTCATGGCTCCAGAAGATATACACAAGACTGCATTCAGAGTACCAGGATCGGTGGGCTTGTTTGAATATGTGGTCATGACTTTTGGGCTGAAGAATGCCGGTGCAACATACCAACGAGCCATGAATTACATTTTTCATGATCTGATCGGCAAGTTGGTGGAAATTTACATCGACGACGTGGTGGTTAAGTCTGTCTCCATGGAAGGACACTTGGATGATTTGCGACGCATCCTAGACCGAACTCGAAAATTCGGGCTGAGAATGAATCCAAAGAAGTGTGCCTTTGGTGTGACGACCGGTCAGTTCCTAGGTTTTTTGGTTCATGAACGAGGAATTAAGATCGGCCTGAAAAGTCAGGAGGCAGTACGTACCATGCAGCCGCCTACCACGAAGAAGGAACTCCAACATCTCATCGGCAAGATCAACTTCGTCCGACGGTTCATCTCTAATCTGTCAGGACGAATCGAGCCGTTCATGGCGTTGGTGAAGATCAAATCTGATGACGAGTTTCACTGGGGGGCAGAACAGCAGCGAGCGTTTGACGAGATTAAGCGGTATCTAACAACGCCGCCTGTGCTGGTTCCACCTCAGCAAGACAGGCCGTTCTATATCTACTTATCGATGGGCCGACACGTCAATTGCTTCAGTGGTGGTGCAACTCTATGAGGGTGTTGAAAAGGTTGTTTTCTACCTCAGCAGAAGGATGTTGGATGCAGAGACAAGGTACCCTGAGGTCGAGAAGTTATGCCTCTGCCTATTCTTCACCTGCACCAAGCTTCATCACATCCTTTTGACGGCAGAAATCATCATCATATGCAAGTCAGACGTTGTCAAGCACATGCTGTCGGCTCCTGTTTTGAAAGGCCGACTTGGTAAGTGGATGTTTGAGTTATCGGAATTCGATCTCCGGTATCAGCCTGCGAAAGCAGTCAAGGGACAAGCGTTGGCCAATCTGATAGCTGAACGGATCAATACTAATATAGCAGCACTATCTATACGTGCATGGGCTATGTTCTTCGACGGATCGGCTTGTGACGATGGTTGTGGCATCGGCATTCTGCTCGTGTCGCCTCGGGGGGCAACATATTCCTTCTCCATCAGGCTATCTACACCTTGCACCAACAATGTCGCTGAGTATGAGGCGATACGCAAGGGAATGGAGTTGCTTTTGGAAGCTGGGGCAGAAGCGGTGGAACTTTTTGGAGACTCGAAGTTGGTGATCTCCCAGCTCACGGATGAATACAAGTGCGAGAGTGAGTCACTCTTCCCATATTGGATGGAATGCCGCGAGCTGATGGCAAAATTTCGGTACATCAACTTCAATTGGGTCCCAAGATCTCAAAATACCGAGACCAACGATCTCACACAGATGGCGTCAGGCTACAAGGACATACCAGACGGGTCAGAAGTTCAGGTGCAGTTCCTGGAACAGGATGACTGGAGAGCCGATATCTTCAACTACTTGAAGGATTCGGCTCGGGGGGCACCTAAACGGATAAGGTACAAGGCCATGAAATATGTCCTTATAGGAGATGACATGTTCTACAGGACGTTGGAAGGGTTATTACTCAAATGCCTGGGACCAACTGAGTCTAATCGGCTCTTACATGAGGTGCATGAAGGCGCCTGTGGAACTCACCAATCGGCTCATAAGATGAAGTGGCTGATTAGGCGATCAGGGTTTTACTGGCCCACCATGCTTGAGGACTGCTTCAACTACTACAAAGGGTGCCAAGCGTGTCAGATGTTCGGGAAGATTCAGATGGTACCCGCATCAGCAATGAATCCCATCATCAAGCCTTGGCCATTTCGAGGTTGGGGCATGGATATGATCGGCAAAATCCATCCTGCGTCGAGCAAAGGCCACGAGTGGATTCTAGCCATTACATATTACTTCACCAAATGGGTGGAGGCCGTCCCTATGAAGAAGGTAAAATCAGAAGATGTTATCAAATTTGTGAAAGAACACGTCATTCATAGGTTCGGGATTCCCCAAACCATCACGGCCGATGGAGGTTCGGTCTTCATTTCTAAAGAATTCAGAAAATTCTGCGATGAAATGGGAATTAAGCTGATCCGATCATCTCCATACTATGCTCAAGCCAACGGGCAAGCTGAAGCGTCCAATCAGAGCCTGATCAAGCTGATTAAGAGGAAGATTGACGAGAACCCTAGGGTTTGGCTTGAAACATTGTCAGAAGCTTTGTGGGCCTATCACATGTCATGCCATGGAGCTATAAAAACTTCGCCATACCAGCTCGTCTATGGGCAGGAAGCTGTATTGCCTTGGGAAATTACGGCTGGATCGAGACGTGTTACATTTCAGAATGATCTAACAGCTGAAGAATATGCAGCCCTGATGAGTGATACTATTGAGGATGCAACGGAACTTAGACTTTGGTCCTTGGAGAAGATTAAAGAGAACAAAGCCAGGGTGGCTCGCGCATACAATAAGAAGGTGAGACCAAAGGAGTTTCAAGTTGGTGATCTAGTATGGGAAGCCGTGTTGCCATTAGGAACCAAGGATAAAGCATATGGCAAATGGTCTCCTAATTGGCACGGTCCGTACAAAGTCGATCAGGTATTGAAGGGCAATGCATACATGCTCGACCAGCTGGACGGTGTTAAATTCCCAGTAGCCGTCAATGGTCAACACCTCAAGAAATATTTCCCAAGCATGTGGGATGATGGACAGTGAAACATGGGGGCCGATGTATAAAATCGGCTAGTAAAAAAAAATTTATATGCAAATCACAGCCGATGCACAGACATCGACTTTAGGAACATGGATACCAGTACAGCCGATGCTCGGACATCGACTTTAGAATAAAAAAAAAGCCGATGCATAGCCATCGACTCTAGAGGAACAAGCTCAATTGAGCAGGTTAACAGATCGGTTTCAGGCCAGAAGATCATGGCATCTGAGATGATTCTCTCATTGGATTTGCTGAGGAGTTGAATCTGCGCGTTTGAGATTGGAGGATGGCGTGGACACGGATTGGATCTGTTGACCGTGTGAATAGGCAACTGGTTTGGCCTTAAAGCGTGTTTATGGTACAAGCCGATGCCCTGCCATCGGCTCTTTGTGCATTGACCTCGTTCGGCAATCGGCAAAATTGACGAGAAAGCAAAATTAATAGAGGAATATTTTCTTCATTAATAAAGGAGATTTCTTACAAAGAAAGAGCCGATTGCTCAAGGGAGGAAGAACAAAAGAAAGGTCTATTGACCAATCTACTACTACTAGACCTATACTAGTAGATCCTACTCTACGGGCCGTCGCTGCCCTCGTCGTCGCCATCGGAGCTCTCGTCGGCGCTGCTGCCGGCGGGCTCCTTGTCGCTGCTCCCATAGCCCTCTATGGGAGCTTCCTCCTCCTCGTCATCATCATCGTCGTCGTCATCATCTGACCCGGCGCGGAAGCGCTTCGCCGGCAGGTAGTCCTCAAGGGAGTCGTCGTCGTCTTCTTCCTCCTCTTCCTCGGAGGAAGTGTAGTCATCCCAGGAGAACGAGTCGTCCTCGCTCTCCGATTCCAGTTCCCCATCGGCGAGGAACTGGAGTTCTTCGTCTCCGCTGGTCAAGGACTTGTCGTCCTCGGACCAGACGGAGGAGGCGTGGTCATCCTGGTCCCACTCCTCTGGGGCGCGCTCGTCGTACGCCGCCATTGGATCCCACTCCGGCGTGGGTTCACGGGAGGAGGAGGAGGAGGAGGAGGAGGAGAAGGATTGGGAGGAGAGATCCGACGAGGCGGAGGAGGAAGAGGAGGAAGACATTGCTACTGAGATGGGGGTTTCTTGGTGCCGATGGCTAGAACAGAGCAAGGGGATGAAGAGGCGAACTGTTCGGCGCGGTTAAATAAAAGGGGATATAGTGGATTTAATGCCACAGTAGTTTCCGAGGAAGTGGTGCCCCAAAAAAGAAAAAAAAACTGTCAAATCACGCAGAGAAGTTGAGAGGGCAAGGCATCATGATGAAGGATACTGCGGCGGTTTTGCCCTGCCACGACGTGACCCAACGAGGAAAAGCAGAGTGGTTTTGGAATTATCATTTCCAAAACCAGGGGGGCATGTGTTATCACCAGAATTTGATCGGATCAGAGGTGGGCCGTGATTAAAGATGGGCTTGAGGAATATACACGGAAGATATACATGAATCGGCCTTGTACAAGAAAGTTTGGGCTAGTTTGCCCGTGTATCTGTAAATATAGTAGGATACGTGTCGGTTAGGTAGAATTTGGCTCGTACACGGTTGGGATTACTCCCACGTTACAAAGTCTACGGACTATAAATATGTATCTAGGGTTATTGAGAAAAACAACAATCACGTTCACAACAAACCAATCTAGGCGCATCGCCAACCCCTTGTTTCGAGGGTTTCTTCCGGGTGAGCATCATGCTGCCTAGATCGCATCTTGCGATCTAGGCAGTATACGTTTATTCGTTGTTCATGCGTTGCTCGTGCTGAAGCCTTGTTGATGGCGAGCAACGTAGTTATCGTAGATGTGTTAGGGTTAGCATTGTTTTACCTTTATACATGCTTTGATCCATGCTATCCCTAGACATCTAGCCACCCTTGCGCCGATCTGAGGTGCAAGGGTGGCACCTTGCTTGATCCATGTTTAGTAGATCCGATCTATTATGATTGCTCCTTGTTCTTCAAGGATTAGTTTAATATCTGTATAGTTAGGCCTTGCAAACGGGTTGAAGGATCCAGTAGCACGTAGGGTGTAGTTTGCTAGCCCTAGATAAGATGTTCCGGGAATCAACTCCATGTTGGTTTTTAGGCCTTATCTAGGGCTGGTTTATTATCATCTTGCGTGGCTGCCAGGCTCAATCACGTGTAGGATGTTCTGATTATGCGGTGAAAACCCTAAATCATCGTAGGTCGTTTTAGCTTTATATTGATCAAGCAGGACCACCATGTGATCGTAGACCTCATACGAATCATGGGTGGATCGGCTCCTTGAGCCGATTCACAGGACAACCTGAGAGCCGATCGAGGCTCGTATTTAATGTTTACGTGTATGCCATGCAGGAAACTAAGCGAAGCAAATCCATCACCTTCCTGACCAGGTATAGGTCAGGTGGCACGCCCTTGCACCAGCATCGGGACGTGCGTGCCGGAGCTTTGCGGGCCGTCGCTCGAGGGACCAGGGCCAGCCGCAGTTCTGGGAGCCTCCCGGCTCTACGTGTTGCCCGTCGCTACTCGCCGGTGGGTTTCGGACGCCAACACCATGAAGTATCCGGATCCATGACAACAATATTAGATCTAGGTGGATTCTTGACGTGCACGACAATGTATATTCCGTAGTTAGACATCTTGTATTTCGGCTAGGACTCTCCGTGTAAACCCTAGATCCGGGCGCCTATATAAGCCGGATCCTGGGAGACCTAGAGGCACCACAACTCATTGTAACAACGCGAAAGCGCCCAGATAATTCCAGACAAGCAGCAGTAGGCCCTGTTCTCGAGCAGGTGTTCCGAAGCTGGGTAAATCGCGTACCACCGTCCCGAGTGCTCGCCCCCACTTTTTCCCCCCTCCGTGAGGATCCCTCATCCGGGGTATCGTCGAGTAGGCAACGACAGTTGGCGCACACTATGGGGCCAGCGGTGTCTCGAGGCCGGAACCGGGAGGGTTCCGCCATGGGAAGCTTCAACGACTCCATTGCAGTGGGGCGTGTTCTATACGCCGGCAACTTTCCGATCGTCCCTCAGGACGAGTGCTAGATTCCGGCTAGGACCGACCCCGTCAAGCTCTCCATCGTCCCCATCGGCGGCATACACATCTTCATCGGCGAGATCGTCGATTCCGACGGAAACGCACTATTAAGTACGCAGACGCGAAGATCCGATCTGAGTCGCAGGAACTTCCTAAGGAAGATTCCGCCTTAGATCTGAAAAATTCAAAGCCCACCCAATCCTCCCCTAAGCAGGAAATTACGGTGGAAGACCAATGCAGCTACGCCTGGGTCTCTCAGGTGTTAGAGAAGCAAAGGTGTTACTTCGTGCACTTCCTCGCACATACCACAGGAACCGCCCCTCCTCAGGATGGAGCCGAACCTATGCAAGTTGAGGATGCCGGAGATAACAATGCTCCGGGCCAGGAAGAGGGTGCCGGAGATAACAAAGACTCAATACTCGAAAATCTGAGCCCATTATCCGGCAACACATCTTCCATGGACTCGGAAGAGTACAACCGTCTGATGAAGGAGATGGAAGACAAGGAGAAAGCTGAAGCAGAATCCGCTCCACCCAAGCAGGTCCTCGCGGCTGTGACTGGGTTGGATGAAGGAACTGATTCAGAGAAAACTTTTCCCAACGCTACAATTCCGGGCCCATCAGATCCAGGTGCACCGCATCGGGTTCACACCCGTACTACACCGGATCCCCGACAAGGACGTGGCCTTTACTTTGGTGAAGGGATGTCAATGGAGGAGCTCAATAGCAGGCAAGGATGGAGAGAACATCAAATACACGGAAATCCTCACCAAACCATTAATGGCAGAAGAAGCCGCAGATCCGGAAGCTTTCGAAGCTAAAAGGAAAGAGCTGCTGGCTGAAGCTCAAAGGGTCGTCAAGGTCGCAGCATCAGTCCTTCAGGACAAGATGGAGATCGACGAGATGATGGAAGAGGTCGCGGAACAAGAACGCAAGACCGAGGAATACCTGAACATAGCCACAGAGCTCAGAGATCGATAAAGCTAAAGAGGAGGCCAAAAAGCTCTGTCAGGAAGCTATTCACCCTCGGAATATCAAATTTGACATCCCCACCGATCATCGGTCGCTTGCAACTCAAAGAATAACATGAAGATGGCCGTGGAGCTCCTGGCCAAAAACAATGAGGAGATCGACATTGGCCATCTCCGTACACTCGTCGCTACAGCAATGCAGCAACAGAGTAAAGCGGATACTTCGCGCAGGTTGGAATCAAACCCGGAGGTATCGTGTCCACCGCGCAGAAGAACGCCTCAGGGAGGGAGCGCCTGACGAACCATCACGCACCGGATCTACGGAGCGCGGAAGGAAGACCAAAGAATATCCAAAGCCAATCCCCATACCTTCGGATACCCCTCTAGGAGGGAAGAACAAGGGAAAGGAACCGATGTATAGTAGCAAGGACAAATACCGGAACCTGCCTCCGCCCCGGAACCAGCACACCCCTCCGCCGCCTCGCCGACGAAGTCCCGTCGGAAACGCCAGACCCCATGGGCCTGGCGGAATTAACATCCACGACAACGTTGAGCCTCTCAGGAGCTGGAACAAGGAATGCGCGCCTGAACCCCGCGGGAGCCGGAACGAGGAATGCGCGCGTGAGCCTCGCAGGAGCCAGAATGATGGAGGCAGCCACTGACGAGGGATTAACTCGTCAATGCCTACGTATTGTAGACTTAGGGTTTCGTAAAAAGTAGAGGGCATGTAGATCTCGAAGGTTTCAGCCGAACAAAGGTGCTCAACTCAAAATTATGGTGGCTAGGGCTACAATGATTTCGATCCTTTCTGTCCCCCTCGGCTTCCCCTTTATATAGGAGGCGAAGCTGAGGCTTTCCTGTGTTGTACAAGTTACAATTTTTCGAGCCGCTTTAGGCTTTTCCTATATTGATACAAGTTTCCTATTGCAACTCTACTTTCCTAACTCGAAGGCCTTCAACCTCTCGGGCCTCCAAAGCTTCGAGTCTATGGGCTTCATACTTTCCTATAGACCCAGGGTACTTATTCGATATGCATGTTAGGCACACCTATGTCAGCCGCCGTGATGGTGAAGGCAGCCACCGCAGCCAAAGTCAGCACTCCCAAGAAGGACGCGGAGAATCTGATGGCGGAAGAAAGAAGTCTCATCGTCCCCCGCACAGATCTCCATCACCACCACCCAGTGGCAGAGGTGGAGGCAGAGGCGGTAGCCGGAGGTCACGCTCTCGTTCAGAATCCCCAGGTCACAAGCGAAACTCACACGACGTGCGGGAACGTCTCAACGAATACATGATTGAGTACATTGGCCCAAAGTGTTTTAGCAAGGGGATCGAATAGGAGAAAACACAAAAGGCTTGAACCTCAAGCTACCCGGAAACTTGAAGCATTATGATGGCGGCAGTGAGAGGCCCGATACCTGGATCGATGACTACTTCAATGCAGTCAGCTTTGCCGGAGGGACCCCAAACATGGCCTGCCGCATGCTCCAGTTGTACCGTGTTGGTCCAGCCCGGACTTGGCTTAGCGACCTCGCGGAGAACTCTATCTTTTGTTGGTTTGACTTGAAAATTTCCTTTGAGGGACACTTCAGGGGCACCTACAAGAGACCTTCCACAACTAGTGACCTGGTGGTTAGAGACAAGAAATGAGTGCGAAAACGTAGACAATCGCACAACTATGTTAGCCTTCATGGTGGCCTGCAGAGGGGAGGTTTTGCTCCGGCACAAATTAACGTGCATGTACAATGACCAACAGCTGACACTGGACAAGATGATTTCCATTGTCAGCACTCACACAGCCGCCGATGATGATGCAGGCGGAGAAATTGCGGCCACAGCCCTACCCCTGCACCACCAAAAGAAGAACCGCGACAACAACAACAAGCGGAAGAATCCCTCTGAAGACCAAAAAAGTGGCGGATCCAACATGGTCGCCATGACGTTTCAGCGCGGTAGTCAAGGTGGCTGAAGAGGCCACGGTCGTGGTGGCGGAGCCGGCAGGGGCCAGCAGCGCGCTGACGAGATCACCGTCGCTGGGTTCCGCGCTCCCCAAACCTATGAAGAGTACAGGGATATGTTGTGTTTATCCCATATTGATCCAGCTACTGGCAAGTCCTCTCACACCAATCGCAACTGCAAGTGGGTCAACGATCTCAAGACAGACCTAGAAGCAGGATACAAACATGCTAGGAAGCACCGCCCCCACGGCAAAGGAGGCAAGGGCAAGAACAATGACAAGGACGAGGATAGCTCCGAGGCAATGGACGAGGATAGAGCTTCGCCTGAACCGAAAGAGGGTCCCGCAGCTAACACCTCCAACCCATTTGTGAAGAAAAGCGCTGGTGCATATCACACCTTCCTCGGAACCCCAATAGTTCGGGGGAAGAAATCCGCCCTCCGGACCCTGAACGCCACGCTTCCGGCTCTACTTCAATATGTCAGGTGGTCGGAAACTCCCTCCACATTTGACAGAGCTGATCATCCGGCCGTCATACCTAAGGAGTGCTACGCTTTGGTTGTTAGTCCCCGCATCGACGGGTATGATTTCTCCAAGTGCCTCATGGACGGTGGAGCAATCCTAAACATCATGTACCTGGAGACTCTGGAGAAGATGAACCTTACCAAGGAACAGCTCAAGCACAGCAGCACGGAGTTCCATGGTGTAGTTCCGGGTAAAAAGCAAATTCCTTGGGCAGCATCAAACTTCCCGGGGCCTTCAACGATGTTAATAATTACCACGAAGAGATGATCACGTTCGAGGTTGTGCCCTTCAAAAGCTCCTACCATGTAATTTTTGGCAAACCCACGTACCACACGTTTCACGCCAGAGCGTGCTACATCTACAATAAGCTGAAGATTCCGTGACTTAACGGTATGATCACCGTATCTGGAGACTACAAGAAAGTTCAAGACTGCGAAGAGGGCGAAGCAGCCTTCGCGAAGTTAGTAATTTCCGGATCAGAGCTGCAAGGCTACAGACCCGTGGTGGATCCGTCTGAGATGCATACCACCAAGAAGCAAATCTCCGACCAGAAGACGTCGTTCAAGGCCACGATAGACACCAAGAAGGTGACCTCAAGGAAGGTGACGCCACCAAGCAAGTGTCTGCCGGAGCTGGCCTGGACCCCAAATAGGAAGACGCGCTCGTCGAGTTCCTGCGAGCTAACATGGATATCTTTGCATGGCAACCTTCTGACATGTCAGGAGTACCAAGGGAACTCGCCGAGCACTACCTCAACATAAATCCGGGTGCAAAACCGGTGAAGCAAGCTATACGACGCTTTGGAGATAAGAAGCGCCGCGCTATAGGAATGGAATTAGCAAAGTTACTAGAGGCGGGATTTGTAGTATAAGTTATCCATACTGATTGGGTTGCAAACCTTGTCATTGTACCCAAAAAGAATTCTGAATTACTAAGAATGTGCATCGATTACTCCGGCTTGAATAGGCATTGTTCGAAGGATCCGTTCCCCTTTCCGGGCATTGATCAAGTCATTGATTCGATGGCTGGAGCGGAACTTCTGTGTTTTCTTGACGCATATTTCGGGTATCATCAGATCCGGGTGAAAAAGTCTGACCAAAAGGCGACCTCGTTCATCACACCTTTTGGCACTTACTGCTATGTCACCATGCCCTTTGGTTTGAAAAATGCAGGTGCCACCTATCAACGTATGATGCAGCGGTGCCTGAAGGACCAGATTGGCCGGAACGTACACGCTTACATCGACGACATCGCGGTCATGACCCAGAAAGGATCCGACTTGATCAGTGACCTCAAGAAAACCTTTGAAAATCTTCGGAGGTATGATACGTCTCAAACGTATCTATAATTGTTGCCTGCCAAAACCCACCGGCGAGCAGCGACGGGCAACACGTAGAGCCGGGAGGCTCCCAGGACTGCTGGTGGGCCCTGGTCCCTCGGGCGACGGCCCGCAATGCTCCGGCACACGTCCGAGCTGATGCAAGGGCGTGCCACCTGACCTATACCTGGTCAGGAAGGTGATGGATTGTTTCGACTAGTTTCCTGCATGGCATACACGTAAATATTAAATACGAGCCTCGATCGGCTCTCAGGTTATCCCGTGAATCGGCTCAAGGAGCCGATCCACCCATGATTCGTATTGGATCTATGATAGCATGGTGGTCCTGCTTGATCGATATTAAGTTAAAGCGATCTACGACGATCTAGGGTTTTCACTGCATAACCGGAACATCCTACACGTAGTTGAGCCTGGCGGATACGAAAGATAATAGAAAACCAGCCCTAAACAAGGCCTAAAAACCAACATAGAGTTGATTCCCGGAACATCCCATCTAGGACCAGCAAACTATACCTTACGCACTACTGGATCATTCAACCCGTTTGCAAGGCCTAACTATGCAGATATCAAACTAATCCTTGGGAAACAAGGAGCGACCATAACAGATCAAATCTACTAAATAAAGATTAAGCAAGGTGCTGCCCTTACACCTAAAATAGGTGTAAAGGCAGCTAGATATCTAGGGATAGCATAACTAAGCGAATACATCAAGATAATATCGATGCTAACCCTAACATATCTATGATAACGGCGTTGCTCGCCATCAACAAGGCTTCAGTACGAGCAACGCATGATCAACGAATAAACTTGATACTGCCTAGATCGCAAGATGCGATCTAGGCAGCATGGCGCTTACCCGGAAGAAACCCTCGAAACAAGGGGTGGCGATGCGCCTAGATTGGTTTGTTGTGAACGTGATCGTCCTCCTTTCTCAATAACCCTAGATACATATTTATAGTCCGTAGACTTTCTAACTTGGGAATAAACCCAACCGTGTACGAGCTAAACTCTATCTCTTAATTCTAACCGACACGTAAACTACTATAATTTACAGATACACGGGCAATCTAGCCCAAACTCTTATACAAGGCCGGTTCAGGAATATTTTCCGTGCATATTCTCTAAGCCCATCTCAATTACGGCCCACCTCTGACTTGGTTAAAATCTGGTGATAACACATGCCCCCCTGGTTTTGGTAATGATAATTCCAAAACCACTTTGTTTTTTTTTCTTCGTCGGGTCATGTCGTGGCAGAGCAGAACCGTCACAGTATCCCTTCATCATGATGCCTTGCCTTCTCAGCTTCTCTGCACGATTTGACAGTTTTTTGGCACCACTTCCTCGGAAACCGCTGTAGCATTAAATCTCCACTATATCTCCTTTATTTAACCGCGCCGAGCAGTTTGCCTCTTCATCCTCTTGCTCCGTACTAGCCATCGAAAAGCCCTCTCCTCTGCAACCATGTCTTCCTCCTCCTCCTCCGCCTCATCGGGTCTTTCCTCCCTATCCTCTTCCTCTCGGAAGCCGACGCCGGAGTGGGACTCGCTGGCGGCGTACGACCGCCGCGCCCCAGAGAAGTGGGACAAGGAGGACCATGATTCCTCCGTCTGGTCCGAGGATGAAAAGTCCTTGACCGACGGAGACGACGACTTCCAGTTCCTCGCCGATGGGGAGCTGGAGGCGGAGAGCGAAGATGACTTCTTCTCCTGGGACGACTTCACCTCCTCCGACGAGGAGGAGGAAGAGGAGGACGACGATTCCCTCGACGAATACCCGCCGGCGAAGCGCTTCCGCGCCGGGTCGGATGACGACGACGACGATGACAACGAGGAGGAAGAGGCCCCTGCCGAGGGCTACGGGAGTAGCGACGAGGAGCCCGCTGGCAGCAGTGCTGACGGTAGCTACGACGGCGATGACGAGGGCAGCGACGGCCCTTAGATTAGGGACTACTAGTATAGGACTAGTAGTAGTAATCAGCTCCTCTTTTGTTCTTCTTTTCTTGAGCAATCGGCTCTTCTCTGTAAAAAACCCCTTCTATTAATGAAGAAAGTGTTTCTATGTCGATTTTGCTTTCATATCAATTTTGCCGATTGTCAAAGCAAGTCAACGCGCAAAGAGCCGATGGCAGCGCATCGGCCTTTACCACAAAACGCGAGTAAGGCCAAATCAGTTGCCTATTCAAACGGTAACCTGCAACCTTTGTCTGAGAGAGTAAACTCAGATCCCCAAATCACCGCTCAAACAGATCCATCTCACGGCCACGCGATCCTTAGATCTCAATCGCGCAAATTCAACTCCACAGCGAATCCAACGGCAGAATCATCCCACGCCAATGCTACGGTCTCTGGCCTGGAGGTAATCTTCAATGGTCACCATCCAAGCATAGTGTTGGAATTTAACAGTAAAAAACTTGAATTAATGTCTCATTCCGTCATTATTTTCAGGTATCAGACATTCTGCTGCCGCATCCTTCATACTCTCGAAGCATCCCTTCAGTAAAGCCTCTATATGTAATCTGATAACTGCTCAATTGAGCTTGTACCTCTAGAGTCGATGGCTGTGCATCGGCTTTTTAGTCTGAAGTCGATGTCCATGCATCGGCTGTACTTGTATCCTGTTGTTTTGCATATTTTTCTAAAGTCGATGTCTGTGCATCGACTGTGATTTGTATGTAAAAAAAATTTTACTGGCCGATTTTATGCATCGGCCCCCATATTTCACTGTCCATCATCCCACATGCTTGGAAAATATTTCTTGAGATGTTGACCATTGACAGCTACTGGGAATTTAACACCGTCCAGCTGCTCGAGCATGTATGCATTACCCTTCAAAACTTGGTCGACTCTGTACGGTCCGTGCCAATTAGGAGACCATTTACCATACGCTTTATCCTTAGTCCCCAATGGCAGCACGGCTTCCCATACCAGATCACCAACCTGAAACTCCTTTGGTCTCACCTTCTTATTGTATGTGCGAGCTACCTTGGCTTTGTTCTCTTTAATCTTCTCCAACGACCAAAGTCTGAGTTCCGTTAGATCCTCAATACTATCACTCATCAGGGCTGCATATTCTTCAGTTGTTAGATCATTCTGAAACGTAACACGTCTCGATCCAGCCGTAATTTCCCAAGGCAATACGACTTCTTGTCCATAGACCAACTGGTATGGCGAGGTTTTTATAGCTCCATGACATGACATGCGATAAGCCCACAAAGCTTCTGACAATACCTCATGCCAACGTCTAGGGTGCTCGTCAACTTTCCTCTTAATCAGCTTGATAAGGCTCTGGTTGGACGCTTCAGCTTGCCCATTTGCTTGCGCATAGTATGGAGACGATCGGATCAACTTAATTCCCATGTCGTCGCAGAACTTTCTGAATTCTTTAGAAATGAAGACCGAACCTCCATCGGTCGTGATAGTCTGGGGAATCCCGAATCTATGAATGACATGTTCTTTAACGAAACTGATAACATCTTCTGATTTCACCTTCTTCATAGGGACGGCTTCCACCCATTTGGTGAAGTAATCTGTAATGGCCAAAATCCACTCGTGGCCTTTGCTCGATGAAGGATGGATTTTGCCGATCATATCCATGCCCCAACCTCGGAATGGCCAAGGCTTGATGATGGGGTTCATTGCTGATGCGGGTACCATCTGAACTTTCCCAAACATCTGACACGCTTGACACCCTTTATAGTACTTAAAGCAATCCTCAAGCATGGTTGGCCAATAAAACCCTGATCGCCTGATCAACCACTTCATCTTATGAGCCGATTGGTGAGTTCCACAGGTGCCTTCGTGTACTTCGTGTAAGAGCCGATTCGACTCGGCTGGTCCCAGGCACTTGAGAAGTAACCCCTCCAAAGTCATGTAGAACATGTCATCTCCTATAAGGACATATTTCATGGCTTTGTACCTTATCCGTTTCGGTGCCCCCCGAGCCGAATCTTTCAAGTAATTGAAGATATCGGCTCTCCAGTCGTCCTGTTCCAGGAACTATACCTGAACATCGGCTCCATCTGTTACGTCCTTGTAGCCTGATGCCATTTGTGCGAGATCGTTGGCCTCGGTATTTTGTGACCTTGGGATCCAATTAAAGTTTATGTACGTAAATTGTGCCATCAACTCACGGCATTGCATCCATAATGGGAAGAGTGACTCACTCTCGCACTTGTATTCCTCTGTGAGCTGGGAAATCACCAACTTTGAGTCTCCAAAAAGTTCCACCACTTCTGCCCCGGCGTCCAAAAGTAACTCCATTCCCTTGCGTATTGCTTCATACTCAGCGACATTGTTGGTGCAAGGGGTAGATAACCTGATGGAGAAGGAATATTTTGCCCCCCGAGGCGACACGAGTAGAATGCCGATGCCACAACCATCATCACAGGCCGATCCGTCGAAGAACATGGCCCATGCACGTACGGACAGTGCTGCTATATCAGTGTTGATTCGTTCAGCAATAAGATCGGCCAACGCTTGTCCCTTGACTGCTTTCGCAGGCTGATACCGGAGATCAAATTCCGATAATGCAAACATCCACTTGCCGAGTCGGCCTTTCAACACAGGAGCCGACAACATATGTTTGATGACGTCTGATTTGCATATAATGATAATTTCCGCTGACAGAAAGATGTGACGAAGCTTGGTGCAGGTGAAAAATAGGCAGAGGCACAACTTCTCGATCTCAGGGTACCTCGTCTCTGCGTCCAACATCCTTCTGCTGAGGTAGAAAGCCACCTTTTCCAGACCATCATAAAGTTGCACCACCACTGAGGCGATGGAAGTGTCAGCTACTGATAAGTAAATATAGAATGGTCTGTCTTGCTGAGGTGGAACTAACACAGGCGGCGTCGTTAGATATTGTTTAATCTCGTCAAACGCTCGCTGCTGCTCTGCCCCCCAGTGAAACTCGTCATCAGATTTAATTTTCACCAATGCCATGAACGGTTCGATTCGTCCTGACAGATTGGAGATGAACCGTCGGACGAAGTTGATTTTGCCGATGAGACATTGGAGTTCTTTCTTCGTGGTAGGTGGCTGCATGGTTCGTACTGCCTCCTGACTTTTCAGGCCGATCTCAATTCCACGTTCATGAACAAAAAACCCAAGAACTGACCGGCCGTTACACCAAAAGCACACTTCTTTGGATTCATTCTTAGCCCGAATTTTCTAGTTCGGTCCAGGATGCGTCGCAAATCCTCCAAGTGTCCTTCTATGGAGACAGACTTGACCACCACATCATCGATGTAAACTTCCACCAACTTGCCGATCAGATCATGAAAGATGTAGTTCATGGCTCTTTGGTATGTTGCACTGGCATTCTTCAGTCCAAAAGTCATGACTACATATTCAAACAAGCCCACTGAACCTGGTACTCTGAATGCAGTCTTGTGTATATCTTCTGGAGCCATGAAAATTTGGTTGTAGCCGGCATTGCCATCCATGAAACTTAACACCTTATGACCAGCAGCTGCATTGATCAATGTCTCTGCCACCGGCATTGGGTACTCATCCTTTGGAGTAGCTCTGTTGAGATCTCGAAAATCTATGGCGACACGCCATCGGCCGTCTTTTTTCTGTACAGGTACGATACTAGAAATCCACTCAGCGTACCTGCATGGCCTGATGAACCCGGCGTCCAACATTTTCTCGATCTCTTTCTTGACTTCTTCCAGAATCTCGGCCTTCATTTGACGTGCTCGTTGCTGGAACGGCCGAAATCCTTTCTTGAGAGGGAGCCGATGCTCAATTATGCTCCTGTCTAACCCAGGCATCTCCGTGTAATCCCATGATAAGCAATCTGGGTATTCTTTCAACAGAGCTATCATCAGGCTCCTCAGATGCGGGTCTAACTTCTTGCTGATAAAAGTTGGTCGTGGCTTATCCCCAGGACCAATGTCAACCTCTTCCAGCTCATCAGCCGATGTAAACCCATATCCCAGCTTTCCATCACTGATACGTCTCCGACGTATCGATAATTTCTTATGTTCCATGCCACATTATTGATGATATCTACATGTTTTATGCACACTTTATGTCATATTCGTGCATTTTCTGGAACTAACCTATTAACAAGATGCCGAAGTGCCGATTCTTGTTTTCTGCTGTTTTTGGTTTCAGAAATCCTAGTAAAGAAATATTCTCGAATTGGACGAAATCAACGCCCATGGTCCTATTTTGCCACGAAGCTTCCAGAAGACCGAAGAGGAGACGAAGTGGGGCCACGAGGTGGCCAGACTATAGGGCGGCGCGGCCCAAGCCCTGGCCGCGCCGACCTATAGTGTGGGCCCCTCGTGACGCCCCTGACCTGCCCTTCCGCCTACAAATAGCCTTCGTCGCGAAACCCCCAGTACCGAGAGCCACGATACGGAAAACCTTACTGAGACGCCGCCGCCGCCAATCCCATCTCGGGGGATTCAGGAGATCGCCTCCGGCACCCTGCCGGAGAGGGGAATCATCTCCCGGAGGACTCTACGCCGCCATGGTCGCCTCCGGAGTGATGTGTGAGTAGTCTACCCCTGGACTATGGGTCCATAGCAGTAGCTAGATGGTTGTCTTCTCCTCATTGTGCTTAATTGTCGGGTCTTGTGAGCTGCCTAACATGATCAAGATCATCTATCTGTAATTCTATATGTTGCGTTTGTTGGGATCCGATGACTAGAGAATACTTGTTATGTTGATTATCAAATTTATATCTATGTGTTGTTTATGATCTTGCATGCTCTCCGTTACTAGTAGATGCTCTGGCCAAGTAGATGCTTGTAACTCCAAGAGGGAGTATTTATGCTCGATAGTGGGTTCATGTCTCCGTGAATCTGGGGAAGTGACAGAAATCTCTAAGATTATGGATGTGCTGTTGCCACTAGGGATAAAACATTGGTGCTATGTTCGAGGATGTAGTTACTGATTACATTACGCGCAATACTTAATGCAATTGTCTGTTGTTAGCAACTTAATACTGGAGGAGGTTCGGATGATAACCCGAAGGTGGACTTTTTAGGCATAGATGCATGCTGGATAGCGGTCTATGTACTTTGTCGTAATGCCCAATTAAATCTCACTATACTCATCATAATATGTATGTGCATGGTCATGCCCTCTTTATTTGTCAATTGCCCAACTGTAATTTGTTCACCCAACATGCTGTTTATCTTATGGGAGAGACACCTCTAGTGAACTGTGGACCCCGGTCCAATTCTCTATACTGAAATACAATCTATTGCAATACTGTTCTACTATTTTCTGCAAACAATCATCATCCACACTATACATCTAATCCTTTGTTACAGCAAGCCGGTGAGATTGACAACCTCGCTGTTTCGTTGGGGCAAAGTACTTGGTTTGTGTTGTGCAGGTTCCACGTTGGCGCCGGAATCCCTGGTGTTGCGCCGCACTACATCTCGCCGCCATCAACCTTCAACGTGCTTCTTGGCTCCTACTGGTTCGATAAACCTTGGTTTCATACTGAGGGAAAACTTGCCGCTGTACGCATCACACCTTCCTCTTGGGGTTCCCAACGGACGCGTGCTGTACGCGTATCAAGCACTTTTTCTGGTGCCGTTGCCGGGGAGATCAAGACACGCTGCAAGGGGAGTCTCCACATCCCAATCTCTTTACTTTGTTTTTGTCTTGCTTAGTTTTATTTACTACTTTGTTTGCTGCACTAAATCAAAATACAAAAAAATTAGTTGCTAGTTTTACTTTATTTGCTATCTTGTTTGCTATATCAAAAACACAAAAAAAATTAGTTACTTGCATTTACTTTATCTAGTTTGCTTTATTTACTGTCTTGCACTCTATATTAAAAATACAAAAAAATTAGTTACTTTTGTTACCATGTCTAGCTCTGAACCTGTTACTTCTTCGCCTGAAGAATTAGTCTTCACTTTTAAACAAGGGGATGAGGAGAGTTTTAAGGATGCTTGGTCTAGAATTTTTACTTCTTATCGTAAAACTGAACCTCAAATGACTCTAAGTTTGCTCCTTAGTAATTTTTATTTTGGTCTTATGATTCGCTATAGATATGCTTTGGATGCTTTAGTGGGAGGAGATTTCCTTCATTGCAATGGGGATCAAGCTTTTAATGCCATAAAGAAGTTGGTTGCCTCACATGATTCAGCTAATAACTTTGATTCAGCCCTTGCTAGCATTTATAATAGATTAAACAATCTTGAGATAAGTATATCTCGCTTGGATGACAACTATCACCATGTTCGTAATCGTCTTGAACAAGTTTTAGTGAACTCTAAACCTTCATTATGGGATCCTACTGTTAAAATTGTTATCGGTGATCAAACTCTTCGTGCCAACTGTGATATTATGTCTGAATTTTGCCTTATACCTGAGAGCATTTATAAATCTTTGAAACTTTGGGGAGTTGATGAAGGAGGAGAAGAAATAACTCTCATTGATAACTCTGTTATAATTCCTAAGGGAATAGCCGCAGGTGTGCATACAACCATTCTTGGAAGAACAATATCCATTGATTATCTTGTTATTGAATGTGTAGGGACAGGAAAAATCACACTCGGAAGATCCCTGCTGAAACTATTGGGAGCAGTCATAGATGTGGGAGAAGGCACCCTGGAATTCACCTCTACACCGGGAGGGAATCATATATTTCCTAAATCAAAGGGAAAGAAAAAGAGCAAGAAAGGTAAGGGTAAAGCTCAAGGTAAGGTTGATGCACCACCCTTCGATAATACTTGATACACACTTTCTGCGCCTAGCTGAAAGGCGTTAAAGAAAAGCGCTTATGGGAGACAACCCATGGTTTTTACTACAGTACTTTGTTTTTATTTTGTGTCTTGGAAGTTGTTTACTACTGTAGCAACCTCTCCTTATCTTAGTTTAGTGTTTTATTGTGCCAAGTAAAGTCGTTGATAGTAAAGTTCATACTAGATTTGGATTACTGCGCAGAAACAGATTTCTTTGCTGTCACGAATCTGGGAAAAATTCTCTGTAGGTAACTCATAAAATTATGCCAATTTATGTGAGTGATCCTCAGATATGTACGCAACTTTCATTCAATTTGAGCATTTTCATTTGAGCAAGTCTGGTGCCTCGATAAAATTCGGCAATACGAACTGTTCTGTTTTGACAGATTCTGCCTTTTATTTCGCATTGCCAGTTTTGTTATGTTCGATGGATATTTTGATTCCATTGACTTTCAGTAGCTTTGTGCAATGTCCAGAAGTGTTAAGAATGATTATTTCACCTCTGAACATGTATATTTTGATTGTGCACTAACCCTCTAATGAGTTGTTCTAAGTTTGGTGTGGAGGAAGTTTTCAAGGATCAAGAGAGGGAGATGATACAACATGATCAAGGAGAGTGAAAGCTCTAAGCTTGGGGATGCCCCGGTGGTTCACCCCTGCATATATCAAGAAGACTCAAGCGTCTAAGCTTGGGGATGCCCAAGGCATCCCCTTCTTCATCGACAACATTATCAGGTTCCTCCCCTGAAACTATATTTTTATTCCATCACAGCTTATGTGCTTTGCTTGGAGCGTCGGTTTGTTTTTGTTTTTGTTTTGTTTGAATAAAATGGATCCTAGCATTCACTTTGTGGGAGAGAGACACGCTCCGCTGTAGCATATGGACAAGTATGTCCTTAGGCTCTACTCATAGTATTCATGGCGAAGTTTCTTCTTCGTTAAATTGTTATATGGTTGGAATTGGAAAATGATACATGTAGTAAATTGCTATAATGTCTTGGGTAATGTGATACTTGGCAATTGTTGTGCTCATGTTTAAGCTCTTGCATCATATACTTTGCACCCATTAATGAAGAAATACATAGAGCATGCTAAAATTTGGTTTGCATATTTGGTCTCTCTAAGGTCTAGATAATTTCTAGTATTGAGTTTGAACAACAAGGAAGACGGTGTAGAGTCTTATAATGTTTACAATGTGTCTTTTATGTGAGTTTTGCTGCACCGCTTCATCCTTGTGTTTGTTTCAAATAGCCTTGCTAGCCTAAACCTTGTATCGAGAGGGATTACTTCTCATGCATCCAAAATACTTGAGCCAACCACTATGCCATTTGTGTCCACCATACCTACCTACTACATGGTATTTCTCCGCCATTCCAAAGTAAATTGCTTGAGTGCTACCTTTAAATTTCCATTCTTCACCTTTGCAATATATAGCTCATGGGACAAATATCCTAAAAACTATTGTGGTATTGAATATGTAATTATGCACTTTATCTCTTATTAAGTTGCTCGTTGTGCGATAACCATGTTCACTGGGGACGCCATCAACTACTCTTTGTTGAATTTCATGTGAGTTGCTATGCATGTTCGTCTTGTCTGAAGTAAGAGCGATCTACCACCTTATGGTTAGAGCATGCATATTGTTAGAGAAGAACATTGGGCCGCTAACTAAAGCCATGATCCATGGTGGAAGTTTCAGTTTTGGACAATATCCTCAATCTCAAATGAGAAAATTAATTGTTGCTACATGCTTATGCATAAAAGAGGAGTCCATTATCTGTTGTCTATGTTGTCCCGGTATGGATGTCTAAGTTGAGAATAATCAATAGCGAGAAATCCGATGCGAGCTTTCTCCTTAGACCTTTGTACAAAGTGCATAGAGGTACCCCTTTGTGACACTTGGTTAAAACATGTGCATTGCGATGATCCCGGTAGTCCAAGCTAATTAGGACAAGGTGCGGGCACTATTAGTATACTATGCATGAGGCTTGCAACTTGTAAGATATAATTTACATGATACATATGCTTTATTACTACCGTTGACAAAATTGTTTCTTGTTTTCAAAATCAAAGCTCTAGCACAAATATAGCAATCGATGCTTTCCTCTTTGAAGGACCATTCTTTTACTTTTATTGTTGAGTCAGTTCACCTATTTCTCTCCACCTCAAGAAGCAAACACTTGTGTGAACTGTGCATTGATTCCTACATACTTGCATATTGCACTTGTTATATTACTCTATGTTGACAATATCCATGAGATATACATGTTACAAGTTGAAAGCAACCGCTGAAACTTAATCTTCCTTTGTGTTGTTTCAACGCCTTTACTATGAATTATTGCTTTATGAGTTAGCTCTTATGCAAGACTTATTGATGCTTGTCTTGAAGTACTATTCATGAAAAGTCTTTGCTATATGATTCACTTGTTTACTCATGTCATACACATTGTTTTGATCGCTGCATTCACTACATATGCTTTACAAATAGTATGATCAAGGTTATGATGGCATGTCACTCCAGAAATTATCTTTGTTTATCGTTTACCTGCTCGGGACGAGCAGGAAGTAAGCTTGGGGATGCTGATACGTCTCCGACGTATCGATAATTTCTTATGTTCCATGCCACATTATTGATGATATCTACATGTTTTATGCACACTTTATGTCATATTCGTGCATTTTCTGGAACTAACCTATTAACAAGATGCCGAAGTGCCGATTGCTTTGTTTGCTGTTTTTGGTTTCAGAAATCCTAGTAAAGAAATATTCTCGGAATTGGACGAAATCAACGCCCATGGTCCTATTTTGCCACGAAGCTTCCAGAAGACCGAAGAGGAGACGAAGTGGGGCCACGAGGTGGCCAGACTATAGGGCGGCGCGGCCCAAGCCCTGGCCGCGCCGACCTATAGTGTGGGCCCCTCGTGACGCCCCTGACCTGCCCTTCCGCCTACAAATAGCCTTCGTCGCGAAACCCCCATCGAGAGCCACGATACGGAAAACCCATCGAGACGCCGCCGCCGCCAATCCCATCTCGGGGGGATTCGGGAGATCGCCTCGGCACCCTGCCGGGAGAGGGGAATCATCTCCCGGAGGACTCTACGCCGCCATGGTCGCCTCCGGAGTGATGTGTGAGTAGTCTACCCCTGGACTATGGGTCCATAGCAGTAGCTAGATGGTTGTCTTCTCCTCATTGTGCTTAATTGTCGGGTCTTGTGAGCTGCCTAACATGATCAAGATCATCTATCTGTAATTCTATATGTTGCGTTTGTTGGGATCCGATGAATAGAGAATACTTGTTATGTTGATTATCAAATTTATATCTATGTGTTGTTTATGATCTTGCATGCTCTCCGTTACTAGTAGATGCTCTGGCCAAGTAGATGCTTGTAACTCCAAGAGGGAGTATTTATGCTCGATAGTGGGTTCATGTCTCCGTGAACTGGGAAGTGACAGTAAATCTCTAAGATTATGGATGTGTTGTTGCCACTAGGGATAAAACATTGGTGCTATGTTCGAGGATGTAGTTACTGATTACATTACGCGCAATACTTAATGCAATTGTCTGTTGTTAGCAACTTAATACTGGAGGGGGTTCGGATGATAACCTGAAGGTGGACTTTTTAGGCATAGATGCATGCTGGATAGCGGTCTATGTACTTTGTCGTAATGCCCAATTAAATCTCACTATACTCATCATAATATGTATGTGCATGGTCATGCCCTCTTTATTTGTCAATTGCCCAACTGTAATTTGTTCACCCAACATGCTGTTTATCTTATGGGAGAGACACCTCTAGTGAACTGTGGACCCCGGTCCAATTCTCTATACTGAAATACAATCTATTGCAATACTGTTCTACTGTTTTCTGCAAACAATCATCATCCACACTATACATCTAATCCTTTGTTACAGCAAGCCGGTGAGATTGACAACCTCGCTGTTTCGTTGGGGCAAAGTAATTGGTTTGTGTTGTGCAGGTTCCACGTTGGCGCCGGAATCCCTGGTGTTGCGCCGCACTACATCTCGCCGCCATCAACCTTCAACGTGCTTCTTGGCTCCTACTGGTTCGATAAACCTTGGTTTCATACTGAGGGAAAACTTGCCGCTGTACGCATCACACCTTCCTCTTGGGGTTCCCAACGGACGCGTGCTGTACGCGTATCAATCGCCTGCTAGATCAATGCTGAACACAGGCAAAATGTATGGAGAGGATAACTTGGGCCGATTGCTGGAATCGGCCCCCATTTTGATTGCATTGCTCAATGAGGGTTTACAATTTATTTGTGCTTTATTGCGACTACGTGACATGCTTGATGCGAGATCATTGCTTTTTATTTTTTGGGGCCGATCGCAGGGATCGGCCTTGCCGCGTACGTCGCTCGACTTTGCTCTTGCTACACTGTCAGGCCGGTGGATAAGACCAGCCTCACCCCGTTTTTTGTCACTTTGATGCGCTCACAGCCGTCCAAACTGACTCCAGAGAGTGGCTCTTGGTCTTCCGCTTCCCAAATGTTCATGCCAGCTGTTGAGATCTCGGCTGAGTCATCTGCATGGACGACCTCTACTTCATCTCCATCCCACTGTATCAAGCATTGGTGCATTGTGGATGGAATGCAGCAGTTGGCGTGAATCCAATCCCTCCCTAGCAGGACAGCGTAGGTGCTTTTGCTATCGACGATGAAGAATGACGTAGGGATGGTTTTTCGGCCTACGGTTAGATCCACGCTCAGAACGCCTTGCGCTTCTGATGCTTGGCCGTTGAAGTCGCTCAGTGTGACGTTGGTTTTGATCAGATCTGCGCTAGAGCGTCCCAGCCGACGTAGCATGGAGTATGACATTATATTGACTGCCGCCCCCGTGTCAACCAACATCTTGTTGACAGGCTACCCGTTGATATAACCCCTCAAGTACAGGGCCTTCAGATGTCTGTAGCTCTTTTCTCGTGGCTTTTCAAAGATAACCGGCCGTGGGCCGCAGTCAAGCTGTGCTACAGGTGCCTCTTCTGTTCTTGGAGCACAAAACTCCGGTGGAAGTATGAACACCATGTTTGTGCCAGCCGATGCCTCATCATCGGCTTTCTTTTGTTTGGGGCGCCATTCTTTCTTCTGTGGACGACCCTCCTCGTCCAAAGTTTGCTAAATTTTCGCGGCCAGATCGGGCCGCGCTTTCCTCAACGTGTGCAGGTATTGCCTCTCGGCTTCCTCCAAGCTACGTAGTCGCTGAACCCTATGCTTTTGAGAGTGACTGAGTCCATCAGGGCACCACCTTGGCCGGTGGTATCGATCCTCTTCTTCTTCTTCTTCTTCTTCTTCTTCTTCTTCAAACTCCTCGAGATCTTCTACCCTAGATGACTCAGCTCGCCTATTCTGAGATGGGAGAGGCCCTAGACGTTTGAACACTGACACGTCTCCTGTGTCTTTATTTTTCTGTCTACATTCCGGGCAGTTGTCGATTGTAGGCAATCGGCTCATTCCTGAGTCCCAGCAATGCTTAAAGAAAGGACAATCCCAGTGTCGGTCCATGTCCTCCTGCTCTCTTGACTTTTCCTTAGCGCGGCGTTCATATCCTTCGTCGTCTCTGTCAAGCCGACGATATTTTCTGTTGTCTACGTCAGATCGACGATATTTCTCGTCGTCTACGTCGTACCGCCGGCGTTGGTCGTACTGACGCTCATATTTGTTAAGGAGATGCTCGGAGAGTGGTCGTTGGTACCGCACATTCCTCACTTGTTCTTCTGTGACATACCGTCTGTCATCATATCGGGGCCGGTCACGTGGGCCGGCCTCCTCCTTTTCCTTGCCACGAGAGCGGCTGCTCTCTTCTTTGTCCTTACCAGGGTGGTACATAGGCCCTGCCATGTTAATACCGAACGAGAAATCTGGGTGGCGTCTCACGGGGCGGTTGCACTCCACCATGTTGACGGCAGGAAACGGTTGCGTGTCCACTTTCATGGCATACTGGCTGAAAATAAGACGGCCTTGTTCTATCGCCATTTGGATATGCTGACGCAACACTTTGCAGTCGCTGGTGGTATGGGTGAACGAGTGATGCCACTTGCAGTATGGCCTTCCGTTCAGTTCTTGCGCCGTAGGGATTTTATGGCCTTCGGGTAGCTTCAGCTGCTTCTCCTTAAGCAATAGATCGAAAATCTGCTCAGCTTTGCTTACGTCGAAGTCAAACCCTTTTGCAGGACCTTGTGGTTTAACCCATTTGCAGGACACGGGGTTTGCAACCCGAGCCCATTCAGCCACGGCTACCTCTTGGTTTCCTGGGGAGTCTTCATCCTCTTCTGTCTCAACCAGGATTACCGGGCGTTTGAATTTGTCCTGGTACAATTCTGGGTGGCGCTGCTCATACAATGATAGTTTCTGAACCATATGCGCCAGTGAAGTGTATTCCGCTTGGAAAGCCATGTCCTTGATCGGCAACGCGAGACCCAATACTGCCAGATCGACTGCTTCCTTCTCATTCAAACGAACCGAATAACATCGGTTCCTGACGGTCCTGAAGCGCTGAATGTATTCTGACACCGTCTCTCCGCGCTTCTGTCGTACTTGCGTTAGATCGGCAATGCCAGCGTCGGTAGCTTCTGAGTGATATTGCATGTGGAACTGCTCTTCCATCTGCTTCCACGTCCGGATTGAATCTGGTGGCAGCGAGGTGTACCACCCAAAAGCTGAACCTGTGAGAGATTGCGCAAAAAAACCTCACATGTAACTGGTCTGATGCTGAAATCATGCCCAACTGCACCAAATATCGGCTCACATGCTCAATTGAACTAGACCCTTCTGATCCACTAAACTTTGAGAACTCAGGGAGCCGATACTTGGGCGGTAGGGAAATCAAATCATACTCGTTGGGGTACGGCTTGGAATAGCCGATTGCCCTCCTCTTTGGCACCATGCCAAACTGGTCTCTCAAGATTGCACTGATCTGGTCCACAGTGTTAGTTGCAGGGGCCGAGCTTTGCTGATTTGTCGCGGTGGCATATTTAGCTAGCCACGCCTGCTTCTCAGGATCCGCTCCAGAAATCCCTCCAGCTGTTCCAGAAATTCCTCCTGTTGCAATCTGGTTCATGCGCGCCAAGTTATTGCAGTCTGGCACGTACGTGCACGTGTATCCGTGCGGGATTTCCTTAGGTGGTTCGTGCAGGAACTGGTAATCGCTAGGATCGCCTCCGACCTTGTAGACGACGTACGCCGGCGAACCCGGCGGCTCTGGAGCTGCTAGCGCGAATGGCAGCTGCGGCCTGGTCTGGAACGGTATCTCTCCCTGGTGAGTCCCTAGGGTAGGTCCTGACGTGAGTCCCTAGGGTAGGTCCTGACGGAGAGTACTGATGCTTCATGATTTCCTGGACCACGCGAAGCGCAACGCGTTCGAAAGCGTTCACCAGGCTCTCAGAATGACGGTGGAGCGAATGAGCCACCATGTAATTAATTTCCTGGCGCAGAGCTCTGGTGCGTTCTTCTGAAGAAGTAGACAGATCCACTTCATCGAGAGCGCCTTCAGCTGAGAACCCTTTCCACCTAATGCCATGTGTGCGGGTCCTCTCGAAAGAGCCGATGAGGTCGGCTTCGAAGAGAGCTTTAAGCTCGTCATACTTCTTCTTATGCTCCTCAGTCAGATCTTCGTACGTGACTGGGTCTTCCACCATCTCTGGTGCAGATGTTGATGCTGTTGATGTAGAAGAATGTCCCACCGGGCGTGCCAGAATGTGTTGCCTTCCAAAACCCACCGGCGAGCAGTGACGGGAAACACGTAGAGCCGGGAGGCTCCCAGGACTGCTGGTGGGCCCTGGTCCCTCGGGCGACGGCCCGCAATGCTCCGGCACACGTCCGAGCTGATGCAAGGGCGTGCCACCTGACCTATACCTGGTCAGAAAGGTGATGGATTGCTTCGACTAGTTTCCTGCATGGCATACACGTAAACATTAAATACGAGCCTCGATCGGCTCTCAGGTTATCTCGTGAATCGGCTCAAGGAGCCGATCCACCCATGATTCGTATTGGATCTACGATAGCATGGTGGTCCTGCTTGATCGATATTAAGTTAAAGCGATCTACGACGATCTAGGGTTTTCACTGCATAACCGAAACATCCTACACGTAGTTGAGCCTGGCGGATACGAAAGATAATAGAAAACCAGCCATAAACAAGACCTAAAAACCAACATAGAGTTGATTCCCGGAACATCCCATCTAGGACCAGCAAACTATACCTTACGCACTACTGGATCATTCAACCCGTTTGCAAGGCCTAACTATGCAGATATCAAACTAATCCTTGGGAAACAAGGAGCGACCATAACAGATCAAATCTACTAAATAAAGATTAAGCAAGGTGCTGTCCTTACACCTAAAATAGGTGTAAAGGCAGCTAGATATCTAGGGATAGCATAACTAAGCGAATACATCAAGATAATATCGATGCTAACCCTAACATATCTATGATAGTGGCGTTGCTCGCCATCAACAAGGCTTCAGTACGAGCAACGCATGATCAACGAATAAACTTGATACTGCCTAGATCGCAAGATGCGATCTAGGCAGCATGGCGCTTACCCGGAAGAAACCCTCGAAACAAGGGGTGGCAATGCGCCTAGATTGGTTTGTTGTGAACGTGATCGTCCTCCTTTCTCAATAACCCTAGATACATATTTATAGTCCGTAGACTTTCTAACTTGGGAATAAACCCAACCGTGTACGAGCTAAACTCTATCTCTTAATTCTAACCGACACGTAAACTACTATAATTTACAGATACACGGGCAATCTAGCCCAAACTCTTATACAAGGCCGGTTCAGGAATATTTTCCGTGCATATTCTCTAAGCCCATCTCAATTACGGCCCACCTCTGACTTGGTTAAAATCTGGTTATAACAATAATTTTGATGCTCCATGCTTGCTTTACACCAATTCATATATGTTTTGCTTACACTTCGTTGCACTTTTACATGATTTCTGGCACTAACCTATTAACAAGATGCCACAGTGCTAGTTCCCAGTTTTCTACTGTTTTTTTATTTCGGAAAAGTTGTACAGGAAATATTCTCAGAATTGGATGAAACAAACCAAAGTCAATATTTTACCGAAACGAAGACAAAGTCCAGATGGGGGTCGAGAAAGTGCCACAGGGCGGCTAGACCTGCCCTTGGTGCGGCCTAGCCTGGGCCCGCACCAAGGGGGTGGGGCCCCAGGCATCCCATAGACCTAAATCCGCCGCCTATTTATACATCTTCTCGGGAAAACCCTAGATACCTGAGCCTCCATCCACGAAAAGTTCCGTCGCGGCCGCCATCGCATAACCCATCTCGGAGCGTTCTGAAGCTCTTACCGGCACCCTGCCGGAGGGGGAAATCATCGCCGGAGGCATCTACATCGCCATGCCCGCCTCCGAAGTGATGCGTAAGTAGTTCATCCCTGGACTATGGGTCCATAGCAGTAGCTAGATGGTTGTCTTCTCCACTTTGTGATTCATGTATAGATCTTGTGAACTGCCCTACATGATCAAGATCATCCTTATGTAATCCTACATGTTGTGTTTGTTGGGATCCGATGAATATTGTATACTATGTTGAGATTGATTATATATTCATGTCATATGTTATTTGTGATCTTGCATGCTCTCCGTTGCTACTAGAAACTCTGGCCAAGTGGACAATTGTGACTCCAAGATGGGGTATTTATGCTCGATAGTAGGTTCATGCCTCTAGTTTTCTGGGAGAGTGAAATAACTTCTAAGATTTTAGATGTGTTATTGCTACTAGGGAGGAAACAACAATGTTTTATCCAAGGGTAATTCTATTGTTTACTTTACACACATTGCTTAATACAATAATCTGTTGCTTGCAACTTAATACTGAAAGGGTTTTGGACGATAACCGGAAGGTGGATTATTGTTCATAGACGCAGTTGGATTACGGTCTATGTATTATGTTGTAATACCCAATCAAATCTCATAGTAATAATCTTGTAATGCATGGTCGATATTCTGTCAATTGCCCAGCTGTAATTTGTTCACGCAACATGCTATTTATCTTTATGGAGAGACACCTCTAGTGAACTGTGGACCCTGGTCCTGTTTCTTTTACATTGATACAATCATCCTATATGTTTACTTACTGCAATTCATGTTCTCTTTAATTACTGCAAACATCTCTTTCCACTCGATACGTCTAATCCTTTGTGTTCAGCAAACCGGTGAGATTGACAACCTCACTGCAAGTTGGGGCAAAGTACTTCGGTTGTGTTGTGTGCAGGTTCCACGTTGTTGCTGACGTCGGTAGTGCGCCCTGCCACTATTCAACAAACAACACCTTCAGAAGTCACGTCTTTCTCCTACTGTTCGATTAAACCTTGGTTTCGTACTGAGAGAAAACTTGTTGTTGTGTGCTCATCACACCTTCCTCTTGGGGTTTCCCAACCGCTTCCACAACAACTCTAAGCAAGATTGTCTGGCGCCATCACCGGATGTTGTGGGTATACTTCATGGGTGTACCATCCACAGTGCCTAGATCCGGCAAGCCCAGGTGGCCCATAGACGGTGATGGTGGCATGTGGCCCATCGGGCGGCCGAGTTGTTGTAGATCAAGATGGATGAAGTCCGGCCCAGGAACAAGGAGCCGGGTCCACCGACCAACTCTAGAAGTCGGATCCAGTCTAGCCCATTAGGGGTAGCCGGATCTGGTAGGACATGTAGGTGAAGGCGGATCCTTGATGTACACGGCAAGATAACATACCATAGTTAGGCAACTTGTATTCCGGATAGGAATCTCCATGTAAACCCTAGATTCGTGCGTCTTTATAAGCCGTATCCTGGGAGCCCTAGAGGCACAACCACAACCCATTGTAACAACGCGAAAGCGCCCAGATAATTCCAGACAAGCAACAGTAGGCCCTGTCTTCGAGCAGGTGTTCCGAAGCTAGGTAAATCGCGTACCACCGTCCCGAGGACTCTCCGACCCTATGGCCACTACTTATTCTCCCCATCGTGAGGATCCCTCCTCCGAGGTACCGTCGAACAGGCAACGACAGTTGGCGCCCACCATGGGGCCTGCGACGTCTGGAGGCCGGAACCGGGAGGGTTCCGCCATGGGAAGCTACGACGAATCCATTGTTGTGGGGCGCGTTCTTTACGCCAGGAATTTTCCGATCGTCCCTCAGGACGAGTGCTGGATTCCGGCTAGGACCGACCCTGTCAAGCTCTCCATTGTCCCAATTGGCGGCATTCACATCTTCATCGGCGAGACCGTCGATTCCGACGGAAACGCCCTGGTAAGTCACGCTGACGCGACCGCCGCTGAGCAGGACGCAGTCGCGAAGATCCGATCTGAGATGCAGGAGCTTCCTAAGGAAGATTCCGCCTTAGATCTGGAAATTTCAACGCCCACCCAATCTACCCCTGAGCAGGAAATTACGGTGGAAGACCAATGCAGATCCGCCTGGGTCTCCCAGGTGTTAGAGAAGCAAAGGTGCCACTTCGTGCACTTCCTCGCACATACCGCAGGAACCGCCCTTCCTGAGGAAGGAGCTGGTCCCATGCAGGTTGATGCTACCGGAGATAGCGACGCCCCGGATCAGCAGGAGGCTGCCGGAGACAGTGAAGCACCGGATCAACAAGAGAATGCCGGAGACAAAGAGGAATCAATCCTGGGCAATCTTAGCCCAACCTCAGATGATGTTTCAACCATGAACACTGAGTAATACAACAAAGCTCTAAAGGAGTTGGAAGATGAGGAGGCAGCCGAAGCGGAATCCGCTCCGCCTAAGGAGGTCCTGGCGACCATAGTTGGGCTGGAGCAGGACGCCGACGAGGAAGAAACTCCAACCGACGTCGGGCTCCTAGGACCATCCCCTTCATAGACTCCGCCTACGCGTCCTCGCCGTCGCGTCGTGCCGGATTCCAGAGAAGGACACATTTCCGGGAGCCAAGAATACCTATCCGCGAAGAGCTCGTCGAACAGGCAGGCTGGGGTACTATCACACACTCGGAAATCCTCAACAAGCCAATAACTCCGGACGATGCCGCAGATCCTGAAGCTCTAGAAGCGACAAGAAAGGAGATGCTAAGCACCGCCAAGGTAATTGCCAACACTGCGAAATCAATGCTGGAGGAAAGGCAAGAAGCAGGCGAAGTAATGGAAAATTTCCTCAAGAGAGAACGCGAAGCCGCTACATGTTTGACAGAGGCTAAGAAACTCCGAGCTCAATGGAAAACAATGATGGAGGGCGCCGGTAAAGAGGCAGATAGGATCCTCCGGGAAGCCATAGGCCCCCGAAAGATTAACTTCGCAACCTCCTCCAACCAGCAACCACTTGCCACTCCCAAGGATAATATGAAGAAGGCTGCGGAAATCTTGGCGAAACAAGACGACGAAATCAACATCGCACACCTCCGCACACTGGTAGCTTCAGCAATGAAGCAACAAAACAAGGCAGATACTTCGCGCCGGTTGGAATCCAACCCGGAACACTGCGTGTCCACAGCGCAGAAGGACGCCTCCGGAAAGCATCACCGTGATGATGAATCGCGCACCTGATCGTCGGAGCGCAGAAGAAGAACCAGAGAACATCCAAATCCAATCCCGGTTCCCTCGAAAACACCTCCGACGGACCCCAAGAAGGGAAATGATCCGATGTATAATGGAAGAGAAAGTACCGGAACCCATCACCTCCGCCCCATGGGTACCCGCGTCCTCCCCCAGCTCGCCGTCGTAGTCCAGTCAGAAACACTAGGCCCCACGAGCTTGGTGGAATCAATATCCGCGACAACGTGGCACCTCAGAGGAACAGGAACACGGAGCGCACGCCGGAGCCTCGTCGGAGTCAGAATGAAGAGTGCGAGCTGGAACGATGGCGGCAACCGCCCTCACGGTGAAGGCAGCCACCGAAGCTGGAGTCAGCACCGGGAAGGACGCAGAGAATCTGAAGGCGGAAGCAAGAGTTTCGACATGCCCCCTCGCAAATCTCCCTCCCCACCACCCAGTGGAGGAGGTGGAGGCGGAGGCGGAGGTCGGAGATCCCTCTCCTGCTCAAAGTCTCCCCACAACGGCTCACGCGACGGAAGGGAATGTCTCAACGAGTACAGATCTAAATACATTGGCCCAAAATGCTTTGGCGGGATGATCTGAGAGGAGACTTATCCAAAGGGCTTGAACCTTAAGCTACCCAGAAATCTGAAGCACCACGATGGCAGTGAGAGACCCGATACCTGGATCGAGGATTACTTCAATGCAGTAAGCTTCGCCGGAGGGAACCCAAGAATAGCCTGCCGCATGCTTCAGTTGTACCTTATTGGTCCAGCTCGTACCTGGCTCAGCGACCTCCCGAAAAACACCATCTTTTGTTGGTTCGACTTGAAGATTGCCTTTGAGAGGCACTTCAGGGGCACCTACAAAAGGCCTGCCACAACAAGCGACCTACAAGCATGTATCCAGAAGAAAGGCAAAACATCACGGAGCTTCCTCACGCGATGGTTGCCAACCAGGAATGAGTGTGAGAACGTGGATAATCGCACAGCTATGCACGCCTTCATCGGTGGACTGCAGAGGGAAGGACTGCTCCGGCACAAGCTCACTTGCCTGATCAATGAAAACAAATTCACTTTGGATGACATGATCGGCATTGCGAGTACTCATTCCACCGCAGATGACGACGCAGGAGGAGAACTGGCCACTACAGCCATACCCCTGCACCAGCAGAAGAAAAACCGCGATAACGGCGGCAACAAGCGGAAAAATCCCCCCGACGACCAGAAGAGCGCTGGATCTGACATGGTGGCCATGGCTTTCCAACGCGGGGGTCAAGGAGGCGGAAGAGGCTGCGGATGTGGAGGCAGAGCCGGCAGGGGCCAACAGCGCGCTGACGAAGTCACGGCTGCTGGGTTCTGATACGTCTCCAACGTATCTATAATTTCTGATGTTCCATGCTAGTTTTATGACAATACCTACATGTTTTATATACACTTTATATCATTTTTATGCATTTTCCGGGACTAACCTATTAACAAGATGCCGAAGCGCCAGTTCCTGTTTTCTGCTGTTTTTGGTTTCAGAAATCTTACACAGGAAATATTCTCAGAATTGGACGAAACAAAATGCCACGTTCTTATTTTTCCAGGGGCTTCACGGAGTCCGAAGGAGAGACTATAGACCATTGCTTTGAATCACTTCATTCATCTCATATGCTTTACAATAGTATTGATCAAGATCATGTTGGTAGCATGTCACTTCATAAATTATTCTTTTTATCGTTTACCTACTCGAGGGCGAGTAGGAACTAAGCATGGGGATGCTTGATACGTCTCCAACGTATCTATAATTTCTGATGTTCCATGCTAGTTTTATGACAATACCTACATGTTTTATATACACTTTATATCATTTTTATGCATATTCCAGGACTAACCTATTAACAAGATGCCGAAGCGCCAGTTCCTGTTTTCTGCTGTTTTTGGTTTTAGAAGTCCTACACAGGAAATATTCTCGGAATTGGGCGAAACAAAATCCCACGGTCTTATTTTCCACGGAGGCTTCCAGAACACCGAAGAGGAGACGAAGAGGAGCCACGAGGTGGCCACACCCTAGGGGGGCGCAGCCCCATCGTGGCTGCGCCGCCATGTGGGGTGGGCACCTCGGGACTCCACCGACATCGCCCCTTCGCCTATATATTCCTCCGTCTCCGAAAACCCTAAGAGAGTCGACGATATTCCACGAAGAGTTCCGTAGCCGCCGCCATCGCGAAGACAAGTTTCGGGGGGACAGAATCTCTGTTCCGGCATGCCGCCGGGACGGGGAATTGCCCCGGAGTCATCTCCATCGACACCACTGCCATCTTCATCGCCGCTGCTGTCTCCCATGATGATAGGGAGTAGTTCTCCCCCGAGGCTGAGGGCTCTACCGGTAGCTATGTGGTTCATCTCTCTCTCCCATGGTGTGATCTTTATGTGATCATGAGCTTTGTATCACTATTAATCTATGTGCTACTCTAGGGATGTTATTAAAGTAGTCTTTTCCTCCTCCATGATGTAAAGTTGACAGTGTGTGCATCATGTAGTACTTGGCGTAGGTTATGATTGTAATCTCTTGTAGATTATGAAGTTAACTATTACTATGATAGTATTGATGTGATTTATTCCCCCTTTCATAGCTATTGGTGACAGTGTGTATGCTATGTTAGTACTCGGTCTAAATTGCAATGGTCTATTATGCACTCTAGAGGTTACTTTAATATGAACTCCGGATTCACTCTCCACGGTGTGATGGTGACAGTGTGCGCATCGTGTGTGATTCCTTTATGACGTTGTGGAGCTTGTTTACTCCGGCTAGAGGTGTGCTTTTGCAGCCCTACACAATGAATGGTGTTTGTTATCCAACAAGAGAGTGTTTGAGAGTAGCATTTATTTATTCAATTATGTGATCATTGTTGAGAGTGTCCACTAGTGAAAGTATGATCCCTAGGCCTTGTTTCTAAGCATTGAAACACCGTTTCCAACAAGTTCTGCTACATGTTTGCTTGCTGCCATTTTTATTTCAGATTGCAATTAGTACTTACAATCATCCATATTACTTGTATTTCACTATCTCTTCGCCGGAACTAGTGCACATATAAATCTGACAAGTGTATTAGGTGTGTTGGGGACACAAGAGACTTCTTGTATCTTAATTGCAGGGTTGCTTGAGAGGGATATCTTTGACCTCTACCTTCCTGAGTTCGATAAACCTTGGGTGATTCACTTAAGGGAAACTTGCTGCTGTTCTACAAACCTCTGCTCTTGGAGGCCCAACACTGTCTACAGGAATAGAAGCATGCGTAGACATCAAGCTATTTTCTGGCGCCGTTGCCGGGGAGGCAAGGTAAAAGGTATTCACATCCTCCGACTACTAAGCTATTTCCTAGCATTGTTGCCGGTGTGTGAGTGCTCAAAGTTATTTCCTTTAGATTCTGTAATTGCATCTTTTTGTTTCTTGTTTTTATTTTTCACTAGTTAGGCTTAATGGAAAACAAGAAAAAAATTAGAGATCTTTATAGTATTTATCTTGAGTTAGGACATGAGGTGTTTGAAGAGAAAATTAAAAAACCTATGGAACTTTATATGCATGCTAATGGCAATGTTATTAGTATGAATGCTTTGAACACCATTGTTGCTAATGCTATGGAAAATTCTAAGCTTGGGGAAGCTGGTTTTGATGAGCATGATATTTTTAGTCCCCCAAGCATGGAGGAGAAAATTTACTTTGATGATACTTTGCCTCCCATTTATGATGACTATAATGATAGTGGTATTTTGGTGCCACCTACTATGGATGATAAATTTTATTATGATTATACCATGTCTACAATTTATGATGATTACAATGATGGTTGTGATAGTTTTACTCCCACTATTACTAATAAAATTGATTATGCTTATGTGGAGAGTAATGATACTTTTATGCATGTGAACAAGAATGCTTTATGTGATAGTTATATCGTTGAGTTTGTTCATGATGCTACTGAAAGTTATTATGAGAGAGGGAAACATGGTTATATGCATCTTAATAATATTAAGTTTCCCCTCTTTTTGTTGAGAATCTTGAAGTTGCGCTTGTGTTGCCTTTCTATGCTTGTTGCATTATGCTTACATGACTTGTTTATTTACAAGATTCCTTTTCATAGGAAGTGGGTTAGACTTAAAAGTGTTTCTTATTTGCTTTTGATGCTCTCTTTTGCTTCAACTCTTATTTCTTGCGAGAGCATCATTAAAATTACGGAGCCCACCTTAATGGCTATAAAGAAAGCACTTATTGGGAGATAACCCATGTTTTTATTTTGCTACTGTTTTGTTGTATCTTGTAAGTTGTTACTACTGTAGCAAACTCTCCTTATCTTTATTTTATTGCATTGTTGTGCCAAGTAAAGTCTTTGATAGAGAGTTGATACTAGATTTGGATTTCTGCGCAGAAACAGATTTTTAGCTGTCACGAATTTGAGCTGTTCTCTCTGTAGGAGAATCTAAAAATTCTGTAAAAAATCATGAGTAATCCTAAGATATGTACGCAACTTTCTTTCAATTTGAGCTTTTCCATCTGAGCATGTTAAGTTCCTCGAAAAGATTCGTCTTTACGGACTGTTCTGTTTTGACAGATTCTGCCTTTTATTTCGGATTACCTCTTTTACTGTGTTTGAGTGGATTTCTTTGCTCCATTAAATTTCAGAACCTTGGGTAATGTCCAGAAGTGTTGGGAATGATTGTGTCCTTGCTGAACATGTGAATTTTTGATTATACACTAACCCTCTAATGAGATTGTTTTGAGTTTGGTGTGAAGGAAGTTTTCAAGGATCAAGAGAGGAGGATGATATAATATGATCAAGAAGAGTGAAAAGTCTAAGCTTGGGGATGCCCCCGTGGTTCATCCCTGCATATTTCAAGAATACTCAAGCGTCTAAGCTTGGGGATGCCCAAGGCATCCCCTTCTTCATCAACAACTTATCAGGTCACCTCTAGTGAAACTATATTTTTATTCGGTCACATCTTATGTGCTTTACTTGGAGCGTCTGTGTGTTTTTATTTTTGTTTTGTTATCTTAGTTCTCTGAATAAATCGAATCCTATCATTCTTGTGTGGGAGAGAGACACGCTCCGCTTTTTCATTTGAACACTTGTGTTCTTCGTTTTACTTTTAATGTTCATGGCAAAAATTGAAAGCCACTGCACTTATTGCTTTTTGGTTGGAAAAAGAAAATGCTTCATGTGGTAGTTGGTATATTGTCTTGAATAATTTGATGCTTGGCAATTGTTTTGAGCTCTCAAGTAGATCATGTTTAAGCTCTTGCATCATGTAGTTTAAACCTATTAGTGAAGAACTACCGTAGAGCTTGTTGAAATTTGGTTTGCATGATTGGTCTCTCTAAGGTCTAGATATTTTCTGGTAAAAGTGTTTTAACAACAAGGAAGACATTGTAGAGTCTTATAATGCTTGCAATATGTTCTTATGTAAGTTTTGCTGTACCGGTTCATACTTGTGTTTGCTTCAAACAACCTTGCTAGCCAAAGCCTTGTACTAAGAGGGAATGCTTCTTGTGCATCCAAAACCTTGAGCCAAAACTTATGCCATTTGTGTCCACCATAACTACCTACTATGTGGTATTTTTCTGCCATTCCAAGTAAATTGCTTGCGTGCTACCTTTAAAAAATTCATTCCTTGTCTTTGCAATACATAGCTCATGGGAAAGTAGCCTAAAAAACTATTGTAGTAAAGAATATGTCGCTTATGTATCTTAGTTCTTATAAGTTGCTTGCTGAGCGGTAACCATGTTTCTGGGGACGCCATCAACCTGTTACACCTTTGTTGAATATCATGTGAGTTGCTATGCATGTTTGTCTTGTCTGAAGTAAGGGAGATTTGCCATGAGTTGAATGGTTTGATTATGCATATTGTTAGAGAAGAACATTGGGCCGCCAACCAAAGCCATGCATCATGGTGGAAGTTTCAGCTTGGACATTAATCCTCAAATCTCTTATGAGAATATTATCTGTTGTTGAATGCTTAAAGCATAAAAGAGGAGTCCATTATATGTTTTCTATGTTGTCCCAGTATGGATGTCCTAAAGTTGAGATCTATCAAAATCGAGAAATCAAATGCGATTTATCTCCTTGGACCTTTGTACAGGTGGCATAGAGGTACCCCTTTGTGACACTTGGTTGAAACATATGTAATGCGATGATAATCCATGGAAATCCGAGCTAATTAGGACAAGGTGCGGGCACTATTAGTATTCGATGCATGAGGCTTGCAACTTATAGGAAGTTTTATACATAACCCATATGAATTATTACTATCGTTGGCACAATTGCTTCCATGTTTTCAAAATAAAAAGCTCAAGCACATGAGTAATCCCTGCTTCCCTCTGCGAAGGGCCTTTCTTTTACTTTATGTTGAGTCAGTTTACCTACTTCTTTCTATCTTAGAAGCAAACACTTGTGTCAACTGTGTGCATTGATTTTTACATGCTTGCTTATTGCACTCATCATATTACTTTGTGTTGACAATTATCCATGAGATATACATGTTGGAAGTTGAAAGCAACTGCTGAAACTTAAATCTTCCTTTGTGTTGCTTCAAAACCTTCTATTAAGAATCTATTGCTTTATGAGTTAACTCTTATGCAAGACTTTTTTATGCTTGTCTTGAAAGTATTATTCATGAAAAGTCTTTGCTATATGATCCAATTGTTTAGTCATTACCTTTTTGTTAGCAAACTATAGACCATTGCTTTGAATCACTTCATTCATCTCATATGCTTTACAATAGTATTGATCAAGATCATGTTGGTAGCATGTCACTTCAGAAATTATTCTTTTTATCGTTTACCTACTCGAGGGCGAGTAGGAACTAAGCTTGGGGATGCTTGATACGTCTCCAACGTATCTATAATTTCTGATGTTCCATGCTAGTTTTATGACAATACCTACATGTTTTATATACACTTTATATCATTTTATGCATTTTCCGGGACTAACCTATTAACAAGATGCCGAAGCGCCAGTTCCTGTTTTCTGCTGTTTTTGGTTTCATAAATCCTATACAGGAAATATTCTCGGAATTGGACGAAACAAAAGCCCACGGTCTTATTTTCCACGGAGGCTTCCAGAACACCGAAGAGGAGACGAAGAGGAGCCACGAGGCGGCCACACCCTAGGGGGGCGCGGCCCCACCCCTGGCCGCGCCGCCATATGGGGTGGCCCCCTCGGGACTCCACCAACATCGCCCCTTCGCCTATATATTCCTCCGTCTCCGAAAACCCTAAGAGAGTCGACGATATTCCACGAAGAGTTCCGTAGCCGCCGCCATCGCAAAGACAAGTTTCGGGGGACAGAATCTCTGTTCCGGCACACCGCCGGGACGGGGAATTGCCCCCGGAGTCATCTCCATCGACACCACCGCCATCTTCATCGCCGCTGCTGTCTCCATGATGAGGAGGGAGTAGTTCTCCCCCGAGGCTGAGGGCTCTACCGGTAGCTATGTGGTTCATCTCTCTCTCCCATGGTGTGATCTTTATGTGATCATGAGCTTTGTATCACTATTAATCTATGTGCTACTCTAGTGATGTTGTTAAAGTAGTCTATTCCTCCTCCATGATGTAAAGTTGACAGTGTGTGCATCATGTAGTACTTGGCGTAGGTTATGATTGTAATCTCTTGTAGATTATGAAGTTAACTATTACTATGATAGTATTGATGTGATTTATTTCCCCTTTCATAGCTATTGGTGACAGTGTGTATGCTATGTTAGTACTCGGTCTAAATTGCAACGGTCTATTATGCACTCTAGAGGTTACTTTAATATGAACTCCGGATTCACTCTCCACGGTGTGATGGTGACAGTGTGCGCATCGTGTGTGATTCCTTTATGACGTTGTGGAGCTTGTTTACTCCGGCTAGAGGTGTGCTTTTGCAGCCCTACACAATGAATGGTGTTTGTTATCCAACAAGAGAGTGTTTGAGAGTAGCATTTATTTATTCAATTATGTGATCATTATTGAGAGTGTCCACTAGTGAAAGTATGATCCCTAGGCCTTGTTTCTAAGCATTGAAACACCGTTTCCAACAAGTTCTGCTACATGTTTGCTTGCTGCCATTTTTATTTCAGATTGTAATTAGTACTTACAATCATCCATATTACTTGTATTTCACTATCTCTTCGCCGAACTAGTGCACCTATACATCTGACAAGTGTATTAGGTGTGTTGGGGACACAAGATACTTCTTGTATCTTAATTGCATGGTTGCTTGAGAGGGATATCTTTGACCTCTACCTCCTTGAGTTCGATAAACCTTGGGTGATTCACTTAAGGGAAACTTGCTGCTATTCTACAAACCTCTGCTCTTGGAGGCCCAACACTGTCTACAAGAATAGAAGCGTGCGTAGACATCAGGTTCCGTGCTCCCCAAACTTACGAAGAGTACAGAGACATGCCATGTTTAGCCCACATAGATCCGGCTACTGGCAAATCCTCTCATACCAACCGCTACTGCAAATGGGTCAATGATCTCAAGACTGACCCAGAAGCAGGATACAAGCGAGCCCGGAAGCACCGCCCGCGCGGCAAAGGAGGCAAGGGAAAGAACAAGGATAAGGAGGAAGACAGTTCCGAGGCAATGGACGAGGACGATGCTTCGCCGGATCCCAAGGAGGGTTCCACAGCTAACAAGTCTAATCCCTTTGTCAAAAAGAGTGTTGGTGCCTACCACACCTTCCTCGGAACACCAACAGTCCGTGCCAGCAAGTCAGCTCTACGGATCCTGAACGCCATAGTTCCTGCTGTGCCGCAGTAATGGTAGGTGGTCGGAAACTCCGTGTTCATTTGATAGGGCGGGTCACCCCACCATCATTCCGAAGGAGTGCGACGCCTTGGTTGTAAGTCCCCGCATCGACGGGTATGATTTCTCCAAGTGCCTTATGGATGGCGGAGCCAGCTTGAACATTATGTACCTGGAGACTCTGGAGAAAATGCAGCTTACCAAGGAACAGCTCAAGCACAACACCACCGAGTTCCACGGGGTGGTTCCAGGTAAAAAAGCAAATTCTCTGGGCAGCATCAGACTCTCGTGGCCTTCAGCGATATTAATAATTTCTGCGAAGAGCTAATCATGTTTGAGGTCGTGCCCTTCAAGAGCTCCTACCACGTCATCTTCGCGGGCCCACCTACCACAAGCTCCACGCAAGGGCGTGCTACATCTACAATAAGCTCAAGATTCCGGGTCCCAACGGCTGTATCCGGAGATTACAAGAAAGCTCGAGAGTGCGAAATAGGCGAAGCCGCCTTCGCAGAATCTGCGATATCTGGAGAGGAGCTGCAAGGCTACAGAGTCGCGGTGGAACCAAAAGAGATGCATACCACCAAGAAGCAGATCTCCGAACAGAAAACTTCGTTCAAGGCCGCGATAGACACCAAGAAGGTCGACCTCAAGATAGGAGACAACTCTAAGCAGGTGTCAGTCGCATCCAGCATGGACCCCAAATAGGAAGACGCGCTCATCGAGTTCCTCCGTGCTAACATGGATATCTTCGCATGGCAACCTTCTGACATGTCCGGAGTACCAAGGGAACTCGCTGAGCACTACCTCAACATAAATCCGGGTGCAAAACCGGTGAAGCAAGCTATGCGACGCTTTGGAGACAAGAAGCGCCGCGCCATAGGGATGGAATTAGCAAAGTTACTTGAGGCAGGTTTTCTAGTAGAAGTTATCCATACTGATTGGGTCGTAAACCCCGTCCTTGTACCCAAAAAGAATTCTGAAATACTAAGAATGTGCATCGATTACTCCGGCTTGAATAAGCATTGTCCGAAGGATCCGTTCCCCTTGCCGCACATTGACCAAGTCATTGATTCGACGACAGGGGCAGAACTTTTGTGTTTTCTTGACGCATATTCCGGGTATCACCAGATTTCGATGAAGAAGTCCGACCAAAAGGCGACCTCGTTAATCACACCTTTTGGTACTTACTACTACGTCACCATGCCTTTTGGTTTGGAAAATGCAGGTGCCACCTACCAACGTACGATGCAACGGTGCTTGAAGGACCAGATTGGCCGGAACGTACACGCTTACATCGACGACATCGTGGTCATGACCCGGAAAGGATTTGACTTGATCAGTGACCTAACAGAAACCTTTGAGAATCTCCGACGGTACAAGATGATGTTAAATCCGCTGAAGTGCGTCTTTAGCGTGCCAGCCGGAAAACTCCTTGGCTTCATCGTCTCTCATAGAGGCATTGAAGTAAACTTGGAAAAAATCAAGGCAATCCTGTGCATCAAAAGGCCAACTTGTCTCAAAGATGTGCAACGACTAACTGGTTGTGTTGCAGAAATTAGTAGGTTTGTTAGCCGTCTTGGCGAGAAGGCACTACCTTTATACAAACTGCTGAAGAAAACAGACAAAATTCTCTGGGACGACGCAGCAGATACAACACTTCAGGGATTGAAGGAAATACTCGTCTCCCCACCTATTCTAGCAGCTCCGGAAGAGTCAGAGCCTATGCTACTCTACCTGGCAGCTTCCAACAAGGTCATCAATCTCGTTATTGATGCTGGCGTGCAGTTGACGTGCCCGTTGGGAACCCCAAGAGGAAGGTGTGATGCGTACAGCGGCAAGTTTTCCCTCAGTAAGAAACCAAGGTTTATCGAACCAGTAGGAGCCAAGAAGCACGTTGAAGGTTGATGGCGGCGGAGTGTAGTGCGGCGCAACACCAGGGATTCCGGCGCCAACGTGGAACCTGCACAACACAACCAAGATACTTTGCCCCAACTTAACAATGAGGTTGTCAATCTCACCGGCTTGCTGTAACAAAGGATTAGATGTATAGTGTGGATGATGATGTTTGCAGAGAACAGTAGAACGAGTATTGCAGTAGATTGTATTCGATGTAAATAATGGACCGGGGTCCACAGTTCACTAGTGTCAGGCTCCGTCAGTGGGCAAGATGACAGCAACCGCAGGATGGCTAGTCCACGGCTAGGATCTCTAGAACCTGTTGGTGTTGTGATCTTGTAATTTAGCTAATTAAGTCACTGTTAAGCGCTGTAATGACTTTGCTTGGCCTGCTTCGGTATATAAGGAGCAGGAGGGGTGGCTGGGAGGACCAAGCAATAATCAATTATCTATTTTTATCATCTATGTCCTTCCTTGTTCAACACTCGACGGCTCTAGCGCCGCGGCGCTCACTTCCCCCTCCTTCTCCTCCGATCGTCGTCAAGGGAATCCACCGCCGGACCCTGACAAAGTGGTATCAGAGCTAGCGCTCCTCCGCCTGCTCAGTCGCACCGGCGATGTACCCACCCTCCCTCCCTCTTCCTCTAACCGCCTCCACCCCCAGATCCAAAACAGCACCTTTCCTCCGTTCCGATCATGTCGCATCGCTCCAAGTCAAGCTCACGCACGAGTCGGGGAAGGCCTACCCTCGGCTCCGCTTCGTCAACAGACGCCGAGCTCGCGGCGCTACGGGCTCAGCAATGCGCCGATCGCGATGCGCGTTCTGTCGGGCGACGTCTTCACCAACATCAGGTCGAAATGATGGCAACTCTGGGGGCAGTCCAAGATCAGATGGAAGCCATGGCGCAGATGCAGTCGCAGATGGCCTCCATGATTCAGCGTATGCAGGGGAGCATCGAGCGTTTACTGCCGGATCAAGGTACGAACACCACCATCTCCCCCAGCACAGGCACGAACCGCACGTTCACCACGCCGCCACAACGCACAAACACACAACTTTCCCCAATTCCCGAGCTCCCAACACCACTTCCCACCCCACACACTGCAAATCCTCCACCTTTTCCACCAAACCTCGGCCGCTTTCTGCCGGATCAGCTACCGCATCCACCGTCCTCGCAGGGTGTTTGTCAAAATCGCCCAGTGGCCACGTCCACCACCACAAGCACACCTCGCGGAGATCCTTCTTCCTCTCAAACCCTCATCACCCAATACACCACTCCGACAACACAACCTCATTACTACCAACCACACTCCCCACGCACAAAAGAGCATGATCCAATACCACAGCCAAAACCCCAAGAGCAGCCATATCCGAGACCCTACCAACCACACCAATCAAACCTTGTCCCTGCCACTACAAACCTATACCATACTCAGCCTACCCATCAAACCTACAACAACAACACTACTTACCCACTAGACCCACAAATCCGAACCCCACATGTGGAATTACCCACCTTTCATGGTGAAAACCCACGTGCTTGGCTGTTGGAGACAGAAGACATATTCAAGCTAGTGGGAATCAATGGAGAGGCTCGTGTTCGCTGGGGCATAGCACACATTCGTGGTCAGGCCAAGATATGGTTGAACAGTTCAGGAATGGACCTGCAAAGGATGTCTTGGGCAGAATTGGGCCAGGCTCTCATCGAGTGTTTTCCTGATACAGTGACAGTGGATCCTATGGAACAGCTACAACACTTGAGGCAACGCACAACAGTGGACAGCTACATCAACTCCTATGAATCATGGATGCAAGTCATGAAAAGAGGCCGAGTTTATCTACCCACGGATTTCTTTGTGGAAAGGTTCATCAGTGGATTAAGTGAAAGCATCCGACATTTGGTACAATGCCAACAACCAGTCTCTCTAATGTCGGCATATTACATGGCAAGGCAGTATGAAAAGAATCACAATGCCAACATGACAGTGACCAGAAGGGCACAACCAGCAGTACCAGCTCCCCCCTTACTAGGCAGGAATGCAGCTGGCCGAGAACAACAAATTCGCAATGGCCAGCCAAGGGATAACCCAATCAGAAACGCCAGGCCAAGAATTCCTAGACAGTGCTGGTACTGTCCAGACAATTATGCTCCTGGGCACAGATGTCCAGGTATGCAACGTGCTCTCAACATGTTGATATTGCAAGAGCATCCAGAGGAGCAACAAGAAGAGGTTCAGCATTTGTTACTAGATGTTGTCCAAGAGGAACAAGAGCCAATACAGCCAGCACAGGCAGCACAACAGGAGCATGAAGATCTCCCTGTCGATGATAATGTTCACTTGATGCAAATATCAGCAGCAGCTTACCATGGCGCAACAGATGAGTCCACCATTTCCCTGCTAATCCAGATAAAAGGAGTCCCAGCAGTCGCCTTAGCAGATACTGGCAGCACCAACACATTCCTTGACAAACAATTTGTCATGGATCATGACATAGACACTACACCAGCTCCCCCTCAACGTGTCAAAGTGGCGGGAGGTGGCATTTTGGTTTCTGACAGCATTGTCTATAATCATAAATTCTTCATACAAGGCATTCCCTTCACAGCTGATTTTCGTGTGCTGCAACTGGGAGGATATGATGCCATCCTAGGGGTCAACTGGTTTAAACTGCATAACCAGTTACATTTGACTTCATCGGCCGCACCCTCTCACTGGAATCTGCTGGATATGTTCATACATTTAACGATCACTTAGTGCCCATGGATGATCCAATGATATCAGCAATGGAATGTAAGAAGCTATTGAAAGATGAAGCCACAACTTTTGTTCTTTACAGCATCGATGATGTGAGGAAAACTCTGACACAACTGGAAAACACAACCAGCCAAGAAGAATTTCAACATGTTTTGCAAGCATTTGCAGAGGTTTTTGATGAACCACAGGGTTTACCTCCTCATCGATCTGCTGACCACGAGATTCCGCTGTTACCAGGAGCAAAACCTCCCAACATCAGACCCTATCGGATGTCTTTCAATCAGAAGAACACAATTGAGAAAACAATTGCTCAATTGCTAAAAAATGGAGAGATTCAGCCTAGCACCAGTCCTTTTTCCTCTCCACTGATCTTAGTGCGCAAAAAGGATAAGAGCTGGCGCCTCTGTGTTGATTTCAGGGGTCTGAATGATCTAACAGTCAAGAACAAATTTCCTATTCCTGTAATCGAAGACCTGCTTGATGAGCTACATGGAGCCACCATTTTTTCCAAAATTGATCTCAGATCAGGCTACCACCAGATAAGGATGAAAGAGGAAGATGTCCATAAAACTGGGTTTTCCACTCATTTGGGCCACTATGAGTATCTAGTGATGCCATTCGGATTGAGTAATGCCCCAGCAACCTTTCAACAGCTCATGAATCAAATATTTGCTAAATACCTCCAAAAATTTGTCCTCGTTTTCTTCGACGACATACTTGTCTACAGTCCCAGTAAAGAACAACACAAGCTCCATTTACAAGCAGTGTTGCAAGTCCTGAAGGATAATCAGCTCAAGGCAAAACTGGAAAAGTGCACCTTTGGTCAGCCATCAGTGGAATACCTAGGCCACATTATATCTGGCCAAGGAGTGGCGACAGACCCAGCAAAAATAAAAGATATTGTGGAATGGAAAACTCCTAAAACATTGAAGAAGCTGCGGGGTTTTCTTGGGTTGACAGGGTACTACCGCCGGTTCATTAAGGGTTACTCCACTATTTGTCAGCCTCTTTATCATGCACTCAAGAAGGACAACTTTCAGTGGGGACAGCAACAAGAGGAAGCATTTCAAAAGCTAAAAACAATCATGTCCACTCCACCAATGTTGAAACTCCCTGACTTCACAATTCCATTTGTGTTGGAGACAGATGCATGCAAATCGGGCTTGGGTGCAGTATTGATGCAAGAGGGACGCCCCATAGCATTCTTCAGCCAATGCTTGGGCCCAAAAACAGATGCAATGTCTGTGTATGAAAAAGAAGCACTGGCCATATTACATGCTCTCAAAAAATGGAGACACTACTTCCTGGGAAATCAAGTGATCATAAAAACAGATCAGCAAGCTTTGAAGTATGTGGGCAAGCAGAGATTAGTGGATGGGGTACAACACAAATTACTCCTGAAACTGCTGGAATTTGATTACAAAATTGAATACAAGAAAGGAAAAGAAAACACAGTGGCTGATGCTCTTTCAAGGCAATTCCAGGATGATGAGATGGAGCACCAAAACAACAAGCCCATTTCAGCCTGTCACCAAACGACACTGATCATTCCCAAATGGCTCTCAGAGGTACAAGACTCCTATGTGAGTGACCCTGACTGCACCAAATTGTTACAAGAATTGGCCATTGATGAGGCTAGCCACAGCCACTTCACCTTGCAATCTGGCATCTTGCGTTTCAAGGGCAAGATATACATTGGCAGCTCCACCAAACTCAGAGACAAAGTATTTGACACATTTCACTCCTCAACATTTGGGGGTCACTCTGGCATCAAGGCAACACTGCATCGCCTACAACAATCCTTTTATTGGCCCAAGCTCAAGAACTATGTAACTGACAAAGTTGCTATGTGTCCCATATGCCAAATAGCAAAAACAGAAAGACTGCCCTACCCTGGTCTTCTACAACCACTGCCAATCCCACAGCAAAAATGGGCTGCTATCAGCATGGACTTCATCTCAGGCCTGCCTAAATCCAGAGGAAAAAACGTGATATTGGTAGTGGTTGATCGCCTCACTAAATATGCACATTTTCTTCCCCTGGCACACCCATACACAGTGCAAACAGTGGCTGATTTGTTCTCCAAACATATCATCAAGCTTCATGGCCCTCCTGCCAGCATTGTCAGTGACAGAGACCCTGTGTTTACAAGTCATCTCTGGAAACAAATTCTTTCCTCCTACAACACCAAACTTCACTACAGCACAGCGTACCACCCTGAAACAGATGGCCAAACTGAGCGAGTAAATCAGTGCCTGGAACAATATTTGAGGTGCATGGCTTTCCAGGAACCGAAAAAGTGGTGTGATTGGCTACACTCAGCTGAGTGGTGGTACAATTGCTCATTTCACTCAGCCATACAGATGTCTCCCTTCCAAGCCTTATATGAGTATCCTCCTCCATTGCTCCAGCAAATTCCAGTCCCATTGGATCAACAACAAGCAACAGCTACTGATCAGCAAGAGAAGGAAAACATGGTGCACATCCTTCAGCACAACTTGTCAAAAGCACAACTACGCATGAAGAAATATGCAGATGCCAACAGAATCGAGAGACAATTCGAAGTGGGTGACCTGGTCTACCTGAAAATGAAATCTTACCGGGAGTCTGCTTTGGGCATGCACAATCCTCCCAAACTCTCACCCAAATGGTATGGACCATTTAGGGTGCTGCACAAGGTTGGTCAGGTCTCTTACCAGATACAGCTCCCAGCCAATTGCAAACTACACGATGTATTCCATGTCAGCCACCTGAAGAAACACAAGGGAGAACTAGCAGTACCCAATCCAATTCTACCAATGGTCACCGATGACGGCAAGGTAAAAACTATTCCCATTGCTATACTCCAACGACACATCATACCTCGCTCGACTGGTGACCTACCAATGACACAATGGCTCATTCACTGGGATACTATGACAAGTGCCAAAGCTACTTGGGAAGATGCGGAGTTCATCCGAAAAGCATATCCAGATTTTCAGCCCTGAAGTCTGAGCTCAGGAGGGGGGTCTTGTCAGGCTCCGTCTGTGGGCAAGATGACAGCAACCGCAGGATGGCTAGTCCACGGCTAGGATCTCTAGAACCTGTTGGTGTTGTGATCTTGTAATTTAGCTAATTAAGTCACTGTTAAGCGCTGTAATGACTTTGCTTGGCCTGCTTCGGTATATAAGGAGCAGGAGGGGTGGCTGGGAGGACCAAGCAATAATCAATTATCTATTTTTATCATCTATGTCCTTCCTTGTTCAACACTCGACGGCTCTAGCGCCGCGGCGCTCACTTCCCCCTCCTTCTCCTCCGATCGTCGTCAAGGGAATCCACCGCCGGACCCTGACAACTAGTGGTGTCTCTCCGATAAGAATAAGCATGTTGGGTGAACAAATTACAGTTGGGCAATTGACAAATAAAGAGGGCATGACAATGCACATACAAGTTATGATGAGTAGTGTGAGATTTAATTGGGCATTACGACAAAGTACATAGACCGCTATCCAGCATGCATCTATGCCTAAAAAGTCCACCTTCAGGTTATCATCCGAACCCCCTCCAGTATTAAGTTGCAAACAACAGACAATTGCATTAAGTATGGTGCGTAATGTAATCAACAAATATATCCTTAGACATAGCATTGATGTTTTATCCCTAGTGGCAACAACACATCCACAACCTTAGAACTTTCTGTCACTGTCCCAGATTTAATGGAGGCATGAACCCACTATCGAGCATAAATACTCCCTCTTGGAGTTACAAGCAAAAACTTGGCCAGAGCCTCTACTAGCAACGGAGAGCATGCAAGATCATAAACAACACATAGATGATAGATTGATAATCAACATAACATAGCATTCATTATTCATCGGATCCCAACAAACGCAACATGTAGCATTACAGATAGATGATCTTGATCATGTTAGGCAGCTCACAAGATCCAACAATGATAGCACAATTAGGAAAAGACAACCATCTAGCTACTGCTATTGACCCATAGTCCAGGGGTGAACTACTCACTCATCACTCCGGAGGCGACCATGGCGGTGAAGAGTCCTCCGGGAGATGATTCCCCTCTCCGCAGGGTGCCGGAGGCGATCTCCTGAATCCCTCGAGATGGGATTGGCGGCGGTGGCGTCTCTGGAAGGTTTTCCGTATCGTGGCTCTCGGTACTGGGGTTATCTCGACGAAGACTATTTGTAGGCGGAAGGGTGGAGTCGGAGGGCTGGCGGGGGCCCCACACGCTAGGGCCGCGCGGGCCCCTCCTGGGCCGCGCCGCCCTAGTGTGGCGGCGCCTCGTCGCCCCACTTCAGTTCCCTTTCGGTGTTCTGGAAGCTTTGTGGAAAAATAGGCCCCTGGGCGTTGATTTCGTCCAATTCCGAGAATATTTCCTTACTAGGATTTCTGAAACCAAAAACAGCAGAAAACAGCAACTGGCTCTTCGGCATCTTGTTAATAGGTTAGTGCCGGAAAATGCATAAATATGACATAAAGTATGTATAAAACATATGAGTATCATCAATAAAGTAGCATGGAACATAAGAAATTATAGATACGTTTGAGACGTATCTAGAATCCCCAAGCTTAGTTCCTACTCGTCCCGAGTAGGTAAACGATAACAAAGATAATTTCTGAAGTGACATGCTATCATAATATTGATCAATACTATTGTAAGCACATGTAATGAATGCAGCGATTCAAAGCAATGGTAAAGACAATGAGTAAACAACTGAATCATATAGCAAAGACTTTTCATGAATAGTACTTTCAAGACAAGCATCAATAAGTCTTGCATAAGAGTTAACTCATAAAGCAATAAATTCATATTACAGGCATTGAAGCAACACAAAGGAAGATTAAGTTTCAGCGGTTGCTTTCAACTTGTAACATATATATCTCATGGATAGTTGTCAACATAAAGTAATATGATGAATGCAAATATGCAAGTATGTAAGAATCAATGCACAGTTAACACAAGTGTTTGCTTCTTGAGGTGGAAGGAAATAGGTAAACTGACTCAACATAAAAGTAAAAGAATGGCCCTTCAAAGAGGGAAGCATCGATTGCTATATTTGTGCTAGAGCTTTTATTTTGAAAACAAGATTTTTTTTGTCAACGGTAGTAATAAAGCATATGTGTTATGTAAATTATATCCTACAAGTTGCAAGCCTCATGCATAGATTACCAATAGTGCCCACACCTTGTCCTAATTAGCTCGGATTACCTGGATTATCACCGCAATACATATGTTTTAACCAAGTATCACAAAGGGGCACCTCTATGCCGCCTGTACAAAGGTCTAAGGAGAAAGCACGCATTGGATTTCTCGCTTTTGATTATTCTCAACTTAGACATCCATACCGGGACAACATAGACAACAGATAATGGACTCCTCTTTAATGCTTAAGCATTCAACAACAGATAATATTCTCATAAGAGATTGAGGATTGTTGTCCAAAACTGAAACTTCCACCATGGATCATGGCTTTAGTTAGCGGCCCAATGTTCTTCTCTAACAATATGCATGCTCAAACCATTCAACTCATGGTAGATCGCCCTTACTTCAGACAAGACGAACATGCATAGCAACTCACATGATATTCAACAAAGGGTAGTTGATGGCGTCCCCAGGAACATGGTTATCGCACAACAAGCAACTTAATAAGAAATAAGATACATAAGTACATATTCAATACCACAATAGTTTTTAGGCTATTTGTCCCATGAGCTATATATTGCAAAGACTAAGGATAGAAATTTAAAGGTAGCACTCAAGCAATTTACTTTGGAATGGCGGAGAAATACCATGTAGTAGGTAGGTATGGTGGACACAAATGGCATAGTTATTGGCTCAAGGATTTGGATGCACGAGAAGTAATCCCTCTCAATACAAGGCTTAGGCTAGCAAGGTTATTTGAAGCAAACACAAGTATGAACCGGTACAGCAAAACTCACATAAAAATATATTGCAAGCATTATAAGACTCTACACTGTCATCCTTGTTGCTCAAACCCTTACTAGAAAATATCTAGACTTTAGAGAGACCAATCATGCAAACCAAATTTCAACATGCTCTATGTATTTCTTCACTAATAGGTGCAAAGTATATGATGCAAGAGCTTAAAAATGAGCTATAACAATTGCCAAGTTTCAAATTATTCAAGACATTTTACCAATTACCACATGTAGCATTTTCCGTTTCCAACCATATAACAATTAACGAAGCAGTTTCAACCTTCGCCATGAACATTATGAGTAAAGCCTAAGGACATATTTGTCCATATGCAACAGCGGAGCGTGTCTCTCTCCCATACAATGAATGCTAGGATCCATCTTATTCAAACAAAACAAAAATAAAACATACAGACGCTCCAAGTAAAGCACATAAGATGTGATGGAATAAAAATATAGTTTCACTAGAGGAACCTGATAATGTTGTCGATGAAGAAGGGGATGCCTTGGGCATCCCCAAGCTTAGATGCTTGAGTCTTCTTGAAATATGTAGGGATGAACCACCGGGGCATCCCCAAGCTTAGAGCTTTCACTCTCCTTGATCATATTGTATCATCCTCCTCTCTTGATCCTTGAAAACTTCCTCCACACCAAACTCAAAACAACTCGTTAGAGGGTTAGTGCATAATCAAAATACACATGTTCAGAGGTGACATAATCATTCTTAACACTTCTGGACATTGCACAAAGCTACTGAAAGTTAATGGAACAAAGAAATCCATCAAACATAGCAAAACAGGCAATGTGAAATAAAAGGCAGAATCTGTCAAAACAGAACAGTATGTAAAGACAAATTTTTACGAGGCACCATACTTGCTCAAATGAAAATGCTCAAATTGAATTAAAGTTGCGTAAATATCTGAGGATCACTCACGTAAATTGGCAGAATTTTCCGAGTTACCTACAGAGAATTCAACCCAGATTCGTGACAGCAAGAAATCTGTTTCTGCGCAGTAATCCAAATCTAGTATGAACCTTACTATCAAAGACTTTACTTGGCACAACAATGCAACAAAATTAAGATAAGGAGAGGTTGCTATAGTAGTAACAACTTCCAAGACTCAAATATAAAACAAAAGTGCTGTAGTAAAATCATGGGTTGTCTCCCATAAGCGCTTTTCTTTAACGCCTTTCAGCTAGGCGCAGAAAGTGTGTATCAAGTGTTGTCAAGAGATGATGCATCAACAGCGGGGTTCGGAGTTTTCTCAACCATGCATTGTATTTTATATATGTAAGTTTCAGAGGCTCCCTTTTCATTAGTCTTAGGCTTGCTATTCTCATCAAACAAATTTTCAGGGACAAGCCAAGCATAATTATCTTCTAGAGCTTCATGCATTCCTAGGAGCTTGCAAGGTATTGGTGCTTTAATCTCCCCACCGTCATTAACATTATTACTGTACCTTATTCTATCCATGTCCATCTTTTCAAGTGTTCTTTTAAAATCAGTGAACATACCAAGCCTCTTATGCTTAATAAAAACTTTTCTAGCTTCTTTACCTATATCTTCAAATTCTCGAACAAGGACTTTTAAAACAAAATCTCTCTTTTCTCCCCTCTCCATATCAGAAAGTGTAAGAAACATGTGTTGTATCATGGGGTTGAGACTAATAAATCTAGTTTCTATCATGTGTACCAAACAGGCAGAGGCACTTTCATAGGTAGGGACAGTTTTTGCCAGGGGTGTATCTTCAAGATCTTCATGCATACTAACATGGGTGAAAAATTCTTCTATATTATCTCTTCCAATTATAGACCCTTGTCCTACCGGTATATCTTTAAGAGTAAACTTAGGAGGAAACATGATGAAATAAACAAAAAGCAAATAAAGTAAATGCAAGTAACTATTTTTTTTGTGTTTTTAATATGGAGAATGCAAACAAGACAGTAAATAAAGTAAAGCTAGCAACTAAATTTTTTGTGTTTTGATATAATGCAGCAAACAAAATAGTAAATAAAGTAAAGCAAGACAAAAACAAAGTAAAGAGATTGGAAGTGGAGACTCCCCTTGCAGAGTGTCTTGATCTCCCCGGCAACGACGCTAGAAAATCTTGATGCTGGCGTGCAGTTGACGTGCCCGTTGGGAACCCCAAGAGGAAGGTGTGATGCGTACAACGGCAAGTTTTCCCTCAGTAAGAAACCAAGGTTTATCGAACCAGTAGGAGCCAAGAAGCACGTTGAAGGTTGATGGCGGCGGAGTGTAGTGCGGCGCAACACCAGGGATTCCGGCGCCAACATGGAACCTGCACAACACAACCAAGATACTTTGCCCCAACTTAACAGTGAGGTTGTCAATCTCACCGGCTTGCTGTAACAAAGGATTAGATGTATAGTGTGGATGATGATGTTTGCAGAGAACAGTAGAACGAGTATTACGAAGAGATTGTATTCGATGTAAAGAATGGACCGGGGTCCACAGTTCACTAGTGGTGTCTCTCCGATAAGAATAAGCATGTTGGGTGAACAAATTACAGTTGGGCAATTGACAAATAAAGAGGGCATGACAATGCACATACATGTTATGATGAGTAGTGTGAGATTTAATTGGGCATTACGACAAAGTACATAGACCGCTATCCAGCATGCATCTATGCCTAAAAAGTCCACCTTCAGGTTATCATCCGAACCCCCTCCAGTATTAAGTTGCAAACAACAGACAATTGCATTAAGTATGGTGCGTAATGTAATCAACATATATATCCTTAGACATAGCATTGATATTTTATCCCTAGTGGCAACAGCACATCCACAACCTTAGAACTTTCTGTCACTGTCCCAGATTTAATGGAGGCATGAACCCACTATCGAGCATAAATACTCCCTCTTGGAGTAAACTTGGCCAGAGCCTCTACTAGCAACGGAGAGCATGCAAGATCATAAACAACACATAGATGATAGATTGATAATCAACATAACATAGCATTCATTATTCATCGGATCCCAACAAACGCAACATGTAGCATTACAGATAGATGATCTTGATCATGTTAGGCAGCTCACAAGATCCAACAATGATAGCACAATTAGGAGAAGACAACCATCTAGCTACTGCTATGGACCCATAGTCTAGGGGTGAACTACTCACTCATCACTCCGGAGGCGACCATGGCGGTGAAGAGTCCTCCGGGAGATGATTCCCCTCTCCGGCAGGGTGCCGGAGGCGATCTCCTGAATCCCCCGAGATGGGATTGGCGGCGGCAGCGTCTCTGGAAGTTTTTTCGTATCGTGGCCCTCGGTACTGGGGTTATCTCGACGAAGACTATTTGTAGGCGGAAGGGCGGAGTCGGAGGGCTGACGGGGGCCACACACACTAGGGCGGCGCTGCCCATGGCGGCGCCTCGTCGCCCCACTTCGGTTCCCTTTCGGTGTTCTGGATGCTTCGTGGAAAAATAGGCCCCTGGGCATTGATTTCGTCCAATTCCGAGAATATTTCCTTACTAGGATTTCTGAAACCAAAAATAGCAGAAAACAGCAACTGGCTCTTCGGCATCTTGTTAATAGGTTAGTGCTGGAAAATGCATAAATATGACATAAAGTATGTATAAAACATGTGAGCATCATCAATAAAGTAGCATGGAACATAAGAAATTATAGATACGTTTGAGACAGGCCAACGCTTGACGTCGGAAGACTCGTAGTTGTCGTAGGCGTCCTGCTGGTCATCTCCTTGGTAGTTCTGTTCATCTTCATACTCTGGCCATTTGAATAGCCAGGGACAAAGCCGTGAGTACTCTAAGTACTCGCAAACTAATACTAGTGTAAGTGCTAAATAATCCTAGTAAGGGGGTGCTAAGTGACATAGGCATCCCCAATGGGCCTGCCGAAGATGGTACTCGGGGTTTACTGAAGGCCCACGACTCGAAGAATAAGAAGAATCGGAAGCCCAAGTTACTATTAAGGAAAGCTAGAGTTGTATTAGGAAATAATACTTGTAATCTTGCGGGATGAGTTGGAAACCCTCCCGGACTCTGTAACTTGTGTATTACGAAGCCCTCGGCTCCGCCTCCTATATAAGGGGGAGTCGAGGGACAAAGAAAGCATCGATTCATTGTCTCACAAAACCCTAGTTTTCACATCGTAGAGCACTTTTCGGCTGAAACCTTCGAGATCTACTTGCCCTCTACTTTCGGCTAAAACCCTAGTCTACAACTTGTAGGCATTGATAAGTTAATCCCTTGTCAATTGGCGCCGTCTGTGGGAATTAGAGGTGTCAAGGATCTGATCTCGATGGCACGTTCAAGATCGTCGACTTCGTCAACTGCAAGCAACGCGATGGATAGAGGTAAACAGATCAAAACTGGTCTAGTCGATTTTGTTCCTCACCCGCCCTCCCGTTTGGATGCATATGTGTATCTGGAGGAGCCTATGGAGATGATGTTCGGAAGATTTCACTTTCGCGTCGAGAAAGAAGGAGCGTATCGTCTCGAAATTCCGACCTCATCGGGATTATCAGCGGTCGATCCCGATTTTTCAAGTTCAACATCGTCAATCGAGTTAGGCGACGAGGAGACTTCATCGCCACGCTTCATCAACACCAGGGCAAGCGAAAATCTCGCCAAGATCTTCAGCGACATGTCCTTCGAGTCATCTGCGGACTCCGATATAAGCGATGACTCGAGCAACATCGACAATTTCAACTTCATCGACAGATCCACTACTGTTGGAAAGGTATTCACCAATCTCTATGATGGTGTCACCAAACCCTGCAAGGTTCAGAATCCAAAATATCATCAGATTTATGCCATTGGAGAACCAAGTCGGGATCAGGAGGAGACATCAGAGGCTTTCGACGATGTGGGAAATCCATACGTCGATCCCGCTGACCTTAGGCGAGGTTTAGGCACTAAATATGTCGGGTCTACACCACGTCTAAGGGTTCAACTTCCACAAGAAGCGTGGGATAGAGCCGCAAGAGCTATGGATGGTACAGAACCAATGACTACAACTGCTACGGCGGAGGAATTGCAAGCGTACCAATATAGACTCGCTCGCGTTGGAAGAGAATTGGAAAAACAGACAGCTGCTCTGAACAGAAGAAGGGAGGCAGCTTCCGCATCAAGCAGGCGAAGGGCGGAGTTAAGTCGACATTCAGGAACTTTGGGAGATAGTCACAGAGAAGCTCGAAACAGAGCAAGATCTCGGCTGCAAAATATACCTGAGGCTGATAGAGAAAATCTAGTCCAAAACCTCGACATGTCCTTTATGTCGATAGACACGAGGGGGAATATCATTCCTAAGACACCGGAAGCTGGGTATATGGCGACACAAGCCTTCATCCTCGCATCCAAGCCACCTCCCGGAGATCCAAGAGAAGCATTGTACAATATGGCCATGGCAGGAGTCGGAGCCATGGGAACGGCGTTCGTAACTTCGCCTCCCGAAGGATCAGCAAGGCAAAATAGTCCACGACCTGCAGCAGCAGCACCAGGTCCCGAGAGAACAAGTGGAGCAAGAGACACAGCAGCACAAGCACGGGTGTACAGAGCACGACAAAATAGAAGGGAACATCGGCACTCCCCAGAAGTAGATGACGAAGATATGTGTGGGCTGCCGTGCTTTACAAGGAGGGTCCCGAAAACTCGAGTTCCTTCAGGGTTTAAACTACCCGATAACTTCAAAAAATTCAACGGCCTGCAAGATCCAGAGGATTGGCTAGTTGATTATCTCGAGACGGTGAAGCTGATAGGAGGAAGCAGAGCAACAGCCATGCAGAACACCCAAGTACATCTGAGTGGACCCGTGCGATCTTGGATAAAGAAACACCCTCCGGGATCCATCGACAGCTGGGACAGTTTTGAGGACGTGTTCGTCAAGAACTTTCGATCCACCTGCAAAAAACCTGCATCACTAGAATAGTTGAGATCATGTCGACAAAAGCATGATGAATCAATGAGAAAGTACATCCAACGGTGGAACGTCATTAAAAACTCGGCAGAGAACATATCTGACGAGAGAGCGATAGATGTGTTTGTAGCTGGAATTCGATGAGGAGATTTTGTCGAAGACTTGGGGAGAACCAACCCAAAGAAAATATCAACATTGATGGAGATAGCAAACAGGTGGGCAGATGGAGAAGACGCTGTTCACGATAAGCGGCATAGGTCACCAGAGGAGGACCCTGGTCGAAATTTTCAAAATAGACGACGTTTTTCTCGACAATTCTCGAGTTACGATGCTCCTGGTCAAATCTCGGCCGGGTTTCGAGCAAGCGCTGGAGGAGGCAATAGAGATGAATATCAAAGGAGTAGCGAGCAGCGAGGCGACAATAGAGATGATTCTCGAATTAATAGGCAAAATAGTGGGCCAAGATTCCAGAGACCCTTCGTGTCCCCCGAGGACATGATGAACGGGCCGTGTCAGATGCATTTTTATCTCGACAACAATGGAAAGAGACAGTCAGGACATCTGCAGAAGGGCTGTCGAAATTTTCAAGCAATGTTAAGGTTCGCGGGGCAAGCCAATGCTCAAGCAACAAATAGAAATCCTCAAGGGCCCAAGAGTGAGATCCACTTGCCACCTCCTCCCGCAATTACAGACGAAAATCGACACCATCTCAGAATAGCGGCAGCACCACAACCACCTCCATACGTTGATCCTAACTCCAACGGTGCGATCTCGATGATTCAGAAGGGTAGGCCGTCCGATAGAGCTCAGAAAGTAATCTCGCGATAAGTGTTCATGGCAGAGAAGATGCCTCCACCAACGATTGAGTACTTAATTTAGTCAGGGCAAGACATTGGCTTCATAATAGCGGACCACCCGCAGCAAGTTCCTCGACCAGGGCAGTCAGCACTTATCTTACCAGCAGCAATTGCAGGATTCGACGTATCTCGAGTGTTCATAGATGGCGGCAGTAGTTTAAACCTTATGTATGCAGATACACTAAGGAAGATGAATGATATGTCTCCGACGTATCGATAATTTCTTATGTTCCATGCCATATTATTGATGATATCTACATGTTTTATGCATACTTTATGTCATATTTATGCATTTTCCGGCACTAACCTATTAACGAGATGCCGAAGAGCCGATTCTGTCGTCATTGTTTTTGGTTTCAGAAATCCTAGTAAGGAAATATTCTCGGAATTGGACGAAATCAACGCCCAGGGGCCTATTTTCACACGAAGCTTCCAGAAGACCGAAGGGAAGACGATGTGGGGCCACGGGGCGCCGCCACACTAGGGCGGCGCGGCCCAGGGGGGCCCGCGCGGCCCTAGCGTGTGGGGCCCCCGTGTGGCCCCCTGACCTGCCCTTCAGCCTACATATAGTCTTCGTCGCGAAACCCCCAGTACCGAGAGCCACGATACGGAAAACCTTCCAGAGACGCCACCGCGCCAATCCCATCTCGGGGGATTCAGGAGATCGCCTCCGGCACCCTGCCGGAGAGGGGAATCATCTCCCGGAGGACTCTTCACTGCCATGGTCGCCTCCGGAGTGATGAGTGAGTAGTTCACCCCTGGACTATGGGTCCATAGCAGTAGCTAGATGGTCGTCTTCTCCTTATGTGCTTCATTGTCGGGTCTTGTGAGCTGCCCAACATGATCAAGATCATCTATCTGTAATGCTATATGTTGTGTTTGTTGGGATCCGATGGATAGAGAATACTATGCTATGTTGACTATCAATCTATTACCTATGTGTTGTTTATGATCTTGCATGCTCTCCGTTATTAGTAGAGGCTCTGGCCAAGTTTTTACTCTTAACTCCAAGAGGGAGTATTTATGCTCGATAGTGGGTTCATGCCTCCATTAAATCTGGGACAGTGACAGAAAGTTCTAAGGTTGTGGATGTGCTGTTGCCACTAGGGATAAAACATTGATGCTATGTCTGAGGATGTAGTCATTGATTACATTACGCACCATACTTAATGCAATTGTCTGTTGTTTGCAACTTAATATTGGAAAGGGTTCGGATGATAACCTGAAGGTGGACTTTTTAGGCATAGATGCATGCTGGATAGCGGTCTATGTACTTTGTCGTAATGCCCAATTAAATCTCACAATACTCATCATATCATGTATGTGCATTGTCATGCCCTCTCTATTTGTCAATTGCCCAACTGTAATTTGTTCACCCAACATGCTATTTATCTTATGGGAGAGACACCACTAGTGAACTGTGGACCCCGGTCCATTCTTTTAATCGAATACAATCTACTGCAATACTTGTTCTACTGTTCTCTGCAAACAATCATCATCATCCACACTATACATCTAATCCTTTGTTACAGCAAGCCGGTGAGATTGACAACCTCACTGTTTCGTTGGGGCAAAGTACTTTGGTTGTGTTGTGCAGGTTCCATGTTGGCGCCGGAATCCCTGGTGTTGCGCCGCACTACATCTCGCCGCCATCAACCTTCAACGTGCTTCTTGGCTCCTACTGGTTCGATAAACCTTGGTTTCTTACTGAGGGAAAACTTACTGCTGTACGCATCACACCTTCCTCTTGGGGTTCCCAACGGTCGCGTGCTGTACGCGTATCAAGACTGTTTTCTGGCGCCGTTGCCGGGGAGATCAAGACACGCTGCAAGGGGAGTCTCCACAATCCAATCTCTTTACTTTGTTTTTGTCTTGTTTTATTTTATTTATTACTTTGTTTGCTGCACTATATCAAAATACAAAAAAAATAGTTGCTAGTTTTACTTTATTTTACTATCTTGTTTGCTATATTAAAAACACAAAAAAATTAGATACTTGCATTTACTTTATCTAGTTTACTTTATTTACTATTGCTAAAATGGGTACTCCTGAAAATACTAAGTTGTGTGACTTCACAACCACAAATAATAATGATTTCTTATGCACACCTATTGCTCCACCTGCTACTACAGCGGAATTCTTTGAAATTAAACCTGCTTTACTGAATCTTGTTATGAGAGAGCAATTTTCTGGTGTTAGTTCTGATGATGCTGCTGCCCATCTCAATAATTTTGTTGAATTGTGTGAAATGCAAAAATATAAGGATGTAGATGGTGACATTATAAAATTAAAATTGTTTCCTTTCTCATTAAGAGGAAGAGCTAAAGATTGGTTGCTATCTCTCCCTAAGAATAGTATTGATTCATGGACTAAATGCAAGGATGCTTTTATTGGTAGATATTATCCCCCTGCTAAAATTATATCTTTGAGGAGTAGCATAATGAATTTTAAACAATTGGATAATGAGCATGTTGCACAAGCTTGGGAAAGAATGAAATCTTTGGTTAAAAATTGCCCAACCCATGGACTGACTACTTGGATGATCATCCAAACCTTTTATGCAGGACTGAATTTTTCTTCGCGGAACCTATTGGATTCAGCTGCTGGAGGTACCTTTATGTCCATCACTCTTGGTGAAGCAACAAAGCTTCTTGATAATATGATGATTAATTACTCTGAATGGCACACGGAAAGAGCTCCACAAGGTAAGAAGGTAAATTCTGTCGAAGAAACCTCTTCCTTGGGTGATAAGATTGATGCTATTATGTCTATGCTTGTGAATGGTAGGACTAATATTGATCCTAATAATGTTCCGTTAGCTTCATTGGTAGCTCAAGAAGAACATGTTGATGTGAACTTCATTAAAAATAATAATTTCAACAACAATGCTTACCGGAACAATCTATTATATACTAAAAGCAAAATAAAGATATTTAATAGAGCTATTAGGTTGATCCACATCATCTTAATTATTTTAATGGCTAGATCTAATATTTATGGCTAGAAATTTAAATCACAACCGTAGGATTTATGTAAGAAATATGCCATACATATTTCAGCCATATATGTCCCATCACGTCACGATTACTACTAGTCTTTACATATCTCTAATGAAGTCTCATTTATTTGGTGGACCCACAGTTAAAAACGGACTGAATAAAAGGTGCATTATATGCACAAGGAAACAGCTTTTTTCTGTTGAGGAAAGCACAAGGAAACAGCTAGATAGGTGTCTCGCTCACGCATGCGATCTGAGCCCAATCGATTCTGGTCGGACCATGGTCCAACCCAGCTAGCCTTGGAAGTTGGAATCCACGTCCAACCAACGAAAGCATCAGATCCCTCCGAGTAGGGTCCAACATATTTGCGTGACAAGTTTTACTAGATTGTTTCCACCATCTAGCACAACCATATTAGACCCAAAAACTATGCCTATTTTTACATTAGCCGATCACAAGTTCACAAGATGTGGTAGTTACATGACATGGATTTTTAATCTAATGGACCGATAAAGATCAATATAGTAGATTAAACACACCACAAAATATGGTTTTACCTTTTTTTTTGCAAAATACAGTACAGATGTAGACGCTCACATATATTCACCCATATGAAGGCACACACACCCTACCCCTATGAGCACCTCCGAGAAACTGCGTCTAAGAAACTTCATCCGACTGATATTGAGATTGATGAAGTCACCACAGGCGCCTCGCTGTCGATGAAAATGTCACCTCCCACTGAAGAATATTCCGCCTTTAATGAGACACCAAAGTGTTAAACCTGAGGTTTGAACTCTGGCGGGCCCTTCTAACCACCCAACCACAGTTTAGTTCTCAATATGGTTATCACCCGCACTATGAAAGAACAGAGCCAAAAAAGAATAGTCAACATTTTCAAAGAAAAAGAACGGTCCGCGTTAGCTCAGGCAACCCGATCGATCAGATCGCTGAATTTTAGCAACAAAAAAAAGTTTCGCCGCATCCACGTAGAATAGAGTGGCACTAATATGGGATCACAACCAAGGTTTTTTTTCTTTGTTGGATAAAAATACCAGTGCGCACCGGTATTCCGGTTTTCGGAAATACCGGATATATAAACTAAGATTTCAAAACGGATTCATAAATTCATCCAAAATTTCACAGTGGCCGAAAAATTCATCCGGTAGGGGGAAAAATCGGTGGAAACCATTAGAACCGGTTTCAAAATTTTGGAAATACCGGTCGAGAAGAAGAAAATATGTAGAACTAATCCACCAACTAAACAAGGAGTAAAGTTTGCTGTAAAAAAAGTATCGCAGCATGAGAAGTCCTTACATGCTAATTTAAATTAAACTAATAAAACGATAGTTTAATAATATTAAAATTATTAACCATTTTTTCCTTTATAATATATTATTGGTATACATGCATATGGCGATCAGCCATACGTAGTTGCAAAAAGGAAAAGGTACATCCATTCATGGAAAAATACCTGTATGGTAACGAAAAACTGAAAATAGTAAATCTGTAACTTATCCTGGTTGCTGAATTTTGGCAAAAGAAAGGACGTCTACCCTCATTCGTTTATAATAAATTTTGATTAGTCTAGATCCTAAGATACTACCAATACTGGAAGTCTATATGATACAGAGTAAGTTTTGATACTTATAAAAACATACAAAGCATGCAGATCAAATAAAAAAAAACATAAGTCAAAACATAATATTAAGTCAAACATTCAAGAATATGTTGAATATATTCATCAATCATTTAGGGATTAATCCAATACAATAAGTAGTACATATGTTAAGAATAAATTTTGAATGATTATAAATCCAAGATATAACAAAATTCATGTAAACATAAACATAATTTATATCTCTTACATTATAGCTTAAGATGAGTTGGTAGTAGAATAATGTTCAAGGTAAATCACATGTTGGCATGCAATGCTATTTATAAGTGATACTAAAAGCAAAATAAGGGAGGTGGCAATTTGGCTCATAGGAGCAAATGCTCTCATTATACAAAATAATTAAAAATCAACTTTAAAAATGTTAAAAAATTCTGTTATAAATTTGTTGGTGTACACTGTGACATTCTATGTTAGTGCACAAATATTCGTGGAGAAACAACATTTTATATGGCGTGTACAAAAAAGACAAAAAAAATATCCTGTACGTAGTCGTGTTATAGCATCAAAACTTGTCTTTTTTACAGGAGCCACAATTGTTTTTAGTTCTTTTTGAAAACTTGTGTACCAACATAAAATGTCTAGATGTACATGTAAAAATTTAGTTTAAAATTTTTGGACACTTTGAAATGTGGATTCACATAATGGGAGCATATGCCCCTATGAGGCAAAGTGCATTTCTCCAAAATAAGGATGTTTTTTAAGGCACGCCATGTGAATCCACATATGCTGATAAAAATATAAACCGATAATATTAATCTTTACGTCTCATATTGAAAGGTAAAAAGTGTTACGTAATATAGGTGTACAAAAGTAGTATGGCACGTAACCAATATAATTGTGGTCTAGATTTAATGAAACACAAGCCGTGAGTCATGTATAGTTTTGATTCACGTGACATCTATTATAAATCAACGTGAGAATAGAAATCTATTTTCTTCCATGTAAAAAATAGAAAGCCATCACCAAAAAAAACATTTGGTTCTATAGGTACATCCCAAATCACGTAAAAGAAGGTCTCCTACAGTTGTACTTCACGTATGGATAAAGGAAATCAGTTTTTTTCTTTTCAAAATAGCACCGTTACTTATTTCAAATGAGTTAGACATGTGCGTGTGTCAGCGCGAACATATGCTATATTATAGATGGAATATATGTAACCAAAACTATATTGCTTAACTGTAATACTTATTAATCTATAAAAATAGTGACACATCCAAGTGTACCCAAATTTTCTAACCGCTTCCTTCATATGTGTAATTTTATTTTGTTTGATCTACCTAGCAATGTATCTATAAATAAAATAAAACTTTATACTTTCTTACGTATATAAAATGGACCAACTGATTTTGAAATGGAGGTAGTAGATCTGAAAACTGAAAGGAAAGACAAAATGAACAAAAAAATCTGATAATAGAGCATCACGTAAGCAACATCGTCCAACTTATTTTGACATTTAGATCTAAATTGTATGGTTATGATTTAATGAGAGGTTAGTTAGATGTACTCCCTTCTCTTATGAAATATGTGTTAGATTTGTCTAAATTTTAACGTATCTAGACACTAAATATTGTCTAGAGACGGAGGGTACTAAAATGAACTGTGTCAAGTGCGATAGGTCTCTCTTGCGTGCACTTTATCAAGTATCATGTACGCACCTTCTCCAAATGAAAAATAAATACACATAAACAATTCCAGCACGACACAGCATGCAACACGATTCATTTTGCCAAACGATACATCACGTGAAAATTGAGTCCCATCTCATACATACATTTATTCATTGTACACACGCATCACATTGGTTCCTTCTGAGGATGCGAGAAACAAAAGCTCTCCAAGATATCTTGCTCTAACTTGAATATATTTGACTTCGGATCAATCCTCACAAGGAGCTGATCGATCATCACTCATGCGACTTCATCTTAAGCGGATAACCGAGCGGCCATACCTCACCAGCGTCTTGCCATCTCTAGACAACACCCGCCAACCATGGATAATAAAGGCAATGCTACTTTTTTATTCTGAAATATTTCATGAGTATCTTTTATAGTATTATACGAGAAGTTTTCTCTAGATTTAAGAAAGTCATATATCCGTGCCGATTATACGGACACAAAGCAAAATTGACATGGATATTAACGGATATGGCACAGACATCGATAGTTGAGCAAAAACTAAGGTAGAAACTTAAAAAAATGTGAGTAATTATATAATAGGTTAGGTAGTTTTAATAATTATATAACATTACTTATATAATATAAAGTTACAACATGTAAAATAGATAAACCATTATAAGTATAGATTTTTTAGATGTTGCCCTCGCATTTGCGAGGACCACCTTGCTAGTTCTAGTAACAACTATAGGCCATATCCTTATAATAATGGCAACGGCTATGGTAATTCTTATGAGAATTCTTACAACAATAATAGGAACACACCCCCTGGACTTGAAGCTATGCTTAAAGAATTTATTAGTACACAAACTGCTTTTAACAAATCTGTTGAAGAAAAGCTTGGGAAATTGATATACTTGCTTCTAAAGTCGATAGTCTTGCTGCTGATGTTGATCTTTTGAAATCGAAAGTTATGCCTAATGAAAATCATAATAATAAAATTGTTACCACAGCAAATGCCATCCAAGTTAGAATTAATGAGAATATAAGATTGATGGCCGAATTGCGTGCTAGGTGGGAAAGAGAAGAAAATGAAAAAGAAGATAAAATAGCTAAAGTTTGGACTATTACCACCACTAGTAATGCTAATGCTCCACATGTTACTGCACCTCCTACTAATAATGGTAAAAGAATTGGTGTTGGCAATGTTTCCACTTCTAATGCAAAGCGCGAAAAACTGCCTGAAACTGCTAAAACTGCTGAAACCGCCTGTGATAAAACTGCTGAAATTTTTTTCAACATTGGGGATGATGATCCCATTGCTTTAGATCATAATGGTTTGGATTTTGATGATTGCCATATCTCTGAAGTTATAAAGTTCTTACAAAAACTTGCTAAGAGTCCTAATGCTAGTGCTATAAATTTGGCTTTCACGAAACATATTACAAATGCTCTCATAAAAGCTAGAGAAGAGAAACTAAATCGCGAAATTTCTATTTCTAGGAAGCTAGAGGATGGTTGGGAGCCCATCATTAAAATGAATGTTAATGATTTTGATTGTAATGCTTTATGTGATCTTGGTGCAAGTATTTCCGTTATGCCTAAGAAAATCTATAACATGCTTGACTTGCCACCATTGAAAAATTGTTATTTGGATGTTAATCTTGCTGATAATTCTACAAAGAGACCTTTGGGGAGAGTTGATAATATTCGCATTACCGTTAACAATAACCTTGTCCCCGTTGATTTTGTTGTCTTGGATATTGAATGCAATGCATCTTGTCCCATCATATTGGGAAGACCTTTTCTTCGAACTGTTGGTGCTATCATTGATATGAAGGAAGGTAATATTAAATATCAATTTCCTCTCAAGAAAGGTATGGAACACTTCCCTAGAAAGAGAATGAAGTTACCTTTTGATTCTATCATTAGAACAAATTATGATGTTGATGCTTCATCTCTTGATAATACTTGATACACACTTTCTGCGCCTAGCTGAAAGGCGTTAAAGAAAAGCGCTTATGGGAGACAACCCATGTTTTTACTACTGCACTTTTGTTTTATATTTGAGTTTTGGAAGTTGTTACTGCTGTAGCAACCTCTCCTTATCTTAGTTTTGTGCATTGTTGTGCCAAGTAAAGTCGTTGATAGTAAGGTTCATACTAGATTTGGATTACTGCGCAGAAACAGATTTCTTTGCTGTCACGAATCTGGGTCTAATTATCTGTAGGTAACTCAGACAATTAGGCCAATTTACGTGAGTGATGCTCAGATATGTACGCAACTTTCATTCAATTTTAGCATTTTCATTTGAGCAAGTCTGGTGCCTCAATAAAATTCGTCTTTACGAACTGTTCTGTTTTGACAGATTCTGCCTTTTATTTCGCATTGCCTGTTTTGCTATGCTTGATGGATTTTTCGATTCCATTAACTTTCAGTAGCTTTGTGCAATATCCAGAAGTGTTAATAATGATTGTGTCACCTCTGAACATGTAAATTTTAATTGTGCACTAACCCTCTAATGAGTTGTTTTGAGTTTGGTGTGGAGGAAGTTTTCAAGGATCAAGAGAGGGAGATGATACAACATGATCAAGGAGAGTGAAAGCTTTAAGCTTGGGGATGCCCCGGTGGTTCACCCCTGCATATTACAAGAAGACTCAAGCGTCTAAGCTTGGGGATGCCCAAGGCATCCCCTTTCTTCATCGACAACATTATCAGGTTCCTCTAGTGAAACTATATTTTTATTCCATCACATCTTATGTACTTTGCTTGGAGCGTCGGTTTGTTTTTGTTTTTGTTTTGTTTGAATAAAATGGATCCTAGCATTCTTTGTGTGGGAGAGAGACACGCTCCGCTGTTGCATATGGACAAATATGTCCTTAGGCTTTACTAATAATATTCATGGCGAAGGTTGAATCTTCTTCGTTAATTGTTATATGGTTGGAATCGGGAAATGCTACATGTAGTAATTGCTAAAATGTCTTGGATAATGTGATACGTGGCAATTGTTGTGCTCATGTTTAAGCTCTTGCATCATATACTTTGCACCTATTAATGAAGAAATACATAGAGCTTGCTAAAATTTTGTTTGCATAATTGGTCTCTCTAAGGTCTAGATAATTTCTAGTATTGAGTTTGAACAACAAGGAAGACGGTGTAGAGTCTTATAATGTTTACAATATGTCTTTTATGTGAGTTTTGCTGCACCGCTTCATCCTTGTGTTTGTTTAAAATAACCTTGCTAGCCTAAGCCTTGTATCGAGAGGGAATACTTCTCATGCATCCAAAATCCTTGAGCCAACCACTATGCCATTTGTGTCCACCATACCTACCTACTACATGGTATTTCTCCGCCATTCCAAAGTAAATTGCTTGAGTGCTACCTTTAAATTTCTATCCTCTACCTTTGCAATATATAGCTCATGGGACAAATAGCTTAAAAACTATTGTGGTAATGAATATGTACTTATGCACTTTATCTCTTATTAAGTTGCTTGTTGTGCGATAACCATGTTCCTGGGGACGCCATCAACTACTCTTTGTTGAATATCATGTGAGTTGCTATGCATGTCCGTCTTGTCTGAAGTAAGGGAGATTTACCACTCATTTAATGGTTAGAGCATGCATAATGTTAGAGAAGAACATTGGGCCGCTAACTAAAGCCATGATCCATGGTGGAAGTTTCAGTTTTGGACAAATATCCTCAATCTCATATGAGAAAATTAACTGTTGTTGAATGCTTATGTATAAAAGAGGAGTTCATTATCTGTTGTCTATGTTGTCCCGGTATGGATGTCTAAGTTGAGAATAATCAAAAGCGAGAAATCCAATGCGAGCTTTCTCCTTAGACCTTTGTACAGGCGGCATAGAGGTACCCCTTTGTGACACTTGGTTAAAACATATGTATTGCGATGATAATCCCGGTAATCCGAGCTAATTAGGACAAGGTGCGGGCACTATTAGTATACTATGCATGAGGCTTGCAACTTGTAGGATATAATTTACATAACACATATGCTTTATTACTGCCGTTGACAAAATTGTTTCTTGTTTTCAAAACCAAAGCTCTAGCACAAATATAGCAATCGATGCTTTCCTCTTTGAAGGACCTTTCTTTTACTTTTATGTTGAGTTAGTTCACCTATTTCTCTCCATCTCAAGAAGCAAACACTTGTGTGAACTGTGCATTGATTCCTACATACTTGCATATTGCACTTATTATACTACTCTATGTTGACAATTATCCATGAGATATACATGTTACAAGTTGAAAGCAACCGCTGAAACTTAATCTTCCTTTGTGTTGCTTCAATACCTTTACTTTGAATTATTGCTTTATGAGTTAACTCTTATGCAAGACTTATTGATGCTTGTCTTGAAGTACTATTCATGAAAAGTCTTTGCTTTATGATTCAGTTGTTTACTCATGTCATTTACATTGTTTTGATCGCTGCATTCAGTACATATGCTTACAATAGTATGATCAAGGTTATGATGGCATGTCACTCCAGAAATTATCTTTGTTATCGTTTACCTGCTCGGGACGAGCAGAAACTAAGCTTGGGGATGCTGGTACGTCTCCAACGTATCGATAATTTCTTATGTTCCATGCCACATTATTGATGATATCTACATGTTTTATGCATACTTTATGTCATATTTATGCATTTTCCGGCACTAACCTATCAACGAGATGCCGAAGAGCCAGTTGCTGTTTTCTGCTATTTTTGGTTTCAGAAATCCTAGTAAGGAAATATTCTCGGAATTGGACGAAATCAACGCCCAGGGGCTTATTTTCACACGAAGCTTCCAGAAGACCGAAGGGAAGACGACGTGGGGCCACGGGGTGCCGCCACACTAGGGCGGCGCGGCCCAGGGGGGCCCGCGCGGCCCTAGCGTGTGGGGCCCCCGTGTGCCCCCCTGACCTGCCCTTCCGCCTACATATAGTCTTCGTCGCGAAACCCCCAGTACCGAGAGCCACGATACGGAAAACCTTCCAGAGACGCCGCCGCCGCCAATCCCATCTCGGGGGATTCAGGAGATCGCCTCCGGCACCCTGCCGGAGAGGGGAATTATATCCCGGAGGACTCTTCACCGCCATGGTCGCCTCCGGAGTGATGAGTGAGTAGTTCACCCCTGGACTATGGGTCCATAGCAGTAGCTAGATGGTCGTCTTCTCCTTATGTGCTTCATTGTCGGGTCTTGTGAGCTGCCTAACATGATCAAGATCATCTATCTGTAATGCTATATGTTGTGTTTGTTGGGATCCGATGGATAGAGAATACTATGCTATGTTGATTATCAATCTATTACCTATGTGTTGTTTATGATCTTGCATGCTCTCCGTTATTAGTAGAGGCTCTGGCCAAGTTTTTACTCTTAACTCCAAGAGGGAGTATTTATGCTCGATAGTGGGTTCATGCCTCTATTAAATGCAGGACGATGTGAGAAAGTTCTAAGGTTGTGGATGTGCTGTTGCCACTAGGGATAAAACATTGATGCTATGTCCGAGGATGTAGTTATTGATTACATTACGCACCATACTTAATGCAATTGTCTGTTGTTTGCAACTTAATACTGGAAGGGGTTCGGATGATAACCTGAAGGTGGACTTTTTAGGCATAGATGCATGCTGGATAGCGGTCTATGTACTTTGTCGTAATGCCCAATTAAATCTCACAATACTCATCATATCATGTATGTGCATTGTCATGCCCTCTCTATTTGTCAATTGCCCAACTGTAATTTGTTCACCCAACATGCTATTTATCTTATGGGAGAGACACCACTAGTGAACTGTGGACCCCGGTCCATTCTTTTAATCGAATACAATCTACTGCAATACTTGTTCTACTGTTCTCTGCAAACAATCATCATCATCCACACTATACATCTAATCCTTTGTTACAGCAAGCCGGTGAGATTGACAACCTCACTGTTTCGTTGGGGCAAAGTACTTTGGTTGTGTTGTCTAGGTTCCATGTTGGCGCCGGAATCCCTGGTGTTGCGCCGCACTACATCTCGCCGCCATCAACCGTCAACGTGCTTCTTGGCTCCTACTGGTTCGATAAACCTTGGTTTCTTACTGAGGGAAAACTTACTGCTGTACGCATCACACCTTTCTCTTGGGGTTCCCAACGGTCGCGTGCTGTACGCGTATCAATGAACATCTCCCTAGCAAATCTGAAACCAACCGACACACGTTTCCACGGTATCACACCGGAGAAGCCAAGTTATCCGTTGGGGAAGATCAATCTTGACGTTCAGTTTGGGACCCGAGAAAATTACAGAATAGAAAGGATGGAGTTTGGAGTCGTGGATTTTCCGTCTCAATATCACGCCTTGTTGGGACGACCAGCATATGCCAGGTTTATGGCGGTACCACATTACACATACTTGTTATGGAGGTTACCTGGACCTATGGGACCAATTACAGTCAAAGGAAGCTTCGCGTTAGCCGATAAATGTGACAAGGATTTTCATCGACTGTCAAAAACTTTCGGGATGCAAGCAGAATACATGGCGTCAAGGCTCACGATTGATTATGATGTGCTGCCAGATGTAGGGAGGCCTAACAAAGAACCAACCTTTAACACTGCGAAAGATTCCAAGGAGGTTTAGATTCACCCGACAGATCCGAAGAAAACAACGTCCATCGCGATAGACATGGACCTCGCATAGGAAAGCGCGCTCGTCGAGTTCCTCCGTGAGCACTGGAAAATCTTCGCATGGTGTCCAGCTGACATGCCAGGAGTATCCAGGGAACTTGCCGCTCACCACCTAAACTTGGATCCAATAGCGAGACCAATTAAGCAACCTTTGCGGCGTTTTTCGGAACCAAACCGCAAAGCTATGCTGTCAAAGACTGATCGACTCAAAGAAGATGGTTTCATTAAAGAGCTGCATACAGAGGCCACGTGAGTAGCAAACCCAGTGCTGGTCCCGAAGAAAAACACTAAAGTACTTCGCATGTGTGTCGACTTTATGTGTCTTAACAAGCACTGTCCAAAGGATCACTTTCCCCTCCTAAGGATCGATCAAATTATCGACTCCACGGCAGGATGTGAACGTCTTTCCTTCCTGGACGCATACTCTGGTTATAACCAGACCAGGTTGAAAGAAGAGGATGAGGTCAAAACAACGTTCATTACACCTTACGGCGTGTTTTGCTACAGAACAATGCCCTTTGGTCTGAAAAACGCGGGAGCAACATATCAGCGGATGATGCAGAAGTGCTTAGCAACACAGATTGGGAAAAAAGTACAAGTGTACATTGACGATGTCGTCATAACGTCAAAAAAGGGGGCAACACTAATCGAGGACCTGAAGGAAACTTTCGACAACCTCGACAAGTTTTGTCTCAAGCTGAATCCGACGAAGTGTTCTTTCAGCGTCCCTGCAGGAGAACTTCTCGGGTTCCTAGTCTCAGCAAGAGGAATTGAAGCTAATCCAGAAAAAATTCAAGCTATCGTAACAATGAGGAAGCCAACAAAGTTGAAAGAAATACATCAGTTAACTGGGCGAGTCGCAGCTTTAAGCAGATTCGTCGCCAGGCTGGGAGAAAAGGCGTTACCGTTCTACGCTTTAATCAAGCAAGGAGAGAAGTTCCAGTGGAACGAAGAGGCAGATAGAGCTTTCGAAGATCTCAAGCGCACAATTTCGACACCACCAATCTTGGTGGCGCCTAAAGAGAAGGAACCCCTCCTGTTATATATTGCAGCTACACCTCAGGTGGTCAGCATGGCACTCGTTGTCGAAAGAGAAGAGGAAGGAAAACTCCATGGAGTGCAGAGGCCGGTATATTTCATCAGTGAAGTTTTATCGCCTTCAAAACAGCGGTACCCGCAGTACCAGAAGCGAGCATATGGAGTGTTTACAACCGCAAGAAAATTGCGACACTATTTTTCGGCGCATCCGATAATAGTGGTCAACGAGACGCCTTTATCCAACATACTTAACAACCCAGAAGCTACGGGTCGTGTCTCCCTTTGGGGAATAGAACTTTCCCCTCGGGACATCACGTATGAAAAAATAAAAGCAATAAAGTCGCAAATTCTGCCAGATTTCATTGCAGAGTGGATGGAGTTACAAAATACAGGATCCCCGGATTTATCGAGAACTTGGACTATGAACTTTGACGGGTCCAAGAGGTTAGAGGGAGCTGGAGCAGGCGTGATACTCATATCACCTGAAGGCGACAAATTAAAGTATGTCTTACGGATGACGTTCCCAAACGCGTCTAACAATGAGGCAGAATATGAAGCTCTTATACACGGGATGAAGATGGCGAAGGCTTGTGGTGCAACTCGACTAAAAATATTTGGCGACTCACAATTGGTGACTCAGCAAGTCATGAACCAATGTGATGCAGTCAATGATAGCATGGTGGCATACAAAGAAGTGTACAACGAGCTAGAGAAGCTATTTGATGGATGCGAAGTAAATCACATCAGCAGGCTGAGCAATGATGAAGCCGATGTTCTTGCAAACATCGGGTCGCAGTGCCTCGCAATTCCACCAGGTGTGTTCTGGGAAGAGATAATCGAGAGGTCTACAAAGCCGAAGAAGGCACATAAGAAGCAGAAGGATGAGAAAACCTCGACGGCTCCTAAAAAAGCACCAGAAGAAGAAGAGGAACGGAAGCTAGTGATGATTGTGCAGGTCCCATGGATGCAAGCGTACATATCATACATCTTAAGGAAAGAAATACCCGATGACCCAGTTGAAGCAAGGCGAGTTATTAGACGATCCAAAGCTTTTACGGTGGTCAAAGGGGAGCTGTATAAGCGAAGTATTTCGGGTGTGTTACAAAGGTGCGTCACACCCAAAGAAGGAAGGATAATTCTGAAGGACGTACACGAGGGAATATGTGGTCATCACGCAAGCAGTCGAGCTATTGCGGCCAAGGTTTTCCGAGCTGGATTTTATTGGTTGACAACAATCGAGGATGCGAAGAAGATAGTTCAAACCTGTGACGCGTGCCAAAGATTTGCCGTGAAGCCTCACTCTCCGGCAGCGGAGTTGATGCCAATACAGTTGTCTTGGCCCTTTGCTCAATGGGGCCTCGATATGGTGGGAAAGTTACACAAGGCCTCGCCAGGAGGATACGAGTATATGCTCGTCGCTGTCGACAAATTCACCAAGTGGATAGAAGCAAAGCCGATAAATTCACCAGACGCAGCATCGGCAATAAAGTTCGTAAAAAGCATTGTCTTTCGGTTTGGAGTACCTCATAGCATCGTCACGGACAATGGCAGTAACTTTACATCCAAGGAATTCAAGACATACTTGAAAGGACACGGATGTCGCCTAGAGGGGGGGGGGTGAATAGGCGATTTAAAACTTTTACGAGATGGGCTTAACAAATGCGGAATAAAACTAGCGTTTACTTTGTCAAGCCCAAAGCATATATACTATGGTTCACCTATGTGCACCAACAACTTATGCTAAGCAATACAAGCAAGTATGTGATAGCAAGATATATATAACTTCAAGCACGATGGCTATCACAAGGTAAGGTGCATAAGTAAAGAGCTCGGGTATAGAGATAACCGAGGCACGCGGGAGACGATGATTTATCCCGGAGTTCACACTCTTGCGAGTGCTAATCTCCGGTGGAGAGGTGCGGTTGCTTAGTGCTCCCGAACGCCACAAGAGGCTCACCTTGAGGTGTGGTTGCTCGATGCACACCAACGCCACAAAGGCCTCACCCCAAGATGCGGTACTCACACCACACACCGAACGCCACGAAGGCGCCTCACCTAAATCTCCGGTGACCCTCGCCACAAAGGCCTAGGTCACGGTTCCACTAAGGGATTTCCTTCGAGGCGGAAACCGGGCCTTACACAAAGATTGGGGCACACATCCACAACTTAATTGGAGGCTCCCAACAAATCGCCACAAAGGCCTAGAGTCCGTCTAGGGTTCCAAGAACCCAAGAGTAACAACCTTCTTGCTTTCACCACCACGAATCACCGTGGAGAACTCAAACCGATGCACCAAATGCAATGGCAAGAACACCACAAAGATGCTCAAGTCCTTCTCTCTCAAATTCCAACAAAGCTACAAAAGCTATTGGGGGAATAAGAGAGGAAGAACAAAGGAATTCACAAAGAACACCAAGATCAAGATCTAGAGGATTCCACTCACAAAGAGATGGATTTGATTGGTAGAAAAGTAGATCTAGATCTCCTCTCTCTTTTCCCTCAAATGGGGGCAAGAATCATGGAGGGATTGAGAGATAGTGCAAGCTTCTCTAGTTCAACAATGGAGGAGAGAGAGAGTGAGAGAAGCACAGCCCAAGGAGGAAGAAGGGGGGTATTTATACCCCCCAAGAAAATCGAGCCGTTTGGGCAAAAACAGGGCCGGATATTCCGGCCCAAGTTGGGGCCGGATTATCCGGGGGCCGGATAATCCGGCCTCGGGACAAAACCTGGACAAAATCCGGCCAAAAATCCGGCCCCTATCCAGAGCTGCTTTTCTTCCGGTCCTTAGACGATTTCGGGGCCGGATATTTCCGAAATATCCGGCCCGGATAATCCGGCCCGGATATTTCTGAAAAATCCGGCCTGGCAAAACTGCAGAAACACCAAAACTAAAACGGGCATAACTTTAGCATCCGGACTCGATTTTGATGATCTTGGGCTTGTTTTGAAGCTAGGAACAAGCTCTACAAGATCATGCAGGAAACCATCATAGTCCAACAAGGTAGGATAGAAACAAATGATGAAAGGTTTGACCTATCTAAAAAAGACATACCGGTAAAACCTCCAATCTCGAAAATGCAACAAGTTGCCCATGCAAAAACCATTCTCAATGAACTAGAGCTTGTCATGAGAATAAGCACAAGCTCTAAAACATCACATGGATAAGATTCAAATAACAACCAAGAAAGATGATGAACCAAACTTGAAAACGCAACAAGTGATCTATGCGAAATCCGTTTTCGATGAACTAGAGCTTGTCATGAGAATAACCACAAGCTCTAAAACATCACATGGATAAGGTCCAAATAACAACCAAGAAAGATGATGCAAGGATGCAAAGGTTTGAGCTCTCTCCGAACGATACGATCGAGTTACTCACTCGAGAGCCCTCTTGATAGTACGGCAACTAAACTACAAACCGGTCTCCAACAACACTATGAGACCGGTGAGAAAGAAACCCTATCAAGAGCAAACCTTAAACTTGCGCATTCCACTTGAGCTCGATGACGACGATCTTGACCTCAACAAGATGGAACTCCTTTCTTGCTTGTGCTTGCTTGTGAAGTCTTGTGGATTGCTCCCCCATAATCCACCATGGGAGAGCTTCTTCTTCGGCGCATCTTCACATAACCATGACCACCATGTGGATGGCAAGACTCAAGCAAAGGACCTCTTCGAGATGGCTCATCTTGAACTTGCACTTCATTTCTTCATTCTTCATCATGTTGATGTCTTGAAGTAACTTGAGGGCTCACTTCATCTTCATCTTCAAGACATACTTGACACTTGATATCCTTCATCAATTTATTCTTATTGCAACCTTGAAGCCAACATATGGTTCAAGAATTGCCTATGGACAACTCCTACAAATATAACTCAAAGCAAACATTAGTCCATAGGGATTGTCATTAATTACCAAAACCACACATGGGGGCTCCATGCACTTTCAATCTCCCCCATTTTGGTAATTGATGACAATCTCTTTGAGAGGGTTTATATAAGGAATTTAAGTAACAAATAAGTTGAATATATAGAGCAAACTCCCCCATAATATATGCATGTGTGAATGATCTTGACTTTCATTGCATATATTGGCATTCAAAGCCTAGTGGAGTTTCCTCTAAATATTCAACTATGCAAAGCAACAAGATGCAATGCAATAAAGGCACATGCTTAAGCACAAAGCAAAGACATAACCAAATTCCCTTAAACCCTCCAAACTTCTCCCCCATTGACACCAATTTCCGAAATGGGTGAAAAATTTAGAAGGCCAATATAGTGAGATTTCCTCCATAGCGTGTGCATTTCTCATAATTTGAGTGGAATCAAATGCACATATCCAATGACGAATATTCGAAAGGAATCACACTATAGATAGGATCAAAGATTGCAAAAAGATAACAAAGTCAAGAAGCTTCAACAAATGAAGCAAGCAACCAAATGAACCACAAGGAAGATACCAAAAGAAAGATAGATATTATGATAAGATCAAGAAGATTGCTCTAAATAATATGAGGAAGCTCCCCAAGGTTTGTACACAAAACTAGACAATTTGCATTGGAGTATAAAGTGCACAAACATGGAATCATCACTCCCTTAATATCATTCAAAAACAAAAGATACCAAGTGAATCAAACTCTAATGATCACCACAAGATAGTGTTCTAAATCAAATGAGGAAGCTCCCCAAGGTACATGCATAAAATAAAATGTTGCATTTGAATACAATATGCATAACATGGAATCCTCACTCCCTCATTTAAAACACAAACATTTGTGATAGATCATAGATAGAAAAGTAAGCTAAACACTTGCAACAAACAAATAGTTGAGCAACAAGTAAGAGGCACCATAATAAAAAGGCTCAACCAAGAGGATATGTGAAAGGCATGATAAAGCATATTATAAGACTATTACAAGGATGAGCAAAAGCATCATCATAGTCTTCAATGAATTATATTGCTTAGCATGACCAATCAACACGCAATAAATAAATAAGATATCAAAAGGAGATGTATAATCTCTTATGTGTATAAGTTTCTCTAAGTGGGCAATATCACAAAGATATTTATCCACAAAGAAACATGCACACACAAAATAGATACGCAAGAAAAATAGTATGATATCCAAGACGAAGTCATGCAATATACCAATAAGAATTTTTGCTTAATAGCATGGCCAAAGGCTCAATTTTATCTCATTGTACATTCATGAACTTCAACCACAAACAACTAAAATACATCACAAATATCAACAAGGGATAGAAGATAGTTGGGATGCATTTGAGAAAGGTAACAAGTATCACAAACGGGGATACCAAAAGAAGTAACTAAATTTGCACTTTCATCTATATTGCACATGTGAGAGCCTTGAGGAATTGATATGCAACAAAATTGCTAGATAGGCATAGTTGGGATGGATGAATCATGAGCATGATTTAAAATACTTCCCAACAAATGCACTCATCTCAAATTACTCACATTCACAATAAAGAGGTTTCATTAAGACTTTTGCAAGAAGCACAACATTTGCAAATCAAGAGATTCATGCCAAGATGGAACCATAAGGTTGGATACAAGAAAAGTATGCATGAGAAGATACTTGTTACCAAGATAGCATTGGTGTGGATGTAGTAGATATGTGTTCGTTGATCATCCTAGCTTGCCTCACGTTACCATTGAGTCACCACTTCTTTCCAAGAGTGAGACAAGCATTCAATGCATATCCATTGTACCTAACACAAAGGTAAGTACAAAATGGTCCCCAAACTAATTGGGTCCGAAGTAGTTAGACACACTACAACATATAGGACAAACTCCACAATTCTATGTGCATATAGATATGAAATTGAATTTCATGCACATCTTAGTCAAATTAGGATTTGATGGAGTTTACCCTATATATTGGATCAAAGAAAGTGACACATGCCATAAGATATACATATATTAAATATGCATGCACAATACTTTCAAGAATCCAAAGGAAGATACAATTTGGACAAAACACCAAATAAACCAAGAGACAATGGTTGTCCAAATTATATCAAAGAATCAAATCAACACAAGATAGACTCCAAAGACTTATCTCATTATAAGAAGCTAATTAAGCCTAAGCACAAAGGAATGAGATAACCAACTCCCAAGAGAGCAAGGTTCCAACAAATAAACCAAACCCTCGACACTTTTTATGATGGCACAAAGTACCAAAAAGAAAATTTATGACTCCCAAAACCAAATTTTTGATAAAGATCAAGAGATGTTAAGCATTCTAACAAATATAGGAGAGCTCCCCCAAGATTAGTGCATTATCTAGGATTTTGCATATGAATACTAAATGCACACAACTAGGATCATCACGCTACCTAAAACTACTAAAATGCTAAGAAAGTTTGAATAGACAAATTAGATCCATAAGATGCAAGGAAGACACATGGGAGTCAAAGCACAACACATTCATGGCAATAAATAAGACAATTTAAACACAAGAGCCAATGTAAATATGATCAATAAATTTCTACCCAATAATAGATTGCCAATTGTCCTAGGACAAGAGCTATTAGGAAATATTTTCCGGTGGTAGTTTGTAAGTATATGTAAGATCATTTTTTACACCAAATAAAGCATATGGTAAAAGATAAGAGTTAACCATCATGCAAAGAGAGTTTCTTGATAGCTTCAATTAGTCATACCAACATGCAAAGCAATTAATAGTATTCATACCAACATGCAAAGCAATTAATAGTATTCATACCAACATGCAAAGCAATTAATAGCATTCATACCAACATGCAAAGCAATTAATAGTATGACTTGAAGCACATGGTTTTCCAAAAATGTATTGAGGGACACATTGTGAAAAACCATGCCAAGAAAAACTTTCACAAATAAGATCCACAAAGATATTAGCAATGAAGCCATTTAAGCAAATTGGAACTTGTTTGAGAAAACATGTCACATATGAGAGACAATTTACAATATCAATTCTATGTGACACAACCTCAAATGTTCACATTTCCTAGGCTTGTAATATGCACAAAGCTTATTACTCCCTCATAATGTGATAAGGAATTTATTTTCACAAGAGGCAAATAAGATCCAACTAGAGATATTAATGGACATTAGAATTTGAATTTCTCATGAAGATGACATACCACATAGAGACTAGATAATCTTGCAATATCAATTCTAAGTGATATTCCTCATGTACACACATTGTTAGGATTGTGAAATTCCTAAAGGCATATCACTCCCCCAAAATGTTATAGTCCATTAATCTCTCATAAGAGCCATATAAGATACAACAAGATGCAAAGAGGCTCCAACACAAGCACAAATACATGGTGTGCAACCTAACATACATAGACTTGATTGCTTAAGAAAAACAAGTAGGATGCACAACATATACAAACACATGTTAGGAACAAAACTAACACATGCAAAGGGGCGAGTAACTTTCAATATAAATGAGTTGAGCACATGTTACCGCAAGGAGGAACATTGGGTGTATGATAGAAGTAAGATTACCAAGAGACTTGGCTTGAGATAATATAAATGATGAAGATCCCTTAATTCTTCATGATGTAACCAAGTCTCCAATGCCCTCCAACAAGCACCTATTGATCAAGTTTTGGATTGTTGGTCCCCAACTAAGTTGGGTCCTAAGAGGTTAGTCACAATAGGCTTGGCAACCCAAATGGTTCTTTTCTTGACACCACTTTGAGCACCAACATATTTGGCAAACACATTGCCACCCTCATCCTTACGAAGAGAATAAACATCATCAATGGAGATAGAGTTGGATGAGGTACCAATAGTGCAAAAAGAGGAGATGTGGCCCTTCTCACGGCATATGTAGCAAGTTCTTTTCTTCTCCTTCTTCTCACTAGATTTCTCCACAATGGGAGCATTGGCTTGATTCTTCTTGGGAAGTGGAATTTCTTCAACTTGAGGTTGAATATGAGTTTGAGCTTGAGGCCGCTTCCCTTTTTGCTTCTTCTTCAAAGGGCAAGATCTAACATGGTGCCCTTCAATTTTGCACTTGAAGCAAACAATCTTGGCCGGGTCTTTGACTTGTACTTGGCCCTTCTTGTTGTTGTTGTTCTTGGACTTGTTCTTGTTGTTGGATTTGAATCCAAGTCCACTCTTGTCATTGGGGGATTGTTGCATACTCAACATCGTGTCAAGTTTGCATTTCCCTTCATGACCCTTTACCAAGTCATTCTTCAAAGAAGTGACTTGGGCCTTGAGCTCTTTGATTTCCTCTACATGGTTAGTAACAACACAAGTACTAGAGGAAGTAGAACCTTCATTGTTAGAGCAACAAGGCAAGGAAGATAATTCATCACAAGATTTAGCAATACTATGAGTGGATGAATTACAAGGACTAGCACATGGCAATATAGCATTTTGAGTAGTAGTGCTAGTATCCACATGAGGCTCACAAGGTGTTGCCTTAGATATGATAGCCTCATGAGCTAACTTTAGCCTATCATGAGAGGCTAGAAGATCCTCATGGGAGCTAGAAAGCTTTCCATGATTTTCTTCCAATTTCCCATAATTGCAAGTTAGCAAATCAAGTTGAGCCCTTAGCTCAACATTCTCCTTCATGATAGATGCTTCACAAGAAGTAGAGTTAGTAGCACAAGCATCATCACAAGACATATCAAGAAGAGAGGGTAACATAGCATGCTCTTTTAAATATGAAGCTTGTAGTTGCTCATGTGACTTGGTGAGGATAGAGTGTTCGCTCTCCAAGGCCTTGTGGGCCTTGTCTAGATCATCTAGATCCTTAACAAGTTTATCATGGCCAACACCAACTTTGAACTTTTCATTTTTAAGCAATTTTAATTTAGCTTTAGCATGGTCTCTTTCTTTAGTGAGTTTAGCAAATATTTCATTTTGAGACACCTCAAGGGTTTGAAGTTGCTCCTCAAGAGAGGCTACGGTCTCTTGTTCTTCTTCAAGATCATTCTTTAAAGATGCTACATCATCGGCATACTCTCGTTCAAGAGCACCCTTTTATCAATGGTGTTCTCATGCATCCAAATAAGTTTTTGGCTCTCAATAGCGGTAGTCAAGATTTCAAAGAAGTGAGAGCTAGCAATTTTATCTTTGTAAAGAACCTTGAATACACTCTCACCTTTATCGCGTAGAGAGACAACCCAATCCTCTTCTTCATATTCATCCTCATTCTTATCACCACGAGACATATTAGGTTCCATGGTAGGAGGTACCGTGGAACCCTTGGCCATAAGGCATATATGAGGACCGTGAAATAAAGATGAGGAGTTACTTGAGGCTCCTTTCAAGATCTTGTCTTGACCGATAGAATCTTTGGTTTCCTCTACATTGTTAGACACACAACAACTAGAGGAAATAGAATCATTTTTATCATGGCCACAAGACAATGCAAGCATATCATCATTAGATTTTTCAAGCAACTTACACATGATATGCAAGGACTATCAACACAAGCATGTAAATCATTTCTAGTGCTAGATGTGTTTAAGTCCAAAGATGAACCATTGCAATGAGATATAGATGAAGGATCATCAATAGTAAGCTCAATACCACCATTGCAATTTCCATCACCACTCACCATATCATTACCTTGTGTCTTGAAACACTTTGGTGAAGTGGATGAAGATGAGAACTCATCACGGCCGGAAGTGGAAGCAATACAATCATCCTCAATGATATTGGACACATCATATTTATCTCGAAGCTTTGTCCATAATTCATGAGCGCTCCCAAAAGGCATGATTGAAGAAGTAACTACATTGCTCACAACAATGGAAAACACATGAGAAGCAAGAGCATCGAGACAAGAGTTTTTCTTCTCCTCATAAGATAAATTTTGGGGATCCTTAGGAGAAGAAAAACCCATGTCAAGAAATCGCTCCATGTTCGGGGAAATACCCCGCAAAATATTAAGCACATAAATTTTCCATAGATCATAATTTGTGCCATCAAATATAAACAAGTTATTGTGATCTAATCCCCTAACCGACATCTTTACTCTCAAGGCGGTGAAGCCTAAGAATGAGAGACCTTGCTCTGATACCAATTGAAAGGACACGGATGTCGCCTAGAGGGGGTGAATAGGCGATTTAAAACTTTTACGAGATGGGCTTAACAAATGCGGAATAAAACTAGCGTTTACTTTGTCAAGCCCAAAGCATATATACTATGGTTCACCTATGTGCACCAACAACTTATGCTAAGCAATACAAGCAAGTATGTGATAGCAAGATATATATAACTTCAAGCACGATGGCTATCACAAGGTAAGGTGCATAAGTAAAGAGCTCGGGTATAGAGATAACCGAGGCACGCGGGAGACGATGATTTATCCCGGAGTTCACACTCTTGCGAGTGCTAATCTCCGGTGGAGAGGTGCGGTTGCTTAGTGCTCCCGAACGCCACAAGAGGCTCACCTTGAGGTGTGGTTGCTCGATGCACACCAACGCCACAAAGGCCTCACCCCAAGATGCGGTACTCACACCACACACCGAACGCCACGAAGGCGCCTCACCTAAATCTCCGGTGACCCTCGCCACAAAGGCCTAGGTCACGGTTCCACTAAGGGATTTCCTTCGAGGCGGAAACCGGGCCTTACACAAAGATTGGGGCACACATCCACAACTTAATTGGAGGCTCCCAACAAATCGCCACAAAGGCCTAGAGTCCGTCTAGGGTTCCAAGAACCCAAGAGTAACAACCTTCTTGCTTTCACCACCACGAATCACCGTGGAGAACTCAAACCGATGCACCAAATGCAATGGCAAGAACACCACAAAGATGCTCAAGTCCTTCTCTCTCAAATTCCAACAAAGCTACAAAAGCTATTGGGGGAATAAGAGAGGAAGAACAAAGGAATTCACAAAGAACACCAAGATCAAGATCTAGAGGATTCCACTCACAAAGAGATGGATTTGATTGGTAGAAAAGTAGATCTAGATCTCCTCTCTCTTTTCCCTCAAATGGGGGCAAGAATCATGGAGGGATTGAGAGATAGTGCAAGCTTCTCTAGTTCAACAATGGAGGAGAGAGAGAGTGAGAGAAGCACAGCCCAAGGAGGAAGAAGGGGGGTATTTATACCCCCAAGAAAAATCGAGCCGTTTGGGCAAAAACAGGGCCGGATATTCCGGCCCAAGTTGGGGCCGGATTATCCGGGGGCCGGATAATCCGGCCTCAGGGACAAAACCTGGACAAAATCCGGCCAAAAATCCGGCCCCTATCCAGAGCTGCTTTTCTTCCGGTCCTTAGACGATTTCGGGGGGCCGGATATTTCCGAAATATCCGGCCCGGATAATCCGGCCCGGATATTTCTGAAAAATCCGGCCTGGCAAAACTGCAGAAACACCAAAACTAAAACGGGCATAACTTTAGCATCCGGACTCCGATTTTGATGATCTTGGGCTTGTTTTGAAGCTAGGAACAAGCTCTACAAGATCATGCAGGAAACCATCATAGTCCAACAAGGTAGGATAGAAACAAATGATGAAAGGTTTGACCTATCTAAAAAAGACATACCGGTAAAACCTCCAATCTCGAAAATGCAACAAGTTGCCCATGCAAAAACCATTCTCAATGAACTAGAGCTTGTCATGAGAATAAGCACAAGCTCTAAAACATCACATGGATAAGATTCAAATAACAACCAAGAAAGATGATGAACCAAACTTGAAAACGCAACAAGTGATCTATGCGAAATCCGTTTTCGATGAACTAGAGCTTGTCATGAGAATAACCACAAGCTCTAAAACATCACATGGATAAGGTCCAAATAACAACCAAGAAAGATGATGCAAGGATGCAAAGGTTTGAGCTCTCTCCGAACGATACGATCGAGTTACTCACTCGAGAGCCCTCTTGATAGTACGGCAACTAAACTACAAACCGGTCTCCAACAACACTATGAGACCGGTGAGAAAGAAACCCTATCAAGAGCAAACCTTAAACTTGCGCATTCCACTTGAGCTCGATGACGACGATCTTGACCTCAACAAGATGGAACTCCTTTCTTGCTTGTGCTTGCTTGACGAAGTCTTGTGGATTGCTCCCCCATAATCCACCATGGGAGAGCTTCTTCTTCGGCGCATCTTCACATAACCATGACCACCATGTGGATGGCAAGACTCAAGCAAAGGACCTCTTCGAGATGGCTCATCTTGAACTTGCACTTCATTTCTTCATTCTTCATCATGTTGATGTCTTGAAGTAACTTGAGGGCTCACTTCATCTTCATCTTCAAGACATACTTGACACTTGATATCCTTCATCAATTTATTCTTATTGCAACCTTGAAGCCAACATATGGTTCAAGAATTGCCTATGGACAACTCCTACAAATATAACTCAAAGCAAACATTAGTCCATAGGGATTGTCATTAATTACCAAAACCACACATGGGGGCTCCATGCACTTTCAATACTGTGCAGAGGTAGGCATCAAATTGCACTTCACGTCAGTTGGGCACCCGCAAACCAATGGTCAAGTCGAGAAATCCAATTGTATCATCTGCAACGGTATCAAGAAGCGCTTGTTAGGACCACTGGAAAAAGCTCGACATACTTGGCAAGAAGAGTTGCCGAGTGTATTATGGAGTATTCGAACGACACCAAATACAGCGACACAGGAGACTCCATTTTTTCTGGTCCATGGAGCCGAGGCAGTACTACCGATAGAAATAGAGCATGATTCTCCAAGATTCACAAAATACGATGAAGAAGCTTCCAGAAGAGCATTAGAGGACGATGTCGACGCACTTGACGAAGCACGAGATGAAGTATTATCATGGGTCACCAAGTACCAGTAAGACTTGAAAAATTACCACAGTCGACGTTTGCGGCCAAGATCCTTTCAAGTTGGAGACTTAGTTCTACGACTCAATCAAAACAACACTGAAAAACTCGAGTCGCCATGGCTTGGCCCTTACATCGTCACAGAAGTAATCGAAGGAGGAGCGTACATGATAAAGGATAAGAAGACGGGGGCTCCCGAGAAAAACCCCTGGAACGTGGCGCAGCTAAGGCGTTTTTACGCCTAGAGTCGAAATATAGTCCTCCGTGTAAAAATACAATGTACTGAAACGCCCGCGAGTTTTCAGACGCACTCTTTTCCTTTCAGGGCACCGAGTGGGGCTGAAAGGTTTTTAATGAGGCGGGCTCGCGGTTCTGCAATATAGTAAAAGATATTGGTGATATACATCTTTCTTCATCGACAGGCTCGGGGGCTCATAACCCGTGGCAACAAAATATATATACTCTCGCAAAATAGTAAATTCATCGAGACGTAAAAAATAGATTATAAATTCGACAACTTGAGCTCCGGCCAAAGGCCCGGGGGCTTTACAATATAGATTATACTTTACAATATAGACAACTTCATCATCAAGAAAAATTCGACACAAAAATATATATGACTTCCCGCAATATAGTACAACTCAGTTGCTACCTAATATATCATCTATGGTTACACCTTTGTTGTCTGCAGTACCAGTCGTATGTTCAGCATAGCTACCTTTTACAAAGAACTCAGAGTCCATCCGAAGAAGTTCATCCATCATTTCTTCGGCTATAGGAGTTACAGTGTCGTTGATTTTATCAATGTTCCTCTTTCGTTTCGACTGCTTGGCCAGGCACTTAACAAAAATCTTCGTCAGATCTAATTTCGGGTAGCAGATCTGTATCATAATCATGGCGAATCTTGCCCCAGCAGACAGTTGAGCCTGCACAAAATTATGGATATGAGGGGCATCCCGAAATTTCTCCATCAGAGCAGGAAGAGTGTCCGGTATTTTTTTCCGAGGAAACATGGTACTATAAACTAGAGACAAGGTTCTTGTACAGAAATCAAGGAACTCGCGAACTTGACAAGCGCGGTCCTGAAATCTAACAATTTGTCGAGTGCGTTCTGGAGTAGCCCAGAAAAGAGAACCATGGTCAAGTGAAAGATTAACAAGGAGATTTGTCCTTGTGTCTACCCGTTGGTCCTCGGCAGCAGTGTCTAGAAAGGAACCTATTTGGTGACAGCACAAAAATTACATAAGGAGGAAACAGGGAAAAAACAGAGGAAGTTTTGGTTTGCAAAGCATACCTGTCATATCCAAACTTGCTTCAGTCATCAACTCGAGCATAAAATTCTCTCGGGTGGTAGCCTTTGCAGCTTCAGAAACGGCGGCTTCTTTGGCAGCTATGGCCTCTTGAGCCTGCCGCAGTGCAACTTTCTCCTTTTCGGATGATTTTCGAGACTGGTCCATTATTATAAGTGTTTGCTTCTTCATATACTGAAGCTGTTGACGAAGTTCCTCCAAGTCTTGTGTTGAACCCTTACTCGAAGAGTCTTCACCAAATTCATTATCAACAGGCGTTTTCTTCGAGTGGGAGGAAGCAGGAAAAGCATCGGAGGGACGAGGAGTTGAAGTGTAGTTATCAAATATCAACTGAAAATAAAATTTTCGACATCAATCATCAAGCAAAATAGATTTCCATTGATTCTCAAAATATTTACAAGGTATTACATAAGGAGGATATCCTATCGAACTACTGAGATAGGTGTCGCCAAAGCTATTCTGGCGACAACATCAAAAGAAAAGAGAAAACAAAAGAAAGACAGGGTGGTCTACTTGACCTCCGGCTTTGACGAGCTGGGAGCAGGAGTTGGCTTGCAGCCAAGGAAGGCAAGGATCGGCTTTGAGTTGGGCTTGGCAGCCTTAATCAAAGATTGCCATTTCTTCGTCTCCATCTCCTTTATATCACCAACTTTAGCCCAGTCGATGTCTTGTTGGCTGTCAGCAACCAGAGCAATGGTGCCTTCAACGCCAATCTTCAGGCCTTCTTGGCGAAGTTTGAGCCCAAGATCTTCTTGAGAGTTGAAGCACTTGGCGAGAGTTGTGAAAATCTTGGGCTCTTCTTTCTTTGGGAAGAAATAAGGAAAAAGACGCGACAGACCTGCTCTGGCTTCAGCAAGGCCTTCGCGTGCCTCTTCTCCATGAAATTCAAGAAGAGAAAGCTCGTCAAGAAGCTGGTCACCTTCAGGACATTCCAAGTCAAAATCTTGATGTGTTTTCCATACAAAGAAGCAAAAGAAAGCTCGTCAAAAATTGTGCAAGGATAAATTTGCCAACCCGAAGAAGTAGCAGAGATTTGAGTACTTACTAACAAAACATCGACTCTGCGATTGCAAACGATTGAGGATTTCTTTTTCACGAGCAGCTTGCTCGGCCATGTTCTCGCTCAAAGAAGTTTTCGCGTCATGAAGTCTTTGTCGAAGATCTTCAACAGCGGCAGCATCTGCTTCAGCTTTCTTACGAGCCTTTTCACTTTGCTCTAGTTTACGAGCAAGAGAATCATCACGCTTGTTGGCCTCTACGAGATTTTCTGACAAAATAGTCGACAGCAATCAAAGTCATGATAAGAAATGATGGAGATGTCATTTACCAGAAGAAGTAGCAAAATAGTACCTTCGGCTTTTTTTAGCATGGTCACGGTATCCGACGAATTGGGTACCGAGACAGATGAATTCCTTCATCAAAGGCTGACAAAAGAAAAAGAGAAGGAAGCATCAATAAGGTAAAAAGTTCGACAACAAAAAGTAAAAGAGAAGCGAAAAACAAAAAAGAGTCGACATCATCGAAAATATTCGGCACAGAAGAGAAGAAGTGAACAACTTACATCATCCAAGGAAGGAGTCGTGGAGCTACCAAGTAGTAAAGTAGGCTCCTTGGCTAGCTCAACCCTAGCCCTCTTTGGTGAAGGGGCACGGGGGCTTGCAGGTGGAGTAGGATGCTCGATGTTTTGCTGAGGAGGCGAGGTTTCATCTCCATCAGGCTGATCTTGAGAGACAACTAAAGTGCGCGATGTACTCGTTCGAGCAGTCGCGTCAATAGGTTGATCTTCATCCTCCTCACTGCTACAATAAAAGGCGACAATATAAGAATCAACATAGACAAAAACATCGAGAGAAAACAACAAAGAACAATAGAGAACTTACGAGCTGACAAGGGCATCCTCGTAGGGGTTGAAAGTTGTCTTCCTTTCAGAAGGACCAACTTCTTCGGCTTTGGAGGTGCCGGAATCAGCACCTTCGTCCCTTTTCCTCTTGTCCCTTGGAGAAACAGCGGAAGGAAGGGAGCGTGTCGAGGCAATAGCCTCAGACTCGACTTCTTTTTCAGAGGAAGCCGCGGATTTTTGAGAACCCGCGACTTCACTCTCAGGGCGAGAAGTACCCTGGTTGTCATCGGTGACAACAGTACGTTCTTCGACCTCTCCACCTTCAGGAAGAGGAGGAAGAGAAGCTAGAACAGGGTGGTTCTGCAAAAAACAAAGAGTGTCGACAAAAAGTTATGCAAAAGACGCTACCAAGATAGTAGTCGACAAATACTAAAAAATCGAGAGACAAGATAGTTGTCAAGAGAAAAAATTACCTCGGGAAGGGCATTGGTGCCACTATATGGATTAATGCGGCAAGAGGATGGAATAGTATCCTTCTTACTGAGCGACGAGATTCTTCGGATCAGTTTCTCCAAATCCTTCACAGGAAGGTCTTTGGAGAGCCTGTCGACGTCTTCTTCACTAGCGTACATCCAAAGGGGATTTTTGCGAGCTTGGAGAGGCTGTACTCTAATCCTAAGGAAGTAGGCTGTAATCTGGATACCCGACAGTTCCTTGCCACGGGTGTTCTGGAGCTCATGGATGCGAGTCATCAGCGCCTCTGTCGTCAACTTATCTTCTTCGGTGGCTTCAGCGTCCCAGGAACGGCGACGAAGAATCTTGGCTCCTCCGTCGAAAGGAGAAATATTGTACTCCACTGAGTCAGAGCTTTCTTCGTGCACATAGAGCCATCTTTTGCGCCACCCTTGGACGGAGTCGGGGAATTTGATGTCGAAGTACTCGACATCAGAGCGAACGCAAATGACAATGCAGCCAATGTTGTAGGCGACGTTGTGGGAGCCATTGCGGCGGAGGCAGAAGATACGCTTCCACAGAGCCCAATTAGGTTGGACTCCGAGGAAGCATTCGCATAGGGTGATAAAAATCGACACGTGGAGGATGGAGTTGGGCGTCAGCTGATGCAGCTGCATCCCGTAGACAAAGAGGAGACCACGAAGAAACTCATGGATAGGGGGAGAAAGAACGCGAATGAGATGGTCAACAAAACTGACCCGATATTCGATTGGAGGCGATGGATAGCTTTCTTCCTTGGGGAAGCGCAGGGCGTTCTCCTTCTTCGTGAACCCGAGCTTCTTCAGCAGGTTCATATCTTGATTGGAGATTTTGGATCTCTCCCACTCCAGATCTTCAGCGACCATCTTGGACTCGGGCGTGCTGTGCCTGGTGAGCCACGCACGCGGTGGCATCAACGAGAGTGGAGGAGAAAAGCGCGAGCGTGGTTGAGCTCAAGAGATGTGGGGCGCAATGGAGGATTTTGGCAGAGGAGAGCAGAGGAGCTGCGCGAGCGAAAGTGTGGAAGGAGCAATGTTGAGGAAATCGTTTATCGGGGTAAACTCGGTCGGCTGGCGATTAGCGATTAATAGGCAAATCGGCCGATTAATCAGGCGATAAATGAGTTAATCGGGCGATAAATGAGTTAATCGGCTAATCGGTGACCACTGAATAGGGATTAATCGGGCGATTAATCGTTGAATCGGACAATTTTTTGAACAGTGGGAAGGAGGAAGACGACGACCTTAAGTAGAGGTGCGGTGAATCGACGCACCGTTGGATGGAGAAATTGTGAGATAGATGGTGTACACGTGGACAAGGGGTAAAAACGCAATTTCACTGAGAAGGGAAGGAACAAGCGCTACAGTGCGTGCGCCAGGAAAAGTGGAGGACGTGTGTCCCCCACTTGCACGACGTGTCAACTTGATGAGAAATTTGGGCCCGCAAGGCAGAGAGAGCGCAATTCTCGCGTTTTCCCGATACAGTGATCGTGGCTATCGTCAGCAATGATGTCACCTTGGCAAGAGAAAATCTCGGCTATGAAGCTTCATAAGAATTGCGACAGCAGAAGATTATTGATCATTCCGAGAGCCTTTGGTCAAATACAAGTTTTTGATCAAATGCTCGGGGGCTACTTTGAAACAATGAAAAACTCGAGAATGACAAAATAGAAAATGGCGAGGGCCTATGATCAAATACAAGCATTTGCTCATAGCCTCGGGGGCTACTCCCATCGGGAGCGCTGGTCGCGCACCCGATAGATATGAAAACTTCGAGAAAGAAGGAAAATATAGCAATGTAAGGCGTTGAGCCTACACCCAAGCACAAGTCCTTGGCTGTAGCCTCGGGGGCTACTCCCATCGGGAACGCTGTTCGCGTGCCCGATGATATTATAAAAAAGAGAGAAGGAAGAAGAAAAAGTGAGCATATTTCGAGTTATATAAATAACTCTACATATACTCCCATCGGGAGGGCAATATAAGTCATCCGTTGACTCAATAAAATGTGCTATTCCAACAGCCGAAAAAGCACTCGACAATATATTCTCAGAGCGCTAAAGTTGCGAACAATCTCTGAATGCCGCAAAACTTTGCGAAGGTAAGACCCCAGATCCATTCTGAGTGGCGTGGCGCCGTCTCTGACGTCGGTTCGCTACTTTTTTCCGTATCAACAGATACGAAGAAAAATCCTAACGGACGCGTTAGGTACCCGATAAAATATGTCTGGGACTCGACAGAATGGTAAGACCTTAAGCGGCACATGTCGAAGTTTACACCAGTATCCCGAGATCATGTCCAGGGACATGATCTTGAAGTAGGTTTTTGCGGATTGCCACTAGAGCAGTTAACTAGTACCTGATCCGTCAAATGAACTAGCCCCAACTACCATTATCCCTGTACAATATATGATTACGTATCCAAAGATATGTGATAAAATTCGGCAGAGCTATTGAATGAATATAAAGTTGGAGATTTTCCTTGATTCTGTGATTCAAGCAAAATCTCGGGGGCTACTGACATAGGCATCCCCAATGGGCCTGCCGAAGATGGTACCCGGGGTTTACTGAAGGCCCACGACTCGAAGAATAAGAAGAATCGGAAGCCCAAGTTACTATTAAGGAAAGCTAGAGTTGTATTAGGAAATAATACTTGTAATCTTGCGGGATGAGTTGGAAACCCTCCCGGACTCTGTAACTTGTGTATTACGAATCCCTCGGCTTCGCCCCCTATATAAGGGGGAGTCGAGGGACAAAGAAAGCATCGATTCATTGTCTCACAAAACCCTAGTTTTCACATCGTCGAGCACTTTTCGGCTGAAACCTTCGAGATCTACTTGCCCTCTACTTCCGACTAAAACCCTAGTCTACAACTTGTAGGCATTGATAAGTTAATCCCTTGTCACTAAGCTTTAGTTTAATTTGCATAAAGCCAATTTTAGTTCACAAGTATTTGAGAAAAAGACTTATTCAAGTGTTAACTAACTCAAGTGGGAACATTAGTGTCATTCCCACAACTTAGTTGTGATTCAAAAACAAGTCACCAATCAACCTTCACTTCACCAACATTTTCAAGAATCTGACACCGGAAACTGTATGGCCTTTCCAACCGTCTGTAACCGTGGACACGGCTATTCGAATAGTTTTACACTCTGCAGAGGTTGCACACTTGTGCCACAACATTTGATTTCATCCGTCGGGATAACCCCGAATCATCGTAACACAGTACGCGGATCATCAACCATAACCTTTCACTTACATACCCTAGTATAGGTACCTCTCCCCATGAGCTTGGCCTCCCAGTGAAGACCAACTGTCAACCTGGGAACTGCACAGGGCTTGGCCGTACAATTCACATCATATCTCATACAACGGAGGCAGCCTCGGCATAACCCCTATGATGTGTGTTCAGAGGGAACCCATACTAAGATGCATAAACTTCCAGTTAAGCCCTACCCATAATCAGGTATTGTGGGGGTACTCAAAAATTGGAAAGGTATCGCATCCAAACCAATATCAGTTTTAATCAAAAATCACCATCTTCTCCAAGTCATATTCACCTTCAAAAATCATTCAATGGAATGACTATCATTCCATGGTTTCAAATTCATTTCAAGTCACATGCTCCCATCTAGAGTAGTCAACTTTTAGTAATAGCACTAGCACTAATCATGAGGGGTGCTACCTTGCTTGGCTAGCTTTGAGACTAACTTTGCTACTCTAGTAATACTCTTAACTTAGACCAAAGTTACTATAAAAGTAACTCTTTAATAAATCAAGTAAAAACTGGATAGGATTGTTGTAAGTAGGGTATGACTAATGGTGCCTTGCCCTAAAGGGCTTTGCACTTTGCAAGAATATTAGCTTGCCTTGGTAGTGGTCAAAGTTCTCCTCTTCCTCCTCTTGGTAGACTCCTTCCTCTTCCTGGTATTCTCCGGTGCTAGCGTCTAAATTCGAATACGAGGTATAATCACTCAACAAGTTCAAGAGCTATACTAAGCACAACATCACTTCACACAAACTATTCTAATCACACACATAACACAATTAGGTGCATCGGTTTCTTTCTTGAGGAAAAATAATTTCTTCTCATTACATATGTAAATGATAGTTTCCATTTAGTTCTTGAGGAATAATTTCCTCTCATTGAATCTTCTTAAGATTTAACTTCCTCAAACAATTATACATGAAATCATGTTGACCTAAGTCAATCATTCATCCTCATCATTTGGGAAAAGGATTTAAATGAGGTAGGATACCTCATACAATTTAACAATTCTTGATATGATTTAAAATCACCAAGTATTTCATGTGAGATTATTTTGACCAGTGGTCCAAACTTCATATGAAAGTACTTGGGACAAGATTTAAATGAAGTAAACACTTCATATGATTTGCATAATAGTTTTGGACAATATCACTTCACTAAACTAGCCATATAGTCCTTTATTTAAACTAGGCCATAATCACTCAAAGTAACTATGACATATTTTTGCAGAAACAATTAGTGTAAGTGAAATGTGAGATATGAGAGTTGAAATCAACTCAATATCATTTTTGGTTGATTTTTAAGATTTATTTGAATGTGCAAAAGTATCTGACTTGTTCTTTTTGTCAAATCATTTCTACAAAGCAATTTGGTGTGAAACTAGCAGGGTTGGATAGATCTTTTCATAAGCTTTCCAACAATATAAAGTATGCTAAATTTGGCCAAGCCAAACAGATTCTATTGAATTTTTAAAATGGAGCCAGTATTGAATTCAAACTAAAACTGGAAATTCGATTTTGAATTACTGGGCTGCGCGGGAAAAGCTAACGGGCCGAAACGGTTTAAAACAGCCCAAGTCCATCCCACCACGCGTCCACGCACGCGTGGGCTGTCTGACGGTGGGCTCCACCCGTCAGTGGCTCATAAAACCTGAAACGGTACGGGTGACGTGGCGCGTTGGATTAGAAGAAGATCCAACGGCCGAGGGTCATCGTCGTCGCCGGTGAGAGAAGCTCACTGGCGCGGCGAGGCTAGGGGGTCGGAGGGCTCACCAGGGCTCCCGCGGTGGTTGGCAGTGTGTGCGAGGAAGGTGTAGTCGACGACGAAGCTCCTGGTACAAGCGGCACGTCCTGGGGCGGCTCCAATCGACGGCGAGCTTCGGCGGCGGTCACGGGCAGTGGTGTTGCAATTGGGCGGCGCTACGGGGCAATGTCGAGCGGCGAGGTGGCTAGGAGGTCGAGGGAGGAGAGGGGAGTGCGGCGGTGTGAAGAAATCGTCGAGGGGAGGCCTCTATTTATAATGGCGGAGGTGGCCGTGGGGTTGCGGCAAGGTCGACACGGGCGCGGGTTCTCCGGCGAGCTAACGAGCTAGGCGAGGGCGGTGTCCTGTTCCGCGTATCCAGGCGATCCTCTGGGCGGCGCTGTCTAGCTTAGGCGGTGCCTAACACGGTCGGGAAGCTTCCGTGTCTGGCGGTGTCCGCGGCGGAGTTTCTCCTTCGTCTCCGGCGGCGGCGGTCACGGGTCGCTGTCGTGGCCATGTCTTGTGGGTTCGTGGTCGCTAGGCGGTGCTCAACCCGTAGCGAAGTGGTCCAGGGCATGCTCGAGGCGACCGCACGACGCGTGGCCAGTGGTGCCCGCGGCGTGCGCACGTGCGATGCCAACGACATCCTGGGACGATCTGGGCACGCGGTTTCTGGCTAGCTCCGGCATTCTCCTCGACAATGGCGGCCATAGGATGAGGTAGGGAGGCGAGGTGGAGCTAATGGGCACCAGGGCCAAGGTTGGAGAAGAAGGGGAAGAGAGGAGAGGGAACATGGCTGGCATGGCCATGCACATGCAAGCTAGGGCTTGCTCCCTAGGGTTGCAATGCTGGCAATGGAGAGAGAGAGGGCCAGGGGACAGGGTAGGAGCAAGTGGTGCATTAGGGTTGGCCAAAACACTATTCCAAATAGTGTTTTGATTGGATCCCTATTTGAAATTTGCAAACTTTGCCAAATTTGGTTTGGGTCTTGGGGTTTCAAAATTTGAAAATGGTGCATTTGGATAAGTTGCAAATGACCAGAGACAAATACAAGTGGTGGTGGAATTTTAAAAATCAAAGAAATGCCAATTTGCAAAATATGAGATTGTTAACAATGTTAAAATGTCTCAACTTTGCATGAGCATAGTTTTTGATCCAAGATGATTTTGGTATGATGGTCTTTACCAAAGTTGTTCACCTTGATGTGCTCTTTGATGAGGTGCAAAGAATTGGGAAAGTTTAGTTTGAAAAACTTGAAAACCAGGGGCTCAAAGTAGTGACCAGAATATAAATGGCAGATTTGACCATTATTCCATGTGACCACAATTTAAGTTTGGATTTGATTTGATTTGTGTTTCTTTGATTCCAAAAGTTGTACTAAGTGTTTAATAACATAATACAACTAATGGTGAAGGTCAAATTGGTCTAGGGTCATGATTTGCAAAAATGGCATATGCCATATGTGAGGGTTTTAGGGTTTTTCTTATTTGACTTGTTTCTCTTTTTATTTGATTTGAATTGTGATCATCACGTGATCCAATTAGGGTTTTAGGGTTTATCACATAAACACAATAACACTCATCATGGCATATCACGCAAAATGCACAAGTCCTATGCATAGCTCTATATGCAAAGTAAAAGTTTTTGTTGGTTCTGAATTTTGGACTTTGGAATTCTTCTTCTTCCTTTTATTGAAATTTGGGATGTTACAAACCCTTCCCCCTTACAAAAGATCTCGTCCCGAGATCTAAAAGAAAGTTAGGTACTAAAGGGATCTGGGTACTCCTTCTTCATGAAGTCTTCGCGTTCCCAAGTGGCTTCATCTTCAGTATGGTTGCTCCACTGAATCTTCAGAAACTTGATGCTTCGGGTGCGGGTGGTTCTGTAAGCTTCCTCTAGTATGCGAATCGGCACTTCACAATACGTCAAGTCCTTGTTGATGTCCACCGATCGGTGATCGATGTTCTTGAACACTTCGGTCTTCTCGGGGACTTCTAGGCACTTCCGGAGGAGTGAGATGTGAAACACATCGTGCACAGCCGACATTTCTTCTAGTAGCTCCAGTTGGTAAGATACTTCGCCTCGGTGACTCAGAACTTTGAAGGGTCCGACGTATCGGGGTGCAAGCTTTCCTTTCAGCTGGAATCTCTGCATTCCTTTCAGAGGGGATACTTTGAGATAGACAAATCTCCGATCTCGAAGGTCATCTCTCGGAGTCTCTTGTCGGCGTAGCTCTTCTGTCTTGATTGCGCCGTCTTGAGGTACTCGCGGATCTTGTGTACTTTCTCTTCGGCTTCACGAAGAATATCTGGATCAAAGACTTGGCTTTCTCCGACTTTCGACCAATTCAGAGGGGTACGACATTTCCTTCCATACAAGGCTTCAAAGGGGGCCATCTGTAGGCTGGCTTGGTAGCTGTTGTTGTAAGAGAATTCTGCATAAGGCAGACAGTCTTCCCACTTGGATCCATGCTCCACTACACATGCTCTCAACATGTCCTCCAGTATCTGGTTGACTCTCTCCGTCTGTCCATCGGTCTGCGGGTGATAGGCGGTGCTAAAATTCAGACGGGTTCCTAGTCCTTCGTGCACTTTCTGCCAGAACCTTGAGGTAAACTGAGATCCTCTATCTGACACTATCGACTTCAGGGTTCCGTGCAGGGCGACTATTCTGGAGATATACAGTTCAGCTAACTTTGGGCCTTGGTATGTGGTCTTGACGGGGATGAAATGGGCTACCTTGGTCAATCTATCGACAACTACCCATATCGAGTCATTTCCTTTGCTGGATTTGGGCAAACCTGTGATAAAGTCCATTCCTACGGAGTCCCATTTCCATTCTGGAATCTGCAGTGGCTGCAGCAGTCCTGCGGGTCGCTGATGTTCCGCCTTGACTCTCTGACAGATATCACACTTGGCGATGTAGCTTCCGATTTCTCGCTTCATTCCATGCCACCAAAATTGCTCCTTCAAGTCTTGATACATCTTGGTACCTCCGGGGTGGATTGAGTAAAGGGTGTCATGGGCTTCCTTCAGGATGACCTGCTTCAACTCTGAGTCCGATGGCACACAAAGGCGTCCTTTGTACCAAAGAACTCCGGCTTCATCTACGGTGAATCCTGGTGCTTTTCCTGCGGCTATCTAGTTCTTGATTCAGTCGATCTAGCGTTTCCTTTCTGGGCTTCTTTAATCTGGCTGATCAAGGTGGGTTGTAGCTCTATGCTGGCTAGGAATCCTTCACTAACAAGTCCAAGTCTAAATTGTTCAAACTCCTGAAACAGGCTGGGCTGCTCGATTGCGATCATGGAGTTCAACTGACACGGCAGTCGACTCAAAGCATCCGCTACCACATTGGCCTTGCCGGGGTGGTAATGAATTTCCATGTCATAATCCTTGATCAATTCGATCCATCTGCGCTGTCTCATATTCAGCTCTTTCTGGATGAAGATATATTTCAGGCTCTTGTGGTCGGAGTAGATCTCGCATCGATTACCCATGAGGTAATGACGCCAAACTTTCAAGGCTAAGACTACGGCTGCAAGCTCTAAGTCGTGGGTTGGGTAATTCTGCTCATGTTGCTTCAGCTGTCTTGAAAGGTATGAAATCACTTTGCCTTCTTGCATCAAGACACATCCAAGACCAATCTTGGAAGCGTCACAATAGACGTCAAAGGGCTTGGTGATGTCCGGCATGATCAGGATTGGGGCTGAGGTCAATCTACTCTTGAGTTGTTGGAAACTCTCTTCACATTTGTCAGTCCATTCGAACTTCTTGTCCTTCTTCAACAGTTGTTTCATTGGTCGAGCGATGCTCGAAAAGCCTTCTACAAATCTGCGGTAGTATCCGGCTAATCCAAGAAAAGCGCGGACCTCAGTCTGGGTGGTTGGGGCTTGCCATTCTGTAACAGTTTTGATCTTGGCGGGATCTACGGCAATTCCTCCTGCATACAAGATATGTCCCAGGAATCCTACTTCCTTCAACCAAAACTCACATTTGCTGAACTTGGCATACAACTGGTGGTGTCTAAGGGTTTCAAGGACAGTCTCCAAATGATGTTCATGTTCCTCTTCGGACTTGGAGTAGATGAGAATGTCGTCGATGAAGACAATGACAAACTTGTCCAAAAAGATCATGAAGATCTTATTCATGAGGTTCATGAAATAAGCTAGGGCATTGGTTAATCCAAATGACATGACGTTGTACTCATACAACCCATATCTGGTAGTAAAGGCAGTCTTTGGGATATCAGTGGCACGAATCTTCAGCTGATGATAACCAGTCCTAAGATCAATCTTAGAAAACACTTTGGCTCCGCTCAACTGATCAAACAGGTCTTCTATCTTGGGTAGGGGGTATTTATTCTTGACGGTGACATCGTTAAGCTTACGGTAGTCCGTACATAAACGAGTGGCACCATCCTTCTTGTCCACAAACAAAACAGGTGATCTCCAGGGGGATGCACTAGGTCGAATCAAACCTTTGGCTAACATATCATCATTTTTCTTCTTCAGCTCCACAAGCTCTGTTGGGTTCATACTATAAGCTCTCTGGGCTATCGGTCCAGTTCCGGGGATTAACTCGATATCCCGATCAGGGGGCATACCGGGTAGATCATCCGGAAACACATCAGGGTATCGACAAACGACCCTGATTTGATCCAGAGTTGGCTTGGCTACACTTTGATTGCAGGTAAATTTTATGGGTAGTCTTTCAGATACATGCTCTACTAGGATACCGGTGCTACTAGTCATGGTGATGGCTTTCTTAGCACAGTCAATCAGTCCATGGTGTTTTGACATCCAGTCCATTCCTAGTACGACTTCCAAACCTTTGGTTCCCAGCACAATCAGATTGGCATAAAAATCTACTTCATGGATTCTGATGGGTACATTTTTGCAAAATTTTCTGGCTTTGGTGGTTGACCCAGGTATTTGAACTATCATAACATGCTTCAAACTGATAGGTTGGATTTTACTTGTGGATGCAAAGTCTTCGGTGACAAATGAATGCGATGCTCCAGAATCAAACAACACTCTGGCTGGTATGGAGTTGACAGAAAACATACCCAGTACAACATCTGGTGCTTCCTGGGCTTCCTCGGCGTTCATGTGGAAGAGACGGCTGTTGCGGTTATTGGGGTTGTTGGGGGCGAACTTTCTGCCGGTGGAGACGCGACGTTGTTGCTGAGCAGGTGCAGTGGTGTTGGCGGCATTCTTGGCTAACCTCTTGGGGCACTCGTTGGAGTAGTGTCCCACCACTCCACATTCATAACATGTGATGATGGCCTTGTCCTTGGTTGCGACGGGGATGGTGTTGCTTCCGGTTCTGGGGGCAGTGTTGGTGTTGTTGTTGGTGTTGGGGGCTCTGGGCGGAGCGTGGTTGAAGTTGTTGTTGTTGTTGTTGTTGCTGTTGTTGTGGTGGCCTCCTGGCCTGGAGTTTCCTCCACTCTGGTTCTGATAACCCGGACGTGAAGTCTGCATCTGGGGCTTGCTGTTGTTTCTTGGGGTGAAACCTCCGCTTGAGCTGGGGCGATACTTCGGAGCATTGGTGGGCCCACTCTAGTGCATCATGCGGCGTTTGCGGTTCTCGTTGGCTTGGTTGAGCTTGCCTTCCATCTGGATGGCGGAATCCACTAAGGCTTCAAGGTCGGCGAAGGGGATGTTGACGAGGACAGTCTGCATCTCATCATGCAGTCCGTTCAGGAATCTCTCCTGCCTCTTCTCGGTGGTGTCGGTCTCGTCGGCACCTGTCGCGGTATTCTACCACCGTCATCCGTCTTTGCTTGAGTTCGCGGAACTCGTCCCTCATCTTCTTGATAAGACCCGGGGGCACATGGTACTTGCTGAACTTGAGCTTGAAATCTGCCCAAGTCATGACTTGACCTCCGTTCATGGCACGGGTGCTAGTCCACCAGGCTCGGGCTGGTCCGGTAAGCTAATGGGTTGCGAACAAAACCTTCTCGGCGGCTTCAACTCCTGCCACCTCTAAGTTATTCTCCATAGTCTGGAGCCAGTCGTCGGCGTCGAGGGGTTCCTCGGTCTTGCTAAACACCGGAGGGTTGGTGTTCTGGAAGTTCTTGAGCTTGGATCCCGGGTGATCATGATTTCCATGGCCTTGGTTGACAAGGTTTTGCAGTGCTGCGATGTTGGCTTGGCGTTCAGCTCTGTCAGTCTCCCTGTCAGCCATCTGGATTTGCAGCAGTTGCATCATGGCGTCGTTGTTGTTGTGATTGGGAGGGGCCATCTGAACATACAGGAGATCATGAGGTAAGAGGGAAACTTCTATGGCTTATTTTGAGTAAGTTCAAAAATTTGAAACTTGAATTCTTTTGATGACAAACACAAACATTCATTCATTCATTCAACATCACACGTTACAAACTAACACTTCCCATGGTTTTAAGAACCATTTCTCATGCTACGATACAACGGGCGGGATACAACTCACACCTACATAAGTGATCAAGTGCAACTACTCCTCATCATCGACGTCGATGGGGACGAAGTCGTCTGGTCCAGCCTCCAGGAACTCGTAGTCCTCCTCCTCGGTGAACTCGTCCTCCTCAAAGTCGTCGTCGTCGCTCAGGAAGGCTCCTCCTCCCTGAAGGTCTACACCTCCATCGCTTCCTCCATCTCTCTCAGCTGGTCCTCCTGGAACTTGACAGTGGCCTCCAAAGATGCTATCTTGGCGCGAAGGCGCACGATAGTAGCGTCCTTCTTGGCATGCTGTGGGCGAAGTGTCTTTCGGTCGCGGGCGAGTAGCTTGATCGCCTCACCCTGCTCAGTGATGTGAGCGTGGGTCTGGTTGGCGTAAGCGCGGGAGGCGTCCAGATCCTTCTGAGTCTGGTACAGCATGAAGTCGAGGTACTCAGCATGGTGCCTCAACTCCGGGTGCGGCTGCAACTCCATGGGCACTCCCATGGCATCACGCCTCACGAGATGCGCGAAGCAGGATGCGAGGATGCCCACCACGTTCTGCCCGCAGAGGCGAGCAAGTGACTCCTGAAGGGCACGTGCAAGACCGTCGAGCCAGTTGCTCTCGCGGAAGGAGAAGAGGATCCTCTCCGAGGTGGGAGGCTCCATCTTGCCCCTCAAGTCAGCAGTGATGATCCACTGCAACTCTCCTCCGGCCTGGTCGTTCACCTCGATTCCGTGGAACTCGGGGTGTGGGCGTCCAAGAAAGTCCGAGAGGGCGTTGAGGTCGTGCTCGAAGATCAAGCTTCCACCATTCCCAAGCTGGTAGAACTTGGTGTTGATGGGTTCATTCGGCTCCATCTGAAAGCGAAATGGATAAGTAAGTTAGAGAGTGCAACAAGTGTGTCAAAATTTTAGGTAAATCCATAAGGAAGAACATGATTCATCAATTTTTGAAAAGATCTCAAAGGAAAGAGTGTGAATAACTTTTCAGAAATATTCTCTTCATTTGATTTCAAAGTTAAGTTTTTATGAACGTCCATTCTAACTAGGGTCTTCTAAGGTCAAACAATGGCTCTGATACCAACTTGTCAACACCCGGATTTTTAAGTCCAGATGCCTATTATGTCATTCATCGCAATCCCAGGAATATTGTTGTTGCGAGGCATAATAGTCGAATATCATAGTCATCATTCATTACAAACCATAATGTCTTACAACTTGAATCACATGATCCATATTACACAAATAGTTGATCTATTGATCAACGAACAAACATAAGTTCATAGCGGAAGCGTAATTATAAATGGACTCTCTGGTCCACAGGCCAACGCTTGACGTCGGAAGACTCCTAGTTGTCGTAGGCATCCTGCTGGTCATCTCCTTGGTAGTTATGTTCATCTTCATACTCTGGCCATTTGAATAGCCAGGGACAAAGCCGTGAGTACTTTATGTACTCGCAAACTAATACTAGTGTAAGTGCTAAATAATCCTAGTAAGGGGGTGCTAAGCTTTAGTTTAATTTGCATAAAGCCAATTTTAGTTCACAAGTATTTGAGAAAAAGACTTATTCAAGTGCTAACTAACTCAAGTGGGAACATTAGTGTCATTCTCACAACTCAGTTGTGATTCAAAAACAAGTCACCAATCAACCTTCACTTCACCAACATTTTCAAGAATCTGACACCGGAAACTGTATGGCCTTTCCAACCGTCCGTAACCGTGGACACGGCTATTCGAATAGGTTTACACTCTGCAGAGGTTGCCCACTTGTGCCACAACATTTGATTTCATCCGTCGGGATAACCCCGAATCATCATAACACAGTACGCGGATCATCAACCATAACCTTTCACTTACATACCCTAGTATAGGTACCTCTCCCCATGAGCTTGGCCTCCCAGTGAAGACCAACTGTCAACCTGGGAACTGCACCGGGCTTGGTCGTACAATTCACCTCAATTCACATCATATCTCATACAACGGAGGCAGCCTCGGCATAACCCCTATGATGTGTGTTCAGAGGGAACCCATACTAAGATGCATAAACTTCCAGTTAAGCCCTACCCATAATCAGGTATTGTGGGGGTACTCAAAAATTGGAAAGGTATCGCATCCAAACCAATATCAGTTTTAATCAAAAATCACCATCTTCTCCAAGTCATATTCACCTTCAAAAATCATTCAATGGAATGACTATCATTCCAAGGTTTCAAATTCATTTCAAGTCACATGCTCCCATCTAGAGTAGTCAACTTTTAGTATTAGCACTAGCACTAATCATGAGGGGTGCTACCTTGCTTGGCTAGCTTTGAGACTAACTTTGCTACTCTAGTAATACTCTTAACTTAGACCAAAGTTAACTATAAAAGTAACTCTTTAATAAATCAAGTAAAAACTGGATAGGATTGTTGTAAGTAGGGTATGACTAATGGTGCCTTGCCCCAAAGGGCTTTGCACTTTGCAGGAATATTAGCTTGCCTTGGTAGTGGTCAAAATTCTCCTCTTCCTCCTCTTGGTAGACTCCTTCCTCTTCCTGGTATTCTCCGGTGCTAGCCTCTAAATTTGAATACGAGGTATAATCACTCAACAAGTTCAAGAGCTATACTAAGCACAACATCACTTCACACAAACTATTCTAATCACACACATAACACAATTAGGTGCATTGGTTTCTTTCTTGAGGAAAAATAATTTCTTCTCATTACATATGTAAATGATAGTTTCCATTTAGTTCTTGAGGAATAATTTTCTCTCATTGAATCTTCTTAAGATTTAACTTCCTCAAACAATTATACATGAAATCATGTTGACCTAAGTCAACCATTCATCCTCATCATTTGGGAAAAGGATTTAAATGAGGTAGGATACCTCATACAATTAACAATTCTTGATATGATTTAAAACCACCAAGTATTTCATGTGAGAGTATTTTGACCAGTGGTCCAAAGTTCATATGAAAGTACTTGGGACAAGATTTAAATGAAGTAAAACACTTCATATGATTTGCATAATAGTTTTGGACAATATCACTTCACTAAACTAGCCATATAGTCCTTTATTTAAACTAGGCCATGATCACTCAAAGTAACTATGACATATTTTTGAAGAAACAATTAGTGTAACTGAATTGTGAGATATGAGAGTTGAAATCAACTCAATATCATTTTTGGTTGATTTTTAAGATTTATTTGAATGTGCAAAAGTCCCTGACTTGTTATTTTTGTCACATTATTTCTACAAAGCAATTTGGTGTGAAACCTGTAGGGTTGGATAGATCTTTTCATAAGCTTTCCAACAATATAAAGTTTGCTAAATTTGGCCAAGCCAAACAGATTCTATTGAATTTTGAAAATGGAGCCAGTATTGAATTCAAACTAAAACTGGAAATTCGATTTTGAATTACTGGGCTGCGCGGGAAAAGCTAACGGGCCGAAACCGTTTAAAACAGCCCAAGTCCAGCCCACCACGCGTCCACGCACGCGTGGGCTATCTGACGGTGGGCTCCACCCGTCAGTGGCTCATAAAACCCGAAACGGTACGGGCGACGTGGCGCGTTGGATTAGAAGCAGATCCAACGGCCGAGGGTCATCGTTGTCGCCGGCGAGAGAAGCTCACTAGCGCAGCGAGGCTAGGGGGTCGGAGGGCTCACCAGGGCTCCCACGGTGGTTGGCAGTGTGCGAGGAAGGTGTAGTCGACGGCGAAGCTCCTGGTACAAGCCGCACGTCCTAGGGCGGCTCCAATCGATGGCGAGCTTCGGCGGCGGTCACGGGCAGTGGTGTTGCAATTGGGCGGCGCTACGGGGCAATGTCGAGCGGCGAGGTGGCTAGGAGGTCGAGGAAGGAGAGGGGAGTGCGGCGGTGTGAAGAAATCATCGAGGGGAGGCCTCTATTTATAATGGCGGAGGTGGCCGTGGGGTTGCGGCAAGGTCGACATGGGCGCGGGTTCTCCGGCGAGCTAACGGGCTAGGCGAGGGCGGCGTCCTGTTCCGCGTATCCAGGCAATCCTCTGGGCGGCGCTGGCTAGCTTAGGCGGTGCCTAACACGGTCGGGAAGCTTCCGTGTCTGGCGGTGTCCGCGGCGGAGTTCCTCCTTCGTCTCCGGCGGCGGCGGTCACGGGTTGCTGTCGTGGCCCTGTCTTGTGGGTTCGTGGTCGCTAGGCGGTGCTCAACCCGTAGCGAAGTGGTCCAGGGCGTGCTCGAGGCGACCGCACGGCGCATGGCCAGTGGTGCCCGCGGCGTGCGCACGTGCGACGCCAACGACATCCTGGGACGATCTGGGCGCGCGATTTCCGGCGAGCTCCGGCGTTCTCCTCGACAATTGCGGCCATAGGATGAGGTAGGGAGGCGAGGTGGAGCTAATGGGCATCAGGGCCAAGGTTGGAGAAGAAGGGGAAGAGAGGAGAGGGAACATGGCCGGCATGGCCATGCACATGCAAGCTAGGGCTTGCTCCCTAGGGTTGCAATGCTGGCAATGGAGAGAGAGAGGGCCAGGGTACAGGGTAGGAGCAAGTGGTGCATTAGGGTTGGCCAAAACACTATTCCAAATAGTGTTTTGATTTGATCCCTATTTGAAATTTGCAAACTTTGCCAAATTTGGTTTGGGTCTTGGGGTTCCAAAATTTGAAAATGGTGCATTTGGATAAGTTGCAAATGACCAGAGACAAATACAAGTGGTGGTGGAATTTTAAAAATCAAAGAAATGCCAATTTGAAAAATATGAGATTATTAACAATGTTAAAAAGTCTCAACTTTGCATGAGCATAGTTTTTGATCCAAGATGATTTTGGTATGATGGTCTTTACCAAAGTTGTTCACCTTGATGTGCTCTTGGATGAGGTGCAAAGAATTGGGAAAGTTTAGTTTGAAAAACTGGAAAACCAGGGGCTCAAAGTAGTGACCAGAATATAAATGGCAGATTTGACCATTATTCCATGTGACCACAATTTAAGTTTGGATTTGATTTGATTTGTGTTTCTTTGATTCCAAAAGTTGTACTAAGTGTTTAATAACATAATACAACTAATGGTGAAGTTTAAATTGGTCTAGGGTCATGATTTGCAAAAATGGCATAAGCCATATGTGAGGGTTTTAGGGTTTTTCTTATTTGACTTCTTTCTCTTTTTATTTGATTTGAATTGTGATCATCACTTGATCCAATTAGGGTTTTAGGGTTTATCACATAAACACAATAACACTCATCATGGCATATCACACAAAATGCACGAGTCCTATGCATAGCTCTATATGCAAAGTAAAAGTTTTTGTTGGTTCTGAATTTTGGACTTTGGAATTCTTCTTCTTCCTTTTATTGAAATTTGGGATGCTACAGAATACGAGACTCTACTACACATATTGCGCATCGCTAAGAAAATTGGGATCAAACACATCATATGCTGTGGAGATTCCGACATGGTGGCACAACAAGTAGCCGGAACTTGGAACGCCAGAAACTCCATCATGGCGGCTTACGGAGACAAAGTTGATGAGATTGCCAAGTGCTTCCTCGGATATGAAATCAAGTACATCAAGAGAGATGATAACACAGCGGCACATATGCAATCTAAGCTCGGGTCCGGCAGAAAACCCATTCCTCCCGGAATTTTCCTTGAGCACTTACGGATACCCTCCGTGAAGGGCACTAACCCGGAAAACCCAGACGTGGCAGTGTCTCCGGCTAAGGAGGTGATGGTAATCATTCCGGCTTGGACCAAGCCTTTCCTGGATTACCTTATGGACCGCAATAAGTTGCCAGAGGACGAAGTCCTCGCACGATAGGTCGTCAAACGAGCAAGATCCTACACAATAGTTGATGGACAGCTCTACAAACGAAGTGCAAACGGGGTATTTCTGAAATACGTCTCAAATCAAGATGGCATCAAAATCCTCAGAGAGATCGACACAGGTGATTGCGGGCATCACGCCGCTCCCAGGTCCCTCGTTGCAAAAGCTTTTCGGCAAGGATTTTACTGGCTCACAGCTAAAGAAGACGCTGAGAAAATAGTGAAAACTGAAGGAGATATGCCCTAGAGGCAATAATAAAGTGATTATTATTTATATCTTTATGTTTATGATAAATGTTTACATACCATGCTATAATTGTATTAACCGAAACATTGATACATGTGTGTTATGTGAACAACAAAGAGTCCCTAGTATGCCTCTTAACTAGCTTGTTGATTAATGGATGATTAGTTTCATAATCATGAACATTGGATGTTATTAATAACAAGGTTATATCATTATATGAATGATGTAATGGACACACCCAATTAAGCGTAGCATAAGATCACGTCATTAAGTTATTTGCTATAAGCTTTCGATACATAGTTACCTAGTCCTTATGACCATGAGATCATATAAATCACTTATACCGGAAAGGTACTTTGATTACATCAAACGCCACTGCGTAAATGGGTGGTTATAAAGGTGGGATTAAGTATCCGAAAAGTATGAGTTGAGGCATATGGATCAACAGTGGGATTTGTCCATCCCGATGACGGATAGATATACTCTGGGCCCTCTCGGTGGAATGTCGTCTAATGTCTTGCAAGCATATGAATAAGTTCATAAGAGACCACATACCACGGTACGAGTAAAGAGTACTTGTCAGGAGACGAGGTTGAACAAGGTATAGAGTGATACCCATGATCAAACCTCGGACAAGTAAAATATCGCGTGACAAAGGGAATTGGTATCGTATGTGAATGGTTCATTCGATCATTGAAGTCATCGTTGAATATGTGGGAGCCATTATGGATCTCCAGATCCCGCTATTGGTTATTGGTCGGAGTGAGTACTCAACCATGTCCGCATAGTTCGCGAACCGTAGGGTGACACACTTAAGGTTTGATGTTGAAATGGTAGAACTTGAATATGGAATGGAGTTCGAATATTTGTTCGGAGTCTCGGATGAGATCCCGGACATCACGAGGAGTTCCGGAATGGTCCGGAGAATAAGATTCATATATAGGAAGTCATATTCCAAGTTTGGAAATGATCCGGTGCATTTATGGCAGGTTCTAGAAGGTTCTAGAAAAGTCCGGAAGAAATCACCATGGAAAGTAGAGTCCCGGAGGGACTCCACCTTGCATGGCCAGCCAACCCTAAAGGGGAGGAGTCCAAGGTGGACTCCCCAAGGGTGGCAGGCCAACCCCCCTCATGGAAGGGGGGAATCCCACCCCAAGTGGGATTCCCACCTTGGGTAGGTTTCCCTACACATGGAAGGTTTTTGGTTCGGGTCTTATTCGAAGACTTGTAGTCCAACACTTGGGGCTTCCACCTATATAATGAGGGGCATAGGAGAGGGGGCTGACCACCACAAGCCCATAGCTTGGCCGCACCCCTAGGTGGCCGGCCACCCCCTCTCCCAAACCCTAGCCGCCCCCTCTCTCCTCCTCTTCTCCCGCACGCTTAGCGAAGCTCCGCCGGAGATCTCCACCGCCACCGCCACCACGCCGTCGTGCTGCCGGATTCAAGGAGGAGCTACTACTTCCGCTGCCCGCTGGAACGGGGAGAAGGACGTCGTCTTCATCAACACCGAACGTGTGACCGAGTACGGAGGTGCTGCCCGATCATGGCACCGTGATCAAGATCTTCTACGCGCTTTTGCAAGCGGCAAGTGATCGTCTACCGCAGCAATAAGAGCCTACTCTTATAGGCTTTGGAAATCTTCAAGGGTTAGTCTTGATCATCCCCTCGTTGCTTCCGTCTTCTAGATTGCATCTTGGCTTGGATTGCGTTCTCGCGGTAGGAAATTTTTTGTTTTCTATGCAACGTTATCCTACAGTGGTATCAGAGCCGTGTCTATGCATAGATGGTTGCACGAGTAGAACACAATGGTTTTGTGGGCGTTGATGCTCTTGTTATCTTTAGTTTGAGTACTTTGCATCTTTGTGGCATAGTGGGATGAAGCGGCCCGGACTAACTTTACATGACCGCGTTCATGAGACTTGTTCCTCGTTCGACATGCAACTTGTATTGCATAAGAGGCTTTGCGGGTGTCTGTCTCTCCTACTATAGTGAAGATTCAATTTACTCTTCTATTGACAACACTAGTATCACCGTTGTGGTTCATGTTCGTAGGTAGATTAGATCTCTCTCGAAAACCCTAAACCACGTAAAATATGCAAACCAAATTAGAGACGTCTAACTTGTTTTTGCAGGGTTTGGTGATGTGATATGGCCATAATGTGATGATGAATATGTATGAGATGATCATTATTGTATTGTGGCAACCGGAAGGAGCCTTATGGTTGTCTTTAAATTTCATGTTGAGTAGTATTTCAAAGTAGTTGTAATAGTTGCTACATGAGGTGAACAACCATGAAGACGGCGCCATGAACCTTGACGCTACGCCGACGATGATGGAGATCATGCCCGTTGATGATGGAGATCATGTCCGTGCTTTGGAGATGAAGATCAAAGGCGCAAAGACAAAAGGGCCATATCATATCACATATGAACTGCATGTGATGTTAATCCTTTATGCATCTTATTTTGCTTAGAACGCGACGGTAGCATTATAAGATGATCCCTCACTTTAATATCAAGATAATAAAGTGTTCTCCCCTCGTATGCACCGTTGATATAGTTTGATGTTTTGAAGCATCTCGTGATGATCGGATGTGATAAACTCAGCATACAACGGGTGTAAGCCATGTTGCACACGCGGAATACTTGGGTTTGCTTGACGAGCCTAGCATGTACAGACATGGCCTCGGGACAACGGAAACTGAAAGGTTGAACACGAGTCATATGGATGATATGATCAACATGTTGATGTTCACCATTGAAGCTACATCATCTCACGTGATGATCGGTTTTGGTGTAGTGGATTTGGATCGTGTACCACTTAACAATTATGAGGGATGTTGTATTAAGTGGGAGTTCATTAGTAATTAGATTAAAACATGAACTAATTATCATAAACATAGTCTGAGTAGTATTTTGAATTAATTTGTAGAATTGGCATCCGTTTACTACTATGCGTTAGTCTTGTAATTGAGATAGAAATACTGTTAAATCTGACAAATAACTTTACGGACTGGTGCCGTATTGTTAATGAATCAAGAAATGATTAAGTCCTATTGCAAACTTTTAGTAAACCTCACATTGTTGATTCAAAGAGCTATGGTTTCAATTAGTACCTAAAGTTATCTTGTCTCCGTGAAACTTGAAGTTCAAATCTGTTTGAAAAGTAAGGAGCTGAAAATTTAGTTTTCAGAAATAATCAAGGTATGAGATATATGTGATATCTAAGACCTTGTTGCAAGATGATAGAATATAATTTGGTGAGACTACATAAACTCATAAGATTTATGGGAATCTACGAAGGTTGAAGACGCAAGGCGTCCCAATCCTCCAACCATTGGGGCACTAACGATATTCGCATATCCATGAAGTGATCGTCCTTAGTATGCACCGTTGCTATGACTCGTCGTTTCGAAGCATCACGTGATGATCGGATGTTATAGATTCTACGTGTGCATACAACGGGTGCAAGCCAGATTTGCACATGCGAATACCAAGGTTAAAACTTTACGAGCCTAGCATGTACAGACATGGTCTCGAAAAGTCGTCATGATATGATGGATAAAATTATGAGTGAAATTGTTCATCATAGTACAAAGTTACTAATAGTGAAATCTGAAACACTTGTCATATGATGATCAACTTCAAAGTAAGAACCTCAAGGTTATTGGTATTTGACCAACAAACCTAGAAGTTATTGATGTTGAAGTGTTTTTCTGAATAATGAGGAAAGCTAAAAGAGAAACTGCAAAAGATATTTTGGCAAAAAGAAAAGAAAAGACTAGAAAGTCTAGCTCAGGTGTATATAAATGATATACATGTTATGGTTGTATTCCTAGTTAAGTCACACTATGAAATTCTTGGGTATTAGTACTATATTGGTTGGTACGAAGTGTCATACAAAACAACGCAATACAAGAATACAATGGCCTAAGTGACTGACAAGGAATATGATAAGGATGCACGTCTGGAACAAAATAAAGTGTTATTATGTTCGTCGTTAGCATTTTATCTAGCCCTTAGAATTTATAATAAAGAACTTAATAATTGTTATTTTGCTCTGGTCAAATGAAAACAATGAGTTGTTCAAATTATGACATTACTCCATGTACGATGGATAAGTTATTATAAATCTTAATGGTGAAACACACATACATAACACTGACGCTAAAATGCCATAAGGCAAATGATTTGAATTCCACTTATTTGTGGAATCGCCATTTAGGTCATGTTAGAAAGGAAAGCATGAAGGAACTCCATGCAAATGGATTTTTGGAGTCATTTGATTTTTGAATCATTTGGCGCTTGCAAATCTTTTCTAAAGAATGATTAAAATACCGTTCATAGGCCAAGAGTTGAACGGGCAACAAACTTAGTGGAAAAATACATGATGATGTATGTGGTTCACTAGGAATAGTTGTGTGCGGGAGATTCTTCTACTTCATGAAAACTTCAAACAATGAATTGAATATATATATATATGTGGATATATTCAATAAGGAAGAAGTTTGAAACATTTGAATGGATTCAAATAAATTTCAGCATGAAGTGGAAATCATCGTAATAGAAAAGTCAAATATCTATGATTGGATCATAGTGGAAATATTTGAATTACGAGTTTTAGCGAACATCTAAGAGAATTATGAAGTTGTTCTACAACTCACGTTTCTTGGAGTGTCATAGTGATGATGAAGTATCCAAAAGACGTATCCAAACCTTGTTGGATTAATGATGAGATAAAATATTGATGCCATTATATTTTGTGGATTATGCTTTAGTGACTACCGCTTTTACACTGAATAGAGCATCATCATGATCCGTTGAAATGACACCATACGAGTTATGGCATGGGTATGAACCCTAATAGTCCTTTCTTTAAATTTTGGTCTAAAAGTTTACAACCAAAATCGGATAAATGTCTTTGTTGGTTATCCCAAAGAATTGATTGGGAATTCTTTCCACTATGAAGTAAACGACAAAAGTGTTTGTTAATGTTACTTCCATATTTCCAAGAAATTGTTTTCTAGCGAAATATTTGAGTGGGAGGACAATAGAACTTGATAAGGTTTATGAACCTGAGCATAATGATCAGAGTAGCGCAGCATCGGAAATTGGTTCTGGAAGCGACCACGACGATCATGGCTACCATGACTACAAAGTGTTTTAGCCATGGAGATCGAAGTACATATTGAACCTTGTAGGTATGGTTTACTTTGTGATCAAATAAATGATTTGTGGACAAAGGATTGATTGTGAACAATGATAAGCCAACTACAAACAAAGAAGTTATGATGGGCCCTGACTCCTTTAAAATGGCTTTACGCCATGAAATCCAAGATAGATGAATACTTTTTGAAAGTAAATAGATCTATAAAATTGATGGACTTGGATGAAATATCCTTGAAGAAGCTTGATTTGTCGAAAAGTTGTTTACGACAAAGTTCAAAGAGTTGACTACGACAAGATTAGATTTTCCGTAGCAATGCTTAAAGTCTATATGGATTATTCTAGTAATCACTACATATTTCCTTTATGAGATATGTTAGTAGGATGGCAAAATACATTACTTATCACAAGTGTGTATTAAAGGTGTATACAAGATACAACCAAGAGTTTTTTGCTGGTCCGTGGAATACTAGATAGGTATACGAACTTCAAATTGGATGAAGTAAGTATCACGGAGTTGGAATCTTCACCAGATGAAATAGTCAAAGAGTTTTTGATTTCATCAGAGACGATGAAGAGGCTTGCATTTGCAAGAAATTAAGTGGGAGCGCTAAGACACATTTATAATACTTTATGTAGGTGACATATAGTTGGTTATAAATGATGTAATTATATATACTTGATTAAAAGGTTTCATTGAGAAATTAATTTCAATGAAAGGATATGGACTGAAACATATCTAGTGTCAAGATCTATGAAGATAGATTGAAACACAAAATAAGTTTAAGTCAAAGTACATAGAATGGATATTGAAATAGTTCAATATAGAAATATTAAGAAAATGTTCTTGTCATGTGAAGTTTTAACAAGACTTGAGTGTATCTGATACTCAATGAGTAAAACCACATGAGTGATTATGGATCACGAATAATATGTACACAATCAGATGTCCTGTACGCTAAAATGTTATGAGCATATACCAGAATGATTCATGAGATGATCATTGGACGACAGTAAGAGTATCCTTGAGTACTTTAGAAGAACCAAGGAAATATATATAGTTTTGTATGGAGAAATGACAAACAAATCGATGTAATGTGATTACACCGATATTTGTTTTGTCACATATAAAAATAGAATTTCAATCTCAAATTAGACTAAGTGTTGTTTTAAAGGTAGCACAATGAGCTAGAAGTTGTCTATGTTAGATTTAGAAGAGTTCTAAATATTGTGACGGACTCTACAAACGAAAGGCAGAGTATGTCATTGTTTTGACAATGACTGAGGATGTTAAGTCAAGAAGTTCTTTGAGAACTTGGTGTAGTTCCGATAGTGTCAGAATTTTGAAGCTATATTGTATGTGACAATATTAGTGACTTATTTCAGACCGCGGAATTAAGGTTCCACCAGAAGATCAAACATATTTAATGCCAACTCATTTGGAAATGAGTGATGCGTTGAGACGCAAATAAATTACAAAATACATACAGTTCTGAGCATGTCAGATCCGTTGACTACAACCTCTCCCGTGAGCAAAACATGATAAAGCACCAGAAGGCCAAGGTGTTATATCTTTACAATGTAATCTAGATTATTGACTCTAGTGCAAGTGGGAGACTGAAGGAGATATGCCCTAGAGGCAATAATAAATTGGTTATTATTTATATCTTTATGTTTATGATAAATGTTTACATACCATGCTATAATTGTATTAACCGAAACATTGATACATGTGTGTTATGTGAACAACAAAGAGTCCCTAGTATGCCTCTTAACTAGCTTGTTGATTAATGGATGATTAGTTTCATAATCATGAACATTGGATGTTATTAATAACAAGGTTATATCATTATATGAATGATGTAATGGACACACCCAATTAAGCGTAGCATAAGATCACGTCATTAAGTTATTTGCTATAAGCTTTCGATACATAGTTACCTAGTCCTTATGACCATGAGATCATATAAATCACTTATACCGGAAAGGTACTTTGATTACATCAAACGCCACTGCGTAAATGGGTGGTTATAAAGGTGGGATTAAGTATCCGGAAAGTATGAGTTGAGGCATATGGATCAACAGTGGGATTTGTCCATCCCGATGACGGATAGATATACTCTGGGCCCTCTCGGTGGAATGTCGTCTAATGTCTTGCAAGCATATGAATAAGTTCATAAGAGACCACATACCACGGTACGAGTAAAGAGTACTTGTCAGGAGACGAGGTTGAACAAGGTATAGAGTGATACCCATGATCAAACCTCGGACAAGTAAAATATCGCGTGACAAAGGGAATTGGTATCATATGTGAATGGTTCATTCGATCACTGAAGTCATCGTTGAATATGTGGGAGCCATTATGGATCTCCAGATCCCGCTATTGGTTATTGGTCGGAGTGAGTACTCAACCATGTCCGCATAGTTCGCGAACCGTAGGGTGACACACTTAAGGTTTGATGTTGAAATGGTAGAACTTGAATATGGAATGGAGTTCGAATATTTGTTCGGAGTCCCGGATGAGATCCCGGACATCACGAGGAGTTCCAGAATGGTCCGGAGAATAAGATTCATATATAGGAAGTCATATTCCAAGTTTGGAAATGATCCGGTGCATTTATGGCAGGTTCTAGAAGGTTCTAGAAAAGTCTGGAAGAAATCACCATGGAAAGTAGAGTCCCGGAGGGACTCCACCTTGCATGGCCAGCCAACCCTAAAGGGGAGGAGTCCAAGGTGGACTCCCCAAGGGTGGCCGGCCAACCCCCCTCATGGAAGGGGGGAATCCCACCCCAAGTGGGATTCCCACCTTGGGTAGGTTTCCCTACACATGGAAGGTTTTTGGTTCGGGTCTTATTCGAAGACTTGTAGTCCAACACTTGGGGCTTCCACCTATATAATGAGGGGCATAGGAGAGGGGGCTGACCACCACAAGCCCATAGCTTGGCCGCACCCCTAGGTGGCCGGCCACCCCCTCTCCCAAACCCTAGCCGCCCCCTCTCTCCTCCTCTTCTCCCGCACGCTTAGCGAAGCTCCGCCAGAGATCTCCACCGCCACCGCCACCACGCCGTCGTGCTGCCGGATTCAAGGAGGAGCTACTACTTCCGCTGCCCGCTGGAACGGGGAGAAGGACGTCGTCTTCATCAACACCGAACGTGTGACCGAGTACGGAGGTGCTGCCCGATCGTGGCACCGTGATCAAGATCTTCTACGCGCTTTTGCAAGCGGCAAGTGATCGTCTACCGCAGCAATAAGAGCCTACTCTTATAGGCTTTGGAAATCTTCAAGGGTTAGTCTTGATCATCCCCTCGTTGCTTCCGTCTTCTAGATTGCATCTTGGTTTGGATTGCGTTCTCGCGGTAGGAAAATTTGTGTTTTCTATGCAACGTTATCCTACAGTGGTATCAGAGCCGTGTCTATGCATAGATGGTTGCACGAGTAGAACACAATGGTTTTGTGGGCGTTGATGCTCTTGTTATCTTTAGTTTGAGTACTTTGCATCTTTGTGGCATAGTGGGATGAAGCGGCCCGGACTAACTTTACATGACCGGTTTCATGAGACTTGTTCCTCGTTCGACATGCAACTTGTATTGCATAAGAGGCTTTGCGGGTGTCTGTCTCTCCTACTATAGTGAAGATTCAATTTACTCTTCTATTGACAACACTAGTATCACCGTTGTGGTTCATGTTCGTAGGTAGATTAGATCTCTCTCGAAAACCCTAAACCACGTAAAATATGCAAACCAAATTAGAGACGTCTAACTTGTTTTTGCAGGGTTTGGTGATGTGATATGGCCATAATGTGATGATGAATATGTATGAGATGATCATTATTGTATTGTGGCAACCGGCAGGAGCCTTATGGTTGTCTTTAAATTTCATGTTGAGTAGTATTTCAAAGTAGTTGTAATAGTTGCTACATGAGGTGAACAACCATGAAGACGGTGCCATGAACCTTGACGCTACGCCGACGATGATGGAGATCATGCCCGTTGATGATGGAGATCATGTCCGTGCTTTGGAGATGAAGATCAAAGGCGCAAAGACAAAAGGGCCATATCATATCACATATGAACTGCATGTGATGTTAATCCTTTATGCATCTTATTTTGCTTAGAACGCGACGGTAGCATTATAAGATGATCCCTCACTTTAATATCAAGATAATAAAGTGTTCTCCCCTCGTATGCACCGTTGATATAGTTTGACGTTTTGAAGCATCTCGTGATGATCGGATGTGATAAACTCAACATACAACGGGTGTAAGCCATGTTGCACACGCGGAATACTTGGGTTTGCTTGACGAGCCTAGCATGTACAGACATGGCCTCGGGACAACGGAAACTGAAAGGTTGAACACGAGTCATATGGATGATATGATCAACATGTTGATGTTCACCATTGAAGCTACATCATCTCACGTGATGATCGGTTTTGGTGTAGTGGATTTGGATCGTGTACCACTTAACAATTATGAGGGATGTTGTATTAAGTGGGAGTTCATTAGTAATTAGATTAAAACATGAACTAATTATCATAAACATAGTCTGAGTAGTATTTTGAATTAATTTGTAGAATTGGCATCCGTTTACTACTATGCGTTAGTCTTGTAATTGAGATAGAAATACTGTTAAATCTGACAAATAACTTTACGGACTGGTGCCGTATTGTTAATGAATCAAGAAATGATTAAGTCCTATTGCAAACTTTTAGTAAACCTCACATTGTTGATTCAAAGAGCTATGGTTTCAATTAGTACCTAAAGTTGATCAAGCAGGACCACCATGTGATCGTAGATAAGATGTTCCGGGGATCAACTTCATGTTGGTTTTTAGGCCTTATCTAGGGTTGGTTTATTATCACCGTGCGTGGCTGCCAGGCTCAATCACGCGTAGGATGTTCCGATTATGTGGTGAAAACCCTAAATCATCATAGGTCGCTTTAACTCTATATTGATCAAGCAGGACCACCATGTGATCGTAGACCTCATACGAACCATGGGTGGATCGGATCCTTGAGCCGATTCACGGGACAACCTGAGAGCCGATCGAGGCTCGTATTTAATGTTTACGTGTATGCCATGCAGGAAACTAAGCGAAGCAAATCCATCACCTTCCTGACCAGGTATAGGTCAGGTGGCACGCCCTTGCACCAGCATCGGGACGTGTGTACCAGGAGCTTTGCGGGGCGTCGCTCGGAGGGACCAGGGCCAGCCGCAGCTCTAGGTTGTTCCCGGCTCTTCGTGTTGCCAGCCATTGCTCGCCGGTGGGTTTCGGACGCCAACACATTCTGGCACGCCCGGTGGGACAGTCTTCGACATCAGCTGCATCGCCATCTACATCTGAGATGGCGGAAGGTACTCCAGTCACGTACGAGGATCTGACCGAGGAGCTCAAGAAGAAGTATGACGAGGTCAAAGCTATCCTCGAAGCCGACCTCATCGGCTCTTTCCAGAGGACCCGCTCACACGGCATCAGGTGGAAAGGGTTCTCGCCTGAAGGCGCGCTCGATGGAGTGGACCTGTCTACCCCTTCAGAAGAACGCACCAGGTCTCTGCGTCAGGAGATTAATTTCATGGTAGCGCATTCGCTACACCGCCATTCTGAGAACCTGGTGAACACTTTGGAGCGTGTCGCCCTTCGGGTGATCCAGGAAATCATGAGGCATCAGTACTCTCCGTCAGGACCTGCTCTAGGGACTCACCAAGGAGAGATACCACTCCAGTCCCGACCACCGCTGCCGTTCGCGTTGGCAGCACCAGAAGTGCCGAGCTCACCGGCATTCGTCGTCCACAAGATCGGTGGTGACCCTAGTGATTACCAGTTCTTGTATGAGGTGCCTAAGGAGATCCCTCACGGATACACGTGCACATACGTGCCAGATTGCAGTAACTGGGCACTCACGAACCAGACTACAACAGCAGGGACTTCTGGAACAGCAGGAGGAGCTTCTGGATCAGATCTTGAGAAGCAGACGTGGCTAGCTAAGCATGCCACGCCAACAAACCTCCAAAGCTCAACTCCTGCAGCTAGCTCAGAGCTTGAGAAGCAAGCGTGGCTGGCTAAGTACGCTACTCCAGCGAATCTTCAGAGCTCGACTCCTGCAGCCAGCACCGCGGATCAGATTAGTACAATCTTGAGAGACCAGTTCGGCATGGTGCCGAAAAGGAGGGCAATCGGCTATTCCAAGCCGTACCCCAACGAGTACGATTTGATCCCACTACCACCCAAATATCGGCTCCCTGAATTCTCCAAGTTTAGTGGGTCAGATGGCTCCAGTTCAATCGAGCATGTGAGCCGATATTTGGCGCAGCTGGGCACGATCTCAGCATCAGATGAACTACGTGTGAGGTTCTTCGCACAGTCCCTCACAGGATCGGCTTTCGGGTGGTACACCTTGCTGCCACCAGATTCAATCCGGACTTGGAAGCAGATGGAAGAGCAGTTCCACATGCAGTATCACTCAGAGGCTTCCGAGGCCGGCATTGCCGATCTAGCACAAGTACGGCAGAAGCGCGGAGAAACAGTGTCAGAATACATCCAGCGCTTTAGGGCCATCAGGAACCGATGCTATTCGGCTCGTTTGACTGAAAAAGAAGCAGTCGAGTTGGCGGTGGTGGGTCTCGCATCGCCGATCAAGGACATGGCTTCCCAAGCAGATTACCCTTCACTGGCGATTATGGTTCAGAAACTGTCATTATATGAACAGCGCCACCCAGAGTTGTACCAGGACAAATTCAAGCGTGCGGTAGTCCTGGTTGAGACAGAAGAAGATGAAGGCTCTGCGGGAGATCAAGAGGTAGCAGTGGCTGAATGGACTCGGGGGGCAAGCCCCGTGTCCTGCAAGTGGGTTAAGCCACAAGGTCCTCCAAGAGGGTTTGACTTCGACGTGACCAAAGCTGAGCAAATTTTCGACCTCTTACTCAAGGAGAAGTAGCTAAAGTTACCCGAAGGCCTCAAAACCCCCACGGCACAGGAGTTGAACGGAAAGCCATACTGCAAATGGCATAACACGTTCACCCATACCACCAACGACTGCAGGGTGTGGCGTCAGCAGATCCAAATGGCGATAGAGCAAGGGCGTCTAATCTTCAGCCAGTACGCCATGAAAGTTGACATGCACCCCTTCCCCGCCGTTAACATGGTGGAGTGCACTTACCCTGGGAGGTGCCAGCCAGGTTTCTCGTTCAGCATTAACATGGTAGGGCCTGGGCACCACTCTGGTATGGACAGAGACGAGGGCAGCCGCTCTCGTAGCAAGGACAAGGAGGAAGCCGTTCCGCGCGATCGGCTCCGACACGATGGCAAGCGCTACGTCACAGAGGGAGAAGTGAAGAATGTGCGATATCAATGACCTCTCTCTGATCATCTCCTCAACAAATATGTGAGTCAGTACGACCAACACCGACGATACGACGACGGTGACGAAAGAGATCGTCTGGCTAGCAGGGACGCCAGGAGACATCGTCGGCACGATCGAGACGAGGAAAGATATGAGCGCCATGCCAAGGACAAGTCGAGAGGGCAAGACAACGTGGACAAGCACTGGGACTGTCCCTTCTTCAAGCACTGCTGGGATTCAGAATTGAGCCGATTGCCCACAATCGGCAACTGCCCAGAATGTAGACAGAAGAAGAAGAGCACAGGAGACGTGTCAGTGTTCAAGCGTCTGGGACCTCTCCCATCTCGGAACAAGCAAGCTGAGTCCTCTCGGGTGGAAGATCTCGAGGAGTTGGAAGACAACGATGAAGGAGAAGAAGATAAGTACCACCGGCCAAGGTGGTGCCCTGATGGACTCAGCCGTTCCCAAAAGCGTAGGGTTCAGTGACTACGTGGCTTGGAGGAAGCCGAAAGGTTATACCTGCACACGTTAAGGAAGGCGCGGCCCGATCTGGCCGCGAAAATTCAACGGACCCTGGACGAAGAGGGTCGACCACAAAAGATGGAGTGGCGCCCCAAGAAAAGGAAAGCCAATGATGAGACATCGGCTGGTACAAACATGGTGTTCATCCTTCCAGCGGAGTTTTGTGCTCCAGGATTAGACGAAGCACCTGTGGCACAACTTGACTGCAGCCCACGGCCAGTTATCTTCGAGAAGCCACGAGAAAGGAGCTACAGGCACCTGAAGGCCCTGTACTTACGAGGTTACATCAATGGGCAGCCTGTCAACAAGATGCTGGTGGACACCGGAGCGGCAGTCAACATCATGCCATACTCCATGCTACGTCGGTTGGGACGCTCTAGCTCGGATCTGATCAAGACCAACGTTACACTGAGCGATTTCAACGGCCAAGCATCTGAAGCACAAGGTGTTCTGAACGTGGATCTGACCGTAGGGAGGAAAACCATCCCTACGACATTCTTCATCGTCGATAGCAAGAGCACCTATGCTGTCCTGCTAGGGAGAGATTGGATCCACGCCAACTGCTGCATTCCATCCACGATGCACCAATGCCTAATTCAGTGGGATGGAGATGAAGTAGAGGTCGTCCACGCAGATGACTCAGCCGAGATTTCAACGGCTGGCATGAACGTTTGGGAGACGGCAGGCCAAGAGCCACTCTCAGGCATCACTTTGGACGACTGCGAGCGCATCGACGTGACAAAAAACGGGGTGAGGCTGGTCTTATCCACCGGCCTGACCGTGTAACAAGAGCAAAAGCTATGGACGTACGTGGCAAGGCCGATCCTTGTGATCGGCCCCAAAAAATAAAAAGTGATGATCTTGTCTCAAGCATGTCACGTAGTCATAGTAAGGCACGAACACGATGTAAACCTTCATTGAGCAATGCAATCAAAATGGGGGCCGATTCCAGCAATCGGCCCATATTATCCTTACCACACGTTTTCCCTGTGTTCAGTGTCGATCTAACAGGTGACGGAAAGCTAGGGTATGGGTTTACATCAGCTGATGAGCTAGAAGAAGTCGACATTGGTCCTGGGGATAAGCCACGACCAACTTTCATCAGCAAAAAGTTAGATCCACATCTCAGAAGCCAGATGATAGCTTTGTTAAAAGAGTACCCAGATTGTTTTGCATGGGATTACACGGAGATGCCTGGGTTAGACAGGAGCATCATTGAGCATCGGCTCCCTCTCAAGAAAGGATTTCGGCCATTCCAACAACGAGCACGTCAGATGAAGGCCGAAATTCTTGAAGAAGTCAAGAAAGAGATTGAGAAAATGTTGACCGCCGGGTTCATCAGGCCATGCAGGTATGCTGAATGGATCTCCAGTATCGTACCTGTAGAGAAAAAGGACGGCCGATGGCGTGTGGCAATAGATTTCCGAGATCTCAACAGAGCCACTCCAAAGGATGAATACCCAATGCCTGTGGCAGAAACATTGATCAATGCAGCTGCTCGCCACAAGGTGTTGAGTTTCATGGATGGCAATGCCGGCTACAACCAAATCTTCATGGCTCCAGAAGATATACACAAGACTGCATTCAGAGTACCAGGGTCAGTGGGCTTGTTTGAATATGTAGTCATGACCTTTGGGTTGAAGAATGCTGGTGCAACGTACCAAAGAGCCATGAATTATATTTTTCATGATCTGATCGGCAAGCTGGTGGAAATTTACATCGATGACGTGGTGGTCAAGTCTGTCTCCATGGAAGGACACCTGGATGATTTGCGACACATCCTAGACCGAACTCGGAAGTTCGGACTGAGAATGAATCCAAAGAAGTGTGCCTTTGGTGTGACGGCCGGTCAGTTCCTAGGTTTTCTGGTTCATGAACGAGGAATTGAGATCGGCCTGAAAAGTCAAGAGGCAGTGCGTACCATGCAGCTGCCTACCACTAAGAAGGAGCTCCAACGTCTTATCGGCAAGATCAACTTCGTCTGACGATTCATCTCTAACCTGTCAGGACGAATTGAGTCATTCATGGCGTTGGTGAAGATTAAATCTGATGACGAGTTTCACTGGGGGGCAGAACAGCAGCAAGCGTTTGACGAGATTAAGCGGTATCTGACGACGCCGCCTGTGCTAGTTCCACCTCAACAAGACAGGCCGTTCTATATCTACTTATCAGTAGCTGACACGTCCATTGCTTCAGTGGTGGTGCAACTCTACGAGGGTGTTGAAAAGGTCGTATTCTACCTCAGCCGGAGGATGTTGGATGCAGAGACAAGGTATCCTGAGGTCGAGAAGTTATGCCTCTGCCTGTTCTTCACCTGCACCAAGCTTCATCACATCCTTTTGACGGCAGAAATCATCGTCATATGCAAGTCAGACGTTGTCAAACACATGCTGTCGGCTCCTGTTTTGAAAGGCCGACTTGGTAAGTGGATGTTTGCGTTGTCGGAATTCGATCTCCGGTATCAGCCTGCGAAAGCAGTCAAGGGACAAGCGTTGGCCGATCTCATAGCTGAGCGGATTAATACTAATATAGCAGCACTATCTGTACGTGCATGGGCTATGTTCTTCGATGGATCGGCTTGTGACGACGGTTGTGGCATCGGCATTTTGCTCGTGTCGCCTCGGGGGGCAAATTATTCCTTCTCCATCAGGCTATCTACCCCTTGCACTAACAATGTCGCTGAGTATGAGGCAGTGCGCAAGGGAATGGAGTTGCTTTTGGAAGCTGGGGCAGAAGCGGTGGAACTTTTTGGAGACTCGAAGTTGGTGATCTCCCAGCTCACGGATGAGTACAAGTGCGAGAGTGAGTCACTCTTCCCATACTGGATGGAATGCCGCGAGCTGATGACAAAATTTCGGTACATCAACTTCAATTGGGTCCCAAGATCTCAAAATACCGAGGCCAACGATCTCGCACAGATGGCGTCAGGCTATAAGGATATACCAGGCGGGTCAGAAGTGCAGGTGCAGTTCCTAGAACAGAATGACTGGAGAGCCGATATCTTCAATTACTTGAAGGATTCGGCTCGGGGGGGCACCTAAACGGATAAGATACAAGGCCATGAAATATGTCCTTATAGGAGATGACATATTCTACAGGACGTTGGAAGCGTTACTGCTCAAGTGCCTGGGACCAACTGAGTCTAATCGGCTCCTACATGAGGTGCATGAAGGCGCCTGTGGAACTCACCAATCGGCTCATAAGATGAAATGGCTGATCAGGCGATCAGGGTTTTATTGGCCCACCATGCTTGAGGATTGCTTCAAGTACTACAAGGGATGCCAAGCGTGTCAGATGTTCGGGAAGATTCAGATGGTACCCGCATCAGCAATGAATCCCATCATCAAGCCTTGGCCATTCCGAGGTTGGGGCATGGATATGATCGGCAAAATCCATCCTGCGTCGAGCAAAGGCCACGAGTGGATCCTGGCCATTACAGATTACTTCACCAAATGGGTGGAGGCCGTCCCTATGAAGAAGGTAAAATCAGAAGATGTTATCAAATTTGTGAAAGAACACGTCATTCATAGGTTCGGGATTCCTCAAACCATCACGACCGATGGAGGTTCGGTCTTCATCTCTAAAGAATTCAGAAAATTCTGTGATGAGATGGGAATTAAGCTGATCCGATCATCTCCATACTATGCTCAAGCCAACGGGCAAGCTGAAGCATCCAATCAGAGCCTGATCAAGCTGATTAAGAGGAAAATTGACGAGAACCCTAGGGTTTGGCATGAAACATTGTCAGAAGCTTTGTGGGCCTATCGCATGTCATGCCATGGAGCTATAAAAACTTCGCCATACCAGCTCGTCTATGGGCAGGAAGCCGTATTGCCTTGGGAAATTACGGCTGGATCGAGACGTGTCACGTTTCAGAATGACCTGACAACTGAAGAATATGCAGCTCTGATGAGTGATACTATTGAGGATGCAACGGAACTGAGACTTTGGTCGTTGGAGAAGATTAAAGAGAACAAAGCCAGAGTAGCTCGTGCATACAATAAGAAGGTGAAACCAAAAGAGTTCCAAGTTGGTGATCTAGTATGGGAAGCAGTGTTGCCATTAGGAACCAAGGATAAAGCATATGGCAAATGGTCTCCTAATTGGCACGGTCCATACAAAGTCGTCCAGGTTTTGAAGGGTAATGCATACATGCTGGAGCAGCTGGACGGCGCTAAGTTCCCAGCAGCTGTCAATGGTCAGCACCTCAAGAAATATTTCCCAAGCATGTGGGACGATGGACAGTAAAACATGGGGGCCGATGTATAAAATCGGCCAGTAAAATTTTTTTTTATACAAATCACAGCCGATGCGCAGACATCGACTTGAGAAGTATGGATACCAGTACAGCCGATGCACGGACATCGACTTTAGAACAATAAAGAGCCGATGCAGAGCCATCGACTCTGGACAGAACAAGCTCAATTGAGCAGGTTAACAGATCAGTTTCAAGCCAGAGTCCATGGCTCTCATTGGATTTACTGAGGAGTCGAATCTGCGCATTTGAGATTGGAGGATGGCGTAGACACGGATAAGATCTGTTTGACTGCATGAACAGGCAACCGATTTGGCCTTAAAGATGCGTGTTATGGTAGGAGCCGATGCTCTGCCATCGGCTCCTTAAGCGTTTACTTCGTTTGACAATCGGCAAAATTAACAAGAAAGCAAAGTTAATGGGGGAATATTTTCTTCATTAATAAGAGGATTTCTTACAAAGAAAGAGCCGATTGCTCAAGGGAGGAAGAACAAAAGAAAGGTCTATTGACCAATCTGCTACTACTAGGCCTATACTAGTAGATCCTAGTCTACGGGCCGTCGCTGCCCTCGTCGTCGTCGGAGCTCTCGTCGGCGCTGCTGCCGGCGGGCTCCTCGTCACTGCTCCAGCGGCCCCAGTGGGGGCCTCATCATCTTCATCGTCGTCGTCGTCGTCTGACCCGGCGCGGAAACGCTTCGCCGGTGGGTAATCCTCGAGGGATTCGTCGTCGTCGTCTTCCTCCTCCTCTTCCTCGGAGGAAGTGTAATCGTCCCAGGAGAACGAGTCGTCCTCGCTCTCCGATTCCAGTTCCCCATCGGCGAGGAACTGGAGCTTTTCCTCTCCGCTGGTCAAGGACTTGTCGTCCTCGGACCAGACGGAGGAGGCGTGGTCCTCCTGGTCCCACTCCTCTGGGGCGCGCTCATCGTGCGCCGCCATCTGAGCCGCCATCGGATCCCACTCTGGCGTGGGTTCGCGGGAGGAGGAGGAGGAGGAGGAGAAGGACTGGGAGGAGAGATCCGACGAGGCGGAGGAGGAAGAGGAGGAAGACATTGCTCTGAGATTGGGGTTTCTTGGTGCCGATGGTCAGAGCAAGGGGATGAAGTGGCGAAATTGTTTGGAGCGGTTAAATAAAAGGGGATATAGTGGAGATTCAATGCCACAGCAGTTTTCGAGGAGGTGGTGCCCAAAGAAAAAAAAACAACGGTCAAATCATGCGGAGAAGTTGAGAAGGCAAGGCATCATGATGAAGGATACTGCGACGGTTTTGCTCTGCCACGACATGACCCAACGAAGAAAAAGCAGAGTGATTTTGGAATTATCAATTCCAAAACCAGGGGGCATGTGTTATCACCAGAATTTGACCGGATCAGAGGTGGGCCGTGATTAAAGATGGACTTGAAGAATATACACGGAAGAAATACATGAACCGGCCTTGTATACGAAGTTTGGGCTAGTTTGCCCTTGTATCTGTAAATATAGTAGGATACGTGTCGGTTAGATAGAATTTGGCTTGTGCACGGTTGGGATTATTCCCACGTTAGAAAGTCTACAGACTATAAATATGTATCTAGGGTTATTGAGAAAAACAACAATCACGTTCATCACAAACCAATCTAGGCGCATCGCCACCCCCTTGTTTCGAGGGTTTCTTCCGGGTAAGCATCATGCTGCCTAGATCGCATCTTGCGATCTAGGCAGTACACGTTTATTCGTTGTTCATGCGTTGCTCGTGCTGAAGCCTTGTTGATGGCGAGCAACGTAGTTATCATAGATGTGTTAGGGTTAGCATTGTTTTACCACGATACATGCTTTTGTCCATGCAACCCTTAGACGTCTAGCCGCCCTTACACCTATCTTAGGTGTAGGGGCGGCACCTTGCTTGATCCATGTTTAGTAGATCCGATCTGTTATGATTGCTCCTTGTTCTTCAAGGATTAGTTTAATATCTACATAGTTAGGCCTTGCAAACGGGTTGAAGGATCCAGTAGCACGTAGGGTGTAATTTGCTAGCTCTAGATAAGATGTTCCGGGGATCAACTTCATGTTGGTTTTTAGGCCTTATCTAGGGTTGGTTTATTATCACCGTGCGTGGCTGCCAGGCTCAATCACGCGTAGGATGTTCCGATTATGTGGTGAAAACCCTAAATCGTCGTAGGTCGCTTTAACTCTATATTGATCAAGCAGGACCACCATGTGATCGTAGACCTCATACAAACCATGGGTGGATCGGCTCCTTCAGCCGATTCACAGGACAACCTGAGAGCCGATCGAGGCTCGTATTTAATGTTTACGTGTATGCCATGCAGGAAACTAAGCGAAGCAAATCCATCACCTTCCTGACCAGGTATAGGTCAGGTGGCACGCCCTTGCACCAGCATCAGGACGTGTGTACCAGGAGCTTTGCGGGCCGTCGCTCGGAGGGACCAGGGCCAGCCGCAGCTCTAGGTTGTTCCCGGCTCTTCGTGTTGCCAGCCGTTGCTCGCCGGTGGGTTTCGGATGCCAACACATGGAAAGTAGAGTCCCGGAGGGACTCCACCTTGCATGGCCAGCCAACCCTAAAGGGGAGGAGTCCATGGTGGACTCCCCAAGGGTGGCCGGCCAACCCCCCTCATGGAAGGGGGGAATCCCACCCCAAGTGGGATTCCCACCTTGGGTAGGTTTCCCTACACATGGAAGGTTTTTGGTTCGTATCTTATTCGAAGACTTGTAGTCCAACACTTGGGGCTTCCCCCTATATAATGAGGGGCATAGGAGAGGGGGCTGACCACCACAAGCCCATAGCTTGGCCGCACCCCTAGGTGGCCGGCCACCCCCTCTCCCAAACCCTAGCCGCCCCCTCTCTCCTCCTCTTCTCCCGCACGCTTAGCGAAGCTCCGCCGGAGATCTCCACCGCCACCGCCACCACGCCGTCGTGCTGCCGGATTCAAGGAGGAGCTACTACTTCCGCTGCCCGCTGGAACGGGGAGAAGGACGTCGTCTTCATCAACACCGAACGTGTGACCGAGTACGGAGGTGCTGCCCGATCGTGGCACCATGATCAAGATCTTCTACGTGCTTTTGCAAGCGGCAAGTGATCATCTACCGCAGCAATAAGTGCCTACTCTTATAGGCTTTGGAAATCTTCAAGGGTTAGTCTTGATCATCCCCTCGTTGCTTCCGTCTTCTAGATTGCATCTTGGCTTGGATTGCGTTCTCGCGGTAGGAAATTTTTTGTTTTCTATGCAACGTTATCCTACAAAAACCTGCCGCGGTTGCCAGTACTACGCTACTCAACCAAACGCTCCAGCTCAGGATCTGAAGACCATCCCTATCACTTGGCCGTTCGCGGTCTGGGGGCTAGATATGGTCGGAAAACTGAAAAAATCATCTCCTGGCGTTTTGAGTACCTCCTGGTCACTATTGACAAGTTTAGTAAGTGGATCAAGGCCAAGCCAGTGAGAAAAGCCGATGGTGATACGACACTAAAATTCGTCTGCAGCCTCGTAGTGAGATACGGCATCCCACACAGCATAATCACAGACAATGGCACAGACTTTGCTCAAGGAGAACTGAAGGATTATTGTAATGACATAGGGATCCGGCTTGACTTGGCATTTGTGGCACATCCACAGTCCAATGGGCAGGTCGAGCGAGCCAATGGCCTCATACTAGCCGGAGTTAAGCCTCTCCTTGAAGAACCGCTGCGTCGCGCAGTCGGAGCCTAGGCTGAGGAATTAGATTATGTTATGTGGAGTTTACGAACTACCCCTAACAGATCAACAGGGTTTACCCCCTTCTTCCTATATACGGATCTGAAGCTGTGCTTCCCTCCGACATCATCCACGACTCCCCGCGAGTTTCCGCCTACAACGAAGATACAGCTGACGAGGCTAGACAGCTATCTGTGGACCTGATCGAAGAAGCTCGGAACTTAGCTGACCAGCTTTCCACCATATACCAGCAGAAACTCTGACGCTGTCACAGTCATCGAGTTCGGAATCGCTCGTTTAAGATAGGTGACATGGTTCTCTGCCTTCGACAGGTGAAAGAGCATAAGTTGCAATCTACATGGGAAGGACCCTTTGTCATCAGCAAAGTGCTACACAACGGATCTTACTACCTCGTTGATTTCCGAGAGTTAAAAGATAGACCTGCCAATTGGTACCGAAAACGAAAGCGAGAGGATCCGGATGACATCTATGATGAGACAGATCGTCCCTGGAATATAGCACAGCTACGTCCTTTCCACACTTAGCAAATTCCGCATTACATACCTTGTAATATCTATGATACATGATCAATGAAATAAAGCATATGGTTCACTCTTTGAGTCTTTTACCTCCTTTAGTTTTTTCATTTTTGGATCGTGTATGTTTTCCGACTAAAACCGCAGAGTTGGATGTTTCCGCCTAGGCGTGTATGAAAGTTGTGATTTTTTCAAAATCGTCCTTTAGGATGTAAGTTTAAGTTTTCTGGTGGGCAAGTTTTTCGTTGCAAACTCACGGATTCCTGGTAGCGACTTCCGGCACCTTGGCTGGGGGCTTGTTTCCGCGGTTATTGACAGATCACCATTGGGCTTCGTTGCCACAGGTGAGTGCTTTTGGCTAAAGGTCTTCCGGCTCGTGGAAGGTCAAGTGAGCAAGCCAGAAAACTTAGAAACTAGCACTTGCTTTTTCAACGAACGAAACATGCATTCATAACATATAAAGGATTGCAGGATAAGTTTTCCACGCACATGCAGTTGTTTCGTCCCTAGCTACTTAAAAATACTTAAGCCTTATTACAAACCCACTCAGGGGTCAAAATGATGCATCTCATTGTTTTTAATAGGATTCACTCGAAGGCTTGTTCTTCATCCTCTGAAGCTTCGTAAGGAGAGCCCTCGTCGGAACCATCACTAGAGCCTTCATTGGAGCGGTTCGCGCTGGACCCGGAACCCTCTTCGACGTCTTCATCGTCTTCGTCATCCTCTGTGTCGGAAAAACCTTCGGGAAGCGCATGCTTGTTATACCAAAACGAGTGATCAAATCGCCTGGCAAACAGCCTGTCGTATCCTTGGGTTTCCGTGAGGGCGGCCTTGATGTTGGTCCCCTTAGGAGCTCCGCGTGCAATGGTCTTAAAAATCATGGCAGGGAATTCTAACAACTTACCCTCTACCTCTAGTATGTTTCCTTGTGTCTCATTAGGTCCCATGGATGACGAGACGTCGATCACGAAAAGCAAGATGTACATGGTGCATGAAGATGATGATATCACACCATGCTTACAAGAAGTCAAAGATGTCAACCACATGGCTCCTACTAATTCCACAACACCTACTTCAAATGAGTCAGACTACAAAGGTAACAACATAGGTGTTGATGATGCCATGATCCCACTAGTGGACATGATGATTTGTGAGTTCATGCATGATGATGATGATACAATTGCTATGTCATATGCTTCGTTCATTCCTCCATATGATGCTTTGCTTGATAACATTGTTGATCATGTGGAATTACTTGCTTGTGACAATATGATCATGCCATGCTATAAGTGTTTCGAGTTACTTCCTCTTGCTTGCAATAGGTCGAACAATTGCTCTTTCCCATGTATTGCTTGCAATGATAATGATGATGCTAATACTTGTGTTGTGACAACCTTGTTGAACAATTGCTCTTTCCATAGGTTTGTCGACAACAATGATAACATGTTGAACATGTTTTGCTCTAAATGTTTGCAATACTCTCCCATTAATGCAACCAAAATGTTGAACACTTGCTCTTTCCAATGCTTAGTTTGCCATAATGTTAATATGCTTGTAAATGAGATTGCCCCCATAGCTCTCTCAAATTTTGGAGACTTTGCCTATATCCATGATGAGCATGTTCATGTGTTTACCCCGCATATTCACTATATCTATTATGATGCTTTGCTTAACGCTAATGGTGATGCGCAAAAGAGATGGACCATCATGATGGATGATGTGTTCTTATACCATGCACACACGTTCTTTGCTTTGCCTATTGTGTGTGTAGGTACAAGAATGCCAATGTCAACCTCGATTGAGCACGAGTTGATAAAGAGAGCTCTTGAGAGCATAATGCAAGTAAGTTCAAGATCGAACCCGGCTCTAATATCTTTCCCATGCTTTGCATTGAACATGCCGAACAATTTCTCTTTCTTGTGGTTCTTTTGCAAGCATGATGATGTGATTCTTACCGTTGGTGTTGCCTCAAACAAGTTGACCAATTGCTCTTTCATTTGGTTTGTTGGCACGCACAGTTGTGCAAATGTTTTGGTGAACTTTTTGGAAAATATGTTCTGTGTTGCACCAAATGTGAGGACAAATTTCTCTTTCCAATGGTTTGTGTGCACACATGTTGATGATATTTTGGACACTTCCACTTATGTATTTTGGCCAAATTCTCCTCTTATTGCTTCAAGGATGTTGAACAATTTCTCTTTCCGATGCCTTGAGTGCAATAACGCACATGAGTTTATACATGAGATGGACACCATGGTCGTCTCACAATTTGGAGTTTTTGTGTTTCCACATTTGGAAGATGTTCATATGGAGTTCTTACACATTGACCTTGCACATGCATTATTCTTGATAAATTTGTGTTGTGCTAATGGTGTTGTGAACATGAAAGGACATGTCATCGATGATGTGCTCCAATATCACACACAAACATACTTTGCTTGGTCTTTGTTGTTTGAAGGTACACGTGACATGTGGATGAGCGTCAACGAATGGGTTCAACCCCACACTTCAACTACACAAGATCTCTCAATGAGAGCACACCGACATTACGATAAGGTGACCTCCTTCTACATAAGGCCCCTTGATAATCCCGTGGAACATTGGCTACGCTTTGAGTGTTCTCTTGTTCTCTTGTGCTATTGATAGGGTACATGACTTTCAAGTGGGCATTCAAGCGTTGGTGTCATCTACCTCCTCTACACGTTCATGATGAGTTATCGTCGAGGACGACTCTTTTTCAAGTGGGGGGAGATGATGCAGCCCGACCTTCGGTCTTCACCGCATCATATGCTTCATCGCCAAGACGACACGCAAAGGTGAATCTTCTCCTTTACGCGTGTCTACAATCGCCTATGTTGAACGATATTCTACTTCATACTCCATCATATCTTGATGATAGGAACTCGACGACAAGTACGGAGAGAAGAGAGGATGCCATGGAGACCCGAGGACGCAAGGCTGATGTCACGGAAGCATGGAAGAGAAGGAGAAAGAGAAGCTGGACGCTCCAGGCCGGAACTTCCACCCGACACCGCCGGAACTTCCGCCTAGACACTGTCAAGACCGAAGATGCTCGCACTGGAGAGCTGCAGCATGAACTTCTGCCCCTGATGGCCGGAACTTCCGCCCGGGCGGAACTTCCACCCCCAGGAGCCGGAACTTCCGCCCTGTCGAACCTCAGCCAGATCTCAGCCCCCTTTGGCTTGTAACTTACCCCTTCGGTCCCCTACCTATAAATAGGAACCTACCCCCACCTTCATGAGGGAGAGATGATGTTTAGATGAATTGGCTTATGCCTCTATTATCCCCTAGTGGATTTGGGAAACCCCCACCTTAGATTAACCATCTATTGTATCCCTCAGTGTTGAATCTGTTTGATCTCTTTGGTGACTTCTACCGATTGTTTGTCTTTTGCTTGAACTTCTACCGTTTGGTCTTTTGCTTGCACTTCTATCAACCTTCCAGTCTTTTCACCCTTCTAGATCTCTCGGGTTCGATTCGTCGATCTCTTTGCGGGACTTCTACCGGAAGGTCTTTTCTCGCAACCTCTATCGAGTTGGTGGTTCAGGCCAACGAGGATAACCAATTGTGTTGTGTGCGTGTGTTTGTATCGTGTTCTTCGCGTTCATCCACTTCCCCGCGAATCCCCCTCTGCAATCACACTCACCCGGGTCAATTCGTGAGATCAGGCCACCCACACGGGCTCAGCCCGTATCACCCCGTCTGGCCCATCAGGGGCCCATCTGGAGCGCTGCAGCCCAGGAAGGTCCAAGACGGCAGTTGCAGCGGAGGAAGGATGGAAGGTGATGATTTCTTGAAGTGCAGGGCAAGGAAAGATTTAAATGTGGAAAGATTAGATAGAATACGTTTGTATTGTAACCGAATGGACCTGGCCTCCTATATAAAGGTCAGGAGAGGGCTGCTGGATATCTCTCTCTCAATCTCTCACGCAGACACCAAACCTTAGCCACCTTGCCCTTCGGCGAGAATATCACCACCCCATTGTAACCGATTTCACTCAATAATCAAGATCAGCCAGGCATGACGTAAGGTTATTACCTCTACGAGGGCCCCGAACCTGGGTAAATCTCACCTCCCGATTGTTTGGTATCCGATATCTCGTGCTAACATGCAAGCTTACACTAACCCTAAGCCCCTGATCGTGGGCATTGTTGAGGAGCCACCTTGTCAGATAGGATTAGGCGTGAGCTAGTGCAGTTGCACGCCGTAGATGAAAAGGAGCCCACGAAGAAATTCATGGGCAGGAAGAGAGAGGCCACAGAGCATGAAGTGGAAAAACATTACCCGCCAAACTTCATTGGGACGGGGTTCCACCTTGTCGCCGGCGATCTTGGCCTTCGTCGTGGCAGAGAGCATCTCGTATTTGCAGAGCTTGCGTAGGTCGCCCTTCGTGCACTTGGACCTGCTCCACCCGGGCACTTGACCTTCTTCGCGGTGGCTTCACCGGGCGCGGCTTTTGCCTTTTTCCCATGGTGACGGAGAAGAAATTGGTCGCAGATGAGGAACAAAGAGGAAGAGGAAGAAGAACTTGGAGTTCTGGAGCGCAAGAACGATGATGCAGAGGAATAAGTTGAACTTGGCAGCGGTGGAGAAGAATGATAAGAAAATTACCGCGTGCCCTTTTTTACTCTATGAATCGGCAAACGAGGACCGTTCGATGTAATGAGATGGTTCCCGCGATGTTCATCTACGGTGACCACGTGGCGAGCAGGAGGTGAACCATTTCGCCCATTTACTGCACGTCACGGGATTCAAGGAAGTTACCGCATGTTGCACTATCGTGCGGTCGTGCGGTCAATTCTCTCATCATGGACGACATTTGTCAACACCCGGATTTTTAAGTCCAGATGCCTATTATACCATACATCGCAACCCCAGGAAGATTGATTTTGCGAGACATAACAGTTGAATATCAAAGAGTCATCATTCATTACAATACCAACATAGTCATTACACAAATAGGATCACATGATCCAGTCTCATTACAACACTTGATCTATTGATCATTACACCAATACGTAGCGGAAGCGAAGTAGTAGTGGACTATCTATTCCACAGGCAACGCTTGACGTTAGAAGCTCCTAGTTGTGGTAGACGTCCTGCTGGTCGTCCTCTTCATATTGCTGCTCGGCTTCATAGTCTGGCCATTTGAATAGCCAGGGACAAGGCCGTGAGTACTTTCAAGTACTCGCAAACTAATACTAATGTAAGTACTAACATTGCTATTGAGAGTGCTCTAAGCTCTAAGGTTATTTGCATAAAGCCAATTTTAGTTTAGAAACATTTTAGTAAACAACTCCTCATGTGCTAACTATCTCAAGTGGGAACATTAGTGTCATTCCCACAACTCTATTGTGATTCAAATTCAAAGTCACCTTTCAAGTTCAAATCATAAGTAAAAAAGATATAAATTTCTGATGACGGAAACAGTATGGCCTTTCCAACTGTCCATGACCGCGGACGCGGCTATTCGAATAGGTTTACACTCTGCAGAGGTTGCACACTTGTGCCACAACATTTGATTACATCCGTCAGGGATAACCCCGAATCATCGTAACTCGGTATGCGGATCATCAACCGTTAACCTTTCACTTATACCTCCTAGTATAGGCACCTCTCCCCATGAGCTTTGGCCTCCCGGTGATAGCCAACTGTTATCCCGGGAACTGCATAGGGCTTGGCCGTACAATTCACCTTAATTCACGTCATTTCACTTTCAACGGAGGCAGCCTCGGCATAACCTCTATGACGCTTGTTTAGAGGGAACCCATACTAAGACACATAAATTTTCAGCTAAGCCTTACCCATAATCAGGTATTGTGGGGGTACTCAAGAATTGGAATGGTATCGCATCCAACTCAATCATCAGTTTTTATCAAGTTCACCAAGTCAAATTCATGTCATATTCACCTTCAAAATCATTCAATGGAAATGACTCATCATTCCAAGGTTTTCTCCATCATTTCACAAACACATGTTCCCATCTAGAGTAGTCATTTTCATTTTAGCACTAGCATCTAGGTATGAGGGGTGCTAAGTAATTTGCTTTGCTTCTAGGCTAACTTTGATACTCTTGTACTAATCCAATACTAACCAAGTGAATCATAAATCAAAAAGTACTTTGATAAAACAAAAGTAATAAAGCTTGTAAAGTAAAACTTGGAAATAGGATCATGAACATAAAGTAAAAGGGTGATGCCTTGCTCATGGTGAGCTTTGCACTTTGCAAGAGTATTATCTTGCCTTGGTTGGGGAATTGGTCAAAGTGGTCTTCTTCTCCTTGGAAGTAGACCTCCTCCTCCTCTTGATACTCCTCGGTACTAGCGTCTAAAATACGAATACGGGGTATACAATCATCATACCAAACTTAAGTACTAAACTCAGCACACACACATGAGTCACAAAACTTAGGCTAGCATCACACATTACTATTAAGTGGGTGGACTTGTTTTCTTATTTAAGAAAAATAATTTCCTCTCATACTAATTAAGGTGTTACTTTTAATTCCTTAGCGAAATAATTTCCTCTCATTATCTTATTACAATTTAATTTCCTTCATGAAGAATAGGACCTAGGTTGACCAAAGTCAACCTCTTCATACTCATCATTTAAGAAAATGATTTAAATGAGGTGAAGCACCTCATACAATTTAATCCTAACATAGAGATGATTTAATATCATCAAACAATTTCACATGAGACCTAAAGGACCAGGGTCTCTACCTCATTTTGAAATGTTTGTGACAAGATTTAAATGAGAGAGAAGCTCTCATACGATTTACAAATAGTTTTGGACAATATCTTTGACTAAGAATAGCCATATAGTCCTTTAATTAATCTAGGTCATGATCACTCAAAGTAACCATGCTATATTTTTGCAGAAACAATTAGTGTAAGTAAAATGTGAGCTATAGGAGTTAGAATCAACTTAATAGCATTTTTGGTTGATTTTTAAGAATTATTTGAAGTCACAAAAGTCCCTGCCTTGTTTATTTTGCTACTTTAATTCTACAACAGATCTAGTTTTCAAACTAGTGTAGTTGGATAGAGATTTTGATAAGCTTTCCAAATATATAAAATTTGTAAACTTTGGCCAAGTAGATTTTTCCCTATTAATTTTTGAAGTTGACATCAGATTGCAAAATTTATCTAATCTGGAAATTCGAATTCAAACTAGTTGGGCTGGCGGGAAATGCTAACAGGCTGCGCAGAGAGAGAGAGAGAGGGACTTGGGCCAGCCCAGCATCACAGCGGGTCAGCTGACAGGGTGGGAGCCACCCGTCAATGGGACTTAGCCAGCGAATCGGTACGCTGAGCGTGAGCCATGCGATTAGAAGAGGATCGCACGGTCGAGGGAGGTTGTCGTCTCCGACGAGAGGGGAACTCACTGGCGGCGGCGGTAGGGGGTCGGCGAGCTCGTCGGAGCTCCGGCGGTCGTCGGAGGTGTGCGCAGAGATGTTGTCGACGACGACGAAGCGCCTGGTAGCAGTGGCGTCTCCTGGGGCGGTGTCTTGCTCCGGCGATCTTCGGCGATGGAGCGCGGCAGTGAGCTAGCGATTGGGGCTATCTGGTGGACAATGTGGAGCTGCGAGTTTGCTAGGCGAGTCAGGGAGAAGAGGGGAGGCGAGGTGCGTGCTCAATTTGAGGAGCGGGGTGCTCCTTTTATAGCAGCGAGGAGAGGCCGTGGGTCTGCGGTGAGGTAAGCCATGGCGTCGGCGGTAGGGTGGCGCAGGAGCACTGGCGATGATGCGCGCTTGCAGGCGATGTCCTGGCGGTGCTGTAGCGCTTGATTACGGTAAAAACGAGGGAGAGACGAGAGTGTGCACGTGACGGGAGCGGCCAGTACCCGCGACGGTCGTCGGCGACATGGGTGTCGTCAGCGGCGTTCCCGCGGGCCAATGGTGATGTCTGGGCGGTGCGCGGTGACGTCGTGAAGCGAGTGGTGCAGAGAGCCAGGGCGGAGGTGACGCGAGCGAGCGAGGCGACGGGTGCTCTGGGCGTGCCAGTGGCGCTCGCCGTGCGCGCTCTGGCGCGTGCGTGTGCACGTCTGGTCGCGTCGAGTTCTGCACACTGCGATGGGATTTCTCGTCGAGGCTGGGGCTGGGCGTGATCAGGAGAGTGAGAGGAGCATGCCAGACATGGTGGTGCAGGGTGGAAGTGAGAGGTGAGGGAGATGGCACGGGGTGGCCATGCCATGCCACGGCATGGTCATGCCCTTGTCATTTTGAGCAAGTGGAGGTGCTGGCAAGGAGGGGCACTGGTGCTGAGAGGTGGAGAGTGTCTCCAGAGCTGCAGAGAGGGCAGGGTTGGACTTGGTCCAACTCAAAATCTCAGCATGGGCCTCATTTTCCTCTCTGCCCACAAAGTGTTTGATAAAATGCCCGAAAGAAATTTATTTTCAAATTTTGAAATTTTTTTTGGTGGAGTGTACAGATATAATAAGAGAAGTAGAATGGAGGTGGTGGTGGTCAAAATGAAGTTGAAATGCAAAATCACATATTGCATATGATCTTACATATGTTTCAAGGTCTCCACTTTGCTTGCTCACAATTTGAAAATGAGAAAGAATTTGGGGTGATGGTTTTGGGAAAAGTTGTTCTCCTTGATGTCGTCTTGGATGAGGTGCAAAGAGTTGGCAAAGCATAGTTTAGAAATCTTCCAAATCAGGGGCTCAAAGTGGGCATCAGGCTACAAATGTCACATGTGACCATATTGCATGTAACTTGGAATTTGCATTTGATTTCAATTTGATTTGAGTTTATTTGATTCCAAAAGTACTAATAAGTGTTTAGTAACCATTTACAACCAATGGTGTAAGCCAAAATGGTCTGGGTTAAGAATTTGCAAAAATGGCATAAGCCCTATGTGTGTGTTGAGGTGAAATTTTATATTTTATATTTTCTTTTCTCTTTTCTTTTTCCTTGTATTTGGATGATCAAGAGAACATGGTTAGGGTTTTAGTGTAAGTGTAATCACACAAGCAAGCATCATGGCAAAATGCACACTTAAAAAAAAGAACAAGGTGTTCTATATGCATAGCACTATATGATGATAAAAAGTTTTTGTTGGTTCTAAATTTTGGGTTGTTGGGAAACTCCCTCTTTCTTTCTTTATTAAAAAGTTGGGATGTTACAAACCCTTCCCCCTTACAAAAGATCTCGTCCCGAGATCTAAAGAAAACTAGGTACTGATGTCCACGCACGCTTCTTTTCCTGTAGACAGTGTTGGGCCTCCAAGAGCAGAGGTTTGTAGAACAGCAGCAAGTTTTCCCTTAAGTGGATCACCCAAGGTTTATCGAACTCAGGGAAGAAGAGGTCAAAGATATCCCTCTCAAGCAACCTTGCGATCACAATGCAAGAAGTCTCTTGTGTCCCCAACACACCCAATACACTTGTCAGATGTATAGGTGCACTAGTTCGGCGAAGAGATAGTGAAATACAAGTGATATGAATGAATATGAGCAGTAGTAACGGCACCAGAAAATATCTTGCTGGCGTGCAGTTGATGGTAGTAATATTGCAGGAAGTAAAGATGTAGTAGAACAGTAAATAAGCGATGATTGCAGTGTTTGGAAACAAGGCCTAGGGATCATACTTTCACTAGTGGACACTCTCAACATTGATCACATAATAAAACCACTCTACACTCTCTTGTTGGATGATGAACACCATTAATTGTGTAGGGCTACAAGAGCACCTCAATGCCGGAGTTAACAAGCTCCACAACATTCAATGTTCATATTTAAATAACCATAGAGTGCATGATAGACCAACGCAATTATACCGAGTACTAACATAGCATGCACACTGTCACCTTCAGGCTATGAAAGGAGGAATAGATCACATCAATACCATCATAGTAATAGTTAACTTCATAATCTACAAGAGATCACAATCATAAACTACGCCAAGTACTACATGATGCACACACTGTCACCATTACATCATGGAGGAGGAATAGAGTACTTTAATAACATCACTAGAGTAGCACATAGATTAATAGTGATGCAAAGCTCATCATATGAATCTCAATCATGTAAGGCAGCTCATGAGATCATTGTATTGAAGTACATAGGAGAGAGATTAACCACATAGCTACCGGTACAACCCTTAGCCTCGATGGAGAACTACTCCCTCCTCATGGGAGACAGCAGCGTTGATGAAGATGGCGGTGGTGTCGATGGAGATGCCTTCCGGGGGCACTTCCCCGTCCCGGCGGCGTGCCGGAACAGGGACTCCTGTCCCCCAGATCTTGGCTTCGCGATGGCGGTGGCTATGGAAGGTTTCTCGTACCGTGGCTTATTCCTCTGAAGTTTTTAGGTCAGGACGGCTTAAATAGGCGGAGAAACGGAGTCGGAAGGGGTCTGGGGCCCCCTCACAGTAGGGGGCGCCCCCCCTAGGCCGCGCCGCCTTATTGTGTCACCGCCTCGTGGCCCCACTTCGTAATATCTTCGGTGCTCTGGAAGCTTCCGGGAAAAATAAGGTTCTGGGCGTTGATTTCGTCCAATTTTGAGAATATTTCCTTACTAGGATTTCTGAAACCAAAAACAGCAGAAAACAGGAACTGGCACTTCGGCATCTCGTCAATAGGTTAGTTCTAGAAAACGCATCAAAACGATATAAAGTGTGAACAAAACATGTGAGTATCATCAATAAAGTAGCATGGAACAGAAGAAATTATAGATACGTTTGAGACGTATCAAGCATCCCCAAGCTTAGTTCCTGCTCGTCCTCGAGTAGGTAAACGATAACAAAGATAATTTCTTAAGTGACATGCTTTCATAATCTTGATCAATACTATTGTAAGCATATCTAATGAATGAAGTGATTCGAAGCAATGGTAAATACAATGATTAAACAACTGAATCATATAGCAAAGACTTTTCATGAATAGTACTTTCAAGACAAGCATCAATAAGTCTTGCATAAGAGTTAACTCATAAAACAATAAATTCAAAGTAAAGGCATTGAAGCAACACAAAGGAAGATATAAGTTTCGGCGGTTGCTTTCAACTTGTAACATGTATATCTCATGGATAATTGTCAATGCAAAGTAATATGATGAATGCAAATATGCAAGTATGTAAGAATCAATGCACATTTAACACAAGTGTTTGCTTCTAAGATGGAAGGAAGTGGGTAAACTGACTCAACAATAAGTAAAAGAATGGCCCTTCGCAGAGGGAAGCAGGGATTGCTATATTTGTGCTACAACTTTTATTTTAAAAACATAGAAACAATTTTTTCAACGGTAGTAATAAAGCATATGTGTTATGTATAAGATATCTTATAAGTTGCAAGCCTCATGCATAGTATACCAATAGTGCCCGCACCTTGTCCTAATTAGCTCGGATTACCTGGATTATCATTGCAATACATATGTTTTAACCAAGTATCACAAAGGGGTACCTCTATGCCGCATGTACAAAGGTCTAAGGAGAAAGCTCGCATTGGATTTCTCGCTTTTGATTATTCTCAACTTAGACATCCATACCGGGACAACATAGACAACAAATAATGGACTCCTCTTTAATGCATAAGCATTCAACAACAGATAATATTCTCATAAGAGATTGAGGATTGTTGTCCAAACTGAAACTTCCACCATGGATCATGGCTTTAGTTAGCGGCCCAATGTTCTTCTCTAACAATATGCATGCTCAAACCATTCAACTCATGGTAAATCACCCTTACTTCAGACAAGACGAACATGCATAGCAACTCACATGATATTCAACAAAGGTGAAATAGTTGATGGCGTCCCCAGGAACATGGTTATCACACAACAAGCAACTTATAAGAAATAAGATACATAAGTACATATTCAATATCACAATAGTTTTTAGGCTATTTTTCCCATGAGCTATATATTGCAAAGACAAAGAATGGAATTTTAAAGGTAGCACTCAAGCAATTTACTTTGGAATGACAGAGAAATACCATGTAGTAGGTAGGTATGGTGGACACAAATGGCATAGTTTTTGGCTCAAGGATTTTGGATGCACGAGAAGTAATCCCTCTCAATACAAGGCTAGGCTAGCAAGGTTGTTTGAAGCAAACACAAGTATGAACCGGTACAGCAAAACTTACATAAGAACATATTGCAAGCATTATAAGACTCTACATTGTCTTCCTCGTTGTCCAAACCCTCACCAGAAAATATCTAGACTTTAGAGAGACCAATCATGCAAACCAAATTTCAACAAGCTCTACAGTATTTCTTCACTAATAGGTGCAAAGTATATGATGCAAGAGCTTAAACATGAGCACAACAATTGCCAAGTATCAAATTATTCAAGACATTATACCAATTACCACATGTAGCATTTTCTGTTTCCAACCATATAACAATTAACGAAGCAGTTTCAACCTTCGCCATGAACACCAAGAATAAAGCTAAGAACATAGTGTTCATATGAACCAGCGGAGCGTGTCTCTCTCCCACACAAGCATTTATTCAGAGAATGAAAATAACAAAAACGAAAATAAAAACACACAGACGCTCCAAGTAAAGTACATAAGATGTGACGGAATAAAAATATAGTTTTAATAGAAGAAACCTGATAAATTGTTGATGAAGAAGGGGATGCCTTGGGCATCCCCAAGCTTAGACGCTTGAGTCTTCTTGAAAAATGCAGGGATGAACCACGGGGGCATCCCCAAGCTTAGACTTTTCACTCTTCTTAATCATATATCATCCTCCTCTCTTGACCCTTGAAAACTTCCTCCACACCAAACTCAAAACAAACTCATTAGAGGGTTAGTGCATAATCAAAATTCACATGTTCAGAGGTGACACAATCATTCTTAACACTTCTGGACATTGCACAAAGCTTCTGAAAGTTAATGGAACAAAGAAATCCATCAAACATAGCAAAAGAGGCAATGCGAAATAAAAGGCAGAATCTGTCAAAATAGAACAGTCTGTAAAGACGAATTTTTATGGGGCACTAAACTTGCTCAGATGAAAATGCTCAAATTGAATGAAAATTGCGTACATATCTGAGGATCACTCACGTAAATTGGAAGATTTTTCTGAGTTACCTACAGGGAATACTACTCAAATTCGTGACAGTAAGAAATCTGTTTCTGTGCAGTAATCCAAATCTAGTATCAACCTTGCTATCAAAGACTTTACTTGGCACAACAATGCAATAAAATAAAGATAAGGAGAGGTTGCTACCGTAGTAACAACTTCCAAGACACAAAAAAACAGTAGCAAAATAAAAACATGGGTTATCTCCCAAGAAGTGCTTTCTTTATAGCCATTAAGATGGGCTCAGTAATTTCAATGATGCTCACATAAGGAATAAGAGTTGAAACAAAAGGAGCATCAAGAAGCAAATTCGTAACACAATTAAGTCTAACCCACTTCCTATGAAAAGGAATCTTGTAAATAAACAAATTCATGAAGAACAAAGTGACAAGCATAGGAAGATAAAACACGAGTAACTTCAAGATTCTCAACATAAAGAGGGGAAACTTAATATTATTAAGATGCATATAACCATGTTTCCCTCTCTCATAATAACTTTCAGTAGCATCATGAACAAACTCAACAATATAACTATCACATAAAACATTCTTATCATGAGTCTCATGCATAAAATTATTACTCTCCACATAAGCATAATTAATTTTATTAGTAATAGTGGGAGCAAATTCAACAAAGTAGCTATCATTATTATTCTCATCAAGTGTAGGAGGCATAGTATAATCATAATAAAATTTACTCTCCATAGTAGGTGGCACCAAAAGACCACTATCATTATAATCATCATAAATTGGAGGCAAAGTATCATCAAAGAAAATTTTCTCCTCCATGCTTGGGGGACTAAAAATATCATGCTCATCAAAACCAGCTTCCCCAAGCTTAGAACTTTCTATATCATTAACAACAATGGTGTTCAAAGCGTTCATACTAATATCATTGCTACTAGCATGCAAATAAGGTTCCATAGGTTTTTAAATTTTCGCATCAAACAATCCATGTCTTAACTCAGGAAATAGCTTAAAAAGCTCACTGTTACTTTCCATTATGCCTAGCTAGTGAAAATAAAAACAAGAAACAAAAAGATGCAATTGCAGGATCTAAAGGAAATAGCTTCGAGCACTTACAACGGCGCCAGAAAATAACTTAGTTACCTGGGATCGGAGTGTGAGTGCCTTTTACCTTTCCTCCCCGGCAACAGCGCCAGAAAATAGCTTGTTGTCCACAACTGGCGCGTGGTTGACGTGGGAGGTAGAAATCTCGGTGGTGTAGCTTTTATTCGTTCCCCAGCAACAGCGCCAGAAAATAGCTTGATGTCTACGCACGCTTCTTTTCCTGTAGACAGTGTTGGGCCTCCAAGAGCAGAGGTTTGTAGAACAGCAACAAGTTTTCCCTTAAGTGTATCACCCAAGGTTTATCGAACTCAGGGAGGAAGAGGTCAAAGACATACCTCTCAAGCAACCCTGCGATCACAATGCAAGAAGTCTCTTGTGTCCCCAACACACCCAATACACTTGTCAGATGTATAGGTGCACTAGTTCGGCGAAGAGATATTGAAATACAAGTGATATGAATGAATATGAGCAGTAGTAACGGCGCCAGAAAATAGCTTGCTTGCGTGCAGTTGATGGTAGTAATATTGCAGGAAGTAAAGATGCAGTAGAACAGTAAATAAGCGATGATTGCAGTATTTGGAAACAAGGCCTAGGGATCATACTTTCACTAGTGGACACTCTCAACATTGATCACATCATAAAACCACTCTACACTCTCTTGTTGGATGATGAACACCATTAATTGTGTAGGGCTACAAGAGCACCTCAATGCCGGAGTTAACAAGCTCCACAACATTCGATGTTCATATTTAAATAACCATAGAGTGCATGATAGACCAACGCAATTATACCGAGTACTAACATAGCATGCACACTGTCACCTTCAGGCTATGAAAGGAGGAATAGATCATATCAATACCATCATAGTAATAGTTAACTTCATAATCTACAAGAGATCACAATCATAAACTACGCCAAGTACTACATGATGAACACACTGTCACCATTACATCATGGAGGAATAGAGTACTTTAATAACATCACTAGAGTAGCACATAGATTAATAGTGATACAAAGCTCATCATATGAATCTCAATCATGTAAGGCAGCTCATGAGATCATTGTATTGAAGTACATAGGAGAGAGATTAACCACATAGCTACTGGTACAGCCCTTAGCCTCGATGGAGAACTACTCCCTCCTCATGGGAGACAGCAGCGTTGATGAAGATGGCGGTGGTGTCGATGGAGATGCCTTCCGGGGGCACTTCCCCGTCCCGGCGGCGTGCCGGAACAGAGACTCATGTCCCCCATATCTTGGCTTCGCGATGGCGGCGGCTCTGGAAGGTTTCTCGTACCGTGGCTTATTCCTCCGAAGTTTTTAGGTCAGGACGGCTTAAATAGGCGGAGAAACAGAGTCGGAAGGGGTCTGGGGGCCCCTCACAGTAGGGGGGCGCCCCCCTAGGCTGCGCCGCCTTATTGTGTCACCGCCTCGTGGCCCCACTTCGTAATCTCTTCGGTGCTCTGGAAGCTTCCGGGGAAAATAAGGTTCTGGGCGTTGATTTCGTCCAATTCCGAGAATATTTCCTTACTAGGATTTCTGAAACCAAAAACAGCAGAAAACAGGAACTGGCACTTCGGCATCTCGTCAATAGGTTAGTTCCAGAAAATGCATCAAAACGATATAAAGTGTGAACAAAACATGTGAGTATCATCAATAAAGTAGCATGGAACATAAGAAATTATAGATACGTTTGAGACGTATCAGGTACTAAAAAGATCTGGGTATTCCTTCTTCATATCTTCTTTGCGTTCCCAAGTGGCTTCTTCTTCGGTGTGATTGCTCCATTGAATTTTCAGGAACTTGATACTCCTGGTGCGGGTGGTCCTGAAAGCTTCTTCAAGGATGCGAATAGGCACTTCACGGCATGTTAGATCCTTGTTGATATCAATGGCTCTGTGGTCGATGTTCTTGAACACTTCGGTCTTCTCCAGCACTTCCAGGCACTTCCGAAGTAGTGAGATGTGAAACACATTGTGCACAGCGGACATTTCTTCCGGTAGTTCAAGCTGATATGAAACTTCTCCTTGGCAACTCAGAACTTTGAAGGGTCCAACATATATGGGGGCTAGCTTTCCTCTGAGTTGGAACCTCTGCATTCCTTTGAGGGGTGAGACTTTGAGATACACAAAATCTCCGATCTCGAAGGTCATCTCTCGGCGTCTCTTGTCGGCGTAGCTCTTCTGTCTTGACTGGGCGGTCTTGAGGTATTCGCGGATCTTGTGCACCTTCTCTTCGGCTTCTCGGAGAATATCGGGGCCGAAGACTTGACTATCTCCGACTTCCGACCAGTTCAGAGGGGTACGACACTTCCTTCCGTACAGGGCTTCAAAGGGGGCCATCTGTAAGCTGGCTTGATAACTATTGTTGTAGGAGAATTCTGCGTAAGGTAGGCAGTCTTCCCATTTGGATCCATACTCTAGCACACAGGCTCTCAACATATCTTCAAGTATTTGGTTGACTCTCTCGGTCTGTCCGTCAGTCTGCGGGTGATAAGCTGTGCTGAAATTCAGACAGGTTCCTAGTCCTTCATGAACTTTCTGCCAGAATCTTGAGGTGAATTGAGATCCTCTATCTGACACAATTGACTTCGGGGTTCCGTGCAGGCTGACTATTCTGGAGATGTATAACTCAGCTAGCTTTGGGCCTTGGTATGTGGTCTTGACGGGGATGAACTGTGCAACCTTGGTTAACCTATCGATAACTACCCAAATGGAGTCATTTCCTCTGCTGGATTTGGGCAAACCTGTGATAAAGTCCATACCGACAGAATCCCATTTCCATTCAGGAATCTGTAATGGTTGCAACAGTCCTGCGGGTCGCTGATGTTGTGCTTTGACTTGTTGACAGATATCACACTTGGCGATTGATACGTCTCCAACGTATCGATAATTTCTTATGTTCCATGCCACATTATTGATGTTATCTACATGTGTTATGCACACTTTATGTCATATTCGTGCATTTTCTGGAACTAACCTATTAACAAGATGCCGAAGTGCCGATTCTTTGTTTTGCTGTTTTTGGTTTCAGAAATCCTAGTAACAAAATATTCTCGGAATTGGACGAAATCAACGCCCAGGGTCCTATTTTGCCACGAAGCTTCCAGAAGTCCGAAGAAGAGACGAAGTGGGGCCACGAGGTGCCCAAACCCTAGGGCGGCCCGGCCCCCCTACTTAAAGCCTCTGTCGCGAAACCCCCAGTACCGAGAGCCACGATACGGAAAACCTTCCAGAGACGCCGCCATCGCCGATCCCATCTCGGGGGATCCGGGAGATCGCCTCCGGCACCCTGCCGGAGAGGGGAATCATCTCCCGGAGGACTCTACGCCGCCATGGTCGCCTCCGGAGTGATGAGTGAGTAGTCTACCCCTGGACTATGGGTCCATAGCAGTAGCTAGATGGTTGTCTTCTCCCCATTGTGCTTCATTGTCGGATCTTGTGAGCTGCCTAACATGATCAAGATCATCTATCTGTAATTATATATGTTGTGTTTGTTGGGATCCGATGAATAGAGAATACTTGTTATGTTGATTATCAAAGTTATGTCTATGTGTTGTTTATGATCTTGCATGCTCTCCGTTATTAGTAGATGCTCTGGCCAAGTTGATGCTAGTAACTCCAAGAGGGAGTATTTATGCTCGATAGTGGGTTCATGTCTCCGTGAATCTGGAGGGGTGACAAGAACCTCTAAGGTTATGGATGTGCTGTTGCCACTAGGGATAAAACATTGGTGCTATGTTCAAGGATGTAGTCACTAATTACATTACGCGCAATACTTAATGCAATTGTATGTTGTTAGCAACTTAATACTGGAGGGGGTTCGGATGATAACCTGAAGGTGGACTTTTTAGGCATAGATGCATGCTGGATGGCGGTCTATGTACTTTGTCGTAATGCCCAATTAAATCTCACTATACTCATCATAATATGTATGTGCATGGTCATGCCCTCTTTATTTGTCAATTGCCCAACTGTAATTTGTTCACCCAACTTGTTGTTTATCTTATGGGAGAGACACCTCTAGTGAACTGTGGACCCCGGTCCAATTCTCTATACTGAAATACAATCTACTGCAATACTGTTCTACTGTTTTCTGCAAACAATCATCTTCCACACAATACGGTTAATCCTTTGTTACAGCAAGCCGATGAGATTGACAACCTCACTTTGTTTCGTTGGGGCAAAGTACTTTGGTTGTGTTGTGCAGGTTCCACGTTGGCGCCGGAATCCCTGGTGTTGCGCCGCACTACATCCCGCCGCCATCAACCTTCAACGTGCTTCTTGGCTCCTCCTGGTTCGATAAACCTTGGTTTCTTTCTGAGGGAAAACTTGCTGCTGTGCGCATCATACCTTCCTCTTGGGGTTCCCAACGAACGTGTGAGTTACACGCCATCAAGCTCTTTTACGGCGCCGTTCTTGCAGTGAGATCAAGACACGCTGCAAGGGGAGTCTCCACTTCCCAATCTCTTTACTTTGTTTTTGTCTTGCTTAGTTTTATTTACTACTTTGTTTGCTACACTAAATCAAAATACAAAAAAATTAGTTGCTAGTTTTACTTTATTTGCTATCTTGTTTGCTATATCAAAAACACAAAAAAATTAGTTACTTGCATTTACTTTATCTAGTTTGCTTTATTTACTGTTGCTAAAATGGCCAACCCTGAAAATACTAAGTTGTGTGATTTCACAACCACAAATAATAATGATTTCTTATGCACACCTATTGCTCCACCTGCTACTACAGCAGAATTCTTTGAAATTAAACCTGCTTTACTGAATCTTGTTATGCGAGAGCAATTTTTACAGTGTTAGTTCTGATGATGCTGCTGCTCATCTTAATAATTTTGTTGAATTATGTGAAATGCAAAAGTATAAAGATGTAGATGGTGACATTATAAAATTAAAATTGTTCCCTTTCTCATTAAGAGGAAGAGCTAAAGATTGGTTGCTATCTCTGCCTAAGAATAGTATTGATTCATGGACTAAATGCAAGGATGCTTTTATTGGTAGATATTATCCCCCTGCTAAAATTATATCTTTGAGGAGTAGCATAATGAATTTTAAACAATTAGATACTGAACATGTTGCACAAGCATGGGAAAGAATGAAATCTTTGGTTAAAAATTGCCCAACACATGGACTGACTACTTGGATGATCATCCAAACCTTCTATGCAGGACTAAATTTTTCTTTGCGGAATTTATTGGATTCAGCTGCTGGAGGTACCTTTATGTCCATCACTCTTGGTGAAGCAACAAAGCTTCTTGATAATATGATGATCAATTACTCTGAATGGCACACGGAAAGAGCTCCACAAGGTAAGAAGGTAAATTCTGTCGAAGAAACCTCTTCCTTGAGTGATAAGATTGATGCTATTATGTCTATGCTTGTGAATGATAGGACAAATGTTGATCCTAATAATGTTCCATTAGCTTTATTGGTTGCACAAGAAGAACATGTTGATGTGAATTTCATTAAAAATAATAATTTCAACAACAATGCTTACCGGAACAGTTCTAGTAACAACTATAGGCCATATCCTTATAATAATGGCAACGGCTATGGTAATTCTTATGGAAATTCTTACAACAATAATAGGAGTTCACCCCCTGGACTTGAAGCCATGTTTAAAGAATTTATTAGTACACAAACTGCCTTTAACAAATCTGTTGAAGAAAAGCTTGGGAAAATTGATATACTTGCTTCTAAAGTCGATAGTCTTGCTGCTGATGTTGATCTTTTGAAATCGAAAGTTATGCCTAATGAAAATCATCATAATAAAATTACTACTACAGCAAATGCCATCCAAGTTAGAATTAATGAGAATATAAGATTAATGGCTGAACTGCGTGCTAGGTGGGATAGAGAAGAAAATGAGAAACTAGCTAAAGAAAAGAATGTAGCTAAAGTTTGGACTATTACCACCACTTGTAATGCTAATTCTACACATGTTGTTGCACCTCCTACTATTAATAATAAAAGAATTGGTGTTAGCAATGTTTCCACTTCTAATGCAAAGCGCGAGAAACTGCCTGAAACTGCTAAAACTGCTGAAACTGCCTGTGATAAAGCTGCTGAAATTTTTTCCAACATTGGGGATGATGATCCCATTGCTTTAGATTATAATGGTTTGAATTTTGATGATTGCCACATCTCTGAAGTTATAAAGTTCTTGCAAAAACTTGCTAAAAGTCCTAATGCTAGTGCTATAAATTTGGCTTTCACGCAACATATTACAAATGCTCTCATAAAAGCTAGAGAAGAGAAACTAGAGCGCGAAGCCTCTATTCCTAAAAAGCTAGAGGATGGTTGGGAGCCCATCATTAAGATGAAGGTTAAAGATTTTGATTGTAATGCTTTATGTGATCTTGGTGCAAGTATTTCTGTTATGCCTAAGAAAATTTATGATATGCTTGACTTGCCACCGCTGAAAAATTGTTATTTGGATGTTAATCTTGCTGATCATTCTACAAAGAAACCTTTGGGGAAAGTTGATAATGTTCGCATTACCGTTAACAATAACCTTGTCCCCGTTGATTTTGTTGTCTTGGATATTGAATGCAATGCATCTTGTCCCATTATATTGGGAAGACCTTTTCTTCGAACTGTTGGTGCTATCATTGATATGAAGGAAGGTAATATAAAATATCAATTTCCTCTCAAGAAAGTTATGGAACACTTCCCTAGAAAGAGAATGAAGTTACCTTTTGATTCTATTATTAGAACAAATTATGATGTTGACACTTCGTCTCTTGATAATACTTGATACACACTTTCTGCGCCTAGCTGAAAGGCGTTAAAGAAAAGCGCTTATGGGAGACAACCCATGTTTTTACCTACAGTAATTTGTTTTTATTTTGTGTCTTGGAAGTTGTTTACTACTGTAGCAACCTCTCCTTATCTTAGTTTAGTGTTTTGTTGTGCCAAGTAAAGTCGTTGATAGAGAAGTTCATACTAGATTTGGATTACTGCACAGAAACAGATTTCTTTGCTGTCACGAATCTGGGCTGTTTTCCCTGTAGGTAACTCAGAAAATTATGCCAATTTACGTGAGTGATCCTCAGATATGGACGCAACTTTCATTCAATTTGAGCCTTTTCATTTGAGCAAGTCTGGTGCCTCGATAAAATTCGTCAATACGAACTGTTCTGTTTTGACAGATTCTGCCTTTTATTTCGCATTGCCTCTTTTGCTATGTTGGATGAATTTCTTTGATCCATTAATGTCCAGTAGCTTTATGCAATGTCCAGAAGTGTTAAGAATGATTGTGTCACCTCTGAACATGTTAATTTTTATTGTCGCTAACCCTCTAATGAGTTATTCTAAGTTTGGTGTGGAGGAAGTTTTCAAGGATCAAGAGACGAGTATGATGCAACATGATCAAGGAGAGTGAAAGCTCTAAGCTTGGGGATGCCCCGGTGGTTCACCCCTGCATATTCTAAGAAGACTCAAGCGTCTAAGCTTGGGGATGCCCAAGGCATCCCCTTCTTCATCGACAACATTATCAGGTTCCTCCCCTGAAACTATATTTTTATTCCATCACATCTTATGTGCTTTGCTTGGAGCGTCGGTTTGTTTTGTTTTTTGTTTTGTTTGAATAAAATGGATCCTAGCATTCACTTTATGGGAGAGAGACACGCTCCGCTGTAGCATATGGACAAGTATGTCCTTAGTTTCTACTCATAGTATTCATGGCGAAGTTTCTTCTTCGTTAAATTGTTATATGGTTGGAATTGGAAAATGATACATGTAGTAATTGCTATAAATGTCTTGGGTAATGTGATACTTGGCAATTGTTGTGCTCATGTTTAAGCTCTTGCATCATATGTTTTGCACCCATTAATGAAGAAATACATAGAGCATGCTAAAATTTGGTTTGCATATTTGGTTTCTCTAAGGTCTAGATAATTTCTAGTATTGAGTTTGAACAACAAGGAAGACGGTGTAGAGTCTTATCATGTTTACAATATGTCTTTTATGTGAGTTTTGCTGCACCGGTTCATCCTTGTGTTTGTTTCAAATAAGCCTTGCTAGCCTAACCTTGTATCGAGAGGGAATACTTCTCATGCATCCAAAATACTTGAGCCAACCACTATGCCATTTGTGTCCACCATACCTACCTACTACATGGTATTTTCCGCCATTCCAAAGTAAATTGCTTGAGTGCTACCTTTAAAATTCCATCATTCACCTATGCAATATATAGCTCATGGGACAAATAGCTTAAAAACTATTGTGGTATTGAATATGTAATTATGCACTTTATCTCTTATTAAGTTGCTTGTTGTGCGATAACCATGTTCACTGGGGACGCCATCAACTACTCTTTGTTGAATTTCATGTGAGTTGCTATGCATGTTCGTCTTGTCTGAAGTAAGAGAGATCTACCACCTTATGGTTAAGCATGCATATTGTTAGAGAAGAACATTGGGCCGCTAACTAAAGCCATGATCCATGGTGGAAGTTTCAGTTTTGGACATATATCCTCAATCTCATATGAGAAAATTATTAATTGTTGTTACATGCTTATGCATAAAAGAGGACTCCATTATCTGTTGTCTATGTTGTCCCGGTATGGATGTCTAAGTTGAGAATAATCAATAGCGAGAAATCCAATGCGAGCTTTCTCCTTAGACCTTTGTACAGGCGGCATAGAGGTACCCCTTTGTGACACTTGGTTAAAACATGTGCATTGTGATGATCTGGTAGTCCAAGCTAATTAGGACAAGGTGCGGGCACTATTAGTATACTATGCATGAGGCTTGCAACTTATAAGATATAATTTACATGATACATATGCTTTATTACTACCGTTGACAAAATTGTTTCATGTTTTCAAAATCAAAGCTCTAGCACAAATATAGCAATCGATGCTTTTCCTCTATGGAGGACAATTCTTTTACTTTCAATGTTGAGTCAGTTCACCTATTTCTCTCCACCTCAAGAAGCAAACACTTGTGTGAACCGTGCATTGATTCCTACATACTTGCATATTGCACTTGTTATATTACTCTATGTTGACAATATCCATGAGATATACATGTTACAAGTTGAAAGCAACCGCTGAAACTTAATCTTCTTTTGTGTTGCTTCAATTCCTTTACTTTGAATTATTGCTTTATGAGTTAACTCTTATGCAAGACCTATTGATGCTTGTCTTGAAGTGCTATTCATGAAAAGTCTTTGCTTTATGATTCACTTGTTTACTCATGTCATATACATTGTTTTGATCGCTGCATTCACTACATATGCTTTACAAATAGTATGATCAAGATTATGATGGCATGTCACTCCAGAAATTATCTGTGTTATCGTTTTACCTGCTCGGGACGAGCAGAACTAAGCTTGGGGATGCTGATACGTCTCCGACGTATCGATAATTTCTTATGTTCCATGCCACATTATTGATGTTATCTACATGTTTTATGCACACTTTATGTCATATTCGTGCATTTTCTGGAACTAACCTATTAACAAGATGCCGAAGTGCGATTCTTTGTTTCTGCTGTTTTTGGTTTCAGAAATCCTAGTAACGAAATATTCTCGGAATTGGACGAAATCAACGCCCAGGGTCCTATTTTGCCACGAAGCTTCCAGAAGTCCGAAGAAGAGACGAAGTGGGGCCACGAGGTGCCCAAACCCTAGGGCGGCGCGGCCCCCCCCTGGCCGCGCGGCCCTGTGGTGTGGGGCCCTCGTGCCCCCTCCTGACTTGCCCTTCCGCCTACTTAAAGCCTCCGTCGCGAAACCCCCAGTACCGAGAGCCACGATACGGAAAACCTTCCAGAGACGCCGCCATCGCCGATCCCATCTCGGGGGATCCAGGAGATCGCCTCCGGCACCCTGCCGGAGAGGGGAATCATCTCCCGGAGGACTCTACGCCGCCATGGTCGCCTACGGAGTGATGAGTGAGTAGTCTACCCCTGGACTATGGGTCCATAGCAGTAGCTAGATGGTTGTCTTCTCCCCATTGTGCTTCATTGTCGGATCTTGTGAGCTGCCTAACATGATCAAGATCATCTATCTGTAATTCTATATGTTGCGTTTGTTGGGATCCGATGAATAGAGAATACTTGTTATGTTGATTATCAAAGTTATGTCTATGTGTTGTTTATGATCTTGCATGCTCTCCGTTATTAGTAGATGCTCTGGCCAAGTTGATGCTAGTAACTCCAAGAGGGAGTATTTATGCTCGATAGTGGGTTCATGTCTCCGTGAATCTGGAGGGGTGACAAGAACCTCTAAGGTTATGGATGTGCTGTTGCCACTAGGGATAAAACATTGGTGCTATGTTCAAGGATGTAGTCACTAATTACATTACGCGCAATACTTAATGCAATTGTCTGTTGTTAGCAACTTAATACTGGAGGGGGTTCGGATGATAACCTGAAGGTGGACTTTTTAGGCATAGATGCATGCTGGATGGCGGTCTATGTACTTTGTCGTAATGCCCAATTAAATCTCACTATACTCATCATAATATGTATGTGCATGGTCATGCCCTCTTTATTTGTCAATTGCCCAACTGTAATTTGTTCACCCAGCATGCTGTTTATCTTATGGGAGAGACACCTCTAGTGAACTGTGGACCCCGGTCCAATTCTCTATACTGAAATACAATCTCTTGCCAATCTTTGTTCTCTTGTTTTCTGCAAACAATCATCTTCCACACAATACGGTTAATCCTTTGTTACAGCAAGCCGGTGAGATTGACAACCTCACTGTTTTGTTGGGGCAAAGTACTTTGGTTGTGTTGTGCAGGTTCCACGTTGGCGCCGGAATCCCTGGTGTTGCGCCGCACTACATCCCGCCGCCATCAACCTTCAACGTGCTTCTTGGCTCCTCCTGGTTCGATAAACCTTGGTTTCTTTCTGAGGGAAAACTTGCTGCTGTGCGCATCATACCTTCCTCTTGGGGTTCCCAACGAACGTGTGAGTTACACGCCATCAGCGATGTAGCTTCCTATCTCTCGCTTCATTCCGTGCCACCAGAATTGTTCCTTCAGGTCTTGGTACATCTTGGTTCCTCCGGGGTGAATGGAATATAGTGTATCGTGAGCTTCCTTCAGAATGACTTGCTTCAACTCTGAATCTGATGGTACACATAAGCGTCCGTTGTACCAAAGAACTCCTTCTTCATCTATGGTGAATCCCGGTGCTTTTCCTGCAGCTATCTGACTCTTGATTCCGTCAATGCTGGCATTTCCCTTCTGGGCTTCCTTTATCTGGCTCATCAAAGTGGGTTGGAGCTCAATGCTAGCTAAGAATCTTTCGCTCACTAGCTCTAGTATAAACTGTTCAAACTCATGAAACAGGCTGGGCTGCTCGATTGCGATCATGGAGTTCAACTGACACGGCAGTCTACTCAGGGCATCCGCTACCACATTGGCCTTGCCGGGGTGGTAGTGAATTTCCATGTCGTAATCCTTGATCAATTCTATCCATCTGCACAGTCTCATATTCAGCTCCTTCTGGGTGAAAATATACTTCAAGCTCTTGTGATCTGAATATATCTCGCATCGATTACCCATGAGGTAATGACGCCAAACTTTCAGGGCTAAGACTACGGCTGCTAACTCCAAGTCATGGGTTGGATAGTTCTGCTCATGTTGCTTCAGTTGCCTTGATAGGTATGATATCACCTTGCCTCCTTGCATCAACACACATCCAAGACCAATCTTGGATGCATCACAATAGACGTCAAATGGCTTGGTGACATCGGGCATGATCAGAATTGGGGTTGTGGTTAATCTGCGCTTGAGTTGTTGAAAGCTTTCTTCACATTTGTCATTCCAGTCAAACTTCTTGTTCTTCTTCAGCAGTTGATCGAGTCATTGGTCTTGCGATGCTGGAAAATCCTTCAACGAATCTGCGGTAATATCCCGCTAATCCCAGAAATGCCCGGACTTCAGTCTGGGTGGTTGGGGCTTTCCATTCCTCAACGGTTTTGATTTTAGCGGGATCTACGGCAATTCCTCCTTCAGACAAGATGTGTCCCAGGAATCCTACTTCCTTCAACCAAAACTCGCATTTGCTAAACTTGGCGTACAACTTGTGCTGCCTAAGGGTTTCTAGGACCACTTCCAAATGTTGCTCATGTTCTTCTTCGGATTTGGAGTAGATAAGAATGTCGTCGATGAAGACAACGACAAACTTATCCATAAAGTCCATAAAGATCTTATTCATGAGATTCATGAAATAAGCAGGGGCATTGGTCAATCCAAATGACATGACATTGTATTCATACAATCCATATCTGGTGGTAAAGGCAGTCTTAGGAATATCTGTTGCACGGATCTTCAGTTGATGGTAACCTGTCCTAAGATCAATCTTAGAGAATATTCGGGCACCGGTCAGCTGGTCAAACATGTCTTCTATCTTTGGCAAGGGGTATTTGTTTTTGATGGTGACATCGTTAAGCTTACGGTAATCCGTACATAAACGAGTGGCACCGTCTTTCTTATCCACAAACAAAACTGGCGATCTCCAAGGCGACGCACTTGGTCGAATCAGACATTTGTACTGTAGGATAACGTTGCATAGAAAACAAAAAATTTCCTACCGCGAACACGCAATCCAAGCCAAGATGCAATCTAGAAGACGGTAGCAACGAGGGGGTATCGAGTCTCACCCTTGAAGAGATTCCAAAGCCTACAAGATGAGGCTCTTGTTGCTGCGGTAGACGTTCACTTGCCGCTTGCAAAAGCGCGTAGAAGATCTTGATCACGATCGCTTCTGGCGCCACGAACGGGCAGCACCTCCGTACTCGGTCACACGTTCGGTTGTTGATGAAGACGACGTCCACCTCCCGTTCCAGTGGGCAGCGGAAGTAGTAGCTCCTCTTGAATCCGACAGCACGACGGCGTGGTGTCGGTGGCGGTGGAGAACTCCGGCGGAGCTTCGCTAAAGCTACGCGGGAGATATGGAGGAGAGGGGGGCGGCTAGGGTTTGGGAGGGGGTGGCCGGCCACTTCAATGGGGCGGCCAGCTTGTGGTCTTGGGGTGGCCGGCCCCCTCCCTTGGCCCCTCATTATATAGGTGGAACCCCAAGTGTTGGACTACAAGTCTTCGAATAAGACCCGAACCCAAAACCTTCCATAGAATAGGGAAACCTACCCAAGCTAGGACTCCCACTTGAGGTGGGAGTTCCACCTTCCATGGAGGGGGTGGCCGGCCCCCTAAGGGGGAGTCCACTTGGGACTCCTCCCCCACTAGGGTTGGCCGGCCATGGAGGTGGAGTCCCACCGGGACTCCACCTTCCTTGGTGGTTTCTTCCGGACTTTTCTAGAACCTTCCATAGAACCTTCCGCATCATTTTAATTCACATAAAATGACATCCTATATATGAATCTTATTCTCCGGACCATTCCGGAACTCCTCGTGATGTCCGGGATCTCATCCGGGACTCCGAACAAATATTCGAACTCCATTCCATATTCAAGTTCTACCATTTCAACATCCAACTTTAAGTGTGTCACCCTACGGTTCGTGAACTATGCGGACATGGTTGAGTACTCACTCCGACCAATAACCAATAGCGGGATCTGGAGATCCATAATGGCTCCCATATATTCAACGATGACTTTAGTGATCGAATGAACCATTCACATACAATACCAATTCCCTTTGTCACGCGATATTTTACTTTTCCGAGGTTTGATCTTCGGTATCACTCTATACCTTGTTCAACCTCGTCTCCTGACAAGTACTCTTTACTCGTACCGTGGTATGTGGTCTCTTATGAACTCATTCATATGCTTGCAAGACATTAGACGACATTCCACCGAGAGGGCCCAGAGTATATCTATCCGTCATCAGGATGGACAAATCCCACTGTTGATCCATATGCCTCAACTCATACTTTCCGGATACTTAATCCCACCTTTATAACCACCCATTTACGCAGTGGCGTTTGGTGTAATCAAAGTACCTTTCCGGTATAAGTGATTTACATGATCTCATGGTCATAAGGACTAGGTAACTATGTATCAAAAGCTTATAGCAAAATAACTTAATGACGAGATCTTATGCTACGCTTAATTGGGTGTGTCCATTACATCATTCATACAATGATATAACCTTGTTATTAATAACATCCAATGTTCATGATTATGAAACTAATCATCCATTAATCTACAAGCTAGTTAAGAGGCATACTAGGGACTTCTTTGTTTGTCTACATATCACACATGTACTAATGTTTCGGTTAATACAATTATAGCATGACATATAAACATTTATCATAAACATAAAGATATAAATAATAACCACTTTATTATTGCCTCTAGGGCATATCTCCTTCAGTCTCCCACTTGCACTAGAGTCAATAATCTAGATTACATTGTAATATACCTAACACCCATTGCATTCTGGTGTTGGTCATGCTTTGCCCTAGGGAGAGCTTTAGTCAACGGATCTGCTATATTCAGATCAGTGTGTACTTTGCAAATCTTTACTTCTCCATCTTCGATGTATTCGCGAATCTTCAACCTCTTGTGTGACCTTGGCTCTTGTGCATTGGCGATGGCACCCATATTATCACAGTAAATGATTAATGGGTCCAATGCACTAGGAACCACACCGAGCTCTACAATGAACCTCTTCATCCATACTGCTTCTGATGAAGCCTCTGAAGCCGCTATGTACTCTGATTTTGTTGAAGACTTCGCCACCGTGCACTGCTTCGAGCTTGCCCACCATCGCAGCACCATTCAATATAAACACGTACCTGCATCGTGACTTAGAGTCATCAGGATCAGTGTTCCAACTTGCATCGGTGTAACCACTTACAACGAGCTCTTGGTCACCTCCATAACAAAGAAACATATCCTTAGTTCTTTTCAAGTACTTCAGGATATTCTTGACCGCTGTCCGATGTTCCATTCTGGATCACTTTGATATCTGCTAGTCAAACTAACAGCATGTGCTATATCCGGTCTAGTACATAGCATGGCATACATGATAGATCCTACTGCCGAGGCATAGGGGATATTACTCATCCTTTCTCTTTCTTCTGCCGTAGCCGGTCCTTGAGTCTTACTCAAGACCTTGCCTGGTAACATAGGTAAGAACCCTTTCTTACTTTCGTCCATTCTAAACTTCTTTAGAATCTTGTCCAGATATGTACTCTGTGATAGCCCTATTAGGCGTCTTGATCTATCTCTATAAATCTTGATGCCTAATATATACAATGCTTCACCAAGGTCTTTCATTGAAAAACTATTATTCAAATAACCTTTTACACTGCTTAATAGTTCTATATCATTCCGATCAATAATATGTCATCTACATATAATATCAGGAATGCTACAGAGCTCCCACTCACTTTCTTGTAAATACAGGCCTCTCCATGACACTGTATAAACCCAAAGTCTTTGATCACCTTATCAAAGCGTCGGTTCCAACTTCTTGATGCTTGCTTCAGTCCATAGATCGAACGCTGAAGTTTGCATACTTTGTCAGCATTTTTAGGATCGACAAAACCTTTGGGTTGTACCATATACAACTCTTCCTCAATGTCTCCATTAAGGAACGCCGTTTTGACATCCATCTGCCAAATCTCATAATCGAAAAAAGTAGCTATTGCTAACAAAATCCTCACAGATTTTAGCTTCGCTACAGGTGAGAAAGTCTCATCGTAGTCAACTCCTTGAATTTGTCGGAAACCCTTTGCGACAAGTCGAGCTTTATAGACAGTAATATTACCATCAGCATCTGTTTTTCTCTTGAAGATCCATTTATTCTCGACAGCCTTTCGGCTATCAGGTAAGTCTACCAAAGTCCATACTTTGTTATCATACATGGATCCCATTTCGGATTTCATGGCTTCTTGCCATTTGTTGGAATCTGGGCTCATCATCGCTTCTTCATACGTCGCAGGGTCCTCATCATTGTTGTCCACAATCATGACATTTAGACAAGGATCATACCAATCAGGAGTGGTACGCTCCCTTGTCGATCTGCGAGGTTCAGTAGTTTCCTCGTTCGAAGTTTCATGATCATTATCATTAGCTTCCTCTGTTGCTGGTGTAGACGGTACAGGTACAACTTCCAGTACTGCGCTACTCTGATCAACGAGTATAGATTCATCAATCTCATCGAGTTCTACTTTTCTTCCAGTCACTTCTTTAGTGAGAAATTCTTTCTCAAGAAAGGTTCCGTTCTTAGCAACAAAGATTTTGCCTTCGGATTTGTGATAGAAAGTATACCCTATAGTTTCCTTAGGGTATCCTATGAAGACGCATTTCTCCGCTTTGGGTTCTAGCTTGTCCGGTTGTAACTTCTTTACATAGGCTTCGCAACCCCAAACTTTCAGGAACGACAGCTTAGGTTTCTTATTAAACCAAAATTCATACGGTGTCGTTTCTACGGATTTTGATGGTTGTAACACCCCAACTTTTTCAACCTTGATTAGTTGTCCTTATTTCAAAAATCAGGGGGAAGAAAAACTTTTTCTATAGACTAATTAAGGTGAATTGCCTTGATCTGTTTGCTATGATTAATTGCCTTGATCTGTTGGTAGATGAATTGTCTTGATTTGCTTGTTGAATTTTGTCTTGAGCTACCGCATAGAACGACACTCCTAGTGGTTAAACAAGCAACTCACCAAATAAAACACATGTGTGGCTTAGGAAGAATTGTTTTCCTTCTTACTACATCAAACCTCTCTCCTGATGACAACATGGGTGTGCCATCTTGATTTTTCTCTTTGTGGTACAAGATAGCTCAATCATCCTTAATTCACAACTTGGTGATCTCAATGCATGGATCTCATCTGTGCATCTCCCTCTACAATTTCCACATCCTGCATGTCTCATTCTACCCTTGCATCACATATATTCAACTTGATCTTATACCCTATCCAATGATTCAACTCTAGATCACTTCCTTCACTTTTACCTCTTGTTTTTATTCAAGTTTAATCTTCACAAAACCAAGAGTGGGAATGATGGATACATTTTGTAGCCACCATCTACCCTTGAGAACACTCCTCCCTAAATTAGTTTCCCTCCTCAAAAATCCTACAGTTTTCCTTCTCTAGTTTTGATCACAAAACAACTTCTAGTTTTATTAAAACTTTCCAAGATTTCTCTTCAAAGAAAACAAGGAACTGAAATGGGTTTTGTTTTTCATCCCATTTCTACCAAGTATTGATTTATAAAACATTATTTCTATTTTGCTTTGTTTTAACAAAAAGCTTGTTTATGGTACCTATACCATTTCTTGTTTTCCTCTTGCTTATTTTTACCTTTGAGAAAAACTCTACCTTACTTGAGAAAGTAAGTAGAATATTTTGAACCCCTATGTTCCAACTAGTTTTATCTCAACACTTTCAAACTTCATTCCACTTGAGTTCATTCCCAAGTGTCCTAGACAATTGAGGTGTTTCAAATACTTTTCAAACAAGATCTATTTCAAATGACAACTCTTGCACATCTTATGCACATCTCTGATCCACCACATTGTATCCCCTCCATCCTCCAATTCTGGATCAAATGGATGATCATTTGATACTTTCAACTCACTCCCTATTGACCTCTCCTTTGTAGAGCAATTTATATTCTTTTCCATCATTACCTTGACCTCATGAATTCATGATTTAAGTCCCCATATTCTTCATTGTGAGTATATGGTTACTTCACTCACCATCTCTCTTAATCTTGCTCTACCATTGTCTCAACCACCATCACCACCATCATCTCTTGGCCAATATGATAATTTGATCAAAGTACCTTATTCTCCAACATTGCCACCAATGTTTATTATCACCTCTCTCCCAAATTTTAATACATCATCAAACCATTTTTAGCTAACCCCTCAAATACTCAACCTTGGTCGACATTCATAAAGTGGCATTGCACTTTGTTTGTTCACTTGTGGTTGTCAAGAAGGAGCCGGCCATGGCAAGAAAATTCGGCCAGCCCTCCCTCCTCATTTCCTTCTCTTCCAAGCCTTGCCTCCCAACTACCCCAATCACTAAATGGGCAGCCACCCAACTTGGCCAATCAAATAAGGAGGCAGCCACCCCTCTCCCTCTATAAAAACTCCCTAGCCGGCCACCTCCACTCCTCTTGCTCTCATTTTTCTTCTCTCCACTCACTCCTCCACCTTATCTACTCCCTCACACTCTTCTCCTACTCTCCCCCACGAAAATGCAGCTCCACCTAGCTCCCATGGCCGGCCATGGCCATGGAAAGAACTCCAAGATGAAGCTCCCTCCTCCCTCAAGCTCCTCCTCACCATGAGAGCCTCCCTCTCCTTCTTCTCCCCAACCCTAGATGGTTTTCTCTCCTCTTCCTCTTCCTCCATTGCTAAGATTGGATCTTGATGCAGGTGCATGTTGGTCCAAGCATGGAGAAGCTTGAGCTATCCTCAGATCTGAAGTTCTTGAGCAAAGTTCGTCCAAATCCTTGCAGTAATTTCTGCTATCTTGCTGTTTCAGATTCTGGTACGAACTTGTAAAATCTACCAAATCCCGTGCGCAGATCCAAATCGAGTGATTCAAAGTTCCGCAGATAGATACGGAAAAGATCTACAACTTGGCGTTGGTCTCATCCTCAAATTCGTTACGGATTGTCCGTGGTAAATAAAGTTCTGTAAACATGCAGATTCACTGTTTGTTAGATTTGTTCCGTTTTACGAAACCTTTTTGAGCAAACTCAATTGTAGGTGAAAGCCCTCTTCAATACCTCCATTTTGGCGGTGGTTTCACTTCGATTGACCTCCTGAAACTGAAATGGTTCACAGGTCAAGATCTGGTCAGATCTGACTTTGTCGAATTAAACCAGGAGCTTGGGAACGATTTTTTGAATGAAACCAATTGGGTAAGAACCAGCTTTTCAATACATTTCAGATGCACCTAACCTCATATTTTTATGAGTTATGTAAGATTTTGGGTGAATTAAACTTGTTATGTGTGTTCTGCAGACTTGGCTGTTAGCTTTTAAATCACCAAAAATCCATTTTTGAACCTAATTGTGTGATTCCAAATTTGTAGGATTACTGAATGTTTTCTTAATCTTCTCAAACAAGTTTCACACCTTTATCTGTTCTGTAACTCCAGAGAGAAAGCAAATGGTACAAACATGCAGTAACCTTGTCAATCCATTTGTGAGAGTTTCATAAACAATTTGAACCCAAATCCAATTGTGTATGCATCTCTGTTTAATTATCTTTCAAATGCCAGTGGTCTCATATTTTTAGGATTTTTCTACAATTTATGGCTTACAGATCTTGTTTCTGTACAGTCAGATTCAAAGAAATTCCTAAATTTGTAGGATTCATAGTTTTGGGTGATTCCAATTGGGTTAGTCTTGTATTAGTACTGGTCATCTAGGAAAAATATTATTAGTCTCTGTTCATACATTTCTGTTGCTGTTAGTAATGTATATGTGTGACATGCTTTGTTGAAGCAAAACTTTTCGGTTTATTTAAAACCCTTGACCAATTCTTTTTAGTAGAAATGGGCAACCTTTGTTTTATGCTTGCAAAACAAAACCTCTGCAAGTTAACATCAGCTCTTTTGTTTTGCTTAAGTTTTCAAATGGTAGGGCACATTATTTGTTTCCTATTCTTGTGTGGTGTTATGTGAGCAAACTAAGTTAGGAAAACTGTTTTCTACTTTTCCAAAAATGCTTGAAAATGTTTTGTGAATGTATTTGATGTCAAACTAATGCTCTTGTCCTCTTTATGATGTTATCTACCAGGGGATGTTGGGTTATACCATGGTGATAACCGAGAGAGGCAATTGCTAAGTTGTGATACTCTCATACCTTTACTAGGTAAATAACATGGGTTTTCTTTAAGTTGTTTGTGGTATCTATAAGTCCTTTGTATGGTAGCTCTTTATTGAATGGTTAAATTATGGTTGTTGTATGTTTGTTTTGTTGGTGCAATGTGATTGATTGTGTTCCTTTTTATATTTTCCGGCGATAGACGCGAGCAATTCCGGAGAAGAAGAAGAAGTGGAATTGGACAAGGATTTTATTTATATTGTTGGGATTCTTATATTGATAGAGTTGAAGAAGTACAGGGACAAATAAGCCAAGGCAAGCCATCTTTTGATCTCTGATCCGGTGTCTAGTTGGATGTCATTTGTTGATGTTCAAAGCACCTTCATTCTATGTGTGTTATTATCTCTATTTATGTCATCTATGTGTGTTTGCAAGTGGGGTACTCCCTAGTGGTGATGCTCCACTATTTGTCCTTGTGTTATGGGATGCATGGTAGCATGGCCGTGCTATCCCACTTGGTTATCTTGTATGCTCAACTTGAGCATGTTCCATCCCAAGATAGTAACTTACACCACACCCACCCCATTTGTAGTATAGAGGTATCATTGTCATGATCTTGGTGTATTCTCAACTTGAGAGGAGTATGCCGTGTACCATCTTGGAGAATATGTTGGATAGTGACACTCCACTATCTAAGTTGTGTAGTTAGCACCACAAATCTGAGAGTATATTCCTTCTTGTGTTGTCATAATACATGCTTAACTTAAGCAAGTATGATCCACTCCACTACCCCTTTATACCTCATCTATGGCGGGATGACTCTCATCTCGGCCGTAGTGCAATACTAGTTCAACTCATGAAACTATAGGTTGGGAACCCCTCAAGGTTTACCTTGTTGTAAATGTTTATGAAAACCTTGGGTGAGGCAACCTTACCCAAGCGTATGGTTTATGAAAGAAAAGGATCTTGACAAAGATGGTTGGAAAGAGGAAAGTGTGGGTGTGACTTGGGTTTTTGAGAAAAACGACACATGGTTCTTTGTATTCGCCCGGAACAATTACACAGCGCAACCACATTACTCCAACGTGGGCACGGGGCTTAGCTTGACGTTTGTTCTTCTTAGCATGAGGCACCGCACAACTATACAAGGGTACGGTTACCCCCGAGTCCGGGTTGTCATTGTTGGGACAATAGTATAACGGGAGGCCTTCGGGGCTGACCCGTCCGGAAGACACTATGGGTCTCCTGGCTTGGCGGTGGAGCCACGCTCAAGAGGAGGTGAGCTGCCACGGTGCCGGGGAGGTACATACTCCATAGGGTAGGACCTCGTGTTAAGTTGAATGGGCGAAAGGCTTCGACTGATTATCCGAGACTCGCATACTTTCGTATGACGAACCAGGGATGATCCCGGCGGATTTATCAGATCTTGTGGGGAAAGTGCGCACACTCTGCAGAGTTAAAACTATTCGAATAGCCGCGTCCGCGGCCATGGACGGTTGGGATGGCCGTTACCGAGCTGTGTCGAGTTTTGGTTTACAAAATGATTTCCAAAGGAAATGTGTGTGTTGGATGTACCGGAAGGGTACGGAAAGGCTGGTGCCGACCATATGGAGATGGTCGAGGAAAATGAAACAAAATTGGGTGACCCTTCCTAGTGTTTCATGTAGAGGGACTCTTCTTCAATAAAGATATAGAGATGTCGTAGTTTATCTTTTGAAGTATCTTCTTCAACAAAGATATAGAGATGTCATAGGACTTCCCTAGTATCCCCATCAATTGAGATGGCGGTATGCTACCTCTTCTTTAACAAAGGTATAGAGATGTCATAGGACTCCCTTAGTGTCCCCATCACTCGAGATGCCGGGATGCTATATCCACAAGAGAAACTATTTCTCTTCCTCATGCTACATCCACGAGAGAAACTATTTTTCCTCTGTTGTCTTCTCTAGTTAGAATTTTTATCACCTTCTTGATGGTTTGCGAGTACAATTCCAAATGTACTCACGGCTTTGTCCCTGGCTATTTACTTGGCCAGACTTGAAGGAGTTCGACAGATGAAGAAGGAGTTGACGACGTCTATGCGAGCTAGGAACGTCTTCCCGATCGCCTGCCTGTAGGGTTATGGCAGAGGACTTGGGCACTGCGCTGCTGAAGTGATGATGCTACTCTGATGTTTAGTTAGGCCCTTCGAGGCTATTATGTAAGTATTGGTCATGTGACCATGTTGTAATTTTCTTATTCCACTTTGTAATGGATGGTGTAATTTGATATCAGTTCGGTTATGTGTTCACGGCGCACTGATCATGGGATCGTGAACTGTATACATAACAGGGAATTTCGGACAGCTAGTCTGGGGTCCCCACAGAGCTGGTATCAGAGCTATCCTGACTGTAGGAGACCTTAGTTAGCATGGACGTTAGTTAGGAAACAAGTACTTGGGAAAAACTATTTACAAAACAAATTCTTTCTTTAGTCGGAAGCATAGCTTCTACTCCTCTTATTTATTCAAAGCTTCTAAATTCTTATCTCTCCGCTTTATAAAAGGGTTTGAAAATTCTTACTCTATTGTCTCATCCAATTCAAACCTACATATTGGACGATGTCCCCAACCCAGACCGGAGACTCGAACTCGAAGATGGATCAACCTTTTATGAAGTCTCACATATCTCCAACAGCAGCTATTGAAGATTTGATGCCGACTTAGCCGTGCTCATGTAGGGATGATAACATCACATCTTTGGTTGTCACCAAAGTCTGTCGATGAGCTGACCTTGTTCCTCCATGGACTTGCACTTTTTGCAGTCGTCTGGGATCAAGTCCTCAGTTCTTGACTAGTACTTTTTAGGCCAGCCACCAGAAGTTGTCGCCTTCGGGAGCACCTCAACAGCTACCTCTTCGAAGACCTCATATTTCCGGGATGTCGAGACTAGAAGTTCTACACAGTTTTCTCCTCCGCCTCATCATCAATGACTCAACACCCGACCCCTTCACTACCAACTGCTACAAGGATCCAAGTTGAAGCTGATGTTGACGATATGAAGACGTCAACATATGCGACCAGCCCCAAACCTATAGGATGGATAGGACAAAACTCAATCGCTTTGATTGAGCTACCCCTACGTATTAGGCATCCTTGGGTACTTAGAGTACCATGTCTGGTGTGATGATTGCTTGTAGTTCCTCGTGTGTTGCCTTGAGTGTTTTTATCTGTTTGTTGTGTGAATGATTGTCTTGATCCTTCGGTTTGAAAAACACCCTCGGTGTGATAACCTAGCTTAGACAGCCTCCCTAAGATGTGTTTACCCTCATCAACCACGCCGTTAGAATACTAACTGCTAGCTAAATGGATAAGTTAACCCTGTTAACCATCGATTCTCAACCGTCAGAGAAACTAACCCGACCCCTATCTACGCTGACTTCCTTCAAGATCAGCTGGAGCATCCCCACTACGCCAAGAAAGAAGAAGCCCTACCTTCAAGAGTGACTGCACCTCTACGAGAAGACATGCTAACTTGGTCTAACCTTGGAGTATACTCGCGCTAATCGCAAGAATATCTTTTTGAAACTACCCTCGAACACACCTTCTAACAGTTGAGAGAACAATAGCGTCAAAGCTGAGCTACACCACATGGTTCATCTGGTCCTCATCAAATGAAGCTTCTGAAGATACTCCAAGACTCAAGACTTTAGGCGTAGTTTACCCGCTAACTTCTTAGTTGTTACTGAAATCAGCACTGACCCTCAAGCTGAAGATTGTCTTCGACGACCCCTGTTGCTGCTTCATATGGGTACCAACCAGGTGTTTCTTCAACTTTCTAACTCGCCGCGCGTCCCGTATGGTTCAGTTAACACCGTGAGTGCCTCTTGAAGTGGTGGTCTGCACGTCGCCCCCGAAGATTCTTCAGCTGAACAAGGAAGACCGATGACTTCTTCCGAAGCCCCAGACAGAACTACAAGGCAGAAGCTCTGAGTTTTTCCGAGAACCCGATGAAAAATCTTAAGGGTGGAAGACTTCGTCTCCCACTAAAATCAAGCTAACTCTAAAAAGGTTTTCAGCCCTGCTCAAGCGCCATTGGGTGCACTAACCCTCCCACAGTCTTGAACCTCCGCCAGGATCGTGAAGAAGCTACAGATCCAACACCTGCATGGAGTAGTCAACATCTTCATGAAGCTCGCCATCGGCCGAAATCCAACATGTCTCCCATAAGATGAAGCAAACGACTTTCTCTACAACGGCACGTCTACAGAAGAATGGAGTCTGACTTTGGTTAAACTTTATAACCCCTCTAGTTCTACACTCAGTAATCTCGGGACGAGATTATTTTAAGGGTGGAAGATCTGTAACACCCCAACTTTTTCAACCTTGATTAGTTGTCCTTATTTCAAAAATTAGGGGGAACAAAAACTTTTTCTATAGACTAATTAAGGTGAATTGCCTTGATCTGTTTGCTATGATTAATTGCCTTGATCTGTTGGTAGATGAATTGTCTTGATTTGCTTGTTGAATTTTGTCTTGAGCTACCGCATAGAACGACACTCCTAGTGGTTAAACAAGCAACTCACCAAATAAAACACATGTGTGGCTTAGGAAGAATTGTTTTCCTTCTTACTACATCAAACCTCTCTCCTGATGACAACATGGGTGTGCCATCTTGATTTTTCTCTTTGTGGTACAAGATAGCTCAATCATCCTTAATTCACAACTTGGTGATCTCAATGCATGGATCTCATCTGTGCATCTCCCTCTACAATTTCCACATCCTGCATGTCTCATTCTACCCTTGCATCACATATATTCAACTTGATCTTATACCCTATCCAATGATTCAACTCTAGATCACTTCCTTCACTTTTACCTCTTGTTTTTATTCAAGTTTAATCTTCACAAAACCAAGAGTGGGAATGATGGATACATTTTGTAGCCACCATCTACCCTTGAGAACACTCCTCCCTAAATTAGTTTCCCTCCTCAAAAATCCTACAGTTTTCCTTCTCTAGTTTTGATCACAAAACAACTTCTAGTTTTATTAAAACTTTCCAAGATTTCTCTTCAAAGAAAACAAGGAACTGAAATGGGTTTTGTTTTTCATCCCATTTCTACCAAGTATTGATTTATAAAACATTATTTCTATTTTGCTTTGTTTTAACAAAAAGCTTGTTTATGGTACCTATACCATTTCTTGTTTTCCTCTTGCTTATTTTTACCTTTGAGAAAAACTCTACCTTACTTGAGAAAGTAAGTAGAATATTTTGAACCCCTATGTTCCAACTAGTTTTATCTCAACACTTTCAAACTTCATTCCACTTGAGTTCATTCCCAAGTGTCCTAGACAATTGAGGTGTTTCAAATACTTTTCAAACAAGATCTATTTCAAATGACAACTCTTGCACATCTTATGCACATCTCTGATCCACCACATTGTATCCCCTCCATCCTCCAATTCTGGATCAAATGGATGATCATTTGATACTTTCAACTCACTCCCTATTGACCTCTCCTTTGTAGAGCAATTTATATTCTTTTCCATCATTACCTTGACCTCATGAATTCATGATTTAAGTCCCCATATTCTTCATTGTGAGTATATGGTTACTTCACTCACCATCTCTCTTAATCTTGCTCTACCATTGTCTCAACCACCATCACCACCATCATCTCTTGGCCAATATGATAATTTGATCAAAGTACCTTATTCTCCAACATTGCCACCAATGTTTATTATCACCTCTCTCCCAAATTTTAATACATCATCAAACCATTTTTAGCTAACCCCTCAAATACTCAACCTTGGTCGACATTCATAAAGTGGCATTGCACTTTGTTTGTTCACTTGTGGTTGTCAAGAAGGAGCCGGCCATGGCAAGAAAATTCGGCCAGCCCTCCCTCCTCATTTCCTTCTCTTCCAAGCCTTGCCTCCCAACTACCCCAATCACTAAATGGGCAGCCACCCAACTTGGCCAATCAAATAAGGAGGCAGCCACCCCTCTCCCTCTATAAAAACTCCCTAGCCGGCCACCTCCACTCCTCTTGCTCTCATTTTTCTTCTCTCCACTCACTCCTCCACCTTATCTACTCCCTCACACTCTTCTCCTACTCTCCCCCACGAAAATGCAGCTCCACCTAGCTCCCATGGCCGGCCATGGCCATGGAAAGAACTCCAAGATGAAGCTCCCTCCTCCCTCAAGCTCCTCCTCACCATGAGAGCCTCCCTCTCCTTCTTCTCCCCAACCCTAGATGGTTTTCTCTCCTCTTCCTCTTCCTCCATTGCTAAGATTGGATCTTGATGCAGGTGCATGTTGGTCCAAGCATGGAGAAGCTTGAGCTATCCTCAGATCTGAAGTTCTTGAGCAAAGTTCGTCCAAATCCTTGCAGTAATTTCTGCTATCTTGCTATTTCAGATTCTGGTACGAACTTGTAAAATCCACCAAATCCCGTGCGCAGATCCAAATCGAGTGATTCAAAGTTCCGCAGATAGATACGGAAAAGATCTACAACTTAGCGTTGGTCTCATCCTCAAATTCGTTACGGATTGTCCGTGGTAAATAAAGTTCTGTAAACATGCAGATTCACTGTTTGTTAGATTTGTTCCGTTTTACGAAACCTTTTTGAGCAAACTCAATTGTAGGTGAAAGCCCTCTTCAATACCTCCATTTTGGCGGTGGTTTCACTTCGATTGACCTCCTGAAACTGAAATGGTTCACAGGTCAAGATCTGGTCAGATCTGACTTTGTCGAATTAAACCAGGAGCTTGGGAACAATTTTTTGAATGAAACCAATTGGGTAAGAACCAGCTTTTCAATACCTTTCAGATGCATCTGACCTCATATTTTTATGAGTTATGTAAGATTTTGGGTGAATTAAACTTGTTATGTGTGTTCTGCAGACTTGGCTGTTAGCTTTTAAATCACCAAAAATCCATTTTTGAACCTAATTGAGTGATTCCAAATTTGTAGGATTACTGAATGTTTTCTTAATCTTCTTAAACAAGTTTCACACCTTTATCTGTTCTGTAACTCCAGAGAGAAAGCAAATGGTACAAACATGCAGTAACCTTGTCAATCCATTTGTGAGAGTTTCATAAACAATTTGAACCCAAATCCAATTGTGTATGCATCTCTGTTTAATTATCTTTCAAATGCCAGTGGTCTCATATTTTTAGGATTTTTCTACAATTTATGGCTTACAGATCTTGTTTCTGTACAGTCAGATTCAAAGAAATTCCTAAATTTGTAGGATTCATAGTTTTGGGTGATTCCAATTGGGTTAGTCTTGTATTAGTACTGGTCATCTAGGAAAAATATTATTAGTCTCTGTTCATACATTTCTGTTGCTGTTAGTAATGTATATGTGTGACATGCTTTGTTGAAGCAAAACTTTTCGGTTTATTTAAAACCCTTGACCAATTCTTTTTAGTAGAAATGGGCAACCTTTGTTTTATGCTTGCAAAACAAAACCTCTGCAAGTTAACATCAGCTCTTTTGTTTTGCTTAAGTTTTCAAATGGTAGGGCACATTATTTGTTTCCTATTCTTGTGTGGTGTTATGTGAGCAAACTAAGTTAGGAAAACTGTTTTCTACTTTTCCAAAAATGCTTGAAAATGTTTTGTGAATGTATTTGATGTCAAACTAATGCTCTTGTCCTCTTTATGATGTTATCTACCAGGGGATGTTGGGTTATACCATGGTGATAACCGAGAGAGGCAATTGCTAAGTTGTGATACTCGCATACCTTTACTAGGTAAATAACATGGGTTTTCTTTAAGTTGTTTGTGGTATCTATAAGTCCTTTGTATGGTAGCTCTTTATTGAATGGTTAAATTATGGTTGTTGTATGTTTGTTTTGTTGGTGCAATGTGATTGATTGTGTTCCTTTTTATATTTTCCGGCGATAGACGCGAGCAATTCCGGAGAAGAAGACGAAGTGGAATTGGACAAGGATTTTATTTATATTGTTGGGATTCTTATATTGATAGAGTTGAAGAAGTACAGGGACAAATAAGCCAAGGCAAGCCATCTTTTGATCTCTGATCCGGTGTCTAGTTGGATGTCATTTGTTGATGTTCAAAGCACCTTCATTCTATGTGTGTTATTATCTCTATTTATGTCATCTATGTGTGTTTGCAAGTGGGGTACTCCCTAGTGGTGATGCTCCACTATTTGTCCTTGTGTTATGGGATGCATGGTAGCATGGCCGTGCTATCCCACTTGGTTATCTTGTATGCTCAACTTGAGCATGTTCCATCCCAAGATAGTAACTTACACCACACCCACCCCATTTGTAGTATAGAGGTATCATTGTCATGATCTTGGTGTATTCTCAACTTGAGAGGAGTATGCCGTGTACCATCTTGGAGAATATGTTGGATAGTGACACTCCACTATCTAAGTTGTGTAGTTAGCACCACAAATCTGAGAGTATATTCCTCCTTGTGTTGTCATAATACATGCTTAACTTAAGCAAGTATGATCCACTCCACTACCCCTTTATACCTCATCTATGGCGGGATGACTCTCATCTCGGCCGTAGTGCAATACTAGTTCAACTCATGAAACTATAGGTTGGGAACCCCTCAAGGTTTACCTTGTTGTAAATGTTTATGAAAACCTTGGGTGAGGCAACCTTACCCAAGCGTATGGTTTATGAAAGAAAAGGATCTTGACAAAGATGGTTGGAAAGAGGAAAGTGTGGGTGTGACTTGGGTTTTTGAGAAAAACGACACATGGTTCTTTGTATTCGCCCGGAACAATTACACAGCGCAACCACATTACTCCAACGTGGGCACGGGGCTTAGCTTGACGTTTGTTCTTCTTAGCATGAGGCACCGCACAACTATACAAGGGTACGGTTACCCCCGAGTCCGGGTTGTCATTGTTGGGACAATAGTATAACGGGAGGCCTTCGGGGCTGACCCGTCCGGAAGACACTATGGGTCTCCTGGCTTGGCGGTGGAGCCATGCTCAAGAGGAGGTGAGCTGCCACGGTGCCGGGGAGGTACATACTCCATAGGGTAGGACCTCGTGTTAAGTTGAATGGGCGAAAGGCTTCGACTGATTATCCGAGACTCGCATACTTTCGTATGACGAACCAGGGATGATCCCGGCGGATTTATCAGATCTTGTGGGGAAAGTGCGCACACTCTGCAGAGTTAAAACTATTCGAATAGCCGCGTCCGCGGTCATGGACGGTTGGGATGGCCGTTACCGAGCTGTGTCGAGTTTTGGTTTACAAAATGATTTCCAAAGGAAATGTGTGTGTTGGATGTACCGGAAGGGTACGGAAAGGCTGGTGCCGACCATATGGAGATGGTCGAGGAAAATGAAACAAAATTGGGTGACCCTTCCTAGTGTTTCATGTAGAGGGACTCTTCTTCAATAAAGATATAGAGATGTCGTAGTTTATCTTTTGAAGTATCTTCTTCAACAAAGATATAGAGATGTCATAGGACTTCCCTAGTATCCCCATCAATTGAGATGGCGGTATGCTACCTCTTCTTTAACAAAGGTATAGAGATGTCATAGGACTCCCTTAGTGTCCCCATCACTCGAGATGCCGGGATGCTATATCCACAAGAGAAACTATTTCTCTTCCTCATGCTACATCCACGAGAGAAACTATGTTTCCTCTCTTGTCTTCTCTAGTTAGAATTTTTATCACCTTCTTGATGGTTTGCGAGTACAATTCCAAATGTACTCACGGCTTTGTCCCTGGCTATTTACTTGGCCAGACTTGAAGGAGTTCGACAGATGAAGAAGGAGTTGACGACGTCTATGCGAGCTAGGAACGTCTTCCCAGTCAGTTGCCTGTAGGGTTATGGCAGAGGACTTGGGCACTGCGCTGCTGAAGTGATGATGCTACTCTGATGTTTAGTTAGGCCCTTCGAGGCTATTATGTAAGTATTGGTCATGTGACCATGTTGTAATTTTCTTATTCCGCTTTGTAATGGATGGTGTAATTTGATATCAGTTCGGTTATGTGTTCACGGCGCACTGATCATGGGATCGTGAACTGTATACATAACAGGGAATTTCGGACAGCTAGTCTGGGGTCCCCACAATGGTGCTCTATTTAAAGTGAATGCAGCTGTCTCTAATGCATAACTCCAAAATGATAACGGCAAATCAGTAAGAGACATCATAGAACGAACCATATCTAAGAGAGTTCGATTACGACGTTCGGACACACCGTTACGTTGAGGTGTTCCCGGCGGTGTCAATTGTGAAAGTATTCTGCATTTCTTTAAATGCATGCCAAACTCATAACTCAGATATTCACCTCCACGATCAGATCGTAGAAATTTAATCTTCTTGTTACGTTGATTTTCTACTTCACTTTGGAATTCCTTAAACTTCTCGAAAGTTTCAGATTTATGTTTCATGAAATAGATATACCCATATCTACTCAGATCATCTGTGAAGGTTAGAACATAACGATAACCACCGCGCGATGCTACGCTCATTGGTCCACACACATCGGTATGTATGATTTCCAATAAGTCAGTAGCTCACTCCATCATACCAGAAAATGGAGTCTTTGTCATTTTTCCCATTAGACATGCTTCGCATCTATCAAGTGACTCAAAGTCAAGTGATTCAAGTAATCCATCAGTATGGAGTTTCTTCATGCGTTTCACTCCAATATGACCAAGACGACAGTGCCACATATAAGTAGAATTATCATTCAATTTAATTCGCTTAGCATCAATGTTATGTATATGCGTATCACTACTATCGAGATCTAACAGAAATAAGCCATTCTTTTGTGGTGCTCGACCATAAAAGATATTATTCATAAAAATAGAACAACCATTATTCTCAGACTTGAATGAATAACCGTCTTGCATTAAACAAGATCCAGATATAATGTTCATGCTCAACGCGGGTACAAAATAACAATTATTTAGGCTTAAAACTAATCCCGAAGGTAGATGTAGAGGAAGTGTGCCGACAGCGATCACATCGACTTTGGATCCGTTTCCAACGCGCATCGTCACTTCATCTTTCAGTAGTCTTCGTTTATTCTTTAGTTCCTGCTTCGAGTTACAAATATGAGCAACCGAACCAGTATCAAATACCCAGGTACTAGAATGAGAACCAGTGAGATAAACATCTATAACATGTATATCAGATATACCTTCTTTCTTCTTCTTGACAAGGCCGCTCTTCAGATCAGCCAGATACTTGGAGCAATTACGCTTCCAGGTGTCCCTTCTCCTTGCGTGAATAGCACTCAGCATCGGGCTTAGGGCCGTTCTTAGGTTTCATAGGAGGCGTGGCAGCTTTCTTGTCACCCTTCTTGAATTTTCCTTAGACTTGCCCTGTTTCTTGAAACCGGTGGTCTTGTTGACCATCAACACTTGGTGCTCTTTCTTGATCTCAATCTCAAAGGCTTTTAGCATGCCAAAGAGTTCAGGTAACTCCTTGTTCATGTTCTCGCATATTGTAGTTCATCACAAAGTTCTTGTAACTTGGTGGCGGTGATTGAAGGACACGATTAATCCCGATCTGTTAGGAATCACTATTCCCAAGTCACTGAGTTTCTTCGCATGCCCGGTCATGGCGAGCATGTGCTCACTAACGGAGCTGCCTTCTTCCATCATACAGCTGAAGAAATGTTTCGATGCTTCATAGCATTCCACGGCCGCATGAGTCTCGAATATAGCTTTCGGCTCATTCATCAACTCATGAGGATCGTGGTGCTCAAAATGTTTTTGAAGTTCGGATTCCAGACTGCACAGGATGGCACACTGAACTTGAGAGTACCGAGTTTTCCGAATCTCGTAAACAGCTTTTACTTCATCGGTTTCAGTTTCTGCAGGAGGGTCACCTAGCGGTGCATCAAGCACATATTGTAGATTTCCGCCAGAGAGGAAGATCCTCACATGACGGAACCAGTCGGTGAAGTTGCTACCGTTGCTCTTAAGTTTTTCTTTCTCTAGGAACTGGTTAAAATTGATTGGGGACGCCATCTCTACAACATATATTTGCAAAAGTTTAGACTAAGTTTATGAAAAATTGAGTTCAAATTTTAATTCAACATAATTAAAAACTAGGTGAACTCCCACTCAAAACAATATCCCTCGCATTGTCTTAGTGATCACACGAACCAAATCCACCGCACCTATGTCCGATCATCACGAGACAAGGTGTGATTTCAATGGCGAACACTCAAAGTGTTCATCATATCAACCATATGATTCATGCTCTACCTTTCGGTATCACGTGTTCCGAGACCATGTCTGTACATGCTAGGCTCGTCAAGGCCACCTTAGTATCCGCATGTGCAAAACTGTCTTGCACCCGTTGTATGCACTTGTTGATTCTATCACACCCGATCATCACGAGATGCTTCGAAATGACAAGTCTTGGCAACGGTGCTACTAAGGATGAACACTTCATTATCTTGAGATTTTAGTGAGGGATCATCTTAAAATGCTACCGTCGCGATCTAAGCAAAATAAGATGCATAAAAGGATTAACATCACATGCAGTTCATATGTGATATGATATGGCCCTTTTGTCTTTGCGCCTTTGATCTTCATCTCCAAAGCACGGACATGATCTCCATCATCTTCGGGCATGATCTCCATCATCGTCGGCGTAGCGTCAAGGTCAATGGCGCCGTCTTCATGATTGTCCTCCATGTAGCAACTATTACAACTACTTTGAAATACCACTCAGCATGAAATTTAAAGACAACCATAAGGCTCCTGCCGGTTGCCACAATACAATACTGATCATCTCATACATATTCATCATCACATTATGGCCATATCACATCACCAAACCCTGCAAAAACAAGTTAGACGTCTCTAATTTGGTTTGCATATTTTACGTGGTTTAGGGTTTTCGAGAGAGATCTAATCTACCTACGAACATGAACCACAACGTTGATACTAATGTTTTCAATAGAAGAGTAAATTGAATCTTCACTATAGTAGGAGAGACAGACACCCGCAAAGCCTCTTATGCAATACAAGTTGCATGTCGAACGAGGAACAAGTCTCATGAACGCGGTCATGTAAAATTAGTCCGAGCCGCTTCATCCCACTATGCCACGAAGATGCAAAGTACTCAAACTAAAGATAACAAGAGCATCAACACCCACAAACCATTGTGTTCTACTCGTGCAACCATCTATGCATAGACACGGCTCTGATACCACTGTAGGAAAACGTTGCATAGAAAACAAAAAATTTCCTACCGCGAACACGCAATCCAAGCCAAGATGCAATCTAGAAGACGGTAGCAACGAGGGGGTATCGAGTCTCACCCTTGAAGAGATTCCAAAGCCTACAAGATGAGGCTCTTGTTGCTGCGGTAAATGTTCACTTGCCGCTTGCAAAAGCGCGTAGAAGATCTTGATCACGATCGCTTCTGGCGCCACGAACGGGCAGCACCTCCGTACTCGGTCACACGTTCGGTTGTTGATGAAGACGACGTCCACCTCCCGTTCCAGCGGGCAGCGGAAGTAGTAGCTCCTCTTGAATCCGACAGCACGACGGCGTGGTGTCGGTGGCGGTGGAGAACTCCGGCGGAGCTTCGCTAAAGCTACGCGGGAGATATGGAGGAGAGGGGGGCGGCTAGGGTTTGGGAGGGGGTGGCCGGCCACTTCAATGGGGCGGCCAGCTTGTGGTCTTGGGGTGGCCGGCCCCCTCCCTTGGCCCCTCATTATATAGGTGGAACCCCAAGTGTTGGACTACAAGTCTTCGAATAAGACCCGAACCCAAAACCTTCCATAGAATAGGGAAACCTACCCAAGCTAGGACTCCCACTTGAGGTGGGAGTTCCACCTTCCATGGAGGGGGTGGCCGGCCCCCTAAGGGGGAGTCCACCTGGGACTCCTCCCCCACTAGGTTTGGCCGGCCATGGAGGTGGAGTCCCATCGGGACTCCACCTTCCTTGGTGGTTTCTTCCGGACTTTTCTAGAACCTTCTAGAACCTTCCATAGAACCTTCCGCATCATTTTAATTCACATAAAATGACATCCTATATATGAATCTTATTCTCCGGACCATTCCGGAACTCCTCGTGATGTCCGGGATCTCATCCGCGACTCCGAACAAATATTCGAACTCCATTCCATATTCAAGTTCTACCATTTCAACATCCAACTTTAAGTGTGTCACCCTACGGTTCGTGAACTATGCGGACATGGTTGAGTACTCACTCTGACCAATAACCAATAGCGGGATCTGGAGATCCATAATGGCTCCCACATATTCAACGATGACTTTAGTGATCGAATGAACCATTCACATACAATACCAATTCCCTTTGTCACGCGATATTTTACTTGTCCGAGGTTTGATCTTCGGTATCACTCTATACCTTGTTCAACCTCGTCTCCTGACAAGTACTCTTTACTCGTACCGTGGTATGTGGTCTCTTATGAACTCATTCATATGCTTGCAAGACATTAGACGACATTCCACCGAGAGGGCCCAGAGTATATCTATCCGTCATCAGGATGGACAAATCCCACTGTTGATCCATATGCCTCAACTCATACTTTCCAGATACTTAATCCCACCTTTATAACCACCCATTTACGCAGTGGCGTTTGGTGTAATCAAAGTACCTTTCCGGTATAAGTGATTTACATGATCTCATGGTCATAAGGACTAGGTAACTATGTATCAAAAGCTTATAGCAAAATAACTTAATGACGAGATCTTATGCTACGCTTAATTGGGTGTGTCCATTACATCATTCATACAATGATATAACCTTGTTATTAATAACATCCAATGTTCATGATTATGAAACTAATCATCCATTAATCAACAAGCTAGTTAAGAGGCATACTAGGGACTTCTTTGTTTGTCTACATATCACACATGTACTAATGTTTCGGTTAATACAATTATAGCATGACATATAAACATTTATCATAAACATAAAGATATAAATAATAACCACTTTATTATTGCCTCTAGGGCATATCTCCTTCATGTACAACATATCATCCAATTGTTTCTTCAGTTCCACTAACTCTGCGGGGTTCATGCTATAGGCTCTCTGGGCTATAGCTCCTGTTCCAGGGATTAGCTCGATGATGAACTCGATATCCCGATCTGGGGGCATACCGGGTAGATCCTCCGGAAACACACCAGGGTATCGACACACGACCCTGATCTGATCCAGGGTTGGCTTGGCTAAACTCTGGTTGCAAGTGAACTTTCTGGGTAGTCTCTCAGACACATGTTCTATTATTATTCTGGTGCTACTAGTCATGGTGATGGCCTTCTTGTCACAGTCAATCAATCCATGATGTTTCGACATCCAATCCATACCCAGTACTACTTCCAATCCTTTTGTTCCCAGAACAATCAAGTTGGCATAAAAATCTATTTCATGAATTCTGATGGGTACATCTTTGCAAAATTTTCTAGCTTTGGTGGTTGACCCAGGTATTTGAACTATCATGACATGTTTCAAACTGATTGGTTGAATCTTACTAGTGCAAACAAAATCTTCGGTAACAAAAGAATGCGATGCTCCGGAATCAAACAACACTCTTGTTGGTATTGAGTTAACAGAGAACATACCCAGCACCACGTCTGGTGCTTCCTGGGCTTCCTCGCCGTTCATGTGGAAGAGGCAACCTCCACGGTTGTTCGGGTTGTTGGGGGCGAACTTCTTGCCGGTGGAGACACGGCGTTGCTGCTGAGCAGGTGCAGCGGTGTTGGCGGCAATCTTGGCGAACCTTTTGGGGCACTCATTGGAGTAGTGTCCCACAACTCCACATTCATAGCAGGTGATTGTGGCCTTGTCCTTGGTTGCAACGGGGATGGCGTTGCTCCCAGTCCTTGGAGCGGTGTTGGTGTTGTTGTTGTTGTTGTTGGGGGCTCTCGGCGGAGCGCGGTTGAAGTTGTTGTTGTTGTTCTAGTTGCTGTTGTTGTTGTGGTGGCCTCATGGCCTGGGGTTTCCTCCACTCCGGTTCTGAAAACCCGGACGTGACATCTGTGCATTGGGCTTGTTGTTCCTGGAGGCGAAGCCTCCGCTTGAGTTGGGGCGATACCTTGGGGCATTGTTGGGCCCACTCTGATTCATCATGTGGCGCTTGCGGTTCTCATTGGCTTGATGCAGTTTGCCCTCCATTTGGATGGCGGAGTCTACAAGGGCTTCAATGTCGGCGAAGGGGATATTCACCAACACAGTCTGCATCTCATCATGCAGTCCGTTCAGAAACCTTTCCTTCCTTTTCTCAGTGGTATCAGTCTCATCCGGGGCGTACCTTGACAGAGTCAGAAATCTATCGCGGTATTCCACCACGGACATCCTGCCTTGCTTCGGTTCACGGAATTCATCCCTCATCTTCTTTATCAGACCTGGGGGCACATGGTACTTGCTGAACTTGAGCTTGAAATCTGCCCCAAGTCATGAATTGTCCCGCGTTCATGGCACAGGTGCTTGTCCACCAAGCTCTTGCTGGTCCTGCTAAGTAGTGCGTGGCAAACAGCACTTTCTCATTGTCATCCACTCCGGCTACTTCTAGATTGTTCTCCATAGTTTGGAGCCAATCATCCGCATCAAGGGGTTCCTCAGTCTTGCTGAAAACTGGCGGGTTTGTGTTCTGGAAGTTCTTGAGCTTAGATCCTGGGTGATCATGGTTGCCATGGCCATGGTTGTTGGCAAGCTGTTGAAGTGCTGCAATGTTGGCTTGGCGTTCAGCTCTTTCAGCCTCTCTATCTTCCAACATGACTTGCAACATCTGCATCATGGCTTCTTGATTCGCGTTACGAGTTGGAGGGGCCATCTGAACATTGAGATAGATCATGAGATAAGAGGGAAATTCTCTATGGCTTGTTTGGTGCTTAAGTTAAAAGTTTAAAACTTGAAGTCTTTTCATGATGCAACAAACATACATTCATTCATAACAAACAGCACACATTACAAGATAACACACTAAGGGTTTTAAGAACCCTTCTTCTCCAAGCTACGATACATGGGGCGGGATACAACTCACACCTACGATAGTGAACAAGTGAAACTACTCCTCATCTACATCTATGGGGATGTAGTCATCCTCTCCGGCGTCCAGGAACTCGTAGTCCTCCTACTCGATGAACTCATCCTCCTCGAAGTCGTCGTCATCACTCAGGAAGGCTCCTCCTCCCTGAATGTCTTCTCCATCTTCCTCCATCTTCTTCATCTGCTCCTCTTGGGCCTTGACAGTGGCCTCCAAAGATACTATCTTCTCGCGGACGCGAGTGATGGTAGCGTCCTTCTTGGTACGCTGCTGGCGGAGGGTCCTGCGGTCCTTGGCTTCTTGATGGCTTTGCCCTACTGGATGATGTGGGCGTGAGTCTGGTTGGCGTACTCACGAGCGTGGTCGAGATCCTGCTGGGTGTGGTACAGGATGAAGTCGAGATGCTCCACATGGTGCTTCAGCTCCGGGTGGGGCTGCATGTCCATGGGCTCTCAAGCGGAGTTACGCCTGGTGAGGTGAGAAAAGCGATGGTCCTTGAGGGCCTCCCCGCTCATCCCGCTCAACCATGCAAGTCCTTCCTGCAGAGCGCGGGCAAGTCCGTCCAGCCAGTTGCTTTCCCTGAAGGAGAAGAGGATCCTCTCAGAAGTGGGAGGCTCCATCTTGCCCCTCAAGTCAGCGGTGATGATCCACTGCAGCTCTCCTCCTGGCTGGTCAGTGACCTGGACTCCGTGGAACTCCGGGTGAGGGCGATCAAGGTGATCGGACAGGGCGTTGAGGTCGTGCTCGAAGATCAAGCTTCCCCCATTCCCAAGCTGGTAAAACTTCGTGTTCACGGGCTCCATCTGAAAGTGAAGTGAAGGATTAAGTTAGAGAAGTGAACAAGTGTGGCAAAATTTTAGGTACCTTTCTAAGGAAGAGCATGACTTCTTATTTTCCCAAAGAACTCAAAGAGAAGACAAAGACTTAGTTTTTCAGAAATACTCACTTCATTTGTTTTTGAAACTAAATTTTCAGAACGTCCATTTCTAACTAGGGTCTTGATACGTCTCCGACGTATCGATAATTTCTTATGTTCCATGCCACATTATTGATGATATCTACATGTTTTATGCATACTTTATGTCATTTTTATGCGTTTTTCGGAACTAACCTATTGACGAGATGCCGAAGGGCCAGTTGCTGTTTTCTGTTGTTTTTGGTTTCAGAAATCCTAGTAAGGAAATATTCTCGGAATCGGACGAAATCAACGCCCAGCATCTTAGAATCCTCGAAAGCATCCAGAACACCCGAGAGCCACGATACGGAAAACCTTCCAGAGACGCCGCCGCCGCCAATCCCATCTCGGGGGATTCAGGAGATCGCCTCCAGCACCCTGCCGGAGAGGGGATTCATCTCCCGGAGGACTCTACACCGCCATGGTCGCCTCCGGAGTGATGAGTGAGTAGTCTACCCCTGGACTATGGGTCCATAGCAGTAGCTAGATGGTTGTCTTCTCCTCATTATGCTTCATTGTCGGATCTTGTGAGCTGCCTAACATGATCAAGATCATCTATCTGTAATGCTATATGTTGTGTTTGTTGGGATCCGATGAATAGAGAATACTATGTTATGTTGATTATCAATTTATATCTATGTGTTGTTTATGATCTTGCATGCTCTCCGTTATTAGTAGAGGCTCTGGCCAAGTTATTACTCTTAACTCCAAGACGGGGTATTTATGCTCGATAGTGGGTTCATGTCTCCGTGAATCTGGGGGAGTGACAGAAACCTCTAAGGTTATGGATGTACTGTTGCCACTAGGGATAAAACATTGATGCTATGTCCGAGGATGTAGTTATTGATTACATTACGCACCATACTTAATGCAATTGTCTGTTGTTTTCAACTTAATACTGGAAGGGGTTCGGATGATAACCTGAAGGTGGACTTTTTAGGCATAGATGCATGCTGGATAGCGGTCTATGTACTTTGTCGTAATGCCCAATTAAATCTCACAATACTCATCATATCATGCATGTGCATGGTCATGCCCTCTCTATTTGTCAATTGCCCAACTGTAATTTGTTCACCCAACATGCTATTTATCTTATGGGAGAGACACCACTAGTGAACTGTGGACCCCGGTCCATTCTTTACATCTGAAATACAATCTACTGCAATTGTTCTACTGTTTTCCGCAAACAATCATCATCCACACTATACATCTAATCCTTTGTTACAGCAAGCCGGTGAGATTGACAACCTCACTGTTTCGTTGGGGCAAAGTACTTGGTTTGTGTTGTGCAGGTTCCACATTGGCGCCGGAATCCCTGGTGTTGCGCCGCACTACATCTCGCCGCCATCAACCTTCAACGTGCTTCTTGACTCCTACTGGTTCGATAAACCTTGGTTTCTAACTGAGGGAAACTTACTGCTGTACGCATCACACCTTCCACTTGGGGTTCCCAACGGTCGCGTGCTGTACGCGTGTCAAGACTGTTTTCTGGCGCCGTTGCCGGGGAGATCAAGACACGCTGCAAGGGGAGTCTCCACATCGCAATCTCTTTACTTTGTTTTTGTCTTGCTTTGTTTTATTTACTACTTTGTTTGCTTTCTTATATCAAAATACAAAAAAAAATAGTTACTTGTTTTACTTTACTTAATTCGATGCATGTTTTTATTTCACTAGTTAGGCTTAATGGAAAACAACAAAAATATTAGAGATCTTTATAGTATTTATCTTGAGTTAGAACATGAGGTGTTTGAAGAGAAAATTAAAAAACCCATGGAACTTTGTTTGCAAAATATTTGTAGCAATGTTATTAGCATGAACTCTTTGAACACTATTATTGCTAATGCTATGGAAGAATTTAAGCTTGGGGAAGCTGGTTTTGATGAGCATGATATTTTTAGTCCCCCAAGCATGGAGGAGAAAATTTACTTTGATGACACTTTGCCTCCCATTTATGATGATAGTGGTATTTTGGTGCCACCTACTATTGAGGATAAAGTTTATTATGATTATACTATGCCTCCTACATTTGATGATTATGGTGATGAGAATAATAATGATAGCTACTTTGTTGAATTTGCTCCCACTACAATTAATAAGAATGACTATGCTTATGTTGGGAGTAGTAATTATTTTATGCATGAGACTCATGATAAGAATGCTTTATGTGATAGTTATATTGTTGAGTTTGTTCATGATGCTACTGGAAATTATTATGAGAGAGGAAAATATGGTTGTAGAAATTTTCATGTTACTAAAACACCTCTCTATGTGCTGAAATTTTTGAAGCTACACTTGTTCTATCTTCCTATGCTTGTTACTTTGCTCTTCATGAACTTGTTTATTTACAAGATTCCTTTTCATAGGAAGTATGTTAGACTTAAATGTGTTTTGAATTTGCTTCTTGATGCTCTGTTTTGCTTCAACTACTATTTCTTGCGAGTGCATCATTTAAACTGCTGAGCCCATCTTAATGGCTATAAAGAAAGCACTTCTTGGGAGATAACCCATGTGTTTATTTTACTACAGTACCTTTATTTTTATTTTGAGTCTTGGAAGTTGTTTACTACTGTATCAACCTCTCCTTATCTTAGTTTTGTGTTTTGTTGTGTGATGGCGTGTATTTCACACGTTCGTTGGGCAACCCCAAGAGGAAGGTATGATGCGCACAGCAGCAAGTTTTCCCTCAGAAAGAAACCAAGGTTTATCGAACCAGGAGGAGCCAAGAAGCACGTTGAAGGTTGATGGCGGCGGGATGTAGTGCGGCGCAACACCAGGGATTCCGGCGCCAACGTGGAACCTGCACAACACAACCAAAGTACTTTGCCCCAACGAAACAGTGAGGTTGTCAATCTCACCGGCTTGCTGTAACAAAGGATTAACCGTATTGTGTGGAAGATGATTGTTTGCAGAAAACAGTAGAACAAGTATTGCAGTAGATTGTATTTCAGTAAAGAGAATTGGACCGGGGTCCACAGTTCACTAGAGGTGTCTCTCCCATAAGACGAATAGCATGTTGGGTGAACAAATTACAGTTGGGCAATTGACAAATAAAGAGAGCATGACCATGCACATACATATCATGATGAGTATAGTGAGATTTAATTGGGCATTATGACAAAGTACATAGACCGTCATCCAACTGCATCTATGCCTAAAAAGTCCACCTTCAGGTTATCATCCGAACCCCCTCCAGTATTAAGTTGCAAGCAACAGACAATTGCATTAAGTATGGTGCGTAATGTAACTAGTGACTACATCCTTGAACATAGCACTAATGTTTTATCCCTAGTGGCAACAGCACAACACAACCTTAGAACTTTCTCACATCGTCCTGTGTGTCAATGCAGGCATGAACCCACTATCGAGCATAAGTACTCCCTCTTGGAGTTAAAAGCATCTACTTGGCCAGAGCATCTACTAGTAACGGAGAGCATGCAAGATCATAAACAACACATAAGCATAACTTTGATAATCAACATAACAAGTATTCTCTATTCATCGGATCCCAACAAACGCAACATATAGAATTACAGATAGATGATCTTGATCATGTTAGGCAGCTCACAAGATCCAACAATGAAGCACAATGGGGAGAAGACAACCATCTAGCTACTGCTATGGACCCATAGTCCAGGGGTAGACTACTCACACATCACACCGGAGGCGACCATGGCGGCGTAGAGTCCTCCGGGAGATGATTCCCCTCTCCGGCAGGGTGCCGGAGGCGATCTCCTGGATCCCCCGAGATGGGATCGGCGGCGGCGGCGTCTCTGGAAGGTTTTCCGTATCGTGGCTCTCGGTACTGGGGGTTTCGTCACGGAGGCTATTTGTAGGCGGAAGGGCAGGTCAAGAGGCGGCACGAGGGCCCCACACCACAGGGCCGCGCGGCCAAGGGGGGGGCCGCGCCGCCCTATGGTGTGGCCCCTCCGTGGCCCTCTTCGTCTCTCCTTCGGACTTCTGGAAGCTTCGTGGAAAAATAGGCCCCTGGGCTTTGATTTCGTCCAATTCCGAGAATATTTCCTTACTAGGATTTCTGAAACCAAAAACAGCAGAAACAAAGAATCGGCACTTCGGCATCTTGTTAATAGGTTAGTTCCAGAAAATGCACAAATATGACATAAAGTGTGCATAAAACATGTAGATAACATCAATAATGTGGCATGGAACATAAGAAATTATCGATACGTCGGAGACGTATCAGCATCCCCAAGCTTAGTTCTGCTCGTCCCGAGCAGGTAAAACGATAACACAGATAATTTATGGAGTGACATGCCATCATAATCTTGATCATACTATTTGTAAAGCATATGTAGTGAATGCAGCGATCAAAACAATGTATATGACATGAGTAAACAAGTGAATCATAAAGCAAAGACTTTTCATGAATAGCACTTCAAGACAAGCATCAATTAGTCTTGCATAAGAGTTAACTCATAAAGCAATAATTCAAAGTAAAGGCATTGAAGCAACACAAAAGAAGATTAAGTTTCAGCGGTTGCTTTCAACTTGTAACATGTATATCCCATGGATATTGTCAACATAGAGTAATATAATAAGTGCAATAAGCAAGTATGTAGGAATCAATGCACAGTTCACACAAGTGTTTGCTTCTTGAGGTGGAGAGAAATAGGTGAACTGACTCAACATTGAAAGTAAAAGAATGGTCCTCCATAGAGGAAAAGCATCGATTGCTATATTTGTGCTAGAGCTTTGATTTTGAAAACATGAAACAATTTTGTCAACGGTAGTAATAAAGCATATGCATCATGTAAATTATATCTTATAAGTTGCAAGCCTCATGCATAGTGTACTAATAGTGCCCGCACCTTGTCCTAATTAGCTTGGACTACCGGATCATCACAATGCATTGTTTTTACCAAGTGTCACAAAGGGGTACCTCTATGCCGCTTTGTACAAAGGTCTAAGGAGAAAGCTCGCATTGGATTTCTCGCTATTGATTATTCTTCAACTTAGACATCCATACCGGGACAACATAGACAATGAGATAATGGACTCCTCTTTTATGCATAAGCATATAACAACAATTAATAATTTTCTCATTTGAGATTTGAGGATTGTTGTCCAAAACTGAAACTTCCACCATGGAGCATGGCTTTAGTTAGCGGCCCAATGTTCTTCTCTAACATATGCATGCTTAACCATAAGGTGGTAGATCTCTCTTACTTCAGACAAGACGGACATGCATAGCAACTCACATGAAATTCAACAATGAATAGTTGATGGCGTCCCCAGTGAACATGGTTATCGCACAACAAGCAACTTAATAAGAGATAAAGTGCATAATTACATATTCAATACCACAATAGTTTTTAAGCTATTTGTCCCATGAGCTATATATTGCAAAGGTGAATGATGGAATTTTAAAGGTAGCACTCAAGCAATTTACTTTGGAATGGCGGGAAAATACCATGTAGTAGGTAGGTATGGTGGACACAAATGGCATAGTGGTTGGCTCAAGTATTTTGGATGCATGAGAAGTATTCCCTCTCGATACAGGGTTTAGGCTAGCAAGGCTTATTTGAAACAAACACAAGGATGAACCGGTGCAGCAAAACTCACATAAAAGACATATTGAAAACATTATAAGACTCTACACCGTCTTCCTTGTTGTTCAAACTCAATACTAGAAATTATCTAGACCTTAGAGAAACCAAATATGCAAACCAAATTTTAGCATGCTCTATGTATTTCTTCATTAATGGGTGCAAAGCATATGATGCAAGAGCTTAATCATGAGCACAACAATTGCCAAGTATCACATTACCCAAGACATTTATAGCAATTACTACATGTATCATTTTCCAATTCCAACCATATAACAATTTAACGAAGGAGAAACTTCGCCATGAATACTATGAGTAGAAACCAAGGACATACTTGTCCATATGCTACAGCGGAGCGTGTCTCTCTCCCATAAAGTGAATGCTAGGATCCATTTTATTCAAACAAAACAAAAAACAAAAACAAACCGACGCTCCAAGAAAAAGCACATAAGATGTGATGGAATAAAAATATAGTTTCAGGGGAGGAACCTGATAATGTTGTCGATGAAGAAGGGGATGCCTTGGGCATCCCCAAGCTTAGACGCTTGAGTCTTCTTAATATATGCAGGGGTGAACCACCGGGGCATCCCCAAGCTTAGAGCTTTCACTCTCCTTGATCATGTTGCATCATACTCCTCTCTTGATCCTTGAAAACTTCCTCCACACCAAACTCGAAACAACTCATTAGAGGGTTAGTGCACAATATAAATTGACATATTCAGAGGTGACACAATCATTCTTAACACTTCTGGGCATTGCATAATGCTACTGGACATTAGTGGATCAAAGAAATTCATCCAACATAGTAAAAGAGGCAATGCGAAATAAAAGGCAGAATCTGTCAAAACAGAACAGTTCGTATTGACGAATTTTAAAATGGCACCAGACTTGCCCAAATGAAAATGCTCAAATTGAATGAAAGTTGCGTACATATCTGAGGATCATGCACGTAAATTGGCTTAATTTTCTGAGCTACCTACAGGGAGGTGGACCCAGATTCGTGACAGAAAAGAAATCTGGAACTGTGCAGTAATCCAAATCTAGTACTTACTTTTCTATCAACGGCTTAACTTGGCACAACAAAACACAAAACAAAGATAAGGAGAGGTTGCTACATTAGTAAACAACTTCCAAGACACAAAATAAAAACAAAGTACTGTAGGTAAAAACATGGGTTGTCTCCCATAAGCGCTTTTCTTTAACGCCTTTCAGCTAGGCGCAGAAAGTGTGTATCAAGTATTATCAAGAGACGAAGTGTCAACATCATAATTTGTTCTCATAATAGAATCAAAAGGTACCTTCATTCTCTTTCTAGGGAAGTGTTCCATACCTTTCTTGAGAGGAAATTGATATTTTATATTACCTTCCTTCATATCAATAATAGCACCAACAGTTCGAAGAAAAGGTCTTCCCAATATAATGGGACAAGATGCATTGCATTCAATATCCAAGACAACAAAATCAACGGGGACAAGGTTATTGTTAACGGTAATGCGAACATTATCAACCTTACCCAAAGGTTTCTTTGTAGAATGATCAGCAAGATTAACATCCAAATAGCAATTTTTCAGCGGTGGCAAGTCAAGCATATTATAAATTTTCTTAGGCATAAGAGAAATACTTGCACCAAGATCACATAAAGCATTACAATCAAAATCTTTAACCTTCATCTTAATGATGGGCTCCCAACCATCCTCTAGCTTTTTAGGAATAGAGGCTTCACGCTCTAGTTTCTCTTCTCTAGCTTTTATGAGAGCATTTGTAATATGATGCGTGAAAGCCAAATTTATAGCACTAGCATTAGGACTTTTAGCAAGTTTTTGCAAGAACTTTATAACTTCAGAGATATGGCAATCATCAAAATTCAAACCATTATAATCTAAAGCAATGGGATCATCATCCCCAATGTTGGAAAAAATTTCAGCAGCTTTATCACAAGCAGTTTCAGCAGTTTTAGCAGTTTCAGGCAGTTTTTCGCGCTTTGCATTAGAAGTGGAAACATTGCTAACACCAATTCTTTTATTAGTATGAGTAGGAGGTGCAGCAACATGTGTAGTATTAGCATTACTAGTGGTGGTAATAGTCCAAACTTTAGCTACATTCTTCTCTTTAGCTAGTTTTTCATTTTCTTCTCTATCCCACCTAGCACGCAGTTCAGCCATTAATCTTATATTCTCATTAATTCTAACTTGAATGGCATTTGCTGTAGTAACAATTTTATTATGATGATTCTCATTAGGCAAAACTTTTGATTTCAAAAGATCAACATCAGCGGCAAGACTATCGACTTTAGAAGCAAGTATATCAATTTTCCCAAGCTTTTCTTCAACAGATTTGTTAAAAGCAGTTTGTGTACTAATAAATTCCTTAAGCATGGCTTCAAGTCCAGGGGGTGAACTCCTATTATTGTTGTAAGAATTCCCATAAGAATTAGCATAGCCGTTGCCACTATTATAAGGATATGGCCTATAGTTGTTACTAGAATTGTTCCGGTAAGCATTGTTGTTGAAATTATTATTTTTAATGAAGTTTACATTAACATGTTCTTCTTGTGCAACCAATGAAGCTAACGGAACATTATTAGGATCAATATTAGTCCTATCATTCACAAGCATAGACATAATAGCATCAATCTTATCACTCAAGGAAGAGGTTTCTTCGACAGAATTTACCTTCTTACCTTGTGGAGCTCTTTCTGTGTGCCATTCAGAGTAGTTGATCATCATATTATCAAGAAGCTTTGTTGCTTCACCAAGAGTGATGGACATAAAGGTACCTCCAGCAGCTGAATTCAATAAATTCCGTGAAGAAAAATTTAGTCCTGCATAGAAGGTTTGGATGATCATCCAAGTAGTCAGTCCATGGGTTGGGCAATTTTTAACCAGAGATTTCATTCTTTCCCAAGCTTGAGCAACATGTTCAGTATCTAATTGTTTAAAATTCATTATGCTACTCCTCAAAGATATAATTTTAGCAGGGGGATAATATCTACCAATAAAAGCATCCTTGCATTTAGTCCATGAATCAATACTATTCTTAGGCAGAGATAGCAACCAATCTTTAGCTCTTCCTCTTAATGAGAAAGGGAACAATTTTAGTTTAATAATATCACCATCTACATCTTTATATTTTTGCATTTCACATAGTTCAACAAAATTATTAAGATGGGCAGCAGCATCATCAGAACTAACACCAGAAAATTGCTCTCGCATAACAAGATTCAGTAAAGCAGGTTTAATTTCAAAGAATTCTGCTGTAGTAGCAGGTGGAGCAATAGGTGTGCATAAGAAATCATTATTATTTGTGGTTGTGAAGTCACACAACTTAGTATTTTCAGCGTTGTCCATTTTAGCAACAGTAAATAAAGCAAACTAGATAAAGTAAATGCAAGTAAACTAATTTTTTTTGTATTTTTGATATAGCAAACAAGATAACAAGTAAAGTAAAACTAGCAACTAATTTTTTTGTATTTTGATTTAGTGCAGCAAACAAAGTAGTAAATAAAACTAAGCAAGACAAAAACAAAGTAAAGAGATTGAGAAGTGGAGACTCCCCTTGCAGCGTGTCTTGATCTCCCCGGCAACGGCGCCAGAAAATGTGCTTGATGGCGTGTATTTCACACGTTCGTTGGGCAACCCCAAGAGGAAGGTATGATGCGCACAGCAGCAAGTTTTCCCTCAGAAAGAAACCAAGGTTTATCGAACCAGGAGGAGCCAAGAAGCACGTTGAAGGTTGATGGCGGCGGGATGTAGTGCGGCGCAACACCAGGGATTCCGGCGCCAACGTGGAACCTGCACAACACAACCAAAGTACTTTGCCCCAACGAAACAGTGAGGTTGTCAATCTCACCGGCTTGCTGTAACAAAGTATTAACCGTATTGTGTGGAAGATGATTGTTTGCAGAAAACAGTAGAACAAGTATTGCAGTAGATTGTATTTCAGTAAAGAGAATTGGACCGGGGTCCACAGTTCACTAGAGGTGTCTCTCCCATAAGACGAATAGCATGTTGGGTGAACAAATTACAGTTGGGCAATTGACAAATAAAGAGAGCATGACCATGCACATACATATCATGATGAGTATAGTGAGATTTAATTGGGCATTACGACAAAGTACATAGACCGTCATCCAACTGCATCTATGCCTAAAAAGTCCACCTTCAGGTTATCATCCGAACCCCCTCCAGTATTAAGTTGCAAGCAACAGACAATTGCATTAAGTATGGTGCGTAATGTAACTAGTGACTACATCCTTGAACATAGCACTAATGTTTTATCCCTAGTGGCAACAGCACAACACAACCTTAGAACTTTACATCATTTGTCCTGTGTGTCAATGCAGGCATGAACCCACTATCGAGCATAAGTACTCCCTCTTGGAGTTAAAAGCATCTACTTGGCCAGAGCATCTACTAGTAACGGAGAGCATGCAAGATCATAAACAACACATAAGCATAACTTTGATAATCAACATAACAAGTATTCTCTATTCATCGGATCCCAACAAACGCAACATATAGAATTACAGATAGATGATCTTGATCATGTTAGGCAGCTCACAAGATCCAACAATGAAGCACAATGGGGAGAAGACAACCATCTAGCTACTGCTATGGACCCATAGTCCAGGGGTAGACTACTCACACATCACACCGGAGGCGACCATGGCGGCGTAGAGTCCTCCGGGAGATGATTCCCCTCTCCGGCAGGGTGCCGGAGGCGATCTCCTGGATCCCCCGAGATGGGATCGGCGGTGGCGGCGTCTCTGGAAGGTTTTCCGTATCGTGGCTCTCGGTACTAGGGGTTTCGTCACGGAGGCTATTTGTAGGCGGAAGGGCAGGTCAAGAGGCGGCACGGGGCCCCACACCACAGGGCCGCGCGGCCAAGGGGGGGCCGCGCCGCCCTATGGTGTGGCCCCTCCGTGGCCCCTCTTCGTCTCTCCTTCGGACTTCTGGAAGCTTCGTGGAAAAATAGGCCCCTGGGCTTTGATTTCGTCCAATTCCGAGAATATTTCCTTACTAGGATTTCTGAAACCAAAAACAGCAGAAAACAGCAACTGGCACTTCGGCATCTTGTTAATAGGTTAGTTCCAGAAAATGCCCGAATATGACATAAAGTGTGCATAAAACATGTAGATAACATCAATAATGTGGCATGGAACATAAGAAATTATCGATACGTCGGAGACGTATCATTGTGCCAAGTAAAGTCGTTGATAGTAAGGTTCATACTAGATTTGGATTACTGCGCAGAAACAGATTTCTTTGCTGTCACGAATCTGGGCAAAATTCTCTATAGGTAACTCAGAAAATTATGCCAATTTACGTGAGTAATCCTCAGATATGTACGCAACTTTCATTCAATTTGAGCATTTTCATTTGAACAAGTCTGGTGCCTCAATAAAATTCGTCTTTACGAACTGTTCTGTTTTGACAGATTCTGCCTTTTATTTCGCATTGCCTGTTTTGATATGTTCGATGGATTTTTCGATTCCATTGACTTTCAGTAGCTTTGAGCAATGTCCAGAAGTATTAAGAATGATTGTGTCACCTCTGAACATGTGAATTTTGATTATGCACTAACCCTCTAATGAGTTGTTTTGAGTTTGGTGTGGAGGAAGTTTTCAAGGGTCAAGAGAGGAGGATGATACAATATGATCAAGAAGAGTGAAAGCTCTAAGCTTGGGGATGCCCCGGTGGTTCATCCCTGCATATTTCAAGAAGACTCAAGCGTCTAAGCTTGGGGATGCCCAAGGCATCCCCTTCTTCATCGACAAATTATCAGGTTCCTTCTCTTGAAACTATATTTTTATTCGGCCACATCTTATGTACTTTACTTGGAGCGTCTGTTTGTTTTCGTTTTTGTTTTTGTTTGAATAAATGCTTGTGTGGGAGAGAGACACGCTCCGCTGGTTCATATGAACACATGTGTTCTTAGCTTTTAATTTTCATGGCGAAGGTTGAAACTGCTTCTTTAATTGTTATATGGTTAAAATCGGGAAATGCTACATGTAGTAATTGGTAAGATGTCTTGGATAATTTGATACTTGGCAATTGTTGTGCTCATGTTTAAGCTCTTGCATCATATACTTTGCACCTATTAATGAAGAAATACATAGAGCTTGCTAAAATTTGGTTTGCATAATTGGTCTCTCTAAGGTCTAGATAATTTCTAGTATTGAGTTTGAACAATAGGGAAGACGGTGTAGAGCCTTATAATGTTTACAATATGTCTTTTATGTGAGTTTTGCTGCACCGGTTCATCCTTGTTTGTTTCAAACAACCTTGCTAGCCTAAACCTTGTATCGAGAGGGAATACTTCTCATGCATCCAAAATCCTTGAGCCAACCACTATGCCATTTGTGTCCACCATACCTACCTACTACATGGTATTTCTCCGCCATTCCAAAGTAAATTGCTTGACTGCTACCTTTAAACAATTCAAAATTTATCACCTCTGATTTGTGTCAATGTTTTATAGCTCATGAGGAAGTATGTGGTGTTTATCTTTCAATCTTGTTGGGCAACTTCCACCAATGGACTAGTGGCTTGATCCGCTTATCCAATAATTTTGCAAAAAGAGCTGGCAATGGGATTCCCAGTCCCAAATTAATTAACCTAAATAGACACTCCTCCATGGTATGTGATTGTTGGACGGCACCCGAAGGATTCGGTTAGCCATGGCTTGAGAAAGCAAAGGTGGGGAGGAGTGTCATCATAATAAAACTAAAATAAAAAGGCACTCCTTCATGGTATGAGATTGTTGGCAGGCACCCGAGGATTCGGTTAGCCATGGTTTGTGAAAGAAAGGTTGGAAGGAGTGCCACACAAAAATAAAATAAAATGGGAGCTGCTCTTTGAAGGTTTGTCTGGCAAGGGGGTTAGAGTGCCCACTACCATTCGTTGATAACAACAAACACCTCTCAAAACTTTACTTTTATACTCTCTTGATGTTTTCAAAACCAAAGCTCTAGCAAAAATATAGCAATCGATGCTTTCCTCTTTGAAGGACCTTTCTTTTACTTTTATTGTTGAGTCAGTTCACCTATCTCTCTCCACCTCAAGAAGCAAACACTTGTGTGAACTGTGCATTGATTCCTACATACTTGCATATTGCACTTGTTATATTACTCTATGTTGACAATATCCATGAGATATACATGTTATAAGTTGAAAGCAACCGCTGAAACTTCATCTTCCTCTGTGTTGCTTCAATGCCTTTACTTTGAATTATTGCTTTATGAGTTAACTCTTATGCAAGACTTATTGACGCTTGTCTTGAAGTACTATTCATGAAAAGTCTTTGCTATATGATTCAGTTGTTTACTCATGTCATTTACCATTGTTTGGATCGCTGCATTCATTACATGTGCTTACAATAGTATGATCAAGGTTATGATGGCATGTCACTCCAGAAATTATCTTTGTTATCGTTTACCTGCTCGGGACGAGCAGAAACTAAGCTTGGGGATGCTGATACGTCTCCGACGTATCGATAATTTCTTATGTTCCATGCCACATTATTGATGATATCAACATGTTTTATGCATACTTTATGTCGTTTTTATGCGTTTTCCGGAACTAACCTATTGACGAGATGCCGAAGGGCCAGTTGCTGTTTTCTGCTGTTTTTGGTTTCAGAAATCCTAGTAAGGAAATATTCTCAGAATCGGACGAAATCAACGCCCAGCATCTTAGAATCCCCGGAAGCATCCAGAACACCCGAGAGCCACGATACGGAAAACCTTCCAGAGACGCCGTCGCCGCCAATCCCATCTTGGGGGATTCAGGAGATCGCCTCCGGCACCCTGCCGGAGAGGGGATTCATCTCCCGGAGGACTCTACACCGCCATGGTCGCCTCCGGAGTGATGAGTGAGTAGTCTACCCCTGGACTATGGGTCCATAGCAGTAGCTAGATGGTTGTCTTCTCCTCATTATGCTTCATTGTCGGATCTTGTGAGCTGCCTAACATGATCAAGATCATCTATCTGTAATGCTATATGTTGTGTTTGTTGGGATCCGATGAATAGAGAATACTATGTTATGTTGATTATCAATTTATATCTATGTGTTGTTTATGATCTTGCATGCTCTCCGTTATTAGTAGAGGCTCTGGCCAAGTTTTTACTCTTAACTCCAAGAGGGGGTATTTATGCTCGATAGTGGGTTCATGTCTCCGTGAATCTGGGGGAGTGACAGAAACCTCTAAGGTTATGGATGTACTGTTGCCACTAGGGATAAACATTGATGCTATGTCCGAGGATGTAGTTATTGATTACATTACGCACCATACTTAATGCAATTGTCTGTTGTTTTCAACTTAATACTGGAAGGGGTTCGGATGATAACCTGAAGGTGGACTTTTTAGGCATAGATGCATGCTGGATAGCGGTCTATGTACTTTGTCGTAATGCCCAATTAAATCTCACAATACTCATCATATCATGTATGTGCATGGTCATGCCCTCTCTATTTGTCAATTGCCCAACTGTAATTTGTTCACCCTACATGCTATTTATCTTATGGGAGAGACACCACTAGTGAACTGTGGACCCCGGTCCATTCTTTACATCTGAAATACACTGCAATTGTTCTACTATTTTCCGCAAACAATCATCATCCACACTATACATCTAATCCTTTGTTACAGCAAGCCGGTGAGATTGACAACCTCACTGTTTCGTTGGGGCAAAGTACTTGGTTTGTGTTGTGCAGGTTCCACGTTGGCGCCGGAATCCCTGGTGTTGCGCCGCACTACATCTCGCCGCCATCAACCTTCAACGTGCTTCTTGACTCCTACTGGTTCGGTAAACCTTGGTTTCTAACTGAGGGAAACTTACTGATGTACGCATCACACCTTCCACTTGGGGTTCCCAACGGTCGCGTGCTGTACGCGTGTCAGGTCTTCTAAGTCAAACAATGGCTCTGATACCAACTTGTCAGCACCCGGATTTTTAAGTCCAGATGCCTATTATGCCATACATCGCAATCCCAGGAAGATTGTTTTTGCGAGACATAACAGTTGAATATCAAAGAGTCATCATTCATTACAATACCAACATAGTCATTACACAAATAGGATCACATGATCCAGTCTCATTGCAACACTTGATCTATTGATCATTACACCAATACGTAGCGGAAGCGAAGTAGTAGTGGACTATCTATTCCACAGGCAACGCTTGACGTTAGAAGCTCCTAGTTGTGGTAGACGTCCTGCTGGTCGTCCTCTTCATACTGCTGCTCGGCTTCATAGTCTAGCCATTTGAATAGCCAGGGACAAGGCCGTGAGTACTTTCAAGTACTCGCAAACTAATACTAATGTAAGTACTAACATTGCTATTGAGAGTGCTCTAAGCTCTAAGGTTATTTGCATAAAGCCAATTTTAGTTTAGAAACATTTTAGTAAAAAACTCCTCATGTGCTAACTAACTCAAGTGGGAACATTAGTGTCATTCCCACAACTCTGTTGTGATTCAAATTCAAAGTCACCTTTCAAGTTCAAATCATAAGTCAAAAAGATATAAATTTCAGATGATGGAAACAGTATGGCCTTTCCAACTGTCCATGACCGCGGACGCGGCTATTCGAATAGGTTTACACTCTGCAGAGGTTGCACACTTGTGCCACAACATTTGATTACATCCGTCAGGGATAACCCCGAATCATCGTAACTCAGTACGCGGATCATCAACCGTTAACCTTTCACTTATACCTCCTAGTATAGGCACCTCTCCCTATGAGCTTGGCCTCCCGGTGATAGCCAACTGTTATCCCGGGAACTACACAGGGCTTGGCCGTACCATTCACCTTAATTCACGTCATTTCACTTTCAACGGAGGCAGCCTCGGCATAACCTCTATGACGCTTGTTTAGAGGGAACCCATACTAAGACACATAAATTTCCAGCGAAGCCTTACCCATAATCAGGTATCGTGGGGGTACTCAAGAATTGGAATGGTATCGCATCCAACTCAATCATCAGTTTTTATCAAGTTCACCAAGTCAAATTCATGTCATATTCACCTTCAAAATCATTAAATGGAAATGACTCATCATTCCAAGGTTTTCTCCATCATTTCACAAACACATGTTCCCATCTAGAGTAGTCATTTTTATTTTAGCACTAGCATCTAGGTATGAGGGGTGCTAAGTAATTTGCTTTGCTTCTAGGCTAACTTTGATACTCTTGTACTAATCCAATACTAACCAAGTGAATCATAAATCAAAAAGTACTTTGATAAAACAAAAGTAATAAAGCTTGTAAAGTAAAACTTGGAAATAGGATCATGAACATAAAGTAAAAGGGTGATGCCTTGCTCATGCTGAGCTTTGCACTTTGCAAGAGTATTATCTTGCCTTGGTTGGGGAATTGGTCAAAGTGGTCTTCTTCTCCTTGGAAGTAGACCTCCTCCTCCTCTTGATACTCCTCGGTAATAGCGTCTAAAATACGAATACGGGGTATACAATCATCATACCAAACTTAAGTACTAAACTAAGCACACACATGAGTCACACAACTTAGGCTAGCATCACACATTACTATTAAGTGGGTGGACTTGTTTTCTTATTTAAGAAAAATAATTTCCTCTCATACTAATTAAGGTGTTACTTTTAATTCCTTAGCAAAATAATTTCCTCTCATTATCTTATTACAATTTAATTTCCTTCATGAAGAATATATGACCTAGGTTGACCAAATTCAACCTCTTCATACTCATCATTTAAGAAAATGATTTAAATGAGGTGAAGCACCTCATACAATTTAATCCTAACATAGAGATGATTTAATATCATCAAACAATTTCACATGAGACCTAAAGGACCAGGGTCTCTACCTCATTTTGAAATGTTTGTGACAAGATTTAAATGAGAGAGAAGCTCTCATACGATTTACAAATAGTTTTGGACAATATCTTTGACTAAGAATAGCCATATAGTCCTTTAATTAATCTAGGCCATGATCACTCAAAGTAACCATGCTATATTTTTGCAGAAACAATTAGTGTAAGTAAAATGTGAGCTATAGGATTTGGAATCAACTTAATAGCATTTTTGGTTGATTTTTAAGAATTATTTGAAGTCACAAAAGTCCCTGCCTTGTTTATTTTACTACTTTAATTCTACAACAGATCTTGTTTTCAAACTTGTGTAGTTGGATAGAGCTTTTGATAAGCTTTCCAAATATATAAAATTTGTAAACTTTGGCCAAGTAGATTTGTCCCTATTGATTTTTGAAGTTGACATCAGATTGCAAAATTTATCTAATCTGGAAATTCGAATTCAAACTAGTTGGGCCGGCGGGAAACGCTAACACGCTGCGCAGAGAGAGAGGGACTTGGGCCGGCCCAGCATCGCAGCGGGCCAGCTGACAGGGTGGGAGCCACCCGTTAGTGGGACTTAGCCAGCGAATCAGTACGCTGAGCGTGAGCCGTGCGATTAGAAGAGGATCGCACGGTCGAGGGAGGTCGTCGTCTCCGACGAGAGGAGAACTCACTGGCGGCGGCGGTAGGGGGTCGGTGAGCTCGTCGGAGCTCCGGCGGTCGTCGGAGGTGTGCGCAGCGACGTTGTCGACGATGACGAAGCGCCTGGTAGCAGTGGCGTCTCCTGGGGCGGCGTCTTGCTCCATCGATCTTCGGCGACGGAGCGCGGCAGTGAGCTAGCGATTGGGGCTATCTGGTGGACAATGTGGAGCTGTGAGGTTGCTAGGCGAGTCAGGGAGAAGAGGGGAGGCGGGGTGCGTGCTCAATTTGAGGAGCGGGGTGCTCCTTTTATAGCAGCGAGGAGAGGCCGCGGGTCTGCGGTGAGGTAAGCCATGGCGTCGGCGGTAGGGTGGCGCAGGAGCACTGGCGATGACACGCGCTTGCAGGCGATGTCCTGGCGGTGCTGTAGCGCTTGATTACGGTGAAAACGAGGGAGAGACGAGCGCGTGCGCGTGACGGGAGCGGCCAGTACCCGCGACGGTCGTCGGCGACATGGGCGTCGTCTGTGGCGTTCCCTCGGGCCAATGGCGATGTCTGGGCGGTGCACGGTGACGTCGTGAAGCGGGTGGTGCAGAGAGCCAGGGCGGAGGTGATGCGAGAGAGCGAGGCGACGGGTGCTCTGGGCGTGCCAGTGTCGCTCGCCGTGCGCGCTCTGGCGCGTGCGTGTGCACGTTTGGGCGCGTCTGGTCACGTCGATTTCTGCACACTGCGATGGGATTTCTCGTCGAGGCTGGGGCTGGGCGTGATCAGGAGAGTGAGAGGAGCATGCCAGACATGGTGGTGCAGGGTGGAAGTGAGGTGACGGAGATGGCACGGGGTGGCCATGCCATGCCACGGCATGGTCATGCCCTTGTCATTTTGAGCAAGTGGAGGTGCTGGCAAGGAGGGGCACTGGTGCTGAGAGGTGGAGAGTGTCTCCAGAGCTGCAGAGAGGGCAGGGTTGGACTTGGTCCAACTCAAAATCTCAGCATGGGCCTCATTTTCCTCTATGCCCACAAAGTGTTTGATAAAATGCCCGAAAGAAATTTATTTTCAAATTTTGAAAAGATTTTTGGTGGAGTGTAAAGATATAATAAGAGAAGTAGAATGGAGGTGGTGGTGGTCAAAATGAAGTTGAAATGCAAAATCACATATTGCATATGATCTTACATATGTTTCAAGGTCTCCACTTTGCTTGCTCACAATTTGAAAATGAGAAAGAATTTGGGGTGATGGTTTTGGGCAAAGTTGTTCTCCTTGATGTTGTCTTAGATGAGATGCAAAGAGTTGGCAAAGCATAGTTTAGAAATCTTCCAAATCAGGGGCTCAAAGTGGGCATCAGGCTACAAATGTCACATGTGACCATATTGCATGTAACTTGGAATTTGCATTTTATTTCAATTTTATTTGAGTTTCTTTGATTCCAAAAGTACCAATAAGTGTTTAGTAACCGTTTACAACCAATGGTGCAAGCCAAAATGGTCTAGGTTAAGAATTTGCAAAAATGGCATAAGCCCTATGTGTGTGTTGAGGTGAAATTTTATATTTTCCTTTCTCTTTTCTTTTTCCTTGTATTTGGATGATCAAGAGAACATGGTTAGGGTTTTAGTGTAAGTGTAATCACACAACCAAGCATCATGGCAAAATGCACACTAAAAAAAGAACAAGGTGTTCTACATGCATAGCACTATATGATGATAAAAAGTTTTTGTTGGTTCTAAATTTTGGGTTTTTGGGAAACTCTCTCTTTCTTTCTTTATTGAAAAGTTGGGATGTTACAACATTGCACGTTTATCACACTGTGATTTATGACCCATGTTTGACGCATCAAATCAGTCTTGTCAGACCAACTTCGGCACACCACCATCGTCATCATTGGCGTCGTGAGCGATGGAAATATTATTCGGATTCATAACAATTGAACCCGACGAAATGAGGGTTGGAATTGACAAATTATAAAGAGACTCGAGCCTATGATCAGATGCAAGAACCCGACCATAGCCTCGCGGGCTACTCCCATCACGAGCTTTAGTCGCACACCCGATAAAAAAGATTTATTTTTTCTGCAAAAGGTAAAGCATTTAATGTAAATATTTTGGTCATTAATTATTTTAGTTGTAGGGATATTCGGGTGTACACATAATTTTTTGGAGCCTATGCTTGGCTACAAGTACCCAAACATAACCTCGGGGGCTACTCCCATCGGAAGCTCTGGCCGCGCGCCCGAAGAAAACGAAGATATAAAAAAATTGAGGGAAATTTCGAGTCTATTATCGGTGTAAACACCAGAATCATAGACTCATCAATTACTCCCATCAGAAGCGTTCAGGACGCACCCAAAGAAATAAATAAAGTTTTGGATAAACGTACAAACCGACGATTTCAGCCGATGCATCAGCGAAACAAGGCAATCGATATAAAATTTTCATTCTCAGACCGCATCCGCCGCGATAAAATGTTTGGATACTATGTCCGCAAAGAAAATGATGGTAAGATTCTAGGAATGGTCCTATGTGACCTGGCACTCGCACAAGCTGCATTCTGCAAGATTATTCCATATCAATAATATGATGAAAAATCCCGACAGACGCGTTGGGTACCTGTTATACAAAGGAACTCCATAAGACCTTTGTGGCCCGAACCAAATTATGCTAGTATACCGAATTTGACTCCGAGGAGTTGAGTTTGAAGTAGGTTTATGTCGTTTTTTTTCCCAAGAGCAATTAACTGGTTCCTCCTCAGCAAGAAGCACCAGAATCATTTACCAAAATCTCCATGACAAAATATAAGTTAAAAATAAAAACACTGCTCTAATATGCGGGTTCATTTATAAAAAAAAGGAAGTCATGATCTGGAGATTCGACCTGAGTCTACAATTCAAGTAAAATCTCGGGAGCTACTAATGAGTATGCATAATTGGGTTTGCGGCTTTTGTAACCCCGGTGCGCACTCGGGAGAGATTGAATCATTGTTGTAACCCTAGCTTGTTCTAGTTTACGGCGCACCACTTTTCCTAGAAACCCTAAGTCCATCATCCATGGACATTGCCGAGGTTACTCCTCGTCGGTAGTTTATTTTTATCATTTACTCTGTTCTTAGTTATTTTAAACCTCCCTCAAATAATGTTATCCTAGGAACCTGTAGATTAGGCTATTTTCAAATACCGTTTTGGGTGAGAACGTGGCCTCACTGATAACGTGGATGTTTGTGTTATTTCCATTTGTAAAGGTTCCAAGGGATGAACTTTATAAATAATATTTGCTGCTACAAGTACTTCAATAACCTTGTTGTTGGTGTAGGAACTGGGACATCACATTGTAGACATTCTATATTATTTTGAAGCCTTAATTTGAAGAAACAAATTAAAATTTGGTAGCACCTATTCACCCCCTACCCTATACCCTATACATGAGTGGGAAATTTCGAACCTTTGTTGCATATGAGGGTGAAGAAAGATAGAAGAAAAGCGAGCCATGTGCGTGAAAGAGGAATGAACACGATGAAGTACGAGGGGAAGAAGCAGCGGCCGTATTTCACCACTGCCAACAGGTGGGTGAAGGCGTTGCCCAGTTAACATTGATGATTTAAGATTCGTGCCAAATTTGTATGGAACTCATGCTGATCCCTGCAAATCTTGTACGTATGAGCTTTGATTTATGCCCATAACAATTTCCTACGTAGATTTCTAAACTGGTAAGAGTAGAGGAGAGAGAAAAGGTAATACCAAGGTGTCTAGGGTTTCCGTCCCCTCCGCTGGCGATGCCAGGGTCAGCATAGCCCCGATGGCCTTTCATGCCTTGGAGGTACAGTGGACCAAGCCTTTTGCCAGTGGAAGGTTTCCTATTTTGTTTTGTTTTATTTAGTTTATGTGTCTTTGTCGGGTGGTCAGGCATCAACGATTACCCTTGGCGATGGTTGCTGGTTTGGTGTGCTTGTCTGTTGGACCTCGATACTTCAACTTCATGTCTCTCTACTAAATGTCTACGACAAGCTCTACAACGACACGATTTGCCCAACTCTAATGAGGTACGGTGGGAAGGCTCGCTGCTATGCTGGTAGTTGTCGCTTGGTGGCCTAAGACCTATTTGTAGTTTTTTATTACTTCGGGAGATTATTGTACTATTGTTAATTATTAGATAGATCAGTGGACAATTTCATAAAAAAAAATCTTAAGGGAAAAAAAAGTTGACAAATACATACACCCTAATTCCTTTTTTTCTCCCAATAAAGAATAGTGCATATCTTTTCTTTCCAGAATTTTCTCCATGCATTGCGTGATGCATGTGGACTTTCCAAACAGTCATAAAACCTCCATGTATGGCGTGATGCATGTGCATAGTACTATATCAACCACTCGTAGGTTTGCTCCGCGCACTCTCAGGTAATCAGGGAGGTAAAAAAATCTTAAATTTTGATTCTGGTGCAACAGGAACCGCACGAGGTTTCCATAATGTTTTGTTAGATTATTATTCTAGAAAAAAGAAGAACATATCAGACCATGTATCTCGGGCGGTGCAGTAGTTAATTTGTTTTGTTTTGATAATCAGATATGCATCCCCAGTCAAAATCCAACCATTTCACAGCGATTTTTCCTCTCCACCATCCGAACCTTCCTCTCCTGACCCAACGCGCGCGGCTATAAACCCTCCGATCCTATAGTGCCACACGGCTGTGCCCTAGAGTAGTAGAGAGCCACCGCCGACGCCTCACACTTATAACCCCTTCGCCGGCGTCTCACACGCGTCCATTCCAGTCCAGTGGTCTCTTGCACATTCTGGTTTTTTGAGGTTAGTCCCAGATTTTTACTCTTCATTCATGGAGCTAGTGGTAGAGGATTAGTCCCAGTGTAACCAACCTCCACAAGTTTTGGATCCGCCTGCTCATAGTTAGTTACCATCCTACCTATATACAGGGGGGCGAGGACGGGCGCTCGGATCCAATCCATGTCCAGGTCTGGTGAGCGGCAATGGAGCCTGCGGAGTTAGCCAAGATCATCTTCTCCAAGGTGCAGAGCGTGGATCCGGACAACGTGTGCAAGATCGTGGGATGCATCCTGCTGCGCGAGCCCGACGAGAACGAGATGGTGCACCTCGCCTACGGCACCGAAGCGTCGCTGCACAATACCATCCGCGAGGCCAAGAACACGCTCACCGCCATCTACGCCCGCTGCTCCGCCTCCCCCGTCGTCGGCTACCACCACCAGCAGGTGTGCTCCCACCCTGCCGCCGTCCGTCACTTCTCCCCCGCCGCTGCCGCCGCCTACAGCGTCCAGTACTGGGACTCTCCGCCACAGGCGGCCACGGAGAAGGAGTACGCCTTCGTCGACACCGAAACCCACTACGGGCTGCGCGGCGGTGACCAGCAGCACCCGCTCGTCGACGACCACCTCGACGGCGGTGGGTACTACTTCCCTCAGGACGCGTTCCACAATGGCGCCGCCGGACCGAGGGCAGCGGCCGGCCGGCGGTCGAACGCGGTGTCGTCCAGACGGCCCTGCCACTACTTCTTCAAGGGCGTCTGCAAGAACGGCCAGAACTGCCACTACTCGCACCACCAGGTGTACTCCCCTGACGGGTCGTTCGCCCTGGACCTCCACGGCGGGACAACGCCAGGATCCTTAGAGAGGCTGGAGGTGGAGATCACAGAACTGCTGCACTCGAGGCGGGGGCAGCCGGTGTCCATCGCCTCGCTGCCCACGCTCTACGGCGAGAAGTACGGCAAGGGCCTCCAGGCCGACGGCTACCTGACCGAGAGCCAGCGGCATGGCAAGGCTGGATACAGCCTCACCAAGCTGCTCTCCCGCCTCAACAAGATCAGGGTCATAGAAAGGTGAGTCAGATTGGAAATACCAATTTTGATAGAAACATAATTCATGATTGAACCAATGTTGATTTTTTTTTTAAATACTTACATGCATCTGCTGATGATGTCCATAGGCCGCACGGGCAGCACTCGGTGGTTCTGGCCGAGGACGCCGCCAAGTACACGGATTGCCGGAGCGACAGGGGAGGTGACTTGCCGGCCAGCTCGCACCAGATATACCTCACGTTCCCTTCCGACAGCAACTTCACCGAGGACGACGTCGCCAATTATTTTGGGTACTTATTCATTGTATTATGCGATCTACCATCTGAACTACCAGTACTAGCTAGACATCACGTTATACTACTACTAACTAGTAAAGATGAATGATCTGGGCTTCTTTTATGTGTGTTCTAATTTCTGGGTTTATCGATCCATCAGGCAGTATGGTCCAGTGCGTGATGTGAGGATCCCATGCCAAGACCAGCGAATGTTCGGGTTCGTGAGCTTCCAGAACCCGGAGACGGTGACGGCCCTCCTAATGCGGCGCAACCCGCATTTCATCTGTGGATCGCGGGTCCTCGCCAAAGCCTACAGGGAGAAAACCAAATGCATTAGTGACAGGTAACACTGTTCATCATGTCATTACACAATGCTCTACATAGTAGGAAACAAATTTATGAGCAGCTTCTTGTATAATTCACCTGTGAGCAACGGATTGTTGTGTGGACAGGACCAATTGCAATAAGCCGACGATGCATTACTATCCTCCACGCTGGATTGACACAGATCCAGACTTCTATCCAGGTATAAATATAGTGTGAATGATCTGCAAATATGTATAGAAGTCTGAGGAAGCCTGGTTTCTTCACCTAATAAACACCAAATGTATATATTTGTCCGGCCAGAGTATGATTCTCCAAGGCTGGCGAGGAGGCAACTGGTGGAGATGAAGCGCGACAGGCAGCTGTTGGAGCTGGAGAGGAGGCACTTCGCTGGGCTCCGTGTAGAGCCGCAGTGCGCCTACTTCGACTGTAACATCGGGGACGTCGATCCATTCACTTCCCAGTCCGCAGGTTGGTTGGTGCCACCACATGTATTATTTTTATTTTAGCCGTTCCAAGTTGCAATCTCTTATATGAGAATGGGATCTCTTACGTAGTTACGTGCCCAGGTTCCAAAGAAGTGGAGCGGATGGATCCCCTTGACACGCCTGATCCACTCGATGATATCGTCTCAACAAGCCAGGCCCCTCCCATACAGGCAACCAACAACTACCAAGACCAAGAAAGGTACTCACCAGTCTCAACTCTCAAGTGTGTGTATATATATCGGCAATTCTTGCATTGCATTTACCTATTGTCGTTAACTGAGCTATTTGGTAGTTGTTGTTGATCGTATGCCTGCATTTATGATTGCAGTAACCAGATTGAACTCCTCCCAGAAAGCCCATTTGCCTCGTCGGCGCCTGCTGGAAATGGCATATAAACAGGCACGCAAGAAAAATAACCACTCTGGAACTTGGGTTCGTATTTCAGGTGCCCATTTAGGCACTTGGTATCTCTCTTCAGGTCCTAGAAGGGTGAGTACAGACAGCATTGTACACACAGAAAGCAACAAAGCAACAGTTCTTGTTGTAGATAGAGAAGCACAGACAGAAGAAATCTCTCTGCTCTTCTCTTAATTAGGAGACACGGGAAACAGAGTTTCGACAGGATACATCAGCAGGGTGTTCTTTTTACATACTTTACAAGAGGACACAGGAAATACAAGTATTAGCATGCAAGGTGACGACAGTTTGCAGAATAGACACGGATACAGGTGTGTGTAGTCTGACTAAGGATTAGTGTTTTTAATGTGTTATTATGCTTTAAAAAATAGCTGTCCTGAAATAAGACAGAAGATGATACGGGTTATTTAGTGTTCTGCCTTTACTCTGAAAGGGCATGAAAATAAAAAGGAACATTAGCATGCAGCTTATCTGCTCTCAAATTTACGGGTATACTATTTATTGATACTTACATCACTCATTGTATCACGTTCTAGTTATAAAGTTATTTCTCGTAAGTAATTTTTGTTTTGAGTGCATAAGAATCTTCAGCTGTCCAGTGCCACAATTGAGGAAAGGAAGCAACTAGTACCCCCAGTATGACTGCAGTCATGGTAGTAACTTGATCTTTATCGTAAAACTGAAGTGATTGCTTTTTGATGTCATTCACCATCAACCAAAATATCTCTTGGTATTTGATGTGACAAGGTGATCGACTGATGATAGCAACCAGTTTGAACCCATTCTATAATTCTATATAAGGCCGTCACAATCATCTTGCAAACAAACTTCTATCTAAGAATTGTGGTGCTTCTGTGTTCTTCTGTTAGAGGAAATCCGGTTTGGATAGTGTTATGGATGTAGTGGGGTCGTCTTGTTGCTTTTGTGGCTCTTCTACGTTGCATGTTGGATAATACAGATTAATGTGAATATGTGATGAACTCAAACAACGACATTGCAAAACATCCAATCAAGAGGGCAGAGAGTGGCACTCCTTACAAGGGCATGTGACTCCTAACTGAAATTGTCTGATTTGGTCTCCTCCTTTTGGGGTGAAATTGTTGCTTCTCTTATTGGGATGACCTAGTTCTTCTTGTTTTCATTTGATGTGTTGGTAGTTTGTAAGGATGGAAGTTGAAAAACCCACACAATTGCACACTGTAATTTAGGGTCATTATGCCATAGCTCCGAGTTTCAAAAATGCCAATGCAAGATAAATAGAAACTTACCCAAAAAAGGGTATTGCCAGCACTTGGATAGTATGATAAGTTCATCTTGCACTCTCATATATCGAATTGGCCATTTTTGCAGTGGCTTTTGTAAGTCTTTTTTGTCATTTTTTTTTCTCTAATATACACGAAGTTGGGAGCATTATACATCGAATTAACCCAGTAAATTATATTGTTAATTCCATTTCTAAGCATCTGAAACTAATGGCCTTGCATATTTCCGAAAAATGGCACTGCAAAATCAACCATTCAACCTTTAGCAAATGCCACAGCCAGCTCATGGATACTTTTATAAATCTCACTATGTAAATGGCATATATTTAATTGACCCTTTTCTGAAGTTGCATTTTTGGAATGCTTGAAATTGCAGTGACATATGTTAAGATTAAACTTATAGTTTATATTATTCCTGCCATTCCCTTCCATAACAACATGACAATCCGAACCTTGAATATCAAATGCAGCTTCTCTATCCAACCTTATTTTACATGGAACGCAGACATTTCATTAACTTGGCACAGCATCATCGCCAGACATAGCCCTGATTACAGCACTATGGAGATTGTGATGCTTGACTTCTCTGCACCTAGCGCTGCCAGCTCATGGGTTGGCTTCTTACAAGAACAATGCACATAAACTACTTGACTTCTCTGAACAAGGCTCCAAGTGGTCCATCATCATAGCTGGTTGCCATGATCGCTTGTTCAGGACTAGGTAATATCTAGCGAAAACAGGGTGTCGATTCGCATATGATCTGCCATGGCTATTGCATTGAGTAGAGCGTCCGTCAGTTCCATTATGATCATGTGCAATGCAACCCCATCCTCACCGTAAGATCTCTCAGTGTTTATCATGATCCAATCATTTTGTGGAGGTTGCCATTGGAGCACACCTTGCTGGGCCTCTTTTGGTTTCTACGCAAAGAATTCAGTCCATTCCCCGTGTCTTCGACCAGTAAACTGAAACTCTTTCACAGACATCCTACATTCTGCATTATTTCGCTCCGTCCACAAGCACCAGAATGTGGCGACCACTGTCATCATAGTGTCATGCGGGAGGGGAAAATCTCAAGCAGGAGCTCAAGGCTTGAGGCACAACTTAGAGAAAATAGCTCGGAGGTACCGGACGACTCCACACTCAAATGCACCGTGCCTAACATAGAACCTCTTAAGCAACCCTCTTTGTGGGTGCAGATGACATGTCCATAGGTAACAAGAGAACATCAGCAATAGGTGTGTTCTGCATCAAACGTCCAGCTATCGGAAAGGTTGATTCTGGACAAAACCAAAGACCACTGCCAGAGTGCCAAAGATGGTGACAAAACCAAAGACCATCAACCCACTAGTTTTCCACCTATGGTGGACGGCATGCTGCTGATATGTCCAGGTAAATCCTGTACATTGTCTTATCACCTGCTTTTCAATATACCAACTAAGACTCTGGACGTCTGATCGGAGGCACAGACATGGACTACAAGACAGTCCCGACTCCTGCGCGGTCTGCCTGCATGACGAAGACAATGTGGATCATGTGCTGGTCAGATGTGCTTACGCGCGGCAACTTTGGTTCCGAGGTTTGAGAAGGGCGGGGCTTCTGCTTCAGGAGCCGGGGTTAGACAGTACCCTGGAAGCTTGGTGGACGGAGGCCAGAGGGCAGGTCGCAAGGCCGGACAGGAGGATGTTCGATACGCTGGTAATCGCCATGGCATGGCTGATCTGGAAACAGCGGAACCCCAGGGTTTTTGGCAACATCAGAGATCAGTGTGATGTATCCCAGTTGGTATACAGGATTCATGATGAGTACAAGCTTTGGATGAGTGTGAGAGCCGGAGGAGAGGAAATCCTAGTGCAAGAGCGAGGCCTAGGTGCTTAGGTGTGGAGTTTTGGAGGGTTAAGCTGATTGTATGCAATCGGTTGTAATCTCTTGTAAACTTGTTCTCTACCTTCTATACAAAATATAGCACGCATTTTGCATGCTCTCAAAAAAAAAAAATCAACTAGCAGATCTCCTGCCAGTTCTACAAGAAGCACTAATAAAGAAATTTCACATGATATACAATATGAAACCTATGCAAAACCAGAGGGGAATCCACAACAAGCCCAGTTGGGTAACTTTTTTATTCCAACAATCAGGTCACCCCAAAACAATCTTTGAAAAAGTCAATTCACAAACCAATTGCTTCTTGTTTACAGCTTACAATAACAGGCGTTCTCATGGAACAGTTCAGTTCTAGATGACGCTTTACATTGGACTCTTACATCTTAGCATACAGATAGGGCAAGAATACACTAAAGTTACAGCAAGAATGTCACCAACCTGATGGCTGCTATATATAACATACACTACATTGTCACCACATCTGGATTTTACCATGAAAGGAAGCATTCTCCAGTTATTCCAAACGGATGGAGAGCAGCTTGTTTAATTCTTCTTCTATTACAAAGCACCTTATGATGATAAGAGTTGCTTGATGCAACCACTCCAAAGGATGTTCATAACTCTCTCTGGCATTCAGAAGGAGAGGTTTGTCCATCACTAAACACCTTTACATGGCACAACGTTCCTCCAGCTTCATCTGCAAATGTTATCTTCCTCCGTTTCCTCAGCACTTCAGAATGAGAAGCGGCCTTTTTCCCCTCTACTGTCTGTCATTAAAATTTTAACAGCAACAAAACAAATGTAAGTTGAGAGTTCAGAATAGACACCAATATTAATAATCAATCATAGAATCTGATAAAACACCAACCAATATTTTGCAGAAGCGGTTGCAATCTTTGTTCATTATTGTCAACCATTTCCTTGTAGTTCTTTCCACTTCCAATGCATCCTCAGATGCTGCTCTGATCTGCACATTAGAAATTTAGAATTATAAGATAGCAGACAAGTATGGGAGCAGATAAGAGTTGATTTGCTTTCATAGCCTAAGATCAGAATGTCAGCAACAAAATTTATAATTACAAATGCTCTTTTTTTCCTTATAAAGAAGACCACTGGGAAGCATAGGCCTCCGATAGTCTCAACTAAACACAGTTTCTATAGTATAGGAGGTAATTTGCATGGTATTACTATATGTTGAAGTCTGATAGAACTAACAAGACATCAGTTATCTGGGACACAGATCAGGTACATTAGCTTCTATAAGACATTTCAGAAAGTATTTGTAACTTTATGTCTGGGTTATAAAATGTCGCTAGCAAAAAAAAGTGCAACAGAGACAGAAAGGAAATGTGAAATGCAAATATTTTGGTTCTAAGGTGTCCGCTCTTGGGCCCACATGACATGTGAGTAGCACTTTATATGGTGTAATTTCATCAAAGAACCAGTATCTAATTATTTTGTTGTGGTATCAACAATCAATTGGTATGACAAGTAAATTTAACTAGGACTTCGAAATGGACAAGGATATATTGCATTTAACAATATCTCACCTCAGCAGAATTAACATTGGGAAGCAAAGCAAGTGCCTCTGATGACAAACTTTCGTCCACTATACTCCTCATCTGCTTCAAGCTTCTGATAAGATTTGCTGCAATGTTCTCTATGTCGTGCATTTGTCTCTCTGAAAACTCAACAACTTTCCTAGGGTCCAAGAGAGCTGATGACCTTCTCATGCAAGCACAAGTTGTCAGTTGAGGGGATTGGGATTCTGTTGACTTCAGAACTCCTTTGCTTGCAGAGGAGAGAGTTCTATCCTTAATTTTCCTGTCTGTGCTTACCACAGATTGGTCTTGCCTATTTGTTGTGTGAGGTAATGTTTGTCTATTTCTATCACAATCTTCAAGATGTATCTTCTTCTCTGAAACCAGCAAAGGTCACATCAACAACACAGCAATATAATAATATTAATTACTTAAACGTATTACAAAAATACTACAGATAGCACAGATTGCTTACTCAGCCTTTCAACTCCACGCAAATCAATACCAGTCAAAGCATTACAAAGCTTCTCCTGAGATGTTGGTGACATGATCTGGAAACAGTAGTGCAAAATATGAGAAAATAAACCACAACTTTGCTTTGGGATGTAGTTAGAAAAACTTTGCAAACCTTTCTCTTGGACAACAGTTTTTTTGGAGTATGCTCTTCAATTGATTCTTCATCAAAGTAAACGTCTGACTTCTTTGTTTGTCCACTGGCTTTCTGGTGAGTAACAGCTGAATTTGAAGCTCCAGTAGGAATTTCTTGTATTTCCTTAGAAACAGAGGAGCTCTCTGATGTTACACAGCCACCTTTGTCCATTTCAACGCAAGCTTGGAATAACTGATGCTGCAAACCAAAATCTTCTACTGCTACTTGATCATTAACTGGTCTACAAATGCCATCGTTCATTGCACAATTTAGCTGATTCATATCCTTTGATGAAGCCTCCTTGTGACTGGCAGATAAGAGTTGACTATCATGCACAGCATTTGCTTCAACCGGTGGGCTACGTATCACAGCAGAATCTGAGACTCCAACAAAAGTTTTAGTATCCAAACTCTTCCTCTGCACATGATTATTCAGAGCATCAAAAACTATACTTTCTAGCCGCCCGTCTTGTGTGTCAAAATTGGCAGCATGAACCAAGTCAAGAGTCTTGTCGAAAGTAAAATTATAGTCAGTGTCTGGTTGTGCAACATTCATATGCAGTAACATATCATTTGTTCTAACACCATGGCAGACAACTGAATCTAATTGACCTTCTGCCTGCATCTGCACAGCCTCCTCAAGTGAAGTGCAATTCATCTCAGTGCTTTCACATGAATTTTGCATAGTATTAAACTCATCATTTGGAGAAGGCTCCTCCACAGCCCTGATGATTTTCGGTGTATTAACTTGGACAGGTCCTGGATAGCAGTATCCATCATTATCTACATAATAATCACAAGACTTTCCAACAGAACGAAACAAAAGTTCATTCCCAATAGAAGACATATTCACATCTGAATTGGATATATCCTCTAATGGTTTCTGATGATTGCTCACTTCATTAATGCAATCTGATGAAGAAACATTGTTAGTTGTCTTGTTTTGCACTACATTGTCATCCAGATATGCTTCAACACTGTGAGGAAGTTCACATGAATGATCTGAAACATTTAGTTCGGTTGGTTGGGTGATGAAACCAGGCTGATCCACACATCCATTATCCTCTACTGGCTCCTGAGGCACAACCTCAAAGGAGTTGGTTTCACAAAAAGTAGATACTGCAGCCTCATGGACCTCTGTTTCTATTCTGCTACATATTCTGTTCTCCATTTCTGCACGGCAAACATCCTCTCCAACCATTTTTTCAGTATGGTCTGAAAGTTGAGAAAAAACAGCATTTATCAATAATAATTTATAATATGGAAATAAAATTATTTCTAAGAAAAACAGTATTAGGCAAAATAAGAGGGGCGCTCTGCTGGTTGATTGTATGTCTACATAGCAGAAAATGTAACGTTAGAACTTAAATTTTGTTGAAATTACCAGCCACTCACCAATAGCATTTTCAATTTCCAAATGTTTAAGGTCCGAAGCTCTTCTTCCAAGCTTCGCCGCCCTTGAGTAGTGCAATGGTGGGGAAGTTTGTGTAGGACTAGTCACGTCCCTCTTTGATACTGTATCTTCACCTTGTGGCGAATGTGGAGAAGCTGGCGTGTCTATCTTCCTTTTTGCTTTACGAGGGGTTGTCTTTTGTCTCTTGCGTTTCAAGGCAATAAGGGGCTCATCCAGATCAACCTCCTCATCCGGTTTTCCATTCTCAAGATCCATAAACTGAGTCTGATTCGTCTCGAGGATCTTAGCTTTATATTGAGCTCTTAGATCCTTGAGAGAAACATTTTGCCCAACCTCATTGTCAGCAACAGGAGCATCATTAGTTTTTGTTGGTGAAGGAAGGGCAAGGATTGCACCAAAGGAGCTTCTAGTTCCAATAGGCTCCTGGGAACTAGCCTCTTCAGGATCAACAATCTCAGTTTTGATAGACTTCAAGGGGCAGAAATCAGTTTCGCCGTCTTCTTCAGAGTATATTACACGGATGTCCTTGACTCTTTGAGACCTTCGTCTCTGACTCTGAGCAGACATTGTGGCTGATTGACTGTGTTGGTAGCAAACTCAGATTGACGACACAAATATGAAACGTTTCCTGTAGATAGAAAGGAAAGCAGGTGTTATCAGCAAGCCAGTGGTGCATAGATGCATCAATACCTTCAGGAGGAATGAAGCCAAGTTTCAAACTTGAAGTAAAAATTAAATATTTTGTCAATGTATTGTTGAACAATAGGTATATGCTTGCGCAGATGAAAACATAGTTCTTGCAGACTTGCTACGAGAGCGCAAATAAGCTCAGCATTTAAAACATGATGAAAAACAGAACATGCGAGTAAGCAGCTGATCTTCTGATAATAAGCCTGTGTTCTAGTCAAAATGCTTCCTGTTTGCAGAAGCAAACAGATTGAGATAATTTCAATGGTTCTACATCAGTTCGCTATGAATCTAGCAAAGCCGCAGACGACGTATTGGCACTTAAAAGAAAAGCACGCAGATTCGTATATCTGTGGCCGTAGAAAAAGGGCTGAAACTCGTTGCTGAAGGAAGGTCAGGAATTCCTGAAACGGGCCCTGGCTCTGAGCTAAGAACTACGGACCAGCCCAGACAGGTAGCAGAAAAAAAAAAACAAATCTGATAAGGAGAACGAAAAGAAACATAGTAGATCTAGACCCCTGGAGGCTGGAGGTACCTGGAGAAGGCGAGGTGCGGACGAATCGAGAAAAGGCGCCGGTGGGTGGGTCGGCGCCAAGCCGTCTTACAGAGAGGAGGGGCGGCGGCGGGCGAGGGCTTTGCGGTACCCGGAGCTGGAACCCTAAACGGGGCTTCTTGCCTTGTGGGGATGGACGGCGTCGGTAGGCAGGATGAAGAGGAGGAGGAGGTGAGATGGGTGCTCCCTCCGCTGCCGCTGGTATTATTGACCGGAGCGATGCAGATGCGAGGAGGGCGGAGGGAAATTTGGCGCCAGTGTGGGCTGCGGGTGTTGGTTGGCGGGAAATTTGCAGCGGCCGCGTCCTGGAATTTGGAGGGTGGCGGCGGCGGCGGTCCGCTGGAGGGAGGGAGGGAGCGGGAAGGGTTTAGAGTGACCTTGTTTTTGTTTGCGTCCACATCACAGGCACGTGATTCAGTGTGTGAGCCCGACCAGTCTCCCCACAGGCCGGGCGTTCGAGATTTTCCGAAAATTCGGGACAGGTAATTTGGGTAAAATTTGTTGTAATTCAGGTATGTGGTCTTATGCCCACCGTGAATCTCCACTCTCCAGTCCCCGCCCGAGGGTTCGACTGAGATTTTAGGCATGTACTCCCTCCGTTTCCTAATATAAAACGTTTTGGTAGGCTAATTTATTTATGCTGTCAAAACGTCTTGTATTAGGGAACAGTGGAAGTATATCAGAATCTTTAATTTTTGGTACATTTTTTAGCTAATTACACCCGCGGTACACCATCTTGTCGCAGATGTGATAGATTGGTCCAACATTTTGCAAACCGTGAGACCGCCGTCCAACAACTTTGGAATTGCGTGATAGTTTGGTCTTGGCGAATGAAAACGCGGCACGTGGATGCCACGTTGGCTGACGGAAACGCACGCTGCTGGGCCAGGGGGTTTTTGTCGCGCGGGTATCTTTGCACTAACCCTCGGTCGGTCCGCACCATCGCCGATGCCCCCTCCCCTGCGCTGATTTAGCCAGCTTCCTTCTTCTTCCCTGCTGTCGTTGGTTTTGCTCCTGTCGTCTCCGCGCCGCCGTGAGAACCTGTCGCGCCGCCGTGATGCCGCCGGAGCTGCGCGAGCGGATGTGGAACGAGGATCCACCTCCCTACGGTATGCTATTCCTCGAGTCCCTCCTCTCTCTCCATGTTCCTTGTTTTCTCCGCGTGTAGAGTAGCGCTCGTCGATGCCATGGATTCGGAGGTCTGTGGTTTCTTGTTGCGCCATGGGCCCGTCGAAGCACCATCGTCGACTTGTTCAAGAGCAGGTGATATGAGTCAAATCCGTGGGTTGCATTGGACATTTGAAGCCGTGTTTTTGCGGAAGAACATGGCATTGTTATCGTTCAATATGAGAATCAAAAGCACTATTCATGGATATTGTGTGTTGTTTAGCTTAGTTTAACCCCCGTGCATGGAATAGAATCGAAAAGTTGCAAAATTATGTTCATTTGTAGATTCCTTAACTCTGAATTTTTTGACTGCAAGTGTTGCATGCTCTGTCTGACTGTGTACATTACAGAATCTTTGTGTGTGCATGAGATAGTATTAATTTATCATTGTGCTCTTGTTTGATTTTCAGTGGTGCATAATGTGACTGTTCAGAATACTTCTCTTTAGAAGTATGCCACAATAGATTTTTCTGTGGATTGGGAGAAAGATTGCAGTATGTTGATGATACAGTTTTTGTGTTTGATTATCTCAGTGCTCATAGTTGGTCCAACTTAGTGCTTGATGAAATTCTGGGAATGCTTGGCTGTTTGAGGGATCATAAAGTACATGTGTATTGGTTGTCTCCTGGAAAAATCTGAAAGATGGTTTGCTACCAATTGTCAGTGATGTAGACATGAATGAGATGAGGAATGCAACAGCAACTGATAACACTCTGGTGATATTTGTGGATCACACAAATTTTCTTGAAACTATTAGAGCTGAGATTGTCAGGAATAATGTTGCAAGAGCAGCTATGTCAGTTTGTACAGCAGCTGCAGCAATCACAAGACCAGCTCCACCAATCACAAGTCCAACTCCATCAGTTGCTAGACCAGCTTCATCTGGTGCAAGATCTGCTCTATCTGAAGCATCACTTGTAGCTATTGAGACAGTTGAGCAAAAAACTCTGGCTGATTTGGACGATGACTCTGACAGTGGAAGTGACTTTGAGATATATGACAGTGACTATGATGTAGAGGATGAAGATGATGATCTGTTCATTGATAATGTAGACAACAGTGTGAATGACAACAATGAGAGAGCTGTGTTTGTAGAAACTAGAAATGAAGATGCACTATATGACAGAGACCTGCATTTGGTAGATGATGAAAGGCAGCAGCTGCAGCTAAAGTTCAAGGAATTTAATTCAGCTTAGGAACAACAACACACTATATTGCACAACACACTTTATTACAAAACACATCTTATTACACAACACACTTTATTACACATGCTTACACAAGCTACACTATATGTCGTCGTGGTGAACGAGCAGATGCCATGGGATGGCTTAAGTTGGGGCCGGATGGACGCTAGAGGATTCGGGTGAGGGTTTTGGGTTAGATGGGATGAACTTCCGGGTGCTTTCCTCAAGAACTAGAGGTAGAAGAAGAAAGACACAAGGAAGAACTCTGCTCTAGATCCTTCTATTCATTGATCTCATGAGGTTACAAGTTTATGTCTAACATTCATACATGGTGAGTCGTCGTACACCATCCCCGCGATAGGGAGTGCCCCTCTCCTTATATAGGGGAGAGGGTGGCTTACAGGGGAAGAAACCCTAGCAAACCCTAATGGCATCTTTGACTAGACAAACTACTTTACAAAGTTACTTTAATCATAAGTGACGCCGGGGTCTCCTTTAATCAGGGAGGCTGACGTCCTCCGGCTTCTTTCAGCGTCATCTTCCTCTTTGGCGCCAGGGCTTCGTTTAAAGCTACTTTGCTTAGCTCATCTTTGTCCTCTAGCTCTGAAGAGAATCTTTGACCAGTCTTGCCGACGTGCTACCGGGCACTTCTTGCCGGTAGCCCGGTGTCTTCTTTACCCGGTTCCGGTATACCCCTCTTGGGGATACCGGCTTAGCTTTACTTAGCCAAACACTTAACTTTGTGCTCCGGTATAAACATTAAACCGGTATCTTGATGGCTCAAACCATCCGGTTTGGCATGCCTTTGGCATACCGGGGGTCATCACCCCAACATTAGTCCCCGAAGCTGGTATAGTCCGGTGGATTTTATCCAACAGACTATGCCAGGTTCCCACATCTTAAAGTACTGGTTTAATCTTTCCGGCGGTCAGTTTAGATCCCGGCATCTTTGCCGGACTCACGTCTTTCTCTCTTTGCAAGGTATTTTCCGGTATCTTATTCTCCGGTATCTTAGACATTAAATCTCTCCTCGGCGAAGTCGAGAATTTCTCGGGTACAGTGCCTGTCAATGACATGAGCATTGTACCTGACGCGCCAGTGTCAGGGGTCACTTCCCTTCGGCTTCTGCGCCAGCACTTATGGCGCCACACTGGATCCCTGCTACCGTTCCGGATCCGTGCAGCTTCCCTGTGGCATCTATTTTCCGCGCGTGTATCCTCGCGCCACGTGGCGGTCCACGAAGCGAACCGCCGCGGCCCAGCGGTTTCCAGCCCACTATCTCTTTTTCCTATATAAGGGGAAACTGCTCCTTCTTCCTCCTTTCTTCGCATTCTCAACTCTCTCACGCGCACAGAGCTCCTAGCCCTCTTGCGCCCTCGCCGCTTCCGTTCATCGCCAGGACTCCGCCGCCCGGTGAACTTCCGCCGCTGCTCCGCCGAGCCTCGCCAAGCTTCGCTGCACGGAGATTCATTGCAGTGCACCTGCTGTGGCCGCACCGTTCGTGCTCCGACGACCTCTTCTCCGCTTCCTCGTCGCCGGCCTTCCTTAGCAACTACGGGCTCGCCGCCCCACCGGCGACCTTCTCCCTCGGCATCTCCGCCGCCTCAGGTTAGGCTCGATTCGCGCTTACCTCTTTCTTCTTTGCTTTTCAGATCTTGGGCCGGTAGGATATTTACTTCCTTCTTTCTTTTGCTTTTTCTCTTACTCGTAGATCTTCGCGCAAGGGTAGATCTTGGGAAATCTGTTTTTCCGGGTAGATCCGTATGTCTAGCGAAGAGTCTCTTTTCGTGTCATCCTCTAGTAGCCAACAGAGCGAAGCTTCCGACGGGCTTTCCGCTGATCTTGCCCGGATGGAAACTGACACTGGCAAACATCAAGAGGCCGGCAGCTCTAGCCAAGCCCCCGGAATAGATCTATCCGGTATCACACGCGGAGCCTGGAAAGGCTCCGACGTCACGCAGCACGAGATCGACTGGCTCTACCGGTCTAGAAGGATACCGGAAGGAGTATCCTGCCGGCTTCCCCGCGACGAGATCGAACCGGTACCCGAACCCGGTGAGTTCTTTGTGTTTCTTGCTCACTTCGAGCGCGGCTTCGGCCTTCCTGCTTCTGATTTTTTCCGCCAAATCCTGGATTTTTACCAACTCCAGCCTCACCACCTTCCCGGCAATGCCGTTTTTTACCTTTCTTGCTATGCCACCTTCATGGAGGGCTACATAGGCATCTGTCCCACTCGCGAGACTTTTGCTCGCTTCTTCTCTCTTCGGATTAATTCCGTTCAGGGCAAGGACATTCCTAAGCCCAAATCCCCGTACAATGCGGGCCTTGTATCATCGGCTCCCGCCAAGGGAGCCCCTTCTTTAAATTCTCTGGTCTCGAGTCATGCCGGTTATGGTAAGGGACCTTCTTCTACGTGAAGAACAACGGCGCCCCAGATCTCATTAATCTGCCGGCCTTTAATCCGGCGCCGCCTAGAAAGGTCAACTGGGGCTACTTCCCTGGGACGGATCACATTGAAACGAACCGGGTAGTACGCTTCATGGAGAAGCTAAGGAAAGAGACAAACATTTGCTCTGACGACATCATCCGCACCTTCATCTCACGCCGGGTGCTTCCTCTTAAGCGCCGGGCTCATAAGATAAGCGAGATGTACGGTCCTGGCGATCCTACCAAGATCACCGGCCTACCTCTAAGCAAGGAGGACATAGTCCTCAAGGCTAAGCAGATCTGACAGACTGCCATGCCGGATGACTGGGAGTGGGGCTTCCTGCCTCTTAGCTCCACCAACCCTCCAACCAAAGAAGTAAGGGATTGTGCAACCCGGGTTGTTGTACCGGTAAATTTTACGTTGTGGCTAACTGACTTTTCATTTGTTTTCAGGTCAAAGACCGCTTCCCTCGCATCGAAGCGGAGCGGCGAGGCCCTTGCCGGAAGCGCCCTCTGGACCAGGTGGACTCAGATCCTTACATCCATTGGACTGACCTCAAGATGGGCCGGACCCACACCTCGCGCCCCGGTAACTTCTCGTCTGAAGTTCCCGGTTCCAGTGACGATCTCACTGTACTTGAGGTAGCTTTCTTTTCTGGTTTCTCATGTTTTACTGTTATTGCTCCTCTATAGGTGCTTCCTCAGCTAGCACCCAACCGCAGGTTCATGAGCATGCGGTCCCTTTGCAGGCCGAGGCCGGCCGCGAGTTTCTGGAGAAGCTCGTTCCCCAGGGCAAGAAGAGCAAGGCCCCGGCACTTGATGTCGTCTCAAGCCAAGCTCCTCCCGCCAAACGCTTCCGGACGGAAGCCTTTGCGGGGAAAGAAGCAGGCAGGAGGCGCTACAAGGGGAAAACGATGCCGGTCTCTTCTGGGTAAGCTTTTGTTCCTCTGTTTGCTTTGTTTTTCAAACTCTTCCTTTTGGTTGCTTTTTCCGATCTTTTCTCTTTTTCTTGTTCAGCCCTGCGCTTAAGCTCTCCAAGAGCGCCAGCGGCACGAAGCCGGAAAGCTCTGAGGGAACCGCAAGGGCCTCAACTCCTCCTCCTCAGTCTAGCCCGGTACCACCTGGTACCGGCAACCCTTCTGCCTCCCCTCTGGGAGGCACCTCAAGTGCGGGGTGCGCAGCCCCTACACCTCATGAACACCACGCGGAGGAGAACCTCATCTCCCCTCCAGAAAAACAAGATACCGGCGCCAGCAACATCGGCGCCGATGCAGAAGCTGCCGGGCGGGCTGAACCTCTGGTTCCTCCCGTCCCGAAAAGAAAGAAGAAGAAGAGCTCGCACTCTTCCCCCTCCAAGGCCGCGCCGGACTCTTCCGCGCCGGCAAGCTCTACCTTGGGGCAGGGCGTACCATCGCCTCCCAAGACCTCGACCGTGCCACCGCCAGAAGCTCCGAACGTCGAGCTAAGCGGGGCCACTCCAACGCCGCCGCCAGAAACCCTCAAGATCACCAAGTTCCTCAAGCCGGAGGCTTCTAAGGGGAAGGCCACGGCTTCCGGCACTACTTCGCCTGGCCCACAGCAATTGACGCTGCACGCCGGCCGCGCCGCTGTCGCAGCTGGTGAGATGGCCACCGGCCTGCTTGGCCGGATAACTGAGTTCAAGCGCGAAGGTCGTGAGCTGGGCCACCTGCTATCATACGCTGAGAAGTGGAACGAAGCGGATGTGTCCGCGGCTACACGCGACCTAGGAAAGGACCGGCTTCCGACGCCTGACCCCGCTGGCCCTCGGTGCTCGGAGGAACATTTCATGCGGCTGCGACGCGCAGTGAAGGAGCTGGACAACGCGTGGCATGATGCCACCAACAACATGGTGGTAAGTTTCACCAAACTCTTTCCAATTTTTCAATTCATGCCGGTCTCATTCTTTCCGGATCTTGTCTATCTTCCCAGTCCCCGAGTTTCGTGTTGAGAGCATAGCTCTCAGCGCGAAACTTAGGTAAAAACTCGAAAAACCGGCATAGACAGTCCCCGAGTTTCGGGTTAATAACAAAGCTCTTAGCGCGAAACTTAGGTAGAAACTCAAAAAACCGGCATAGCCAGTCCCCGAGCTTCGGGTTAAGAACATAGCTTTTAGCGCGAAGCTTAGTTAACACTCTTTCTTGAACAGAGCACGGCCGACGCCCGGAAGCACCTCTTTGAGGAGCTTCTCTGGGAGCACCGGGATCTTGCTGAAGCGCACAGCAAGTGCCAAGGTGAGCTTCTGTGCCTCCGGCATCTTCTTACCGGAAGGTTTTCTTTCTTAGTACTTATAACTTTCTGCTTAACAGCTATCCCGGAAGCTTCCATCGAAGCCCTCAAGATTCAGCTCGCCGCACTCCAAGGTACCGCTCCTTCTTTTCCGGTTAACTTGTTTTTTCTTCATTTTACCAGCTGCAATTTTGTTAACACCTTCTTTCCGGGCTCTAGGTGAAAAAAAGAGCAGCTCATCCGGGAGCACCGCGAGGCTCTGGACGCCCAGGAGACTTACTCCAAGGAGCTGAAGGACCAGCTGATCCAGCTCGGGCTCAAGCACAATGAGGCGATGAAGGCTGCCCAAGCCGCCGCTAAGGCTAAGCTGAACGAAGCTCTGGAGGATGCCAACAACTCCACCGTGGTGCTGCGGGCGGAGCTAGAGGAGGGAGCCAAGGCGCGGAAAGCAGCCGAGGATCAGGCCGCGAGCTTGGAGGGAGAGCAGAAGGAGTATGACCAACTGGTCATGTAGACCGACGCGCTTGCCCTCAGTAAGTTGTCTTCTTTCTTTTCCGATTTTGCTTATAAGCTTATCTCTTCCGGTAACATGTACTTATCTTTTTCTTTTGTCTTGTAGGGCTCTTTCCGGACTCGCAGGCATATGCGGTGAAGAAGGTAGCAGAGCGCCGGATCGCGTAAGCATACAAGAATCTGGATGCGCCCTGGGACCCTTATGACCACCTGGTCGCACTGTCTACCCGGGTCTCCCACATGCGCGCGGTGGACCGGAACCTTGCCGACATTCCTGAAGTGGCGATCCAGCTCTTCAAGGTGCTTTGGCCTGAGGAGGAGGTGCCGGCTAACTTGTCGCTCACCTCCGATCGCCTGAAAGGTGCCGGCCGGAGGATCCGGGAGTGGCAATGCTCAGTGGCTCGTGCCGGATCGGATGCGGCGCTACGCGTCGCCTGCTCCTGGTACGTGGACTTGGACCTGGATGCCCTCCTTGGCGTGCACAAAAATGCTCCAACCGATATGGATCCGGTCCTCACCGCGAAGCGGCAGGATCGAGCCTACCGGATCGCAGAGTATGCCTCGGTCCGCACCTTCATCCCCCCTCCTCCCGACGTCAAAGACTACCTCAGCGATGACGAAGAAGAGGAAGACGAGGATGAGGATGCCAGAGAAGATGCGCCTCCGGAAGGCCCTGATGCCGGTAATGTTCCTCCCGAAGCTCCTGCTGCTTGAATGTGTCTGCTGTGTCCTGCTTGGTTGTGTCCTGCTTGTCTCAAAACAACGTTCATTAAATTCGACCCCGGTATACCGGGGGTTATGATGTAATATAAAACTTAGCCTTTCTTTTGTTTGTGCTACAACAATCTATGCTGGTATGTTATACCGGTAGCCTATTGATACGTCTCCGACGTATCGATAATTTCTTATGTTCCATGCCATATTATTGATGATATCTACATGTTTTATGCACACTTTATGTCATATTTATGCGTTTTCCGGAACTAACCTATTGACGAGATGCCGAAGGGCCAGTTCCTGTTTTCTGCTGTTTTTGGTTTCAGAAATCCTAGTAAGGAAATATTCTCGAAATCGGACGAAATCAACGCCCAGCATCTTAGAATCCCCGGAAGCATCCAGAACACCCGAGAACCGCCAGAGGGGGGCCACAGGGGCCCCAGATGATAGGCCGGCGCGGCCCAGGCCCTGGCCGCGCCGCCTTATGGTGTCGTCGCCTCGTTGATCTTCTGACGCCGCCTCTTCGCCTATTTAAGGGTCCTCGGCCTAAAACCTCGATACGAAAAAGCCACGGTACGAGAAACCATCCAGAGCCGCCGCCATCGCGAAGCCAAGATCTGGGGGACAGGAGTCTCTGTTCCGGCACGCCGCCGGGACGGGGAAGTGCCCCCGGAAGGCTCCTCCATCGACACCACCGCCATCTCCATCAACGCTGCTGTCTCCCATGAGGAGGGAGTAGTTCTCCATCGAGGCTCGGGGCTGTACCGGTAGCTATGTGGTTCATCTCTCTCCTATGTACTTCAATACAATAATCTCATGAGCTGCCTTACATGATTGAGATTCATATGATGATGCTTGTAATCTAGATGTCGTTATGCTAGTCAAGTGAATTTTACTTATGTGATCTCCGGAGACTCCTTGTCCCACGTGTGTAAAGGTGACAGTGTGTGCACCGTGTGGGTCTCTTAGGCTATATTTCACAGAATACTTATTCACTGTTATGAATGGCATAGTGAAGTGCTTATTTATATCTCTTTATGATTGCAATGTGTTTTGTATCACAATTTATCTATATGCTACTCTAGTGATGTTATTAAAGTAGTTTTATTCCTCCTGCACGGTGTAATGGTGACAGTGTGTGCATCCGTGTTAGTACTTGGCGTAGGCTATGATTATGATCTCTTGTAGATTATGAAGTTAACTATTGCTATGATGGTATTGATGTGATCTATTCCTCCTACATAGTGTGAAGGTGACAGTGTGCATGCTATGTTAGTACTTGGTTTAGTCGTGTTGATCTGTCATGCACTCTAAGGTTATTTAAATATGAACATTGAATTGTGGAGCTTGTTAACTCCGGCATTGAGGGTTCGTGTAATCCTACGCAATGGTGTTCATCATCCAGCAAGAGTGTAGAGTATGCATTTATCTATTCTGTCATGTGATCAATGTTGAGAGTGTCCACTAGTGAAAGTATGATCCCTAGGCCTTGTTCCTAAATACTGCTATCGCTGCTTGTTTACTGTTTTTTCTTTGCGTTACTCTTTGCTGCGTTACTACTGCTTGTTTACTGTCCTGGGCAAAGCACTCTTCTGGTGCCGTTGCTACTACTTATTTATACCACCTGTATTTCACTATCTCTTCGCCGAACTAGTGCACCTATTAGGTGTGTTGGGGACACAAGAGACTTCTTGCTTTGTGGTTGCAGGGTTGCATGAGAGGGATATCTTTGACCTCTTCCTCCCTGAGTTCAATAAACCTTGGGTGATCCACTTAAGGGAAACTTGCTGCTGTTCTACAAACCTCTGCTCTTGGAGGCCCAACAACCGTCTCTGAGAAAAGGAGGGGGCGTAGACATCAAGCTATTTTCTGGCGCCGTTGCCGGGGAGGAAAGGTAAAAGGCACTCATACTCCGGTTCCAGGTAACAGTACTCTTCTGGCGCCATTGTGTTTGTGCTCGAAGCTATTTCCTTTAGATCATGCAATTGCATCTTTTTGTTTCTTGTTTACACTAGTTAGGCATAATGGAAAACAACAAAAATATGAGAGATCTTTATGAACTTTATCTTGAATTAGGACATGATGTGTTTGAAGAGAGAATTAAAAAACCCATGGAACTTTATATGCATGCTAATGGGAATGTTATTAATATGAATGCTTTGAACACTATTGTTGCTAATGCTATGGAAAATTCTAAGCTTGGGGAGGTCGGTTTTGATGAAAATGATCTCTTTAGCCCTCCGGGTATTGAGGAGAAAGTTTATGTTGATTATGATATGCCTCCCATATATGATGATTATAATGATAGTAGTCTTTTGTTGCCGCCTGTTATGGAGGATAAATTTGATTATGATTACAATATGCCTCCTATATTTGATGATTGCTACTTTGTTGAATTTGCTCCCACTACAACTAATAAAATTGATTATGCTTATGTGGAGAGTAATAATTTTATGCATGAGACTCATGATAAGAATGCTTTATGTGATAGTTATATTGTTGAGTTTGCTCATGATGCTACTGGACATTATTATGAGAGAGGAAAATATGGTGGTAGAAATTTTCATGTTACTAAAACACCTCTCTATATGCTTAAAATTTTGAAGTTGAGCTTGTCTAGTTTTCCTATGCCTGTTGCATTATGCCTACATAACTTGTTTACTTACAAGATTCCTTTTCATAGGAAGCATGTTAGACTTAAATGTGTTTTGGATTCGCTTCTTGATGCTCTCTTTTGCTTCAAATACTATTTCTTGCGAGTGCATCATTAAAACTGCTGAGCCCATCTTAATGGCTATAAAGAAAGAACTTCTTGGGAGATAACCCATGTGTTTATTTTGCTACAGTACTTTGTTTTATATTTGTGTCTTGGAAGTTGTTTACTACTGTAGCAACCTCTCCTTATCTTAGTTTTGTGTTTTGTTGTGCCAAGTAAAGTCGTTGATAGTAAGGTTCATACTAGATTTGGGTTACTGCGCAGAAACAGATTTCTTTGCTGTCACGAATCTAGGCAAAATTCTCTGTAGGTAACTCAGAAAATTATGCCAATTTACGTGAGTGATCCTCAGATATGTACGCAACTTTCATTCAATTTGAGCATTTTCATTTGAGCAAGTCTAGTGCCTCAATAAAATTCGTCAATACGAACTATTCTGTTTTGACAGATTCTGCCTTTTATTTCGCATTGCCTGTTTTGTTATGTTCGATGGATATTTCGATTCCATTGACTTTCAGTAGCTTTGTGCAATGTCCAGAAGTGTTAAGAATGATTATGTCACCTCTGAACATGTATATTTTGATTGTGCACTAACCCTCTAATGAGTTGTTCTAAGTTTGGTGTGGAGGAAGTTTTCAAGGATCAAGAGAGGGAGATGATACAACATGATCAAGGAGAGTGAAAGCTCTAAGCTTGGGGATGCCCCGGTGGTTCACCCCTGCATATATCAAGAAGACTCAAGCGTCTAAGCTTGGGGATGCCCAAGGCATCCCCTTCTTCATCGACAACATTATCAGGTTCCTCCCCTGAAACTATATTTTTATTCCATCACATCTTATGTGCTTTTCTTGGAGCGTCGGTTTGTTTTTGTTTTTGTTTTGTTTGAATAAAATGGATCCTAGCATTCTTTATGTGGGAGAGAGACACGCTCCGCTGTTGCATATGGACAAGTATGTCCTTAGGCTTTACTCATAGTATTCATGGAGAAGTTTCTTCTTCGTTAAATTGTTATATGGTTGGAATTGGAAAATGATACATGTAGTAATTTGCTAAAATGTCTTGGATAATGTGATACTTGGCAATTGTTGTGCTCATGTTTAAGCTCTTGCATCATATACTTTGCACCCATTAATGAAGAAATACATAGAGCATGCTAAAATTTGGTTTGCATATTTGGTCTCTCTAAAGTCTAGATAATTTATAGTATTGAGTTTGAACAACAAGGAAGACGGTGTAGAGTCTTATAATGTTTTCAATATGTCTTTTATGTGAGTTTTGCTGCACCGCTTCATCCTTGTGTTTGTTTCAAATAACCTTGCTAGCCTAAACCTTGTATCGAGAGGGAATACTTCTCATGCATCCAAATACTTGAGCCAACCACTATGCCGTTTGTGTCCACCATACCTACCTACTACATGGTATTTCTCCGCCATTCCAAAGTAAATTGCTTGAGTGCTACCTTTAAACAATTCAAAATTTATCACCTCTGATTTGTGTCAATGTTTTATAGCTCATGAGGAAGTATGTGGTGTTTATCTTTCAATCTTGTTGGGCAACTTTCACCAATGGACTAGTGGCTTCATCCGCTTATAGAATAATTTTGCAAAAAGAGCTGGCAATGGGATTCCCAGTCCCAAATTAATTAATAAAAATAGACACTCCTCCATGGTATGTGATTGTTGGACGGCACCCGAAGGATTCGGTTAGCCATGGCTTGAGAAAGCAAAGGTGGGGAGGAGTGTCATCATAATAAAACTAAAATAAAAAGGCACTCCTTCATGGTATGAGATTGTTGGCAGGCACCCGAGGATTCGGTTAGCCATGGTTTGTGAAAGAAAGGTTGGAAGGAGTGCCACCCAAAAATAAAAAATAATTCATGGGAGCCGCTCTTTGAAGGTTTGTCTGGCAAGGGGGTTAGAGTGCCCATTACCATTCATTGACAACAACATACACCTCTCAAAACTTTATTTTTATGCTCTCTATATGTTTTCAAAACCAAAGCTCTAGCACAAATATAGCAATCGATGTTTTCCTCTTTGAAGGGCCATTCTTTTACTTTTATTGTTGAGTCAGTTCACCTATTTCTCTCTATCTTAAGAAACAAACACTTGTGTGAACTGTGCATTGATTCCTACATACTTGCATATTGCACTTGTTATATTGCTTTGCATTGACAACTATCCATGAGATATGCATGTTACAAGTTGAAAGCAACCGCTGAAACTTAATCTTCCATTGTGTTGCTTCAATGCCTTTACTTTGAATTATTGCTTTATGAGTTAACTCTTATGCAAGACTTATTGATGCTTGTCTTGAAAGTACTATTCATGAAAAGTCTTTGCTATATGATTCATTTGTTTACTCATGTCATTTACATTGTTTTGATCGCTGCATTCATTACATATGCTTACAATAATATGATCAAGGTTATGATGGCATGTCACTCCAGAAATTATCTTTGTTTATCGTTTACCTGCTCGGGACGAGCAGGAACTAAGCTTGGGGATGCTGATACGTCTCCGACGTATCGATAATTTCTTATGTTCCATGCCACATTATTGATGATATCTACATGTTTTATGCACACTTTATGTCATATTTATGCGTTTTCCGGAACTAACCTATTGACGAGATGCCGAAGGGCCAGTTGCTGTTTTCTGTTGTTTTTGGTTTCAGAAATCCTAGTAAGGAAATATTCTCGGAATCGGACGAAATCAACGCCCAGCATCTTAGAATCCCCGGAAGCATCCAGAACACCCGAGAACCGCCAGAGGGGGGCCACAGGGGCCCCAGATGATAGGCCGGCGCGGCCCAGGCCCTGGCCGTGCCGCCTTATGGTGTCGTCGCCTCATTGACCTTCTGACGCCGCCTCTTCGCCTATTTAAGGGTCCTCGACCTAAAACCTCGATACGAAAAAGCCACGGTACGAGAAACCATCCAGAGCCGCCGCCATCGCGAAGCCAAGATCTGGGGGACAGGAGTCTCTGTTCCGGCACGCCGCCGGGACGGGGAAGTGCCCCCAGAAGGCTCCTCCATCGACACCACCGCCATCTCCATCAACGTTGCTGTCTCCCATGAGGAGGGAGTAGTTCTCCATCGAGGCTCGGGGCTGTACCGGTAGCTATGTGGTTCATCTCTCTCCTATGTACTTCAATACAATAATCTCATGAGCTGCCTTACATGATTGAGATTCATATGATGATGCTTGTAATCTAGATGTCGTTATGCTAGTCAAGTGAATTTTACTTATGTGATCTCCGGAGACTCCTTGTCCCACGTGTGTAAAGGTGACAGTGTGTGCACCGTGTGGGTCTCTTAGGCTATATTTCACAGAATACTTATTCACTGTTATGAATGGCATAGTGAAGTGCTTATTTATATCTCTTTATGATTGCAATGTGTTTTGTATCACAATTTATCTATATGCTACTCTAGTGATGTTATTAAAGTAGTTTTATTCCTCCTGCACGGTGTAATGGTGACAGTGTGTGCATCCGTGTTAGTACTTGGCGTAGGCTATGATTATGATCTCTTGTAGATTATGAAGTTAACTATTGCTATGATGGTATTGATGTGATCTATTCCTCCTACATAGTGTGAAGGTGACAGTGTGCATGCTATGTTAGTACTTGGTTTAGTCGTGTTGATCTGTCATGCACTCTAAGGTTATTTAAATATGAACATTGAACTGTGGAGCTTGTTAACTCCGGCATTGAGGGTTCGTGTAATCCTACGCAATGGTGTTCATCATCCAGCAAGAGTGTAGAGTATGCATTTATCTATTTTCTTATGTGATTAATGTTGAGAGTGTCCACTAGTGAAAGTATGATCCCTAGGCCTTGTTCCTAAATACTGCTATCGCTGCTTGTTTACTGTTTTACTGTGTTACTACTGCTGCGTTACTACTGCTTGTTTACTGTCCTGGGCAAAGCACTCTTCTGGTGCCGTTGCTACTACTTATTTATACCACCTGTATTTCACTATCTCTTCGCCGAACTAGTGCACCTATTAGGTGTGTTGGGGACACAAGAGACTTCTTGCTTTGTGGTTGCATGGTTGCATGAGAGGGATATCTTTGACCTCTTCCTCCCTGAGTTCGATAAACCTTGGGTGATCCACTTAAGGGAAACTTGCTGCTGTTCTACAAACCTCTGCTCTTGGAGGCCCAACACTGTCTACAGGAAAAGGAGGGGGCGTAGACATCACCTATTAACTTATGTTTGTCTATTGTCTTAGCATTTTGCTCGTTGTGTTGCTTTTATCTTGCACTGCAAAGATTCCGGAATTGTTTCCGCATCCAATCCGATGCACACTTGACTCTTTTGCTTTGGCTCTGCCTACCTTCTCTGGGCGTTTTGGCATATGAGCACAAAGTTCTTTTACCAAGCAAGCACTTTCTTGAACTTAGAAATAACTCGAAATTTTCACAAAAAACCGGTACAACCGGGGTTAGTTAAATTTTTCCGGATTGTTCATTCCCACTCTCTCTTTTCGCAGTTCATGTGCTTAATCCCTACCGGTTTATCTTGCTTGCCATGAAGCTGGGTTGCGGACAGCAGCAGAGTCGAAGACTCCGGTAGGTCTTAGCACGCTACTAAACCGGAAAGAAAAAATGTTCAACAAGCAACCGGTAAACTGAAAAAAATAAACATATTGCATGCAATTTAGGTAGGGCCAGTCCCCGAGATTCATTCGAGGTTCCGACATTCTTTATTCATAGCAAATAAGGTACAAAAAGGAACTTCTTACACCACAACTTCAAGAGTAGAAAGGACGCAATAGAGCTACGTTCCACGGACGCTTGGTTTCCTCTCCGGACCTGTCCGCCTTTCCTTTTTTCCATTCCTGTGCATCGATCAGATAATAGGCATCATTGTGGAGAGCTTTGCTCACAATGAAGGGTCCCTCCCATGGGGGTGAAAGTTTATGTCGGCCTTCAGTGCGCTACACTAGGCGCAACACCAGATCTCCTTCCCGGAATACTCTCGGGTTAACCTTCCGGCTATGATAGCTTCTGAGGTTTTGCTGGTAAATGGCTGTTCTTGCCAGTGCCAACTCTCTTGCTTCTTCTAGCAAGTCCACGTCGTTTTCTCTGGCCTCTTTTACCTCTTGCTCGGTATAGAGGTGCACTCTTGGTGAGTCATGGAGAATGTCGGTTGGTATGACCGCTTCTGCTCCGTAAACCATAAAGAACGGAGTGTATCCGCTAGACCGGTTTGGAGTCGTTCTTATGCTCCACAGCACTGATGGTAGCTCATCGAGCCAACACCCCGGTGACTTTTCCACCGCCTCGATGAGTCTTGGTTTGATACCGGAAAGTACCAAAGCATTTGTTCTTTCCACCTGGCCATTGCCTTGTGGGTGTGCCACTGAGCACAAATCCAACCGGATATTGTTATCCTCACAAAATCTTTTGAACTCACCTTGAGCAAAGTTGGTTCCATTGTCAGTGATAATGCTATGCGGGTAGCCATACCGCAAGATAACATCTTTTAAGAACTTCACCGCTGTGCGCCCATCACATTTTGCAATAGGTTTCACTTCTAGCCACTTGGTGAATTTGTCCACCATAACCAAGATGTGGGTCATATTTCCCCTTGCAGTCTTGAATGGGCCAACCATGTCAAGGCACCAAACAGCAAACGGCCAAGTTAGCGGTATGGTTTTTAAACCGGATGCTGGGGTATGATTTTGCTTGGCGTACCTCTGGCACCCATTGCACTTTCTTACCAAATCCTCAGCATTTTCCAAAGCAGTGGACCAATAGAACCCATGCCAAAATACTTTTGCAACCAACGCCCTTGATGAAGCGTGGTGCCCACATTCTCCTTGGTGAATCTCCTCAAGCATTTCCTTTCCCTCTTCCGGTTCCACACACCTTTGAAGGACACCGGTGACACTTCTCTTATACACTTCACCATTGATGATCGTGTATGCTTTGGACCTTCTATGTATTCTTCTGGACTCATTTTCGTCAACCGGCAAGGTGCCGTTGATCAGGAATTCCTTAATAGGTTTAACCCAAGATGGTGCCTCTCGAACCATAAACACCGGTACGTCTATCTCCATGCTATCCACCAGCATTGTTTCCTCCGGTATGGACGCAGCAGTCCCCGAGCTTACCGGAACAGTACCCGAGTTTGCCAGAGCAGTCCCCGGGTTCCCTTCATCAATATCCATGGGTACCACATGCGATTCCGGTACAAAGATAGATTCCGACTCCGGGCTCGGCTTGATCGATGGTACTCTTAAGTGTGTGATACGTCTCCGACGTATCCATAATTTCTGTTGTTCCATGCTTGTTTTATGACAATACTTACATGTTTTGCTTGCACTTTATGATGATTTCATGCGTTTCCAGAACTAACCTATTAACAAGATGCCACAGTGCCAGTTCCTGTTTTCTGCTGTTTTTGGTTCCAGAAAGGCTGTTCGGGCAATATTCTCGGAATTGGACGAAATCAACGCCAAACCTCCTATTTTTCCCGGAAGGCTCCAGAACACCGAAGAAGAGTCGGAGAGGGGCCAGAGGGCCACCAGACCATAAGGCGGCGCGGCCTGGCCTGGGCCCGCGCCAGCCTATGGTGAGGAGCCCCCAGGCACCCCCTTGCACCGCCTCTTCGCCTATAAAACCCCTTTCGACCTAAAAACGCAGTACCAATTGATGAAACTCCAGAAAGACTCCAGGGGCGCCGCCGCCATCGCGAAACTCCAATTCGGGGACAGAACTCTCTGTTCCGGCACCCTGCCGGGACGGGGAAGTGCCCCCGGAAGCCATCTCCATCGACGCCACCGCCTCCATCATGCTCCGTGAGTAGTTCCCCCATGGACTACGGGTTCTAGCAGTAGCTAGTTGGTACTCTCTATCCCATGTACTTCAATACAATGATCTCATGAGCTGCCTTACATGACTGAGATCCATCTGATGTAATCGGTGTTGTGTTTGTTGGGATCCGATGGATGATACATTATGATTAGTCTATCTATAAAGTTTGTGAAGTTATTGTTGCTGCAATCTTGTTATTCTTAATGCTTGTCACTAGGGCCCGAGTGGCATGATCTTAGATTTGAGCTCTATACTTATTGCTTAGATTGTATCTACAAGTTGTATGCACATGTCACTGTCCGGAACCAAAGGCCCCGAAGTGACAAGAATCGGGACAACCGGAGGGGATGGTAGTGATGTGAGGATCACATGTGTTCACGGAGTGTTAATGCTTTGCTCCGGTACTCTATTAAAAGGAGTACCTTAATATCCAGTAGTTTCCCTTGAGGCCCGGCTGCCACCGGCTGGTAGGACAAAAGATGTTGTGCAAGTTTCTTATTGCGAGCACGTACGACTATAATTGGAAAACATGCCTACATAATTAATAATCTTGATATTCTTTCTTAATGCTTTGATTCCTATCAATTGCCCAACTATAATTTGTTCACCCAACACCTGTCACTTATTGGAGAGTTACCACTAGTGTAGATCGCTGGGAACCCCGGTCCATCTCTCATCATCATATACTCGTTCTACATGTCATTGGAAGTAGTATCAACTATTTTCTGGTGTCATTGCTCCTGTGTTACTATTACTGCTGCTGAGTTACTGTTACTATTGCTCTCATATCACTGCTACTTTCACATCACCCCTGTTACTAGTGCTTTTCCAGGTGCAGCTGAATTGACAACTCAGTTGTTAAGGCTTATAAGTATTCTTTACCTCCCCTTGTGTCGAATCAATAAATTGGGTTATACTACCCTCGAAGACTATCGCGATCCCCTATACTTGTGGGTTATCAAGACTGTTTTCTGGCGCCGTTGCCGGGGAGGCATAGCTCTACTCATAAGTTCACCTGGGGAGTACACTCTACCTCTCTCTCTGTTTTTATTTTGTTTTATTTTGTTTTGCTTAGTTTACTTTTGTCTAGTTTATTTGTGCTTAGTTTATTTCTGTCTAGTATTATTTTGCTTAGTTTACTTTTGTCTAGTTTATTTTTGTCTTGTTTTACTTTTCCTATATACCCAAAAATCCATAAAAATTTGAAAAACCTAAAAATTAAAAACTACTGTTATGGGAGAACCAACAACCTACTTGGAGCTTATAGAATGTTATAATAATTATAGAGAATCAAGAACTGGTAAAATAATGAGTGCTATGATAGAAAAATTGAATACAATGGCTAGAATCTTGCTTAGACGCCATGATATAAACTGTTGCTCTCAACAGGATACTAAACATCTTAAATTTCAATGTGGCTTTAGTGAGGAATTTTTAATTACGAACTATAATCGGAATTGCTATATTCATTATGGGTTCGAAGAGGTGGAACAATTTGTCTTATTTATGGGAGCCTCCGAGATAGAATCCTTCATGGTTGAGAATTATGAAACTTGTGCTATTTGTAAGGACCTTAAAGATTATGTCTCTACTATCCTTAATTCTTGCATAGAATGCTACAGTGGTAATCCTTATATCATTGATTATAAAGAGAGACTCATTAATGCACAAGAATGTACTCACAATTTGCAGGAACCTGTGGAAGAAGAAACTGATGAACCTGAAAGCTCATTGGATGAAAAAGAGGAGGAAATTGATGAACTTGGAAGCTCATTGGATGAAAAAGAAGAGGAGAGCGACGAACAAAAGGAGGAAGAATGGATTAGCTACCCATGCCAACCTTCTAATGAGAGTAACTCTTCATCTCTTACACTATTTGATTGTCCTCCATGCTTACCGAAAGAGGTTGAATGTTATGTTCCTGTGGATTCTCTTGAAATACTACCTATGAGTAAAATTTGTGAAAATAATTATGCTACTGTTATATATGATAATCCATGCTACTTTGATAAATCTTATGATAATGCTTTGTTTGTGCCTGATGTCGAAATGCATGGTACTAAAGAATTTTGCTTAGCAAATGTTTATGATAAATCTCTAGATGATGGTCCTATGTTACTTGATAATATTAATTGTACTACTAATGAAAATGGGATTGGAGAGTTCTTGACTTTATCTATGTGTCCCATATCTTTTGAGATTGATCAACTACCTTGTTATATTATTAATAAAAGTAAGCTTGAAAGTTTTAATTCCACTATTCTTGAGATTGATAAAAATTATGAGTTTGTGGATCATGAAAAGTATGCTGCATGTGATAGTTATATTGTTGAGTTTGTTCATGAAGCTACTGAAAACTATTATGAGAGAGGAAAATATGGTTGTAGAAATTTGCATGGTACTAATACACCTCTCTATATGCTTAAAATTTTGAAGTTACACTTGTTCTATCTTCCTATGCTTGTTACTTTGCTTTTCATGAACTTGTTTATTTACAAGATTCCTTTGCATAGGAAGAATGTTAGGCTTAAATGTGTTTTGAATTTGCCTCTTGATGCTCTCTTTGCTTCAAATACTATTTCCTGCGAGTGCATCATTAAAACTGCTGAGCCCATCTTAATGGCTATAAAGAAAGAACTTCTTGGGAGATAACCCATGTGTTATTTTGCTACAGTACTTTGTTTTATATTTGTGTTTTGGAAGTTGTTTACTACTGTAGCAACCTCTCCTTATCTTAGTTTTGTGTTTTTTTGTGCCAAGTGAAGCCTCTAATCGAAGGTTGATACTAGATTTGGATTTCTGCGCAGAAACAGATTTTTATCTGTCACGAATCTGGGCTGTTTTGTCTGTAGGTAACTTAGAAAAATATGCCAATTTACGTGCGTGTTCCTCAGATATGTACGCAACTTTTATTAGTTTTGAGTTTTCTGATTTGAGCAACGGAAGTATTTATTTAAAATTCGTCTTTACTGGCTGTTCTGTTTTGGCAGATTCTGTCTCTGTTTTTTGCATTGTCTCTTGTGGACTTTAAGCAAGGCTTTCTAGACGTAGAGGGCTGTAGCTAATGTTTTATTGAGTTCTTGCAATGTGCCACTACAGGACCAAGGTGGATTCAAATTTTTTGAGTACTAACCCCTCTAATGAAGTTTATGAGAAGTTTGGTGTGAAGGAAGTTTTCAAGGGTCAAGAGAGGAGGATGATATATGATCAAGAAGAGTGAAAAGTCTAAGCTTGGGGATGCCCCCGTGCTTCATCCCTGCATATTTCAAGAAGACTCAAGCATCTAAGCTTGGGGATGCCCAAGGCATCCCCTTCTTCATCAACTTATCAGGTTCCTCCCCTGAAATTATATTTTTATTCGGTCACATCATATGTGTTTTACTTGGAGCGTCTGTGTCCTTTTATTTTTGTTTTTGTTTGAATAAATTCGGATCCTAGCAATCCTTGTTTGGGAGAGAGACACGCTCCGCTTTTTCATATGAACACTTGTTCTTCGTTTTATTTTTAATGTTCAATGATAAAAGTTGGAAGCTACAATACTTATGGTTATTTGGTTGGAAAAAGAAAATGCCTCATATGTCTTGGATAATTTGACACTTGGCAATTGTTTTGAGCTCTCAAATAGATCATGATTAAGTTTTTTTTCATGTAGTTTAAACCTATTAGTGGAGAACTCCGTAAAGCTTGTTAAAATTGGTTTGCATGATCGGTCTCTCTTAAGGTCTAGATATTTTCTGGTAAAAGTGTTTGAGCAACAAGGAAGACAGTGTAGAGTATTATAATGCTTGCAATATGTTTTTATGTAAGTTTTGCTGTACCGGTTCATACTTGTGTTTGCTTCAAACAACCTTGCTAGCCTAAGCCTTGTATCGAGAGGGAATACTTCTCATGCATCCAAAATCCTTGAGCCAACCACTATGCCATTTGTGTCCACCATACCTACCTACTATGTGGTATTTCCTGCCATTCCAAAGTAAATTGCTTGAGTGCTACCTTTAAACAATTCAAAATGCTTCTCAATTTGTGTCAATGTTTTATAGCTCATGAGGAAGTATGTGGTGTTTATCTTTCAATCTTGTTGGGCAACTTTCACCAATGGAATAGTGGCTTCATCCACTTATCCAATAATTTTGCAAAAAGAGCTGACAATGGGATTCCCAGTCCCAAATTAATTAACAAAAATAGACACTCCTCCATGGTATGTGATCGTTGGACGGCACCCGAAGGATTCGGTTAGCCATGGCTTGAGAAAGCAAAGGTTGGGAGGAGTGTCGTCATAATAAAACTAAAATAAAAAGGCACTCCTTCATGGTATGAGATTGTTGGCAGGCACCCGAGGATTCGGTTAGCCATGGTTTGTGAAAGAAAGGTTGGAAGGAGTGCCACCCAAAAATAAAAATAATTCATGGGAGCCGCTCTTTGAAGGTTTGTCTGGCGAGGGGGTTAGAGTGCCCACTACCATTCGTTGACAACAACAAACACCTCTCAAAACTTTACTTTTATGCTCTCTCTATGTTTTCAAAATAAAAGCTCTAGCACAAATATAGCAATCGATGCTTCCCTCGTAGAAGGGCCATTCTTTTACTTTTATGTTGAGTCAGTTACCTAATTCCTCCCACCTTAGAAGCAAACACTTGTGTCAATTGTGCATTGATTCTTACATACTTGCATATTTGCATTCATCATATTACTCTATGTTGACGATATCCATGAGATATACATGTTGAAAGTTGAAAGCAACCGCTGAAACTTAAATCTTCCTTTGTGTTGCTTCGATGCCTTTACTTTGAATCTATTGCTTTATGAGTTAACTCTTGTGCAAGACCCTTTGATGCTTGTCTTGAAAGTACTCTTCATGAAAAGTTTTGCTATATGTTATCTATTTGTTAGCAACTATAGATCATTGCCTTGAGTCACTTCATTCATTTCATATGCTTTGTAATAGTATGATCAAGGTTATGTAAGTAGCATGTCACTACAGAAATTATTCTTTTTATCGTTTACCTGCTCGGGACGAGCAGGAACTAAGCTTGGGGATGCTGATACGTCTCCGACGTATCCATAATTTCTGTTGTTCCATGCTTGTTTTATGACAATACTTACATGTTTTGCTTGCACTTTATGATGATTTCATGCGTTTTCCGGAACTAACCTATTAACAAGATGCCACAGTGCCAGTTCCTGTTTTCTGCTGTTTTTGGTTCCAGAAAGGCTGTTCGGGCAATATTCTCGGAATTGGACAAAATCAACGCCAAACCTCCTACTTTTCCCGGAAGGCTCCAGAACACCGAAGAAGAGTCGGAGAGGGGCCAGAGGGCCACCAGACCATAAGGTGGCGCGGCCTGGCCTGGGCCCGCGCCAGCCTATGGTGAGGAGCCCCCAGGCACCCCCTTGCGCCGCCTCTTCGCCTATAAAACCCCTTTCGACCTAAAAACGCAGTACCAATTGACGAAACTCCAGAAAGACTCCAGGGGCGCCGCCGCCATCGCGAAACTCCAATTCGGGGGACAGAACTCTCTGTTCCGGCACCTTGCCGGGACGGGGAAGTGCCCCCGGAAGCCATCTCCATCGACGCCACCGCCTCCATCATGCTCCGTGAGTAGTTCCCCCATGGACTACGGGTTCTAGCAGTAGCTAGTTGGTACTCTCTATCCCATGTACTTCAATACAATGATCTCATGAGCTGCCTTACATGATTGAGATCCATCTGATGTAATCGGTGTTGTGTTTGTTGGGATCCGATGGATGATACATTATGATTAGTCTATCTATAAAGTTTGTGAAGTTATTGTTGCTGCAATCTTGTTATTCTTAATGCTTGTCACTAGGGCCCGAGTGGCATGATCTTAGATTTGAGCTCTATACTTATTGCTTAGATTGTATCTACAAGTTGTATGCACATGTCACTGTCCGGAACCAAAGGCCCCGAAGTGACAAGAATCGGGACAACCGGAGGGGATGGTAGTGATGTGAGGATCACATGTGTTCACGGAGTGTTAATGCTTTGCTCCGGTACTCTATTAAAAGGAGTACCTTAATATCCAGTAGTTTCCCTTGAGGCCCGGCTGCCACCGGCTGGTAGGACAAAAGATGTTGTGCAAGTTTCTCATTGCGAGCACGTACGACTATAATTGGAAAACATGCCTACATAATTAATAATCTTGATATTCTTTCTTAATGCTTTGATTCCTATCAATTGCCCAACTATAATTTGTTCACCCAACACCTGTCACTTATTGGAGAGTTACCACTAGTGTAGATCGCTGGGAACCCCGGTCCATCTCTCATCATCATATACTCGTTCTACATGTCATTGGAAGTAGTATCAACTATTTTCTGGTGCCATTGCTCCTGTGTTACTATTACTGCTGCTGAGTTACTGTTACTATTGCTCTCATATCACTGCTACTTTCACATCACCCTGTTACTAGTGCTTTTCCAGGTGGAGCTGAATTGACAACTCAGTTGTTAAGGCTTATAAGTATTCTTTACCTCCCCTTGTGTCGAATCAATAAATTGGGTTATACTACCCTCGAAGACTATCGCGATCCCCTATACTTGTGGGTTATCAGTGTGCCAAGGCTATTCCGGGAGGAATTTCTTGCCTAGATGAGCCCAGCTTGGACAAAGCATGCACGGCCTCATTTTCCGCTCGTGGCACATGGTGAAACTCACAGCCCTCAAAGAAGCCGGCAATCTTTTGCACGTGAAACTGGTACGAAGCCATGTTGGCATCTTTTGCGTCCCAATCTCCGAAACATTGTTGCACCACGAGATCTGAATCTTCGTAGCAAATGATCCGGTGCGCACCGATTTCTTTTGCGACCTTAAGTCCATGAATCAGAGCTTCGTACTCAGCGACATTGTTTGATGCCCTGAAATGTACTTGCAAAACATACCGGAGATGATCTCCCTTAGGTGAGGTAAGCACCACACCGGCACCTAGACCCTCTTTGAGTTTGGATCCGTCAAAGTGCATCTTCCAGTATTCTATTTTTTGGTCCGGCGGCTTGTATTGTATTTTCGCCCAATCAACAAGGAAATCAGCCAAAGCTTGCGATTTTATGGCATCCCTTCTTTCGTATACCGGTACATATGGTGATATCTGAATTGCCCACTTTGCAATCCTTCCACTAGCATCTTTGTTGCACATGATATCGGAAATGGGTGCCTCACTCACCACTTTCATGGGGTGCTCTTCAAAGTAATGCTTAAGCTTCGTGGCGGCCATGAACACGCCATAAGTCATTTTCTGGAAGTGTGGGTAGTTTTGTTTTGAGAGGGAGAGCACCTCGCTCAGGTAGTATACCGGCCTCTGCACGGTTTTTTCCTTCCTCTTCTCTTTCAACCACAACCACCACACTCACAACCCGGTTTGTTGCTGCTATGTATAATAGCATAGGCTCTCTTTCTAGAGGTGAAGCCAGTATAGGTGCTGTGGCCAGCATTGTTTTTAGCCCTTTAAATGCTGCGTCTGCCTGAGGGGTCCAGACGAACTTGTCGGATTTTTTCATCAAAGCGTATGGCGGCAAAGCCTTCTCTCCCAACCTGCTTATGAACCGGCTTAGCGATGCCAAGCTTCCGGTAAACTTTTGCACATCTTTGAGATCGCGCGGTATAGTCATTCTTTCGATGGCTGATACGTCTCCGACGTATCGATAATTTCTTATGTTCCATGCCACATTATTGATGATATCTACATGTTTTATGCATACTTTATGTCATATTTATGCATTTTCTGGCACTAACCTATTAACGAGATGCCGAAGAGCCAGTTGCTGTTTTCTGCTGTTTTTGGTTTCAGAAATCCTAGTAAGGAAATATTCTCGGAATTGGACGAAATCAACGCCCAGGGGCCTATTTTGCCACGAAGCTTCCAGAAGACCGAAGAGAAGACGAAGTGGGGCCACGAGGCGGCGCCACGCTAGGGCGGCGCGGCCCAGCCCCTGGCCGCGCCGACCTAGTGTGTGGGCCCCTCGTGTGGCCCCCTGACCTGCCCTTCCGCCTACAAATAGTCTTCGTCGCGAAACCCCCAGTACCGAGAGCCACGATACGGAAAACCTTCCAGAGACGCCGCCGCCGCCAATCCCATCTCGGGGGATTCAGGAGATCGCCTTCGGCACCCTGCCGGAGAGGGGAATCATCTCCCGGAGGACTCTTCACCGCCATGGTCACCTCCGGAGTGATGAGTGAGTAGTTCACCCCTGGACTATGGGTCCATAGCAGTAGCTAGATGGTTGTCTTCTCCTTATGTGCTTCATTGTCGGGTCTTGTGAGCTGCCTAACATGATCAAGATCATCTATCTGTAATGCTATATGTTGTGTTTGTTGGGATCCGATGAATAGTGAATACTATGTTATGTTGATTATCAATCTATCTATGTGTTGTTTATGATCTTGCATGCTCTCCGTTACTAGTAGAGGCTTTGGCCAAGTTGATGCTTGTAACTCCAAGAGGGAGTATTTATGCTCGATAGTGGGTTCATGCCTCTATTGAATTGGGAGTGACAGAAACCCCTAAGGTTGTGGATGTGCTGTTGCCACTAGGGATAAAACATTGATGCTATGTCCGAGGATGTAGTTATTGATTACATTACGCACCATACTTAATGCAATTGTCTGTTGTTTGCAACTTAATACTGGAAGGGGTTCGGATGATAACCTGAAGGTGGACTTTTTAGGCATAGATGCATGCTGGATAGCGGTCTATGTACTTTGTCGTAATGCCCAATTAAATCTCACTATACTCATCATATCATGTATGTGCATGGTCATGCCCTCTCTATTTGTCAATTGCCCAACCGTAATTTGTTCACCCAACATGCTATTTATCTTATGGGAGAGACACCACTAGTGAACTGTGGACCCCGGTCCATTATTTTACATCAAATACAATCTACTACAATACTTGTTCTACTGTTTTCTGCAAACAATCATCATCCACACTATACATCTAATCCTTTGTTACAGCAAGCCGGTAAGATTGACAACCTCGCTGTTTCGTTGGGGCAAAGTACTTTGGTTGTGTTGTGCAGGTTCCACGTTGGCGCCGGAATCCCTGGTGTTGCGCCGCACTACATCTCGCCGCCATCAACCTTCAACGTGCTTCTTGGCTCCTACTGGTTCGATAAACCTTGGTTTCTTACTGAGGGAAAACTTGCTGCTGTACGCATCACACCTTCCTCTTGGGGTTCCCAACGGACGCGTGCTGTACGCGTATCAAGCTCTTTTTCTGGCACCGTTGCCGGGGTGATCAAGACACGCTACAAGGGGAGTCTCCACATCCCAATCTCTTTACTTTGTTTTTGTCTTGCTTTATTTTATTTACTACTTTGTTTGCTGCATTAAATCAAAATACAAAAAAATTAGTTGCTAGCTTTACTTTATTTACTGTCTTGTTTGCACTCTATATCAAAAAACACAAAAAAAAATAGTTACTTGCATTTGCTTTACTTATTTCAACATGTTTCCTTTTAATTTTACTGTAAAAGATATACCTGTGGGACAAGGGTCTATAATTGGAAGAGATAATATAGAAGAATTTTTCACCCATGTTAGTATGCATGAAGATCTTAAAGATATACCCCTTGCAAAAGCTGTCCCTACCTGCGAAGATGCCTCTGTTTGTTTGGTACGCATGATGGAAGCTAGATTTATTAGTCTCAACCCCATGATACAACACATGTTTCTTACACTTTCTGATATGGAGAGGGGAGAGAAGAGAGATTTTGTTCTAAAAGTCTTAGTGCGAGAATTTGCGGATATAGGTAAAGAAGCTAGAAAAGTTTTTAGTAAGCATGAGAGGCTTGATATGATCACCGATTTTAAGAGAACACTTGAAAAAATGGATATGGATAGAATTAAGTACACTAATAATGTTAATGATGGTGGGGAGATCAAAGCACCAATACCATGTAAGCTCCTAGCGATGCATGAAGCTCTAGATGATAATTATGCTTGGGTTGTTCCTGAAAATTTGTTTGATGAGAGTAGCAAGCCCAAGACTAATGAAAAGGGAGCCACTGAAACCTATGTATCCAAAATACTATGCATGGTTGAGAAAACTCCAAACCCCGCTGTTGACACTTCGTCTCTTGATAATACTTGATACACACTTTCTGCGCCTAGCTGAAAGGCGTTAAAGAAAAGCGCTTATGGGAGACAACCCATGTTTTTACTACAGTACCTTTATTTTATATTTGAGTCTTGGAAGTTGTTACTACTGTAGCAACCTCTCCTTATCTTAGTTTGTTGCGTAGTTGTGCCAAGTAAAGTCGTTGATAGTAAGGTTCATACTAGATTTGGATTACTGCGCAGAAACAGATTTCTTTGCTGTCACGAATCTGGGCCTAATTCTCTGTCGGTAACTCAGAAAATTATGCCAATTTACGTGAGTGATCCTCAGATATGTACGCAACTTTCATTCAATTTGAGCATTTTCATTTGAGCAAGTCTGGTGCCTCAATAAAATTCGTCTTTACGAACTGTTCTGTTTTGACAGATTCTGCCTGTTATTTCGCATTGCCTGTTTTGCTATGCTTGATGGATTTTTCGATTCCATTGATTTTCAGTAGCTTTGTGCAATGTCCAGAAGTGTTAAGAATGATTATGTCACCTCTGAACATGTAAATTTTGATTGTGCACTAACCCTCTAATGAGTTGTTTTGAGTTTGGTGTGGAGGAAGTTTTCAAGGATCAAGAGAGGGAGATGATACAATATGATCTAGGAGAGTGAAAGCTCTAAGCTTGGGGATGCCCCGGTTGTTCACCCCTGCATATTTCAAGAAGACTCAAGCGTCTAAGCTTGGGGATGCCCAAGGCATCCCCTTCTTCATCGACAACATTATCAGGTTCCTCCCCTGAAACTATATTTTTATTCCATCACATCTTATGCACTTTGCTTGGAGCGTCGGTTTGTTTTTGTTTTTGTTTTTGTTTGAATAAAATGGATCCTAGAATTCATTGTGTGGGAGAGAGACACGCTCCGCTGTTGCATATGGACAAATATGTCCTTAGGCTTTACTCATAGTATTCATGGCGAAGGTTGAATCTTCTTCGTTAAATTGTTATATGGTTGGAATCGGGAAATGCGACATGTAGTAATTCTAAAATGTCTTGGATAATGTGATACTTGGCAATTGTTGTGCTCATGTTTAAGCTCTTGCATCATATACTTTGCACCTATTAATGAAGAAATACATAGAGCTTGCTAAAATTTGGTTTGCATAATTGGTCTCTCTAAAGTCTAGATAATTTCTAGTATTGAGTTTGAACAACAAGGAAGACGGTGTAGAGTCTTATAATGTTTACAATATGTCTTTTATGTGAGTTTTGCTGCACCGCTTCATCCTTGTGTTTGTTTCAAATAACCTTGCTAGCCTAAACCTTGTATCGAGAGGGAATACTTCTCATGCATCCAAAATCCTTGAGCCAACCACTATGCCATTTGTGTCCACCATACCTACCTACTACATGGTATTTCTCCGCCATTCCAAAGTAAATTGCTTGAGTGCTTCCTTTAAAATTTCTATTCTTCACCTTTGCAATATATAGCTCATGGGACAAATAGCCTAAAAACTATTGTGGTATTGAATATGTACTTATGCACTTTATCTCTTATTAAGTTGCTTGTTGTGCGATAACCATGTTCCTGGGGACACCATCAACTACTCTTTGTTGAATATCATGTGAGTTGCTATGCATGTCCGTCTTGTCTGAAGTAAGGGCGATTTACCACTTATTTAATGGTTAGAGCATGCATATTGTTAGAGAAGAACATTGGGCCGCTAACTAAAGCCATGAATCATGGTGGAAGTTTCAGTTTTGGACATATATCCTCAATCTCATATGAGAAAATTAATTGTTGCTACATGCTTATGCATTAAAGAGGAGTCCATTATCTGTTGTCTATGTTGTCCCGGTATGGATGTCTAAGTTGAGAATAATCAATAGCGAGAAATCCAATGCGAGCTTTCTCCTTAGACCTTTGTACAGGCGGCATAGAGGTACCCCTTTGTGACACTTGGTTAAAACATATGCATTGCGATGATAATCCAGGTAATCCAAGCTAATTAGGACAAGGTGCGGGCACTATTAGTATACTATGCATGAGGCTTGCAACTTATAAGATATAATTTACATAACACATATGCTTTATTACTACCGTTGACAAAATTGTTTCTTGTTTTCAAAACCAAAGCTCTAGCATAAATATAGCAATCAATGCTTCCCTCTGCGAAGGGCCTTTCTTTTACTTTTATGTTGAGTCAGTTCACCTATCTCTCTCCATCTCAAGAAGCAAACACTTGTGTGAACTGTGCATTGATTCCTACATACTTGCATATTGCACTTGTTATATTACTCTACATTGACAACTATCTATGAGATATACATGTTATAAGTTGAAAGCAACCGCAGAAACTTAATCTTCCTTTGTGTTGCTTCAATACCTCTACTTTGAATTTATTGCTTTATGAGTTAACTTTTATGCAAGACTTATTGATGCTTGTCTTGAAAGTACTATTCATGAAAAATCTTTGCTATATGATTCAGTTGTTTACTCATGTCATTTACATTGTTTTGATCGCTGCATTCATTACATATGCTTACAATAGTATGATCAAGGTTATGATGGCATGTCACTACAGAAATTATCTTTGTTATCGTTTACCTGCTCGGGACGAGCAGAAACTAAGCTTGGGGATGCTGATACGTCTCCGACGTATCGATAATTTCTTATGTTCCATGCCACATTATTGATGATATCTACATATTTTATGCATACTTTATGTCATATTTATGCATTTTCCGGCACTAACCTATTAACGAGATGCCGAAGAGCCAGTTGCTGTTTTCTGCTGTTTTTGGTTTCAGAAATCCTAGTAAGGAAATATTCTCGGAATTGGACGAAATCAACGCCCAGGGGCCTATTTTGCCACGAAGCTTCCAGAAGACCGAAGAGAAGACGAAGTGGGGCCACGAGGCAGCGCCACGCTAGGGCGGCGCGGCCCAGCCCCTGGCCGCGCCGACCTAGTGTGTGGGCCCTAAAGGAGATATGCCCTAGAGGCAATAATAAAGTGGTTATTATTTATATCTTTATGTTTATGATAAATGTTTATATGTCATGCTATAATTGTATTAACCGAAACATTAGTACATGTGTGATATGTAAACAACAAAGAGTCCCTAGTATGCCTCTTAACTAGCTTGTTGATTAATGGATGATTAGTTTCATAATCATGAACATTGGATGTTATTAATAACAAGGTTATATCATTATATGAATGATGTAATGGACACACCCAATTAAGCGTAGCATAAGATCTCGTCATTAAGTTATTTGCTATAAGCTTTTGATACATAGTTACCTAGTCCTTATGACCATGAGATCATATAAATCACTTATACCGGAAAGGTACTTTGATTACACCAAACGCCACTGCGTAAATGGGTGGTTATAAAGGTGGGATTAAGTATCCGGAAAGTATGAGTTGAGGCATATGGATCAACAGTGGGATTTGTCCATCCCGATGACGGATAGATATACTCTGGGCCCTCTCGGTGGAATGTTGTCTAATGTCTTGCAAGCATATGAATAAGTTCATAAGAGACCACATACCACGGTACGAGTAAAGAGTACTTGTCAGGAGACGAGGTTGAACAAGGTATAGAGTGATACCGAAGATCAAACCTCGGACAAGTAAAATATCGCGTGACAAAGGGAATTGGTATCGTATGTGAATGGTTCATTCGATCACTAAAGTCATCGTTGAATATGTGGGAGCCATTATGGATCTCCAGATCCCGCTATTGGTTATTGGTCGGAGTGAGTACTCAACCATGTCCGCATAGTTCGCGAACCGTAGGGTGACACACTTAAAGTTGGATGTTGAAATGGTAGAACTTGAATATGGAATGGAGTTCGAATATTTGTTCGGAGTCCCGGATGAGATCCCAGACATCACGAGGAGTTCCGGAATGGTCCGGAGAATAAGATTCATATATAGGATGTCATTTTATGTGAATTAAAATGATCTGGAAGGTTCTATGGAAGGTTCTAGAAGGTTCTAGAAAAGTCCGGAAGAAACCACCAAGGAAGGTGGAGTCCCGGAGGGACTCCACCTCCATGGCCGGCCAACCCTAGAAGGGGAGGAGTCCCAAGTGGACTCCCCCTATGGGGGCCGGCCACCCCCCCACATGGAAGGGGGGAATCCCACCCCAAGTGGGATTCCCACCTTGGGTAGGTTTCCCTATCACATGGAAGGTTTTGGGTTCGGGTCTTATTCGGAGACTTGTAGTCCAACACTTGGGGCTTCCACCTATATAATGAGGGGCCAAGGGGAGGGGGCCGGCCACCCCAAGACCACAACCTGGCCGCCCCCCTTGAGTGGCCGGCCACCCCCTCCCAAACCCTAGCCGCCCCCCTCTCCTCCATAAGCTCCCGCACGCTTAGCGAAGCTCCGCCGGAGTTCTCCACCGCCACCGACACCACACCATCATGCTGTCGGATTCAAGAGGAGCTACTACTTCCGCTGCCCGCTGGAACGGGAGGTGGACGTCGTCTTCATCAACAACCAAACGTGTGACCGAGTACGGAGGTGCTGCCCGTTCGTGGCGCCGGTGATCAAGATCTTCTACGCGCTTTTGCAAGCGGCAAGTGAACGTCTACCGCAGCAACAAGAGCCTCATCTTGTAGGCTTTGGAATCTCTTCAAGGGTGAGACTCGATAATCCCCTCGTTGCTACCATCTTCTAGATTGCATCTTGGCTTGGATTGCGTGTTCGCAGTAGGAAATTTTTTGTTTTCTATGCAACATTATCCTACAGTGGTATCAGAGCCGTGTCTATGCATAGATGGTTGCACGAGTAGAACACAATGGTTTTGTGGGCGTTGATGCTCTTGTTATCTTTAGTTTGAGTACTTTGCATCTTTGTGGCATAGTGGGATGAAGCGGCTCGGACTAACTTTACATGACCGCGTTCATGAGACTTGTTCCTCGTTCGACATGCAACTTGTATTGCATAAGAGGCTTTGCGGGTGTCTGTCTCTCCTACTATAGTGAAGATTCAATTTACTCTTCTATTGAAAACATTAGTATCAACGTTGTGGTTCATGTTCGTAGGTAGATTAGATCTCTCTCGAAAACCCTAAACCACGTAAAATATGCAAACCAAATTAGAGACGTCTAACTTGTTTTTGCAGGGTTTGGTGATGTGATATGGCCATAATGTGATGATGAATATGTATGAGATGATCATTATTGTATTGTGGCAACCGGCAGGAGCCTTATGGTTGTCTTTAAATTTCATGTTGAGTAGTATTTCAAAGTAGTTGTAATAGTTGCTACATGGAGGACAATCATGAAGACGGCGCCATTGACCTTGACGCTACGCCAACGATGATGGAGATCATGCCCGAAGATGATGGAGATCATGTCCGTGCTTTGGAGATGAAGATCAAAGGAGCAAAGACAAAAGGGCCATATCATATCACATATGAACTGCATGTGATGTTAATCCTTTTATGCATCTTATTTTGCTTAGATCGCGACGGTAGCATTATAAGATGATCCCTCACTAAAATCTCAAGATAATAAAGTGTTCATCCTTAGTAGCACCGTTACCAAGACTTGTCGTTTTGAAGCATCTCGTGATGATCGGGTGTGATAGAATCAACAAGTACATACAACGGGTGCAAGACAGTTTTGCACATGCGGATACTAAGGTGGCCTTGACGAGCCTAGCATGTACAGACATGGTCTCGGAACACGTGATACCGAAAGGTAGAGCATGAATCATATAGTTGATATGATGAACACTTTGAGTGTTCGCCATTGAAATCACACCTTGTCTCGTGATGATCGGACTTAGGTGCGGTGGATTTGGTTCGTGTGATCACTAAGACAATGCGAGGGATATTGTTTTGAGTGGGAGTTCACCTAGATTTTTAATTATGTTGAATTAAAATTTGAACTCAATTTGTCATAAACTTAGTCTAAACTTTTGCAAATATATGTTGTAGAGATGGCGTCCCCAATCAATTTTAACCTGTTCCTAGAGAAAGAAAAACTTAAGAGCAACGGTAGCAACTTCACCGACTGGTTCCGTCATGTGAGGATCTTCCTCTCTGGCGGAAATCTGCAATATGTGCTTGATGCACCGCTAGGTGACCCTCCTGCAGAAACTGAAACCGATGAAGTAAAAGCTGTTTACGAGACTCGGAAAACTCGGTACTCTCAAGTTCAGTGTGCCATCCTGTGCAGTCTGGAATCCGAACTTCAAAAACGTTTTGAGCACCACGATCCTCATGAGTTGATGAATGAGCTGAAAGCTATTTTTTGAGACTCATGCGGCCGTGGAATGCTATGAAGCATCGAAACATTTCTTCAGCTGTATGATGGAAGAAGGCAGCTCCGTTAGTGAGCACATGCTCGCCATGACCGGGCATGCGAAGAAACTCAGTGACTTGGGAATAGTGATTCCTAATAGACTGGGGATTAATCGTGTCCTTCAATCACTGCCACCAAGTTACAAGAACTTTGTGATGAACTACAATATGCAGAACATGAACAAGGAGTTACCTGAACTCTTTGGCATGCTAAAAGCTGCTAAGATTGAGATCAAGAAAGAGCACCAAGTGTTGATGGTCAACAAGACCACCAGTTTCAAGAAACAGGGCAAGTCTAAGGGAAAATTAAAGAAGGGTGGCAAGAAAGCTGCCACGCCTCCTATGAAACCTAAGAACGGCCCTAAGCCTGATCGAGTGCTATTACTGCAAGGAGAAGGGACACTAGAAGCGTAATTGCTCCAAGTATCTGGCTGATCTGAAGAGCGGCCTTGTCAAGAAGAAGAAAGAAGGTATATCTGATATACATGTCATAGATGTTTATCTCACTGGTTCTCGTTCTAGTACCTGGGTATTTGATACTGGTTCGGTTGCTCATATTTGTAACTCGAAACAGGAACTAAAAAGAATAAACGAAGACTACTGAAAGATGAAGTGACGATGCGCGTTGGAAACGGATCCAAGGTCAATGTGATCGCAGTCGGCACACTTCCTCTACATCTACCTTCAGGATTAGTTTTAAGCCTAAATAATTGTTATTTTGTATCCGCGTTGAGCATGAACATTATATCTGGATCTTGTTTAATGCAAGACGGTTATTCATTCAAGTCTGAGAATAATGGTTGTTCTATTTTTATGAATAATATCTTTTATGGTCGAGCACCAGAAAAGAATGGCTTATTTCTGTTAGATCTCGATAGTAGTGATACGCATATACATAACATTGATGCTAAGCAAATTAAATTGAATGATAATTCTACTTATATGTGGCACTGTCGTCTTGGTCATATTGGAGTGAAACACATGAAGAAACTCCATACTGATGGATTACTTGAATCACTTGACTTTGAGTCACTTGATAGATGCGAAGCATGTCTAATGGGTAAAATGACTAAGACTCCATTTTCTGGTATGATGGAGCGAGCTACTGACTTATTGGAAATCATACATACTAATGTGTGCGGACCAATGAGCGTAGCATCGCGCGGTGGTTATCGTTATGTTCTAACCTTCACAGATGATCTGAGTAGATATGGGTATATCTATTTCATGAAACATAAATCCGAAACTTTCGAGAAGTTTAAGGAATTTCAAAGTGAAGTAGAAAATCAACGTAACAAGAAGATTAAATTTCTACGATCTGATCGTGGAGGTGAATATCTGAGTTATGAGTTTGGCATGCATTTAAAGAATTTATGCGGAATACTTTCACAATTGACACCGCCGGGAACACCTCAACGAAACGGTGTGTCCGAACGTCGTAATCGAACTCTCTTAGATATGGTTCGTTCTATGATGTCTCTTACTGATTTGCCATTATCATTTTGGAGCTATGCATTAGAGACAGCCACATTCACTTTAAATAGAGCACCATCAAAATCCGTAGAAACGACACCGTATGAATTATGGTTTAATAAGAAACCTAAGCCGTCGTTCCTGAAAGTTTGGGGTTGCGAAGCCTATGTAAAGAAGTTACAATCGGACAAGCTAGAACCAAAGCGGAGAAATGCGTCTTCATAGGATACCCTAAGGAAACTATAGGGTACACTTTCTATCACAGATCCGAAGGCAAAATCTTTGTTGCTAAGAATGGAACCTTTCTTGAGAAAGAATTTCTCACTAAAGAAGTAACTGGAAGAAAAGTAGAAATCGATGAGATTGATGAATCTATACTCGTTGATCAGAGTAGCGCAGTACCGTAAGTTGTACCTGTACCGCCTACACCGGCAACAGAGGAAGCTAATGATAATGATCATGAAACTTCGAACGAGGAAACTACTGAACCTCGCAGATCGACAAGGGAACGTGCCACTCCTGATTGGTATGATCCTTGTCTAAATGTCATGATTGTAGATAACAATGATGAGGACCCTGCGACGTATGAAGAAGCGATGATGAGCCCAGATTCCAACAAATGGCAAGAAGCCATGAAATCCGAAATGGGATCCATGTATGATAACAAAGTATGGACTTTGGTAGACTTACCTGATAGCCGAAAGGCTATCGAGAATAAATGGATCTTCAAGAGAAAAACAGATGCTGATGGTAATATTACTGTCTATAAAGCTCGACTTGTCGCAAAGGGTTTCCGACAAATTCAAGGAGTTGACTACGATGAGACTTTCTCACCTGTAGCAAAGCTAAAATCTGTGAGGATTTTGTTAGCAATAGCTGCATTTTTCGATTATGAGATTTGGCAGATGGATGTCAAAACGGCATTCCTTAATGGAGACATTGAGGAAGAGTTGTATATGGTACAACCCAAAGGTTTTGTCGATCCTAAAAATGCTGACAAAGTATGCAAACTTCAGCGTTCAATCTATGGACTGAAGCAAGCATCGAGAAGTTGGAACCGACGCTTTGATAAGGTGATCAAAGACTTCGGGTTTATACAGTGTCATGGAGAGGCCTGTATTTACAAGAAAGTGAGTGGGAGCTCTGTAGCATTCCTGATATTATATGTAGATGACATATTATTGATCGGGAATGATATAGAACTATTAAGCAGTGTAAAAGGTTATTTGAATAATAGTTTTTCAATGAAAGACCTTGGTGAAGCATCGTATATATTAGGCATCAAGATTTATGGAGATAGATCAAGACGCCTAATAGGGCTATCATAGAGTACATATCTGGACAAGATTCTAAAGAAGTTTAGAATGGACGAAAGTAAGAAAGGGTTCTTACCTATGTTACCAGGCAAGGTCTTGAGTAAGACTCAAGGACCGGCTACGGCAGAAGAAAGAGAAAGGATGAGTAATATCCCCTATGCCTCGCAAAGAGGATCTATCATGTATGCCATGCTATGTACTAGACCGGATATAGCACATGCCGTTAGTTTAACTAGCAGAGATATCAAAGTGATCCAGGAATGGAACACTGGACAGCGGTCAAGAATATCCCGAAGTACTTGAAAAGAACTAAGGATATGTTTCTTTGTTATGGAGGTGACCAAGAGCTCGTTGTAAGTGGTTACACCGATGCAAGTTGGAACACTGATCCTGATGACTCTAAGTCACAGTCTGGGTACGTGTTTATATTGAATGGTGCTGCAGTAAGCGGGGCAAGCTCGAAGCAGTGCACGGTGGTGAAGTCTTCAACAGAATCAGAGTACATAGCGGCTTCAGAGGCTTCATCAGAAGCGGCATGGATGAAGAGGTTCATTGTAGAGCTCGGTGTGGTTCCTAGTGCATTGGACCCATTAATCATTTACTGTGATAACATGGGTGCCATCGCCAATGCACAAGAGCCAAGGTCACACAAGAGGCTGAAGCATATCAAGCTGCGTTACCACTCGATTCGCGAGTACATCGAAGATGGAGAAGTAAAGATTTGCAAAGTACACACTGATCTGAATGTAGCAGATCCGTTGACTAAAGATCTCCCTTGGGCAAAGCATGACCAACACCAGAAAGCCATGGGTGTTAGGTATATTACAATGTAATCTAGATTATTGACTCTAGTGCAAGTGGGAGACTGAAGGAGATATGCCCTAGAGGCAATAATAAAGTGGTTATTATTTATATCTTTATGTTTATGATAAATGTTTATATGTCATGCTATAATTGTATTAACCGAAACATTAGTACATGTGTGATATGTAAACAACAAAGAGTCCCTAGTATGCCTCTTAACTAGCTTGTTGATTAATGGATGATTAGTTTCATAATCATGAACATTAGATGTTATTAATAACAAGGTTATATCATTATATGAATGATGTAATGGACACACCCAATTAAGCCGCATAAGATCTCGTCATTAAGTTATTTGCTATAAGCTTTCGATACATAGTTACCTAGTCCTTATGACCATGAGATCATATAAATCACTTATACCGGAAAGGTACTTTGATTACACCAAACGCCACTGCGTAAATGGGTGGTTATAAAGGTGGGATTAAGTATCCGGAAAGTATGAGTTGAGGCATATGGATCAACAGTGGGATTTGTCCATCCCGATGACGGATAGATATACTCTGGGCCCTCTCGGTGGAATGTCGTCTAATGTCTTGCAAGCATATAAATAAGTTCATAAGAGACCACATACCACGGTACGAGTAAAGGGTACTTGTCAGGAGACGAGGTTGAACAAGGTATAGAGTGATACCGAAGATCAAACCTCGGACAAGTAAAATATCGCGTGACAAAGGGAATTGGTATCGTATGTGAATGGTTCATTCGATCACTAAAGTCATCGTTGAATATGTGGGAGCCATTATGGATCTCCAGATCCCGCTATTGGCTATTGGTCGGAGTGAGTACTCAACCATGTCCGCATAGTTCGCGAACCGTAGGGTGACACACTTAAAGTTGGATGTTGAAATGGTAGAACTTGAATATGGAATGGAGTTCGAATATTTGTTCGGAGTCCCGGATGAGATCCCGGACATCACGAGGAGTTCCGGAATGGTCTGGAGAATAAGATTCATATATAGGATGTCATTTTATGTGAATTAAAATGATCCGGAAGGTTCTATGGAAGGTTCTAGAAGGTTCTAGAAAAGTCCGGAAGAAACCACCAAGGAAGGTGGAGTCCCTCCATGGCTGGCCAACCCTAGAGGGGGAGGAGTCCCAAGTGGACTCCCCCTATGGGGGCCGGCCACCCCCCCCCCCCCACATGGAAGGGGGGAATCCCACCCCAAGTGGGATTCCCACCTTGGGTAGGTTTCCCTATCACATGGAAGGTTTTGGGTTCGGGTCTTATTCGGAGACTTGTAGTCCAACACTTGGGGCTTCCACCTATATAATGAGGGGCCAAGGGGAGGGGGCCGGCCACCCCAAGACCACAACCTGGCCGCCCCCCTTGAGTGGCCGGCCACCCCCTCCCAAACCCTAGCCGCCCCCCTCTCCTCCATAAGCTCCCGCACGCTTAGCGAAGCTCCGCCGGAGTTCTCCACCGCCACCGACACCACGCCGTCGTGTTGTCGGATTCAAGAGGAGCTACTACTTCCGCTGCCCGCTGGAACGGGAGGTGGACGTCGTCTTCATCAACAACCGAACGTGTGACCGAGTACGGAGGTGCTGCCCGTTCGTGGCGCCGGTGATCAAGATCTTCTACGCGCTTTTGCAAGCGGCAAGTGAACGTCTACCGCAGCAACAAGAGCCTCATCTTGTAGGCTTTGGAATCTCTTCAAGGGTGAGACTCGATAATCCCCTCGTTGCTACCATCTTCTAGATTGCATCTTGGCTTGGATTGCGTGTCCGCGGTAGGAAAATTTTTGTTTTCTATGCAACGTTATCCTACAGGCCCCTCGTGTGGCCCCCTGACCTGCCCTTCCGCCTACAAATAGTCTTCGTCGCGAAACCCCCAGTACCGAGAGCCACGATACGGAAAACCTTCCAGAGACGCCGCCGCCGCCAATCCCATCTCGGGGGATTCAGGAGATCGCCTCCGGCACCCTGCCGGAGAGGGGAATCATCTCCCGGAGGACTCTTCACCGCCATGGTGGCTTCCGGAGTGATGAGTGAGTAGTTCACCCCTGGACTATGGGTCCATAGCAATAGCTAGATGGTTGTCTTCTCCTTATGTGCTTCATTGTCGGGTCTTGTGAGCTGCCTAACATGATCAAGATCATCTATCTGTAATGCTATATGTTGTGTTTGTTGGGATCCGATGAATAGTGAATACTATGTTATGTTGATTATCAATCTATCTATGTGTTGTTTATGATCTTGCATGCTCTCCGTTACTAGTAGAGTCTTTGGCCAAGTTGATGCTTGTAACTCCAAGAGGGAGTATTTATGCTCGATAGTGGGTTCATGCCTCTATTGAATCTGGGGGAGTGACAGAAACCCCTAAGGTTGTGGATGTGCTGTTGCCACTAGGGATAAAACATTGATGCTATGTCCGAGGATGTAGTTATTGATTACATTACGCACCATACTTAATGCAATTGTCTGTTGTTTGCAACTTAATACTGGAAGGGGTTCGGATGATAACCTGAAGGTGGACTTTTTAGGCATAGATGCATGCTGGATAGCGGTCTATGTACTTTGTCGTAATGCCCAATTAAATCTCACTATACTCATCATATCATGTATGTGCATGGTTATGCCCTCTCTATTTGTCAATTGCCCAACTGTAATTTGTTCACCCAACATGCTATTTATCTTATGGGAGAGACACCACTAGTGAACTATGGACCCCGGTCCATTATTTTACATCAAATACAATCTACTGCAATACTTGTTCTACTGTTTTCTGCAAACAATCATCATCCACACTATACATCTAATCCTTTGTTACAGCAAGCCGGTGAGATTGACAACCTCGCTGTTTCGTTGGGGCAAAGTACTTTGGTTGTGTTGTGCAGGTTCCACGTTGGCGCCGGAATCCCTGGTGTTGCGCCGCACTACATCTCGCCGCCATCAACCTTCAACGTGCTTCTTGGCTCCTACTGGTTCGATAAACCTTGGTTTCTTACTGAGGGAAAACTTGCTGCTGTACGCATCACACCTTCCTCTTGGGGTTCCCAACGGACGCGTGCTGTACGCGTATCAATGGCCCGGATTTTTACCGGATTAACCTCAATGCGCCGGCTTGATACGAGAAAATCAAGCAGTTTGCCGGTGGGAACACCGAAGGTGCATTTTGCCGGATTGAGTTTCATCCGGAATCTTCTCAAGTTATCAAATGTTTGCCGGAGGTCATCGATTAAGGTTTCTCTTACCTTAGTTTTTACTACGACATCGTCCACATAGACTTGTACGTTTTTTCCTATTTGATCGAACAAGCATTTTTGCATACAGCGCTGGTACGTTGCACCAACGTTGCGCAAACCAAAAGGCATAGTGACATAGCAATAAGCCCCGTGCGGGGTAATGAACGCAGTTTTTATTTGATCTTCCTTTTTCAAGGGGATTTGGTGGAAACCGAAATAAGCATCTAAGAAAGACAACAATTCACAGCTAGCAGTGGAATCAATCACTTGATCGATCCGGGGCAAAGGGAAAGGGTCTTTCGGGCATGCTTTGTTCAGGTTGGTGTAGTCGATGCACATGCGCCACACCTTTGGAGCTTTTGCTTCTAGGTTCTCTTCTTTCTTCTTTTCGACCAGCACCAGATTGGCTAGCCACTCAGTATGCAGCACTTCCACAATGAAACCGGCAACCAGCAACTTTGTCACCTCTTCTCCAATGATCTTTCTCCTGTCTTCAGCAAACCGGCGCAGCGGCTGCCTCACCGGCTTAGCATCCTTCCGAACATTTAAAGAGTGCTCAGCCAGCTCCCTCGGAACACCTACCAAGTCATCAGTAGACCATGAAAAGATATTCCGATTCTCACGGAGGAAGCTGACGAGCGCGCTTTCCTATGCCTCATTCATGCCGGTGCGCTCAGGGTAAGCCGGGTCCAGCACAATGTCCTTTGTTTCTTTTGTCGGCTTGAATGCCGGTGTGCCCAAGTTTGCACTCATTGCCGCTAAGCTTAGCTGTGAGGACTGAGCCAGCGCAACAGCAGTTTGCATCCTTCTTTTTTCCTCTGCAATCACCAGCGATTCTGCCAGGTTTGATCTGGCGGAAGCAGTTTCCAGTGAGACTTTGTAGTTTCCCACCACAGTTAAGGGTCCACGAGGTGCCGGCATCTTCATCTTGAGATAGGCCGTGTGAGTTGAGGCCATGAAAGCAGCCAATGCCGATCTCCCAAGTAATGCATGGTAGGGGCTGTCTAGGTCCACCACCTCGAACTCAACATTTTCCACCCGGCAGTTGTCACGCCCTCCAAACGATACATCCACCCGGACTTTTCCCACTGGTGCGCAGGACAAGCCCGGAACGATTCCGTGGAATGTTGTGCGGGTTGGCTGCAGCATGTTTTCTGTTATGCCCAGCGTGTGCATGGTGTTCCGGTACATGATGTTTATGCTACTTCCATTGTCTATCAGCACCTTGCTAAATTTGACTCAAGCATTTGGCCCATGCATGATTGAGTCTACCACAAGAGCGTAACCACCCGGATTAGCCATTATCTTGGGGTGATCCTTGAACGACCAGGAGATTTCCTGTTCCGACCACAACATGTATTTTGGCACTGCCGGCATCACAGCGTTCACTTCCATAGAACGGCGATCCAGGCTTTGTCTGTCGGTTGGCTCAGTGACGAACACAACGCAGCACATATCTAGATCATGGTAAACATTCCGGCCCAAAGGTGCCGGTGGAGGTGGTTGGCCATTGCCTTCTCCCACTTGGTTAACTTGCTGGTACTGTTGCCTGTTTGGCTGAGGCTGTACCGGTAAAGCATTTGCTCCGGTAAGCGGCGGTGGTGGTAGTTGATGCTGATGTAGCATATCTTGAGATGGTGGTAACATTGTGGAGCACCCTTATGCTTGCGCATCTTTTACTGCTTCCTTGAGCATCAAGTACTTGGTCCAAGAACAATCCTTCGTCAGATGATTTGACGGGTGAGCCGGATTCGGAGTGTGCCACCGGCAAGGTTGATCCATCGCGGCTTCCATGGTATATTTCACAGGTTCCTGCCAATTCTTTTTCTAGCCCCAGGGTTTCTTTTCGACCCATTGTTTCTTAGGACCCGCCCATGGCTGCGATCCGGTTCTTTGCCTCTGACTGCCACTGGCCTCAGAGTTTTCTTGTACAGCAGCAACTTGATGCGGACCGTATCTTCGATCCGGGAAATCTTCCCTTCTTTTGTTGTTCCGGTTTTCCCGGTGCTGAGGCGGGTTTGATTGTTCCGGCTCAGCTTGTACTGCCGGTTGCAATGGGTCTCCCAATGCGTAGTTATTTGCCACACGTATCATTTCCGCCAGAGTTACCGGCATGTTCCGCTGCAGCTTTTGCCACAACGGCGAACCTCTGCGGCATCCATTGCAAAACCAAGCAATGGCTTGTGCCTCTATCACCCCTTCACAGGAGTTTCTCGTGGAGTTCCACCGGGCCAGTTAGTCCCGGTCTGTTTCCTGCGGGCGCTGCACGCACAAAGCGAGCTGCTGAGGCCTGTTGGGCCTCCGGTATGTGCTGCTGAAGTTACTCACAAAAGCTTCCTCAAAGTCCAACCAACCATTTATGCTTCCTGCCGGCAAGTTGTTCAGCCAGAGTCGTGCCGGTCCCACCAAGAATGATGGTACAATTCTCACGGCCCAACGCCGGTTTCCTCCTCCAGCTACGGTTCCTCCGCCACCAGCGACGTATACCGCGGTCACGTAATCCGCGAGCCAATCTTCCGGCTTAGTGGTGCCATCATATGTTTTCGTGTCACGGGGCAACTGGAAGTTGCGAACCGGTGGTTCCTCTTTCATGATCCTTGGACCAAAACATTTTGGGCCCGGAGGACCTTCTGCCTCGATCATTTCTGACAAGTATACTCTATCCAGACGGTGCCTCGCATCTCGTTCTGGTAGGTATCTTTCTCCCAGGCGTTCTCCCAATGGGTTCCGGTATGCCGTGAGTCTTTCAGCTGTAGAATCAGCTTCATCGTAAGGTTCCGGTACCGCGGCCCTTGCCTGTCGGTACCTTGGGGGAAGCATTTCCTCCTCTTCATACGCCGCCCTTGCAGCTCGATAATCTTGCCCGGTTTCGTGTCTACCGGCATGATTGTTTCCAGCATAGCCTCTTCTGGCGTAGCCTCGATCTGCCCCTTGGCTTTTTCTACCGGCATCATGTTGACCGGCTTGTTGTTTTCCGGCAAGGACCGGATCATACACAGTCATCTGCTGTGCATTCATCTCTTTTTCTTTTCTCTTGTCCGGATGGGGGGACGATGCCTGCCCATGGGACTTGCTACCGGCATTCTTTGTTGAACGCGCGGATTTTGAAGCCGCAGCTTTGTTCAGCTTAGCAAGCTGCTCAGCATTCTGCTGCCCGATGGTATCAAGCAACTCTCTGACACGCTCTTGCTGCTTTGCTAGAGCGTCTCCGGAAAGTGATTCACACAGCTCTACTGCAGCCTTAGCAGCTTTTATAGTTTTATCCGGGCTACTGTACTTAGGTTTTTCTATGATGCTCACAGATGCAGAAACGCTCTTTCCGGTAAGAATCTCTTTACGCAAATCCTGATCTAGATTGCGAGCTCTAAGCCGGTTTTCCGGTATCCTGGCGGCCTGAGCGCTAACAGAAGCAAAGCCATTGGCTGCGTTATACTCACGTACGGTTAGGTTCAGCTCGCGCTGCGCCCTAACGATGTTCTTGCCGTTCTCGAGCAGCTTCTGGCGCTGCGCCTCCAGTTCCGCCTGCGCTGCTGCCGGGTCGATGTTCTGCGCGATGGGCGTGGCGAGGACGCTCATCGCCGCTTGAAGCGGTGTTTCCGGTAGTGCGGAAGATGTTCCCGCAGCGCCTGCCTCGCGCTCCAGCGGTGGCTTGGCCGCACGGGTTGATGCCGCACGCCCCACTCCTTCTTCCACAGCTTCCTTGCCAGCACTGACCACGCCAGCCATCATCACCTCCACGCTGCCGGCGGCGCGGCCAGCACATAGCCACCTTGGCGGATCCGGCGCCACCAGCACCGGCGGAAGGCGCTGGCGCACAGGGCCGGTGCCGAAGTAGACGCGGTGGCTGCCGAACTCGATGATGCGGTCGTTCTTGGGGAAGATGCCACCGTTGGCGAAGCAGCCCGCGTTGTCGTTGATGAAATCCATGGAGTAGATGCGCTACACCAGCGCGGACACCGTACGCTGGCCGGCGACGTCGAGGAGGCCCGCCCGAATGTGAACTCCGTCAAGCGCCACTTCTTGCCCCACGGTGGGCGCCAACTGTCGTCGTGGTGAACGAGCAGATGCCATGGGATGGCTTAAGTTCGGGCCGGATGGACGCTAGAGGATTCGGGTGAGGGTTTTGGGTTAGATGGGATGAACTTCCGGGTGCTTTCCTCAAGAACTAGAGGTAGAAGAAGAAAGACACAAGGAAGAACTCTACTCTAGATCCTTCTATTCATTGATCTCATGAGGTTACAAGTTTCTGTCTAACATTCATACATGGTGAGTCATCGTACAACATCCCCGCGATAGGGAGTGCCCCCTCTCCTTATATAGGGGAGAGGGTGGCTTACAGGGGAAGAAACCCTAGCAAACCCTAATGGCATCTTTGACTAGACAAACTACTTTACAAAGTTACTTTAATCATAAGTGACGCCGGGGTCTCCTTTAATCAGGGAGGCTGACGTCCTCCGGCTTCTTTCAGCGTCATCTTCCTCTTTGGCGCCAGGGCTTCGTTTAAAGCTACTTTGCTTAGCTCATCTTTGTCCTCTAGCTCTGAAGAAAATCTTTGACCAGTCTTGCCGACGTGCTACCGGGCACTTCTTGCCGGTAGCCCGGTGTCTTCTTTACCAGTTCCGGTATACCCCTCTTGGGGATATCGGCTTAGCTTTACTTAGCCAAACACTTAACTTTGTGCTCCGGTATAAACATTAAACCGGTATCTTGATGGCTCAAACCATCCGGTTTGGCATGCCTTTGGCATACCGGGGGTCATCCCCCCAACACTATACTTCTTCCCTGCCTTCTTGACCTTCCAGAACCATTTCTTCACTGCCTTCCTCACCTTGCAAATTAAGCACAATGGAAACAGTAACTTCCTTTTCTATTGTTGGAGTAACAAGTGCATGCAGGTACTGCCCATCCAGTGCCCTCTCCAGTTGTTCAAGTGGAGGTAAGTCACCTAAACAAATGTTCTGGTTCCTTGCCCCCCTAGGATGCATGCCATGTACTCTTCTTGGCAGCTCAGACATTTTTGCATGTTCATGTTGACAAGCCCTTCTAATTTGAGCTGGAAATCTTGGAGTTGGCAATGCCATGACTTGTGTTCTCACCATACACTCACCAAGCTGCTCCAAAGCAACAACAGCTTCCTGCTCCCTAGCACCTCTAGTCCTAGCCTCTGCCAACTCCCACTCTCTCACACTTCTCCTATGGTACACTATGTCATTTGGTTGTGTACTGCTACCAGTCGACCTTCTCCTATGGTACACTATGTCTTCTGTTCTATCCATTGCTTCTATTGCTAAGAACACAACAGTAGGTACTATTTATATGTAAACTAGATATGTAGAAAACAACCAAATTCACAAGTTAACAGTAACATTGGCAAGAGATTCACTACAATTTTAAAACACCCTTGTGCCATTGCATGGTCATTCCATTGGTTGTCATTGCATGGTCATTCAGCAGGTTGGCCTTGCATGCTTTTTATGGTTCCTAGGTTGCCTTTGCCAAGCTCTTACCAATTAATTTATCTTAATCTCTGCAGAGCATATTCCCCCAAGTACTTGACCCACGACTGGACGCTTCCAATACACTGGACAACATGGTGCACATGATGAGCCAAGAGGTATACAAATTAACTTTCTAGCAATTGCTCCAGTGAATAATTCATGACAGTTAATAAATTAACCGTAAAATGGAAAATGCAGGCAAAAAACAATGTACCACCTGCTAGAGTGCAACAACCTCTACCAGAGAGTGATTTTGTGGTAGAAGCTAGAGAAAGCGTCCCAGTAGGCAGGCAAAATTTAACTACTGCAACAAGAAGAGGAAGAGCAGCAACTGCAACAAGGGGAAGGGTGATAACCCACAAGTATAGGGGATCGCAACAGTCTTCGAGGGAAGTAAAACTCAAATTTATTGATTCGACACAAGGGGAGGTAAAGAATACTTATAAGCCTTAACAACTGAGTTGTCAATTCAGCTGCACCTGGAAAAGCACTAGTAACAGGGGTGATGTGAAAGCAGCAGTAATATGAGAGCAATAGTAACAGTAACACAGCAGCAATGGCAGTAACACAGAGGCAATGGCACCAGAAAATAGTTGATACTACTTCCAATGACATATAGAACGAGTATATGATGATGAGAGATGGACCCGGGTTCCCAGCGATCTACACTAGTGGTAACTCTCCAATAACATGTGACAAGTGTTGGGTGAACAAATTACAGTTGGGCAATTGATAGGATTGAAATAACATTAAGATAGGACATCAAGATTATTAATTATGTAGGCATGTTTTCCATATATAGTCGTACGTGCTCGCGATGAGAAACTTGCACAACATCTTTTGTCCTACCAGCCGGTGGCAGCCGGGCCTCAAGGGAATCTACTAGCTATTAAGGTACTCCTTTTAATAGAGCACCGGAGCAAAGCATTAACACTTGGTGAAAACATGTGATCCTCATATCACTGCCTTCCCCTCCGGTTGTCCCAATTTCTGTCACTTTGGGGCCTCGGGTTCCGGACAGCAATATGTGCAAACAACTTGTAGATACAATCTAAGCAATAATTATAGAGCTTAAATCTAAGATCATGCCACTCGGGCCCTAGTGACAAGCATTAAGCATAACAAGATTGCAGCAACAATAACTTCACAAACTTTATAGATAGACTAATCATAATGTATCATCCATCGGATCCCAACAAACACAACACCGATTACATCAGATGGATCTCAATCATGTAAGGCAGCTCATGAGATCATTGTATTGAAGTACATGGGATAGAGAGTACCAACTAGCTACTGCTAGAACCCGTAGTCCATGAGGGAACTAGTCACGGAGCATGATGGAGGCGGTGGCGTCGATGGAGATGGCTTCCGGGGGCACTTCCCTGTCCCGGCGGCGTGCCGGAACAGAGATTCTGTCCCCCGAATCGGAGTTTCGCGATGGCGGCGGCGCCCCTGGAGTCTTTCTGGAGTTTCGTCAATTCATATCGCGTTTTTAGGTCGAAAGGGCTTATATAGGCGAAGAGGCGGCGCAGGAGGGGCACCAGGGCGCCCTCCCCATAGGCCGGCGTGGCCAGGGGCCTGCCCGCGCGGCCCTATGGTGTGGGGGCCCTAGGCCTCCCCTCCGACTCTCCTTCGGTGTCCTGGTCCGTCTCGGTGAATTATGATGTTTGGTCTTCGTTTCGCCGAACTCCGAGAATATTGCCCGAACAGCCTTTCTGGAACCAAAAACAGCAGAAAACAGGAACTGGCACTTCGGCATCTTGTTAATAGGTTAGTTCCGGAAAATGCATTAAATCATTATAAAGTGTGAGCAAAACATGTAGGTATTGTCATAAAACAAGCATGGAACATCAGAAATTATAGATACGTTGGAGACGTATCAGCATCCCCAAGCTTAGTTCCTACTCGCCCTCGAGTAGGTAAACGATAAAAAGAATAATTTCTGTAGTGACATGCTACTTACATAATCTTGATCATACTATTGTAAAGCATATGAGATGAATGCAGTGACTCAAGGCAATGATCTATAGTTTCTAACAAATAGATAACATATAGCAAAACTTTTCATGAATAGTACTTTCAAGACAAGCATCAAAAGTCTTGCATAAGAGTTAACTCATAAAGCAATAGTTTCAAAGTAAAGGCATCGAAACAACACAAAGGAAGATTTAAGTTTCAGCAGTTGCTTTCAATTTTCAACATACATATCTCATGGATAATTGTCAACACAAAGTAATATGATGAGTGCAATAAGCAAGTATGTAAGAATCAATGCACAATTAACACAAGTGTTTGATTCTAAGATGGAAGGAAGTAGGTAAACTGACTCAACATAAAATAGAAGAAAGACCCTTCGCAGAGGGAAGCAGGGATAAAATCATGTGCTAGAGCTTTTTAAGTTTTGAAATCATATAGAGAGCATAAAAGTAAAGTTTTGAGAGGTGTTTTTTGTTGTCAACGAATGGTAGTGGGCACTCTAACCCCCTTGCCAAACAGACTTTCGAACAACGGCTCCCATGAAGGATGTTATCTTTCACATGTACTTTAGTTTAATTTTTTTTTGGGTGACACTCCTTCCAACCTTTTCTTTCACAAACCATGGCTAACCGAATTCTCGGGTGCCTTCCAACAATCACATACCATGAAGGAGTGTCTATTTATTTTAGTTTTATTTAGAGATGACACTCCTCCCCACCTTTGCTTTCTCAAGCCATGGCTAACTGAATCCTCGTGTGCCTTCCAACATTTCACATACCATGGAGGAGTGTCTATTTGCAAAATTAAGTTGCTTACTGGCGAATCAGAGCAAAACATGTGAAGAGAATTATTAATGAAGGTTAATTAATTGGGGCTAGGAACCCCGTTGCCAGCTCTTTTTGCAAAATTATTGGATAAGCGGATGAAGCCACTAGTCCATTGGTGAAAGCTGCCCAACAAGATTGAAAGATAAAACACCACATACTTCCTCATGAGCTATAAAACATTGACACAAATAAGAGATGATAAATTTTGAATTGTTTAAAGGTAGCACATGAAGTATTTACTTGGAATGGCTGGAAATACCACATAGTAGGTAGGTATGGTGGACACACATGGCATAGGTTTTGGCTCATGGTTTTGGATGCACGAGAAGCATTCCCTCTCAGTACAAGGCTTTGGCTAGCAAGGTTGTTTGAAGCAAACACAAGTATGAACTGGTACAACAAAACTTACATAAGAACATATTGCAAGCATTATAAGACTCTACACTGTCTTCCTTGTTGCTCAAACACTTTTACCAGAAAATATCTAAACCTTAGAGAGACCAATCATGCAAACCAATTTCAACAAGCTCTACGGTAGTTCTCCACTAATAGGTTCAAACTACATGATGCAAGAGCTTAATCATGATCTACTTGAGAGCTCAAAACAATTTCCAAGTATCAAATTATCCAAGACAATATGAGACATTTTCTGTTTCCAACCAAATAGCAATAAATGCAACAGCTTCCAACTTTTGTCATTGAACATTAAAAGTAAAAGCGAAGAACACCAGTGTTTATATGAAAAAGCGGAGCGTGTATCTCTCCCACACAAGGATTGCTAGGATCCGATCTTATTCAAACAAAAACAAAAATAAAAACACACAGACGCTCCAAGTAAAGCACATAAGATGTGACCGAATAAAAATATAGTTTCAATAGAAGTGACATGATAAGTTGTTGATGAAGAAGGGGATGCCTTGGGCATCCCCAAGCTTAGACGCTTGAGTCTTCTTGAAATATGCAGGGATGAACCACGGGGGCATCCCCAAGCTTAGACTTTTCACTCTTCTTGATCATATATCATCCTCCTCTCTTGACCCTTGAAAACTTCCTTCACACCAAACTTCTCATAAACTTCATTAGAGGGGTTAGTACTCAAAAAACTTTAATTCACCTTAGTCCTGTAGTGACACATTGCAAGAACTCAATAAAACATTAGCTACAGCTCTCCACGTCTAGAAAGCCTTGCTTAAAGTCCACAAGAGACAATGCAAAAAATAGAGACAGAATCTGCCAAAAAAGAACAGCCAGTAAAGACGAATTTTTAAGAGGTACTTCCGTTGCTCAAATCAGAAAACTCAAAACTAATGAAAGTTGCGTACATATCTGAGGAACACACACAAAAATTGGCAGATTTTTCTGAGTTACCTACAGAGAACCCTGCCCAAATTCGTGACAGATAGAAATCTGTTTCTACGCAGAAATCCAAATCTAGTATCAACCTTCGATTAGAGACTTTACTTGGCACAACATTGCAATAAAATAAAGATAAGGAGAGGTTGCTACAGTAGTAACAACTTCCAAGACACAACAAAACAGTAGCAAAATAAAAACATGGGTTATCTCCCAAGAAGTGCTTTCTTTATAGCCATTAAGATGGGCTCAGCAATTTTAATGATGCACTCGCAAGAAATAAGAGTTGAAGCAAAAGAGAGCATCAAAAAGCAAATTCAAAACATATTTAAGTATAACCCAATTCCTATGCATAGGAATCTTGTACACAAATAAATTCATGAAGAACAAAGTGGCAAGCATAAGAAGATAAAACAAGAGTAACTTCAAAATTTTCAGCATATAGAGAGGTGTTTTAGTACTACGCAAATTTATACAACCATGTTTTCCTCTCTCATAATAATTTCCAGTATCTTCATGAACAAACTCAACAATATAACTATCACATAAAGCATGTTTTTCATGATCCATAAACACACAATTTTTATCAAGCTCAAAGATAGTGGGATTAAAACTTTCAAACCCACTTTTACCAATAATATAACATGATGATTGATCAATCTCAAGAGATATGGGACTCCTAGATAAAGTCAAGACTTCTCTAATCCCATTTTCATTAGTAGTACAATTAATATTATCAAGTAACATAGGACCATCATCTAGAGCTTTATCATAAACATTTGCTACGCAAAACTCTTTAGTACCATGCATTTCGACATCAGGCACAAACAAAGCATTATCATAAGATTTATCAAAGTAGCATGGATTATCATAGATAACAGTAGCATAATTATTCTCACAAGTTTTACTTATAGGTACTATTTCAAGAGAATCCACAGGAACATAACATTCATCCTCTGTTGGTAAGCATGGAGGACAATCAAGTAGTGTAAGAGATAAAGAGTTACTCTCATTAGAAGGTTGGCATGGGTAGCTAATCCATTCTTCCTCCTTTTGTTCATCACTCTCCTCCTCTTTTTCATCCAATGAGCTTTCAGGTTCATCAATTTCCTCCTCTTTTTCATCCAATGAGCTTTCAGGTTCATCAATTTCTTCTTCCACAGGTTCCTGCAAATTGTGAGTGCATTCTTGTGCATTAATGAGTCTCTCTTTATAATCAATGATATAAGGATTATCACTGTAACTTTCTATGCAAAAATTAAGGATAGAAGAGACATAATCTTTAAGGTCCTTACAAACAACACAAGTTTCATAATTTTTAGCCATGAAGGATTCTATCTCAGAGGCTCCCATAAATAAGACAAATTACTCTACCTCTTCGAACCCAAAATGAATATAGTTATTCCAATTGTAGTTCTTAATTAAAACTTCTTCACTAAAGCCACATTGGAATTTAAGATGTTTAGTATCCTATTGAGAGCAACAGTTTATATCATGGCATTTGAGCAAGATTTTAGCAATTGTATTCAATTTTTCTATCACAGCACTCATGACTTTACCCGTTCTTGATTCTCTATAATTATTATAAATTTCAATAAGCTCCAAATAGGTTGTGGGTTCCCCCATAACAACAATTTTTAATTTTTCGGCTTTTCAAATTTTTATGAATTTTTGGGTATATAAGAAAAATAAAACAAAACAAAAAGAAACTAAGCAAAGTAATACTAGACAATAATAAACTAAGCACAAATAAACTAGACAAAAGTAAACTAAGCAAAACAAAATAAAATAAAAGAAAAACAGAGAGAGAGGTAGAGTGTACTCCCCAGGTGAACTTATGAGTAGAGCTATGCCTCCCCGGCAACGGCGCCAGAAAATAGTCTTGATAACCCACAAGTATAGGGGACCGCAACAGTCTTCGAGGGAAGTAAAACCCAAATTTATTGATTCGACACAAGGGGAGGTAAAGAATACTTATAAGCCTTAACAACTGAGTTGTCAATTCAGCTGCACCTGGAAAAGCACTAGTAACAGGGGTGATGTGAAAGCAGCAATAATATGAGAGCAATAGTAACAGTAACACAGCAGCAATGGCAGTAACACAGAGGCAATGGCACCAGAAAATAGTTGATACTACTTCCAATGACATATAGAACGAGTATATGATGATGAGAGATGGACCGGGGTTCCCAGCGATCTACACTAGTGGTAACTCTCCAATAACATGTGACAAGTGTTGGGTGAACAAATTACAGTTGGACAATTGATAGGATTGAAATAGCATTAAGATAGAACATCAAGATTATTAATTATGTAGGCATGTTTTCCATATATAGTCGTACGTGCTCGCAATGAGAAACTTGCACAACATCTTTTGTCCTACCAGCCGGTGGCAGCTGGGCCTCAAGGGAATCTACTGGCTATTAAGGTACTCCTTTTAATAGAGCACCGGAGCAAAACATTAACACTTGGTGACAACATGTGATCCTCATATCACTGCCTTCCCCTCCGGTTGTCCCAATTTCTGTCACTTTGGGGCCTCGGGTTCCGGACAGCAATATGTGCAAACAACTTGTAGATACAATCTAAGCAATAATTATAGAGCTTAAATCTAAGATCATGCCACTCGGACCCTAGTGACAAGCATTAAGCATAACAAGATTGCAACAACAATAACTTCACAAACTTTATAGATAGACTAATCATAATGTATCATCCATCGGATCCCAACAAACACAACACCGATTACATCAGATGGATCTCAATCATGTAAGGCAGCTCATGAGATCATTGTATTGAAGTACATGTGATAGAGAGTACCAACTAGCTACGGCTAGAACTCGTGGTCCATGAGGGAACTACTCACGAAGCATGATGGAGGCGGTGGCGTCGATGGAGATGGCTTCCAGGGGCACTTCCCCGTCCCGGCGGTGTGCCGGAACAGAGATTCTGTCCCCCGAATTGGAGTTTCGCGATGGCGGCGGCGCCCCTGGAGTCTTTCTGGAGTTTCGTCAATTCGTATCGCGTTTTTAGGTCGAAAGGGCTTATATAGGCGAAGAGGCGGCGCAGGAGGGGCACCAGGGCACCCTCCCCATAGGCCGGCGCGGCCAGGGGCCTGCCCGAGCGACCCTATGGTGTGGGGGCCCCAGGCCTCCCCTCCGACTCTCCTTCGGTGTCCTGGTCCGTCTCGGTGAATTATGATGTTTGGTCTTCGTTTCGTCGAATTCCGAGAATATTGCCCGAACAGCCTTTCTGGAACCAAAAACAGCAGAAAACAGGAACTGGCACTTCGGCATCTTGTTAATAGGTTAGTTCCGGAAAATGCATGAAATCATTATAAAGTGTGAGCAAAACATGTAGGTATTGTCATAAAACAAGCATGGAACATCAGAAATTATAGATACGTTGGAGACGTATCAAAGGGGTGCATCAACTCAGCAAGAAAGAGGAAGAGGAAGGGGAGAAGTGCTGACACAGGAAGAGCAGCAACTGCAACAAGGGGAAGATGAACATCAAGTGATCAACAAAGAGGAATAGTAAGGGGAGATCTACATGTGCTACCAGAAAAAGATCAACTGAAGCAAGCACAAGTGAAACTACACACCAAGTTGCCAGAGGAAGATCAAGAAGAGGCTATGCAACAGGCCCCGACAGTGTCTACTACATGTGTTTTGGTGATGACAGGATTGACCTCAATGCATTTCCAGACTTGAATGAAGAAATCAGTGCAGATGACAATGCACATGAGATGCATTTGAGTCAAAATGCACCATCCACAACTGACAACTAGCAGCACATGAAAATGTATCACTGAACTTGTTTTCTGGTTATTTACTGAACAATGCATGACATTGCTTGGTTATGTACTAAACAATGCATGAGAAGTTGATTTGGTAGACCTTACAATGATGAATTGTTGATGCCATTTCAATTGATTTTCCTACTGTAATTGAATGAACACAATTTGAGTAAGCAGCCAACCTCACGAAATTTTATTTCATCAAATAAATAGTACAAGTTGACTCAAAGAAAGCCCTTGTTCACCAAAGCAGAAACAAAATAGTTGGCTAAACAACTAGCTACAATTATAAGAAATAAGAACTCTCTCCTATCTCTACTTCTAAGCTCCTCCCTATATTCTATCTGCATTGCTTTCTTCCTTACTTCATCCTCTAATTCATTCAATCTCATTAAAAGGAGCCTATTTTCTTCCTCAGTGTCTCTCACATTCCAGCTTCTATGTGATATGTCCAAAACGTATCTACTTTCCCGAACAGTTTTGCTATTGTTTTGCCTCTAATTTGTGTATTTTGGATACAACTAACACGGACTAACGCTGTTTTCAGCAGAATTGCCCTGGTGTCTCGTTTTTGTGCAGAAACTCAACTTTCAGGAAAATCCCCGGGATTAATTCCAATGGGCATATTTTCACATAATATTGACGGAGCCAGAAGACCAGAAGGAGGGGGGCCACGAGGCGCCCACCCCACCAGGCGGCGCGGCAGGTCCCTGGGCCGCGCCGGCCTATGGTGGCGGCGCCTCGGCCAGCCTCTGACGCCCCCTTTCGACTACTTAAGGGTTTCGACCTAAAAACGCACTGGGGTTAGTCGAAATCGCCAGAAGACATCCAGAACACCGCCGCCATCGCGAAACTCCGTCTCGGGACCAGAAACTCCGTTCTGGCACTCTGCCGGGACAGGAAATTAAAGGAGATCATCGCCATCATCACCACCGACCTCTCTCCATCAACCATCCATGTTTCCCTCAACCATGTGTGAGTAATTCCCCCGCTGTAGGCTGAAGGGGATGGTAGGGATTGGATGAGATTGGTCATGTAATAGCATAAGATTGTTAGGGCATAGTGCCTAGTATCCGTAGTTGGTACTTTTATGATATTGTTGCAACTTGTTATGCTTAATTCTTGTCACTAGGGCCCGAGTGCCATGATCTCAGATATGAACATGTTATCAATTCATGATGATATTCATTGCTTTATGATCTTACCTGCAAGTTGTATACACATATTGCTGTCCGGAACCCGAGGCCCCAAAGTGACAGAAATTGGGACTACCGGAGGGGAAGGCGGTGATGTGAGGATCACATGTGTTCACGGAGTGTTAATGCTTTGCTCCGGTGCTCTATTGAAAGGAGTACCTTAATTACCAAGTAGATTCCCTAGAGGCCCGGCTGCCACCGGCTGGTAGGACAAAAGATGTTGTGCAAGTTTCTCATTGCGAGCACGTACGACTATATATGGAACACATGCCTATGGTTGTTTAGTACTTGGATACTGTTTTATTACTATTTGCAAATGCCCTACTTTGATTGTTACATGATTTCTCTCATCCATGCAGCGCCCGTTCATCCATCCCTGTGCCTACAGTATTTTAATCTCGCTGTTTACTATAATCACTACTGCTGTCTTTGTTACACTGCTGCTGATATTTCACTACTGCTACTGCTAAAACTGTTGCTACTGATAAACTCTTGCGAGCAAGTCTGTTTCCAAGTGCAGCTGAATTGACAACTCCGCTGTTAAGGCTTACAAATATTCTTTGGCTCCCCTTGTGTCGAATCAATAAATTTGGTTTTACTTCCCTCTAAGACTGTTGCGATCCCCTATACTTGTGGGTCATCAAGACTATTTTCTGGCGCCGTTGCCGGGGAGCATAGCTTTATTTGCAAGTTCATCTGGATTGATATTGTTCGCTGCAAATTCTCCATCATGGGTAAACCTCGCGATACTAAAGTTGCCATATTACCATCCACTACAAGAAAAGGTACAACTCTGAGTACCTCTGCTGCTCTTGATTCACCATCTGTGATAAGTCAACTTGTTTCACCACCACAAGCTGCACATGCTGGTACTTCTGCTGAATCTGAAAATTCCTCTTATAATTTTAATGATGCTTCTGCTATGCTTGATGATAGTGGTTCGTTAGGATCTTTTCTAGATGCTACAATTGCTAGGTCTAGACAAATTGAAAATACTGAAACTCCTAATGAAAATATTGTTACACCTGTTAATTCACCTGAGTCTGAATACTCTAGTGATGATCTTGATGAAGATTATGTGGAACTTGATGATGATTTTATTGTTAAATGCAATGCTACTACTGATGCAAGTAATATTAAAAAGCTTCTTGCACAACATACTGTTAGATATAAGCTGTCTCCTGATCCTAAATTTGCCACATCTCCTATAAACATTAAGGATAAGGATTATGATTTTTCTCTTGATTTATCTCATATATCTATTGTTGAGAAAACACCCTTTTGTGGTACTGAAAAAGAAAGTGCTGTAGAACACATGATTGAGCTGTCTACTTTGATAAGCTTGTTTTCTGATGATATCAAGAAGCGTACCTATTTTGTTGCTAAATTTTTTCCTTTCTCATTAAAGGATGATGCTAAAACTTGGTATAATAGTTTGCCTCCTGATTCTATTGATAGTCCAAGTGGTTTGCTTGATGTTTTCTTTCGGAAATACTTTCCTGCTAGTGCTCAACATATTGCTTTGCAGAAAATTTATAGTTTTGACCAGGAAGATGGAGAGAAATTGCCTGAAGCTTGGGCAAGGTTTTGTTCTCTTATCAGAGCTCGACCTGGACATGATCTGGAAAAGCATGATTTACTTGATATATTTTATAGTGGACTAACCATTGAGTCTAGGGCATACCTGGATAGTTGTGCTGGTTGTGTTTTCAAGAAAAGAACTCCAGAAGAAGCTGAAGAATTATTGGCTAAAATAGGCCGAAATCATGATGATTGGACTACACCTGAACCAACCCCGACGCCAATATTGAAGAAGAGGGGTATGATTAAATTAAATGATGAAGATATGAGGGAAGCCAAGAAATCTCTTAAGGAGAAAGGTATTGAATCTGAAGATGTGAAGAATTTACCTCCCATAGAAGATTTATGCAAGATAACTCCCCCTTCATCCATGATTGAGGTACATTCTCTTCAACGCTTTAGTAGGGAAGATATTCCGTATTCAAAACCTCCTGCTCAATGCTTAAATGCGTTTGATAATTATATTGTTAAGCAAGATAATTTTAATATGAGAGTAGATAATCATTTAATGGAAAATTCTCAAGCTATTAGCAAATTGCATGATATTGTGGAGAGAACCTCCAATGACGTTAAGATGCTTGTTAAACATTTTCATATGGTTCAAACTCAAATTGATTAACTCACTAAAGTGCAAAATGACTTGTTAAAAAATAGTTCTAAAGAAAAACATGCTTATGAAGTAACAACTAGAGGCGATGTTTCTACTCAGGATCCTCTATATCCTGAAGGGCATCACAAAAGAGTTGAACAAGATTCTCAATGAACTGAAACTAGTGCTTCTTCTAAGAAAAAGAAAAAGAAACATAAAACTATTGTAGAATCCTCTGAGCCTGTTAATGATCCTAATAGTATTTCTATTTCTGATGCTGAAACCGAAAGTGGTAATGAACATGATAAAGATAATGATAAGAATGATGCTTCTGATAAAAAAAGAGGTTGAAGATTAACCTGAAAAGCATGCTAAAAATAAAAAGTACACTAAAGAAGATTTTATTGCTAAGAAACATGGTAATGAAAGAGAACCTTGGGTTCAAAAGCAAATGCCTTTTCCTGCTAAGAAACTAAAATCAAAGGAAGAAGAACATTATAATAAATTTTGTGATTGGATGAAACCTTTGTTCTTGCAAATCCCTTTGACTGATGCTACTAAATTGCCTCCTTATTCAAAGTATATGAAAGATATTGTCTCTAACAAAAGGAAAATTCCTAATGAGGAGATTTCCACTATTCTTGCTAATTACACTTTCAATGGCAAAGTTCCAAAGAAGCTGGGCGACCCAGGTATACCGACTATTCCTTGTTCCATTAAGAATAATTATGTTAGAACTGCTCTATGTGATTTGGAAGCAGGAGTTAGTGTTATGCCTTTTTCTCTTTACAAGAGACTTTATTTAGATAAGTTGATACCGACTGATATATCTTTGCAAATTGCTGATAAATCTACCGCTATTCCTGTTGGTATATGTGAGGATGTTCCTGTTCAAGTTACTAATAATTGCTTAATGTTAACTGATTCTGTTGTGTTGGAAATGCCAGAAGATGATAATATGTCTATTATTCTTGGAAGACCTTTTCTTAACACTGCAGGGGTTGTTATTGATTGCAATAAAGGAAAAGTTACTTTCAATGTTGACGACAAGGAGCATACCATTTATTTTCCCAAGAGGATTGATAAAGTATGTGGAGTTAATACAATTTCTAATGTGAGAACTATCAAAGTGGGAGTTATTGATTGTCCTATATATGAGCCTAAAGAAGGATATCAAAATATTATGATTGGATCCATATCAATACAATACAAGGTAACATGATTGATTTGAGGTTTATTTCTTCTTATGTCATGTAAAATTTATTTGGTGGCAAGACTTGATCAACCTTGTTAACAAGTACATTTTATATGCATAGAGGAGCTAAACAACATTTCTTTCTTCCTCCACTTGTTCGACTTGCTGTAGCACTACTTGTTTTTCAAGGTTCTTTAGTTGTTTAGAGGTTTGAAAATCTTTTTCTGGCCAGTAATAATAATTTTAACACCCAGAAATGTGCATTTTTTAAAGTTTTAAAAAAATTACAAAAATTATACCGTTGGTCTTATTTTTAGAAGAGCTACTTGGGAGCACCTAGGGCTGACCAGTGGGGCACCCCAGGGCTGTCCCCCTTGAGCCGGTGCGGCCAAGCAGGGGGCGCGCCACCCTGTGGTGTGGGCCCCTCCTTGCCCCACTAAGTCATCTCTTCCTCCCATTCCACTCTCTCTCCCGAAAAAACTCGTACCAACTTTCTCTCACTCGCTTTTTTGCTCAAGAGCTCAGGATTTCTCGATCTCTTTGCTCAGCCCAGATTTCTGTCTGAAATTTGGCACATTTGCTCTCCGGTATGTGACTACTCCGATTATCCGAGTAGAATTTTGTTTGGTTGAGTATATCTTGAATATTTTGCTGCTGTAGGTAACATGTTAAGTGAGCTTGCATGCTTGTTCTAAGTTGTAAGAATTAGTTTTGATGCATGTTTAGTACTCTACCAAGTTCCTATAGTAGTTTCCCTCAATTATATGTCTCCAAATCAACTTTTATAATGTTTGTTAAAAAAAATTCAGAAAAGGAAGATGCATAACCATACCTTTGGAGAAATGTTCGAAAGAGAGATGACAAGCACGGGGAGGCCCTCAAGGGCAGCCACTCGAATTAGACGATCCTATAATGAGGATGTCATCGCACCGAGCTTCGAAGTTGAAGAGGATAATGGAGTTCCTAATGCTTCATCCTTTCCATGCTATGACTTTTTGCGTAATCCAGGGCTGCTTGATGACTTCTTGTTCCTCATCAATAATGTGGGCTTATCTACCTATATGGAAGATGAGAGGAGTCAATACTACATGCTAACTAAAATCTTTGTTGAAAGCTTTCAGTTCAACAACGCACACTTCTCACCATCAGTTACATTTAGGATTTATGATAGGCCTATTACTATGAAGTTGAAGGATTTTTGTGCTGCATTGGGTATTACTCCTGTAGGTACAGCGAAGAAGATTGAGAAAAGCCCCAAGGCTTTAACGGAGCTCTATCGAGAAGTTACCAATGATGATAGCCGCACCATTCAGCGCGACAAGATAAGAAACATTCAATTCCCTGCCATTAGATATTTCGCTTACTATCTTGCTACTAGCATTTTTGGTAGGGAGAACACTAGCAACATTTCTAGTTATCATCTTGCTTTTCTAGTTGCTGCACTTACTGAAAGTACACCTTGTCATCTTGGTGCTCTCATTGCTCGTCGCTTAGCTAATAAAGGACCCATTTTTGGAGGAATTGTTGCCTCACGTATTATTGCACATCTAGATCTTCCTCTTGATTCTAGTGATGAGAAATTAACTCCTATAAGGCTTGATATTGCTGCTATGAAGAGTCACCAATTTGTTACAACTGACTCTAGTTTAGAAAATATTGTCTATAAAATGTTGTTTATTGACAGGGATGAGAGGGAAATCCCTTTGCCGCAGACCGATTTGTTCAGTGTTCACAGGAGACCGTGGTCGCGCTCTAAGGAGGAGGTGGATGAGCAGCTGAGGATACATGGTTTCCACCAGCAGCATGACTCCGAGGACGCCGAGCCCTCCTACGGGTACATCGTCACATATCCTGGTGCGTCTTCCAGCACATACCCAGAACAGGATCCTTCTTCGTCATACTACGGAGGTGCCACTTCATGGGCACCATGGGATTGATCTCCACTTAGGCCAAAAGCCTAAGATTGGGGGGAGGTATACCGACATCACTCATTCATTGCATATTACAATTGCTGGATACTTGTACATACTTGTTTAGCTTCTTAAGGTGATCTCTAATAAGAGGGAGATGATATTTGGGGAAGTGCTGTTTGAAAACAGATTCTGGACTGATACCAAAAAAATTCCCAAAACCATCCAGAACGTTATTTTGCGAAGCCAATTTTTGTGCATGTTCCCCAGGTTATCATCTAACTTTCATTAGTTGAGCACTTTTCGAGTTGAGCAGCGGAAGATTTTCTTAAAAATCGATTACTGTACTGCTATCAAGTTTGACGAATTTCTGCTGCTTTGTGTTTATGTGACTCTTTTAGTTTTAATTTTCTTGTTTTTGCTTTGTTTATTTTCTAAAACACAAAAAGACCAAACATATTTCTGTTGTTTCTCTTTACCATTTATTTATTTTGGTTTCTTGCTCCTATTTTGCTTTATTTGCTATCGTTGGTTTGCTATAAGAAAATCCAAAAAGATTTTGCTTTGTTTGCTTGTTTCCTTTTGTTCTTGTTTCTAATTCGAAAACACCAAAAATATTTGTTGTTCTTCTTTGGTTTTGTAAAGTTCATTATGGAGTTCAGCGGTCTCCGGTGGCTGGAGCTTGGTTTTCATTCCATATTATTCAAGCTACACAAGTGAAAGGAAATAATGACGATCTACGACAACTCGACTGTGGTGAGAGGCTGGTATGAACTCTATTTGTTTTCATTTTTGTACATATACTCATCCATGTGAGCATGCTTAGTTGGTTCATGTGAGGTATATGTCATTTAAGAAAGTCTAGTAGTTCATGATCTCTCATGCCTAGCTCCAATTTATTAATATGAGTAGCATGTCATAGATATTTGCTTGCATTGTTTTATTTATAAATAGGTATGACATTGCGGTATCCTCCTCTAAATAATTCACTTGAATCGACTTGGCACATGCTCACGCATGCATATGACTGAACAAAAGTCAATTAAGGCTCGATGATTTACTTTGCCTCAGAGTTCTTGTATCACTTTTATGCCTCCGTTAATTTATTTTGTCGCAAGCATGATTATGATAGTTATTGCTCTCTTGATTGTCGCTTCCCAGTCTATTGCTAGCCTTCACTTGTACTGAGCGGGAACGCTGCTCGTGCTTCCAAACCCCTGAAAACCAAGTTATTCCAAAGTGTCCACCATAAATACCTATGCATGGCATTTTAAACCATTCCAAGTAAATTCTCATGTGCTACCTTTAAACCTTAAAAATACTTCTCAATTTGTGTCGATGTTTTATAGCTCATGAGGAAGTATGTGGTGTTTATCTTTCAACCTTGTCATTTACTTCTGATAGACTTTCATCAATGGACTAGTGGCACATCCGCTTATCCAATAATTTTGCAAAAAGAGCTGGCAACGGGGTCCCAGCCCCAATTAATTAACTTTCATCAATAATTCTCTTCACATGTTTTGCCTTGATTTATCAGTAAGCAACTTAATTTTGCAAATAGACACTCCTCCATGGTATGTGAATGTTGGAAGGCACTCGAGGATTCGGTTAGCCATGGCTTGTGTAAGCAAAGGTTGGGGGGAGTGTCATCCATAATAAAACTAAAGTACGTGTGTGAACAAAAGAGAAGAGGGATGATTGTTGACGCGTAAAGCACACGCCCGTTGGGAACCCCAAGTGGAAGGTGTGATGCATACAGCAGCAAGTTTCCCTCAGTAAGAAACCAAGGTTTATCGAACCAGTAGGAGTCAAGGAGCACGTGAAGGTTGTTGGTGACGGAGTGTAGTGCGGCGCAACACCAGGGATTCCGGCGCCAATGTGGAACCTGCACAACACAATCCAAATACTTTGCCCCAACTTAACAGTGAGGTTGTCAATCTCACCGGCTTGCTGTAACAAAGGATTAAATGTATGGTGTGGAAGATGATGTTTGTATGCGAAGAACAGTAAAGAACAATGTTTGCAGTAGATTGTATTCGATGTAAAAGAATGGACCGGGGTCCACAGTTCACTAGTGGTGTCTCTCCAATAAGATAAAGCATGTTGGGTGAACAAATTACAGTTGGGCAATTGACAAATAAAGAGGGCATAACAATGCACATACATATCATGATGAGTAGTGTGAAATTCAATTGGGCATTACGACAAAGTACATAGACCGCTATCCAGCATGCATCTATGCCTAAAAAGTCCACCTTCAGGTTAGCATCCGCACCCTTCCAGTATTAAGTTGCAAACAACAGACAATTGCATTAAGTATGGTGCGTAATGTAATCAACACAAATATCCTTAGACAAAACATTGATGTTTTATCCCTAGTGGCAACAGCACATCCAACCTTAGAACTTTCTGTCACTGTCCCAGATTAAATGGAGGCATGAACCCACTATCGAGCATAAATACTCCCTCTTGGAGTTACAAGTATCAACTTGGCTAGAGCCTCTACTAGCAACGGAGAACATGCAAGATCATAAACAACACATATATGATAGATTGATAATCAACATAACATAGTATTCCATATTCATCGGATCCCAACAAACACAACATGTAGCATTACAAATAGATGATCTTGATCATGTTAGGCACCTCACAAGATCTAACATGATGGCACAATGAGGAGAAGACGACCATCTAGCTACTGCTATGGATCCATAGTCCAGGGGTGAACTACTCACACATCAATCCAGAGGCGATCATGGTGATGAAGAGTCCTCCGGGAGATGATTCCCCTCTCCGGCAGGGTGCCGGAAGCGATCTCCTGAATCCCCCGAGATGGGATTGGCGGTGGCGGCGTCTCTGGAAGGTTTTCCATATCGTGGCTCTCGGTACTGGGGTATTCGTGACGAAGGCTTTAAGTAGGCGGAAGGGTAGGTTTAGAGGCGGCGCGAGGGCCCCACACGCCAGGGCGGTGCGGCCCCACCCTTGGCCGCGCGGCCCTGGTGTGGCGGCGCCTCGTCGCCCCACTTCGTAATCCTTTCGGTCTTCTGGAAGCTTTGTGGAAAAATAAGACCCTGGGCGTTGATTTCGTCCAATTCCGAGAATATTTCCTTTGTAGGATTTCTGAAACCAAAAACAGCAGAAAACAGCAACTGGCTCTTCGGCATCTTGTCAATAGGTTAGTGCCGGAAAATGCATAAATATGACATAAAGTGTGTATAAAACATGTGAGTATCATCATAAAAGTAGCATGGAACATAAGAAATTATAGATACGTTTGAGACGTATCAAGCATCCCCAAGCTTAGTTCCTACTCGCCCTCGAGTAGGTAAACGATAACAAAGATAATTTTTGAAGTGACATGCTATCATAATCTTGATCAATACTATTGTAAAGCATATGAGATGAATGCAGTGACTCAAGGCAATGATCTATAGTTCCTAACAAATAGATAACATATAGCAAAACTTTTCATGAATAATACTTTCAAGACAAGCATCAAAAGTTTTGCATAAGAGTTAACTCATAAAGCAATAAATTCAAAGTAAAGGCATTGGAGCAACACAAAGGAAGATTTAAGTTTCAGCAATTGCTTTCAACTTTCAACATGTATATCTCATGGATAATTGTCAACACAAAGTAATATGATGAATGCAAATAAGCAAGTATGTAAGAATCAATGCACAGTTAACACAAGTGTTTGCTTCTAAGATAGAAAGAAATAGGTAAACTGACTCAACATAAAAGTAAAAGAATGGTCCTTCGCAGAGGGAAGCAGGGATAAAATCATGTGCTAGAGCTTTTCAAGTTTTGAAATCATATAGAGAGCATAAAAGTAAAGTTTGGAGAGGTGTTTGTTGTTGTCAACGAATGGTAGTGGGCACTCTAATCCCCTTGCCAGACAGACTTCCAAAGAGCGGCTCCCATGAAATTTTTATTTTTGGGTGACACTCCTTCCAACCTTTGCTTTCACAAGCCATGGCTAACCGAATCCTCGGGTGCCTTCCAACAATCACATACCATGAAGGAGTGTTTATTTATTTTGGTTTTATTTAGAGATGACACTCCTCCCCACCTTTGCTTTCTCAAGCCATGGCTAACCGAATCCTCAGGTGCCTTCCGACATTTCACATACCATGGAGGAGTGTCTATTTGCAAAATTATGAAGGTTAATTAATTGGGGTGGGAACCCCATTGCCAGCTCTTTTTGCAAAATTATTGGATAAGCGGATGAAGCCACTAGTCCATTGGTGAAAGTTGCCCAACAAGATTGAAAGATAAAACACCACATACTTCCTCATGAGCTATAAAACATTGACACAAATAAGAGGTAATAACTTTTGAATTGTTTAAAGGTAGCACACGAAGTATTTACTTGGAATGACAGAAAATACCATGTAATAGGTAGGTATGGTGGACACAAATGGCATAGTTTTTGGCTCAAGGATTTGGATGCACGAGAAGTATTCCCTCTCAATACAAGGCTTAGGCTAGCAAGGTTGTTTGAAGCAAACACAAGTATGAACCGGTACAGCAAAACTTACATAAGAACATATTGCAAGCATTATAAGACTCTACACTGTCTTCCTTGTTGTTCAAACTCTCACCAGAAAATATCTAGACTTTAGAAAGACCAATCATGCAAACCAAATGTCAACAAGCTCTACAGTATTTCTTCATTAATAGGTGCAAAATACATGATGCAAGAGCTTAAACATGATCTATTTGAGCACAACAATTGCCAAGTATCAAATTATTCAAGACATTATACCAATTACCACATGTAGCATTTTCTGTTTCCAACCATATAACAATGAACGAAGCAGTTTCAACCTTCGCCATGAACATTAAGAATAAAGCTAAGAACATATGTGTTCATATGCAACAGCAGAGCGTGTCTCTCTCCCACACAATGAGTGCTAGGATCCAATTTTATTCAAACAAAACAAAAACAAAAACATAAAGACGCTCCAAGTAAAGCACATAAGATGTGACAGAATAAAAATATAGTTTCACTAGAGGTGACCTGATAAGTTGTCGATGAAGAAGGGGATGCCTTGGGCATCCCCAAGCTTAGATGCTTGAGTATTCTTGTAATATGCAGGGATGAACCACGGGGGCATCCCCAAGCTTAGAGTTTTCACTCTCCTTGATCCTATTGTATCATCCTCCTCTCTTGATCCTTGAAAACTTCCTCCACACCAAACTCAAAACAAGCTCATTAGAGGGTTAGTGCATAATCAAAAATTCACATGTTCAGAGGTGACATAATCATTATTAACACTTCTGGACATTGCACAAAGCTACTGAAAGTTAATGGAACAAAGAAATCCATCAAACATAGCAAAACAGACAATGCGAAATAAAAGGCAGAATCTGTCAAAACAGAACAGTCCGTAAAGACGAATTTTTCTGGGGCACTTAACTTGCTCAGATGAAAATGCTCAAATTTAATGAAAGTTGCGTACATATCTGAGGATCACGCACGTAAATTGGCAGATTTTTCTGAGTTACCTACAGTGAATACTACTCAAATTCGTGACAGCAAGAATTCTGTTTCTGCGCAGTAATCCAAATCTAGTATTATCTTTACTATCAAAGACTTTACTTGGCACAAAAATGCAATAAAATAAAGATAAGGAGAGGTTGCTACAGTAGTAACAACTTCCAAGACTCAAATATAAAACAAAAGTGCAGAAGTAAAATAATGGGTTGTCTCCCATAAGCGCTTTTCTTTATAGCCATTAAGATGGGCTCAGTAATTTTAATGATGCTCTCGCAAGAAATAAGAGTTGAAGCAAAAGAGAGCATCAAAAACAAATAAGAAACACTTTTAAGTCTAACCCACTTCCTATGAAAAGGAATCTTCTACACAAATAAATAAGGGAATGAAGAACAAAGTGACAAGCATAGGAAGATAAAACACACGTAGCTTCAAAATTTTCAGCATATAGAGAGGTGTTTTAGTAACATGAAAACTTCTACAACCATATTTTCCTCTCTCATAATAATTTCCAGTAGCATCATGAACAAACTCAACAATATAACTATCACATAAAGCATTCTTATCATGAGTCTCATGCATAAAATAATTACTACTCCCAACATAAGCATAGTCATTCTTATTAATTGTAGTGGGAGCAAATTCAACAAAGTAGCTATCATTTTTATTCTCATCAAATATAGGAGGCATAGTATAATCATAATAAACTTTATCCTCCATAGTAGGTGGCACCATACCACTATCATCATAAATGGGAGGCAAAGTATCATCAAAGTAAATTTTCTCCTCCATGCTTGGGGGACTAAAAATATCATGCTCATCAAAACCAGCTTCCCCAAGCTTAAATTCTTCCATAGCATTAGCAATAATAGTGTTCAAAGAGTTCATGCTAATAACATTGCTACAACTATTTTGCAAACAAAGTTCCATGGGTTTTTTAATTTTCTCTTCAAACACCTCATGTCCTAACTCAAGATAAATACTATAAAGATCTCTAATATTTTTGTTGTTTTCCATTAAGCCTAACTAGTGAAATCACACAACTTAGTATTCTCAGGAGTACCCATTTTAGCAGTAGTAAATAAAGCAAACTAAATAAAGTAAATAGAAGTAACTAATTTTTTTGTATTTTGATATAAGAAAGCAAACAAAGCAGTAAATAAAATAAAGTAAAGCAAGACAAAAACAAAGTAAAGAGATTGGAAGTGGGAGACTCCCCTTGCAGCGTGTCTTGATCTCCCCGGCAACGGCGCCAGAAATTTAGCTGCTGGCGCGCAGTTGACGTGGGAGTTAGAAATCTCTGTGGTGTAATTTCCTTCACTTCCCCGGCAACGGCGCCAGAAATTTAGCTTGTTGACGTGTAAAGCACACGCCCGTTGGGAACCCCAAGTGGAAGGTGTGATGCGTACAACAGCAAGTTTCCCTCAGTAAGAAACCAAGGTTTATCGAACCAGTAGGAGTCAAGGAGCACGTGAAGGTTGTTGGTGACGGAGTGTAGTGCGGCGCAACACCAGGGATTCCGGCGCCAACATGGAACCTGCACAACACAATCCAAATACTTTGCCCCAACTTAACAGTGAGGTTGTCAATCTCACCAGCTTGCTGTAACAAAAGATTAAATGTATGGTGTGGAAGATGATGTTTGTATGCGAAGAACAGTAAAGAACAGTGTTTGCAGTAGATTGTATTCGATGTAAAAGAATGGACCGGGGTCCACAGTTCACTGGTGGTGTCTCTCCAATAAGATAAAGCATGTTGGGTGAACAAATTACAGTTGGGCAATTGACAAATAAAGAGGGCATAACAATGCACATACATATCATGATGAGTAGTGTGAAATTCAATTGGGCATTACGACAAAGTACATAGACCGCTATCCAGCATGCATCTATGCCTAAAAATTCCACCTTCAGGTTAGCATCCGCACCCCTTCCAGTATTAAGTTGCAAACAACAGACAATTGCATTAAGTATGGTGCGTAATGTAATCAACACAAATATCCTTAGACAAAGCATTGATGTTTTATCCCTAGTGGCAACAACACATCCACAACCTTAGAACTTTCTGTCACTGTCCCAGATTAAATGGAGGCATGAACCCACTATCGAGCATAAATACTCCCTCTTGGAGTTACAAGTATCAACTTGGCCAGAGCCTCTACTAGCAACGGAGAGCATGCAAGATCATAAACAACACATATATGATAGATTGATAATCAACATAACATAGTATTCCATATTCATCGGATCCCAACAAACACAACATGTAGAATTACAAATAGATGATCTTGATCATGTTAGGCAGCTCACAAGATCTAACATGATGGCACAATGAGGAGAAGACGACCATCTAGCTACTGCTATGGACCCATAGTCCAGGGGTGAACTACTCACACATCAATCCGGAAGCGATCATGGTGATGAAGAGTCCTCCGGGAGATGATTCCCCTCTCCGGCAGGGTGCCGGAGGCGATCTCCTGAATCCCCCAAGATGGGATTGGCGGCGGTGGCATCTCTGGAAGGTTTTCCGTATCGTGGCTCTCGGTACTGGGGTATTCGCGACGAAGGCTTTAAGTAGGCGGAAGGGTAGGTTTAGAGGCGGCGCGAGGGCCCCACACGCCAGGGCGGCGCGGCCCCACCCTTGGCCGCGCGGCCCTGGTGTGGCGGCGCCTCGTCGCCCCACTTCGTAATCCTTTCGGTCTTCTGGAAGCTTCGTGGAAAAATAAGACCCTGGGCGTTGATCTGTCCAATTCCGAGAATATTTCCTTTGTAGGATTTCTGAAACCAAAAACAGCAGAAAACAACAACTGGCTCTTCGGCATCTTGTCAATAGGTTAGTGCCGGAAAATGCATAAATATGACATAAAGTGTGTATAAAACATGTGAGTATCATCATAAAAGTAGCATGGAACATAAGAAATTATAGATACGTTTGAGACGTATCAATGATTTACCTTGCTGGTAGAGATAACGTCCTTCATGGGAGCCGCTCTTGAAAGTCTGGTTGACGAGGTAGTTGGAGTGCCCACTACCATTCGTTGACAACAACAAACACCTCTCAAAATAATTTTACTCCTGTTTTAAAAATGAAAAGCTCTAGCGCATGTTAATCCCTGCTTCCCTCTGCGAAGGGTCAATATTTTACTTTTACATTGAGTCACCATCCTTTCTTTGAGCACTTTCTTGAGAGCACAACTGTCATTCTTAGTATAATATGCTTGTCCCAAAATGTGATTAACTGTAGTATAACTTTGATGCTTTTATCTTTGATAATCTTTACTTCCAGTCTTTCCATGAACTTCAAAGGTGCCCGGGCATTTATGTTTTGCTGTACAAATACGGGCAAGCGAGATACCACTTTATCATATCCTTTTATGAACATTGCAATCTTGCTGATAGACATGATTCATGATGCTTATTATTAATTTGTTGGTACCCTTTCCCATGATTGACATAGCTATTAGATGACTTTATTTGCATGTATCTTATTATGAATTGCCTAAGTACTTGTCCATATCATGAGAATATTTACATCATATGAACAAATGTGTTCGTGAAAGTTCTTTTATCGCACTCAGTTGTTAACTGAATTGCTTGAGGACAAGCAATATGCTAAACTTGGGGGGAGTTGATACGTCCAAAACGTATCTACTTTCCCGAACACTTTTGCTATTGTTTTGCCTCTAATTTGTGTATTTTGGATACAACTAACACGGACTAACGCTGTTTTCAGCAGAATTGCCCTGGTGTCTCGTTTTTTTGCAGAAACTCAACTTTCAGGAAAATCCCCGGGATTAATTCCAATGGGCCTATTTTCACATAATATTGACGGAGCCAGAAGACCAGAAGGAGGGGGGCCACGAGGCGCCCACCCCACCAGGCGGCACGGCAGGCGCCTGAGCCGCGCCGGCCTATGGTGGCGGCGCCTCGGCCAGCCTCTGACGCCCCCCTTTCGACTACTTAAGGGTTTCGAGCTAAAAACGCACGGCGGTTAGACGAAATCGCCAGAAGACATCCAGAACACCGCCGCCATCGTGAAACTCCGTCTCGGGACCAGAAACTCCGTTCTGGCACTCCGCCGGGACGGGAAATTGGAGGAGATCATCGTCATCATCACCACCGACGCCTCTCCATCAACCATCCATGTTTCCCTCAACCATGTGTGAGTAATTCCCCCGCTGTAGGCTGAAGGGGATGGTAGGGATTGGATGAGATTGGTCATGTAATAGCATAAGATTGTTAGGGCATAGTGCCTAGTATCCGTAGTTGGTACTTTTATGATATTGTTGCAACTTGTTATGCTTAATGCTTGTCACTAGGGCCCGAGTGCCATGATCTCAGATCTGAACATGTTATCAATTCATGATGATATTAATTGCTTTATGATCTTACCTGCAAGTTGTATACACATATTGCTGTCCGGAACCCGAGGCCCCAAAGTGACAGAAATTGGGACAACCGGAGGGGAAGGCGATGATGTGAGGATCACATGTGTTCACGGAGTGTTAATGCTTTGCTCCGGTGCTCTATTAAAAGGAGTACCTTAATTACCAAGTAGATTCCCTAGAGGCCCGGCTGCCACCGGCTGGTAGGACAAAAGATGTTGTGCAAGTTTCTCATTGCGAGCACGTACGACTATATATGGAACACATGCCTATGGTTGTTTAGTACTTGGATACTTTTTTATTACTATCTGCAAATGCCCTACTTTGATTGTTACATGATTTCTCTCATTCATGCAGCGCCCGTTCATCCATCCCCGTGCCTACAGTATTTTAATCCTGCTGTTTACTATAATAACTATTGTTGTCTTTGTTACACTGCTGTTGATATTTCACTACTGCTACTGCTGTTGATACTGATAAACTCTTGCGAGCAAGTCTGTTTCCAGGTGCAGCTGAATTGACAACTCCGCTGTTAAGGCTTACAAATATTCTTTGGCTCCCCTTGTGTCGAATCAATAAATTGGATTTTACTTCCCTCGAAGACTGTTGCGATCCCCTATACTTGTGGGTCATCACTATGCTGCACATGGTTTACATCTTCTATTTTATCCTACAAGACAGCAAATTGCTCTAGATTTTCAGACAAAAGAAGCAATAATTTCCAGGGGGAGCAGCAAAAAACAGAGCAATGCAGATGATTTCGAGAACAGGGGAGCAATTACCAACGTCCTTGTCCTTGCCGGCGTCCTCTTTGGCGATGTCTGGTAGTACACGATGGAGGTCTCCTTCCACTCCTCCACCCAGGTGCTTCCGCCACCGCCACCACCGGCATCGACGACCGACGCGCCCCCGTCGACGCCATCGGCTCCGGTGACCTTGCAAACAACTCCCCCACTCCGCCTCCAAGCACTCTGTCGCCCAAACTCCGCCACTACGCCGCCCAGCACTACGTCGCCGTGGTCGTGCACCTCGCCTTTGTAGTCGCCGTCGCCGTCTACGACCTAGGGTTGGGGACAAAATCGAGCAGCAAAAGGGAACGTACGAAAACGTGGTGCAAAACATTCCCGGCCGGGGGGGGGGGGGGTGTATTAGGAAAAGCAGAAACGGTCAGCGCGCCAAAGGTTCGCCAGCGTGTCATCCACGCATCGCACCCTCATTCGCCAGGACCAAACCATCACGCAATTTGAAAGTTGATGCACAGCGGTCTCACGATTTGCAACTTCTTGGACCAAACTATCACATCTAGGACAAGATGGTGTACCACGGGTGTAATTAGCTCTACACTTTTCTAGTTGCTTTCCCATCGCATGTAGCCACCAAAATGCCAAACTCCTGGTTTTATAGAATTGATATTTATTTTGGTTTTCTCAAAGAAAGAACAATTATCTATTTATTTGTATATATATATATATACCAGCACTATTCTGCAACCGATTGCAGAATAATATTCTGAGCACCGATTTGTACTTTCCTGGACACAAGGTTGTACTTTCCGGATAACAGGGTTCAACTTTCTGTCGAACTTACCTGAACTTCCCGTTTTCTTCAGAGGTATTGATTATACCACGAGTGTTTCAACCATTTCTCGGAACTATGCAAATGATATACCGTTGGATAGATAATGAAAAACCGCAACTTTTTCATGTTCACACTTTTCACAGATTTTGCACGGTTTAAATTTAATTTTGAAAATACGAAAACGCTTCTATATGGCCAGAAAACGAACTTTTAGTTCGATTTTCGAATCGCTTATCGAAACTATGCAAATGATATACCATTGGAAAGATAATGAAATTGCGCAACTTTTTCATGTTTTACGTTTTTTCAAAATCCTCACAGTTTTTGAACAATTTTGAAAATACCGAAATTCAGACGTACTCAAAAAACGAGCGGACAGTAATTTGGACGATTTGTTTCAATCGTATGTCGGAATGATGCAAATGATATGGCGTTGGAAAGCTACAGACTAGGCGCAACTTTCATCTTCCAATTGTTTTCTCTAATTTCTAATAGTTTAAGAGAATAACTCGAATTACTGTCCGCCTGTTTTATGTGACTGGGACCGAATGATTTCCCCGCGATTTCCATGCAGTATATTCAATTAATGGAAACGATACACGGTTGTAAAGGTGTCAAAATGACGCATCTTTTTTGTATCTACCATTTTTGCCAAATCCGAACGGTTTAAAACTAATTTTACAAGTTTTGAAATCATGTTTTCGGTATATTTTGTGCGATAACGGTTTGAATTTGATTGATTAGATCTATTTATTTGTTGTAAAATGTTGTAGGTAATGAAATTAGACATATACTCTGCCATGTAAAGATTTTGGTGACAATGATTGAAGTGGTTGGTGATCAAATCGATGAGATTTGGACAATAGATTTCCGCCCCGTAAAAACAGAGTACTGAACTTCCCTCGACATGAACTTGTACTTATCGGGAAATGCGTTTGTACTTATTTGTGCGGTTTCATGAAAGTGTCCAGTAAAATAGAGCTATAATTTTCACCACACAAAATGTGCAGCACAATCACGCGCGTCTGAACTTCTCACGACATGTCCTTGTACTTCTTGGCCCTCGTGGTTGTACTTCCGTAAATGTTACGAGTGTGTTTTACAATAATTAAACATGTGTTTGGGAATGATAGTTTAAGATTTTCCCTAGCCTCTATTAAGAGATTCCGCACTTCCTGGATCTCAATATTTGAACTTTCCAACATTGATATGTGAACTTATGTGTGAGTATTTTCGTTATACAACTTGCAGTTCCTGTAATTACTGCTTGTACTTTCTGTAGTCTCCGCTTGTACTTCTCGGAATAACTCCTTATACTTCCTCACGGATGACGGGATTATTTTGTTTTTCCTATATTTGAATTATGTCAGTTTCTTGTACTTCCTATATTAAGTGGGTGTACTGCTGTTGTCCAATAGTTGCACTTTTTGGGTGATGGGATTATATCGTTTTTTACATTTGGATTTTATCAGTTTTCTTGTACTTTCTATAATAGGTGCTTGTACCGCTCGTGACGAACGGTTGAACTTCTCGTATAACAGGGTTCAACTTTCTGACGAACTTATCTGAACTTCTTGTTTCTTCAAGGCAACTAATTATACATCGAGTTTCTCAACCATTTGTTGGAAATATACAAATGATATACCGTTTGATAGATAATGAAAAATCGCAACTTTTTCTTGTTCACACTTTTTGCAGATTTTGCACGGTTTAAATTTAATTTTTAAAATACGAAAACGCTTATATATGGCCAGAAAATGAACTTTTCTTTTGATTTTTGAATCTCTTATGGAAACTATGCAAATGATATACCGTTGGGTAGATAATGAAATTGCTCAACTTTTTCATGCTTTACGTTTTTTTAAAATCTTCACAGTTTTTGAATAATTTTCAAAATACCGAAATTCGGACGTACTAAAAAACGAGCAGACAGTAATTTGGGTGATTTGTTTATCGGATTGATGCAAATGATATGACGTTGGAAATCTATGGACTAGGCGCAACTTTCTCTTTCACGTTGCTTTCTCTAATTCCTTATAGTATAAGAGAATAACTTGAATTAATGTCCGCACATTTTATGTGACGGGAACCGAATGATTTTCCCGCGATTTCCATGTGCTATATTTAAACAATGGAACTGATGTACGATTGGAAATTTGTGAAAAGGGCGCATCTATTTCATATCTACCATTTTCGCCAAATCTAAATGGTTTAAAACTAATTTTACAAGATTTAAAATCATGTTTTCGTTATACTTTGTGAGATAACGACTTGAATTTAATGGATTAGATCCATTTATTTTTTATGAAATGCAGAAGGTAAGGAAATTAGACACATACACTACCATATAAAGGTTTTAGTGACAACGATTGAGGTGTTCGGTGATCAAATCGATGAAACTTGTACAATAGATTTCCGCCTCGTTAAAACAGAGCATCAAACTTCCCTCGACATGAACTTGTACTTATTGGGTAATGCGGTTGTACTTCTCTGCGCAGCTTCACGAAATTGTTCACTAAAATGGCTACAATTTTCTTGTATGGTGTCCGTTTGAGGTCCACGACCACACAAAATGCTCAACACAACCACGTGCATCTGAACTTCCTATGACATTTCCATATACTTATTGGTCTTTATGGTTGTACTTCCGTAAATGTTTTGATATTAGTGTGTTTACAAAAACTAAACATGTGTGTTTCAGAATGATAATTTTAGATTGTCCTAACACTCTATTTACGACATTCTGCACTTCCCAGATCTTAATCTTTGAACTTTAAAACATTGCTATGTGAACTTATGTGGGAGTATTTTCTTTCAACACTTTTGTTTCCTATAATTACCGCTTGTACTTCCTGTAGACTCCATTTGTACTTGCCGGAATCACTTCTTGTACTTCCTCACGGATGACGGGATTTTTTTTCTACATTTGGATTTTCTCAGTTTTATTGCACTTCCTATATTAAGTGGATGTACTGCTTCTGTCACTGGTTGTACTTCTCGTCGTCAAGTAAACTTCCACACAACTAACGGGATTTGTTTTCTACATTTTATTTTCACAATAGATTTTCGCCCTGCAAAAACAGAGCGTTGAACTTCCCTCGATGTGAGCTTGTACTTCTCGGAAAATGTAGTTGTACTTCTCGATGCGATACGTTTCATGAAACTACTTCAAGAAAACTGATAAAATTTTATTTGAACACTTTGTACTTTTCGTAGTTACCGCTTGTACTTCATGTAGTCACCGCTTGTACTTCTCAGAATCACTGCTTGTACTTCCCGCGCCTGACTAGATTTTTTGTTTTTGTGTACATTTGAATCTTGACGTTTTCTTGTACTTCATGTATTAAGTGGGTGTATTGCTTGTGTCGAATGGATTTACTTATAAGCATTAAGTATTTGAACTTCCTCGCATATGACATGGTTATACTGTCGGGACTACAACGCTTGAGTAGCCTACCTGCAAGGCCGACGTGTGTGCCTCTCAAGGTAGAACTGCCTACCCGTTACGGTTGAACTGCTTTCCTTTATGAAGGTTGAACTTCCTGCCCTATCAATCTATTAAGGATACAATTTTCTTGAGAATGTAGAGTTGTACTTCCCGCGATGAAAAGTTGCCCTTCACGGAACGAATTGTTTACTTCTCAGAAACGTATGTGTGTACTTCTCAGAACGTATTTGTACACAATAAATTGTACTTCCCAGGGACGAATAACTGCACTTCTATCACAACGAAATTGTATGTCTTGTACTTCCTGGTCGATGAACAGATTATATAGGTTATGTATATGTTTCATGATGGTTTGCATTCCAAGAATAAAGCGATGCACTCCTGAATTTTAATGTAGTTACGGTGTGTACTTCATCGTGATTTTTATTTTATCTGCACTTCGCAAGGAGCTTGTACTTTCTATAAACATTGTTGCGTTCTTCATAGCACAACATGTATGTACTTCCCAACAGATTATCGTTTTTGGATATGATCTTATTTCTTTTCTTCACTTTCATGTGGGTATTTGAACTTTCTAGAAAAACAAGTACAACTTGTACTACTCAATCTACAAAAGTTAAACTTCCTGGCAATAAATAGGTGTGATGCCCATTCCAGAAAAAATGTTGAACAACCCGTAAACAGATTAAAAGAAAGAGGGAAGGGGAGATTTGGACGAGAAACACGGCCACAATTGTGCTTGTCGGCCGGCAACAGCAGGAGGCATCCGCACGCAGCGAGCTGGTTCCGCCCATGGCGGCCGATGATGGAGCTCGGGGAGGAGAGGCGGGAGGGGTTGGCGAGCGAGGAATCTCGCGGGGCGACATGGGGGGCGTGGGCGACGGTTGTCCCTGACATCATATTAAGTGTGTGTGTGTGTGTGTGTGAGAGAGAGAGAGCATGGAAGAGAATATCAAACCACTTTAGTGGTGTACCTTTATTATCTATGGCGTGACACGGTTGTCCCTGACATCATATCACAGAAAAATGGAGGGGTTAGCGTTGGGTAGATGCTTGACTTTATTTCACAGCAAAACTTTACTACCCGCGTAATATATAGATGCGGCCGCGGAGTACTTTTGTACTTTCCGAGTTTATGCAACTGAAGTACTCCTGTTTAGAAAATAGAAATTCAAATAACAGAAGAAGAAACAACCACATCGGATTTACTTCCTAGCTTTCACGGTTACCAGCAATATGAATGATGTTTTTACGCTCATGATTTTGGCCTTTATACGATTCATAAATGACGTTTAGAAACGAAGTTATCTATTCTCTAGACGCTGCTTATTTGTACTTCCTTCAGACATTCTTTTTACATATCTCATATTTGATTTTTCTGAGTATGTATATACTCCCTCCGTCCCGGTTCACAAGGCCTAATCTGAAAAAACATTTATCCCATAATACCTCCCCAACAAGACCTGCATGCATTTAATTAGAAGTACTAGTAACCCCTCTAATTACTCTCTACCTTTTCTTTCTCCCGTTTTAAGCCCCTGAAACAACCACTGCATGGAAGCGGGGTGGGAAACTGAACGGGTTTTGATGTGGGGCTGAGTCTGTTAACATTCCTATTAATTAGCGAGTACATTTGATTGGAGAGATACAAGTGATAAGAAGAGTTTTACCGTCCAATCAAATGTTACCTTGGTCGCGGTGCAAATTCATGTGAGCCCTGTGAACTGGGACGGAGGGAGTAGTGTACTTTGGCAGGTCAAAGGTGTGTGCTTCCGAATAGTTTTACTTGTACTTATGGGTAATTAATCTAGAATTTCTAATAGATAATTTGTTTTTCTATACTGTGTCAGCTACATCGACTTGTATTTTAACCACAAGACCAGACGAAGCTCAGTGGCGAAGGACGGAAAAAAATTGAGGTCGGGCGAAATTGTAAACGTAAAAAAATGACGCAAAAAATAAACTATCTCGAGACATTAATATTTTATATGACGGTAAGAATAGTCACGCAGTACTATGATAATAGCAACATGCTCTCAAATATAAGTATAGCTACAAACGTACCGATAATGAAGCTTTAATACCGTTTAGAAGTTCTCTGACCTCCTTCCACTTCTTGCTCTTGCTCTTGTTGTTTATGTGGTACATCATTTGCGCTTTCATGGATGCTCGGTTTAGAGCTATTTCCGATCTCTTCTTCCGCTTGCTCTTGAGCTTGATTTGGCATAACATTTGCAGTTTCCTCATGGGTGCTTGGTTTAGATTGGCTGATACTAACAATGGGCATAAAATATCTCTTCAAATCTGCAATTGAAAACATAAAATACATTAGTATTTTCCTAAGTTACCGAGCTCACAATTCACAAATTTAAAGTTTATTCGATTGTCAAAAACGTCTACAATTGTACCTCCCCCTTTACCTGCAGCATTCTTCCCTTTTTTGTCCATCTTAATTCTTCTCGAACCTTGACCACAAAATCACAGCGAAAAACTATACGAGCTTCAAACTGCGAAATCTCGTAGATAACCTTGACCAACGCCGGCCGCCGGGTGATCTGCAGCCTACAGGACAGGGCTAGACGTGTCGACGGGAAAGGTCGGAGGGATTCACTCGGGAAGAAGCCGCCAGGACTGGATAGGGCGTCAGGCGGCGGCGCGGCGCAATGAAAGTGGACGGTGGCCGGAAGCAGAAGGGCGTATCCCCGTCGGCCGTCGCGGCGTTGCCTACTCGATCCGTCCTCCCGATCGCGTCGAAGATGGAAAGGCAAGAAAAGGCGGCTCGAGACTCGAGAGTGCGGGCGGTTTCCTGGGGCGCACGCGATCAGAGCGCGTTCGTGAACATGACGTATGCTGCCACGATCGTGCCAGGCCGATCGCAGTATACATGCACGTCCGGCCGATCGCAGTATACAGGCAGCCCAGCTATAGCAGCCCAGTTTGGTCCATTCGGCCCAATTCTTCTTTTCCTTCTCATTTTTCTTCACAAACGGACAGAATTTGTACAATACTGATTGTATGTCTGAAGATACATATGTATATGCGATTTTTTGCAAAAAATCAAGGTAGGGCAGCTGCCATACCTTGCCCAAAGGGGAGCTCCGCCCCTGACGAAGCTGATGACAGGAACATGCGAATATGTCGTTCTGCTAATCTGCACTTACGCGCGCAATTTCCCGCATATTCTAAGTGTACTTCTCAACTGTTTCTAGATAATAGAACTCGTCCTCCTTCGCAAGTAACATAAAAACAAAATGCATCAAGCACGAAGAACAGCGAAAAAAATGAAATCATAGCATTACCCAAGCACTGTACGTACATACTTCTGCTTTATTGAAAGTACAATTCTTTTCTGAACCTGCTTGTACTGCCGAACCAAGTTGCTTCGCATTTTAATCATGTACTTCACCGCTGTAGCAGTCTGAATTTCTCTTTGCAATGTGAGTCTGAATTTCTCCCGCATATGAACTGCATGCTGCTGCTCGTGGGGGAGGACAGTGTGCGCCATGGAACTTCAGAGCGACCGGCCGGCACACCACGCGAAGGCTGTACAACCTTCGTGTCTCAGCAGTCCAACCGTTGACAAGCAAAAAAATCATCGGCTAGCTCACATGCCTCATTGGCCGTCAGGTGAAGGGGATTCACAGGCTTGGTGCGCCCAGCACTGGTGGCATGAGAGAACCAAATGCCATTGCTCGAGCTCGTTACAGAACGAGCGCAGCCATGGCACACGAGCATGAGGGGATTCACGGAGAACAGGCCGGTCGACACATGAAAGAGCAGGGAAGTCGAGGTGTGTGTGGGAGGATTGGGTGGCTCCGCCCGCGAGGAAGAAGGCCACTCGGCCGCGCCGGAGGAAGCAGATCCTTGGTGGCGGAGGTTCCAGGCGGCGTCGGGCCATGCGGCGGCGCCGGGTGATGAGGATGGGGGAGGGGTGGAGGGGCGGATGCGAGTGGGTAGGGCGCGGCGGCGCACGCGTAGGTGGGCGGCGGCGCGCGGGTACTGGGCGGTGGCGCGTGTAGGGGCGGCGGCGTGCGGCCGGCCGGCCGGCCTGTGTGGAGCATAGATAGATGCTTGGGAACGGTTGGATCGGTAGGCGTTCGTGCGGGCAACCAGAAGTTGGTTTTTTCTTCTCGATCTGATTCGTCCGTGCGTATATAGGTTGGTGGTGCTCAGAATAATATTCTGAGCACTGGTTTCAGAATAGTGCTATATATATATATTTGTAGAAATATTAAAATTGTTTGTTGTATTATTTCAGCTTAACTGCGTTTCCTCCTTTATGCTTGTGTTAAGGGTTATGTACGATTATATCTCAATTACACACGGTGCCTCTCTCAAGTTCACGACGCAAGGAAATCTGAAAAAGGAAGAACAGCTATCCTATTACAAAAAGGAATTTCGTCGCCGCTCCTTAATTCGTGATCCTGGGATGCTTTCTTCCGTTCCAAGAAGGTGTTCTTAGGGCTTATTTGGTAGTCAGAATGACTATCTCTTCTCATACATGATGATGACCCTAACTAAGTTGGAATGAGATAAGATACTGTTTGGTAGCACATATGTATGAGTTGAGATGAGATGTTGTTTGGTAGCACATGTATGGGTTGTGATGAGATTTCTAGCACTAATTCAATATTTGAACAAAGTAGACTATATACCTAAATATAAAGTACACACGATTACAAAATACACATTGATTCAATATTCCATAAAATACACACTATTCAATATTCAAAAGGTGCAGTTTTTTTTTCAAAAACAGACCCTAAAACAGAGTCAAAAAAATCAATCCGGTCATCCTAGATCCTGGAGCTCGATCTGTAAACCATGGAGCAACATTGGCCAGGTCAGCGACGGCCAGGGGAGGGGCGGGCACAGGCGGTCGAACACTGATGCGGTTTGAGCTTGTTTTATTCAGTGAGTTTATACACATGGCATTCGATCTACATGAGCCCAGTTGCAGCGGGGAGCATTTTTCATTATCACATTTGTTAAAGGGAAACCCTGCCGCACAAACAGATGTACACCTGCCACTGCTGAAACTGAATTTGACAGACAGACTATGTAAAAGTAAAATTTCACGCAACTGAATATAACTAGTCTGAAAGACATGATTACACCGTAAAAACGATATCAAGCACAATATTTCCAAGATCAAGGAATAAAGAAGCCAAACGGTGGGAATTATTATTCTAGCTGCAAACAATATTAGCGTGAAGCAGAAAAGTTAACAGAATTTTCTATAGGAAAAAGTGTGAGAGAGCAGGTGCGCTCTGCGCACCCTCACACTTTTCCATTTTCTCTTTTTTATATCTCTCAAATTATGTAATTTTTTGATTTGATTTTTTTGCAATTCACTAAAAAATAACAAATGGAATGAGACAAAAATAGCTTGGAATTTTTTTGTGCAATTTTAAATTTCAAATTATTAAAAATTCAAAATAAATTCTTGAAATATATATTTACACAATGAAATAAAAAATTCAAAATATTTTTTCCATGTTCTAATTGTTATGTTTAAGTGATCTGCAATTTTTTTTGTTCAAACAATGTGTGATACGAGAGATACAAAAATGAGAAATTGTTTGAGAGGAGAACAAAATTTTTTTGCACGAATCTTGAGCAGTATACACGGTATGGATACGGGTGCTCACCAAGCACCTGCTACAAAAGTCCACTCTCTTTTCTATATTTGCATTTCTCATATTGGAGTATCTTGTCATGTGCTACGTCATGTGCTTTGTGCTTCTCCTTATAATCATACAGTTCTGATTACAAGGAGAAATTATTGTTTGAAGCCGCAGTGAAGTTGTTCAGAGTCTGTTCAACATATTTGTTGAGAAGATCCTCCTTGATTGACAAACCTACAGTCCTGCACACATTAGTCAGACCACAGAAAAGTTAGTGCAACTCAATTCAAGATGATAATGCACAAAATTGAATATATGAATCCAAAAGAGATAACACCTTTGACACATTGCATGCTAGAAAGCACGAACATTCGTAATTTTCATTATAGTAGATGTGTCGCACAGCCGGTTTTTTGCAAGAACACGGACGATCTGGCAGGTCACAATCATCTAGGACGAGTGATGCATGATGACTGAAACGTACGATGGATCTTTCAGATGGTCAAGCAAGATATCTGGATTGCTTGGTAAGTGCTTAATTTTTAACTTTCTTCTTTTGCAGTAATGATACAATCTAAGCCATATACTTTGTTACATGCAATGCTACATACTTAATACGTCCATCCATCTTTACCATTCTTTAAAGGGAGTAATGGAAAGAAGGAATCGAAATCGTGTCCTCGTTAAGTTCACACATGCTCGGAAGTTTGCGGGTGACATAACAAACAAATGCTATCCAAAATGACATGTTATTTCATATCCTAAACTAATGCTATCCTAATCAATTTTACCTTCTTACAGGAGCTCTCGTGGCCTGTTTGTGCTTAGGTTCATAGAGTACTGGATGGCAAAAAGCTTCCAGAAAATTTACAGTGAGAAGAACAAGATCAAAGTAAGAAAGATGTACAAAAAACAGACGCAGTTCCTGCTCGACAATCTTCTCGCAGAACAAGGGAAAGTTCAGAAGAACATGTTTCCACGAGTTTGAGTTCTGGAGAGCACATCAGCCTTATGGCATATCATAGCAGTTTACATCAAACATTCGTCCTGTTAGTCCATAAATAATACTCCCTCCGTTCCTAAATATAAGCCATATAGTTTTTGGCATAGAAATTAAAGAACGCATAGTGAGAGAAAATGCCACCAGGTTTGAGCGGGATTAACTATATGCATTTGACATGAGAAAATAGAGGACTTTGCATAAGATAAGAAAATATAATCAAATCTCTAAAAAAAAATTCCATATAAGTGGTGTGTCGCACTAAAGCCTATATTCTGGAATTTTTCTTAAAAAACTAGCTGCCGGCCGCTCCTACCTTTCCCCCACCTCGCCGACGCAGCGAGCCAACCACAACGGCCGCCCAACTGGCCGTCACGGCAGCTCCTCAGTTTCCCTGCCTCGCCCCGCACGTAATCGACCACCACTCCCGCCCACCTTGCCGCAGCGTCGAGGCTCATCCATCGAGGAGCGACCAAGAGGCCGCCACTCCTTTCCCCTACCTCGCCGCAGCACGGAGCCGACCACCACTACGCCCATCCTTTGACGCGCATCAGACGCCACGGCCGCGTGGCGCCTCGTCCACCTACCCGGTCGTCTCCTCCTGCACGCATCCGTAGGGGGCCTAAACGCCACGGCCGCGCGGCGCCTCAACCCCCTCCCCGGCCGGCTCCTCCACCATTTCCCCCCACGCCGCCAGGATGACCTCTTCTAGGGTTTCGTCCACGAAATTCGTCGATAGAGACGAAAACATTAGCCGGGTAACTTACGCGAAAACACCCTCATACAAAGAAAAAACACTGAAATCCCCCTACCATATGGAAGATAATATCTAGAAATTACTTTTTGCCCCTCCGGTGAGGTACTCCGCGAGTTCTCCACGCCATTTTGAGTTCGTACTCTTTTGACGGGTCGTGGGAACCAGATACCAACGGCTCATTCCCCCCTCCCCCTCTCACTCATCTACAGTACCTGAGGGTTTTCTCGACGGTGCCGGGCTGATTCGAAGCTCATCTCGCCGGCGTCGCCGGTGGAGATGGGCGGAGGAGACGCACCGGGTAGATAGTTTAGCTAGGGTTAGCGGTAGTTTGCCGGTAGAGGGCTCTATGCCCAGTAGTGGAGGCGGAGGTCGAGATCTGACCTCCTGGATCTTGGCTGTTATAGGGTCCTACCTCCTTATTCTCCTCCGGTGGTTGGAGGGGAGAGGGATGGAAGGGGCTGGCGCTTCCTTCAATAACGAAGCGGCGGAGCACCACCTGATGAAGTGCGGAAGCGGCGGGCGACGTCCTTTCTTGGCCGGCCTTGGCGACGAGGGGGAAAGCGTGCGCCCGTCGGTGAAAGGCATCGTCGACAAGCTCCTGGCCGGCCGTGGAGGCGAGGAGGAGCGCACACACGCCGCCGCCAGTTCTTCTGCATCATCCAGGAGGTCTTACCTGCACTGGATTCGAGTGGTGGTGGTCGGCCATCGGCTCGGCTTCTCCCTGGCCTGCCATGGTGGGGAGGAAGGAGAAGCTGCCGATTCGCCGCCTAACGCCTATCGGAGCCAGATGATGCCAAAGAGGTGCTTTGGAGCTGCGTCTTCTTCGCCGTTGTTGTTGCTGATGCAGCGTTCGTCCAGGGAAGCTCTTCGGCGGGGGATATATGCCGGCGATGCCCTGCCCCTGCATCATATGGCCGATTGGCGGCCCTTCTCCTGGAGATCTGACTTCCCAAGGACCAAGAAGTCCAAGGGGAAGAGCTACTGCTTCCACCACGACGCCGGACCAAGCGGTTCGTCCCCGACGCCGGCGTTCGTTCTCTGGCGGAGCAACTCAGCGGCGATTCTCTTCTCCGGTGTAGAGCAAGGACCTGATCGCGTTTTTCAAATCTTTTTGAGGGTCTTTTCTATAATAGTTTGGTCCTTATCCAGAAATCCCCTGATCTGTAGGGGTTTATCTGCAATTTGTACCCACCGCCTGTTTAATACTAGCAGCTTCTAGGGTCTTTGGACCCTACCTTGTTCAAAAAAAAGACAGGTCGTGGAGTACGAGGGCTCATAAGCCGCTCGATCGGTTAAAATAGATGGCTCCTATTAGTTTAGGGGTACCGTAAAAGTCCCCCGGCCCGTAGGAGTGTGGTGCCAACTATGATCCATGATCTTCACATGTATAGGAGTGATATCAATACTCACAAGTAATGTGGAAGATTATGTGACACCTTGTTTGATGACTTTGGGCAGTTGTATACATGGAAAACATGATGGATTTTGGAATCTTGTGGTAGTTCCTCCCCATAGGACACTGGGTTGATGCATATGTTGATATTGTAGGGTCCAAAGTATAGCCAATTTGTTGTTAGAACAATGCATGGCAGAGGGCTGCATGCAAGGTTGTAGTTTGATAAAAAACTTCTCCCAAGAAAAAAGTTTGTTCCGGGAGTGGTGTTTTGGAACATGGGAGCATATGCTTCCTCTATTTTGAAATTCATCTTACACATATTTTGAATTTAAAAAAATTGAAACAAAAAATTCGCACGTACATCTTCACGTGCTACGCGCTCACAAAGTTGTTTCATAAAAAGTGGACTTGTCATGTGACGTATGTAAAAAAGACAAAACTCAGTGCTAAAAATAATGTTTTTTACAAGATAAATTTTCTCTTTTTTACATAGACCACAAAAAATATTGATATTTCATGAAACTTGACGAATGCACATATATTATGGAGATGTACATGTATAATTTTTTGTCAAAAATTTTCGACAACTCTAAATATAATTTTTCGGTATAAGGTGGATACGCACCCGGGAGCCGAATTGAATTTCCGGTTTGTTCCGTCCTTCTCTTATTTGCTTGGTTCTTCATACACTGGCGAACGTGATGGAAGTTTTGTTGAAGAAGTTGCTGCACCATCTTTAGCGTTTAGCGCATTGAGCCATTCTTTGAGAGGAGGAGCTGAGCAAGTAGAAGTGGAGTGGATCCCCCAATGTTGATGCTTGTGGTCGTACGAAGCTACAAATGGGGACATTGTGATAGCATAGTGATAACTCATGTTGTACCAATAATTGCAAGGGCCAGGTACTAACTCCACTTTTTTAGGCACGCATGTGTGAAGCACCGTAAAATAGATTTCCAAACATTGATTAATTCTTTTTTTTTTAACTGATCTGAACATACGAATACATATATGGTACTTCGTACATCACTGGGCGGCCATACATTTATAGGGTGGCATGTCATTCCAACAATGAACAATGCTCTTATAAGCTGACAAAAAATGCACGCCCACAGCCGCAAACCAACAGCCTCAGATTGGTCATAGTAGGGAGTAACTTAGACTAGTAACATATGCCATGTTACTAGTCTAGGTTACTACCTTCATAGTGGGTAGTAACTTATATACGGTGTCATGCATTGTATCATTTATTATGTTGTAGAGTCATCTTGCCTTGAAACTAGCCACAATGGGAGTATCATAAGTAGTATCATGCATACCATGTTGGCAAAAATCTGATGTGGCACACCAATGAATGAGGTGAGAGATGAGAGTGGTATCATAATATGATACCGTATCATAGCACGTAAAACTAGAAAACTTAGTGGCAAACACATCATGTACACAAATTTGCATTGAGATTCTACAAAACATTAAATATGATGATACTATGATACTATTTTATGATACTATACATTGTGGGGTAGTATCATAAACTAGTATCATGTGCATGATACTAGTGTATGATACTTCCCATTGTGACTAGTCTGAGGTGTGTGATGTTAGCATGCCATGTCACCAAAATGCCTTGAGATGTGTGATGTTACTAGCTATGTTACTCCCACTATGAGCAGTCTCATCTTCCCATCTTGGAGAAACATGCACTGAATAACAACTCAGCATGAGTAACCGCAAACTTCATGGCCAACTGGTCACGCATTCCTAGCCACCTTCAAGAGTATGGACGCAGCAGTACCAAAATGTCTTCCAGATTGACGATTATTTGTCAGTAGTTGCCCAACTCTTCCCAGCAGTGAAAGGTTGTGATTTTGAATTGGATTACTGTCCATTGAGCTACCCCAAGAGCGACGGAGGTCTTCACAACCAAGTGCAGACCTAGCTGTGGATGCACCAGTACCAAAAAATCTTCTGGACTGGCAATTTCTTGATAGCTGTGGAGCTATTCCAAACACGGGACGCTTAAGACCTGGAACAGGAGTTGTTACAGTAGGTTGACTGGCATCTGCTGTTGCGTAGGGTGGATACACATGCACAAAACACCTGGCCAGTAGCACTGATCTCCAATAAGGGAAGAACCTTCTCCTTGTGTATGTGGGATCCCATCCTCCACGCAGTTTCTTCTCCACAGCATTTACTTCCTCTGCAGCACAGAGATTATCCGTTCCTGTAACTCCCTTGGTTGAATCCATAGGCCCTTTGTGGTATAACTCTTGGTTGGACGTTATGCAGTCATAAGGGCGGAGGTTGTTAACATCAACGATTCCTTCAGTTGGGCAAAACCCATACTCCTTGAGAATAGAAGAAACCCGTCCCAGAACCTCCATGTGAGGCACCTCTGAATGTGTCTGAATGTATGCAGAAAGGGCTTCACCATCTTGGGATACTATATCAACAAGATGGCCTATAAGAACCATAAATATTATCTCTTCCTCGAGCAGCTTCCGTGCATTCGCATTCTTATCCTCCAATCTTAGGGTACCCAAATGTTTCAATATACAACACATGATGATATCAAACCCAACTCGCTTACTATTGTCATTGCTTATGGAGGAACATCCCCCGCGGAGTTGCGCTTGAGCTGCCAGAAGTAAAACTGCAGAATGGATAAGCTTCCCATCCTTCACATAATTCCATATCTCATCAACTAGATTATCTGTTCTTTCTGCTAGCAGTTTAACTGTGTCCAAAAATATTTTCATTTCAGGCATGCATAGCAGATGGATAATCTTGTAGATATAATCCCGATGATTCTGGTATGGAAATAGATTATCCTCCAGATACTTATGCAGGCAAGTATTCTCGACCGCAACATGGAGTGGGAGTAGGTTCTCAATGATGTCATTCCCAACTGTGCGTACATTGGCTGATGCACCATGATGAAAGAGTAACTTGATCATGTCAGTAGAAAACCTTTCAGCAGCTTCATGGAGAGGGAAGTATCCATATGGGTTAATGCAGTTGGGATTGGCATGCTGTCCATTGAGCCTTGGTACCTTGCCCTCCAATATAACTTTCACACATCGTAGGGCATCATGACTGATCATGTAAGTTAAGGTCTGTGAGGTGATGGTATAACTCCATGTCATGCCCTTGTTGTTCACAAATAAGTGGAGGAAGGACCGGACGCTATCTCTTTGTAGGATGGGCCGCAGTTTGGGAGATAGATCATAGAAGGCCATGCGTAGCGACTTAGGAGTAGGATCTTGGGTGAATATATCATTTGGTCTGGACTTGGCAATCAAAAGAGACCGTTCAAAAAAAACCTCCTGAATCTTCTTGAAATCCAGTCCTCCAGGAACTGAAACCGAAATGCAAGGATACCCAGGGTACTTAGAACTGGTCCTAAATTTCAGTTCCGTCATTCCTTTGCCAGCGCCCAATTCCGACATAATTATGCTAGAATCTGATGAAGATTGAATATTCCGGTACCTGAAGAACCAGATCTGAAGACGAGAGGCTAAACTGGGAGTGGTGGAAGGTAGGCGCCCAAGGGCAGCGAGGAGTTCGCGATAGGGTTTCCGGAATCCCCTCACGCTGACTTGACGAGTGGCTGGAAACACTATCGCCTCGCTTCAACTACCACGGGCAGAAACCCCCTCGGCGGCGGCCGGCGCGCAGTATTGGTGCTGAGCCGCCGGACTCGACCGAGTAGATGAGTAACTCTTCTGGTTGTCACTTGTCTTTTCCGTTTGTGGAGAGTCAATAGTATAAAACCGATGTTGAAATTTACTTGTATACCACCACTTTATATTTGCAGGACAAAAAATTACCAGATTTTGCAGAATGCGCTCATAGCTGATTTGGAGAGAATTGACACGAAATTTCAATGGTTGGCCCCATTGTCAGGGCTGAGGTGGCATTGGTCCCACTTACCAGACCATTTTATGAAAAAAAATATATTAAAAAAACCAAAAGAGTGTAAAAAAATATCCCCAATGGTCCCGTCAGCCGTGCCGTTGCCCGCCAGTTCTCCGCCATGCACGTCTGCCACCGCACGCCCCGCCGTGCCTGCCCGCCGTAGATCCCACCTGCCTCCGAGCGCCTCGCTGAAGAGCCCGCCCGCCGTTGCGTGCCACACCGCAGACCCCGCCGCCGCGCGCCTCGCCACCGAGCCTGCCCGCAGCTCCCCTCGCTCGCGAGCAGGGCGCCGGTGAAGAGCAGCTCCGCGTGCAGCGGTGCTGTGGGCTCGACGGGTCTCGATCTTGGAGATGTCAGACAACGAGAAAAGGGGAAGGAGGCGGCGCTTTGATGGGAGGCGGGGGGGGCGCGTCGGTGGTGAGCTACGGCGGACTAGCCGGAGGAGCTCACGGCGGCGGCCTGACGGGAGGAGAGGCGGAGACTGCGGCGGCACGACCAAGCTCTCCACCTCCCCCATGCCCTCCTCCTCTTCTCAAGCCGCAGGAGCCGCCTTTGCCGCCTCAATCTCGACAACGATGGCCACCGGTCGGAGCCCTGCGAGGCGGCGACGGGCGGGCACGGCGAGGCGGCGGTGGGCAGGCTCGGCGAGGTGCGCGGCGGTGGACGGGCATGGCGAGGCGGCGGCGTGCGGGCTCGGCCAGGCGGCGGGTTCGGACGCGTGGGATTTTATTTTACAGATTTTTTGGATTTTTAAATTAAACTATTATATGTGTCCCTCTCCATCTCACATATTCACATCATCACTTACAACAGACCCCGCCAGTCAGAAACTGTGTCAATTCTAGATCTATTCACGTTTAGCGCATTCTGTAAAAAAAAAACTAGCAAAATGTGGTGGTTTTTTGTCCCGCAAACGTAGGTGGTGGTACACCGTAAATTTCACCATCAAAGTGGTGATTTTATGCTATTGACTCGTTTGTGGATGATATGCAAAGGTCATCCTCAACTCATTGCCCATAAGGGAAAAACTCCTTCCAGAAACGACTCGTAAAAATGGGATCTCTGTCAGAAATCGTGACCTTGGGGAGGTTTTGCAACTTGAACACATTGCTTGAGGGTTTGTTGCCACTTTCACCGCTATAAAGGGGTGGTGAGGTGGAATGAAGTGAGCCAAGCAGGTGAACTTATCCATGACAACCATAATATTGTTGGCAGAGCCTGCTGTTGGGAGACCTTCGACGAAATCCATGGTAACCATTTGCCAAGCTGCATCGGGTGTAGGCAATGGTTTGAGAAGGCCGGGGTACTTGACACGCTCAGGCTTCACCTGCTGACGAACCATGCACGATATATTGGACAAAGGTTGGTGAGAGCCTTAATCTTAGGCCATACGAACAGGGCGGATGCGAGAGTATGTTGCTAGGAGTCCAAAATGGCCACCTATAGTGTTGGCGTGAAACGTTGTGAGGATCTTGTGTTGTATTTCCTCTGAGCCCCACAAGCCAAATACAGCTTCGGAAATACAGTAGGTTGTCATGCCATGTAAAGTGATCCTTGGATCAGGAGCTTTGCTTCAGATTCTCAATCCACTGAGTAGCATGAATGTTTGCTGGCTCTCACTTCATCGAGCCAAGCTGACTCACATTTAGTTATTGTGTTCAATGTTACATTTTCCGGGTGTTGATGACAAGACAGTGCGTCCGCTACCTGATTCTCCCTGCCTTTGCGGTAGCATATCTTGTATTGTAGGTTTAAGAATTTGGTGAAGGCCTTTTGTTGCCAAACCGGCGACCAAGCGAGTCGCAAAAAGGCGACTTCGGCTTAAAAGTCGGCAATTAGCCCTAGATGAACTCGGGGGGCTAATGTTAGGGGAATACCAAACGGTTATGGCCATGGCGTCTTCTGTATGTGCGGCACAAGACTATTTCTAGTACAAGGAAAGGAGTTGTCTGCCGAGATCTAATAGAACTCATGTAACCCTTATAAAAGCGGAGGTAGATGGACACATAGATTCAATAGATCATAGACAGATTTTATCGAGAGATTAAAAATGCCACCGATGCCTTAGAGCAAGTCGCCTAGAGCCAGCTACATTATGATCATATAGTGACTTATAGCAGCAATAAGGTTTTTTTTTTTGACGTTTAAACAAGGACTTCCATTAAAATGGTCCAGCTAAATCTCTGGCCAGAACAGTAGCGATACAACTGGGTGCATGATCATCCCAGTAAGAGTCCATGGACTCAGAAATTACTCCCAGCTTTGCAAGCTCATGGGCAGCATTGTTACAAGCACGATGGCAGAAAGAGAAATCAAAAGACTCAAAGTTCAGGTTGCACAGGCTTCTAGCCTCCTTGATCACCACTCCGACGCTTGACATGTCATAAGTCTTGCTCTTGAGGGCTTGCACCAGGTTGGAGGCTTCCGACTCAAAGATGATTCGGTTGGCGCCAATCTTGTTCGCACCGCTGATTGCAGCAATGCACGCTACAGCCTCGGACTGCAAAGCACTTCCCAGGTGATTGGACTTTCCCGCACCGGCAGCAATGAATTTGTTGTCATGGTCACGGATGATAAAGACCCACCCACCAGCTCCGACATTGGCATGAGCCGTCGAAGTTGATCTTCACATGATTATCTGGAGTTTTTTCCCACTTGTGGACGTCAGGAGGTTTTGGCGGCTTCTCCTTCCTCTTGAGAGAGAGGAATTCGACCAGCGACTTCTCAACTTTGGAACAAACCACCTTAGGATCCGCGATGCTTTCCCCCGCATTGACCTTATTGCAGACATTCCACCATTCGCATAGGAAGGTGACCACCCGGAGCTGGATGTCCTCATCCTTCTTCCAGAGTTCGAAAGGAGCTCGCGCGGGAGGTGCAGAGCAGGAAAGATTCCCGGAGTTCACCCAACCCCAGGAAAATCTAGCAGGTCTTGGCCGCCTTGCAATTGAGGAAACATGACCCCCATCCTCACTGAGTCTGTTGCACACTTGGTATCCAGATCAACCCCAAGCCTTGAGATCTTCATTCTGTTTGCAAGAATGTTATGAGCAAGGCGCCACACAAACATCTTGATCTTGGTTGGAACATTAAGCTGACAAATATGATCCCAATCGAAAGCTGCACCGGGAGCGGTAGAGGGGCTGGAGCTTGCCGCCTCCCTACCCGAACTCCTATCTCTCAGCATAACTCCAAGCTTGTAGGCTGACTTCACCGAACTGGCCCCTTGGATCAAAATGCCAAGCGAGGTTGTCCTCCATACCATCACAAATGTTTATGGACAAAATGCTGTGAACATCTTCAGGCTGAAAGAGGCTAGCAACGATATCAGCGTCCCAATCGCCGGTAGTAGGATCCAGAAGATCAGCCACTAGGGAGATCGGCGAGCGGCCCCGGAGGGACCTCGGTCTTCTAGTATCGCCGAAAGGGATCCAAGGATCATGCCATATCTTGATTTTAGTTCCGTCCCCCACACGCCAGATCAGCCCCTCCTTCAACAGCCCCACCCCTTTTAGAATACTGCGCCATGTGTAAGAGATGCCCGGGGCCGCCACTGCGTCCACGATATTGCCGTTGGGGAAATACTTAGCCCGGAGCACCCTGCCACAAAGAGATTCAGGGTCTTGGAGGAAGCGCCAGCCCTGCTTGGCCAGCATTGCCAAGTTGAAAATATGCAAGTCCCGGAAACCGAGACTGCCCTTACTCTTTGCATTGGATAAGCACTGCCAACTGAGCCAGTGGTGTCGCTCATCATCTTGATTGTTCCACCAATAGCGGCAAACCATGGAGCTGATATCATCACAGAAGGTTTTAGTAATGTCAAAACAGGACATCGCATACATTGGAATGGCCTGGGCGACAGCTTTCACAAGGATTTCCTTCCCAGCCCGAGAAAGAAACTTCTCTTTCCAACCCTGGATTTTCTTCCAAATTTTCTCCTTGAGATAGCCAAAAGCAGATGTAATAGATCTGCCAAGATGGACAGGCAGGCTGAGATATCTATCTGAGAAAGCCTCATCGGCAATGTGCAACAAACCCTTGAACTTTCTCTTGGCCGAAGAGGAGGTACCCTTGCTAAACATTATGGCGGATTTCTCCTTGTTAACCATCTAGGCATCTTCATAGAGGGCCAGAATATCCTTCAATGTATTCGCAGTCTTGTCGTTTACTTGCAGAAAAATGAGAGAATCATCCGCAAAGAAGAGGTGATTAATCCGCGGGGCAGCCAGGCAGACCTGGACACCCATGAGAGAACCATCCGCCTCTGGCTTCTTGAAAAGAGCAAAGAGCCCCTCGGCACACAAAATGAAAAGGTAGGGGGACAAAGGGCAGCCCTGGCGCAGGCCCCGTTGAGGAGTAATGACCTCAGTTAGGCCCTTATTGACCTTAACCCTGTAAGTGACAGTGGTGATGTAGCCCATCACCAGATCAACACACTGGCAGTTGAAGCCCAATTTTAACATCATGTTCTTAAAAAATGACCATTCAACCCGGTCGAAAGCTTTGCTCATATCCAGCTTGACAGCAGCCAGACCGCCCAGCCCCCCTTCCTCAAGTGCATGAAATGGGTGGTCTCATATGCGATGAGGATATTGTCTGTTATCAATCTTCCAGCCACAAAAGCACTTTGGCTTTGTGAGATAATTTCATCCAAAACCTCCTTGAACCTGCAAGCGATCACCTCCGAGACGATTTTGAAGACGAGGTTGCATAGGATGATGGGGCGGAGATCCTTGATTCTCTCCGGGTTCTTTACCTTGGGGATTAGAACAATCACAGTTTCATTCCAGCCAGTGGGGATAGCGCCACCATTCAGAACTCCGAGAACCTCCAGCTGAACCTGCACACCCACCAAGTCCCAAAACCGCTTGAAGAAGGTGGAAGGCATACCATCAGGGCCCGGCGACTTGAGATCGCCCATGGAGTTCAGAGCAGCCTTAATCTCAACGGAATTGAAGGGCTTCCTCAAGAAGGAATTCATCTCCGGAGTGACCACAAAAGGAACACACTCCAGCAATTCAGCTTCTCTGGTGCCAGCTGAGGAAGTAAAAAGGTCTTGATAATAACGAGCGATGAAGGTCCTGAGGTCTTCCTCCCCCTCTACAATTCTACCATCATCAGCGCTCAACCTCCGCAGTTGGTTAACTTTACGCTTCTCCGAGGCACATGCGTGGAAAAAGCTGGAATTCTTGTCGCCATCTTTCAGCCGGTGAGCCTTTGCACGCTGCTTCCAGAAGATATTTTTCTGATCCAGAAGATGCTCGAGCTTATATCTCAGCATATGCTCCATAGAGACCTGATCGAGAGAGATGTCCCTTTTTCTACAACGGTTCAGCTCCTTCTTCACTTTCTTGATGCGATTCTGCAAATCCCCCAGAATCTCTTTACTCCAAGATTGGAGCTCCGCATTCACCTTCTTGATGGCTTCCGAAACAGCGGTGTCCCCCGAGAGGAGGGAGAGGTGCCAGACATTGTGGACTACTTCCTTGCACTCCTCCTCCTCAAGCCAAGAGGCCTCGAACTTAGGTGCCTCGCGCAACCCTGAGGAGTAGCTGCAGTGAGGATCAGGATCTAAGATAACAATAACTGGCCTACCTCCTGCTTTTTACTTTCTTCTTTGTCAGAGTTCCCGGGGTCCCCATTTATCGCCTTGTAGCTGGAAAATGAGTACGCCACTCAAGATTAGCCACAGACCGATCCAGCCTCTCCTTAACATAAGTTTCTGCTCGCTGACTGTTGTTTCGCCAAGTGTAAGGATCGCCCACAAAACCCAAGTCCTCCAGCTCGCAGAAGTCCAACGCCATTCTGAATTTGTCCATGCAGGTTTGCTTCCTCGGAACATGAAAGTATAGAGATGGTAAACCTAGAGGGGGGGTGAATAGGTTTCTACATATTTTAATTCTTTCTTTGCAATATTAGGCTTTGCGGAATATGAAGGTGAGCCTAATGCAAACTAGGTGAAGCAACCTATATGAGGATACAACTAACTCGAGCACGAAGGCTCTCACAGGCAGTTAAATCACAAGTAAGGGGTTCGGTTAGAGATAACCGATAGCACGCGGAGACGAGGATGTATTCCCGTGTTCCCTTCCTTTGCAAGAAGGTACGTCACGTTTGGAGGGGTGGAGGTCCCATGAAGGATTCCCCACGCCACGAAGGCTCGCCCTATTCTCCGGAGCCTATCCCATGAAGGAATAGCTCACTCACTTGTGGTAGACTTTGAGGTAGCCTCCAAACCTTCACAATCTTGCCCGGAGCAAATCCACAGCCCGGATGCTTCCGGACTCCTCTTGCCCACCTAGGGTTTCCAAGGAACCCTAGGAAGCAAGCTTCTCGATGAATATAAGGGGGAATGAGATTTGGCTCGGTAGAACAGTAGATCGGGTCCTCCTCTAGTGATTCCCCGGAGGGATTTGAGTTTGGGTGGGGGAGGAGGGAGATCGGAGGCTTTTGGTGTTTCTAGCAATGGAGTAAGAGAGAGAGAGAGAGCTCAAGAACAGCTTGTAGTGTAGTGCCTAACAGTTCTGAGGTAGGAGAAGGCCTATTTATAGTGTTCTTCGAAATATGACCGTTGGTCACTTGCCACCTCATCGTTTCTCCCGACAAACCCGGTCAACCGGACCAGTGACCGGACTGTCCGGTGCAGAGCCCGGTCAGACCGGGCCAGGGACCGGACCAGCCGGTCCAGACCGGATGGTAGACCGGATCCTGACTGGGGGTCACTTTGCCTCGTCCAGGAGCTCCTCCGGTTGGCGCCCGGTCGACCGGACCGCACGCCAGGCTCGCCGGTCTGGAGGCCGGCTGACCGGGCGGCAAACCGGATCACTTAGGCGTTGGTTTGGAGCCCGGTTGGCGCCCGGTCGACCGGACTGCACGCCGGACTAGCCGGTCTGGAGGCCGGTCCAACCGGGCGGCCGACCGGATTTCTGCTGTAGACCCTCTTTTGATTGTTGTTGAAGTGGGGGGACTCCTTTAGCCTTCTTGTTCCTTTGATACACCATTTATGCCTCTTTGCCTAATACCTGAGATAATCCTTGTAAACGTATTAGGTCAAATACTCTAGCACTGTGTCATTGTTACCAAAATAATGGATAAGGGTAAAATACCCTTACAATCTCCCCCTTTTTGGTAAACGATGACAAACCGAGCTAGAGTCACATATAGATATTATGATAAGCTCTAAACCTTGATTCCATATAAGATATTACGACAGCTCCCCCATAATGTGTGCACTTGGAGAATTTGCGTTTGAATGCAAAGTGCACCATTTGTGGAATATGAGAAGCTCCCCCAATATCTTTAGGAAACAAGCATGGTATGGACAAGTATATCAAGATATATAAGCATAAAGCATGATTATCCTAATAGAGTGATTAAGCATACATAGTCGTCCATACACGTCCATACACAAATTATTCGAAGTAGCAATTGGTTCTTGGAAAAATCAAAGCAAATAAGCACAAGCCATATAAGATCCAAATAAAGCAACTCCCATGGCTTGTGAACCCCGTGGTCCTAGACTCTACGCTCTTCTCCCCCTTTGGCATCGGAACACCAAAAAGGCGAAGAAAAGAGGAGAGATGCTATCGCACCCATCAATAGAACTCATGTCCGACGGAGTAGGAGCTCTCGCCATCATCGCGCGCAGCCGCACCACCGTCATCCTCATCACCATCATCATCAGTAGGAGAAGGAGCACGAGCAGTCCGAGGAGGAGGGCCACCATGAGCATACATGGTCAGATCGAAGTTCTGGAGCATCTCATCAGTAATGGGAGGCATCTCCCAAGCAGGTGCAACCACAGGCTCCATCTCAGGGCCAGAAGGAGGAACAGGAGCATTCCGTGCAGCCATGAACTCACTATGTCTCCTCCGTGTCTCCTGGTTCAAGGCAAGACTCTGATGTGCAACATCATTGGTATTCTTGCACATCTGCCACATGCTGGAGAAGAAGCGAGCGGCACCACGCTGAGGGCGCCGGGAGTAGCTGGAGCTTGCTGCAGGATCATGTTGTTGCTTGGAACGGCGCTCAGTGGAGGGCATCATGGAAGGGACTTCCGGGCGACCATCCTGAGTAGGGAACCTGAATGGTTCCATGATGACCCTTTCATCAAGAGTGTTGAGAGGAGCAGGAACAACGTAGTTGATGAGCCGCTGAACATACTGAGCATAGTTGGGAGTCATGCGGTCCATAACTGCACGCTTCAGTTCACAATGAATAAGATCACAACCATCAATCTTCCTTATCCTGGCAGGGTGGCAATAGTACATCAGATTCAGGTGATAGTTCCTGACTTCACTAGTATCTCCTGACTTGATGATGAGGTTTTCACAGAACAGCTTGGCAAGGACAAGATATGAGTAGTACATCCCGGAGATGGTGGGAGGCCCAGCTGTGGGGTTAGTGGGATAGCAAAAGGAGATGTCACCTCTAGTCATCTTAGGTCGAGTGTGAATTCTGTACCCTTGAGCACGGTCACCACCAAAACCCATGGCCGCACAGAACTGTGTGTAGGTGCAAGAGTACTTCTCCCTGCCAGTCATCCAAGTCATGGTGCTGTCCGCATCATCATGGAAGAAGACGGTGCAATGAAACTGACGGACTAGGAGGGGACAATAGGTGGGATCTTCTTGTGCATCATCGGGCTTTAGGCACACAAGGTCATATAGTCCCATACCCTTCAAGGTTTCAACCACAAAGCGGTACTTTGTGGCTTCATGCAAGGCAAGCTCTTCAGGATTGATGGCCTTGGGCATCACAACAGCACCATTCTTCATACACTCTTGAGTATCATAGAAACCATCCTATAGGGTTGCTTGTGTCTTGGTCCAGAAGAATTTGCCCCCACCAGTGTAAGTCCGGTGCTCATAGCGGTATGGGTTCACCGTCCTCACTTCCCGCCAATCACCACGGTGTGCATCCGCAAGATTGAAAGTTGGCACAATTTCATCATCCTCTTGGGCGGCATGCTTATCCTTTTTCTTGCCACCAACTGACTTGGTTCTTCTCCTCTCCGAGCTGCTAGTGTCAGTAGTCTGTTGAGCTGCAGTGGGTACGCGACCACTAGAACGGCGGGGTGGATTCTCAACAGTCCGTCCTCTCTTGGCAACAGTGCCACGTGGTTCACCACTCCAACTACCTGTGAATGAGAGAATAGAGCGAGGATAGCAGTGGGGTAAGTGTACATGTCATCAATAAGAGGGAAACCAAAAAGCATAGCATATATCCAAGTGTATTGATGAGATTGTGGGAAAACTGGGCGATCCGGCGCACAGGCCGGTCCAACCGGGCGGCAGACCGGACGAGCCGGTTGCCAATCCGGTTAGACCGGGCGGCACACCGGGCCGGCCGGTTGAGAGGCCGGTTGACCGGGCTGGTGACCGGATCTGTCGACTTGTGAGGAGTTGCCCAGATTTTCTACCACAAATTCATGCAAAAACTCAGAAACTTGAATATAGACTATAGCAATAGAGTGGAGTATGTGCTTTGTGTTGTGAGACACTCTAAAGGCATGAGGACTTACAAACCCTAACCCTAACCCTAAAATTTCCTCAAATCTTGTCAAGAAATTGCAATCTTGAACAACCCTGCTTCTCACTTGCGAAAAGGATTTCGTTGAAATCCCCGAAACACATCCATGGCAAGTTTGACTGACCGTGGAGGATGCGCAGCAGCTTCCAGGTCTTCTCCCTTGTCCCCGACTGCGGCTTCCCATAGATGCACGTGAGCCTCCATGTAAAGCCATCCTCTTCGGTGATGACCGCATCGATGTGGTAGCGCAACATCCCCGGATTGACCACCAGACTGACATCCTTTTTCCAAAGCAGGGCCAGACCCCCACTTCAACCAACACAGTTTTTCACCTCCATGTTTGGCATATCCAGCAACACATCGATACGCTTCATCTCCTCCTTGTCAAGCTTTGTTTCAGACAAGAAGAGAATATCAGGAGCTTCCGCCTTCCATAACTCAAGAAGGCCCAAGACTATCGGCTGATTCCCAAGCCCCCGGCAGTTGTGTGCTATAGCTTTCATTGATCCCCGCAGGGCTGAATAAGCAGCAACAAGGTTTTGTCACCATAGTGAAGCGTGAAGCTGGGTAGATCGTGTATTAATCTCGTCCCGGAATCTCCAACATCGCCTCGTCCTACTCTCTTCCTAAGTCACCTCCATAATTGATGCCGTGAAGAACCACAACATACATGAAGAATGCAGATTTTGTGGCTACAAAGGTTTTAGCACAGTAGGTGACACCCATAAAATGGGATTACAAGACAAGCCCTGGACATTCATCCCTTGAATCTAAACAAGCATACCGGCAATGCCAGCCAGCAACAAACCACTGGCAGTGCACGATGCTTTTAGAGTTTGTTTTGAGTTCATTGCAATATGGCATTGGCGAACTCAAATGCTAACAAAAGAAAGCAATCAATTACTGTACATTCTAGCCTCAAATATCAAACTTGTACAAATGCTCAGGTGCATCACTAGCCCGTGCTCAAACAAACAGTCAAGTCACCGGTCATCACATTTCATCTCCTTCCTCGATGGCTATTGTACAAGAGCACCCTGATAACCATGTCGCACTGTTTTGAAGGTAAAGAGCAGGGCACATGAAGAGCTCGATTCTCAGCTCTTCTTCAGTCGATCTGAACTGGATCTTTTTGTATCCCACGAAGTTCCTTTCAAGGGGGAACGCAGAAAAAGTGAAGATGTTGAGAACTGTTTCTGGCATAGAGAAATTGAAGAGAAGCAGCTCAATGCACCCGTCAGCCTTTTTTTCTCACTATCCTCAGCTTGGCAATCTGGGTCATGACGAACTGCATTAATTTTGAGAGACTCTGGTAGAATGCAGTTGCAAACAGCACCTGCAGATAGAACAACGCTTATTAATGGCTGCTGCTAAGTGCTAACAAGAGCTTTAAAAGAAAGATGATCACGGTGTTGATACAACACATATAAGATATAAATTAACAATGTGTGGCAGTGTATGGGTAAAGTGATCATCGGTGGAAATTCCTTCAAACTAAACACTGAAAATATGGTGGACAACTTGTATAGGGATCACCATTTAGGTAAGAGCAAAGGATCAACTCACAAAAAACATGTACCAGGAATTCATCTTTTTTTTCTCGAGAAAACGCAAAAAGCCTTTGCGTTTCATTTCATTGAAAAGAAGGAGATGAACAGAGTTTTATCGGTTACAGCGCACAGAAAGGGGGGCAGAACAGGGAACAGCAATAAAATTTAGAATAACATTCAGAATAACATTTATAAAATAAAAAGCAAAGTAAGGATCACTTAGCAAATGTAACATCGAAGGGAGTGCTAAAAAGCTGGATGTGGAAAGCTAGTGGAAAACGGCCAGTTTTTGTTCAAACTACTAACCAGGTAATACAATTCTGTCCATAATGGCATAATCTCATCCTTCTCCTCAGCCTCATTGGCAAGGGTAATTTTGTTAATGTATAAATGGAGTTTGTCCATGCGGTAGCCATTCAATGAATACAACAGACACATGGAAGAGGCAAGGAAACTGAAAACACAGACATTCTATGGGAAAGGCCTCTGGATGCCTAATGTTTATATAAAACAAATAAGATGAACCCGAAGGCTGGAAGATGCCCAAAATTGAGTAACGCAAATAAACAAAGTGTATATGTGTCTTCGCTGCTAGATACGTTTAATCTGTAAACAAATACTGATGTTGATTCTTTTTTCGAGAAAACGCAATGACATTGCGTTTCTTTTCATTGCATAGAAGAAGAGTACAAGCCTCCTAAGAGGGTTAGTGCAGAATTTCTTCACTGCAACATTTCTGTACCTTAACTTTGAGCGCAAACAAGTACCTTATATGGTTTACCAAAATGTGAATCGAATAGAAAGTGTCAACTATTAATATATAGGACCAAACTCTGTAGCAGCACACAAAAACAAAATAAACGGCAACGAAAGTATGTGTATTTGTTTTAGTTTTAGGAAGTCATACCCATTCTGGCCAGTCGATTAACCCATTTTGGGATTGAATTTCCTGTCAACTTTTTGCAGATATCCTCACAGAAATGGTTGCAATTCTTACTTATCAAATGATAAATATCCCCATTGTAATTTACTGACTGCGTCTCCATGAACGCTCTGACTTGGAGAGGGTCAAGGCAGGTAGTTCCCACAAATATGGATTTCCTAAATTTGAAGCCAGGACACTGGCGAGGTTCCACCTCAAAAACTCCACTTATTGAATAGTCATGTGCACCAAATGCATACTCCACACCATGAACTGCACAGAAATATGGAAGAATAAGCCATATCCTCCATCGAGAAATAATTGGGTGGTAATTATACAGAATTCATTCCATAAATAAGTATTAGAACAATTAACACAATTGATCACTTCGGACAACTTTGAGGCATGTAAGTATGAAAATGTAATGTAATATGATCAGCTTTGCCATTCCTGTCGTCATATAAGGCAAACTAGCTATCCAACATCAGTAGAGCAAGTGCCGATTGCCTATCAGTGAGAGCATGTAACTATGACAAATTGACAATACTAACTTATCCAAGCAAACAGGGAGATTCCTTCCAGAAATCAGTCATGCTGCCTCGCTGCTTTAGGAGGACATAAGAATCCCGAAAGTTCAAGGCTTGAAATTCACACAAAAGGTTACCTGTTACCTATGGTACTTCTAATTTTGAAATATGAAGTCAAAACATACATCTCTACTGAATGCATGCGTACTAAATCTAGATTTGCTTTAAATGGTCAGCTCAGTTAGTAAAACTAATATAAAACATCACAATGAAAGAAAAGGCTAATTATATGGAACAATTAACAATGCAAGTACTGACATAAAGATAAATAGACCATGAAATATTCACTGTCCCTCTTATATTCATTTTCCTTATGAGTTTTGCCAGACACCTTCTTTAAATGGAACATATTTATTTCACCTGGCACATTTTTTTAAGTCATGGATGAGCAACAGAATGCTTAGCGAGAGGATAAAGGAAGTAAATAAAAACATATCACAATAGACGACACTATGCACAAGGGTCAATATGGCTGATGTTCACAAAGACAAAAAAAAAAATCATATTCATGAGGTTGCAATTTCAGCACTATGTGCTACTGCAGACACAATACTAAGTAAGATATGCGCAGAGTGCAGGTACACTGTTCCAAAGTAATTGGAACAGTGTACCTGCACGGAGGTAATTGACGTAATATTCTATAAACCTATGAAAAATCACTATCAAATCTGTCCCTGGCATAAAGACCAGTGGTTTTTTAGTACCTAGTGAACATTGAATAGCTCATGATTAGTAATAAAACCTTTTGGTGCATCCATCATTGACAAGTCTGATGGTGATGTTGAATATTTGAGTGTTACATAACATTATGCATACCAAATCATAAGCTATTGGAAGTTTGGAATGGTGCATCATGCACAACTTATAGTTATGTAGCGCATAATTGATCACTTTGTTATCTCAATATTCGGGGGATATATATGTTATACCCTTTGTCATAACTGCTATTTCTGAATACCAACAGAACTTAAACTAAATAAAGAGGAACTTGAAGGAACCATTAAGGTACTCTAGAAAACAAAGTTTCAGCTGAGATGTGAGCTCTACACTATTATTGGTGAAACAAGTGGAAGAGATAATACCTTCAATACCAGAATGAAATATCCCTAGACCAACCCAGAACACATAGCCATTTACTGGTGTCAAATCATACACATTAAGATAAACAGGTGTGTTTCCTGGAGGTGGACTAGCAGATTGAACTTTCGAAAACAAACAGAAACGGCTAGCAGATTTCTGGCCTGATTGGAAAGGCGTGCTGAGAATCCCTTCCTTCTTTGAGACCAACATCATGACTTTACATGCGTGCAAAAGGGAGAACATGATCAAACTTCCATTTTGCATCAGATAATACTGGAACGGGAAAACAGACGCAAACATACCTGGTATTCAATACCACTCCAGTTACAGGGAAGGGTGATCATTCTGATTCACAAAGTAGACAAACATGGCAACATCAGGTCTTACTAATCCATGGAAAATTGTGCCAATAAACTGCTGCCGCACCAAAATACAGTTAGTCCATGGAGTCAGTAGTGCTATTAATTTAACTGCCAAATGGAATGCTTAGAGGATCAATAAAAGAAAGAAAGAGAAGCTATGCTTGATATGAGTTCAACAAGTAGCCTAGAACCAAAAAAGTACAGTTCAAAGATGGGCAGGTCTATCCTAAAAAGTGTGAACCTGAAACTGCCTCTCCTGACTCTAAAAGCTCCCAAATAAGAGATTGCCCAATGGGGAAGAGCCATAGATATTGCTCCAACAACAACAACATCAAAGCCTTTTTCCCAAACAAGTTGGGGTAGGAAAAACTTCTGAACAGTATGTGGTGTGAATATACCTTCAAGACTCTCCTAGGAAATATTGGTACTTCTACATAACTGAATAACATCGTGCTCAATACACTTCTGACCACTTTAATATTTTGTGTTCTTAACATTGCCATCAGACACTACAGACAAACCGAGCGACAGCGAAGGAATTCCCTTTGCATTTTGTGGTGAAGCATTCTGTACATAGTCTGAGCTACTTGAGCTTGCAGGCATGGAGAGAAAGGGATGTATCTGGACTGATTTTGCACAAGGAATTTATCTGTACTGATTGTTGCCATTGAGGGTTTAATAATTAAGTTAGATGATTACTAGTAATAATTAAGCGGAAGTGGAATTTTATGATACTTGAAGGGGTATAACATGGTACCACTTTAGATATTCTTTTAAGTATGTGTTTGCTATGGACAAAAGAAAAGAGCACAAAGACTGGCATTCCTGTAAGTTTCAAAAACTAGTACACCATTAAGAGATTAAATAAATTGCAATATAGGTGTCATGTTAGGTCAAACCTTAGTGATAACCATGTTTAGTAAATTCCAACCGACAGAAAAAATCTTCATTATATTTATTAGAAAAGAAGATGGAAAGCGATGTATGACCCCATATAGCGAAAGCTGAAGGTGATGCATTGCAGCATTGTTCAGTTGTTCTGTCGTCCAAGTGGATATGAAGGCGTGGTGCATATCAAGAACAGTAGATCAAATTAATAGAATATGCATTTTTTTAAGAATTCACCCAATGGAATTAACTCTGGCAATAACAGCTACAGACAATTCTCTGAACATTTGTCGTGATTACGATTTCCTGCGCAAGACAAAGTTCAGAAAACATAACAAAACATAATAGCCTTATGTCGAAATCTGTCCTCTCCCAATATTTGGTTGCCATCTTGACATAACCTCATGTCCACCACGTTTATCCCCTTCAAATTAAACTTTTTAAAGGAACCTTCAAACTGAACTTGAAACCAGAAAAGCCTACTATGTGCCGCCAAATTAAAATAAAATAACGAAGCTCGCCCATACTAGGTCGAAAATTTAGCGCAGGACCGGAGCACCTAGCAGCATTTGTCTACAGCAAGAATCTAAACTCCTGCTACCGCGTGAGCGCCTTGATGCGAAATCGCGAACGAGGCCCGGAAAGGAAAGAACCAGGTCGAACGAGATCTGCTAAGGAACGGGTCCAATCTGCCGAAATACGTATAATTCCGGTTCAAAGTGCTCCACGGATCAGGACCGAGGAGCAGCGTGTCTCAAGAACCAAGAACCAAGAACCGAGAAATTGGACGGGTTAAGGCAGAAGAAAACACAGGAACAGAAGACCACTTACCAATCGAAAAGCTGGCCGGACATGCACAGCTCAGGCCACCCGCTGGCGTAGCAACGGAGGTGGAGGAGGGGCAGAAGACTCTGGTAGACGACCGGAGAAGGAAGTGGAGGGGAGTTGGAGTTATTTTTCTCCCCTTTTTGGCTGTTCGTTTCCTGGATTAATGGTTTTATTTTCCTGAATTCCTTATCCGAGAGGAAGACGCGCTTTTGATTCTTTTGAAAGCGCCCCGCAAAAAAAATATTTTGAAAGCCAAAATGAAAGAAGCGCATATTCCATTTATTTCAGAAAAAAACTATGTCTTTTTTTTATAAAAAAAAAGCCCCCCAAAAGAATGAGCCATGCCGCAACACGCTTGTACTTCTGAGATGTGGGTGAAGAAGAGCGTATTTTTTATTATTTGAAACTTGCTTGAGTTTGTTATTTTTGCATAACTCGCAAATGAATAGCAGCTTTCACTAAACTTTAATTGTAAACAAACTATTTGTGTGAAATTTTGTTTGAATTAATGTGCAATTGTTATGTGAAGAGAGGTTGTGTGCCTACATCACTTCAGAGTTTTGTGACAAGTATGCACCATTAATAGTGTGGATATACTCAAGAGTAAGCCTCTTTCATTCGAGAAATGTAGAACAATGCAATTATTAGAATAAATCCTAAGTACTTCTAGACTTATCACTCAAAGTGTAAAGGTATAAAAACTCCTAAAATCAAAATGCATAAAAGATCTATATAATACCTTTGAGTCACCATATCATTTGCTCACCAACAATACAGACGCCAACCTATCACCTAGAGGTGAATTTTCTCATTTATGTGTGTCAACGCATGTCTCTCATGAATGATATATTACTTCATACTGCGATCCTATATCAACTTCAGGTTCACATCAACAGCTACTGAGGGAAGGGAGGATGCCGTGGAGGCTCAAGAACTCAAGGCTAACATCGTAGAGGCTTCGAAGAGGGGAAGGAAAAAGAGCATGAAGCTCTAGCCCGGTACTACCGCTCCGAGAACCGGTACTACCGCCCTAGTCACAGGAGCCACTACCGCACTGAATCACTTATGGAGCCACAAATGAGCACGAGCGGTGTTATTGCCTACAACTGCCTTGACTGCAATGCCTAAATAGTTGGGCCCAAGCCCATGCATGTATCCCCTCTTTATGCTACCTTTATGCCTAAAGTACTACTAGCTCGTGGTTGGCTATATAAGGACCCCACCCCGCATTTGTAATAGGTAAATAAGAATGAGATATAACTAGCCACGTGCCTCTCCCATATGGAAACCCCTCTCCTCATATCATACATATATTAAATTTTATGAAGACACTTTTCAAGGATTTGATCTTCCCCACGTGGTGGTTCTAGTAGTGGTTAATCTCTCTTGTGGTCGTGATTTTACCGAGTTGCTACTCTCTCCACATGAGTGATTCTACCATTTTCTTGCCGATCTCTCGCGTGGGATTCTACCTTGCGGTCTCTCCCTCGTGATTCTATTGTGATAGTGATTTGGGCCGTTAAGAGCAAATTGATTTTTACCGGGTGTGTTGTGTGTTTGTATCTTATGTTCTTCGCCAAGTTTTTCGTGTTGTTCCTCTTTCCCCCTTGAATCTGTGAAGATTAAGCCAACCAAGTTGCCAATCCCTGCATTAGAGATAGAGAAAGAAAGGGCTTCTGAGGCCAACGTCGTATAAACAATTATGATATTTTCATCTTGACTTGTTGGCCCATGGAGTCCCATCAATTTGCCAAAATGGTATATATTGTGGAACCAGGAATTACATGAGGATTAGGGCCTCTCGTTGTTGATGTAGGCGTCTAGTTGTGGGGATGCGAAATCATAAGTGAAGGATGATTTGTTTCAAATGTTTCCCACAAAGGCCCTGGGTCCGAATGGTTTTCCAACGCATTTCTTCCAGAAACATTGGCATCTATGCGGTGAGGAAATTACACAGATTTTTATTCGGCTTCATAATGGAGATGATTCACTTGAGGATATTAATGAAACGTTCATCGTCATTATTCCCAAGGTAAAAAAATCCTACATATGTCGCTCAGTTCAGACCCATCAGCTTGTGCATGTGGTGTTTAAAATTGCATCTAAGGTACTTGTGAACCGATTGAAGAGGATTCTCCGCGAGGTTGTTTCTGGAGAGAAGTCTTATTTTGTTCCTAGTCGCCTCATTACTGATAATATAATCACGGCATATGATCTTATGAAGTCTAGTAGGAGTAAGAAGAATTCTCATTGCGCTGTAAAATTGGATATGATGAAGGCATATGATCGCTTATAATGGGATTATCTTGAGGCCACCATGAAGAAGCTTGGCTTTGTCCCAAGGTTTGTAGACACTGTGATGAGGCGAGTGTGATAAGTTTTATTCTCTGTCCTTTTCAATGGAGCTCGCACCGAGAGTTTCAAACCCACGGGGGAGCTATGCCAAGGTGATCCCATATCTACCTACCTTTTTTCTGTTGGTAGGGGAGGGTCTCTCTTGTTTTTTGAAACATGCAATGAGCTCAGGTGCTCTCACGGATATTCACGTGGCAAATACGTACCAAAGAGAGTTAATCATCTACTCTTTGAGATGATGGCATTCTTTTCTGCCAGGCAAATGTCGAGAATATTGCCAATATTAGAGAGATTATGGACATATACTACAACGCCTCAGGACAACGAATCAATAATGAGAAGTCATATGTGTTCTTTAGGAAAGGATGTTCTCAAGGTAATCAAAATAACATTAAACATGTCCTGCAGGTTTCAAATGAAGCTCTCAATGGCAAATATTTGGGTTTACCATCTAATGTTGGTCGATCCAAAAATTGGGATTTTGCTTATTTGAAAGATAGAATATGGAAACATGTGCAAGGTTAGATGGAGAACATATTACGAGGAGGTGGTAAAGAAATCTTGATTAAGTATGTGTTACAAGCCATTCCCACATATTCAATGGATTTGTTTAAACTCCCTAGGGGTTTATGCGATCATATATATATAACCTCTATAACCCGAAAATTTTGGTGGGAGCTTGGAGTAAGAAAGGGTAAAGGAAGGCGGCTTGGGTTTCTTGGGATACCATGACTATGCCAAAGTACAGAGGATGCCTTGGTTTTCATGACTTGGAATTGTTTAACCTTGCTTTGTTGGCTAGGAAGGTTTGGATGATTTTGAATGAACCTGTGACTCTTAGTGCAAGGGTGTTGAAAACGGTGTACTACACGTATGAGTGTATTCTCAATGTTGAAGTTGGTACTAACCCATCCTAGATATGGCGTGATTTGTGTGAAGGGAGAGACACCCTCAACATGGAACTTACAAGACGCATAGGAGACGGAGCAACAATAGAGATACGGCGACACAACTAGATTTCTCGAGACTTTCAACTTCGTCCAGTTTGATGCATTTCTAGGGAGCCACCAAGTTTAGTCTCATCATTTATAGATACAACAACACGGACGTGGAAGGTTGCTGGTGTCGAGGGTACTCCTCGACAATGCCCTCCGTAAGGGGCTTACGGTAGATGGAATCTTGTAGGCTGACACGAGACATCGGTTATCAAACAAGCGGGGAGAGCGATTTACCTAGGTTCGGGGCCCTCGATGAGGTAAAACCCTTAGGTCCTGCCTGTCTGATCTAGATTATGAAAATATCGGGTTACAATGGGGTGCCGAAGGTTTCGGCTGTGTTCTTGCCGAGAGACTAAGTTCCGTAGGGACCTAGCTCTAAACTTGCGGTGGCTAAGATTGCTAAGATTGCGTGTGTCCTCGGCAGCCTCTCTCCTGGCCCTTATATTCGGAGCCGGGTCTCAAGAGATCTGTCCGGTTACGACTAGGTTACAAAGGATCCTAGCTCTAAGCTTTCCTTGTATTCTTCGTCTCCTTGTCTTGTTGTTCAAGGATTCTTCTTTGGAACCGGCGTAGTGGCCCACCTGGCCATCGACTGCCTTCATGGGCCCCTGGTTGGGCCGCAGGAGGTAGTGTAACATTAGTTACCCGAAGGGTAATGCCCACATCAGTAGCCCCCGAGTGCTTGGCCGAAGATACTTCGGGCAGGGACTAAAGCATGTCTTCTGTCGAATATTCGCCTTAGTCGATAAGTCTTGTCCTTCTTGTAACAACAACGCCTTCTTTTATCGGGTCCGCGTCCAGCGCTTCCGATGGGAGTAGCCCCCGAGTCTAGGTACGGATGCTTGCAACCGTGCGTAGACTCAAGTTGTACTACTCGAACATTTCCCTTATGCCGAAGTTTTCTTCAACTTGTAATGGTCATTTGATATTTCTCCTTTCATCGAGTCTTCATTTCTCTAAAGCAAGACTTTAGTACGCAAGGGTTGTTGAGTAACGTGCCCGATTTTTACTGGTAACTGCCGATGGCAAAACAACATTACCCTACATAGGATCAAGTCCCCGGGCATGATCCTGGGCCGCGCAAAATATCTTCGAGTTCATAACTTTTATCGGGTGTGCACTCAATGCTCCTGATAGGAGTAGCCCCCGAGTCTGAGCGTGGATGCTTGCAACCGAGTGCAGACTTTAGCCCAAATCTCATGAACCTTTCTTCAGATACTTCTGATGTAATCTTTCTTGCAACGATCTTTGAGTCCAAATTGTATCGGGTGCGCGTCCAGTGCTCCCGATGGGAGTAGCCCCCGAGTCTAGGCGTGGATGCTTGCATACGTGTGTGATACGTCTCCAACGTATCTATAATTTCTTATGTTCCATGCTAGTTTTATGACAATATCTACATGTTTTATCCATACTTTATATCATTTTGATGCATTTTCCGGTACTAACCTACTAACAAGATGCCGAAGCGCCAGTTCCTGTTTTCTGTTGTTTTTGGTTTCAGAAATCCTACACAGGAAATATTCTCGAAATCGGATGAAACAAAAGCCAAACCTCCTATTTTTCCGAGGGACACACGGAGCCAGAAGGGCAAGCCAGGGGGAGGCCCACGACCTCCACACCATAGGCTGGCGCGGCCAAGAGGGGGGCGCGCCGCCATATGGGGTGGGCCCCTCAGGCACCCCCTCGCGTCGCCCTTTCGCCTATATATTCCTTCCGTCGCGAAAACCCTAAAACGATCGGTCTTCCGCCACGAAAAGTTACGTAGCCGCCGCCATCGCGAAGCCAAGTTCGGGGGACAGAAGTCTCTGTTCCGGCACGCCGCCGGGACGGAAAAGTGCCCCTGGAATCCATCTCCATCGACACCACTGATACGTCTCAAACGTATCTATAATTTCTTATGTTCCATGCTACTTTATTGATGATACTCACATGTTTTATACATACTTTATGTCATATTTATGCATTTTCCGGTACTAACCTATTAACGAGATGCCGAAGAGCCAGTTGCTGTTTTCTGCTGTTTTTGGTTTCAGAAATCCTAGTAAGGAAATATCCTCGGAATTGGACGAAATCAACGCCCATGATCTTATTTTTCCACGGAGCTTCCAGAAGTCCGAAAGGGAAACGAAGTGGGGCGACGAGGCGCCCACACAACAGGGCGGCGCGGCAAAGGCTTGGGCCGCGCGGCCCTAGCATGTGGGGCCCTTGTGGCGCCCCCTGACCTACCCTTCCGCCTACATAAGCCTTCGTCGATAATAGTTCCAGTACCGAGAGCCACGATACGGAAAACCTTCCAGAGCCGCCGCCGCCGCCAATCCCATCTCGGGGGATTCAGGAGATCGCCTCCGGCACCCTGCCGGAGAGGGGAATCATCTCCCGGAGGACTCTTCACCGCCATGGTCGCCTTTGGAGTGATGTGTGAGTAGTTCACCCCTGGACTATGGGTCCATAGCAGTAGCTAGATGGTCGTCTTCTCCTAATTGTGCTATCATTGTTAGATATTGTGAGCTGCCTAACATGATCAAGATCATCCATTTGTAATGCTACATGTTGCGTTTGTTGGGATCCGATGAATAGTGAATGCTATGTTATGTTGATTATCAATCTATCATCTATGTGTTGTTTATGATCTTGCATGCTCTCCGTTATTAGTAGAGGCTCTGGCCAAGTTTTTACTTGTAACTCCAAGAGGGAGTATTTATGCTCGATAGTGGGTTCATGCCTCCATTAAATCTGGGACAGTGACAGAAAGTTCTAAGGTTGTGGATGTGCTGTTGCCACTAGGGATAAAACATCAATGCTATGTCTAAGGATGTATTTGTTGATTACATTACGCACCATACTTAATGCAATTGTCTGTTGTTTGCAACTTAATACGGAGGGGTTCGGATGATAACACGAAGGTGGACTTATTAGGCATAGATGCATCTTTGGATAGCGGTCTATGTACTTTGTCGTAATGCCCAATTGAATTTCACACTACTCATCATAACATGTATGTGCATGGTCATGCCCTCTTTATTTGTCAATTGCCCAACTGTAATTTGTTCACCCAACATGCTATTTATCTTATGGGAGAGACACCACTAGTGAACTGTGGACCCCGGTCCATTCTTTTACATCGAATACAATCTACTGCAATACTCGTTCTACTGTTCTCTGCAAACATCATCATCCACACTATACATCTAATCCTTTGTTACAGCAAGCCGGTGAGATTGACAACCTCACTATTAAGTTGGGGCAAAGTATCTTGGTTGTGTTGTGCAGGTTCCACGTTGGCGTCGGAATCCCTGGTGTTGCGCCGCACTACACTCCGCCGCCATCAACCTTCAACGTGCTTCTTGACTCCTACTGGTTCGATAACCTTGGTTTCTTACTGAGGGAAAAACTTGCCGCTGTACGCATCATACCTTCCTCTTGGGGTTCCCAACGGACGTGTGCTTTACCGTCACAAGCAGCAAAGCTTTTTCTGGCGCCGTTGCCGGGGAGATCAAGACGCGCTGCAAGGGGAGTCTCCACTTCCAATCTCTTTACTTTGTTTTTTTTGTCTTGCTTTATTTTATTTACTACTTTGTTTGCTGCACTAAAACAAAAATACAAAAAAATTAGTTGCTAGCTTTACTTTATTTACTGTCTTGTTTGCCATATTAAAAACACAAAAAAATTAGTTACTTGCATTTACTTTATCTAGTTTGCTTTATTTACTATTGCTAAAATGGGTACTCCTGAAAATACTAAGTTGTGTGACTTCACAAACACAAATAATAATGATTTCTTATGCACACCTATTGCCCCACCTGCTACTATAGCAGAATTCTTTGAAATTAAACCTGCTTTACTGAATCTTGTTATGAGAGAGCAATTTTCTGGTGTTAGTTCTGATGCTGCTGTTGCCCATCTTAATAATTTTGTTGAACTATGTGAGATGCAAAAGTATAAGGATGTAGATGGTGACATTATGAAATTAAAATTGTTTCCTTTCTCATTAAGAGGAAGGGCTAAAGATTGGTTGCTATCTTTGCCTAAGAATAGTATTGATTCATGGACTAAATGTAAGGATGCTTTCATTGGTAGATATTATCCTCCTGCTAAAATTATATCTTTGAGAAGTAGCATAATGAATTTTAAGCAATTGGATAATGAGCATGTTGCCCAAGCATGGGAAAGAATGAAATCTTTGGTTAAAAATTGCCCAACCCATGGACTGACTACTTGGATGATCATCCAAACCTTTTATGCAGGACTGAATTTTTCTTCGCGGAACTTATTGGATTCAGCTGCTGGAGGTACCTTTATGTCCATTACTCTAGGCGCCGCAACAAAGCTTCTTGATAATATGATGATTAATTACTCTGAATGGCACACGGAAAGAGCTCCACAAGGTAAGAAGGTAAATTCTGTTGAAGAAACCTCTTCCTTGAGTGATAAGATTGATGCTATTATGTCTATGCTTGTGAATGGTAGGACTAGTGTTGATCCTAATAATGTTTCGTTAGCTTCATTGGTTGCTCAAGAAGAACATGTTGATGTGAACTTCATTAAAAATAATAATTTCAACAACAATGCTTATCGGAATAATTCTAGTAACAACTATAGGCCATATCCTGCTAGTGGTAATGATTATGTTAATTCTTATGGTAGATATGAGGAAAAGATGCTAGAAATTGAAAGATCTACTAAGAGCTTTATGCAATCACAATATGAGCAAAATAAATTGTTTACTAAAACTATGAATGAACAATCTACCTTGTTGAAAAATATAGGAAATTAACTTGAAAATCTGAATACGGAGATCTCTGGGTTGCAAACTAAACTTGCAAATGCTGAAAACCGAATCTCATACATGTCTGCGTCACAATTTCCTTAATTAATAAAATGGATGCTAAACCTGAGGATATTAATAATAAAATTGTTACTACAGCAAACGCCATCCAAGTTAGAATTAATGAGAATACAAGATTGATGGCCGAATTGCGTGCTAGGTGGGAAAAAGAAGAAAATGCTAAAGATAACAATGTAGCTAAAGTTTGGACTATTACCACCACTAGTAACGCTAATGCTTCACATGTTGCTACACCTCCTACTATCAATGGTAAAATAATTGGTGTTGGCAATGTTTCTACTTCTAATGCAAAGCCTGCCAAAGCTATAGGAACACTGCTAAAGCTTCTTTGAAACTGCTTGTGATAAAACTGCTGAAATTTTTTCCAATGTTGGGGATAATGATCCCATTGCTTTAGATTATAATGGTTTAGATTTTGATGATTGTCACATCTCTGAAGTTATAAAGTTCTTACAAAAACTTGCTAAAAGTCCTAATGCTAGTGCTATAAATTTGGCCTTTACAAAACATATTACGAATGCTCTCATAAAAGCTAGAGAAGAGAAATTAAATCGCGAAGCTTCTATTCCTAGGAAGCTAGAGGATGGTTGGAAGCCCATCATTAAGATGAAGGTCAATGACTTTGATTGTAATGCTTTATGTGATCTTGGTGCAAGTATTTCCGTTATGCCTAGGAAAATCTATAATATGCTTGACTTGCCACCATTGAAAAATTGTTATTTGGATGTTAATCTTGCTGATAACTCTACAAAGAAACCTTTGGGGAGAGTTGATAATGTTCGCATTACTGTTAACAATAACCTTGTCCCCGTTGATTTTGTTGTCTTGGATATTGAATGCAATGCATCTTGTCCCATTATATTGGAAAGACCTTTTCTTCAAACTGTTGGTGCTATTATTGATATGAAGGAAGGTAATATTAAATATCAATTTCCTCTCAAGAAAGGTATGGAACACTTCCCTAGAAAGAGAATGAAGTTACCTTTTGATTCTATCATTAGAATAAATTATGATGTTGATGCTTCATCTCTTGATAATACTTGACACACTTTCTGCGCCTAGCTGAAAGGCGTTAAAGAAAAGCGCTTATGGGAGACAACCCATGATTTTACTTCTGCACTTTTGTTTTATATTTGAGTCTTGGAAGTTGTTATTACTGTAGCAACCTCTCCTTATCTTAATTTTGTTGCATTGTTGTGCCAAGTAAAGTCTTTGATAGTAAGGTTCATACTAGATTTGGATTGCTGCACAGAAACAGATTTCTTGCTGTCACGAATTTGAGCAGTAGTCTCTGTAGGTAATTCAGAAAATTCTGCCAATTTACGAGAGTGATCCTCAGATATGTACGCAACTTTCATTCAATTTGAGCATTTTCATTTGAGCAAGTCTGGTGCACCTAAAAAATTCGTCTTTACGGACTGTTCTGTTTTGACAGATTGTGCCTTTTATTTCGCATTGCCTGGTTTGCTATGTTTGATGGATTTCTTTATTCCATTAACTTTCAGTAGCTTTGTGCAATGTCCATAAGTGTTAATAATGATTATGTCACCTCTGAACATGTGAATTTTGATTATGCACTAACCCTCTAATGAGTTGTTTTGAGTTTGGTGTGGAGGAAGTTTTCAAGGATCAAGAGAGGAGGATGATACAATATGATCAAGGAGAGTGAAAGCTCTAAGCTTGGGGATGCCCCGGTGGTTCATCCCTGCATATTTCAAGAAGACTCAAGCATCAAAGCTTGGGGATGCCTTCGGCATCCCCTTCTTCATCGACAACATTATCAGGTTCCTCTAGTGAAACTACATTTTTATTCCGTCACATCTTATGTGCTTTACTTGGAGCGTCTGTATGTTTTTGTTTTTGTTTTGTTTGAATAAAGTTGGATCCTAGCATTCATTGTGTGGGAGAGAGACACGCTCCGCTGTTGCATATGGACAAAGATGTCCTTAGGCTTTACTCATAATGTTCATGGCGAAGGTTGAAACTGCTTCGTTAATTGTTATATGGTTGGAAACGGGAAATGATACATGTGGTAAATGGTATAATGTCTTGAATAATTTGATACTTGGCAATTGTTGTGCTCATATGGATCATGTTTAAGCTCTTGCATCATATACTTTGCGCCTATTAATGAAGAAATACATAGAGCTTGCTAAAATTTGGTTTGCATGATTGGTCTCTCTAAGGTCTAGATATTTTCTAGTAAGGGTCGAACAACAAGGAAGACGGTGTAGAGTCTTATAATGCTTGCAATATGTCTTTTATGTGAGTTTTGCTGTACCGGTTCATACTTGTGTTTGTTTCAAATAACCTTGCTAGCCTAAGCCTTGTATTGAGAGGGATTACGTCTCATGCATCCAAATCCTTGAGCCAAAAACTATACCATTTGTGTCCACCATACCTACCTACTACATGGTATTTCTCCGCCATTCCAAAGTAAATTGCTTGAGTGCTACCTTTAAATTTCTATCCTTTATCCTTGCAATATATAGCTCATGGGACAAATAGCCTAAAAACTATTGTGGTATTGAATATGTACTTATGCATCTTATTTCTTATTAAGTTGCTTATTGAGCGATAACCATGTTCCTGGGGACGCCATCAACTACCCTTTGTTGAATATCATGTGAGTTGCTATGCATGTTCGTCTTGTCTGAAGTAAGGGTGATTTATCATGAGTTGAATGGTTTGAGTATGCATATTGTTAGAGAAGAGCATTGGGCCGCTAACTAAAGCCATGATCCATGATGGAAGTTTCAGTTTTGGACAACAATCCTCAATCTCTTATGAGAATATTATTTGTTGTTGAATGCTTATGCATTAAAGAGGAGTCCATTATCTGTTGTCTATGTTGTCCCGGTATGGATATCTAAGTTGAGAATAATCAAAAGCGAGAAATCCAATGCGAGCTTTCTCCTTAGACCTTTGTACAGGCGGCATAGAGGTACCCCTTTGCGACACTTGGTTAAAACATATGTATTGCGATGATAATCCATGTAAATCCAAGCTAATTAGGACAAGGTGCGGGCACTATTGGTAATTGATACGTCTCCAACGTATCCATAATTTCTGATGTTCCATGCTTGTTTTATGACAATACTTACTGAAAGTGCATGGAGCCCCCATGTGTGGTTTTGGTAATTAATGACAATCCCTATGGACTAATATTTGCATTAAGTTATATTTGTAGGTGTTATCCATAGGCAATGCTTGAACCATATGTTCGCTTCAAGGTTGCAATAATAAGAAATTGATGAAGGATATCAAGTGTCAAGTATGTCTTGAAGATGAAGATGAAGTGAGCCCTCAAGTTACTTCAAGACATCAACAGAAATGAAGTGCAAGTTCAAGATGAGCCAACTCGAAGAGATCATAAGCTTGAAGCTTGCCATGAATAAATGAAGTGCAAGATCAAGATGATCCATCTCGAAGAGATCCTTTGCTTGACTCTTGCCATCCATATGGTGATCATGGATATGTGAAGAAGCGCCGAAGAAGAGATCTCCCATGGTGGATTATGGGGGAGCAATCCACAAGACTTCGTCAAGCAAGCACAATCAAGAAAGGCGTTCCATCTTGTTGCGGTCAAGACCATCATCATCAAGCTCAAGTGGAATGCGCAAGGTTAAGGTTTGCTCTTGATAGGGTTTCTTTCTCACCGGTCTCATGGTGTAGTTGGAGACCGGTTTATAGTTTAGTTGCCGTACTATCAAGAGGGCTCTCGAGTGAGTAACTCGATCGTATCGTTCGGAGAGAGCTCAAACCTTTGCATCCTTGCATCATCTTTCTTGGTTGTTATTTGGATCGTATCCATGTGATGTTTTAGAGCTTGTGCTTATTCTCATGACAAGCTCTAGTTCATCGAAAACGGATTTCGCATAGATCACTTGTTGCATTTTCGAGTTTGGTTCATCGTCATATTTCTTGGTTGTTATTTGGATCTTATCCATGTGATGTTTTAGAGCTTGTGCTTACTTCCATAGCAAGCTCTAGTTCATCGAAAACGGATTCCGCATGAATCACTTGTTGCGTTTTCGATATTGGAGTTTTTCTCGGTTTCTCGTATTGAGAGGTTTCACTCTAAAATACATAGAAAAACCTACCCCACTTGTTCTTAAGCTTTTCACTCTTTGTGTGGTAGCTCTTGTCATCCCCTTTACAACAAAATTGGTTTCACCTAAATCCGAGTTTCCTAACTCAACTTGTTGCATTTTCGAGGTTGGAGGTTTTACCGGTATGTGTTTTTTAGATAGGTCAAACCTTTCGTATTTTATTTCTATCCTACCTTACTGGACTATGATGGTTCCCGACATGATCTTGTAGAGCTTGTTACTAGCTTCGAAATGAGCCCAAGATCATCAAAATCGGAGTCCGGATGCAAAAGTTTTTAAGGTTTTCGTATCGAGTGTTTGGGTAAAAACAGGGGGGCCGGAACTGCCGCCGGGAACACCCCGGCACTGCCGCCGGGCCGGCACTGCCAGTGGAAAAAGGCCAGCACTGCCGGCCACCCCGGCACTGTCGGTGGAACAAGGCCGGCACTGCCGGCCTGTCGCGATTTTGGCCCCAACGGGCAGAAATCTAAGACCCATATTTAAGGCCTTCTTCCTCCTCTTTCTCCCTACTTCTTCTTCCTCCTTTTGCTCTCCACCATTGTTGACCTTGAGAGCTTCCCACATCCCTCTACTCCTCCAATGATTCTTGAATCCATTTGAGGGAAAAGGAAGAGGAGATCTAGATCTATATTTCTACCAATCAAATCCATCTCTTTGTGAGTGGAACTCTCTAGATCTTGATCTTGGTGTTCTTTGTGAATTCCTTTGTTCTTCCTCTCTTATTCCCCCAATAGCTTTTGTAGCTTTGTTGGAATTTGAGAGAGAAGGACTTGAGCATCTTTGTGGTGTTGTTGCCATTGCATTTGGTGCATCGGTTTGAGTTCTCCACGGTGATTCGTGGAAGTGAAAGCAAGAAGGTTGTTACTCTTGGGTCTTTGGACCCTAGACGGCTTAGTGGCCTTTGTGGCATCTTTGTGGTGTTCTTGGGGACTCCAATTAAGTTGTGGAGATTCTTCAAGGGCAAGGCCTTAGTGGCATCTTAGTGGTGTTCTTGGGGACTCCAATTTATTTGTGGAGATTCTTCAAGGGCAAGGCCTTTGTGGCAATATTGTTGGGAGCCTCCAATTAAGTTGTGGAGATAGCCCCAAGCTTTGTGCGGGTTCGGTAACCTCCCTAAGGTTACATAGTGGATCGAGGACATTCCTCTTGCTGGGAATTCTCGTGGAGAATACGGTGGCCCTCGTGCATTTGGAGTGACTTGTCCTCCACACCGCTCCAACGGAGAGTAGCACTCGCAAGAGTGTGAACTTCGGGCTACATCGTCGTCTCCCGCGTGCCTCGGTTATCTCTATACCCGAGCTCTTTACTTATGCACTTTACTTTGTGATAGCCATCGTGCTTGAAGTTATATATCTTGCTATCACATAAGTTGCTTGTATTGCTTAGCATAAGTTGTTGGTGCACATAGGTGAACCATAGTATATAGGCTTTGGGCTTGACAAAGTAAACGCTAGTTTTATTCCGCATTTGTTAAGCCCATCTCGTAAAAGTTTTAAATCGCCTATTCACCCCCCCTCTAGGCGACATCCGTGTCCTTTCAATTGGTATCAGAGCAAGGTCTCTCATTCTTAGGCTTCACCGCCTTGAGAGTAAAGATGTCGGTTAGGGGATTAGCGCACAATAACTTGTTTATATTTGATGGCACAAAATATGATCTATGGAAAATTTATGTGCTTAAAATCTTACGGGGTATGTCCCCGGACATGGAGCGATTTCTTGGCATGGGTTTTTCTTCTCCTAAGGATCCTCAAAATTTATCTCTTGAGGAGGAGAAAAACTCTTGCCTCGATGCTCTTGCTTCTCATGTGTTTTCCATTGTTGTGAGCAATGTAGTTACTTCGTCAATCATGCCTTTTGGGAGCTCTCATGAATTATGGACAAAGCTTCAAGATAAATATGATGTGTCCAATATTATTGAGGATGATTGTATTGCCTCCACTTCCGGCCGTGTTGAGTTCTCATCTTCATCCACTTTACCAAAGTGTGTCAAGACACAAGGTAATGATATGGTGAGTGGTGATGAAAATTGCAATGTTGATATTGAGCTTACTATTGATGATTCTTCATCTCTATCTCATTGCAATGCTTCATCTACTGACTCAAACACATCTAGCACTAGAAATGATTTACATGCTTGTGTTGATAGTCCTTGCATATCATGTGTAAGTTGCTTGAATAAATCTAATGATGATATGCTTGCATTGTCTTGTGGCCATGATAAAAATGCTTCTATTTCCTCTAGTTCTTGTGTGTCTAACAATGTAGAGGAAACTAAAGATTCTATTGGTCAAGACAAGATCTTGAAAGGAGCCTCAAGTAACTCCTCATCTTTATCTCACGGTCCTCATGTATGCCTTATGGCCAAGGGTTCCACGGTACCTCCTACCATGGAACCTAATATGTCTCGTGGTGATAAGGATGAGGATGAATATGAAGAAGAGGATTGGGTTGTCTCTCTACGCGATAAGGGTAAGAGTGTATTCAAGGTTCTTTGCAAAGATAAAATTGCTAGCACTCACTTCTTTGAAATCTTGACTACCGCTATTGAGAGCCAAAAACTTATTTGTATGCATGAGAACACCATTGATAAAATGGGTGCTCTTGAACGTGAGTACGCCAATGATGTGGCATCTCTAAAGGATGAACTTGAAGAAGAACAAACCACCAAGGAAGCTCTTGAGGAAACCTTTGCTCTAGAATTGTCTAGAGAAAAGGAAAACCATGATAAAGCTCTTGAGGTGGCAAATGAACTAAAGCTAAAAAATGATAAGCTTGTGTTTGTTAATGCTAAACTCCTTGAGGATTTTGAGCAACTCAAAAAGGGCTCAAGGGTTATTGAGAGTGCGCTCACCAAACTCACCGAGTCGCATGAGCAACTTAAAGCTTCTTATCTAAAAGAGCATGACAACTTGCCTTCTCCCATTACTATTAATAATGATGCTTGTGCTACTAACTCTACTTCTTGTGAAGCATCTATCTTGAAGGAGAATGTTGAGCTAAGGGCTCAACTTAAATTGCTAACTAGCAATTATGGGAAATTGGAAGAAAATCATGGAAAGCTTTCTAGCTACCATGAGGATCTTCTAGCCTCTCATGATAGGCTAAAGTTAGCTCATGAGGCTATAATATCTAAGGCAACACCTTGTGAGCCTCATGTGGGTACTAGCACTACTACTCAAAATGTTATATTGCCATGTGCTAGTCCTAGTAATTTATCCACTCATAATATTGCTAAATCTTGTGATGAATTATCTTCCTTGCCTTGTTGCTCTAACAATGAAGGTTCTACTTCCTCTAGTACTTGTGTTTTTACTAACCATGTAGAGGAAATCAAAGAGCTCAAGGCCCAAGTCTCTTCTTTGAAGAACGACTTGGTAAAGGGTCATGAAGGAAAATGCAAACTTGACAAGATGTTAAGTGTGCAACAATCCCCCAATGACAAGAGTGGACTTGGATTCAACTCCAACAACAAGAACAAGTCCAAGAACAACAAGATTAAGAAGGGCCAATTACAAGTCAAAGACCCGGCCAAGATTGCTTGCTTCAAGTGCAAAATTGAAGGGCATCATGTTAGATCTTGCCCTTTGAAGAAGAAGCAAAAAGGGAGCGATCTCAAGCTCAAACTCATATTCAACCTCAAGTTGAAGAAATGCCACTTCCCAAGAAGAATCAAGCCAATGCTCCCATTGTGGAGAAATCTAGTCAGAAGAAGGAGAAGAAAAGAACTTGCTACATATGCTATGAGAAGGGCCACATCTCCTCCTTTTGCACTATTGGTACCTCATCCAACTCTATCACCATTGATGATGTTTATTCTCTTCGTAAGGATGAGGGTGGCAATGACCATTTGGGTTGCCAAGCCTATTGTGACTAACCTCTTAGGACCCAACTTTGTTGGGGACCAAAAATCCAAAACTTGATCAATAGGTTCTTGTTGGAGGGCATTGGAGACTTGGCTACATCATGAAGAATTAAGGGATCTTCATCATTTATATTATCTCAAGCCAAGTCTTGGTTATCTTGCTTCTATCATATATTCAATGTTCCTCCTTGCGGTAACATGTGCTCAACTCATTTATATTGAAAGTTACTCGCCCCTTTGCATGTGTTAGTTTTGTTCCTAACATGTGTTTGTATATGTTGTGCTTCCTACTTGCTTTTCTTGAGAAATCAAGTCTATGCATGTTGGGTTGCACACCATGTATTTGTGTTTGTGTTGGAGCCTCTTTGCATCTTGTTGTATCTTATATGGCTCTTATGAGCAATTAATGGACTATCCCATTTTTGGGGGAGTGATATTCCTTTGGGAATTTCATGATCCTAAACAATGTGTGTACATGAGTAATATCACTTAGAATTGATATTGCGAGATTATCTAGTCGCTATGTGGTATGTCATCTTCATGAGAAATTCAAATTCTAATGTCCATTAATATCTCTAGTTGGATCTTATTTGCCTCTTGTGAAACTAAATTCCTTATCACATTATGGGGGAGTAATAAGCTTTGTGCATATTTGATACGTCTCCGACGTATCGATAATTTCTTATGTTCCATGCCACATTATTGATGTTATCTACATGTTTTATGCACACTTTATGTCATATTCGTGCATTTTCTGGAACTAACCTATTAACAAGATGCCGAAGTGCCGATTCTTTGTTCTGCTTTTTGGTTTCAGAAATCCTAGTAACGAAATATTCTCGGAATTGGACGAAATCAACGCCCAGGGTCCTATTTTGCCACGAAGCTTCCAGAAGTCCGAAGGAGAGACGAAGAGGGGCCACGAGGGGGCCACACCCTAGGGCGGCGCAGCCCCCCCCTTGGCCGCGCGGCCCTGTGGTGTGGGGCCCTCGTGCCGCCTCTTGACCTGCCCTTCCGCCTACAAATAGCCTCCGTGACGAAACCCCCAGTACCGAGAGCCACGATACGGAAAACCTTCCAGAGACGCCGCCGCCGCCGATCCCATCTCGGGGGATCCAGGAGATCGCCTCCGGCACCCTGCCGGAGAGGGGATTCATCTCCCGGAGGACTCTACGCCGCCATGGTCGCCTCCGGTGTGATGTGTGAGTAGTCTACCCCTGGACTATGGGTCCATAGCAGTAGCTAGATGGTTGTCTTCTCCCCATTGTGCTATCATTGTCGGATCTTGTGAGCTGCCTAACATGATCAAGATCATCTATCTGTAATTCTATATGTTGCGTTTGTTGGGATCCGATGAATAGAGAATACTTGTTATGTTGATTATCAAAGTTATATCTATGTGTTGTTTATGATCTTGCATGCTCTCCGTTACTAGTAGATGCTCTGGCCAAGTAGATGCTTGTAACTCCAAGAGGGAGTATTTATGCTCGATAGTGGGTTCATGCCTGCATTGACACCTGGGACAGTGACAGAAAGTTCTAAGGTTGTGTTGTGCTGTTGCCACTAGGGATAAAACATTGATGCTATGTCTAAGGATGTAGTTGTTGATTACATTACGCACCATACTTAATGCAATTGTCTGTTGCTTTGCAACTTAATACTGGAGGGGGTTCGGATGATAACCTGAAGGTGGACTTTTTAGGCATAGATGCAGTTGGATGGCGGTCTATGTACTTTGTCGTAATGCCCAATTAAATCTCACTATACTCATCATGATATGTATGTGCATGGTCATGCTCTCTTTATTTGTCAATTGCCCAACTGTAATTTGTTCACCCAACATGCTGTTTACCTTATGGGAGAGACACCTCTAGTGAACTGTGGACCCCGGTCCAATTCTCTTTACTGAAATACAATCTACTGCAATACTTGTTCTACTGTTTTCTGCAAACAATCATCTTCCACACAATACGGTTAATCCTTTGTTACAGCAAGCCGGTGAGATTGACAACCTCACTGTTTCGTTGGGGCAAAGTACTTTGGTTGTGTTGTGCAGGTTCCACGTTGGCGCCGGAATCTCTCGGTGTTGCGCCGCACTACATCCCGCCGCCATCAACCTTCAACGTGCTTCTTGACTCCCTCTTTGGTTCGATTAAACCTTGGTTTCTTGCGAGGAAACTTGCCGCTGTGCGCATCACACCTTCCTCTTGGGGTTCCCAACGGACGTGTCAACCACACGCATCAAGCAAATTTCTGGCGCCGTTGCCGGGGAGATCAAGACACGCTGCAAGGGGAATCTCCACTTCTCAATCTCTCTACTTTGTTTTTGTCTTGCTTAGTTTTATTTACTACTTTGTTTGCTGCACTAAATCAAAATACAAAAAAATTAGTTGCTAGTTTTACTTTATTTGCTATCTTGTTTGCTATATCTAAAACACAAAAAAATTAGTTTACTTGCAGTTACTTTATCTAGTTTGCTTTATTTACTGTTGCTAAAATGGCCAATGCTGAAAATACTAAGTTGTGTGACTTCACAACCACAAATAATAATGATTTCTTATGCACACCTATTGCTCCACCTGCTACTACAGCAGAATTCTTTGAAATTAAACCTGCTTTACTGAATCTTGTTATGCGAGAGCAATTACAGTGTTAGTTACGATGATGCTGCTGCCCATCTTAATAATTTTGTTGAATTATGTGAAATGCAAAAGTATAAGGATGTAGATGGTGACATTATAAAATTAAAATTGCTCCCTTTCTCATTAAGAGGAAGAGCTAAAGATTGGTTGCTATCTCTGCCTAAGAATAGTATTGATTCATGGACTAAATGCAAGGATGCTTTTATTGGTAGATATTATCCCCCTGCTAAAATTATATCTTTGAGGAGTAGCATAATGAATTTTAAACAATTAGATACTGAACATGTTGCTCAAGCTTGGGAAAGAATGAAATCTTTGGTTAAAAATTGCCCAACCCATGGACTGACTACTTGGTTGATCATCCAAACCTTCTATGCAGGACTAAATTTTTCTTCACGGAATTTATTGGATTCAGCTGCTGGAGGTACCTTTATGTCCATCACTCTTGGTGAAGCAACAAAGCTTCTTGATAATATGATGATCAACTACTCTGAATGGCACACGGAAAGAGCTCCACAAGGTAAGAAGGTAAATTACGTGAAGAAACCTCTTCCTTGAGTGATAAGATTGATGCTATTATGTCTATGCTTGTGAATGATAGGACTAATATTGATCCTAATAATGTTCCATTAGCTTCATTGGTTGCACAAGAAGAACATGTTGATGTAAACTTCATTAAAAATAATAATTTCAACAACAATGCTTACCGGAACAATTCTAGTAACAACTATAGGCCATATCCTTATAATAATGGCAACGGCTATGGTAATTCTTATGGGAATTCTTACAACAATAATAGGAATTCACCCCCTGGACTTGAAGCCATGCTTAAAGAATTTATTAGTACACAAACTGCTTTTAACAAATCTGTTGAAGAAAAGCTTGGGAAAATTGATATACTTGCTTCTAAAGTCGATAGTCTTGCTGCTGATGTTGATCTTTTGAAATCGAAAGTTTTGCATAATGAGAATCATCATAATAAAATTGTTACTACAGCAAATGCCATCCAAGTTAGAATTAATGAGAATATAAGATTAATGGCTGAACTGCGTGCTAGGTGGGATAGAGAAGAAAATGAAAAACTAGCTAAAGAGAAGAAGGTAGCTAAAGTTTGGACTATTACCACCACTAGTAATGCTAATGCTACACATGTTGCTGCACCTCCTACTAATAATAATAAAAGAATTGGTGTTAGCAATGTTTTCACTTCTAATGCAAAGCGCGAGAAACTGCCTGAAACTGCTAAAGCTCGAAAGCGCACTGTGATAAAGCTGCTGAAATTTTTTCCAACATTGGGGATGATGATCCCATTGCTTTAGATTATAATGGTTTGAATTTTGATGATTGCCACATCTCTGAAGTTATAAAGTTCTTGCAAAAACTTGCTAAAAGTCCTAATGCTAGTGCTATAAATTTGGCTTTCACGCAACATATTACAAATGCTCTCATAAAAGCTAGAGAATAGAAACTAGAGCGCGAAGCCTCTATTCCTAAAAAGCTAGAGGATGGTTGGGAGCCCATCATTAAGATGAAGATTAAAGATTTTGATTGTAATGCTTTATGTGATCTTGGTGCAAGTATTTCTGTTATGCCTAAGAAAATTTATGATATGCTTGACTTGCCATCGCTGAAAAATTGTTATTTGGATGTTAATCTTGCTGATCATTCTACAAAGAAACCTTTGGGGAAAGTTGATAATGTTCGCATTACCGTTAACAATAACCTTGTCCCCGTTGATTTTGTTGTCTTGGATATTGAATGCAATGCATCTTGTCCCATTATATTGGGAAGACCTTTTCTTCGAACTGTTGGTGCTATCATTGATATGAAGGAAGGTAATATAAAATATCAATTTCCTCTCAAGAAAGGTATGGAACACTTCCCTAGAAAGAGAATGAAGTTACCTTTTGATTCTATTATGAGAATAAATTATGATGTTGACACTTCGTCTCTTGATAATACTTGATACACACTTTCTGCGCCTAGCTGAAAGGCGTTAAAGAAAAGCGCTTATGGGAGACAACCCATGTTTTTACCTACAGTACTTTGTTTTTATTTTGTGTCTTGGAAGTTGTTTACTACTGTAGCAACCTCTCCTTATCTTAGTTTTGTGTTTTGTTGTGCCAAGTTAAGCCGTTGATAGAAAAGTTCATACTAGATTTGGATTACTGCGCAGAAACAGATTTCTTTGCTGTCACGAATCTGGGCAAAATCCCCCTGTAGGTAACTCAGAAAATTATGCCAATTTACGTGAGTGATCCTCAGATATGTACGCAACTTTCATTCAATTTTGGCATTTTCATTTGAGCAAGTCTGGTGCCATTTTAAAATTCGTCAATACGAACTGTTCTGTTTTGACAGATTCTGCATTTTATTTCGCATTGCCTCTTTTGCTATGTTGGATGAATTTCTTTGATCCACTAATGTCCAATAGCATTATGCAATGTCCAGAAGTGTTAAGAATGATTGTGTCACCTCTGAATATGTTAATTTTTATTGTGCACTAACCCTCTAATGAGTTGTTTCGAGTTTGGTGTGGAGGAAGTTTTCAAGGATCAAGAGAGGAGTATGATGCAACATGATCAAGGAGAGTGAAAGCTCTAAGCTTGGGGATGCCCCGGTGGTTCACCCTTGCATATATTAAGAAGACTCAAGCGTCTAAGCTTGGGGATGCCCAAGGCATCCCCTTCTTCATCGACAACATTATCAGGTTCCTCCCCTGAAACTATATTTTTATTCCATCACATCTTATGTGCTTTGCTTAGAGCGTCGGTTTGTTTTTGTTTTTGTTTTGTTTGAATAAAATGGATCCTAGCATTCACTTTATGGGAGAGAGACACGCTCCGCTGTAGCATATGGACAAGTATGTCCTTAGTTTCTACTCATAGTATTCATGGCGAAGTTTCTTCTTCGTTAAATTGTTATATGGTTGGAATTGGAAAATGATACATGTAGTAATTGCTATAAATGTCTTGGGTAATGTGATACTTGGCAATTGTTGTGCTCATGATTAAGCTCTTGCATCATATGCTTTGCACCCATTAATGAAGAAATACATAGAGCATGCTATAATTTGGTTTGCATATTTGGTTTCTCTAAGGTCTAGATAATTTCTAGTATTGAGTTTGAACAACAAGGAAGACGGTGTAGAGTCTTATAATGTTTTCAATATGTCTTTTATGTGAGTTTTGCTGCACCGGTTCATCCTTGTGTTTGTTTCAAATAAGCCTTGCTAGCCTAAACCTTGTATCGAGAGGGAATACTTCTCATGCATCCAAAATACTTGAGCCAACCACTATGCCATTTGTGTCCACCATACCTACCTACTACATGGTATTTTCCGCCATTCCAAAGTAAATTGCTTTAGTGCTACCTTTAAAATTCCATCATCACCTTTGCAATATATAGCTCATGGGACAAATAGCTTAAAAACTATTGTGGTATTGAATATGTAATTATGCACTTTATCTCTTATTAAGTTGCTTGTTGTGCGATAACCATGTTCACTGGGGACGCCATCAACTACTCATTGTTGAATTTCATGTGAGTTGCTATGCATGTTCGTCTTGTCTGAAGTAAGAGCAATCTACCACCTTATGGTTAAGCATGCATATTGTTAGAGAAGAACATTGGGCCGCTAACTAAAGCCATGATCCATGGTGGAAGTTTCAGTTTTGGACATATATCCTCAATCTCAAATGAGAAAATTATTAATTGTTGTTACATGCTTATGCATAAAAGAGGAGTCCATTATCTGTTGTCTATGTTGTCCCGGTATGGATGTCTAAGTTGAAGAATAATCAATAGCGAGAAATCCAATGCGAGCTTTCTCCTTAGACCTTTGTACAGGCGGCATAGAGGTACCCCTTTGTGACACTTGGTTAAAACATGTGCATTGTGATGATCCGGTAGTCCAAGCTAATTAGGACAAGGTGCGGACACTATTAGTATACTATGCATGAGGCTTGCAACTTATAAGATATAATTTACATGATACATATGCTTTATTACTACCGTTGACAAAATTGTTTCATGTTTTCAAAATCAAAGCTCTAGCACAAATATAGCAATCGATGCTTTTCCTCTATGAGGACCATTCTTTTACTTTCAATGTTGAGTCAGTTCACCTATTTCTCTCCACCTCAAGAAGCAAACACTTGTGTGAACTGTGCATTGATTCCTACATACTTGCTTATTGCACTTATTATATTACTCTATGTTGACAATATCCATGAGATATACATGTTATAAGTTGAAAGCAACCGCTGAAACTTAATCTTCTTTTGTGTTGCTTCAATGCCTTTACTTTGAATTATTGCTTTATGAGTTAACTCTTATGCAAGACTTATTGATGCTTGTCTTGAAGTGCTATTCACGAAAAGTCTTTGCTATATGATTCACTTGTTTACTCATGTCATATACATTGTTTTGATCGCTGCATTCAATACATATGCTTTACAAATAGTATGATCAAGATTATGATGGCATGTCACTCCGAAATTATACGTGTTATCGTTTTACCTGCTCGGGACGAGCAGAACTAAGCTTGGGGATGCTGATACGTCTCCGACGTATCGATAATTTCTTATGTTCCATGCCACATTATTGATGTTATCTACATGTTTTATGCACACTTTATGTCATATTCGTGCATTTTACGGAACTAACCTATTAACAAGATGCCGAAGTGCCGATTCTTTGTTTCTGCTGTTTTTGGTTTCAGAAATCCTAGTAACGAAATATTCTCGGAATTGGACGAAATCAACGCCCAGGGTCCTATTTTGCCACGAAGCTTCCAGAAGTCCGAAGGAGAGACGAAGAGGGGCCACGAGGGGGCCACACCCTAGGGCGGCGTGGCCCCCCCCTTGGCCGTGCGGCCCTGTGGTGTGGGGCCCTCGTGCCGCCTCTTGACCTGCCCTTCCGCCTACAAATAGCCTCCGTGACGAAACCCCCAGTACCGAGAGCCACGATACGGAAAACCTTCCAGAGACGCCGCCGCCGCCGATCCCATCTCGGGCGATCCAGGAGATCGCCTCCGGCACCCTGCCGGAGAGGGGATTCATCTCCCGGAGGACTCTACGCCGCCATGGTCGCCTCCGGTGTGATGTGTGAGTAGTCTACCCCTGGACTATGGGTCCATAGCAGTAGCTAGATGGTTGTCTTCTCCCCATTGTGCTATCATTGTCGGATCTTGTGAGCTGCCTAACATGATCAAGATCATCTATCTGTAATTCTATATGTTGCGTTTGTTGGGATCCGATGAATAGAGAATACTTGTTATGTTGATTATCAAAGTTATATCTATGTGTTGTTTATGATCTTGCATGCTCTCCGTTACTAGTAGATGCTCTGGCCAAGTAGATGCTTGTAACTCCAAGAGGGAGTATTTATGCTCGATAGTGGGTTCATGCATGCATTGACACAGGGACGGTGACGAGAAAGTTCTAAGGTTGTGTTGTCTTGTTGCCACTAGGGATAAAACATTGATGCTATGTCTAAGGATGTAGTTGTTGATTACATTACGCACCATACTTAATGCAATTGTCATTTGCTTTGCAACTTAATCTTTGGAGGGGTTCGGATGATAACCTGAAGGTGGACTTTTTAGGCATAGATGCAGTTGGATGGCGGTCTATGTACTTTGTCGTAATGCCCAATTAAATCTCACTATACTCATCATGATATGTATGTGCATGGTCATGCTCTCTTTATTTGTCAATTGCCCAACTGTAATTTGTTCACCCAACATGCTGTTTATCTTATGGGAGAGACACCTCTAGTGAACTGTGGACCCCGGTCCAATTCTCTTTACTGAAATACAATCTACTGCAATACTTGTTCTACTGTTTTCTGCAAACAATCATCTTCCACACAATACGGTTAATCCTTTGTTACAGCAAGCCGGTGAGATTGACAACCTCACTGTTTCGTTGGGGCAAAGTACTTTGGTTGTGTTGTGCAGGTTCCACGTTGGCGCGGAATCTACGGTGTTGCGCCGCACTACATCCCGCCGCCATCAACCTTCAACGTGCTTCTTGACTCCTACTGGTTCGATTAAACCTTGGTTTCTTACTGAGGGAAACTTGCCGATGTGCGCATCACACCTTCCTCTTGGGGTTCCCAACGGACGTGTCAACCACACGCATCAATATTACAAGCCTAGAAAATGTGAACATTTGAGGTTGTGTCACATAGAATTGATACCGTAATTTATCTCTCTCCTATGTGGCATGTTTGCTCAAACAAGTTCCAATTTGCTTAAATAGGCTTCATTGCTAATATCTTTGTGGATCTTATTTGTGAAAGCTTTTCTTGGCATGGTTTTTCACAACATGTACCTCAATATACTTTTGGGAAACCATGTGCTTCAAGTCATTCTATTGATTGCTTTGCATGTTGGCATGAATGCTATTAATTGCTTTGCATGTTGGTATGACTAATTGAAGCTATCAAGAAACTCTCTTTGCACGATGGTTAACTCTTATCTTTTACCATATGCTTTATTTGTTGTAAATATGATCTTTCGTATACTTACAAACTACCACCGGGAAATATTTCCTAATACCTCTTGTCCAAGGACAATTGGTAATCTATTATGAGGTAGATTTTTATTGATCATATTTACATTGGCTCTTGTGTTCAAATTGCCTTATTTATTGCCATGAATTTGTTTTTCTTTGACTCCCATGTGTCTTCCTTGCATCTTATGGATCTAATTTGTCTATTCAAACTTTCTTAGCATTTTAGTAGATATAGGTAGTGTGATGATCCTAGTGTTTGTGCATTTTGTATTCATATGAAAAATCCTAGATAATGCACTAATCTTGGGGGAGCTCTTCTATATTTGTTAGAATGCTTAACATCTCTTGATCATTATAAAAAATTTGGTTTTGGGAGACATAAAATTTTCCTTTTGGTACTTTGTGCCATCATAAAAAAGGTGTTGAGGGTTTGGTTTATTTGTTGGAACCTTGCTCTCTTGGGAGTCGGTTATCTCATTCCTTGTGTTTAGGTTTAATTAGCTTCTTATAATGAGATAAGTATTTGGAGTCAATCTTTTGTTGATTTGATTCTTTGATATAATTTGGGCAACCATTGTCTCTTGATTTATTTGGTGTTTTGTCCAAATTGTATCTTCCTTTGGTTCTTGAAAGTATTGTGCATGCATATTTAATATATGTATATCTTATGGCATGTGTTACTTTCTTTGATCCAATATATAGGGTAAACTCCATCAAATCCTATTTTGATTAAGATGTGCATGAAATTCAATTTCATATCTATATGCACATAGTATTGTGGAGTTTGTCCTATATGTTGTAGTGTGTCTAACTACTTCGGACCCAATTAGTTTGGGGACCATTTTGTACTTACCTTTGTGTTAGGTACAATGGATATGCATTGGATGCTTGTCTCACTCTTGGAAAGAAGTGGTGACTCAATGGTAACTTGAGGCAAGCTAGGATGGTCAACGAACATATATCTACTACATCCACACCAATGCTATCTTGGTAACAAGTATCTTCTCATGCATACTTTTCTTGTATCCAACCTTATGGTTGCATCTTGGCATGAATCTCTTGATTTGCAAATAGTGTGCTTCTTGGAAAAGTCTTAATGAAACATCTTTATTGTGAATGTGGGTAATTTGAGATGAGTGCATTTGTTGGGAAGTATATTAAATCATGCTCATGATTCATCCATCCCAACTATGCCTATCTAGCAATTTTATTGCATATCAATTCCTCAAGGCTCTCACATGTGCATTATAGATGAAAGTGCAAATTTAGTTATTTCTTTTGGTATCCACATTTGTGATACTTGTTGACTTTCTCAATGCATCCCAACTATCTTCTTTCCCTTGTTGATATTTGTGATGTATTTTAGATGTTTGTGGTTGAAGTTCATGAATGTACAATAAGATAAAATTGAGCCTTTGGCCATGCTATTAAGCAAAAATTCTTATTGGTATATTGCATGACTTCATCTTGGATATCATGCTATATTTGTTGCGTATCTATTTTGTGTGTGCATGTTTCTTTGTGGATAAATATCTTTGTGATATTTCCCACTTAGAGAAACGTATACACATAAGAGATGATACATCTCCATTTGATATCTTATTTATTTATTGCGTGTTGATTGGTCATGCTAAGCAATATAATTCATTGAAGACTATGATGATGCTTTTTGCTCATCCTTGTAATAGTCTTATAATGTGCTTTATCATGCCTTTCACATATCATCTTGGTTGAGCCTTTTATTATGATGCCTCTTACTTGTTGCTCAACCATTTGTTTGTTGCAAGTGTTAAGCTTATTTTTCTATCTATGATCTATTGAAAATGTTTGTGTTTTAAATGATAATGAGGGAGTGAGGATTCCATATTATGCATATTGCGGATGAAGCCTGGTGATCAGGGGGGTACGTGAGCACCCCCTAGCTAGTCGACACGTGTCTAACGGCATCCAGGCTTCCGTGAAGGTGTGAAGTGGACAAGTCAAAGATTCGCCTTTGCTTTTCCTATCTCCGGCCGCTTATCCTCTTTTTATTTTGCGTTTCTGTGTATCCTCCCCGCACGACCTTGAGCGCCCGCGCGACCAGCTGCTCCACCGCAGAGGCGAATGGAGCCCGCGCTGCCGGACCGAATTCCGCCGCCGGGTACCGCCTCGTCGGTCGGAACTAGGGGCGGCGGTGGCTCGCGGCCGAACAAGCAGTTCCAGGCGGAGCGAACCAGGGGCGGGTGCATCCTCTCCGACACGGATATTTTTCCTCAATCTTCTACCTCCTGCCATGGAGCAGGGTTCGGCTCGTCGGGCAGATCAGCCTGGGGAATTTTAGGTCGTTTTGTCTCTAGCCATGGGGATTTGCGGATAGTATTTTGGTCGCAGTGGAGGCGCAGCTCAGCTCGATTTTGGTCGCAGTGGAGGCGCAGCTCAGCTCGATTTTGTCCGCACTGGAGGCACAGCTCAGTCGATTTTGGCCGCAATGGAGGAACGGGCGACGGCGAAGTCCATGGTGGCTGGCGGCGCGGGAGAAGGCGGGGCAACGGTACTCGACCGGCGCTGGGAAGCAAACTTGAACCATCTTGGCTGCAGCGAGATTGGACCAACTGGATTGACGCATCCATCTGCTCCAGCTAGCAAACCATCAAATCCATTCTTTCCATCAAGCTACTAGCCTGCTTGCTTAGCTCATACGCGTGTGTGAATCACCGTATATTTCACAGCAGAAGTGCCAGCCGGCGCGGCAAGCGAGGAGCGGCGGCGGGGAATTAGGAGAGGTTTGTGGCTGTGAGCGAGCAGAGAGAGTGCGTGCGCGTGCGTGCGCCGCACTACCGCAGTGCTCACAGCCCAGACGGGGCGCGCCGGCGCCTCCTGCAACTCCGCACCCGTCCCCCGACACGCGAGGCGCAACCGCCGGCCGCGGCGAGTCCGGGTAGAGAACAATGGCGATTTGGCCACCGCCGTCGTCAAGCTCGAGGGGGCGAGGACGTCGGGCGGCAGCTCGCTTCCGGCGTCGCCAAGCCCAAGAACCCACCTTCTCGTGCTCGCCGGTGGTGGCGGCCTGACGGAGCCCTCACCGTAGCGGCGCAGCTACCCTCCCCTCCTCCGTCGAGGGATCCTTCCTCCCCACCTCGTCTTCTCCTCTGCAGCGGCACAGCAAGAACAGAACGCCCGCGAACCAGGTCGCGTCGGCGGAGCTGGCGAGATCCCGTGCCCTCCATCCGGCGGAAGATGCGCGGTGGTGGACGCCGGCGGGAGGGAGGGACTCGGCGGGGCGGGACAGCACCGGCGGGATGGACTCGGCAGGCCCAGGGACGACGTGCGGCGCGCCTCTGGCGGTGTGAGGCGGAGGTAGGAGATGAGATGGGAGGTGGCGGTGGGAGGTGGGGAATTTCACGGCCGTTTGATGGCCGTGAGTATCTACTCGGGGAAATCCAATCTAAAAGCAAATCTAACGGTGTCTAGGGGGTGCTCACGTACCCCCCTGATCACCAAATCCACTCTCTTGTATTCAAATGCAACATTTTATTTTATGCGTGTACCTTGGGGAGCTTCCTCATTTGATTTAGAGCACTATCTTGTGGTGATCATTAGAGTTTGATTCACTTGGTATCTTTTGTTTTTGAATGATATTATGGGAGTGATGATTCCATGTTTGTGCACTTTATACTCCAACGCAAATTGTCTAGTTTTGTGCATAAACCTTGGGGAGCTTCCTCATATTATTTAGAGCAATCTTCTTGATCTTATCATAATATCTATCTTTCTTTTGGTATCTTCTTTGTGGTTCATTTGGTTGCTTGCTTCATTTGTTGAAGCTTCTTGACTTTGTTATCTTTTTGCAATCTTTGATCCTATCTATAGTGTGATTCCTTCCGAATATTCGTCATTGGATACGTGCATTTGATTCGACTCAAATTATGAGAAATGCATACGCTATGGAGGAACTCTCACTATATGGGTTTTCTAAATTTTTCACCCATTTCGGCAATTGGTGCCAATGGGGGAGAAGTTTGGAGGGTTTAAGGGAATTTGGTTATGTCTTTGCTTTGTGCTTAAGCATGTGCCTTTATTGCATTGCATCTTGTTGCTTTGCATAGTTGAATATTTAGAGGAAACTCCACTAGGCTTTGAATGCCAATATATGCAATGAAAGTCAAGATCATTCACACATGCATATATTATGGGGGAATTTGATCTATATATTCAACTTGTTTGTTACAAAAATTCCTTATATAAACCCTCTCAAAGAGATTGTCATCAATTACCAAAATGGGGGAGATTGAAAGTGCATGGAGCCCCCATGTGTGGTTTTGGTAATTAATGACAATCCCTATGGACTAATGTTTGCATTAAGTTATATTTGTAGGTGTTATCCATAGGCAATGCTTGAACCATATGTTCGCTTCAAGGTTGCAATAATAAGAAATTGATGAAGGATATCAAGTGTCAAGTATGTCTTGAAGATGAAGATGAAGTGAGCCCTCAAGTTACTTCAAGACATCAACAGAAATGAAGTGCAAGTTCAAGATGAGCCAACTCGAAGAGATCATAAGCTTGAAGCTTGCCATGAATAAATGAAGTGCAAGATCAAGATGATCCATCTCGAAGATATCCTTTGCTTGACTCTTGCCATCCATATGGTGATCATGGATATGTGAAGAAGCGCCGAAGAAGAGATCTCCCATGGTGGATTATGGGGGAGCAATCCACAAGACTTCGTCAAGCAAGCACAATCAAGAAAGGCGTTCCATCTTGTTGCGGTCAAGACCATCATCATCAAGCTCAAGTGGAATGCGCAAGGTTAAGGTTTGCTCTTGATAGGGTTTCTTTCTCACCGGTCTCATGGTGTAGTTGGAGACCGGTTTATAGTTTAGTTGCCGTACTATCAAGAGGGCTCTCGAGTGAGTAACTCGATCGTATCGTTCGGAGAGAGCTCAAACCTTTGCATCCTTGCATCATCTTTCTTGGTTGTTATTTGGATCGTATCCATGTGATGTTTTAGAGCTTGTGCTTATTCTCATGACAAGCTCTAGTTCATCGAAAACGGATTTCGCATAGATCACTTGTTGCATTTTCGAGTTTGGTTCATCGTCATATTTCTTGGTTGTTATTTGGATCTTATCCATGTGATGTTTTAGAGCTTGTGCTTACTTCCATAGCAAGCTCTAGTTCATCGAAAACGGATTCCGCATGAATCACTTGTTGCGTTTTCGATATTGGAGTTTTTCTCGGTTTCTCGTATTGAGAGGTTTCACTCTAAAATACATAGAAAAACCTACCCCACTTGTTCTTAAGTTTTTCACTCTTTGTGTGGTAGCTCTTGTCATCCCCTGTACAACAAAATTGGTTTCACCTAAATCTGAGTTTCCTAACTCAACTTGTTGCATTTTCGAGGTTGGAGGTTTTACCGGTATGTCTTTTTTAGATAGGTCAAACCTTTCGTCTTTTATTTATATTCTACCTTACTGGACTATGATGGTTCCCTGCATGATCTTGTAGAGCTTGTTACTAGCTTCGAAACGAGCCCAAGATCATCAAAATCGGAGTCCAGATGCAAAAGTTCTTAAGGTTTTCGTATCGGGTGTTTGGGTAAAAACAGGGGGGCGGAACTGCCGCCGGGAACACCCCGGCACTGCCGCCGGGCCGGCACTGCCGGTGGAAAAAGGCCAGCACTGTCGGCCACCCCGGCACTGCCGGTGGAACAAGGCCGGCACTGCCAGCCTGTCGTGATTTTGGCCCCAACGGGCAGAAATCTAAGACCCATATTTAAGGCCTTCTTCCTCCTCTTTCTCCCTACTTCTTCTTCCTCCTTTTGCTCTCCACCATTGTTGACCTTGAGAGCTTCCCACATCCCTCTACTCCTCCAATGATTCTTGAATCCATTTGAGGGAAAAGGAAGAGGAGATCTAGATCTATATTTCTACTAATCAAATCCATCTCTTTGTGAGTGGAACTCTCTAGATCTTGATCTTGGTGTTCTTTGTGATTTCCTTTGTTCTTCCTCTCTTATTCCCCCAATAGCTTTTGTAGCTTTGTTGGAATTTGAGAGAGAAGGACTTGAGCATCTTTGTGGTGTTCTTGCCATTGCATTTGGTGCATCGGTTTGAGTTCTCCACGGTGATTCGTGGAAGTGAAAGCAAGAAGGTTGTTACTCTTGGGTCTTTGGACCCTAGACGGCTTAGTGGCCTTTGTGGCATCTTTGTGGTGTTCTTGGGGACTCCAATTAAGTTGTGGAGATTCTTCAAGGGCAAGGCCTTAGTGGCATCTTAGTGGTGTTCTTGGGGACTCCAATTTAGTTGTGGAGATTCTTCAAGGGCAAGGCCTTTGTGGCAATATTGTTGGGAGCCTCCAATTAAGTTGTGGAGATAGCCCCAAGCTTTGTGCGGGTTCGGTAACCTCCCTAAGGTTACATAGTGGATCGAGGACATTCCTCTTGGTGGGAATTCTCGTGGAGAATACGGTGGCCCTCGTGCATTTGGAGTGACTTGTCCTCCACACCGCTTCAACGGAGAGTAGCACTCGCAAGAGTGTGAACTTCGGGCTACATCGTCGTCTCCCGCGTGCCTCGGTTATCTCTATACCCGAGCTCTTTACTTATGCACTTTACTTTGTGATAGCCATCGTGCTTGAAGTTATATATCTTGCTATCACATAAGTTGCTTGTATTGCTTAGCATAAGTTGTTGGTGCACATAGGTGAACCATAGTATATAGGCTTTGGGCTTGACAAAGTAAACGCTAGTTTTATTCCGCATTTGTTAAGCCCATCTCGTAAAAGTTTTAAATCGCCTATTCACTCCCCCTCTAGGCGACATCCGTGTCCTTTCACTTAAATGTTTTGCTCGCACTTTATAATGTTTTTATGCGTTTTCCGGAACTAACCTATTAACAAGATGCCACAGTGCCAGTTCCTGTTTTCTGCTGTTTTTGGTTCCAGAAAGGCTGTTCGGGCAATATTCTCGGAATTCGACGAAATGAAGACCAAACATCATAATTCACCGAGACGGACCAGGACACCGAAGGGGAGTCAGAGGGGAGGCCTGGGCCCCCCACACCATAGGGCCGCGTGGGCCAGCCCCTGGCCGCGCCGGCCTATGGGGAGGGCACCCTGTTGCCCCTCCTGCGCCGCCTCTTCGCCTATTTAACCCCTTTCGACCTAAAAACGCGATACCAATTGACGAAACTCCAGAAAGACTCCAGGGGCGCCGCCGCCATCGCGAAACTCCAATTTGGGGGACAGAAGTCTCTATTCCGGCACCCTGCCGGAACGGGGAAGTGCCCCCGGAAGCCATCTCCATCGACGCCACCGCCTCCATCATGCTCCGTGAGTAGTTCCCCCATGGACTACGGGTTCTAGCAGTAGCTAGTTGGTATTCTCTCCTCCATGTACTTCAATACAATGATCTCATGAGCTGCCTTACATGATTGAGATTCATCTGATGTAATCGGTGTTGTGTTTGTTGGGATCCGATGGATTGTTACATTATGATTAGTCTATCTATAAAGTTTGTGAAGTTATTGTTGCTGCAATCTTGTTATGCTTAATGCTTGTCACTAGGGCCCGAGTGGCATGATCTTAGATTTAAGCTCTATATTATTGCTTAGATTGTATCTACAAGTTGTATGCACATGTCTATATCCGGAACCAAAGGCCCCAAAGTGACAGAAATTGGGACAACTGGAGGGGAAGGCGTAGGTATGAGGATCACATGTTTTCACCAAGTGTTAATGCTTTGCTCCGGTGCTCTATTAAAAGGAGTACCTTAGTAGCCAGTAGATTCCCTTGAGGCCCGGCTGCCACCGGCTGGTAGGACAAAAGATGTTGTACAAGTTTCTCATTGCGAGCACGTATGACTATATATGGAAAACATGCCTACATGATTAATAATCTTGATGTTCTATCTTAATGCTTTCAATCCTATCAATTGCCCAACTATAATTTGTTCACCCAACACTTGTCACTTGTTATTGGAGAGTTACCACTAGTGTAGATCGCTGGGAACCCCGGTCCATCTCTCATCATCATATACTCGTTCTATATGTCATTGGAAGTAGTATCAACTATTTTCTGGTGCCATCGCCTCTGTGTTATTACTACTGTTGCTGTGTTACTATTACTATTGCTCTCATATTACTGCTGCTTTCACATCACCCCTGTTACTAGTGCTTTTCCAGGTGCAGCTGAATTGACAACTCAGTTATTAAGCCTTATAAGTATTCTTTACCTCCCCTTGTGTCGAATCAATAAATTTGGGTTTTACTTCCCTCGAAGACTATTGCGATCCCCTATACTTGTGGGTTATCAAGACTGTTTTCTGGCGCCGTTGCCGGGGAGGCATAACTCTACTCATAAGTTCACCTGGGGAGTACACTCTACCTCTCTCTCTGTTTTATTTTATTTTGCTTGGTTTAGTTTACTTTTGTCTAGTTTATTTGTGCTTAGTTTATTTCTGTCTAGTATTATTTTGCTTAGTTTACTTTTGTCTAGTTTCTTTTTGTATTGTTTTACTTTTCTCATATACCCAAAAATCCATAAAATTTTGAAAAACCTAAAAATTAAAAACTGCTGTTATGGGAGAACCCACAACCTATTTGGAGCTCATAGAATATTATAATAATTATAGAGAATCAAGAACTGGTAAAGTAATGAGTGCTATGATAGAAAAATTGAATACAATTGCTAAAATTTTGCTTAAACGCCATGCTATAAATTGTTGCTCTAAAGAGGATACTAAATATCTGAAATTTCAATGTGGCTTTAGTGAAGAAGTTTTAATTAAGAACTATAATTGGAATAACTATATACATCTTGGGTTCGAAGAGGTAGAACAATTTGTCATATTTATGGGAGCCTCTGAGATAGAATCCTTCATGGTTAAAAATTATGAAACTTGTGTTGTTTGTAAGGACCTTAAAGATTATGTCTCTTCTATCCTTAATTTTTGCATAGAAAGTTACAGTGATAATCCTTATATCATTGATTATAAAGAGAGACTCATTAATGCACAAGAATGCACTCACAATTTGCAGGAACCTGTGGAAGAAGAAATTGATGAACCTGAAAGCTCATTGGATGAAAAAGAGGACGAAATTGATGAACCTGAAATCTCATTGGATGAAAAAGAAGAGGAGAGTGATGAACAAAAGGAGGAAGAATGGATTAGCTACCCATGCCAACCTTCTAATGAGAGTAACTCTTTATCTCTTACACTATTTGATTGTCCTCCATGCTTACCGAAAGAGGTTGAATGTTATGTTCCTGTGGATTCTCTTGAAATAGTACCTATGAGTAATACTTGTGCGAATAATTATGCTACTGTTATTTATGATAATCCATGCTACTTTGATAAATCTTATGATAATGCTTTGTTTGTGCCTGATGTCGAAATGCATGGTACTAAAGAATTTTGCTTGGCAAATGTTTATGATAAAGCTCTAGATGATGGTCCTATGTTACTTGATAATATTAATTGTACTACTAATGAAAATGGGATTGGAGAGTTCCTGACTTATTCTATGAGTCCCATATCTCTTGAGATTGACCAATCATCATGTTATATTATTGATAAAAGTGGGTTCGAAAGTTTTAATCCCACTATTTTTGAGCTTGATAAAAATTATGTGTTTATGGATCATGAAAAACATGCTTTATGTGATATTTATATTGTTGAGTTTGTTCATGAAGCTACTGAAAATTATTATGAGAGAGGAAAATATGGTTGTAGAAATTTTCATGGTACTAAAACACCTCTCTATATGCTGAAAATTTTGAAGTTACTCTTGTTTTATCTTCTTATGCTTGTCACTTTGTTCTTCATGAATTTATTTGTGTACAAGATTCCTATGCATAGGAAGTGGGTTAGACTTAAATGTGTTTTGAATTTGCTTTTTGATGCTCTCTTTTGCTTCAACTCTTATTTCTTGCGAGTGCATCATTAAAATTGCTGAGCCCATCTTAATGGCTATAAAGAAAGAACTTCTTGGGAGATAACCCATGTGTTTATTTTGCTACTGTTTTGTTGTGTTTTGGAAGTTGTTACTACTGTAGCAACCTCTTCTTATCTTTATTTTATTGCATTGTTGTGCCAAGTGAAGTCTCTAATAGAAGGTTGATACTAGATTTGGATTACTGCGCAGAAACAGATTTCTTTGCTGTCACGAATTTGGGCCTAATTCTCTGTAGGTAACTCAGAAAATTCTACCAATTTTTGTGAGTGATCCTCAGATATGTACGCAACTTTCATTAGTTTTGAGTTTTCTGATTTGAGCAACAGAAGTACCTCTTTAAAATTCGTCTTTACTGGCTGTTCTGTTTTCGCAGATTCTGTCTCTGTTTTTTGCATTGTCTCTTGTGGACTTTAAGCAAGGCTTTCTAGATGTAGAGGGCTGTAGCTAATGTTTTATTGAGTTCTTGCAATGTGTCACTACAGGACTAAGGTGAATTCAAGTTTTTTGAGTACTAACCCCTCTAATGAAGTTTATGAGAAGTTTGGTGTGAAGGAAGTTTTCAAGGGTCAAGAGAGGAGGATGATATATGATCAAGAAGAGTGAAAAGTCTAAACTTGGGGATGCCCCCGTGGTTCATCCCTGCATATTTCAAGAAGACTCAAGCGTCTAAGCTTGGGGATGCCCAAGGCATCCCATTCTTCATCAACTTATCAGGTTTCTTCTATTGAAACTATATTTTTATTCGGTCACATCATATGTGCTTTACTTGGAGCGTCTGTGTGTGTTTATTTTCGTTTTGTTTATGTTTGAATAAATTCGGATCCTAGCAATCCTTGTTTGGGAGAGAGACACGCTCCGCTTTTTCATATGAACACTTGTTCTTCGTTTTACTTTTAATGTTCAATGATAAAAGTTGGAAGCTACAATACTTATTGTTATTTGGTTGGAAACAGAAAATGCCTCATAATGTCTTGGATAATTTGATACTTGGCAATTGTTTTGAGCTCTCAAGTAGATCATGATTAAGTTTTTTCATGTAGTTTAAACCTATTAGTGGAGAACTACTGTAGAGCTTGTTGAAATTGGTTTGCATAATTGATCTCTCTTAAGGTCTAGATATTTTCTGGTAAAAGTGTTTGAGCAACAAGGAAGACAGTGTAGAGTATTATAATGCTTGCAATATGTTCTTATGTAAGTTTTGTTGTACCGGTTCATACTTGTGTTTGCTTCAAACAACCTTGCTAGCCCAAAGCCTTGTACTGAGAGGAATGCTTCTCGTGCATCCAAAACCTTGAGCCAAAACCTATGCCATGGGTGTCCACCATACCTACCTACTATGTGGTATTTCCTGCCATTCCAAGTAAATACTTCGTGTGCTACCTTTAAACAATTCAAAATGCTTCTCAATTTGTGTCAATGTTTTATAGCTCATGAGGAAGTATGTGGTGTTTTATCTTTCAATCTTGTTGGGCAACTTTCACCAATGGTCTAGTGGCTTCATCCGCTTATCCAATAATTTTGCAAAAAGAGCTGGCAACGGGGTTCCCAGCCCCAATTAATCACAAATAGACACTCCTCCATGGTATGTGAATGATTGGTAGGCACCCGAGGATTCGGTTAGCCATGGCTTAAGAAAGCAAAGGAGGGGAGGAGTGTCATCACTAAATAAAACTAAAATAAAATAGACACTCCTTCATGGTATGTGATTGTTGGAAGGCACCCGAGGATTCGGTTAGCCATGGTTTGTGAAAGCAAAGGTTGGAAGGAGTGTCACCCAAAAATAAAAATGAACTACATCATGGGAGCCGCTCTTTGAAAGTCTGTCTGGCAAGGGGGTTAGAGTGCCCACTACCATTCGTTGACAACAACAAACACCTCTCAAAACTTTACTTTTATGCTCTCTATATGATTTCAAAACTTGAAAAGCTCTAGCACATGATTTAATCCCTGCTTCCCTCTGCGAAGGGCCATTCTTTTACTTTTATGTTGAATCAGTTTACCGACTTCCTTCCATCTTAGAAGCAAACACTTGTGTTAACTGTGCATTGATTCTTACATACTTGCTTATTTGCATTCATCATATTACTTTATGTTGACAATTATCCATGAGATATACATGTTGGAAGTTGAAAGCAACTGCTGTAACTTATATCTTCCTTTGTGTTGCTTCAATGCCTTTACTTTGAATCTATTGCTTTATGAGTTAACTCTTATGCAAGGCTTTTGATGCTTGTCTTGAAAGTACTCTTCATGAAAAGTTTTGCTATATGTTATCTATTTGTTAGCAACTATAGATTATTGCCTTGAGTCACTTCATTCATTTCATATGCTTTGTAATAGTATGATCAAGGTTATGTAAGTAGCATGTCACTACAGAAATTATTCTTTTTATCGTTTACCTACTCGAGGACGAGTAGGAACTAAGCTTGGGGATGCTGATACGTCTCCAACGTATCCATAATTTCTGATGTTCCATGCTTGTTTTATGACAATACTTACATGTTTTGCTCGCACTTTATAATGTTTTTATGCGTTTTCCGGAACTAACCTATTAACAAGATGCCACAGTGCCAGTTCCTGTTTTCTGCTGTTTTTGGTTCCAGAAAGGCTGTTCGGGCAATATTCTCGGAATTCGACGAAACGAAGACCAAACATCATAATTCACCGAGACGGACCAGGACACCGAAGGGGAGTCAGAGGGGAGGCCTGGGGCCCCCACACCATAGGGCCACGCGGGCCAGCTCCTGGCCGCGCCGGCCTATGGGGAGGGCACCCTGTTGCCCCTCCTGCGCCGCATCTTCGCCTATTTAACCCCTTTCGACCTAAAAACGCGATACCAATTGACGAAACTCCAGAAAGACTCCAGGGGCGCCGCCGCCATCGCGAAACTCCAATTCGGGGACGAAGTCTCTGTTCGGCACCTCCGGGACGGGGAAGTGCCCGGAAGCCATCTCCATCGACGCCACCGCCTCCATCATGCTCCGTGAGTAGTTCCCCCATGGACTACGGGTTCTAGCAGTAGCTAGTTGGTATTCTCTCCTCCATGTACTTCAATACAATGATCTCATGAGCTGCCTTACATGATTGAGATTCATCTGATGTAATCGGTGTTGTGTTTGTTGGGATCCGATGGATTGTTACATTATGATTAGTCTATCTATAAAGTTTGTGAAGTTATTGTTGCTGCAATCTTGTTATGCTTAATGCTTGTCACTAGGGCCCGAGTGGCATGATCTTAGATTTAAGCTCTATATTATTGCTTAGATTGTATCTACAAGTTGTATGCACATGTCTATGTCCGGAACCAAAGGCCCCAAAGTGACAGAAATTGGGACAACTGGAGGGGAAGGCGTAGGTATGAGGATCACATGTTTTCACCAAGTGTTAATGCTTTGCTCCGGTGCTCTATTAAAAGGAGTACCTTAATAGCCAGTAGAGTCCCTTGAGGCCCGGCTGCCACCGGCTGGTAGGACAAAAGATGTTGTACAAGTTTCTCATTGCGAGCACGTATGACTATATATGGAAAACATGCCTACATGATTAATAATCTTGATATTCTATCTTAATGCTTTCAATCCTATCAATTGCCCAACTGTAATTTGTTCACCCAACACTTGTCACTTGTTATTGGAGAGTTACCACTAGTATAGATCGCTGGGAACCCCGCTCCATCTCTCATCATCATATACTCGTTCTATATGTCATTGGAAGTAGTATCAACTATTTTCTGGTGCCATCACCTCTGTGTTATTACTACTGCTGCTGTGTTACTATTACTATTGCTCTCATATTACTGTTGCTTTCACATCACCCCTGTTACTAGTGCTTTTCCAGGTGCAGCTGAATTGACAACTCAGTTGTTAAGGCTTATAAGTATTCTTTACCTCCCCTTGTGTCGAATCAATAAATTTGGGTTTTACTTCCCTCGAAGACTGTTGTGATCCCCTATACTTGTGGGTTATCAGTAATCTATGCATGAGGCTTGCAACTTGTAGGATATAATTTACATAATGCATATGCTTTATTACTACCATTGACAAAATTGTTTCTTGTTTTCAAAATATAAGCTCTAGCACAAATATAGCAATCGATGCTTCCCTCTTCGAAGGGCCATTCTTCTACTTTTATGTTGAGTCGGTTTACCTATTTCCTTCCACCTTAAGAAGCAAACACTTGTGTTAACTGTGCATTGATTCCTACATACTTGCCTATTGCACTTATTATATTACTTTATGTTGATAATATCCATGAGATATACATGTTACAAGTTGAAAGAAACCGCTGAAACTTAATCTTCCTTTGTGTTGCTTCAATGCCTTTACTTTGAATTTATTGCTTTATGAGTTAACTCTTATGCAAGACTTATTGATGCTTGTCTTGAAAGTACTATTCATGAAAAGTCTTTGCTATATGATTCAGTTGTTTACTCATTGTCTTTACCATTGCTTCGAATCGCTGCATTCATTACATGTGCTTACAATGGTATTGATCAAGATTATGATAGCATGTCACTTCAGAAATTATCTTTGTTATCGTTTACCTACTCGGGACGAGTAGGAACTAAGCTTGGGGATGCTTGATACGTCTCAAACGTATCTATAATTTCTTATGTTCCATGCTACTTTATTGATGATACTCACATGTTTTATACATACTTTATGTCATATTTATGCATTTTCCGGCACTAACCTATTAACGAGATGCTTAGAAGAGCAGATTCTTGTTTTTATTTGTTTTTGGTTTCAGAAATCCTAGTAAGGAAATATTCTCGGAATTGGACGAAATCAACGCCCAGGATCTTATTTTTCCACGGAGCTTCCAGAAGTCCGAAAGGGAAACGAAGTGGGGCGACGAGGCGCCCACACAACAGGGCGGCGCGGCCAAGGCTTGGGTCGCGCGGCCCTAGCGTGTGGGGCCCTCGTGGCACCCCCTGACCTACCCTTCCGCCTACATAAGCCTTCGTCGATAATAGTTCCAGTACCGAGAGCCACGATACGGAAAACCTTCCAGAGACGCCACCGCCGCCAATCCCATCTCGGGGGATTCAGGAGATCGCCTCCGGCACCCTGCCGGAGAGGGGAATCATCTCCCGGAGGACTCTTCACCGCCATGGTTGCCTCCGGAGTGATGTGTGAGTAGTTCACCCCTGGACTATGGGTCCATAGCAGTAGCTAGATGGTCGTCTTCTCCTAATTGTGCTATCATTATTAGATCTTGTGAGCTGCCTAACATGATCAAGATTATCTATTTGTAATGCTACATGTTGCGTTTGTTGGGATCCGATGAATAGTGAATGTTGTGTTATGTTGATTATCAATCTATCATCTATGTGTTGTTTATGATCTTGCATGCTCTCCGTTATTAGTAGAGGCTCTGGCCAAGTTTTTACTTGTAACTCCAAGAGGAAGTATTTATGCTCGATAGTGGGTTCATGCCTCCATTAAATCTGGGACAGTGACAGAAAGTTCTAAGGTTGTGGATGTGCTGTTGCCACTAGGGATAAAACATCAATGCTATGTCTAAGGATGTATTTGTTGATTATATTACGCACCATACTTAATGCAATTGTCTGTTGTTTGCAACTTAATACTGGAGGGGGTTCGGATGATAACCTGAAGGTGGACTTATTAGGCATAGATGCATGCTGGATAGCGGTCTATGTACTTTGTCGTAATGCCCAATTGAATTTCACACTACTCATCATAACATGTATGTGCATGGTCATGCCCTCTTTATTTGTCAATTGCCCAACTGTAATTTGTTCACCAACATGCTATTTATCTTATGGGAGAGACACCACTAGTGAACTGTGGACCCCGGTCCATTCTTTTACATCGAATACAATCTACTGCAATACTCGTTCTACTGCTCTCTGCAAACATCATCATCCACACTATACATCTAATCCTTTGTTACAGCAAGCCGGTGAGATTGACAACCTCACTGTTAAGTTGGGGCAAAGTATTTTGGTTGTGTTGTGCAGGTTCCACGTTGGCGCCGGAATCTCTGGTGTTGCGCCGCACTACACTCCGCCGCCATCAACCTTCAACATGCTTCTTGACTCCTACTGGTTCGATAACCTTGGTTTCTTACTGAGGGAAAAACTTGCCGCTGTACACATCATACCTTCCTCTTGGGGTTCCCAACGGACGTGTGCTTTACCGTCACAAGCAGCAACCACCGCCATATTCATCGCCGTTGTTTTCTCCCATGCTGAGGAGGGAGTAGTTCTCCCCCGAGGCTGAGGGCTCTACCGGTAGCTATGTGGTTCATCTCTCTCTCCCATGGTGTGATCTTTATGTGATCATGAGCTTTGTAATCTAGTTGAATATGTAGATGTTGCTCTTGTCTATTATGCACTCTAGAGGTTACTTTAATATGAACTCCGGAGTTACTCTCCACGGTGTGATGGTGACAATGTGCGCATCGTGTGTGATTCCTTTATGACGTTGTGGAGCTTGTTTACTCCGGCTTGAGGTGTGCTTTTGCAGCCCTACACAATGAATGGTGTTTGTTATCCAACAAGAGAGTGTTTGAGAGTAGCATTTATTTATTCAGTTATGTGATCATTGTTGAGAGTTACCACTAGTGAAAGTATGATCCCTAGGCCTTGTTTCTAAGCATTGAAACACCGTTTCCAACAAGTTATGCTACATGTTCGCTTGCTGCCATTTTTATTTCAGATTGCAATTACTACTTATAATCATCTATATTACTTGTATTTCACTATCTCTTCGCCGAACTAGTGCACCTATACATCTGACAAGTGTATTAGGTGTGTTGGGGACACAAGAGACTTCTTGTATCTTAATTGCAGGGTTGCTTGAGAGGGATATCTTTGACCTCTACCTCCCTGAGTTCGATAAACCTTGGGTGATTCACTTAAGGGAAACTTGCTGCTGTTCTACAAACCTCTGCTCTTGGAGGCCCAACACTGTCTACAGGAATAGAAGCGTGCATAGACATCAAGCTATTTTCTGGCGCCGTTGCCGGGGAGGTAAGGTAAAAGGTATTCACATCCTCCGACTACTAAGCTATTTCCTAGCATTGTTGCCGGTGTGTGAGTGCTCGAAGCTATTTCCTTTAGATTCTGCAATTATATCTTTTTGTTTGTTGTTTTTATTTCACTAGTTAGGCTTAATGGAAAACAACAAAAAAATTAGAGATCTTTATGAAATTTATATTGAATTAGGACATGAGGTGTTTGAAGAGAAAATTAAAAAAACCTATGGAACTTTATATGCATGCTAATGGCATTGTTATTAGTATGAATGCTTTGCACACCATTGTTGCTAATGCTATGGAAAATTCTAATCTTGCGGAAGCTGGTTTTGATGAGCATGATATTTTTAGTCCCCCAAGCATGGAGGAGAAAATTTACTTTGATGATACTTTACCTCCTATATATGATGATTACAATGATGACTATCATATTTTCAGTCCACCTACTATTGAGGAGAAAATTAATTATGATTACAATATGCCTCCTATATATGATGATTATGGTGATGAGAATAATAATGATAGCTATTTTATTGAATTTGCTCCCACTACAATTAATAGTAATGACTATGCTTATGTGGAGAGTAATAATTTTATGCATGTAGCTCATGATAAGAATGTTTCATGTGATGGTTATATTGTGGATTTCATCAATGATGCTACTGAAAGTTATTATGAGAGAGGGAAACATGGTTATATGTATCTTAATAATATTAAGTTTCCCCTCTTTATGTTGAGAATCTTGAAGTTGCGCTTGTGTTGCCTTTCTATGCTTGTTGCTTTGTGCTTTCAGTACTTGTTCCCTTACAAGATTCCTTTTCATAGTAAGTGGGTTAGACTTAAAAGTGTTTCTTATTTGCTGTTGATACACTCTTTTGCTTGAACTCTTATTTCTTGCGAGAGCATCATTGAAATTACTGAGCCCATCTTAATGGCTATAAAGAAAGCACTTCTTGGGAGATAACCCATGTTTTATTTTGCTACTGTTTTGTTGTGTCTTGGAAGTTGTTACTACTGTAGCAACCTCTCCTTATCATGTTTATTGCATTGTTGTGCCAAGTAAAGTCTTTGATAGAAGGTTGATACTAGATTTGGATTTCTGCATAGAAACAGATTTTTAGCTGTCACGAATTTGAGCTGTTCTCTTTGTAGGAGAATCTAAAAATTCTGTAAAAATTCATGAGTAATCCTCAGATATGTACGCAACTTTCATTCAATTTGAGCTTCTTCATCTGAGCATGTTAAGTGCCTCGAAAAAATTCTTCTTTACAGACTGTTCTATTTTGACAGATTCTGCTTTTTATTTCGCATTACCTTTTTTACTATGTTTGAGTGGATTTCTTTGCTCCATTAAATTTTAGTAGCCTTGGGTAATATCCAGAAGTGTTGGGAATGATTGTGTCCTCACTGAACATGTGAATTTTTGATTATGCACTAACCCTCTAATGAGATTGCTTTGAGTTTGGTGTGAAGGAAGTTTCAAGTATCAAGAGAGGAGGATTATATAATATGATCAAGAAGAGTGAAAAGTCTAAGCTTGAGGATGCCCCCGTGGTTCATCCCTGCATATTTCAAGAAGACTCAAGCGTCTAAGCTTGGGGATGCCCAAGGCATCCCCTTCTTCATCAATAACTTATCAGGTCACCTCTAGTGAAACTATATTTTTATTCCGTCACATCTTATGTGCTTTACTTGGAGCGTCTGTGTGCTTTTATTTTCGTTTTGTTATTTTCATTCTCTGAATAATTCGGATCCTAACATGCTTGTGTGGGAGAGAGACACGCTCCGCTTTTTCATATGAACACTAGTGTTCTTCGCTTTTACTTTTAATGTTAAATGGCGAAAGCTGAAAGCCGCAGCATCTATTGCTATTTGGTTGGAAACAGAAAATGCTTCATGTGGTAATTGGTATATTATCTTGAATAATTTGATACTTGGCAATTGTTTTGAGCTCTCAAGTAGATCATGTTTAAGCTTTTGCATCATGTGGTTTAAACCTATTAGTGGAGAACTACCGTAGAGCTTGTTGAAATTTGGTTTGCATGATTGGTCTCTCTAAAGTCTAGATATTTTCTGGTAAAAGTGTTTGAGGAACAAGGAAGACAGTGTAGAGTCTTACAATGCTTGCAATATGTTCTTATGTAAGTTTTGCTGTACCGGTTCATACTTGTGTTTGCTTCAAACAACCTTGCTAGCCAAAGCCTTGTACTGAGAGGGAATGCTTCTCGTGCATCCAAAACCTTGAGCCAAAATCTATGCCATTTGTGTCCACCATAACTACCTACTATGTGGTATTTTTCTGCCATTCCAAGTAAATTGCTTGCGTGCTACCTTTAAAACATTCATTCCTTGTCTTTGCAATACATAGCTCATGGGAAAGTAGCCTAAAAAACTATTGTAGTAAAGAATATATCGCTTATGTATCTTAGTTCTTATAAGTTTCTTGTTGAGCGGTAACCATGTTTCTGGGGACGCCATCAACCTGTTACACCTTTGTTGAATATCATGTGAGTTGCTATGCATGTTCGTCTTGTCTGAAGTAAGGGAGATTTGCCATGAGTTAAATGGTTTGAGTATGCATATTGTTAGAGAAGAACTTTGGGCCGCCAACCAAAGCCATGTATCATGGTGGAAGTTTCAGCTTGGACATTAATCCTCAAGTCTCTTATGAGAATATTATATGTTGTTGAATGCTTAAAGTATAAAAGAGGAGTCCATTATCTGTTTTCTATGTTGTCCCGATATGGATGTCCTCAAGTTGAGATCTATCAAAATTGAGAGATCAAATGTGATCTATCTCCTTGGACCTTTGTACAGGTGGCATAGAGGTACCCCTTTGTGACACTTGGTTGAAACATATGTAATGCAATGATAATCCATAGAAATCCGAGCTAATTAGGACAAGGAGCGGGCACTATTAGTATTCGATGCATGAGGCTTGCAACTTATAGGAGGTTTTATGCATAACACATATGAATTATTACTACCATTAACAAAATTGTTTTCAAAATAAAAAAGCTCTAGCACATGAGTAATCCCTGCTTCCCTCTGCGAAGGGCCTTTCTTTTATTTTATGTTGAGTCAGTTTACCTACTTCTTTCTATCTTAGAAGCAAACACTTGTGTCAACTGTGTGCATTGATTCTTACATACTTGCTTATTTGCACTCATCATATTACTTTGTGTTGACAATTATCCATGAGATATACATGTTGAAAGTTGAAAGCAATTGCTGAAACTTAAATCTTCCTTTGTGTTGCTTCAAAACCTTCTATTAAGAATCCATTGCTTTATGAGTTAACTCTTATGCAAGACTTTTTGATGCTTGTCTTGAAAGTACTATTCATGAAAAGTTTTTGCTATATGATTCAGTTGTTTAGTCATTCCTATTTGTTAGCAAACTATAGACCATTGCTTTGAGTCACTTCATTCATCTCATATGCTTTACAATGGTATTGATCAAGATTATGTTGGAAGCATGTCACTTCAGAAATTATCCTTTTTATCGTTTACCTACTCGAGGGCGAGTAGGAACTAAGCTTGGGGATGCTTGATACGTCTCCAACGTATCTATAATTTCGTATGTTTCATGCTAGTTTTATGACAATATCTACATGTTTTATCCATACTTTATATCATTTTGATGCATTTTCCGGTACTAACCTATTAACAAGATGCCGAAGCGCCAGTTCCTATTTTCTGTTGTTTTTGGTTTCAGAAATCCTACACAGGAAATATTCTCGGAATTGGATGAAACAAAAGCCAAACCTCCTATTTTTCCGAGGGACACACGGAGCCAGAAGGGAAAGCCAGGGGGAGGCCTGATGTCTACTCACGCTTCTTTTCCTGTAGATAGTGTTGGGCCTCCAAGAGCAGAGGTTTGTAGAACATTAGCAAGTTTTCCCTTAAGTGGATCACCCAAGGTTTATCGAACTCAGGGAGGAAGAGGTCAAAGATATCCCTCTCATGCAACCCTGCAACCACAAAGCAAGAAGTCTCTTGTGTCCCCAACACACCTAATACACTTGTCAAATGTATAGGTGCACTAGTTCGGCGAAGAGATAGTGAAATACAGGTGGTATGAATTTATATGAGCAGTAGTAACGGCACCAGAAAATAGCTTGATGCTACAACTGGCGTGTGGTTGATGGTGGTAATATTGCAGGCAGTACAGATGCAGTAGAACAGTAAACAAGCAGTGATTTTAGTATTTGGAAAAAAGGCCTAGGGATCTTACTTTCACTAGTGGACACTCTCAACATTGATCACATAACAGAATAGATAAATGCTATACTCTACACTCTCTTGTTGGATGATGAACACCACTAATTGCGTAGGATTACACGAACCCTCAATGCTGGAGTTAACAAGCTCCACAATATTCGATATTCATGTTTAAATAACCTTAGAGTGCATGATAGATCATTGCAATTACACCAAGTACTAACATAGCATGCACACTGTCACCATCACACTATGAAGGAGGAATAGATCACATCAATACTATCATAGAAATAATTAACTTCATAATCTACAAGAGATTACAATCATAACCTACGCCAAGTACTACACGATGCACACACTGTCACCATTACACCGTGCAGGAGGAATAGACTACTTTAATAACATCACTAGAGTAGCACATAGAATAGTAGTGATACAAAGCACATTGCAATCATAAAGGGATATAAATAAGCACTTCACTATGCTACTCATAACAGTGAATAAGTATTCTGTGAAATATAGCCTAAGAGACCCACACGGTGCACACACTGTCACCTTTACACACGTGGGACAAGGAGTCTCCGGAGATCACATAAGTAAAATTCACTTGACTAGCATAACGACATCTAGATTACAAGCATCATCATATGGATCTCAATCATGTAAGGCAGCTCATGAGATCATTGTATTGAAGTACATAGAGAGAGATTAACCACATAGCTACCGGTACAGCCCTTAGCCTCGATGGAGAACTACTCCCTCCTCATGGGAGACAGCAGCGGTGATGAAGATGGCGGTGGAGATAGAAGCGGTGTCGATGGAGAAGCCTTCCGGGGGCACTTCCCCGTCCCGGCGGCGTGCCGGAACAGAGACTCCTGTCCCCCAGATCTTGGCTTCGCGATGGCGCCGGCTCTGAAAGGTTTCTCGTACCGTGGCTTTTCCGTATCGAAGATTTAGGTCAGGGACCTTTAAATAGCCGAAGAGGCGGAGTCGGAAGGCTGATGAGGCGGTGACACAATAGGGGGGCGCGACCCTCCCCCTGGCCGCACCAGCCTGGTGTGTGGGCCCCCCAGGGCTCCCCTCTGGCGGCTCTCGGGTGTTCTGGAAGCTTCGTGGGATTTTAAGATTCTGGGCGTTGATTTCGTCCAATTCCGAGAATATTTCCTTACTAGGATTTCTGAAACCAAAAACAGCAGAAAACAGGAACTGGCACTTCGGCATCTCGTCAATAGGTTAGTTCAGGAAAACGCATAAAAACGATATAAAGTGTGAACAAAACATGTAGGTATTGTCATAAAACAAGCATGGAACATAAGAAATTATCGATACGTCGGAGACGTATCAGCATCCCCAAGCTTAGTTCCTACTCGTCCCGAGTAGGTAAACGATAACAAAGATAATTTCTGAAGTGACATGCTACCAACATGATCTTAATCATACTATTGTAAAGCATATGAGATGAATGCAGTGATTCAAAGCAATGGTAAAGACAATGATTAAACAACTGAATCATATAGCAAAGACTTTTCATGAATAATACTTTCAAGACAAGCATCAATAAGTCTTGCATAAGAGTTAACTCATAAAGCAATAAATTCAAAGTAAAGAGCATTGAAGCAACACAAAGGAAGATTAAGTTTCAGCGGTTGCTTTCAACTTGTAACATGTATATCTCATGGATAGTTGTCAATGCAAAGCAATATAACAAGTGCAATAAGCAAGCATGTAGGAATCAATGCACAGTTAACACAAGTGTTTGCTTCTAAGACAGAAAGAAGTAGGTGAACTGACTCAACTTAAAAGTAGAAGAATGGCCCTTCGCAGAGGGAAGCATTGATTGCTATATTTGTGCTAGAGCTTTTATTTTAAAAACATCAAGAGAGCATAAAAGTAAAATTTTGAGAGGTGTTTGTTGTTGTCAACGAATGGTAATGGGCACTCTAACCCCCGTGCCAGACAGACTTTCTAAGAGCGGCTCCCATGAAACATTTTTATTTTTGGGTGGCACTCCTTCCAACCTTTACTTTCACAAACCATGGCTAACCGAATCCTCGGGTGCCTGCCAACAATCTCATACCATGAAGGACTGCCTTTTTATTTTAGTTTTATTTAGATGACACTCCTCCCCACCTTTGCTTTCTCAAGCCATGGCTAACCGAATCCTCGGGTGCCGTCCAACAATCACATACCATGGAGGAGTGTCTATTTTTGTAAAATTATGAAGGTTAGTTAATTTGGGACTGGGAATCCCATTGCCAGCTCTTTTTGAAAAGTTATTGGATAAGCAGATGAAGCCACTAGTCCATTGGTGAAAGTTGCCCAACAAGATTGAAAGATAAACACCACATACTTCCTCATGAGCTATAAAACATTGACACAAATAAGAGGTAATAACTTTTGAATTGTTTAAAGATAGCACTGAAGCAATTTACTTTGGAATGGCGGAGAAATACCATGTAGTAGGTAGGTATGGTGGACACAAGTGGCATAGTTTTTGGCTCAAGGATTTGGATGCATGAGAAGTAATCCCTCTCAATACAAGGCTTAGGATAGCAAGGTTGTTTGAAACAAACACAAGTATGAACAAGTACAGCAAAACTCACATAAGAACATATTGCAAGCATTATAAGACTCTACATTGTCTTCCTTGTTGTTCGACCCTTACTAGAAAATATCTAGACCTTAGAAAGACCAATCATGCAAACCAAATTTTAACCAGATCTATGTAGTTCTTCATTAATAGGTGCAAAGCATATGATGCAAGAGCTTAAACATGAGCACAATAATTGCCAAGTATCAAGTTATTCAAGACATCATACCAATTACTACATGTAGCATTTCTCGTTTCCAACCATATAACAATTAACGAAGCAGTTTCAACCTTCGCCATGAAAATTAAAAGCTAAGAACACATGTGTTCATATGAACCAGCGGAGAGTGTCTCTCTCCCACACAAGCATTTATTCAAACAAAAACAAAAACATACAGACGCTCCAAGTAAAGTACATAAGATGTGACCGAATAAAAATATAGTTTCAAGAGAAATGACCTGATAATTTTGTCGATGAAGAAGGGGATGCCTTGGGCATCCCCAAGCTTAGATGCTTGAGTCTTCTTGAAATATGCAGGGGTGAACCACCGGGGCATCCCCAAGCTTAGACTTTTCACTCTTCTTGATCGTAGTATATCATCCTCCTCTCTTGACACTTGAAAACTTCCTCCACACACTCAAAACAAACTCATTAGAGGGTTAGTGCATAATAAAAATTCACATGTTCAGAGGTGACACAATCATTCTTAACACTTCTGGACATTGCTCAAAGCTACTGGAATTAAATGGAACAAAGAAATCCATCCAACATAGCAAAAGAGGCAATGCGAAATAAAAGACATAATCTGTCAAAACAGAACAGTCCGTAAAGATGAATTTCTAAGAGGCACCAGACTTGCTCAAATCAAAATGCTCAAATTGAATAAAAGTTGCGTACATATCTGAGGATCACTCAAGAAAATTGGCAGATTTTTCTTAGTTACCTACAGAGAACCCTGCCCAAATTCGTGACAAACAGAAATCTGTTTCTGCGCAGTAATCCAAATCTAGTATCAACCTTACTATCAAAGACTTCACTTGGCACAACAATGCAATAAAGTAAGATAAGGAGAGGTTGCTACAGTAGTAACAACTTCCAAGACACAAATATAAAACAAAATTGCAGTAGTAAAATAAACACATGGGTTATCTCCCAAGAAGTGCTTTCTTTATAGCCATTAAGATGGGCTCAGCAGTTTTAATGATGCACTCGCAAGAAATAGTATTTGAAGCAAAAGAGAGCATCAAGAGGCAAATTCAAAACAAATTTAAGCCTAACATGCTTCCTATGAAAAGGAATCTTGTAAATAAACAAGTTCATGAAGAGGAAAGTAACAAGCATAAGAAGATAGAACAAGTGTAGCTTCAAAAATTTCAGCACATAGAGAGGTGTTTTAGTAACATGAAAATTTCTACAACCATATTTTCCTCTCTCATAATAATGTCCAGTAGCATCATGAAGAAATTCAACAATATAACTATCAAATGAAACATTCTTATCATGAGTCTCATGCATAAAATTATTACTACTCCCAACATAAGCATAGTCATTCTTATTAATTGTAGTGGGAGCAAATTCAACAAAGTAGCTATCATTATTATTATCATCATCAAATATAGGAGGCATATTGTAATCATAATCAAATTTATCCTCCATAACAGGTGGCACCAAAAGACCACTATCATTATAATCATCATAAATAGGAGGCAAAGTATCATCAAAGAAAATTTTCTCCTCAATGCTTGGGGGACTAAAAATATCAAGCTCATCAAAACCAGCTTCCCCAAGCTTAGCATTTTCCATATCATTAGCAACAATGGTGTTCAAAGTGTTCATACTAATATGTTCCATGGGTTTTTAAATTTTCGCATCAAACCATCCATGTCTTAACTCAGGAAATAGTTTTAAAAGCTCACTGTTGCTTTCCATTATGCCAAACTAGTGTAAAACAAGAAACAAAAAGATGCAATTGCAGGATCTAAAGGAAATAGCTTCGAGTACTTACAACGGCGCCGGAAAATAGCTTAGTAGCCGAGATCCGGAGTGTGAGTGCCTTTTACCTTTCCTCCCTGGCAACGGCGCCAGAAAATAGCTTGATGTCTACTCACGCTTCTTTTCCTGTAGACAGTGTTGGGCCTCCAAGAGCAGAGGTTTGTAGAACAGCAGCAAGTTTTCCCTTAAGTGGATCACCCAAGGTTTATCAAACTCAGGGAGGAAGAGGTCAAAGATATCCCTCTCATGCAACCCTGCAACCACAAAGCAAGAAGTCTCTTGTGTCCCCAACACACCTAATACACTTGTCAAATGTATAGGTGCACTAGTTCGGCGAAGAGATAGTGAAATACAGGTGGTATGAATGTATATGAGCAGTAGTAACGGCACCAGAAAATAGCTTGATGCTACAACTGGCGTGTGGTTGATGGTGGTAATATTGCAGGCAGTACAGATGCAGTAGAACAGTAAACAAGCAGTGATTTCAGTATTTGGAAACAAGGCCTAGGGATCTTACTTTCACTAGTGGACACTCTCAACATTGATCACATAACAGAATAGATAAATGCTATACTCTACACTCTCTTGTTGGATGATGAACACCACTAATTGCGTAGGATTACACGAACCCTCAATGCCGGAGTTAACAAGCTCCACAATATTCGATATTCATGTTTAAATAACCTTAGAGTGCATGATAGATCATTGCAATTACACCAAGTACTAACATAGCATGCACACTGTCACCAACACACTATGAAGGAGGAATAGATCACATCAATACTATCATAGCAATAATTAACTTCATAATCTACAAGAGATTACAATCATAACCTACGCCAAGTACTACACGATGCACACACTGTCACCATTACACCGTGCAGGAGGAATAGACTACTTTAATAACATCACTAGAGTAGCACATAGAATAGTAGTGATACAAAGCACATTGCAATCATAAAGGGATATAAATAAGCACTTCACTATGCTACTCATAACAGTGAATAAGTATTCTGTGAAATATAGCCTAAGAGACCCACACGGTGCACACACTGTCACCTTTACACACGTGGGACAAGGAGTCTCCGGAGATCACATAAGTAAAATTCACTTGACTAGCATAACGACATCTAGATTACAAGCATCATCATATGGATCTCAATCATGTAAGGCAGCTCATGAGATCATTGTATTGAAGTACATAGAGAGAGAGAGATTAACCACATAGCTACCGGTACAGCCCTTAGCCTCGATGGAGAACTACTCCCTCCTCATGGGAGACAGCAGCGGTGATGAAGATGGCGGTGGAGATGGCAGCGGTGTCGATGGAGAAGCCTTCTGGGGGCACTTCCCCGTCCCGGCGGCGTGCCGGAACAGAGACTCCTGTCCCCCAGATCTTGGCTTCGCGATGGCGGCGGCTTTGGAAGGTTTCTCGTACCGTGGCTTTTCCGTATCGAAGATTTAGGTCAAGGACCTTTAAATAGGCGAAGAGGCGGAGTCGGAAGGCTGATGAGGCAGTGACACAATAGGGGGGCGCGGCCCTCCCCCTGGCCGCACCAGCCTGGTGTGTGGGGCCCCCAGGGCTCCCCTCTGGCGGCTCTCGGGTGTTCTGGAAGCTTCGTGGGATTTTAAGATTCTGGGCGTTGATTTCGTCCAATTCCGAGAATATTTCCTTACTAGGATTTCTGAAACCAAAAACAGCAGAAAACAGGAACTGGCACTTCGGCATCTCGTCAATAGGTTAGTTCCGGAAAACGCATAAAAACGATATAAAGTGTGAACAAAACATGTAGGTATTGTCATAAAACAAGCATGGAACATAAGAAATTATCGATACGTCGGAGACGTATCAAGGCCCACGGCCTCCACACCATAGGCTGGCGCGGCCAAGAGGGGGGCGCGCCGCCATATGGGGTGGGCCCCTCGGGCACCCCCTCGTGCCGCCCTTTCGCCTATATATTCCTTCCGTCGCGAAAACCCTAAAACGATCGGTCTTCCGCCACGAAAAGTTACGTAGCCGCCGCCATCGCGAAGCCAAGTTCGGGGACAGAAGTCTCTGTTCCGGCACGCCGCTGGGACGCGGAAGTGCCTCCAGAATCCATCTTCATCGACACCACCGCCATCTTCATCGCCGTTGCTGTCTCCCATGTTGAGGAGGGAGTAGTTCTCCCCCAAGGCTGAGGGCTCTACCGGTAGCTATGTGGTTCATCTCTCTCTCCCATGGTGTGATCTTTATGTGATCATGAGCTTTGTAATCTAGTTGAATATGTAGATGTTGCTCTTGTTTATTATGCACTCTAGAGGTTACTTTAATATGAACTCCGGAGTTACTCTCCACGGTGTGATGGTGACAGTGTGCGCATCGTGTGTGATTCCTTTATGACGTTGTGGAGCTTGTTTACTCCGGCTTGAGGTGTGCTTTTGCAGCCCTACACAATGAATGGTGTTTGTTATCCAACAAGAGTGTGTTTGAGAGTAGCATTTATTTATTCAGTTATGTGATCATTGTTGAGAGTGTCCACCAGTGAAAGTATGATCCCTAGGCCTTGTTTCTAAGCATTGAAACACCGTTTCCAACAAGTTATGCTACATGTTCGCTTGCTGCCATTTTTATTTCAGATTGCAATTACTACTTATAATCATCCATATTACTTGTATTTCACTATCTCTTCGCCGAACTAGTGCACTTATACATCTGACAAGTGTATTAGGTGTGTTGGGGACACAAGAGACTTCTTGTATCTTAATTGCAGGGTTGCTTGAGAGGGATATCTTTGACCTCTACCTCCCTAAGTTCGATAAACCTTGGGTGATTCACTTAAGGGAAACTTGCTGCTGTTCTACAAACCTCTGCTCTTGGAGGCCCAACACTATCTACAGGAATAGAAGAGTGTGTATACATCAGTGTGTAGACTTAAGTTGAATCACTCAATAATTTCAATTCTCTTCGATGCTCCTCGCGAAATCGATACTTCTGATGACATCACGGGTGACGTAGCAACTGCTGCGGTTTGACAGGATGTGACTTAACGGGCCCACCCTTCTGCGCGGTCCGTTTAAGAAATGACCAGTCTTCGTGCGGTTACCAAGGTGTCTCCTCGATTTCCGCACATAATGATGAAAATAGACCCTTTAACAAATTAAAGGCAGCAACACGTGGCACCCAATCTGAGACTCTCCTTAGTTTATAACCTTCAAAGGGCAGATTTTACCCTTTCCACACTTTATCCTCGCATTCTTTATTCTTCATCCATCCTTCTTGCTTACAACTGTTGCGCCGCCGCCGCTTTTTAGATCTTCTTCAGATCTCACGATGGTGAAGAAGAAGAATCTCACTCTCGCCGCCATCGCCATGACCAGCGGCGCCGCCACCAAGGTTCATCCGAGCTCATCGAGGAGAGGCGCATCGGATGCTCCTCCCCCAGCTCCGGCGCCGCCCGCGCCGGAAAGCTCCACGGCTGGGCCCACGTCCGGCGATTGGCCGGTCTCTACTATCACGAAACGCGACGAGAAGAGGGCTTGAAGCCTAGGCATAATCTCCACCATCGAGGGGAACATCATTCTCCCATGTGCGGCTTTGCGGCCCAATCCCCCTGCCGGTTTTACTGTAATGTTCTTATCCTTCTTGTATCGAGGTTTTTCGCTTCATGCTCATGAATTCCTTCATCGCCTCCTTTGTGTGTATGAGATCCAACTATGGAGGTTGACCCCCAATTCGATCCTTCATCTTGCTATCTTTATCACCCTATGTGAAGCCTTTCTGGGTATTGGGCCCCATTTTGGTTTGTGGAAGAAAATTTTCTTCGTGAAGAGATATAACTGCAGTGGTGGGTCCTTCCTTATCGGCAGAGTCGGGTTGGTTGTCCGCAAAGATGTGAACTATTTAAAATTTGCAATGAGGGAATCTGTCCAAGGATGGAGGTTGAAGTGGTTCTATATCAGAGATTCATCGGCACCCGACACCCAGCTTCCCCAATTCACTGATGTCCTGGAGGTTGTGCCTAAGAAGTCTTGGAAGAATATTCTTTCACCCGACGAAAAGCCAACAGTCGATAGATTGTTTGAAAGATTTCTTCGGATTAAGGAATCCGATGGCCAAGCCATGATAGGTACCGAGGTGGCTGCCATGTTATTGAAACGTCGAGTCCAGCCAATCATGTCTAGGGCCCACCCGATGTGGTTGTATTCGGGCCCCAAGGACGAGACTAGAGTAAACGTTGTTGAATTATCCGAGAAGGAGCTGCTCGATGAAGTTAGGCGCCTTACTCTCTTTAGCCAAGAAGACTCGATCCCACTCATATCCCTTCAGCCGCCTTTCGATGCTGATCATCCACCAACTGAGGTAATTTTCCCTTTGAGTTTGCATTAACCTTGCTATTTTCCATATTCATAGTTTCTGCTATCCTAACTTTACTTTCTTTCGACAGATTCCTATAGCTCCCGAACGTTTGCAAGATTTGTCGAATGATGTTTCTGAAGAGAAAGACTCTTCAGTCCATGTAGAGTCTCATACTGAAGGAAATATAAACCCAGAAGATGAACACGATGATCCGATGAATCCCGAAGCCTCTTCCATCGACCCCCAATCCCTTGCTGACGATATAAGTGATACGGCGGGGTCGATCCATGATGACGATGCTGACCGCACTGCCTTTGTTGATGCATCTGCGGAGAAGGCCGACGCGTTGCCCTTAAAGAGATCGTCCAGCGGCTTTGCCGATGAAGACGACCTTTTTGATATGTAAGTCCTTACTCCTTACTCCAAAGTTATATTCTAACGAAGTTCATCTGTATTCATTTCTCATTTTGTTTGATTCATATTCTTGCAGCGACGAGGGCTTCATTGAACCTCCTCCCAAGAAGACCAAGACGAGCATCAGCAAGCCAGTTCTGGCAGCCTCGGAGGCTTCGGCTCCCGCTACAGCCCCAGCGGCGCGAGTTTCAACAGCTTCTTCCCTCTCCAAAGGGAAGGAGATTCCTTCGGCCGCTGTAGACACAGCTTCTCCTCCTGAGAAACATGTAAGCTTTTTCTGTTTTAATAATACGTCCATCTCTGGTAGCTCCCCAATGGGTTTTTTCTGAAAGTTAGTTCTCCGATTGATAATATCCATCTTTTCTTATTTTCCCAGGATCTTCGGGCTGTCATTTCTTCTCTGGAGGCCTTCGTTTCTCAATATTCTTCTCTTGAAACTGATAAAGTTCGACTGCAAAAAGAGGTCGAGTCTTATTCTTCAAAGCTGGAAGGCGCAAATTAAATTGCTGCCGAAGCTCGCCAGAATGTCGATTCCTTGAAGGATGAACTTGAGAAGCTGAAGAGAAAGCTGAAGGACGCAGAAACTTCGCGGCTTGCTACCGAAGCTCAAATGAATGAAAAGGATGATCTTCTTCGCCAATCTGTTTTGGCCTTGCTCAGTAATTCTCGTTTGGCTTTCTTCTTAATTCTCCCTTTATTGATTCAATTTGTTGTTAACAAATTCTTCCTTTTTATTCTTTGCAGAAGCTACCGACATCCCCGCTGAGGTTTTGGACAAGCTCCCGAATAATTCTCCTGCCAATGCCTTGTCTTTGACCCTTGAGTCTCACAAGCTTGTTCAAGCCCTTCTTGAGAAGAATAAAGGAGTTATGGAGAGGATGCACTCGATGATCTTTCCCAAAGTTGACCAGAACTAAACTTTGGAGCAACTAACTGATGCCTTTGTTGTCGACACGAAGGAAGTTATCGAGGTATTCAAACGCACTTCGCGCACCTACGGTGCCCTCCTAGCTTTTCAGCTTATGATGGGTCATGGTTTCAAGGCCGATATTGAGCAAATGTCCAAGGAACTATCGAAGGAACAGGATGGGCGACTTGTTGATTTGGGTGACTTTAAAATCCCAGCGCTTAAGTGTGCTCGCCAGCTTCTTGAGTTGGTCTCGGCAAGGAAATCATCCACTGGCCCAAGCTTGTCAAACCATACCCAAGCTCCTTGACTTTTTTTTGAACTTTCAAGCTCCTTGACTTTATTCCTGTTGAATTGTAATATTTGCTTGTTTAAAACAATTTCTTGTCACAAGACCTTTTGTTTGTAATGAATTTCGTATTGGCAATGTTGCCAGTACCCTCCTGTTATAATACTTTTATTTGCACGCTCCCGATGGGAGTGAATTCCAATGTTGAACCCATATAATCCATCGTGCTCTTAATAACTTTGCAGGTGTTTCCTGTACCCTCTTTTACCGAAGATTCTTTGGGTGCTTCTTCTGAGAATGATCGACTCCAACGCATGAAAGCTCGGATCACCCAGATGGAGAAAGATATGCGTGGTACTTATGCTTTGGCCGCTATTATCAAGAAAAAGGGGGAACTAGCCACTGACGCAGAGCGATATGCTCTTGCTGAGTTGCATAAGGCCACAGAAAGTTTGAACTGTAAGTGCCTTTAACTTCCTGTTCCTTAACTTTTGTAATTATAAAGGTACCCTCTTATCTTCCTTCATTTCTTCTTGTAGTCATAGCTCTGAATCCAGCTGAGGAGAACAAGCGTATTCATGAACGTGTGAATGTGTTGAGTAAGCTAGCATCTGTAGATGAAGTTTTCTGGAGGAGTCAATCGAAAGCTTCGACTATTGCCAAGTTTCAAGATCGGGTGCAACAGGTCCACCAATTCTTTGACAAGTGCTATAGGAGTTTAAGGATAATCTGAAAGACAATGTTCCCTTTGAACGAGGTTCCTCCTACGTTGTTGACTTTAATGTCAAAATTCATCAATACCAGGAAGATTTGAAGCTTCATTCGAGCACAACTTACTGCGGGTGCTAAAGCTGCTTTTGCTCTTGTTCTTGTACGGCATCCTTCTACAGTCTTAATGACAATTGCTAACGCCGATGGTGAGCTAGGACCTCTCTACCCGAAGGTGGAGGTTCCTGCCACAATTGTTATCGAAAGACTTGAAGATTCCTCAATAGCAGCTGAAGAAGTGGAGGCTCCGCAGGAATAATTCTGAACTATGCTCCTATTGTAAAGAAAACACTCCAATACTTGCTGCATCCGATTGTTCGGATGCTTAGAATTAAACTAATTCATCGGCAGGTGTATATATGTACCTACTTTTTGTAATTATGTTTAAATGCTGTTGGCAAGGTTTTAGGAGTAAATCTTAATTACTCGTTTTACATCTGTATTATGATGTATACGTATGCTTGTCGGTACCAAATTCCTTTGAGTGATCAGCTCATGTTCCGATTTTGTAAAACCCGATGTAAGTGCAACTTTGCTTTCAACCGACGATGTATGTTTTGGCGGCAGCCCCTGAGCGAATCGATGGACCTAGGCCTGCCAGTGATTCCGTCGCTCTTAAGTACTTATGTAGTTTAAAGTACCGGTCATGGGTCTTTTTGTAAATGTATGTTTGTTTCCCTTGCTATCCGCAGCGCTCGTATATTTTTGAGGCTTTTCTAGCAAGGGGTAACAGTCCCATAAGTATTGCCTTGCAGCACTCATAATTTCAGAGGCTTTTTAGATGACAAGCTTAGGTGAATTTTTGAGTAAACCAATGTTCGCCGTAGTATACGAAAAAGGTTCTCAATTTTTTTTTCTTCGGGTGACCCGAATCTCTGCATAACTTAAGATAAACAAAACTTAAGTCTTTAGTAATAACGTAAGCTAAAAACGAAGTGGCTTGAAAAAGCCTTATTGAAAAGGAAAAATAGTAACGCGTGGTGCTGCCCGTCTTCTTTAACAAAGAGGAGGATTCTTCTTGTCTTCGATCTTGTCTAGAGAGCTGGTGGTTTTGGTGCGCTGGTGATTCCATCAGAAGTGCTTGCGGCGAGCGCGAGGTCTTTACTGTCGTCGGCAGAGGCCTTGCTATCAGCTGCCGAAGGTCCAACTGGCAAAATTTTGGGTATAGGGTCATCCGGTTTCTTTTTTGATTTCCTGACGCGTTCATCCTCCTTAACGTCGGGTGCTAACGACTTGGAGGGGAAGTCGACAGGTTCTTGCTTTACTCCGAATTTTGCAGCAATCCTATGAAACTCGCGATCACAGTTGTCTGAGCGTGAGAAACTTCCATATACTGTGATATTTGTTCCATTGTTTCCTGACATCTTGAGCTTGAGATACGCGTAATGTGGCACAGCCATGAACTTGGCATAGGATGGTCTCCCGAGTATAGCATGGTACTGTGATTCCCAATCTACTACCTCGAACTCTATCTTTTCTTTCCTGAAATTGTCAGGCTTCCCAAAGACAACATTCAAGAAAACTCTACCAAGAGAGTACGCTGGTGCGGTGGGGAGGATGCCGTGAAAACATGTATCGGATTCTTCCAACATCCTCAGTGTAATTCCCATGTTCCTGACTATGTTTGCGAATATCAGATTTAAGCCACTTCCACCATCCATGAATACTTTGCTCATATTGTATCCTCCTACTTGCGCCTCCACTACCAAGGCAGCGTGTCCTGGTTTTAGGATTGTCATCAGGTGATCCGCTCTGCTAAACAGGATACTCTGAGACGACCAATCGACATACTCTGGAACGTTTTCCATGGTACTTTCTGCCAGGTTGATTTCTTGAGTCAGCTTCTTCATCTCTCTTCTCGAAACACCAGTTTTGTGAATCATGCTCATTTGTCCGCGTGGAGGAGGAAAAGACTCGTTAGGGTTACGAGGTTGTACTTGCTGAACTTGGTGCTGAGGTGGTGGAGGTGGCAGTTGCTGGCTTGGCTGCTGCTGCATAAACTTCTATATCTCGATGAACTGCCGACAATCCCTGAGTAGGTGACTTGACTTCGTCTAGTTGTCTTTAGAGTCGACATAAGCGTGCAGGTAGCAGGGAGCGTACAGCTGCTCGACATAAGGGAGTTGTGGGACCCTTGAGGGTCGCGATTTGTAATTGCTGCGGTTCCCGCGATTGTTGTCTTGCCGATTGTCTCGCCTGTCGTCGTATCGATCATCTCGTCGATCAGAATATCCTGAAGCTACCATGTTGGTATCATCGTATCCGCGATCTTTTCTCTTCTTATGACGGTTTCTTCGACTACCTGAATCATGCCTCGGCTGATCGTCGTCTTCATCGTCACTGCGCGGTCGAGGCTTTCTGTAACATCCCAAAAATTTCAAAACAAAGACAATGCACTTCCCTAGTTCCAAATTTTGGAACCAACAAAAACTTTTATAAATTAAGTATGATCCATAGTGACCTTTCTTAATTCTTGTGCTATTGCCATGATTGCTTGTTATAGTAGTTTGAAATAATCTTAAACCCTAAACCTCACCCCTCTTTTCACCATCCTAGTTAAAATAAAATAAAAGAAATTTAAATAAGAAAAAGGCATATGTGCCTATGGCTATATTTATAAAACCTTACCCTAATCTTTTCTACTTTGCTTAGAGGTTTGGAAAACCTTCATACACCTTACCTAGTACTTATCAAACCTAATCCAAGTTGCTTCCAAAGAAAATAAAAAGGAACTAAAAATGCCATAGAGGCATATGAGAGTAAAATAGCAAATATATGAATTTAAGAATCTTGACCCTAAGTCTTGTGGTGAATGGTGGGATCACTCCTATATACCATTTCAACACTCAACAACACCAATTGAGTCAAGCCAAGTCAAAGTAAAACACAAATGCAACATATGCATAGAGGCATATGTGACACATAGCCATAATACCCAATTCTTGCCCTAAGCCTTTAAACCTTGACCAAATGATGTGAAACCATCCCTCAACCTAATATAACACTAAATTGACCCTAACCCATGTCCAAGTAAAGCAAGATCAACAATTTACAAGAATAATGAAAAGTGACACATCACCTCTTATGTGTTATGGCCATTTTTGCAAATCTTTGAGCAAGACCATTTGAATTGGTTTCAATGGTCTTAAAATGTTTCTAAACTAATAAGAATCACATTAGAGTCAAGAAATATCAAATCAAATGGAGAGAAATCAAATGGTGAGAAAATCCCATTTTCACTCACATACACACTTAGCCAAATTTGCAAATCTTCAACCAAGGCCACCATTGCTTGATCTATTGTTTGTAAAACACTTATATATGATAAACAAACACAATTGCATCAAAGAAACCAAAATCAAACCAATGCAAATCTCAAAACCTTCACACATATGATAATGGTCATATGTGCACTTTTTAACATCTTCCTCACTTTACCCCCTGGTTTTGACTTTTCTTCAAACTAAACTTGGTCAACTATTGCCATGTCATCCAAGAACATGTCAAGGTGAACAACTTTCCTGTTGACCATTAGTGCTAAAGTTGACCAGGTTGACCAGTATGGATTTGACAAGTGGAGACTTTGAAACTAGGTGAAGATAACCCCAAATTTGAAATCTCACAAACCTTTGCCAAAATGACCACCACCACCACCAATCTTTCACATTATTTATATAATTGAGTTGCACCAAAAAGAATTTCAAAATTTGAAAAGAATTTTCATGCGGCCATTTCATCATACACTTGGCAGGCAGCATCTTGCTTTGGACACACACTCTAATACCCATCAGATTTTTGCCTACACCCCTTTTGGTTTGTGATCATCAACCTCCCTGTACCCTCCCTGCATCATCCTATGCCCTGCAGATCTGCTAAAGGTGAAGCAATGATCAAGAACTCACCATGCCAAGCACTCATGCCGGCCACCATGCCACCCTACCTCAACCCCTCTCTCTGGTCCATCAAACCTTGTCAGCTAGACTCACCAGGAAGTACTGGACATGCTAGACACGATGCCCCTCCAAACCATGCACGACAACGCCCGGGATGCGTCGTGATCACCGCGCCAGTACACGCCAGCACGCGCATGAGCATAACACTGGACGCCGCAGTACACCTTGCCGCCTGGTCGCGTTCGTCCTTCCCTCGCCTTCTCTCCTCGCACGCGTGATCACCACAGCCTCTGCTCCCTCCTGGACACACCCATTGGCTCGCGGAAGCCCGGACGCCAACGCCATGATCAAAACCTTCCGCCGCGGTACTGCGAGGACACCACCGTCGCCAGCCCGCCACAGACCATCATTCGGCATGCCATCACGCGCGTTAGCTCCGCCTAGACGTCGCCTACACGACGCGCCTCCTAGTTTGCCCCTTCGCGCCCTGGACAGCCATTGCCGTCGACGACCCCCACAGCACCCCGCGGCCACCTAGTGCAACTATAAATAGAGACCTCCCGCGGCCAATTCTTTCACACCAGTCACGTCCCCTCTTCCTCCTTGATCTTCTTGAACACCTCCCTTGCCCCAATTTCACCGGAGCTGCTCCAATTTGAAGCCGACGGTCGCCGGAGCCCGCAGATCACCGTCGCCGATTCACGCCGCCCCAGGCCTCGCCACCGCTACCAGACGTTTCCTCACCGTCGACAACGCCGCCTCGCACTCACCAGAACCCCGCGGGAACCTCCGTCACGCCGCCGACCCCCTACCTCGCCGGCGCAGCAAGCTCCCCTCCCCCGTCGACAACGACGACCCTCAGTCGTTCGATCATCTTCTAATCTGACGGACGAGGTGAGCCCTTACCGTTTCGGTGATTTAAACCCACTGACATGTGGGACCCCCTGTCAGCAGGCCCGCGCCGTTACTGGGCCAGTTCCGTTATTCAAACCATTTCGGCCCATCTGTTTCCCGCGCAGCCCAACACTTTAAATTTGGTATTAATCCATTTTAGCAGTTATTCCATTCTGGTCTGTGCTATAAATTGAATAGTTAAAAATCTAAAAATCCAAATTGAATGATTAAAATTGTTCCAGAAAGCTTATGAATTTATCTAGCCAACCCCACTGGTCTCAACCTCATATCTTGTGTAGAATTTGAATAGAAAAAATAACAAAACAGATACTTTTCAGTATGCAAATAAATCTTAAAAATCAACCATTGTGAATTTTGAAGTGAATCCAATTGCAATAATTCACATTTAACAAACCCTAATTTTCTATGTGAAAAGATACTATTGGTTCTGTACATGATCATGGGCTAGAAGCAAAATATTGGCTATGTAGTCAATACTAGTCCATTTAAACTATATCCAAATTTTAGGAATTTAAATCTATGAGGTGTAGCACCTCATTTAAATCATTCTCACAAGTGATATGAAGTAATGTGTTGACCTTTAATTGCTTAGGCTCATACTTGCTCACTTGTAGAATTTAAATCAACATAGTATTTAAATTGCATTAGTTATTTAAATCACATGAGATGATGAATCTCATTTAAATCACTTTCCTCAAATAATAAATGTGAAGTGTTGACCTTGGTCAACATGTGATCATCCCTGGTTATTTGAGAATATTAAATCACCTCAATAGTAGTTTTTAAATTAGTTACAACTATGTGTTAAATCATATGAGAGGTATTCCTCTCATTTAAATCTTGTTCTCAAGTAATTCAACATGAGGTAGTGACCATGGTCTATATAATCTCATATTGAGTTATTTGGTGGCATTAAATCACTACCATGTTAGTATTAAATTGCATGAGGTATGGAACCTCATTTAAATCATTTTCTCAAATGATAAGTATGAAGAGGTTGACTTTGGTCAACCTAGGTCATATATTATTCATAAGAGAAATTAAATCTTAAGAAGAATTCAATGAGAGGAAATTATTTCTCCAAACCAAAGAGAAACCCTAAGTTCAATTTTCAATGAGAGGAAATTATTTTCCTAATGTTAAATAAGGAAACCCTAGAATAATTGTTGGATAAATGTTAAGTAATGATGCTAGATCAATTGTGTGAGCCATTAAGGCTAATTAAGAATACTTAAGTGTTGTTTGGTGATTGTATCCTCGTATTCATTTATAGACGCTAGTACCGGGGACTATCAAGAGGAAGAGGTCTTCTACCAAGAGGAAGAGCAAGAGAACTTTGATCACAACACCAACCAAGGCAAGCTATTACCAATGCAAGCTAGACTAACGCAAACTATTTTGGTTGCAAGTTTATATTCTTGCAAAGTGCAAAGCTCTACAAGAGCAAGGCACCATTACATTTTACTTTATGAACCTATCCCAAGTTTTTACTTTACAAGCTTTACTTGATTTTATTTATCAATGTTACTTTTTGGTTTATGATTCACTTGGTTGAATTATAGAGTAGTACAAGAGCATCACACTTAGCCTAGCAAGCTCCAAGATACTTAGCACCCCTCATAACTAGTTGCTAGTGCTCAAGATTAAAAGTGACTATTCTAGTTGGGAACTTGTGAATTGAAATGACTTTGAAAACCTTGGAATGATGAGTCATTCTATTGAGAGATTTTGAAGGTGAATATGACTGGTGAAGGACTTGGTGAATTTTACCAAAATCTGATGGTTGGGTTCGGATGCGATACCATTCCAATTTTACAAGTACCCCCACAATACCTGAATCTGGGTAAGGCTTAGCTGGAAACTTATGTATTTTAGTATGGGTTCCCTCTAAACAAGCGTCATAGGGGTTATGCCGAGGCTGCCTCCGTACTGATGAAGTGATGTGAAATGACGTGAAATGAGGTGAATGTCCGGCCCAAGCCCTGTGCAGTTCCCAGGCTGACCGCGTGTCTTCACTGGGAGGCCAAGCTCATGGGGAGAGGTGCCTATACTAGAATATGTAAATGAAAGGTTAGGATTGGTAGTTCGCGTACTGCGTACGATAAATCAGGGCCAGTTACCCCTAATGAACTATTGCAATTGTTGTGGCACAAGTGTACAACCTCTGCAGAGTTAAACCTATTCGAATAGCCGTGTCCGCGGTTATGGACAGTTGGAAAGGCCATACTGTTCCGTCATCAGAATTTTTCTAAAAATATGAATGGTGACTTGTGACTTGAATTGAAAGGTGACTTTGACTTTGAATCACAACTGAGTTGTGGGACTGACACTAATGTTCCCACTTGAGTTAGTTAAATGAAGAGGCTTTGATTATTAAAGTGTTTATGAAATAAAACTGGCTTTATGCAAATGAAACTAGAGCTTAGAACCCCTTACTATAGTTGATAGTATTTACCTTAGTATTAGTTTGCGAGTACTTTAAAGTACTCATGGCTGTGTCCCTGGCTATTCAAATGGCCAGACTATGAAGACGAGTACCAGAACCCGGAAGAAGGACAGCAGGACGTCTACGACAACTAGGATCACTCCTGACGTCAACAGTTGCCTGTGGAATAGATGGACTACTACTACGCTATTTCGCTTCCGCTATGTGTTATGTAATGAATAAATAGAACTTCTATTATTGTAATGAGACTGGATCATGTGATCCTTTATTTGTAAGACGATTATGGTATGTAATGAATGATGTGTTGTGATATCAATCTATTATGTCTCGCAAAAACAATATTCCTGGGATTGCGATGAATGGCATAATAGGCATCTGGACTTAAAAATCCGGGTGTTGACAAGTTGGTATCAGAGCCATTGTTGACCTTAGGAGACCCTAGTTAGAATGGACGTCTGAAAAATTTAGTTTCAAAACAAATGAAGTGACTATTTATGAAAAACTTATTCTCCCTCTTATCATTGAGATCTTTTTCAAGAATAAGAAAGTTATGCTCTATTCTTCTTATACTAATACCTAAAATTTTGACACACTTCTCTAACTTACTCATCATAATTCTTCACAGATGGAGTACAAATGGGAGTTCTATCAGCTTGGTCACGGAGGCAACCTGATGTTCGAGAAAGACTTGAAGCAACTAGTGGACTATCTAGGACGCCCGTACCCCGAGTTCTTTGGAACACCCCTCAACAATCACTCCGGAGGACCACCTCGGTGGGAAGTTTCTGCCGATCTACGAAGGAAGCCTGGAACCCCAATATGGGAAACCATATGGTTTTCTGTAACGGGAAACACTTGGAAGGAAGGACTAGTCAGAGCTATGCAAGAAGCAATTTCTCGTCTGTGTGGACAAAATGAGAACAGGATTAAGAACACGCGCTTCATCTACTACCCAAGACATGACCCCACCGGAAGACCGATGACCATGCCCCCGCACACGGAGATGAATCACTATGTAGCACACCTCGACTTCATGCTGTACAAGACCCGCAAGGAATTGGACAACGCCCTCGCTTTTCGCCAAGCACATTACCCGTGAAGACGAAGTATTCCTCCTGAAGAGTAGTATCATTTAAAGCACTTTCGTATGTGTGAGTTGTATCAGGATCCCCTTGTATCGTAGAGCGATGAATGGTTCTTCAAACCAACGGTGTGTTAGAATTGTAATGTATGATGCTTGGTATGAATGAAAAAGTGTTGTTGGTTTTTACCCCCGCAACACTACTCAAGTTTTCAATATTATGAACTTTTTAAACTTTAACCAAACAAACCATAGAAAATTCCCTCTTATCTTATCATCTACCTCAATGTCAGATGGCCCCTCCCAATCGCACCAACGACGCGATGATGCAACTGCTGCAAACCCTGCTTGCCGACCGAGAAGTCGAGAGAGCTGAACGCCAAGCCAACATTGCTGCACTGCAACAGATAGCTCAGAACAATCAAGGCCATGGGAACCATGATCACCCTGGGTCGAAGCTAAAGAACTTTCAGCACACCAACCCTCCGATATTCAACAAGACTGAAGAGCCCCTCGATGCTGATGACTGGCTTCAGACCATGGAGAACAACCTCGAAGTTGCGGGAGTAGAAGCCGCAGAAAAAGTACTGTTCGCCACCCACTACCTGTCAGGACCTGCTAGAGCCTGGTGGATAAGTGCCCGTGCAATGAATGCGGGACATATGATGACATGGGAAGACTTCAAGCTGAAGTTTAGCAAATACCACGTGCCCCAAGGACTGATCAAGAAGATGAGAGACGAGTTCCGTGAACTCAAGCAAGGAAAAATGTCCGTGGTGGAATACCGCGACAGGTTTCTCACTCTGTCAAGGTACGCCCCGGATGAGACCGACACCAATGAGAAAAGGAAGGAGAGATTTCTGAACGGACTGCATGACGAGATGCAAACTGTGCTGGTGAACATTCCGTTCGCTGACTTAGAAGCCCTCGTGGACTCAGCCATACAGATGGAAGGAAAGCTGCATTAGGCCAGCGAGAACCGCAAGCGCAGAATGATGAACCAGAATGGACCCCACCATACCCAGAAGTACCGCAACAACTCCTCTGGAGGATTTACCCCAAGATACAACAAGCCCCCTGCCCAGAATTATCGCCCCAACTACACCAACAACAACGGAGGACCCCCGAAGCCCGGAGGCAACAACAACAACAGCCACAACAACAACAACCACCCCAACAACAGCAACAACAATGGAAACAACAACAACCCCAATACTGCCCCAAGGACTGGAAGCAATGCTACCCCCATCATTCCCAAAGACAAGTCCACCGTCAACTGCTATGAATGTGGAGTTGTGGGTCACTTCTCCAATGAGTGCCCCAAAAAGCTTGCCAGGATTGCCGCCAATACCGCAGCACCTGCTAAACAACAGCGCCGCTTTGCCGGAAGAAGGAACCAGAACAACAACAACGGCCGTCTCTACCACATGACTGCCACTGAAGATCAGGAAGCACCCCAGACCATGCCAAGTATGTCTTCCTGTTAATAAAATGCTCAATCTCTCTTAGGAACCTAACTTTTCTTAAAATCTCGGGACGAGATTTGTTTAAGGGGGAAGGGTTTGTAACATCCCAAAAATTTCAAAACAAAGACAATGCACTTCCCTAGTTCCAAATTTTGGAACCAACAAAAACTTTTATAAATTAAGTATGATCCATAGTGACCTTGCTTAATTCTTGTGCTATTGCCATGATTGCTTGTTATAGTAGTTTGAAATAATCTTAAACCCTAAACCTCACCCCTCTTTTCACCATCCTAGTTAAAATAAAATAAAAGAAATTTAAATAAGAAAAAGGCATATGTGCCTATGGCTATATTTATAAAACCTTACCCTAATCTTTTCTACTTTGCTTAGAGGTTTGGAAAACCTTTATACACCTTACCTAGTACTTATCAAACCTAATCCAAGTTGCTTCCAAAGAAAATAAAAAGGAACTAAAAATGCCATAGAGGCATATGAGAGTAAAATAGCAAATATATGAATTTAAGAATCTTGACCCTAAGTCTTGTGGTGAATGGTGGGATCACTCCTATATACCATTTCAACACTCAACAACACCAATTGAGTCAAGCCAAGTCAAAGTAAAACACAAATGCAACATATGCATAGAGGCATATGTGACACATAGCCATAATACCCAATTCTTGCCCTAAGCCTTTAAACCTTGACCAAATGATGTGAAACCATCCCTCAACCTAATATAACACTAAATTGACCCTAACCCATGTCCAAGTAAAGCAAGATCAACAATTTACAAGAATAATGAAAAGTGACACATCACCTCTTATGTGTTATGGCCATTTTTGCAAATCTTTGAGCAAGACCATTTGAATTGGTTTCAATGGTCTTAAAATGTTTCTAAACTAATAATAATCACATTAGAGTCAAGAAATATCAAATCAAATGGAGAGAAATCAAATGGTGAGAAAATCCCATTTTCACTCACATACACACTTAGCCAAATTTGCAAATCTTCAACCAAGGCCACCATTGCTTGATCTATTGTTTGTAAAACACTTATATATGATAAACAAACACAATTGCATCAAAGAAACCAAAATCAAACCAATGCAAATCTCAAAACCTTCACACATATGATAATGGTCATATGTGCACTTTTTAACATCTTCCTCACTTTACCCCCTGGTTTTGACTTTTCTTCAAACTAAACTTGGTCAACTATTGCCATGTCATCCAAGAACATGTCAAGGTGAACAACTTTCCTGTTGACCATTAGTGCTAAAGTTGACCAGGTTGACCAATATGGATTTGACAAGTGGAGACTTTGAAACTAGGTGAAGATAACCCCAAATTTGAAATCTCACAAACCTTTGCCAAAATGACCACCACCACCACCAATCTTTCACATTATTTATATAATTGAGTTGCACCAAAAAGAATTTCAAAATTTGAAAAGAATTTTCATGCGGCCATTTCATCATACACTTGGCAGGCAGCATCTTGCTTTGGACACACACTCTAATACCCATCAGATTTTTGCCTACACCCCTTTTGGTTTGTGATCATCAACCTCCCTGTACCCTCCCTGCATCATCCTATGCCCTGCAGATCTGCTAAAGGTGAAGCAATGATCAAGAACTCACCATGCCAAGCACTCATGCCGGCCACCATGCCACCCTACCTCAACCCCTCTCTCTGGTCCATCAAACCTTATCAACTAGACTCACCAGGAAGTACTGGACATGCTAGACACGATGCCCCTCCAAACCATGCACGACAACGCCCGGGATGCGTCGTGATCACCACGCCAGTACACGCCAGCGCGCGCATGAGCATAACACTGGACGCCGCAGTACACCTCGCCGCCTGGTCGCGTTCGTCGTTCCCTCGCCTTCTCTCCTCGCACGCGTGATCACCACAGCCTCTGCTCCCTCCTGGACACACCCATTGGCTCGCGGAAGCCCGGACGCCAACGCCATGATCAAAACCTTCCGCCGCGGTACTGCGAGGACACCACCGTCGCCAGCCCGCCATAGACCATCATTCGGCATGCCATCACGCGCGTTAGCTCCGCCTAGACGTCGCCTACACGACGCGCCTCCTAGTTTGCCCCTTCGCGCCCTGGACAGCCATTGCCGTCAACGACCCCCACAGCACCCCGCGGCCACCTAGTACAACTATAAATAGAGACCTCCCGCGGCCAATTCTTTCACACCAGTCGCGTCCCCTCTTCCTCCTTGATCTCCTCGAACACCTCTGATACGTCTCCGACGTATCGATAATTTCTTATGTTCCAAGCCACATTATTGATGTTATCTACATGTTTTATGCACACTTTATGTCATATTCGTGCATTTTCTGGAACTAACCTATTAACAAGATGCCGAAGTGCCAGTTGCTGTTTTCTGCTGTTTTTGGTTTCAGAAATCCTAGTAACGAAATATTCTCGGAATTGGACGAAATCAACGCCCAGGGTCCTATTTTGCCACGAAGCTTCCAGAAGTCCGAAGGAGAGACGAAGAGGGGCCACGAGGGGGCCACACCCTAGGGCGGCGCGGCCCTGTGGTGTGGAGCCCTCGTGCCGCCTCTTGACCTGCCCTTCCGCCTACAAATAGCCTCCGTGACGAAACCCCCAGTACCGAGAGCCATGATACGGAAAACCTTCCAGAGACGCCGCCGCCGCCGATCCCATCTCGGGGGATCCAGGAGATCGCCTCCGGCACCCTGCCGGAGAGGGGATTCATCTCCCGGAGGACTCTACGCCGCCATGGTCGCCTCCGGTGTGATGTGTGAGTAGTCTACCCCTGGACTATGGGTCCATAGCAGTAGCTAGATGGTTGTCTTCTCCCCATTGTGCTATCATTGTTGGATCTTGTGAGCTGCCTAACATGATCAAGATCATCTATCTGTAATTCTATATGTTGCGTTTGTTGGGATCCGATGAATAGAGAATACTTGTTATGTTGATTATCAAAGTTATATCTATGTGTTGTTTATGATCTTACATGCTCTCCGTTACTAGTAGATGCTCTGGCCAAGTAGATGCTTGTAACTCCAAGAGGGAGTATTTATGCTCGATAGTGGGTTCATGCATTGACACAGGGACAAGTGATGTAGAAAGTTCTAAGGTTGTGTTGTGCTGTTGCCACTAGGGATAAAACATTGATGCTATGTCTAAGAATGTAGTTGTTGATTACATTACGCACCATACTTAATGCAATTGTCTGTTTCTTTGAAACTTAATACTGGAGGGGTTCGGATGATAACTTTGAAGGTGGACTTTTAGGCATAGATGCAGTTGGATGGCGGTCTATGTACTTTGTCGTAATGCCCAATTAAATCTCACTATACTCATCATGATATGTATGTGCATGGTCATGCTCTCTTTATTTGTCAATTGCCCAACTGTAATTTGTTCACCCAACATGCTGTTTGTCTTATGGGAGAGACACCTCTAGTGAACTGTGGACCCCGGTCCAATTCTCTTTCTTGAAATACAATCTCTTTGCCAATACTTGTTCTACTGTTTTCTGCAAACAATCATCTTCCACACAATACGGTTAATCCTTTGTTACAGCAAGCCGGTGAGATTGACAACCTCACTGTTTCGTTGGGGCAAAGTACTTTGGTTGTGTTGTGCAGGTTCCACGTTGGCGCCGGAATCACTGGTGTTGCGCCGCACTACATCCCGCCGCCATCAACCTTCAACGTGCTTCTTGACTCCTACTGGTTCGATTAAACCTTGGTTTCTTACTGAGGGAAACTTGCCGCTGTGCGCATCACACCTTCCTCTTGGGGTTCCCAACGGACGTGTCAACCACACGCATCAAGCAAATTTCTGGCGCCGTTGCCGGGGAGATCAAGACACGCTGCAAGGGGAGTCTCCACTTCTCAATCTCTTTACTTTGTTTTTGTCTTGCTTAGTTTTATTTACTACTTTGTTTGCTACACTAAATCAAAATACAAAAAAATTAGTTGCTAGTTTTACTTTATTTGCTATCTTGTTTGCTATATCAAAAACAAAAAAAAAAATTAGTTACTTGCATTTACTTTACTTGATTCATCATGTTTCCTTTTAATTTTACCACAAAAGACATACCGGTAGGACGTGGGTCTATAATTGGGAGAAATAATATAGAAGAATTCTTCAACCATGTTAGTACCGTTGACAATTTTGAGGATAGACACTTGGTAGACCTTGCGCCTACTTATGAAATTGCTGCTGCGCATTTAGTTCGCCTGTTGGAAACTAAATTTGTTAATCTTAATCCTATAATCCAACACATGTTTTTCACACTTGGTGATATGGAAGAAGGGGAAAAGAAAGATTTTGTTTTAGAAACCCTTCTTAGAGAATTTGGTGGTCTAGCAAGAGAAGCTAGAAAGGTCTTTGCTAAATTTAATATGCTTGGTTCTCATACTAATTTTGTTAGTCTCCTTGAAGAGATGGACATGGATAGAATAAGATACACTGATAATATTGATGATGGTGGGGAGATCAAAGCACCAATACCATGTAAACTCCTAGCTATGAATGATGCACTAGAAAATAACTATGCTTGGCTTGTTCCTGAAAACCTGTTTGATGAGAGTAGCACGCCTAAGACTAATGAAAAGGGAGATGCTAAAACTTATGTATCTAATATACTATGCCTGATTGAGAAAAATCCACACCCCGCTGTAGAAGCACCACCCTTCGATAATACTGGATACACACTTTCTGCGCCTAGCTGAAAGGCGTTAAAGAAAAGCGCTTATGGGAGACAACCCATGTTTTTACCTACAGTACTTTATTTTTATTTTGTGTCTTGGAAGTTGTTTACTACTGTAGCAACCTCTCCTTATCTTAGTTTTGTGTTTTGTTGTGCCAAGTTAAGCCGTTGATAGAAAAGTTCATACTAGATTTGGATTACTGCGCAGAAACAGATTTCTTTGCTGTCACGAATCTGGGCAAAATCCCCCTGTAGGTAACTCAGAAAATTATGCCAATTTACGTGAGTGATCCTCAGATATGTACGCAACTTTCATTCAATTTGGGCATTTTCATTTGAGCAAGTCTGGTGCCATTTTAAAATTGGTCAATACGAACTGTTCTGTTTTGACAGATTCTGCCTTTTATTTCGCATTGCCTCTTTTGCTATGTTGGATGAATTTCTTTGATCCATTAATGTCCAGTAGCATTATGCAATATCCAGAAGTGTTAAGAATGATTGTGTCACCTCTGAATATGTTAATTTTTATTGTGCACTAACCCTCTAATGAGTTGTTTCGAGTTTGGTGTGGAGGAAGTTTTCAAGGATCAAGAGAGGAGTATGATGCAACATGATCAAGGAGAGTGAAAGCTCTAAGCTTGGGGATGCCCCGGTGGTTCACCCCTGCATATTCTAAGAAGACTCAAGCGTCTAAGCTTGGGGATGCCCAAGGCATCCCCTTCTTCATCGACAACATTATCAGGTTCCTCCCCTGAAACTATATTTTTATTCCATCACATCTTATGTGCTTTGCTTGGAGCGTCGATTTGTTTTTGTTTTTGTTTTGTTTGAATAAAATGGATCCTAGCATTCACTTTATGGGAGAGAGACACGCTCCGCTTTAGCATATGGACAAGTATGTCCTTAGTTTCTACTCATAGTATTCATGGCGAAGTTTCTTCTTCGTTAAATTGTTATATGGTTGGAATTGGAAAATGATACATGTAGTAATTGCTATAAATGTCTTGGGTAATGTGATACTTGGCAATTGTTGTGCTCATGATTAAGCTCTTGCATCATATGCTTTGCACCCATTAATGAAGAAATACATAGAGCATGCTATAATTTGGTTTGCATATTTGGTTTCTCTAAGGTCTAGATAATTTCTAGTATTGAGTTTGAACAACAAGGAAGACGGTGTAGAGTCTTATAATGTTTTCAATATGTCTTTTATGTGAGTTTTGCTGCACCGGTTCATCCTTGTGTTTGTTTCAAATAAGCCTTGCTAGCCTAAACCTTGTATCGAGAGGGAATACTTCTCATGCATCCAAAATACTTGAGGCAACCACTATGCCATTTGTGTCCACCATACCTACCTACTACATGGTATTTTCCGCCATTCCAAAGTAAATTGCTTGAGTGCTACCTTTAAAATTCCATCATCACCTTTGCAATATATAGCTCATGGGACAAATAGCTTAAAAACTATTGTGGTATTGAATATGTAATTATGCACTTTATCTCTTATTAAGTTGCTTGTTTAAATACGATAACCATGTTCACTGGGGACGCCATCAACTATTCTTTGTTGAATTTCATGTGAGTTGCTATGCATATTCGTCTTGTCTGAAGTAAGAGCGATCTACCACCTTATGGTTAAGCATGCATATTGTTAGAGAAGAACATTGGGCCGCTAACTAAAGCCATGATCCATGGTGGAAGTTTCAGTTTTGGACATATATCCTCAATCTCAAATGAGAAAATTATTAATTGTTGTTACATGCTTATGCATAAAAGAGGAGTCCATTATCTGTTGTCTATGTTGTCCCGGTATGGATGTCTAAGTTGAAGAATAATCAATAGCGAGAAATCCAATGCGAGCTTTCTCCTTAGACCTTTGTACAAAGTGACATAGAGGTACCCCTTTGTGACACTTGGTTAAAACATGTGCATTGTGATGATCCGGTAGTCCAAGCTAATTAGGACAAGGTGCGGACACTATTAGTATACTATGCATGAGGCTTGCAACTTATAAGATATAATTTACATGATACATATGCTTTATTACTACCGTTGACAAAATTGTTTCATGTTTTCAAAATCAAAGCTCTAGCACAAATATAGCAATCGATGCTTTTCCTCTATGAGGACCATTCTTTTACTTTCAATGTTGAGTCAGTTCACCTATTTCTCTCCACCTCAAGAAGCAAACACTTGTGTGAACTGTGCATTGATTCCTACATACTTGCTTATTGCACTTGTTATATTACTCTATGTTGACAATATCCATGAGATATACATGTTACAAGTTGAAAGCAACCGCTGAAACTTAATCTTCTTTTGTGTTGCTTCAATGCCTTTACTTTGAATTATTGCTTTATGAGTTAACTCTTATGCAAGACTTATTGATGCTTGTCTTGAAGTGCTATTCATGAAAAGTCTTTGCTATATGATTCACTTGTTTACTCATGTCATATACATTGTTTTGATCGCTGCATTCACTACATATGCTTTACAAATAGTATGATCAAGATTATGATGGCATGTCACTCGAAATTATCTGTGTTATCGTTTTACCCGCTCGGGACGAAGCAGAACTAAGCTTGGGGATGCTGATACGTCTCCGACGTATCGATAATTTCTTATGTTCCATGCCACATTATTGATGTTATCTACATGTTTTATGCACACTTTATGTCATATTCGTGCATTTTCTGGAACTAACCTATTAACAAGATGCCGAAGTGCCAGTTGCTGTTTTCTGCTGTTTTTGGTTTCAGAAATCCTAGTAACGAAATATTCTCGGAATTGGACGAAATCAACGCCCAGGGTCCTATTTTGCCACGAAGCTTCCAGTAGTCCGAAGGAGAGACGGAGAGGGGCCACGAGGGGGCCACACCCTAGGGCGGCGCGGCCCCCCCTTGGCCGCGCGGCCCTGTGGTGTGGGGCCCTCGTGCCGCCTCTTGACCTGCCCTTCCGCCTACAAATAGCCTCCGTGACGAAACCCCTGAAAGCACGAGAGCCACGATACGGAAAACCTTCCAGAGACGCCGCCGCCACCGATCCCATCTCGGGGGATCCAGGAGATCGCCTCCGGCACCCTGCCGGAGAGGGGATTCATCTCCCGGAGGACTCTACGCCGCCATGGTCGCCTCCGGTGTGATGTGTGAGTAGTCTACCCCTGGACTATGGGTCCATAGCAGTAGCTAGATGGTTGTCTTCTCCCCATTGTGCTATCATTGTCGGATCTTGTGAGCTGCCTAACATGATCAAGGTCATCTATCTGTAATTCTATATGTTGCGTTTGTTGGGATCCGATGAATAGAGAATACTTGTTATGTTGATTATCAAAGTTATATCTATGTGTTGTTTATGATCTTGCATGCTCTCCGTTACTAGTAGATGCTCTAGCCAAGTAGATGCTTGTAACTCCAAGAGGGAGTATTTATGCTCGATAGTGGGTTCATGCCTGCATTGACACCTGGGACAGTGACAAAAAGTTCTAAGGTTGTGTTGTGCTGTTGCCACTAGGGATAAAACATTGATGCTATGTCTAAGGATGTAGTTGTTGATTACATTACGCACCATACTTAATGCAATTGTCTGTTGCTTTACAACTTAATACTGGAGGGGGTTCGGATGATAACCTGAAGGTGGACTTTTTAGGCATAGATGCAGTTGGATGGCGGTCTATGTACTTTGTCGTAATGCCCAATTAAATCTCACTATACTCATCATGATATGTATGTGCATGGTCATGCTCTCTTTATTTGTCAATTGCCCAACTGTAATTTGTTCACCCAACATGCTGTTTGTCTTATGGGAGAGACACCTCTAGTGAACTGTGGACCCCGGTCCAATTCTCTTTACTGAAATACAATCTACTGCAATACTTGTTCTACTGTTTTCTGCAAACAATCATCTTCCACACAATACGGTTAATCCTTTGTTACAGCAAGCCGGTGAGATTGACAACCTCACTGTTTCGTTGGGGCAAAGTACTTTGGTTGTGTTGTGCAGGTTCCACGTTGGCGCCGGAATCACTGGTGTTGCGCCGCACTACATCCCGCCGCCATCAACCTTCAACGTGCTTTTTGACTCCTACTGGTTCGATTAAACCTTGGTTTCTTACTGAGGGAAACTTGCCGCTGTGCGCATCACACCTTCCTCTTGGGGTTCCCAACGGACGTGTCAACCACACGCATCAACCTCCCTTGCCCCAATTTCACCGGAGCTGCTCCAATTTGAAGCCGACGGTCGCCGGAGCCCGCAGATCACCGTCGCCGATTCACGCCGCCCCAGGCCTCGCCACCGCTACCAGACGTTTCCTCGCTGTCAACAACGCCGCCTCGCACTCACCAGAACCCCGCGGGAACCTCCGTCACGCCGCCGACCCCCTACCTCGCCGGCGCAGCAAGCTCCCCTCCCCCGTTGACAACGATGACCCTCAGTCGTTCGATCATCTTCTAATCTGACGGACGAGGTGAGCCCTTACCGTTTCGGTGATTTAAACCCACTGACGCGTGGGACCCCCTGTCAGCAGGCCCGCGCCGTTACTGGGCCAGTTCCGTTATTCAAACCATTTCGGCCCATCTGTTTCCCGCGCAGCCCAACACTTTAAATTTGGTATTAATCCATTTTAGCAGTTATTCCATTCTGGTCTGTGCTATAAATTGAATAGTTAAAAATCTACAAATCCAAATTGAATGATTCAAATTGTTCCAGAAAGCTTATGAATTTATCTAGCCAACCCCACTGGTCTCAACCTCATATCTTGTGTAGAATTTGAATAGCAAAAATAACAAAAAAGATACTTTTCAGTATGCAAATAAATCTTAAAAATCAACCATTGTGAATTTTGAAGTGAATCCAATTGAAATAATTCACATTTAACAAACCCTAATTTTCTATGTGAAAAGATACTATGGGTTCTGTACATGATCATGGGCTAGAAGCAAAATATTGGCTATGTAGTCAATACTAGTCCATTTAAACTATATCCAAATTTTAGGAATTTAAATCTATGAGGTGTAGCACCTCATTTATATCATTATCACAAGTGATATGAAGTAATGTGTTGACCTTTAATTGCTTAGGCTCATACTTGCTCACTTGTAGAATTTAAATCAACATAGTATTTAAATTGCATTAGTTATTTAAATCACATGAGATGATGAATCTCATTTAAATCACTTTCCTCAAATAATAAATGTGAAGTGTTGACCTTGGTCAACATGTGATCATCCCTGGTTATTTGAGAATATTAAATCACCTCAATAGTAGTTTTTAAATTAGTTACAACTATGTGTTAAATCATATGAGAGGTATTCCTCTCATTTAAATCTTGTTCTCAAGTAATTCAACATGAGGTAGTGACCATGGTCTATATAATCTCATATTGAGTTATTTGGTGGCATTAAATCACTACCATGTTAGTATTAAATTGCATGAGGTATGGAACCTCATTTAAATCATTTTCTCAAATGATAAGTATGAAGAGGTTGACTTTGGTCAACCTAGGTCATATATTATTCATAAGAGAAATTAAATCTTAAGAAGAATTCAGTGAGAGGAAATTATTTCTCCAAACCAAAGAGAAACCCTAAGTTCAATTTTCAATGAGAGGAAATTATTTTCCTAATGTTAAATAAGGAAACCCTAGAATAATTGTTGGATAAATGTTAAGTAATGATGCTAGATCAATTGTGTGAGCCATTAAGGCTAATTAAGAATACTTAAGTGTTGTTTGGTGATTGTATCCTCGTATTCGTTTATAGACGCTAGTACCGGGGACTATCAAGAGGAAGAGGTCTTCTACCAAGAGGAAGAGCAAGAGAACTTTGATCACATCACCAACCAAGGCAAGCTATTACCAATGCAAGCTAGACTAACGCAAACTATTTTGGTTGCAAGTTTATATTCTTGCAAAGTGCAAAGCTCTACAAGAGCAAGGCACCATTACATTTTACTTTATGAACCTATCCCAAGTTTTTACTTTACAAGCTTTACTTGATTTTATTTATCAATGTTACTTTTTGGTTTATGATTCACTTGGTTGAATTATAGAGTAGTACAAGAGCATCACACTTAGCCTAGCAAGCTCCAAGATACTTAGCACCCCTCATAACTAGTTGCTAGTGCTCAAGATTAAAAGTGACTATTCTAGTTGGGAACTTGTGAATTGAAATGACTTTGAAAACCTTGGAATGATGAGTCATTCTATTGAGAGATTTTGAAGGTGAATATGACTGGTGAAGGACTTGGTGAATTTTACCAAAATCTGATGGTTGGGTTCGGATGCGATACCATTCCAATTTTACAAGTACCCCCACAATACCTGAATCTGGGTAAGGCTTAGCTGGAAACTTATGTATTTTAGTATGGGTTCCCTCTAAACAAGCGTCATAGGGGTTATGCCGAGGCTGCCTCCGTACTGGTGAAGTGATGTGAAATGACGTGAAATGAGGTGAATGTCCGGCCCAAGCCCTGTGCAGTTCCCAGGCTGACCGCGTGTCTTCACTGGGAGGCCAAGCTCATGGGGAGAGGTGCCTATACTAGAATATGTAAATGAAAGGTTAGGATTGGTAGTTCGCGAACTGCGTACGATAAATCAGGGCCAGTTACCCCTGACGAACTATTGCAATTGTTGTGGCACAAGTGTACAACCTCTGCAGAGTTAAACCTATTCGAATAGCCGCGTCCGCGGTTATGGACAGTTGGAAAGGCCATACTGTTCCGTCATCAGAATTTTTCTAAAAATATGAATGGTGACTTGTGACTTGAATTGAAAGGTGACTTTGACTTTGAATCACAACTGAGTTGTGGGAATGACACTAATGTTCCCACTTGAGTTAGTTAAATGAAGAGGCTTTGATTATTAAAGTGTTTATGAAATAAAACTGGCTTTATGCAAATGAAACTAGAGCTTAGAACCCCTTACTATAGTTGATAGTATTTACCTTAGTATTAGTTTGCGAGTACTTTAAAGTACTCATGGCTGTGTCCCTGGCTATTCAAATGGCCAGACTATGAAGACGAGTACCAGAACCCGGAAGAAGGACAGCAGGACGTCTACGACAACTAGGATCACTCCTGACATCAACAGTTGCCTGTGGAATAGATGGACTACTACTACGCTATTTCGCTTCTGCTATGTGTTATGTAATGAATAAATAGAACTTCTATTATTGTAATGAGACTGGATCATGTGATCCTTTATTTGTAAGACGATTATGGTATGTAATGAATGATGTGTTGTGATATCAATCTATTATGTCTCGCAAAAACAATATTCCTGGGATTGCGATGAATGGCATAATAGGCATCTGGACTTAAAAATCCGGGTGTTGACACTTTCGTACATTATCTTCACCATCAGCCCAACTGTTGGCAATCTCCATTAATTTAGCTATGGTCTTTGGCTTTTTGTGTCCAAGCTCCTCGATGTAAGATTCACGTCGGATGCCGTCACTAAAAGCGTTGATTGCTCTGTCAATGGAGACGTCTTCGGCAGCATTCAGGAGCTTGGTAAACCTCCTGATGTATGCGCGCATCGACTCTTTCGGCTTCTGCTGGCAATGACGTAATTCCTCAATTCCGACTGGCCTTTTATACATAGCCTAGAATTTTTTTACGAAAGCATCCACCAGCTCGTCCAATGATTTGATGGATCCCTTCGGCAGACCTCTTAACCATGATCGTGCTGAATCCTTCAAGTAGAGTTGTAGGCACTGCATTGCCGCTATTTGATTTCCCTTATGTAAGACTACGCTCTGCAGACAATCATCTATCCAGGACCTCGACTCCTGCTGTCCATCATACTTGGCAACGTCAGTAGGAGTCGGCTTAAACCTTTTGGGCGGCATTGTGTCGCGGATCTTGTAACTTAAACAATCGGTTTCTCTCATCTCGCCATCATATTCCTGGCTTTCTTCAGAATCGTCGTTGTCGTATTCTTCCCTTGCTGCTCGTCGTCGCCTAGCTCTGTCGATCCTGCTCTGAGTGATTTCATCTCGAGCATCCCTCGAACGATGCTTTGAACCGCTGGCTTGGAGCGCAGTTTTTCTTTTCGTAGAACTAGGTTATTTCCAAGGATTGCAAGGCTTTCCAAGGCACCCCGATGAGCTTGGGCCATGGGGCCTTCGGGTGCTGGTTGCTTTTTTAATTAAATACGCCGCGAGGTTCGCGGTTGCTCCTTCGACGGTCTTTGGCCTCAGCATGCCCGCAATGTCCGTGGCCATGAAAGATTTGGATAGATTTGACGTTATTTCTCTTGCATCATTCTCTGAGAGCCTGGACAACCTTGAATGATGCCTCCATGCGCCATGACTGCTTCGAGAGGCACTCCCGTGCGAGGCCCTGCGGCGCTCACTAGACTGATCCACTACGAGTATGCGACGATTGAGAGTAGCTTGCTCATTCAACAACTGCTCCCGATTCTTCTCCAAGATCCTTCGGTATGCATTGAGAGTACCAACCAAAGTCCCGACGGGAATTGGTGTATTGCTTGTTATGGCATCCCAAGCCGCTGCCCACTCTTCCTCCACGATGGTGTAATCGCTATCATCGTTGCTGGCGCTATTTTCAGAGTTACGCCGTCTGCTGGAGCGGGGAGTGCGATCTCCTTATTCTCCTCCGTTCCCCGCGTTTCCTGCATTGAGGGTAGCATAAACTTGGTGACGCGTTGTCCTCCAGGTAGTCATCCTGATGGCGCTGTAGATACTTTCTTCTCCCGATGAATATCTAGCGCTGCAGATGAATGGTGTATCGCTTTTTTTAAAGAGAACTGTGAGGCAAAGCCTCACAACAATTTATTTATTAAAAAACAGTAAAACCCAGCAGAGGTACATATATACAATATATACATGGAAACAGAAAAAGAACTATGGTAAAGAACCAATCCAAGCCTGGAGCCGAGCAACATCTTTCTCCTTAACCCTATGTTTATGCAGAGATATCTCATGAATAAAGTCTCTCTTCCATTGTGGGGAACCCCGGAGGTCAGGGCTAGACAAACCCAGATATCACATCTGGCATAAGCATAACCTAGATCTCTAGGGCCTACAGGGTGAGAATCGGTAACACAACAGTGACTCTACGACTGAAAGCAAATATATTACAACTCTTAGCAGAGTTAAGATCCAAATTTATTACACGCAGAGGTCACTGACCACAAATCAACAAGCAACGGAAAGCAAATTATGTTATCTAGATAACAAGACTGCAAAGGGCCTAAGAGGCCATAACATAAGGCGACGTCCCAGCCCATAAGTCTCAGGCTGCCGCCTGAGGAACTCCGAACTACTCGTCGACGTCAAGGTAGAAGCCACCATCAGTTGGAAGGATTTCCTCTGAAACAAAGCATGCAAGGCTGAGTACAGGGACTCAGCAAGACTTAGTACAACCTGTTAGCAAAGCGGTTTTGTGAGGCTTTATGTGGAACTTATTTTGCGGAAAGCCAGTTTTCCTTTGTAAACAGGAGGGAGCAGAAGCTCGTCTATTCAGACCATTTTCAAAAGGGGTAAGAGAGCGATATCAACTCTAGCTCTAAGATCATCATGTTGAATCCACCGAATCTTCATCATCACCTGAACCTGTTACCTAGGATCACCCCTCGACACCCTGAGAAGGGATCTTTATTCACACATAGATATCAAGTTTTACGATCAGGTTCAAGTTGTCTATGATCATCACGTCCTTTCCCAAGTCGTCCGTAACCGTGGACACGGCTTTTCGAAAAGATTTACCCTGCAGGGGTGTACAACTTTACCCACACGTGCCGACCGACTCTTAATGCCAGAACGTTAGCACACTTCCTTGGTGTGCCGGCAGAGGGTGGCGACCAAAACCTTTCCCTTACTTCGCCTATTCCATGAGTCAAACTAACTGGGGAGCTCCGTCATCGTAGGTAGCCATTCTCCGAGGCGGCCCCGGTCATTGTGTGCAGGGGATCCAGTTCAATGCCTCCAGCATCCTTCACCCCGGCCACGCCCTGTATGATGCACTTTGAAAACCTTTTCCACCTTTCCCCCATGCGTATGGCAAATGGAACTCGCAAACTAATTGACTCATGGGTAAGCTAGGTAAGTTCGGGCCAAGGGGTTCCCATGGGCCCCGTGTGGTTGTACGCTCAGTCTTGGTTCCAGAGGCAAGAACTCAGGTCCTAGTATCGGCGAGAACGAGTCAAATCACCACATCCCCATGTGGCAGCCCATCCAAGCCTTTAGCATGTTTATTAACATCGTCACTGATCTTACCACGTCATCCTATCAAACTAGGTTCATTCGTAGCTCTGATTCATCAACCGGATGGACCAGACTTCATCAGCTAAGCATGGCTAAGCATATTATATATATGGCTCTAGCGATGCAAACAAAGCTCAACCTAGTTTTGCTGGGAGCGGTGGATCAGGAACTTTGGGCTACAAAGATGGAATATGCACACATAGGATATCTACCACTGCCGATAAAACATATTTGAAGCGGATGCAATATGTAAGAACCAGAAGTAAAAGCATTTTGAAACCATATATGAACCAGGTTAGGGCTTGCCTTGTCCCTCGTTGTTCTGGTGCTGCTCTTCGGGGGCGTTGATCTCAGGCTCGCGTTCGATCCCTATCGAGAAGAACCAAATACCGGAAAGGAAGAGCACAATCAAGACAAGGTACAATGCAATGCACATACAATATGATGACATGTCATATTAAGAGGTTTAGGTAACCCTAGGTGCATCGACGGAAATTAAGGGGGTTCAGCATCGATCCCGGCATAAGAGGGGTCGATTTAGGGTTTCTACTAAGGCTCCACATTTAATTGGTTCAAGCATGTATGAAATATGGATAAACAATTAGGAAATGTTTTTCTGAACATTTTGATATATAATTTTATATTTTTCTGATTTAAAATGAATTACTTAGGAATTTCCAAAATTTAATTCATTTTAAATCAATTTCAGAAAATTATATAAATAATAAAAGTTGGACCCACATGTCATAATTTTATTCTTTTCTAAACATTTATGAAATTATTAAAATTCTGACCAGGGGACCCACATGTCATATTATTTCCTATTTAAAGAAATACAGAAATGATTTACTGAAATTACAGAAAATAGGGAAAATTGATTAATGACGTCACGCTGATGTCATGCTGACGTCAGCGCGGCCATGGCCTGCAGGTGGTGCTGCAATCCGGCGATTTGGGGGCCGATAGGAGGCGTGCTGGTGGGGGAATGGGGCGGCTCGGCGCACTGGGCCGTTTGGCGGTGGCGCCGCCAGCGAATGGTCGCCGGAGCTTCGCTGGAGACGAAGCCCGACGGCGACCGGGGCAGGTGCCACGGTGCGGGCGAGCTACGGAGGGGGAGAGGGCGAGGCGAGGACACTAGAAGATTGGCATGCTCACCCTGATGCCGATGGAGGTGACGGCGGGGCCGGGGGATGACCGGAGCGACGACGAGCGGTGGTTGCCGGGGTCGGGGACGGCGGTCGATTCCGGCGATTGGAGGCGAACGGCTTCGATTACGCTGGCCAGGAGGACCACGGCGGCGAGTAGGAGCTCCCTGGACCCTCGCCGGAGCACGGGGAGGCGAGGAACGGCGGGGGTGGCCGGCTACTGTTGGCTAGGGTTTCGGCCCTAGCACAGAATAGAGCGAGGGAGAGGGGATGTGAGGGTCCTAGGGTTCCTGGGCGGCGGCGAGCTATTTAAGGCCGTCGGGGGGCGGCGGAACACATCCGGGCCGCCGGCGCCATCGGGCGGACGAGCAGCTGCCAGCGAGCAGCTTGGCTCCGCGGGGAAGAAAGGAGATTTTTCAAAAAACCCCCTGGTAAGATTGCTGGACTGTGGTGGGGTTTGGTTGGGCCAACTTGGGCCGCGGCCAGAGAGAGGGAAGGAGAGAAAGAGTTGGGCTGAGCCCAGGGAAGAGAGAAGAGAGTTCTCCCTTCATATTTTTTTCTAGTTTTCTTTCTCTTTTCAAAATTCAAATTTCAAATCTGTTTTTGGATGGAAATTGGGAACTCAAATTTCAGATAATTTTCTAAACACACATGGCTTATTAAAGAACAACAAAACCATGTTGCTTATTTTGAAAAACTTGAGAAATTTGAGTGAGAAAGAAATAGAGAGGGATTTGCATAATTGAAAATTGAGATGCAAACTTTACTCAAATGCAAGCTACATGCATGAGATGCACATGATCACTCATTTATTTAAATAAACAAGGTTGGGATGTTACAACTCTACCCCCCTTACAAGAATCTCGTCCTTGAGATTCCTAGATTTTAGAAAAGAAGGAAGGGTACTCAGATCGTAAACGATCTTCTCGTTCCCAGGTTGCTTCTTGCTCATAATGATTAGACCACTGAACTTTCAGAAACTTGATGCTCTGACGTCGAGTTTTACGCTCGGCTTCATCAAGGATACGAACAGGATGTTCTCGATAAGTCAGATCCTCTTGAAGGTCAAGAGTCTCGTGATTAACACCACGGATAGGATCTTTGAAGCAACGCTTGAGTTGGGACACATGGAAGACATCATGAATTTCAGGAAAATTGGAAGGTAACTCCAACTTGTAGGAAACATTACCACGCTTGGCAAGGACGCGGAAAGGACCAACATAGCGAGGAGCTAGTTTGCCTTTGATACCGAAACGACGAACACCCTTGAGAGGAGTGACTCGAAGATAAGCTTGATCACCAATTTCATACTTCACTTCTTGATGATGGCGATCATAGTAGCTCTTTTGACGTGACTGAGCAGTTTTCAGACGCTCGCGAATGATGCGAACTTGATCTTCTGCTTCATTGATTATATCTGGTCCAAAGAACTTTCTTTCTCCAGTTTTGGACCAGTTCAAAGGAGTTCTACACCTTCTGCCATACAAAGCTTCAAAAGGTGCCATGCCCAGGCTAGATTGGAAGCTGTTGTTATAGGTGAACTCGGCAAATGGAAGGCACTTTTCCCAATCTTTACCGAAGGATATAACACAGGCCCTGAGCATGTATTCAAGAATTTGATTCACTCTTTCGGTTTGACCACCGGTTTGAGGATGATAGGCAATGCTGAAGGAAAGACGAGTTCCCATAGCTTTCTGAAAACTTTCCCAAAATTTGGAAGTAAACAAGCTTCCACGATCAGAGATGATCTTCTTGGGAACACCATGAAGAGTGGCTATCCGGGACGTGTATAGATCGGCCAGTTGATTAGCACGAATATCTTCCCGAATAGGAAGGAAATGAGCAACCTTGGATAGACGGTCAACCACTACCCATATAGCATCTTTTCCATTTTTGGTCTTAGGGAGACCGGTAATGAAATCCATGCCAATTTCATCCCATTTCCACTCTGGAATTGATAGAGGTTGCAGAGTGCCAGCAGGTCTTTGATGTTCAGCTTTTACGCGATGACAAACGTCGCATTCAGCAACAAACTTAGCGATCTCTTGCTTCATCCCGGACCACCAGAATCTTTGGCGAAGATCCCGATACATCTTGGTACTACCAGGATGGATGGAGAGTGGTGATTCATGAGCTTCTTTAAGGATTAGCTCTTTGAGATCCGATTTATCCGGCACGACTAGACGCTTACCGAAATAAACGGTACCTTGATCATCAATGGAGAAACATTTAGCAACTCCGCTAGCAATGTTCTTCTTGATCTCGGTAATGCCAGAATCTTGCTTCTGAGCCTTATTGATCTGGTCTTCAAGAGAGGGCTTCACCTCAAGATTAGCAAGGAATCCACTAGGAACAATCTCAAGGTTGAGTTTTGCAAGTTCCTCATAGAGATAAGGTTGCGCTTGCTTAACCATAAGATTGTTGCAATAGGACTTCCGACTTAGCGCATCAGCAACGACATTGGCTTTGCCGGGTTTATAGTTGAGACCCAAGTCATAATCTTTTATGACTTCTAGCCATCTTCTCTCATGCGATATTCAGATCCGGCTGGGTGAAAAGATACTTCAGACTTTGATGATCTGAGTACAACTCGCAACGATTACCATAAAGGTAAGGTCACCATTGCTTAAGAGCATGGATCACAGCTGCAAGCTCGAGATCATGAGTAGGATAATTGAGCTCATGTGGTTCCAACTGTCGAGAGGCATAGGCCACCACATGGCCATCTTGCATCAACACACATCCGAGCCCTTGGAGAGAGGCATCGCAATAGACAACGAAGTCTTTGCTTGTGTCCGGAAGGACGAGCACAGGAGCAGTAGTCAGCTTGGTTTTCAAAACCTGGAAACTCTCTTCAGCCTTTTCTGACCATTCGAACTTCTTGTCTTTCTTGAGAAGATCGGTCATTGGCTTGGCAATCTTGGAGAAATTTTCAATGAATCGGCGGTAATAACCCACCAGACCGAGAAAACTTCGAATCTCCTTAGCTGACTTAGGTGTCTTCCAGTCAAGAACGGCTTGAACTTTATCTGGAATGACTGCAACACCTTTTTCAGAGATAACATGACCAAGGAATATGAGCTCTTTTAACCAGAACTCACATTTTGAGAATTTGGCGTAGAGACGATGCTCACGAAGTTTGGTTAGCACCAGACGGAGATGTTCCTCATGTTCATCTTCGGTTTTGGAGTAGATCAGAATATCGTCGATGTAGACCACGACGAACTTATCAAGATACTCCATGAAAACAGAGTTCATGAGCCGCATAAAAGTGGCTGGAGCATTTGTGAGGCCAAAGGACATGACAGTGTACTCGTAAAGACCATAACGAGTTGTGAACGCTGTCTTTGGAATGTCCTCCTTGCGGATTTTGATTTGATGGTACCCTGATCTCAAATCCATCTTTGAGAAGACTGTGGCACCGGACAACTGATCAAAAAGATCATTGATTATAGGAAGAGGGTATTTGTTCTTGATTGTAACTGAGTTGAGCGGACGGTAATCAACAACCAGCCGCGGAATGTTGGTATCTCTCTTCTTGACAAAGAGGGCAGGGCAACCCCAGGAAGAAGTACTGGGTTGTATGAGGTTCTTCTCTTCTAACTCCTCTAACTGCTTCTTCAGTTCAACCAACTCTTCCGGAGGCATACGATATGGTCTCCAGGAAACAGGGGCAGTTCCGGGAACCAACTCAATGACAAAGTCCACACTTCGATCAGGTGGCATGCCAGGTAACTCTTTAGGAAAGACATCTGTAAAGTCACGGACCACCCAGACATTGGAGATTTCTGGTTTAGGTAGGGCTTCAATGGCATATAACTCGGCTTCAGGAGTAAACCTTGCCGATGGAGGTATTGCGGATGGAGCCCAGTATAGAATGCTTTTGCCAGAAAGATCGGTCAGTATAATAGACCTAGCTGAACAATCAATGACAACCTTATGCTTTACTAGCCAATCCATGCCCAAGATGACATCAATGTCAGTTGACTTGAGGTCAATGAGAGAGGTGGGGAACAACAGATGCCCTATACTGATTATGACCTCACGGGTAATCCAAATGGTTTGCCAACGAGACCCGGGAGTTGTGATCTCTAGAGGGGAGGGCATTGTCTCGAAGGGTATATCATGCTTTTGGGCAAACTCTTGAGATATGAATGTATGCGATGCTCCGGAATCAAACAAAACTGTAGCTAGGATTGAGTTTATATAGAGCGTACCCATTAGGACGCTTGGATACTCTTCAGCCTCATCAGCAGAGACATGGGTCAGACGGGCACGGCCAGAGGGATATTTGTAATCCTTCTTGGGCTGAGAATATCCACGACCAGCAGACTTCTGGGGGCACTCCTTTGAGTAGTGGCCAGGCTGACCACAAGAGTAGCAAGCACCACTAGGCACAGTACCCATGGCAGGATGATAGCTTGAACCACCAGAGGGTGGCTTAGAGTTACTGCCAGAAGACCTTGGTGCATAGGGAGCACGAGGTACAACACTATAAGGGATCCAGACTCGACGCTTCTTGTTGTGAGAGGAAGACGCACGAGAATCACCTTCTTCACGCTTCTTGGATTTTTCCATGTCCTTCCTTCCATTCTCCATTAGAAGAGCACGGTTATGCAGGTCTTGGAATGACTGGAAGGTGAAAGGCAGCATCTCATAGCGAAGCTCGGGGTTAAGTCCCTTGCGGAACAGATCTTGCTTGTCAGCATCATCAACCACATCACGGGGTGCATAGCGAGACAGCTGAGTGAACTCACGTCCATATGTCTCCACATCCAGCTTCCCCTGAGAAAAGTCCAGTAATTCCCTCCTTTTGATGTCCATGACAGTCTTTGGGATATAGGCTGCACGGAAAGCTGTGACAAATTCCTCCCAGGTAACATCATGTCCTCGCGCTTGAAGAGCCAGAAAACCTTCCCACCAAGAACCAGTGGCACCTTCTAACTGGTAGGTGGCGAAGTTCACGTGTTCACCTGGTGGAACATGAAGAGCGTTGAACTTGCGCTCGATGGTGCGAAGCCAATCATCAGCATCAAGAGGCTCCTTGGGATGGGTGAAGACAGGAGGCAGTGCACGGATGAAGTCCCCAAGTGTGACACATTGTTGGGACAACGTTCTGTGTTTTGAGCTACAGGCTCTAGGAGTTGTTCATTCCTCAGGCGGTTGGTCTCAATGTTGTTAAGAATCTGCGCCATTGTGGGAGGTGGCGGCAGTTCCGGTTCAGCATTGTTTTGTCCACGTCGGTTACGACCACGACCACGACCAGCCATCCTGAAGAGAAAGACAAAGACCATGAGAAATAGATTCCTTGGAAAGGATTCAACAGAATGATAACATTCACGGAATGGAAGGAACAAGATTCAGATCAACTGATGTAACTTTAGGAACACTGAGCTAAGCAACCAAGTACGAAGTACTTTTTAGAGAAAACAACCCAAACCCGTAGATCCTATAAGTTTGGAAATGACAGGGTAGAGGTAAAACCTTTTTCAATCAAAACAAGGTAAGATGACTCAGCATTAGAATGACACCAGATAAGAAGTAAAAAGAATCCTATTCAGATGTTTTCGCAAATAGTTTTCACAACTACTAGACTCAACATCGACCAGTCGAAAGGGTTTCCTATAGGCAGTCCTGCTCTGATACCAAAACCTGTGGGGAACCCCGGAGGTCAGGGCTAGACAATTTATTTATTAAAAAACAGTAAAACCCAGCAGAGGTACATATATACAATATATACATGGAAACAGAAAAAGAACTATGGTAAAGAACCAATCCAAGCCTGAGCTGAGCAACATCTTTCTCCTTAACCCTATGTTTATGCAGAGATATCTCATGAATAAAGTCTCTCTTCCATTGTGGGGAACCCCGGAGGTCAGGGCTAGACAAACCCAGATATCACATCTGGCATAAGCCTAACCTAGATCTCTAGGGCCTACAGGGTGAGAATCGGTAACACAACAGTGACTCTACGACTGAAAGCAAATATATTACAACTCTTAGCAGAGTTAAGATCCAAATTTATTACACACAGAGGTCACTGACCACAAATCAACAAGCAACGGAAAGCAAATTATGTTATCTAGATAACAAGACTGCAAAGGGCCTAAGAGGCCATAACATAAGGCGACGTCCCAGCCCATAAGTCTCAGGCTGCCGCCTGAGGAACTCCGAACTACTCGTCGACGTCAAGGTAGAAGCCACCATCAGTTGGAAGGATTTCCTCTGAAACAAAGCATGCAAGGCTGAGTACAGGGACTCAGCAAGACTTAGTACAACCTGTTAGCAAAGCGGTTTTGCGAGGCTTTATGTGGAACTTATTTTGCGGAAAGCCAGTTTTCCTTTGTAAACAGGAGGGAGCAGAAGCTCGTCTATTCAGACCATTTTCAAAAGGGGTAAGAGAGCGATATCAACTCTAGCTCTAAGATCATCATGTTGAATCCACCGAATCTTCATCATCACCTGAACCTGTTACCTAGGATCACCCCTCGACACCCTGAGAAGGGATCCTTATTCACACATAGATATCAAGTTTTACGATCAGGTTCAAGTTGTCTATGATCATCACGTCCTTTCCCAAGTCGTCCGTAATCGTGGACACGGCTTTTCGAAAAGATTTACCCTGCAGGGGTGTACAACTTTACCCACACGCGCCGACCGACTCTTAATGCCAGAACGTTAGCACACTTCCTTGGTGTGCCGGCAGAGGGTGGTCGACCAAAACCTTTCCCTTACTTCGCCTATTCCATGAGTCAAACTAACTGGGGAGCTCCGTCATCGTAGGTAGCCATTCTCCGAGGCGGTCCCGGTCATTGTGTGCAGGGGATCCAGTTCAATGCCTCCAGCATCCTTCACCCCGGCCACACCCTGTATGATGCACTTTGAAAACCTTTTCCACCTTTCCCCCATGCGTATGGCAAATGGAACTCGCAAACTAATTGACTCATGGGTAAGCTAGGTAAGTTCGGGCCAAGGGGTTCCCATGGTCCCCGTGTGGTTGTACGCTCAGTCTTGGTTCCAGAGGCAAGAACTCAGGTCCTAGTATCGGCGAGAACGAGTCAAATCACCACATCCCCATGTGGCGGCCCATCCAAGCCTTTAGCATGTTTATTAACATCGTCACTGATCTTACCATGTCATCCTATCAAACTAGGTTCATTCGTAGCTCTGATTCATCAACCGGATGGACCAGACTTCATCAGCTAAGCATGGCTAAGCATATTATATATATGGCTCTAGCGATGCAAACAAAGCTCAACCTAGTTTTGCTGGGAGCGGTGGATCAGGAACTTTGGGCTACAAAGATGGAATATGCACACATAGGATATCTACCACTGCCGATAAAACATATTTGAAGCGGGTGCAATATGTAAGAACCAGAAGTAAAAGCATTTTGAAACCATATATGAACCAGGTTAGGGCTTGCCTTGTCCCTCGTTGTTCTGGTGCTGCTCTTCGGGGGCGTTGATCTCAGGCTCGCGTTCGGTCCCTATCGAGAAGAACCAAATACCGGAAAGGAAGAGCACAATCAAGACAAGGTACAATGCAATGCACATACAATATATATATATATATATATTTTTTTTTGCGAAACAACCTGGCATTTTATTTATTCATCACTGCATAAGTCTTTACAAAGCATCGGAACGAGATAGTCAGGTACAACATTACACCAGGTTTGCTCATACTTACTACTGCAACCTCGTTTGGCTAAAATGTCAGCAGCTCCATTAGAACTACGGTGGGCATGCTTCACTACCACCTCCTGGAAGCCCCCAAGTCTATTCTTTAATTCCTGAACCAGTGATCCAGTTGACGATCGATCCAGCTCAACAGCTTTTAGTTTACTCACTGCATTGATATTGTCCAACTCCAGTATGATTTTCGGTATCCTCATCTCCTCCGCCAGAGCAAGAGCCTGACGACAGGCCAACAACTCCACCGTCTCCACATCTATGACATTGTCCACCTTAGATGAACGTGCTGCGAGGACATTGCCGTCATGGTTCCGAAGGATAGCTCCACATCCTCCTATCTTTTGTCCTAGATTTAGTGCTCCATCAGAATTTACTTTGATCCATCCCCTTGGAGGTTTTGACCATCCTATTGATGGGCGCACGTTCGTCTGAATATCATGTTGGTGCAGGTTCGCCCATTCATGCAGCAGATGGTGAATCTTCTGAGCTACTGAAACTGGGCTATTCAGTGTATCTTCATGTACAGCAGCATTTCTAGCTTCCCAAATCTCATATAAAGTTGTAAGAAAAATTTGAGCGGCATTTTCTTTCATCGTTTGCAGAGCATCAAGCATCCACCATTTGATTGTCCAGGCCGTTTGTCGATCATCGGAGGGCCGCGGCAGTTTATTTCCGCAGGCCATCCCAACTTCACGCCAGACATCACGAGAGTACGGACATGTCCAGAAACGATGAATTGTAGACTCCTCTCGTGCACAAAAAATGCATTTAACTCCATCTTTAATATGTCTTTTTTGTAGCTGAGATCCTACTGCTACCCCTTTTTGCATCACTCTCCAGGCATGAACTTTATATTTGTGTTGAGTGGATACATCCCATAGTCGCAACCAGCCTTTGTGATGGTTAGCTGATTCCTCTGAGGAATTACCTTTTTTATTAGCTAACTTGTTGGCTTCTTTGACATAATGGTATGCTGATCGAACTGTGAAAACACCCGATTTGGTAAGGTTCCACCCCCAGAAGTCCTCCCCTACACCTTCACCGATCTTTATTTGCAAGATATCTGTGGCATCAAGTGGGAAGCAAACCCTCCTTATCAATTCTTCATTCCACTCAACCGTCCCCTTTTTAAGCAAGTCAGACACTCGTTTTAGATTGTTTTTGCTTAGCTGACCAAAAGGGTGCCGCAGTGTGCATCTTGGAATCCAAGGGTCAGTCCAGCAATTTGTACCTTCACCATTACCAATTCTTTTAATCAAACCTTCTTTTAACAGCTCCCTTCCATGGAGGATACTTCTCCAAGTATAGGAGCATTGGCGCGGCTTTGTAGCCTCCATAAAAGAAGACGAACAGAAGTAGCGTGCTTTCAGTACCCTCGAGCATAAAGTATCAGGGTTTGTCAAAATCCTCCAACCTTGTCTGGCTAGCAGAGCTTGATTGAAAGCTGCCATATCTCGAAATCCCATACCGCCAATACGTTTTGATGTACACATTTGTTCCCAATTGACCCAGTGAACCTTCTTTTTTCCGTCCTTGATGCCCCACCAGAAATTTGCTGCAATAGTCGTTAACTTATTGCAAAGTTCATGCGTAAATTTGAAACAACTCATGGAGTATGCCGAAACTGCTTGTAAGACAGATTTAATCAGCGCTTCCTTCCCAGCTTTTGATAGACATTGTTTCCACCCTTGAACCTTGCCCCATGCACGCTCCAATATATGCTTGAATGCCCCATATTTGGAACGTCCAACTGATGTGGGAAGGCCAAGATATTTTTCATTTAGTGCTTCCGATTGTATACACATAATTTGCTTTAACTCTTCCTTTCTTTCCTCCGAACACCCTTTGCCAAAGAAAATGGATGATTTGTGAAAATTTACCTTCTGTCCAGAGCAAGCCTCATAGAGCTGTAAAACTGATTGTAGGGCTTGGAAATTGTCACTCGTTGCCTCCAGGAAGACATAGCTATCGTCAGCAAACAACAAGTGTGTAATATGAGGGCCCCCCTTCCTGCCAAACTGAACTCCACGTAGTCGTAACGCTTCTTGTTCCCTTCGTAGTAGTGATGAAAAACCTTCCGCACATAGAATAAATAGGTATGGGGAGAGAGGGTCACCTTGTCGCAAACCCCTCGTCGGATAAAAGCACTCAGACATGCCTCCGTTCAGTTTAACTGTAAATCGAACAGTTGTAACACATCTCTTGACCATATTAACCCATGCCTCTGAGAATCCCATCTTAATAAGCGCCTGTAAAAGAAAGTCCCATTCGACTCTGTCATATGCCTTCATCATGTCGAGTTTGATCGCACAAAGTGGGGTTTTCCGTTTCCGGCTCCGGATCGCGTGAAGGCACTCATAGGCTATGAAGACATTGTCAGTAATGAGACGTCCTGGAACAAACGCGCTCTGCTCTTCAGATATCAAAATTGGCAAAATTCTCTTGAGGCGATTTGCTAATACCTTTGAGGCCAGCTTATAAAACACATTGCAGAGACTGATGGGCCTAAATTGGGCAAGTTCCTCTGGGTTAGCCATCTTTGGGATCAAGACTAACACGGTCTCATTTAGCTCTTCGGGAGCCTCATGGCCTGACAGAAAATCACGCACAACGTCACACACAACTGGCCCGATAGCAGTCCAATGCTTCTGGTAGAACAAGGCCGGGAGACCATCTGGTCCCGGTGCCTTTGTTGGACCCATTTGCATTAGTGCTTTGTAGACTTCCGCATCAGAAACTTCTGCACTCAATTCAGAGTTCATATCATTAGTGACAAAATGCACAATGGAATTTAGGACAGTGTCCATACCATAGGATCCTTCTGTGGAATACAGATTGTTGAAGAAATCCCTTGCCATGGCTCTCATCCCCTCATCTGTGGAGCAAAAGGACCCATCAGCACACCGTAGACGTTTGATGGTATTTTTCTTCTGGCGGTGGGAAGCCCTGGTATGAAAATATTTTGTATTACGGTCACCCGCTTTCAGCCAATCCTGCCTGGACCTCTGCCTATACATGATTTCCTCTCTTTCATACAATTCATGCAAACGATTCCTCAGTGCAGCCACCTGTGATTCGTCTCTTGTACCTAGTGTTTGTAGCTCTGCTTCTTCAAGTTGTGATTTTACTGTTCTGATTTCTTTTCGTACTGAGCCAAAAACATCACGGCTCCATGACTGCATATGTGCCGATACACCCTTAAGTTTCTTCCACAAATTACACACAGTACCATCAAATGGATGAGAAGACTCCCATGCGTTTTCAAACATTTCTTGGTATTTTTCATGCCTTAGCCACATTTCTTCATACTGGAAACGGCTACCTACCCGGCACCTTGGTTCTTGTGATTGACCTTAAATGCACATACAATATTATGACATGTCATATTAAGGGGTTTAGGTAACCCTAGGTGCATCGACGGAAATTAAGGGGGTTCGGCATCGATCCCGGCATAAGAGGGGTCGATTTAGGGTTTCTACTAAGGCTCCACATTTAATTGGTTCAAGCATGTATGAAACATGGATAAAAAATTAGGAAATGTTTTTCTGAACATTTTGATATATAATTTTATATTTTTCTGATTTAAAATGAATTACTTAGGAATTTCCAAAATTTAATTCATTTTAAATCAATTTCAGAAAATTATATAAATAATAAAAGTTGGACCCACATGTCATAATTTTATTCTTTTCTAAACATTTATGAAATTATTAAAATTCTGACCAGGGGACCCACATGTCATATTATTTCCTATTTAAACAAATACAGAAATGATTTACTGAAATTACAGAAAATAGGGAAAATTGATTAATGACGTCACGCTGATGTCATGCTGACGTCAGCGCGGCCATGGCCTGCAGGTGGTGCTGCAATCCGGCGATTTGGGGGCCGATAGGAGGCGTGCTGGTGGGGGAATGGGGCGGCTCGGCGCACTGGGCCATTTGGCGGTGGCGCCGCCAGGGAATGGTCGCCGGAGCTTCGCCGGAGACGAAGCCCGACGGCGACCGGGGCAGGTGCCACGGTGCGGGCGAGCTACGGAGGGGGAGAGGGCGAGGCGAGGACACCAGAAGATTGGCATGCTCACCCTGATGCCGATGGAGGTGACGGCGGGGCCGGGGGATGACCGGAGCGACGGCGAGCGGTGGTTGCCGGGGTCGGGGACGGCGGTCGATTCCGGCGATTGGAGGCGAACGGCTTCGATTCCGCTGGCCAGGAGGACCACGGCAGCGAGTAGGAGCTCCCTGGACCCTCGCCGGAGCACGGGGAGGCAAGGAACGGCGGGGGTGGCCGGCTACTGTTGGCTAGGGTTTCGGCCCTAGCACAGAATAGAGCGAGGGAGAGGGGATGTGAGGGTCCTAGGGTTCCTGGGCGGCGGCGGCGAGCTATTTAAGGCCGTCGGGGGGCGGCGGAACGCATCCGGGCCGCCGGCGCCATCGGGCGGACGAGCAGCTGCCAGCGAGCAGCTTGGCTCCGCGGGGAAGAAAGGAGATTTTTCAAAACCCCCCCTAGTAAGATTGCTGGGCTGTGGTGGGGTTTGGTTGGGCCAACTTGGGCCGCGGCCAGAGAGAGGGAAGGAGAGAAAGAGTTGGGCTGAGCCCATGGAAGAGAGAAGAGAGTTCTCCCTTCATATTTTTTTTCTAGTTTTCTTTCTCTTTTCAAAATTCAAATTTCAAATCTGTTTTTGGATGGAAATTGGGAACTCAAATTTCAGATAATTTTCTAAACACACATGGCTTATTAAAGAACAACAAAACCATGTTGCTTATTTTGAAAAACTTGAGAAATTTGAGTGAGAAAGAAATAGAGAGGGATTTGCATAATTGAAAATTGAGATGCGAACTTTACTCAAATGCAAGCTACATGCATGAGATGCACATGATCACTCATTTATTTAAATAAACAAGGTTGGGATGTTACATCCATGATCTGAAAGATGGCCTTGTATGCTGGAATTTCTTGCCATTCCTTTGTTTCCAAATATGCCAGGCTGCTAAGATAACCACCTCTGTGAAAAAAGGCTTCCCAAACTCGTTCCTTGCATGTACAAATTTATCTTCAATGGTCATTCCCACCGACCAATCAATCTGCAAATAAGCCCACACTCTCATGTTGAACACACACTCAAAAAATAGATGAATTCTGTCTTCATACGCTGTGAATGACAACGAACACAAAGATGATCTGCCGTGACATTCCAATTTCTCCTTTTCAACATATCCTTTGTATTGAGCCTATCACTCATTAACAACCAGGCAAACACTTTAGTTTTCTGCAAACACTTACTACTCCAAATCCAATGATAAACCTTGCTACAGGTAAAACTTCTGAAACTGTGGCGATGAAAATGTTGAGCAGAATAATTTCCATCCTTCCATATAGTTCTCCATTCATCCTTCTCATCTGGCTATAAAACAACTCCTTGAATAAAGCTCTGCAACTCTGTTAATTCCATGGTTGCCTGCAGTGAAAGTGGCCTTTCAAACATGTCAGTGATATCAGGAGCAAGTAATGCCTCTTTGACAGATATAATATGATTCAGAATATAAGAATAAGGCCTGGGAAATTTGTCCTGAGGACAAATACCATTCCACTTATCTGCCGAGAATAGAGTTGTGCTTCCATCCTTTATAGTTACTAAAGTGACAGATCTATAGAGCTCAGATAATTTCATCACATCCCTCCACCAAAAAGACCCACAAAGCTTAGAACGGTGTATCGCTTGACCCCAATCCGTGCCTGGTGTCGCAGTTTAAGCAGTAGTATGAGGTCATATCGGATGACACGGAGTTATCGGATCCAACCGACATCAGGGACACCGACCGAGGGGTCGATGGTGGAGATGAATTCATCGAGTCTGTTAAACCAGCCGACAGATCGATCGATGATGACACGATTGGTCCTGCAGCCGATGACTTCCTTGCTGATCTGGGAACAAACGACTCGATTAGCTGAAGGATCCCTTCCGTGTTAACGTTGCAATGAACACTCCCGAACGTCATGCCCAAATTTCCTTGCAGATCCGAAAAGATCAAACGGGACGAATCATTGTGCGGGGTGAACTCGAAGGAGCCGAATCAAATCGAACTCCCTGAGCTTAGTGAAGAAGGTGCCGGCGGTGACGCTGGCGGTGTCGACGAAGCTGCCGATGACATGGTCGAATCTACCGATGCCGGATCTTGTGCCAATAGGGTTCCCACAGACGGCGCCAATTGTCGAGGGTACTCCTCGGAAATGCCTTCCGTAAGGGGCTTAGGGTATATGGAATCCTGTAGGCTGACACGAGACATCGGTTATCAAACAAGTGGGGAGAGCGATTTACCCAGGTTCGGGGCCCTCGATGAGGTAAAACCCTTACGTCCTGCCTGTCTGATCTTGATTATGAAAATATCGGGTTACAATGGGGTGCCGAAGGTTTCGGCTATGTTCTCGTCGAGAGACTAAGTTCTGTAGGGACCTAGCTCTAAACTTGCGGTGGCTAAGATTGCTAACATTGCGTGTGTCCTCAGTAGCCTCTCTCCTGGCCCTTATATTGGGAGCCAGGTCTCAAGAGATCTGTCCGGGTACGACTAGGTTACAAAGGATCCTAGCTCTAAGCTTTCCTTGTATTATTCATCTCCTTGTCTTGTTCTTCAAGGATTCTTCTTTAGAACCGACGTAGTGGCCCACCTGGCCATCGACTGCCTTCATGGGCCCCTGGTTGGGCCGCAAGAGGTAGTGTAACATTAGTTACCCGAAGGGCAATGCCCTCATCAGTTGGGCTGAAAAAGCACCTATTGCCAATGGATGTGGAGGTTGTTGTCTAAATTCCAATTAGTTTTGTTAGACAAGCTGACTTCTATGCCTGGCACTATGACTGAAGTGGAATGTTTTCAGTCTGCTCTGCACATAATATTCCAGCTGAAACAAAGAGGGGTCGGGAGAACTACTTTGATGGACGGGCTGAAATTTCAAATCAGGAGGAGTTTGAGTCTTCGTGGAAAAGGCCGTGGAAGGTGAAAGTTCCGTCAAAACGGAGAATTTTTGTGTGGATACTGGCCAAGGCTTGATGACGTTGGGACTCCAAGTGCAGAGTGTTGTGTCAGCAGAGTATTTTTCCCACAGGGAGAACTCGAGGGTTTATATCGAACTCTCTGGGAATGGATAAATATGTATCTCTCCCTCTCTTCTTCTATCAATCCTGCAAAATAAAATAAAACCTTGTATCCCCAACTCCACCGTGTGGTTGTCAAGCACAATATTTCGTATTAGTAATAGTAAAATAAAGTAGTGACAAAATTAAAGTAAACTAGACAAATAAAGTAAACTAAGTAAAAGTAGTAAATGGTTGATTTTTTTGGGGGTTTTGTATGCAAATAAGATAACTAAATATTTTCTTATTTCCAGATTAAAATAGTGCAGAAAATAGAAAGTAAGATAAATGCAATGGAAAGGTGCTTCTTATGATTAAAATTGGACCGGTGTTCATGAGTTCATTTGACTATTATCTCTTTTGAGTTGTAGTGGATAATAACAATGACATATAAAGAATATAACTTCAATATGTGTAAGAGATACACATTCATATGAGCATCACGTCCTAACATAGATATGAAGCAACACATCTCTCTTACACTCCACAAGAAAGGGAAAATCCATGCAAACTTGTATTAAGAATTAACAGAGTATAACCATAAGTACTTTAACATGATGTTTGATTATCAAATATGCTACCTTGAGCAAACAATATCGTCACTTTTGTCATGTACTCATGCGACGAACATAGCACATGCATTCACTTTATCCCTAGTGAGATAGCAAAAGAAAAGACAAATAATAGATCATGAATTTGTTGTCACTATCCAATCACTAAAACCATGCTATTCCATCTAACACACACATCACTCCACACACGTTCTCGCATATAAGTTGGATCAAAACCAATACTTAAGAATAGGGTACATAATATGCATCTATCAATACATCTTACACAGAGTAGAGTCAAATCTCATAGCACAATATCATAGAATAAAGATCCACCACATAGGTATTACATATATGACCATAATAATGTTGGTTAGCTCATATGGTACTAACATCTATGAAGAACATGAGTGGATCAAACTACTGTCACAAACCTGTAGTCCAGAGGTGGACTACTCCCCCTTGATCATGGTGTTGATGAGGAAGACGTTGGATAAGGTGGAGATCCCTCCGACGGTGGCTCCGATGGAGTTTCCCCCCTCCAATATCCGTTGCTGCAGCCTCTGTTTTCGTGTTTCTGTGTTTCTACGACATTCTCTGATAACCCCCAAGTGTAAGGGATCACCGCAGTACAGTTCGATAAGTATTTGAGTGTTGAACCCACGAGGAGCTGAAGGTAAACTATCTATTCTCTAAAGCCCTATAACCCACTAATATGGCCTTCTATGCAAAGCTAGGATCTATGGCGTGGTGGTGGTGTGTGTGTGTGTAGAGGTTTTACTAGAAACTATAAGTGCTGAAATTAAAATGCAAGAAGTAAAATACAAGACAAGTAAAGTGCAATAAAGTAAAATGCAATGAGATGAATTGAAGTGAAGTGGAGTAACTCAAGAGATCAAGTGTTCATGCAAATTGCTACTTCATTTGTGTGGCTGTCATAATTACTTAAGCTCACTATAGTCTTTTTAGTGCTTCTTCTAGGGAGGAGCCTTATATAGGTGTAGCCATAATGCCATATACATGTGCAAATACACCCCTAGTGATTGATCCTAAGGCCATTTTCATGAGAAAACAAAGGAATTATTAAGACATGCATTTAAGAATGTCCAACCACCGTTGTAAGTTTAAAGGTCCTCATAATTGCCCCCCCCCCCCGTTAACACGCATCTAAGAATCGGGACCAGGCTTCTATCACTCCTACTATCCCTTATCCTGTCAACATGCAACGGTGATAACCTTATGCATCCCATTGATATATGTGTGCACTCATATATCAATACATAAGACCATCATAGAAGATAACAAATACTTGTATGCAACCAACAACAAACTATATAACAATTGTCATGAACAATTCACTACTCCAACAAGGACATAGAAACACAATAGATCATGGGAAAATGGTAGATTGCAATACACATCATGTTTGCCAGGAGATTACAATAGGGAGATGATGGAGAAGTGTTATGTATGTTGATGAAGAGGTGTAGCCCGTGGAGGAGATGGCGATAAAGATCCTGATGAGCGCAGATTGCACACCGTTGGGGAAGCCCAAGAGGAAGGTATGATGAGCACAACAACAAGTTTTCACTCAGTAAGAAACCAAGGTTTAATCGACCAGTAGGAGAAAGGCGTGACTTCTGAAGGTGTTGCTAGCTCAAGATTGGCAGGGCGCACTACCGGCATCAGGACAACAACGTGGAACCTGCACACAAAACAACAAAAATACTTTGCCGCAACTTACAATGAGGTTGTCAATCTCACCGGTTTTGCTGAACACGGAGGATTAAATGTATCGAGTGGAAGGAGATGTTTGCAGTAATTAAAGAGAACAGTGCTTGCAGAAAGTAAACAGAACATGATTGCAGTAGATGAATTTATCAGTGTAAAGGAAAGGACCAGGGTCCACAGTTCACTATAGGTATCTCTCCATAAAGATAAATAACATGTTGGGTGAACAAATTATAGTTGGTAAATTGACAGAATACCGACCATACATGACAAGATGATTACTATGAGATTCGTTTGGGCATTACAACATAATACATAGACCTTAATCCAACTGCGTTATGACTAATAATCCAGCTTCCGGTTATCGTCCGAACCCCTTCCAGTATTAAGTTGGAAGCAACAGATTATCGCCTTAAGCAATGTGTGTAAAGTAAACAATAGAATTACCCTTGGATAAAATACTGTTGTTTTCTCCCTAGATAGTAGCAACATCACATCTATAATCTTAGAAGTTATTGTCACTCTTCCAGAAAACTAGAGGTATGAACCTACTATTGAGCATAATACCCCCTATTAGAGTCACAAGCATGTACTTGGCCAGAGTATCTACTAGCAATGGAGAGCATGCAAGATCACAAATAACATATGACAAGAATATATAATCGATATCAACATAGTATTCAATATTCATCGGATCCCACCAAACACAACATGTAGCATTACATAAGGATTTTCTTGATCATGTAGGGTAGTTCACAAGATCTAAACAGGAGGCACAAATTGGATAAGACAACCATCTAGCTACTGCTATGGACCCATAGTCCAGGGATGAACTACTCACACATCACTTTGGAGGCGGGCATGGCGATGTAGATGCCTCCGGCGATGATCTCCCCTCTGGCAGGGTGCCGGGAAGAGATTCAGAACCCTCCTGAGTTAGGGTCTGCAATGGCGGTCGCAACGGAACTTTTCGTGGATGGAGGCTCGGGTGTTTAGGTTTTTCCCGAGATCGTGAATAAATAGGCGGAAGGGCGAGGTCTGTGGAGCCCTGGGTAGCCCACACCACCCCTTGGTGTGAGCCTAGGCTTGGTCGTGCCAAGGCATGGTGTGGTCGCCCTGTGGCTCCTCTTCGACCCCCTCTGGACCATGTCTTCGTTACGAAAAAATATTGACTTCGGCTTTTGTTTCGTCCAATTCCGAGAATATTTCCTGTACAAATTTCCTGAAATAGAAAACAACAGAAAACAGGGAACTGACACTGTGGCATCTTGTTAATAGGTTAGTGCCGAAAAATGTATAAAAGTGCAACAAAGTGTGAGCAAAACATATATGAATTGGTGTAAAACAAGCATGGAACATCAAAAATTGTAGATACGTTTGAGACGTATCAGATCCCCGTGGCGGCGGCCACAGGAGGCGGTGACAAGGTATTGACTTGTCAATGTCTACTGATTGTAGACTAGGGTTTAGTTGGAAGTAGAGGGCAAGTAGATCTCGAGGGTTATGTTGGCAATGAAATCGATCCTCTCTTTCTCCTTCGACTCCCCCTTATATAGGAGGCGGAGCCGAAGGTTTCCTGATGTACAAGTTACAGAAACCGGGAGAATCTTTGAGTTTGTCCCGTAACAATTACAAGTCTTATTCCTAATACAACTCTATCTTCCCAAAACTAACTCGTATTTGGGCTTCCGGGCTTCATAAACTTCGGGTCGTGGGCCTTCAGTAAACCCTCGGTACCATCTTCGGCGGGTCCATTGGGGATGCCTATGTCAGTAGCCCCCGAGAATTTGTTTGAATCGAAGAATCAGGGAAAATCTCCATCTTTACAATTATCATATGATTTCTTCGAGTCAATAAATAACTTCCATAAAACAATCATATATTATACAGGGATAACGATAATTGGGGCTGGTTCATCTGACGGATCAGGTACCAGTTAACTTCTCTTGTGGAAATCCCGCAAAAACCTACTTCGAGATCACGTCCCTGGACATGATCTCGGGATACTGGCGTAATTCGACATGTGCCGCTTAAGGTCTTACCAGATGTCAAATTCCAGTTATGTTTTATCGGGTACCTAACGCGTCCGTTAGGATTTTCTTCGTATCTATTGATACGGAAAAGGTAGTAGAACGCAGTCAGAGGCGATGCCACGCCGCGCATGATGGATCCCGGGGTCTTACCTTCGCAAAGTTTTGCGGCATTCAGAGATTAAATCGCGACTAAGGCGCTATGAGATTATATTTTCGAATGCCCTTTTTCGGCTGCTGGAATAGCACATTTATTCGAGTCAACGGATGACTTGTATTTTGCTTATTTTGTCCTCCCGATGGGAGTATATGAAGAGTTATTCCATAACTCAAAATATGCTCACTGTCTTTTTTATTTCATCGGGTACGCGAACAGTGTTCCCGATGGGAGTAGCCCCCGAGGCTACAGCCAAGTGCTTGTACTTGGTTGTAGGCTCACCTTTTTAATGCTTCTATCGCTATATTGTCAACTTTTTTTTCCATTGCTTTCATCTTTATCGGGTGCGCGACCAGCGCTCCCGATGGGAGTAGCCCCCGAGGCTACAGTCGAATATTTATACTTGGCTGTAGGCTCCATTATTTTGTCTTTTTTGAATCATCTTGATACGCTTACAGCACGCGTCCGTTGGGAACCCCAAGAGTAAGGTGTGATGCGTACAACGACAAGTTATCCCTCAGTAAGAAACCAAGGTTTATCGAACCAGTAGGAGCCAAGAAGCACGTTGAAGGTTGATGGCGGCGGAGTGTAGTGCGGCGCAACACCAGGGATTCCGGCGCCAACGTGGAACTTGCACAACACAACCAAATTACTTTGCCCCAACGTGACAGTGAGGTTGTCAATCTCACCGGCTTGCTGTAACAAAGGATTAGATGTATAGTGTGGATGATGATGTTTGCAGAAAATAGTAGAACAAGTATTGCAGTAGATTGTATTCAATTAAAAGAACTAGCATGATGACCCGCGCATTTGCGCGGCTAGATTTGTCTAATTTTTTTGTGTATCACTTTACATTTTTCCAGTATTCACTCAATTTATTTTGAGATGGTTATGTGCTATTCCACGTGGAATTAAAATCATGGAACTTTGTAGCAAGACGTTGTGTGAAACATAATTTTGCACTCTCTACTATTTTTGTTATTAAAATTGCAGAGGAAGAGTTGGAGTATTGCTCTTTCTACTGGTAATTTCTCTCTTGGGAACTACTATGAATTTAATGTTCCCCTGCATGTCTTTGCACTAAAATTTATATATTTTTTTATACAGATGTTGTTGTCAAAAGATTAATTAAATGTGGCCCGCCAAATAAAAATTATGGGCGGATGAATAAATTTGCATTTTGGTTCATTTCTTTCCACTCATCCTCATTCCCTGTTGTCTACTTATTCTAATCAATTTTCACTCATGTGAAATCGGTATTATGGTTTGAAATTAAACTATGTGTTCTCATGCAGTTATTTTTTCCTTCTCTCTCAAACTATGTGGATTGAATTTAATTGCTATCCATCCAAAGCAATGTATGTAACCAAATTTATTTCGAATATATCTATATATATATCTCGCTCGCTGAATTTTTTTTATCAGCACCTTTCACGGACACTTCAGTGGGATTTTCCTAGGACCTTAGTGTTGCTGAGATAACACAACTTTGATTTGTTTAAATGCATAGATATTGGAATGGATCTGCCAATTATTCTTACCTGAATGTGTATGCCGCTTGTTCGAATTTCCACATATATATATCTGGCTAGCATACCACTTTTCCCACTTTCAGCTGGCGTGACCTCCATATTAGTCATTGCTAGTTCGCATGTATTATGGGCATCGATTGGACTATGTATCAAATAAGATTGCAGAGTTTCCCTAATTTTTTTTATATTCCTTATTATTGCAACCGCTATTTTCCTTATATTAAATTGAAGTAGAAACTTAGTTATTTGGGATTCATAACGATCACATATAGTTTTTTTGGGATATTCCTTTGCTTCTCATTCAAATGTGTGTGCATGTAACAGTGTTGTTTTAATATCAGACATCGTATTTTAATGTAAACATATTTATTTTTCTATGCATGCAATTCCTATAAATTACAGAAAATAATCTAATTGCTAAACCTGTTCTAATGATATTTTAAAGTTCACTTCATATATGAAAAAAAAATATTATACTTAACCCACCTGTTAATTTCATACATGATTAATTTTAGATACCAAGTAGAGGGGGGTGCTTCTCTTGAAGTTGCAGTATTTCTTCATATGAGTAAGTACAGCCGCTTGCAGTTGCATGTATTTCTTCGTATACCTTCCAAACCATGCATTTCCGCATGTTCCTTCAAGAAGAGGAGACCTGACCTGCCTGAGTTGACTTGATGAATTGAGGAGTGCGACAGGAAATTAAATCTGGAGGATGGAGTTGAACCTTAAACTTTTGGGTGTGCTCAGAATATTGGATACCTTGGTGTCATGGCGGCTCGTCAAATCTACTATCCGGCCGCTGTGTTTTCCCGCATAGACCGGGTTGCCATTGATCTAACCATCTCCGGGTCCGCCATCCGCTGACACGCCGCTTCTCACAATATTGGTATCAGAATTGCTGCAGAGGTCGCTACCTAGAAACCTTGTGTGTTCGGCAGTTTGCCAGCGTTTAAATTTGCAAAAGGTCTTACCGTCGTCATCTCAAGCTTGTTGTAGATTTTATGCACGACATGTGTAGGGGACACTTTCATACCCAGATCGGTCAACTCGGCTGCCGTTGTAGTCTTCGATATGCGATTCTGACGTTGTTGAGAAGAGAGAGGAGTCAGCACTCAGCCGTCGAGATGTACGATGTGCATACCCTGCAGAAGTGTTGGCTGGTAATAAGGTTTGATCGATCAGGAGAAAATAACGCAAATCGCGTCAAGAGAAAGCAAACATCTGTCTAAGATATACAACATGTACAACCTGCAAATATGTAGGTTGTACCGTAGCTACATACATGGAGCTGTTAAAGAAAAGATGAATATCATGTGATAGTACGTTCCTAGCTATATATAGGTTGTCTCGATGGTGCAAGTCTTTGATCCGAGCTAGATGTGTGGATTCCGGGCATTTGCGCATTGGTGGTATAGTGTGTGCAGGAGACACCCGAATTAATTTGACACCTAAACCGCTCATGTGCATGAACCTGGAGTATGTCGGCCATAGGACGCCGAGATGGCGGCGGGTCGGCAGGTCGAGGCCATAGCTTTGTTTTCCTTTGGATGGAAGAAGGGTCTGTGACTTTGTGCACCTAGCAAGTTGAAACCAAAAAACAGACGAACATACATGATTTAGAAAAAAGATCTATTCCCAATCTTACAAAAGGTGCCTCGTGAGTCTAAGAAGAGAATCTGACCTTACCGATAGAGGATGCCATGCATCTAGCTAGTTGAATCTATGATTTCGTGCTTGATCTAGCACTTGAACGTGCGGGCCGGCTCCTGTGGTGTCTTGCCGCCGTCGAGTCTTCGCGAGCGCTGATTATCTTGTTTGGTTGTAGTGCTGTTAGGAAAGACGCCGTCGATCGTATGACTTCGAAGAGCAGGCACATTAGCTGCCGGCGGAAGAAACAGACTGCAGTATGCATGCACAAAGAGAAAACAACTCTGGGTATATGATTAGTAGGAATTAGAAAAAACACTGTGATAAACGTTGCCGAACTAATCTACAATCTGGCACGCGTTACCTGCCTTTATTCGCTGGACTTCCCCAATATGGCCACCTGCGGCAGAAGATTTGTTTCCAACAATCATATTGGATGCCATGCTGGCCTACGGAATTGATGGAAAAGGAGCGATCTGGAGGGCGGATGCCATGCGTGGGAGGTTGAAGAAAGTAGCGATCGAGGGTGCATGATGTTTGTTTTTCTTTCTCAACGTGAAGAGATAAATCACTTCTTATGTGCCATCGCCAAATAGATACAGTTTTTATCGTGAGATTTAAATGGAGCCATGGAAGTTTTTTTTTCCATCGTACGTAATATTCCTAGTGCAAGATCAATCTAAGCCGTTCCTATTTCTAAACATTAGTTTGGCAGATCCCTACCGTTGGTTGGTTATTGTTTTAATAATATAATAGATGGACCGGGGTCCACAGTTCACTAGAGGCGTCTCTCCCATAAGATACATAGCATGTTGGGTGAACAAATTACAGTTGGGCAATTGACAAATAAAGAGGGCATGACCATGCACATACATGATATGATGAGTATTGTGAGATTTAATTGGGCATTACGACAAAGTACATAGACCGCTATCCAGCATGCATCTATGCCTAAAAAGTCCACCTTCAGGTTATCATCCGAACCCCTTCCAGTATCAAGTTGCAAACAACAGACAATTGCATTAAGTATGGTGCGTAATGTAATCAACAACTACATCCTTAGACATAGCATCGATGTTTTATCCCTAGTGGCAACAGCACATCCACAACCTTAGAACTTTCTGTCACTGTCCCAGATTTAATGGAGGCATGAACCCACTATCGACCATAAATACTCCCTCTTGGAGTTAAAAGCAAAAACTTGGCCAGAGCCTCTACTAGTAATGGAGAGCATGCAAGATCATAAACAACATATAGATAATAGATTGATAATCATCATAGCATAGTGTTCTCTATTCATCGGATCCCAACAAACACAACATATAGCATTACAGATAGATGATCTTGATCATGTTAGGCAGCTCACAAGATCCAACAATGAAGCACAATTAGGAGAAGACGACCATCTAGCTACTGCTATGGACCCATAGTCCAGGGGTGAACTACTCACTCATCACTCCGGAGGCTACCATGGCGGTGAAGAGTCCTCCGGGAGATGATTCCCCTCTCCGGCAGGGTGCCGGAGGCGATCTCCTGAATCCCCCGAGATGGGATTGGCGGCGGCGACGTCTCTGGAAGGTTTTCCGTATCGTGGCTCTCGGTACTGGAGTTATTATTGACGAAGGCTTAAGTAGGCGGAGGAGATAGGTCAGGGGGCGCCACGAGGGCCCCACACAGCAGGCCGGCGCGGCCAGGGCTTGGGCCGCGCCGCCCTAGCGTGTGGGCGCCTCGTCGCCCCACTTCATTTTCTCCCCGGTGTTCTGGAAGCTTCGTGGAAAAATAAGATCCTCGGCGTTGATTTCGTCCAATTCCGAGAATATTTCCTTACTAGGATTTCTGAAACCAAAAATAGCAGAAAACAGCAACTGGCTCTTCGGCATCTCGTTAATAGGTTAGTGCCGGAAAATGCATAAATATGACATAAAGTATGCATAAAACATGTACATATCATCAATAAAGTAGCATGGAACATAAGAAATTATCGATACGTTGGAGACGTATCAGCATCCCCAAGCTTAGTTCCTGCTCGTCCCGTGTAGATAAATGATAACAAAGATAATTTCTGGAGTGACATGCCATCATAATCTTGATCAATACTATTGTAAGCACATGTAATGAATGCAGCGATCAAAGCAATGGTAAATGTAATGAGTAAACAAATGAATCATATAGCAAAGACTTTTCATGAATAGTACTTTCAAGACAAGCATCAATAAGTCTTGCATAAGAGTTAACTCATAAAGCAATAATTTCAAAGTAAAGGCATTGAAGCAACACAAAGGAAGATTAAGTTTCAGCGGTTGCTTTCAACTTGTAACATGTATATCTCATGGATATTGTCAACATAAAGTAATATAACAAGTGCAATAAGCAAGTATGTAGGAATCAATGCACAGTTCACACAAGTGTTTGCTTCTTGAGATGGAGAGAAATAGGTGAACTGACTCAACATAAAAGTAAAAGAAAGGCCCTTCGCAGAGGGAAGCATTGATTGCTATATTTGTGCTAGAGCTTTGGTTTTGAAAACAAGAAACAATTTTGTCAACGGTAGTAATAAAGCATATGCATCATGTAAATTATATCCTACAAGTTGCAAGCCTCATGCATAGTATATTAATAGTGCCCGCACCTTGTCCTAATTAGCTCGGATTACCTGGATTATCACCGCAATACATATGTTTTAACCAAGTGTCACAAAGGGGTACCTCTATGCCGCCTATACAAAGGTCTAAGGAGAAAGCTCGCATTGGATTTCTCGCTTTTGATTATTCTCAACTTAGACATCCATACCGGGACAACATAGACAACAGATAATGGACTCCTCTTTAATGCTTAAGCATTCAACAACAACTAATTTTCTCATATGAGATTGAGGATATTTGTCCAAAACTGAAACTTCCACCATGGATCATGGCTTTAGTTAGCGGCCCAATGTTCTTCTCTAACAGTATGCATGCTCAAACCATTCAACTCATGGTAAATCGCCCTTACTTCAGACAAGACGGACATGCATAGCAACTCACATGATATTCAACAAAGAGTAGTTGATGGCGTCCCCAGGAACATGGTTATCGCACAACAAGCAACTTAATAAGAGATAAAATGCATAAGTACATATTCAATACCACAATTTGTCCCATGAGCTATATATTGCAAAGGTAAAGAATGGAAATTTTAAAGATAGCACTCAAGCAATTTACTTTGGAATGGCGGAGAAATACCATGTAGTAGGTAGGTATGGTGGACACAAATGGCATAGTGGTTGGCTCAAGGATTTTGGATGCATGAGAAGTATTCCCTCTCGGTACAAGGCTTAGGCTAGCAAGGTTATTTGAAACAAACACAAGTATGACCCGGTGCAGCAAAACTCACATAAAAGACATATTGTAAACATTATAAGACTCTACACTGTCTTCCTTGTTGTTCGACCCTTACTAGAAATTATCTAGACCCTAGAGAGACCAATTATGCAAACCAAATTTTAGCAAGCTCTATGCATTTCTTCATTAATAGGTGCAAAGTATATGATGCAAGAGCTTAAACATGAGCACAACAATTGCCAAGTATCAAATTATTCAAGACATTCTACCAATTACTACATGTAGCATTTCCCGTTTCCAACCATATAACAATTTAACGAAGAAGATTCAACCTTCGCCATGAACATTATGAGTAAAGCCTAAGGACATATTTGTCCATATGCAACAGCGGAGCGTGTCTCTCTCCCACACAATGAATGCTAGGATCCATTTTATTCAAACAAAACAAAAACAAAAAACAAACCGACGCTCCAAGCAAAGCACATAAGATGTGATGGAATAAAAATATAGTTTCACTAGAGGAACCTGATAATGTTGTCGATGAAGAAGGGGATGCCTTGGGCATTGATGCGTGTGGTTGACGTATTGTCTTTCCGTTCGACACGCGTCTGTTGGGAACCCCAAGAGGAAGGTGTGATGCGTACAGCGGCAAGTTTCCCTCAGTAAGAAACCAAGGTTTATCGAACCAGTAGGAGTCAAGAAGCACGTGAAGGTTGATGGCGGCGAGATGTAGTGCGGCGCAACACCAGGGATTCCGGCGCCAACGTGGAACCTGCACAACACAACCAAAGTACTTTGCCCCAACGAAACAGCGAGGTTGTCAATCTCACCGGCTTGCTGTAACAAAGGATTAGATGTATAGTGTGGAAGATGATTGTTTACAGAAAACAGTAGAACGAGTATTGCAGTAGATTGTATTTCAGTATAGAGAATTGGACCGGGGTCCACAGTTCACTAGAGGTGTCTCTCCCATAAGATAAATAGCATGTTGGGTGAACAAATTACAGTTGGGCAATTGACAAATAGAGAGGGCATGACCATGCACATACATATTATGATGAGTATAGTGAGATTTAATTGGGCATTACGACAAAGTACATAGACCGCTATCCAGCATGCATCTATGCCTAAAAAGTCCACCTTCAGGTTATCATCCGAACCCCTTCCATTATTAAGTTGCTAACAACAGACAATTGCATTAAGTATTGCGCGTAATGTAATCAATAACTACATCCTCGGACATAGCATCAATGTTTTATCCCTAGTGGCAACAGCACATCCATAACCTTAGAGGTTCTTGTCACTCCTCCAGATTCATGGAGACATGAACCCACTATCGAGCATAAATACCCCCTCTTGGAGTTACTAGCAAAAACTTGGCCAGAGCCTCTACTAATAACGGAGAGCATGCAAGATCATAAACAACACATAGATATAAATTGATAATCAACATAACATAGTATTCTCTATTCATCGGATCCCAACAAACACAACATATAGCATTACAGATAGATGATCTTGATCATGTTCGGCAGCTACAAGACCCGACAATTAAGCATAATGAGGAGAAGACAACCATCTAGCTACTGCTATGGACCCATAGTCCAGGGGTAGACTACTCACTCGTCACTCCGGAGGCGACCATGGCGGTGTAGAGTCCTCCGGGAGATGAATCCCCTCTCCGGCAGGGTGCCGGAGGCGATCTCCTGAATCCCCCGAGATGGGATTGGCGGCGGCGGCGTCTCTGGAAGGTTTTCCGTATCGTGGCTCTCGGTACTGGGGGTTTCGCAACGAAGGCTATTTGTAGGCTGAAGGGCAGGTCAAGGGGCGTCGCGAGGGGCCCAGGAGACAGGTCGGCACGGCCAAGGGTGGGGCCGCGCCGCCCTACCTCGTGGCCACCTCGTGGCCCCACTTCGTTGACTCTTCGGTCTTCTGGAAGCTTCGTGTGAAAATAGGCCCCTGGGCGTTGATTTCGTCCAATTCCGAGAATATTTCGTTACTAGGATTTCTGAAACCAAAAACAGCAGAAAACAGCAACTGGCTCTTCGGCATCTTGTTAATAGGTTAGTTCCAGAAAATGCATAAATATGACATAAAGTGTGCATAAAACATGTAGATATCATCAATAATGTGGCATGGAACATAAGAAATTATCGATACGTCGGAGACGTATCAGCATCCCCAAGCTTAGTTTCTGCTCGTCCCGAGCAGGTAAACGATAACAAAGATAATTTCTGGAGTGACATGCCATCATAACCTTGATCATACTATTGTAAGCATATGTAATGAATGCAGCGATCAAAACAATGTAAATGACATGAGTAAACAAGTGAATCATATAGCAAAGACTTTTCATGAATAGTACTTCAAGACAAGCATCAATAAGTCTTGCATAAGAGTTAACTCATAAAGCAATAATTCAAAGTAAAGATATTGAAGCAACACAAGGAAGATGAAGTTTTAGCGGTTGCTTTCAACTTATAACATGTATATCTCATGGATATTATCAATGCAAAGTAGTATAACAAGTGCAATATGCAAGTATGTAGGAATCAATGCACAGTTCACACAAGTGTTTGCTTCTTGAGGTGGAGAGAAATAGGTGAACTGACTCAACAATAAAAGTAAAAGAATGGTCCTTCAAAGAGGAAAGCATCGATTGCTATATTTGTGCTAGAGCTTTGGTTTTGAAAACAAGAAACAATTTTGTCAACGGTAGTAATAAAGCATATGTGTTATGTAAATTATATCTTACAAGTTGCAAGCCTCATGCATAGTATACTAATAGTGCCCGCACCTTGTCCTAATTAGCTTGGATTACCGGGATAATCGCAATGCACATGTTTTAACCAAGTGTCACAAAGGGGTACCTCTATGCCGCCTGTACAAAGGTCTAAGGAGAAAGCTCGCATTGGATTTCTCGCTATTGATTATTCTCAACTTAGACATCCATACCGGGACAACATAGACAACAGATAATGGACTCCTCTTTTATGCATAAGCATGTAGCAACAATTAATTTTCTCATATGAGATTGAGGATATATGTCCAAAACTGAAACTTCCACCATGGATCATGGCTTTAGTTAGCGGCCCAATGTTCTTCTCTAACAATATGCATGCTCTAACCATAAAGGTGGTAAATCTCCCTTACTTCAGACAAGACGGATATGCATAGCAACTCACATGATATTCAACAAAGAGTAATTGATGGCGTCCCCAGGAACATGGTTATCGCACAACAAGCAACTTAATAAGAGATAAAGTGCATAAGTACATATTCAATACTACAATAGTTTTTAGGCTATTTGTCCCATGAGCTATATATTGTAAAGGTAGAGGATAGAAATTTAAAGGTAGCACTCAAGCAATTTACTTTGGAATGGCAGAGAAATACCATGTAGTAGGTAGGTATGGTGGACACAAATGGCATAGTGGTTGGCTCAAGTATTTTGGATGCATGAGAAGTATTCCCTCTCGATACAAGGTTTAGGCTAGCAAGGCTATTTGAAACAAACACAAGGATGAACCGGTGCAGCAAAACTCACATAAAAGACATATTGTAAACATTATAAGACTCTACACCGTCTTCCTTGTTGTTCAAACTCAATACTAGAAATTATCTAGACCTTAGAGAGACCAATTATGCAAACCAAATTTTAGCATGCTCTATGTATTTCTTCATTAATAGGTGCAAAGTATATGATGCAAGAGCTTAAACATGAGCACAACTATTGCCAAGTATCACATTATCCAAGACATTTTAGCAATTACTACATGTAGCATTTTCCAATTCCAACCATATAACAATTTAACGAAGAAGAAACTTCGCCATGAATATTATGAGTAGAGCCTAAGGACATACTTGTCCATATGCAACAGCGGAGCGTGTCTCTCTCCCACACAAAGAATGCTAGGATCCATTTTATTCAAACAAAACAAAAACAAAACAAACCGACGCTCCAAGCAAAGCACATAAGATGTGATGGAATAAAAATATAGTTTCAGCGGAGGAACCTGATAATGTTGTCGATGAAGAAGGGGATGCCTTGGGCATCCCCAAACTTATACGCTTGAGTCTTCTTGATATATGCAGGGGTGAACCACCGGGGCATCCCCAAGCTTAGAGCTTTCACTCTCCTTGATCATGTTGTATCATCTCCCTCTCTTGATCCTTGAAAACTTCCTCCACACCAAACTCAAAACAACTCATTAGAGAGTTAGTGCACAATCAAAATATACATGTTCAGAGGTGACATAATCATTCTTAACACTTCTGGACATTGCACAAAGCTACTGAAAGTCAATGGAATCGAAATATCCAGCGAACATAGCAAAATAGGCAATGCGAAATAAAAGGCAGAATCTGTCAAAACAGAACAGTTCGTAATGACGAATTTTATTGAGGCACCAGACTTGCTCAAATGAAAATGCTCAAATTGAATGAAAGTTGCGTACATATCTGAGGATCACTCACGTAAATTGGATTAATTTTCTGAGTTACCTACAGAGAATTAGACCCAGATTCGTGACAGCAAAGAAATCTGTTTCTGCGCAGTAATCCAAATCTAGTATGAACCTTACTATCAACGACTTTACTTGGCACAACAAAACACTAAACTAAGATAAGGAGAGGTTGCTACAGTAGTAAACAACTTCCAAGACACAAATATAAAATAAAATTACTGTAGTAAAAACATGGGTTGTCTCCCATAAGCGCTTTTTTTTAACGCCTTTCAGCTAGGCGCAGAAAGTGTGTATCAAGTATTATCAAGAGATGATGCGTTGACATCATAATTTGTTCTAATAATAGAATCAAAAGGTAACTTCATTCTCTTTCTAGGGAAGTGTTCCATACCTTTCTTGAGAGGAAATTGATATTTAATATTACATTCCTTCATATCAATGATAGCACCAACAGTTCGAAGAAAAGGTCTTCCCAATATAATGGGACAAGATGCATTGCATTCAATATCCAAGACAACAAAATCAACGGGGACAAGGTTATTGTTAACGGTAATGCGAACATTATCAACTTTCCCCAAAGGTTTCTTTGTAGAATGATCAGCAAGATTAATATCCAAATAATAATTTTTCAATGGTGGCAAGTCAAGCATATCATAAATTTTCTTAGGCATAACAGAAATACTTGCACCAAGATCACATAAAGCATTACAATCAAAGTCATTGACCTTCATCTTAATGATGGGCTCCCAACCATCCTCTAGCTTCCTAGGAATAGAAGCTTCACGTTCTAGTTTCTCTTCTCTAGCTTTTTTGAGAGCATTTGTAATATGTTTCGTGAAAGCCAAATTTATAGCACTAGCATTAGGACTTTTAGCAAGTTTTTGTAAGAAATTTATAACTTCAGAGATGTGTCAATCATCAAAATTCAAACCATTATAATCTAAAGCAATGGGATCATCATCCCCAATGTTGGAAAAAATTTCAGCAGTTTTATCACAGGCAATTTCAGCAGTTTTAGCAGTTTCAGGCAGTTTTTCGGGCTTTGCATTAGAAGTGGAAACATTGCTAACACCAATTCTTTTATTAGTAATAGTAGGAGGTGCAGCAACTTGTGGAGCATTAGCATTGCTAGTGGTGGTAATAGTCCAAACTTTAGCTATATTATCTTCTTTTTCATTTTCTTCTCTTTCCCACCTAGCACGCAATTCGGCCATCAATCTTATATTCTCATTAATTCTAACTTGGATGGCATTTTCTGTAGTAACAATTTTATTATTAAGATTTTCATTAGGCATAACTTTTGATTTCAAAAGATCAACATCAGCAACAAGACTATCGACTTTAGAAGCAAGTATATCAATTTTCCCAAGTTTTTCTTCAACAGATTTGTTAAAAGCAGTTTGTGTACTAATAAATTCTTTAAGCATAGCTTCAAGTCCAGGGGGTGTGTTCCTATTATTGTTGTAAGAATTCCCATAAGAATTACCATAGCCATTGCCATTATTATAAGGATATGGCCTATAGTTGTTACTAGAATTGTTCCGATAAGCATTGTTGTTGAAATTATTATTTTTAATGTAGTTTACATCAACATGTTCTTCTTGGGCAACCAATGAAGCTAACGGAACATTATTAGGATCAACATTAGTCCTATCATTCACAAGCATAGACATAATAGCATCAATCTTATCACTCAAGGAAGAGGTTTCTTCGACAGAATTTACCTTCTTACCTTGCGGAGCTCTTTCCGTTTGCCATTCAGAGTAATTGATCATCATATTATCAAGAAGCTTTGTTGCTTCGCCAAGAGTGATGGACATAAAGGTACCTCCAGCAGCTGAATCCAATTGGTTCCGCGAAGAAAAATTCAGTCCTGCATAAAAGGTTTGGATGATCATCCAAGTAGTCAGTCCATGGGTTGGGCAATTTTTAACCAAAGATTTCATTCTTTCCCATGCTTGTGCAACATTCTCAGTATCCAATTGTTTAAAATTCATTATGCTACTCCTCAAAGATATAATTTTAGCAGGGGGATAATATCTACCAATAAAAGCATCCTTGCATTTAGTCCATGAATCAATACTATTCTTAGGCAGAGATAGCAACCAATTTTTAGCTCTTCCTCTTAATGAGAAAGGGAACAATTTTAATTTTATAATGTCACCATCTACATCCTTATACTTTTGCATTTCACAAAGTTCAACAAAATTATTAAGATGGGCAGCAGCATCATCAGAACTAACACCAGAAAATTCTCTCGCATAACAAGATTTAGTAAAGCAGGTTTAATTTCAAAGAATTCTGCTGTAGTAGCAGGTGGAGCAATAGGTGTGCATAAGAAATCATTATTATTTGTGGTTGTGAAGTCACACAACTTAGTATTTTCAGGAGTACCCATTTTAGCAGTAGTAAATAAAGCAAACTAGATAAAGTAAATGCAAGTAACTAATTTTTTTGTGTTTTTGATATAGCAAACAAGATAGCAAATAAAGTAAAACTAGGAACTAATTTTTTTGTATTTTGATTTAGTGCAGCAAACAAAGTAGTAAACAAAATAAAGCAAGACAAAAACAAAGTAAAGAGATTGCGATGTGGAGACTCCCCTTGCAGCGTGTCTTGATCTCCCCGGCAACGGCGCCAGAAATTTGCTTGATGCGCGTGGTTGACGTATTGTCTTTCCGTTCGACACGCGTCCGTTGGGAACCCCAAGAGGAAGGTGTGATGCGTACAGCGGCAAGTTTCCCTCAGTAAGAAACCAAGGTTTATCGAACCAGTAGGAGTCAAGAAGCACGTGAAGGTTGATGGCGGCGAGATGTAGTGCGGCGCAACACCAGGGATTCCGGCGCCAACGTGGAACCTGCACAACACAACCAAAGTACTTTGCCCCAACGAAACAGCGAGGTTGTCAATCTCACCGGCTTGCTGTAACAAAGGATTAGATGTATAGTGTGGAAGATGATTGTTTGCAGAAAACAGTAGAATGAGTATTGCAGTAGATTGTATTTCAGTATAGAGAATTGGACCGGGGTCCACAGTTCACTAGAGGTGTCTCTCCCATAAGATAAATAGCATGTTGGGTGAACAAATTACAGTTGGGCAATTGACAAATAGAGAGGGCATGACCATGCACATACATATTATGATGAGTATAGTGAGATTTAATTGGGCATTACGACAAAGTACATAGACCGCTATCCAGCAAGCATGCATCTATGCCTAAAAAGTCCACCTTCAGGTTATCATCCGAACCCCTTCCAGTATTAAGTTGCTAACAACAGACAATTGCATTAAGTATTGCGCGTAATGTAATCAATAACTACATCCTCGGACATAGCATCAATGTTTTATCCCTAGTGGCAACAGCACATCCATAACCTTAGAGGTTCTTGTCACTCCTCCAGATTCACGGAGACATGAACCCACTATCAAGCATAAATACCCCCTCTTGGAGTTACTAGCAAAAACTTGGCCAGAGCCTCTACTAATAACGAAGAGCATGCAAGATCATAAACAACACATAGATATAAATTGATAATCAACATAACATAGTATTCTCTATTCATCGGATCCCAACAAACACAACATATAGCATTACAGATAGATGATCTTGATCATGTTCGGCAGCTCACAAGACCCGACAATTAAGCATAATGAGGAGAAGACAACCATCTAGCTACTGCTATGGACCCATAGTCCAGGGGTAGACTACTCACTCATCACTCCGGAGGCGACCATGGCGGTGTAGAGTCCTCCGGGAGATGAATCCCCTCTCCGGCAGGGTGCCGGAGGCGATCTCCTGAATCCCCCGAGATGGGATTGGCGGCGGCGGCGTCTCTGGAAGGTTTTCCGTATCGTGGCTCTCGGTACTGGGGGTTTCGCAACGAAGGCTATTTGTAGGCGGAAGGGCAGGTCAAGGGGCGTCGCAAGGGGCCCAGGAGACAGGTCGGCGCGGCCAAGGGTGGGGCCGCGCCGCCCTACCTCCTGGCCACCTCGTGGCCCCACTTCGTTGACTCTCCGGTCTTCTGGAAGCTTCGTGTGAAAATAGGCCCCTGTGCGTTGATTTCGTCCAATTCCGAGAATATTTCGTTACTAGGATTTCTGAAACCAAAAACAGCAGAAAACAACAACTGGCTCTTCGGCATCTTGTTAATAGGTTAGTTCCAGAAAATGCATAAATATGACATAAAGTGTGCATAAAACATGTAGATATCATCAATAATGTGGCACGGAACATAAGAAATTATCGATACGTCGGAGACGTATCATGCATCCCCAAGCTTAGACGCTTGAGTATTCTTGAAATATGCAGGGGTGAACCACCGGGGCATCCCCAAGCTTAGAGCTTTCACTTTCCTTGATCATATTGTATCATCTCCCTCTCTTGATCCTTGAAAACTTCCTCCACACCAAACTCAAAACAACTCATTAGAGGGTTAGTGCATAATCAAAATTCACATGTTCAGAGGTGACATAATCATTCTTAACACTTCTGGACATTGCACAAAGCTATTGAAAGTTAATGGAATAGAAAAATCCATCAAGCATAGCAAAACAGGCAATGTGAAATAAAAGGCAGAATCTGTCAAAACAGAACAGTTCGTAAAGACGAATTTCTAAGAGGCACCAGACTTGCTCAAATGAAAATGCTCAAATTGAATGAAAGTTGCGTACATATCTGAGGATCACTCACGTAAATTGGCATAATTTTATGAGTTACCTACAGAGAATTAGGCCCAGATTCATGACAGCAAAGAAATCTGTTTCTGCGCAGTAATCCAAATCTAGTATGAACCTTACTATCAAAGACTTTACTTGGCACAACAATGCAACAAAACTAAGATAAGGAGAGGTTGCTACAGTAGTAACAACTTCCAAGACTCAATTATAAAATAAAAGTGCAGTAGTAAAATCATGGGTTGTCTCCCATAAGCGCTTTTCTTTAACGCCTTTCAGCTAGGCGCAGAAAGTGTGTATCAAGTATTATCAAGAGATGAAGCATCTACAGCGGGGTTTGGAGTTTTCTCAACCATGCATTGTATTTTGGATACATAAGTTTCAGAGGCTCCCTTTTCATTAGTCTTGGGCTTGCTACTCTCATCAAACAAATTTTCAGGAACAAGCCAAGCATAATTATCATCTAGAGCTTCATGCATTGCTAGGAGCTTACAAGGTATTGGTGCTTTAATCTCCCCACCATCATTAACATTATTAGTGTACTTAATTCTATCCATATCCATCTTTTTAAGTGTTCTTTTAAAATCGGTGAACATATCAAGCCTCTTATGCTTAATAAAAACCTTTCTAGCTTCTTTGGCTATATCCTCAAATTCTCGCACTAGGACTTTTAAAACAAAATCTCTCTTTTCTCCCCTCTCCATATCAGAAAGTGTAAGAAACATGTGTTGTATCATGGGGTTGAGACTAATAAATCTAGCTTCCATCATGCGTACCAAACAAACAGAGGCATCTTCATAAGTAGGGACAGCTTTTGCCAGGGGTATATCTTTAAGATCTTCGTGCATACTAACATGGGTGAAAAATTCTTCTATATTATCTCTTCCAATTATAGACCCTTGTCCCACATGTATATCTTTTAAAGTAAAATTAGGAGGAAACATGATGAAGTAAGTAAAGCAAATGCAAGTAACTAATTTTTTTGTGTTTTTAATATAGCGAACAAGATTGCAAATAAAGTAAAACTAGCAACTAATTTTTTTGTGTTTTGATATAATGCAGCAAACAAAGTACTAAATAAAATAAAGCAAGACAAAAACAAAGTAAAGAGATTGGAGGTGGAGACTCCCCTTGCAGCGTGTCTTGATCTCCCCGGCAACGGCGCCAGAAAAAGAGCTTGATACGCGTACAGCACGCGTCCGTTGGGAACCCCAAGAGGAAGGTGTGATGCGTACAGCGGCAAGTTTTCCCTCAGTAAGAAACCAAGGTTTACCGAACCAGTAGGAGCCAAGAAGCACGTTGAAGGTTGATGGCGGCGGAGTGTAGTGCGGCGCAACACCAGGGATTCCGGCGCCAACGTGGAACCTGCACAACACAACCAAATTACTTTGCCCCAACGTGACAGTGAGGTTGTTAATCTCACCGGCTTGCTGTAACAAAGGATTAGATGTATAGTGTGGATGATGATGTTTGCAGAAAACAGTAGAACAAGTGTTGCAGTAGATTGTATTCAATTAAAAGAATGGACCGGGGTCCACAGTTCACTAGAGGCGTCTCTCCCATAAGATAAATATCATGTTGGGTGAAGAAATTACAGTTGGGCAATTGACAAATAAAGAGGGCATGACCATGCACATACATGATATGATGAGTATTGTGAGAATACTTTTTTTACCCCTGGACACACGTGTAATTCATGAAACCAATTCTCTCACCATCCAACGGCGCGGCGCTTCACTGGCGTGACATAAATAGTCTTCTTCTTTCTCAGAAATCCCCTTCACTGCGCCGCGCTCATATCCCCTCTCTGTAAAAAAACCTCCACTGCAACCAAAAAAGCTCCTGCGCTCATCCGCATCCTCAATTTCTCCAACGCCATTGTTGATGCCACTGCGTGCAAGGCTCACAAGGCACGCCATCCCCGAAGCAAGCATGGTGACACAATATCTGGAGGTGTCCGAGTGGGAGAGATCTAAGATCTCAAATCAAGACGCGAACTTGATGAAGAAGCTTGGCTTGACGAAGAAAGAGGGGGCGCTGATCTTCCCCAGTGAAGAAAGCTTTCCGTCGCCCCCATCCAATATCGGGTAACCTTCGTTGACCACCTCATCCGTGACCTCTCCGCCCCTATCCATGAATTTCTTCGTGGATTGCTTTTCGTGTATGGGCTGCAGCTGCACCAGCTGACTCCCAATTCTATCCTCCATATTTCTATCTTTATCACCCTCTGTGAGTGCTTTCTCGGGACCCAACCGAATTGGGCCCTGTGGAAACGCATTTTCTGCATTCACCGCAATAGCTCCCACAACATCGCCTACAATATAGGTGGTGTTGTTATCTGTGTCCGTCCTGACGTCGATTATTTCGACGTCAAATTCCCCGACTCCGTCCAAGGGTGGCGCAGGAGATGGTTATATGTCCGCGAGGAATGCTCCGACTCGATGGAATACAACATCGCGCCCTTTGATGGCAGCGCAAAAATTCTTCGACGCCGATCCTGGGATGCAGAAGCCACCGAAGAAGAAAAAACGACGATAGATGCACTGATAAAGCGCATCCACGAGCTGCAGATTACCCGAGGCAAAGAGTTATCGGGTATTCAAATTACTGCGGATTTCCTTAGGATTAGAGTGCAGCCTCTGCAGGCTCGCAAAAACCCTTTGTGGATGTATGCTGGCGATAAAGACGTCGATCGCATATCCGAAGATCTCTCTGTGAAGGATTTGGAGAAGCTCGTCCGACGTGTTTCATCTCTAAGCAAGAAAGATTCATTTCCATCTTCTTGCCGAGTAGAGCCGTTTAGTAGCACCAATCCCCTTCCCAAGGTAAATGACCTGTGTAACATCCCTGTTTTGCTAAACATAATTAGGAGTTGTTTTGTGCATCATGAGCATCATGTAATTTGCATTAAGAAAAATTTGCAAATAAATTGAAGTGGAAACCCTAGATTTATGCAAGTCTTTCTCTATTTGAAATGTGTTCACATGTTTGAAAACCTCAAAATAAAAATGTGTGGACTTTCAACTTTTATTAGGAAGGCCACTAAATATTTTCTATAAAGTTTGCAGTTATTTTGAATCTCTCAAAAGGTTGCAAAAATAGAAAATGATATGGAAATATGGCCTGTTTTTAAATTTCCCCGGAAATTTCCAAGACATAGGGGGTTTTCTGAAAAACCACCCCTTGTCTTCTACCTACAGCCACACAGGCTCCTGCCTGTCGCCGCCTGCGTCGTCGATCCCCGAAGGGATTCGCGCCGCCGCTCGCCGCCCCTGGGCGGGGATAAGCCTCCACGACGCCCTGCCCTCTCCCCTCACTCACCTTCCCTTCCTCGCTCACTCGCGGAGCTCTCCTGAAACCCTAGCACGGCCGCCGTTCAGCACCGCCGCTGCCGGCCGCCCGAAGCTCCGGCGAGCATCCTGGAGTCTTTGCCTTGTCAGGTGCTACCTCCACACCGAAGGAATCGACGCGGGTGGCCAGGAATCGACGCCGCCGTCCGCGTCTTCCTGAACGTCGGCTGGCCGTGTCATCGCTATCTGACCTCTCCGGCCACTCCATGGCGTTCATGGTGAGCAGTCAGTTCTCCCGAGCTTATCTGTTCTCTCTCTCTCGATCAGGTATAACTGGTAATGACCACTTCATATTCAGAATCATCTTCGTACAGAAGTTTCCGTTGTTTGCTACTCGCTGTTGGTTTAGAGGCAAACCAGTTTGGTACGTGTGTATGTAAGCCTAGAAGATGCACACACAAACATCAGTTTCTAAACACATACTCCGGTTTGTAATCACGCATATGTTGCTGTTAGTAATCCTGGCCAGAGATAGAAGAAGGTTCAGCTTTACATGCTCCTGGCCTGCAAATACGTATCAGATCATAGTGTTTGTCATGGCAGCTAGTACACCTTCTGTAGAAACTAAAGTTCGGCTACACACACTTTTCGTGTGAGCACTTGTTCCTGTCAATATGATCTGCTAGTACCATATTTCTGAGTGATGTTTAATACAACTTCAGGACTGGTCGTCAATCTCTGAAAAAAAAAAATAGTAAAAACACACTCTAAACTTAGACTTGCTGCAGCGTTACTCTGTATATAGTTATCCTAGCTAGTTTCAGGATGTCAGGTTAGCTACAGCCATGCCTTCTGGAAGTGACGTTTTCACTAAGTTCAGCACAGCCTCGGCATGTGTAGTCGAGTCCAGACTAAACCATGTCGCTTACTGGTTTCTGAGCTGAGAGGAGTACCTAGTAGCTGCCTTCTTTGAAACTCGTTCCCCCCTGTTGCAGGAATTTCAGGAAATGTGAAACCTGATAAAATCCATAAGTAATTCATACTTTAACCGAAAATTACAAACCAGATATCATAATGTTCAGAAAAGTGAAACCTACCTATTTAAGTTATTATCATGCATTTTTGAACAACTTCAATTAACAATTTTGTTAGAATAACGAAATACCACTTTATGGAAGTCATCGAAATGCAATGTTTTTATGCACTTGAATTCCATTTAAATTGATGATGTATTAGGGTTAGTTTCCATACCTTTAACATGTCATATCATCATCCTTGTATGAGCATTGCATCGATGCCACGTGTTGATTGTTTTACCTTTCCGGTATTTGCTTCTTCGCGATCGATAGAGTACGAGTCCGAGACGATGAAGATCAACAACACCGAAGATCAATAATTGTCCACCGACGAACAAGTCAAGCATGGGATCTTCGAAGATCCACTTCATTTTTGTCAGGGACAAAGGCAAGCCCTAGCCTGGTTCATACAAGTTTTACAAATGCTTTTACTCTGGTTTCTACATATTGCATACGGTTCAACTGTCTTTTATCGATAGATAGAGTTACCCTATCTATTGCATGTTTCACCCTTGTAGCCTCAAATACACGATCCACTGCTCCTAGCATAACTAGGTTTGGCATGTGTGCGTCGCGAGAGCCTTTATCTCTTTATGCTTAGCCATGCTTAGTTTCTTACGCTATTTACTCCGGTCTTCGGACTGGAGCCATACAATGAAATGAAACTAGCATGACAGGTTGACGTGGTAAGTATAGAGCTGTTGATAAACATGATTAAAGGCTCAGACGAGAGGCCATATTGGGATGTGGTGGGTTGTTTCGTTTCTGCCGACCCTAGGAACCGAGTTCTCGCCTCTTGAACCAAGACTGAGCGTACAACCATACGAGGCCCTATTATGGTACCCTCTCGACTCACTAACTTGCCTAGTAGATTCCATGAGTCACATAGTTTGCGCGTTACCTGGATATATGCATTGCATTTTTGCTTGGGGGAAAAGGTACATAACAGGCAGGTAAGCGTGGTCGTGGTGGCTAGGGGTTGCGGCCTCTGGGGAAACCCACCTCGGCTCACATCGTTAAGGACCGACTTCGGGAATTGACCCGTTACGGCGGAACAATCCTTAGCGCGTGACTCATGGTCTCAGCGACAGCAAGGTAAAGGTCGTGGTCGACCACCCTCTGCCAGCTCTCCAAGGAAGAGAGCTAATAGCTTGGCATTAAGAGTCGGTTGGCACGTGTGGGTAAAGTTGTGCACCCCTGCAGGGTTAAATCTTTTCGAAAAGCCGTGTCCACGGTTACGGACGACTTGGGAATGGATTCTGTGATCATAGACAACTTGAACCTAATCGTAAAACTTGGCAATCAATGTGTGTTTACGAATACCTTCTCCGGGTGTTGAGGGGGTAATCCGAGGATAGTGGTTCTAGATGATGAAGATTGGTGGATACAATATGATGATCAATAGAGATAGAGTTGTCGCTCTCTTTTCCCCTTTCAAAGGTTCTGAGTAGTCGAGCTTCTTCTCCCTCTTGTTTGTTAAAGGAAAACTAGCTTTACGCAAAAGAAGCTCCACAGAAAGCCCGCATACCCGCTTTGCTAAAAGGTTGTACTAAGTCTTGCTGAGTCCCTGTACTCAGCTTTGCATGCTTTTGTTTCAAAAGAAGTCGCTCCAACAGATGGTGGTTTCTAGTCGACATCGACGAGTAGCTTGGGGTTCCCAGGTGGCAGCCTGGAATCTATGGGCTGGGACGTCGCCGTTATGCTCCTGGCCTCTTAGGCCTTTTGCTATCTTGCTATGTCTAATAGCATAACTTCGCTTTCGTTGATTGATGTATGCCAGGTCAGTGACCTCTGTTTGTAATACTTTGGTTCTTCGCTCAGTTATGAGCTTGTATTACCTTTTGAGTCGTAGAGTCACTGTTGTGTTACCGATTCTCTCACTGTAGTCTCTCGAGCTCTAGGTTAGGCTTATGTCAGACGAAGATCTGGTATTTGTCTAACCCTGATCCCGGGGGTGCCACAACCTGTCCTCTCGCAATTTTGTTCTTTCGACTACTATCTTGCATAAATTGTCTTCTTTATTGTTTCGACTACTTTTTTGCTGAACTTTTCTGTTGATGATTTTCTTCTTTAGAAACGCCAAGTTTTGTCCTCTCTGCCTCCCCTTCCTGAAGGTGGGGAGGTTGATGAACGTACCGTCGTTACTGACGACGCGAAGGGTACTTCTCGCCCTAAGAGCGAAGTCATAGGATCCCAAAAATCCGCGGCTTCCTCTGAAAGAGAGACTGAATCCGACGCTTCCGAGTCGGTGCACTCTCTCCCTTCCGCTGCTTCCCCAAGGAATAGGAGAAAGAGGGGTGATGTCGAGGACTCCGGCACCTCCAAACCCGGTGGATCACCTGCCGAAGAAACTGCTCCCGAGGAGGAGGAAGCCTTCAATCCTTACGAGGAAGCCCTCGTTAGCTCGTAAGCTACCCTGCCTTGTTTTTCTTTTTTGCATACTACTTGTGCATTTTCTCATACTATCTTTTGTGGACAGTGACGAAGAAGAAGAACCTGATGCCAATGTGACTGCTCCCACGAGCACGTCGCAAACTTTGGTTCTTTCGGAAACTCGTCGCGCAGCGAAGGGAACTTCGCCTCCTCAACAAGATCTGGAAATGTCGACTCCTGCCACCAGCCCCCGAGCCCCCACGCCAAAGAGAGCGAGGATTGAACTTGGCAAAGAACCGGGCCTCTTGGCCGGGAGCTCGACTCCTCCTCATTTGGATGACGTAAGTATCCTTGCGACTATTTTACCTTCTCTCGACTTTTTCTCTTCTTAACCTTTCTCGCAACTTTCTTTTTTGATCAGCCTCTGATGAGGGAATTCATTCGCCTTGGTACTCAATTCATTGGGTACCGCGATACTGTAGATAATTTGAAAGGTACACTTTTCTATTGTCTTTATTTTTCATGCAATGATCTATCTTGCTGTATATCTTTAACACCTCTACCACGTTCCCTTCCTCCAGAGGCTCTTGCCAAAGCTAACAAGTGAGCCGATGACTTCGCCAGCAAGCTTGAACAGAGTGAGAAAGCTCGCGAGAAGGTTGATACGTCTCAAACGTATCTATAATTTCTTATGTTCCATGCTAGTTTTATGACAATACTCACATGTTTAATATACACTTTATATCATTTATACGCTTTTTCCGGCACTAACCTATTAACAAGATGCCAAAGAGCCAGTTCATGTTTTGTGCTGTTTTTGGTTTCATAAATCCTACACAGGAAATATTCTCGGAATTGGACGAAACGAAAGCCCAGGGTCTTATTTTTCCACGGAGCTTCCAGAAGACCGAAGAGGATACGAAGTGGGGCCACGGGGCGTCCTCACCATAGGGCGGCGCGGCCAAGGAGGGGCCTGCGCCGGCCTATGGGGTGGGGCCCCCGTGCCCCCCGACTCTGCCCTTCCGCCTACTTATACTCTCTGTCGAGAAAACCCTATTACCGAGAGCCATGATACGAGAAAACATACTGAGACGCCGCCGCCGCCAATCCCATCTCGGGGGATTCAGGAGATCACCTCCGGCACCCTGCCGGAGAGGGGAATCATCACCCGGAGGACTCTACATCACCATGATCGCCTCCGGACTGATGTGTGAGTAGTTCATCCTTGGACTATGGGTCCATAGCAGTAGCTACATGGTTGTCTTCTCCTCATGTGCTATCATGTTTAGATCTTGTGAGCTGTCTATCATGATCAAGATCGTCTATTTGTAATGCTACATGTTGTGTTTGTTGGGATCCGATGAATATGGAATACTATGTCAAGTAGATTATTGATCTATCATATATGTGTTTTTTATGATCTTGCATGCTCTCCGTTGCTAGTAGAGGCTCTGGCCAAGTTGATACTTGTAACTCCAAGAGGGAGTATTTATGCTCGATAGTGGGTTCATGCCTCCATTGAATCTGGGACAGTGATAGAACGTTCAAAGGTTGTGGATGTGCTGTTGCCACTAGGGATAAAACATCAATGCTTTGTCTAAGGATATTTGTGTTGATTACATTACGCACCATACTTAATGCAATTGTCTGTTGTTTGCAACTTAATACTGGAAGGGGTGCGGATGCTAACCCAAAGGTGGACTTTTTAGGCATAGATGCATGTTGGATAGCGGTCTATGTAATTTGTCGTAATACCCTAAGTAAATCTCATATTAGTCATCATGATATGTATGTGCATTGTTATGCCCTCTCTATTTGTCAATTGCCCAACTGTAGTTTGTTCACCCAACATGCTATTTCTTATTGGAGAGACACCACTAGTGAACTGTGGACCCCGGTCCATTCTTTTACATCTGAATACAATCTACTGCAATCATTGTTCTCTGTTGCTCATTGCAATCAAACATCATTTTCCGCACCATACGTTTAGTCTTTTGTTTACAGCAAGCCGGTGAGATTGACAACCTCACTGTTAAGTTGGGGCAAAGTATTTTGATTGTGTTGTGCAGGTTCCACATTGGCGCCGGAATCCCTGGTGTTGCGCCGCACTACACTCCTCCACCAACAACCTTCACGTGGCCTTCATCTCCTACTGGTTTGATAACCTTGGTTTCTTACTGAGAGAAAACTTGCTGCTGTACGCATCACACCTTCCTCTTGGGGTTCCCAACGGACGTGTGCTTCACGCGTTATCAAGCCCTTTTTCTGGCGCCGTTGCCGGGGAGATCAAGACACGCTGCAAGGGGAGTCTCCCACATCCAATCTCTTTACTTTGTTATTGTCTTGCTTACTTTACTTTATTTACTGTTTTGTTTGCTTTCTCCATATCAAAAACACAAAAAAATTAGTTACTTGCTTTACTTTATTTACCGTCTTGTTTGCTTTCTCCATATCAAAAACACAAAAAAATTAGTTACTTGCATCTACTTTATTTAGTTTGCTTTATTTACTACTGCTAAAATGGGTACTCCTGAGAACAGTAAGTTGTGTGACTTCACTAGCACAAATAATAAAGATTTCCTATGCACACCTATTGCTCCACCTGCTGCTACAGCATGATTTTATGAAATTTAACCTGCTTTACTAAATCTTGTTATGAGAGAGCAATTTTCTGGTGTTAGTTCTGATGATGCTGCTGCCCATCTTAATAATTTTGTTGAACTTTGTGAAATGCAAAAGTATAAGGATGTAGATGGTGACATTATAAAACTGAAATGGTTTCCTTTCTCCTTAAGAGGAAGAGCTAAAGATTGGTTGCTATCTTTGCCTAAAAATAGTATTGATTCATGGACTAAATGTAAGGATGCTTTCATTGGTAGATATTATCCTCCCGCTAAAATTATATCTTTGAGAAGTAGCATAATGAATTTTAAGCAATTGGATAATGAACATGTTTCCCAAGCATGGTAAAGAATTGCCCTACCCATGGACTAACTACTTGGATGATCATCCAAACCTTTTATGCAGGATTGAATTTTTCTTCGCGGAACCTATTGGATTCAGGTGCTGGAGGTACTTTTATGTCCATCACCTTAGGCGCCGCAACAAAGCTTCTTGATGATATGATGATAAATTACTCTGAATGGCACAGTGAAAGGACTCCACAAAGTAAGAAGGTAAATTCTGTTGAAGAAGCCTCCTCCTTGAGTGATAAGATTGATGCTATTATGTCTATGCTTGTTAATGGTAGATCTAATGTTGATCCTAATAATGTTCCTTTAGCTTCATTGGTTGCTCAAGAAGAGCATGTTGATGTGAACTTCATTAAAAATAACAATTTCAAAAACAATGCTTATAGAAATAATTTTGGTAACAACAATTATATGCCATATCCTTCTAATTCTTATGGTAGATCTGTTTTGCCTAATGAGGAAAAGATGCTAGAAATTGAAAGAGCTACTAAGAGATTTATGCAATCAAAATATGAGCAAAATCAATTGTTTACTAAAACTATGAATGAACAATCTGCCTTGTTGAAAAATATAGGGAATCAACTTGAAAATTTGAATATGGAAATTTTTGGTTTGCAAACTAAGCTTTCAAATGCTGAAAACTGAATCTCATACATGTATGAGTCACAATCTTCTTTAATTAATAAAATGGCTGCTAAACCTGAGGATAATGATAACAAAATTGTTACTACAGCAAACGCTATCCAAGTTCGAATTAATGAAAATATTAGATTGATGGCTGAATTGCATGCTAGGTGGGAAAGAGAAGAAAAAATTGCTAAAGAGAATAATGTAGCTAAAGTTTGGACTATTACCACCACTAGTAATGTTGATGCTTCACATGTTGCTAAACCTCCTACTATCAATGCTAAAATAATTGGTGTTGACAATGTTTCTACTCCTAATGCAAAGCGTGCAAAACTGCCTGAAGCTGCTAAAACTGCTGAAACTGCTTATGATAAAACTGCTGAAATTTTTCAGAATATTGGGGACAATGATCCCATTGCTTTAGATCATAATGTTTTAGATTTTGATGATTGTCATATCTCTGATGTTATTAAGTTCTTACAAAAACATGCTAGAAGTCCTAATGCTAGTGCTATAAATTTGGCCTTTACAAAACATATTACAAATGCTATCTTTAAAGCTGGAGAAGAGAAATTAAAACTTGAAACTTCTATTCCTAGGAAGTTGGAAGATGGTTGGGAGCCCATCATTAAGATGAAGGTCAATGATTTTGATTGTAATGCTTTATGTGATCTTGGTGCAAGTATTTCTGTTATGCCTAAGAAACTCTATAATATGCTTGACTTGCCACCATTGAAAAATTGTTATTTGGATGTTAATCTTGCTGATAGTTCTATAAAGAAACCTTTGGGGAGGATTGATAATGTTCACATTACGGTTAACAATAACCTTGTCCCCGTTGATTTTGTTGTCTTGGATATTGAATGCAATGCATCTTGTCCTATTATTTTGGGAAGACCTTTTCTTCGAACTGTTGGTGCTATTATTGATATGAAGGAAGGGAATATTAAGTATCAATTTCCTCTCAAGAAAGGTATGGAACACTTCCCTAGAAAGAGAATGAAGTTACCTTTTGATTCTATTATTAGAACAAATTATGATGTTGATGCTTCATCTCTTGATAATACTTGATTCACACTTTCCGCGCCTAGCTGAAAGGCGTTAAAGAAAAGCGCTTATGGGAGACAACCCATTATTTTAGTACATCAATTTTGTTTTATATTTGAGTCTTGGAAGTTGTTACTACTGTAGCAACCTCTCCTTATCTTTATTTTATTGCATTGTTGTGCCAAGTAAAGTCTTTGATAGTAAGGTTGATACTAGATTTGTATTACTGCGCAGAAACAGATTTCTTGCTGTCACGAATTTGAGTAGGTCTCTCTGTAGGTAACTCAGAAAAATCAGCGAAAATTCATGAGTGATCCTCAGATATGTACGCAACTTTCATTCAATTTGAGCTTTTTCATCTGAGCATGTTAAGTGCCTCTAAAAAATTCTTCTTTACGGACTGTTCTGTTTTGATAGATTCTGCCTTTTATTTCACATTGCCTCTTTTGCTATGTTGAATGGATTTCTTTGTTCCATTAACTTTCAGTAGCTTTGAGCAATGTCCAGAAGTGTTAAGAATGATTGTGTCACCTCTGAATATGTGGATTTTTCATTATGCACTAACCCTCTAATGAGTTTGTTTTGAGTTTGGTGTGGAGGAAGTTTTCAGGGGTCAAGAGAGGAGGATGATACAATATGATCAAGAAGAGTGAAAAGTCTAAGCTTGGGGATGCCCCCGTGGTTCATCCCTGTATATTTCAAGAAGACTCAAGCATCTAAGCTTGGGGATGCCCAAGGCATCCCCTTCTTCATCGACAACTTATCAGGTCACCTCTAGTGAAACTATATTTTTATTCCGTCACATCTTATGTGCTTTACTTGGAGCGTCTGTATGTTTTTATTTTTGTTTTTGTTTGAATAAAATCGGATCCTAGCATTCTTTGTGTGGGAGAGAGACACGCTCCGCTCGTTCATATGAACACGGGTGTTCTTAGCTTTACTTTTAATGTTCATGGCGAAGGTTGAAAACTGCTTTGTTCATTGCTATTTGGTTGGAAACAGAAAATGCTTCATGTGGTAATTGGTATATTGTCTTGAATAATTTTATACTTGGCAATTGTTTTGCTCAAATAGATCATGTTTAAGCTCTTGCATCATGTAATTTGCACCTATTAATGAAGAACTACCATAGAGCTTGTTGAAATTTGGTTTGCATGATTGGTCTCTCTAAAGTCTAGATATTTTCTGGTGAAGTGTTTGAACAACAAGGAAGACAGTGTAGAGTCTTATAATGCTTGCAATATGTTCTTATGTAAGTTTTGCTGTACCGGTTCATACTTGTGTTTGCTTCAAACAACCTTGCTAGCCAAAGCCTTGTACTGAGAGGGAATACTTCTCGTGCATCCAAAACCTTGAGCCAATACCTATGCCATTTGTGTCCACCATACGTACCTTCTATGTGGTATTTTTCTGCCATTCCAAAGTAAATTGCTTGAGTGCTACCTTTAAAACTTCATTCCTTGTCTTTGCAATACATAGCTCATGGGAAAATAGCCTTAAAAACTATTGTGGTAAAGAATATGTAGCTTATGTATCTTATTTCTTATAAGTTGCTTGTTGAGCGGTAACCATGTTTCTGGGGACACCATCAACTATTACACCTTTGTTGAATATCATGTGAGTTGCTATGCATGTTCGTCTTGTCTGAAGTAAGGGTGATTTATCATGATCAAATGGTTGAGTATGCATATTGTTAGAGAAGAACATTGGGCCACTAACTAAAGCCATGTATCATGGTGGAGGTTTCAGTTTGGACATTAATCCTCAATCTCTTATGAGAATATTATCTGTTGTTGAATGCTTATGCATTAAAGAGGAGTTCATTATCTGTTTTCTATGTTGTCCCGGTATGGATGTCCTTAGTTGAGATCTATCAAAAACGAGAAATCAAATGCGATCTATCTCCTTGGACCTTTGTACAGGCGGCATAGAGGTACCCCTTTGTGACACTTGGTTGAAACATATGTTATGCAATGATAATCCATGGAAATCCAAGCTAATTAGGACAAGGTGTGAGCACTATTGGTATTCTATGCATGAGGCTTGCAACTTATAGGATGCCTTATGCATAACACATATGAATTATTACTACCGTTGACAAAATTGTTTCTATGTTTTGAAAATAAAAGCTCTAGCACAAAAATAGTAATCCATGCTTCCCTCTGCGAAGGGCCTTTCTTTTACTTTATGTTGAGTCAGTTTACCTACTTCTTTCTATCTTAGAAGCAAACACTTGTGTCAACTGTGTGCATTGATTCCTACATACTTGCTTATTTGCATTCATCATATTACTTTGTGTTGACAATTATCCATGAGATATACATGTTGAAGTTGAAAGCAACTGCTGAAACTTATATCTTCCTTTGTGTTGCTTCAAAACTTTCTACTAAGAATTTATTGCTTTATGAGTTAACTCCTATGCAAGACTTATTGATGCTTGTCTTGAAAGTACTATTCATGAAAATTCTTTGCTATATGATTCAGTTGTTTAGTCATTGTCTTTACCATTACTTTGAATCACTTCATTCATCTCATATGCTTTACAATAGTATTGATCAAGATTATGATAGCATGTCACTTCAGAAATTATCCATGTTATCGTTTACCTACTCGAGGGTGAGTAGGAACTAAGCTTGGGGATGCTTGATACGTCTCAAACGTACCTATAATTTCTTATGTTCCATGCAAGTTTTATGACAATACTCACATGTTTTATATACACTTTATATCATTTATACGCATTTTCCGGCACTAACCTATTAAAAAGATGCCGAAGAGCCAGTTCCTGTTTTGTGCTGTTTTTGGTTTCAGAAATCCTACACAGGAAATATTCTCGGAATTGGACGAAACGAAAGCCCAGGGTCTTATTTTTCCACGGAGCTTCTAGAAGACCGAAGAGGATACGAAGTGGGGCCACGGGGCGCCCTTACCATAGGACGGCGCGGCCAAGGAGGGGCCCACACCGGCCTGTGGGGTGGGGCCCTCGTGCCTCCCCCGTCTCTGCCCTTCCGCCTACTTATACTCTCCGTCACGAAAACCCTATTACCGAGAGCCACGATACGAGAAAACATACTGAGACGCCGCCGCCGCCAATCCCATCTTGGGGGATTCAGGAGATCACCTCCGGCACCCTGCCGGAGAGGGGAATCATCACCCGGAGTACTCTACATCACCATGATCGCCTCCGGACTGATGTGTGAGTAGTTCATCCTTGGACTATGGGTCCATAGCAGTAGCTAGATGGTTGTCTTCTCCTCATGTGCTATCATGTTTAGATCTTGTGAGCTGCCTATCATGATTAAGATCGTCTATTTGTAATGCTACATTGTTGGGATCCGATGAATATGGAATACTATGTCAAGTTGATTATTGATCTATCATGTATGTGTTGTTTATGATTTTGCATGCTCTCCGTTGCTAGTAGAGGCTCTGGCCAAGTTGATACTTGTAACTCCAAGAGGGAGTATTTATGCTCGATAGTGGGTTCATGCCTCCATTAAATCTGGGACAGTGACAGAAAGTTCTAAGGTTGTGGATGTGTTGTTTCCACTAGGGATAAAACATCAATGCTTTGTCTAAGGATATTTGTGTTGATTACATTACGCACCATACTTAATGCAATTGTCTGTTGGGGTGCGAATGCTAACCCGAAAATGGACTTTTTAGGCATAGATGCATGCTAGATAGCGGTCTATGTAATTTGTCGTAATGCCCTAAGTAAATCTCATATTAGTCATCATGATATGTATGTGCATTGTTATGCCCTCTCTATTTGTCAATTGCCCAACTGTAATTTGTTCACCCAACATACTATTTCTTATTGGAGAGACACCACTAGTGAACTGTGGACCCCGGTCCATTTTGTACATCTGAATACAATCTACTGCAATCATTGTTCTCTGCTGCTCATTGAAAACAAACATCATTTTCCACACCATACGTTTAGTCTTTTGTTTACAGCAAGCCGGTGAGATTGACAACCTCACTGTTAAGTTGGGGCAAAGTATTTTGATTGTGTTGTGCAGGTTCCACATTGGCGCCGGAATCCCTGGTGTTGCGCCGCACTACACTCCTCCACCAACAACCTTCACGTGGCCTTCGTCTCCTACTGGTTTGATAACCTTGGTTTCTTACTGAGAGAAAACTTGCTGCTGTTCGCATCACACCTTCCTCTTGGGGTTCCCAACGGACGTGTGCTTCACGCGTTATCAAGCTCTTTTTCTGGCGCCGTTGCCGGCGAGATCAAGACACGCTGCAAGGGGAGTCTCCCACATCCAATCTCTTTACTTTGTTATTGTCTTGCTTACTTTACTTTATTTACTATTTTGTTTGCTTTCTCCATATCAAAAACACAAAAAAATTAGTTACTTGCTTTTCTTTATTTACCGTCTTGTTTGCTTTCTCCATATCAAAAACACAAAAAAATTAGTTACTTGCATCTACTTTATTTAGTTTGCTTTATTTACTACTGCTAAAATGGGTACTCCTGAGAACAGTAAGTTGTGTGACTTCACTAGCACAAATAATAATGATTTCCTATGCACACCTATTGCTCCACCTGCTGCTACAGCAGGATTTTATGAAATTAAACCTGCTTTACTAAATCTTGTTATGAGAGAGCAATTTTCTGGTGTTAGTTATGATGCTGCTGCTGCCCATCTTAATAATTTTGTTGAACTTTGTGAAATGCAAAAGTATAAGGATGTAGATGGTGAAATTATAAAACTGAAATGGTTTCCTTTCTCCTTAAGAGGAAGAGCTAAAGATTGGTTGCTATCTTTGCCTAAAAATAGTATTGATTCATGGACTAAATGTAAGGATGCTTTCATTGGTAGATATTATCCTCCCGCTAAAATTATATCTTTGAGAAGTAGCATAATGAATTTTAAGCAATTGGATAATGAACATGTTGCCCAAGCATGGTAAAGAATTGCCCTACCCATGGACTAACTACTTGGATGATCATCCAAACCTTTTATGCAGGACTGAATTTTTCTTCGCGGAACCTATTGGATTCAGCTGCTGAAGGTACTTTGATGTCCATCAGCTTAGGCGCCGCAACAAAGCTTCTTGATGATATGATGATAAATTACTCTGAATGGCACAGTGAAAGGACTCCACAAGGTAAGAAGGTAAATTCTGTTGAAGAAGCCTCCTCCTTGAGTGATAAGATTGATGCTATTATGTCTATGATTGTTAATGGTAGATCTAATGTTGATCCTAATAATGTTCCTTTAGCTTCATTGGTTGCTCAAGAAGAGCATGTTGATGTGAACTTCATTAAAAATAACAATTTCAAAAACAATGCTTATAGAAATAATTTTGGTAACAACAATTATATGCCATATCCTTCTAATTCTTATGGTAGATCTATTTTGCCTAATGAGGAAAAGATGCTAGAAATTGAAAGAGCTACTAAGAGCTTTATGCAATCAAAATATGAGCAAAATCAATTGTTTACTAAAACTATAAGTATTGCGATGATAATCCATGTTAATCCGAGCTAATTAGGACAAGGTGCAGGCACTATTGGTAATCTATGCATGAGGCTTGCAACTTGTAGGATATAATTTACATAATGCATATGCTTTATTACTACCGTTGACAAAATTGTTTCTTGTTTTCAAAATCAAAGTCTAGCACAAATATAGCAATCGATGCTTCCCTCCGCAAAGGGCCATTCTTCTACTTTTATGTTGAGTCAGTTTACCCATTTCTCTCCATCTTAAGAAGCAAACACTTGTGTTAACTGTGCATTGATTCTTACATACTTGCTTATTGCACTTATTATATTACTTTATGTTGACAATATCCATGAGATATACATGTTATAAGTTGAAAGCAACCGCTGAAACTTAATCTTCCTTTGTGTTGCTTCAATGCCTTTACTATGAATTTATTGCTTTATGAGTTAACTCTTATGCAAGACTTATTGATGCTTGTCTTGAAAGTACTATTCATGAAAAGTCTTTGATATATGATTCAATTGTTTACTCATTGTCTTTACCATTGCTTCGAATCGCTGCATTCATTACATGTGCTTACAATAGTATTGATCAAGATTATGATAGCATGTCACTTCAGAAATTATTTTTGTTATCGTTTACCTACTCGGGGCGAGTAGGAACTAAGCTTGGGGATGCTTGATACGTCTCAAACGTGTCTATAATTTCTTATGTTTCATGCTACTTTATTGGTGATACTCACATGTTTTATACATACTTTATGTCATATTTATGCATTTTCCGGCACTAACCTATTAACGAGATGCCGAAGAGCCAGTTGCTGTTTTCTGCTGTTTTTGGTTTCAGAAATCCTAGTAAGGAAATATTCTCGGAATTGGACGAAATCAACGCCCAGGGGCCTATTTTTCCACGAAGCTTCCAGAACACCGAAAGGGAACCGAAGTGGGGCGACGAGGCGCCGCCACACTAGGGAGGCGCGGCCCAGGGGGGCCCGCGCGGCCCTAGCATGTGGGCCCCTCGTCAGCCCTCCGACTTCGCCCTTCCGCCTACTCAAAGTCTTCGTCGCGAATACCCCAGTACCGAGAGCCACGATACGGAAAACCTTCCAGAGACACCGCCGCCGCCAATCCCATCTCGGGGGATTCAGGAGATCGCCTCCGGCACCCTGCCGGAGAGGGGAATCATCTCCCGGAGGACTCTTCACCGCCATGGTCGCCTCCGGAGTGATGATTGAGTAGTTCACCCCTGGACTATGGGTCCATAGCAGTAGCTAGATGGTCGTCTTCTCCTAATTTTGCTATCATTGTTGGATCTTGTGAGCTACCTAACATGATCAAGATCATCTATTTGTAATGCTACATGTTGCGTTTGTTGGGATACGATGAATAGTGAATGCTATGTTATGTTGATTATCAATCTATCATCTATGTGTTGTTTATGATCTTGCATGCTCTCCGTTATTAGTAGAGGCTCTGGCCAAGTTTTTACTTGTAACTCCAAGAGGGAGTATTTATGCTCGATAGTGGGTTCATGTCTCCATTAAATCTGGGACAGTGATAGAAAGTTCTAAGGTTGTGGATGTGCTATTGCCACTAGGGATAAAACATCAATGCTATGTCTAAGGATGTATTTGTTGATTACATTACGCACCATACTTAATGCAATTGTCTGTTGTTTGCAACTTAATACTGGAGGGGGTTCGGATGATAACCTGAAGGTGGACTTTTTAGGCATAGATGCATGCTGGATAGCGGTCTATGTACTTTGTCGTAATGCCCAATTGAATTTCACACTACTCATCATAACATGTATGTGCATGGTCATGCCCTCTTTATTTGTCAATTGCCCAACTGTAATTTGTTCACCCAACATGCTATTTATCTTATGGGAGAGACACCACTAGTGAACTGTGGACCCCGGTCCATTCTTTTACATCGAATACAATCTACTGCAGTACTTGTTCTACTGTTCTCTGCAAACAATCATCATCCACACTATACATCTAATCCTTTGTTACAGCAAGCCGGTGAGATTGACAACCCCACTGTTAAGTTGGGGCAAAGTATTTTGATTGTGTTGTGCAGGTTCCACGTTGGCGCCGGAATCCCTGGTGTTGCGCCGCACTACACTCCTCCACCAACACCCTTCACGTGGCCTTCATCTCCTACTGGTTCGATAACCTTGGTTTCTTACTGAGGGAAAACTTGCTGCTGTACGCATCACACCTTCCTCTTGGGGTTCCCAACGGACGTGTGCTTCACGCGTTATCAAAGGTCGAACAAGACGCTGCATCTGTTGGAGATCTTCGGAAGAGACTCCATCAAGCGGAAACCGCTTTAAGCGAGAATATAACTCAACAAACTGCTCGCGAAGAAGATGTCATTGGCCGCCTGCAGTCGCAGAATTGACGATTTGTCAATAAGTTAATTAATCCCTTTGCTCGGATCCCTTCCAAGATTAGCTCTCCCTGTATTTGTTGATAACCCAAAATTCGTTTCAGTAGGAAAGATGGTTCAAGACTTTGAACTTGAAAGGCCTGAAGGGGACCGTCTTCTAGATGCCCTTTCTATCCTTGAGATTCACGGGGACCTGGCGCGCCGTAGTATTGCTGATGCGCGAAATGCATTCACACGCCTTTTTCCCTACTTCTTCCCGAAGAAAAGCACGCCGGAGCCCTTCTCTGAGCTTGCGAAGTGCTATATTCCCGATGAAGATCTTGGGCTAGCTTTGCGGCAGGAAAACCTGAAGATTGGTGTCAAAGGCACCATAGCTTTGGTTGCCGAGAGCCAACAAAGCATCGAATGGGCGAAAGCTGGCGAGACGAAGAAGATCAGCAAGGAGAGATGGAAAACTTTGATCAAGGCTGCCAAGCCGCATTCGAAGAAGATCCTCTCCTTCCTCGGATACAAGCCAGCTACTCCTTCCAGTTCTGCCAAGCCGGAGGTCAAGTAGACCATAATGTCTTTGTTTTTTCTTTCTCCGCTTCTTTTGATGTTGTCGCCTTAGTACTGTCTTGCGGCAGCTTGCCATTGGTTCAATAGGAACCAATTCTTGTAATGAACGTGTAAATATCCGAAAGATTAATGGAATGCTATTTTGCAAAGTGATTGATGTCGGAATTTTCTCTCCAGTTGCTTTTTGACAACTATACCGCGATACCTCGTTCCTCGGATGCTTTGCCCGCTTCCTCCTACTCGAGGAAAACGTCTGCTGATGATTTCGTTGAAGATTCTTCGAACGCTGGTCCAGTACAAGATTTGAACGAACTTCGACAACAACTCCAGTCGATGAAGAAACAAGCACTTGTGATGATGGAACAATCTCGAAAATCATCCGAGAGGTAGAAAATTGCTCTTCAACAGGCCCAGGAAGCCTTAGCTTTAAAAGAGGCTACAGTCGCTGAAGCTGCGCATGCTACTTCCCGAGAAGATTATATGCTTGAGTTGATGGCTGATGCTAGCCTGGATATGGCGGGTATGCTTCATAAGTTTGAAATTCCAGCCTACTTTATTTACTTGTTTTTCATCTCTCACTATGATACTTTCGTCGAGTAGGTTCTTTTTTGGATACTGCTGTCGAAGACCAACGAGTTGACGTGAGATCAAATCTACCTGTCAAACTTGCTCTGGACCATGGCTCTAGCTTTTGGGGTACACCGGATCGTACCCGACGAATCATCAGATTTCAAGACTGCGCGGGTCAAGTCCGTGATTATCTTGATTTCTGCACAAGGACGCTGGCCCTGGTTTATAACACCATGTTTCCTCGAAACTCCTAGCCAAGACCCTTCCTGACTTGATGAATAAATTCAAGGATGCTCCTCGAATACATGAGTTCGTGAAGGCCCAATTGACTGCTGGAGTTAGGTTTTCTATGATCATGTTGCAGATCTGCTACCCGAAGTTAGATATGACCAAAGTCGTTGAAATTTTCCATGCAAAACTGAAGAGACGGAGGAGGAATATCGACAAAATCAACGATGTTGTAACCCCCGTGGCCGAGGAAATGATGGATGATCTACTTCGAATGGATGCTGAATTCTTCATGAAGGGTAACTATACTGATCACATGGGTGCCACTGCTGACGATGAAAGAGTGAACATAGATGACCTGATAGGATATGACTGAAAATCTACTTCTTTTGTCAAAAAAATTCTTGACAAAGGAAACATGTATATTGTAAGCACTATGTATATTGTAATAAAAATCTTATATGTTTTTTCTTTCCTCTAGCCCCCGAGCTTTTTCGGTGGCCAGTGTTTTTATCTTTATTGGTTTGCGAGGTATTTTGTACCAAGGCAAATATCTTGTAGATTGTATATTGCGAAGATTTGTGTATATATATTGATTTTTCCGGTTGCAAGCCCCCGAGCATGTCGAAGAAAAAGATGTATATCACCAATATCTTTATTATATTGCAGCACCGTGAGCCCGCCTCATTAAAAACCTTCCAGCCCCACTCGGTTCCCTGAAAGGAAAAGAGTGCGTCTGAAAACTCGCGGGCGTTTCAGTACATTGTATGTTTACATATGTGTCTATATTTCAATTTAGGCGTAAAAACTCCTAAGCTGCGCCACGTTCTAGGGATTTGGCTCGGCGATCCCTGTCTTCTTGTCCTTTATCCTGTATGCTCCTCCTTCAATTACTTCGGTGACGATGTACGGGCCTATCCATGGCGACTCGAATTTCTCATGGCTATCTTGCGTAAGCCGAAGGACTAGGTCGCCAACTTGGAAGGACCTTGGTCGCAAATGTCGACTATGATAATTTTTCAAGTCTTGCTGGTACTTGGATACTCGTGATAGAACCTCGTCTAGAGCTTCGTCGAGTGCATCGACATCATCCTCCAATGCCTTTTTTGAAGTTTCTTCGTCATATTCCGCCACTCTTGGAGAGTTGTGTTCTATTTCTATCGGTAGCACTGCCTCGGCTCCATGAACTAGGAAAACGGAGTTTCTTGTGTCGCTGTATTGGGTGTTGTCCGTATACTCCATAACACGCAAGGCAATTCCTCTGGCCAGGTATGTCAAGCTTTTTCCAATGGTGTTAGCAGACATTTCTTGATGCCATTGCAGATGATTCCGTTTGCTTTTCGACTTGACCATTGGTCTGCGGGTGCGCAACCGATGCAAAGTGTAGTTTAATACCTACCTCTGCGCAATATGCCTTGAATTCCTTGGAGGTAAAATTGCTGCCTGATACGTCTCAAACGTATCTATAATTTCTTATGTTCCATGCTACTTTATTGATGATACTCACATGTTTTATACATACTTTATGTCATATTTATGCATTTTCCGGCACTAACCTATTAACGAGATGTCGAAGAGCCAGTTGTTGTTTTCTGCTGTTTTTGGTTTCAGAAATCCTAGTAAGGAAATATTCTCGGAATTGGACGAAATCAACGCCCAGGGGCCTATTTTTCCACGAAGCTTCCAGAACACCGAAAGGGAACCGAAGTGGGGCGACGAGGCGCCGCCACACTAGGGCGGAGCGGCCCAGGGGGGCCCGCGTGGCCCTAGCGTGTGGGCCCCTCGTCAGCCCTCCGACTCCGCCCTTCCGCCTACTTAAAGTCTTCGTCGCGAATACCCCAGTACCGAGAGCCACGATACGGAAAACCTTCCAGAGACGCCGCCGCCGCCAATCCCATCTCGGGGGATTCAGGAGATCACCTCCGGCACCCTGCCGGAGAGGGGAATCATCTCCCGGAGGACTCTTCACCTCCATGGTCGCCTCCGGAGTGATGAGTGAGTAGTTCACCCCTGGACTATGGGTCCATAGCAGTAGCTACATGGTCGTCTTCTCCTAATTGTGCTATCATTATTGGATCTTGTGAGCTGCCTAACATGATCAAGATCATCTATTTGTAATGCTACATGTTGCGTTTGTTGGGATCCGATGAATAGTGAATGCTATGTTATGTTGATTATCAATCTATCATCTATGTGTTGTTTATGATCTTGCATGTTCTCCGTTATTAGTAGAGGCTCTGGCCAAGTTTTTACTTGTAACTCCAAGAGGGAGTATTTATGCTCGATAGTGGGTTCATGCCTCCATTAAATCTGGGACAGTGACAGAAAGTTCTAAGGTTGTGGATGTGATGTTGCCACTAGGGATAAAACATCAATGCTATGTCTAAGGATGTATTTGTTGATTACATTACGCACCATACTTAATGCAATTGTCTGTTGTTTGCAACTTAATACTGGAGGGGGTTCGGATGATAACCTGAAGGTGGACTTTTTAGGCATAGATGCATGCTGGATAACGGTCTATGTACTTTATCGTAATGCCCAATTGATTTCACACTACTCATCATAACATGTATGTGCATGGTCATGCCCTCTTTATTTGTCAATTGCCCAACTGTAATTTGTTCACCCAACATGCTATTTATCTTATGGGAGAGACACCACTAGTGAACTGTGGACCCCGGTCCATTCTTTTACATCGAATACAATCTACTGCAATACTCGTTCTACTGTTCTCTGCAAACATCATCATCCACACTATACATCTAATCCTTTGTTACAGCAAGCCGGTGAGATTGACAACCTCACTGTTAAGTTGGGGCAAAGTATCTTGGTTGTGTTGTGCAGGTTCCACGTTGGCGCCGGAATCCCTGGTGTTGCGCCACACTACACTCCGCCGCCATCAACCTTCAACGTGCTTCTTGACTCCTACTGGTTCGATAACCTTGGTTTCTTACTGAGGGAAAAACTTGCCGCTGTACGCATCATACCTTCCTCTTGGGGTTCCCAACGGACGTGTGCTTTATTGTCACAAGCAGCAAAGCTTTTTCTGGCGCCGTTGCCGGGGAGATCAAGACACGCTGCAAGGGGAGTCTCCACTTCCAATCTCTTTACTTTGTTTTTGTCTTGCTCTATTTTATTTACTGCTTTGTTTGCTTTATATCAAAATACAAAAAAATTAGTTACTTGTTTTACTTTACTTAATTCCATGCATCTTTTTGTTTCTTGTTCGCTAGTTAGGCATAATGGAAAATAACAGTGAGCATTTTAATCTATTTCCTGAGTTAAGACATGGATTGTTTGATGCGAAAATTAAAAAACCTATGGAACCTTATTTGCATGCTAGTAGCAATGTTATTAGTATGAACGCTTCGAACACCATTTTTGCTAATGCTATGGAAAATTCTAAGCTTGGGGAAGCTGGTTTTGATGAGCATGATATTTTTAGTCCCCCAAGCATGGAGGAGAAAATTAATTATGATTACAATATGCCTCCTATATATGATGATTATGGTGATAAGAATAATAATGATAGCTATTTTATTGAATTTGCTCCCACTACAATTAATAGTAATGATTATGCTTATGTGGAGAGTAATGATACTTTTATGCATGTGAATAAGAATGCTTTATGTGATAGTTATATTGTTGAGTTTGCTCATGATACTACTGAAAGTTATTATGAGAGAGGGAAACATGGTTATATGCATCTTAATAATATTAAGTTTCCCCTCTTTATGTTGAGAATCTTGAAGTTACTCGTGTTTTATCTTCCTATGCTTGTCACTTTGCTCTTCATGAACTTGTTTATTTACAAGATTCCTTTTCATAGGAAGTGGGTTAGACTTAAATGTGTTTTGAATTTGCTTTTTGATGCTCTCTTTTGCTTCAACTCTTATTTCTTGCGAGTGCATCATTAGAATTGCTGAGCCCATCTTAATGGCTATAAAGAAAGCACTTTTCGGGAGATAACCCATGTTTTGATTTTACTACTGTAATTTTGTTTTATATTTGAGTCTTGGAAGTTGTTACTACTGTAGCAACCTCTCCTTATCTTTATTTTATTGCATTGTTGTGCCAAGTAAAGTCTTTGATAGTAAGGTTCATACTAGATTTGGATTACTGCGCAGAAACAGATTTCTTGCTGTCACGAATTTGAGCAGTAGTCTCTGTAGGTAACTCAGAAAATTCTGCCAATTTAAGTGAGAGATCCTCAGATATGTACGCAACTTTCATTAAATTTGAGCATTTTCATTTGAGCAAGTCTGGTGCACCTAAAAAATTCATCTTTACGTACTGTTCTGTTTTGACAGATTCTGCCTTTTATTTCGCATTGCCTGTTTTGCTATGCTTGATGGATTTCTTTATTCCATTAACTTTCAGTAGCTTTGTGCAATGTCCAGAAGTGTTAAGAATGATTATATCACCTCTGAACATGTGAATTTTGATTATGCACTAACCCTCTAATCAGTTGTTTTGAGTTTGGTGTGGAGGAAGTTTTCAAGGATCAAGAGAGGAGGATGATACAATATGATCAAGGAGAGTGAAAGCTCTAAGCTTGGGGATGCCCCGGTGGTTCATCCCTGCATATTTCAAGAAGACTCAGTATCTAAGCTTGGGGATGCCCAAGGCATCCCCTTCTTCATCGACAACATTATCAGGTTCCTCTAGTGAAACTACATTTTTATTCCGCCACATCTTATGTGCTTTACTTGGAGCGTCTGTTTGTTTTTGTTTTTGTTTTGTTTGGATAAAATGGATCCTAGCATTCATTGTGTGGGAGAGAGACACGCTCTGCTGTTGCATATGGACAAATATGTCCTTAGGCTTTACTTATAATGTTCATGGCGAAGGTTGAACTGCTTCGTTAAATTGTTATATGGTTGGAAACGGGAAATGCTACATGTGGTAATTGGTAGAATGTCTTGAATAATTTGATACTTGGCAATTGTTGTGCTCATAAGGATCATGTTTAAGCTCTTGCATCATATACTTTGCACCTATTAGTGAAGAAATACATAGAGCTTGCTAAAATTTGGTTTGCATGATTGGTCTCTCTAAGGTCTAGATATTTTCTAGTAACGGTCGAACAACAAGGAAGATGGTGTAGAGTCTTATAATGCCTGCAATATGTGTTTTATGTGAGTTTTGCTGTACCGGTTCATACTTGTGTTTGTTTCAAATAACCTTGCTAGCCTAAGCCTTGTATTGAGAGGGATTACTTCTCATGCATCCAAATCCTTGAGCCAAACACTATGCCATTTGTGTCCACCATACCTACCTACTACATGGTATTTCTCCGCCATTCCAAAGTAAATTGCTTGAGTGGTACCTTTAAATTTCTATCCTTTATCCTTGCAATATATAGCTCATGGGACAGATAGCCTAAAAACTATTGTGGTATTGAATATGTACTTATGTATTTTATCTCTTATAAGTTGCTTGTTGAGCGATAACCATGTTCCTGGGGACGCCATCAACTACCCTTTGTTGAATATCATGTGAGTTGCTATGCATGTTCGTCTTGTCTGAAGTAAGGGTGATTTATCATGAGTTGAATGGTTTGAGTATGCATATTGTTAGAGAAGAGCATTGGGCCGCTAACTAAAGCCATGATCCATGGTGGAAGTTTCAGTTTTGGACAACAATCCTCAATCTCTTATGAGAATATTATTTGTTGCTGAATGCTTATGCATTAAAAGAGGAGTCCATTATCTGTTGTCTATGTTGTCCCGATATGGATGTCTAAGTTGAGAATAATCAAAAGCGAGAAATCCAATGCGAGCTTTCTCCTTAGACCTTTGTACAGGCGGCATAGAGGTACCCCTTTGCGACACTTGGTTAAAACATATGTATTGCGATGATAATCCATGTTAATCCGAGCTAATTAGGACAAGGTGCGGGCACTATTGGTAATCTATGCATGAGGCTTGCAACTTGTAGGATATAATTTACATAATGCATATGCTTTATTACTACCGTTGACAAAATTGTTTCTTGTTTTCAAAATCAAAGCTCTAGCACAAATATAGCAATCGATGCTTCCCTCTGCAAAGGGCCATTCTTCTACTTTTATGTTGAGTCAGTTTACCCATTTCTCTCCATCTTAAGAAGCAAACACTTGTGTTAATTGTGCATTGATTCTTACATACTTGCTTATTGCACTTATTATATTACTTTATGTTGACAATATCCATGAGATATACATGTTATAAGTTGAAAGCAACCGCTAAAACTTAATCTTCCTTTGTGTTGCTTCAATGCCTTTACTATAAATTTATTGCTTTATGAGTTAACTCTTATGCAAGACTTATTGATGCTTGTCTTGAAAGTACTATTCATGAAAAGTCTTTGCTATATGATTCAATTGTTTACTCATTGTCTTTACCATTGCTTCGAATCGCTGCATTCATTACATGTGCTTACAATAGTATTGATCAAGATTATGATAGCATGTCACTTCAGAAATTATTTTTGTTATCGTTTACCTACTCGGGGCGAGTAGGAACTAAGCTTGGGGATGCTTGATACGTCTCAAACGTATCTATAATTTCTTATGTTCCATGCTACTTTATTGGTGATACTCACATGTTTTATACATACTTTATGTCATATTTATGCATTTTCCGGCACTAACCTATTAACGAGATGCCGAAGAGCCAGTTGCTGTTTTCTGCTGTTTTTGGTTTCAGAAATCCTAGTAAGGAAATATTCTCGGAATTGGACGAAATCAACGCCCATGGGCCTATTTTTCCACGAAGCTTCCAGAACACCGAAAGGGAACCGAAGTGGGGCGACGAGGCGCCGCCACACTAGGGCGGCGCGGCCCTAGCATGTGGGCCCCTCGTCAGCCCTCCGACTCCGCCCTTCCGCCTACTTAAAGTCTTCGTCGCGAATACCCCAGTACCGAGAGCCACGATACGGAAAACCTTCCAGAGACGCCGCCGCCGCCAATCCCATCTCGGGGGATTCAGGAAATCGCCTCCGGCACCCTGCCGGAGAGGGGAATCATCTCCCGGAGGACTCTTCACCGCCATGGTCGCCTCCGGAGTGATGAGTGAGTAGTTCACCCCTGGACTATGGGTCCATAGCAGTAGCTAGATGGTCGTCTTCTCCTAATTGTGCTATCATTGTTGGATCTTGTGAGCTGCCTAACATGATCAAGATCATCTATTTGTAATGCTACATGTTGCGTTTGTTGGGATCCGATGAATAGTGAATGCTATGTTATGTTGATTATCAAGCTATAATCTATGTGTTGTTTATGATCTTGCATGCTCTCCGTTATTAGTAGAGGCTCTGGCCAAGTTTTTACTTGTAACTCCAAGAGGGAGTATTTATGCTCGATAGTGGGTTCATGCCTCCATTAAATGCAGGACGATGTGAGAAAGTTCTAAGGTTGTGGATGTGCTGTTGCCACTAGGGATAAAACATCAATGCTATGTCTAAGGATGTATTTGTTGATTACATTACGCACCATACTTAATGCAATTGTCTGTTGTTTGCAACTTAATACTGGAGGGGGTTTGGATGATAACCTGAAGGTGGACTTTTTAGGCATAGATGCATGCTGGATAGCGGTCTATGTACTTTGTCGTAATGCCCAATTGAATTTCACACTACTCATCATAACATGTATGTGCATGGTCATGCCCTCTTTATTTGTCAATTGCCCAACTGTAATTTGTTCACCCAACATGCTATTTATCTTATGGGAGAGACACCACTAGTGAACTGTGGACCCCGGTCCATTCTTTTACATCGAATACAATCTACTGCAATACTCGTTCTACTGTTCTCTGCAAACATCATCATCCACACTATACATCTAATCCTTTGTTACAGCAAGCCGGTGAGATTGACAACCTCACTGTTAAGTTGGGGCAAAGTATCTTGGTTGTGTTGTGCAGGTTCCACGTTGGTGCCGGAATCCCTGGTGTTGCGCCGCACTACACTCCGCCGCCATCAACCTTCAACGTGCTTCTTGACTCCTACTGGTTCGATAACCTTGGTTTCTTACTGAGGGGAAAACTTGCCGCTGTACGCATCATACCTTCCTCTTGGGGTTCCCAACGGACGTGTGCTTTACCGTCACAAGCAGCACTGCCATTGTCCGTGACGATGCTATGAGGAACTCCAAACCGAAAATGATACTTTTGATGAACTTGACCGTTGATGCTGCATCTGGCGAGTTTATCGGTTTTGCCTCAATCCACTTAGTAAACCTATCGATAGCTACGAGCATATACTTGTATCCTCCTGGCCATGCCTTGTGCAATTTTCCCACCATATCAAGTCCCCATTGAGCGAAAGGCCATGATAGTGGTATCGGCATCAGTTCTGCTGCCGGAGAGTGAGGTTTTGCGGCAAACCTTTGGCACGCATCGCAGGTGCACACTATGTCCTTTGCATCTTCTATTGCTGTAAGCCTATAAAATCCTGCTCTGGAAACCTTGGCCGCTATTGCTCGACTGCTTGCATGATGTCCGCACACCCCACGTGTACATCCTTCAGAATAAGCCTCCCTTCTTCGGGTGTAACACATCTCTGTAATACTCCCGAAATACTTCGTTTATACAGCTCTCCCTTGACCACAGTAAAGGCTTTCGATCATCGAATAACTCGCCTGGCTTCTACCGGATCCTCGGGTATTTATTTCCTTAAGATGTATGCTACGTAAACCTACATCCAAGGAACTTGTATCACCATTACCTCGTGTGTTTCCTCGTCTCCTAAGACGCTTGCTTTTGTTTCTTTCGGAGCCCCCGAGTCTTTCTGAAGCTTCTCCTTCTTTTTGGCTGTTTCTTTGCCTTGGTTGATCTTTCGGTTATTTCCTCCCAAAATACTCCGGGTGGTATTGCTAAGCATTGCGACCCGATGTTTGCCAGAACATCGGCTTCATCGTTACTGGGTCTGCTGATATGTTTACTTCGCCCGTCGAAAAGCTTCTCTAGTTCATTATATACTTCTTTGTATGCAATCATACTGTCATTAACTACGTCACACTGATTCATCACCTGTTGAGCCACTAGCTATGAATCACCGAAGATTTTTAATCGGGTTGCTCCGCAAGCTTTCGCCATCTTCATCCCATGTATGAGTTCTTCATACTCCACCTCATTATTGGATGCGTTTGGAAACGTCATCCGCAGCACGTATTTCAGCTTGTCGCCTTGAGGTGACACTAGTATTACGCCTGCTCCAGCTCCTTCTAACCTCTGGATCCATCGAAATTCATGGTCCAGGTTCTCGACAAATCTGGGGGTCCTGTGTTTTGCAGCTCCATCCACTCTGCGACAAAGTCTGGTAAGATCTGCGACTTTATTGCTTTTCTTTTCTCATATGTGATGTCCCAAGGGGAAAGCTCTATTTCCCAAAGGGAGACACAACCCGTAGCCTCTGGGTTGTTTAATATATTGGATAAAGGCGCCTCATTGACCACTATTATCGGATGTGCCGAAAAATAGTGTCTCAGTTTTCTTGCGGTTGTGAACACTCCATATGCTAGCTTCTGGTATTGCGGGTACCGCTGTTTTGAAGGTGATAATACTTCACTGATGAAGTATACCGTCAGCTGGACTCCAAGGAGTTTTCCTTCTTCTTCTCTTTCGACCACAAGTACTATGCTAAGCACCTGAGGCGTGGCTGCGATGTATAACATGAGAGGTTCTTTTTTCCTTGGGCGCCACCAATATTGGTGGTGTCGAGATTGTGCGCTTCAGGTCCTCAAAGGCTCTGTCTGCTTCTTCGTTCCACTCGAACTTTTCTCCCTGCTTGATCAAGGCGTAGAACGGCAACGCCTTTTCTCCCAGTCTGGCGACGAATCTGCTTAAAGCTGCGACTCACCCAGTCAGCTCCTGTATCTCTTTTAACTTTGTTGGCTTCCGCATCATTACGATGGCTTGAATTTTCTCTGGGTTGGCCTCGATTCCTCTTGATGGCACCAGGAAACCGAGAAGTTCTCCCGCAGGGACGCCAAAAGACCACTTCGTCGGGTTCAACTTGAGGCAAAATTTATCGAGATTGTCAAAAGTTTCCTTGAGATCCTCGATCAAGCTTGAGCTCTTGTTTGTTGTTATGATGACATCATCAATGTATACTTGAACGTTCTTGCCAATATGTGTGGCAAGACACTTCTGCATCATCCGCTGATATGTTGCTCCCGCGTTTTTTTAACCCGAAAGGCAATGGTCTATAACAGAACACGCCATAAGGTGTTATGAAAGCTGTTTTGACTTCATCTTCTTCTTTCAATCTGATCTGGTTGTAACCAGAATATGCCTCCAGGAAGGAAAGACGTTCACAGCCTGCCGTGGAATCGATGATTTGATCGATCCTTGGGAGGGGGAAGTGATCCTTAAGATAATGTTTATTGAGACACATGAAGTCGACGCACATGCGAAGGACCTATGTGTTTTTCTTTTGAACCAACACTAGGTTAGCTACCCATGTGGCCTCTGTATGTAACTCTTTGATAAAACCAGCTTCTCTTAGTCGATTGATTTCTGACAGCATAGCTTTGCGGTTCGGTTCCGAGAAACGCCGCAAAGGTTGTTTGATTGGCCTCGCCATTGGATCCAAGTTAAGGGGGTGCTTGGCAAATTCCCTGGGTACTCCTGGCATGTCAGCTGGACACCATGCGAAGATTTCCCAGTGCACACGGAGGAACTCGACGAGCGTGCTTTCCTATGCGAGATCCATGTTTGTTGCAATAGCTGTCGTCTTCTTGGGATCTGTTAGGTGAATCTGCACCTCCTTGGAATTTTTGGTTGTGTCGAAGGTTGGCTCCTTTAGCGGCCTCCCTCCATCAGACAACACGTCATAATCAGTTGTTAGCCTCCCATATACTCTGCTTGCATCCCGAAAGTTTCTGACAGTCGATGAAAATCCTTGTCACACTTATCAGCTAGTGCGAAACTGCCTTTTACTGTGATTGGGCCCTTGGGTCCAGGGAGTCTCCACAACAAGTATGTGTAATGTGGTACCTCCATAAACCTAGCATATGCGGGTCGTCCCAACAAGTCATGGTACTGTGATGGGAAATCCACGACTTCGAACTCCAACCTCTCTATTCTGTAGTTCTCTCGGGTTCCAAACTGAACGTCGAGATTGATCTTCCCCAATGGATAACTCGGCTTGTCCGGTGTGATACCATGGAAACGCGTGTCGGTTGGTTTCAAGTTTGCCAAGGATATGTTCATCTTCCTCAATGTATCTGCATACACGAGGTTTAAGTTGCTGCCTCCATCTATGAACACTCGTGAAACGTCGAATCCTGCGATCACCGCTGGTAAGATCAAAGCTGATTGCTCTGGTCGCGGAACTTGTTGCGGGTGGTCCGCTATGGTGAATCCAATGTCTTGTCCCGACCAATTGAGGTACTCGATTGTTGGTGGAGGCATCTTTTCTGCCATGAAGACTTGTCGCGAAATTACTTTTTGAGCTATGTTGGATGGCCTGGCCTTCTGAATCATCGAGACCGCGCCATTGGTGTCGATATAAGGAGGCGGGTGTGGTGCTGCCGCCAACTGCAACTGGTGTCGATTTTCGTCCGTTATTGCGGGAGGAGGTGGAAGATGGATCTCACTCCTTGGCCCGTGGGGGTTCCTTTTGACTGCTTGCGTGCTGGTGTGTCCTGCATATCTGTGTAGTACCAGGAAAGTTTGGCAGTCCTTCTACAGATGCCCATACTGCCTCTTTCCATTATTTTCGAGAAAGAAGTGCATTTGGCATGGCCCGTTTAAGAGATCTCGGGTGACACATACGGCCTTTGGAACCTCGGTCCACTATTTTGCATGTTAGGACGGGAGCCATCCTTGTAATTGTTGTGCTGCTCACCACTCTTTTGATAACCATCTCGACTATTACCTCCACTGTTTCCTTGGAAACCAGCCGATAGTTTGCCGGGAGGATCGTAATCTGAGAACTGGCGAGAAAATCGTCGTCTATTTTGAAAATTTCGATTACGCTCATCCTCAGGCGACCTATGTCGTTTGTTGTGAACAGTATCTTCTCCATCCGCCCAACGATTCGCTATTTCCATGAGTGCTGCTATTGTTTTCAGGTTGGTTCTTCCCAAATCCTCGACAAAGTCCCTCCTTCGGATTCCAGCAAGAAATGCATCTATTGCTCTTTCATCAGATATGTTTTCTGCCGAGTTTTTGGTGATGTTCCACCTCTGGATATACGTTCTCATTGGTTCATCATACTTTTGTCTGCAGACTCTCAGCTGCTCCAACGACGCGGGTTTCTTGCACGTGGATCGGGAGTTCTTCACAAATATATCTTCGAAACTTTCCCAGCTGTCGATGGAACCAGGAGGCAGATTTTTTATCCATGATCGTGCGGCTACACTCAAGTGTACTTGGATGCTTTGCATGGCTGTTGCTCTAGTTCCACCCATTAGTTTCACCGTCTCTAGGTAGTCGATTAACCTGTCCTCGGGATCTTGCATGCCATCGATTTTTTTGTAATTATCGGGTAGCTTAAACCCGGATGGAACCCGAGTTTTACGAACTCGCCTCGTAAAGCACGGGAGCACACACATATCCTCTTCGTTAACCTCTGGTGAGTGCCGACGTTCTCTTCTTTCTTGCCGCGCTCTGTCAACCCTTGCTTCTGTCGCTGTATCTCTTGCTCCACTCGTTCTCGGAGGGTCTTGCACTACTACGGTAGGTCGCATACTATTTTGCCTTGCAGATCCTTCGGGAGGCGTGCTTGTACTTGCGAACGCTATTCCCATGGCTCCAACTCCTGCCATGGCCATGTTATATAGTGCTTCTCTTGGATCTCCGGGAGGTGGCCTAGACGCCAGGATGAAAGCCTGTGTCGCCATATATCCAGCTTCTAGTGTCTTTGGAATAATATTCCCCCTCGTTTCTATTGACATAAAGGACATGCCGAGGTTTTGGACTAGGTTTCCCTCTCAGCCGCAGGTATATGCTGCAACCGAGACCTTGCCCTATTTCGAGCTGCTCTGTGACTATCTCCTCCCGAAGTGCCTGATTGTCGACTCAACTCAGCTCTTCGCCTGCTTGACTTGGAAGCCGCGGCTTGCCTCCTATCCAACTCAGCCTTCTGTTTTTCAAGTTCTCGTCTAGCACAGCCGAGTCTATATTGGTATGCTTGCAACTCTTCAGCTGTGGCGGTTACGGTCATTGGTTCTGTGCCATCAATAGCTCTTGCAACTCTGTCCCAAACTGCTCGCGGAAATTGTACCATCTGTCGTGTTGCAGGTCCGACATATTTGGTTCCCAAGCCTCGCGTAAGATCAGCGGGATCGATGTACGGATTTCCAGCGTTATCGAAAGCCTCTGTTGCTCTTGTGGGCGACTTGCTTCTTCAATTGCATAGACTTGATGATATTTTGAAGTTTGAGCTTCGTCGAGATTGGTGACACCATCGTATAGACCGGCAAAGACCTCCCTGACGGAAGTGGATCTATCGATGAAGCTGAAGCTGTCGACGTGATGACCCACAAGTATAGGGGGTGTATCGTAGTATCTTCGATAAGTAAGAATGTCGATCCCAACGAGGAGCAGAAGGTGTTGACAAGCAGTTTCGATGAAGGATTCACTGTAAATGCTCACAGACAAGTATTCAGGGGGTTTTGATGTAACAGATGAATAAAGTACGAGTAAGTAAAGTGCGAGAGTAACAATTGCAGCGAGTGGCCCAATCCTTTTTAGCACAAAGGACAAGCCGGTTTGTTTACTTATAATGACCAAACGTTCTCGAGGACACACGGGATTTTAGTCTAGTGCTTTCGCTACATACGGCTAATTAATCTTCATTGTTTTGATAAGTGTTGTGTGGGTGAACCTGTGCTAACGTACTGCCCTTCCTAGGACTAATACATACTTGTGATTATACCCCTTGCAAGCATCCGCAACTACAAGAAAGTAATTAAGATAGATCTAACCACAGCCTTAAACTCTGAGATCCTGCTATCCCTCTTGCATCGATATACCAACGGGGGTTTAGGTTTCTGTCACTCCGGCAACCCCGCAATTGGCAAACGAGTACAAGATGCATTCCCCTAGGCCCATAAAGGTGAAGTTTCATGTAGTCGACGTTCACACGATACCACTAGAAGAATAACACCACAACTTAAATATCATAACATTGAATATTACTCAACCATACTTCACTACTAACATTTAGACTTCACCCATGTCCTCAAGAACTAAACGAACTACTCACGAGACATCATATGGAACATGATCAGAGGTGATATGATGATGAATAACAATCTGAACATAAACCTTGGTTCAACGGTTTCACTCAATAGCATCAATAACAAGTAGAAATCAACACCGGGAGAGTTTCCCCTATCAAACAATCAAGATCAAACCCAAATTGCTACAGCGGTGATGATGTGCAGCGGTGGAGACGGCGGTGATGATGATGAAGATGATGATGATGGTGATGGAGATGATGTCCAGCTCGATGACGGTGACGATGGCGTCGATTTCCCCCTCCGGGAGGGAATTTCCCCGGCGGATCTCAGCCTGCCAGAGAGCTCTTTTCTCTCTGGTGTTCTCCGCCCCGCAGAGGCGGCTGTGTCTCTTCGCGAGGTACCCTCTGGAGCTTAGGTTTTCGGGACGAAGGCGTACGCGAAGAAAAGGAGGCGAGAGGGGGCTGTGGGCCCCCTCCTCACAGGGCGGCGCGGCCAGGCCTTGGGCCGCGCCAGCCTATGAGGTGGGCCCACCTCGGGTCCCCTCGGCTCCCCCTTCTGGCTCCCTTCGTCATCTGGAAAAATAGGATTTTTCATATAATTTCCGTCAACTGTCGATCTTCCGAAATATTGCATTCTGACGGCGCTTTTTCCAGCAGAATCCTGGCTCCGGTGCTCGATCCTCCAATAATCATGAAACATGCAAAATAGATGAAATAACATAAGTATTATCTCTAAATATGAAATATATCAATGAATAACAGCAAATTATGATATAAAATAGTGATGCAAATTGGACGTATCAACTCCCCCAAGCTTAGACTTCGCTTGTCCCCAAGCGAAACTGAACTCGGTAAACAGGACCACATGTTTATGGAGTGAAGAGTCAATAAATAAAATACGGACAAGAAGCATCATATTCATTCACACAAGATATTCTAGTAAACAACTTCCTCATATAACTCGACTTGAAACAAGTATAAGGTAATCACAAATAAAGGTGCATAAGAAATCATAGTTGGTGATGGCAAACTTCGTTCTTGGTCAAAGAACAGTTAACATGTTATACTTATCTATCGAGCAACGCTCTCATGTTAAAGTTTATATGGCACAACTTGAATACTCAATCATAATAGTCTCCTCAATATCATTGATAACTTTCAAAGCTATATTCATTCAGATAAAACTTGTAATAAACAGGGAAGAGTAAAAGACATGATGAGGTAAATCACAATATAATGGTTTGATCACAACAACTCAAATGCTTGCTTAAGATGGAAGGAAATAGGTTTACTGACTCAACATAAAGTAAAAGACAGGCCCTTCGCAGAGGGAAGCAGGGATTAAATCATGTGCTAGAGCTTTTTCAGTTTTGAAATCATATAAAGAGAATAAAAGTAACATTTTGGGAGGTGTTTGTTGTTGTCAACGACTGGTAGCGGGTACTCTAACCCCCTTGCCAGACAAACCTTCAAAGAGCGGCTCCCATTAAGTTTTATTTTGGTTTAGCACTCCTTCCAACCTTTCTTTCACAAACCATGGCTAACCGAATCCTCGGGTGCCTGCCAACAATCTCATACCATGAAGGAGTGCCTTTTTATTTTAGTTTTATTATGATGACACTCCCCCCAACCTTTGCTTACACAAGCCATGGCTAACCGAATTTCGGGTGCCGTCCATCAATCACATACCATGGAGGAGTGTCTATTTAGGTTAATTAATTTGGGACTGGGAATCCCATTGCCAGCTCTTTTTGCAAAATTATTGGATAAGAGGATGAAGCCACTAGTCCATTGGTGAAAGTTGCCCAAAAAGATTGAAAGATAAAACACCACATACTTCCTCATGAGCTATAAAACATTGACACAAATAAGAGATAGTAATTTTTGAACTATTTAAAGGTAGCACACGAAGTATTTACTTGGAATGGCCGGAAATACCATGTAGTAGGTAGTTATGGTGGACACAAATGACATAGGTTTGGGTTAGGGTTTGGATGCACGAGAAGTATTCCCTCTCAGTACAGGTCTTTGGCTAGCAAGGTTAATTAGCAAGCTTAAGAGTTAAAGGAAACAAACAAATATACATGTGATAGAAACAATCATGCATCTTCCTTGTAAGCACAAACAATTTTAACTTCAGAATAATAAGCTATGAGCTAACAAGAAAGAAAGATAATGAAACAACTACATGTATTTCTCTTTTCTACTTAAACCTCAAAGTGTTGTTGCTATTGACCAATGCTAAGTTTGCCAAAACCAAATAGATTTATTCAATGCTCCCAAAGTGATACCAATACTAAAATCAAGATCAATTCATATAATAGAGATTGCAAACTAAAATAAGATGTGCAATATGTAAATGATAAGACTTCTCATTAATATTCCATAACGATAACTCACACCAAGGGATACATAGACAATCAACTAAAGGAGAGATACTTCCACACTGCAACCCATCTTATATGATAACTTCCCTACTCATGATATGACACTACTTGACAGTAAAAAGTAAAAGATAGTGATGATATGATACCGCGGCACTCCCCCAAGCTTGGAACAAACCAAGGGGATGCCAATACCGATGATTAATTACTCCTTCGGCGATGGTGGTGATGAATTCCTCCCGCGCTTCTTACAGATCTCCTTCAGCTTCAGTTTCTCAGTTTGGCAATTCTGCACTAAGACTCGAAGAGATTCATTGTTATCTGAAGTTGGTGGTGGCGACCTCGTGATGGGCATCGAGTAATATTCCAGCATTCTACGGAGACGGTAATTCTCCTCCTGGAGTATCTCCACTTCTCTTCTTAGAGCCCGGTATTGATCACAAAACTCATCGGTAGTCCGTAGAGCTTCTTCCAACACGGGGAAAGAGTCGAGGCTAAGAGCAGGTGGTAAGGGTCCCTGCAAGTTATGAGAAAAAGAACGTCGAGTGTCAACAGATCCCACCAAGATTTGCTTACTCCCAACGGCTTGTTGCTCTTGTTTTGATGACACCCTTTTCACTTCTTCCTCCGAAAGCCCCTTGCCCTTGTTGTTGGAGGCCATGGTGCTCCTAGATTGAAAACAAATCCTGGTAGAAACAGCTAGAAACAAAGCACGTCGGGGCACGCCCTCGTGCGTCTCCTCCACTCCGTTTCAATCTCGTAATTTTTCATATTTTCCAAAAACAGAAAAAACATTGTTCGGAAAGTAAATTGCGAACTTTTTATTACCAGTACTATTACCTATTCAAAGTCGAGTTCTGGTGGACTGTCAATTTGTCCTTTGATGAAGGCCTCCGGTGTTTCCACTCGAATAACATCAACATCTACATTGTAAGAATCACCTGAGATATAATGCTTGAGTCTTTGTCCATTCACCACTTGCGTGGCATTGCCTTGGAGAGAGCTAATTTTAATTGCTCCTGAACGATACACCTCCTCAACAACATATGGTCCTTCCCATTTCGAGAGTAATTTCCCTGCAAAGAATCTGAGACGAGACCGATACAATAGGACTTTATCCCCAATATTAAATTCTCTTTTGATAATCCTTCTATCATGCCATTTTTTAACTTTCTCTTTAAAGAGTTTAGCATTTTCATAAGCTTCACTTCTCCATTCATCTAGAGAACTCAATTGCAGCAACCTCTTATTACCAGCTAGTTTAGGATCTTTATTTAGTTCTCTAACAGCCCAATAAGCTTTGTGCTCTAGTTCTAAAGGTAAATGACAAGCTTTTCCATAAACCATTTTATAAGGTGACATTCCCATGGGATTTTTATAAGCAGTTCTATAAGCCCATAGTGCTTCCTTCAATTTACTAGCCCAATTCTTTCTAGTTTTATTAACAGTCTTTTCCAAGATAGATTTAATCTCTCTATTTGATAATTCTACTTGCCCACTAGTTTGAGGATGATAAGCGGAAGCAATTCTATGATTAATACCATATTTAGCAAGAGTTTTTCTAAAACCACCATGAATAAAATGAGAACCTCCATCAGTCATAATATATCTTGGAACTCCAAATCTAGGAAAAATATTATCTAAAAGCATTCTTAAAGAGGTCTCACCATCAGCACTTTTTGTAGGTATGGCTTCCACCCATTTAGTAACATAATCAACAGCGACAAGTATATGAGTGTTACCTTCTGAAGAGGGAAAAGGTCTCATGAAGTCAAATCCCCAACAATCGAACGGCTCAATAACAAGAGTATAATTCATAGGCATTTCATTGCGTCTGGAGATATTTCCAACCCTTTGGCATTCATCACAAGATAAAATAAACTTCCTTGCATCTTTGAAGAGAGTTGGCCAATAAAAACCTGATTGTAGAACCTTTTGCGCGGTTCTATCTCCGGCGTGATGTCCTCCATAAGCACTACCATGACATTTACTCAATATCTCTTGTTGTTCATATTCGGGAACACATCTTCGCAGAATACCATCCACTCCTTCTTTATATAAGTGTGGGTCATCCCAGAAATAATGCCTCAAGTCATAAAAGAATTTCCTCCTTTGCTGGGCTGAAAAGGTTGGAGGCAAGTACTTGGAAACAATAAAGTTAGCATAATCAGCATACCAAGGACTGTCTCGCGAGCTCACCTTTATTACAGCCAATTGTTCATTTGGAAAACTATCATTAACAGGAACAGGATCATAAGCAATATTTTCCAATCTAGACAAATTATCAGCAACAGGATTATCAGCACCTGTCCTATCTACAATATGCAAATCAAATTCTTGCAACAGAAGTACCCATCTAATAAGCCTTGGCTTAGCATCCTTTTTTTGCATAAGGTATCTAACTGCAGCATGATCAGTATGAATTGTAACTTTTGAATCAACAATATAAGATCTAAACTTATCACAAGCAAAGACTACAGCTAACAATTCTTTTTCAGTAGTAGCATAATTTCTTTGAGCAGCATCAAGGGTTTTACTAGCATAATGAATAACATTCAATTTTTTATCTACTCGCTGTCCAAGAACAACGCCTACAGCAAAATCACTAGCATCACACATAATTTCAAATGGTAAATTCCAATCAGGAGGTTCAACTATAGGAGCAGTTGTTAAGGCTTTCTTTAGAGTTTCAAAAGCTTCCTTACAATCATCATCAAAAACAAAAGGTACATCTTTTTGAAGAAGATTAGTAAGAGGCTTTGAAATCTTGGAGAAGTCTTTAATAAACCTCCTATAAAACCCAGCATGACCAAGAACACTACGAATACCTTTAACATCCCTAGGATAGGGCATCTTCTCAATTGCTTCAACTTTAGCTCTATCAACTTCAATACCTCTCTCGGAAATTTTATGTCCCAATACAATTCCTTCATTAACCATAAAGTGGCATTTCTCCCAATTAAGAACAAGGTTAGTTTCTTCACATCTCTGCAAAACTTTATCAAGGTTCTGCAAGCAATTATCAAAAGAATTCCCATAGACAGAAAAATCATCCATGAATACCTCTACAATACTCTCGCAAAAGCCATGAAAAATAGCAGACATGCATCTTTGAAAAGTAGCAGGAGCATTACATAAACCAAAAGGCATACGTCTATAAGCATAAGTTCCATAGGGACAAGTGAAAGTGGTTTTCTCTTGATCCTTAGTTTTAACAGCAATTTGTGAAAACCCAGAATAACCATCAAGAAAGCAAAAATGAGTATTTTTAGACAACCTTTCTAACATTTGATCAATAAAAGGCAAAGGGTAATGATCTTTTTTAGTAACCTTATTAACTTTTCGATAATCAATGCACATTCTATACCCTACAACTACTCTTTGAGGGATGAGCTCATCATTATCATTAGGCACAACAGTCATTCCTCCTTTCTTAGGAACACAATGCGTGACTAACCCATCTACTATCAGTAATAGGATATATAATACCAGCTTCAAGAAGTCTTAATACCTCATTTCTTACCACATCCTTCATCTTAGGAATTAGACGACGCTGAGGTTCAACAACAGGCTTCGCATCATCTTCCATATTAATGGCGTGTTGGCAAATAGAGGGAGAAATCCCCTTCAAGTCATCAAGAGTGTAGCCAATAGCACCTCGGTGTTTCTTCAATATTTCCAATAACCTTTCTTCTTCAAACTCTGAAAGCTTAGAACTAATAATAACATGATATATTTTCTTATCATCAATATGAGCATATTTAAGATTATCAGGCAATGGTTTTAAATCAAAGACAGGATCTTCCTTTGGTGGTGGTGTTGTACCCAGATCTTCTACCGGTAAATCATGCTTAAGAATAGGTTGACGAAGGAAAATTTCATCAAGCTCATCTCTTTCTTCCCTAAAAACTTCACTCTCGCTATTCTCCAAATGTTGCTGCAAGGGGTTATTAGGAGCAAGAACAATAGATGCGCACTGTTCAACTTTAAAATCATTATTAGGCAAATCAGCTTTATAAGGAGTTTTGGTAAATTTAGAGAAGTTAAACTCATAAGATTCACCAGCAAATTTAGTCAAAATTTTCTCTTTCTTGCAATCTATAATAGCTCCACAAGTATTTAGAAAAGGTCTACCAAAAATGATAGGACAATATTTACTAGCAGAACCAAGTACCAAAAAGTCAGCAGGATATTTAATCTTACCGCATAGAACTTCCACATCTCGAACAATACCAATTGGAGAGATAGTTTCTCTATTAGCCAGCCGAATAACCACATCAATATCTTCAAGTTCACAAGAACCAATTTCGTGCATAATCTCCATGTAAAGCTCATAAGGAATAGCACTAATACTTGCACCAATATCACATAAACCATAATAACAATGATCACCAATTCTAACAAATAGCATAGGAACACTAGCTTTCTTAGACTTATTAGGATGTGAAACAATATTAGAAGCATCTTCACAGAAAATAATATGACCATCCTCCACATTTTCAGTCACAAGATCTTTAACTATTGCAACAGCAGGTTCAACTTTTATTTGTTCTTCAGGTTCTATAGGTTTCTTTTCACTTTTATGAACCACACTATTTATAACAGAGTACTCCTTCATTTTAGCAGGGAAAGGAGTTTTTTCAATATAAGCTTCAGGAATAACATGATCAACAGTTTCAACTACAACACATTTATTAATAGATGAATCAATTTTATCTTTATACGGTTCATGATACTTATCAAAATTCTTCTTAGGCAATTCATAATGAGAGGCAAAAGCTTTATAAAGATTTGCAGCAACTTGAGAATCAAGACCATAAGTAGCACTCATATTACGAAATTTATCAGTATCCATAAAAGCTTCAATGCATTTATAATCATAATTTATACCTGATTCTCTATCTTTGTCGTTCTCCCATCCTTCAGTATTTTCCTGGATCCGATTAAGAAGGTCCCTTTTAAACTCTTCTTTGTTGCGCGTGAATGATCCAGAACAAGAAGTATCCAGCAAGGTCTTGTCTTCAAAAGAAAGTCTTGCATAGAAATTATCAATAATAACATTACCAGGAAGCTCATGAATGGGGCATTTGAGCATTAAAGACTTCAATCTCCCCCACGCTTGGGCAATACTCTCTCCATCATGAGGCCAAAAATTATATATGCGATTCCGATCCTTGTGAATTTTACTTGGAGGATAGAACTTAGAATACAATATCATTCCATTCAAGAGAATCCCCATTATCCAGTAATTTATACCAATGCGCCGCTTTACCAGACAGCGATATAGAGAATAGTTTCTTCCTCACTTCATCCATAGCAATACCTGCACACTTGAATAAACCGCATAATTCATGTAAGAACAGTAAATGATCTCCAGGGTGGACAGTTCCATCCCCTGTATAACGGTTATCCACTACACGTTCAATAATTTTCATAGGTATTTTGTATGGTATCTCTTCCTCACCTGGCGCCTCATCCACTACCTTTGCAGTAGTAGCAGATTTTCCAAATAAAAACTCAAGAGAAGATCTCTCCATAATGAATTATGGCAGCGAGTGAGAAATAAAATCAGCACAAACAGTAGAAATTTCCCTTACCAATTCCACTTACCAATAGCGCTTCACTCCCCGGCAACGGCGCCAGAAAATAGTCTTGATGACCCACAAGTATAGGGGGTGTATCGTAGTATCTTCGATAAGTAAGAATGTCGATCCCAACGAGGAGCAGAAGGTGTTGACAAGCAGTTTCGATGAAGGATTCACTGTAAATGCTCACAGACAAGTATTCAGGGGTTTTGATGTAACAGATGAATAAAGTACGAGTAAGTAAAGTGCGAGAGTAACAATTGCAGCGAGTGGCCCAATCCTTTTTAGCACAAAGGACAAGCCGGTTTGTTTACTTATAATGACCAAACGTTCTCGAGGACACACGGGATTTTAGTTTAGTGCTTTCGCTACATACGGCTAATTAATCTTCATTGTTTTGATAAGTGTTGTGTGGGTGAACCTGTGCTAATGTACTGCCCTTCCTAGGACTAATACATACTTGTGATTATACCCCTTGCAAGCATCCGCAACTACAAGAAAGTAATTAAGATAAATCTAACCACAGCCTTAAACTCTGAGATCCTGCTATCCCTCCTGCATCGATATACCAACGGGGGTTTAGGTTTCTGTCACTCTGGCAACCCCGCAATTGGCAAACGAGTACAAGATGCATTCCCCTAGGCCCATAAAGGTGAAGTGTCATGTAGTCGACGTTCACACGACACCACTAGAAGAATAACACCACAACTTAAATATCATAACATTGAATATTACTCAACCATACTTCACTACTAACATTTAGACTTCACCCATGTCCTCAAGAACTAAACGAATTACTCACGAGACATCATATGGAACATGATCAGAGGTGACATGATGATGAATAACAATCTGAACATAAACCTTGGTTCAACGGTTTCACTCAATAGCATCAATAACAAGTAGAAATCAACACCGAGAGAGTTTCCCCTATCAAACAATCAAGATCAAACCCAAATTGCTACAGCGGTGACGATGTGCAGCGGTGGAGACGCGGTGATGATGATGAAGATGATGATGATGGTGATGGAGATGATGTCCAGCTCGATGACGGTGACGATGGCGTCGATTTCCCCCTCCGGGAGGGAATTTCCCCGGCGGATCTCAGCCTGCCGGAGAGCTCTTTTCTCTCTGGTGTTCTCCGCCCCACAGAGGCGGCCGTGTCTCTTCGCGAGGTACCCTCTGGAGCTTAGGTTTTCGGGACGAAGGCGTACGCGAAGAAAAGGAGGCGAGAGGGGGCTGTGGGCCCCCTCCTCACAGGGCGGCGCGGCCAGGCCTTGGGCCGCGCCGACCTATGAGGTGGGCCCACCTCGGGTCCCCTCGGCTCCCCCTTCTGGCTCCCTTCGTCATCTGGAAAAATAGGATTTTTCATATAATTTCCGTCAACTGTCGATCTTCCGAAATATTGCATTCTGACGGCGCTTTTTCCAGCAGAATCCTGGCTCCGGTGCTCGATCCTCCAATAATCATGAAACATGCAAAATAGATGAAATAACATAAGTATTATCTCCAAATATGAAATATATCAATGAATAACAGCAAATTATGATATAAAATAGTGATGCAAATTGGACGTATCACGACGCTTTCTGAGTCGCTGCTTATACTGGAGTCCGCAGACGACTCGAAGGACATGCTGCTGAAGATCTTGGCGAGTTTTCGCTTGCTGCAGTCTTGACGAAGCGTGGCGGCGAAATCTCCTCGTCGCCCATCTTGAACGATGATTCCGAAAGATCGGAACCGACCGCCGACGATCCCGATGAAATCGGAACCTCGAGACGATGTGATCCCTCTTTTCCGACGCGGAAGTGGAACTTTCCGAACGTCATCTCCATAGGCTCCTCCAGATACGCATATGCATCCAAACGGGAGGGCGGGTGAGGAAAAAATCACCTAGATCAGTTTCAATCCGTTTACCTCTGTCCATCGCGTTGCTTGCCACCGAAGACGTCGACGATCTTGAATGTGCCATCGAGATCAGCTCCTTGTCGCCTCTAATCCCCACGGTCAGCGCCAATTGACAAGGTATTGACTTGTCAATGCCTACGGATTGTATATTAGGGTTTAGTTGGAAGTAGAGGGCAAGTATATCTCGAGGGTTCAGCCAGAGTATTTGACTGCTAGAAAACTAGGGTTATGTTGGAAATGAAATCGATCCTCTCTTTCTCCTTCGACTCCCCCTTATATAGGAGTAAGAGATGAAGGTTTCGTGATGTACAACACTACAAGAAAAGTTGCCATGGCCGACGATTTTGGGTCTATCCGTTGTGCATGTCAAAACATTTTTTTCTCGTTTTTGAGGCCACCTAGCCCGACGAAACCGGTCAAAACGTTGCGTATGGTGGCCCGGGACGTGGTGCATCTCGAATTCTCGGGTTCGCTGGCCGAGTCAACGCAAATCCGCACCGCCGAGGGATGTAGGGCCCAGATGGCAGCCTCTCTGGCATTGTTTTTTTCTCGATCGCGCCATCTCGTTCAACGCTCTCCGATCGAGCCGTTTACGATGCAGGATCATGGGTCCCGCATGTCATCCTCTATGAACCAAAATTCTTTCTATTCTTGGATTTTTTGACCCCCTGATTTCTGGCTACTTCCTTTTTCTTTTGATCCCTTGCCGCCTTGGAAACGTTGAGACCGCTGCTGCTAAATGGGACCCGCATGTCATCCTCTATGTACTATAAAACTTTCTTTTCTTGGAGTTTTTTTTGGCACCTCAAATTTGGTCACTTGCCTTTTTCTTTCGATCCCCTGCCGCCTCTCAAACGGTGATACCACTGCTGCTAAATGGAACCCGCATGTCATCCTTTATGTACTATAAAACTTTCTTTTCTTGGATTTTTTTGGCACCTCATATTTGGTCACTTGCCTTTTTCTTTCGATCCCCTGCCGCCTCTCAAACGGTGATACCGCTGCTGCTAAATGGGACCCGCATGTCATCCTCTATGTACTATAAAACTTCCTTTTCTTGGATTTTTTTTGGCACCTCATATTTGGTCACTTACCTTTTTCTTTCGATCCCCTGCCGCCTCTCAAACGGTGATACCTCTACTACTAAATGGGACCCGCATGTCATCCTCTATGTACTATAAAACTTTCTTTTCTTGGATTTTTTTGGCACCTCATATTTGTTTACTTACCTTTTTCTTTCGATCCCATGCCACGTTTGAAACGTTGAGGAACCTGCAGGCTCATGGGACCCGCATGTCATCCTCTATGTACTATAAAAGTTCATTTTCTTGGTTTTTTTCACCCTCTGATTTTTGGCTATTTCCTTTTTCTTTTGATCCCCTGCCACCTTTGAAACGTTGAGGACTCTGCTGGCTCATAGGTCCCACATGTCATCCTGTATGAACGATAAAACTTTCCTGTCTTGGAGTTTTTTTACCCCCTAATTTCTGGCTACTTTATTTTTTCTTTTGATCTCAAGCCGCATTTGAAACGTTGGGACCGCTGCTGCAAAATGGGACCCGCATGTCATTCTCTATGTACAATAAAGTTTCTTTTCTTGGATTATCTTTGGCTCCTGATATTTTGTCACGTGCCTTTTTCTTTCGATCTCATGCCGCCTTTGAAACGTTGACTAAGCTGCTGGCTCATGGGTCCCGCATGTCATCCTCTACGAACAATAAAAGTTTCCTTTATTGGAGTTATTTTTTGACCCCTAATTTCTAGCTATTTGCCTTTTTCTTTTGATCCCCTGCCCCTTTGAAACGATGAGGACGCTGTTGGCAGGTCGGTCCCACATGTCATCCTCTATGAACAATAAAAGTTTCCTTTGGTGGATTTATTTTGACCCCTAATTAATTTGTGGCTATTTCCTTTTTTTTTCTTTTGATCCCCTGCCGCCTTGGAATCGTTGAGGATGCTGCTGGCTCATGGGTCCCGCATGTCATCCTCTCAGAACGGTAAATATTTCTTTACTTGGATTTCGTTTACCAACTGATTTTTGTCTTATTTTTCCTTTCGATCTCCTGCCGCCTTTAAAATGTTGTCGAGAGGCTGCTGGCTCACGGGTCCCACATGTCAGCCTCTATAAATAATAAACGTTGAGGATGCTGCCTCATGGGTCCCGCATGCCATCCTCTCAGAACGATAAATGTTTTCTTTTCTTCGTTTTTTTTACCAACTGATTTTTGGTTTTTTTTTCATCCCCTGCCGCCTTTAAAATGTTGACGACGCTGCTGGCTCATGGGTCCCCGATGTCAGCCTCCCCGTACAAGAAACATGTGATATCTTGATTATTTTGCAGACAATAAACAGTGTATTTCGCTCTGAGCTATTGCAAACGGATAAATTAAATATTTATTTGTACATAAACAAACTTATATGTTGAATCTCCTTGTTTTGTGTTTTTGCGAAGCATAGGACTTTCCTTTTTTTTTAGAAAATTCCGAACTTTCCTGTTTTGGAGTGGGCTGAAATTGTACGAGTCAAAAGGCCAAGCAGGATAGTTCGAAGGCCCAGATGTCTAGATGCAGCCCAATTGAAATCTTTCTTCTTGGATATTTTTCACCCCCTGATTTCTGGCTACTTCATTTTTCTTTTGGTCCTATGCCGCCTTGGAAACGTTGAGACCGCTGCTGCAAAATGGGACCCGCATGTCATCCTCTATGTACAATAAAATTTCTTTTCTTGGATTATTTTTGGCTCCTGATATTTGGCACTTTCCTTTTTCTTTCCATCTCATGCCACGTTTGAAACGTTTTGAGGAACCTGCTGGCTCATGGGACCAGCATGCCATCCTCTATGTACTATAAAAGTTCATTTTCTTGGTTTTTTTTCACCCTCTGATTTTTGGCTATTTCCTTTTTCTTTTGATCCCCTGCCGCCTTTGAAACGTTGAGGACTCTGCTGGCTCATAGGTCCCACATGTCAGCCTGTATGAACGATAAAACTTTCCTTTCTTGGAGTTTTTTTACCCCCTAATTTCTGGCTACTTTTTTTTTTCTTTTGATCTCAAGCCGCATTTGAAACGTTGGGACCGCTGCTGCAAAATGGGACCCGCATGTCATTCTCTATGTACAATAAAGTTTCTTTTCTTGGATTATCTTTGTCTCCTGATATTTGGTCACTTGCCTTTTTCTTTCGATCTCATGCCGCTTTGAAAGGTTGAGTAAGCTATTGGCTCATGGGTCCCGCATGTCATCCTCTACGAACAATAAAAGTTTTCTTTCTTGGAGTTATTTTTCACCCCTAATTTCTGGCTATTTTCCGTTTTCTTTTGATCTCCTGCCCCCTTTGAAACGATGAGGACGCTGTTGGCAGGTCGGTCCCACATGTCATCCTCTATGAACAATAAAAGTTTCCTTTGATGGATTTATTTTAAACCCCTAATTAATTTCTGAATATTTCCTTTTTTTCTTTTGATCCTCTGCCGCCTTGGAATCGTTGAGGATGCTGCTGCCTCATGGGTCCCGCATGTCATCCTCTCAGAACGGTAAATGTTTCTTTTCTTGGATTTTGTGTACCAAATGATTTTTGGCTTATTTTTTCTTTCGATCTCCTGCCGCCTTTAAAACGTTGAGGACGCTGCTGACTCACGGGTCCCACATGTCAGCCTCTATGAACAATAAACGCTGAGGATGCTGCTTCCTCATGGGTCCCGCATGTCATCCTCTTAGAACGATAAATGTTTATTTTCTTGGATTTTTGACCAACTGATTTTTGGTTTATTTTTTCTTTCCATCCCCTGCCGCCTTTAAAACGTTGACGATGCTGCTGGCTCATGGGTCCCCGATGTCAGTCTCCCCGTACAAGAAACATGTGATATCTTGATTATTTTGCAGACAATAAACAGTGTATTTCGCTCTGAGCTTTGCAAACGGATAAATTAAATCTTTATTTTTACATAAACAAACTTATATGTTGAATCTCCTTGTTTTTTGTTTTTGCGAAACATAGGACTTTCATGTTTTCGAGTGGGCTGAAATTGCACGAGTCAAAAGGAGTGCAGCACGATAGTTTGAAGGCCCAGATGGCAAGATGCAGCCCAATTGAAATATATCTTTTCTTGGATTTATTTGACCCCCTGATTTCTGGCTACTTCCTTTTTCTTTTGATCCCGTGCCGCCTTGGAAACGTAGAGACCGCTGCTGCTAAATGGGTCCCGCATGTCATCCTCTATGAACAATAAAATTTTCCTTTCTTGGAGCTATTTTTTACCCCGAATTTCTGGCTACTTACTTTTTCTTTTGATCCCCTGCCGCCTTTGAAACGTTGAAGACTTTGGCGGCTCATGGGTCCCACATGTCAGCCTCTATGAACAATAAACATTTCCTTTCTTGGAGTTATTTTGTACCCCTAATTTCTGGCTATTTGCCTTTTTTCTTTCGATCCCCAGTCGCCTTCGAAACGTAGAGGATGCTGCTGGCTCGTGGGTCCCAGATGTCAGCCTCCATGAACAATAAACCTTTCCTTTGTTGGATTTATTTTTCACCCTCTGATTTTGGCTATTTCCTTTTTCTTTTGATCCACTGCCGCCTTGGAAACATTGAGTAAGCTGCTGACACATGGGGCCCGCATATCATCCTCTATGTACAATCAACTTGCAAGATCTTGGAGCGAAAGAGCTTGTATTAGTGGGACCCATATGTCAACCTCTATGTACAATAAAACTTTCCTTTCTTCGATTATTTTTTAGCTCCTGATATTTGGTCACTTTCCTTTTTGTTTCGATCTCAAGCCGCCTCTGAAACGTTGAGTAAGGTGCTGGATCATGGGACCCGCATGTCATCCTCTATGTACAATAAAGTTTCTTTTCTTGGATTTTTTTACCCCTGATTTTTGGTCACTTGCCTTGACGCTGCTGGCTCATAGGTCCCACATGTCAGCATCTATAAACAATAAACCTTTCCTTTGTTGGATTTATTTTTTACCCCTAATTTCCTTTTTCTTTTGATCCCCAGCGGCCTTTGAAAATGTTGAGGAACCTGCTGGCTCATGGGACCCACATGTCATCCTCTATGTACTAGAAAATTCTTTTCTTGGATTTTTTTTCACCCTCTGATTTTTGGCTATTTCCTTTTTCTTTTGATCCCCTGCCGCCTTGGAAACGTTGAGTAAGCTGCTGACTCATGGGACCCGCATGTCATCCTCTATGTACAATCAACTTTTTGTTTTGGATATTTTTTACCCCCTAATTTCTGGCTACTTTCTTTTTCTTTTGATCTCAAACCGCATGTGAAACGTTGAAACCGCTGCTGCAAAATGGGACCCGCATGTCATCCTCTATGTACAATAAGTTTCATTTTTGGATTATTTTTGGCTCCTGATATTTGGTCACTTGCCTTTTTCTTTCGATCTCATGCCGCCTTTGAAACGTTGAGTAAGCTGCTGGCTCATGGGTCCCGCATGTCATCCTCTACGAATAATAAAAGTTTCCTTTCTTGGAGTTATTTTTGACCCCTAATTTCTGGCTACTTCCTTTTTTCTTTTGATCCACTGCCGCCTTTGAAACGTTGAGGATTCTGCAGACTAATACAAGCTCTTTCTCTCCAAGATCTTGCAAGTTGATAGATTAAATCATGGAATTATTAGGATATGTTTTAAATTTCAAATCCACTTTATGAATTACTAAAAATACCGTTATCCATGTGGGTATTGAGCGATCAAGGATTTTCATATTGGGCATGAGTAGTTTCAAAAATTGGAACCCAATAATTCAAAATAAATAAAAACAACTTTTATGTAGAATCTCCGCGTTTTTTTTTGCCATTCATAGGATCTGTGTTTCATTAGAAAAGGGCCGAAATTGCATGAGCAGAAAGGCCCATTTGTAGTTATTGGGCTTCGACAGCACGAGCAAGTAGGCCAATAGCAATTACCATGTAGATGGCCGTTGGCAACCCAAAGTGAAATATTGGGCCCAACAGGGGAAGGCTGAACAGTACTATTTTCTAATTGGAAGGTGGTACATGGTGTAATCCTGCCAAAAAAAAAGATGGACAAGGGTTGCTGAAATTTGCCCATCTGCGCCTAATATCGCCGCTGCGGCTCCGCTTCCGCCGCCGCCGCCATGCCTCGTCTCGCGTCGAGCTCGCGGTACTGCCGCGTCTCGGGCACGGGGTACCGCGGTGTCCGCGCGCGCCCCAAAGGTACGTATTACGCGGAGATACATGACGGCGGCGAGCGCATCGGACTCGGCACCTACGAGACCGCGCACGAGGCCGCTGATACGCGTACATCACGCGTCCGTTGGGAACCCCAAGAGGAAGGTGTGATGCGTACAGCGGCAAGTTTTCCCTCAGTAAGAAACCAAGGTTTATCGAACCAGTAGGAGCCAAGAAGCACGTTGAAGGTTGATGGCGGTGAGATGTAGTGCGGCGCAACACCAGGGATTCCGGCGCCAACGTGGAACCTGCACAACACAACCAAAGTACTTTGCCCCAACGAAACAGTGAGGTTGCCAATCTCACCGGCTTGCTGTAACAAAGGATTAGATGTATAGTGTGGAAGATGATTGTTTGCAGAAAACAGTAGAACAAGTATTGCAGTAGATTGTATTCGATGTTAAAGAATGGACCGGGGTCCACAGTTCACTAGAGGCGTCTCTCCCATAAGATAAATAGCATGTTGGGTGAACAAATTACAGTTGGGCAATTGACAAATAGAGAGGGCATGACTATGCACATACATGATATGATGAGTATAGTGAGATTTAATTGGGCATTACGATAAAGTACATAGACCGCTATCCAGCATGCATCTATGCCTAAAAAGTCCACCTTCAGGTTATCATCCGAACCCCTTCCAGTATTAAGTTGCAAACAACAGACAATTGCATTAAGTATGTTGCGTAATGTAATCAACAACTACATCCTCGGACATAGCATCGATGTTTTATCCCTAGTGGCAACAGCACATCCACAACCTTAGAACTTTCTCACACGTCCTGCATTTAATGGAGGCATGAACCCACTATCGAGCATAAATACTCCCTCTTGGAGTTACTAGCAAAAACTTGGCCAGAGCCTCTACTAACAACGGAGAGCATGCAAGATCATAAACAACACATAGGTAATAGATTGATAATCAACATAACATAGTATTCTCTATCCATCGGATCCCAACAAACACAACATATAGCATTACAGATAGATGATCTTGATCATGTTAGGCAGCTCACAAGACCCGACAATGAAGCACAATTAGGAGAAGACGACCATCTAGCTACTGCTATGGACCCATAGTCCAGGGGTGAACTACTCACTCATCACTCCGGAGGCGACCATGGCGGTGAAGAGTCCTCCGGGAGATGATTCCCCTCTCCGGCAGGGTGCCGAAGGCGATCTCCTGAATCCCCCGAGATGGGATTGGCGGCGGTGGCGTCTCTAGAAGGTTTTCCGTATCGTGGCTCTCGGTACTGGGGGTTTCGCGACGAAGGCTTTAAGTAGGTGGAGGAGATAGGTCAGGGGGCCTGACAGGGGGCCCACACACTAGGCCGGCGCGGCCAGGGCTTGGGCCGCGCTGCCCTAGCATCTGGCCACCTCGTGGCCCCACTTCGTGACTCCTTCGGTCTTCTGGAAGCTTCGTGTGAAAATAGGCCCCTGGGCGTTGATTTCGTCCAATTCCGAGAATATTTCCTTACTAGGATTTCTGAAACCAAAAACAGCAGAAAACAGCAACTGGCTCTTCGGCATCTCGTTAATAGGTTAGTGTCGGAAAACGCATAAATATGACATAAAGTATGCATAAAACATGTAGATATCATCAATAATGTGGCATGGAACATAAGAAATTATCGATACGTCGGAGATGTATCAGCATCCCCAAGCTTAGTTCCTGCTCGTCCCGAGTAGGTAAACGATAACAAAGATAATTTCTGGAGTGACAGGCCATCATAATCTTGATCATACTATTGTAAGCACATGTAATGAATGCAGCGATCAAAACAATGGTAAATGACATGAGTAAACAAATGAATCATATAGCAAAGACTTTTCATGAATAGTACTTTCAAGACAAGCATCAATAAGTCTTCCATAAGAGTTAACTCATAAAGTAATAATTCAAAGTAAAGGTATTGAAGCAACACAAAGGAAGATGAAGTTTCAGCGGTTGCTTTCAACTTGTAACATGTATATCTCATGGATATTGTCAATGCAAAGTAATATAACAAGTGCAATATGCAAGTATGTAGGAATCAATGCACAGTTCACACAAGTGTTTGCTTCTTGAGGTGGAGAGGGATAGGTGAACTGACTCAACATAAAAGTAAAAGAAAGGCCCTTCGCAGAGGGAAGCATTGATTGCTATATTTGTGCTAGAGCTTTGGTTTTGAAAACAAGAAACAATTTTGTCAACGGTAGTAATAAAGCATATGTGTTATGTAAATTATATCCTACAAGTTGCAAGCCTCATGCATAGTATACTAATAGTGCCCGCACCTTGTCCTAATTAGCTTGGATTACCTGGATTATCATCGCAATACATATGTTTTAACCAAGTGTCACAAAGGGGTACCTCTATGCCGCCTGTACAAAGGTCTAAGGAGAAAGCTCGCATTGGATTTCTCGCTTTTGATTATTCTCAACTTAGACATCCATACCGGGACAACATAGACAATAGATAATGGACTCCTCTTTAATGCATAAGCATGTAGCAACAATTAATTTTCTCATATGAGATTGAGGATATTTGTCCAAAACTGAAACTTCCACCATGAATCATGGCTTTAGTTAGCGGCCCAATGTTCTTCTCTAACATTATGCATGCTCTAACCATTCTAGCGGTAAATCTCCCTTACTTCAGACAAGACGAACATGCATAGCAACTCACATGATATTCAACAAAGAGTAGTTGATGGCGTCCCCAGGAACATGGTTATCGCACAACAAGCAACTTAATAAGAGATAAAGTGCATAAGTACATATTCAATACCACAATAGTTTTTACGCTATTTGTCCCATGAGCTATATATTGCAAAGGTAGAGGATAGAAATTTAAAGGTAGCACTCCAGCAATTTACTTTGGAATGGCAGAGAAATACCATGTAGTAGGTAGGTATGGTGGACACAAATGGCATAGGGGTTGGCTCAAGGATTTTGGATGCATGAGAAGTATTCCCTCTCGATACAAGGCTTAGGCTAGCAAGGCTATTTGAAACAAACACAAGGATGAACCGGTGCAGCAAAACTCACATAAAAGACATATTGTAAACATTATAAGACTCTACACCGTCTTCCTTGTTGTTCAAACTCTTTACTAGAAATTATCTAGACCTTAGAGAGACCAATTATGCAAACCAAATTTTAGCAAGCTCTATGTATTTCTTCATTAATAGGTGCAAAGTATATGATGCAAGAGCTTAAACATGAGCACAACAATTGCCAAGTATCACATTATCCAAGACATTTTACCAATTACTACGTGTATCATTTTCCGTTTCCAACCATATAACAATTTAACGAAGAAGATTCAACCTTCGCCATGAACATTATGAGTAAAGCCTAAGGACATATTTGTCCATATGCAACAGCGGAGCGTGTCTCTCTCCCACACAAAGAATGCTAGGATCCATTTTATTCAAACAAAACAAAAACAAAAACAAACCAACGCTCCAAGCAAAGTACATAAGATGTGATGGAATAAAAATATAGTTTCACTAGAGGAACCTGATAATGTTGTCGATGAAGAAGGGGATGCCTTGGGCATCCCCAAGCTTAGATGCTTGAGTCTTCTTGAAATATGCAGGGGTGAACCACCGGGGCATCCCCAAGCTTAGAGCTTTCACTCTCCTTGATCATATTGTATCATCTTCCTCTCTTGATCATTGAAAACTTCCTCCACACCAAACTCAAAACAAACTCATTAGAGGGTTAGTGCACAATCAAAATTTACGTGTTCAGAGGTGACATAATCATTCTTAACACTTCTGGACATTTCACAAAGCTACTGAAAGTTAATGGAATCGAAAAATCCATCAAGCATAGCAAAACAGGCAATGCGAAATAAAAGGCAGAATCTGTCAAAACAGAACAGTTCGTAAAGACGAATTTTATTGAGGCACCAGACTTGCTCAAATGAAAATGCTCAAATTGAATGAAAGTTGCGTACATATCTGAGGATCACTCACGTAAACTGGAATAATTTTCTGAGTTACCTACAGAGAATTAGGCCCAGATTCGTGACATTAAAGAAATCTGTTTCTGCGCAGTAATCCAAATCTAGTATGAACCTTACTATCAACGACTTGACTTGGCACAACAATGCAACAAAACTAAGATAAGGAGAGGTTGCTACAGTAGTAACAACTTCCAAGACTCAAATATAAAATAAAAGTGCAGTAGTAAAAACATGGGTTGTCTCCCATAAACGCTTTTCTTTAACGCCTTTCAGCTAGGCGCTGAAAGTGTATATCAAGTATTATCAAGAGATGATGCATTAACATTACATTGGGCCTTATACTTACCCTTCTTGTTCTTTTTCTTACTCTTTTATTTAGGGAATGCATGTCTACCCCCCGGTGTAGAGGTGAATTTTAGGGTGCCTTCTCCCACATCTATGACTGCTCCCAATAGTTTCAGCAGGGATCTTCTGAGTGTGATTTGTCCTGTTCCTACACATTCAATAACAAGATAATCAATGGATATTGTTCTTCCAAGAATGGTTGTATGCAGACCTGCGGCTATTCCCTTAGGAATTATAACAGAGTTATCAATAAGAGTTATTCCTTCTCCCCCTTCAACGAGTCCCCAAAGTGTCAAAGATTCATAAATACTCTTAGGCATAAGGCAAAATTCAGACATAATATCACAATTGGCATGAAAAGTTTGATCACCGATAACAACTTTAGTAGTAGGGTCCCATAATGAAGGTTCAGAGTTCACTAAAACTTGATCAAGACGGTTACGAACATAGCTATAATTTTCATTCAAGCGAGATGCACTTGTCTCAAGAGTGTTTAATCTATTATAAATGCTAATAAGGGCTGAATCAAAGTTATTAGCTGAATCATGTGATGCAACCAATTTCTTTATGGCATTAAAAGCTTGATCCCCATTGCAATGAAGGAAATCTCCTCCCACTACAGCATCCAAGGCATATCTATATTGAATCATAAGACCAAAATAAAAGTTACTAAGGAGCAAACTTAGAGTCATTTGAGGTTCAGCTTTACGATAAGAATCAAAAATTCTGGACCAAGCATCTTTAAAACTCTCCTCATCCCCTTGTTTAAAAGTGAAGACTAATTCTTCAGGTGAAGAAGTAACAGGTGCAGAGCTAGACATGGTAACAAAAGTAAAATGCAAGTAACTAATTTTTTGTGTGTTTTTGATATAGAGTGCAAACAAGACAGTAAATAAAGTAAAGCTAGCAACTAATTTTTTTGTGTTTTGATATAATGCAGCAAACAAAGTAGTAAATAAAAGTAAAGCAAGATAAAAACAAAGTAAAGAGATTGGATGTGGAGACTCCCCTTGCAGCGTGTCTTGATCTCCCCGGCAACGGCACCAGAAAAAGAGCTTGATACGCGTACAGCACGCGTCCGTTGGGAACCCCAAGAGGAAGGTGTGATGCATACAGCGGCAAGTTTTCCCTCAGTAAGAAACCAAGGTTTATCGAACTAGTAGGAGCCAAGAAGCACGTTGAAGGTTGATGGTGGCGAGATGTAGTGCGGCGCAACACCAGGGATTCCGGCACCAACGTGGAACCTGCACAACACAACCAAAGTACTTTGCCGCAACGAAACAGTGAGGTTGTCAATCTCACCGGCTTGCTGTAACAAAGGATTAGATGTATAGTGTGGAAGATGATTGTTTGCAGAAAACAGTAGAACAAGTATTGCAGTAGATTGTATTCGATGTTAAAGAATGGACCGGGGTCCACAGTTCACTAGAGGCGTCTCTCCCATAAGATAAATAGCATGTTGGGTGAACAAATTACAGTTGGGGAATTGACAAATAGAGAGGGCATGACCATGCGCATACATGATATGATGAGTATAGTGAGATTTAATTGGGCATTACGACAAAGTACATAGACCGCTATCCAGCATGCATCTATGCCTAAAAAGTCCACCTTCAGGTTATCATCCGAACCCCTTCCAGTATTAAGTTGCAAACAACAGACAATTGCATTAAGTATGGTGCGTAATGTAATCAACAACTACATCCTCGGACATAGCATCGATGTTTTATCCCTAGTGGCAACAGCACATCCACAACCTTAGAACTTTCTCACATCGTCCTGCATTTAATGGAGGCATGAACCCACTATCGAGCATAAATACTCCCTCTTGGAGTTACTAGCAAAAACTTGGCCAGAGCCTCTACTAACAACGGAGAGCATGCAAGATCATAAACAACACATAGGTAATAGATTGATAATCAACATAACAAAGTATTCTCTATCCATCGAATCCCAACAAACACAACATATAGCATTACAGATAGATGATCTTGATCATGTTAGGCAGCTCACAAGACCCGACAATGAAGCACAATTAGGAGAAGACGACCATCTAGCTACTGCTATGGACCCATAGTCCAGGGGTGAACTACTCACTCATCACTCCGGAGGCGACCATGGCGGTGAAGAGTCCTCCGGGAGATGATTCCCCTCTCCGGCAGGGTGTCGGAGGCGATCTCCTGAATCCCCCGAGATGGGATTGGCGGCGGCGGCGTCTCTAGAAGGTTTTCCGTATCGTGGCTCTCGGTACTGGGGGTTTCGCGACGAAGGCTTTAAGTAGGCGGAGGAGATAGGTTAGGGGGCCTGACAGGGGGCCCACACACTAGGCCGGCGCGGCCAGGGCTTGGGCCGCGCCTCCCTAGCGTCTGGCCACCTCGTGGCCCCACTTCGTGACTCCTTCGGTCTTCTGGAAGCTTCGTGTGAAAATAGGCCCCTGGGCGTTGATTTTGTCCAATTCCGAGAATATTTCCTTACTAGGATTTCTGAAACCAAAAACAGCAGAAACAAAGAATCGGCTCTTCGGCATCTCGTTAATAGGTTAGTGCCGGAAAACGCATAAATATGACATAAAGTATGCATAAAACATGTACATATCATCAATAATGTGGCATGGAACATAAGAAATTATCGATACGTCGGAGATGTATCAGCATCCCCAAGCTTAGTTCCTGCTCGTCCCGAGTAGGTAAACGATAACAAAGATAATTTTTGGAGTGACATGCCATCATAATCTTGATCATACTATTGTAAGCACATGTAATGAATGCAGCGATCAAAACAATGGTAAATGACATGAGTAAACAGATGAATCATATAGCAAAGACTTTTCATGAATAGTACTTTCAAGACAAGCATCAATAAGTCTTGCATAAGAGTTAACTCATAAAGCAATAATTCAAAGTAAAGGTATTGAAGCAACACAAAGGAAGATGAAGTTTCAGCGGTTGCTTTCAACTTGTAACATGTATATCTCATGGATATTGTCAATGCAAAGTAATATAACAAGTGCAATATGCAAGTATGTAGGAATCAATGCACAGTTCACACAAGTGTTTGCTTCTTGAGGTGGAGAGGGATAGGTGAACTGACTCAACATAAAAGTAAAAGAAAGGCCCTTCGCAGAGGGAAGCATTGATTGCTATATTTGTGCTAGAGCTTTGGTTTTGAAAACAAGAAACAATTTTTTCAACGGTAGTAATAAAGCATATGTATTATGTAAATTATATCCTACAAGTTGCAAGCCTCATGCATAGTATACTAATAGTGCCCGCACCTTGTCCTAATTAGCTTGGATTACCTGGATTATCATCGCAATACATATGTTTTAACCAAGTGTCACAAAGGGGTACCTCTATGCCGCATGTACAAAGGTCTAAGGAGAAAGCTCGCATTGGATTTCTCGCTTTTGATTATTCTCAACTTAGACATCCATACCGGGACAACATAGACAACAGATAATGGACTCCTCTTTAATGCATAAGCATGTAGCAACAATTAATTTTCTCATATGAGATTGAGGATATTTGTCCAAAACTGAAACTTCCACCATGAATCATGGCTTTAGTTAGCGGCCCAATGTTCTTCTCTAACATTATGCATGCTCTAACCATTCTAGCGGTAAATCTCCCTTACTTCAGACAAGACAAACATGCATAGCAACTCACATGATATTCAACAAAGAGTAGTTGATGGCGTCCCCAGGAACATGGTTATCGCACAACAAGCAACTTAATAAGAGATAAAGTGCATAAGTACATATTCAATACCACAATAGTTTTTAGGCTATTTGTCCCATGAGCTATATATTGCAAAGGTAGAGGATAGAAATTTAAAGGTAGCACTCAAGCAATTTACTTTGGAATGGCGAAGAAATACCATGTAGTAGGTAGGTATGGTGGACACAAATGGCATAGGGGTTGGCTCAAGGATTTTGGATGCATGAGAAGTATTCCCTCTCGATACAAGGCTTAGGCTAGCAAGGCTATTTGAAACAAACACAAGGATGAACCGGTGCAGCAAAACTCACATAAAAGACATATTGTAAACATTATAAGACTCTACACCGTCTTCCTTGTTGTTCAAACTCTTTACTAGAAATTATCTAGACCTTAGAGAGACCAATTATGCAAACCAAATTTTAGCAAGCTCTATGTATTTCTTCATTAATAGGTGCAAAGTATATGATGCAAGAGCTTAAACATGAGCACAACAATTGCCAAGTATCACATTATCCAAGACATTTTACCAATTACTACATGTATCATTTTCCGTTTCCAACCATATAACAATTTAACGAAGAAGATTTAACCTTCGCCATGAACATTATGAGTAAAGCCTAAGGACATATTTGTCCATATGCAATAGCGGAGCGTGTCTCTCTCCCACACAAAGAATGCTAGGATCCATTTTATTCAAACAAAACAAAAACAAAAACAAACCGACGCTCCAAGCAAAGTACATAAGATGTGATGGAATAAAAATATAGTTTCACTAGAGGAACCTGATAATGTTGTCGATGAAGAAGGGGATGCCTTGGGCATCCCCAAGCTTAGACGCTTGAGTTATGTGATTATGGAGTTAACTATTACTATGATAGTATTGATGCGATCTATTCCCCCTTTCATAGCCTGATGGTGACAGTGTGTATGCTATGTTAGTACTCGGTATATATTGCAATGGTCTATTATGCACTCTAGAGGTTACTTAAATATGAATTCCGGATGTTGTGGAGCTTGTTAACTCCGGCTTGAGGGAGCTCTTGTAGCCCTACACAATGAATGGTGTTTGTTATCCTACAAGAGAGTGTAGAAAGTAGCATTTATTTATTCAGTTATGTGATCAATGTTAAGAGTGTCCACTAGTCAAAGTATGATCCCTAGGCCTTGTTTCTAAGCATTGAAACACCGTTTCCAACAAGTTCTCTTACATGTTTGCTTGCTGCCATCTTTATTTCAGATTGCTATTACCACTCATATTCATCCATATTACTTGTATTTCAATATCTCTTCGCCAAACTAGTGCACCTATACATCTGACAAGTGCATTAGGTGTGTTGGGGATACAAGAGACTTCTTGTATCGTAATTGCAGGGTTGCTTGAGAGGGATATCTTTGACCTCTACCTCCTTGAGTTTGATAAACCTTGGGTGATTCACTTAAGGGAAACTTGCTACTGTTCTACAAACCTCTGCTCTTGGAAGACCAACACTGTCTACAAGCTATGGACCCATAGTCCAGGGGTGAACTACTCACTCATCACTCCAGAGGCGACCATGGCGGTGAAGAGTCCTCCGGGAGATGATTCCCCTCTCCGGCAGGGTGCCGGAGGCGATCTCCTGAATCCCCCGAGATGGGATTGGCGGCGGCGGCGTCTCTGGAAGGTTTTCCGTATCGTGGCTCTCGGTACTGGGGGTTTCGCGACGAAGGCTTTAAGTAGGCGGAGGAGATAGGTCAGGGGGCCTGACAGGGGGCCCACACACTAGGCCGGCACGGCCAGGGCTTGGGCCGCGCCGCCCTAGCGTCTGGCCACCTCGTGGCCCCACTTCGTGACTCCTTCGGTCTTCTGGAAGCTTCGTGTGAAAATAGGCCCCTGGGCGTTGATTTTGTCCAATTCCGAGAATATTTCCTTACTAGGATTTCTGAAACCAAAAACAGCAGAAAACAGCAAGTGGCTCTTCGGCATCTCGTTAATAGGTTAGTGCCGGAAAACGCATAAATATGACATAAAGTATGCATAAAACATGTAGATATCATCAATAATGTGGCATGGAACATAAGAAATTATCGATACGTCGGAGACGTATCAGCCGCACGTGCGTACGATGCCGTGGCGTGGTGGCTCGGGTGCCCGCGTTCGTCAATGAATTTCCATGACGTGTGGACGCGCCAGCAGGCCGAGGATCTCGCGCCGCCGCCGTACATCGTTAGACAGGAGGAACAGCGCCGCCGCCGCGAGACGGAGCGCCGTTTGTGCATCACCGAGCGGGACGAGCGCGCGGCGCGCGAGTGGGCGGCCCGCTTCCCCGAGGACGTTGCCGCCGAGAACGAGCACTTCCGCAGATGGAGGGCGGAGAAGGTGACGAGGCGGGCTGCGAAGAAGGAGGACCGCGCACGATGGAGGGCGGAGAAGGCGACGAAGCGGGCCTTCATCGAAGCGCAGCTCGCCGGGCCGACCACCATTGGCGAGGATGACCCCCGTTGGATTGACCTCTTCTCGTCGGATCCGGTGTCGGGCACGACACCGGACTCGTCAGATGTCGAGTTTTAGTTTAGTTTTATCGCACTACTTTGTAAAAATATGAACTACGGAGTATCTATCAAGCTAATTTTATCCTATTTTATGTCTATTTCTAGTCTTTGTTTGATCTTCTGTTTTACTTCACTCTATTTTTCATTATATTCTGTTTTTGGCGCTGCATTATAGCGCCTCTGAAAATACGCTGTTTCAGCCCTGCATTTGGCCGCCACAGTCTTCAGCTTCCGGTGAAGCTATTGCCGGCTCCATGCGCAGCATCAGCCCACAGCGCCAAAATATAGAGCCACTGCTGGAGTTGTTGTAATATGTTTGTCAGCAGGAGCTTACCTAATTAGTCAAAAAAGATGTTCAGCGTGGGATTCGAAAAAAAGATCTTCATGTTTTTTTTCCTAGCGATCCTAGTTCGGACTTTTTATTGTGTTGGCTAGTGCATGAAGCTTGACATCTGTATTATGTGATCCTGATATGAGGATAAGAACACCTTCAGCTTGCATTGCTAATGGTGTCTACTGCAGCAGTGGCGTACCTTCAATGGAGACTGATGCAAGAGAGTTGGTACTGGTGAGCCTGCACTTGACATCATCGTGCCACCTGAAGTAGGTGGTGTATTGGGATTAGACTGATAAGCATAGCACCTTGCAAAGAACAAGATGCTGCTAGTGTTGGTTAACGTGATTTTACGCCAAAAGTCATGTATGCTCAACAGGTGCCGTACCTAGTTTGGATATTGTGTTGTTACCCTTTTGTGGTTTGGTGTTTGTCCAACAGAGAAAGCTACTCTTTTCCCGTGTAAGTGTTATTACGTGAACAAAAGTTGTGTGTACATATATATCGGTCAGAGAACCAAGATTGCATATTCTTGCCTGGTTATAACACATAAGTCATAATAACAATTGAAGAGAAAAGGAACATTTGCCTTTGCAATGTGATTGTGCCAAGTAGATTAGACAACCAACCACAAACATTACAGTTCAACAGCCAAACGCATGCGAAAGTCCTAAGGTAAGCTCCATAATACATGTTGAAACCAAAAGCCTAGAAACCATAAGAAAGGTAGCTCCACATCACAGTTCCACGACAGCAGCATACTGATCATAAAACATATATCAAGTCAGGACAGCTGCACCACTGGGTAAGCATCCATGGGGTCTGGCTCAAGAGCGAAGACTGTGTGAATGCTGCAAAATGTGGCTCTTGCCTCACCCCACCCATACATCTTATCATGGAACCTTACCAAATCAGCATGAATCATCTTGACATAAACATAGCTCCTCTCTCCATGCTGATGGGATTGAACAATGCGCCAGTTGCAGTGCTTCAGCTTGTCAAACAGTATGCAGGAGATGACGAAGCATGCTGGCTGGTCTTTTGTAGTGACAATGGCTTGGAGTAGCTGGTCCTGTGAACCACCCAACTGGATCTTTAGAGCTTGCAGGACAGTCCGTGCTATATAAGCTACCGTTGCTGACTTCAGCTCAGGTTCAGGTGAATGACAGCTGACATCTTGTCCTAGAGATGCAGATCCTTCTTGATCAGATTCAGCGGAATCATCACCACTACTTACAGGTGCGTCAGGTTCTACAGAAGGCACATCAGGTACATGCTCCAGTTCATAGGAGTCGGGTGGGACAACACCGTTTGCTGAAATCTCTACAATACCAGCTCCAGGTAGACCACCAGTCTCTACAGAGGGTAAACCACCAATATCCACTTCAGAGGATTCTCGTGGCACGACACTTTTCGCTAGAGGCTCTACCCTACCAGCTCCAGGTCCACCACCAATCAGTACTGTGGGCATAGTCATGACGGGTTCTACCAATACAAAACCTCCTTCGGGTGCAGGATCATCAGTAGCAACTCCAGCATCAGCACCAGTTAAATCGGTCTTGACAATAGGTAAACCGTTTTGCTCTAGTTCAGAGAATTCCCGTGGCACGACACCGTTCACTAGAGGCTCTACACTAGCAGCTCCAGCTGCACCACCAGTTTCTACAGCAGGGGGTAAACCCAATCCACAACCTTCTTCATGTGGCACGATGATGCCAAGTATAGGCTCATCGCACCGTGTCCACATCGGTCTCCATAGACGTAAACAAGGTGGCGTCGGAGGTTTAAAAGACTGGCATGCCATTTCACCTTTGTCATCAGACAATATAGAGTTTTCTTCAACTCTATGTTTCTGCAATAATAAGCACATGAACAGAAATTAGACCAGAGCATCTAGCCATCTAACAGGGGCAGCGGCAAAACAAGCGTCGGTCCATATGTTTACCTTGTCATCTGGGATATCAGAACACACAGATTTAGAAGTCATTTCACATAGCATCCGCTTTTTCGTTCCTTCCCCTACGTCCATCTGGAATAAGTAATACTATTGATCACATAAAACTAATTAATCAAATATATGCATATGTTGAGAAGTTTGCATGGCAAATTGTGGATTCTGCTTTTATCACCTACGAATCATCGTTCTATATATTTACCTTGTCATCTGGTATATCAGAAGTCACAGAATGAGAAGTCATCTCACTAAGTATCGGTTTTTTCGCTCTTTCCCCTCCATCCATCTGCAATAAGAAGTACTGTTGATCACATAAAGCCAATTCATTGAATATATGCATATGTTGAGAAGTTTGCACAACAAATTGTGGATTCTACTTCCAATCACCAAGTAATCTCGTGAGAAATGCATGATCAAGATATGTTTCTCCCTCTTGATCGACATCTGCATCTCCATTAAGACTAATCATCATGCGATGGTGCTCTTCAGAAGAGCGCATACACTTCCAATCACCAGACAAGCAAAAAATTGTTGATTCTAGTAATGCTTAATCAGCAGTGGCCATGGAACGACCACAGATCGACCAAGCAAAAAAAAAACATCAGCCTACTGACCACCAGGCAAAACAAACTAGGCCCATACATGGCCTCACAAATCATCATCAAACATCGATCAAACTAGCAAGTTTGAACATGGATTACTAATTTATTTTCTGATAAAGTGAGTATATTAATATCGAAAGATATTGATTACACTGAGCCTCTGCAACAACGCAATACCTTACTGGTAGTACGGATGCACATGGATTCCTAATACTCCCTCTGTTCGGTTTTAATTAGTCGACGTGAGGGAGAGAAGAAAATGAACTGTCCATGCTTTCAACTAGAGTCAATTAAATACGAACGGAAGAAGTACGTAGTAGTATTGACAAATATCCGGATCTAGTCTAAAAACAAATTGGCATGTAAACCCTAGTAGTCTACTAAACTAGGATCAATACCCTAGATTAGGGTTGCAAGCGGCATCCGTGAATCGTCCCGCAAAGCAGAAAATTAGAGCAAATAGTGGTTGAGATTAGAGCAGATTTAAAGCACTCGCACTGAAACTAGCTAGCCCGCTACCCACCCCGCTTGACACCCTGCCCTAGATGTGAATCTACACCAAATATTCAAACAAGGATGAGCAACCGCCAATAAAAGTTTATCCGCACATCATCATCTCTACCATACACAAGGGTATGGTGATTTCACATACACCCATTGTTGCCGCGGGGCGAGGATGAGTGATGCGCCGCGGAGAAGGTGCCTCACGCCTCTGTCGCCGCCGCCGTCGAAGAGGAAGTCGAAGCCGCGCGATTGTGGTCCGTCGCCGATATGGAGGTGGAGCTACTAGGGAAGAGGTGGAGGTGGAGGTGGAGAGGGAGTGATGGTTTGTACTAGTGGCGGTCGGTGAGGTAGTTATAAATACAGCCTCTCTCTCTTTTTTGGCAAGGAATGCAGCTTCTCTTGGAAGGCAACGAGGCAACGCACTCCAGATTTCGTATATTACTATAATAATATGGGCGGAGAAATTTGGACGCATCTGTGTTGTCTTGTCAAATGAATCACCAGGATTTGCTTTTAGTACTCCATATTTGGGCGACCCAAGGAAGTAGAGATAGTAATGTACGCCATCTAGCTGCACGCTATCAAATCAAATAAATGGTCATGCCATTTACTTTTAAGATGGTGCAGCAGTTATTCTGACCAAAGAAACATGCACATCTGCTGATTATTTTGATAGTACTACTAGTAGTACTAATATTTCTGATGGGTATACATTTACCGTCCACTAGCAAAGATTGTTTGGCACATTGTTCTTCTGGCTTTCAACATCACACCCCTTAATAATATTATTGATCAATGTTTGGGAAATTAATTGAGTGTGTTAATAAAAAATTAAAACCCACAAATCCAACTGTACTATTTTTAGGGCCATATGAAGGACAAGGAATGATTTTAAATGCCATATGGAGTACCTCCAACCATGTGAAATATGGTTCTGTCATGCAGGTGATACCCATGGCTTCACATTGGATCCGTATGTTGTCCTATATACAGTCAACTATGAAGTACCACGATTTGGTTTTTGGGTGCAACCGGCTAGAGAATGATGCACGGGTTTGTACTGCCAGTACAATTCACATTAAGATTTTCTGATAGGATGTTGATGTGTATATGTAAGAATCATACACTAGAATGTCTTCTATGTTTAGATGGCTGATCTACGTTTATACTTTCTGTGAACCATGAGGTTAAGACCTTTGTACTGTAATAAAGATTGCTAAATAACAGTATATATGTATGCCTCTAGGGACACTGAAACAGCCAAACAACCATGCATGTGTATAGACCGTATTTGATCAAATTACAAGAAGCACCTGGGTTCATGCAAATAGCATCAATTTATCACCTAAGTACATTAGCTATAAATAGTTAAATAGGAGTCAAGACCAACTGAGCTAGCTAGTAGTATGATCCTACTATTACATAAATATCCCTAACTCTGATTGTCTTTGTTCCGATCCAGTAGCGTTGGTGTAGCTTGGGATGAACCAAAACCCCGTATGTCAGCTTGGTCACTGGACCGCTTTCGTAAAGAGATGCTTTGGTGGTCTTCGCCATTTAGACTGAAGCGGAAAATTTCTTGATGTGATGTGTCAAACTGAGAGCCAATGGCCTGAGGCGTGGTGTAGATGCAGTTTCTTCTTGTCAAATATCCTGGGGGAAATGTTGCACCACCCACTGGCATAAAAATCGGATAGTTCAACCCAAGGAACATAGAATAGTCTCCAAGATTAGTAACGCTTTCCCACGGGTTGGCTGGAAGTAACCGACTAGTGTCATTCGAGAATACCATGCAGGTATACCCCGAATAGCTGTGAGCAATAGCGACCGCAATGGACAGAAGGGGTACTATCATAATAAGTTGGAGCACCGTCAGCGTCAAAATCCATTACGCCACGTCCATAGACCAGGAGAAGTCTAGAACGATCTTGAGATCTTGCCAGCCACCACGTACGACTATTAAAGTCAAAATCATCATCGCCATCAAATCCAGCCGTCCACAGAATGAATGGAGCAGGGAGAACTATAGGACCTTGAAAAAGGAAAGAACACGTCACATGAAAATATATTTCATGATTTATCTACTAGTGATATTGATTTGATATTGTAGATGCCAATACTAGTACTTTATAAAATCATGGTCGAACATAAGATGGTTTGAAATATATTTCGAACATCTTGGTAAAACTTCATATGGATTTAAAACATGTTCCCCAAAATATTGGTCCAAATTTTAGATGGTTTGAATATAGTACTCCTTATTCTCTAGAACCGGGGGAATATAAACAAATGAAAGTCTTTATCAATATTGCATGGCACCTTTATTGATTCTATTTCTACTCTACCTTAAATTTTCCAGGGAGTAATAATAAAGAAACTTAATTACTAGGGGGCCTTTTTCCTACGGAACAACATGCACATTAGACCATACTAAAATTCCTATAGATGTTAAATTCTATATATGTCCGTACCACAAGAGGGTTATGGTGTGCGCCTATGGAATTCCTTTAAGCCAAAAGATGCCAAGACAGTTCAACAAATAAGAGGTGAAATACTATATAAGTTACGTATATAAAAAAGATAGGGAGAAAATATTACCAAATTGATTAGGATCCCATGCATAAACATTTCCAAGCTCAGTAACGGCGAACACAAGTCCGTTATGTATAATTGCATCGCAGTATATGGCGCCGTACTGAAACTGGTTTTCAAGAAATATCCATGTACGAGGATATTCGCCATGGAGGTAGGCAATTGCAAAGTCGAAGATTGCGACAAGGGAGAAATCTTTATACCCCCTAGCAGCTGTAGGAACTTGGCAAATAGCTATCTTCTGCAGTTGAATAGCATCACCCTGATACTCGAATATAAGTGGATTGTGTGTGGTTTCAAACTTCTTCCTCAAAGATGGAAGCTTAATCTTGCGATGAGTGTAGACATTGAGGAGGTTCCACTTGCCTTTGGGGCCAACCATGGCGATCCAATCTCCATTGGCGCCTGCCCGCTCCTCATCCTTACCGTGTGGCATTAGGCAATCATAGGAGAACCTGTCCAGCGACACTAGTTTGCACTTGCTGTGCACCGGCAAATCCTCCTTGAACTCCCATGGTTTATCCGTCGGGTCACAACAGAGAACACACGGAAGGCCAAACGGCTGAGAAGCAGGCAGAGTGGTATTGTATTTGGCTGACTGAAGAATACTTTTGGAGGAACCGACTAGGGACGCGGCGGTGATGGCGTCGCACTGGCTGATGAGCACTTCAAGGGGGCCTTCTGTAAACACCTTGTGAAACAGCCCAGATCTGGAGACTCCTCGCTCGATTTCGCCATCGCAATGAGGCAGGTGGTACAATGGGGTTGGTATTTTCTTGGGAGATTTACTAATTCGAACTTTGGGAGAGAGATGGCGATCAATGGCGGCAGGTGGGGGTTTGAGTTGGAGAACAGAGGCTCTCAAACTGGGCACTGCTGGATAGGATGCAAAAGCGCCATGACGGAGACGCAAGCGCGTGCTATGGAAGCTGGGTGGAGTGGGGATAGACGACGGAGGTGAACTGAGACGCTCCTCCTCTTATGCATATACTGCCTACTGCAGTTTCGAGGAGAGTGTGAATGTGTTCAAAAAAAAGAGGAGAGTGTGAATGTGTTCAAAAAAAGAGGAGAGTGTGAATGTGTTCAAAAAAAGAGGAGAGTGTGACTGTGACCCGACACCCGAGTAGGAGCAGACGGACTATAGGAGTAGCCCCATCATTACAGTCCATTAATCGTGCTCCCTACAATAAATAAGTGAAACGTCCCAGGCTTGTGTTGTCTAATCAAATCGATGGCCATGTCAGTATTATGGTGAACAAATAAAACAAATACACACCAACCTTGTTCTTTTTGCAACATACACCAACCTAGCAAGGCATCAACCTTCTCGCCATCAACTAGGACTCCGTGGCTCCGTCCCACCAAAGTTGGCTCAACTTTGTAAAAAAAATACATCTATCCATCTAAATTTTAACAAAGGCGAGACACTTTTGGTGAGACCGAGGGAGTACAAAAAAACTTTACTACTCCATGCTAGTATCGGCCACTTTTCGAAAAGTAATTCAAATTTCAACTGAAGGTGTGCTATTTTATGGTCCTGAAAATTGCCAAAAAAAAACCAAAAAAAGCAACAGATCCATGTTAAGGGGGTACACCCTACGCAATATACATTAAGAAACTTCGAAACTTCAGCGACCTTGTAAGAATGCCCATGACAGTGCAGTTTTGCCAAATTAGGAAGAGAAGAAATATGAATTCAACCAAAGAAATCTAAACGAATCCTTAGACAATAGCATAGTTAACACGTTCAGAAAAAAATGATGACTCCAAGAGAACAACATTAGCAAGAAATAGTCAATTTTAGTTTGAACTTGCAGTCACATATATATAGTACTACCAAAATACTAATACTCTGAGTTGCATTCTAGCACTCCAACTAGCTAGCTTATAGTTCTGGAGTAGTAGTACTACTATACAAGTCCAAAATACATCCGAACGAACCCTATTTCGAACTAAACTACTCCCGCCGATCTTCGAGTAACTAAACGAAGATTATTGTATAACCTTCTTGTTGATGCAAACACAGATAGGCAACACACGCTGCCCTCCATTCTGCTTTGCGTAATGGGGCGGCACCGCCAGGAAAGAAGTGAGCTGCTGCAACATGATCGAGCTAGGCGTCGGGGAGCTCGTCGGCTCGATTACCGCCATCAAGGTGTCCGTCGAGAGGTCACTGGTCCCAGCCGGCCCCGGCGGACCAATCACCAGCAGCTGCGCCTTGTACATCGAAAACAAGCACGCGGCCGACCTGATGCACACACAGGACACAATGGTGGTCGGGCCGAGCGCCAACGGTGATGGCGAACACGCTACCGTCTTCTTCCCCACTGCCGATGAACAGGTGTCCCTGCGGTTGTACCGGAACACGAACTATGCACCAGGCGGGTATGCCATACTGGAACGTAAACACTGGGATGGAGCGGGATGCTTGGAGGTGTACCAGGAGCTCCCGCGGCGGGCCGGTGAAGCTGGAGCCGGTATTGATGGCCTCTGTGCAGCCGCACGGACCATGCGGGCACGCGATATAGTGCTTGTAGGACTCCGTGGAGGCGACCAAGCTCTGGCAGCCGACGCACTTGACCATTGCCCCAGATCGATTCGACGGCGGCAATCTTGCCCTAGATCGATTCGACGGCGGCAACCTCGCCGTCTGCTCGCACTTCTTGCACGGGTTCGGCGCAAGCTCGCCGACGCAGCGCCGACAGCCATATGACCGCCCTTGCACTGCACGGAACAACGTACGTGGCATCAGTTGTAATTGACATTTTTCACAGGTGAACCTAAGTATGAAATCGGAAGGGAGCGACCTTGGATATGGGGGGTTTGAAGGGCAGCAGGCAGAGGGGGCACAAGAAGAGGGCCTCCTCCATCTTCAGAGAAGAGTGATCGGGAACACGAGAACGGGATGGGTTCTTTTTTATATACATGCCTTGGAGTGGAGTATGGATACTACTACTTATAGGAAGAACTTCCTTGCTAAGAATCGGCGTCGGCCGTACGCAACCATAGATGCACCAGCGGCTCTGCAGTTTGTCAAAATAAAAGGACAGAGCTGCAGTGACTTGAAGCCTCCAAATCTCATTGTGACTTGGTGCCACCATCTACCATCCATTTGAGATCCAACGTTCCAAACTATCTCTTATTTCGAACCTAAAAACAAAAATTATTCAGAAAATTATGAAAAAAATCCAGTAAAATGTAGATGCATTGTTCTAAAATCTGTGAATATTTCATCCCACTCGGACGACTAGCTTGTGATTAAAGAGCTTTTTACGTATACGAGCACTAGTTTAAACTAAATACTCCATATATTTTCTCACAAACCTTTGATTCAAATCGAATAAAACTTCACCAAAATATAAATCGAAATATGCACGATTAACGGGAAGTTCTTGAAATATTTCTGAGCAATTATAATAATTATTTACTTTAAATTCTAAGTTGATCGCATACGTTGGATCTGAGATGGATGCTGGATGGTGGCACCAAGTCACTGTGAGACTTGGAAGTATCAAGTCAGTGAAGCTCTATCCCAAAATAAAAGCTTCGTGAAGGGGGCAGTTTGGTTCAAAAAAGAAGACAAGCAAGTGCCAGGTTGTCAAACAGTACCCATATAGTCAAATGTACTCCCTCTGATTCAAATGATTTGACTCAACTTTGTCTAGATATATGGATGTATCAAGTCACTGAAGCTCTATCCAAAAAAAAAAGCTTCATGACGGGGGAAGTTTGGTTCGAAAAAAAATACAGTGCCAAGCAGCTGTCAAATAGTACCATAACGTCAAATGTACTCCCTCCGATTCAAACGAAATGACTCAACTTTGTATTTTGCATGTTAAAGGTAACTTGGCCAATCTTAACATAGTTTGCCTTTCTAAAAATAAATATAAGCCCTAAGGCTCCTTTGATTCATAGGATGGGAAAACCATAGAAATATGAAAAACATAGGATTGAGATTTAATGGCTAGTTGAATCATATAGGAAGATGAGTTGTGTTTGATTGTGCCAAAGGAAAATTTCCATGAGGTATGACCTAATGTTTTATTCTTATAGGATTTGCACTGCAAGATTCCTATAGGATATGTTCCTATGAATCAAACAACTAGTGTGGGGAAAATTCACATGTGATCTAAATCCTACATAATTCCTATACAAATTATATATATGAATTTTAGTTGTTAGGTCACTTAAAATGACTTCACTTGAAGGGTTATATTTTTTGTTTTTTATGAATTAGTAGTGATGCCTAACCATATATATACCTAAACCAAGAGAATCAGCATAAACTTATGTATATTAATAGTAAGCGGCATATATGAATGTTTTTTATCTACAAACCCAGGGTCATATATATGTACATAGAAACATGCATATATGCTAGTTTTTGTACCTTGGTGTGTTCCTCTTTTGGGCTATCATTTTTGTTCACCGGTTCACAACCAACGCCCTAGATTAATTTGGCACTTAGAAAATAACATTTTATTTTTGGCGCACTAACACAAATAGCAGTAGCACGGTCAACACTGTAGAAAAGTACAAAATAAATGTGTGTGGGAAAATTTGACTTAAAGTGACCATTACAATGAGAAAAAGGGTAGAACCAAGCATTGCACAGGGAAAAAATAGTGTATTGCCCAGAAGAAAAAAACAACTTGGGCTATACTCCCTCCATCCTGAAATAATGGGTGTTTAGAGTTAAAATTTGTCCATAAAACAGTGTACTTCTTGTTTTGCAATGCACTTCAAAATTTGTCCACAAAAGAGTGGTAGTAAAAAATATTTCTTTCTCGTCACGAGGGATATAGTTTCTTCACTACTAGTACTACCTCCATCCAATGTTGAGAATATCGCTTATCGGGTTCAACTCGGTCGGCTGACGATTAGCGATTAATAGGCAAATCGGACGATTAATCGGGCGATAAATGAGTTAATCGGACGATAAATAAATTTATCGGCTAATCGATGACCACTGAATAGGGATTAATCGGGCGATAAATCGTTGAATCGGATGATTTTTTGAACAGTGCCTCCATCACAAAGCTTAAGTCTTTTTTTAAGAGTCAAACCAAGTAAAGGTTGACAAAAATTTAGAACAATCTATCAACTAATATAATGTTATGTAGATACCATACCAAAAAAATTCATTGTCTATGTATTGATATTAATTTTGTATTTGGCATGATAATGATTTTTGGTAAAATCTTAGTTTACCTTGACATATTTTGAGTTTCTAAAAATAATACTCCCTCCGTTCCTTTCTATAGTGCCTATAGATTTTTGGCATTTGTTTCAGAATATAAGGTTGTAGCTTAGCTTTTTTTCAATTAACCCCTCCCCGTTTAGCTCCCAAATCATTCAGCTCCCAAAATTGTTATGGTAAGTTAGGAAGATATGAATTTTCCAAAATTTTACGTTGATCTCAAATCGTTCAGCTAGGGGTCTTGTGTAAAAAATACTCTTGCGCTAATTTCCGTGCCAAAAAACAATAGGCGCTATAGAATGAAACAGAGGGAGTATAAGCCTTACGCTTTGGGATGGAGGTAGTAGTATTTAGCATAATATGGTTTTCTTATTTACTACATGCATTTAGCTCATCGGAGGTGGAAAAGTTGAAGAGGAAAGTGATGGTCGATGACAGTTTCCCAATGTAATAATAAAATCCTTAATATGCCTTGAAAACCCACACGTACGCTCTTTCTAGGACAGAGGCAGTATGAGGTAATGCACCCACGCGCTGTCATCTGCCCGTTCGTGCTATGTCTCCCAAATCCTGAAATATCGTCAGTTATCCATTTCACGTCCACACTTCTCCCTCTCTCCACGGACTAGGAAAAAACCCTCTCTTCACTTCCCCTTCCCATTCCACCGATGGAGAGCCCAACCGACGCCGTCAACGCAGCGAAAGAGAAAGCCGCGCGGCTGGCTGATACGCGTACAGCACGCGACCGTTGGGAACCCCAAGAGGAAGGTTTGATGCGTACAGCGGCAAGTTTTCCCTCAGTACGAAACCAAGGTTTATCGAACTAGTAGGAAACAAGAAGCACGTTGAAGGTTGATGGCGGCGGAGTGTAGTGCGGCGCAACACCAGGGATTCCGGCGCCAACGTGGAACCTGCACAACACTACCAAAGTACTTTGTCCCAACGTAACAGTGAGGTTGTCAATCTCACCGGCTTGCAGTAACAAAGGATTAGATGTATAGTGTGGATGATGATTGTTTGCAGAAAACAGTAGAACGAGTATTGCAATAGATTGTATTCGATGTTAAGAATGGACCGGGGTCCACGGTTCACTAGAGGCGTCTCTCCCATAAGAATAAGCATGTTGGGTGAACAAATTACAGTTGGGCAATTGACAAATAAAGAGGGCATGACCATGCACATACATTTTATGATGAGTAGTGTGATTTAATTGGGCATTACGACAAAGTACATAGACCGCTATCTAGCATGCATCTATGCCTAAAAAGTCCACCTTCAGGTTATCATCCGAACCCCTTCCAGTATTAAGTTGCAAACAACAGACAATTGAATTAAGTATGGTGCATAATGTAATCAACAAATACATCCTTAGACATAGCATTGATGTTTTATCCCAAGTGGCAACAGCACATCCACAACCTTAGAACTTTCTGTCACTGTCCCAGATTTAATGGAGGCATGAACCCACTATCGAGCATAAATACTCCCTCTTGGAGTTACAAGCAAAAACTTGGCCAGAGCCTCTACTAGTAACGGAGAGCATGCAAGATCATAAACAACACATAGATAATAGATTGATAATCAACATAGCATAGTATTCTCTATTCATCGGATCCCAAGAAACACAACATGTAGCATTACAGATAGATGATCTTGATCATGTTAGGCAGCTCACAAGATCCAACAATGATAGCACAATTAGGAGAAGACGACCATCTAGCTACTGCTATGGACCCATAATCCAGGGGTGAACTACTCACTCATCACTCCGGAGGCGACCATGGCGGTGTAGAGTCCTCCGGGAGATGATTCCCCTCTCCGGCAGGGTGCCGGAGGCGATCTCCTGAATCCCCCGAGAAGGGATTGGCGGCGGCGGCGTCTCTGGAAGGTTTTCCGTATCGTGGCTCTCGGTACTGGAGTTATTATCGATGAAGGCTTAAGTAGGCGGAGGAGGTAGGTTTAGGGGCGACGCGAGGGGCCCACACAACAGGGCCGCGCGGCCAGGGGGTGGGCCGCGCCGCCCTGGCGTGTCACCGCCTAGTCGCCCCACTTCGTATCTCCCCCGGTGCTCTGGAAGCTTCGTGGAAAAATAAGATCCTGGGCGTTGATTTCGTCCAATTCCGAGAATATTTCCTTACTAGGATTTCTGAAACCAAAAACAGCAGAAAACAGCAACTGGCTCTTCGGCATCTCGTTAATAGGTTAGTGCCGGAAAATGCATAAATATGACATAAAGTATGCATAAAACATGTAGGTATCATCAATAAAGTGGCATGGAACATAAGAAATTATCGATACGTTGGAGACGTATCACTGGTCTTAGCCATAGATGAGGCGTCCAGAGCCGCGACCGCAGCACGCATGGCCGCAACGTCGGCGATCATCGCCGCAGCGGATGCCAAAGACGAAGCGGAGGCCATTGCCGAAGGTCGGGCCATCGGTCGCTCATCGGCATCTGATGCTGTTGGTAGATGGGTCCACTCTCTTGGGAAGCATCCCATAGATGACGAGGACGAGGTTGAACTCATCTTTGAACCGCCGCCGCCGACCTTCGACGAGAATATCGTCGACGAGGGGGAGGAAGTATGTTTCGATTCACCTCTCTCCCTTATTCAACATAGCCCTGTATCGATTTGCGCTACGGTCTCTCCCTCTTTTTTGCGCTATAGCGTTTTGAATTAGCGGCAGAATCTTTTTAGATTCATATTCAGTATTAGTTTCAACTGCTACATATTTGCTTCACATCCGATTCACCTCTCTCCCTTATTCAACATAGCCCTGTATCGATTTGCTCTATGGTCTCTCCCTTTTTTGCGTTATACGGTTTTGAATTAGCGTAAGAATATTTTTAGATTCATATTCATTATTAGTTGCAACTGCTACATATTTGCTTCACCAGTTTATTTGGCATGTATCAGGTTGCTACTGATGAGGTTGACAGCGATGTCGAGTCGCGTCATAGGAAGGCCAGGGCCACTCTCAACAAGCTTAAGGCGGGGAAGTTCGACAAGTATTGGAGTGAACCCTGGACTGGTGCCAGGAACAGCTGCCCCTTCTGCACAAAGAGCATAAAGGTTGACTTTCAAAGCGTCCTGCAGCATGCCGAAGCCGGTGGGTCCGGCTGTGTCAAAGTTGGGGAAACTGTTAACCGATCCGGCTTCATAGCCAACCACATGGCCTATGGGCTGTTCCTAAGGAAGAAATTGAACCAAGCTATCGAGACCGGTCGTGTGCCTCCTCCCAAGCCCAAGCCACCAAAGATTAAAGGTATGGGCAGCAAGAAGCAGAAGAAGCGGGACCGGGAGGAGGCGACAGGAAGAAGATGGTAAATATACTCCGTAACTGTTGTGCATGTTTGTCTCTCCTACTGCTTCAAAAGCAGCATCTTTTGTTGAACTCTGTTTATGTTTGCTCCGGCAGCGTTTGTGGTGAACCTATTAGCTTAATTAGGGGTTGTTGAACTATGTATGTGTTGAACCTTGCTTAATTAGGTTGTGTTGAACTCTGTTTGTGTTGGCGTGGGAAGGGGGGCATGATGCTACCCTGAATTTGCGGGACCCCCAAAAAACTTGCAAATACGAGTGATGCATCCAAAAGGAACAAACTTTTACATGGTAGACCCCAGTCTGAAAGCAAGAAATGCAATCCGGTCCTTAACAGCCACCGCCCGGATTGATCGGGGATTTTGCCTGCCTACCGTATGTGACTTGTGCTCACTGAAGTTTGGGACCTCACGCATGGACACCACACGTAAGTGACAGACCTGTTGGTGTAAAAACTCGGGTGATTATTATACTGCATTATTACAAAGTTTCCTATGGATTCAAGGGTTGGAAAGCCAAGTTAACTCATTTTCATGACTAAGAAGGAGCCAGGCTTACTTTTTCATTTTCATGTTTTAAACTTGTTTAAATCTTGGTCAAACAAAGGAATTGACCAGGATTCAAATGGGCATAAAAATTCAAAAAAGAAATTAAAAAACAAAGCACATAAGCTTCTTATGTCATATAGTAAGCATTAAAGTTGATCAACGATGTATAGACATATTCAAACCAGAAAAATCATGTATATACCCCCTAACCCTAAACTCTGTCTTATGAAATATGACATAAAGTATGCATAAAACATGTAGGTATCATCAATAAAGTGGCATGGAACGTAAGAAATTATCGATACGTTGGAGACGTATCAGCATCCCCAAGCTTAGTTCCTGCTCGTCCCGAGTAGGTAAACGATAACAAAGATAATTTCTGAAGTGACATGCCATCATAATCTTGATCATACTATTGTAAGCACATGTAATGAATGCAGCGATTCGAGACAATGGTAAATGTAATGAGTAAACAATTGAATCATATAGCAAAGACTTTTCATGAATAGTACTTTCAAGACAAGCATCAATAAGTCTTGCATAAGAGTTAACTCATAAAGCAATAATTTCAAAGTAAAGGCATTGAAGCAACACAAAGGAAGATTAAGTTTCAGCGGTTGCTTTCAACTTATAACATGTATATCTCATGGATATTGTCAACATAAAGTAATATAATAAGTGCAATATGCAAGTATGTAGGAATCAATGCACAGTTCACACAAGTGTTTGCTTCTTGAGATGGAGAGAAATAGGTGAACTGACTCAACATAAAAGTAAAAGAAAGGCCCTTCGCAGAGGGAAGCATTGATTGCTATATTTGTGCTAGAGCTTTGGTTTTGAAAACAAGAAACAATTTTGTCAACGGTAGTAATAAAGCATATGCATCATGTAAATTATATCGTACAAGTTGCAAGCCTCATGTATAGTATACTAATAGTGCCCGCACCTTGTCCTAATTAGCTCGGATTACCTGGATTATCACCGCAATACATATGTTTTAACCAAGTGTCACAAAGGGGTACCTCTATGCCGCCTGTACAAAGGTCTAAGGAGAAAGCTCGCATTGGGTTTCTCGCTTTTGATTATTCTCAACTTAGACATCCATACCGGGACAACATAGACAACAGATAATGGACTCCTCTTTAATGCATAAGCATTCAACAACAATTAATTTTCTCATATGAGATTGAGGATATTTGTCCAAAACTGAAACTTCCACCATGGATCATGGCTTTAGTTAGCGGCCCAATGTTCTTCTCTAACAGTATGCATGCTCAAACCATTCAAATCATGGTAAATCGCCCTTACTTCGGACAAGACGGACATGCATAGAAACTCACATGATATTCAACAAAGAGTAGTTGATGGCGTCCCCAGGAACATGGTTATCGCACAACAAGCAACTTATAAGAAATAAAATGCACAAGTACATATTCAATACCACAATAGTTTTAGGCTATTTGTCCCATGAGCTATATATTGCAAAGGTAGAGGATATAAATTTAAAGGTAGCACTCAAGCAATTTACTTTGGAATTGCGAAGAAATACCATGTAGTAGGTAGGTATGGTGGACACAAGTGGCATAGTGTTTGGCTCAAGGATTTTAGATGCATGAGAAGTATTCCCTCTCGATACAAGGTTTAGGCTAGCAAGGTTATTTGAAACAAACACAAGTATGAATCGGTACAGCAAAACTCACATAAAAGACATATTGTAAGCATTATAAGACTCTATACCGTCTTCCTTGTTGTTCGACCCTTACTAGAAAACTAGCTGGGTTGCCCGCGCATTTGCGCGGCTAGAATTGTTATGTTAGATATAAGGTGATAACATAATTATTTTTAACTATAGAATATAACATGTAGGGAAATTATATAAGGTGAAAACATAATTTCCTTTTTTCTTGTCAATTATTTTTCTAACATGAAAAATAATTTAATTTAATTTTAACTTTAGTATATCCCCATTGAGCTTGTATGTTATTGTTAAACTCAAGACACAATATCCTAAATAACTCTGGAATGAATTTGTAAGATTATTTTGACACCCTTTATGGGTTAGTACGCACATTTTAATCTATATGTTTTTTCATTGATAATGTTATTGAAAAAAATATCAACACAAAACAAATGAAGATTTATATACCTCAGACCTTAAATCTTGAGTATCCTTGCTCCGCACCCTTCATAGTTGTGAGTATTAACAAAAAAAAAAATGCAATGTCATGAGTCTAACTGCTTTGAAGAATGTCTTACTATCCTGCAAACAAAGACTTCCTATCTAATCTTGACTTTACATCTCATGGTCATTGCCCCGCATGTCATGAAAGACCATAGACCATGGTCAGAATAATATCCAATTAAACACGGCTACATCGGCTTCTAGCCTTTATGTGTTCCGCTAATGTTGGCAAAATCATCCATAATTCAACTCTTCTTTAGAATTCTCATACATAGAAAAGTAATGAAATAACTATGTTTAGATTTTACTTCATGCTTCAGTTGCTAATTCGATTTTGTAAGTACTAATCGTCACTTAAAATTTCTTAAATCTATGATATTTTTAGAATTCATATAAACATGATTCTGCCGGTAAATTTTTCTTTTCCTATTGTCGTACATGTTCATGAAATTTTCATCGTCTTTTTTGTAGATCATGCATCTGGACATGACGTCCTATGGGTTGATCCTGGTGATATGAGAATGTATACTTGCTCTAGAGCTCCATCTTTCATTGTAGTTTGTATTTTACATGAAGAATTTCCAATTAAATATGTTCATTTCATGCTTACGACTTTTCCATTTTATCTCACTCCTTCCGCATGTCCACCTATTCAGGTGTGTCTTGGTCACATGAAGATATTACGGAAGGTAATCCGATCAACTCAGTACATGCAGATCGTTCTATGCATTCTCAGGGGATGCTGCTTACTTGCTCCGCGTAGCTGCTCCCATCAGTGCTCCCCCACCGTAATTAGACGATGGAACAGCTTGTTTGTACTGCCTTGATCCGTGTGTGGGTTTTAGTACCGAAAGAAAAATCATAAGTACGGGTTCCTCCATAGTACCGTACATGCCAAATACTGAAACTGATTGGTGAAAATATTCTCTGGTTCGTTCGCCGCGGCCATGGTCGTTTGTGGTCGCCTGGTCGGCGTCGGCCATATGCTTCCAGTCAATTCTGCGCCAGACCTTGGTGGCTAACTCCACGCAGTACAGTTAAGCCGTTGGCGTGCCATCTGCTGGCACCGCTGCGGTCAGCGCGCGTTGCGGACGATGTCATCCTTCCCTACGCCGCGCAGACGGCGCAGTGCAGCTCCACTGTTGGCGTGCCGTTTGGCATTACTGCCTTCATCGCCACCGACAACAACGCCTTTCCTCACACTCCGCACAGAGAAGCTGGGCCCTGGCCGACTGGCCGTTGGTGCTCGGTGGCCAGCACCGATGCCGTTTCCGATGACGAAGTCCTTCCCGACTCAGCGGAATGATTACGTTCTTTCCAACTACACGATGTTGTCATAGTCGCCGGAGAATACGTCTTTTCCGAATCCGGTTACAGCAGCTAGGTCAACGGCGCTGTTTTCTATCGTCGCCGTACTTGCGGAATCCTTTTGTGTAGCCAGGCCATTGCCTCGACGTGTGCTGCCTGCTGGGGCTGCTGCCATCGTCGTTGCCGAAGTTGTGATCACCACGTTTTCCCGTCTATCCGTAAGGCCTACTCCAGGTCCCTTGTTGGCTAGTTGTTGCTGTTCATCCACTCGTTTGCTGTGTCGCCTGAAAGGGAACGGGAGAAATTGAATCGGAATACTGCACCAAACTTTTTGGATCGGAAGCTGCGCCAAAAATATTTAATCGGCGGTTCACCAAATATTGTTGGGCGCCTTACCTTTGTTTGCTTCTTCTTGTCGCCATCCATCCATAGTTCCAGACCTGCCTCGTGGCCTTCAACAGGTGTAGCACGCCAGACTGATATCGGAAATTCGACTCATGCAAGAGCTTATGTAGACTGAGGCCACCTTGTGTGTTGGTCATCTTCCTTGACGCGAGAATACCCTCGTCCCCTGTGCACGCCAGATTGAACTCGTTAATTCTCAATACAGACTCGTCGAAGAGCTGGATGCATAACCTTATGGGGTTTGTCAGCTTCCTTAATACGCCAGAACGACGTTGCCTGCTCGGACTACCTTGGCCTGAGAGAGATTGATCTTGTCGCGTCGAATCTCGCCGTGTTGCCATTGCTGTTGCACGCGCCCTGCAAATTGAAATAGTTGGCATGTTGATTGGAGTACATCGTACGCAACCTGGAAGTTAAAATCGCTGGCGTGTTTCGTATGAGCGTAATAGCACCGCATGGCTTTTTATATGGGGCAAACAGAACGTGCTATTTTGTTAGAGATAACATTTTTGTTAGGATAACGCTGGATATATTTAATACCGAGATAGATTTTTTGTTAAGATTCGTAGCTCCTGTTTGTTACGTGCGGAGATAGACAGTTTATATCTTTGTTTTCAAATTGGCACCGGACGGACGTGAAAGTTAATCTTGGCCGCTGTTTTGGTTTGATTAGTTTTAGCTAATCTACGCCGTTGATTGTTTGTTGTTTTAATTATATAATAGATATCTAGACCTTAGAGAGACCAATTATGCAAACCAAATTTTAGCAAGCTCTATGTATTTCTTCATTAATAGGTGGAAAGTATATGATGCAAGAGCTTAAACATGAGAACAACAATTGCCAAGTATCAAATTATTCAAGACATTCTACCAATTACTACATGTAGAATTTCCCGTTTCCAACCATATAACAATTTAACGAAGAAGATTCAACCTTCGCCATGAACATTATGAGTAAAGCCTAAGGACATATTTGTCCATATGCAACAGCGGAGCGTGTCTCTCTCCCACACAATGAATGCTAGGATCCATTTTATGCAAACAAAACAAAAACAAAAACAAACAGATGCTCCAAGCAAAGTACATAAGATGTGATGGAATAAAAATATAGTTTCACTAGAGGAACCTGATAATGTTGTCGATGAAGAAGGGGATGCCTTGGGCATCCCCAAGCTTAGACGCTTGAGTCTTCTTGAAATATGCAGGGGTGAACCACCGGGGCATCCCCAATCTTAGAACTTTCACTCTCCTTGATCATATTGTATCATCTCCCTCTCTTGATCCTTAACTTCCTCCACACCAAACTCAAAACAACTCATTAGAGGGTTAGTGCACAATCAAAATTCACATGTTCAGAGGTGACATAATCATTCTTAACACTTCTGGACATTGCACAAAGCTACTGAAAGTTAATGGAATAGAAAAATCCATCAAGCATAGCAAAACAGGCAATGCGAAATAAAAGGCAGAATCTGTCAAAACAGAACAGTTCGTAAAGATGAATTTCTAAGAGACATGAGACTTGCTCAAATGAAAATGCTCAAATTTAATGAAAGTTGCGTACATATCTGTGGATCACTCACGTAAATTGGCATAATTTTATGAGTTACCTACAGAGAATTAGACCCAGATTCATGACAGCAAGAAATCTGTTTCTGCGCAGTAATCCAAATCTAGTATGAACCTTACTATCAAAGACTTTACTTGGCACAACAATGCAACAAAACTAATATAAGGAGAGGTTTCTACAGTAGTAACAACTTCCAAGACTCAAATATAAAACAAAAGTGCAGTAGTAAAATCATGGGTTGTCTCCCATAAGCGCTTTTCTTTAACGCCTTTCAGCTAGGCGCAGAAAGTGTGTATCAAGTATTATCAAGAGATGAAGCATCAACATCATAATTTGTTCTAATGATAGAATAAAAAGGTAACTTCATTCTCTTTCTAGGAAAGTGTTCCATACCTTTCTTGAGAGGAAATTGATATTTAATATTACCTTCCTTCGTATCAATAATAGCACCAACAGTTCGAAGAAAAGGTCTTCCCAATATAATGGGACAAGATGCATTGCATTCAGTATCCAAGACAACAAAATCAACGGGGACAAGGTTATTGTTAACGGTAATGCAAACATTATCAACTCTCCCCAAAGGTTTCTTTGTAGAATTATCAGCAAGATTAACATCCAAATAACAATTTTTCAATGGTGGCAAGTCAAGCATATTATAAATTTTTCTAGGCATAAAGGAAATACTTGCACCAAGATCACATAAAGCATTGCAATCAAAGTCATTGAACTTCGTATTAATGATGGGCTCCCAACCATCCTCTAACTTCCTAGGAATAGAAGCTTCGCGATTTAATTTCTCTTCTCTAGCTTTTATGAGAGCATTTGTAATATGTTTTGTAAAGGCCAAATTTATAGCACTAGCATTAGGACTCTTAGCAAGTTTTTGTAAGAACTTTATAACTTCAGAGATGTGGCAATCATCAAAATCCAAACCATTATAATCTAAAGCAATGGGATCATTGTCCCCAATGTTGGAAAAAATTTCAGCAGTTTTATCACAGGCAGTTTCAACAATTTTAGCAGTTTCAGGCAGTTTTTCACGCTTTGCATTAGAAGTGGAAACATTGCCAACATCAATTCTTTTACCATTAATAGTAGGAGGTGCAGCAACATGTGGAGAATTAGCATTACTAGTGGTGGTAATAGTCCAAACTTTAGCTATATTATCTTCTTTAGCATTTTCTTCTCTTTCCCACCTAGCACGCAATTCGGCCATCAATCTTATATTCTCATTAATTCTAACTTGGAAGGCGTTTGCTGTAGCAAATGACTTAATAACATTATTTTCGTTAGGCATAACTTTCGATTTCAAAAGATCAACATCAGCAGCAAGACTATCGACTTTAGAAGCAAGTATATCAATTTTCCCAAGCTTTTCTTCAACAGATTTGTTAAAAGCAGTTTGTGTACTAATAAATTCTTTAAGCATGGCTTCCAGTCCAGGGGATGAATTCCTATTATTGTTGTAAGAATTCCCATAAGAATTACCATAGCCGTTGCCATTATTATAAGGATAGGGCCTATAGTTGTTACTAGAATTGTTCCGATAAGCATTGTTGTTGAAATTATTATTTTTAATGAAGTTTACATCAACATGTTCTTCTTGAGCAACCAATGAAGCTAACGGAACATTATTAGGATCAATATTTGTCCTACCATTCACAAGCATAGACATAATAGCATCAATCTTATCACTCAAGGAGGAGGTTTCTTCAACAGAATTTACCTTCTTACCTTGTGGAGCTCTTTCCGTGTGCCATTCAGAGTAATTAATCATCATATTATCAAGAAGCTTTGTTGCGTCGCCTAGAGTGATGGACATAAAGGTACCTCCAGCAGCTGAATCTAATAGGTTCCGTGAAGAAAAGTTCAGTCCTGCATAAAAGGTTTGGATGATCATCCAAGTAGTCAGTCCATGGGTTGGGCAATTTTTAACCAAAGATTTCATTCTTTCCCATGCTTGGGCAACATGCTCATTATCCAATTGTTTAAAATTCATTATGCTACTTCTCAAAGATATAATTTTAGCAGGAGGATAATATCTACCAATAAAAGCATCCTTGCATTTAGTCCATGAATCAATACTATTCTTAGGCAGAGATAGCAACCAATCTTTAGCTCTTCCTCTTAATGAGAAAGGAAACAATTTTAATTTTATAATGTCACCATCTACATCCTTATACTTTTGCATTTCACATAATTCAACAAAATTATTGAGATGGGCAGCAGCATCATCAGAACTAACACCAGAAAATTGCTCTCGCATAACAAGATTTAGTAAAGCAGGTTTAATTTCAAAGAATTCTGCTGTAGTAGCAGGTGGAGCAATAGGTGTGCATAAGAAATCATTATTATTTGTGGTTGTGAAGTCACACAACTTAGTATTTTCAGGAGTACCCATTTTAGCAACAGTAAATAAAGCAAACTAGATAAAGTAAATGCAAGTAACTAATTTTTTTTTGTGTTTTTAATATAGCAAACAAGATAGCAAATAAAGTAAAACTAGCAACTAATTTTTTTGTGTTTTGTTTTAGTGCAACAAACAAAGAAGTAAATAAAAGTAAAGCAAGACCAAAACAAAGTAAAGAGATTGGAGGTGGAGACTCCCCTTGCAGCGTGTCTTGATCTCCCCGGCAACGGCGCCAGAAAACAGTTGCTGGCGCAAAGTTGACGTTGGAGTTAGAGATCTCTGCGGTGTAACTTTTCTTCAGGTCCCCGGCAATGGCGCCAGAAAACAGTCTTGATACGCGTACAGCACGCGACCATTGGGAACCCCAAGAGGAAGGTGTGATGCGTACAGTGGCAAGTTTTCCCTCAGTACGAAACCAAGGTTTATCGAACCAGTAGGAGCCAAGAAGCACGTTGAAGGTTGATGGCGGCGGAGTGTAGTGCGGCGCAACACCAGGGATTCCGGCGCCAACGTGGAACCTGCACAACACAACCAAAGTACTTTGTCCCAACGTAACAGTGAGGTTGTCAATCTCACCGGCTTGCTGTAACAAAGGATTAGATGTATAGTGTGGATGATGATTGTTTGCAGAAAACAGTAGAACGAGTATTGCAGTAGATTGTATTCGATGTTAAGAATGGACCGGGGGGTCCACAGTTCACTAGAGGCGTCTCTCCCATAAGAATAAGCATGTTGGGTGAACAAATTACAGTTGGGCAATTGACAAATAAAGAGGGCATGACCATGCACATACATGTTATGATGAGTAGTGTGAGATTTAATTGGGCATTACGACAAAGTACATAGACCGCTATCCAGCATGCATCTATGCCTAAAAAGTCCACCTTCAGGTTATCATCTGAACCCCTTCCAGTATTAAGTTGCAAACAACAGACAATTGCATTAAGTATGGTGCGTAATGTAATCAACAAATACATCCTTAGACATAGCATTGATGTTTTATCCCTAGTGGCAACAACACATCCACAACCTTAGAACTTTCTGTCACTGTCCCAGATTTAATGGAGGCATGAACCCACTATCGAGCATAAATACTCCCTCTTGGAGTTACAAGCAAAAACTTGGCCAGAGCCTCTACTAGTAACGGAGAGCATGCAAGATCATAAACAACACATAGATAATAGATTGATAATCAACATAGCATAGTATTCTCTATTCATCGGATCCCAACAAACACAACATGTAGCATTATATATAGATGATCTTGATCATGTTAGGCAGCTCACAAGATCCAACAATGATAGCACAATTAGGAGAAGAAGACCATCTAGCTACTGCTATGGACCCATAGTCCAGGGGTGAACTACTCACTCATCACACCGGAGGCGACCATGGCGGTGTAGAGTCCTCCGGGAGATGATTCCCCTCTCCGGCAGGGTGCCGGAGGCGATCTCCTGAATCCCCCGAGATGGGATTGACGGCGGCTGCGTCTCTGGAAGGTTTTCCGTATCGTGGCTCTCGGTACTGGAGTTATTATCGACGAAGGCTTAAGTAGGCGGAGGAGGTAGGTTTAGGGGCGACGCGAGGGGCCCACACAACAGGGCCGCGCGGCCAGGGGGGTGGGCCGTGCCGCCCTGGCGTGTCGCCGCCTTGTCGCCCCACTTAGTATCTCCCCCGGTGTTCTAGAAGCTTCGTGGAAAAATAAGATCCTGGGCGTTGATTTCGTCCAATTCCGAGAATATTTCCTTACTAGGATTTCTGAAACCAAAAACAAAAGAAAACAGCAACTGGCTCTTCGGCATCTCGTTAATAGGTTAGTGCCGGAAAATGCATAAATATGACATAAAGTATGAATAAAACATGTAGGTATCATCAATAAAGTGGCATGGAACATAAGAAATTATCGATACGTTGGAGACGTATCACTGGCCTTAGCCGCAGAGGAGGCGTCCAGAGCCGCGACCGCAGCACGCATGGCCGCAACGGCGGCGATCATCGCCGCAGCGGATGCCAAAGACGAAGCGGAGGCCATTGCCGAAGGTCGGGCCATCGGTCGCTCATCGGCATCTGATGCTGTTGGTAGATGGGTCCACTCTCTTGGGAAGCATCCCATAGATGACGAGGACGAGGTTGAACTCATCTTTGAACCGCCGCCGCCGACCTTCGACGAGAATATCGTCGACGAGGGGGAGGAAGTATGTTCCGATTCACCTCTCTCCCTTATTCAACATAGCCCTATATCGATTTGCGCTACGGTCTCTCCCTCTTTTTTTGCGCTATAGCATTTTGAATTAGCGGCAGAATCTTTTTAGATTCATATTCAGTATTAGTTTCAACTGCTACATATTTGCTTCACATCCGATTCACCTCTCTCCCTTATTCAACATAGCCCTGTATCGATTTGCTCTATGGTCTCTCCCTTTTTTTGCGTTATAGGGTTTTGAATTAGCGTAAGAATCTTTTTAGATTCATATTCATTATTAGTTGCAACTGCTACATATTTGCTTCACCTGTTTATTTGGCATGTATCAGGTTTCTACTAATGAGGTTGACAGCGATGTCGAGTCACGTCATAGGAAGGCCAGGGCCACTCTCAACAAGCTTAAGGCGGGGAAGTTCGACAAGTATTGGAGTGAACCCTGGACTGGTGCCAGGAACAGCTGCCCCTTCTGCACAAAGAGCATAAAGGTTGACTTTCAAAGCGTCTGCAAAGATGCCGAAGCCGGTGGGTCCGGCTGTGTCAAAGTTGGGGAAACTGTTAACCGATCCGGCTTCATAGCCAACCACATGGCCTATGGGCTGTTCCTAAGGAAGAAATTGAACCAAGCTATCGAGACCGGTCGTGTGCCTCCTCCCAAGCCCAAGCCACCAAAGATTAAAGGTATGGACAGCAAGAAGCAGAAGAAGCGGGACCGGGAGGAGGCGACAGGAAGAAGGTGGTAAATATACTCTGTAACTGTTGTGCATGTTTGTCTCTCCTACTGCTTCAAAAGCAGCATCTTTTGTTGAACTCTGTTTATGTTTGCTGCTCAGCAGCGTTTGTGGTGAACCTATTAGCTTAATTAGGGTTGTTGAACTATGTATGTGTTGAACCTTGCTTAATTAGGTTGTGTTGAACTCTGTTTGTGTTGGTGTGGGAAGGGGGGCATGATGCTACCCTGAATTTGTGGGACCCCCAAAAAACTTGCAAATATGAGTGATGCATCCAAAAGGAACAAACTTTTACATGGTAGACCCCAGTCTGAAAGCAAGAAATGCAATCCGGTCCTTAACAGCCACCGCCCGGATTGATCGGGGATTTTGCCTGCCTACCGCATGTGACTTGTGCTCACTGAAGTTTGGGACCTCACGCATGGGCACCACACGTAAGTGACAGACCTGTTGGTGTAAAAACTCGGGTGATTATTATACTGCATTAGTACAAAGTTTCCTATGGATTCAAGGGTTGGAAAGCCAAGTTAACTCATTTTCATGACTAAGAAGGAGCCAGGCTTACTTTTTCATTTTCATGTTTTGAACTTGTTTAAATCTTGGTCAAACAAAGGAATTGACCAGGATTCAAATGGGCATAAAAAATCAAAAAAGAAATAAAAAAACAAAGAACATAAGCTTCTTATGTCATATAGTAAGCATTAAAGTTGATCAACGAAGTATAGACATATTCAAACCAGAAAAATCATGTATATACCCCCTAACCCTAAACTCTGTCTTATGAAATATGACATAAAGTATAGATAAAACATGTAGGTATCATCAATAAAGTGGCATGGAACATAAGAAATTATCGATACGTTGGAGACGTATCAGCATCCCCAAGCTTAGTTCCTGCTCGTCCCGAGTAGGTAAACGATAACAAAGATAATTTCTGAAGTGACATGCCATCATAATCTTGATCATACTATTGTAAGCACATGTAATGAATGCAGCGATTCGAGACAATGGTAAATGTAATGAGTAAACAATTGAATCATATAGCAAAGACTTTTCATGAATAGTACTTTCAAGACAAGCATCAATAAGTCTTGCATAAGAGTTAACTCATAAAGCAATAATTTCAAAGTAAAGGCATTGAAGCAACACAAAGAAGATTAAGTTGTAGCGGTTGCTTTCAACTTATAACATGTATATCTCATGGATATTGTCAACATAAAGTAATATAATAAGTGCAATATGCAAGTATGTAGGAATCAATGCACAGTTCACACAAGTGTTTGCTTCTTGAGATGGAGAGAAATAGGTGAACTGACTCAACATAAAAGTAAAAGAAATGCCCTTCGCAGAGGGAAGCATCAATTGCTATATTTGTGCTAGAGCTTTGGTTTTTAAAACAAGAAACAATTTTGTCAACGGTAGTAATAAAGCATATGCATCATGTAAATTATATCCTACAAGTTGCAAGCCTCATGTATAGTATACTAATAGTGCCTGCACCTTGTCCTAATTAGCTCGGATTACCTGGATTATCACCGCAATACATATGTTTTAACCAAGTGTCACAAAGGGGTACCTCTATGCCGCCTGTACAAAGGTCTAAGGAGAAAGCTCGCATTGTTTTAACCAAGTGTCACAGAGGGAAGATGGCTGGGATTTTGCCTGCCTACCGCAGGTGACTTGTGCTCACTGAAGTGTGGGACCTCACGCATGGGCACCACACGTAAGTGACAGACATGTTGGTGTAAAAACTCGGGTGATTATTATACTGCATTAGTACAAAGTTTCCTATGGATTCAAGGGTTGGAAAGCCAAGTTAACTCATTTTCATGACTAAGAAGGAGCCAGGCTTACTTTTTCATTTTCATGTTTTAAACTTTTTTAAATCTTTGTCAAACAAAGGAATTGACCAAGATTGAAATGGGCATAAAAATTCAAAAAAGAAATAAAAAAACAAAGCACATAAGCTTCTTATGTCATATAGTAAGCATTAAAGTTGATCAACGAAGTATAGACATATTCAAACTAGAAAAATCATGTATATACCCCCTAACCCTAAACTCTGTCTTATGAAGTCAAGCATGAAGAAAAGTGGTTATGGGTTTCAAACATGGAAATTAAAAAAACTCCCAAAAGCTCATTTTGGAGTGACTAAGAAGAATCCAGGCTTACCTTTTCATTTTCATGTTTTAAACTAGTTTAAATCTTGGTCAAACCTAGGATTTGACCAAGATTCAAATCGACATAAAAAATTCAAAAAAATCAAAACCAAACACATAGTCTTTTGATGTCATATAGTAAGCATTCAAGTTGATAAACAAAGTCTAGACATATTAAAACAAGTAAAATCATGTATATACTTGGCCCCTAACCCTAAACTCTGTCTTATGAAGTCAAGCATTAAGAGAAGTGGTTTTGGGTTTCAAACATGGAAATTTAAAAAAAAAACCTCCCAAAAGCTCCATTTTGGAGTGACTAAGAAGAATCCAGGCTTACTTCTCATTTTCATGTTTTAAACTGGTTTAAATATTGGTCAAACCTAGGATTTGACCAAGATTCAAATGGGCATAACAAATTCAAAAAAAAACAAACACATAGTGTCTTCTGATGTCATATAGTAAGCATTCAAGTTGATAAACAAGGTCTAGACATATTCAAACCAGAAAAATCATGTATCTACCCCTACCCCTAAACTTTGACTTATGAAGTCAAGCACGAAGAGATGTCATTTTGGGTTTCGAACATGGAAATTTTAAAAACCCTCCCAAAAGCTTCATTTTGGAGTGAATAAGAAGGATCCATACTTACTTTTCATTTTCATGTTTTAAACTTGTTTAAATATTGGTTAAACCTGCTAGGATTTGACCAAGATTCAAATGGGCATAAAAATTCAAAAAAAAAAGAAATAAAAAATTAAACCGAAAACCACTTCTCTTCATGCTTGACTTCATTAGACAGAGTTTAGGGTTTGGGGTATATACATGATTTTAATTGTTTAAATATGTCTAGACTCCGTAGATCAACATGAATGCTTACTATAACTTAAGAAGCTTATGTGCTTTGGTTTTTCATTTTTTGAATTCTTTATTGAATTTTTACGCCCATTTGAATCTTGGTCAAATCCTAGGTTTGACCAATAATTAAACAAGTTAGTAACATGAAAATGAAAAAGTAAGCCTGGATCCTTCTTATTCACTCCAAAAATGAAGCTTTTGGTAGGGTTTTTGAATTTTCAATGTTTGAAACCCAAAACCATTCCTCTTATATGCTTGACTTCATATGACAGAGTTTAGCGTTAGGGGGTAGATACATGATTTTTCTGGTTTGAATATGTCTAGACCTTGTTTATCAACTTGAATGCTTACTATAAACCAAAAATTCATGTATCTACCCCTAACCCTAAACTATGCACGAAGAGAAGTGGTTTTGGGTTTCAAACCTGGATATTTCAAAAACCCTCCCAAAATCTTCATTTTGGAGTGAATAAGAAGGATCAAGGCATAATTTTTCATTTTCATGTTTTAATCTTGTTTAAATCATGGTCAAGCCTAGGATTTGACCAAGATTCAAATGGGCATAAAAATTCAAAATAAATAAAAATAAATGAAAAACCAAGGCACATAGTCTTCTTATGTCATATAGTAAGCATTCAATTAAGTTGATAAACAAGGTCTAGACATATTCAAACCAGAAAAATCATGTATCTACCCCCTAACCCTAAACTCTGTCTAATGAAGTCAAGCATGAAGAGAAGTGATTTTTGGTTTCAAACATGGAAATTTCAAAAACCCTCCCAAGAGCTTCATTTTGAAGTGACTAAGAAGCATACATGCTTACTTTTTCATATTCATGTTTTTAACTTTTTCAAATCTCGGTGGAACCAAGGATTTGACCAAGATTCAAATGGGTATAAAAAATAAAAAATAAAAGGTCTTCTTATGTTATATAGTAAGCATTCAATTAAGTTGATAAACAAGGTCTAGACATATTCAAACCAGGAAAATCATGTATCTACCCCCTAACCCTAAACTCTGTCTTATGAAGTCAAGCATGCATGAAGAGAAGTGGTTTTTGGTTTCAAACATGGAAATTTCAAAAACCCTACCAAGATCTACATTTTGGAGTGACTAAGAAGGATATATGCTTAATTTTTCATATTCATGTTTTAAACTTGTTTAAATCATGGTCAAACCTAGGATTTGACCAAGATTCAAATGGGCATAAAAATTCAGAAAAAACACAAAATGAAAAATCAAGGCATATAGTAGTCTTCTTATGTCATATAGTAAGCATTCAATTAAGTTGATAAACAAGGTCTAGACATATTCAAACCGGAAAAATCATGTATCTACCCCTATATATCCCTAAACCCTGACTTAATTATGAAGTCAAGCATGAAGAGAAGTGGTTTTTTTTCATATTCATGTTTTAAACTTGTTCAAATCTTGGTCAACAAACCTAGGATTTGACGAAGATTCAAATGGGTATAAAAAATCAAAACCAAGGTCTGCTCATGTCATATAGTAAGCATTCATTTAAATTGATAAACAAGGTCTAGACATATTCAAACTAGCAGGCTATGAAAAGTATCAAACAATGCAAACCAAGACGATTTTTTAGAGGAATACTAGTTCAACTTATTTAATTTCTTATTTGTAGGCCAAAATCGTACCCCGTAGTTGGATTTTTTTTCAACTAGATCTGTAGTACTGGGCAAAACCCTAGTTTAACCTATTTAATAATTGATTCGTAGTCGATTCTTTTACTTTTTTATTATTACTATGCAGCACATGTGTGTTTGCCCGTCGAGTGAAACTCGGAGGAAGAGGAATCACACGGAAGGAGAAGAAGGGATAGCAGTCACGGGGCCCCCCTTATTTATGGTGTATATTCTTTTTCTGGTGATGTTGACAGTTGTGCAGGGTTTGTCAGTGCGCAGGAGGTGCGAGCGAGCGAGTCGAGCGAGGCCGAGAATGAGAGAGATTTTTTTTGTGTGAGAGGAACAACCGAAGGATCCTGAAGGACCCACAAACTTTCCGATACGCATGCTGATGCGTATTCTCTTGACAAAGAAGATGGCTGGGATTTTGCCTGCCTACCGCAGGTGACTTGTGCTCACTGAAGTGTGGGACCTCACGCATGGGCACCACACGTAAGTGACAGACCTGTTGCTGTAAAAACTCGGGTGATTATTATACTGCATTAGTACAAAGTTTCCTATGGATTCAAGGGTTGGAAAGCCAAGTTAACTCATTTTCATGACTAAGAAGGAGCCAGACTTACCTTTTCATTTTCATGTTTTAAACTTGTTTAAATCTTGGTCAAACAAAGGAATTTACCCGGATTCAAATGAGCATAAAAATTCAAAAAAGAAATCAAAAAATCAAAAACCAAAGCACATAAGCTTCTTATGTCATATAGTAAGCATTAAAGTTGATCAACGAAGTATAGACATATTCAAGCCAGAAAAATCATGTATATACCCCCTAACCCTAAACTCTGTCTTATGAAGTCAAGCATGAAGAAAAGTGGTTATGGGTTTCAAACATGGAAATTAAAAAAACTCCCAAAAGCTCATTTTGGAGTGACTAAGAAGAATCCAGGCTTACCTTTTCATTTTCATGTTTTAAACTAGTTTAAATCTTGGTCAAACCTAGGATTTGACCAAGATTCAAATGGACATAACAAATTCAAAAAAATCAAAACCAAACACATAGTCTTTTGATGTCATATAGTAAGCATTCAAGTTGATAAACAAAGTCTAGACATATTAAAACAAGAAAAATCATGTATATACTTGGCCCCTAACCCTAAACTCTGTCTTATGAAGTCAAGCATTAAGAGAAGTGGTTTTGGGTTTCAAACATGGAAATTAAAAAAACCTCCCAAAAGCTTCATTTTGGAGTGACTAAGAAGAATCCAGGCTTACTTTCCATTTTCATGTTTTAAACTGTTTTAAATCTTGGTCAAACCTAGGATTTGACCAAGATTCAAATGGGCATAACAAATTCAAAAAAAACACATAGTGTCTTCTGATGTCATATAGTAAGCATTCAAGTTGATAAACAAGGTCTAGACATATTCAAACCAGAAAAATCATGTATCTACCCCTACCCCTAAACTTTGTCTTATGAAGTCAAGCACGAAGAGATGTCATTTGGGGTTTCGAACATGGAAATTTTAAAAACCCTCCCAAAAGCTTCATTTTGGAGTGAATAAGAAGGATCCATACTTACTTTTCATTTTCATGTTTTAAACTTGTTTAAATATTGGTTAAACCTGCTAGGATTTGACCAAGATTCAAATGGGGATAAAAATTCAAAAAAAGAAATAAAAAATTAAACCGAAAACCACTTCTCTTCGTGCTTGACTTCATTAGACAGAGTTTAGGGTTTGGGGTATATACATGATTTTTATTGTTTAAATATGTCTAGACTCCGTTGATCAACATGAATGCTTACTATAACTTAAGAAGCTTATGTGCTTTGGTTTTTCATTTTTTGAATTTTTTATTGAATTTTTATGCCCATTTGAATCTTGGTCAAATCCTAGGTTTGACCAATAATTAAACAAGTTAGTAACATGAAAATGAAAAAGTAAGCCTGGATCCTTCTTATTCACTCCAAAAATGAAGCTTTTGTTAGGGTTTTTGAATTTTCCATGTTTGAAACCCAAAACCATTCCTCTTATATGCTTGACTTCATATGACAGAGTTTAGCGTTAGGGGGTAGATACATGATTTTTCTGGTTTGAATATGTCTAGACCTTGTTTATCAACTTGAATGCTTACTATAAACCAAAAATTCATGTATCTACCCCTAACCCTAAACTATGCACGAAGAGAAGTGGTTTTGGGTTTCAAACCTGGATATTTCAAAAACCCTCCCAAAATCTTCATTTTGGAGTGAATAAGAAGGATCAAGGCTTAATTTTTCATTTTTATTTTTTTAATCTTGTTTAAATCTTGGTCAAGCCTAGGATTTGACCAAGATTCAAATAGGCATAAAAATTCAAAATAAATCAAAATAAATGAAAAAGCAAGGCACATAGTCTTCTTATGTCATATAGTAAGCATTCAATTAAGTTGATAAACAAGGTCTAGACATATTCAAACCAGAAAAATCATGTATCTACCCCCTAACCCTAAACTCTGTCTTATGAAGTCAAGCATGAAGAGAAGTGATTTTTGGTTTCAAACATGGAAATTTCAAAAACCCTCCCGAGAGCTTCATTTTGAAGTGACTAAGAACCATACATGCTTATTTTTCATATTCATGTTTTTAACTTTTCCAAATCTTGGTGGAACCAAGGATTTGACCAAGATTCAAATGGGTATAAAAATTCAAAAAAAAAAAACAAGGTCTTCTTATGTTCTATAGTAAGCATTCAATTAAGTTGATAAACAAGGTCTAGACATATTCAAACCAGGAAAATCATGTATCTTCCCCCTAACCCTAAACTCTGTCTTATGAAGTCAAGCATGCATGAAGAGAAGTGGTTTTTGGTTTCAAACATGGAAATTTCAAAAACCCTACCAAGATCTACATTTTGGAGTGACTAAGAAGGACATATGCTTAATTTTTCATATTCATGTTTTAAACTTGATTAAAATCATGGTCAAACCTAGGATTTGACCAAGATTCAAATGGGCATAAAAATTCAGAAAAAACAAAAAATGAAAAATCAAGGCACATAGTCTTCTTATGTCATATAGTAAGCATTCAATTAAGTTGATAAACAAGGTCTAGACATATTCAAACCGGAAAAATCATGTATCTACCCCTATATATCCCTAAACCCTGACTTAATTATGAAGTCAAGCATGAAGAGAAGTGGTTTTTAGTTTTAAACATGGAAATTTCAAAAACCCTCCCAAGAGCTTCATTTTGGAGTGACTTAAGAAGCATAGATGCTTACTTTTTCATATTCATGTTTTAAACTTGTTCAAATCTTGGTCAACAAACCTAGGATTTGATGAAGATTCAAATGGGTATAAAAAATTAAAACCAAGGTCTGCTCATGTCATATAGTAAGCATTCATTTAAATTGATAAACAAGGTCTAAACATATTCAAACTAGCAGGAAAATCATGTATCTACCCCCTAACCCTAAACTCTGTCTTATGAAGTCAAGCATGCATGAAGAGAAGTGGTTTTTGGTTTCAAGCATGGAAATTTCAAAAACCCTCCCAAAAAGCTTCATTTTGGAGTGACTAAGAAGGATCCATAGGAAACTATGTACTAATACAGTATAATAATCACCCGAGTTATTAGAGCAACAAGTCTGTCACTTACGTGTGGTTCCCATGCGTGAGGTCCCACACTTCAGTGAGCACAAGTCATGTACGCTAGGTAGGCAAACTCCCAGGCATCTTCTTTCTCAAGAGAGAGGCATCAACACACACTCTCTCTCTCTCCATCTCTCCAATTATCCACCTCTGTTGGCTGCCGGTTTTGGCAGGTTGTTTCTAGCTCAGCTCGTAGGCCATGGTGTGCAGGCTCTATAGCCATGGCGATTTGGTCGCGCCAAGTGGTTCGTCCCCGGCTGCGACGAGGATCAATCCGGACGGTGGCTGTTAAGGACCCGATCGCATTTCTTGCTTTCAGCCTAGGGTCTACCATGTAAATCTTAGGGATTTAGACGTAATTTCCTGTTTATTTTGTGTCCTCGTCGTAATCGCGCTCGATGCGTATTGGAAATCTGGGTCCTTCAGATCGTTCGGTTGTCCCTCTAAAAAACATCTCTCTCATTTCGGCCTTTCTCGCTCGCTCGCACCCTCGCGCACCGACAACCCCCGCACAACACCAACATCACTGTAAAAGGATAGACACCATAAATAAGTGGGGCCCCGTGACTGCTCTCCCTTCGTCTCATAGTAATAATAATAATAACGTAAAAAAATCGACCTACGAATCTATTATAAAATAAGCTAAATTAGGGTTTTGCCCAGTACTACGGATCAATTTCTGAAAATCCAACTACGGGGTTCGATTTTGGCCTGCTAATATAAAATTATATAATCCGAACTAGTATTCCTCTAAAAAATCATTTTGGTATGCATCGTTTGGTACTTTTCATAGCTAGAGTGCTTACTCCCTCCGTTAGCAAATAGTCTTTGTATGTCATATAGTAAGCATTCAAGTTGATAAACAAGGTTTAGACATATTCAACCAGAAAAATCATGTATCTACCCCTATCCCTAAACTCTGACTTATGAAGTCAAGCATGAAGAGATGTGGTTTTTGGTTTCAAACATGGAAATTTCAAAAACCCTCCCAAGAGCTACATTTTGTAGTGACTAAGAAGGATATATGCTTAATTTTTCATATTTATGTTTTAAACTTGTTTAAATCATGGTCAAACCTAGGACTTGACCAAGATTCAAATGGGCATAAAAAATCAAAATAAATCAAAATAAATGAAAAACCAAGGCACATAGTTTTCTTATGTCATATAGTAAGCATTCAATTAAGTTGATAAACAAGGTCTAGACATATTCAAACCATAAAAATCATGTATCTAGCTACCCCTAACCCTAAACTATGTCTTATGAAGTCAAGCATGCATGAAGAGAAGTGGTTTTTGGTTTCAAACATGGAAATTTCAAAAACCCTACCAAGATCTACATTTTGGAGTGACTAAGAAGGATATATGCTTAATTTTTCATATTCATGTTTTAAACTTATTTAAATGATGGTCAAACCTAGGATTTGACCAAGATTCAAATGGGCATAAAAATTCAGAAAAAACAAAAATGGAAAATCAAGGCACATAGTCTTCTTATGTCACATAGTAAGCATTCAATTAAGTTGATAAACAAGGTCTAGATATATTCAAACAAGAGAAATCATGTATCTACCCCCTAACCCTAAACTCTGTCTTATGAAGTCAAGCATGAAGATATGTGGTTTTTGGTTTCAAACATGGAAATTTCAAAAACCCTCCCAGGAGCTTCATTTTGGAGTGACTAAGAAGGATATATGCTTAATTTTTCATATTCATGTTTTCAACTTGTTTAAATCATGGTCAAACCTAGGATTTGACCAAGATTCAAATGGGCATAATTTATAAAAATGAAAAATCAAGGCACATAGTCTTCTTATGTCATATAGTAAGCATTCAATTAAGTTGATAAACAAGGTCTAGACATATTAAAACCAGAAAAACATGTATCTACCCTATATATCCCTAAACCATGACTTAATTATGAAGTCAATCATGAAGAGAAGTGGTTTTTAGTTTCAAACATGGAATTTTCAAAAAACCTCCCAAGAGCTTCATTTTGGAGTGACTTAAGAAGCATACATGCTTACTTTTTCATATTCATGTTTTAAACTTGTTCAAATCTTGGTCAACAAACCTAGGATTAGACGAAGATTCAAATGGGTATAAAAAATTAAAACCAAGGTCTGCTCATGTCATATAGTAAGCATTCATTTAAATTGATGAACAAGGTCTAGACATATTCAAACTAGCAGGAAAATCATGTATCTACCCCTAACCCTAAACTCTGTCTTATGAAGTCAAGCATGCATGAAGAGAAGTGGTTTTTGGTTTCAAGCATGGAAATTTCAAAAACCATCCCAAGAGCTACATATTGGAGTGACTAAGAAGGATAGATGCTTAATTTTTCATATTCATGTTTTAAACTTGATTAAATCATAGTCAAATTAACCTAGGATTTGACCAAGATTCAAATGGGTGTAAAAATTCAAAAAAAAAATGAAAAACCAATGCACATAGTCATCTTATGTCATCTAGTAAGCATTCAATTAAGTTGATAAACAATGTCTAGACATATTCAAACCAGAAAATTTATGTATCAAGCTACTCCTAACCCCAAACTATGTCTTATGAAGTCAAGCATGAAGAGAAGTACGTGGTATTTTGGTTTAAAACATGGAAATTTCAAAAACCCTCTCAAGAGCGAGCTTCATTTTGGAGTGACTACGAAGGATACATCCTTAATTTTTCATATTCATGTTTTAAACTTGTTTAAATAATGGTCAAACCTAGGATTTGACCAAGATTCAAATGGGCATAAAAATTCAAAAAAAAACAATAAAATGAAAAACCAATGCACATAGTCATCTTATGTCACATAGTAAGCATTCAATTAAGTTGATAAACAAGGTCTAGATATATTCAAACCAGAGAAATCATGTATCTACCCCCTAACCATAAACTCTGTCTCATGAAGTCAAGCATGAAGATATGTGGTTTTTGGTTTCAAACATGGAAATTTAAAAAACCCTCCCAAGAGCTTCATTTTGGAGTGACCAAGAAGGATATATGCATAATTTTTCATATTCTTTATTTCAACTTGTTTATATCATGGTCAAACCTAGGATTTGACCAAGATTCAAATGGGCATAAAATTTTAAAAAAACAATAAAATGAAAAACCAATGCACATAGTCTTCTTATGTCATATATATAGTAAGCATTCAATTAAGTTGATAAACAAGGTCTAGACATATTCAAACGAGAAAAAACATGTATCAAGCTACCCCTAACCCCAAACTCTGTCTTATGAAGTCAAGCATGAAGAGAAGTACGTGGTTTTTTGGTTTCAAACATGGAAATTTCAAAAACCCTCTCAAGAGCTTCATTTTGGAGTGACTATGAAGGATACATGCTTAATTTTCATATTCATGTTTTAAACTTGTTTAAATCATGGACAAACCTAGGATTTGACCAAGATTCAAATAGGCATAATTTTAAAAAAATTGAAAATCAAGGCACATAGTCTTCTTACGTTATATAGTAAGCATTCAATTAAGTTGATAAACAAGGTCTAGACATATTCAAACCAGAAAAATCATGTATCTACCCCCTATATATCCCTAAACCCTGACTTATGAAGTCAAGCATGAAGAGAAGTGGTTTTTAGTTTCAAACATGGAAATTTCAAAAACCCTCCCAAGAGCTTCATTTTGGAGTGACTTTAGAAGCATACATGCTTACTTTTTCATATTCATGTTTTAAACTTGTTCAAATCTTGGTCAACAAACCTAGGATTTGACGAAGATTCAAATGGGTATAAAAATTAAAACCAATGTCTGCTCATGTCATATAGTAAGCATTCATTTAAATTGATAAAAAAGGTCTAGACATATTCAAACTAGCAGGAAAATCATGTATCTACCCCCTAACCCTAAACTCTGTCTTATGAAGTCAAGCATGCATGAAGAGAAGTGGTTTTTGGTTTCAAGCATGGAATTTCAAAAACCCTCCCAAGAGCTACATATTGGAGTGACTAAGAAGGATAGATGCTTAATTTTTCATATTCATGTTTTAAACATGATTAAATCATGGTCAAACCTAGGATTTGACCAAGATTCAAATGGGCATAAAAATTCAAAAAATAAATGAAAAACCAATGCACATAGTCATCTTATGTCATCTAGTAAGCATTCAATTAAGTTGATAAACAATGTCTAGACATATTCAAACCAGAAAATTTATGTATCAAGCTACCCCTAACCCCAAACTCAGTCTTATGAAGTCAAGCATGAAGAGAAGTACGTGGTTTTTTGGTTTCAAACATGGAAATTTCAAAAACCCTCTCAAGATCGAGCTTCATTTTGGAGTGACTACGAAGGATACATCCTTAATTTTTCATATTCATGTTATAAACTTGTTTAAATCATGGTCAAACCTAGGATTTGACAAGATTCAAATGGGCAAACATATGATAAGTGATGCAAATATCATTTCTAAGTGCGGGCAAACCAGCCTTTAGCTTAACATATTACAAGGTTTCAGAAAATTGAGTGGGGGCGGCTGCCCCCCTTGGCTATCGTCTGGATCCACCCATGCTATAGTTTGAGGCCATTTGGATGACGTCGAAAAAAATCTTTGATTAGAAATGGGGTTGTTCGAACCCCGTAGTTGGATTTTTTTGAACCTTGATCTGTAGTACTGGGCAAAACCCTAGTTTAACCTATTTAATTATAGATTCGTAGGTCGATTTTTCTACGTACCTTTTATTATTACTCTACTATGCAGCACATATGTGTTTGCCCGTCGAGTGAAACTCGGAGGAAGAGGGATCACTCGGAAGGAGAGAAGAAGGAGGGAGAGCATTATGGTGTCTCCCCTTTTTCGGGTGATGATGTTGACTATTGTGCAAGGTTTGTCAGTGAGCAGGAGGTGCGAGCGAGCGAGCGAGCGCGCGAGTCGAGCGAGGCCGAGAATGAGAGAGATTTGTTTTTTTTGTGAGAGGGACAAACGAGGGATCCTGAAGGACCCAGAGACTTCCAATACGCATCCTGAATTCCTGATGCGTCTTCTCTTGACAAAGAAAATGGCTGGGAGTTTGTGTACCTATTGCACGTGACTTGTGCTCACTGAAGTGTGGGACCTCACGCATGGGCACCACACGTAGACCTGTTGGTGTAAAAACTCGGTTGATTATTATAGTGCATTAGAACAAAGTTTCCTATGGATTCAAGGGTAGAAAATCCAAGTTAACTCATTTGCATTACATTATTTTTTCCATGAAGCAAAGTTAACACATCTATCAATTGGTACATTTTGGAGTGACTAAGAAGGATCCATGCTTACCTTTTCGTTTTCACGTGTTAAACTTGTTTAAATCTTGGTCAAACCTAGGATTTGACAGAGATTCAAATGGGCGGAAAATTAAACAAAAAAACAGAAAAATGAAAAACCAAAGCACATACGTAGTTTTCTTACGTCATATAGTAAGCATTCAAGTTGATAAACAAGGTCTAGACATATTCAAACCATACAAATCATGTATCTACCCCTAACCCTAAACTATGTCTTATGAAGTCAAGCATGAAGAGAAGTGGTTTTGGGTTTCAAACATGGAAATTTCAAAAAACCTCCCAAAAACTTCATTTAGAGTGACTAAGAAGGATAAATGCTTCCCTTTTCATTTTCATGTTTTAAACTTGTTTAAATCTTGGTCAAACCTAGGATTTGACCAAGATTCAAATGGGCATCAAAAATAAAAAAAATCAGAAAAATGAAAAACCAAAGCACATAGTCTTCTTATGTCATATAGTAAGCATTAAATTTGATAAACAAGGTCTAGACGTATTCAAACCAGACAAATCATGTATCTACCCCTAACCCTAAACTCTGTCTTATGAAGTCAAGCATGAAGAGAAGTTGTTTTGGGTTTCAAACATGGAAATTTCAAAAACCCTCCCAAGAGCTACATTTTGGAGTGACTAAGAAGGATAGATGCTTAATTTTTCATATTCATGATTTAAACTTGTTCAAATCTTGGTCAAACATAGGATTTGACCAAGATTCAAATGGGCATACAAATTAAAAAAAATGAAAAATTGAAAAACCAAGGTCTTCTTATGTCATATAGTAAGCATTCAATTAAGTTGATAAACAAGGTCTAGACATATTCAAACCAGGAAAATCATGTATCTACCCCCTAACCCTAAACTCTGTCTTATGAAGTCAAGCATGCATGAAGAGAAGTGGTTTTTGGTTTCAAGCATGGAAATTTCAAAAACCCTCCCAAGAGCTACATTTTGGAGTGACTAAGAAGGATAGATGCTTAATTTTTCATATTCATGTTTTAAACTTGTTTAAATCATGGGCATAAAAATTTGACCAAGATTCAAATGGGCATAAAAATTAAAAAAAAAACAATAAAATGAAAAACCAATGCACATAATCATCTTATGTCATCTAGTAAGCATTCAATTAAGTTGATAAACAAGGTCTAGACATATTCAAACCAGAAAAATCATGTATCAACAAGCTACCCCTAACCCCAAACTCTGTCTTATGAAGACAAGCATGAAGTGAAGTACGTGGATTTTGGTTTCTGATGCGCGTGGTTGACGTATTGTCTTTCCGTTCGACACGCGTCCGTTGGGAACCCCAAGAGGAAGGTGTGATGCGTATAGCGGCAAGTTTCCCTCAGTAAGAAACCAAGGTTTATCGAACCAGTAGGAGTCAAGAAGCACGTGAAGGTTGATGGCAGCGAGATGTAGTGCGGCGCAACACCAGGGATTCCGGCGCCAACGTGGAACCTGCACAACACAACCAAAGTACTTTGCCCCAACGAAACAGCGAGGTTGTCAATCTCACCGGCTTGCTGTAACAAAGGATTAGATGTATAGTGTGGAAGATGATTGTTTGCAGAAAATAGTAGAACGAGTATTGCAATAGATTATATTTCAGTATAGAGAATTGGACCGGGGTCCACAGTTCACTAGAGGTGTCTCTCCCATAAGATAAATAGCATGTTGGGTGAACAAATTACAGTTGGGCAATTGACAAATAGAGAGGGCATGACCATGCACATACATATTGTGATGAGTATAGTGAGATTTAATTGGGCATTACGACAAAGTACATAGACCGCTATCCAGCATGCATCTATGCCTAAAAAGTCCACCTTCAGGTTATCATCCGAACCCCTTCCAGTATTAAGTTGCTAACAACAGACAATTGCATTAAGTATTGCGCGTAATGTAATCAATAACTACATCCTCGGACATAGCATCAATGTTTTATCCCTAGTGGCAACAGCACATCCATAACCTTAGAGGTTCTTGTCACTCCTCCAGATTCACGGAGACATGAACCCACTATCGAGCATAAATACTCCCTCTTGGAGTTACTAGCATCAACTTGGCCAGAGCCTCTACTAATAATGGAGAGCATGCAAGATCATAAACAACACATAGATATAAATTGATAATCAACATAACATGGTATTCTCTATTCATCGGATCCCAACAACCACAACATATAGCATTACAGATAGATGATCTTGATCATGTTCGGCAGCTCACAAGACCCGACAATTAAGCACAAAGAGGAGAAGACAACCATCTAGCTACTGCTATGGACCCATAGTCCAGGGGTAGACTACTCTCACTCATCACTCCAGAGGCGACCATGGCGGTGTAGAGTCCTCCGGGAGATGAATCCCCTCTCCGGCAGGGTGCCGGAGGCGATCTCCTGAATCCCCCGAGATGGGATTGGCGGCGGCAGCGTCTCTGGAAGGTTTTCCGTATCGTGGCTCTCGGTACTGGGGGTTTCGCGACGAAGGCTATTTGTAGGCGGAAGGGCAGGTCAGGGGGCGTCACGAGGGGCCCAGGAGATAGGTCGGCGCGGCCAAGGGTGGGGCCGCGCCGCCCTACCTCCTGGCCACCTCGTGGCCCCACTTCGTTGACTCTCCGGTCTTCTGGAAGCTTCATGGCAAAATAGGCCCCTGGGCGTTGATTTCGTCCAATTCCGAGAATATTTCCTTACTAGGATTTCTGAAACCAAAAACAGCAGAAAACAAAGAATCGGCTCTTCGGCATCTTGTTAATAGGTTAGTTCCAGAAAATGCATAAATATGACATAAAGTATGCATAAAACATGTAGATATCATCAATAATGTGGCATGGAACATAAGAAATTATCGATACGTCGGAGACGTATCAGCATCCCCAAGCTTAGTTTCTGCTCGTCCAGCAGTAAACGATAAACAAAGATAATTTCTGGAGTGACATGCCATCATAACCTTGATCATACTATTGTAAGCATATGTAATGAATGCAGCGATCAAAACAATGTATATGACATGAGTAAACAAATGAATCATATAGCAAAGACTTTGCATGAATAGTACTTCAAGACACGCATCAATAAGTCTTGCATAAGAGTTAACTCATAAAGCAATAATTCAAAGTAAAGGCATTGAAGCAACACAAAAGAAGATGAAGTTTCAGCGGTTGCTTTCAACTTATAACATGTATATCTCATGGATATTGTCAATGTAAAGTAGTATAACAAGTGCAATATGCAAGTATGTAGGAATCAATGCACAGTTCACACAAGTGTTTGCTTCTTGAGGTGGACAGAAATAGGTGAACTGACTCAACAATAAAAGTAAAAGAAAGGTCCTTCAAAGAGGAAAGCATCGATTGCTATATTTGTGCTAGAGCTTTGATTTTGAAAACAAGAAACAATTTTGTCAACGGTAGTAATAAAGCATATGTGTTATGTAAATTATATCTTACAAGTTGCAAGCCTCATGTATAGTATACTAATAGTGCCCGCACCTTGTCCTAATTAGCTTGGATTACCGGGATTATCGCAATGCACATGTTTTAACCAAGTGTCACAAAGGGGTACCTCTATGCCGCCTGTACAAAGGTCTAAGGAGAAAGCTCGCATTGGATTTCTCGCTATTGATTATTCTCAACTTAGACATCCATACCGGGACAACATAGACAACAGATAATGGACTCCTCTTTTATGCATAAGCATGTAGCAACAATTAATTTTCTCATATGAGATTGAGGATATATGTCCAAAACTGAAACTTCCACCATGGATCATGGCTTTAGTTAGCGGCCCAATGTTCTTCTCTAACAACATGCATGCTCTAACCATTAGGTGGTAAATCTCCCTTACTTCAGACAAGACGAACATGCATAGCAACTCACATAATATTCAACAAAGAGTAGTTGATGGCGTCCCCAGGAACATGGTTATCGCACAACAAGCAACTTAATAAGAGATAAAGTGCATAAGTACATATTCAATACCACAATAGTTTTTAAGCTATTTGTCCCATGAGCTATATATTGTAAAGGTAGAGGATAGAAATTTAAAGGTAGCACTCAAGCAATTTACTTTGGAATGGCGGAGAAATACCATGTAGTAGGTAGGTATGGTGGACACAAATGGCATAGTGGTTGGCTCAAGGATTTTGGATGCATGAGAAGTATTCCCTCTCGATACAAGGTTTAGGCTAGCAAGGCTATTTGAAACAAACACAAGGATGAACCGGTGCAGCAAAACTCACATAAAAGACATATTGTAAACATTATAAGACTCTACACCGTCCTCCTTGTTGTTCAAACTCAATACTAGAAATTATCTAGACCTTAGAGAGACCAATTATGCAAACCAAATTTTAGCATGCTCTATGTATTTCTTCATTAATAGGTGCAAAGTATATGATGCAAGAGCTTAAACATGAGCACAACAATTGCCAAGTATCACATTATCCAAGACATTTTAGCAATTACTACATGTAGCATTTTCCAATTCCAACCATATAACAATTTAACGAAGAAGAAACTTCGCCATGAATATTATGAGTAAAGCCTAAGGACATACTTGTCCATATGCAACAACGGAGCGTGTCTCTCTCCCACACAAAGAATGCTAGGATCCATTTTATTCAAAAAAAACAAAAAACAAAAACAAACCGACGCTCCAAGCAAAGCACATAAGATGTGATGGAATAAAAATATAGTTTCAGGGGAGGAACCTGATAATGTTGTCGATGAAGAAGGGGATGCCTTGGGCATCCCCAAACTTAGACGCTTGAGTATTCTTGATATATGCAGGGGTGAACCACCGGGGCATCCCCAAGCTTAGAGCTTTCACTCTCCTTGATCATGTTGTATCATCTCCCTCTCTTGATCCTTGAAAACTTCCTCCACACCAAACTCAAAACAACTCATTAGAGAGTTAGTGCACAATCAAAATATACATGTTCAGAGGTGACATAATCATTCTTAACACTTCTGGACATTGCACAAAGCTACTGAAAGTCAATGGAATCGAAATATCCATCGAACATAGCAAAATAGGCAATGCGAAATAAAAGGCAGAATCTGTCAAAACAGAACAGTTCGTAATGACGAATTTTATTGAGGCACCAGACTTGCTCAAATGAAAATGCTCAAATTGAATGAAAGTTGCGTACATATCTGAGGATCACTCACGTAAATTGGCTTAATTTTCTGACTTACATACAGAGAATTAGGCCCAGATTCGTGACAGCAAAGAAATCTGTTTCTGCGCAGTAATCCAAATCTAGTATGAACCTTACTATCAACGACTTTACTTGGCACAACAAAACACTAAACTAAGATAAGGAGAGATTGCTACAGTAGTAAACAACTTCCAAGACTCAAATATAAAATAAAATTACTGTAGTAAAAACATGGGTTGTCTCCCATAAGCGCTTTTCTTTAACGCCTTTCAGCTAGGCGCAGAAAGTGTGTATCAAGTATTATCAAGAGATGATGCGTTGACATTCTTACCAGGGGTGTTGCTCTTACCCTTCTTACTCTTATTCCTACTCTTTGGTCTAGGGAATACATGACCGCATCCGGGTGTAGAGGTAAAATTTAGAGTGCCTTTCCCAACATCTATGACTGCTCCCATGAGTTTCAGCAGGGATCTTCCAAGCGTGATTTGTCCTGTCCCTACGCATTCAATAACGAGATAATCAGTGGATACCGTCCTTCCAAGAAAGGTTGTGAAAACACCTTCAGCTATACCCTTAGGAATTATAACAGAGTTATCCGTAAGAGTTATTTCTTCTCCCCCTTCAGTAAGTTCCCAAAGTGTCAAAGATTCATAAATACTTTTGGGCATAAGGCAAAACTCAGACATAATATCACAACGAGCAGGAAAAGTTTCACCACCAATAGTAGCTTTAACGGTAGGCACCCACATTGAAGGTTCGAAGCTTAATGGAACATAATCATAGTATTCGCGAATTTGGTTATACACTTCTTTTAAACAGGATATATTTGTTTCAATAGTGTTTAATCTATTATGCATGCTAGCATGAGATGGATCAAAATTATTATCGGAGCTAAATGATGTAATCAATTTCCTTATGGCATTAAAAGCTTGATCCCCATCACAATGAAGGAAATCTCCTCCTACTACAGCATCTAAGGCATATCTATAGCGAAGAATAAGCCCAAAATAAAAGTTACTAAGAAGCAAACTTAAGGTCATTTTGGGTTCAGTTTTACTATAAGAATCAAAAATCCTAGACCAAGCTTCTTTAAAATTCTCTTCACCTCCTTGTTTAAAAGTGAAGATTGATTCCTCAGGTGATAGAGTAACAACTACGGGACTAGTCATGATAATAAAAATAAAGTAAATGCGGGTAACTAATTTTTTGTGTGTTTTTTGATATAGAAAACAAGATAGCAAATAAAGTAAAACTAGCAACTAATTTTTTTGTATTTTGATTTAGTGCAGCAAACAAAGTAGCAAATAAAATAAAGCAAGACAAAAACAAAGTAAAGAGATTGCGATGTGGAGACTCCCCTTGCAGCGTGTCTTGATCTCCCCGGCAACGGCGCCAGAAATTTGTTGGCGTGTAGTTGACGTGGGAGTTAGAAATCTTTGTGGTGTAACTTTTCTTCAGGTCCCCGGCAACGGCGCCAAAATTTTGCTTGATGCGCGTGGTTGACGTATTGTCTTTCCGTTCGACACGCGTCCGTTGGGAACCCCAAGAGGAAGGTGTGATGCGTACAACGGCAAGTTTCCCTCAGTAAGAAACCAAGGTTTATCGAACCAGTAGGAGTCAAGAAGCACGTGAAGGTTGATGGCGGCGAGATGTAGTGCGGCGCAACACCAGGGATTCCGGCGCCAACGTGGAACCTGCACAACACAACCAAAGTACTTTGCCCCAACGAAACAGCCAGGTTGTCAATCTCACCGGCTTGCTGTAACAAAGGATTAGATGTATAGTGTGGAAGATGATTGTTTGCAGAAAACAGTAGAACGAGTATTGCAATAGATTGTATTTCAGTATAGAGAATTGGACCGGGGTCCACAGTTCACTAGAGGTGTCTCTCCCATAAGATAAATAGCATGTTGGGTGAACAAATTACAGTTGGGCAATTGAAAAATTGTTATCACCAGAATTTGACCAAGTCAGAGGTGGGCCGCGATCAAGATGGGCTTGAAGAATATACATAGAAGAAATACATGAACCGGCCTTATACACGAAGATTGGGCAGTTTGCCCTTGTATCTGTAAATATAGTAGGATACGTGTCGGTTAGATAAAACTTGACTCGTGCACGGTTGGGATTATTCCCACGTTAGAAAGTCTACAGACTATAAATATGTATCTAGGGTTATCGAGATAAACAACAATCACGTTCATCACAAACCAATCTTGGCGCATCGCCGACCCCTTGTTTTGAGGGTTTCTTCCGGGTAAGCATCATGCTGCCTAGATCGCATCTTGCGATCTAGGCAGTATACGTTTATTCGTTGTTCATGCGTTGCTCGTGCTGAAGCCTTTTTTATGGCGAGCAACGTAGTTATCATAGATGTGTTAGGGTTAGCATCGTTTTACCTTGCTACATGCTTTCGTTCATGCAACCCTTAGACGTCTAGCCGTCCTTACACCTTTCTTAGGTGTAAGGGCGGCACCTTGCTTGATCATTATTTAGTAGATCCGATCCGTTATGATTGTTCCTTGTTCTTCAAGGATTAGTTTAATATCTGCATAGTTAGGCCTTGCAAACGGGTTGAAGGATCCGGTGGCACGTAGGGTGCAGTTTGCTAACCCTAGATAAGATGTTCCGGGGATCAACTTCATGTTGATTTTTAGGCCTTATATAGGGTTGGTTTATTGACACCGTGCGTGGCTGCTAGGCTCAAGCACGAGTAGGATGTTCCGATTATGCGGTGAAAACCCTAAATCGTTGTAGATCGTTTTAGCTTCATGTTGATCAAGCAGGACCACCATGCTATCGTAAACCCTTTACGAATCATGGGTGGATCGGCTCCTTGAGCCGATTCACGGGAAAACCTGAGAGCCGATCGAGGCTCGTATTTAATGTTTACGTGTATGCCATGCAGGAAACCTAAGCGAAGCAAATCCATCACCTTCCTGACCAGGTATAGGTCAGGTGGCACGCCCTTGCACCAGCATCGGACGTGTGTGCAGAGTCTTTGCAGGCCGTCGCGCGAGGGACCAGGGCCAGTGATACGCCTCCGACGTATCGATAATTTCTTATGTTCCATGCCACATTATTGATGTTATCTACATGTTTTATGCACACTTTATGTCATATTCGTGCATTTTCTGGAACTAACCTATTAACAAGATGCCGAAGTGCCAGTTCCGTTTTCTGCTGTTTTTGGTTTCAGAAATCCTAGTAACGAAATATTCTCGGAATCGGACGAAATCAACGCCCAAGTTCCTATTTTCACCGGAAGCATCCAGAACACACGAGAACCGCCAGAGAAGGGGGACAGGGCCACCAAACCACACCCCGGCGCGGCCAGGGGGGGCGCCCCCCTATGGTTTGGGCAGCCCGTGGCCCCTCCGACTCCGACTCTTCGCCTATTTAAGCCGTCATGACCTAAAACTTCGACACCAATTGACGAAACTCCAGAAAGACTCCAGGGGCGCCGCCGCCATCGTGAAACTCCAATTCGGGGGACAGAACTCTGTTTCGGCACCCTGCCGGGACGGGGAATTGCCCCCGGAGCCATCTCCACCGCCGTCTTCACCGCCATCTTCACCGCCATCGCTGCCTCCATGATGAGGAGGGAGTAATCCACCCCCGAGGCTGAGGGCTCCGCTGTAGCTATGTGGTTCATCTCTCTCCCATGTACCTCAATACAATAATCTCATGAGCTGCTTTACATGATTGAGATTCATATGAGTTTTGTATCACTACTATTCTATGTGCTACTCTAGTGATGTTATTAAAGTAGTTTTATTCCTCCTACACGGTGTAATGGTGACAGTGTGTGCATCCGTGTTAGTACTTGGTTTAAGCTATGATCATGATCTCTTGTAGAATATGAAGTTAACTATTGCTATGATAGTATTGATGTGATCTATTCCTCCTACATATGCATGAAGGTGACAGTGTGCATGCTATGTTAGTACTTGGTTTAGTTGTATTGATCTATCTTACACTATAAGGTTACTAAAATATGAACATTAATTGTGGAGCTTGTTAACTCCGGCATTGAGGGTTCGTGTAATCCTACGCAATATGTTCATCATCCAACAAGAGTGTAGAGTATGCATTTATCTATTCTGTTATGTGATCAATGTTGAGAGTGTCCACTAGTGAAAGTGTAATCCCTAGGCCTTGTTCCTAAATACTGCTATCGCTGCTTGTTTACTGTTTTACTGTGTTACTACTGCTGCAATACTACCACCATCAACTACACGCCAGCAAGCTATTTTCTGGCACCGTTGCTACTGCTTATTCATACCACCTGTATTTCACTATCTCTTCGCCGAACTAGTGCACCTATTAGGTGTGTTGGGGACACAAGAGACTTCTTGCTTTGTGGTTGCAGGGTTGCATGAGAGGGATATCTTTGACCTCTTCCTCCCTGAGTTCGATAAACCTTGGGTGATCCACTTAAGGGAAAACTTGCTGCTGTTCTACAAACCTCTGCTCTTGGAGGCCCAACACTGTCTACAGGAAAGGAGGGGGAAAGTAAACATCAAGCTATTTTCTGGCGCCGTTGCCGGGGACCAGAAAGCTACACAATAGGGATTTCCTTCCTCGTCAACCACGCGCCAGTCCTGGACAGCATCAAGTATTTTCTGGCGCCGTTGCCGGGGAGGAAAGGTAAAAGGTACTCACACTCCGGACCTCGGCTACTAAGCTATTTTCGTCGTTGTAAGTACTCGAAGCTATTTCCTTTAGATCCTGCAATTGCAACTTTTTGTTTCTTGTTTACACTAGTTAGGCATAATGGAAAACAACAAAAAAATTGGTGAGCTTTTTAATCTATTTCCTGATTTAGAATTGTTTAATGCGAAAATTAAAAAACCTATGGAACCTTATTTGCATGATAGTAGTGATGTTATTAGTATGAATGCAATTACTGCTAATACTATGGATAAGTCTAAGCTTGGGGAAGCTAGTTTATATAAGAATAATCTTTTTTGCTCCTCAGCTTTGGAAGAAATATTTTGCTCTGATAATGCTTTATCTCCCATATGCGATAACTCTAATGATGCTTCTGATATTTTAAATCCACCTACTGAAAGTATTCCGTATAAAATACCTATGAAAATTATCGAACATGTTATGGACAACCACTATAAAGGGGATGGAACTGTCCATCCTAGAGATCATTTACTGTTTTTGCATGAATTATGCGGGTTATTCAAGTGTCCAGGTATCTCTATGGATGAAGTGAGGAAGAAGCTATTCTCTGTTTCGCTGTCTGGTAAAGCGGCGCATTGGTATAAATTGTTGGAGAATAGACATTCTCTTGGTTGGGAGGAAATTGCATCTCTCTTTTATTCTAAATTTTATCCTCCTCATGAAGTGCATATTGATAGGAATTATATTTATAACTTTTATCCTCATAATGGAGAGAGTATTTCTCAAGCGTGGGGGAGATTGAAATCACTAATGCTCAAATGTCCCATTCATGAGCTCCCTCGTAATGTTATTGTTAACAATTTTTATGCGAGACTTTCAGGACAACACAAGGACTATCTGGATGCCTGTTCGGAGGGATCTTTCACAAGCAAGGATGTTGAAGCTAGATGGGATCTTCTTGATCGGATTAAGGAGAACGCTGAAGGATGGGAGGACAATGAAGGTAAAGAGTCAGGTATAAATTATGATTATGAATGCATTGAAGCTTTTATGGATACCGATAAATTTCGAAATATGAGTGCTACTTATGGCCTTGACTCTCAAGTTGCTGCAAATCTTTATAAATCCTTTGCTTCTCATTTTGAATTGCCTAAGAAGAATTTTGATAAGTATCATGAACCTTTTAAAGAGGCTTGCATGAAGAATGAAATTGTTGTTAATTATTGCAATAAGCATGCTCAAACTCCTAAGAATGCTATTTCCTATAAGCATGTTAATTTTTGTGGAATGCATAGACCTTGTGGAATTAATCAAATCGAAGATGAATATTGTATCCATCATACTAATGAAAAAACTAGAAAGTGGTCTAGGGCGCTAGATGATCTTGGTAAAAAAGTTTGTGTCCTCTATCCTTTTATTTGTGAAGTTTGCCATGAAGTGGGTCATTTTAATTTTCAATGCTCCTCCAATGATAATTTGAACCCAATGAGTGCTGCAAATTTGCATTGTGATGATGAAATTACTCCTAATCAGCATGATGAACTTACTTTATTTTTGGGGTGTGAAGAACTGTCGAGAAAAATCTCTTCGTTACATATGAGTGATCTTGATATTGATGATGTCCTGCATGGGTGTTTTTCTTATTGCATTGATAATAGCCATACAAATACTTACATACAAAATATTTTAGAAGACGACACCTTGCCAAAATATGATAGGACCGCCATGTGTTTTCAACTAATTAATGAAAAGGAGGGATCCTCCCAAGTTTCTTCTATTGTTTCTGAAAGTAAATCAGGTTATGCGGACAAGCTACCCTTCAAGCCTCTTCCTCCTAAAGAAGGGAACGAGGAGAAGGAAGAGAAGAAGAAGAAGGGAACGAAGAAGAAGAAGAAGAAGAAGGAGAATAAAAAGAAAGAGGTAACGGCGTATGCCCGCGTGAATGAGATAACGCTAAGTAACCGTAAGTATGTTACTCCTAATGATTATTGTGATAATGAATCTGAATACGATGATCTTCCTATGCCCTTTACATACATTAGCAATCATGATTTGAATGAGCACACTACTTTTGATATTGCAAATCTCTGGGAAACTAATTCTGAAAATGATGATGATAATAATTGCCATAGTGTCAGTGCTATCCATGCTTCCTCCCATAATAATATAGAAAGCTCTAAGCTTGGGGAAGAGGTGTTTGAAAATCCTTTTGCTACTGATCATTATGTGTTTGATACATCTCATTCTAATAACAATGATGGTATGGTCATAGATAAACCGACTGTGAAAGATAACTATTCTATTTCTTATGATGACACTGTGCCTCCGATCTTTGATGATTATTATAAAGAATGCTATGATATAGGTTATAACTACCCTTATGAAACTTGTCATAGTCATGATTGGATTACCAAAAACAATTCTTTTAATATGCAACTTGTTTACCATGTTCAAATTCTTGATAATAATCTTGCTCCAATTACTATTAATGAGAATAACTCTTCTTATGCCAAATTTAATGATACTTCTATGCATATGAACCATGATAAGAATATTTTATGTGATAGTTATATTGTTGAGTTTGCTCATGATACTACTGAAAGTTATTATGAGAGAGGAAAATATGGTTGTAGAAATTTTCATGTTACTAAAACACCTCTCTATGTGCTGAAATTTTTGAAGCTACACTTGTTTTATCTTCTTATGCTTGTTACTTTGCTCTTCATGAACTTGTTTATTTACAAGATTCCTATGCATAGGAAGCATGTTAGACTTAAATGTGTTTTGAATTTGCCTCTTGATGCTCTCTTTTGCTTCAAATACTATTTCTTGCGAGTGCATCATTAAAACTGTTGAGCCCATCTTAATGGCTATAAAGAAAGAACTTCTTGGGAGATAACCCATGTGTTATTTTGCTACAGTACTTTGTTTATATTTGTGTCTTGGAAGTTGTTTACTACTGTAGCAACCTCTCCTTATCTTAGTTTTGTGTTTTGTTGTGCCAAGTAAAGTCTTTGATAGTAAAGTCAATACTAGATTTGGATTACTGCGCAGAAACAGATTTCTTTGCTGTCACGAATCTGGGCAAAATTCTCTGTAGGTAACTCAGAAAATTATGCCAATTTACGTGAGTGATCCTCAGATATGTACGCAACTTTCATTCAATTTGGGCATTTTCATCTGAGCAAGTCTGGTGCCATTTTAAAATTCGTCTTTACGGACTGTTCTATTTTGACAGATTCTGCCTTTTATTTCGCATTGCTTCTTTTGCTATGTGGGATGGATTTCTTTGTTCCATTAAACTCCAGTAGCTTTGGGCAATGTCCAGAAGTGTTAAGAATGATTGTGTCACCTCTGAACATGTGAGTTTTTGATTATGCACTAACCCTCTAATAAGTTTGCTTTGAGTTTGGTGTGGAGGAAGTTTTCAACGGTCAAGAGAGGAGGATGATATACTATGATCAAGAAGAGTGAAAAGTCTAAGCTTGGGGATGCCCCGGTGGTTCACCCCTGCATATATCAAGAAGACTCAAGCGTCTAAGCTTGGGGATGCCCAAGGCATCCCCTTCTTCATCGACAACATTATCAGGTTCCTCCCCTGAAACTATATTTTTATTCGGTCACATCTTATGTGCTTTACTTGGAGCGTCTGTATGCTTTTATTTTTGTTTGTGTTTGAATAAATTGGATTACATCATGCTTGTGTGGGAGAGAGACACGCTCCGCTAGTTCGTATGAACACATGTGTTCTTAGCTCATAATATTCATGGCGAAGTTTCCTCTTCGTTAAATTGTTATATGGTTGGAATTGGAAAATGATACATGTAGTAATTGCTATAATGTCTTGGGTAATGTGATACTTGGCAATTGTTGTGCTCATGTTTAAGCTCTTGCATCATATACTTTGCACCTATTAATGAAGAAATACATAGAGCATGCTAAAATTTGGTTTGCATAATTGGTCTCTCTAAGGTCTAGATAATTTCTAGTAAGGTGTTTGAACAACAAGGAAGACGATGTATAGTCTTATAATGCTTGTAATATGTCTTTTATGTGAGTTTTGCTGCACCGGTTCATCCTTGTGTTTGTTTCAAATAACCTTGCTAGCCTAAACCTTGTATCGAGAGGGAATACTTCTCATGCATCCAAATACTTGAGCCAACCACTATGCCATTTGTGTCCACCATATCTACCTACTACATGGTATTTCTCCGCCATTCCAAAGTAAATTGCTTGAGTGCTACCTTTAAAATTCCATCATTCGCCTTACAATATATAGCTCATGGGACAAATAGCTTAAAAACTATTGTGGTATTGAATATGTACTTATGCACTTTATCTCTTATTAAGTTGCTTGTTGTGCGATAACCATGTTTCTGGGGACGCCATCAACTATTCTTGGTTGAATTTCATGTGAGTTGCTATGCATGTTCGTCTTGTCTGAAGTAAGAGAGATCTACCACCTTATGGTTAAGCATGCATATTGTTAGAGAAGAACATTGGGCCGCTAACTGAAGCCATGATTCATGGTGGAAGTTTCAGTTTTGGACATATATCCTCAATCTCATATGAGAAAATTATTAATTGTTGTTACATGCTTATGCATAAAAGAGGAGTCCATTATCTGTTGTCTATGTTGTCCCGGTATGGATGTCTAAGTTGAGAATAATCAATAGCGAGAAATCCAATGCGAGCTTTCTCCTTAGACCTTTGTACAGGCGGCATAGAGGTACCCCTTTGTGACACTTGGTTAAAACATGTGCATTGTGATGATCCGGTAGTCCAAGCTAATTAGGACAAGGTGCGGGCACTATTAGTATACTATGCATGAGGCTTGCAACTTGTAAGATATAATTTACATGATACATATGCTTTATTACTACCGTTGACAAAATTGTTCCATGTTTTCAAAATCAAAGCTCTAGCACAAATATAGCAATCGATGCTTTTCCTCTATGGAGGACCATTCTTTTACTTTCATTGTTGAGTCAGTTCACCTATTTCTCTCCACCTCAAGAAGCAAACACTTGTGTGAACTGTGCATTGATTCCTACATACTTGCTTATTGCACTTATTATATTACTCTATGTTGACAATATCCATGAGATATACATGTTACAAGTTGAAAGCAACCGCTGAAACTTAATCTTCCTTTGTGTTGCTTCAATGCCTTTACTTTGAATTATTGCTTTATGAGTTAACTCTTATGCAAGACTTATTGATGCTTGTCTTGAAGTGCTATTCATGAAAAGTCTTTGCTATATGATTCAGTCGTTTACTCATGTCATTTACCATTGTCTTTGATCGCTGCATTCACTACATATGCTTTACAAATAATATGATCAAGGTTATGATGGCATGTCACTCCAGAAATTATCTGTGTTATCATTTTACCTGCTCGGGACGAGCAGAACTAAGCTTGGGGATGCTGATACGCCTCCGACATATCGATAATTTCTTATGTTCCATGCCACATTATTGATGTTATCTACATGTTTTATGCACACTTTATGTCATATTCGTGCATTTTCTGGAACTAACCTATTAACAAGATGCCGAAGTGCCAGTTCCTGTTTTCTGCTGTTTTTGGTTTCAGAAATCCTAGTAACGAAATATTCTCGGAATCGGACGAAATCAACGCCCAAGTTCCTATTTTCACCGGAAGCATCCAGAACACACGAGAACCGCCAGAGAAGGGGGACAGGGCCACCAAACCACACCCCGGCGCGGCCAGGGGGGCGCGCCCCCCTATGGTTTGGGCAGCCCGTGGCCCCTCCGACTCCGACTCTTCGCCTATTTAAGCCGTCGTGACCTAAAACTTCGACACCAATTGACGAAACTCCAGAAAGACTCCAGGGGCGCCGCCGCCATCGCGAAACTCCAATTCGGGGGACAGAACTCTGTTTCGGCACCCTGCCGGGACGGGGAATTGCCCCCGGAGCCACCTCCACCGCCGTCTTCACCGCCATCTTCACCGCCATCGCTGCCTCCATGATGAGGAGGGAGTAATCCACCCCCGAGGCTGAGGGCTCCGCTGTAGCTATGTGGTTCATCTCTCTCCCATGTACCTCAATACAATAATCTCATGAGCTGCTTTACATGATTGAGATACATATGAGTTTTGTATCACTACTATTCTATGTGCTACTCTAGTGATGTTATTAAAGTAGTTTTATTCCTCCTACACGGTGTAATGGTGACAGTGTGTGCATCCGTGTTAGTACTTGGTTTAAGCTATGATCATGATCTCTTGTAGAATATGAAGTTAACTATTGCTATGATAGTATTGATGTGATCTATTCCTCCTACATATGCATGAAGGTGACAGTGTGCATGCTATGTTAGTACTTGGTTTAGTTGTATTGATCTATCTTACACTATAAGGTTACTAAAATATGAACATTAATTGTGGAGCTTGTTAACTCCGGCATTGAGGGTTCGTGTAATCCTACGCAATGTGTTCATCATCCAACAAGAGTGTAGAGTATGCATTTATCTATTCTGTTATGTGATCAATGTTGAGAGTGTCCACTAGTGAAAGTGTAATCCCTAGGCCTTGTTCCTAAATACTGCTATCGCTGCTTGTTTACTGTTTTACTGTGTTACTACTGCTGCAATACTACCACCATCAACTACACGCCAGCAAGCTATTTTCTGGCACCGTTGCTACTGCTTATTCATACCACCTGTATTTCACTATCTCTTCGCCGAACTAGTGCACCTATTAGGTGTGTTGGGGACACAAGAGACTTCTTGCTTTGTGGTTGCAGGGTTGCATGAGAGGGATATCTTTGACCTCTTCCTCCCTGAGTTCGATAAACCTTGGGTGATCCACTTAAGGGAAAACTTGCTGCTGTTCTACAAACCTCTGCTCTTGGAGGCCCAACACTGTCTACAGGAAAGGAGGGGGAAAGTAGACATCAGCCAGCCGCAGCTCTGAGTTGTTCCCGGCTCTTCGTGTTGCCAGCCGTTGCTCGCCGGTGGGTTTCGGACGCCAACACATTCTGGCACACCCGGTGGGACAGTCTTCGACATCAACTTCATCGCCATCTACATCTGAGATGGCGGAAGGTACTCCAGTCACGTACGAGGATCTGCCAGAGGAGCTCAAGAAGAAGTATGACGATGTCAAAGCTCTCCTCGAGGCCGACCTCATCGGCTCTTTCCACAGGACCCGCTCACACGGCATCAGGTGGAGAGGGTTCTCACCCGAAGGCGCGCTCGATGGAGTGGACCTGTCCACCCCTTCAGAAGAATGCACCACGTCCTTGCGTCACGAGATCAATTTCATGGTAGCTCATTCGCTACACCGCCACTCTGAGAGCCTGGTGAACACTTTGGAGCGGGTCGCTCTTCGAGTGCTCCATGAAATCTTGAATCATCGGTACTCTCCGTCAGGACCAGCTCTAGGAACTCATCAAGGGGAGCTACCACTCCAGAGCCGACCACCGCTGCCGTTCGCGCTGGCAGCACCAGAGGTGCCGAATACACCGGCATTCGTTGTCTACAAGATCGGGGGCGATCCTAGTGATTACCAGTTCTTATACGAGGCGCCCAAGGAGATCCCTCACGGATACACGTGCACATACGTGCCAGACATGCAAGAATCGGGCACTCATGAACCAGACTGCAACAGCAGGGACTTCTGGAACAGCAGGAGGAGTTTCTGGATCAGATCTTGAGAAGCAGACGTGGCTGGCTAAGTATGCCGCTCCGACGAACCTCCAGAGCTCAACTCATGTGGCTAGCTCAGATCTCAAGAAGCAAGCGTGGCTAGCTAAGTACGCCACCCCAAAGAAATCTTCGTAGTTCAACTCCTGCAGCTAGCACGGCGGATCAGATCAGCACGATCTTAAGAGACCAGTTCGGCATGGTGCCGAAAAGGAGGGCAATCGGCTATTCCAAGCCGTATCCCAACGACTACGATTTGATCCCACTACCACCCAAATATCGGCTCCCTGAATTCTCCAAGTTTAGTGGGGCAGATGGCTCCAGCTCAATCGAGCATGTAAGCCGATATTTGGCGCAGCTGGGCACGATCTCAGCTGCAGATCCACTACGCGTGAGGTTCTTCGCACAGTCCCTCACAGGATCAGCTTTCGGGTGGTACACCTCGTTGCCACCAGACTCGATCCGGACTTGGAAGCAGATGGAAGAACAGTTCCACATGCAGTATCACTCAGAGGCTTCCGAGTCTGGCATTGCCGATCTAGCACAAGTACGTCAGAAGCGTGGAGAAACTGTGGCAGAATACATCCAGCGCTTCAGAACTGTTAGGAACCGATGTTATTCGGCTCGTGTGACTGAAAAAGAAGCAGTCGAGTTGGCAGTGGTGGGCCTTGCATCACCAATCAAGAATATGGCCTCCCAAGCAGACTACCCTTCACTGGCGCACATGGTTCAGAAACTGTCGTTATATGAACAGCGCCACCCAGACTTGTACCAGGACAAATTCAAGCGTGCGGTAGTCTTGGTTGAAGCAGATGAAGATGAAGGGTCCGCGGGAGATCAAGAGGTAGCAGTAGCTGAATGGACTCGGGGGGCAACCCCCGTGTCCTGCAAATGGGTGAAGCCACAAGGTCCTCCTAGAGGGTTTGACTTCGACGTGACCAAAGCCGAGCAAATTTTTGATCTCTTACTCAAGGAAAAGCAGCTGAAGATACCCGATGGTCTCAAACTCCCCACATCACAGGAGCTGAATGGAAAGCCATATTGCAAATGGCATAACACGTTCAGCCATAACACTAACGACTGCAGGGTGTGGCGTCAGCAGATCCAAATGGCGATAGAGCAAGGGCGTCTAATCTTCAACCAGTACGCCATGAAAGTCGACACACACCCCTTCCCCGCCGTTAACACGGTGGAGTACGCTTACCCCGAGGGGTGCCAGCCAGGTTTTTCGTTAAGCATCAACATGGTCGAGCCTGGGCACCACTCTGTAAAGGACAAAGGCGAGGGCAGCCGCTCTCGTAGCAAGGACAAAGAGGAAGCCGCTCCACGCGATCGGCTCCGACACGATGGCAAGCGCTACATCACAGAGGGAGAAGTGAAGAATGTATGATATCAATGACCTCTCTCTGATCATCTCCTCAATAAATACGTGAGTCAGTATGACCAGCGCCGGCGGTACAATAGCGACAATGAAAGGGATCGTCTAGCTAGCAGGAACGCCAGGAGACATCGTCGGCATGATCGCGACGAGGAGGGATATGAGCGCTACGCCAAGGAGAAGTCGAGAGAACAGGACGATGTGGACAAGCACTAGGACTGCCCTTTCTTCAAACACTGCTGGGATTCAGGAATGAGCCAATTGCCTACAATCGGCAACTGCCCAGAATGTAGACAGAAGAAGAAGGGTGCAACAGACGTGTCAGTGTTCAAACGTCTTGGGCCTCTCCCATCTAGGAACAAGCCAACTGAGTCCTCTCGGGAAGAAGACCTCGAGGAGTTGGAAGATGACTATGAAGAAGAAGAGGACAAGTACCACCGGCCAAGGTGGTGCCCTGATGGACTCGGCCGTTCCCAAAAGCGTAGGGTTCAGCGACTGCGCGGTTTGGAGGAAGCCGAAAGGTTATACCTGCACACGCTAAGGAAGGCGCGGCCCGATCTGGCCGCGAAAATTCAACGAACCCTAGACGAAGAGGGTCGACCACAAAAGATGGAGTGGCGCCCCAAGCAAAGGAAAGCCGATGATGAGACATCGGCTAGTACAAACATGGTGTTCATCCTTCCAGCGGAGTTTTGTGCTCCAGGATCAGACGAAGCACCTGTGGCACAACTTGACTTGTTTGTGATGATGGAGGCCAATTCCAGCAATCGGCCCATATTATCCTCGCCATGCGTCTTGCCTGTGTCCAGTGTCGATCTAACAGGTGACGGAAAGCTAGGGTATGGGTTTACATCGGCTGATGAGCTGGAAGAAGTCGACATTGGTCCTGGGGATAAGCCACGACCAACGTTCATTAGCAAGAAGTTAGATCCACATCTCAGGAGCCAGATGATAGCTCTTTTAAAAGAGTACCCAGATTGCTTTGCATGAGACTACACAGAGATGCCTGGGTTAGACAGGAGCATCATTGAGCATCGGCTCCCTCTCAAGAAAGGATTTCGGCCATTCCAACAACGAGCACGTCAGATGAAGGCCGAAATTCTCGAAGAAGTCAAGAAAGAGATCGAAAAGATGTTGGCCGCCGGGTTCATCAGGCCCTGCAGATATGCTGAATGGATCTCAAGCATCGTACCCGTGGAGAAGAAGGATGGCCGATGGCGTGTGGCTATAGATTTTTGAGATCTCAACAGAGCCACTCCAAAGGATGAATACCCAATGCCTGTGGCGGAGACATTGATCAACACAGCTGCTGGCCACAAGGTGTTGAGTTTCATGGATGGCAACGCCGGCTACAACCAGATTTTCATGGCCCCAGAAGATATACACAAGACTGCGTTCCGAGTACCAGGATCAGTCGGCCTGTTTGAATACGTGGTCATGACTTTTGGTTTGAAGAATGCTGGTGCAACGTACCAACGGGCCATGAACTATATTTTTCATGATCTGATCGGCAAGTTGGTGGAAATCTACATCGACGACGTGGTGGTCAAGTCTGTCTCCATGGAGGGACACTTGGATGATTTGAGGCGCATCTTAGACCGAACTCGGAAGTTCGGACTCAGAATGAATCCAAAGAAGTGTGCCTTTGGTGTGACGGCCGGTCAGTTCCTGGGTTTTCTTGTCCATGAACGAGGAATTGAGATTGGCCTGAAAAGTCAGGAGGCAGTACGTACCATGCAGCCACCTACCAGGAAGAAGGAGCTCCAATGCCTCATCGGCAAGATCAATTTCGTCTGGCGATTCATCTCTAATCTCTCAGGACGAATTGAGCCATTCATGGCGTTGGTGAAGATTAAATTTGATGACGAATTTCACTGGGGGGCAGAACAGCAGCAGGCGTTTGATGAGATTAAGCGGTATCTAACAACGCCGCCTGTGCTAGTTCTGCCTCAGCAAGATAGGCCGTTCTACATCTACCTATCAGTAGCTGACACGTCCATCGCCTCGGTAGTGGTGCAACTCTACGAGGGTGTCGAAAAAGTCGTGTTCTACCTCAGCAGAAGGATGTTGGATGCAGAGACAAGGTATCCCGAGGTCGAGAAGTTATGCCTCTACCTGTTCTTCACCTGCACCAAGCTTCACCACATCCTCTTGACGGCAGAGATCATCGTCATATGCAAATCAGACGTTGTCAAGCACATGCTGTCGGCTCCTGTTTTGAAGGGCCGACTTGGTAAGTGGATGTTTGCGTTATCGGAGTTCGATCTCCGGTATCAGCCTGCAAAAGCAGTCAAGGGACAAGCGTTGGCCGATCTCATAGCTGAATGGATCAATACCAATATAGCAGCACTATTTATACGTGCATGGGCTATGTTCTTCGATGGATCGGCTTGTGATGATGGTTGTGGCATCGGCATTCTGCTCGTGTCGCCTCGGGGGGCAACATACTCCTTCTCCATCAGATTATCTACCCCTTGCACCAACAATGTTGCTGAGTACGAGGCAGTACGCAAGGGAATGGAGCTGCTGCTGGAAGCCGGGGCAGAAGCGGTAGAGCTTTTTGGAGACTCGAAGTTGGTGATCAACCAACTTACGGGCGAATATAAGTGCGAGAGTGAATCACTCTTCCCATATTGGATGGAATGTCGGGAGCTGATGACACATTTTCGGTACATCAATTTCAATTGGATCCCAAGATATCAGAATACCGACACCAATGATCTCGCACAGATGGCGTCAGGATACAAGGACATACCAGATGGGTCAGAAGTTCAGGTGCAGTTCCTGGAACAGGATGACTGGAGAGCCGATATCTTCAATTACTTGAAGGATTCGGCTCGGGGGGCACCTAAATGGATAAGATACAAGGCCATGAAATATGTCCTTATAGGAGATGACATGTTCTACAGGACGTTGGAAGGGTTACTACTCAAGTGCCTGGGACCAACGGAGTCTAATCGGCTCTTACATGAGGTGCATGAAGGCGCCTGTGGAACTCACCAATCGGCTCATAAGATGAAGTGGCTGATTAGGCGATCAGGGTTTTATTGGCCCACCATGCTCGAGGATTGCTTCAAGTACTACAAGGGGTGCCAAGCGTGTCAGATGTTCGGGAAGATTCAGATGGTTCCCGCGTCAGCAATGAACCCTATCATCAAACCTTGGCCATTTCGAGGTTGGGGTATGGATATGATCGGCAAAATCCATCCTGCGTCGAGTAAAAAACATGAGTGGATTCTGGTCATTACAGATTACTTCACTAAGTGGGTGGAGGCCGTCCCTATGAAGCAGGTGAAATCAGAAGATGTGATCAAGTTTGTGAAAGAACACGTCATTCATAGGTTCGGAATTCCCCAAACCATCACGACCGATGGAGGTTCGGTCTTTATTTCTAAAGAATTCAGAAAGTTTTGTGATGACATGGGGATTAAGCTGATCCGATCATCTCCATACTATGCTCAAGCCAACGGACAAGCTGAAGCGTCCAATCAGAGCCTGATCAAGCTGATCAAGAGGAAAATCGACGAGAACCCTAGGGGTTGGCATGAAACGTTATCAGAAGCTTTGTGGGCCTATCGCATGTCATGCCATGGGGCTATAAAAACTTCGCCATACCAGCTCGTCTATGGACAGGAAGCCGTATTACCTTGGGAAATTACGGCTGGATCAAGACGTGTCACGTTTCAGAATGATCTAACAGCTGAAGAATATGCAGCTTTGATGAGTGACACTATTGAGGATGCAACGGAACTTAGACTTTGGTCGTTGGAGAAGATTAAAGAGAACAAAGCCAGGGTAGCGCGTGCATATAATAAGAAGGTGAGACCAAAGGAGTTTCAAGTTGGTGATCTAGTATGGGAAACAGTGTTGCCATTAGGAACCAAGGATAAAGCATATGGCAAATGGTCTCCTAATTGGCACGGTCCATACAAAGTCGTCCAGGCCTTGAAGGGTAATGCATACATGCTGGAGCAGCTGGACGGTGTTAAGTTCCCAGTAGCCGTCAATGGTCAACACCTCAAGAAGTATTTCCCAAGCATGTGGGATGACCAGTAAATGAAGTATGAGGAGGGCCGATTCAGGAAATCGGCCAGTAAAAAAAAAAGCAAAATTATTTGGGGAATATTTCTTCATTAATAAAGGATTTCTTACAAAGAAAGAGCCGATTGCTCAAGGAAGGAAGAACAAAAGAAAGGCCTATTGGCCGATTTACTACTACTGCTAGGCCTATGCTACTAGGTCCTAGTCTACGGGCCGTTGCTGCCCTCGTCATCGTCGTCGGAGCTCTCGTCGGCGCTACTGCCGGCGGGCTCCTGGTCACTGCTCCAGCGGCCCCCGGGGGGGCCTCGTCATCTTCATCATCAACGTCGTCATCGTCATCATCATCTGACCCGGCGCGGAACCGCTTCGCCGGCGGGTAATCCTCGAGGGAGTCGGGGTCGTCGTCTTCCTCCTCCTCTTCCTCGGAGGAGGTATACTCGTCCCAGGAGAACGAGTCATCCTCACTCTCTGATTCCAGTTCCCCGTCGGCGAGGAATTGGAGCTCTTCGTCTCCGCTGGTCAGGGACTTGTCGTCCTCGGACCAAACGGAGGAGGCGTGGTCCTCCTGGTCCCACTCTTCTGGGGCGCGCCTGTTGTGCGCCCTCATCTGAGCAGCCATGATACGTCTCCGACGTATCGATAATTTCTTATGTTCCATGCCACATTATTGATGTTATCTACATGTTTTATGCACACTTTATGTCATATTCATGCATTTTCTGGAACTAACCTATTAACAAGATGCCGAAGTGCCGATTCTTTGTTTTCTGCTGTTTTTGGTTTCAGAAATCCTAGTAAGGAAATATTCTCGGAATTGGACGAAATCAACGCCCAGGGGCCTATTTTTCCACGAAGCTTCCAGAAGACCGAAGACGAAACGAAGTGGGGCCACAGGGTGGCCAAACCCTAGGGCGGCGTGGCCCCACCCCTGGCCGCGCCGGCCTGTGGTTTGGGCCCCCTGTGCCCCCTCCTGACTTGCCCTTCCGCCTACTTAAAGCCTCCGTGACGAAACCCCCAGTACCGAGAGCCACGATACGGAAAACCTTCCAGAGACGCCGCCGCCGATCCCATCTCGGGGGATCCAGGAGATCGCCTCCGGCACCCTGCCGGAGAGGGGATTCATCTCCCGGAGGACTCTACGCCGCCATGGTCGCCTCCGGAGTGATGTGTGAGTAGTCTACCCCTGGACTATGGGTCCATAGCAGTAGCTAGATGGTTGTCTTCTCCCCATTGTGCTATCATTGTCGGATCTTGTGAGCTGCCTAACATGATCAAGATCATCTATCTGTAATTCTATATGTTGCGTTTGTTGGGATCCGATGAATAGAGAATACTTGTTATGTTGATTATCAAAGTTATATCTACGTGTTGTTTATGATCTTGCATGCTTTCCGTTACTAGTAGATGCTCTGGCCAAGTAGATGCTTGTAACTCCAAGAGGGAGTACTTATGCTCGATAGTGGGTTCATGCCTGCATTGACACCTGGGACAGTGACAGAAAGTTCTAAGGTTGTGCTGTGCTATTGCCACTAGGGATAAAACATTGATGCTATGTCTAAGGATGTAGTTGTTGATTACATTACGCACCATACTTAATGCAATTGTCTGTTGCTTTGCAACTTAATACTGGAGGGGGTTCGGATGATAACCTGAAGGTGGACTTTTTAGGCATAGATGCAGTTGGATGGCGGTCTATGTACTTTGTCGTAATGCCCAATTAAATCTCACTATACTCATCATGATATGTATGTGCATGGTCATGCTCTCTTTATTTGTCAATTGCCTAACTGTAATTTGTTCACCCAACATGCTGTTTGTCTTATGGGAGAGACACCTCTAGTGAACTGTGGACCCCGGTCCAATTCTCTTTACTGAAATACAATCTACTGCAATACTTGTTCTACTGTTTTCTGCAAACAATCATCTTCCACACAATACGGTTAATCCTTTGTTACAGCAAGCCGGTGAGATTGACAACCTCACTGTTTCGTTGGGGCAAAGTACTTTGGTTGTGTTGTGCAGGTTCCACGTTGGCGCCGGAATCCCTGGTGTTGCGCCGCACTACATCCCGCCGCCATCAACCTTCAACGTGCTTCTTGGCTCCTCCTGGTTCGATAAACCTTGGTTTCTTTCTGAGGGAAAACTTGCTGCTGTGCGCATCATACCTTCCTCTTGGGGTTCCCAACGAACGTGTGAGTTACACACCATCAAGCCACCGGGTCCCACTCCGGCGTCGGCTCATGAGACGAGGAGGAATCGAAGAATACCGACAAGCTGGAGGAGGAAGAGGAAGAGTCGGACTGGGAGGAGAGATCCGATGAGGCGGAGGAAGAAGAGGAGGAAGACATTACTCTGGATTGGGGTTTTTTGGGTGCCGATGGCCAGAACAGAGCAAGAGGATGAAGTGGCGAACTGTTCGGAGCGGTTAAAATAGAGGCGATATAGTGGAGATTCAATGCCACAGCAGTTTCCGAGGAGGTGGTGCCCAAAGAAAAAAAAAACTGCCAAGTCACGCGGAGAAGTTGAGAAGGCAGGGCATCATGATGAAGGATACTGCGACGGTTTTACTCTGCTATGACATGACCCGACGAAGAGAAAACAGAGTGATTTTGAAATTATCAATTCCAAAACCAGGGGGGATGTGTTATCACCAGAATTTGACCAAGTCAGAGGTGGGCCGCGATCAAGATGGGCTTGAAGAATATACATAGAAGAAATACGTGAACCGGCCTTATACACGAAGATTGGGCAGTTTGCCCTTGTATCTGTAAATATAGTAGGATACGTGTCGGTTAGATAAAACTTGACTCGTGCACGGTTGGGATTATTCCCACGTTAGAAAGTCTACGGACTATAAATATGTATCTAGGGTTATCGAGATAAACAACAATCACGTTCATCACAAACCAATCTTGGCGCATCGCCGACCGCTTGTTTTGAGGGTTTCTTCCGGGTAAGCATCATGCTGCCTAGATCGCATCTTGCGATCTAGGCAGTATACGTTTATTCGTTGTTCATGCGTTGCTCGTGCTGAAGCCTTTTTGATGGCGAGCAACGTAGTTATCATAGATGTGTTAGGGTTAGCATCATTTTACCTTGCTACATGCTTTCGTTCATGCAACCCTTAGACGTCTAGCCGTCCTTACACCTTTCTTAGGTGTAAGGGCGGCACCTTGCTTGATCATTATTTAGTAGATCCGATCCGTTATGATTGTTCCTTGTTCTTCAAGGATTAGTTTAATATCTACATAGTTAGGCCTTGCAAACGGGTTGAAGGATCCGGTGGCACGTAGGGTGCAGTTTGCTAACCCTAGATAAGATGTTCCGGGGATCAACTTCATGTTGATTTTTAGGCCTTATATAGGGTTGGTTTATTGACACCGTGCGTGGCTGCTAGGCTCAATCACGAGTAGGATGTTCCGATTATGCGGTGAAAACCCTAAATCGTTGTAGATCGTTTTAGCTTTATGTTGATCAAGCAGGACCACCATGCTATCGTAAACCCTTTACGAATCATGGGTGGATCGGCTCCTTGAGCCGATTCACGGGAAAACCTGAGAGCCGATCGAGGCTCGTATTTAATGTTTACGTGTATGCCATGCAGGAAACCTAAGCGAAGCAAATCCATCACCTTCCGACGGTATAGGTCAGGTGGCACGCCCTTGCACCAGCATCGGACGTGTGTGCAGAGTCTTTGCGGGCCGTCGCGCGAGGGACCAGGGCCAGCCGCAGCTCTGAGTTGTTCCCGGCTCTTCGTGTTGCCAGCCGTTGCTCGCCGGTGGGTTTCGGACGCCAACACAAATAGAGAGGGCATGACCATGCACATACATATTATGATGAGTATAGTGAGATTTAATTGGGCATTACGACAAAGTACATAGACCGCTATCCAGCATGCATCTATGCCTAAAAAGTCCACCTTCAGGTTATCATCCGAACCCCTTCCAGTATTAAGTTGCTAACAACAGACAATTGTATTAAGTATTGCGCGTAATGTAATCAATAACTACATCCTCGGACATAGCATCAATGTTTTATCCCTAGTGGCAACAGCACATCCATAACCTTAGAGGTTCTTGTCACTCCTCCAGATTCACGGAGACATGAACCCACTATCGAGCATAAATACTCCCTCTTGGAGTTACTAGCATCAACTTGGCCAGAGCCTCTACTAATAACGGAGAGCATGCAAGATCATAAACAACACATAGATATAAATTGATAATCAACATAACATGGTATTCTCTATTCATCGGATCCCAACAAACACAACATATAGCATTACAGATAGATGATCTTGATCATGTTCGGCAGCTCACAAGACCCGACAATTAAGCACAAAGAGGAGAAGACAACCATCTAGCTACTGCTATGGACCCATAGTCCAGGGGTAGACTACTCACTCATCACTCCGGAGGCGACCATGGCGGTGTAGAGTCCTCCGGGAGATGAATCCCCTCTCCGGCAGGGTGCTGGAGGCGATCTCCTGAATCCCCCGAGATGGGATTGGCGGCGGCGTCTCTGGAAGGTTTTCCGTATCGTGGCTCTCGGTACTGGGGGTTTCGTGACGAAGGCTATTTGTAGGCGGAAGGGCAGGTCAGGGGGCGTCACGAGGGGCCCAGGAGACAGGTCGGCGCGGCCAAGGGTGGGGCCGCGCCGCCCTACCTCCTGGCCACCTCGTGGCCCCACTTTGTTGACTCTCCGGTCTTCTGGAAGATTCGTGGCAAAATAGGCCCCTGGGCGTTGATTTCGTCCAATTCCGAGAATATTTCCTTACTAGGATTTCTGAAACCAAAAACAGCAGAAAACAGCAACTGGCTCTTCGGCATCTTGTTAATAGGTTAGTTCCAGAAAATGCATAAATATGACATAAAGTATGCATAAATCATGTAGATATCATCAATAATGTGGCATGGAACATAAGAAATTATCGATACGTCGGAGACGTATCAGTTTCAAACATGGAAATTTCAAAAAACCTCTCAAGAGCTTCATTTTGGAGTGACTACGAAGGATACATGCTTAATTTTTCATATTCATGTTTTAAACTTGTTTAAATTTTTGTCAAACCTAGGATTTGACCAAGATTCAAATGGGCATAATTTTAAAAAAAATGTAAAATCAAGGCACATAGTTTTCTCATGTCATATAGTAAGCATTCATTTAAATTGATAAACAAGGTCTAGACATATTCAAACTAGCAGGAAAATCATGTATCTACCCCCTAACCCTAAACTCTGTCTTATGAAGTCAAGTATGCATGAAGAGAAGTGGTTTTTGGTTTCAAGCATGGAAATTTCAAAAACCCTCCCAAAGAGCTTCATTTTGGAGTGACTAAGAAGGATCCATAGGAAACTATGTACTAATACAGTATAATAATCACCCGAGTTATTAGAGCAACAAGTCTGTCACTTACGTATGGTTCCCATGCGTGAGGTCCCACACTTCAGTGAGCACAAGTCACGTACGCTAGGTAGGCAAACTCCCAGCCATCTTCTTTCTCAAGAGAGAGGCATCAACACACACTCTCTCTCTGTCTCCACCTCCGTTGGCTGCCGATTTTGGCAGCTCGTTTCTAGCTCAGCTCGTAGGCCATGGTGTGCAGGCTCTGTAGCCATGGCGATTTGGTCGCGCCAAGTGGTTCGTCCCCGGCTGCGACGAGGATCAATCCGGACGGTGGCTGTTAAGGACCCGATCGCATTTCTTACTTTCAGCCTGGGGTCTACCATGTAAATCTTAGGGATTTAGATGTAATTTCCTGTTTATTTTGTGTCCTGCTGTAAACTGCGCTCTGATGCGTATTGGAAATCTGGGTCCTTCAGGATCGTTCGGTTGTCCCTCTAAAAAAAACATCTCTCTCATTTCGGCCTTTCTCGCTCGCTCGCACCCCCTGCGCACTGACAACCCTGCACAACAGTCAATATCACCAGAAAATGGATAGACACCATAAATAAGTGGGGCCCCGTGACTGCTATCCCTTCGTCTCCTAGTAATAATAATAATAACGTAAAAAAATCGACCTACGAATCTATTATTAAATAAGCTAAACTAGGGTTTTGCCCAGTACTACGGATCAATTTCTGAAAATCCAACTACAGGGTTCGATTTTGGCCTGCTAATATAAAATTATATAATCTGAACTAGTATCCCTCTAAAAAATCATTTTGGTATGCATCGTTTGGTACTTTTCATAGCTAGAGTGCTTACTCCCTCCGTTAGCAAATAGTCTTTGTATGTCATATAGTAAGCATTCAAGTTGATAAACAAGGTTTAGACATATTCAACCAGAAAAATCATGAATCTACCCCTATCCCTAAACTCTGACTTATGAAGTCAAGCATGAAGAGATGTGCTTTTTGGTTTCAAACATGGAAATTTCAAAAACCCTCCCAAGAGCTACATTTTGGAGTGACTAAGAAGGATATATGCTTAATTTTTCATATTTATGTTTTAAACTTGTTTAAATCATGGTCAAATCTAGGACTTGACCAAGAATCAAATGGGCATAAAAATCAAAATAAATCAAAATAAATGAAAAACCAAGGCACATAGTTTTCTTATGTCATATAGTAAGCATTCAATTAAGTTGATAAATAAGGTCTAGACATATTCAAACCAGAAAAATCATGTACCTAGCTACCCCTAACCCTAAACTCTGTCTCATGAAGTCAAGCATGCATGAAGAGAAGTGGTTTTTGGTTTCAAACATGGAAATTTCAAAAACCCTACCAAGATCTACATTTTGGAGTGACTAAGAAGGATATATGCTTAATTTTTGATATTCATGTTTTAAACTTGTTTAAATCATGGTCAAACCTAGGATTTGACCAAGATTCAAATGGGCATAAAAATTCAGAAAAAACAAAAAATGGAAAATCAAGGCACATAGTCTTCTTATGTCACATAGTAAGCATTCAATTAAGTTGATAAACAAGGTCTAGATATATTCAAACCAGAGAAATCATGTATCTACCCCCTAACCCTAAACTCTGTCTTATGAAGTCAAGCGTGAAGATATGTGGTTTTTGGTTTCAAACATGGAAATTTCAAAAACCCTCCCAAGAGCTTCGTTTTGGAGTGACTAAGAAGGATATATGCTTAATTTTTCATATTCATGTTTTCAACTTGTTTAAATCATGGTCAAACTTAGGATTTGACCAAAATTCAAATGGGCATAATTTAAAAAAAATGAAAAATCAAGGCACATAGTCTTCTTATGTCATATAGTAAGCATTCAATTAAGTTGATAAACAAGGTCTAGACATATTCAAACCAGAAAAACATGTATCTACCCCTATATATCCCTAAACCATGACTTAATTATGAAGTCAAGCATGAAGAGAAGTGGTTTTTAGTTTCAAACATGGAATTTTCAAAAAACCTCCCAAGAGCTTCATTTTGGAGTGACTTAAGAAGCATCCATGCTTACTTTTTCATATTCATGTTTTAAACTTGTTCAAATCTTGGTCAACAAACCTAGGATTTGACGAAGATTCAAATGGGTATAAAAATTAAAACCAAGGTCTGCTCATGTCATATAGTAAGCATTCATTTAAATTGATGAACAAGGTCTAGACATATTCAAACTAGCAGGAAAATCATGTATCTACCCCTAACCCTAAACTCTGTCTTATGAAGTCAAGCATGCATGAAGAGAAGTGGTTTTTGGTTTCAAGCATGGAAATTTCAAAAACCCTCCCAAGAGCTACATATTGGAGTGACTAAGAAGGATAGATGCTTAATTTTTCATATTCATGTTTTAAAGTTGATTAAATCATAGTCAAATTAACCTAGGATTTGACCAAGATTCAAATGGGCATAAAAATTCAAAAAAAATGAAAACCAATGCACATAGTCATCTTATGTCATCTAGTAAGCATTCAATTAAGTTGATAAACAATGTCTAGACATATTCAAACCAAAAAATTTATGTATCAAGCTACTCCTAACCCCAAACCCTCTGTCTTATGAAGTCAAGCATGAAGAGAAGTACGTGGTATTTTGGTTTAAAACATGGAAATTTCAAAAACCCTCTCAAGAGCGAGCTTCATTTTGGAGTGAGTACGAAGGATACATCCAATTTTTCATATTCATGTTTTAAACATGTTTAAATCATGGTCAAACCTAGGATTTGACCAAGATTCAAATGGGCATAAAAATTCAAAAAAACAATAAAATGAAAAACCAATGCACATAGTCATCTTATGTCACATAGTAAGCATTCAATTAAGTTGATAAACAAGGTCTAGATATATTCAAACCAGAGAAATCATGTATCTACCCCCTAACATTAACTCTGTCTCATGAAGTCAAGCATGAAGATGTGGTTTTTGGTTTCAAGCATGGAAATTTCAAAAACCCTCCCAAGAGCTTCATTTTGGAGTGACTAAGAAGGATATATGCATAATTTTTCATATTCTTTATTTCAACTTGTTTAAATCATGGTCAAACCTAGGATTTGACCAAGATTCAAATGGGCATAAAATTTTAAAAAAACAATAAAATGAAAAACCAATGCACATAGTCTTCTTATGTCATATATATAGTAAGCATTCAATTAAGTTGATAAAGAAGGTCTAGACATATTCAAACGAGAAAAAACATGTATCAAGCTACCCCTAACCCCAAACTCTGTCTTATGAAGTCAAGCATGAAGAGAAGTACGTGGTTTTTTGGTTTCAAACATGGAAATTTCAAAAACCCTCTCAAGAGCTTCATTTTGGAGTGACTATGAAGGATACATGCTTAATTTTCATATTCATGTTTTAAACTTGTTTAAATCATGGTCAAACCTAGGATTTGACCAAGATTCAAATAGGCATAATTTTAAAAAAAATGAAAAATCAAGGCACATAGTCTTCTTACATTATATAGTAAGCATTCAATTAAGTTGATAAACAAGGTCTAGACATATTCAAACCAGAAAAATCATGTATCTACCCACTATATATCCCTAAACCCTGACTTATGAAGTCAAGCATGAAGAGAAGTGGTTTTTAGTTTCAAACATGGAAATTTCAAAAACCCTCCCATGAGCTTCATTTGGAGTGACTTAAGAAGCATACATGCTTACTTTTTCATATTCATGTTTTAAACTTGTTCAAATCTTGGTCAACAAACCTAGGATTTGACGAAGATTCAAATGGGTATAAAAATTAAAACCAATGTCTGCTCATGTCATATAGTAAGCATTCATTTAAATTGTTAAACAAGGTCTAGACATATTCAAACTAGCAGGAAAATCATGTATCTACCCCTAACCCTAAACTCTGTCTTATGAAGTCAAGCATGCATGAATAGAAGTGGTTTTTGGTTTCAAGCATAGAAATTTCAAAAACCCTCCCAAGAGCTACATATTGGAGTGACTAAGAAGGATAGATGCTTAATTTTTCATATTCATGTTTTAAAATTGATTAAATCATGGTCAAACCTAGGATTTGACCAAGATTCAAATGGGCATAAAAATTCAAAAAATAAATGAAAAACCAATGCACATAGTCATCTTATGTCATCTAGTAAGCATTCAATTAAGTTGATAAACAATGTATAGACATATTCAAACCAGAAAATTTATGTATCAAGCTACCCCTAACCCCAAACTCAGTCTTATGAAGTCAAGCATGAAGAGAAGTACGTGGTTTTTTGGTTTCAAACATGGAAATTTCAAAAACCCTCTCAAGATCGAGCTTCATTTTGGAGTGACTACGAAGGATACATCCTTAATTTTTCATATTCATGTTTTAAACTTGTTTAAATCATGGTCAAACCTAGGATTTGACAAGATTCAAATGGGCAAACATGTGATAAGTGATGCAGATATCATTTCTAAGTGCGGGGAAACCAGCCTTTAGCTTAACGTATTACAAGGTTTCAGAAAATTGAGTGGGGGCGGCTACCCCCCTTGGCTATAGTCTGGATCCGCCCATGCTATAGTTTGAGGCCATTTGGATGACGTCGAAAAAATTCTTTGATTAGAAATGGGGTTGTTCGAACCCCGTAGTTGGATTTTTTTGAACCTTGATCTGTAGTACTGGGCAAAACTCTAGTTTAACCTATTTAATTATAGATTCGTAGGTCGATTTTTCTGCGTACCTTTTTATTATTACTCTACTATGCAGCACATATGTGTTTGCCCGTCGAATGAAACTCGGAGGAAGAGGGATCACTCGGAAGGAGAGAAGAAGGAGGGAGAGCATTATGGTGTCTCCCCTTTTTCGGGTGATGATGTTGACTATTGTGCAGGGTTTGTCAGTGAGCAGGAGGTGCGAGCGAGCGAGCGAGTCGAGCGAGGCCGAGAATGAGAGAGATTTTTTTTTTTTTTGTGAGAGGGACAAACGAAGGATCCTGCAGGACCCAGAGACTTCCAATACGCATCCTGAATTCCTGATGCGTCTTCTCTTGACAAAGAAAATGGCTGGGAGTTTGCGTACCTATTGCACGTGAATTGTGCTCACTGAAGTGTGGGACCTCACGCATGGGCACCACACGTAGACCTGTTGGTGTAAAAACTCGGTTGATTATTATAGTGCATTAGAACAAAGTTTCCTATGGATTCAAGGGTAGGAAATCCAAGTTAATTCATTTACATGACATTATTTTTTCCATGAAGCAAAGTTAACACATCTATCAATTGGTACATTTTGGAGTGACTAAGAAGGATCCATGCTTACCTTTTCGATTTCACGTGTTAAACTTGTTTAAATCTTGGTCAAACCTAGGATTTGACAGAAATTCAAATGGGTGGAAAATTAAACAAAAAAACAGAAAAATGAAAAACCAAAGCACATACGTAGTTTTCTTACGTCATATAGTAAGCATTCAAGTTGATAAACAAGGTCTAGACATCTTCAAACCATACAAATCATGTATCTACCCCTAACCCTAAACTATGTCTTATGAAGTCAAGCATGAAGAGAAGTGGTTTTGGGTTTCAAACATGGAAATTTCAAAAAACCTCCCAAAAACTTCATTTAGAGTGACTAAGAAGGATAAATGCTTCCCTTTTCATTTTCATGTTTTAAACTTGTTTAAATCTTGGTCAAACCTAGGATTTGACCAAGATTCAAATGGGCATCAAAAATATAAAAAATCAGAAAAATGAAAAACCAAAGCACATAGTCTTCTTATGTCATATAGTAAGCATTAAATTTGATAAACAAGGTCTAGACGTATTCAAACCAGACAAATCATGTATCTACCCCTAACCCTAAACTCTGTCTTATGAAGTCAAGCATGAAGAGAAGTTGTTTTGGGTTTCAAACATGGAAATTTCAAAAACCCTCCCAAGAGCTACATTTTGGAGTGACTAAGAAGGATATATGCTTAATTTTTCATATTTATGTTTTAAACTTGTTTAAATCATGGTCAAACCTAGGACTTGACCAAGATTCAAATGGGCATAAAAAATCAAAATAAATCAAAATAAATTAAAAACCAAGGCACATAGTCTTCTTATGTCATATAGTAAGCATTCAATTAAGTTGATAAACAAGGTCTAGACATATTCAAACCAGAAAAATCATGTATCTAGCTACCCCTAACCCTAAACTCTGTCTTATGAAGTCAAGCATGCATGAAGAGAAGTGGTTTTTGGTTTCAAACATGGAAATTTCAAAAACCCTACCAAGATCTACATTTTGGAGTGACTAAGACGAAGGATATATGCTTAATTTTTCATATTCATGTTTTAAACTTGTTTAAATCATGGTCAAACCTAGTATTTGACCAAGATTCAAATGGGAATAAAAATTTAGAAAAAACCAAAAATGGAAAATCAAGGCACATAGTCTTCTTATGTCACACAGTAAGCATTCAATTAAGTTGATAAACAAGGTCTAGATATATTCAAACCAGAGAAATCTTGTATCTACCCCCTAACCCTAAACTCTATCTCATGAAGTCAAGCATGAAGATATGTGGTTTTTGGTTTCAAACATGGAAATTTCAAAAACCCTCCCAAGAGCTTCATTTTGGACTGACTAAGAAGGATACATGCTTAATTTTTCATATTCATGTTTTCAACTTGTTTAAATCATGGTCAAACCTAGGATTTGACCAAGATTCAAATGGGCATAATTTTAAAAAAATGAAAAATCAAGGCACATAGTCTTCTTATGTCATATAGTAAGCATTCAATTAAGTTGATAAACAAGGTCTAGACATATTCAAACCAGAAAAAACATGTATCTACCCCTATATATCCCTAAACTCTGACTTGATTATGAAGTCAAGCATGAAGAGAAGTGGTTTTTAGTTTCAAACATGGAATTTTCAAAAACCCTCCCAAGAGCTTCATTTTGTAGTGACTTAAGAAGCATACATGCTTACTTTTTCATATTCATGTTTTAAACTTGTTCAAATCTTGGTCAACAAACCTAGGATTTGACGAAGATTCAAATAGGTATAAAAAATTAAAACCAAGGTCTGCTCATGTCATATAGTAAGCATTCATTTAAATTGATAAACAAGGTCTAGACATATTCAAACTAGGAGGAAAATCATGTATCTACACCCTAACCCTAAACTCTGTCTTATGAAGTCAAGCATGCATGAAGAGAAGTGGTTTTGGTTTCAAGCATGGAAATTTCAAAAACCCTCCCAAGAGCTACATATTGGAGTGACTAAGAAGGATAGATGCTTAATTTTTCATATTCATCTTTTAAACTTGATTAAATCATAGTCAAATTAACCTAGGATTTGACCAAGATTCAAATGGGCATAAAAATTCAAAAAAGAAATCAAAAACCAAAGCACATAAGCTTCTTATGTCGTATAGTAAGCATTCAAGTTGATCAACGAAGTCTAGACATAGTCAAACCAGAAAAATCATGTATATACCCCATAATCCTAAACTCTGTCTTATGAAGTCAAGCATCAAGGGTTTTGGGTTTCAAACATGGAAATTTCAAAAACCTCCCAAAAGCTCCATTTTGGAGTGACTAAGAAGGATCCAGGCTTACCTTTTCATTTTCATGTTTTAAACTGGTTTAAATCTTGGTCAAACCTAGGATTTGACCAAGATTCAAATGGGCATAACAAATTCAAAAAAAATTAAAAACCAAACACATAGTCTTCTGATGTCATGTAGCAAGCATTCAAGTTGATAAACAAGGTCTAGACATATTCAAACCAGAAAAATCATGTATCTACCCCCTAACCTTAAACTCTGTCTTATGACGTCAAGCACGAAGAGAAGTAATAAAGAATCCTTAGGTGAAACAATGGTCTTTTAAGTAGTATCAGTTTAATGATGGTTGACCTATTTTTAACTTCATTTGTGCACTAGTAGATATGATTTGGCCCATTTTTATCCATAGGCTCATCTGATGTGATGTCTGCTATATATATTGTCTTCGATGAGTAGCACACTCATTACATACTCATACCATAGAACGAAGATGAAACCACATACCCTCAGCGACGTACGCAACATGGTGTTTGGGTTGGATGGCCCACCCTATTTAAAAATGTTTTAGTCAGTTATTTATGTAAAAAATTATCACATATAAAGTGCAAAAAAATAGTAAGGTGTGCCCACCCGGCCTACGGTTGTTTTGTGTGTCCTCCACCGCATACTCATCTTGATCTCTGACGATGAACATAGTTATTTAGAAAACATGCAACACTTACAGTTGATAGGCCATTGAAAAGCTAATCAATGATAAAACCTGCTTTTATACATCCATTGTACTTTGATTTAATTAGTCCCTCTAATGGACCCCAACTATGTGTGCTTGAGATTTGGCAAAATGCTTTGCCGTCGTGCCATAGAACAAGTAATAAACAGACCAATCAAGTTTTAATCATTGCTAGACCTAACTAAGTGTTCAAGTGTTCGATTTTGACCACATTAGAGTTGAGGGGCCAAACATAATTCTTAAATACTTGAGGGACTGAACATAGACTTCTAAACACCTGAGGAACAAGACAAAGTTGAGTACTATTGTTATTATTAGACTAGTCGCAATGGGGAGTATCATATAATTGTATCATGCATATGATACTAGTGTACGATATTATTTTAACAATCCATAGTATCATCATGTAGTAGTATAATATGTTACATGTATTTAGTGATTTGTAGAATCTCAATACAAAAGTGTGTACAAGATTTGTTTGGCAGTAATTTTTCTAGTTCTACATGCTATGATACGATATCTACCTATGATACCACTATCGTCTCTTTCATCATTAATTGATGTGACACATCAACATTTTGCACGCATGTAGTTCATGATACTACTTATGATATTGCCATTGTGAGTAGTCTCCCTTTGTCCTAGAGTACAATGCCAATTTGTTTTCAGAGGCAAACTTAGACTAATACTTGGGCCCGCCAATTATGAGTTGCATGTCATTCAGAACTATATCATCGGGTGTTTGTTTCGATGAACTTTCCAATGGTATAGTTTGTGGATGTGATAAAATTAGGCTCGTCATACTATTTCTATAGTGGGTAGTATCATGGAATAGTATCATAGTCGTGCTACATTTATTATTTTTTAGAATCTCAATGCAAATTTGTGTACAAAATTTGTTTAGCATTAACTTTTCTCGTTGTTTGCGCTATGATACAGTATCTTCCTATGTTACACTAATCTCCTCTCTCCTACTTAATTAGCCGCCACATCAACATTTTTTTGGGACCAATGTGTATGATACTAGCACTATCATGTGGGTACCTAAATCTCGAGTCAAAGTTTGACACGAAACCGATGTGGACTTTATTCATGGTGGAAGGGAGTAACAATCATAAGCACATTATTATTATTGATTGAACAACATTTTATTTGATGTGCCATAAGATGTTTAGAAACTCCTAGCCCCTGGAGGTGTCGTTTTGGCACACGCGTGCATATGCACCCATTATATAAAATAATAAAAAAACAATTATATAAATGTTAATTTTTTTTGGTATACGTTGTGACATCCTATGTTCGTTCATAAGTTTTCGTGGAAAAACGACATATTGTGTGGCGTGTACAAAAAAGGCAAAAAATGTACTGTACGTAGTCGTGTTACAACATCAAAATTTGTCTTTTTTGCAGGAGCCACCTTTTTTTTTGAGAAAACTTGTGTACCAACATAAAATGTCTAGATATACATGTAAAATTTTAGTTTAGAATTTTTTGACACTTTGAAATATGGATTCACATAATGGGAGCATATGCTCCTTTTGGACTTGAGACAACAAAACGGCTGTGTGCATCCTGGTTATGCAGAGGCTGGATGTAATTGCTTCAAAAAGTAATAAAGCATCCTTATATCTCTATATTGTCTATATATCTATACCTCTACCTCTACCCCCCTTGGATTCTTGAACAGACGTACAGTACTAGTAGGGCCTACTATTTATTATTATTATTACCTACTGCAGCCAAAATTTAATATCATCGAGCGGTAAAATTCCCCGCCAACGCCCAAATATCTCGCGCCGCAAAGTTTCAGATCTGCGAATATTTTTTTCCCTCAAAAGAAGGACTGCGAAATTCCCTTCGACTCCTCTATCGCCCAGCTTCGCCCTAGTTTCGCCCGCAAGCCCTCAGAGAAACCGCCCCTCTTACCTACCTCCAGACCTTCACGGCCGCCGCACCGGAAAATCACTGCCGCACTTCGTCGTTCAAGCTGCCACGGATTCAAACCCCGAGGCTGCCCTATCCGCTTGATCTGCACCTACTCCGACGTCCACCGCACCGTATCTCGTTCGCTGATGTCTACGGAAGCTTCTATTCTTGTAGACAGTGTTGGGCCTCCAAGAGCAGAGGTTTGTAGAACAGCAGCAAGTTTCCCTTAAGTGGATCACCCAAGGTTTATCGATCTCAGGGAGGAAGAGGTCAAAGATATCCCTCTCAAGCAACCCTGCAACCACAAAGCAAGAAGTCTCTTGTGTCCCCAACACACCTAATACAATAGGTACACTAGTTCGGCGAAGAGATAGTGAGATACAAGTAATATGGATGAGTGTGAGTGGTAATAGCAATCTGAATGAAATATGGCAGCGAGCAAACATTCAACAAAACAGTAGACAAACGGAGATTCGATGCTTGGAAGCAAGGCCCAGGGATCCTGCTTTCACTAGTGGACACTCTCAACAATGATCACATAATAGGACTACTCTACACCCTCTTGTTGGATGATGAACATCATTGTGTAGGATTACACGAACCCTCAATGCCGGAGTTAACAAGCTCCACAATATTCAATGTTCATATTTAAATAACCTTAGAGTGCAAGATAGATCAACACAACCAAACCAAGTACTAACATAGCATGCACACCGTAACCTTCACACTATGAAAGGAGGAATAGATCGCATCAATACCATCATAGTAATAGTTAACTTCATAATCTACAAGAGATCACAATCATAGCATAAACCAAGTACTTCATGATGCACACACTGCCAACATTACATCATGGAGGAGGAGTAAACTACTTTAATAACATCACTAGAGTAGCACATAGATAATATTCAACTTGATCACAAAGAGAGAGAGATGAACCACATAGCTACAGCGGAGCCCTCAGCCCCGGGGGTGAATTACTCCCTCCTCATCATGGAGGCAGCGATGGCGGTGAAGATGGCGGTGGAGACGGCGGTGGAGATGGCTCCGGGGGCAATTCCCCGTCCCGGCAGGGTGCCGGAACAGAGACTTCTGTCCCCCCGAATTGGAGTTTCGCGATGTGGCGGCGCCCCTGGAGTCTTTCTGGAGTTTCATCAAGCGGTGTCGAAGTTTTAGGTCACGACGGCTTAAATAGGCGAAGAGTCGGAGTCGGAAGAGTCCCGAGGCGACGACACCATAGGGTGGGGTGACCACCCTACAGGCCGCGCCGGCCTATGGTGAGGAGGCCCTGGGCCTCGCCCCGGCTTGCCCTTCTGGCTCCGTGAGTCTTCCAGCGAAATAGAATTTCTGTAATTTTTCTGGATTTTTCCGAGCACTTTGGTTTTTGGGCCTTTTCTGCAATAAACAGACATAATAAACAGAAACTGGCACTGTGGCATCTTGTTAATAGGTTAGTCCAATAAATGCCATAATATGATATAAAGTGCAAGCAAAACATGTAGGTATTGTCATAAAACAAGCATGGAACATCAGAAATTATAGATACGTTGGAGACGTATCAGCATCCCCAAACTTAGTTCCTACTCGTCCTCGAGTAGGTAAACGATAAAAAGATAATTTCTGAAGTGACATGCTAACAACATAATCTTGATCATACTATTGTAAATCATATGAGATGAATGCAGCGATTCGAAGCAATGTTAATGCAATGAGTAAACAATTAATCATATAGCAAAGACTTTTCATGAATAGTACTTTCAAGACAAGCATCAATGAGTCTTGCATAAGAGTTACTCATAAAGCAATAAATTCTTAGTAAAGACATTGAAGCAGCACAATGGAAGATTAAGTTTCAGCGGTTGCTTTCAACTTGTAACATGTATATCTTATGGATAGTTGTCAATGCAAAGCGATATAACAAGTGCAATAAGCAAGTATGTAAGAATCAATGCACAGTTAATACAAGTGTTTGCTTCTAAGATAGAGAGAAATGGGTAAACTGACTCAACATAAAAGTAGAAGAAAGGCCCTTCGCAGAGGGAAGCATTGATTGCTATATTTGTGCTAGAGCTTTTATTTTGAAAACAAGAAACAATTTTGTCAACGGTAGTAATAAAGCATATGTATCATGTAAATTATATCTTACAAGTTGCAAGCCTCATGCATAGTATACTAATAGTGCCCGCACCTTGTCCTAATTAGCTTGGACTACCGGAATTATCGCAATGCACATGTTTTAACCAAGTGTCACAAAGGGGTACCTCTATGCCGCCTGTACAAAGGTCTAAGGAGAAAGCTCGCATCGGATTTCTCGCTATTGATTATTCTCAACTTAGACATCCATACCGGGACAACATAGACAACAGATAATGGACTCCTCTTTTATGCATAAGCATGTAGCAACAATTAATTTTCTCATATGAGATTGAGGATATATGTCCAAAACTGAAACTTCCACCATGGATCATGGCTTTAGTTAGCGGCCCAATGTTCTTCTCTAACAATATGCACGCTCTAACCATAAGGTGGTAGATCGCCCTTACTTCAGACAAGACGAACATGCATAGCAACTCACATGATATTCAACAAAGAGTAGTTGATGGCGTCCCCAGGAACATGGTTATCGCACAACAAGCAACTTAATAAGAGATAAAGTGCATAAGTACATATTCAATACCACAATAGTTTTTAAGCTATTTGTCCCATGGGCTATATATTGCAAAGGTAGAGGATAAAAATTTAAAGGTAGCACTTCAAGCAATTTACTTTGGAATGGCGGAGAAATACCATGTAGTAGGTACGTATGGTGGACACAAATGGCATAGTGGTTGGCTCAAGTATTTTGGATGCATGAGAAGTATTCCCTCTCGATACAAGGCTTAGGCTAGCAAGGTTGTTTGAAGCAAACACAAGCATAAACTAGTACATCAAAACTTACATAAAAGATATATTACAAGCATTATAAGACTATACATCGTCTTCCTTGTTGTTCAAACACCTCACTAGAAAATATCTAGACTCTAGAGAAACCACTCATGCAAACCAAATTTTAACAAGCTCTATGTATTTCTTCACTAATAGGTGCAGAGTATATGATGCAAGAGCTTAAACAAGAGCACAACAATTGCCAAGTATCAAGTTATTCAAGACATCATACCAATTACTACATGTAGCATTTTCTGTTTCCAACCATATAACAATTAACGAAGCAGTTTCAACCTTCGCCATGAACATTAAAAGCTAAGAACACATGTGTTCATACGAACCAGCGGAGCGTGTCTCTCTCCCACACAAGCATTTATTCAAACAAGAACAAAAACAAGAAACATACAGACGCTCCAAGTAAAGCACATAAGATGTGACCGAATAAAAATATAGTTTCAAGAGAAGGAACCTGATAATTTGTCGATGAAGAAGGGGATGCCCAAGGGCATCCCCAAGCTTAGACGCTTGAGTCTTCTTGATATATGCAGGGGTGAACCACCGGGGCATCCCCAAGCTTAGAGCTTTCACTCTTCTTGATCATAGTATATCATCCTCCTCTCTTGATCCTTGAAAACTTCCTTCACACCAAACTTCTCATAAACTTCATTAGAGGGGTTAGTACATAATCAAAAACTCACATGTTCAGAGGTGACACAATCATTCTTAACACTTCTGGACATTGCTCAAAGCTACTGGAAGGTAATGGAACAAAGAAATCCACCCAACACAGCGAAAGAAGCAATGCGAAATAAAAGGCAGAATCTGTCAAAACAGAACAGTCCGTAAAGATGAATTTTTAATAAATACTTCCGTTGCTCAGATCAGAAAACTCAAAACTAATGAAAGTTGCGTACATATCTGAGGAACACGCACGTAAATTGGCATATTTTTTTGATTTTTCTACAGAGAAAACAGCCCAGATTCGTGACAGATAGAAATCTGTTTCTGCGCAGAAATCCAAATCTAGTATCAACCTTCGATTAGAGGCTTCACTTGGCACAACAAAACACAAAACTAAGATAAGGAGAGGTTGCTACAGTAGTAAACAACTTCCAAGACACAAATATAAAACAAAATACTGTAGCAAAATAACACATGGGTTATCTCCCAAGAAGTTCTTTCTTTATAGCCATTAAGATGGGCTCAGCAGTTTTAATGATCCACTCGCAGGAAATAGTACTCGAAGCAAAAGAGAGCTTCAAGAGGCAAATTCAAAACAAATTTAAGTCTAACATGCTTCCTATGAAGAGGAATCTTGTACACAAATGAATTCATGAAGAACAAAGTGACAAGCATAAGAGGATAAAACACGAGTAACTTCAAGATTCTCGATATAAAGAGGGGAAACTTAATATTATTAAGATGCATACAACCATATTTCCCTCTCTCATAATAACTTTCAGTAGCATCATTGATGAAATCCACAATATACCCATTACTCAAAACATTTTTATCATGGTTCATATGCATAGAAGTATCATTAATTTTGGCATAAGGAGAGTTCTTTTCACTAATAGTAATTGGAGCAGGATTATTATCAAGAATTTGAACATGGTAAACAAGTTGCATATTAAGGGAATCGTTTTTGGTAACCCAATCATGACTATGACAAGTTTCATAAGGGTAGTTATAACCTATATCATAGCATTCTTTATAATAATCATCAAAGATCGGAGGCACAGTGTCATCATAAGAAATAGAATAGTTATCTTTCACAGTCGGTTTATCTATGACCATACCATCGTTGTTATTAGAAGGAGATGTATCAAACACATAATGATCAGTAGCAAAAGGATTTTCAAACACCTCTTCCCCAAGCTTAGAGCTTTCTATATCATCATGGGAGGAAGCATGGATAGCACTGACACTATGGCAATTATTATCATCATCATTTTCAGAATTAGTTTCCCAGAGATTTGCAATATCAAAAGTAGTGTGCTCATTCAAATCATGATCTCTAATGTATGTAAAGGGCATAGGAAGATCATCATATTTAGATTCATTATCACAATAATCATTAGGAGCAACATACTTACGGTTACTTAGCGTTATCTCATTCACGCGGGGATACGCCGTTACCTCTTTCTTTTTATTTTCCTTCTTCTTCCTCTTCTTCTTCTTCGTTCCCTTCTTCTTCTTCTTCTCTTCCTTCTCCTCATTTCCTTCTTTAGGAGGAAGAGGCTTGAAGGGTGGCTTGTCCGCATAACCTGATTTACTTTTAGAAACAATAGAAGAAACTTGGGAGGATTCCTCCTTTTCATTGATTAGTTCAAAACACATGGCGGTCCTATCATATTTTGGCAAGGTGTCGTCTTCTAAAATATTTTGTATGTAAATATTTGTATGGCTATTATCAATGCAATAAGAAAAACACCCATGCAGGACATCATCAATATCAAGATCACTCATATGTAACAAAGAGATTTTTCTCGACAGTTCTTCACACCCCAAAAATAAAGTAAGTTCATCATGCTGATTAGGAGTAATTTCATCATCACAATACAAATTTGCAGCACTCATTGGGTTCAAATTATCATTGGAGGAGCATTGAAAATTAAAATGACCCACTTCATGGCAAACTTCACAAATAAAAGGATAGAGGACACAAACTTTTTTACCAAGATCATCTAGCGCCCTAGACCACTTTCTAGTTTTTTCATTAGTATGATGGATACAATATTCATCTTCGATTTGATTAATTCCACAAGGTCTATGCATTCCACAAAAATTAACATGCTTATAGGAAATAGCATTCTTAGGAGTTTGAGCATGCTTATTGCAATAATTAACAACAATTTCATTCTTCATGCAAGCCTCTTTAAAAGGTTCATGATACTTATCAAAATTCTTCTTAGGCAATTCAAAATGAGAAGCGAAGGATTTATAAAGATTTGCAGCAACTTGAGAGTCAAGACCATAAGTAGCACTCATATTTCGAAATTTATCGGTAACCATAAAAGCTTCAATGCATTCATAATCATAATTTATACCTGACTCTTTACCTTCGTTGTTCTCCCATCCTTCAGCGTTCTCCTCAATCTGATCAAGAAGATCCCACCTAGCTTCAACCTCCTTGCTTGCGAAAGATCCCTCCGAACAGGCATCCAGATAGTCCTTGTGTTGTCCTGAAAGCCTCGCATAAAAATTGTTAACAATAACATTACGGGGCAGCTCATGAATGGGACATTTGAGCATTAGTGATTTCAATCTCCCCCACGCTTGAGAAATACTCTCTCCATCACGAGGATAAAAGTTATAAATATAATTCCTATCAATATGCACTTCATGAGGAGGATAAAATTTAGAATAAAAGAGAGATGCAATTTCCTCCCAACCAAGAGAATGACTATTCTCCAACAATTTATACCAATGCGCCGCTTTACCGTACATAAACGGAGAATAGCTTCTTCTTCACTTCATCCATAGAGATACCTGCACACTTGAATAACCCGCATAATTCGTGCAAAAACAGTAAATGATCTCTAGGATGGACAGTTCCATCCCCTTTATAGTGGTTGTCCATAACACGTTCAATAATTTTCATAGGTATTTTATACGGAATACTTTCAGCAGGTGGATTCAAAATATCAGAAGCATCATTAGAGTTATCGCATATGGGAGATAAAGCATTATCAGAACAAATTTTCTCCCCTAAAGATGGGAAGCTAAAAAGATCACAAAAACTAGCTTCCCCAAGCTTAGACTTCTCCATAGCATTAGCAGTAATTGCATTCATACTAATAACATCGCTACTAACATGCAAATAAGGTTCCATAGGTTTTTTAATTTTCGCATCAAACAATTCTAAATCAGGAAAAAGATTAAAAAGCTCACCAATTTTTTTGTTGTTTTCCATTATGCCTAACTAGTGTAAAACAAGAAACAAAAAGTTGCAATTGCAGGATCTAAAGGAAATAGCTTCGAGTACTTACGGCGCCGAAAAATAACTTAGTAGCCGAGATCCGGAATGTGAGTACCTTTTACCTTTCCTCCCCGGCAACGGCGCCAGAAAATAGCTTGATGTCTACGGAAGCTTCTATTCTTGTAGACAGTGTTGGGCCTCCAAGAGCAGAGGTTTGTAGAACAGCAGCAAGTTTCCCTTAAGTGGATCACCCAAGGTTTATCGATCTCAGGGAGGAAGAGGTCAAAGATATCCCTCTCAAGCAACCCTGCAACCACAAAGCAAGAAGTCTCTTGTGTCCCCAACACACCTAATACAATAGGTGCACTAGTTCGGCGAAGAGATAGTGAGATACAAGTAATATGGATGAGTGTGAGTGGTAATAGCAATCTGAATGAAATATGGCAGCGAGCAAACATTCAACAAAACAGTAGACAAACAGAGATTCGATGCTTGGAAGCAAGGCCCAGGGATCCTGCTTTCACTAGTGGACACTCTCAACAATGATCACATAATAGGACTACTCTACACCCTCTTGTTGGATGATGAACATCATTGTGTAGGATTACACGAACCCTCAATGCCGGAGTTAACAAGCTCCACAATATTCAATGTTCATATTTAAATAACCTTAGAGTGCAAGATAGATCAACACAACCAAACCAAGTACTAACATAGCATGCACACCGTAACCTTCACACTATGAAAGGAGGAATAGATCGCATCAATACCATCATAGTAATAGTTAACTTCATAATCTACAAGAGATCACAATCATAGCATAAACCAAGTACTTCATGATGCACACACTGCCAACATTACATCATGGAGGAGGAGTAAACTACTTTAATAACATCACTAGAGTAGCACATAGATAATATTCAACTTGATCACAAAGAGAGAGAGATGAACCACATAGCTACAGCGGAGCCCTCAGCCCCGGGGGTGAATTACTCCCTCCTCATCATGGAGGCAGCGATGGTGGTGAAGATGGCGGTGGAGACGGCGGTGGAGATGGCTCCGGGGGCAATTCCCCTTCCTGGCAGGGTGCCGGAATAGAGACTTCTGTCCCCCGAATTGGAGTTTCGCGATGTGGCGGCGCCCCTGGAGTCTTTCTGGAGTTTCGTCAAGCGGTGTCGAAGTTTTAGGTCACGACGGCTTAAATAGGCGAAGAGTCGGAGTCGGAAGAGTCCCGAGGCGACGACACCATAGGGTGGGGTGACCACCCTACAGGCCGCGTCGGCCTATGGTGAGGAGGCCCTGGGCCTCCCCCCGGCTTGCCCTTCTGGCTCCGTGAGTCTTCCAGCGAAATAGAATTTCTGTAATTTTTCTGGATTTTTCCGAGCACTTTGGTTTTTGGGCCTTTTCTGCAATAAACAGACATAATAAACAGAAACTGGCACTGTGGCATCTTGTTAATAGGTTAGTCCAATAAATGCCATAATATGATATAAAGTGCAAGCAAAACATGTAGGTATTGTCATAAAACAAGCATGGAACATCAGAAATTATAGATACGTTGGAGACGTATCATTCGCCGACTCTATCGACCACCGCACCTAACCAGCTTCGCCGACACCGACGCCCCCGTGCACTGCACATCATCTGCTTCACCAACCTTCTAGTTCAGCCGGCGCGCTGAACACTTCATCGACCGCCCAGCATGTCCTTCTCCGACCCCCCAAGATCTGCTTCCCCAGCACCCACCGCAACAGCAGCCCCCTCGCCGACCTCCACGTCACCTGTAAGAACGCGGAACACGTCTAAACGCCGCCCAGAAATAGGTAACCAGACATCCCTGCGCGTTTTGTTCTGTTTAGGAGTATTGCAGCTGATTGTATTTCTGAATTCGTGCTATATTTTTAACTTACAAGTGCTTGCGTTGGTAACCACCTCATCCTTTAGATTTAAACACGACGCATAAGTATTTTTTCCCTGACCTAACCCACCCATTTGTTGAAACTCTACATGGTATCAGAGCCTAGGTTTCCTTCCTGCTAGTGCTAGCCGCCCCAAACAGTACCATACAAGTTCTTCCTTTGACCACAAAAACCACCGTTGAGATGTACAAATCCAGGCGGCGGGAGGCCGCATCAGGTGCTCTGCGTGGGTTGCGGCTATCACACACAGCGATGAGAGTTGTGTGAGATCGGCGGCTGCTCGCGCGGGGACAAAGAAGAGGGTGAAGATCATTTTGGTTTAGAAATGAGAGAAGAGGAAGTTAATCCGTGGCAGAGAGATCTGGATCCGTGCGAGGTGGAGATGTTGGAGGCGTGCGGAGTGGGCCGAGCCTTTGAGCGTAGGGCGGAGCCGGAGGTTGGTGCTGGACGTTGACCAGCGCGAGTCGGTCGATGTGGCCAGGTGCGATCTGCCAGGTTGGCCAGGGCGGCGCCATCCGAGTGGAAGTGAGGAGAAAATGGAGATGTGAGGCTGTGAGGATATGTTGTGATGGAGTTGATGAGGCTGCGGTTGAGTCGTGATGGAGTTGATGAGGCTGCGGTTGAGTCGTGATGGAGTTGATGAGGCTGCGGTTTAGTGGTGATGGTGATGGTTGTGGATTTGTCCAGGGGAAAGGCGTGCATGCCTGAGGTGAGACTGGTTGAGGCCTGACCGGGGGATAGGCATGGGTGCTTGAGGAGTGTATGGTTGAGGCAGGAGTTGGCTGGGGGTTTGTGGGAGATACGGAAGAGGTCAGTGGCCGGGCAGAGTGGAGAAGAGAGGCTGAGGACATTGAGGCGAGTGTGGATGGTTCTGCGGAACTTGTGTGGTGAGGCAGCCGGGGTTGTTGAGGACATATATGGTTAGGAGTTGTGCGTATCCCAGATGGTTGAAGCTGGATGTCTTCGCTGCTGATGAAGAGATGAATCGAGATGACAAGATGATGGAAAGTGCAATGATGTCATGTATCCTAGGAGTTATGCTGAAAGTTCATTACTCGTAGTTGTCATATGTGTCATGTTGTTGTTGCAAGATCGCCATGGTTGTTTACCCATGATCATCTTGAGGGGGTGTGTTGGACCATGAGTGAGTTTAGTAGTAGCGCTGTAGTAATATTATATCCAGTGTGAGGCCCATAGAGGCCCATGTCCAGTGGTATTGTGATCCTAACTCAGATGATATAAATACAGAGTGTGGTGGTCTGAGTGACCTAACCCACCCATTCGCTGAAACTCCACAAAATATGAGCCACCAATCACGAGCCGTTGAATGCTCTACATGTCTACGATTGACAACAACAACAACAACAACAACAACAACAACAACAACAACAACAAAGCCTTTATTCCCAAACAAGTTGGGGGTAGGCTATACAAGTCCACCATTGACACGATTACAATTTCTCACTATTTGGCCGTAGGCTACTGCTCTAGTTACATCATGTTTGATATCTTTCTGCGATCCTGTATTACATGTTTATGCACGTCATAATGCTTCTACTACTGTTTGGTGTCAATTTAATTATAGCAAATCCTTGACTCGTAACTGTTTGTTGTTATTACACGTGCAGCAGGCACATCTTACACTCAGAAACGTAGAGTAAAGCTCGCCTATAATCATGTAAGTACCTGCTGTTTTTTGTATATTGCTTAATGCAAACTTCTATATCTTGGATCCTGTTTCTGTTTACAATTGGCCTCTCCTTCATGCAGAGGAGAAACAGTGAGGCACCAGGTTCTTCTGTCCAAGTACCTGATGAGGTCCGTGTGACTCAAAAAAAAGCTCACGTAAGTTCCCTGTTTTTTTTTGGAATGTTAATTTACCTCCTGTGCGTAGTTCAATTGCATCATTTTCTGTATGTTGCACTACCTAAGGTGCCTAATGGAATCTAATAAAATATAAACAATGACCATATGGAACATTGCACACTGCCTTTGACCCATCTGGCATCCGGCATGCCTGGGTATAAGTTACATGATTTGGCTATCTTAAACAAGTCCTGAAATTCTATTATGTTAATTTTTTGCCTGTTGCTTCATTGAGTTTGCCTGTTGTTCCATGGCTAGTGCATGAAGTTTGATAGAAATGATCCTAGCTGAAATGATGCACTTCGTGTTTTTTTATTGCTTTATTCCTTACCTAGCTTCCTATTCTACTTGAAACATGATTGCTTTATTCCTAACCTAGCTTCCTATTCTACTTGAAACATGATTACTTTATTCCTAACCTAACTTCCTATTCTACTTGAAACATGATTGCTTTATTCCTAACCTAGCTTCCTATTCTACTTGAAACATTGTGAAAAACTAGTTATATTACTTGTTTAAATGTCTAGCTTTGTTTTTCTGAGTCCCATTGACATGATGTGGTATATCCATATTCAAATGATCTGGCTGTTTATATAATACGTTCCATGTTCAATTGCTTCATTCATTTTCTAGTAATCTACTAGTAAGTAGCACGTGCTTTGCACGTCACGACATATATAATTTTAAAATATATTTCCATATTTTATTTGATGTTGATAATTATTATTTTTTGCTAAAATTAGTCACAAAGCCTAAAGTTTGGCTTTTGAAAAACTAATACACCCTAAAAGAAGTAATGGAAGGAGTAATATGTGAGTTCACTACAATTAAGTTTTTTAGTCAGTATGAAATGGAAGTATACCCTAATACGAAAGTGACACAACTTTTTCATGGACACCCCATTAGGATTATGTATATTTTTGTGATTAGAGTCGAGAATTTTTAAGGATCTATCTTACCTTTTGCAGCATGCATATTGCACGGCAAGACTATCTAATTTATATATTTCTACCATATTTTTTGAAATTTAAAATACATTATCCAATATCTATGTATAAATTTACTACCTCAATACTTTTTATGTGACCCACACATGGCCACCGTTAGATTTTATATCAAAACTGGTTGTCATGGGGAAAAAAGTTAGACCTTAATATGAGTAAATACGAAATATTAGTACTAAATTAATATATAATATTTTATCAGCCTTGGTTGGTGGACCAATGAACTTAGTACCTTCGAGCTTGAAGATGGTTCTTGTAACATAGTAATTGCTATTTGTTTTCCTAGCACAGAATTATATATCAATATCTTCACATCACCATGTACGATGAAGATGATATTTTTTATAACACAGTGCCAATGTAGACGATGGCTTGTGCTTCTATAAACTCCCAAAACAAAAATGTTTTCTTGAGTAAAACAAAAGAACGGCTGAGATTAAATGATACATGTTTGGTATTAGGGGCGAGATGGCTGAGATTAAATGATACCATGATACCCTTTCGGGGGATTACACTATTTTAAATTTTGAGGGTATATGAAAGCTAAAGCCTTAGATTTTGTTGGCAAGTGAATGTTGTCATTGGCCCTGTTATGGATTTTGCATTTCATTGCCACTACTTGTACTAACATCTCGCTTCATTCGTGTTTAATTCGGTCCCGTTGGTACTCGAACCCGGGTGGGCTGGCTGCGCACTCGCAAGCCTTGCCACTGAGCTAGCACTCAGTTCTCAGATTAAGCAATGCCTCGTTATGCTTAATTTAAATGTTATGGCACTTCATACAAGCCATACAATTAATTGTTGCATTGACCTTCTACGTTGTCGAAGGCACTATCTGAGTCATGCTTAAATCAATCATACATTATTTTCCTAATTGTATCCAATCCAACATGCACATGTTTTGACTGCATTTGGCTATTTGCTAGATTTCTTACGCGGTGTGACCTGGCTTCGTTATTGGGCACATGATGTCTAGTTGCTTGGTTCATTGTATACATCATCGCCATGATCTAGTTTGGTTTGTTCTAAGAGGCATGTGGCTTAACAGGTTTCTTTGTTATATCTACCCATGGTTCTTTCAAAATTATGTCAACCGTGTTGTTTGCTTGCCGTGTATTGTATTGCATTTTAACTTGTTTTGTCTTAGTTTCAGCCTGCAAACAAAGCTGTAATGTCAGTAGGGACAACCCATTTATCAAGTGTTGCCGTCATTTCACAGAGCAACAGTGACAGTGGCACGTGCTCTCATTGGTCCACTGAATCCAGTACACCAACCGTTCCAGAAGAAATAGATGTACGAGGCTCTATTTTTGATTGCTTGCTATGTTATATCAGCTCAATGATGCTCTTGAAATTGGAGGTCTTTTATTGCATCATATGATGTTGTAACTTGTTTTATCTAAATTTCAGGCTTCAAATAAAGCTACAAAGCCAGAAGCAAGGGCCAATGCCTCAAGTATTGATGTTTCACAAAGCAGCAGTGAGAGTGCATATTGCTCGCATAGGCCCATGGTATCTATTGCTCAACTTAATCCGGCACAAAGAGATTTGGGGGATGCACTCCAAGAGGCAGTTGATATATCTGGGCGGGAAAACAAAGATGCTGATGAAATAATTGCCAACACACGCCAAGAGATACATGAATTGAAAAATAGGCAAACTTTGACAGAAAATGTTCTAAAGAATCTCCTATGCACTTGTCATGGTAAGCTAGTTGTGATGTGTCTGGGAATTAAAGGTGTCTAAATAAACTTTGATTCTGTTGTTCAGTCAAGTGGACTGCTGATGCCAATGCTGTAATTAATTACTGCTCAAAATTTCGTTCAAAATTTCGTGGTCTGTAATAATTGCAAATTTTGTTGTTGTACTAAAATTAGATATGTTCCATGTGGCTGCTGTATTTTGTGTGAAATAATATCCTGATGTGTACTTCAATTAAACCATAAATTGGCTGCATGCTGAAAATTTGAATCTGAGCGCACGTGTGAACTGTTTTCTGCTCGTAATGCAATAAAGGTTGTTTCTTCGAAGACTACGAACATGGTAGCCCATTAATAATACCTTAATAATTATGCCTGCTAGCAAGATAGATGGTCCTTATTATAGTCAGGCATGCCAACTTGTATGATTAAAAGTAGTTCGTACACATTAAATCTACCATCTGCATTTTTCTCTGTAATAACTTTTCTTTTTACACAACTCAAAACTTGTCATGCTAATATGAAATTCGAGATGGAAAAACCTGGGAAAGATAAAGATATCACCAAAAACTCTTTCCTGCGAAATGCTGGGTTTTGAAGCCCAAGTCCAAGTCTTTCTCTGCTCAAGTTTTGGAGGAACAACTCCAAGTAGAACGAGTTGCAACAGCTATGCTAAGAACAAAAGTTGACATGTTGAGATCGAGATTAGAAGCATGTGATGCCCTACTGCACGAGGCCAATCAAGTTTGTTATAATCTCCCAAAGACTAAGAAAATGCCATAGATAATTGGAGATGAACACTACATAGTGAGTACATTGGTCTTGTGAAATGTTTCCTTAGATTATGGCACCGTTCCTACTTTTGTTGGTGGATGCATTTATCTGCGGTTGGGATCAACTTGGTAGTTGTTCCTGTGGATGTTATATAAATTAATTGCATAGCCTTTTTCAATCAGTTCGAACATAAATGGTATCATAGCCAAGGTCTCAAGTTTGAATTGTCGAACGTGTGGTTTAATTTAATCTCAGTCGGGCGGCAAAATCTCCCACCAATCCTGAAATATTTCAAACGCATTTTTGAATGGGATTAAGAAGATAGGGACTATAGATCATGATCATGGTAGTGACCGGTATTTAATGTGATGATGATTTAATTTTGCACTCGGCCTTGAACAGAGGTACTAGTACGGTCTTACAATTTTTTATCATTATAGTTGGACCTTAGCCAAATTCAAAATCTCATAGCGGCAAAACTTCCTGCCCACAAAATACAAAAATTTCACACGCTTCCAAATTCCCATTCTACCCCTGTGGAGATGACAGCAAAGTCAGTTGGTGGGGGTATGCCCGTCATTTTTTCGATCACCACCTCCCTAGCCCGGAAACCCTCCCAAAAAAAATTCATTTCCCTCAGACCACCCACAGGAACTTCCAAGTCCCTCTCTCCCACCTCCACGACCACCGCACCGGAACATCCCCGCCGGACGTCCCTGGCCTACCCGAGGCCTCGCGATCCTCGTCATCCGGCTGCCTGCCGGAGCCGCTTCATCGACGCCGTCATCAACCGGACCAGATCATCCCCGCCGAACCTCGAAACCATATGCTCATCCAGCAGTCTACCGCAGTCGCTTCAGCTGCGGTATCGCCCACCCCACCGGAGCCGTCGTCCACCGCATCGGATCTTGCTCACCGACACCGTTGTGCATGAACCGGATCTGCTTCACCGGCGCCGTGCATGATCTAAACTCTTCTACCGTCGCTTTTCTATTGCTTGCCTGCAAGTTCTTGTTTAATCTTGGGGGAACCTGTTTGTGCTAATGATGCGCCGTTACGTTTTTTGCACATGAGATGAGTAACCATGAATTGTAATGGCCGTCTCTCCAACCCCAAGTAGCACATGTAGCGTACTTCATCACCGGATCTATCAACCCCAGGAAGATCTGCTGTGACTCCCACAGAGTGCTTCTCCTAATGTAAGTCCCTTGTTTTAGCGCCATGTTCTGGGTTCAGATGCTTGTTTGTCTGAAGCTCTTTTAGTTCATTCCTAGCTATGACCGTAACACCTTGCTACTTTCTAGTTCATTGCTAACTTTAAGCGATTGAACATTTTGGTTTGCATTCCCTGCTCTGTAGATGTAGCCATCATAACTTCTATCTTGCTCAGTCGTTGTTACAAAAATTATAGGCTGCTACTATTTTGTTCATGCCAATCTTGTTCTCCTTGAACATGTTGGTTTGCATTCCCTGTACTACAGGTGATGCCATTGTTATTTCTATCTACTTCGTCGTAAGCTAACAAAGTAACTGCCTGCTATTAGTTCCTGCATGCTATCGCTCTGACATCCTGCAGTACAAATTAATTTGAACTCGTCACAGCAGCTACTTCCATCATAATTTTGTCTGCCATCTGATTCTTCAAAAGCTGCAATATTAACTTGTTTCTCTTAATTGGCATGGCGCTCACATATAGAATGGTGAACATATTGGTGTGCATTCCCTCTTCTACAAGTTCACAGGTGATCCCACTATATTCCGTTTCTGGTCCATCCTAAGCCGTAGCATTAACTATCCTATATATGTTGCTCATTACAACTTTATATCCCGAAACAAACTAATTTGTTTCCCTCATCTACAAGTTTATGAGTTATGCCATTATAACTCCTATCTGTTTTATTCCTAGCTATTATAGTAACATCCTGCTATTATTTAGTTCATGGCCAATTTTAAGTAATTGCACATGTTGGTTCGCATTCCCTGCTCTATAGCTTTTGGAATCGTAACTTCTATATTTGGTTTACATTCCCTGCTCTGTAGATCTAGCCATCATAACTTTATCTTGCTCAGTCGTTGTTACAAAAATTATGGCCTGCTACTATGTTGTTTGTGCCAATTTTGTACTCCATGAACATGTTGTCTTGCATTCCCTGTACTACAGGTGATGCCATTGTTTTGTATCTAGTTCATTGTAAGCTAACAAAGTAAGGACTTAGTTTGGCATGCTATCACTCTGCTATCTAGCCTGTAGTATAAATAAACTTGTCATACTACTAGATAATAATTTTGCGTGCCATCTTGTTCTTCAAAAGCTGCATTATTGACTTGTTTCTATGACTTGGCATGACGCTCACATATGTAATGCTGAACATATTGGTTTGCATTCCCTCTTATACAAGCTCACAGGTGATCCCACTATATTCTGTATCTGGTCCATCCTAAGCTCCAGCATTAACTATCCTCTATGTGTTGCTCATTACAAGTTTATATCCCGAAACATCTTGATTTGCATCCCCTTCACTATAAGTTCAGGAGTATTATTTAGTTCACGGCCAAAATGAAGTAATTTCACTTAGCACATGTTGGTTCACATTCCCTCCTCTTTAGCTTTTGCCATCGTAACTTCTATTTTTGGTTTACATTCCCTGCTATGTAGATGTAGCCATCATAACTTCATCTTGCTCAGTCGTTGTTACAAAATTTATAGCCTGCTACTATGTTGTTCATGCCAATCTTGTACTCCCTGAACATGTTGGTTTGCATGGGACTCGACATTAGTAAGTCTGTTGTTTCATTCTAACATGCTCTGTTATATTGGCTATTGGTATGCGGCATGCACTCTTTGTTTGCTTATTGTGCGCATTACAATGATCTTGTTATAACGACGAAATGATTAGTTCCAAATTCTTTGGCAAACAATATTGTAGTGTCTTTGCCTTTCCATTGTTGCTGTCTTAACTTGTAATGTCTTTGTTTCAGATATAGGTGCTGCATGGACAACTTAAAAGATTGCCGGATCGCTTCATTGTATTGCTAGGTTTAATTACCATTCAATTTCTCTGGGTTCAGTAATATTTTTTCAAAGCCTTGCAGCTGATGTAATATTTAGTTAGTTTTTATAGTTCTTTCGCGCATTTTTTCTTTGGTGCTTGTGGTAAGTGAGGCTATCCGACAGAAATCATGTGATGCGTAAATATTCTCAGTAAATCACAAATTCCCATCACTTAAACGGCCCAATTAAGCGAAATCACACATGTGCCGGCCCGCAAAATCCTAAAGCGCCTATTATGCCGGCATATAAGCACTAACTAAACGGGCTAACCCACGTACATATTGGGCCAGCCCACTTGCTTTAAGGTGGACCCCACCCACTACTGGGCCGGCCCAGTAACAGAAAAGTGGGCCACACAAGTTTATTGGGCCGGCCCGCTAACTCGTCGGGCCAGCCCACCTGATTTACCGTGAACCCCACATACTAATTGGGCCGGCCCACTAACCTGTTGGGCCAGCCCAAAAGCTTTTGTGGTGGACCCCACACACTAAATGGGCCGGCCCTTTAACAGGTTAGTGGAACCCACCTGTGTTTTTGGCCCGGCCCACCATTTTGTTGGGCCGGCCCACTTGCTATACGGTGGACCCCATGTACTAAATGGGCCAGCCCTTTAACAGGAAAGTGGGACCCACCTGTGTTTTTGGCCCTGCCCACTATCTTGTTGGGCCGGCCCATACGGTGGACCCCACGTTCTAAATGGGCCGGCCCTTTAGCAGGAAAGTGGGACCCACCTACGTTTTTGGCCCGGCCCACTTTCTTGTTGGGCCGGCCCACTTGCTATATGGTGGACCCCACATACTAAATGGGCCGGCCCTTTAAAAAGGAAAGTGGGACCCACCTGTGTTTTTGGCCCGGCCAACTATCTTCTTGGGCTGGCCCACTTGCTATATGGTGGACCCCACATACTAAATGGGCCGGCCCATTAACAGGAAAGTGGGACCCACCTGTGTTTTTGGCCCGGCCCACTAGCTTGTTGGGCCAGTGATACGTCTCCAACGTATCGATAATTTCTTATGTTCCATGCCAGTTTATTGATGATACCTACATGTTTTATGCATACTTTATGTCATATTTATGCATTTTCCGGCACTAACCTATTAACGAGATGCCGAAGAGCCGATTCTTTGTTTTGCTGTTTTTGGTTTCAGAAATCCTAGTAAGGAAATATTCTCGGAATTGGACGAAATCAACGCCTAGGATCTTATTTTTCCACGAAGCTTCCAGAACACCGGAGAGGAAACGAAGTGGGGCGACGAGGCGGCGACACGCCAGGGCGGCGCGGCCCACCCCTTGGCCGCGCGTCCCTGTTGTGTGGGCCCCTCGCGTCGCCCCTAAACCTACCTCCTCCGCCTACTTAAGCCTTCGTCGATAATAACTCCAGTACCGAGAGCCACGATACGGAAAACCTTCCAGAGACGCCGCCGCCGCCAATCCCATCTCGGGGGATTCAGGAGATCGCCTCCGGCACCCTGCCGGAGAGGGGAATCATCTCCCGGAGGACTTCACCGCCATGGTCGCCTCCGGAGTGATGAGTGAGTAGTTTACCTCTGGACTATGGGTCCATAGCAGTAGCTAGATGGTCGTCGTCTCCTAATTGTGCTATCATTGTTGGATCTTGTGAGCTGCCTAACATGATCAAGATCATCTATCTGTAATGCTACATGTTGTGTTTGTTGGGATCCGATGAATAGTGAATGCTATGTTATGTTGATTATCAATCTATTATCTATGTGTTGTTTATGATCTTGCATGCTCTCCGTTACTAGTAGAGGCTCTAGCCAAGTTTTTGCTTGTAAGTCCAAGAGGGAGTATTTATGCTCGATAGTGGGTTCATGCCTCCATTAAATCTGGGACAGTGACAGAAAGTTCTAAGGTTGTGGATGTGCTGTTGCCACTAGGGATAAAACATCGATGCTATGATTAAGGATGTATGTGTTGATTACATTACGCACCATACTTAATGCAATTGTCTGTTGTTTGCAACTTAATACTGGAAGGGGTTCGGATGATAACCTGAAGGTGGACTTTTTAGGCATAGATGCATGCTGGATAGTGGTCTATGTACTTTGTCGTAATGCCCAATTAAATCTCACAATACTCATCATAACATGTATGTGCATGGTCATGCCCTCTTTATTTGTCAATTGCCCAACTGTAATTTGTTCACCCAACATGCTTATTCTTATGGGAGAGACACCTCTAGTGAACTGTGGACCCCGGTCCATTCTTTTAATTGAATACAATCTACTGCAATACTTGTTCTACTGTTTTATGAAAACAATCATCATCCACACTATACATCTAATCCTTTGTTACAGCAAGCCGGTGAGATTGACAACCTCACTGTCACGTTGGGGCAAAGTAATTTGGTTGTGTTGTGCAGGTTCCACGTTGGCGCCGGAATCCCTGGTGTTGCGCCGCACTACACTCCGCCGCCATCAACCTTTAACGTGCTTCTTGACTCCTACTGGTTCGATAAACCTTGGTTTCTTACTGAGGGAAACTTACTGTTGTACGCATCACACCTTCCACTTGGGGTTCCCAACGGTCGCGTCTTTGTACGCGCGTGTCAAGCTAAATTTCTGGCGCCGTTGCCGGGGAGATCAAGACACGCTGCAAGGGGAGTCTCCACTTCCAATCTCTTTACTTTGTTTTTGTCTTGCTTTATTTTATTTAGTACTTTGTTTGCTGCATTATATCAAAATACAAAAAAATTAGTTGCTAGCTTTACTTTATTTGCTATCTTGTTCTCCATATTAAAAACACAAAAAATTAGTTACTTGCATTTACTTATTTCATCATGTTTCCTCCTAATTTTACTTTAAAAGATATACATGTGGGACAAGGGTCTATAATTGGAAGAGATAATATAGAAGAATTTTTCACCCATGTTAGTATGCACGAAGATCTTGAAGATATACCCCTGGCAAAAGCTGTCCCTACTTATGAAGATGCCTCTGTTTGTTTGGTACGCATGATGGAAGCTAGATTTATTAGTCTCAACCCCATGATACAACACATGTTTCTTACACTTTCTGATATGGAGAGGGGAGAGAAGAGAGATTTTGTTTTAAAAGTCCTTGTTAGAGAATTTGAGGATATAGCCAAAGAAGCTAGAAAAGTTTTTATTAAGCATAAGAGGCTTGGTATGTTCACCGATTTTAAAAGAACACTTGAAAAGATGGATATGGATAGAATTAAGTACACTAATAATGTTAATGATGGTGGGGAGATTAAAGCACCAATACCTTGTAAGCTCCTAGGAATGCATGAAGCTCTAGATGATAATTATGCTTGGCTTGTCCCTAAAAATTTGTTTGATGAGAGTAGCAAGCCCAAGACTAATGAAAAGGGAGCCTCTGAAACTTATGTATACAAAATACAATGCATGATTGAGAAAACACCAAACCCCACTATAGATGCACCATCTCTTGATAATACTTGATACACACTTTCTGCGCCTAGCTGAAAGGCGTTAAAGAAAAGCGCTTATGGGAGACAACCCATGATTTTACTACTGCACTATTGTTTTATATTTGAGTCTTGGAAGTTGTTACTACTGTACCAACCTCTCCTTATCTTAGTTTTGTTGCATTGTTGTGCCAAGTAAAGCCTTTGATAGTAAGGTTCATACTAGATTTGGATTACTGCACAGAAACAGATTTCTTTTCTGTCACGAATCTGGGCCTAATTCTCTGTAGGTAACTCAGAAAATTATGCCAATTTACGTAAGTGATCCTCAGATATGTACGCAACTTTCATTCAATTTGAGCATTTTCATTTGAGCAAGTCTGGTGCCTCTTAGAAATTCGTCTTTACGAACTGTTCTGTTTTGACAGATTCTGCCTTTTATTTCAAATTGCCTGTTTTGCTATGCTTGATGGATTTTTCTATTCCATTAACTTTCAGTAGTTTTGTGCAATGTCCAGAAGTGTTAAGAATGATTATGTCACCTCTGAACATGTGAAATTTGATTGTGCACTAACCCTCTAATGAGTTGTTTTGAGTTTGGTGTGGAGGAAGTTTTCAAGGATCAAGAGAGGGAGATGATACGATATGATCAAGGAGAGTGAAAGCTCTAAGCTTGGGGATGCCCCGGTAGTTCACCCCTGCATATTTCAAGAAGACTCAAGCGTCTAAGCTTGGGGATGCCCAAGGCATCCCCTTCTTCATCAACAACATTATCAGATTCCTCTAGTGAAACTATATTTTTATTCCATCACATCTTATGTACTTTGCTTGGAGCGTCTGTTTGTTTTTGTTTTTTGTTTTGTTTGAATAAAGTGGATCCTAGCATTCATTGTGTAGGAGAGAGACACGCTCCGCTGTTGCATATGGACAAATATGTCCTTAGGCTTTACTCATAATATTCATGGCGAAGGTTGAATCTTCTTCGTTAAATTGTTATATGGTTGGAAACGGGAAACGCTACATGTGGTAATTGGTAAAATGTCTTGGATAATGTGATACTTGGCAATTGTTGTGTTCATGTTTAAGCTCTTGCATCATATACTTTGCACCTATTAATGAAGAAATACATAGAGCTTGCTAAAATTTGGTTTGCATAATTGGTCTCTCTAAGGTCTAGATAATTTCTAGTAAGGGTCGAACAACAAGGAAAACGGTGTAGAGTCTTATAATGCTTACAATATGTCTTTTATGTGAGTTTTGCTGCACCGGTTCATACTTGTGTTTGTTTCAAATAACCTTGCTAGTCTAAACCTTGTATCGAGAGGGAATACTTCTCATGCATCCAAAATCCTTGAGCCAACCACTATGCCATTTGTGTCCACCATACCTACCCACTACATGGTATTTCTCCGCCATTCCAAAGTAAATTGCTTGAGTGCTACCTTTAAAATTTCCATTCTTCACCTTTACAATATATAGCTCATGGGACAAATAGCCTAAAAACTATTGTGGTATTGAATATGTACTTATGCATTTTATTTCTTATAAGTTGCTTGTTGTGCGATAACCATGTTCCTGTGGACGCCATCAACTACTCTTTGTTGAATATCATGTGAGTTGCTATGCATGTCCGTCTTGTTGATACGTCTCCAACGTATCCATAATTTCTGATGTCATGCTTGTTTTATGACAATACTTACATGTTTTGCTTGCACTTTATAATGATTTCATGCGTTTTCCGGAACTAACCTATTAACAAGATGCCACAGTGCCAGTTCCTGTTTTCTGCTGTTTTTGGTTCCAGAAAGGCTGTTCGGGCAATATTCTCGGAATTGGACGAAACAAAGACCCAAGATCTTATTTTTCCCGGAAGGCTCCAGAACACCGAAGGGGAGTCGGAGGAGAGCCAGGGGCCACCACACATGTGG